>NC_079319.1:61763216-64163216 GCF_029931775.1 Euleptes europaea
TATGCATGGGGGGAAAAGGAAACCCCTGTCTTTCAAACATGCTATAGAACTCCTGTAATGGGGTTTCTTAGATCCATTTTTTTAAAAATGTAAAACTTGGTGAGATTTTCTCTTTCTGACCAACTGTATATAAAATCCATTTCTCAAAATGTCTTCAATCCTTTCAGTTATCCATGTTGACATTTTTCTACCATATAAAGTCTCACTCAAAAACACAGCAGCAGAGACACTCCAAGCTCCAGTTTGTCATTGTGACAGACAAGTTAGGTTCTGCCTGTCCCTAAGAAGTAACAGTGGGAGCTGATAGACTGTTAGGGAGAGACAGCTGGAAAACAGCTGTTAAGCAGCAGTAGTTAAGGGAGTTAAGAGGGCAGTTGAGCAGGGAGAGAGAAAAGAGTACGTCTGACTGAATGCAGCTGAGGCGAAGAGCAGCTTAAAACTAAATGGAAAGAAAAGTCAATTTGTAACAAAAGATCCCAAATGCTAGAATAGGGAAACAGTTCAAAAGTTCCAGGGAACAGAAACGTAACATTTAATTCACTTTCTTCAGTGTTATGTTCAAGCCAACAATAAAAGTGAACTCCATTTTTGTTTAACCCTGTGGGTTGCGTCTCAGGAAAAGAAGCACACACACACAGACACTTAAGTTAATATCAGGCAGCCCGTTCCTGAGGGGGAGGGCTGTGCTCCTCCAAAGGAGGATTCCCACACACACACACATACACACACCGAAGCCAAAACCTTGCTCTTACCTGCAAGCACATGGAACTGCTCCATAGCGTTCCACGGGGCTACACCACCTAAAAAGGTGGCATAACTGCAGGAAAGGACAAACGGGGCATTCCCAGCCTAAAGGGGGGGGGTGGAAGCTGCCTAAAGGAGGCTCTACCCCCAGAACATCCCAGGAACACCCCCTGGGATGACGGCACACTTGGGTCGCCAGAGGTGCGCTGTCAGGACACTGGTGGGAGGCCATGCCAGCATCCCGGGGCTGTGCTGCCGCAGCAGTGCAGGGAGGCTGGCACGAACGGCCCAGAGCCAGTGCCCGTGCCACTCTGAGCGGCACAAGCAATCCGGCCGCCAGCACATGTGGCCCGGATGCCGGTCCGGGCCCTTGCCTGCCTCCTAAAGACTTTCATCCTCCCAGCTCAGGAATGAGTTGTCAGTCTGTGTATATTATAGGATATGAATAAATATTGGCAGCGTGTGAATGGAGCAGTGTTTGAGCCCCAACCCCTATAACTCTGTGAAATGTTTGAGTGAGGGTGGTAATTAAAGGGGGCTGGGCTACCCTATCTGCTAAATTCTCTGTGAGAGAGAGAAGCTGAGCGGTGAAATGGTCATGGCTCTCTAGAGCTTTTACAAGACAACAAGGGTAGAGACCTGATGGCCTGACCTACTTGTACCCTGAACCTGAGAGAGAGGTTATGGAGTGTGGTAAGCACTCTGTGTGAGTGGAGAAAGGGTGTCACATAAAGAAGATTGTGATAATGAAGTGCATAATGTTCCATAAATCCATTAATTTAAGAGAACTAATTTATTCCATCTAGAAAAATCTCCCTTACAACCAACTGTATTATTGTTTTAATAGGCAAGGACCCCACCAAGGGAAAGATAAACAGACTCACTATCCACAATTCAAGCTCTACTATGAAAACTGTAATGTATGGATATTGACCCGGGGGAGTAAGCAGGAGGAACTCTGCAGAGTTTGTGGTTTTCCCCAAGGCTCCTAAACCCTCATGGACCATTGGTTAGTTTCCCCCCCCCCAATAACGAACCTGGGGGGAATGGCCACAGGTGGCCAGGGGGGCATATAAGCAGGGGTTGGGTCACTGAGTTCTCCAGTTCTGTTCTCGTTCACAATAAAGCGTTGTAGTTGGAACTCCGTCTCTGACCTCGTGTATCCTCCCCATGCGGACTTAACAGTGGCAACGAAGGCTGGTAGGCAGTCTGGCCATTCTACTGAAATCACTCATGCCTCTGCTGAACTCTCGGTGCCCGGTAGGCAGGCTGGCTTGCTTTGCTGATTCACTCGACACACATAAGAGATGCAACACTTTGCAACATGGCCACCAAAGGCTTGATGGAAGTGTTCGACACTGCCCACCCCAGCGAGTGGGAAAGCTATGCCGACTGCCTCGCCTTCTTCCTTGATGCGAACGATGTCACAGACACCAGCAAGAAGCATTCGCTGTTCTTCAGCGTGTGCAGCCCTCGGACTTTCCAGATCGCGCAGTCCCTGCTGCCCCCCGCTAAGCTGAGTGAAACGGCTATGACGCACCCCCCTTCCAACCACTTCAATATCCCACTCACTCAGCCCGGCCGTATATGCTGAGGGGAAAAGGTGTTGGCCTGAGTATATTTGTGTGGCTTGATGTGAATTCTTAAACTCAATTTTGGGTCCTGCCACTAGGGCTGTAGATTCGGTTCGCCCCGAACCAAAAAACAGCTGAATTTCCCCCGATTTGGCTGTTTTTCAGTTCGGGATGAACCGAACTCAAAAAAGGCGGGAAACGGGGGAGCCAAATTCACCGACTTCGGGGGTTCAGTGAATAAATTCAGCAGATTCGGGGTTCCCCCCTGCGGCTTCAGGGGGCTTCCATGAAGGTGCCGGGGGGCCCTTTTCCCCATAGGTGGGGGAGGGAGACAGAGAGAGGCCAGGCATCAAGTTCTTAAATACAGAAGTAATGTTTATTGAGCACACACCAAGGAAATTCAAAAACAGCTCATTCCATTCCACTCATGCACACTCATACACAGGCATGCCTCCATATATGCTTAGGCTGGCTTTAGCTGCAGTTGATAAAAATCGAACTGGGGAATCCTGATGGGTAGTGAAGGGGATTCTGCTCCTTTGCTGGTTTTATACCCCTTTCTGTCTCAGGCCCAGTATCGTTTGCTCCCTCCTCCTTTCTAGGAACAGTAGTGTTGCCAGCCTCCAGGTGGTGGCTGGAGATCTCCCGCTATTACAACTGATCTTCAGGCGACAGAGACCAGTTCCGCTGGAGAAAATGGCTATTTTGGCAATTGGACTCTATGGCATTGAAGTCCCTCCCCTTTCCAAACCCCATCCTCCTCAGGCTCCACCCCCCAAATCTCCAGGTCTTTCCCAATTCGGAGCTGGCAACCCTAAGGAACAGGGTAGGAATTTGCCAGATCCAGGTAGGTGGAGCCACAGGTTTCTTGAGAAAATAGCTCTTTTGGGACTGCCTGGTGAAAACTTCTCCTTTTGCAGTTGGCTTATTCTGGAGAGTTGATGGGGGCTGATCCAGGACGTTTCCAGTATCTTGGCCAAAGGTTGCCAATACAACAGCCAAGATACCACTGTCAAAGGCCAGAGGTGGGCAGGAAGTCAAACATGCAATGCTTACAGATCAGAGGATGGCTTCTAGCGATCTTACAATGATAGTGAAAGTTCTAACTTTTAAGTGTTCTAATTGCCTGCAGGTGTTATGCAGGTGCAGTTAGAGTACCTATCTTAAAGGCACAGATCTCGGGGCCGGGAGGCACAGATCTATTCCACCACCACCCCGCGTGCCTTCAGGGGGCTCCCCTGAATTTTTTTTCCCAACAGCCCTACCTGCCACACAGGCAGTTGCTCACACAACCTGAAGCAAAATGTACAATGCTTCCGGATGTGTGTACATAAATGTGAGACGAATCTAAATTGGACTTGCTGCTACGCCAGCTTATCCCAGAGATACACTAGAATAACCCAGATATATGCCAGAGCCAAATGCCTGTGTCGCACTGCCACAGCTCCCAGCAGAACGTCACTGACACAACTAGGGTTGCCAACCTCCATGTGGTAAACAATTCAAAAATTAAACCTCGTGCTAAGATAACAGAGTTGAAGAAAAATAGCAAGCATTGATGGTTACTAGGGCTGTCGATTCGGTTCGTCCCAAACTGAAAAACAGCTGAATTTCCCCTGATTCGGTGGTTTTTAGTTTGGATGGAACCGAACTCAAAAAAGGCGGGAAAACCGGGAGCCGGATTCAGCGAGTTCGGGGTGTTCAGTGAATAAATTCGGGGTTCAGCGCAGCAGCATAACCGTCAGTAAGCAGCATTCTCCCGTGGCCAATCGGTGGCCAAGCTGGGTCTTCTTCTGGCCAATCAGTCATGATTGAGTGCATGAGCCCAGCTGCTGCTCGGCCCGGGGAGAGAAAGAGAGAGTATCTGTTTGTGTGTGAGAGAGATCCCCCTTGGGGGGGGGTGCGTGTGCACATTCGAGCAATTCTGTGGCTGCAGGGGGCGCATTTTTGGGGGTAGAGCCACCAAAGTTTCAGCATAGCTTCAGAGGACCTTTCTTGCAAGAACCCCCAAGTTTTGTAAAGATTGGGTCAGGGGGGGCTGAAATATGGGCCCTGAAAGGGGTCCCCCCTCTTCAATGTAGATCTCTGACAATGGGGGTTTGCAATTAGCAGAGCTTGCCTCCCACGCCCAAAGCTCCCAGCCCCGACAAACAGCTGAGCTGCGGAGAGCAAGGGCGGGGCAGGTGCCAAGAAGATGGAACAGAAGACATCCACAGTAAGACCCGTTTTGGAGCTTTTCTCTATAATTTTTCTCCTGTGTGTGTATGTGGGGGGGAAGCAGAGTCTGGGGGGGGAGGGAGCAGTTTCTGTGGGGGGGAAGCCAAAGGGGGCTTTCGCCCGTTCTGCCTGGGGTGTGTGTGCCCCCTCGAGTCTCTCTCTCCCTGGTTTGGGGGGGGGGCTTCAGTTGTGTGTCCTCAGGTTTTCCCTCATTCATAAGATCGGTTAGGTCTATTTTGATGCTTGCTCAAAACTAGTTTTCAAATTGTGACTTAAAGAATGCATTTTCCTGGTCCCGAGTCCGATGCAAAAGGGGAAATTCCACCCCCTTCTTCTCCTTTAGCGTGCCTCTGTCCCTTTCCATGGTTTGCAAACTCCCAGGCATCACGCGTTGCTTTGCATGGTTGCAAACGTGTTGCTTTGCATGGTTTGCAAACTTCTTTGCACTTGTCCCGCCCTTTCTCTCCCCAGCTCAGCTGTTTGTCGGGGCTGGGAGCTTCAAGAGTGGGCAGCAAGCTCTGCTAATTGCAAACCCCCATTGTCAGAGATGCACATTAAGGAGGGGGGACCCCTTTTGGGGCCCATATCTCAGCCCCCCTGACCCAATCTTAACAAAACGTGGGGGTTCTTGCAAGAAGGGTCCCTCCAAGCTACGCTGAAAGTTTCGGACCTCTACCCCCAAAAATGCCCCCCCCCAGAGCTGCGGAAAGTCGCAATTGTGTTTTTAATGGCTTTATTGGCCGAATTTTTCCCTGAACTCCGGATCTCATGCCAAATTGCATGGACCCGAAGTGGGGGAGTTCGGACTTTGGCATTTCCCAAATAAAAATGGGCCGAATTTTGCCGAATTCGAATTTTACCAAAAAAAAATTCCAACAGCCCTAATGGCTACTGGAAACATCAATAATACTTTATCCCAATACTTCAGTCATATAAACCAAACAATGTACAGTAAAACAGAAAGCAAAAAGAGTCCCGTATGAATGTAAATTCCGCCGGGTAAGCTCTCACGATCCATTTGACTGAGGCGGCACTAGCGGCGTGAAGAGCAGCAGATGAGATAGGTTTCGCAGGCAAAGTAGTTGCAAATCGATGCAGGCTGTGTGTAGCCAAAGAATTCCAAGCCGAGACTTGGTCTAAAGTAGAATACAACAAAAATGGGGCTAAATTGCCCTTTCTTTAGGATAATTACCTTAGAACGTTTTATGATGACCCGAGATAGGATTCCGGTATGTTCCTATTTTGTTGTTGCTTTATCCATCGGGCTTATAATGACATGAGAAAACAATGTTTGACTCCAATGCCAGTGAATATTGGAGTCAAACATTGTTATCTCATGTTCGAATCCAGGTGCTCTAATCTTTTTCTCCAGGTGCTCTGATCTTTATCAGCTGGAGATGATTTTGAAGAAGGAGAAGGAGAAGAGTTGGTTTTTATTCGCAGACTTTCTCACTACTTAAGGAAGAATCAAACCGGCTTACAATCACCTTCCCTTCCCATCCCCACAACAGATACCCTGTGAGGTAGGTGGAGCTTGAGAGAGAGCTCTAAGAGCTGTGACTAGCCCAAGGTCACCCAGCTGGCTTCATGCGTAGGAGTAAGGAAACAAATCCAGTCCATCAGGTTAGCATCCACCACTCATGTGGAGGAGTGGGGAATCAAACCTAGTTCTCCAGATCAGAATCCACCGCTCCAAACCACCACACCATGCTGGCTATCAGAAGATTAAAAGATAGCAACAAGCACTGATGGCACACAACTTATTTTTATATATAAGCACAATCCTATCTAAGCATATAACAGTATGCAGAAAGTCCCGAAATCAGTAGATATAAACACAGTTACAAAACACACCAAGAGGCGAAGCGGCTCCAGTAGACTCGGAGAGGAGGCGAGCTCTAAAAGTCAAGTGGAAAACCTGGACTGGATTTTTCGTAACGCTAAACACCAAAGTGTGCTAGTGAGATAAAGGACAAGGTTCATCAATTTGAGCCACAGTTGGAAATTAAATTACTTCATCCCGAGATGGGAAACCGGTAAGACCCATTTCGCCGTGGCTTTGTCCATCGGGGAAGTGAAAAGGTAGCGAGAGATGATTATCTATCTCTGAAAGCAAAATACAAAGTAGAAGGGATTTCTATAAATACAGTATTTCTGATTTAAGATAACAAAATATAAGAACGGGAAGACAAATATTACATACCAGACGCTGAAAAGCATATAGCTTACAGATCAGAGGATGGCTTCTAGCGATCTTACAATGATAGTGAAAGTTCTAACTTTTAAGTGTTCTAATTGCCTGCAGGTGTTATGCAGGTGCAGTTAGAGTACCTATCTTAAAGGAGTATCTGTATTAACATCTCAATGTAATTTTAATATTAGGACATAAAGAATAAACATACATTGTGCATAACTATGAATACAAAGCTAGCTAATAAATATACATTAAAGCAACAATGTGCATTTTTGTTACAACAAAACCTGACACCTGCAGGTATTATGCAGGTGCAGTTACAATACTAATCTTAAAGCAATATCTATGTTAACATCTAAGTGTAATTATAACATTAAGACATAAGGAATAAACATGCATAGCGCATTACTATAAATACAAAGCTAGCTGAAAAATATACATCAAAGCAGCAATGTACATTTTTGTTACAACAAGACACCTATTTACAGAAAACACGTGTAATCTGCAGCAGAAGTTAATCCATAAGGGGAAATGGTATTCAGAAGGAAGATGAAATGTGATTCCTGTTGAGAAAAGATTTTATCTATATTTTGTTTGATGAATGGTTTAGGTTTATGTTGCCAAATTACAAAAAAACTGCAATTCTGTATCCAAATGATGTAAAGCCTGGTAGTGTGCAGTTAATGGTGCTTCAGCCACATGGTTCCTAATTCGAAATCTGTGTTCACCTATCCGTAATTTGATTGCTCTACGTGTTTTACCCACGTACAAGAGCCCACAGGGGCATCTAATGAGATAAATAACATTTTTGCTGGTACAACTGGAAAATTGTTTTAGTTTGAACACAAAATTTAAATTAGTACTTCTGAATTCTTTCACGGGTAGAGCAAAGGGACACATATTACACTCTCCACAGCGAAAATGGCCTAAAGGTAAGTTGGTAGAATGCTGGGGTAAGATATCTGTATGTGTAAGGTGGTCTCTTAAAGATCTGGTTTTATGATACCCAAAGCGTGCCTTCTCATTACAACCCGGTAATCCTTGAACCAGGTGCCAATGTTTTAAAACGATGTTTTGAATGTCCCTAGTATAGCTGTTATATTCTAATGAGGACGTGATTCCCGCAAAGGAGGAACGTTGTTTTGGTTCAAATAAAGTGGCACGGTCAATAGAATCCACTCTGGTCTTAGCATGTTGGATAATTTCTCGTGGGTATCCCCTGGTTTGTTGGGTAGCGTTTCTTTTGAGTCTGAGGAGCTACCCGTATGGCAGATTCTTCCTCAAATGAGCCGGATGAAAGGAATTGTAATGAAGCAGAGAACCCTTGTCGGTGGGTTTTTTGTAAGATGTGAAAATAAGTTTCCTAGAGCTGTCAACAATTACTGTCAAATCCAAAAAATTAACATGAGATGGATGTGCTGTACCTACAAATTTGATATTGGGATCTCTACAATTAAGCCACTGCAGGAGCTCTTGATAATTAGTTATGTTGTCAATCACCATGAAGGCATCATCGATGAAACGTTTGTACAATATGAGCAAAAATATGGATTATTATTATAAATGTACATTTTTTTCAAAGGCTATCATAAATACGTTAGCAATTGATGGGGCGCATGCGCACCCCATTGCTACTCCTTTAACCTGTAAAATAATGTCATTCATAAAACGAAAAAAAATTATTTTCCAGAACCAGATCTAAAAGGTCTAAAAGAAAATGAGAAGGAGGAGTGAGTTGTGGACGTGTATCCAACAATTGGGCTACTCATATGGAGGAGTGGGGAATCAAACCCAGTTCTCCAGATCAGAATCCACCGCTTCAAACCACCACACTATGCTGGCTATCAGAAGTTAGCAGGAGATCTCCAGCTAGTAGCTGGAGGTTGGCAACCCTACCACTCTGCTATGGATGCTTGCTGGGTGACCTTGGGCCAGTCACAACCTTTCAGCCTAAGCTACCTCACAAGGTTGTTGAGACGATAAAACAGAGGAGAGGAGAATGATGTAAGTCGTTTTGAATCTGCATTGGGGAGAAAGGCAAAATATAAGTAAAGTGAAAAAAATCTAGTTTTTACTACAACTCCCTTCTAGCACAAATATATTTTGAGTCCCCCTTCTCTTCGCTACCCACTATGAAGGATTCCTTCACAAGGTATTACCAGAATAATTTACACAGGCAGGTAAAAACTATATCCCACTATAAAGTCCAGAAAGCAGGTAGTTAACAGCTCTGTTTTCATTCTATTCTTTCAGTTCACCATTGGGGAGGGGGAGAGACTGATCATGCCAGTCGTTGATAGAAAATAGAATGATAAAATTACTTAACTCAGCACAAACCTCTGGCTGGCAGATATAAGCTTAAGAAGCCATAACAGGAATGAATTTTACATCTGACACAATCACATCAATTGGAGTGCACAAGCTAGAGCAAAGCTTAACTAAATCTATCCCCAAGGTTGAGGACAGCAACAATAAATCTGTGAGCAGTGGTTTTAAAATATGTTTTTATGTCCCTAAAAATCCAACTTCAAAACAATGGAAGCTTTTTTTAAAAAAAGAGTTACTTCTTAAATTAATACCACGAAAATGACACAAATCTGAACACTTTAAACAACAAGTAAGTCTTTGTATTGACAACGTTTGGAGGAATCCACTAATAATGCTGCCAAAGTTCTTGCTCCCTGGGCTTGGAGTATAAACATCAATAGCTTGTAATACCTGCAATGAAAGATGAACACAATAGATTTGAATTGGAATGCAGGAAAACTAGCTAGAGGAAAGCCATAGAATGTGGGATAGCTCTGTTCTCACAGCTAGGATTGCCAGCTCCGGGTTGGGAAATACCTGGAGATTTTGGGGGTGGAGCCTGAGGAGGGTGGGGTTTGGAGAGGGGAGGGACTTCAATGCCAAAGAGTCCAGTTGCCCAAGCGGCCCTTTTCTCCGAGGGAACAGATCTCTGGTGCCTGGAGATCAGTTGTAATAGCGAGAGATCTCCAGCCACCACCTGGAGGTTGGACACCCTACTCATAGCCCTATTTGTCCCTTGTAGGGTTTCTCACAACCTCTGGTTATTTCCTTGTGATGGTCTCACGTAAGAAGCAAGTGGGGTGGTCTCAGCTTGTAGCTCTCTTCTTTTCTCTGTGTTCTCTGCCTGTGAGCTGTGAGATAACACTGAGATAACCTCCTCAGCCTTGTGAACCTGACTTTCAATAATTGGCAAAAACTCCTCTCTCCTCTCATGAGATTTCCTGCTTTCACATTTTTGGCATCCCATTCTGGCAGTAATATAATTGCTGCCTTGCCACCCACTCCTGTCTGCCTTGTGGATATTACAGTGAAGGCATAGTTGCCTGCTTCAGCTTCACCTGGTTTTTACATAGGGTTGCCAACCTCCAGGTACAAGCAGGAGATCTGCTATTGCAACTGATCTCCAGCTGATAGAGATCAGTTCACCTGGAGAAAATGGCCACTTTGGTAATTGGAGTCTATGGCATTGAAGTCCCTCCCTTACCCAAACCCCGTCCTCCTCAGGCTCTGCCCCCAAAAGCTACAGGTTGTTTCCCAACCTGGAGCTGGTAACCCTATTGTTACATCTTCCTTGATCTCTGCCTATTTGGCTGAGGTAGTCTCAGAGCTAATCTCAGGCCTCTCCCTATACTATAGGGACACTCCCTGTCACTGAAAACATATCTAATTCTCTACAAATGTCCAGGTCTGTACCATGAAGCCATAAATGAAATTACAACCATCTGTGTTCTCGTACACAAGCTGTAAAATCAAATATGTGCCCTATATTACTCAAAGAGTGGTTGATTTAGTTGTTCTGTTGGTACCTGTATAGTTGGTAATTTACAAAGTTATCCAACTAACTAGCAAAAGCTGATCAACAAGAGTTTTAGTTTGTTTGTTTTTAAGCGTTCAAACTTGATTTCCATCAGGACAAACTTTAATAAACATCTGCCGAGATCAGGAGAATTATTTGGTTTGAAACTATTAATTGAAAAGCAGCTATATTTGTATAATGAAATCCTTTTAAAGGGGAGACTGTATAATTAAACATTTTATAACTTTTACTTACAGCTTGGTTAAAATGCACCCAGAAGCAGAAATCTGTAGAGGCATATACAATAAAAAAAAGATGAGCAATGGGGAAAAGTGAGAACTAATGAAGCAATCCTTAATAAGTCTACTTGGAAGTTTAGCTAATGTTACTCAGTGAGGCTTTCTCCCAGGAAAGCATATTTAGGATTGAGAGTGTGCCATGATTGAGAAAGTCCCCCATTCAAAATACTTTCTCTGCTAAGATACCAGTAGGCACTCTTAGGCGAGCCATGTTCTCAACATCAGCTGCTCCCTCACAATACAGGGATAAAAATATGGATTAAAACCATAAAATATATATGAAGCATTTTAAGAGTCTAAATATGTTGTTGTTTTTAAATTAAAAAAAAAACAGTGGTGAAACATCGGCTTCTATATTTCCAGCTTAACCACTGAAATTATTGCATCTTCAATAATACTTTCTGTTACTTCCAGTGACAGGTGTAAAACCTTTGGTAAAACTATTTTCAGGGGTGGATGGGAACCAAAAACAATCCTAGAAAAGGATTCCACCCCCCCCCCCAAAGCTGGGAGGGAGATAGAAAGAGGTAGTTTTCCTGCCCCTGCCCCATCCTGCTCCCCGAAAGGAGAAGGGAAGAAGGAAGGAAGGGGCAGCCTTCCTACCCAAGTGCCAGGTGCCTCTCCCCAGGCTGCACAGAAATTGGGCAGGCCTGGCACTGCCTCCCTCCCATTGGGCAGGGTTTGGATAGGCTGGACACAGGCTTGCCAGGTCCCCATTTGTCACCGGCGGGAGTTTTTTTTGGGTGGAGCCTGAGGGGGCGGGGTTTGGGGAGGGGAGAGACTTCAATGCCATAGAGCTCAATTGCCAAAGCGGCCATTTTCCTCCAGGTGATCTGATCTCTATCGGCTGCAGATCAGTTGAATTAGCAGGAAATCTCTTGCTACTACCTGGCAGTTAGCAACCCTAGCTTGACACCATGTCCCACTTGTTTTGAAGGGGTCTTGGGCAGGCTGGGTGGT
The DNA here is from genome assembly GCF_029931775.1 of Euleptes europaea. NCBI lineage: Eukaryota > Metazoa > Chordata > Lepidosauria > Squamata > Sphaerodactylidae > Euleptes > Euleptes europaea. Next base: position 61,775,028 of record NC_079319.1, read on the forward strand.
GCCTCCTTCAGGTTGGGCAGGGCTTAGGCAGGACTGGCACCACCTTCCTCTCCTCACAAGAGGGGCAGGCAGTAAGGTTGCCAACCTACTCTAGGGCATTGAAAGCCCTCACCTTCCCCAACCCAACCCTCCTCAGGCTCAACCCCCAAAATCTCCAGGTATTTCCCAACCCAGAGCTGGCAACCCTAGCAGGCAGGCTGGGCACTGCCTCCCTTGCCACACATGGGGCTTTGGTGGGCTGGGAACTTCTGCCACTGGGCTGGCCTAGAGAAGGCCATTGGCCTACCAGGAGATGTCCTAGTTCTCATAAAGGCCAATCCACCCTATTATTGATATGCTTATGTGACTAGCAGATGGTAGTGGTAGATGAAGTATGCTAAAGCTGTGATCTATATATGTGCTGGTTTTGTTGCATCGACTTCAGTGAGACTGGAAATGTGCTCCTGAAGAAAGCCATAGTTGTGACATTAGGCAAGAAGTGTCATCATTGTGGCATTATACAGTGCTGTACAAGGCAAGTCATGCAGGTTTGGCTTGCTGCATACACTCTGATGCATGCCATTTTCAATATGATTCGAACAAGCATTCTCTCCATATCAGATGGACAGTTTTTCACCAGCAAAAATGGCTTCCTGCAGGCCTAGATAATTTAAGATGATGTTTCAGTCAGTTGTCATTGTATGTGGTTCAACATTGTCATCTTAAGTAGGCCTACTCAAATTTCTACTCCGATCTATGGAATGCGGCTTACTCAAGAACAGTTTCCTGCTATTTTTGCACTGTTGGACATGCCACTTTCCAATTTAAGTGAAAATTCACATCAAAGCAGTCCAAGTATAAGGAAGCTACCTTCCTTCTGTTGCTTCTTACACCATATGCAAGGAACTGTAAGTTAAGGTTTTATCCCACTGGAGATCCTAGGGCCTGCATGGCCCTCAAATCTAGGCAGTGACTAGTAAGTGATCTGTACACCAGTAAGGGATCTGTGTCACTACAAGCTTGGAAGCAGAACCGAGATCTGGAAAAAGTGAAAACTAGAAATAAAGTTTATTATGGAGAATTATAAAACTATCTTGGCTAAGGAATTAGCAAATATTGAGCAGTCAAAATAACATTAAGCACACAATGCTAATTACTCATGCTACAAGCCACTAAAAAGCCTAGAATCCTATTTCTATGCAAATAGTTTAATTCTTTACTAATTTATACCTTGCCTTTCTCTCCAATGTGGGTCCAAAGCAGCTTACTGTCAAAGAGCTCCCCAACCTGTCTCCACCAGTTGGAGGCTGCTTTGGTTTGGTCAAAAGTTTTCCAAAAGACAAAACCTTGAACTCCAGGCTTTCGCCCCAAGTCCAAGGAGTAGCTGCCACCAGCCCTTTCAAAAGGTTGAGCTCCAGGGGGAAGATAAGGGCAATCCTCTCCCAACTCACTCCAAAATTGAGTGTAACACTTACCCTGCAAGGTAGAGACCTGCCAGGGAAAGATTACATTCCCAAAATGTCTTAGGTTTTTGGTAGGTGGTTTTTACACTCACACAAAGGCACTTAGAATTTAGGCTTGGAATCCCAAAATCACAGACACAAGCCATTTAAAGGCTAACAATTTATTTATAAGATTCAAGCTGGTTTACAGGAAAGAAGAGTCATGAAGTGTTAAGCAAGAAAACAATAAACTATTTAGCATAACTAGCTAATACATTCAAAAAACCTTTTTGGTTCAAAAGGATTGGCAAAGGTTTCTTGCATCAGGTTTATAGTTACCAACTTCCAAAGATGCTTCCAGCATTCAAAAGTTTCAAAAGGTTGTCCAAAGGTTTCTCCAAGCAGGTCAGCTTGACCAGAGTTTCCCCGTAGGGCCAAAATCAAATGGGTTGTGATGCAGCCAGCACAGCTCTCCTGCTGTACCCCAAAGCATGCATAGTTTGTTTAGGGTTAGTCTGTCCTTATATTCGTTTTCTCAGTGGCCAATTTTTCTCAGTTTTCTCAGTGGCCAGTTTTCTCAGTTTTCTCATAGAGGCCAATTGAGAAAACGCAAGCACTTAGCTGTTAATTAATCGCTTGGTCAGAATTGCTGACTCATTCAGAGATGTGTTCAGGTGAGGAAGCCTGCAGAACTACCTGCACCTGGACATTGTCATGATGGCCGACCATTCAATTACCATGGCAATGCACGGCCTTGCATTCCAAAAAGGGGAAAGGTTAACTAGCACCAGCTGGGGCTTACTCCCTCCACAGAAGCAGTTTTCAAAAGGAAACTTATTTTTCTGGTCTAAAATCCCAATAACACAGAATTCATAGGCCTCCCAGGCCTGAACCAAAAGAAATGATACAATCCAAGAAATTGAGAGGTCTCAACTTCTTGACACTTACATAGTTTTCCTATCCTCCATTTTATTAAGTTACTCCATTCAAGATGGAAAGACATACATGCCAAATAGACTGAGTGACAGATAAAGTACCAATTCTTTAAAGTCCCAGTGGGGGTCCAACAAGCAATGCCGGGATTCAAACATCTGGATAGCATATTATGATGACGCATCCCCCTTCCAACCACTTCAATATCCCACTCACTCAGCCCGGCAATATACGCTGAGGGAAAAAGCGTTGGCCTGAGTATATTTGTGGGGAGATTATTTTCCTTCTCCTCCAGTCCCACACCAGTATTTACCTCAGAGAGAAATAGAACACAAGAGGCTTTTTAACTTAAACAGACAAAACAGGGAAGTTTATTGAACAGAACTCACAGAAGTCAAAAAGGGCAAGAGTCCAGTAGCACCTTAAAGACTAACAAAAATATTTTCTGGTAGGGTATGAGCTCATACCCTACCAGAAAATATTTTTGTTTTTAAGGTGCTACTGGACTCTTGCCCTTTTTGACTACTGCAAACAGACTAACACGGCTACCCACTGAGAACTCACAGAGATTGATTTTCAAGGGAAAGGCAGAAATTGGAGGGAAAACTCAAAGTCAGGTTTATCTACATAAGATTACTTCAAAGAGATAGCTTAGATGTTTTCTTAAATCAAGTTCCTTCAGTTCTTAGTTTCACGCTTAGTTCTGTCCTTCAGAACTGTTACTCAGATTCAGACTCTCAGACTGTCCCCAGCCTAGCTCTCTCTGACTACCCCACCTCCGTGGCTGTGACCCTCCACACCTCCCTGCTACCAGAATAGCTCTACCTCAGAGACTAATTCCCCTTTGTGACCTGAGAATGGGCCCTCTCTAACCCAATTCGCACTCCTGACACTACCACAGGTTGTGTGTTTCAATAGCTTCGGCTTTAACAGAACCCCTCAGGTTCACAGAGTACAGTCTCCTGCTCAGTTTCGCTACCAAGCTCTGAATCTATCACAGCCTTCTCTGGCTGGCTCCAATCTTAGGACTCCTTTCACAGCCTTCTTCTCAGGCTGGGTCCCTAGCTTTCTGTCTCTCAGAGCTCAGAGTGTCAGCTCTCTGGCTCCGACCACTCTTGGGGCGAAAACGCACGGTCGCTTGAGCCTCCTTTCTTCCCTGTTCCAGCCAGGATTCAGCCGTGCGTTCGATCCCGGCTGAATCCTGGCTGGAACAGGGAAGAAAGGAGGCTCAAGCGACCGTGCGTTTTCGCCCTTGGTCTGTCAGCTCTTGCTGCAGATTAACCCCTTATCCATCACACATATAATCCAAAAGGGAAAAGAAACAAGGCCATATATCATCAAGCCAAATCAGAGCTCCTGTGGTACAAAAACCCAGGTTAAGACATTAAAACATGGATCTACTGTACTCTGAGTTAGACCTCTGGTTTACCACGGTCAATATTGTCTAAGACGGGTAGCAGCTCTCCAGGATCTCAGGCAGAGGTCTGATCCTTTTAACTGGAGATACCGGTGATTGAACCTGGGACCTTCTGCACACAAAACAGATGCTATACCACTGAGCCTTGGCCGTTTCCCCAAAGGCAGTGGTTTGAAACATCTTCAGAGAACCTAGTGAAACCCGTTTAGGCAATGGAAATACTAACACTATTTATTTTTGTGATGAAAGGGGGTATATAAGTATTTTAATAACAAATTTAAGTATTTTAATAAGCTTATGCAACAGGTTCTTGGTGACTCTTGATGAAAGAACTAAATGCTCAACTCTGCGTGAGGTGAAACAACCTGGGGTAATTACATGTGCCTGTAAAGTGCCACCAAATTGTAGTCGACATGGAAACACCAGAAAGGGGATTTCAAGACAATTGAGGAGCAGAGGTAGTTTGCCATTGACTTCTTCTGCAGAGTCTTCCTTGGTGGTCTCCCTTTCAACTCTGCTCAACTTTTGAGATGTGACGAGATCGGGCTATACCATGCCGCCTTTCCTCCTGGAATAACTATTCTCTGTCATTTATTGTGACTGAAGTAGATACAGCCCTGTTTTATTTGCTGTCTCTGTGCCATCTGTTTCTGTAATAGCTGAATATATGCACTTTGCCTGATGCAAGAAAGACTAGATGTTCCTGACATCCAATGTGTGTAGGGGACAGAGAAAATGGAGTCATCTTCATAGCTGTTTCCCCATCCTGGTTGTGCCACTCCAACTCCCTCCCCTTGTAATGCTGAGGATCTTTGTATGACATTTAACTAAGTGATCAACGCAAGTGGAAGTAATTATGTATCTTGTGCTGGTGCATGTGTCAGGTAGCATCATTCACTGATAGGCTGGCTACCTTGACAACTAGCATGAGTGATTTCAGATTAAATTTGACTATAATCTGGAAAACAATTGGGTCCAATTAAGATCAATTTTCTAAAGGCCCATAGTCAACTGCAGCTGTGCATATGGAAATCTACCACTGGAACTGGGGCCTTTGGGCGATTCACATAGTGTGAAATTGCTATCAACATCCTCTCTACTTTGATTGAGCTGGGTTAAGCCTTTCATTTCATCCGCCACTAAAATGGTAGTTTTAAATGTTGAACAAAGATGCACATGAGACTAGAACTGAACTGACATTCCTCTATAACCGTGTTGGCGAACCTATGGCACGGGTGCCACTTCCGGCACTCGTAGCCCTCTCTGCCGGCACGCGCGGTTCCTCCAAGTCGCTGGCCTTTCCGGCTCTGCCCTGCCCCGGATGGGGGAGGCTGTAGCCCAGGGGTGGGGAACCTCCGACATCATTGGCGGTGGCCCCCGGACTCTCCCACAGAAGCTGCCGCCATTGCCGCCACTGGAACGTGCATGGCCGGCCAGGTGGGTGGGAGAGCGGGGAACAGAAGCTGAGCGCTCACACTCGGCATGGCTGGCGGCTTCTCCGGCGCCCTCTGGGCCTGTGCGGGTGGAGGGGCGCGGCTGGCCGGTGGGTGCGAAGGAGGCGTCCTCTGCCCTACCCTGCTCGCCTCTCACAAGCCTGCCGCCGCCGCCACGCCCCTCCGAGTGGCAAATCCAAGGCAAAACCTCCCATGCATAAATGGCCTCTTTCTTTTTCTGTCTCCCTCTGTCCTTTTCTTTCCCTACTTTTCTTTCTCTTCCTTGCTCCATTTCCTTCTCCCTTTCTCTCTCTTTTTCTTTCTTTCTCTCCCTCCCTTCCTTCCCTTTCCTTCTCCCTTCTTTCCTTCCTTCATTCCCTCCAGCGGCTTCTCCGGCGCCCTCTGGGTCTGTGCGGGCGGAGGGGTGTGCAGTCCTATTCCACCTTTGAAGTGCCCACAAGCCATCCTTCAAACACCTTTCCATTTGTCTTGATGTGTAGAGAGAAAACACTAAGGAACTAGTTGCCAATCTCCAGGTACTAGCTGGAGATCTCCTGCTATTACAAGTGATCTCCAACCAATAGAGATCAGTTCCTCTGGAAAAAATTGCCACTTTGGCAATTGGACTCTATGGCACTGAAGTCCTTCCCCAAACCCCGCCCTCCTCAGGCGCCACCCCAAAAACCTCCCACTCATGGCGAAGAGGAACTTGGCAACCCTAGCCTCTCCCTCTGGGCCCCCTCTGGGGGTGGTATTCAGGTTAAATTGCCGCATTGGCACTCGGCGATAAATAAGTGGGTTTTTGGTTGCAGTTTGGGCACTCGGTCTCTAAAAGGTTCGCCATCACTGCTCTATAAAATACTCTTTGGTATATTTGTATCTATTTCCCCTATTGTTTTTTTATTATTGGTTATATTCTTATCCTGCCTTTTGCCCAAAGAAGCCTTCTCCTCCCTTTACCATCTCAACTTTCTTGTGAGATCAGGCAGGCTACAAGATGAGTGATTGTTTCAAGGTCTTCAAAAGAGCTATCCTAAACATCTCTACTCAGAATCGTACTAACATTTATTTATTGAGGCTTACTCACATGGAAGTGTTCTTAGGATTGCTCTGTCAATGAACTTCATGAATAAGTGTGATTTTTAAGTTCGGGTCTTCCCAACGTTCTAGACAGATATGCTTCCAAATTTTTCTCATTTTTATTTCTAATTTATTTGGAGTTCCCAATAAGCTGCTGTTGATTCCAAAATGGAATCTTTTATCACATTTTCCCAATTTTTTTTAACACAGCAGCTTTTTGTGGATTGAAAAAATGGAAAAAGAGAGAAAACTACAAATGATTATAAAGCTTTTTTGTGGTGCTTTACCAAGCTAGAAGAGAGGATGCTCATCGATAAGGCATTGTCCCAAGAGAATCTTGATGTAATCACACCTACAATCACATCAAGATAGTTTTTGCAGTGTTAAAAAGTAGGGTTGCCAGGTCTCTCTTCGCCATCGGTGGGAGGTTTTTGGGGTGGGGCCTGAGGAGGGCAGAGTTTGGTGAGGGGAGGGGCTTCAATGCCATAGAGTCCAATTGCCAAAGCAACCATTTTCTCCAGGTGAACTGATCTCTATCAGCTGGAGATCAGTTGTAATGAGATCTCCAGCTAATACCTGGAGGTTGGCAACCCTATGCTAAAGTAATACTGATCAGTTTCACTAAAAAAGCAGAACGATGTGCTTCAACAACATGAAATGTTATTTTCAGTAACCACAGTATGACCCCCTCCACCATCCCGATTTACCCAGAACCCCGTTATATTCCATTTGACATTTGGTCCCTAGAATCGATAAAATATGCATGTTCAAAAGAAAAGTATTTTGTAGGAACTGTGTCTCTTCCACATTATCTGGCATGTGGCAAGATGTGGGTGGTTGTTGTATTTGACCTCTGACACAAAAGCAAGGAACAGCTATTATACAAGTGCTTATTTCCCCTCATTTTCCATTTCAGCAATACTCCCTCTTGATGGCAATGATCTCCTTCACATATTAATTTTAAACTCTGTCTCTTAAATTTTAAAGCAAGTGGGTTGTTTTTTTCCATTTTTGCATTATGACTTTCATTGCCTTTTAAAGGTTTAAAGCAGGGGGGGAAAAACCTTTTTCCTGCCAAGGGCCATTTGCACATTTATAACATCATTCGGGGGCCATACTAGGTGTAGATCTCCCGGTGGAGAGGCTAGGGTTGCCAGGTCTCCAGCCACCACCTGGAGGTTTTAGCAATCAAAATTAGATCTAGTGCCCCAAGCAAAAGCAAAAGGCCCCAGGATCTCCAGTTCAGCTTATTTAGTGTTTAGAGAGGACCCTTATTGTTTTTGTTTGTTTGTTTGTTTCACCAGCAGAAAAGCAGGATCCAACCCAATGAAATTGGCAAGAATATATCTATATCTATCTATATCTATAGATAGATATAGATAGAGATATGCTGCATGGGTGGGTGAGTTCTTTTCTGCTGTGAATTAAAAAATCACTTGTTTGCATAAACTGTTTTAATTGGTTTCCCAAATGTACTGTGTCAATAAATCTGGAAATCATCAGGGCATTTTAGTCATTCTAATCTTTCCCAGAAGATGTACTACTGAAACAGCCAAAGTAAGTTATTTACTTCTTTATGTTTTACAAAATAAAGATTTAGCACTATCTGGTCTCTGTTCAATTTGTTTTCATGTCTTCTTCTTATTTCCCTCAAGGGCACCGATGTGTTTGATTTACAGTGCAATCCTAAGCAGAGTTCCATCCTTTCAGTCTACTGAAGTTGATAGGTTTGGAAGCATGTAACTCTGCTAAGGAGTGCATTGCTAGTAGTGGTTAAGGTGGGGATCACCTTATCACATTCAATAGCTTGCCTAAATAATGTCAACGTGGTGAACCAATAAAAGAGCAATAACAATGTTGCCCTTGTGCCACATTAATTGCTCTTTGAATGTCATTTAAAATGTCATAATTTTGATACACGAGGAGACTTTGGAAGGTTTGGGTAACATTTATATCCACTGGTTTACATTTTAGCTTCTATGCTGAACATTCCAAGAGAAAACTTTGAAGAGTGTATTTTTAAGTCTTTAATGATCGGAAACCACCTAGTTATGAGGATTTGTTTAATTTAACTACTTATTTTTAAGAGCTCACTTTGGTAGTTTTACCACCCTAGACGTTTACTGTAACTTAAAAAAAAAAAATCAGGCGATTTATCTTCCCCATCCCACCTTACAATAGCTCTCATGGTCAACTGTTCAATGGAAATGAAAAGAAAATGTAATACCAAAACTCAACATGTTCAATACTGAATAAAGAAATAACGGAATTCAGGTTTTTAAATGGGAAAAAAATGAAAATGAAAAATGCACATTTCCAATGTAAGTCTATCTAGCTGAACATTTCTGGTGAAAATAAGGTAGCCCTAAGGTATTTAGCAAGCCACTAAATATATCTCCAATTGCATTTCTCCACACTCTACAGTAGGATATAAGAAAGCTATATTACAGTTTCATGCAATGAACTACAACTCTACCCTGCTTCTTTCAAGAAGCAATGAGTTTCTCTTGTGAGCTGAATTTTTTCCTCATTATGCTTAATTCCTTCCTGACAGCATGGTGCTCATTAGCAGACATTTCAGTATAACAAACAAATCAATATTTGTGTGTTTTGTGCCATCAAGTTGCTTCCAAATTAGGGTTACCCTATGAATTAATGACCTGCAAAACTTCTTACCATTATTAACAGCCTTGTTCAGGTCTTGTAAACTGAAGGTCATGGCTTCCTTTATGGAGTCAACCCATCTCATATTAGGTCTTTTATTTTTCCTACTGCCTTCAACTTTTCCTAGCATTATTGTATTTTCCGGTGAGTGTTGTGCTCTCATGATGCAACCGAAGTATGATAGCCTCAGTTTAGTCATTTTAACTTCTTGGGAGAATTCGGGCTTCATTTGATGCAGTCCCTAAAGTCCACTCTCTTGGATTTCAGGACAGTAGAATTGTAGCTTCTTCTTCTTCCAAAGAAAGTTAATGCCAAGTTTCTCTTGACAAGATGGCACACCATGGACAATGAAAATAACTGATGTTTTTGTTCCTAGTTACTTCTCCCCTGTTTTTTGCACCTCTGATTGATGATTATAGCACATTTGGAACTGCTCTCAGCTTATTTTCTCCTCACTGTTACAGCTGGCTTGTCATCACACTGACCTTAGCTAATAATGGCTATGTCAGCTGAGTTCTCTTTCGGATGGTGCTATCAGTTTGGATTAGCACAAACCTCAGAGAGCGTGGCCATTTTCTACTGTGCCTTAGTAATTATTTGGTGGCTATTTGTCAGCATATTTTCTTCTAACTTCAATAACAAGGAACTACCTGCAAGCCGAAACATAATTTCAGGGCCTTAAGATGTTCCCGAAGAGTATTTCCTAAATGTGGTCTTAGTTTTTGAATTAGAATCGCAACAAGAATTCAGAAACTATTTTATATAAAAAGTCAAAAGGACATTCAAATCTTGAGTGTCCAAACTCTGACACTAGGGTTCATTCAAGTGTTTGCAAGGAACCAAAAATGTTTGCAAAGAAAAGATGCTGCTGCTGCTGCTAACCATTTATTTGTGTGTCATCCACTTTTTTCATTGAGACTCAAGGCAGCCCACAGAAATATTAAAAAAAAACAATAAAATACATAAAACTGAATTAAACATGTATGTATGTAAATGCTGATATAGTGCCTTTCCTCGTGGCTCAAAGTGGCTTATAATAATGGTTAAAAACATTTTCAGTTTAAAACCAAAAATAAAGTAGCCAACTCCAAATGTCTCCCTTCTTAAAAGATGCATGCCATTCAAACCACCTGAAAAACTGTGGCAAACAGGCCGGCCCTGCAGTGCCTCCTGAAGATCTCCAAAGACTAGGGTTGCCAACCTCCAGGTAGTAGCTGGAGATCTTGAAGTGTTTGATTTTACACATTGTGCTAAAACATAAAAGTGTGGGATCCTTCCTGACTTTCTCAGGCAGGCATATATATATCTCCTCTTTGCGGCTGCATTTATCTTATTTTCAAAGCAGAGTCTAGTAAAACTCCCAACCTCTTTACAAAGCTGCTTTCTCACACATTGGAAAATGCACTCTGAATGCATTATAGCATTTCCTTGTTTCAGTCAGTCCAGTTCAGTAGCACTCCATTTAATGTGGCCAAAGTAATATCCACTAACAAAGGGGGTGGCAATTTTGGGAAAGGAAAAAACTTAATTTCTTCAGATTAAAACATGTCTGCAGAACACTATCGCCCTGTTCTCAAGTTACAGTGAACACATGTACAACCTTTATACAGTCTGCATGTGATTTTTCTTTATACATATGTTCAGCAATGCTCATGGTACATTCAATAAATGTATGGCTGAACATGTGACTGAAACCACACATTTATCTGGGTACTGGACCCTGGTTTCATTTGAAAAGTGAATGAATGTTGGCTCTGTCTAACAAACAGATGTAAGAATGTACACCCAGGATTTACCTGTATTCACAGTAATATGTGAACAGGGTATGATCCATGTATAAAATGGGGATCGTGGGAATATTCATCTGTTTACTTCGATTATAGCCTTCCTGTCTCACAAAGACTCAAGGTAAATTATACAATTCAAGACAATGCAATTACAGCTGTATAATTCATCTGTTGCCCTACCTGACATCTCTAAAATTCTGAAGGAGGTGAAAGTCATCAGAGGTATTGTCTACTAGGATGTAGTTTCCATGTTAGAACTGCTCCCAAGGGAAATGGAAGTGCAGTGGGGGAATCCCTGGGATCTCTTCTCAGATCTCCTTTTCTCAATAATTTTAACCAACAACGTAAGCATTTCATTCCACTTGAGTTGGCTCCCTGCCCCCCTCCTAGTAAAGAGCTAATTATTAGTCTCTCATTAAAATTTACCCAATTTAGCAATTTGTTCGCAATGACTTGGTTTATTTTGGTTGCGGGGGAGAGAAACCAGCTGTGGCCTAGAATTTCTACAGCAGATGAAATCTCAGCAAACCAATTTTATTTCACAGGAAGAGGAGGGTTTGGGGTTTTGTTTTGTTTTTGCAAGATGTTAATTTAATCACGGCATCGTGTTATGTTGGGTATGAACAGATGTCAATTTCTAATGCCTATCAATGTCACAATGACCTTCCTTGTCTTAGCCTTTCCAGTGACTCTCCTGCATGGGAGAGAAATCCTTTATTATTAATGGACAGTTTTTAAAACCCTTCTGCACAGCTGTTTTCCAATCACATAAATCTAACATCCTCTGCAGCATGCTGCCATACCTGTTGTTGGAAAGGAAAACTGTATGTGCTCCCCCATCATCATTCATTTACTGAACAACCCATGCCATTTCTAATAAAGAGATATAAATCAGCCTTAAGAATGCAAATAGGATAGATGGGATTTCCTTCCTGAATTCAAAACATTGAAACTTACTAACAGAAAAACATTTTGACACATTACAGACATTGTAAACGATGGAGGAGAAGTCAAGATATTTATCCCCTTAAGCAAAATGATAAAAATATTTAAATAGATAAACTGTCAAAAATGTCAGATTTGTGAGAGTCTATAGCTCCTTTTATGGAATACAAAAGAATTTTAAAAAAGAAATAAAAAAGAAATGGCAGCCTGTTATATACATAAATTTAACTGCTTGGATTCTATAATACATTTCCTTGATTTCAGAAAAAGATGATATGAAGCTGGTCAGTGCCTTTCGAGTGACTATGCTCTTAGAATTGACCCCTTCCTGAGAAGTGGTATGTTATTTTATTCAGTTAGTCACCTACTAAGCAGGACTCAACTACTTTACTCACTTAAAAAGTACGTTTTTTATTGATGTGCGCCAATTAAATTGTGTGTGTGTGTGTGTGTGTGTGTGTATATATATATATATATATATATATAGTGTGTGTGTGTGTGTATATGTGTGTGTATATATATATATATATATATATATATATATATATATATATATATACACAATGTATACTGTAAAGCAAGCAAGTTCTACATACTATTCAGTTTTAAAATCCAACACTTAAAATATAACAGTTAAAGAAGTCTGATTTAGTTCAAAGTATCTAATTCACATTCTAGAATAATATATTTGTAAAGCCATACATACCAATACCATCTTCTGAGCCTCCCTTATAGGTCTGAAGTTCTAGCCCTCTCTCTGCCTGTATTTATACTGTTTAAGTCACCTTCAATGAGCTTGAAACTAGAGCTCGAGCAGGAGACAGTTGTAGTGCACATGCTCAGTGGCTTCTTTTTGCCAAATAAGGACTTCCTCTTTCACCAGGCTATTTTGCTAAACCTTAAGCAGTCAGTTTTGAGTCTTGTTATCTCTCTATATAATCAATTTTACCATCATTCTCATCTCCAGAAAAATACGTTGAGATTGAACCTATTCATTAATTTCTAGCATCATGTTTTCATGTTTAAATCATAAAATACAATATATTGTTTACATTACATCATTACATCATTTGATACACTTGAAGTATAGTGGGTGGAGAGCATTTCTGCACTTGAAGTCATTGAGAAGTCAGGAAGTGCCTGTAAGCTACACTCTGTTCTGTAACCTAAAAGTTGTAGAAAGTGCTGCAAAGGCTTTGCTCTCTAGCCATTGAGAAGGCTGGGAAAGGTCACAGAAAAAGGCAGAAAATGCTGCTAGCAAATCTGCACTGACACTGAAATATTTGACAGAGTAATTCAGAAACATAAGCCTCTGGCAAAGAATATCCAGGCTTTCTTTCCTTTTAAATGGAAATTTAAGTCTCTGCTATATAGTTTGGAGTTCATATGTGTAGTTTGGTTTTACATTAATATTTCTGCATATGTACAACACTAATTCCATAGTTCATGTGCTCTAATATGTCAAAGCCTGTAACAGATAAAGATGATGAGACAAGTCTGCCAGAGGTTACATTGAGCATTAGGATTTCCTTCTAAATTTGAGTCACCAGTCTTGGAATTATAACTTTCAAATTTTGCTTGGAACTCTACCAACATCATGTAATGAAATGTACAACAGAGGAAAGATGTAATAATGAACTAACCACACTGCAATATATAACAAAGAATCCATATTATTTTGCTGGACACTTTGTATTACATTTAGATTAAGAACCTAGTGAAAAAGTAGTTGTGTTCAGTCTTTCATCAAAGGACTTTCTGGTTTGTATCCATATACCAGTCTTCCCTGGCATCTGGATAATCAAGATCTTTGCACAGACTCCCGAGTCGGGGGGGGGGAACTCCGTGAAACGCGCAGCAAGTCGCGTCTGGCTAGAAGCGGCCGGGGGCTGGGAAAACGGTCCTCTACCATCTGGCAAGCAGCACCCCTCGGCGTCGGCGGGCTGCCTGTCATTGCAGTGATCGCCGCCGAGAAATCGGCGGTGGTTGCTCTGACAGGCGAGCCAAGAAGCTGGCGCCATTTTCATACAGCAGGTGTGAAACACGAAGGAGAATCCCTGATAAAAACAGCAAGTTTTTTTGTTCTATGCTTAAAATATTTTAACAAAGACACAACTGAGGTGTTGGACAGTTTTGTTTTTGGAAGCTAAAGCACTGATTTGATAGACTATAACTCTACTAACTGCACACAACATGAAACTGGGCTTTTTGCCAGCTGTTGCGGAGCACAAAATTACTTTGCCAGGCATTGCCAGATCTTGAGACATATACAAAAGTTAAGGTGATACAAACTGGAATGAAATAATTAAGCAAATAAGTTAATGTGCTGAAAACCCTCTCTGAGGCTTGAACTACAAACTGTGTGATTTTCATTCACAATAAAGATCCCAAACTGATGTTCTAAATAGAAAATGCCATCTCCCCTCCCTTTGTGGATTACAAAGCTTAGACAGACTTGTGTTTTAAATTCAATGGGAGACAAAGACAAAAGAGAGAAGCATTCTAAAGAATTCTTTAAAGATGCTAAACAATTGCAACTGCAAACAACTCTTAAACAACGTAGAGGTTCAGCTTCCAGTATAACACCAGCTACTTCACCTCCTTTAACAAGCACCTCTATTGCTGTGAAGATGGCTGCCAAAACAAAACCTGAGGTTACTCTGAACTCTTTAAATGAACTGTTGACAAAAACTTTTCAGGAGGTAACAGAAATGAAGCAAGAGCTGAGTCAAAATACTGTAGCCATCTCTCAAATACAAATGCTATTGCTGCCTTGCAAGATTCCATTTCAGCTATGACTGCATCAGGATAAGATGGAGAGCAAACTTCAAAAGTGTGCTCAGGACAATAAAGACACCAAGAAGAGGATGGACAACCTGGAAATGTCGACGGAAGCAGCTCAGGAGAGAGAAGAGAAAAGGGATGACCACATTGCAATGCTTGAACTTAAAATAAAGGAAAACTCTATTTGTAAACGTGGTTTGAGAGAAAAATCTGAAGGAACTGACTTAAGAATTTTTTAAAGGAACTCCTGGCAGGATTTCTACATGAAGAAGAAGATGTTGTGGAAGGCATGATTATAACAGCTTACAGGATTAATTCTGCTTATGCAGCCAAAAACAACATGCCAAGAGACTGTTTGGTTCAATTGTTTTCCAGAGGTCACTGGGATCTCATTTTAAACAAACATTATAAAACCCCTCTAACAATAGAGGGCACCCCTATGAGAATAATGAAGGAATTTTTTGGAAGATTACTTAGAAAGAGGAAAGATTTTTCTGAGATTGTAGAAAGACTGAAGTTCAATGGGATTCAATTCAGATGGGAGTATCCTCAAGGCATTTCCTTCCTCTTTAAAGCCAAAAGAGTCAAGATCACAGACATGGCCAAAGCTGAACAATTTTTGAGAAGATATGAGAAGGACCTTTCCACACCACCAAAGCAATCGTCTCCAAAAGATCTTACTGAAGAAGAAAAGAAGTCAGAAGCAAGTGGAGGTGGCAACCCAACAGATGTAACAGAGGAGGACTCCCTGTCAGAAGAAAATGCTGGCTGAATGGAGTTGGAACTTTATGGAAGGGGGAGGGAGGGGGGATATGGGGAACAGTAGAAAATAATAACTTTGGGAATGAATAAAAATTTGGAAATGGGATTAATTGAATTTTGATATGTTACAGGTATTGTCTTCGAATATTAATGGTTTGAATTCTCCCAACAAAAGAAGAAAGGTATTTTTTTCATTTACAGAAAGCTAAAGCTAACATAATTTGTTTACAGGAAACTCACATGTTACCAAAAGATATATTCAGACTGGAACAAACAAAAGTAGGTAAACTTTTCACGTTATGTAATGAAACAAAAATAATAATAATGGAATAGTGATGTATGTCCCTTTGGTATTGGAACCCAAAATTATATTTAATGATAAAGAAGGAAGGATTTTGTTGATAGAAATTACCTGTGGTTTCCAAAAGGTATTGTTGGTAGCAATTTATGCTCCCAATTCAAATCAAAAAATATTTTATAACAATCTGACAACAATCTTAGCTGAATATGCTACAGAAAAAATGATTTGGATGAGAGACTTTAATGGGGTAATAGGACCCAAGATGGATAGATCTGCAAAAAAAAAAAAAAAAAAAGGTGAAACTGTGAGTAAATTACCTGGTATTTTTAATAATCTTATAGACCAATGGGAAATGTTTGATGTGTAGAGACTGTTACATGGGAGTAAAAAGGGATATACTTTTTTTCATCTAGACATCTTACCTATTCAAGAATAGACATTATCTGGCTTTCCAAAGGTTTGATAAACATCTCAGAGGATGTGGAGATTTTACCTAGGGTTTTATCAGACCATAATGCAGTTTCAGTAAAAGTTAAGATAGGGGACAGAAGGAATAAGCCGTGGGTAATAAATGAATTTTTATTAAAAAAATAAAAAAATAGTAGACAAATTAAAGATAGATATACAAAATTATTTTTCTGACAATGTAGATAAGGGTATAAAGGAAGAGGTAATATGGGATGCAGGTAAAGCAGTAATTAGAGGACTTTTAATACAACAAAATACAAAATGGTTTAAAGAGAAGGAGGCACAAAAGAAAAATATACTAGAAAATATTAGACAAGGAGAAAGACAGCTTAGAAATTTACATGTCAAATTAGCAAAACAGGAACAATTAAATAATTTGAAAAATTTACAACAGCAATATGAATTTTTATTAACTACTGAAATTGAAAGGAAAGTAATGTATAATAGACAAAGATTTTTTGAACATGCAAATAAACCTGGTAAATTGTTAGCATGGCAGCTTAAACACAAAGAGAAAAAAACTACCAATTTTGAAAATTAAGAAAGATGGTAAAATATTAACAGATAAACAAAAAATTATGGAAACATTTGTAGAATATTATACAAATTTGTATTGTCAAAACTCAGCATCAGAAATAGAAATGGATGTTTATCTTAATCAATTTGACTGGGGAAAAATATCACAAGAAAACAGAATTATTAGAAGCTGAAATAACTATGGATGAATTAAAAAATGTTATAGGTAAGAGTAAATTAAATAAATCTCCAGGGGCGGATGGCACTTTATAGCACTTTATTACAAAACCTTTCAAGAACAACTATCTCCACAATTATTAAGAGTAATGAATGCTTGTTTGCCGAATGGATCTATTCCCCAAACCTGGAAACAAGCAAATATAGTATTAATACCAAAATCAAATTCAGATTTATTAGATGTTAAGAATTATAGACCTATTTCATTACTGAATAATGACTATAAATTATTTGCGGAGATATTAGCATCTAGAGTAAAAATTGTTTTAGACTTCCAGTGTCTGTGCCGGCCCCGGCAAAAGTCTCTTGGGAGAGTTCCAAAGAGAATCCAAGATATGCTCAAATTTGGAGTGCTTTTAGCACACCAACCTGGTCCTAAACAGTGGATTGGGACGCAGGAATTCCTCTGCAGCCTGAAGATAGCAGTGTGACTCCCATACTCTCCAAGGGAGCTTTTTTAAGTCCCCCGGAGGTGTGGATGGTGTCCTGCTAGGCATTGAGGGGAGAAGGCATCGCCATGGGCGTTTTCTTTGGCTAAAAGCTTGGACCCCCAGCACCTATAACCAACTACAGAACTACTTTAAGAAAAATACCTCACCCTACGAAGTCTAAGTGAGTACAATAATACTTTTGATCTTACAGAATATGTAAAAAGTCCACTGGGCTAGCAGTAACCACTGGGGATCGCGCCAACCCCCCCCCCCCCACCAAATAAGACTATTCCGATTAAGATCAGCCATCAGATAACAAGGCAAGGACCTTATCAAATCAATCAGCGGGTAGACAAATCAGCCAGTTCTTTGATGGATGTGAGAGGGACCAATTTTTCACTTATGTTTAACTATGATGCTGCCAAAGGTCACACTCAATGATGTCACAGCTTGGAACTCTGACCTTCAGGAGTTATTTTGGTGTGTGTGAAATAAAGGGAAAGCAGCAAAGGTCCATTCTGTGAGCTCTGCTCCACTTCAGATCCAGCCCCATATAATAATATCAAACAAATTCTGTTTTCAGTAGCCAAAGTGTAGTCAGTTCATTCCCATATATATCAGAATCCTCAAAGTAGTACTGCTTATCAATTAGAATATGGTATCAGACACAACTAAAGGAAAAGGATACATTTCCCCTAAACATCTTTTTAAAAGGTAAAGGTCCCCTGTGCAAGCATTCGATCATTCCTGACCCATGGGGTGACGTCACATACCGACGTTTCCTAGGCAGACTTTGTTTATGGGGTGGTTTGCCAGTGCCTTCCCCAGTCATCTTCCCTTTACCCCCAGCAAGCTGGGTACTCATTTTACCGACCTTGAAAGGATGGAAGGCTGAGACAACCTTGAGCCGGCTACCTGAAACCATCTTCTGTCAGAATCAAACTCAGGTCATGAGCAGAGCTTGGACTTCAGTACTGCAGCTTACCACTCTGCGCCACAGGACTCCTTAAACATCCTTTAGTCGTTCAATAAAACAAACACAATTTTTGTAACATTAGTTAAGAATTCTATTCTCTGCGTAGTTTAATTTTATAAATGGTTTATGTGAGAAGACGCTAGCAGCATGTATTCTAGCACTGTCAGTTTGCCCAAACTGTTCATAGTTTCAGGGTTGATGAGGCAACACTAATCAGTAAAATATAAATCTCGCCCCCCAATCCATATTAATACATTTCTAAGAAAACAAAAAAGGAAAATACAAGTCTTACAATAGATGGTTAGGGTACATTAAATAAAGTCAGTTTTCCTGTTTAAGGTCTTGTCAACAAACCAAAAGGTACAGCATATATACACTAGAATGTCCAATTGTGTACAGAGTGACCAAATACCAGATTAAGAACTGCTGAACTGTAAATGCTAACCTCTTCCTGTCTCCTTTTTGACACTTTTGCTATGCAGACACACCACATACTACGTGCTAACAATATTTTTGTATGCAAAATATTAAGTATACAGGAAAAGGTCAAATTCAGATGGTTTATGTGCTGTGTATTGTCTCTGAACCAATCAAAGATGACACTATGCAGCATGAACTTGGATTATGTAATCTGATGGATGAGGTGTCTGTCAGGCACATATCTGCTCTCCCCCCTCCATACCCTTCCCATACCTCTCACTGCCTTAGTAAAACAGAAACTTACATACAGTCTTGGGAAACCTGATCTGGATAGCCCCAAGCTAGCCTGACCTCATCAGATCTCAGAAGCTAAGCAGGGTTGGCCTTGGCTAGCATTTGGATGGAAGTTCTCCAAGGAATACCATGGTCATGACATGGAGACAGGCAATGGCAAACCACTTCTGAACATTTCTTGCATTGAAAACCTTATGGGCCTACCATAAGTCAGCTGTGACGAAAGAAAGAAAGAAAGAAAGAAAGAAAGAAAGAAAGAAAGAAAGAGAGAGAGAGAGAGAGAGAGAGAGAGAGAGAAGAAAGAAAGAAAGAAAGAAAGAAAGAAAGAAAGAAAGAAAGAAAGAAAGAAAGAAAGAAAGAAAGAAAGAAAGAAAGAAAGAAAGAAAGAAAGAAAGAAAGAAATGGAAATTCAAAGCAGGCTGTCATGACAGCAGCAATCTGGCCTACCAAGCATGTATCCAAAAGATGAACAAACAATTCAGATTAGTCACTGTTTCACAGCTAACGAACTAGGGATGACAGCCTCCAGGTGAGACCTTGGGATCCCCTGGAATTACAGTTTATCTTCAGATTACATAGATCAGTTTCCCTGAAGAAAATGGATGATTTGGAGGGTGAATTCTATGGCACTGTACCCCCCTGATGTCCCTGTCCTCCCCAGGCTCCATCCTTGAATCTTCAGGAGTTTCCCAACCTGGATCTGGCAACTCTACCCCCCCCCCATCTACCACCAAGAGGGACCTGGCAACCCTACAATGAACTGGGTGAGCAGAGTGTACTCCACTCAATTACTTTCCCACCGTACATCTAGTCAATCCTGAATGTGACTAAATCATAGACAACATTGAAATAATAATTTATACCCAATAGAGATGCAACTGGTTTATGCGCTGAAAGTGATTGTGGTAGATCCTTCCCCTATCCTACACTGAGGAAGGCTCCTTGGGGTGGATGAAGGTTATTCAGAGGTTAGTTGGATCCACCTTTCAGAAAAGTTCTTCATCCCATTTGGGTAAATAGTCGCAAGATGAAATCTAGAAACACTCCCAAGATATAAAACTGATGCAGAAGGGAGAATGTGAACCACTGAGAACAGGAAAAACACCACTATCCAAACTTCTTTTTCTTCTTCATCTTCTTATTATTGTTGTTATTAGTCCATCTTATTTTCACTGAGCTTCAACTTGTTGGCCCTCGTATTCAACCCACTGGGTTCACCAAACACCTGTTCAATACAACAGCTTCCCCTGACTAGATGAAAAGAAGTGGACCTACCAATGATATTTGATTGTTCCAAATATTTGGATGACTTCACCCAGTTATTTCATGTACATTGCAAATACCCTCAGAATTCATATACACCTCATCATCTACTGTGTTCCCTTATAGTAATTTATTAAACTGCATGAGCTGATGGGGAGACTTCTGGTGGCATAATATTATTTTTTTGTATTTTGATTGTATTTTTTTTCATAGGCTAAGATAACCCTCAAGACAACACCCAAGAACTCCCAGATAGCCAAATTTATTAACCTGCTCAATTAGGCGGCCATCCATATTCCATGAAAAATGACAAGATGGGATACCTTTACAAAATACTACAACCTTAGGCTTTTTATCATTTACATCTAAGATTCTTGAGAGCAATGAGATGCAAATGCACTTAGTCGTCGTGTTAAACCCAAACGGGACTGTGAAATCAAAACGGCATTATCTGCATAGAACTTATTTGAAACAGGTGAGGAGGGTAAAAATGTTCACCCGAGAGGTGGCTGTCAATGTCATTTATATATAAATTAAAAAGAAAAGGGACCAGAAGGCAACCTTGTTCACTTTGATCTCTTTGGTTAATTGACCACTATTTCCACATCTCACCTGTGCTGTATTACTCTGATGCAGTTTATAAATTAACCAAAGGAGCCGGCGGTCAATAGAGGTCCTTGCTAATTTCCCCCACAATCTAGCCCAGGGTATACAATCTCTTTTTGGATCAATGAAGTCCACGTAAATTTTGCCTCCAGGCGGCTTAGAATCGTTTTCAGCCAGATGCACAAGAACAGTACAATGGTCCAAAACAGAGGGCTGTCTTTTAAAAGCCCTCTGGGAAGGCATAATAATCTGGTTGTCTGTCAGCCAAGTTTATAATTTTATAACTAGATAAGAGCTAGACAATAAACTAATTGGTCTATAATTTTCATAGAGAGAGTGGTCTGCTTTTTTTTATAAATGGGAACAATCATCAAATTAAGCCAAGACTGTGGTATAAAGCCAATATTACAGATGTTAGTAAAGAAAGGTGCCAAAAATCTTGCTCCAGCCAGGAACATTACTCTTTAAGAGATCATTAACCAGGAACCTTACCCATTTTAAGATTTCTAAATAAGGCTGGCCACTTCTTTCTCTGTTACTGGGGGCCAAAGAGAAAAGTTATCTGAAAGACTATATATTACTGTTTGCAGGCAAAGTAGATTAAACAAAAGATTTTTTTCCACAATATTTTCCCCATGTATTGGAAGCAATATGGCAGCATATTTGAGACGTTACTGCCAAACCCTTATTAACGAGGGCCCAAAAGCCAGTAGCTTCATGGTTGTTAATAGCTTTAATCAACCTTTTCTAACCTTCTGTAGAGAAACTTTGTTTTTTTGTATCAGATAAGGCTATTAAATTGTCTCTTCCCTTTCATTAGAATGGTTAATAATCTCCTAGAGTTGGTATGTCTACAAGCTTTATAGATTCTACAAAGTTCTTTAAGAACATATTGATACTCCCTATCAAACCAGGGTTAATTGCCAGTTTGAAGAGCAGCCCTTGATCAAGGTGATATTTTGACCAACAGGTGTTTAAAGAGATGAAAAAATTGATCCAAAAATGTAAATTGCCTAACAGATAGGGGTTCATTTATAAACTGGGATATGAGTGTCTGACACCTGTTTCAGTAATAAATGTTATAGGCTTCCTTGGACTTACTAGCATTCCAACGGGCCCACTGCATGGTATTTCCTGTATAAATTAAATCTGGCTCCAGTTGATGGTCTAGCTTCTCACCAAAAGGCAATATTAATTCTATGTGTAGTGGTAAGAAATCACTACCCACTGGTTTACCCACCCAAAACCTGGGGTAGTAAGGAAGGAGATTTGAAGTAACCAGACAAAAATCAACCACACTAGCTCCCCTTTTGATAATTCTCGTAAATTCTCCTAAGTCCCTCAAAGCACTATTACATTTAAGAATATTGAATCCTGAGGGACAATTAGAAAAAAAATCTTCCCTCTGGTATTTACCTTAGAATCTTTGGAGGTTCTATCTGAAATCACAAGATCTAGGGCATCACCATTCGCCCCGTACAAGGAGGAGGCTTAGCATAGCTCTATTGATATCCCATCTGCTCCTGGTGATTTGTCCAACTGCTCTCTTTGCAGTTTTCACTTTACTTTCTAAAACTGTAGGTCCTTCTTCAACAGATTCTTCTTGAAAGGAAGTTGTCATCCTTTCATCTCTTCTGTATAGTTCTTCAGTGTATTTCCTGTTAAGTTAATTTATTTCCATGTTTATCTATCAGCATGCCTAACTGTTCTTTAAATTTCCCTTTGATTTCTTGGATCTTGTGGAACGGATGTTTAGTGAAAGTCACTGGAACACTGTATTTAGACTTTTGATTCTGTTTTTGTTGCTTTTTACTTTTGCTTCTCTTCTATCTTTATCAATTTAAAGAGTTTCCTCAGTCATCCATCAAGGATTTCATTTCTTTTGGCTACAGGAATAGTCTTTGCACATTCTTCCTTGATAATATCTCTGGTTTCAACACATAGTTCTTCTGGTTCACATTCACTTGAACTTATTAATGCAAATCTGTTCGTTATGTGGTCTTTAAAGTCTTGAGGAAAGTTAATTGGATTGTATTTTGGCACTATCTACACAATGGAAATCTCAAAGATCTTAAGTGCACTTAGACCAGCTGTGGTTAAATTTTGTTTTGGTACCCAATGACCACTAATTAAACAAAACACATATATGTATTTGAATGTATTTGATTTACACATTATAGTGATTGGGTTTCCTACACTGTGTCCCATGTAATAGTTGCACATGAATTGCGGGTTCTTCTGAATTCCTACATATGTATTGCATGAATTTAATTGGAGCTGTGGCATACATGGAGAAAGAGCTCCAAAGCCCACCCCCTATACACTTCTCTCACCTTTAACAGTTTGAGGGGACTTTGGGCTCCCTAAAAAGCTGAACCAGAGCTCTGCATAGCTTAAAAGTGAAATACACTTCTATAGAAACTTCTATAGAAACAGCCTATAGAAACTAACCCTGGATGTCCCACAGATAAGAAAACTGCTACCTTATTGTGGTATGTGAGCCAGGATTGGTATCATTTTTTTTCCTTATTAATGTCAATATGGCCTAACTGTAAAGGGTATCATCATTGGAGTTAAAGAGACTTTGGGGGGACTGTTTGGCTAGGGTAGCTCCATGCATGGAGATGAGGGTGTCTGATGGGTTAAGCTGCTTGGCGACTACAACAGTCCTGTCACAAGATTGTCTCCTCTCTGTCAATTTCTCCTTCATTTTCTTATCTTACTGTTGTACTGACTCAAAGGTCTTGAACATCAACATCCAGCCCTCTTACAGGCAATCACCACAGCTACATATTTAGTGTCCATCTCCTCTCTGCTTCTGTGGTCATGTGACTAGAGAGTTTCATTGTAGAAAAAGAGCTGTGGTTACTATTTCTATTGCTTTTCCCTTAAATTTTAAACTATTGTTGCCAAGTAGATGCCCCAAAGTTTGACTTTCCCTAATAGAAACCCCATTTCAATCACTATTTGAACTACATTATCCTGTTTCCTTCTCAGTGTGCTTTCCACACACCATCACTATCACCAGCTGATCGAATCTACTGCCTTAGCTTAGTCTGACAGATTGAACTGTGGGCATTTACACATTGGCAGTGTTATGCTGTATGATTCAGAGCAGATAGATCAGCAATAATGTTGGATGCTTGGATTTTGTGACCAGGGGTTACTTTTCATATTGGTTCAAACAATTTATATATACATATTTTACAATAATTCAGAGTTGTTTTCATTTTGTGTGCATACTTGTGTGTTTAATACCTCAAGAGGTTAGTGGGTGGATGATTGCTAAAGCAATCTGTTTTGCCTGCTGGGCAGGCATATCAAGGCATTTTGACAAGTGATCCTAGCCAAAATGGTGGGTGGATGATTTTGTGCGAGCTTTGCTATGCCTGCCTAAGAAACAGACAAGAGTCTATTGTATTAAAAACAGTCCTTATTAAAAAAAAATAGCCCAGGTTATCCTCAGACCAGTTCTGCACCCTCAGAAATACTAGGAGTGAAATCCTAAGCAGAGTTGCTCCTTTCTAAGCCCATTGACTTCAATGGATCTATAAAGGATTTAACACGTTTTAAGATTACAGTGTTAAAATACTATTTTAAGTACTCAATACATTGCTGGGTGAGTGAGTGGGTGACTCAGAAAGTGCTTTGTTATGACACCTTGACAGTTAGAACTTTTTTTTTTTTTTTTTTTTTGCAGTCATCTACCCACAGGTCCAGCAGCTTTCTAAACAATTAAAAAGAAGTCTCTGGGTTAAGAAAGGATGCTGTCTTCCTTCTTCTTTTTTTTGCATACTGCCTCCAGCTAATTGTGTTTTTGAAACTCTAAATTGCCCACAAACCTCTGGAAAATAGTCTATGCACAACAAGAAAATCATGGAAACTAAATCATAATATACTGCAGATATCCATGATTTGTAGGTTGAGAGCAGCATCTGCAAAAGTGACATCAATCAAAACAGGAAGGAATAGTTTCAAAAGAGTGATCCCAATTATTTTATGTATTGTAAAACTAATGCCATGCCCTGCCTTTGGCAAGATAACCAGGGACTGCTTTAAGGATGGACCAAGAGGCAGAAACAGCTCTACCAAGGGCCCTGCTCCTGACCTGCTCCCCCAATGGAAGAGGGAGAGAAGAAGGGCAGCTGAAACCAACTCACAGTGTGCCAGATGGGAGCTGTTAGTTTACAGGAGTGGCTTGTCTTTGCCAGCCTGTCATGGCTCCCACCCAATTTGTTCAGTCCACCCCAGAATCCGGGCAGCCCTAGCAGGGGGAAGACCCCCAGGCCATTGCTCAACTAGGATGTTCACTAGAGGTCTTAACGGCTAATTCACCCCAGGACTGCTTGCTAGCCTTTCCGCACAAGAAGTCTTTTTACTCCTGGGGAACACCAGTACAGATTAGCACTGCTACTCCTTATTTTAGTCAATATCAATATCAATATCAAAAACCTTTAATGGCATAAAAAAGAGCATGTTAAGATAGTACCTTATTTTAATCACTGATCAACGCCCACAGGATATAGCATGAACAGCCATAGCTATTATCCCTTTCCATCCCCCTTGGAAAATAACTCCAATCACCTTCTGCGGTAAATCTGTGCTGTCCCGAACAGCATTTATAGTGCAGAACAGCATTTGTATTAAAAGGAGATCTCTGGTGGTAAAAGATCATTTCCCTAATAAGCTGTTTTTTGGCAGGACTGGTTTTCGACTGAAGCTATTCAAGCAAGTCCTTGGGACAAGGGTGTCAACATGGCACAGAAGGTCAGCTCATTCCTGGTTGCTGCTGCTGCTGCTGAAGGTAACTGCTGGTGCCTCCCAGATCACTGCTGGGGAGTACTACTACAGCTTAAATTGTTCCTAGGCACTTCTAGGCACTTAAATTGTTCCTAGGCACTGGGAGCAGGAAACAGCTTATTCCTACAATTGCCTCCTGAATCTGTGCTGCCATCATCTGGGACCGAGCCAAGACCCTGTGGTAGTCGCAGTACCATGAAGTGTTCCCCATTGCCACTCATACAAGAAGAGGCAACAGGTACTTTGCTTTGGGCAATAAACTCTCTTGAACTGATCCAGGATAGTGGGGCATGTATGTCTAATGCTATGATGTGTCGCCTAATCTCTTATTTTGTAGATCTCTGTCTTTATTTAAATTACCTTCTCCAAATGTTTCCTTACTTCTCAGATCCTTGGGTTCTTGTTTGTGGCATTTCCTCCACTTCAGCAAGCATTTTCCAACATGCAAGCACATAAACGTAACCAAGGACATGATCAGAGGGTTGAACTGCATGAGTGGAGTGAAGCAGGAGATCAAAGCATGGTAAGAGGGAAAACAAGCAAAACAAACAAAAACAAGCAATGGGGTGAAAAGTAAGAACATAAGCAGAGCCCTGTTGGAACAGATGAAAGGTCCATCTAGTGAGGTCTGGAACCAGGATGAGGTTTGCGGGTGCACCACTCTACCTAGAGCATTGTTTGCCCCCAGCTATGGTATTAAAAAAGGCTTTTAATTTATGACACAACAGTTTCCATTTAAATAACACCCTGGACAGAGCTGAAGTGAGCAGACAAGACATAGGCCAACATGGGAATGACTGACAAAGGAAGAAGGAAACAAAATGACGCATAATGACTATGCAGTAATATTACTAAGGTTGCCAACCTCCAGTTAATAGCTGGAGATCTCCTGCTATTGCAAGTGATCTCCAGCTGATATAGATCAGTTCACTTGGAGAAAATGGCCACTTTGGCAATTGGACTCTATGGCATTGAAGTCCCTCCCCTCCCTCAAACCCTGCCCTCCTCAGGCTCCGCCCCAAAAACCTCCCGTCTAGTGGTGAACCCTAAATACTACACAGTATTACAAGATTGGATTACACATGTTGGCTCCTTTCTTCCAAACACATCTAAACTGTTTGTGTGTTCAATAGCTTCTTGTCCCCTACCCCATGCTCAGAACCTGCCCTTTTCTCATGTGTAGGGAAAAGCAACAATGGTTGAATGTCAGAAGTACCTACACTTTTCATATAATTTTGTGCACAACATTCATATAATGTTCTGTGTGGAGGGGCTGTGGCTCAGTGATGGAGCATCTACTTGACACTTGGCATCAATGACCATTGGAGATTTGATTGGCTATGCAGATTTTTTTTAAAAAAAACACATTGCTTTGGCAGCAGCTGCCACCACAACACAAGGATCGTCACTTTGTGACTGAAGATAAGCTGTGGCAGCCATGTTGTGGCTGTTCCCACCACACTATGTCCAAAGACCGAAGGTGTCTGCAGGCTCAAAAAAGGCTGGGGACCCCTGGAGCAGACAATAGGAATGTGCACTGAGAAATTTTTTGTTATAGTTTCGGATCCAGGCTTCATGGGAGATTTTACCATGATTGCTTCATTTTGGGTGCAGCATTTTCGGTTCAGGTTAAAAATTCCTGATGCGTTTTCATGTTCTGGATTTTTGGGACCATTTACTGTGCACACACTGTGCAGACACCATTCTTTTCAATGAACAGCCAATTCAAGGGTCTCCTTTGCAGCAGTCATAGAACCCAATGCCACCAAAATTGCATGGAACATGGTCCCCCTTCCCCGTCCTCTCTCAACTCTCTGAATCTTAGTCACGTGCAACAAAGCAGCTCCATTTTACTGTCCCCCCAAATTGCTCATTTCTGCATGCACACACCTGTCTGTAGCCTGCTATGGTGGGGAAATGATGGACATTGGTGGCTGTGGCTACTGGCTTGGCATTTAAAATAAATCCTTCTTATGTCCATCTTCTTCTCCTGCTGTAACATTGGATGAGTGACAAGAATAAAGTCTTACATTTGTGCTGAAAACTTTCCAGTATCTCTTGTTGCGGCTGTTGTGCATGTTCTTTTCTGAGCCATCTTCTTTATAGATACTGGAATGGAATCGTCTTTTACCAACAAAGGTTTGGAGAGGGCTCCTGCCCCTCTCCCTTGGAATTAAAAAATGTTAGGAAAGACAACATTTTTCGGTTTATTATGGTGTGATTGGGCTGTATGAGGCAAGCATAGTGCAAATGGCACTTCAGTGCCATAGAGTCCAATTCCCTCTCTCCGTAAGGCTTACTGGGTATGTGTGGGGGAGTGCTACTGGATGATTGGCTGGAAGTGCTCTGCGCACCTCCCTTGCCAGGATCCGATTGGAAGGAAGGATGCTGTTGCTTTGGAAACAAGCAGAATCAGAAAGCAACACATTCACACATGCTTTGTATTCCCTCACTGCAGCTTGTCTGCGAAGCTGATTGGCTGGGAGCACTAGGCCCTTGCCAGGTTGTTCTTGGAAGGAAGGTTACTTTTGTCCGAGAAAACAAGAAGAATCAAAGAACATTACGGTGAGTGCATTCACATGCTCCTGCTGGCTTGGTAAGCACGAAACTTTAAACAATTTGGATTTTCATGGAGGGTAGTTTTGTTTCACTAAGAATCCCAGATTCCTAATACTGTTCTGGGAACCTGAAGTAATGACCTGAAAGAGTGATTTTTGTGTAGATTTTAAACCTGGGAGCTCCATTATGCACACTCCTAGTAGACAGTACTGACCTTGATGGGCCAATGGTCTGATTCAATATAAGGCAATTTCATGTGTTCGTGTGCTCAACTCTTAAGGTTTGCAAATGTGTTGGCCTCCGTCAGTGCATTCTCAGCATTCCTGCTCCATGGGTCAGCTTTCGTGATTCATGACACTAACTGTGTGCAAGAGTGCCATGTTCTCCTATCAGAGTCTTCCACAGAAGACCAGACGTCTTAGTTCCATGGCAACATCTTACATTTAAAGATATTTCTTCCTCCTCACTATCTATAGAGGCCTCTGCTATTATTCTCCAGCACACCTGTCAATGCAATTTGTGAATGGAATCTTGGCTTCCCTGTTCTCTGACAGTACACATTGTCCTTGCCATAAGGGGAAAAAAATCTTCCTGAAATGGATGCAAAAGAAGAAGAAAAGACACTCACATCATGTAAACCCAGCATCAGCAGCAACAACACAGACTGTGCTTTTACATATATTTATGAGCCTATTTGATGTTTGCACAAACACATCACATCATTTTGAAAACTTTCTTTTGCTGTATGGCTTCAAAAGGACAGGTACGATGAGTCAGAGCAGGCATTAAATGATCAAAACCTGTTTATTGCCACTTACTGTGTGGGGAGCTGCTTGCCTTGACCACAGGAGATGCCAAAACCACGTCACGCTTGAAAGCAAAACAGCTTGTGAGGGAAATTTTAGAAAGGGGGGGGAGATATAAACAAATTTTAAGGGTCTACAACCAAACTAACTTAAAAAACAAACAAACATAATTTAAAAATAAAACCAAAAAAAAAAAAAAGCCAAACTAACTTATTTTAATTTTCTCTGGTTAGTTTTGAGTTCTAGCCTCTTGTGTGAAAAATTACAATATCATTTAAAAAAAAACCCACATGTTTGAAAACACCTGATGGAAAACAAACTGATCTGTCTGGCATACCGACCTGGCTGCCCAATATTATCTGAAAATCTCAAGGAAGCATATTCCACACCTTTCTATCAAAACATAACTCATTGTGGTCCCATGGGCAAAAGGCTCCATTGGGAAGGGAAAACCCAATAAAAACACAAGACACATTGTTGCTTTGGGGGGGAAATGGCCACAGCTTTATTGATTACAACAGATGGAGCATAGGCGGAGCATGGGGGTGGATCCAGAGATTGAATGACCACCCTGTCATCTAATGTATCGAAAACATCGATAAATGACCCAAACCGCATGTTGGGACAGCACCGGAGTGACCCCACCAGGACATAAATCTCTGTGTGAAGCCAACGCCACCTTGGAGTGGAGCACCCAAAACAAGCCGCCAAGCTCAGCAACGATGATGTGCTCCATCCCAAGACCCCTTATGGGGATCCCCAAAATGGGAAAGGCACCTCTTCCCAGCTGGATCAGTCCAGGCCTGCGAGTGGGCTGCACACCTTTTAATAGGCATAAGGAGGGGCAAGGGGGCCAGAGCTGTCACCCTGATGTCACCACCCAGCTGGAAGCCATGGGAGGCGAGCCACCTCTCGTGAGCCAGGTGAGAGTGGACATGCCTCCCCCTCCCCGCGAAGCTTCCTGTCCCCCGAAGCCGGCCCTGGGAGGACCGCATTGCGCGACTCGTTGAGTCAAGTCACGTCCATTTCTGAATTGCTTATAGAATTAGGAAGTTCTTCCTAAACATTTACTGAGAAGTACTTATTTTTTATTCAAAACTATGATCTTCAATACATAGAGTAAATGTTCACATCCCATTTTAATCCTCTTTTCAGTACCAAAATGTTGAACTCTTTACTTTGACGACTCTGCCGTTTAACCATGTTAGCAATTCTTTGTGCCTCTTATAAACACACATTATTTAAACTCCTTACATTGGCTTTCCATTTCCTGAATGTTTCAGTCTCACTGGATTTGGGCTGTACCTTTCAACTTCCTTTTAATTAGCCAGATCTGTTTTGATAAATGATCCTTTCAACATTAAATGGCCTTTCTGAGCTATTTCTCCTTACATAGCTACCTAAATGTCAAAACTGATATCCTTGCACTCACCAAACAAAGCTAACATCTGGTACTGTATCCTGGATTTAGTTGGATTGTGGTTACTGGATTAAACAAAGAATGATATCTCCTCTACTAGGTTCTATTGCTGACTGTACAAGGCACATCATTTTATTGTACCTAAAATTGTTGTCTCTTTTTGCTATACCATATTATATTTGCTCACATGTTATGGAGATAGCTAAAGCTACCCATTACTTCAATTTGGCTGAGGAAGATAAAAAAAAATACTTTTGCCAGCTGAATGGAATCAGCCTGAGCTTTTTTTCTTCTCAATTGTCTGATTGTGTTTTGAGTTCCCAATGAGAAGAAAAGTGGGATAGAAATAGTTAAATCAATAAAGAGAAATTTGGCTGTGTACTTGTTTTTCTTCTCAATTTAATGCCACTATCAATGGAGAATAATATTATGCCCTACTGCTAAACTATACTTTTGGGGACTTAGAATGTCAGCTTACCTAATTCGCTATGGATACATTCATAAGATTCATAAGTTTTTTTTTATGAATGATGATTTCATCCATCATTTTTCACCTGGACAATTTCTAGAAGAGTTGTC
This sequence comes from Euleptes europaea, assembly GCF_029931775.1. Taxonomy (NCBI): domain Eukaryota; kingdom Metazoa; phylum Chordata; class Lepidosauria; order Squamata; family Sphaerodactylidae; genus Euleptes; species Euleptes europaea. The sequence goes on from NC_079319.1 coordinate 61,805,930, forward strand.
TTTCCCTGAGCACTTGCGGTCTACTGACAGAAGCTTTCTAATCAAGATGCTTGTAAAGAAATGCAATATATTGCAAAGTAATATGTTAAATATATCCAATAAATTGATATTACACTGCCATCATGGCCATTTATTTCACATAACTCATACGGTATTATATTTATAAATTGCATTGCCATCTCAAATACCTTTCCATGTACTTTGTTTGCCCTTGCAGTCTTAAAAAACATACATTAGTTATCAGTCAAAGCTGTAGGGAAGGAAACATTCTACAAGGTCACTCATCTCAAAACAGATGTTCTTATAATTTATGACAATAAATGTGTGCTTGTGCTTCATTCAATTAAATATTAGGCAATAAATTAGGGGAAATATTACCTTGCAGAAAATTCAACAACCTGGTTCTAGCATATGGCAATTTATTTTATCAAGAAGATACAACGTTCAAAAATGGGAAGCTGAATATTTAATCTTTCATTAGACACAAAAGCAGGTATAACTGGGAGTAATACTTGAAACAATTCCATTTAATTCCGTTTATATGGCATACTTTTGCTAACTTTTAGCTGTACATCAGGAAAGATTTCTACCAATAAGTAGACACTCGGTTAGTGAACATTAACTTCATCCTTACTTCATAAGGCACAACATGGTTTTTGCAAAGGTAGGTCCTGTCTCACTAAACTTTTAGAGTTTTTTGAAAATGTCAGTAAGCATGTGGATAGGAATAAGCCTGTGGCCAGTGTGTATTTGGATTTCCAAGACTTTTGACGAAGTCCCCCACCAAAGACTGCTAAGCAAACTTCATAGTCATGGAATAAGAGAACAAGACCTCTTATGGATTGAGAGCTGGCTGAAAAATAGGAAGCAAAGAGTAAGAATCAATGGTCAGCTCACAATGGAGGAGGGATGTGAGCAGTGGGGTCCCTCAGGGATCTGCATTGGGACCAGTGCTTTTCAACCTGTTCATGAATGACCTGGAGTTGGGGGTGAAAAGCTAGGTATCCAAGTTTGTTGATTATACCAAATTATTTAGGGTGGTTAAAACAAAAATGGGCTGTGAAGAACTCCAAGAGGATCTCTCCAAATTGAATGAGTGGGCATTAAAATAGCAAATGAGATTCAATGTGAGCAAGTGTAAAGTGATGCATACTGGGGCAAAAAATCCCAACTTTACGTATACACTGATGGGATCTGTGCTGGCATCAACAGACCTAGAAAGGGATCTTGGGGTGGTAGTAGATAGCTCAATGAAGATGTCAACCCAGTGTGCGGCTGCTGTGAAAAAGGCAAATTCCATGCTGGCCATAATTAGACTAGGAATAGAAAATAAAATTGCTACTATCATACTCCCCTTGTACAAATCTATGGTGGCATCACACTTGGAATACAGTATACAGTTTTGGTCACCACTCCTACACTTGAAGCCAGCTGGGTGACCTTGGGCTAGTCACCTACCTCACAGTGTGTCTGTTGTTGGGAGGGGAAGGGAAGGTGATTGCCAACCAGTTTGATTCTTCCTTAAATGGTAGAGAAATTCAGCATATTCTTCTTCTTCTTCTTCTAAAAAAGGATATTGCAAAGCTTGAGAAGTTGCAGAAAAGAGCAAACAAAATGATCAGGGGACTAGAGCAACTGTCCTATGGGGAGCGGTTAAAATGCTTAGGGTTATTTAGATTAGAAAGAAGGCAGTTAAGTGGAGATATGATAGAAGTCTATAAAATTATGCATAGTATGGACAGAGTGGACATGGAGAAGCTTTTCTCCCTCTCTCATAACAACAGAACATGGGATCATCTGCTGAAGCTGGAGGGTGAGAGACTCAGTGCCGGTGACAGTCTTTTTTGCACCCTAGGCAAGGCTAACTACTTGTGCCCTCCCCCCCATTGCTAACCAATTTTCAAAAACAGATGTCTTGTAGAAAAAATTATATTCAGGTCTTCCATGTTTGTCACCTCAAAAAATTAATCACCAAGGAAACAATTCATTTTCTAACAACTTCGTTAGGCTATGACCTTTCTCTGCACCTCGTAATAGCACTGCTGGCCATTGATGACAATTGGATTTTTTGGGGCCATCTTTGTATGTTGTGAGAGAGACATTGCCATCAGCCCCATTTCTTCCTTATGTTAATTCTGCCATTAAAGTACTGGGCAACATAGTACAGTCTTGCTAACTCTTAGCCAACTAAAGTTTTGGCTCATCACAGATCCTAGGAACATTGTCAGCACTCTGCAGGATACATGTGCCTTTGTTTTAGTCTGTTCTGATCCTTTACTGTTTCCAATACATATATCGGGGAGGGTTAGATATCAATATTAGGTTTACTATAATCCAAATATTGTTTCTGCCACTGAAGTAATAAAAAAGGATAAAGTAATGTTCCTAGAATGAAATCATTGTCTAGTAGAACTGTTATAAACTACAAAGAGGACACCTTCCATAAGACATCAGTAAGCCTGAAAGAATTATATTCATATACCTGCCAAGTCTCATTCATTTCCAATGCATCCTTCTCATTTCTGCTGTCAATTTCAGACAATCTGGAGAAAGTCCATGTGCAAGCAAAATGGCACAAGATTATGGGGGTCTTCGCAACTTTTCCTGTTCCAAGGACATTATTTTCACCTCAAGCAAATTGTTTCTCAAAATGATTTGCTGGCCATTTCTCTCTCTGATTTTTTATCAGCATGCCTGTACACCATGTACAAGAAGCAAAAGCCTCCCAAAGATATAAATCTTGAGTGTGGTAGAAGTTTGGGAAAGAAAGCACTTTTAGTAGATGTAGCAGGAAAAGACACAAAAACACAGACTATTGTACAGTGTTTGTTTTGAAAACACTTAAAATATTCTGGATATAGATTTGCCCTTTTTCAAAGATGGTACAACATAAGCAGTACAACACAGAAGCTGATAAATGACCGAAACGGCAGGAACAGTCATTTAGAGAGTGTTTACAGCTGGAGATTACTCAAGAATTCTCCCCCTTAACAATTCTGAATTCTTTCTGAAGCAATTTTATCCTCTGCTTTTTCATTCTTCTTTGCAGTATAATAATTTACAAGATGCAGTACATAAGGAAAATATACATTTGAGAACTGAATTTACCATTATTTTGCGAACTCTTTACATTATTAGTCAGTCAGTCATTTCTTGATATGGCACATAGCCAGACACACATACACACACACACAAAAAAAAACATTTGAACATTAAACCCAGCAATTCCAAGTATAAAACAAATCTGGAGACTACATAAAATCCTAAGAGGACACTACTATATACATACATAATAAGGCAGGTCATCCCAACAATTTGTGCCTAATTTTGGATGTGGGGGCACAAAATGTAGCAGTGCCAACAGAAACCCTTGGATTTTCATCTGTTACATTGTTATAATTTTATCTTAAATAGTAAGAGTTGCGTGTTTCGTTTTCAGTTTAAGTTTTAAATTCATTAATATTGTACATACCAGGCATCCACATACGTGTTGTTAGCTCTGGGTCTATAATTCCTACATCTGATTAAAGCCCATACAGGACGCCTAATGTTAACATGCAGGTGGACATATGTGAAATAGCTTCAATTGGAGCAAAATATAAACCACACACAAAAGTCCAGATAGCCATGTTTTCCAGAGCATGGCAGAACCAAGGGAGAACTGGAATGCATCATGAAGTCAAAGGCACAATGGAGAAGAAAATATTATTTAAAAATCTTGCATTAACCTCCATTAAATGAATCTGGCATGGATTTTAGTGGGCACTAACTTCAACAAAAAACAATTGCATGGTAGAAAACTTGTCATGTAAGTTCTCTATTAGAGCATAATGTCCGGATAATTTTAGACTTCATAATGAGGCGTTTAACATAGATTAAACAGGTAATTTCTGCAGATGTGAATCGGCTAGTTATTAGTGTTTGTTGCCGGCATTTCATAGCTCTAACCATCTGTTTCATTCTCAACAGTTGTTTTAAATACAATATATTTCTTCAGTTGATTCACTTAAACAGCTCTAACATAAGGAATATATTATGAGACAGTAAAAAAATTATGTATGATGAGGATCCGAACACTAATAGTACTTTATTAAAATATACCATCCTGGCAATATATTGAATTAAAGTTACTTTTTGAATTCATGGTGCATCTCTCTTTTTAATTTTTTTTTAACTTATATGATAGTTACTTGCAGTGGTAAATATGGATGTAAACGCAGAGGTAAAAGTAGTCCCCTGTGCAAGTACCAGGTCATTACTGACCCATAGGGTGACATAACAGCCTGACATTTACTAGGCAGATGCTGTTTACAGGGTGGTTTGCCATTGCCTTCCCCAGTCATCTACCCTTTACTCCCAGCAAGCTGGGTACTCATTTTACTGATCTCTGAAGGATGGAAAGCAGAGTCAACCTTGAAACGGCTACCTGACACCAACATCTGTTGGGATAGAACTCAGGTCGTGAGCAGAGTTTTGACTGCAGTATTGCAGTTTACCACTCTGTGCCATGGGGCTCTTGGCGCCATGGAGGGTGTTTCCCTCTAACTCTGCCTTTTCCTCAAAAGTCCATCTTGTGAATACTGGTCAATAAACTTCCCTGTTTTGTTTGTTAACATTAAGAAGCCTCTTGTGTCAAATTTCTCGCTGAGGTAATCACTGGTGTGGGACTGGAGAAGGAGAAAAATAATATCCTTACAAATACACTCAGGCTAATGCTTTCCCTCAGCATACACAGTCAGGCTGAGAGAGTGGGTACTAAAGAGGGTAAAAGGGGGTGCGTCATAATGTCCTTCCACTCACAGAATAAGCTCCAGTAGACCCAAGCCAAAACTGACACAGGGTCCAAACACAAATCAAAGCTCTCCAATGAACATTTGAGCAGGATTTCCCATAAAATCTAGCTTTCTAGTCACTAAAGCAGAAGAAGAGTTGGTTTTTATATGCTGACTTTCTCTACCACTTAAGGAAGAATCAAACCGGCTTACAATCACCTTCCCTTCCCCTCCCCACAACAGACACCCTGTGAGGTTGGTGGGGCTGAGAGAGCTGTGATTAGCCCAAAGTCACCACATGGCTTCATGTGTAGGAGTGGGGAAAGAAATCCAGTTCACCAGATTAGCCTCCGCCGCTCATGTGGAGGAGTGGGGAATCAAACCCCATTCTCCAGATCAGAGTCCACCACTCCAAACCACCGCTCTTAAACACTACACCACGCAGACTCTCCTCAATTATAAGTATTGGTCTGTAATGAGAATTCACTAAATACTCCTCAATGATAAGTATTGGTTTGTAGTGAGAATTTTTCTTGCTCCACCTTCCCCCCCCCCTGAAGCATCCCTCTGTCTACTGAAAGGTAGAAGATTCATGCTGCATGATAAGGGATGTAAAATAGACTACACTGCTTGGGGGCAAGCCCCTCTCTCATAAGACTTTCAGATTTTGTCTTACCACAGTAAAAAATTCTTTCCAGTGTTTGACTCAATAAATGCATTCCAAGTCAATCTGACAGCACGGTCTAGGCTTTTAGAACTTAGGTTGTGTCTTACAGTGTGGTACAAAAAGAACTAACTTGGCAGCAGTGACCTGAAAAAGAAGAAAGGGGAGTGTTTTTAAATTAATTATTTGGCAATGCAGTTGTGGCATCTACTAACTCCTATTATATTGTCAGGATAACGTTAAGGTCTTTTTTTTAAAGAAAGCTTAGAAGAAAAAGAGAGGGGCGCACCCAAACAAAACTAAAGTGAAGAAACAATTGAGGCAAGGGAAATAATATTTTAATAAGTTCTGTAACCCCAATGCGTTTCGCGTAAGCTTCTTTGGGGGGAATCTAATAAAAAATTACACAAAGTATTAATATACATATATTAATATGTATTTTATATATATATATATATATATATATATATATATATATATATATAGAGAGAGAGAGAGAGAGAGAGAGAGAGAGAGAGAGAGAGAGAGAGAGAGAGAGAGAGAGAGAGAGAGAGAGTTTAAAACAATATTTTAAAACTTTTAAAGAAAATTACACATAGGACAATTCATAGAGCATGAACAGAGTGCAATATCTAAATACATCTTAATATAGAAAACATTAACACAGTACAAACAACACCATATTCTATATACATTCACAAAGAATCCCTTCTTTAAATTCACATTAATACTGTCTAGGGCTGTTGGGAAAAAAAATTCGGTAAAGCTCGGCTTCGGCAAAATTCAGCCCTTTTAAATTCGGGCCGTGCCGAAGTCCAAACTCCCCCGCTTCAGATACCTGAAATTCGGCGGGATATCAGGAGTTCGGTGAAAAATTTGGCCGGTACTTTGAAGTGCTGGGCGCCGCCTGCCCAGGTGGCGCCCATCACTTCAAAGAGTCGGGAAGGGGGCGGGGGTCTTTAAAGAGCCCCCCCGTGGGCCTTCACGGGGCTTCCATGAAGGTGCATGGGGGGCTCTTTAAACAGATCTGTGCCTTCCAGCTGTAAGGCGCAGATCTGTTTAAAGACCTCCGCGCACCTTCAGGGAAGCTCCCTGAAGGCACGTGGGGGGGGGGGGAACAGATGTGCGCCTCCCAGCCGGGAGGCACACATCTATTTAAAGGGCCTGAATTCACTGAATTTATTTGGGAACACCCCGAACTCACTGAATTCAGCTCCCCGTTTTCCCCTTTTTTGAGTTCGGCTCAATCCGAACCGAAAAACTGCCTAATTGGGGGAAATTCAGCTGTTTTTCGGTTTGGGCCGAACCGAATTGACAGCCCTAATACTGACCTTTTTCTACTTCATCATCCTGTGCATGAAATAAAGCAATAAGAAAGCTTAAAGACAAATTTGTTTCTTAGAAGCTTTTTAAAAATATTTTTCATACATTTATAAATGCTCTCTTCTTCTGATTCTTCCGGGTACTTTAACCATGCCTGTTGCTGGCTTGAAATCCCTCCTTCCTTTTATAGCCCTTCCTTGGGCTCCTCTCCTTTTCCCTGCCAGCCTTTACTGAAATGCTACAGCACAGCATGGAAGGGAAGGGTAGGGTTCCCAACTGCTTGGCTGTGATGGGCAATTGCCCGCCAATCAACTGAGCTGCCCACTGGCCAGCTGATGGCTAGTGGGCAGAAGGAGGAAGGTGAGTCTTCTCTCATGCCCATATGCACTCCCGGCATGATATGGCCATTTCCGGGTTTACCCATAGATTTTTCGGAGGAATTGGCTAGAGCTAGATTGGATCAACTGAGCACATATTGTTGGAGTGTGCTTTATACAACAAAATCCTCAGTGAAACCACTGAACCATTGTTGGAAGGATTTCCAGGGAGATCTAATAACATCAAAATCAGGTTTATAACCTTAGAAAAACTGAGAAGTGATCTTAAATTAAAGAATGGCATAGATTTTAAGCCCTTGAGGTGACTTTATTTTTAGTTTTTGTTAAGGTGTGTTAATATGTTAAACACATTACATTTAACTGTATTTGTGGTTTATGTGTTCTATTATTATTATTATTATGTTCCCATTCTGTACTTTTGTTGTATTTGCTGGTTGTGGACTGTAATAAATACTTTGATTGATTGATTGAATTGGCTAGAGCATCCCTCCAGGATGCTGGCACTTCTGGGGTAAACCTGGAAATGACCATATTGTGCTGAGAGTGCTCACACACATGCATGAGTTGCTCCTCACAGCCCAGCAATAAAACCTTCCGCCAGGAAGCAGAGAGGACCTGACAACTCTAGGGAAGAGGAATGGTTCCACACCATGGGAGGGGGTTCTGGCAATGCGGTGCAGCCAGATATAAACACATATAGTAAGTAAGCCAGATATAGAATGGAGGAAACCAGGGCTGAAATCCTGTAAAGGTCACTGGACAGGGTATTTAGCAGTTCACCTTCTCTTAGCCTATTCTATTGGCAGTTATGCTGTAAAATGGGAATGTTGCTTTGCATTCCTTGGAGGAAGACTGGATCTAAGGTGGGGCAAAAAGAGTTCCAAATGTACAGTAGAATACCTTTGCATTGACCTTTGCATAAATATAGATCCTCTTTTTTCTCCTTTCACCCTCCTGTCTGTGCAGGGTCAAAAATCTGCCCCATCAGATGTGAAGCACCACTGTGAAAATTAGTAAAGACTGGATCTAAGATGGGGCAAAACGAATTCCAAATGTGCAGTAGAATACCTTTGCATCGACCTTTGCATAAATACAGATCCTCTTTTTTCTCCTTTCACCCTCCTGTCTGTGCAGGGTCAAAAATCTGCCCCATCAGATGTGAAGCATCACCGTGAAAATTAGTAACATCAGTGCCTTCCACAATAGAGTGTCAGCGTGACATTCTGGATTTCCCCAAAGATTACAAGTGCATCATCAGCAGGGGCCAGAAGAAACAGCCCTTCAGCTCTCTGTCTTGCTGCTGATGGCGCTTAACTAATGATTTATTTTATAATGGCTTTTTCAAGATTTCCTACATCCTGGAAATGAACTATTTCTTCCAGCTGGCCACACTGTGCCTCGATGGTACCACTAACTGCCCTTCATAGGAGAGAAAATTGCTCACATCATTTCACTGATGGTATTAAATTTGATTTGTTTGTTGAATACACAAAAGGCCTTCAGTGTTTGGCATCTAACTGTGGCGATTAACATTTGAGAATGGCTGAGAAAACAAAACAACTGGAGTAATTAGGCATCTAAGCGAAAAAAAGCTGACTTGGCAGAAACCCAATGTCCATATATTAATGTAAATATCCATTACGGCAACTTTCTTTATTGCTGATCGCCAGAGACCGAACAATACAAATAACCAAGATGTTCTCAACTGAGTGTGATCTATTACAGCCAGGAAAATAATTTACAAAATCTGTTATTCCAGCATGAGCTCTAATATGTGTTTAGCTTTTAAACCGTAACCACTTTTTATTTCCCTGTAATTCTTGTCAGATAATAACTGATAAAGAAGATTAATAGGTTATATCTGTGAAGGGTTTCACATCACAAAGAGCGTTATTATATCAGCACAGATAATGGCATTTCCGCAGAAACTAGGTTAACATCAGTGATGCATCAGGAATGGATTTGTAACACTTTAAATCCAGAGATCGCCTAGAATTATTAAACATGTCACACTGTGCACTGCAAATCATGACAATTTAATAGACAGTTTCAAAAGACAGTCGTTAACTACAACCCAACACAGTGATGTCAAGCTGCCTTATTTGCACCAGACGATCAGGCTGCCTAGCCCACTATTGTGTCTCATAATGGTCTGAGGTCAGGATCATTCTTAATTCTCCTACTTAGGCTTCTTTTTTTGCTGGAGATGCCAGGGAATGAATTAGGGACCTCCTGTACACAGAACTATGAGCCACATAGTTAAACTGTGGAACTCCCTGCCCCAGGATGTGGTGATGGCTGCCAACTTGGAAGGCTTTAAGAGGGGAATGGACATGTTCATGGAGGAGAAGGCTACCCACGACTACTAGTCAAAATGAATACTAGTCATGATGCATACCTATTCTCTCCAGGATCAGAGGAGCATGCCTATTATACTAGGTGTTTTGGAACACAGGCAGGATGGTGCTGCTGCAGTCGTCTTGTTTGAGGGCTTCCTAGAGGCACCTGGTTGGCCACTGTGTGAACAGACTCCTGGACTTGATGGGCCTTGGTCTGATCCAGCAGGGCTTTTCTTATGTTCTTATTGAGCTATGGTTCATTCCTGGGGAAAGAAGGGAAAGGACAACTTTAGGCATTATAATTTCTTTCTCTTTACAGCTGATCACGTGATTGAAGGGGGAGGATTATTTTCAGTGGAAAGCAGTTTTCCCATTATGCAATGTTACTGGCTGCAGAAGAAAAGCTACCACTGACTGCATCCATGTTTCTTACCTTGTACATTTGTCTAGAATGGTAGCCAATGTCTAAAGGACCTTTAGCTTTAAAATCTTTGACTGACTAAGAAGCCAGCTGCAGGTGAGACTAGGGATACATGTATGTGGGTTTATGGGTCTTCAGGGGTTCAAGATACCGAAATTATTTCCTTCTTGAGTTCTTTTCCCAAACTCCAAGGCTGTTCTGCTGACTTTTAACAAGCTGTTTTACAGTTTTATACATGTTTTGCACCCATCACTTTTAGTATTCAGCGCATTGCCAATTCATTGTGATGTCTCCTGTGGATTAAATTGAATCCGTTGTTGCATATGTAATTAGTAAAGTCTTTGGGAGGAAATGCATGTGAAAATCCCAAACTGACTGCAATGCACTTTTTAAAAAACTCCAGTTTTTGAAGTGTTGGATAAATCCCTTACCTACCCATATGCTGAAATTCTTGGCATTGACTGGTCACAAGCAGTCATCAATATAACAAAACAGAGATCCCAGAAAAAAAAACCTAATCATAAAACCCTGAACACAAGCTACAATACTGATGTTGGTTTTTCTGTCACACATTGACTGCTAGTTGAACATGTTCAATACAGCAAATACAAAACCCACTCAAATAATTTAACCAGCAAATGTATGGAATTCTTCTACATTCCTAGGTGAGGCTTAAGGCATAGCTACATGTTACATTTTCCTCACATTTTCCTGGGTCCACATGATCAGATGTGTATTGTAAGTTGCATGCTGGGAACTTCCTGGACAAGCCCAAAACTGTGACACAGATGGAGAGGATGTCTAAGCTTCTTTTCCCTGTGCTGTTTTTTCCTGTCATGGAACAACCCTGGGAAGCCCTTATTTATCCCTTTTGGGAAACATACATGTAGCCCAACAGTTCACAGGGTTTCTCCAGCAGGTAAACAGCAGTTTCCTGGGACTGTTTCAGAGCAGTGGAGAAGGATTAAACTGTTTCCCTTGTGTGCTGTGGTTCCAATCCGAATCTACCCACAAATGTTCATGTTGACTTGAGGAGAACATGAGGAAAACATGTAGTTAAGCCATTAGGTTTGGCACTGGGAGCTATATCATCTAAGATTATATTTATACAAATGCAAGACTAGGTGTTTTTCCAGGTATGCCATAAAAAGAGGAGGTCACCTCATGTTCACCTACAAGTTACAGATGTCCAATTGTATTTTTGTGTGTATAACATTTTTAGGGTGGTCATCTTACACTGAGGGTCATCTTCCTTTCAAGTATCAATCAAATTAATTTTTGTTCTGGTCACAGACCTTAACAATCCAACAACACCCTAAAAAAATTCAACCCACAGCATGTATTGATCCTAAATCACAATAACATCTACTACTACACATCGAAATAAAACAACAAAGACTCCCCCCCACCATTAAAATAATTTGCCAGCATATTGCAGACCATGTCAAGCCATTGAATTACCTATATCAGGCCTATTAAAACTTTTCCTTAGTTTCAATGCTGTAATGAAAAAAGACGCCACTCTTTGTATAATGGGTAAATTTACATCTGCCAACAAGAATCTTACTCGTGCTTCTTCTGAGACCAGCACCTGTGGTATGCACTGTATCAATCTAGGTCATATCATGGTGTGCTGGGCACAGTGGAAAAGAACATGTGGCAGGTCTTCTACCTGGTCAACAGAACAGGGGCAAAACCGTTGACCAACTACCACATCTACCTTGAATAACTTCTGATGGGAACACTTGTAACCGGGCCACTGTAAAGACTCTCCTCTTTTCAGGTTCTATCAACTCCTTAAGGTATCCTTTCGAGTAAATTTAGTACAACCCAATCAACAAAGCTACAAGTATATTGCAAGGGTTCTAACTAAAACCTGTAATTACAAAGGGACTAAATTGAATGTTCAGTAACAATATGTAAAGCAGTATTAAGAACTATTTAAATATTGACTGTCTTTACAGAAAACAATTTTCGGGGACATGGCTAGTGTAATGTTTCAATGAACCAGCTTCCTGTTTGAAATGATCATATGGATCCTTACTTAAGAACTGGCACTGTTTTGAGGCAAATGAATTTATGGTTTCTTTTTAAATCAGGAACCTTTTAGTTCACTGCTCATGTTTTTAGTGATGACACTATGCTACCCATGAATTCAGTGGAACTAAAATAATTAAAATTCTGCTTAACTTATTTGTAGATAAGGCATTTAGCTGAGTCATTCCTTGCATCTCATTAGAGATTCCCTTCCGTAGTAATTTCCTTTTCTCAGACTGGCAAAGCTTTTGAGATGTGAATAAGTAGGTTTACAAGTAGATGAATTGGGTCCGACAACGTGGGAATTGGGGTAGAACATGTTTGTCCAATTTATAACCCTCCAAGCTAAACACAGCCCACCAGCTATTTATGGTGCCTGCCAGGAGTGCTATAAACCCATTTTTGCTTTCTGCAGAAACCAGGATTGTCTGGTAGGCTCGGTACATGGCTGGAAGTCTCCATTTGGTCATAAGTTGTGCATGCCTGGACTAAAAATGTGTCAGGTAATATACACAACATAACCCTTTGAAGGTGGCTAAGAGAGAGATTGGTGAAAGAGGGTTAACTTCCCAACCTTAAAATTTGGATAGTTATTGTGCGGTGAACAGAACTCACAGTGGGGTTAGGCATCTGCTGGAGATGGGAACACAGACAGGGCAGATGGGAAGAGGATCATTACAGAAGATTTTGGCATGAAGGGTACATTTTCAAAACTATATTTTCTTTGAATGGTTAGAAATGACCAGCTGGGAAGGGACAGATGGGGTGGAGGGGAGTACATCTGCCAAACACTTAGGAAACAATAAAAGTAACTCTTTTATAAAGACTGCAGGGAAGTTTTTGAAAAGAACGATTGGTAGAATTATGAGTATTATTACAGGATCCAGTGACAGAATTTCAGAAAGAAATTTTACTACTGTGGAGGGCAATAAAGAGATCGTAGAAATGTCAATTTTTAAAAAAAATTTCATTACATTACATTGTTTCACCACATCCTATACAGCTCATGGTGACTGTCAAAAGGCATGGCATTTCAATTATAAAGGTTTTTGAGCATGTTTTTGTGAGAAGGGAGTAAAGGAAGTAGAACAGTTTCTAATAGGTTCAGACTAAAAAACTTTGTGAACTTTCTTCTTCATAAATGCAGATAGGACTGAGAAGCAAAAGAATAATCTTAAACACAGGTACTTGGAAATATGCTGTCAGTCCATTCCTGAAGGAGGGGCAGTTAGGCAGTGGCACAGCCGCGCCACCTCCACAGAGGCTTCCCAGCCAGAATAATGAAAAATAAATGCTCTTACAAAGAAAACTCCGGAAAAAGCCCCATTCACTTTAGCTACGCTGCTTCAGCAAAATCGCTGGCATAGCAATGCCACAGCATGAGGAGGCATTCCTGGGCCAAAATGGGTTAGAAAGCTTCCTAAGGGCAGCTCCATCCCCAGAAATGCCCAGAGAATGCCTCCCAGGATGCTGGCGCAGGGAGCTACACCAGAAAAATGCCAGTGGGAGGCTGCGCCAGCATACAAGAGCTGCACTGCCACCATGGTCCATAGTGGCCAGTGTAAGTTGCCCTATGCTGGCATCCATGCCAGATTTTTATGGCGCAAGTGGCCCGGCTGATGGCATTGGGGTAATGCTGGCACCTGTGGGTATTCACCCCCCTTCAGGATTGCATGGTACACCTGTTGTCAAAATAACTTACTTCCAAGGAAGTGCAGTCTAAACGACAGGGAGAAAGTCACTTTGAAGTCAATCACTATGGACTAGACCTGAATGAATCAGTCTTCAGATCCCCATGCTTCCAAGAAGCTTATTGGGTAAGATTTAGCCAACTCTTATGTCTTACCCTAAACTTACCTCACATGGTTTTTATGAAAATAAAAGTTGGGATGGAAACTTTTGTACCACTTTTGACTTTTTGGATGGACCAGTACGATAAAAATGCAATAAATTATTTCTGAGAAAACGTAAATGCATTTAGAACAGGGGAGGAAATGATGAAGACTCATATGACACATATTTTCTTGTTCTTCATTGTAATGATATTGCAAGTGACTTTTGAAGCTGTGGGTGTATTGAAATATATTCCAAGTATTTGAAGGGCTGTCGTATAGAGCATGGGGAAGTGTTGCTTCTGTTGCCTCAGAAGGTCAGATAAGAACAAACAGGTTGAAATTAAATCAAAAGAATTTTCAGTTAAATATTAGAATTTCCTGACAGAGGAGTTCCTCAGTGGAACAGGCTTCCTTGGGAGGTGGTGGGCTCTCCTTCTTTGGAGGTTTTTAAGCAGAGACTATATGGCCATCTGACAGCAATGCTCATTCTGTGAACTTAAACAGGTCATGAGAGGGAGGACAGGAAGGGATGAATCAGTGCTTGGTTCTTGTGGCCCTTTCTTACATGCCCGATGTGTGTGTGTGTATAATGTGTGCAGAAATTTTGCAGTAGATTGTTAAAAGGATGTAGAACAGAACATTTGTCTCTGGTTCCAACTTGAGCAAAGATTTCCTTCCTCCCAGTCACCAACTGTCATCAGTGAAGGCCAAGGGAGAAGAGAGATCAGTCAGGCACCCTTCCATCATGCCTGGAGAGAGAATGCAGCAAAATTATCTTTTAATTGATATTTGTATTCATTTGTAATTGCTGTAAGCTGCTTTGGGAGCCAATTTTTTTGGTTGAAAAGCAGGCTAGAAATACAATAAATGAATGCATAAATGTATGCATGCAGAGACAAGAAATGACATTCATACAGAATGAGCTGTGGCCCACAAATATAGCACCAGTTTATGTGGCATTTTAGGTTGCTAGAATATAACACACCTAGCTCTTAACTGGATGGTGGCCAATACATTTAGTGAGGACCAGTTCATATCCAAGTGCCATGATGCGTTTTCTTTGCATTCCTCTCTGCAAATAAAAACTATGGAATCTACCCAGAACAGCATCCATACAATAGCATCCAACCAGGTTTCTTTTGGTGAAAAAGACAGAAGGGGGATCCTCTTTGTCCATCAAAAAAGCTAGGTTGGGGATTGTGGTCCCTGCATGGACAAAAGCCAGTCAGTGATGGCGAAACTTTTAGAGACCGAGTGCCCAAACTGCAACCCAAAACCCACTTATTTATCGCAAAGTGCCAACAAGGCAATTTAACCTGAATACGGTTGCTAACTCCAGGCCGGGAAATTCCTGGAAATCTGGGGGACAGTGGAGCTTGAGGAGGGAACTGATCTGTGTAGAGCGGCAGTCGGTTGTAATCCCGGGAGATTCCCAGGCCCCAATTGGAGGTTGGCAATCGTGTGTGTGTGTGTGTGTGTGTTAAGTGCCTATGAATCAAAGTCCTCAAAAAAGTCCTATCTTTGGCAATCGTACCAGGGGAGGAATCCTTGCGACGGTGAGAAAGCAAGGCAATGTCACCATGTTACCTCAGGATCGCCCACTTACTGCAGCCTCAGGGAAGTTGGTCAGGCTGCAAAAGCAGCAGCAGTTCTGGGTGAGAAGCGAGGGCGGAGGTAGCCCCGGTGGGACTCCTCCTCCAAGGGCAGGGCCGGGGACAGTGCAGGCAGCCGGAACCAGCTCCAGTCTTGCGACCGCTTGCACCGTGCTGTACAGACACTGGTGGTGCAAAGCAGGAGTGGTGGCTCCCACTCAAGGAGAGCCCGGACATGCCGCAAGCCATCCTGTCCAGTCCCTGTGCCTGGGGGGGCTGCTGCAGCAAGGTTGCCCTGTACCGCCGAGGGGGAGAGAGAGGAAAGCTCGCAGGTGCCCTGGCGATGGTGAGAGGACCTGGGGAGTTCAACTTTCTCCTACCCCTCCCCTTGTGGCTGCCAAAAGAAGGAGAGGAGAGAGGCTGCCCGGTGCAAGAGCCAGGGCTGCGGGCAGGGGTCGCTACCATGAGGCGGCTCGGGGGATCCCTCCAGCAGCCTCTCCTGCTGCTTTTCTGTGCTGGCGCAACCGCGCGCATGCCCACAGAGAGGGCTCTACATGCCCCCTCTGGCATGCGTGCCATAGGTTCGCCACCACTGGCATAGGTGTATTTTTCCTTCCAACCTCCTGGAGGTCATCAACCCCACCTGCCCTGGAGAAATTGATGAGCAAGATGGCATCCCTAGTGATATTCTAGGCATTTCCCTATGTCTCTTTTCATAACCATAAATTTCCAGCCTTATTACTTGTCTCTAGCAATATTTCATTAGGATCATTAATGACCAGTATTGCTGTAGCTTTTAAACACACACACACACACACACACACTGTTAACCAAGTACCCCAGATGAAGACAAGAGACCACAGCATGGATGTAACTAGTTTATTCAAATTAGCTGATCTACATCAATTAATTATGCTAATACTTAGTTGAGGGCAGGCTGCGCTAGGCAGCCTGTCCTTGGCTGCCTTTTTATGGCAAATCTACCCAGGCTCCAAACTCAGCCAGCGGCTACTGCTGGTCTGGTTAACCTTGCCCATACACAAAGTGCTGAGAGATGCCAAACCCTGTCCTCCTACTCAGATGTGCCATAAAGCCACTATCAAAGTCGGAAGAATGGCGCATAGCACCCAAGGCACTCCTTCACAAGCCCCATTCCACCGTGAAGCCAGTGATGGTCTGTTGAGGACCCGCCCTCCATCATGCCTGATATCTCAGGGTGCTCATCACTTACTCCTACCTATCATGAGCAACCTGCCCTATCTCTGCCAAACTTTTTATAGCCTAAATAGTCAAAGACCAGGGCTAATTAAAGCTTCAGTGCCACTAACCTGAACATCACAAAGTAGGAGGGGGGAAAAGGCTCTGACCAATTGCCAATATGGAGAGGGGCTGTGGCTCAGTGGTAGAGCATCTGTTTGGCATGCAGAAGGTCCCAGGTTCAATCCCCAGCATCTCCAGTTTTAAGGACCAGGTAGCTGGTGATATCTGCCTGAGACCCTGGAGAGCTGCTGCTGGTCTCAGTAGACAATACTGACTTTGATGGACCAAGGGTCTGATTCAGTGTAAGGCAGCTTCATGTGTTCAATCTTGGGGAAAGCCCCTAAATTCCTGATTGGTCCCAAACTGTGACCAGCTAATCATGTGATATTCTAGGGAAGATTGGGTGGGTTGGTAGCAAGTGGCAAAAAGTTGGAGCACGAGGGTGAGGTTAGAATATATAGACTCCCCTTCTACCTCCCCCATTGGCTGCTTTTCCTTTTTCAGCCAATCCAGCCTCAAGGTTCATTTAAATATGGATTGGGGCAAATCAACCCATGGCTCAATAGCTATGAATGCCTCACATGTTGTTTTGTCACCATCTCCTGTTTTGAGTGACATGTTAGGATATATAGAAACTGAACTCCATAACATGGTTCCGATTCTGTGACACATGATTCTTCTTGTGACTTTCAGACTAAAATAATGTGGGTCATCCAGTCAACCAGGGAACCTTCTATTAACACTACTGGTTGGGTTACCATGTCCCTCCTTGCAACCAACAGGAGCTTTTAGAAAAAGAAGAAGAGTTGGTTTTTATATGCTGAATTTCTCTACCACTTAAGGAAGAATCCAACCAGCTTACAATCACCTTCCCTTCCTTTCTCCACAACAAACACCCTTTGAGGTAGGTGGGGCTGAGAGAGTGTGACTAGCCCAAGGTCACCCAGCTGGCTTCATGTAAGGAGTGGGGAAACAAATCTAGTTCACCAGATTAGCCTGTGCCGCTCATGTGGAGGAGTAGGGAATCAAACCTACTTCTTCAGATCAGAGTCCACCACTCCAAACCACCGGTCTTAACCACAACACCATGCTGTGTGTGTGTATGCGCACATATGCACATGTACACACAGTCATGTCACCATTTTAGGAGGTGGGAGGTGGTAATCTGCATCCTTCCATAGTGACATCACTTTCAGCGTGATGCAGAAGTGCTGCCATTGCACTGGGGGATGCTCTATCACTCTCTATGAGTTTTGGGGAGAGTGACTGAGCATTCTCCTGGTGCGATGCCAGCACTCCCACATCACACCTGATGTGAAGTCATCTTGCAAGGATGCAAATCACTCCCCCTCTTTCCACTGGCCTGCTTCCACCTGCCGACCAGCTGAGTATCAACAGGCAGTGGCAGGAATCAGCGGGCGATTGCCTGCCATTAGTGGGCATCTGAGAACCCCAACTCAAGGCACTTGTGCAGGGTAATCCCATCACATGTGATGGTGACTGATCAGTGGCTGTGTTTGGTGGCTCGTGCCATGAATGACTTCCTTTAGGCGTCACAATTGTTGAGGAACTGATGACCAATTTGCAGAATTCCATGAATATAAGCATTGTGTAATATAAATATGAACAGAAACATGACTAAACTCAATGAACTCTTTTTTTAAAAAAAGAGAGAGCTGCTAGACTTCATTGTCAGACAGTTCATTTATGTGAAAAGCTTTGGATTTCCCATAACAAACACAACAGGCAAACAGTAAATCAAACATTTGCAAATTAAGAGCTTTCCTTCATAAAACAATTCAGAAATGGATGGTCACTGAAGACTGGGAAGGGCTGTGGCTCGAGGTAGAGCATCTGCTTGGCATGCAGAAGGTCCCAGGTTCAATCTCCAGCATCTCCAGTTAAAGAGACTAGGCAAGTAGGTGCTGTAAAAGACCTCTGCCTGAGACCCTGGAGAGCCACTGCCAGTCTGAGAAGACAATACTGACTTTGATGTACCAAGAGTCTGATTCAATGTAAGGCAGCTTCATGTGGTCATATGTTCCTTGTTTTGTTTTTTGACTTGATTTTCTGCCATTGATTTTTTAAAACTTTTCTAAACTGTAGATTCTGCACTTTTTATGATTAAAATAAAAGAATGCTTTAAGAATGTGAGTGGAAATGTCCTATTAGCTGCCAGTGATGTTAGCATCAGGGGACACTCCAGGCTCTGCATTTCTGTCTTTGGCTTCCTGCCTGATAGCACTATCCAGGCCATATGATAATTGACTTGAAGTGCATTTCCTGTTGTGCCTCTCTGTTTAATTAGGATTAGCTCCCTTTGAAGATTTGTGGCATAACTCTGTGGCTCTTAAATTAGAGACAGATGGAAAGAAAAGTTTGAGTACCTGCGAGCATATGAGACTAGCAACGTGTTATATATGCATACAGTGGTAATATAACTCATAAGCAAGGAAATTCATAAGGTGCTCACATGACATAGCCCAGCTGCTAGGATAATTGTTCTCCTGAAAGACTCAGCATTCTGCAATGAAATGTAATGCCAAAATGTCACAAATGCAAGTCAGGAAAATTATCAAACTTTTATGGCAATCAGTGAGAAAGCCCTCTGAGAAACTCAAAACAAGTTAATTTTAGTATAATAGCATAAACTTTGCACATGTTGACAAAACAACCAATTCCCTACTTGAAGTTCCAAATTGTGCAGTATTCTACCATAGGCTGTAGTTTGTTCTTCAAAAAGACAGAATCTTAGTCATGAGACATTGGATTGGGCCTTACAAATCTAAAGCACAATGGAATGTATTTTACCAGTAAAATACATTCTCTCCAGGATCAGAGGAGCATGCCTATTATCTTGGGTGCTGAGGAACACAGGCAGGATGGTGCTGCTGCGGTCGTCTTGTTTGGGGGCTTCCTAGAGGCACCTGGTTGGCCACTGTGTGAGCAGACTGCTGGACTTGATGGGCCTTGGTCTGATCCAGCAGGGCTTTGCTTATGCTCTTATGTTCTTAGTAAACACTTATATTAAAAATGGCCCATGAAGCTAACTTGTAAAGCTTTAGGACACCGCCAAATTAAATAAATCAATGCATCAAGTAGCTGATATTAGAATGATGTGCATCATTTCCTAATGCCAAATTAATAAATAGAACTATCCCATAAATTTGCAAAAGTCTTTGTTTTTCTACATGCTTTAAAAGAGGCAATTCTGTTGCTGTTGTTTTTAAAATGAAGAACTTTATGCATCCCTCCCCACAAGGATGCAAGAGAAACACCAAATGAATTAATGGGGATGTTTCAAATTCATTCTCAAATCAAAGGTGTATGGTTCCTCCGATTGTCACCTTATCCAAGATTATTTTTTATATAGTCTTAAAAATACAAATCTCTTTCTCTTCCAAATTACAACTGAGGTATCTTGTTTTTATTCTGTTTATAAGAGCAATGCAAGATCAAGGATATCTAACGACACATGCTAAAGCCTAGCACAAAACACCCTGTGTTAGCACTTTTTTGATGACCTGTTGAAAGAACACCTGACCCAGGACTGAACTCTGATCTATTGGATGTAATGATTTATTGCTGTAATTTGGAAATATGCTGTGGGGAAAAACTGTGCAGTAGTGTAAAAGAACCACCCCTGTTTCTTTTTACTTGCCGTTAAGATAGAACAAGAGGAAGAAAAGGGTGCTCCCCCTCCTTCAGAAACCTGAAAAAGAAGCAGGATGAAACTTGAAAAGGCCCAAGGTCTTGCCATCAGAATGGGCTGAGAGAAAATTAACCATATGCTTATGGTTAAGGGCATGAGGAGAGGTTCGCTGTGATATTATAGAAGCCAAGAAATATGTTTTCAAAAGATACTGGCCTGATACTAAATATTCTCATCATTCAATATTCAGTGTCAGTGTGAGCCTTTAATTTTAATTTTAATTATTATGGACACAAAGAACAGCATGTATTAGAAAACACAGAGTACTGTTGAATAAAGCAGAATTTACTGTTTTGGGCAATCTGAGGAAGCCTATCACTTAAACAGGATGTGCCTTCCCAAGCATTCCATCATGCCAATATAAACAAGAGAATTGGTATAGATAAAGAAATAGCTACAAGGAAACAGGAATGGGAGAGCACATGAATGCTCCCCAATGTTAAACACTCCCAGTAAATATAAAACCAGCACACAAACAATGAGAGGGTGTCTGGCTTTTATACCACATCTGCAAGGAACTCTTGGATATGGTTACTATACTGAAAACATCTGCATCTATAGAGTGATTAGCTTGTCTAATGTCTAGACAGAAGAGTATAAGCATGTACTGTAAGCTACTCTGTGTAAGCTACTCTGAATGGTACAAGTAGAGTAGAGTAGGCTCTCTTACGTGGGATCATTTGACAGATGTTATTTTGAGTCATTTGACAGATGTTATTTTGTTTTGTGTTATGCTGTCTAATATAAAATTTACTTTCAAATGATTAATCAATTTTTCTACTATGTCAACATTCCAGTGCATCAATAAGCAGGGACCTGCAAGGACTTGTGAGGGGTATCTCATTTTTCTCTCTCCCAATATTTCCTTTCTAAAAAAAACCCATAGGGTTGGGCAAAAAAAAAAAAATCAGTAAATTTTGGATTGGGTTTATTGGGCTCGATTTGTTTTGGTAAACCCAGAATAAGCTGAATACCCATACCAGTAAATTTTTATTTTTGGTTTATTTTCAGGTTCACTGAAAAAAATGGGTCTATTATAGTCTATGTGGATTTTTTCGAAGCTCCTGTAGGGGCATTTTTGGAGATAGAGTTCCCAAATTTTCCAGGCACCTTCAAGGGACACTCCTTGCATGAACCCCAAAGTTTGGTGAAGATTGGGTCAGGGGAGGGGTCTGATTTTATGGGGTCTGGAAGGGGTAGCCCCCCCTCCTCCATGCATGGAAAGTTTACAATGTTTTTCTATGGGGAATGGGGTCTACCCTTTCTGGACCCCATAAAATTGGACCCCCTGTCACAAACTTTAACAAACTTTGGGATTCATGCAAGCTACGCTGTGAATTTGATGATTCTACCTAAAAAAAATGCCCCCTTAGGAGAATTTTAAAGTTACTTACCTCTTCAGAGTTGGTAATGGCCACCTCCTTGAAAACTCATTCCCTATGAATCATTGCAATGGGCATGCGCATTTTTACCTATTATTTATTAAAGATGCTGATTTAATCTTGTAAAAAGATCATCTCCCTTTTGAGTATAATGGGTTATGTGTGGCAGAGATTAGAGTTATATATACGTCAGAAGAAATAGGAATATAGGAATATGTAGCTATCATCCTGTCATTTTAGATGGCGATATCCTTTCATCTTTGAGTAATTTTGCTGATTAGAATCTCTCTACAACTGAGTAGATCAGACAGATTTTATTTGTGACGCTTCAGAAATCTCCATCTAATTAATTTGAAAAAGCAAATGGGTGTCTATGTGTGTGTGTTTAGAAGAGACAGTCAGAAAAAGAGAGACTGTTAGGCACAATTCACATATTATTTTCTGTGCACATAAGTAAAACCTATGCTGCTAATTCTACTTTAAAAATTATATCCTGGCTTGCCAAATCTTGGAGTGACTTATGCAAAAGCAAAATACATCAGCAACATAGAGCAACAATTATAAAAGAGCAAACTAGGGCTGTCGATTCGGTTCATTTCCCCTGATTCATTTCCCCTGATTCGGCAGTTTTTAGTTCGGATGGAACCAAACTCAAAAAAGGCAGGAAAACAGGGAGCCAAATTCAGTGAGTTCGGGGTGTTCGGCGAATAAATTCAGCAAATTCGGGGTTCGGTGCAGCAGCATAACCATCAGTTAGTAAGCAGCATTCTCCCGTGGCCAATCGGTGGCCAAGCTGGGTCTTCTTCTGGCCAATCAGTCGCGATTGAGTGCATGAGCCCAGCTGCTGAGCGGCCCGGGGAGAGAAAGAGAGAATATCTGTTTGTGTGAGAGAGAGATCCCCCTTGGGGGGGATGCGTGTGCACATTCGAGCCATTCCGTGGCTGCAGGGAGCGTATTTTTGGGGGTAGAGCCCCCAAACTTTCAGCATAGCTTCAGGGGACCCTTCTTGCAAGAATCCTCACGTTTTGTGAAGATTGGATCGGGGGGTGAAATATGGGCCCCAGAAGTGGTCCCCCCCTTAATATGCATTTTTATTCCTTTACAGCACACATTCGCACCATTCCGTGGCTGCAGGGGGCGCATTTTATGGGGTAGAGCCCCCAAACTTTCAGCATAGCTTCAGAGGACCCTTCTTGAAAGAACCCCCAAGTTTTGTGAAGATTGGGTCAGGGGGGTGAGATATGGGCCCCGAAAGGGGTCCCCCCTCCTTAATGTTGATCTCTGACAATGGGGGTTTGCAATTAGCAGAGCTTGCCGCCCACGCCCAAACCTCCGAGCCCTGACAAACAGCTGAGCTGCAGGGAGCAAGGGTGGGGCAGTTGCGAAGAAGATGGAACAGAAGACATCCACAGTAAGACCCATTTTGGGGCTTTTCTCTATAATTTTTCTCCTGTGTGTGTGTGTGGGGGGGGGAAAGCAGAGTCTGTGTGTGGGTGGGGAGGAAGCAGTTTCTGTGGGTGGGGGGGAAGACAAAGGGGGCTTTTGCCCGTTCTGCAGGGGGTGTGTGCCCCCTCGAGTCTCTCTCTCCCTGGTTTGAGGGGGGGCCTTCAGTTGTGTGTTCTCAGATTTTCCCTCATTCATAAGATCAGTTAAGTCTATTTAGATGCTTGCTCAAAACTGTTTTTCAAATTGTGACTTAAAGAATGCATTTGCCTGGTCCCAAGTCCGATGCAAAAGGGGAAATTCCACCCCTCCTACTCCTTTAGCGTGCCTCTGTCCCTTTCCATGGTTTGCAAACTCCCAGGTGTTGCTTTGCATGGTTGCAAACGTGTTGCTTTGCATGGTTTGCATGGTTGCAAACGTGTTGCTTTGCATGGTTTGCAAACTTCTTTGCACCTGCCCCGCCCTTGCTCCCTGCAGCTCAGCTGTTTGTCGGGGCTGGGAGCTTCGGAAGTGGGTGGCAAGTCTGCTAATTGCAAACCCCCATTGTCAGAGATGCACATTAAGGAGGGGGGACCCCTTTCGTTTCGGACCTCTACCCCCAAAAATGCCCCCCCCCGGAGTCGCAGAAAGGCGCGGTTGTGTTTTTAATGGCTTTATTCGGCCGAATTTTTCCCTGAACTCTGGATCTCATGCTGAATTGCATGGATCCGAAATGGGGGAGTTCGGACTTCGGCATTTCCAGAATAAAAACGGGCCAAATTTTGCCGAATCCGAATTTTACCGTTGTTTTTTCAACAGCCCTAGAGCAAACAGACAATACCTGAAGAATTCACAAATCCTATCCACCATATGGATGGCCCAGGCTAGCCTGATCTCATCAGATCTCAGAAGCTAAGCAGGGTCAGCCCTGGTTAGTATTTGGATGGGAGACCACCAAGGAATACCAGGGTTGCTGTACAGAGGAAGGCCCTGGCAAACCACCTCTGTTAGTCTCTTGCCATGAAACCCCAAAAAGGGGTCGCCATAAGTCAGCTGCGACTTGAAGGCACTTTACACACACACACACATCCACCATAAAAACAACCTTCCTTCTTGCTGTTATTCTCCTAAAGCCCTCTTCAACAAAATAAACATGCAAGCTTTGTGGTAGGCTGTAAGGGAATTTGGTCCTCAGCTAGGGTTGCCAGCTAGGGTTGCCAATCTCCAGGTACTAGCTGGAGATTTCCTGCTACTACAATTTATCTCCAACTGATAGAGATCATTTCACCTGGAGAAAATGGCTACTTTGGCAATTGGACTCTATGGCATTGAAGTCCCTCCCCTCCCCAAACCCTCCCCTCCTCAGGCTCCACCCCAAACGTTCCCACTGCTCCCTATTCCCCTTTTCAAACCCAACTTGAATTATTCAAACTGTTCCGCTCTATTAAGTTGAAAGAATTCTTTAAGGATGACAACTCTACATCCTCTATCTCTTGTCCCTCAAACCAAAATCTACCTTCAACCCTTATTCTTCTAATCATTTCATTAATACGTTCCAATCCTTAGTTTCCCAAGACATAGACAAAATTGAGAAGCATAGATGGACTCCTAATTCTAACTTTTATCCTCAACAAAAACAGATTCTTCAGGATTTGGTGCTATCATTATTCAAAATGCCACCTCTTACCGTACTGAAAATTTAAGGCAACTCTCTGACACAAACTTTTACCATAAATTACCTAATAACCCTACCTCTAAAATCTCCAAATTGATTCACATTGTGGTACAAGAAGGTTTACAATTGGGGTACATTAATCAAAACACTGCTGATTATTTGACTGTAAAATTTCCAAAAGTCCCTACATTTTACACACTACCAAAAATACATAAAAATTCCACCCAACTGCCAGGGCGCCCCATTGTCTCTTTATGTGGTTCCCTCATTGAACCCATAACTAAATTCTTGGATTCCTTTTTGCAAAAGTTTGTTCCGTTGACCCCTTCATATATTTTGGATTCTCAAGATCTTATTAAATATGTTGAGGGCTTTTCTAGGCCACCTAACGCCGTTTTAGCTACGCTGGATGTAACGGCGCTCTATACAAATGTTTGTCTAGACTCTAGATGAAGCCAGAACTATCATTTCCCAACTTCTAGATTCCTGGGACAATCATACCCCACCCACACATTTTTTATTACAATTAACTGATTTGATCTTTGAACACAATTTTTTTCATTACAAGTCAGATTTTTTTCTCCAGGTTAAAGGTGTGGCTATGGGTGTGTCCTGCGCCCCTTCCATCACCAACCTTTCCATGAATAATTTTGAACATCTTTTCATTTTCAACAATAATCCCTTTTCTCATCATTTATTATTTTTCAAAAGGTTTGTTGATGATTTGCTGCTTATTTTCGACTCTATGGAATCCTTCACCAAGTTCAATCTTTGGATAAATACCTTGAACGAACACCTTACCTTTACTGGACATTGTCATCCTGATCATATTGCCTTTCTTGATTTGATGATATTCATTCAAAATGATCGTACTTTAGCTGTTAAACCTTTCAAGAAACCCTTAGCTAAAGATGCCAGTTTGCATTACACATCCAATCATCCTTTGCATTTAAAAACCAGTCTTCCATTCAGTCAAATGCTCAGACTAAAACGCAATTCTACTTGCGAGCAAGACTTCGCTTGTACCACTAACCAATTGGAAATAGCATTAACTAAAAGAGGCTATCCATACCATGTTCTTAAAAATGCCAGACAACGCGTTGAATGTATAGATCGTCAAGATTTATTTAAAAAGCAACATCACAATGCCAGTCACAAAATCTTTTGTTCATTGACTTATAGTCAACATTTCCACCATTTGCATCTCCGTCGCCTGAAGATACATCAAAACTGACTAGAAAATCACTCCACGTTTTACATGAACTTTTTTGCACTTATTATCAGCACTTAGCTGATTCTTATCGCCTTTGCTACTTCTTCGCTTTGTAACCTTGGTTGCCTAGCTTGGTTTGCCTATTTATGTTTATTGCAATACAGTGACAGCTTTTCTGTTTGGGCTGCTTTTGCCTATTGCTTTATTACTTTTGCCTACTACTGTTTTATTTATATCAACACTACTTACAGTAGAGAGAGTTATTTGTATAACCACCTGGAGGTTGGCAACCCTATCCTCAGCTCTCTTTTGGACTTCGTGCCATGTTCATTGGCATGTAAAAACCAAACTGTCACAAGTGACATTATCCTTATTCTTTAAATAGACTACAAAACATAGATCTAGGCTCTCAGCATGCTCTCCAGAGAGTTTGCATATGGACTGTGACCCTGTGCTGCTTTACCTGAGTGAATACTGGTTCCAACCTGCTGTGGAAGTGAGAAAATGGGGTTGAAATCTGGAATAATTTCTCCAACCCAGGAAAGAAAAGAGAGAGAGGAGGATTTGGAAGTGCGGGGACGGAGAGTGATTAATTCCTGGTTTCGATGCATCCTGCCTTGATCAGTTTTCAGAGGGCATCCTGCTTCCAGATCTCAAAATATAGTTGCTGCTTCCATTGCTTAGCTGCCTCAGGAAAGCATCAGGTAAGCAATTACCACAGGGAGCTTGGTCACATGAGGCTGCAGTTTATAGTGTGCAAAGGAAACGATCACTCCTCTTCTCCTCCTTCTAGAAAGCCAGAGCAGTGAAACGACCGGGGCCTCAGCAGGTAGCTGAGCAGGACTTTTTCCCCAGGATATTCTTATTCCTCTCTCTCAAGCCCAAACCAGACAATTTCCCCCTGAAAACACCAGCCATCTATCAATCTCTTTAAGCTTTATTAAGACGGCAGCCATGCTGCCATGTGCCTCCCTCCAGCACATCCCGTTTTTATCAATTTCTCTCCCTACCCAGGAGATTAGCTGAGTTAGTCTGTAGCAGCAAAAGGACTCACAGCTCAATCCTAACCATGTTTATGTGGAAGTAAGCCCTATTGATCTCAGTGGGATTTACTTCCAAGTTAGTATACTGAGGATTACAGCCGAGAATGTCATGTCACAGTTATATGATCAATGGTTTGCTTGTGGCATTAGCTTTTGTAGGCAACAGCCCTCACAAGGTACATTAATTTTGTCATTAGCACCATCTTCTGAACTTCCTGCCCAATTTATAATTAAAAGTGCTTTGACTTCTAGTTAGCTATGAAAATTTTTGCTGCTGTAAGTAAAATTGGTCTAATTACACATTACACAGTCCTTTTCCTGTGTTTGAGCCCTCACAGGGACTTTCGATCAGTTACCTACTACTGTAACTATTCAATTTTTAGGCATATGGAGGACCAATTTGGATTGGGACTGCAGAACACGGGGAAGGGGGATTTAAGTCTAACCCCCATGCCCTTATCCCAACCTGAAATGCTTATTTGGGAGTGCCACATATACGGATGGGGGGGTACACATAGTTTCCCCCAATGGGGCTTATGGCCCTAAAGATGGTGTCTTGATCAGATTCTGCAACTGACTCTGTAAGATAATACAGTCTTAGGGTGATAAAACCCAACAAACATCCCCATCATCTCCCAAATTAATCTTGTAAATTGTACACCAGAAAGTGTGAACTTGAAGACATTTCCCAATAATGTGCATAAAATCAGCTTTACACTACAACAGTCAATTTTAGAGAACTGATATGAAGAAGAGTTAGTTTTTTTATATACTGACTTTCTTTACCTTTTAAGGAGAATCAAACCGGCTTACAGTCTCCTTCCTTTCCTCTCCCCACAACAGACACCTTGTGAGGTAGGTGGGGCTGAGAGACTTCAGAGAACTGTGACTAGCCCAAGGTCATCTGGCTGGCTTCATGTGGAGGAGTGGGGAAATCAACCCGGCCCACCAGATTAGAGTCCACCAAAGGCTGCTCTTGTGAAGGAGATACCTCATCAGCGCAGGTGAGGAGTCTTCTTCAGAATCCCAGTAAGCAGCTGTAGAAGGGGTCATTTTTTAGTTGGAGGGTATATCGCTCCGGATGGGACTGGATGAGCCCCATCTTTTAAAGTGCCGATCAGCTCGCTGTCAGTTGGTCAGACCAAGGTGGCTCTGGTTATACGACCTCTACCTCAAAATGGCCCCACAGTAACAAAACCAGTCCAAAAAATAATAATAGAAAAATGGGAGAAAGCACAGAGCTGTGCATCTGAGCAAAGGCGAATAGCCAAACTCACTTTTGGAGGAATTGCCAACTTAGCTTTGGGGAGATCCCCAGGTTTTGGTATTCATTTAAACCAAAACCCAAATATTGCAGAAACGGCTAATTTCGTTTTATTTTTGGTTCGGCTATATCGATATGCACAACCCTGCTCTTAACCACTACACCACGCTGTCTATCTGTATCATTAATATTGTATGCTCACAAAAATTCACCTTAGATCCATGTAGTCCCCTCTTTCTTATGCAAGCTTCATATGCACTCATAGAGGTTGTTCATAAAATCACTGCTTTGGCAGAAGCTTGGATACAGTTATTTTAACAGCGTTTACAAAGTATACCAGAGTTTCATAGCCATAAAACTCCCTTTTTATATTACAATATTCCTCTCTTTTTGTTTGTCTGCTTGCACTTGCATGTTCCACTTCGATGAGACATATTTCACTTTTCCTTAAAAACAGGATATGTTTCTTTCATAATCTGAATTAATACAACACCAAATGTTGGTATTTAAGTAACACAATAAAAATAACTAAAGAGTGGTTTCTGTATAAAGTATGGCTCAAGTTATGCGTTTTTTTTTTAAGCTGTTACTTAAAAATACTTCAAAAGCAGGTTTTTCATTACCTTGAGGGTTACATATGTAGGGATTGCAGACATATGAGTTTATGTAGCTTATGGCTTAACGTGAATACCAGTTTGAGACAGAAAGTAGGTAATATTGGTAGCTCAAGAGACTCAGTATTTTTCTCCATCATTAAGAAAAGGCAGACATCTGTACTGCTCTTCGCTGTATGCGAGATAAAACTTTTTTATTATTATTCAAAGAGAAAACTTAGAAGCTTCCTCAGGCTTTGCCCCCAAAACCTCCTGCTGTTGGCGAAAAGGGACCTGACAACCCTAGTGCTCACTGCTCTTCTCTACCTATCATGAGCAACCCACCCTATCCTTGCCAAAAGTGGTTACGACTTAAACAGTCAAGGACCAGGCCTAATTAATTGAGCTTTTAGTAAAACACATCATCTCGAGCATCACAAAGCAGGCGAAAAAAGGCTCCTCCCAAATGCCAATCAATGAAGAAGCCCAAAAATTTTTGCTTGGCCCCCAAAGGCGATTGGATAATCCCATGATATTACAGGGAAGGTGAGCGGGTCAGCCGTAGGAAGCAAAAGCTGGGACATTATGGAGAGGCATCAATATATAGTTTCTCCCTGCTGCCTTTCCCATTGGCTGGCTGCTGTGAGGCTCCAATTTGGCCTCATGTTTTATTTTTACAAAGGGGGCTGGGGCAAATTTACCCCCACTAATACCTCCTGCATTGTTTTCCTCAGACATTCTGTCTTTATTGGAATATTTATTTTAAACTAAAGTCAAGTACACATTAACATACCCTCTCCCTTGGAACCAGAGCTGTGCATGAACAAACATATGGATTACATATGGATGATAACATATTACACTGATGCAGAATAAATACTTGGTTCAACAGAGAGTGATAGACCAAAGGGAGTTCTATTTACTGTTTTCCTTTTGATCCAAAACTGCTTGAGTGAATCAAGGACCTCTGAACTCGTCCATTTGACTATTAAATATTTTGCATGCTTTTATGTCTGGAAAGTTTCTCCTGCAACTATGCCAGTAGAATGTAAATATTGAATGAAGAGGTAATAATCAGTATTCCTCTTGAGGGTCACTTCTTGGGAGTAATTTAAGTTATTAAATTGCATGTTTTAATCCTGATTTGCTAGCAAAAATGATACCCAAGCAAATAATCACATTAGTGCTTCATTATATTATGCAATTCATGGCAAACGTCTCTCATTTATTGAAAGGGTGAAAGCCTCACCTTGTCATTCAACGTTTTGCCGTCCTAAGCTAAACTAATTATAGGAATCACTTGATGAAAGTGTCTGAAGGCATGAAAAAGA
Source organism: Euleptes europaea (assembly GCF_029931775.1). Classification (NCBI taxonomy): domain Eukaryota; kingdom Metazoa; phylum Chordata; class Lepidosauria; order Squamata; family Sphaerodactylidae; genus Euleptes; species Euleptes europaea. Next base: position 61,836,146 of record NC_079319.1, read on the forward strand.
ATGTATGAATGTTGCAAACTTTCCTTGCTTCCAGATGTCAGGATGGCCTTCAGCCAAGGGATCTAGATGGCATTCCTGTATAGAACAATACTGTGTGAACCATGATATGTCACAAATGCACATTTCTCCACCCTGACACATGTACTCATGGTAAGAATTCACTGCCAATTGCAGTGAAATAAATAAACATGTGGTGTAGTGGTTAAGAGTGGTGGTTTGGAGCAGTGGACTCTAATCTAGAGAACTGGGTTTGATTCCCCACTCTTCCACATGAGCAGTGGATGCTAATCTGGTGAACCGGATTGGTTTCCCCACTCCTACACATGAAGCCAGCTGGTTGACCTTGGACTCATCACAGCTCTCTTAGAGCTCTCTCAGACCCACTTACTTCACAGGTTGTCTGTTGTGGGCAGGGGAAAGGAAGGTGATTGTAAGCCAGTTTGATTCTTCCTTAAGTGGTAGAGAAAGTTGGCTTATAAAAACCAATTCTTCTTCTTCTTCTTCTTCTTCTTCTCCTTCTTCTTCTTCATAGAACAAAGACCTAGGGAACCAGTGTGGTGTAGAGATTAAGAGCGGTGGTTTGGAGTGATGGACCCTGATCTGGAGAACAGGGTTTGATTCCTCACTCCTCCACATGAGCGGTGGAGGCTGATCTGGTGAACTGGATTTGTTTCCCCACTCCTACACACAAAGCCAGCTGGGTGACCTTGGGCTAGTCACAGCTCCATTAAGAGCTCTCTCAGTCCCACCTATCTCACAGGGTGTCTGTTGTGGGGAGGAGAAGGGAAGGTGATTGTAAGCCGGTTTGCACACATTATGGACCTGCCATATTCTGGTTTACAGGATTGGAAACATTCATAAGATAAGCCAAAAAACCTTATTTGAATATTACATATGAAATCCTTAAAAAGCCACACATTTTTTTTTCATTTCCATCTTAATAGTAGGCACAGTAAGCCTCTTGGAAAACTGCAATATAGTTTTAAAGGAAGCTGGTGTTATTTCCAAAAATACAAATAGAATAACAGATGAAAGGTAGCTTGAGTTTTAGAGACCATAAGGGCCTCCAATGTAAATTAGGAGAGGAAGATTAAAGTCTCAGAGGCTATATTATCCCAGATTGTATATGTACTGCTTGTATTCTTGATTATAAAGAAATTATAGCTAAAGAAAAGACAATCTGTTTTCCAAGCTGTCTGAACTCCCTGTTGTCTGCCGACAAGAGTATATGAAAAGGGGGGAAATATGCTATTCATTTACACTTCTTCATTCGATTAGAAAACCTAAGAATATCTATATTTATTCCATGGCTTCAAATATATGTGTGTGTTTAATGATACGTTTAACAACTTCATTGCTAATAACACATATATCCTTAGGGTTAGGTTTCAACATCATTTTTTGCAGCTTGGAAAAAAAAACACCTACCACTGTGTTTCAAGCTTGGAGGTAAAGTAATTATCAACAATTAATTCAAAAGAAATATCGGCAGTGATAATATTTTCAGATGTAAAGCCACTGGCAAGAATTTTAGGAGAGCTTGGGAGGCTGTATTCCATCCTTCCAAAGAAGAACACCCTCCCAAGGGAAAGACATACCTTACTTACCATTGGTGATACAAGAGCTCTGTGGTGCAGAGTGGTAAACTGCAGTACTGCAGTCAAATGCTCTGCTCACGACATGAGTTCTATCCCAATGGAAGTCGGTTTCACATAGCCAGCTCAAGGTTGACTCAGCCTTCCATCCTTCCGAGGTCAGTAAAATGAGTATCCAGCTTGGTGGGAGTAAGGTGTAGGTGACTGGGAAAGGCAATGGCAAACCACCCCATAAACACAGTTTGCCTAGTAAACATTGGGATGTGACATAACCCCATGGGTCAGTAATGACCTGGTGCTTGCACAGCGACTACCTTTACCATTGGTGATAAACAAGCAGATTTGAAGAGCTTGCTTTCCCCCATTGTGCCACTCCCCTTCTCTTGTGGTCTTGACTTTTTTGTTGGAATGTCCCGAATACAACTCTAATCACAACCAATGGATTACTCCTATCTTAATCAAATTATCTGCCACTGTAACAAAAGATAAAACAGTGCCCTTTTTGCTGGTGGATAGAGACCCAAGAACAACATTGGTGGTAGCCAAGTATCTCTCCACCATATTTCCCTTAAAGAAACAAAGACTCCCCTTTTACTGCTCAAGACCTTTGGGTCAAGGGAGCTTGATAAAAGGAAAGGAAAGGGATAGCAGACATAATAGTGGACCTGGTGCCAGTCCTCCATGGGGTTGCTTTTGTGACTGTAGAAACATCTGACTATAGTACTGGGCCCATTTTGAGCTGTGCCCAAATTTCATGCTGGGTGGAACCTCATTTATAATGAGTACCGGAATTCTAATGTTTGGGAGTCCATCACTGAACCTTGCTAAATTTAAAATCTGCTGCTGTCACATCTGTTTAATCCCATCTACTGGTGCCTGCCTCTTTATTTCCTTTCCCCTGAAAATGGTAATTCTTCTTTCCTTTGATGGTGCTCTTTCATTAATGATGCTTAGAGAGCATACCTTCCTGTTAGAACTCTAACTTCCTTTCATCTACCATCAAAACAAAACCAGAAAAGATCTTGGGTGTTATTCTGAAGGCGAAAATAAACCAGACTCTTTCCTTAATTCTTAATTCACCCAATAGGTATTTTTCAGAATAGTTGTTGGTAAAGTCCATACAATTGAAGCAGCCATCTGGCTGCCTAGGAAAAAAGGTCATGTAAAATTCAAAATATGTCTGGCTATGTGAAATATTGATGGCAAGATCTTTAGAGAGGACTGGCATGAAATATTTCTCAACCATAAATACTGAATGAAACATAATAACTTTTTAGAGTATTCTTTAGCTTCTTGACACAGAGATTCTCATTTTCAGTGTGTGAAATCAAAACTATTACCTAATGGCAAATCCCAATCCATTTAAATCCATGAAACACTGCAAAGAGAAAATACAAAGTTGTACCTAAAAGAGATGCATCCATACCTAGTAAAAAAAGCTTTACTCTTTTTAATCAACAATTATAACTCAAGTCTGAGTCTATTGCGGTGCAAAGTATACACCAATATAGGAAATGAGAGAAGGTAAATCAATATCTTCCCTCCATCTCCCACATACCACACTCAATTTAAAATGGCCCCAAAGCATCCAGCAATCCAGAATATGTTGATAAAATTAAAGTAAATTAAACAAGTATTTTTTGGTGGCTTTTCTATTACAATTTGCTAGGGATGTATGACACACACACCCTTCAAGGAATTCTACAACTCTATTGAAACTCTAATTCTTCAGGAGGGATCCTACCACCACTTTACTTTGTAATTTGACCCTAGGTTACTAGGAATGACATTTTAAAAGGTTTCTTCCAGTACTGTTTGTTGTTAAATAGAGCCATTGGCTTCTCCTCAGTTTTCAGTGTTGCAGTGCTGAAAAATAATATAACCACCCTGGAACTGCCCAGATGTCCATGGCTATTTTTTCCCATGATGAACTTACTTTGCCTTCTGCATTACACACTTTCTCCTTATCCTGGATACCTGCCACAGCTTTTCTGTCAGTTTCTGGTATCCATGGCCCAAGGTGCTTATTTCTGAAGCAAACCAATTTGACAAATAACCCCATGCTAAAAATAAAATCAGCTTCAGAATTGTAAAATATTTCTAGACATTTTATTATGGCTGTGTTTTCATAGCAACAGGGTGCCAAGATACTCAGTTCCAGAACCTCCAATAAATATAGCTTGACATTAAACCTTAAACTAGTACAACACAGTAGATACAATATTGGACTTGAATGTAAAAAGCTAAGTTAATACCCCAGTGTTCAACTAGAAAGATCACTTCTAGCATATGTCATTATATTTTAGCTTAACCTACTTCACAGGATTACTGTGAGACTAAAATCCCAGTCAAACATCATTTAAGAAAGGGTAAGGTACAAAGTGAATATATACATTTTCCTTTCAAATACCTAGATATGCCTATCTCCCCCAATCCATTTTTTCATTCTTTCATGTATACAAAAGTGCTCATGGAGCTTTCCTGTAAGGGCTGGTCCAATTTTAATTTTTTTAAGGAAGATAATCCATGTCAAATAGTCATGACTAATGTCCCCCTCCCCTTTGCAAATCTTGGTGTTCTATTTCAATATAATCCATCAGTTGTACCTCTGTACACAGAGAAAATGGAGGGAGATGGAGTAGATTGCAATTGGGGTAAGATATTGCAGCAAGATTCAAAAGCACACACCTCAAATTATTCAAGATTTTTTTGAAGGCTACAGTAATAGCTCCAACAAAGTGATATCCTCAGAATATTGTCGAAGGCTTTCACGGTCAGAGTTCATTGGTTCTCGTAGGTTATCCGGGCTGTGTAACTGTGGGCTTGGAATTTTCTTTCCTGACATTTCTCCAGCAGCTGTGGCCGGCATCTTCAGAGGAGTAACACTGAAGGACAGTGTCTCTCAGTGTCAAGTGTGTAGGAAGAGTAATATATAGTCAGAAAGGGGTTGGGTTTGAGCTGAATCATTGTCCTGCAAAAAAGTAACAAAGGTAATGTGCTAACCATTGTCCTGTAAGTATCAAGATAATGTGCTAATGAGGGTGTGGTATGTTAATATGGAACCATTGTATCCTGAAGTGATCTGTTAATGTTAGCTTTGGATTTCACACATTAACAGATCACTTCAGGATACAATGGTTTTACACATTATCTTGATACTTACAGGACAATGGTTAGCACAGTACCTTTGTTACTTTTTGCAGGACAATGATTCAGCTCAAACCCAACCCCTTTCTGACTATATATTACTCTTCCTACACACTTGACACTGAGAGACACTGTCCTTCAGTGTTACTCCTCTGAAGATGCCGGCCACAGCTGCTGGCTAAACGTCAGGAAAGAAAATACCAAGACCACGGTTACACAGCCTGGATAACCTACGAGAACCAATGATATCCTCAGACTTAAAAAACAACAACAACACTGCCTACATTAAGAGAACTTGCAGTGCAGATGCCAAAGTTTAGGGTTGCCAATTGCCAGCCAGGTACTAGCTGGAGCTCTCCTGCTATTACAACTGATCTCCAGCCGATAGAGATCAGTTCACCCGGAGAAAATGGCTGCTTTGGCAATTGGACTCTGTGGCATTGAAGTCCCTCCCCTCCCCAAACCCCGCCCTCCTCAGGCTCCGCCCCAAAAACCTCCTGCCAGTGGTGAAGAGGGACCTGGCAACCCTTCCAATGTTGTCATAAACAGTCGATGAGCTGAATATGAGGCCCAAACTAAACGTGCTTCTTTTTAAAGAGTTGGGCCCGGGTTCCCCAAATTCAACTCAGGTTCCCCGCAGCCACACAGATGCTGTAGAGAATGGCTTTTAAAAAATTAAGGCGAACCCATTTGGGGTTCAGAACAACACTGCAGGGGGAAGAAGTGCTCCTGTCTTCCCCCGCAAGTCATTTTCCCGTGCTGAAATAGCACTGGGAGTGGGTATTTCTTTATTTCTGCTGCTCTACCTGCACAGAATATTGATCGTGGAGCAGCAAAAAATGGCAAAATAACTCTCTTGTTGCAGGAAAACAGCTGGGGGGGAGTTGTAGGAGCCCTTCTTCCCCCTTTGGTCATGGCCCAAGCATGAACAGTCTTTCATTTATTTATTTTTAAAAGCTGTTCCCCACAGCTGCTGTGTGGCTGTGAGGAAAATAAGCTGCTTCTGGAAAAACCTGACCCAGCTGTTTAATAATAATAATAATAATTGGTTTTTATAAGCCAACTTTCTCTATCACTTAAGGAAGAATCAAGCTGGCCTTACAATCACCTTGCCCGAGGTCAGCCAGCTGGCTTTGTGTGTAGGACTGGGGAAACAAATCCAGTTCACCAGATTAGCCTCCGCCGCTCACGTGGAGGAACGGGGAATCAAACCCGGTTCTCCAGATCAGACTCCACCGCTCCAAACTCCACTGTGTTGTTCCTGAAGAATAATCACATAACTAAAGCCAGTCTTATGAGTCTGGCATACTCCTCACCTGGTCTTCGTTTAATAGAATTCCTGAACATACCTACTTTTAATTTATTATATTTTTAATAAGGTGAGTCGGTGTTTGTTCCTTTCTGCAGCCCCCTATTTAGCATTCCCCAAAAAGTAGCGGTAGGATCTCTCCCGTGTGTCAACACAATTGGCCTGGCCTTACCTCAGACATAACTAATGTCAAGATTAAATTTGACTCTTTTGCTCATTAGAAGATTGAACACTGAGGGACACTGCCAAAAGCTGAATGCAAGAAAACTCACAAGCCTGACCTGGCTGCAGTGTGTTTTGTCCCATCTGCTTTGGAGATATTATTCCCTTCATAAAAGTTGTGAAAATTGCCAATCAATTTGCATGCTATAAACTAATCTCTCTGGATGCTGTGCATTACCAGGCATTCAGCTCTGCCACATGCTATTTAAACGTCCGGAAATAATGACATCCCTCAGTGCTGGATTGATGCCATGCAGCTCAGGGAGGATGGCTACTTCAGTCTAAAAGTTCAGTATATGTGTGTGTTTATTGACCCTGAAAGGTATGCATGAGAATGTTGGAAGAAATAGGTATTGAAACACCGTGACCTCCAAGATTTATTAGAGGGATATAGGTACACCTCTTTTATATTATTCAAAAGAACAGGTCCTTATAAATAAGGCAGAGATTTAGTCTCGAATAAGACACTTTCAAAGCGTATGATGGCTGACATAGCCCTCAAACATTGTTACCATCTTAACTTCAAAATATGCAGTTTCTTCTTCTCCCAAGTCCAAATCAATTCAGAATTGGTTCTTTCTGTTCTTTCTGGAGAATTCTTTTAAAACACAAACAAGCCTCTGGCTTTAAGGTGTATGCAAAGCCCAGGAACATTTGGGCCAGAACTTTCTGCCACTTGACCGATGGGAAAACAACTCTGCAGTATAAGCCATTTTCTTGCAGTTCTTGAGCTATTTTCTTAGCATTAGCTAGGCTTTACTATTGTCCAATGCACAACCATCTTAAAAATCATTCAGGCTTTTCTGACCTTCCTAGAAGCACAGAGACATCCTCTGTCTGTCTGGAAAAGTGTATTTTATTGAGTGAGCAAAAGATAGCCAGGTCCCTCTTCACCACCAGTGGGAGATTTTTGGGGTGGAGCCTAAGGAGGATGGGAGGGACTTTAATGCCATAGAGTCCAATTGCCAAAGCAGCCATTTTCACCAGGTGAACCAATCTATATCAGCTTTGGGGTGGAGCCTGAGGAGCATGGAGTTTGGGAAGGGGAGAGACTTCAATACCATAGAGTCTAATTTCCAAAACAGCCATTTTCTCCAGGTGAACTGATCTCTATCGGCTGGAGATCAGCTGTAATAGCAGGAGATCTCCAGCTAGTACCTGGAAGTTGACAACCCTAGCATCACACCAGCATGCAATGTCACTTATGGTAAAAAATGGAAGTGACATTATGACATGGGGAAATGAGGTAGAATTCACAAAATCGTAGATATTTTGCCAAATTCTTGAGTGCCCCTCCACATCATGATGTCACTTCTGGGTTTTTTTGTTTTTGCCAGAAGTGGTGTTGCACATGAGCATGATGCCAGTAAAAAAAGCCTCCATTTGCTACCACTTTTCTCCTACTGGCCTTTGAGATGATGACATGTAACAGGGCAGGTAGGGTTGCCAACCTCAAGGTGGTGGCTGGAGATCTCCCACTAATACACCTGACCTACAGGCGGCAGAGATCAGTTCCCCTGGAGAAAATGGCCACTGGACTCTTAGGCTTTGAAGCCCCTCCTCTCACAAGACCCCACCCTCCTCAGGCTCCATCCCCCAAATCTCCAAGTGTTTCCCAACCCGGAGCTGGCAACCCTATCTGGAGGTCTCCTGCCATAGCAGGAGTCCTGGCAAACCCATATGCATCTTGTCTTCTCATAACGTCACCAAAGTACAATAGCCTCCGTTTAGTTGTTTTTGCTTCTAGGGAGAGTTTAGGCTTGACTTGATCTAGAACACATTTATCTTTTTGGTGGTCCACTATATCCATAAAACTTTACTCCAACCCCACATTTCAAATGAATCAGCTTTCTTCATTGTCAGCTTTCTTCATTGTCCAGTTTTCACACCCATACATAGTAATAGGGAATATCTGAATTAATTTGATCTTGGTCGCCAGCGACACATCCTTACACTTTTCTAGCTCTTTCATGGCTGCCTTCCCAGTCTCAATCTCTTTCTGGTTTCTTAGTTGCAGTCTTCCTTTTAGTTGATGATGGAACCAAGGAATAGAAAATCTCTAACAATTTCAGTTTCTTCATAGTCAGCCTTAAAGTTGTGTGAATTTTAAATTAGAAATGGATCTTTTTAAAGACAATCCAAAACAAAAAAGAAAAGAAAAGAAAGAGATCAGTTTCTAATTGGGACAAAGCCTTCTAACTTGTTCAGCTAGGAATGGCATTACAGTGGGGTTTTTTGTGTACAGTTAATTGAAGCACATATAAAAATGTAGGGAAAGGAGGGCAGTGACTCAGATTTTTCAAAAAGCTTGATTTTATTAGATCTTACTAGTGTGTACAATAGAACAAGAGAGTTTGCTCCACCTCTTTTGGGTTATTTCCCCACGAAGTATGCCAGAGTACTTACATTTGTTAACCTTTTCCATGTATAGGAGAGCCTATGGGATGGCTTGATTGAATGCTCTTCCATCACCTGAGTTGAAGAGCAGATTTAGAAAAAATCCATTTTCTAATAGGATCTGCCCTTGTGGATCTGGTAGTATAGGCGCAGAAGCCATTTGTTTTTTCATTGCCTGTTATTCGAGGTTGATAGACAGAGACTGGTAGAAGAAGAAGAAGAAGAAGAAGAAGAAGAAGAAGAAGAAGAAGAAGAAGAAGAAGAAGAAGAAGAAGAAGAAGAAGAAGAAGAAGAGGAAGAGGAGGAGGAGGAGGAGGTGGAGGAGTTGGTTTTTATATGCCGACTTTCGCTCCCACTTAAGGGAGACTCAAACCGGCTTACAATCACCTTCCCTTCACTTCCCCACAACAGACACCCTGTGAGGTAGGTGGGGCTGAGAGAGCTCTTAATAAAACTGTAACTTGCCAAGGTCACCCAGCTGGCTTCGTGTGTAGGAGTGGAGAAACAAATCCAGTTCACCAGATTAGCCTCTGCCGCTCATATGGAGGAGTGGGGAATCAAACTCAGTTCTCCAGATCAGACTCCACCGCTCCATGAATCATTGATAATGGAAAGAAGGCACTCACCCTTCTTGAAGTTTTTATTTTTTTAATAACAATAAATTGGAGATGGTAAAGATTTCAAAATTTATATATAAATTGACTGCCTATTTTAAAGGATAAGGAAAATATATTAGATATTAAATATTTTGGTCATTGGGCTTCAATGTGCTCCTGCTTATGACCTATTGGTCATTTGAGCAGAATCATTTTAAAAAAAAGTAGTATATGAATGCAACTAGCACATTTCCAAACTTCAGTATTGATTATATCACCCTTTTCATTAGGCAGCATATCCATATCTGCTTCCTTATAATTTGTGAAATGGCCTCATCAGGCTAGTTATAGATTTTCTCTTCCAGTTAATTTGCAGAGTTGTATTTTTATGCCTACCAACATGCACCCACCTCTACCTGGCCTGGCTTTGCTGCTTCATCATATACCTGGGAGATCAGCCAGTTTACTATTAGATTGAGGGATAATGATATATTGTCCTACAGTTTCATTCTTGTTTTGTTGCTGAAACCTCTTTAAAAAGATTCACCCTAAATGCTTTAATGAAAAGAAGAGTGACCTGAAGCTGTGTTCTTTGACCTTTTGGGACACCATGGTCTTGTAGCTGTCAAATCACAAATGAAAATGAGCTCAGTTTTCTGAACTTTGCCCTTTGAAATGTTTTGTCTGACATGATGAAAGGACTGCATGTTTTATTGCAGTTGTCAGCCAGTGCTCCATAGACAGTCATCTTTGCACTTGAATAGGTGCTGAAGGCAAGTCAACAAAAATAAACCAGAAGTCCAGCGGCACCTTAAAGATTAACAACATTTATTCCAGTATGAGCTCTTCTGAGGATGAAAGTCCTCAGGAGACCAGGAAGGGGCTGTGCCAGCATAAGTGGCCCGGATGCCAGCGGTGGTGCTACTTACACCAGGTAGGATGGCACAGCTGCTGACGCCGGGAGGCCCAGACGCCGGTTTCCTGGCACTGCTATGGCAGCACCATCCAGGGACACCGGCTGGGCCTTCTGCTGGTGTCTCACTGACATAAAGGCCCACTCCAGCATTCCAGGAGGCATGCCGGCATCTCGAGGCGCATTCCCAGGGTGTACCGGGGAGGGGGGGCAGAGTTGACTGTAGGCAGCTTCCTGTCCCCTTTTGCCCCGGGTACACCACCGGGTACACTTTTTAGCAGGCACAGCCTCACTGTTTTCAATGGGGCAAAAAGCCCCATTTAAAAAACCAAAAAGCCTCCAAAAAGCTTTTTTCGACCTTTCAGTGAAAGGCTTTGGAGGTGCTGCAGCAGAGCCTCAGCCATGCTGTTCCCGGCCGCTGAAAGCTCAGGAATGAGTGGTTAGTTAGTCTTTATGGTGCACTGGACTTCTGTTATGTTTTACCACACTAGACTAGCACAACTACCCTGCTGGGATTAAACTGAGCAATGCCTTTGGAAACCATTCACATATTGGAGCTGATGTTTTCAAACATTCTAAACTATGTGCTGGAACGCGTCCAACTAAACATATGGCAAATACCACAAGCTTCAGTCATTTCAAACACTTCTTTTTCATCTAAAAACAAACCAGAAGCTGTTTAATCTTGTGACAGACAATCCTGCATTTCCTGTTTCCATGCTGGCCTTCTTATGGTGCTCAATGTCAGCTTAGTCAGTGGTTAATTTTTCAAAAGAGGATTGCATGCCTGTAAGTCATACCATCTTATCTGGGAGCACTCTTCCTGGGGATGATTATGAATGTCTCTTTGCTGCTATTTCTACCACCAAATCCCTCTTTCAATGTCACTTCTGTTTGGTGCAAATCAAACCTGTGCTATTTTGCATTATATCTTCTGCTCCATACTAAAGTGTACTATACATTAAAATATTATACATTTGTTGTACATTATATTTGCATAAATTGTAAATAAAACCCATAGGCAGTACAAGCATCTATAAAACCTGCAGCAATAAAGCAGAGAACCATATTATGGCCAGAAATGTAAATAAAACTAGTGAACGTTCACTCATGGTCTCACAGGCTTGATGACTAAAACTTGATAGGTATGGTACATCTAGCTTGATGAGTCTTAGGGCTGTGCATTTTGAACCCCTCCCCCCAAAAAAGCCATTTCGGTCAATTTTGGGTTTAGGTTTACTGAATGCCAAAACCTGGAGGGAAAGCCAAAGCCAAATTAGCCATTCCTGAAAAAACTGGGTGCTTATTCGGCTTTTCCAGATTCGGCTTTCCCCAAGCTTTGTGAAGCTCCTGGGGGGGCATTTTTGAGATGAAACCCACACATTTGCAGCATTCATGCAAGGGACTATCCTTGCCTGAACCCTCAAGTTTGGTGAAGATTGGTTCAGGGGGTCCGGTTTTAGGGCATCTGGAAGGGGTCGCCCCCATCCTCCTCCACAGAGAAAAAATAGTGAAGTGGCTGTGGTCAGATTCTCTATTGCGAACTTTGTTATGCTTCTCTATGGAGGAGCCCGGCAACCATTCCCACCATTGAAAGCAATGGGCCATTGAAAGCCCATTTAAAGTAGAACGACAATTTGAGGATTAAAATGGGCCCCAGTACAGGGTGCTGCAGTAATGGAGGGGGGGCTAGTAAAACCCTCCTTCTTGCCTATCTTTTAGGCTTGCCAACCTCCAGGTGGTGGCTGGAGATCTCCTGCTATTACAACTGAACTCCAGGTGACAGAGAACAGTTCACCTGGAGAAAATGAACGCTTTGGCAATTGGAGTCTATGGCATTGAAGTCCCTCCCCTCTTTAAACCCCACCCCCCATCCCCCAAAATCTCCAGGTATTTCCCAACCCGGAGCTGGCAACCCTACCTATCTTCCATTGTAACAAGGGATTCCCTCCCACATCCTATTAGAGGATCTGAAGTAAAAAACTTTAAAGGCTTTGCCTGGGCAAAACTGATAAGCAGCAGAGTTCTCCAGGCTTTATCTTATTAAAGGTGATTTACAAACTTTAATTCTGATAATAAAAGAGTAAGGGGTAGAGTTCGGCTCTCTGAACTATTAACCAGCAAACCAGACAGAACACCTGTAGAAACTTTTGTCTTTTATTGAGAAAAGAAAATATTCTTTTTATTGAGTAAGACAATAAAGGCATGAAAAGGTTAACCCTGCAATTACTGTAATGATAAATGTTAAAATTATCAACATTTCTAACATTGCTTAATCATATTATAGCAAGGAATGGTTTAAAAAAGAAAATCAGGTTTCAGCTTTTGTCTCACTGCTTTTAGGGATTATCAAAAATCCCACGTTTTCTCCCCGAGAGATCTCACCTTTTCTTCTTCTGCGGCCTCCAGCCAGAGAAATCCAGTTTGCTAGTCACAAGACTGCTTGTTAATAAAAAAATATCAATCTTATGTTTTTCTAAATCTAATCTATTATAATCATGTGATCCTATCTAAATGACTGATTGGTTCATAACTAAATATGAGATAATCAACATAAGCACAAATAAACCAATCAGCATCTGATACAGCAAGATAAGAAGGCCAATCTGAACTCTTAACCTCTATTAAAAAGCAATTAATCTAATTTTTTTCTGTAACTGTTTCAACTAACTGTTCAAGATGAGAGTTGCTGTAAGCAACAAAGTTCCGTGACAGAAAATGTGTGAACTCTCAGTTAACTTGCAATCTCAGCAAGAAAAGAGCAGTGATATCATTCCTACTGCTACAACATTCTTTCATCAGAAGTATCTGTATTTCTGGCCAACCCCTTAGATATACAAATTATAACTTTTATAAACAAGTAAATGGACTTATGTAATACTTTTCAAACCTAAATTCTTTTTTTTTTACAATTTAGTCTTGAATATCTACATACAACCACGACACAGAGAGTAGGAATAAATTGACACTTTTCACAAGGGAGAAGTCAGCAGTGGTGTCTAATAAGAATCAGTACTGAGATTGCTGCTATTAGATTTGTTCATAAAATACCTGGAACTGGGGGAAAGCAGTATAGTGGACAGGTTTGCAGATGATACTAAATTATTCAGTATAGTGAAAACCAAGAAAGATTATGAGGAGCTCTGCAACAAGGTCTTTAAATTGTGCCAGTGGGTAACATTACATGACAAACGAAATTCAGTGTAGGTGAATGCACACTGGAACAAACAATCCTAACTTTAAATATATGCTGATGGGGTCTGAACCGGTGAAGGTTGCGAGAAAGAGACCTGGTGGTCATAGTGGATAGCTCCATGAGATTTAGTATGCACCAGCAGTGAAAAAGGCGAAGTCCATCCTGGTGATTATCAGGCAAGGAACTGAAGATACAACAGCCAAAGGATCCAGATGCATCCCATTTACAAGGAATTTTAGTTCATGGTATCACCATTTGAGTCAGTTGACTGAATAATGTCCATACAGTTATTCTGAGGAAGACGGTCTTTCGAAACAGGACAGAAATTTACCGGAATCCTGTAAAGAACATTGAGAAGAATATATTTTATGGACATGGATATTGAAGAAATATTATATGGACGTACATATTGAAGATTACTTACCTGTTTATCTTCTTGTATTTACAGTTATTCAAGTGCATAGATCCAATTGGTATTCAGAGTTGTACGCTCTAATATTGTACCCCGTCATTATTTATGTATTACACGCAGGGGATATTTATGATCAATATGTTGTTTTTTGTAACAAGTGTTACATGTATTAGAACTCAGGAGAACACACTGTAGTTGATGGGCAATTGATTCCAGGTCAACAAAAGAAAATGTTTCTTTACTCAATGTGTGATTATCATGTGGAATTCAATGCAAGTGGACATGGTGATAAACACTAGCATAAATACCTTTAAAAGGGGATAAAACAGATTTATGAAGGATATTTCCATGAATTGCTTCTAGCCATGATGACTAAAGCAAAAAGCCTCTGAATATGAAGGCTAGAAGGCAACACTAAAGGAAGGTCTTGGCCCCTATGTCCTCTGTTGACCCTCCAAGGCAACTGGTTGGCCAATTTGTAAAGCAGTATGCTGGATTAGACAAATCACACGTATGATCCAACAGTGTTAATCCTGTGTTATTTTTGAACTTTTTTTTAATACCGTGTGGCTTATGTAACATATAATTATATAAAAAGGTCTTCCCCCATCCAAATATTAGACCCAGTAATTCTGATGTTCTTGCAGTGGCTCCAGTGTACATACAAAGTTCTAAGTATATAGATGATTCCTTTTTATTATGTGGAGCAGCAAAATATTCTGGCATATACGATGCTGTAGAATGTTACACATTCATTTCGTCTGAATGAGGCTCATACCCAGTCTTTTCATGCCTTGCAGCAGAAAACCTCTCCATCCACTGTATATCATCACCTTACTATTTCCTTGGGATAATTGCAATCCTATTTTTGGAAAGGATGTATTACAAAGTAAGCAACCTTTCCATGTATGATTTAACTGTCTGTTACTCTCTGCTTCTCCTTCTCCTTTTTTTTTGGAATCTTTTTTTTCTGGTTGCAGTTACTTCTATTAATTTTAACTATAGTTATTCTGTGCCTTACTCTTAAGTCATTCTTTTACTCTCAAAGATCCATAATGTTTTGATGTGAATTCAGCTTCAGAGACTGAGCTAATTACTGTGCTCCCCACAGCTCAGCTGTTTGTCAGGGCTGGGAGCTTTGGGCATGGGCGGCAAGCTCTGCTAATTGCAAACCCCCATTGTCAGAGATGCACATTAAGGGTGGGGAAGAAAACCCAACCTGGCCACCAATTGGCTGCAGGAGAATGCTGCTTACTAACTGACGATTATGCTGCTGCGCCGAACCCCGAATTTGCCAAATTTATTCGCCGAACACCCCTAACTCACTGAATTCGGCTCCCCGTTTTCCCGCCTTTTTTGAGTTCGGTTCCATCCAAACTAAAAACTGCCGAATCAGGGGAAATTCGGCTGTTTTTCTGTTTAGGGTGAACCGAATCGGCAGCCCTAATATAGATCATACTTGAAGACCTAGAAGACAGTGGAAGAAAACTGAAAGATAAAACTCTGCATTTCAGAGATTAGTGGCCTTTATTAATTCTCCAGCATTCAATAGTTATAGATAGACTGCTCTAAAAACTCAGGGTTGGACCCAGGCAGCTTTTTTACTCAATCTCACCTAATTCCCCTCCTTACTACAGCCCCTGTCCCCTATGGATTTTATGCATGCAAATCCAATTATCCCCACCACAGCTTTATTGGTGGTAAAACTGGACTCCCTCCTCCTTTATTTTTTTTAAATATATTTTTATTATTTTTCAACAATTATAACATATTCAGTTGACATTACCTTCCATATAATGTAAGAAAAAAGGACTTTAACAAATTCTTAGGCATTTGTCTTCAACATTAAATCAAATATAATATAGTGAACTTCCCCACCGACCACCTCTCTCCCATCATTAAACTGGTATCTCCTTTGTACTAATACCTTCTAATCCTGATACATTTTTTTAATTTTAATATTATAATTCCCCCTTATATTATTTCTTTTCATAAATGATAATAACACAGTAATATTAATAAGAGGGGGAAAAGCTAAAAAAACCATTAAAAAAGATTACACATAGTATATTTAATACAGTATCTTCCAAGCCTTCATCTCTATCAGTTATAATGGATTAGATCTTAAAAAACATTATGATCTAAAAAAACCCCCTAATTTAATATTGTAATGGTTCCCCCTTCCCTTTATAAAAAGAACAAGTTAGTATTCTTCCGGCTTTCTAACCCTTCTTTTTAAACTTTTTCTTCTGACTGGAATTCTTGGTGTTTTGCAGATTTTCTCAAGTTGGTGTCTTGTCTTTGGCTGTCTTCACCCCTTGGTCCTTGGGCTGTCTGTTCTTTTTTTTGTAATCCTGTAGTAAGTTCCATCAGCTCATTGTTTCTTGCCAAGAAATTTTTAGCATATTCAATTGAGTTGATAGAGTGTTTAATCTGTTTATATGTGAAGGTGAGTCGTGGCAGCAACCAGGAGTATTTTATTCCTCTTTTCCTCAGAGTCTCAGTAAAATCTTTGTAGATGCTTCTCTTTTCAATCAAATGGCGTGGAATGTCTTTAAGAATTATTAGCGGTATACCATCTACAGAGAACTGATTTTCCATATGGAGTTTCATGATGTTATTTTTCAACCTGATGTCATAAAAGGAGATCAAGATCTCTCTGGCTTTTGCATTTGGTACTTGAGTTGACAGGGGGATTCTGTATATTTTATTTATTGCATAGTCCAATTCTGATTCATTTAGTTGAAATATATTAGCAAGTGACTTGACGATAGTCTGTCTGGTACCCCCCAGTCTTTCAGGTAAATTTCGGATGTGTAGATTAGATTCTCTGTGTTGCAGGTCCAAAACTGCCAATTGGTCTTTCAGGCGCTTTTCCTGGGATTTCAAATCTTCAATTTGTTGAACCTGAAGTCTCATATCTGTTTTAACTTCTTTCAAATCTTCAGTGATATTTTTGACTGTAAATTCTATCTTATTCATGCCATTTTTTATTGCTGTGATTTGGTCTTTTGTTTCCTTAATTTCATTTGTCAAGCCATCTAGTTTTTGAGTAATAAAGTCATTTGTTTGGCTGATTGCTCCTGTTGCTTTAAAATCTTTTCAAAATGCTCCTTAATTAATTGAGTCTGCATAGCAAACATTTCTTGTGTCCCTTGGCAATTAGAATCCATAGTTGTCATATTCAGGTATTTTCCAGACTAATAAGTCAAATACAAGCAGGCAATACAGTGTAGAATAGTTACTGAGTAGTTGGAAGTCTCTGGTTTGGCTTTAAATGTTTTTTCAGGAAGCTTACAAGGAACTATAGTGCAGTGGACTTTCTATCGCTCTGACTCTAGGATCCAAGTATGTAGGATTTATTTTGAAGCTACACTGAGTAAGGCACTTCCCGTCCATCCACCCACTGCAATTTCCTGTATTCCTAAAGGGGTATCTTCCTGGTTAAAAATGCAACTGGAGGGCTATCTTATGACAAAGGAATGGAAAAACGAAAGTGAAGGGCTCCTCCTCCTCCCCTCTACACCACAGCCTCCGGTTGGTAACTTTTCCTGTCAATCAATTCTTTAAAATTGTTTTGTTTGCCTGCTAATTCGCTTTAAAAGTTAATTAAGTAACTTTTTCAGTCGGAAGATCAATTACAGTCCTGGGCGGAGGGGTATAGAATCCTCAGTCTTTCCAAATTGCAGTAGTTGAGAATAGATTTGTAAACAAAGAGAGTTCTTGTAACTTACACAGGTTTCGGAGGTCGGGGTTCTTTGTAATTACCTTGTTCAATATTCGGCATTAGATAGACGAGATCAGAGCCTGGTTCCACGAGGCGTTCATGGCGATGGAGTCCTCAGCTGCGACCAGCCCTCCCCCATGCAAGCAGCTCTTGTGGGGGGGAGAGGGAGTCAACCGCTTTTCTTTGGCAGCAGGGGGTTGCCTGCTTCCCTATCCACTGTTTAGGATCGGTATCGGGGCTACCTGACGGGCGCCCCGGGTCAAAACGCCTCTTGGTTCCCCTGAGCGAACTCGAGGGACATCTTACTCAGATCAGCTTCTACCAGAAGTCCCCTCCCCCTCCTCCTTTATTAACAGCAGAAAAGCTGGTGGGATCCAATCCTAATGTTGCATATTTGACTACCATGGCTGGTAGACAGCAGTAAGCCTATCATATACTTATTTCATTACTTTAAATTGCTGTTTGTTGCTAGTAATCTTTCCAATATTTTTACAGTATATTCATCTGATATTTATAATGTATTGAAGTTGTGGAACTGAAACACCCAGTATAAGTTGGCTGAACTGGTTGATATAATAAAATATTCATGAGAATTCCAACTGTTTGCAGCCCAGCTTCTCTGAGAGAAGTGAAACTTTGACTATGTTCTTACTCTGCATAGGTTTGCAAAGTAAATTACATCTTTTTAGTATCTTTTCATGTGTGTGTGTGTGTGTGTAAAGAGCTGTCAAGTTGCAGCCAATTTATGGCAATCCCATTGGGTTTTCAAGGCAAGAGACTAACATAGGTGGTTTGCCATTGCTTTGCTCTGCAAAGCAACCCAGGAATTTCTTAGTGGTCTCCCATCTGAATACTGAACAGGGCCAACCCTACTTAGCTTCCAAGATCTGATGAGATCAGGCTAGCCTGGGCCATGCAGGTCAGGGCATGTATAGATATATATAAAAAATAAAAGCAGGCTTTAAGTAATAACATAATAAGAAAGGCCATGCTGGATCAGACCAAGGTCCATCAAGTCCAGCAGTCTGTTCACACAGGTGCCTCTAAGAAGCCCACAAACAAAACGACAGCAGCAGCATTATCCTGCCTGTGTTCAACAGCGCCTAATATAATACGCATTCTCCTCTGATCCTGGAGAGAATAAGTATGCAGCATGACTAGTATCTATTCTAACTAATAGCCATGAATAGCCCTCTCCTCCATGAACGTGTCCACTCCCCTCTTAAAACCTTCTAAGCTGGCAGCCATCACCACATCCTGGGGCAGGGAGTTCCACAATTTAACTATGCATTGTGTGAAGAAATACTTCCTTTTATCTGTTTCGAATCTCTCACCCTTCAGCTTCAGCATATCAGTAATATTCTGTGTTATTTTCTTCCTGTTTCACAGACAGAAAAACTGAGGAACAAGTTTAAATGTGAAGAGGTATGCAATAGAACTTCAGGTCATTTTCCATCTGAAAAAACCAACCCCTTTATAGGAGGCTCAATGGAGCTGTGCACATTTATATCAGACAAAGGTCTGACTCACAGGTTGTGGTTCATGCATCCCTATTCTAATTGAGAGCTGATGACAGAAATCTTCCCATAATTAGTACAAATTACAGTTGTGGTTGCATCATGGGGATTTTTGGTAGGAAAATAAATCACCAGATAGTCTGAAAAGAAAAATTAAAACCCCTTTTGTCTTGAATTTATACTCTTGTCAGCCCAAGTTTGGAAGATAATATATTTTTAAAAAAGTTTCAAATCACATTTGCAGTCAGATGAAATTGAAAAAAAGGCCAGCCTATTACTGGAAGGTAATGAGTCAGAGTGATTCACTGCAGCCTCTTGGTGGTTTCTGTATGAACCAATCAAATGAAAGGGCACAAAAGCCATTCACAGGGAAGATGATCCTGGGCTCTGACTGATATAAAATCTAAAGTCATTAAAATGCCTAACCAGAAGAAGAGGGGAGAAAGCCAAAAAACAGAGGAAACGCTGTCAATACAAAGAGGGGGGAAAGCCCATAAATTTTTATACTGAAGTGGCAAATAGCAAAACCTTTAAATCAATCATTAAGGCACAACTGTTCAAACATTCTAATTTATGGCTCCTTGAAAATAGTACAAGTGAAAGACTGGGGCCACCGAGAAAACAGTTTCATTTCAATTCACTATGCTGGAAGTGGATCTTCAAGACGAAGTCAAAAAATCAAATTAAAATACAGTATTTTATTTTATTTTTGCTCCATGACTTGGAAACAATCTCTGGAAAACTACTTAAAAAAAAAACCTCCCTTTGTCAACATTCAAAAGAAACAATGCTACTTTTTGTATTACTCGTTTAAATAACATTTAATTAACAAATATGGCAAAACTACTGCCCTCCTTAACATTCTTTCCCCTTCGTGTAAGGTTATCAACACACACAGTGACAAGCCCCATGAGGAAAGGCTGAGGGAGTCAGGAATGTTTAGCCTGGAGAAGAGGAGGTTGAGGGGGAACATGATTGTTCTCTTTAAGTATTTGAAGGGCAGCAGAGGATAGGACTTGCAATAATGGGTGTAAATTGTGGGCAGAAAGGTACCGGCTGGATATTAGGAAAACCTTTTTACAGTAAGTGTTGTCTGACAGTGGAATCAGCTAGCTAGGGAGTTGGTGAGCTCCCCCTCACTGGCAGTCTTTAAGCAGAGGCTTGTCAGGAATGCTCTTGGCTGATCCTGCATTAATCAGAGGGTTGAACTAGATGACCTGTATGGCCCCTTCCAACTAGAAGAAGAAGAAGAGTTAGTTTTTATATTCCGGCTGCCTCTACCACTTAAGGAAGAATCAAATCAGCTTGCAATAACCTTCCCTTCCCCTCCCCACAACAGACACCCTGTGATGTAGGTGGGGCTGAGAGAGCTCTAAGAGAGCTATGACTAGCCCAAAGTCACCCAGCTGACTTCATGTGTAGGAGTGGGGCAACCAACCCGGCTCCCCAGATTAGCATCTGCCACTCACATGGTGGAGTGGGGAATCAAACCCGGTTCTCCAGATCAGAGTCCAATGCTCTTAACCGCTACACCACACTGGCTGTCTATGATTCTATGATTCTATGTATCCTATCATTCCACTCAGCAATGTTTGAAACTTTCTGCAGCCTATGGAGCATTATTTTTACCAAGGTGGATAGGGAAGAAAATGGCCTGAGCTGAGAGTGCCCCTGTACCTCGCCTCACCCATTGTTTTAGGATTGAGAGTCACTGGCACCTAGCAAGAGACTGGGGGTCGGCATCATGGTGAAGACATTGCAGCAATGCTGTGATGTCACTTCTGGGGTGAGCCTTCAAGTGACATCATCACATTGGGGGGATGCTCTAGAAGTCACTGGAAACTCTACCACCACCCTACCAAGCCCTATACTGTCTCCTTGCGCTGCCACTAACTTCCCATGGTGCAGGAGGATGCATCTGGTAAGTGAACAGCAATCATTGGTACCACCAAAGAGTCCAAGCCAAGTGGTCCCTTCAGCACTGGCAGAACTTGATTCTGCCTGATTCTGGACATCAGTGTCCCTGCAGTACAGTGGCTTACCAGGAACTTCCGTGTAATTGAAAGGGTCAGTCCACCCCTACATCTGACAACAGGCTCTTCTGCCAGAGAAAGAGCCGTTTCAGCTGGAGGAAAGCTTCAGACTTGGCTAAGCAGAGTGGCAGAATATAGGCCAATACAAATGAAATGCTCCTAACAATAGTGCAGAAGAATGTACACAAAACTAAGATAAACAGACACACACACAAAAGAAAGATGAAAAATAATAATATAAGCGATGCTTACAGAAAGCAACAATTCATTCATGGAACTCCAGCTATTTTCCTGTCTATCATATAGTTCTTTAAAAAATATTAATCATCACATGTTGCAATTAATCAATGCAGTCCTCTGTATCTTGGGGAGGGAGTCTTCTTTGGCCTCTAAGCTCCCTCTGATACGTATATTGTTATGGTCGAGGTCCTCAAAGCTCAAACTTCTTGGTGACTGCACATACAAAACAAGCCAGGTAAAGGAATTTTGGAAAGTTTTGCTCAAGACAAAATAAATATGTTCATTATATCTATCTCAAAAGTCAAATCAATTTATTATTCTTTGCTTAATGTATTAACGTGCCACTTTTCAACAAAGCTCTTCTCTAAGTGGTTTGCATGCAAAAGTCCAACTATTAAGAGCTCTTGATGAGAGGAATGAAGTCCACTGCTTGTACTTCCTCTGAGGTTCTGACTTGGTAGCTGTGAATTCTGCTGTTAATGCATTCGGTGGTCAAGCTTAACATCTTCAAAGGCAGCAGTGAGATGTGAGCAGATCACTCAGCCTGTTCGGGTCATGCGGAGCAATTGTGAATGCGAAACAGTTTGCATTAGATATTCCAAAAAATGGTGCATGCACAAGGATGCTGCTGATTCAAACTGGCCAGCAGCCGTTATCATCACTAAGGACTACTTAGCAGAACACTGAAGGGTAGGATTTATAAAAACACAGCATTTAATGATGACTGGTTTATCTGGTTGGTAAAAGATCGGCAGTGGTTTGTGTCAGGTTTTCACAAAACTATCAGGTTTTCAAACTGATCAGCAGCCATTAGTGTCACTAGAGACTACTTAGATGGTCACTGATAGTAGGATTTTAATGAAACACAATATTTATTTATGACTGTTATATATGATTGTGAGTGATCTAATTGTCTATTAAACTATTACCTGATGAGCAGAAGAATTATATAACAAGGATGGGAAATAGCAGAGGTCAATCATGCTGTGTGAGAGCCCAGATGTGTGAAAAGCCAACTGTACTGTACTCAGTGGCAGATTTACTATGAAACTAATGAAACTTAAGCTTCAGGGCCCCTAATCCAGGACGGGCTCTGAAGCAACTTTTTTTTTAATTGATGGAGTTTTTTTTTAAGTGTTTGTTATTAAAAGAAGGCTATTTAACTATAAGCCAATGGGTTGAAATACTTAATACTGACCTTAGAATCTTCTCTAATACCCATTCCATATGGCCTCAAAATATCCCTGTAATTGGTCAAATTTTTCTCAGGGGCTTGCAGCACCAGAACCCCCAGCTGTATGGTCTCACTGAGCTCTCCAGAATCTATTCATAGCCTGCATTCTAGCTCAAATCCTTCGTTGGTGCACAGCTTAATAGTTCTATAGCTCAGCCCTTAGGCTAGAGCTAATCAGAACCATAAAAAGACATCTGAATTCTCAATTCAGGCTGCACTCGTCTCACTTGTGCATTTTAACACCAAAAATCAGATTTTCACCTCTTTATCCTAACCCTCTGACAACCTTCTACCTCTCTATTGGAGAATGAACCAAAACATCTGCCATAGAACAACCCCACTAAGAAGATAACAGCAATTACCCAGACCTTGTTGTTGGTGGGAAGGGGCTCACCGTATGGCCCATTTTCAAGGACTCCACCCCACCACCCTGTTCTCTGCCATTTGGGCCTCAAGGTCCTTGCAAGGGCTGCAAGGCCCTTCAGATCTTGTTGGATGTTGCCCTATTGTTGCTGGTTGCGAAGGGGGCTCCATAACAGTTCAAGCTTCAGGTCCCAAAAATGTAGGTCTACCACTGACTGTAGTGCTTGGTTAGTAAGGAATACAGTGGAACAACCTGTCGAACACCCACAAATGGATCAATGAGCTCTCAAACTGATCAATGAGCTCTCAAATTGAAAAAGCATGTCTCTGTTCTCAACTGGCGAACAGGGTACGAGCCAAACCAGCAGGTGTTCGAGAATCCCTCGTCTGGACACAATAAATGGTGCCTTCCTGTTCTCTGCCTTCCCTCTGATAGCTTCAGCGGTGGCTGCTTGAAATTTATGGATTAGACTGGAGCCTGTAAATCTACAGCGGAACTAATTATGAGGCTTCTACTTTTATAAGTCTCTCTGGGCATCGTGCACTGATATTAATTTCTATTTTATGGAAAGTTGCCTCAAGTCTAGAATAGCTGGTGTAATTTCAGAAAATAATAATTTCCATTATGCTGGTAGCTTCTCCACTTACATTTCAGGGGGCTGCATTCTGCCTGTTTTGCTTAAACCAATGATCCAAGTTTGTAATGGCAGTGAGCGGCAATTCCTCTAAGCACTGTTATGCTGTTTGACAGAGAGCAGACAGCAGAGTGCACAAGGTCCTTGGCCAATTTGCCAGTCCAGCATGCATGTACCACTCCCTTAATGCAGAATTTAGAGATTCTTTACATTAGATTTGCCAATGCTGAGTTTTGAAATTAGGTTCTTCACAGTATGGGAGATTTAGAATGATAAAATACAGTCAAAAACCCCTGTTAGTTCTGAACACTGCCAGAGCTTTCAATGGAGTGTAGATTTATTATGTTGGGGGGAAATTAGGGTTTTATTGTTTCAATATTGTTTGTTTAGTCTGGAGAAGAGAAGGTTGAGGGGTGACATGATAGCCATTTTTAAGTATTTGAAGGGATGCCATGTTAATGAGGGAACAAGCTTGTTCTCTGTTGCTTCAGAGACTAGGACACTGAGTAATGGATTTAAAGTAAGAGAAAAGTGATTCCACCTAAACATTAGGAAGAACTTGCTGATGGTGAGGGCTGTTCGATGGTGGAATGTGATGCCTCAGAAGGTGGTGGAGTCCCCGTCTTTGGAGGTCTTTAAGCAGAGGTTGGATGGCCATCTGTCAGGAGTGCTTTGATTGTGGGATCCTGCATGGCAGGGGGTTGGACTCGGTGGCCCTTGTGGTCTCTTCCAGCCTTGTGTGATTTTGTGATTTTGTGAACGTATTGTGAGCCATCTTGAGCCAATGAGGAAGGCGGGGTATAAGCATTTTAATTATTAAATAAAAGTAAATAAATCCTTGGATGAAAGTTGCTTTATCTGGACTTATCTGTGAGCAGGCAAACACAATCTACCAACCGGTATATTAGATGAACTTACTCAATTGTTTGTGATAGCCAGTGATAAGGGTTGCTCTTTTATAAGCCATCCTTGAATGGAATAGAGGCAGGACATTGGCCCTCTTGTGCCAGAATGTCATGTTCATATGCTGGTCATCTCTCTGCTATATTTATTTTATTATGGTTATACGCCAAAGCTATCAGCCTGATTCTAAACCAATTGACTGTGAACTGAATTCTGTTTCAGAGATCTTCCTTCAAAATAAGTGGTTCATGGGCTGTAGCCCTGTTCACATGCTATGGTGAACATATGTACAACCGGCATGTACATGCGTACACCTGTTTTTTAAGGAAGAGCCAGTACATATTCACTTAACAAATGAAACTGGGGATCAGTACCTGAATAAATGTGGGGTTTAGAGAACGAGTTCAGCTATACATATAGATCACCATGGGTAGCCTTGTTACACACATCCACATGCCTTTATCGACATATGGAAAGAAAAACGTACATTAGGATAGATCCGAGTACAAATAGATAAAATTGGATAAAACAATCCTGAATAGGCCATTAAGGAATGCTACATACCATTAACAATATCTGATTGCTAGATGTAAAAAATCTTGCAACTGAATCAATTATTATTATTTTTATTTTGTGTGGTCATAAGGTAGAATGTCCTAATTTCATTAGAATGCCATTTCCTATTTACAAACAGCGGGTCAATGAATTGGGATCAGCTGCAAGCATAAAAAGAAAATGTCTGGCTTTTGTGAGTCACAGCTCACTTTTTCAGATACAGCTAGAATGCAAGTCCATCTATCCTTAAGTAGAGAAGAGTGAATTCAGACACCCCATGACAATACAATGTAAATGTCAATAGCAAGTAAATGACATTTGCAGGCGTGATTGGATTAGGTGTGATGTGCAATGAGATATTAGGCATGGAGAAATCAGCATTGGTAATGTGACATGAATCTCAGGTCAGACTAGATATTAGGCATGGAGAAATCAGCATTGGTAATGTGACATGAATCTCAGGTCTCTATTTAATCCAGGATAATGCATTGTCTTGCGCTTCATTATTAGTTGTAATTCAGCAGCAATGAAGCTCATGACAGTGCATTCTCCTGGATTGAATAGAGACCTGACCTGGCTGGGATTAATGTCTCATTACCAATGCTGATTTCTCCATGCCTATTACTCCTCTGCATATCAAACCTAATCCAATCATCTGCTAATGTCATTTACTTGCTATTGATATTTACATGCTATTGTCATTGGGTGTCTGAATTCACTCTTCTCTACTTAAGGATAGATGGACTCACATTCTAGTTGTATCTGAAGAAGTGAGCTTTGATTCACAAAAGCTCATACCCTGCCAGAATTTTTTTTAGTCTTTAAGGTGCTACTGGACTCTTGTTCTTTTCTACAGCTATACATATAATTATTGTATCATGATAATTACTTAACGTATTCTTGAAGAAAGATCAAATGTACACTGTACATAGATTGTACCTGTGTTCGCCATAACATGCAAACAAGGCTAAGGATTCTGAATACTGAACTTTTCTCCAAACAAACTTCTTCTTTTGACATGGATGAAAGATGTCTCTTTTCAATTGGCATTTTATTATGACTCCAGAATGTAAGATTATCATATTAGAAAAGCCACCTGCTCAGAAAGGCAAATGAAAAACAAGACACTGAAATCATACATTTTACTACCTAGCCAAAAGTAGTTAAAATTACCCAGCATTTCATATAGCCTGAAAAGAATCTGATTTCAGAGGTTTCAAAAATCAAAGCATTTTTAAAAAAGTTGTAATGCATAAAACTCATTTAAAAAAGCATCTGATTACCAGTTCCCACAAGAAGCAAGGACCAGCGTAGGAATTTCCTTGTAAGGTTTTAATGGTTTCCTGCTTGTTTATACTGTTAGCAGTCAGTCCAAGTTCGGCTTAATACAGATGAGTGCGACAGTAGGCAACTAGTAATATACCTTTGGAGAGCTATATAAATTTATGGGGCCTAGATGGCTCTGAGGAGCCCTGTGGTGCAGAGTGGTAAGCTGCAGTACTGCAGTCGGCTCTACTCACAACCTGAGTTCGATCCTGACGGAAGTCGGTTTCAGGTAGCTGGCTCCAGGTTGACTCAGCCTTCCATCCTTCTGAGGTTGGTAAAATGAGTACCCAGCTTGCTGGGGGTAAAGGGAAGATGACTGGGGAAGGCACTGGCAAACCACCCCACAAAGTCTGCCTGGGAAACGTCGGGATGTGACGTCACCCCATGGGTGAGGAATGACCCGGCGCTTGCACAGGGGACCTTTACCTTTACCTTTTTATACAGCTCTGAGGCTGTGTTGCCACTAGGATTGCTTATGCATGAGAGTTTTACCTGAGGTTCGTTGCTTGCAGGAACCCACACTTTCTTCTTGCAAAGCTATGCACCAGCAGTCTCCAAGCTTACAACAAGAAGCTTGTGAGTCCCCACCCCTTGAAATGCTGCTTTGTAATTGGCTGTAGCGCTTAAACCTCCTCCCCCAAAACCCAAGTGCTGGGTCAAAAAGCATTTTAAAAACCAAAAACAAAATGGAGCTCCCTAAAAGGAATGGGGGAGGAGAAACCCAAGCCTTGTTTCTAAATGCTTCTCTTCTGCTGCTCAGAAAGAACTCCCAGGAAGCAGGAAGCCTTTGAATCCCCACCGCTTCACATGCTTTGTAATTGGCTTTAGTTCTTTCTGTGAGAGAAATGTCTCTCCCCCAAGCTTCCTTGTCCCACACTTTGCCTTGTGCATGGTGATTTCAAGCGGTCTGAGCTCAGGGAAGATGGAAGAATCAGGTTAACAGAGGGATGGGAAGTCCCGGGATTTTTGAGGTCTGGCAGCGAGGTCATTTCTAATGGACAGAAAACTCATGTATAACTCCAAGGAACAACTGAGACAGACCAGGGGTGAACGTGAATGAAAGTACCCATGCAGAACCGACCTAAGGCATTTTTTTAAAAAAATGTGTTATTTCAGATCCAGGATTTGGAGGGGTAATTTTTTACCACAATTATTAATTTTTGGATAGGGCATTACTGGTTTCGGATTCAAATCTGCGTGGTTTTCCGGGTCTGAAGTTTTTGGACCATTGTTTTCCATGGAGAACCTATAGGAAGGTATGAGCAGCTGTTTTTAAAGATAATAGCATGAAATTTGTACATAACATAGTTCTCCCTCTAATCTAAATACCCCTTAAATTTCAAGCAGATTGAACAATTGGACAGACCCCTGAAGTAGGTGCCTCTTGGTGCAGATGTACTCCACTGATTCCTATCAGGGGAAATGATTCTGGCCACAGCAACTATGATATTTTTTTCAATGATGCCATATATATTTGCAGCAAAGTGATCACTAAGCAGTGAGAAGGCAAACTCTTTCCACTTCTATATTAACCTATCTTGGAAAGCTTAGTTTATCTTCAAAAATTAATGAAGGCATCAAAGGAAGACCGAAAATAGACTAGAGCTTGGGAAAGCTCAGCTATAAGTGAAAGATGATAAACTGAAAACCAGAAAAAACCTCCCTAAACCATCTGAAATAGTAAAGTGCTAAACAGCTATAAAGCATTAATGGTTGCCTAACAACAACAAGGAGCCCCGTGGCGCAGAGTGGTAAGCTGCAGTACTGCAGTCCAAGCTCTGCTCACGACCTGAGTTCGATTCCGACGGGAGTCAGTTTCAGGTAGCCGGCTCAAAGTTGACTCAGCCTTCCATCTTTCTGAAGTTGATAAAATGAGTTCTCGGCTTGCTGGGGGAAGGCACTGGCAAACCACCCCGTAAACAAAGTCTGCCTAGTAACCGTCTGGATGTGACGTCACCCCATGGGTTAGGAATGACCCGGTGCTTGCACAGGGGACTTTTACCTTAACAACAACTTATTGTAAAAGTTCCAGAATCCATTTTTCCCAAACTATTCTTTTTTTGTTCTTTTCAGCAAAACAAACAAAACCCTGTAGCTATAAAACAGTATAAATAATATTTATCACAGGATATGGTTTAATGCATTAAAACATAAATATTATTGCATTAAAGGCTAGGAGGTTCTTGGCATGAAACCCATGTTGAGATGAACATCTCCATAAAGAGAGGACAATACATTGGCATGTTATGCCAAGTTTTCCTCTTCACACTCAATGAAAACCAATTACCCATTTTGAATTACCAAGCTTCTCTTACTCTTGGCTGAGTAATAAATGTCCACATAATCCAAACTATAATATAAATGTGGATTATTCTGTGGAAGAAGTAGGGAAGAAGTGTCAATTAGGACATTTTTAAACTCCCCTAGAGACTGCAGCCATAATACTAATTGATGAGCTAATAATATGACAATTCCATATAAAATAATTTATCATCTTATCTGATTCCCCAAAGCTTTACTTGGTGTTCCATGATTACCGCAGTGACAGATATTGCAAAACTGAATAGAAGGGCTTCCCACAGTGGAAGAAGAGAGGACATGCACTGATTTCTTTCACTGATGCTCACTTTTGTTTTTTGTTTTTAAACATGCGTGGAGCAGAATGATGCAAGAAAGCCATGATAGAGGGTTCAAAAAATCTAATACCTGCAGTTTTACCCTGATAATGGAACTGCATCAGCAAAGCAAGGTTAGCATTGTTCCAAATGAGGGATCAAAAAGGTAAAGGTCCCCTGTGCAAGCACCAGGTCATTCTTGACCCATGGGATGATGTCACATCCCAACATTTTCTAGGCAGACTTTGTTTACAGGGTGGTTTGCCAGTGCCTTCCCCAGTCATCTTCCCTTTACCCCCAGCAAGCTGGGTACTCATTTGACCGACCTCGGAAGTATGGAAGTCTGAGTCAACCTTAAGCTGGCTACCTGAAACCAACTTCCGTCGGGATCGAACTCAGGTCGCAAGCAGAACTTTGGACTGCATTACTGCAGCTTACCACTCTGCGCCACGGGGCTCCTCAAAAATGGGGGATTAGCTAATAGAATTATCAGTTAGATAAAGTAGAAGAGCTGTTTTTATCAGCTTCAGCTCTACACCTTTAAACAGGAGCTTGACCTGTAAACATCAGCAGGCAATAGCTATCTCCATGCTCCATCTGCTGATTCTGGCATGCTAAGCTATTGTTAGAGCTGGCCAGGTCAGGTTTTGGTGGCACTGGCAATCCTAGATATGTACATGCTCATGTATTTTTGTAATTGATTCCCTTTTTCATATTTTAACAGTACCAGTCTGCCAATCCTGAAGGCTTAGGACTAGTAACAGTAAGGCATGAATACAAAAAGTGCATTGAAAGCAAATTAAAACAGATTCAATGGATTAAAATACACTTTTCTTCTCTTTTCCACTGGCTTCACCAAAGCAAATGAACCAGTGTGGTGTTTAAAGAGTCAGACATAGGGTTGCCAACCTCCAGGTGGCATCTGGAGATCTCCTGCTATGGCCAAGATCAGTTCCCCCGCAGAAAATGCCTGCTTTGGAGGGTGAACGTAGATAGCAGCTCTGAGATGAGAGATGTGGATATTTTCTTTTTAGGGGAGGGCCTGTGGCTCAGTGGTAGAGCATATGCTTGGCATGCAGAAGGTCCCAGGTTCAATCCCCAGCATCTCCAGTTAAAGAGACTAGGCAAGTAGGTGATGTGAAAGACCTCATCCTGAGACCCTGGAGAGCTGCAGCCAGTCTGAGTAGACAATACTGACTTTGATGGACCAAGGGTCTGATTCAGTATAAGGCAGCTTCATGTGTTCATGTGATTGTAGGCTAGGCAGGAGGTTGGCATGAGGATTGCTGAAATGGGGCATTAATAAATAGTTATAAATCTCTCATACAGGTACATGTAGACAAATATAAACAGTATTTTGAGTATTTGGTTTTTTTAAAAAAAGTTTTCAGACTCTAGTAATTATTTTTTCCTAATCCTGTAATATGGGTGTCACAAATATTATTCCAAGTAAAAAAAATAAACTAAAAAAAATCATAGATAGACAGACAGGAAGCAGACTCAGCTGGGCGAGGGGGACAGCTTCTTAAATACCTAGGTGGGTGAGCCGTGTGCAAAAGCTCAGGTCTGAGCCTGCCTGCCAACCCCGCCCCTATTGAGCCAGGGCTTGATTGGTCCATTTGAAATATAGGGTGGGCCAGGAAGGTATGCAGCAGGGCAGGAAAAGTTCCAGCTGGAGTTAGAAATGCTGTGGCTCCTTCTCCAGCTTCCACAACAGCAGCCATTTTGTGACAGCTAGGGCTGTTGATTCGGTTCGGCCCGAACTGAAAATCAGCCGAATTTCCCCTGATTCGGTGGTTTTTAGTTCGGGAGGAACCGAACTCAAAACTGGCGGGCAACCGGGGGGGCCGAATTCAGCGAGTTCGGGAGTTCGCGAATAAATCCGGCAAATTCGGCCGTCAGTAAGCAGCATAACCGTCAGTAAGCAGCATTCTCCTCCCCCGGCCAATCGGTGGCCAAGCTGGGTCTTCTTCTGGCCAATCAGTCAGGATTGAGTACTGGAGGAATCAGCTGATGTGCGGCTCGGCCGGGGAAAGAGAGAGAGAGGGAAATCCTGGTGTATGTGTGTTTGGGGGTGCTTGTGCACATTCGCTCCTTTCTGTGGCTGCAGGGGGCGCATTTTTTGGGGTACAGACACAAAACTTTGAGGGGATATTCAGACAAGCCTTCTTAAGAGACCCCCCAAGTTTTGTAAACGTTGGGTCAGGGGGTCCCGAGATATGGGCTCCCCCTTTTTCTTTTCATGGCTGCAGGGGGTGCATTTTTGGGTGTGCCGACCCCAAACTTTCAGCGGAGCATCAGACAAGGCTTCTTAAGAGACCCCCCAAGTTTTGTAAACGTTGGGTCAGGGGGTCTCGAGATATGGGCTCTCCCCCTTTTCCCTCCCCCCTTTTTCCATTTATGTGGCTGCAGGGGGCGCTTTTTGGGGATATAGCCCCCAAACTTTTAGCATAGCTTCAGACAATTATTCTTAAGCTACTACCCAAGTTTTGTAAAGATGGGTTCAGTGGGGGCAGAAATATCGCCTCCCTCCCTTTTCTCTTTCCGTGGCTGCAGGGAGTGCATTTTTGGGGGTGCAGATCCCAAAATTTGAGCGGAGTTTCAGACCAGTGTTCTTAAGAGACCACCCAAGTTTTGTGAACAGTGGGTCAGGGGGTCCCGAGATATGGGCTTTCCCCTTTCCCCTTTCCCCTTTTCCCTATTGGGATGAATGGATCAGCCGATCCTGTGCATCTTCTCCAGAGCAAAACGTCCCGTGCCTAATTGGAATCGTCTTGGATTACAAGTCCTCCCCAGCCCATCCTGATGGAACAGAAGACAGCCACAGTAAGACCCCTTTGGGGGCTTTAATCTATAATTTTTCTCCTGTGTATGTGTGTGTGTGTGTGGGGGAAAGCAGAGTCTGTGTGTGTGGGGGGAGGGAGCAGTTTCTGTGGGTGGGGGGGGAAGCCAAAGGGGGCTTTCGTCAGTTCTGCCTGGGGTGTGTGTTCCCCCTCGAGTCTCTCGCTCCCTGGTTTGAGGGGGGAGGTTTCAGTTGTGTGTCTTCTGGTTTTCCCTGTTGCAAAGGTGTTGTTTTACAAGGTTGTGTTGTTTTGCAGTTGCTTTGCAAACGGCTCAGCTGTTGTCGGGGCTGGGAGCTTTGTGCGTGGGTGGCAAGCTCTGCTGAGAGATGCACATTAAGGGTGGGGGGACCCCTTTCCGGGCCCATATCTCAGCCCCCCCTGACCCAATCTTTACAAAACTTGGGGAGCCTTTCAATAAACGTCCTTTGAAGCTCTGCTGAAAGTTTGGGACCTCTAACCCCAAAAATGCCCCCCAGAGCCGCGGAAAGGCGCAATTGTGTTTTTAATGGCTTTATTTGGCCGAATTTTTTTCCGAACTTTGAATTCCCGCCGAATTGAACGGATCCGAAGTGGGGGAGTTCGGACTTCGGCATATCCTGAATCTAAACGGGCTGAATTCGGCCGAATCCGAACTATACCGAATTTTTTTTAATTCAACAGCCCTAGTGACAGCATGCTGGCTGCCCAGCTGAGCCCCGGCCTCACTGGATAAGCCCCTGAACCTTGTGCCAGCTCCCAACCCTCCCCAGTGCATGCCAGAAAACTTGGCTTGTAGGTAAGTCTGAGCCCTGCTAGACAGACAGACAGACAGACAGACAGACAGACAGACAGATAGATAGATAGATAGATATGGAAAATATTTTTACAGCAGAAAATTAGAGCTTTTTATTTTACATGTCAGCTTTTTAAATATGGACAGTAACCACAGGAGATATTAAATGCTTAGAAACATTGGGGGGAGGGAAAGGGAGGGGTCAATCCATCAGGCATAATGAACTGCTTCCCAGGACTTAAAAGTAGTTAGAGATTGTTAAATCATTTATGAGCACTTGATTGCTGCTTAATGACAGCTACTAAGAGCCCGCACGAATGTACAGAAGACGCTGTAGTGACTTTTTTTTTAATGAAAAAGAAGATTTATTACAATCAAGTCCTTGGTTAATAGAGAATAATACAATAAACTTCTGAAATTCTCTTTAACAGTATCTATTAGGAAGAAGAAAACAAAGTGAAGAAAGTGAATATAGAGGCAGATGACTGTTTATTGCTACATTTATTCAAGGTTTTGTTTTTATTCACTGGCAGATAGGTGAGGCGCACGGAGAGGGGCTTGCCTCTCTTTGAGAGATAAGCAATGTCAGATAATGTCTGCGTACCCTGCAAGGGGCAATAGGAAACATTTTGCTTTTACTAGATGGCCGACAGATAGGAAAGATCAGAAGGGGATAAAGACGGAGAGGCTATTATTTGTCCCGCACTTTCATTAGATAGGCAGTAGCAGCCAGCCCACTTGTCCTTCAGGGGAAAGACTGAAATACTTCACTTATGTGAGCTAGCAGACAGGCAGACTGCAGAGCTTGGGAACAGAGGCTTCTGTGCCATAGAAGTAGGCAACTTACATGCCAGGTGACAAGCAGAGGGAGGGGCATTGTCCTGACTCCAACAATGAGGAAAGAGGTGAAAGACCGGGGATGAAAACATGTCAGAGATAGAGAAGAGAACGGTCAGTTCAGGATCTGCAATCTCTTGACATCTGAAAACTTGCATCAAGCACCAAGCAGCCACACTTTACACCCATTGCCAATTAATGGTAAAGAGGAAAAAAAAAGACAAGCAATCCCTCCCCTTCACATGTTTCAAGGATCAGTCCTGGGCCCTGTGTTGTTCAACATTTTTATAAATGATTTGGATGAAGGAATAGAGGGGATGCTTATTAAATTTGCAGATGATGCTAAATTGGGAGGGGTAACAAATATGGTAGAAGAAGAAGAGTTGGTTTTTATATGTCGACTTTCTCTACCACTTAAGGCAGAATCAAACTGGCTTACAATCACCTTCCCTTCCCCTCCCCCCAACAGACACCCTATGAGGTGGGTGAGGCTGAGAGAGCATGACTTGCCCAAGGTCACCCAGCTGGCTTTGTGTGCAGGAGTGGGGAAACAAATCCAGTTCACCAGATTAGCCTCCGCCACTCGTGTGGAGGAGTGGGGAATCAAACCCGGTTCTACAGATCAGACTCCACTGCTCCAAACCACCTCTCTTAGCCACTATACCACGCTGCCAGGATAAAGGATGACGTTGACAGGCTGGAGAATTGGGCTAAAACTCATAAAATGCACTTCAACAAAGATAAATGTAAATGCAGCAGTTACTCTTGTCAATTACAGCCCGAGGAAGCTGGCAAACAATCTGCAACGCAGCAGCAATTAATCTATATGCGACTGAATAATAATAATAATATTGAAATAGGTTTCACCGGATGGCCTATCTCACATTTATGATTAATTTGAACAACATGTATTTGTCACCTTAAAGATGCAGCAAGGACTGTCGCTTTGAATAGACTTGAAACATCGCTGCAGAATGTTACACTATGTAATTCTCTACAGGCTATTGAAATTGTATAAGCGATTTTTGCTATTGTTGAGAAATTGTATAAGCATCTTGTATTTTTGTATGACACATTTTTACATAGGTAGATATAGATAGGATTAGGTATAGGCTTTGTTAGTTGTCACGTTGTATTAGTGCACCGTAAATTGTCAATTTCATATATATGGCCAATGTTGCGGTTCATTTTGGATAGTCTACAATTATACAGCGCATTCACGTTTGCATTAGGGCTGTCGATTCGGTTAGTCCCGAGCTGAAAAACAGCCGAATTTCCCCCGATTCACCGGTTTTCAGTTCAGGAGGAACTGAAACTGGGCGGGGAGGTCTTTACACTGAATTTGTTCGGGAATGCCGAATTTCCCACCGAATTCGGCATCCCCGAACAGGGGGGGTTCGGAATTCGGCCGAACCGGGCCCAAGTTGGGCCGGGTTCGGCCAAATCCAAACTGGCCCAAAAATTTTTTCATCAGCCCTAGTTTGCATTTTTAATTAACCTGCTGATTCTATGGCCTTAGGCAGATCGTGAGAGGGAGGGCACCTTGGCCATCTTCTGGGCATGGAGTATGGGTCACTGTGTGTGTGTGTGGTGGGGGGGAGGTAGTTTGGAATTCCCTGCATTGTGCAGAGGGTTGGACTAGATGACCCTGGTGGTCCCTCCCAACTCTATGATTCTATGAAATGCAGCCTCACTACTGCTCAGGGAGTGAACATCCTCCATCCCTGTACAGGCACTTATACAGTCTCTGCCTGCATTTCCTCCATTATAACTGGGCCCAATTCTAAGTCTTGGAGAGTGCCTGGGAAATCTAGCCCTGCAAGGAAATTGGCAGCCAGACCTGAGGCTTGTGTATAGGGTTGCCTGTTCTACTGCTGTGGTGACAGACCTCCCGCCAGTAAGCAGTGTTGCCAGCTACCATTCATAACAATGGCAGGAGATTATTTTTTTTTTTAAGCTAGCTTTGAGGATGGCATGATGCAACTTCTGGAGAAAACCTAGACGTGACATAACACAGCTTCCAGTTATTGCTAAAATTGACACTATGGCACATGTGATGCTGTCTCCCATGTCCCTGCCCACAAAGCTTGACCTGTGCATGATGGAAAGGATGTCTCGAGGTTAACAGGTTGTTCCACTCCCTAGCCTCAGACTTAGAATCATGACAAGCTCCATGTTTGAATTAATGCTGATATCCTTCATAACCCACATCCCCACCTTCCTCATTCTAGCCGGAGTAGTCCAGAGGAGGGCAATAAAGATGGTGAGGGGTCTGGAGACCAAGTCCTATGAGGAAAGGTTGAAGGAGCTGGGTATATTTAGCCTGAAAAGGAGAAGACTGAGAGGGAATATGATAACCATCTCCAAGTACTTGAAGAGATGTCATATAGAGGATGGTGCCGAGTTGTTTTCTGTTACCCCAGAAGGTTGGACCAGAACCAGCGGGTTAAAATTAAATCAGAAGAGTTTCCACCTAGACATTAGGAAGAATTTTCTAACAGTTAGAGCAATTCCTCAGTGGAGCAGGCTTCCTTGGGAGGTGGTAAGTGCTCCTTCCCTGGAGGTTTTTAAGAAGAGGTTAGATGGCCATCTGTCAGCAATGCTGATTCTATGAACGTAGGCAGTTCATGAGAGGGAGGGCATCTTGGCCATCTTCTGGGCACTGGGTGTGTGTGAGGGAGGTAGTTGTGAATTTCCTGCATTGTGCAGGGAGTTGGACTAGATGACCCAGGTGGCCCCTTCCAACTCTATGATTCTATGATTCTATGTTTGTCAAATAAATGGAAATGGAAGCTAATTTTTTTGTTTTTTAAAAAAATCTAATACATAAACCATTCATATTCATAGGTCTGCCAAAACTAGGATTGCCAGCTCCAGGTTGGGAAATACCTGAAGATTTTTGAGATGGTGCCTGAAGAGGGCAGGGTTTGGGGAAGGGAGAGACTTCAATGCCATAGAGTCCAATTGCCAAAGTGCCCATTTTCTCCAGGTGAACTGATCTCTATCGGCTGGAGAGCAGTTGTAATAGCAGGAGATCTTCAGCTACCATCTGGAGGTTGGCAACCCTAGCCAAAACCCCACTGGGGCCGGGTAATCTCCTGGCCCCAGCTGTGGTTTCCCACGGCAGCTCAGAATGGCAGCGGGGGGAAATAATACAAGAAAATGGCCACAGGTCTGATGGCATGATGGCACTTCTGGGAAACCCAGAAGTGACACCAGTCTAGGAATTGCTGCAAACTCTATAGTTTTACCTAGAAATGAAATCATGCTGTAACTGATGGTGCCCCACAAGTCCACCCCCCCCAGGGCTTCCCACTGGTTGGCAAGCTGTGCCTAGCAACCCTATATATACAGTATAAGAAATAAAAAAACTGCTAGAAGAAAAATGTATGTCCATTCTATTCCATAATCACTTCTTTCTCTATACTAATTTATAAATGGTAAAGTTATTCAACGATGTAGCCAAATGTACTCATTGCACCAAAAAATTTTTTTTAAAAAAATCATAAATTAATTACTTAACTCTGTGCTCGCACAGAAAATAAAACCCTGGCTTCCTTCTTGCATTTCAAATTGAGTGTAAAGTACAGAAGAAGAGATCTGACCTGCATACTTTCAGACTTTGAATTGCCTCTATCAATTATCTTAAAACTAATTAGCAACTTTCCATTAGCATATATTTCCTACATAAATAGAATTTTAAAAATTGTGGTTCTTAATGAATGTCATTATCATTATTAATGCCTACTTGCATTACTGAGGGAAAAACCAGGTTTTATTAATAGTATTAAATGCAAGGTACAAATTATTATTATTTTTTTAAGTGAAGTGCTCCTTCTGGCTAGCAAATTTGTCAGAGGATACAACCCCGGCCCTAGACAATGAGCCTGTTGACCAACCAAAATCCAACACTTCTAGTCTGGATATGATAACAGCATAGATCGCTGTAGCCTGATCACACTTTTCAAGGAATAAACATAGTTGGTGTATCTTCCAAAGCTGATAAATGTGCTATATGCTTAGGGTTCCCTTAACAACTGCCTGCTTATGGTGGGCAGTTAGGGTTTCCAGGTCCCTCTTTGCCACTTATGGTGGGCAGTTAGGGTTGCCAGGTCCCTCTTCGCCACTGGCGGGAGGTTTTGGGGTGGAGCTTGAGGAGAGCGGGGTTTGGGGAGGGAAGGAACTTCAACGCCATAGTGTTCAATTGCCAAAGAGGCCATTTTCTCCAGGTGGACTGATCTCTTATCGGCTGGAGATCAGTTGTAATAGCAGGAGATCTCCAGCTACTACCTGGAGGTTGGCAACCCTATGGGCAATCTACTGCCGATTGCTCCTGTTACCCACTGATTCTCAGCTGGTCAGCAAGCGGAAGCAGGCAGGGAAGTTAGGGGGAGCCACTGGCGCCATCTACGTGATGATGTCACAGGCCCAACTGGGGCACCGAAGGAAAAAAATGCTGCCACGAGTAGCAGCTCCAACTACCCTCCCCGCTCCTCCCAGAGCTTCACCGCTGATCAGCTGTTTTTCCCAGTCAGCTGTTTGGCACAAGGCTGGAGGACAGGGTGCCGCTTGTCAGCCTGTTTTGCCTTCATTGCTCCCCATATTGGGGTGGTTGTCTGGGGCTGCTTCTTTTCTCCAGCACCCCAGTTAAGGCTGCCCCCACAAACCGGACATGATGCCATCATGTAGATGACACTGATCTCCGTCCCCAACCCCACCTCCCTAAACCTCCCACTGATTGCAAGGAGGGACCTGGCAATCCTATATATGCTAGAGAAGACACCTGAACCTCCAACCATAGGCCAGAATCCAGACCTCATTGCTGGTGGGAAGGGGCTCACTGTACGGCCCGTTTTCAAGGACTCCACCCCACCACCGTGTTCTCCACCATTTGGGCCTTGAGGTCCTTGCAAGGGCAGCCAGGCCCTTCGGACCTTGCTGGATGTTGCCCTATTGTTGCTGATTGCGAAGGGGCCCCCATAACATAACTTCACGGTCCCAAAAATGTAGGTCCACCACTGATGCCTAGTAGTGGCTATGCTTCCTTCTTACCTTGATTTCAGCATGTCATTCTGTCGCTTTGAAGAACATCTTTAGCGTTTAAGATCCAGCTTGTAATATAACAACTTAGTAAGTATTATGTAGCCAGCTAGATTTATTATTTTATTATTGCAGTTGCCTATTGACTATGTAACTTGTATTTTATCATTTCATTGAACTTTTCTATCAATAAAGCTTTTTAAGCTACGTTGTTTGCATTCACTGGCCTAACCCAGAGCTGTGCAGTCACTCTACCGGTACCATGACAGGGTCTCTGTCTTCATAATAGTATAAGAAAGACTGCTGCTTAAGTAAATCACTGTTGATAGTGAACCAACAGCCCAGTCATAAGACTTGCTGAGCCTCAAGTCTAACAGCCCATTCCTGAGGCTGGGGGGCGAATCACCTTAGGAAGGCAGCATGACCCCTACACCGGCGTCCGTGCCACTTGTGCCATTCAAACAGCATGGACGCTGTCATGGGGCCACTTATGCTGCCCCCCCTGGACCTCAGAAGCAGAGCAGCCCTCGGATGCCAGTGTGCCCCCCCGCTGGCATTCTCCTGATGCAAGTCCTCGCACCAGCGTCCCAGGAGGCATTCCTGGGGAGTTCTGAGGGACAGAGCTGCCTCTAGGCAACTTCCAAACCCCTTTCACCCCAGAAATGCCTCCCAGGATGCCAGCAGTCCTGCACCCCCTTTTTTCGTGGTGCAGGCCCACTTTCCCCTATGGGGGAAAAAAACCTTTTTTCTGATTTTTATATCAGAAAAAAAGGCTTTCCCCCCATCCGCAGCTGTTGGGAGGCCTCTGAGGAGGCTTTGCAGCTGTGCTGTCCTGGCCGCCGCGGTTGCCCTCCCCCCCCCGGAACAGGCTGTTAGACAGTTTAAACACTGGTCTGATGCAGTGTCTCAAACTCACAGTG
Source organism: Euleptes europaea (assembly GCF_029931775.1). NCBI lineage: Eukaryota > Metazoa > Chordata > Lepidosauria > Squamata > Sphaerodactylidae > Euleptes > Euleptes europaea. Next base: position 61,875,493 of record NC_079319.1, read on the forward strand.
GTATTACTGAGAAGTTTTGCCAGCACTGCCGGTGGATACATCGATGTAAGTGTTAGAGCTTTCGGTTGGTTCATACCAGGATATTTAGAATAATGGAGTACACTGTTAGTACTTTCCAGACAACCATAAATATTTCTGTAAAATTATTAAGTAAAGGAATGCATTTGTTTGAAAGAAAAAGGGGCTGTTTGCACATATAGTATTGTAAGCAGAGCTTTCCTTATTAGTATGCAGAAAAAGAACACAAGAGTAATAGTAAAGATATAGTAAATAGTAAAGAAAGGGTAGAAAAGAGAAATGTAAATTGCTATATGTGAAATACAAAGCATTTTTCAATTCCAATTTGATCAAAGGCACAGATGGCTTTTTCAAGTGAAAATCTGCATTTATTAAAGAAAATGACACTACTGATAGATGCCTGCTACTGAGCCAGAAAGAGGCAGAACAATTTATTTTCTCCATGAGGATGTCCCAGAGAATTTAGAAAAAATATATATCTACCATTTGAGAAGCTACATATATATTGTGCTATCCATTCCTCTGAGTTAAGCTTTGCAAAAGTGAGGAATTAATCCTACATAACCAACCAATGAAACAATACACTATTTAAATGTTACAATGGGGGATGAAAATGACAGTAGCAAAGTAGTTCCTACTATGCTCAGATAGAGATGCTACCGAAGACCGAATTCCTTTTTCGGAGGGGGGGAGAGACTCTGAACTCCAGCAGCTCATAATGTCCATCTGAAAAGTGTGATCAGGATTACACCTCTCCCCATCTCAGGAAGGTGCTACAGCATGTGGTGGCAAAGCAGCTCCAAGGTTACGTTAATGACACATCTTCCCTTGACCCATTTCAATCTGGTTTCGGGCCCTGGTTTGATACCGAGACAGTTATAGTTGCACTGATGAATGATCTTCATTTAAAGTTGGACAGGGGGAAATCTTTCCTTTTGATACTGTTGGACCTTTCAGCTGCTTTCAGAGAGCCAGCATGGTATAGCGGTTAAGAGCAGTGGTTTGGAGTGGTGGACTCTAATCTGGAGAACTGGGTTTGTATCTTGTTTTATCTGGCCAAGGGGCGCAAATAAACTATCTATCTATCTGGAGAACTGGGTTTGATTCTCCATTCTTCCACATGAGCGGCAGATGCTAATCTGGTAAACCTGGTTGGTTTCCCCACTCCTACACATAAAGCCAGCTGGGTGACCTTGGGCTAGGCACAGCTCTCTTGGAGCTCTCTCATTCCCACCTAACCTTACAGGGTGTCTGTTGTGGGGAGGGGAAGGGAAGGTGATTGTAAGCCGGTTTGATTCTTCCTTAAGTGGTAGAGAAAGTTGGCATATAAAAACCAGCTCTTCTTCTTTTGATACAGTTGACCTCTCCATTCTTATCTACAAACTTGAATATGGAGTTGATGTTAAAAGCATAGCCCTTTGAAGGTATTGCTCTTTTCTGTCTCACCGGACACAAAGCATCTCCACCAGAGGTGTGGAATCAACTGGCGGAATTTACGTTGTAGGGCACCCCAGGGTTCTATTCTTTCACCCATGCTGTTCAATGTATACATGAGCTGATGAATGAGATTATCCAGAACTTTGGAGTTGGGTGTTACCAATATGGAGGTGACACCCTGACCTGTATTTCATTATCCAAGCCTCCATCTTGGATAAGTGTCCATCTTGGTTCTGAAATGGTGCTTTGAGGCTGTGGTCAGGTGGCTAAGGCAGAACACACTGAAGATAAATCCAGACAAGACAGATGTAATGGTGGTTGGGAAGAGCTTGAAGGTGCTCATAGACCCTGCCTTGCTGTTTGAAAAGTAGGTTGGCATTGTGGCCAGGTGTGCCTTCTCTCACCTGCATCAGATTTGCCAACCTTGTCATTACATAGACTCAGCTGATATAGCTATGCTGATCCATGCTTCTGTAACCTCACAGTTGGATTACTGCAATGCACTGTACATCCAGCTGCCCTTGAAGACAACCCAGAAACTAAAATTGGTCCAGAATGCAACAGCCCGACTGCTGTCAGGGGATAGCATCTGGTAACATATGTTACCCATTCTGAAACTGCTTCATGGGCTGCCAGTCTTTTTCCCAGGTTCAATTCAAAGTGCTGGTTATGACCTTTAAAGCCCTTCACAATCTACGACCCACATATTTGAAGGACCATCTCCTTCCATATGTCCCTGTGCAGGAAGTTGAAAGGAACAGTTAGGAGGGTTAAATCTCTTGAAAAGGCTTGGGGGTTACTCAAGTCCACATTACTAGAGGTTCAGCTAGCTTGTATACCGCAGGTCAGGAAAGGTAGTAATAAGTCCAAGAGATCACCACCATGGCTAACGGGTAAGGTGAAGGAAGCAATTAGAGAAAAAAAGTCTTCCTTCAGAGACAAGAAGGTTTGCCCAAACGAGGCGAACAGAAGCAAACACAAACTTGCACAAAGGAAATGCAAGCAGATAATTAGAGATGCAAAAAAAAAAAAAAAGATTTTGAGGGGCATATTGCTAAACAGATCAAAACAAACAATAAGAAATTCTTTAAGTATATTAGGAGTAGGAAACCAGCTAGGGAAGCGGTTCGACCATTGGATGACAATGGGAGTAAAGGAACTGTAAGGGAGGATAAAGCGATTGCTGAAAAACTAAATGAATTATTCTCATCTGTCTTCACTGTTGAAGATACAGGGCAGATTCCTTCTCCTGAACAGAGATTTTGGAGAGGGGAAAATGAGGAACTGAGGCAAATAGTGGTAACAAGGCAGGAAATCCTAGAACGTCTAGACAAACTGCAAACTAACAAGTCACAGGGACCAGACGGTATTCATCCTAGAGTTCTTCAAGAACTCAAATGGGAAATTGCTGAACTTCTAACAAAGATATGTAATATGTCCCTTCGATCAGCCTCTGTACCAGAGGACTGGAGAATGGCCAATGTAACACCCATTTATAAAAAAAGGTTCCAGGGGGGACCCAGGAAATTACAGGCCAGTTAGCTTAATGTCTGTTCCGGGTAAATTGGTGGAAAGCATTATTAAAGATAGAATTGTCAAGCATATAGAAGGGCAAGGTCTGCTGGGCAAAACCCATCATGGCTTCTGTAAGGGTAGGTCCTGTCTCACTAACCTATTAGAGTTTTTTGAAAATGTCAATAAGCATGTGGACAGGAATGAGCCTGTGGATATTGTGTATTTGGATTTCCAAAAGGCTTTTGACAAAGTCCCCACCAAAGACTGCTAAGCAAGCTTCATAGTCACGGGATAAGAGGACAAGTCCTCTTATGGATTGAGAGCTGGCTGAAAAATAGGAAGCAGAGAGTAGGAATCAATGGTCAGTTCTCCCAATGGCGGGATGTGAGCAGTGGGGTGCCTCAGGGATCTGTGTTGGGACCGGTGCTTTTCAACCTGTTCATCAATGACCTGGAGTTGGGGTTAAACAGTGAAGTAGCCAAGTTTGCAGATGACACCAAATTATTTAGGGTGGTTAAAACAAAATCGGACTGAAGAGCTCCAGAAGGATCTCTGCATACTGGAAGAACGGGCATTAAAATGGCAAATGAGATTCAATATGAGTAAGTGTAAAGTGATGCATATTGGGACAAAAAATCCCAACTTCACATATACACTGATGGGATCTGTGCTGGCAGCAACAGACCAAGAAAGGGATCTTGGGGTGGTAGTGGATAGCTCAATGAAGATGTCAACCCAGTGTGCGGCTGCTGTCAAAAAGGCAAATTCCACGCTGGCCATAATTATAAAAGGAATAGAGAATAAAACTGCTGATATCATCCTGCCCTTGTACAAATCTATGGTGAGACCACACTTGGAATACTGTGTACAGTTCTGGTCACCACACCTACAAAAGGATATTACAGAGCTTGAGAAGGTGCAGAAGAGAGCAACCAAAATGATTAAGGGACTAGAGCAACTGTCTTATGGGGAGCGGTTAGGATGCTTAGGGCTGTTTAGCTTGGAAAGAAGGTGGCTAAGGGGAGACATGACAGAGGTCTATAAAATTATGCATGGTTTGGAGAGAGTGGACAGGGAGACGTTTTTCTCCCTCTCCCATAATACTAGAACACGGGGTCATCTGCTAAAGCTGGAGGGTGAGAGATTCAAAACAGATAAAAGGAAGTATTTTTTCACACAACGCATGGTTAAATTGTGGAACTCCCTGCCCCAGGATGTGGTGATGGCTGCCAGCTTGGAGGGCTTTAAGAGGGGAGTGGACATATTCATAGAGGAGAGGGGTCTTCATGGCTGTTAGTTAGAATGGATATTAGTCATGCTGCATACCTATTCTCTCTAGTATCAGAGGAGCATGCCTATTATTTTGGGTGTGTTGGAACACAGGCAGGATGGTGCTGCTGCACTCGTCTTGTTAGTGGCTTCCTAGAGGCACCTGGTTGGCCACTGTGTGAACAGACTGCTGGACTTGATGGGCCTTGGTCTGATCCAGCAGGGCCTTTCTTATGTTCTTATCTGTTGGCTATCCAACCACATAGGATGGTCCATTTTACATCAGCTATACCTCAGGCCTTTTCCATCATGGCTCTGGTTTTATGGAATGGGCCCTCTCCTTGGAGATCTTCAGGAGGTGCTTCAAGGCCTCCCTGTTTGCCAGGACTTTTGAGGGGGTTTGAATAGCAGGTATCTTTTAAGGGGGAGGTGGAAGGGATTTGGGACTTATTATTTTATTTTTGGTTTTAGCTGGGGATGTTTTAACTATTATTGTAAGCTGCTTTGAACCAAGAGGAAAGGCAGGATATAAATCATATCATAATTAATTAATGGAGGCAGCAATAAAACAGCAGTAGATATAATACTGCAATCGTAAAACTGGTAAGAGGATAAGCAAGCAGTCAATGCAAATCAGACACAAATTCAAGGGAAAAGTCAGGCGAAGGAAAAGCGAAATATCGTCTGGAATAAGAGTTTTGAGAGACTTGTTTCTGGCATTCCTGTATGATATCTAATCTTATATGAGCGTTGAAAGCTATAATAAATTGAATACATAATTACCATCCACTTAACATTTTTGCCAATAGCAATGACCCTAACAGCTCAAGATGCAACCTGGATTACAGATGTATTTGCATAATTACAATTGGGTAGGGGTGTAAATGCTCCTTGATAATAATGTGAAGCATAACTAATACATCATGCTAGGTATTGGACCATTCATCATATACCTAGATCTACACATGAAATCATCAACCACTTAATTTGAAATGTACCTTCTAGCATATTTTCCTGTACATGCTTTCATATAACTGTGATAGTGAACACTGTGGGCTAGGTTCTAATTTGAGTTTGAACTCAGGCGCTGAACTGTTTCTTTTCCCTGAGGTGCAATTTACATGAAGAAAATAGAGTTCTGTTTACCATGTATCAGCCAACTGTTTCTCACAAATGAAAGTTATAACCATAGATCTCTGCTGTGAAGCTTCGGGGTGAATGGCTTCCAGATTATGCACATGACGTCCAGGCAGACTGAAATTTGGCAGTTGTCATTTTAGGAAATCACTGGTGCACTAGACCCATATATTTACTATGTTCTTGTTCATGTAAAATACTTAAATGTACTCATGTGGTGGGCAGTTGTCAACTGTCTGCTGGAAACTGCTGGGAGCTTTTGAAGAAGAAGAGTTGGTTTTTTACATGCCAATTTTCTCTATCACTTAAGAAAGAATAAAACCGGCTTACAATAACCTTCCCTTCCCCACCCCACAACAGACACCCTGTGAGGTAGGTGGGGTTGAGAGAGCTCTAAGAGCTGTGACTAGCCCAAAGTCACCCAGCTGGCTTCAAGTGTAGGAGTGGGGAAACAAATCCAGCTCACCAGATTAGCCTCGGTCACTCATGTGGAGGAGTGGGGAATCAAACCTGGTTCTCCAGATCAGAGTCCACCACTCCAAACCACTGCTCTTAACTACTACACCACACTGGCTCCATAGCATGGGACCATAGCATGGGTGACATCATGATACAGGTAGAGTATCCCTTATCTGGACATCCCATATTTGGACTGATCCAAAAACTGGGACTGATCCCTTTGAGCCAGTATTCAGGCAGATCCATGCTGCCTGCTTTCAATGTTTTCTCTGACCTAAAATAATAAAATACAGTGTACACAGCATTGTAGGTGGAAACTAAAAGCCTGCTGTTGTTTGTTTGTTGTTGCTCTTGTTTAACAGTTGATACAGGTATTAGTTAGTTACACCTTTGCTTTCTGATGGTTCAATGTACACAAAATTATTAAAAATATTGTTTAAAATTACATTCAGGCTATGTGTATAAAGTAGATATAAAACATAACTGAATTTGGATCCCATCCCCAAGATATCTCATTATGTATATGCAAAAATTCCAAAATATTGCAATATACAGAAAGATCCAAAATACAGACCACTTCTGGCCCCAAGCAGTCTGAATAAGGGACACTCAACCTGTACATGATGCCCTGACATCGCTTACGGTTACATACCCAAAAACTGACATCGTGGTGACACTCTAGGAATTTCTCAAATCTCCATATATGTATCTGGAAGCCGCAGTGCGATTTTCCCCCTTCGTTTCTGCTCCCACTGCTCCACTGGTACAGTGGATCCTGGTGGACATCCTAGTGGTGGGGGATTGTATCTGCATGGTCAAGCCATATGTGGCCTCCCATTGTGTGGAATGAACTTCATGAATGAACAGACATAAGAAGGTTTAGTTTTGTTTGATTAAGTGTATGTCCACATAGCTCTCACAGATCCCATTGCTATTTTATGCATGTGCAAGCATTCTCAGTGATCCAATGGAAATATAGAATTAACATCCGGAAGATGACTATATGAACTGATATCCTAAAGATTTTTTTTCCCTGAAAAGGTACTACAGGAAAGCTTTCGGTCACTCAATTTTAACCCAAATATCCAAAGTGGCTAATATAATAAGTACCATGTTTTGCTTTATTTTTTTAATGCCTTTAAAGCCTAAATAGCACTAGGGCTCTTGTACTATAGCCCTTCAGACCTATTTTATTGCTATTATGTGGAATCCATTAAATGTTCTTTCAGTGGAAAAGGGTCCACTTGTTGGCAGATGGCTTGGCGTAACTTGGAGATCACTTAAATGACCACAGCCATGTGGGCAGAATTTCATGTGTGGCTCTTTCTCAGGGGATAATGCCCGTTCATCAAGGAAGGACCATGCCATCAGTCCTCACTTTTAGTTGATCCAAACCACAGGAGAGTAATGTTGAGCTGCCACAGCAGATGAACTGTGGTGCTTGCTTGATTTATCATCTCAGTTGATGATATCCAGACCTAAGTAAGACCTAGTCCCAATCACAAGGGCAACCAGAATAGTCCAGGGCACAGACTACTACTTCTTCTAAAAAGATCCCAAGTCAAACATATACTCTAGTTTCTTGTTTGTATTTCCCAATTTTCATTCCTTTCTGAGGGTGAAGAATCTTAAAGAAGAATCCCCTTTCCTGGAAACTTTCACTCCTGCCATTGTTCAGTCAATTCTAGCTGGCTACACTGGCATTTCTAATGAGCAGAGACAGCAGGTATTGTAATGCTCTTTGTGAACAGAATAGTGACTCTTTAGTACTATTTGGATATTAGGATAACTTACTACCATGTTCTTGGTCAGTGGTAGAACCCAGTGCCTGGTGACCCCACATTCTGTGTGCCTGGACACTTAGGACATTCTGGTATCCCTCCTCTACATCTGTATCCTGGTCACTATTTGAGGTTGGGGTCATGACTAGAGATCTGAAGGCCAAGGAACATAAAGATTACTCCCCCAGAGCTTTCAGCAAACAAACAAAAAGGAAATTATGGGAAGCACTCCAAAAACTCAAATGAAAAATTCTTTGTTTGGGAATGAGTGAAATACATGGTAAGCGTAATATGCGTAATATGAGGTTTTTGTAACCGACTCTGCAGCATGATAGGTCCTATATATGCTGTAGGCATAGGGAACATATTTTCATAACATCTCATTCCCCCCACACTTTAAAAAAAATATCCAGCCTGATGTAGAGTTCTGGGGACCTCAAAAGCTTGCACACTGTTTCGTGCTATTTTGATTGGTTTTATCAAAAGTGTTATGGCACTTGGTTTTTGACTATCTGTTGTAATTTAGTGCTTGCAAATGGAGGCTTCATATTTGGGATATTTTAAGCTTGCCTACTGTACTGTCTTAGACCATTTTATGGAGGATCACACATATATGCCCTTTAAAGTTTGCTGTGTGATTACTTGCTAGAGTGTAGTTCTATATTAAGTGTTGTTTAAGCGCTAGTGTGCTTTTTGGTGTTGGTTGTTCGGAGTGCGTAAATAGCACTAAGAACCAAAAGCGGACTTTACTAAATCAATATCCTTTGACTCTTTGACTTCCATATGCCTGAGATTTGTCCTTCTAGGTGATTCATCTTGCCAAACGTCAATATATGAGATCTGTTCAAAACTGCAGAGCACAATTGCTACTGAAGTCACTTAAGGTGCTTCAAACTATACAAGGAAGAACTCTGCTGCAAGCATTTTGATATTTACCAGCAACAACAAAAACAGTTCATACTCCACATATCTGTAAAACAAATACAGTCCGTCAAGTAAAGTCTAGTGAGATATACTATTAGGGTTGACAACCTCCGGATGATGGCTGGAGATCTGCTATTACAATTGATCTCCAGGCGAGAGAGATCAGTTCCCCTGGAGAAAATGGCCACTTTGGCAATTGGTCTGTATGGTATTGAAGTCCCTCACCTCTTCTGCCCCACCCTCCTCAGGCTCCCCCCCCCAAAAAAAAATATCCAGGTATTTCCCAACCCAGACCTGGCAACCCTAGATACTATCCATGCTAACGGAGTTAATGCAATTAACATCAGTATCTGTATGTGCATCACCAGCACATTAGTGCACCTTGAACTATTCTGTTTCAACAACAGTCATGATTATCAAAACATGGAAAAGAATGAGATGGTAATGAGGTAGATCTCATGAGGTGACAGAATGCTGAGTTGGTAGAACAGGCTACACCACCAGTTGCAGTTAATTACATTTTTCATTATTTGCAGGGAGTTGCTGTTGTTGCTGTTAACAATGAGATTTTTACCCCACCTTTCTGTGCCCATGGGGCCACCAAGGCAGCTTACAAATTAAAGCATACACATTAAATCTCATCTTAAAATAGGCTTGCCAACCTCCAGGTAGTGGCTGGAGATCTCCTGCTATTACAACTGATCTCCAGGGGGTTGAAATCAGTTCCCCTGGAGAAAATGGCTGCTTTGGCAATTGGACTTTATGGCATTGAAGCCCCTCCCCTCTCCAGACTCCTTCCTCCTCAGGCTCCACCCCCAAAATCTCCAGGTATTTCCCAAACCAGAGCTGGCAACCCCATCATGAAAGTCATTAAACCAACACACAAATGCATCATTAAAACAAGTTTAACCCAGAGCTTAAAATAAGTACAAAACATAAAAACAGCAAGGAGGGATCACTGCGGAAAGGCCAAGTTAAATAAACAAAAAAATCTTCACTCACTGGCAGAACAGAGCAACAGAAGGGGACTGGCAAATCTCCCTGGGAGAAAGTCCAGAGTTTTTGTGCCATTACCAAGAAGGCCCTCTGTGGGGTAATGAGAGAGTGGCGCTTAGGGTTGCCAGGTCCCTCTTCACAACCGGAGGGAGGTTTTTGGGGCGAAGCCTGAGGAAGGTGGGGTTTGGGGAGGGGAGGAACTTCAATGCCATAGAGTTCAGTTGCCAAAGGTGGCCATTTTCTCCAGGTGATCTATCGGCTGGAGATTAGTTGTAATAGCAGGAGATCTCCTGCTACTACCTGGAGGTTGGCAACCCCAGTGGCGCTGTCTGTTTTACCACCTACCTCATTCTATTGCTTTTGTATTTCAGACTGGAGTTCCATCTCCGACAGTGCAAGTGTTAATAAGGACCCATATAAATATTGGTATGGAAGAGAAAAGAGGAAAGTTAATCTATTGATGGCTAATAGCAGAACTCTCCTATAGGCTGGCTGTGATAATATTGGAAGTTTGGGAGCAATATTTATGAAACCTGCTGCTTCTCTAGGGTGGAGATTTCCCCACCAGGATCCAATGCAGTCTTATCAGTAATAATAATTTATTAATATGGTCACTGACCAGTAGAAAAGACGGCAACAACAAATGGCCTAAACATTAAAATTACATATTACAGCAGTGGTATCAATTGTAAGCATACGGGCCGCCTAAACTCCCGGACTGGACATGGCAACCCGATATGCAGGCATGCGACTACTGTTCCAGCCACGCGCCCGCCCCAAACGCTATTGGGACGGCCGCAGCGCTCTCAGTTGAAACTGACACGGCCGCTCCTGTGCGCTCCGTGCAGCCGGCAGCTAGGAAGTAGAAGCAAGGGCAACCTCCAGTGAACCTGAGAGACTCCATGCTCCTGTGCAGACTCTGATCCAGCCGCAGCCATGTCGTGGAAAGCAGACAGTCACGTAGTCCGTGCCAACACCCCCCTCTCCCATTGCAACATCACCAGCTTAATGGGCAATCAGCAGCGATCCTGATATCAGCGATGAGTCGTTCTTCCAGCTATGCAGCAGCGATCCCCAGACGTTAGCAGAGATTGCGCCTTTTGTTTGAAAACGTTAATCACTTCAGCAAAGATCTCCCGGTTCCTCCTGGGCTGCAAAAGCCATTGGAATCAGCCGAAGATTAATCCTTTTGTCACCTTTTGTCACCTGGGAACCTAGGAGGGGTAAATCCCCTCACCCTGCCCCCAGAAAAACAGTATATCTGGGGTGCCCACAGCCCATATGTTACCTTAGGGCAGGGATGGGGAACCTCAGGCCCGGGGGCCGTATGCGGCCCCCAAGGACATTTTTTGTGGCCCTTGGGAGCTCTGGGGCCCCACCGCAGAGGCTCGGCATAGGGCAGCCCTCCCTGAGAGTGTTCCTGGGGCCACGGCTTGCAGGGGTGCTGTGGTGCCCTTTGGACCTCCTCTCGTCGACTGATGGCTGTTGGCCGGTGAGAGGAAGGAGAGGGACGCTTCCCCCAAGGTTGCCCCCTATAGCCGCAGCGTGCCAGAATGCCGAGGCACACTGTAAGCCCCTCTTGCTGCCTGTTGGCTGTTGAGCAGCAAGGGGGGGGAAGAGGCCCGTGGTTCACGGCGGCAGAGCATGCAAGCAGGAGCCGATTGGGCTTCAGGGGGTCTTTTGTGGACTCTGGGGTGGGGAGGGCATGGAGCCTGGGGCCAGGTCACGTGGGGCAGGCGGGGGTGTGTGTTTGGGGGGGGAAGGCTTTTCTCTCCCCCTCTCTTTCTGTCTCTTTCTTTGTCTGTCTCCCTCCATCCTTTTCTTTCTCCCCCTCTTTCCATTTCTTTCTCCCTCTCTCCCTTTTCCTTTTTCTCTGTTTTCCTTCCTTCCTCCCTTGCCGATGGACCGCGGGCTGCGCCTCCCTGTGGCCTCGTTTGCTTGGGCCCACTGCTGGCTGCCCTCCCGCCTGGGAGGGGGGAGAGGACCGGGGGAGCCCTCCAGGCCTTCTCTGCATGGCCTCCCCTGGGGCTGCCAACCTCCAGGTGGTGGCCAGAGACCTGGCAACCCTAGCCTCTCCCCCTCCCACCAGGAGATCTACACCTGGTATGGCCCCCGAATGATGTTATAAATGTGCAAATGGCCCTTGGCAAGAAAAAGGTTCCCCACCCCTGCCTTAGGGCTTCCCATTTCATACAGCCTGCCACTCTGCCGGAGTGAGCAGCCATGCTAGAATACGCTGGGGGTTACCCATGCCCCCTGTTTATTCCCCATGTCCCCCTTTTTCTGCTATCTTAGTCTACTGGAACTTGGACAACTCCTCATCAGGAAAAAGGTACAGTATTTCCCAATCAACGACCTCCTGCCACGTTGGCAGCTGTCCTTATTCTACTACCTTTTATTTCTTAAGATCTCTGTATGTTTGTGTTGCATCATTGAATGAAAGAAACGACATAAACTCTCTTAATTCAGAATCCTTTGTCTGTCTTTATTCTTAAGGTCACAGTTAATGGGCTCTGGTATAGTTGGTTGATCTCGCTTTATAAATATTAAAGTTACCTATCTGCTCAGCTAATTCCCCAATTAAAGAGCATTTCGGGTAACACAGTGTCCTTTAAGATGATCATCAATTCCTTTTAAATACTCATATTTTTGCCCTGGCTTAATATAGCTCAATGAGAGAAGACTTTGGTATTTGATTATAATTTTTTTTCTTATAGAGAGCCAGTGTGGTGTAGTGTTTAAGAGTGGAGAGATTGTAATCTGGAGAACTGGGTTTGATTTTCCACTCCTACACATGAAGCCTGCTGGGTGACCTTGGGCCAGTCACAGTTCTTTCAGAACTGCCTCTCCCCACACAAAAGCAGGCAATGGCAAACCATCTCCAAACATTTCCTGCCTTGAAAAACCTACGGGGTTGCCATAAGTCAGCTGCAACTTGACGGCACACACACACACACACACACACACACAACCTAATCAATTACTACAAAAGGCAACCTTATGGATAGTCCTACAAGAAATGTATTTATAGCATTTCCAACCACACATACTTTCAAACAAAAACTGTTACTGTCACAGAAAGTGGACTACTGTAGCCAGCTTTTTCAGATGTGACTACAAAATACCTCTTATATTGCAATCACATGCATTCCAGATTAATTCCATTTATTTCAATGAGCACAGTCCAGGGCAGCTCTGCCTGAGATTGCACAGTCAGCCATGCATAATGCTATCTAGCTTGAGATGAATTTCATCTGGGGCTGTTTTCAACATCTTTAGTTCAATGTTTATTTTTCCCCCTTATGTTGAATTTGTGAAGCAGTCATACAGGTCAGAACAACATTAATTCATGTCGACAAAATATGTCCATTTGGAAGTGCGAACTGTTCTAAAAACGCAAGCTTTCAAAATGAAATCAAACAGGAAGTCTATAAGTAATTTTCATTCTGGTTGGATATCATTTTTTCATTGTGTGTATGCAGGGCTGGTGCCAGTCTTATTTGCACCCTGTGTGTGTGTGTAAAGTGCCTTCAAGTCGCAGCCGACTTATGGCGACCTCTTTTGGGGTTTTCATGGCAAGAGATTAACAGAGGTGGTTTGCCAGTGCCTTCCTCTGCACAGCAACCCTGGTATTCCTTGGTGGTCTCCCATCCAAATACTAACCAGGGCTGACCCTGCTTAGCTTCTGAGATCTGACGAGATCAGGCTAGCCTGGGCCATCCAGGTCAGGGCTATTTGCACCCTAGGCAAGGCTAACTACTTGTGCCTCTCCCTCTGAGGTCTGCTCCCTAGTTCGCCTAATGGTAGCACCGGCCCTGTGTGTGTGTGTGTGTGTAGGCTTGACGCTATTCAGTAATGACATAAAAAACAACTAAACTGAAAATAGTGTTTGAAAAGGTTTTCAGGTAACAACCAGGAATAAGAAATTCCTGGAATAAGAAATCAAACTTTACCACAGCAAGCCATAAGATATTTCTTAGTCTACCCGTCTTCTATGGTGAGGAGTGGTCCTCACCCACTCTCTACAAATTATTTTTTTATTGGTTATTGTTTCAAACTGGGGCTTTCCCACATCAACAGAATGCAATGAGATAAGGAAAAAGAGGGAGCAGGGTAGACCCTTCTTTGTTAGCCTAGTTAGACCCAGCAATTTTTTTTTCACTCAACCTCGCCTAATTGTCTTCTTTACTACATCCACTATTACACATGCATTTTTTTGTCTGTGAAGTTCCCATGATTCCCAGCATAGCCTTTTTGGTAATCAAAGGGACCCCATCCTCCCCTCCTCCCTTTTGCACCAGTGAAAAAGACGACTGGATCCAACCCTCTGTTTTTGTTCACCAACAGACCCCTCTCCCGTCTGTCTTTGAAGACAATTGAAAAAGAGGACATGCTCGCTCATTAGGGTTGCCAGGTCCCTCTTGGCCACTGGCGGGAGGTTTTTGGGGTGGAGCCTGAGGAGGGCGGGGTTTGGGGAGGGGAGGGACTCCAATGGCCAAAGCTGCCATTTTCTCCAGGGGAACTGATCTCTATTGGCTGGAGATCAGTTGCCATAGCAGGAGATCTCCAGCTGCTACCTGGAGGTTGGCAACCCTATTGCTCATGATATTGCTCCCTGTCTATTCAGTGCAATTAAATATATAATTACTTCTACAAAGGAGACACTCCCTTGGAATATGGCAGAGGTTCTACCTTTGGGGAATGGGGCAATCTCTGAGAATATCAGCCCATTCCTGAAGGGGGTGGGTGTAGTTAGGCTATGGCCAGGAACGGCACAGCCACACCTGAGAGGCTTCCCAACCAGAAAAAAGAAACTAAAAGTGCAGTTAAATAACCCCCCTCATGAAACTTCTCCATGGTGTAAGGGGTATTCCTGGGCCAAAAGGGGTTTGGAGGCTGACTAACATCAGCTGCACCCCTGGGAACATCCTGAGGAACACCCCCTGGACGCCAGCGTAGCCTCTTACGCTGGGACAATGCTGCCGGGGAGGGAGCACCGGCGCCCGAGGCCCTCACCACTGCACTGTCCCCAGGGGCCAGAGTAAGTCACCCTGCGCCGACATCCTTGCCACTTTGCACAGCACAAGTGGCACGGATGCTGGCGTAGGGGTCATGCCAGCTCCTATGCCCCCCTTAGGCATGGTATGGCTTCCATTGAAACCAATAGAAATAAGTTAATAATATAACCAATGATCCAAACAGATGTAAGAACTATAAGGGGGAAAACCTAAAAAAATAAAAAAAGGAATGCAAAATCATTAAAAATGACCACAGATCATAACGCTGTAATGTAGGGAATAAAACAAGATACAACCTTCTGGTCTCCTTTTTTCATCATGTTTAAAACTGCTTGAGTCTCTTCAAGTAAGGAAGGGAAGAAAAATGACTGAGAACAGCAGAAGGGGCAGGGAATTAATGACCATTTATAAACAGTGCAAAAAGAATTTTCAGGTCAGAGACAGCAGATATTAAGATAGAGGAAAAATCAATTCTATAGAAATTATTCACAACCACATTCACAAATGCTGTTCTTTGCACTATTTAATCACAGGATCATGGTTTTATACTTCTAACATTTGTAGGGTTGCCCACTCCAGATTGGGAAATCCCTGGAGATTTGGGGGTGGAGTCTGAGGAGGGTGAAGTTTGGAGAGGGGAGGGTCTTCAATGCCATAGAGTTCAAATGCCAAAACTGCCATTTTCTCCAGTAAAACTGATTTCTATCACCCAAAGATCAGTTGTAATAGCTGGAGATCTCCAACCACCACCTGAAGGTTGGAATGCTGCCCCCTGTGGGAGCTGCTCTGCTCTCTGCCAATGGGGTCTCCTGGAATGTAGCCCTCATCTCTGTATCCCTGCTAAAGTATCATGATGCCCATCCATCAGATTCCCTTTGGTAGATAGGCCCAAATGGCCCGACCACAGTTTCTGTTTTCCTGACTAACCCCTCCTGGGAAAATAAACAGTTTGCCATGGGGTCAGGAACCCTGATCATAACACAGTCAAGCATCCTGCATAATCTAAGGATGGGAGGGGGCTGTTTCCAAGCTAGTCCATCCTTAGCTTGAGTTCAGGTTGCTAACCTCTAGGTGGTGGCCGGAGATCAACTGCTATATCAACTGATCCCCAGGTGACAGAGATTAGTTCTCCTGGAGAAAATGGCTGCTTTGGAAGGTGAACTCTATGGCATTATACCTTGTCAAAGTCTCTCCTCTCTCCTAACCCCCTCCTCCCAATCCAGAGCTGACAACCCTAGCTTGAGTGGCCTAGTGGGCTGGGGAGGTGGTTGATAGGATTGCCAACCTCCAGATACTAGCTGGAGATCTCCTGCTATTGCAATTGATCTCCATCTGATAGAGATCAGTTCACCTGGAGAAAATGATTGCTTTGGAAGTTGGACTCTATGGCATTGAAGTCTCTCCCCTCCCCAAATCCTTCCCTCCTCAGGCTCCGCCCCAAAAACCTCCCACCGGTGGTGAAGAGGGACCTGGCAACCCTAGTGGTTGAGCAGCTCAATCCATTTTATTCTCAATAAAATAACCCATAAATCACTGTGGCTTGGTAGACTCAACATCAGCTAAGCCTTTAGTTGTTGGGGTGGCATGTCAGGGAGGGAGAGAAGATTTAACACTTCTCGGCATTATTTTATGTGGAGGTGAGGATAAACAAAACCACCAGTAAAGCCAGATCACCTGCTTGCCCAAAGTGATGGTAGGCTGCTTGTTAGCACAATAAAACAGAAGTCAAGGGGCACTTTAAGGATTAACAACATTTATTCCAGCATGAGCTTTCATGAGTCAGAGCTCACGTCTTCAGATGTATGTTAAAGGGAAATTATCTTGAATAAATTTGAAAGTTAAATTACTGGGGGTGGGGGAGGAGAGCAGTTGGAGCTTACAGTAATTCAGGCATGCTTAATGGATGTAGATTAACTATTAATAAGCTAATTAACCCACATGCTGGTTTCTCATTCCATATTTGGGGCACTGGTACAAATTAATTCCCTGTCAATGTAAATAAATCTGGGCAGGGCTTTAGGAATAAATGGGAAAGGGGAACTCTTCTATTTTAATAAAAGAATGGAGATGGGTTGAAAAAATGTAGCTCAACATTTCATAAATTTCATAGTTAAAAGCGCTTTTAAAATTACAATTCTATATATCTAATGCCACTGAGTTTTCCAAAAACATATAATTTGCCATATGTGAAATATTGGCATTGCCACATGCTCATTGTATACCTTTTTCAGATTTTTGGTGTATCCTTAAAATTGCTCGGTTTTAGGAAATGTGCTGCACAGAGGGATAGCTAAAGAATATGATTATGAACTAATATTATGTTTGTTGTCAGTAGAATGAACGTATATTACACAAAAACTGAAATCTGAGAGTGAGCTAGCACTGGAAGGATAGATGTTAATAGTTCAGAATGTTGTGAATAACTTACCAAACTGACCTACGATAAAAGGGCAATAGAAGAGGCAGATTTAGATACCTTTGTGGCATGTTTTGTTTTATTTATACCTTTTGGGAATGGTCAATTTCAGGATAATTTGCAACCATATGTTGTATTTTCTTTGATCTGATGTCAATGGTGAAATTATCCTGTAACAATAAGCCAAACAACAACAGCAATGGAAACAGAATTTTGCACATCCACTACCTTGAATCCCACAGTAAATGTCCACTAATGAAATGGGAAGGCAATTTTCACTTGTTTCCCTCTTCCACTGCAGATCCCTAATTAATCTCTAATGCTGTTCCTGAGAGTCCCCTGTATCCCATGAGTAGGGTGGCCAGCTCTGGGTTGGGAAATACCTGGAGATTTTTGGGGCGGAGCCTGAGGAGGGAGGGGTTTGGGGAGTGAAGGGACTTCAATGTCATGGAGTCCAATTGCCAAAGCAGCCATTTTCTCTAGGTGAACTGATTTCTATCGGATGGAGATCAGTTGTAATAGCAGGAGATCTCCAAGTACACATGAACACATGAAGCTGCCTTAGACTGAATCAGACCCTTGGTCCATCAAAGTCAGTATTGTCTACTGAGACCAGCAGCAGCTCTCCAGGGTCTCAGGCAGGGGTCTTTCACATCACCTACCTGCCTAGTCCCTTTAACTAGAGATGCTGGGGATTGAACCTGGGGCCTTCTGCATGCCAAGCAGAGGCTCTACCACTGAGCCACAACCCCTCCGCCCTGGAGGCTGCCAACCCTACCCATGAGATACATTTCAGGGAGCATCAATCTGCACTGAGAGCAGAGGAAGATGCATTATGCTGATGGAAAAGTCTTCCATTAGCAGAGCTTTATCATGAGAGCCAAGCCATGGTTCAGTAGAAGTGAGTTTAGATCTTTGGGTCAGCATATCCCAGGTATACTCTGTGGAAGAAACCTTCCACAGCTAAGAGTTACAGTTTCTGTAGAAATGTGAGTATGTATAGAGGAAACCATTGTTGCTATATAGAGGAAGAAGAAACATAGAAGGGAAGATGGCTAAGCAATGAAACAATTTCAAAAGTTGTATGATGATGGCTGTAGCTTGGTGTTCCTCACATGGTGCCCATGGACAAACGGTGCCCACCCATGGGTTTCCTGGAGCCCCTTTGCTTATTTCCCAAAGCATTTCTTCCCCAAAGCACAAGCCACTCCTGGATTTCCCCTACCACACTGAAGTAGGAGGTGCTTTTAAAAAACCCAGGAGGTATCACCTTTGAATTTGCAAAGATGTTTCGCTTGTAACCTCTCAGCATTTTGTGCCTGGTATCTGCCCTAATGACAGCCATTTTTTGTGGTCATGCCCACTTCCCATTTGCAGAATTCCAAAGCACCCACAGGCTCAACAAGACTGTCCTATTTGCCCACATTGCCAATCTTTAGAAACCTTCTGGTCATATTCTATATACTCTGGTTTCTCTTCAGATCCAGACAGCGCATTCCTGAGGTTTCGATGTGGGGGAACAGCGGGGAGGAGGTGCAGCAACGGTGCCTCCTAACCTGTTTCCCCGGTGCCAAAAACTGGGTGGAGGGGGAAGCCTTTTAGAGGCTTTTTTAAAGTTTAAACAGGGCTTTTCGCCCCATAGAGAAAAGCGAGGCTGCACCTGCTGAAAAGCAGGCACAGCCTCGCTCTTCTCAGCGCCGGAGTTTCCGGGGCGAAAGGGGACAGGAAGCTCCTCCCCCTGGCCCACTCTGGGAACACCTTCCGGGACACCAAAATACCTCCCGGGATGCTGGTGCAGGCCTTTATGCCAGTGGGATATCAACAGAAGGCCCCATTGGCATCCTGGGGTGGCGCTGCCGTGGCCCGGATACCAGCGTGGGAGGCCCTAACCCTGGTGCAGCACCTTCCTGGCCTCCTAAAGGCTTTCACCCTTAGAGCTCAGGAATGTGCTGTAAATAACTTCTGCATTAACAAAGAATGACCATTGTTATGAACACAATCCCCAAAAAAGCCTGTGCTATGCTAGAATGAAACTGTTTTTTGTCTGTCAAGTCATCTCATAGGTTTATGGGCCATGTTCAGTTGTCCTCTATACTAGCTCCCAATTAAGTGACATGATGTGATATGGCAGATTGAGCCAAATCTCAGAGCACAGCACTTTCTTATTTGTGATGCTCCATAACACAATAAATGGAGGAGTTGTAGCCCAAATAATGAATTGGAGAAAACTATCAAAACACCATGAAATTCAAGTGATCATGAAATTCATGGTCTATATAGCTCACATGAGAAGATCAATGTGGATTCTGGACCCTTTCCAGTATTTTTGTAATATTTCTTTGTAATAACAGTGGATGCTGGAGACAAACAAAAGGGATGGACTGCTACTTATAGGCTTTCCAGAAGGAACTTGCTGAGTATCATTGGAAACTTGATGTTGATCCTGTCAGATCCTGAGTTTGATCCTTACATTTTAAATCAAATCATACTGGCTTAAGCTGACTAAATTTTCTGTGCATCCCGCCACTGTTTTTTAAGTTTTCTAAGACCTGGTACTTCTCATCTTCATAGCAGTAAAAGCTGTCAGAAAGGTGGACCTTTAAAGCATGGGTGTCGAACTCAATTGTTATGAGGGCCGGATATGATATAAATGTCACTTGGCCATGCCTCGTCAGGCCAGATCAGGACTGCGGGGAGGTGGCTGGCTTGGCTGGCTCGTGGGCCAGATAAGAGCTCTCAAGGGGCCGGATCCAGCCACTGGACCGTATGTTTGACACCCCTGCTTTAAAGACTCCTGCTGTCCAGTACACAGAAATTTCAGTTGACCTCAAACATCCCTGTGACATAGCTCTAGTATTTCTGGTCTTATTCTTATTCCTTTTCAAGTGGCAGAGAATATGAAAGGGCCATTGCCAGTACTCCCTGACCATATTTTAAAATGCATACGTTAACTGCATAGTCATAGCAATGAGTTCTTTGACTGAGTTTGTGGACCAAATGTAGGTGGGATTTTCTGGATTTTCTCTTTTACAGGAGTTTTCTGATGCATACTGGTACATCTTCAGCTTTAAAATATACACACATGATAGCCTCAGACAGAATCAAAGGGAGGGGCTGTGGCTCAGTGGTACAGCATTTGCTCGGTATGTCCCAGGTTCAAACCCCGGCATCTCCAGTTAAAGGGACTAGGCAAGTAGGTGATGTGAAAGACCCCTGCCAGAGACCCTGAAGAGCCACTGTCGGTCAGAGTAGACTATATTGACTTTGATGGACCAAGGGTCTAATTCAGTATAAGGCAGCTTCATGTGTTCATCTGTGTTCAAATACGTTATCGTCACTGTCACAACCTTTCTGTTGTCATTTTATACCACATTACCAATAACAAGCCTCTCAGCTGGAGATTTGTGAACCACCTCACTGCCCAGAGCCTCCTTTTATTTTATTATACCAAATCCACCCTCAAACATAAGTGTGTGAAGTAAAGTAGGTTTTTTTAAAAAAATAGTGTTCCTTCTTTTACTAACTGAAAGTAACAACAGTAAGTAATCTCCTGAAAACTTTAGAACTGCCAATTGTTATGGCACCTTGCTGTCTCTAAAGGGCAGTCTTTCAAACAGAAGCATTAGAAGATATTTCCACTAAACAGGATTGCCCTTAGGCATTTGTAGAGATTTATTCCCACTTGCCAGCAATCATTTTGCTGATGGCTTTCTTGAGATGACAATATATAAGCAGAAGTGGGCCCTGTTTGCTCATTATCCTGTTGTGATGGCGAGTCTACCTTTCCGGGGCAAATTGTTCGCTTATATTTTCTGGAGGCAGATAGTGCAGACTGGTGGGGAGATGGAAATAAGAGGCTTATGCTATGGCAGGGAGCATGGAGATGCCCAACCCCAACTGGAAGCCATCTTGGGTGAGGGAGAAGTCATTACAGGAGACTGTCCTTTTGAAGAGCCACCACCCATACAGTGGCTGAACCTGACAAAATCTGGAGGTTATGGACAAGCATAGCAGTTCTCTTCTTCTCACAAGACTGCTCTCCTCATGAAACGGGCCAGCAGACGTGCAGAAGTTGAAGCAGTGTCTTCAAAAGGGTTTGGGATGAGGTCAGAGATGAGTACCCCACTACTCAATCCAGGCTGTGCAGGAAAAGAACCACAAAGAGGAAGAGGGGGCAGGCATACTCAAACACTCCCCCCTTTCCCTCTGAGGTTACATAGGTGGTGACCCATGGCCACCAGTGACTCGGAGGGCAGGGATGGAACCTCCATCCCCCACATGCTATGCACAGCCTCTGCAATAGGCAGAACACATGGAAAAGACAGGACAACTGCTTGCTTGTATTTTCAGGAAGACGGGGAGTGGGGGAAAGAACAGTGACAGAGACTAGGCAGCCCTATATGCTACAGTTCCCTGCTATGAGAAGCAGTGCACCTACAGTGAGCAAAAATATACTTTTATTGTAGTATATGGAAAGCAAGCATGCTATTGCAGAGAATACTGGAGGAAATATGCAAAGAAAGACAGAGAGATTAGGATAAGGAAGAATCTGTGATCTCACTGCAGTAGAGTTCAATAAAGATGAAAGTACTGAGATCTCTTGATGTCTAATTTCATGTAAAAGCAGCCATGTAATTTCAGTGACAAATATTATCTCCCTCAGCTGCTATTAGCTACAGTAGGCAAAAAAGATAGACGACCTCCTGGGTACACTAAACAAAGGGAAATATCATCTGGTTAAAAAGCTGGTGTAATAATAAAAATAAAGAAAATAAATATATTAGAAGAAGAAGAAGAAGAAGAAGCAGCAGCAGCAGCAGCATTGGTTTTTATATGCCAACTTTCTCTACAATTTAAGGAGAATCAAACCAGCTTACAGTCTCCTTCCCTTCCTCTCCTCACAACAGACACCTTGTGAGGTAGGTGGTGCTGAGAGTTCAGAGAGAACTGTGACTCGCCCAAGGTCACCCAGCAGGCTTCATGTGGAGGAGTGGGGAATCAAACCTGGTTCTCCAAATTAGAATCCACCTCTCTTAACCACTACACCACACTGGCTCTATCTTAAAAGGGAAAACAAACCAAATTGAACCAAGTAATGTCTGTACACACTCATAAGGCATGCATTGGTAACTGTGTGCAGGTGTTGGCAGGAAGGCTGTTTCCTACCATAGGCTGCTCGGAGCATAAGATATGAGCTAACATAAGTATTTGGTAGACCTTTGCATCTGTTTGGAGCCATATGTCTGTTTGCATCCTGAAGCACACAGCATACCTTTCCATAAGGAGACACTGTTCGAGGAAGGGTCTTCCTGTCCTTCACATGAAACGTATTTCCTGCGGAAAAGTTAGCCAGACAAGAAAACAGAAACATTCCTGCTATCCTCAGCTTCAAGAACGCTAATGCTGTGTGTGCTGTGCTTGTAACAGCCTTGAGGCTACTTGAAGTGACACAAAGGACCAAGGCAGCCCCTGGCTGACTCCGGAATCAGTGAGCTGGAAAGATGGCTGGAAGCCGCTTTTGCCGCCCTCCTCTCTGCTTCAATTTGATTATAGCTACAGCTGAGGCTCTTACCCAATGTGTCTATTAGCATTCCCGTCTGTGCTTTCAAATTCAGCACATCTTGAGGTCAGGCCTGGTGATGGACGTTGTAAACATCACTTCCTTTTCTTACATGAGAAACGCATCGAGGGCTCAGAGAGGCTGCCATGAAATCCTGTTATCTCAATGTTACTGTTTAATTAGTCCATTTTGCCCAGTTTGATTCTGAGACAGAGGAATGATACGCGCCAACCCCTTCCCGCACGCACTCATCTCCAAGCAGCGTCATTTGAAAGCTCAGTTTTCAGGGAACGGGGGTCTGATTTGGATGCAGAAATGTTAAGCCTCCCCCCAATTATCTTTCCTTGACCTGAAATGCCCCCAGCCCCCCCTCCATTTCCGGTCAGCAAAACAGAGGGAGAAGTCTCCCCCCAAAAAACCTACACCTAAAGGGAAGAAAACCTGGGAATGCTGCAGACTTAATGTGGATAAGCTTGAATGTTGACCACATAAAGTCTGCAGCATTCCCAAGTTTTCTTCCCTTTTTGTTTTTTCTATGCCTTCCCCCTTGATTGATAGATAGATAGATAGATAGATAGATAGATAGATAGATAGATAGAGAGAGAGAGAGAGAGAGAGAGAGAGAGAGAGAGAGAGAGAGAGAGAGAGAGAGAGAGAGAGAGAGAATTTTGCACCATCCTTTTTCTGTCTTTCTGAGTTTTTGATTATTTCCTATGGACTGTTGCCTATATCAATCTGCTATACTTTCCCTCAATCTCAACATTTTGAGTTTCTTTCAGTCAGAAACTAACTTTTCTCTCGCACACTCTAAAGCAGTTGTGACTAGTTAGCAGCAGTGTTCCCACTGTCACTTTTCTAGTGCTCTATCTTTGCCCATATTTCCTGGCAATTTTTTTTCATTCTTTTCCCCTCCTTCCTTTATTGTCTTTTCTCTATTTTCAGTACTGTCAACTTCATTTATTTCTGTACGTGTTTAGAAAGGTGGACATGTAAACTTCGGACGATGCTTGCTACCTTTTAAACTCTGCAAACGTTGGAGGTGATATTAGCAAGATAATATCCAGTTTCCCACCGCCTTCCCTCCCCTGACAAGTTAGGAGGCTGAGCAGAATAAGACTTCGCATTCCGCTTTCCCCCGACAGTGTTTTGCTTTGTTTCTCCTTGAGCAGTGCATATCCCTGAAATGGTTTTGCTCATCCCTCAGCATGTTGCAATTACACACAAATAGCCAAATTTTCCTTCTTGCTGCAGAGGTTGTTTGCCACCAGCATGGCTGCTCTCTTGTTCTCTCCTTGTCATGTTTCAGCATCCAGAATATCCATTCATGATAGACCTACTTTACTTGTAGGGGAAGAGCTGAACTGGTGTGGGCATGTTAATTTTTTAAATGCTACAAATCATAGTGCCATGCAGCGGGTGCCGCTGACCTCACATTGTGCCTTGTAGAAATGGCATTGAGGAAAATGGATAACAAATACCAGTAGTGTGGCCCTAACTTCAAGAGCCACACAGGCAAGTGGAATGATGAATAAACTTTGGCATGTTGGGAAGGGGTAATTGGATACAGCGGGGCAAGCAGCACAATTCAGTTCTCTTCCTTTCCACTGATAGAAGTCTATCACTTAAAGGGAAGAAATATAGCAACATGGCTTTTGCTGCCAGCTCTGACTGTTAGCAGCAGGGATTCCAGTTTCACAGAACTGATTTTTAGGGGAGGTTCCTCATTTTGATCATGTTCTTTCTTCCGTCCCTGTAGGAGAGAATGAGAAGGAGGGAGGGGGAAATCTCTCTCTCTCTCTCTCTCTCTGCAGGCTGCCTCTGAGTATAATGAGACAGAAGAGGAAATTCTGTCAAAACTAATATTTCTCCAGTGGAAGACCTTCAGAGGGAAATGGCCCAGGACTCAGCAGGACAATTTGCCCTTAAATGCAAGATACATCCTAACATATTGTACCAGAAGTGTTCCTAATTCCTTTTGCAAACAGACAAAGGAAAAGCCAGGACTAATGAGCTGAAACCCTTTCATCAGTTTTTTCTTACCGGAAATAGGAAAAGTACTCCCCACCCTTACAGCTAATTCAGGATAAAAAATGGTAAAGGTAGTCCCCCGTGCAAGCACCGGGTCATTACTGACCCATGGGGTGACATCACATCCCGACGTTTATTAGGCAGACTATGTTTACGGGGTGGTTTGCCACTGCCTTCCCCAGGCATCTACACTTTACCCCCAGCAAGCTGTAAAGTAAGATATAACAGAGAAGTCACATGAGGTTCATTCACAATGCAAATTCGAATCCCTCCTAGTTTCAGAATCTGCATGAGAGGTAATATCAGTAAATAAAATTCCATTTTAGTTTTCAGTCTTGTCATTTTTTTTCAAGGTATCAGTTTTTTAAAGCATCACGTCCAGGTATTCATTATAGATGCTACCGGGTTTTCCAGAGGCAGAAGAGGAGGAGCCACTTATGACTATTAAAATGTTATGCTCAAGATTGTGTGATCCATCTGGACAGAAAACTTGTAGGAAGGAGGTTGCAGTGCTTGCGTGGAAAAACTGGGAGGAACCAACCCTATACAATCATCTGTGCATATATTTTTTTTGTAAGTGAGAACATTACAAACTGGTCTAATATGTCTGCCTCCCTCCAAAATCTCCACTGTCTTCAACATGTTGAAAATCCAAATAACCATGTTAAAGAGCTTGCCGCAAAATATGAAAAACACATCTATTTATAAAGCTGTCTACTTTTCTCCACCATTCTCACAGAGTATACCACCAGTTAATATCTCATAACAGGTTATGAACCTTTTGTTGCGTGGGAGGTTTTCCTTCCATTGGCCGGATGTGCTGAAACATTCAGTACTTGAAAGGCCACCCAAGAATGAAATCTTCCAATTACCAGAGTGGCAAAATCCATGACATTGTATCCTTTATTCCTTTCTTTTTCAGACTTCATCCCCCTCACTTCCTGGAGACACTTGTTCTTTATTACCATTTTTAACATATAAAACAGAAAAGAGTTTTGAACATTCCAGCATTGTGTGTGTGTTAAGTGCCATCAAGTCACTTCTGACTTATGGTGACCCTATGAATTAATGCCCTCCAAAACATCCTATTATTAATAGCCTTGCAAAATGAGGGTCATGGGTTCCTTGATTGAGTCAGTGTTGGGTCTTCTGCTTTTCCACTGTCTTCAACTTTTCCTAGCATTATTGCCTTTTTCGGTGAGTCTTGCCATCCTATAATGTGACCAAAGTACGATAGCCTCAGTTTAGTCATTTTAGTTTCTAGGGAGAGTTCAGGCTTGGTTTGATCTAGACCACACTTATTTGAATTTTTGGCAGTCTACTGTATCTGTAAAATTCTTCTCCAGCACTACATTTCAAATGAATCTTCCTTTCAGATTTCTTCATTGTCCAACTTTCACACCCATACATAGTAATAGGGAATACTGTAGTATGAATTATCTTGATCTTGGTTGCCAGTAACACATCCTTACACTTAAGAATCTTTTCTAGCTTCATGGTTGCCCTTCCCAGTCTCAATCTCCTTCTGATTTCTTGGTTGCAGTCTCCCTTTTGGTTGATGATGGAACCTAAAATCTTGAACAATTTCAATTTCTTCATTGTCAACCTTAAAATTGTGAACTTCCCCAGTAATCATTACTTTTGTCTTCTTGATGGTCAGCTGTAATCTTTCTTTGGCACTTTCTATTTTAACCTTCATCAGGAGTCATTTCAAGTCTTCACTATTTTCTGCCAGTAATGTAGTGACATCTGCATATCTAAAATGGTTAACATTCCTTCCACCAATTTTCCTCCTCCTTCATTTAAATCTAATACAGCTTTCCTTGTTATATGTTCTAAATATAGATTGAAGAGATAGGGAGATCAAATACATCCTTGTCTGACACCTTTGTCAGTGGGAAACCATTCTGTTTCTCATTATTCTGTCTTAACAGTAGCCTCTTGTCCAGAGTACAGGCTGCACAACAAAACAAGCAGATCTGTGGCACACCCATTCCTTTTAAAAGCAAATGTAGCATTTCATGATCTGCACAGTCAAAAGTTTACTATAATCTATGAAACACAAGTTGATTTTCTTCTGAAATTCTCTTTGTATGCTCCAGCAACCACTATAAATTAGCAATGTGATCTCTAGTACCTTTTTCTTCTCTGTATTCAGCTTGAACATCTGGCATTTCTCATTCCATATATGGTAACAGTCATTGTTTTAAGATGTTGAGCATCATTTTACATGTGAGAAATCAATGCAATGGTCCAATAGTTGTTGCTGTCTTTGACATCTCCTTTTTTGGAACTGAAGTGTAGATTTACCATTTCTAGTCTGTGGTCCATTGTTTTATTTTCCATATTTGTTGGCATGTTTTTGTTAACATTTTGATGGACTCTGTTTCTGTCACTTGGAATACCTCTATTGATATCCCATCTGGTGGTTTTTTTTTCTTCCAATTGCTCTCAGTGCAGCTTTCACTGCACTTTCTAAAACTGCAGATTCTTCTTCAAAAGATTCTTCTTGGAAGGAATAACTAATTGTTAGGGCTGTTGAATTAAAAAAAATTCTTTTTTATTTGGATTCGGGGTTAAATGGCCTTTTTTTCCAGGGAACCCTGAATCCCCCTATATCGGTCTAGGTAGGAATTCAGGTTTAAATTCGGGATTCCTGACAAATTCGGCCATTTTAAACCCATTTAAACCCATTTGTGGCTTTCTGCCGCTCTGGGGGGCATCTTTTGAGCTAGAGGTCCCATGTTTTCAGGGTAGCTTGGAAGGACCCTCCTTGCAAGAACCCATATATTTGGTACAGATTGGGTCAGGGGTTCCAGAGTTATGGGGTCTGGAAGGGGTCCCCCCATCCGCCCATTGGAATGAATAGAAGCCAGTTTCATCCCATGCAAGAGGCTTGGATTTTAAAAGGACATTTTCCTGTGTGCTTGAAGCTGGCTCAATCTGCAAATGAATCGTAAGGAGACTGCCTATTTTGCATTTGTATATGTCTCCAGCTTACCCTCTGCAACTAGCTATTGAGAAGTGCCTTCCAACTAGCTGAAGAAAGGCGAGGCAAACAGATCTCCCTGCAGTTTGAACACACTGCAACTTTTAAATCACGAGAAGAGACCACAGGCCAGGCCTAACTCTGGCCGATGCCAACTCCAGGCCACAGCAGGGTTTAGAAAGCCAGAAGACTTCTTCAGAGACCAGTGCACACTGCCCAGCCCAGGCCACAGAAGTTCAAATCGTAAATTGCCCTGGAGTGGAGCTTTCTTTATTTCAAATTGAAACAAAGAAAGCTCCCGTCCAGGGCAATTTATGATTTGAACTTTTGACCTGGCCAGCAGAAAGAACTTAACTCCCTGGTGTCAAAGAAAGCAGGAAGGCGTGGGGGATTCCCACGAACTCGCAGAATTTAATCAGCATTTCCCCGAAGCTGCTTAGTTTGGCTTCGGGAATCTCCAGTGGTTTTTGCCTTCGGTTCATCCCGAACGTGGAAGACACGAATCAAACTGGATTCGGCTGATTTCTAGTTCGGGATCAACCGAATCGACAGGCCTACTAATTGTGCCATCTGATTTGGGGGGTTCTGTCTTCCAGTACTATCTTTTTTTTTTTTCATTTTGGGTTGTCTCATCATAGGGTTTTTGAGGTAAGAGATGATCAGACATGGTTTACCATTGCCGTCTTCTACGCAAGTACTAACCAGGGTTAGCTGAAGTATCTCTGCCATTGTCTATGAAAGATCCTCTGCCAATGTCACCTTCCACTACTGCTGATGCCCAGTACCTATCCTTCAAGTATTCCTCCGCTCCCATCACCATAGGAACTGACTGTTCTGCTTATGTGGCCACTGATCCAAGGGGTGGATGCATCTTAGTCTGTGGTCTCAGCTGTGACCTTTCTACCTTGAGTGACTCTTCTGGGAGTTTAGCCTCTTAACAGAGACTAGACCCCTTATGGTATTGATATCAGTCTCAGCTTCACTGACACACACAAACCCCCTCAACACTTTAAGGTGCTCTTCAAGATGTTGTTTTTTTTTTTTTTTTTACAACATTAGTACATGTTTGCCAAGTATAAACATGCACAGTGTGGTCATTCATAGCATATCCATGTCATGTTGTCTTCAATACAAGGGTAGAAAATATGTGAATGTGCTACTTAGAGAAATGAGTTCCATTTGCTAGTGATTGTGTTAATACTGCAAATAATCTTTCTTATTTTAATTATAACAGGGTAACTAAACTTGGAAGAACAAATAATTCTTCCAATATGTGACAATGGCAGCGAGAATTTTGTGTGCCACCTACTGGAAGGCCAAAAAGATTCCTGAGATAGGAGAATGGATTACAAAAATGCATGAGTTTGCAACTATGTCAAGACTAACTAATTTGCTTCAACGAAAGTCGATTGACGCCTACAAGAAGAGATGGCAACCCATTTTTGAAAGATATGTATGATAAAATACGATAATGAATAGATAAATCGGTCTAAACTTAGATTAGCAAAAATATGAGTAGAAGACATTGAATAAAAGACGAAGTGTAAACACATGATAATTTTTCAACAGGTGTTAATTGTTAAGTAATTTTAAAGTATAGAGACTGATTAATGATGAGGCGCAGAGTGGTAAAGCTGCAGTACAGTAGTCAAAAGCTCTGCTCATGACCTGAGTTCGATCCCAACGGAAGTTGGTTTCAGGTAGCCGGCTCAAGGTTGACTCAGCCTTCCATCCTTCTGAGGTTGGTAAAATGAGTACCCAGCTTGCTGGGGGTAAAGGGAAGATGACTGGGGAAGGCACTGGCAAACCACCCCGTAAACAAAGTCTGCCTAGGAAACGTTGGGATGTGACGTCACCCCATGGGCCAGGAATGACCCGGTGCTTGCACAGGGGACCTTTACCTTTACCTTTTTATAGAACTGTAATAGAATTTTATGAGTTAGTATTTACTAATGAATGCTTATATAGAGAGAGAGTGTCCAGGGTATGTCTAGCAAAGAAATTTTATCAAGGGCGCGGACAATGATGACTGTACCTTCTCCCCCCCTTTTTTCTTGCCTCTCCTTTTTTCTTTTCTGTATCCCTTTTAAAAATAAACAAACAAATAAATGAAGGATAACTAAACTTTAGCTGTGTACAGACATCTGTTTAAGCAGCAATGACAGTACAAATGCACTCAAACTACAATTGGAGATTGTGGCTGCTAAATTCCTTTCCAGCTGATACTTGCATTATTCTAAATTGTTGCTAGGGGTATGGTTGTGTAATTATCAAATACATTACTGGATAATGCCTGTGACATCATTAATGACAAGAGCCATGACAACATGGGGCATTCTCAAGCACCTTTCTAAAAGTTCTTATTTCTTCTTCTTTCAATCTTTCCATTTTCCCACAGAAGGATTGTGTTTCTGCAGGAGTGCTTTAGCATTCATGTCATCCTTTATAGGAGGGAAAGCAAGGCAAGGCTACCATGCAGAGAACTTTCTCTTTCTCTCCTGCTCTGTAGGATGTTGCTTGAATGCACATCAGGCACACTTAAAGAAAAAAAAGGGGGGAGACTTTCCTGCTCATTCAAGCTCTTAGCATTCCATGGGGGTCCACCCCTCAGTTTCATCAATGGTGAAGCTGCTTATATGGTTTCCCAAAACTATAATCTATGCATAGCCTTCCCTGTCAATGGAACATTTGCCAGTTCTACCAACGCCAGCAGTTATAACCTGATCATATATCCACTGGGTGAAAAGAAGAACTCATATAAATTTGTATGGAGCATAATGCTGTTGCTTCCTTTCCTCCCTCTGTGTGCTCTGCAATACTGGCACGTCTGCTTGTCTGCCCTTATTGCTTTGGGAAATCATTTTTATATTGTTTATATAAAGTGTAATCGGAAAATATTAGCTTGGATTTTTTTTAAAAAAATCAGAATTTCTGCTACCTTTGAAGATTAAGGATATGTGAAAGACTGGTAAAAATATGAGTTTTATTAAATAAATGTGAGGGCTTTTCTGTCTTTATAGAGGTTTACAGAAACAACCCCCCCCCCCCATGCCTTGAGTGCTAGCAATAAATAAAAAGATGGGATACAAACAGTACTATTTCATTAAGATAATTTAAACTACCCCTCCCCACATGCTGCTGCATTATGTTGATTACATTACAGCAGTTACAGGGAACAGGGTAGGAGATTGACAGGGCCATCCTAAGCAGAGCGGCATCCTTCTAGGCCCACTGATTTCAATGAATGTAGAAGGATGTAAGTGTGTTTAGGACTGCACTGTTAAATTCTCTTCGTAAAATATGGCCGTTTATATCCCATCATTTCAGGCATTGCTAGAATTCAATGAAAAAGAGTACCTTGCAATATACAGAGCAAAAAAAAAGCTGGCAGGTGTTATTAAAAGCCCCGGAAGGATCTGACAGAATAAACAGCTTTGGAAGGAGGAGCGATGCAAAGGAATGAATGGCGAGCAAGATGAGGGCCAAAGAGAATTGATCGTGGAGGGCAGTTAAGTATAATATACCTCAGGAGAAGGAGGTTTGCAGGATCGACTGATCTTCCCGTCCATGCAAATAGTTTCCTGGCTTAACTGGAACACACTGTTCTCTGCTCTGCATTAGGGATCTGATATTTCTAACCTGCACCAGCAGCAGGGTTGCCAACCTCCAGATAGTAGCTGGAGATCTCCCACTATTACAACTGATAATCTTTAATACAGTCCAAGACCAGCAGATAAACAACTGATAGAAATCAGTTCACCAGGAGAATATGGCCACTTTGACAATTGGACTCTTTGGCAATGAAGTCCCTCCCCTCCCCAAATCCCACTCTCTTCAGGCTCCGCCTCCAAAATCTCCAGGTATTCCCAACCCGGAGCTGGCAACCCTAACCAGCAGCAGCAATCATGGGTGCCAAATGTTAAACAAGGTTAATTTTTGCTGAATTTTGGGCATTGATTGGGATGATAAATAATCATTTGTTTGTTTTGTTTGTTTGTTTTTGGGTCCTGATCTTAAACCTTTGAAATCCCATTGGTTAAAACTTAGTGTGCTACCTTAAGGACATATCTAGAATTTGTATCCAATTCCCCAAGGATCAAGGATATGTCTATCAGTTAAGGATACACATATACATTATTTAAAATACACACAAAAAGTTAACCAAGAAAGGATCAAACTCCCATTTGTGTAAAGTCTAGAGACAAGTGGTAAGCAAGACACAAATTACTGTAGGCTGGATCTTTTGCAGTGGCATTTATTGTTACATAGAATCATAGAGTTCGAGGGGGCTATACAGGCCATCTAGTCCAACTCCCTGCTTAATGCAGGATCAGCGTAGAGCACCCATGGCAAGTGTTTGTCCAGCCTCTGCTTAAAGATTGCCAGTGAGAAGGAGCTCACCAACTCCCTAGGCTGTACATGTGGCTTTACCTTTAAAGAAGTGAAAAGCCTTTGCATACATAATGCTCTAACAATTGTTACCTTAATGAAGTAAATAGGTTTAGACAGGTTAATCCTACTCAGGCTTGCTCCTTGTATCATGCCCAATGTGAAGTGGAAATCATTTGGATCCCAAAATCTGTTGTAGATCCAGCATTTACAACAAAAAAGTGGAGAATGCACATATCATGATTAAAAGGCTGATATAGTTTTGTTTTTAGGGATTAGCCTTTCCTTCAAGATCCATTTCCCCTTTTAAAATTATGAGGGCGTATAAGTCATCCTAATTTAAAATGAAACAACTTTTGCATGTGGGTCTTGATGCCTTTATTGCTATAAGGAGAATATGAATATTTTTGTGCCATATATTTTTGCTATTGGGCGTAGTCAGTCTTGCTGTTGTGCACTGTTGATCCAGAGACAGTTCAGCAGCATTAACTCAGATGAAAGTAGCAGAATTATCATTGTTTGAGTGTGTGTGTGCTTAAAAAAACACCTCTTGGGATGCAGTATTTTCCCTTATGATGTCTTTCATAACATTCTAAAAATGATTAAACGTGGCCAATTCAAGTAAGTCCATAAAGATGTAGACTAATCCCAATGGGAATGAAATAAAGCAATATCAAGCAATTTAGAGAATAATGAAAAAGGAACCCCACTCTTCAGAGCATAACAGATGAAGTTGGCAAATATTTATGCTAAGACTTCTCCTAGCCACATAATTACTT
The DNA here is from genome assembly GCF_029931775.1 of Euleptes europaea. Taxonomy (NCBI): domain Eukaryota; kingdom Metazoa; phylum Chordata; class Lepidosauria; order Squamata; family Sphaerodactylidae; genus Euleptes; species Euleptes europaea. Next base: position 61,908,208 of record NC_079319.1, read on the forward strand.
GCTATTTGTCCTCTTACTTTTCAAACATGTAATAATATGGGTGACATTCAGCCAGTGTTTTCTTTCAATCTCAACTAATTGCCCTCCGTAGTACAGCCTTCATACCACATGGTTTTTGTCCATATATTGCCATGATCCCCAGCACTGCTTTTTTTGGAGACCAAAATGGAGCCCAACCTTACTTCTTCACCAGTGGGAAAGCTGCTTGGATCCCACTGTGCATCTGGAGCATCACTAGAACTTAGGGTAGGACAGGTGATGCATACTCACAAGTCTATAAGTCTGTATCCTAGAAAAACAATAAGTGAGAAAAGGAAATAGACTTCATTGCTTTTCACAGTACATTTGCAGGGCAGGATATATATTTTTCAGAAAAAACAAATAAGCAAGCAATACAATTGGTTCTTGTAGGTTATCCGGGCTGTGTAACCGTGGTCTTGGTATTTTCTTTCCTGACGTTTCGCCAGCAGCTGTGGCAGGCATCTTCAGAGGAGTAACACTGAAGGACAGTGTCTCTCAGTGTCAAGTGTGTAGGAAGAGTAATATATAGTCAGAAAGGGGTTGGGTTTGAGCTGAATCATTGTCCTGCAAAAGTAACAAAGGGGATGTGCTAACCATCTTTTGCAGGACAATGATTCAGCTCAAACCCAACCCCTTTCTGACTATATATTACTCTTCCTACACACTTGACACTGAGAGACACTGTCCTTCAGTGTTACTCCTCTGAAGATGCCGGCCACAGCTGCTGGCGAAACGTCAGGAAAGAAAATTCCAAGACCACGGTTACACAGCCCGGATAACCTACAAGAACCAATGAACTCTGACCGTGAAAGCCTTCGACAAAATCCCAGTTTATTTGAAAAGTATTTTTAAAAGTTTTAAAAGTTAAGTTAAAGAAAAATGCTTTGGCCTGGTATCTCTATAAATTTCTATAAAGGACGGCTCTATAAATTTCACAGTAATGCCCCCTCCTTACTTTATCCTTCCTATCTCTCCACCAGGCAACATTCTCCATCCCCCCCACACACACTTTCTATCTCTTACTCTACTATCAATCTTTCTCTCTATCCACTCTGTATGTGCAAACCACATATGACTGGGTGCAGATTCCTTTCTTACCAGAAAATTGTCTGCCTGTCTTGTTGCAAAAGTGTATTTCATTGACTACTTAGGACTTTAAAGGTAAGAACTAGCATTTTTAATTGAACCAGAAACAGGCAGCCAACCAGTACCTTTTTGGCACAGAAGGGATACTGTCTCTGTATCCTGCCCCTATTAACAGCCTGGTGTCCATACTTTGGACCAGTTGATGTTTCTGGATAGTTTTCAAAGGCACATTGCAGTAATGTAAACTGGATGTGATCAGGTCATGGATCATCGTGGCCCAATCAAACTTTTCAAAGCATGTCATAGTTGGTATATTAATTGAAGTTGATAAAGTACTAGATGCCATGGAGAAGACATAAATATCTATCCAGCAGTGCCTCCAAACTATGAACCTGTTCCTTCAGGGGAGTACGCTCCCCCCTCCCTAGACTTCAATCTGCAAGCAGCTTTGTTATTAACTAAAAGTGCCTCAGTCTTGTCTGGAAGGAGCTTCAGGGTATTGGGCCCTCATTCATCTCAATAGCTTCTCCATGGATTGCCTCTGGACTTCCACTCAGGTAGAAAATAAAGCTGAATGTCACCTGCATATTGGTGGCACCTCTACTTTCATCAGTTTCATGTACACATCAAAGAGAGCTTATAAGTACCTGTTTTTACTGGATTATATCCATGCTTTTTAAAAAAAGAATGTCGTTATTCTCAGTGTTATAATGAGCACAGAATATGACACAGAAATGCCTATCCAAGGTAGTGTTATGTGTGTGTTTTCACCATGGATCAAATGTAGTGTATAACTTCTAGAAAAAGAGATCACAGCTCAAGTGAGTGTCGTTTCATATGTTGCATGATGAAGCCATGGAATGGAATATGTCAGTGCTGAACCATGATCATGGAGAGGCCCTGCCAATCTGAGTAGACAGTACTGACTTTGATGGACCAATGGTCTGATTCAGTGTAAGGCAGTTTCATTCATTTGGAGTTTTTTTTTAAAGTTTTTAAAGTTTTATTTTTAACAAATGCAAACAAACATAGCATCATTACGATGTAAACACGTTATAACAATATACGTGGCGCTTGCCATTCAGAATTACAACCCAATTATCAACTTATTTGAACAACATTACTCTTTGTTCTCAAGGAATTTTTCCATATCCAATAACATATTTACTACTTGGTTTTAAAAGGTAAAGGTCCCCTGTGCAAGCACCGGGTCATTCCTGACCCATGGGGTGACGTCACATCCCGACGTTTCCTAGGCAGACCATGGGGTGGTTTGCCAGTGCCTTCCCCAGTCATCTTCTCTTTACCCCCAGGAAGCTGGGTACTCATTTTACCAACCTCAGAAGGATGGAAGGCTGAGTCAACCTTGAGCCGGCTACCTGAAACCAACTTCCGTTGGGATCGAACTCAGGTCGTGAGCAGAGCTTTTGACTACTGTACTGCAGCTTTACCACTCTGTGCCTCATCATTAATCAGTCTCTATACTTTAAAATTACTTAACAATTAACACCTGTTGAAAAATTAACAATTAACACCTCTTGAAAACACCTGTTAACACCTGTTGAACAATTAACACCTGTTGAATAACTGACTTCCGTCGGGATCGAACTCAGGTCGTGAGCAGAGCTTTTGACTACTGTACTGCAGCTTACCACTCTGCACCACGGGGCTTGGTTTTAGGGGTGTGCATAGCAATATGCTGAATTTAAAAAAGGAACTAAAAAAATACCTTTTTGGTATTTTTCGGGTGTTTTTTTAAGTCAATAAAATGGTGGCAATAAATGGAGGTCAAAAAAGCAGACCTCGAATAATGCTGAATTTATTTGCTTCAGTGCAGAAGCAGATGTCTTCAGAGCTACCACACCGAAGCTAAGTGAAGGTAAGGGAGGGAGGGATAGGGCTGTTGAAAAAAAAATGCGGTCCGGTTCAGATTCGGCTGAACCCGGCCTGACTTGGGTCTGGTTCGGCCGAATTACGAACCCCCCCTGTTTGGGAATGCCAAATTCGGTGGGAAATTCGGCATTCCCGAACAAAGAGCAGCGTGGAGCAGTTTAAAGACCCCCCCCGCCCAGTTTCCTGGGAGTCCCTTGAAACCCGGTGGGGGGGTCTTTAAACTGCTCTGTGCAGTGCAGGGACTCCCAGGAAACCGGGCGGGGGTCTTTAAAGGCGGGAAAAAAAGCAGGTTCGGGAAATGCCGAATCTGCCGAATTTATCTGGCGATCACCTGAACTCACCGAATTCAGTGAGTCATTTTCCCACCTTTTTTTGAGTTCGGTTCCATCCAAACTGAAAACCCCCGAATCGGGGGAAATTCGGCTGTTTGTTCAGTTCGGACGAACCGAATTGACAGCCCTAGGGAGGGGGGAAGAGGGGGACCAATATTTAGCCAATATTTACACAGCATAAAAGCATGCCTAAATCCCTCCCTTGTCAAGGTGCCTAACAAATGAAAAGACAGAAGCTGGAAGTAAAAGGTAGTCATCATAAAATGAGGCCCTGACATAATAAACTAAAATAACACATTACCTTCATTGCAGGACTAATGCTTGCTCATAATTACTCCTGAAATTTATTAGGGGCAGAGCTGTATCCTGGTTCCAAATGAGCAACTTATTGTTAATTCATTGGATTCATCTGTGCTTTTGTATTTTTAATTTGCATGGCAGGAGCAAATGGTTTTGGAGTAGGCTGGTGCCAATTGTAATTTAAAGTTCTTGCACTTTGGGGACTTCATTAGCTGCACAAGTTACTCAGTTGAGGCCACACTGAGCTTTCTAAAAATACAGAAAAAGAACTTCACCACCATTGCTCTATTGCCAAATGACAGCGGAGGTGGGATAATAGCATAATGACTAAAACTGAAAATAGCTTCCCCAGAAGACTAGGTGCTTCAGGACTCTTAGTTTCTTGCTTAACTACCCGTCAAAAATCTGTTAACAACTTTAAAAAGAGATATGTGCAATGTTTAGTTCATGTTACACCAAGAATTATTCTTAACTACTTGTTAAATGGATATATGGCTGTGGAAACTGCATTTCCCTCACCATAGCTCAGCATAGGGCTGTCAATTCGGTTCGGTCCGAACTGAAATTCAACCGAATTTCCCCTGATTCGTTGCTTTTCTGTTCGGACGGATCCGAACTCAAACCTGGCGGGCAACCGGGGCGGCCGAATTCAGCGAGTTCAGGAGTTCGCGAATAAATTCGGCCAATTCGGCCGTCAGTAAGCAGCATAACCGTCAGTAAGCAGCATTCTCCTCCCCCGGCCAATCGGTGGGCAAGCTGGGTCTTCTTCTGGCCAATCAGTCAGGATTGAGTACTGGAGGAATCAGCTGATGTGCGGCCTGGCCAGGGAGAGAGAGAGAGAGAGCGAAATCCTCGTGTGTGTGTGTGGGGTGCTTGTGCACATTCGCTCCTTTCTGTGGCTGCAGGGGGCGCATTTTTTGGGGTGCACACACAAAACTTTCACTGGAACTTCAGATGAAGCTTCTTAAGGTACCCCCCAAGTTTTGTAAACATTGGGTCAGGGGGTCCCGAGATATGGGTTCCCCCCTTTTTCTTTCCATGGCTGCAGGGGGCGCATTTTTGGGGGTACAAATCCCAAACTTTGAGCGGAGTTTCAGACCAGTGTTCTTAAGATACCCCCCAAGTTTTGTAAACATTGGGTCAGGGGGTCTCGAGATATGGGCTCTCCCCCTTTTCCCTCGCCCCTTTTCCATTTATGTGGCTGCAGGGGGCGCTTTTTTGGGGATATAGCCCCCAAACATTTAGCATAGCTTCAGTGAATTATTCTTAAGATACTACCCAAGTTTTGTAAAGATGGTTTCAGTGGGGGCAGAAATATCGCCTCCCCCCTTTTCTCTTTCCATGGCTGCAGGGGGCGCATTTTTGGGGGTGCAGACACAAAACTTTCACTGGAACTTTAGATTAAGCTTCTTAAGGAACCCCCCAAGTTTTGTGAACATTGGGTCAGGGGGTCTCGAGATATGGGCTTTCCCCTTTCCCCTTTCCCCTATTGGGATGAATGGGGCAGCCGATCCGATCCTGTGTGCATCTCTCCAGAGCAAAACATTCCGTGCCTAATTGGAATCATCTTGGATTACAGCCCGTCCTGATGGAACAGAAGACAGCCACAGTAAGACCCCTTTGGGGGCTTTAATCTATAATTTTTCTCCTATGTATGTGTGTGTGGGGGGGGGGAAGCAGAGTCTGTGTGTGTGTGGGGAGGGAGCAGTTTCTGTGGGTGGGGGGGAAGCCAAAGGGGGCTTTCGTCATTTCTGCCTGGGGTGTGTGTTCCCCCTCGAGTCTCTCGCTCCCTGGTTTGAGGGCGGAGGTTTCAGTTGTGTGTTGCAAAGGTGTTGTTTAACAAGGTTGTGTTTGCAGTTGTTTTGCTAATTTCTCCGCTGTTGTCAGGCTGGGAGCTTTGTGCGTGGGCGGCAAGCTCTGCTGAGAGATGCACAACATTAAGGGTGGGGGGGACCCCTTTCAGGGCCCATATCTCAGCCCCCCCTGACCCAATCTTTACAAAACTTGGGGAGTCTTTCAATAAACGTCCTTTGAAGCTCTGCCAAAAGTTTGGGACCTCTAAGCCCAAAAATGCTCCCCCCAGAGCCGCGGAAAGGCGCGGTTGTGTTTTTAATGGCTTTATTCGGCCGAATTTGTTTCCGAACTTTGAATTCCCGCCGAATTGAACGGATCCGAAGTGGGGGAGTTCGGACTTCAGCACGTATCGAACCCACAAGGGCCAAATTCGGCCGAATCCAAACTGTACCGAATTTTTTTTTTTGACAGCCCTAGCTCAGCATCTGCGCTTTTCCTTTCCTCTTGGTATCATGAATTTATACAAGTAGCATAACTTATTGTTTGAATGAAATGCCCCCCACTTTGGATGGGCTCATTGTTAAATGAGCCGCCAATCACCCCAAGAAGCCCAGCTCCCACCCTGAAATTGGTAAGGGAAATATTTTTTGTTCTCACTCCTTCAAACAGGGAATGGGGTTTTAATATGCAAGAAGTGTACCTCAGCCAATTATTAAGGAGTAAAATACCGAGAGTTTAACCCCTCCCCATCTCTCAAAGGCAACAGTTGTGGCTTCCTACCCTCTCAACGTCTATCACAGTGATACAGTACTACCTGTTCATTTTGGTGCCAAGCAGTATTTAGGAGGGTTCTCAAACTGTATGGATAAGTTTCTCTCCCTCTCTTGTATGCTGTCCACTGTCTTTGAGAGTGGGAATCTACTCACAACAAATTAACAAAAGATTGGTTAGGGCCTAACTAGAACATAAGTGGGAACAGTGCAGGTTCTGGGATAGGGTTGCCAATCTCCAGATGCTAGCTGGAGATCTCCTGCTATTAAAACTGATCTCCAGCTGATAGAGATCAGTTCACCTGGAGAAAATGGCCGCTTTGGCAATTGGACTCTATGGCATCAAAGTCTCTCCCCTCCCCAAACCCTGCCCTCCTCAGGCTCCACTCCAAAAATCTCCAGGTATTTCCCAATTCCGAGCTGGCAACCCTATTCTGGGAGGAAAGTGGTTGGATTTGGTAAAGAAGAAGAAGAAGAAGAAGAAGAAGAAGAAGAAGAAGAAGAAGAAGAAGAAGAAGAAGAAGAAGAAGAAGAGTTGGTTTTCATATGCCGACTTTCTCTGCTACTTAAGGAAGAATCAAATTGGCTTACAATCAACTTCCCTTCCCCTCCCCACAACAGACACACTGTGAGGTAGCTGGGGCTGAGAGAGTGTGACTAGCTCAAGGTCACCCAGCTGGCTTCATGTGTAGGAGTGGGGAAACCAATCCAGTTCACCAGATTAGTGCCCGCCACTCATGTGGAGGAGTAAGGAATCAAACCCGGTTCTCCATATCAGACTCCACCGCTCCAAACCACTGCTCTTAACCACTACACCATGCTGGCTCTCAATATATATCTTTAGATACACACTACTATTCCCCCTTACTTTGTAAGTCATCTCATGCAGGTCACTGGAGAGGTGGCATAATTTCTTTTCTAAATAAATAAAATAAACTTTTAGGGAACTTCTGTTTCATGATCTTGGAACTGCCACCGAAAAGGCCCTCTCTCCCACTAGACAGGCTTCTTTGGTTGATAGGGCATAAAAGAGCCTCTTTCCGTGATCTTAATTTCCAGGCAGGAATATATTGCAGAAGATAGTCCTTTAGATACTCTATTCCCAAGCCATGTAGGGCTTTAAAAGTCCAAAACTAGCACCTTGATTTGGTTTCAGGAGCAGATTGGAAGCCAATGTAATTGCTGTAAGACTGGGGTCACGTGATCCTGGTATGTGTCCCCCAACCAGGTACAAACTCAGTGCTTATAACCAGAGCTAGGCCTAGGGATCTTGCCTTATGAATCTAATGGGCTCATTGGCAAATAGACCTAATCAAAGAATAAAAACAAAGCTTAAGACTCCTGACATATGAGTTTTGTATCTTTCTTTCAATGTGGTAATTGTGCAGAAAAGTTACCAACTGTTAATACCACTAGGCTGTGTTTTGTTTGTTTAATTACCATAGTTGAAGTATTTTATCAGGATTATCTATTCCAGATAAATGAATTCAAACCACTTTTTCTTTTCAAAATCATTAGTTGGGCATTGAAATGGCATGTTCTCTTCTTTTCAAAGAAATCCATCAATTTATTTGAAGACACCAAAGGGTTTAATCGATTGATTTAATTTTAATTGATTATTTTAATGAGATGTTACAGCTGCTGCTCTTCCTTCACACAGTGATTGATATCCTCACCTTTTACCTTCTTTCAACTGAAAATGCCACCTCCTAAAAGTTCCACTGAGATTTCTATGGCTATTTCTGAACAATGAGTGCTTTTTGACAAAGCTCCAGCCAACCATTGATTCTAACAAAGGCATGAATAGCCAACATTCAAAGCAATACTATCGCAGATCACAACGGGGCACCTGGTATCAACCCAGAGGGGACACATCCAGCAGAGGACTATAATGACATTACACATTACAAAAGAAACAAAAATAATAATGAATATTTAAAAATAAACAGAAAACAGAAGACGGTAGATAGAACTATGGTTGAACTTTGACAAGGGATCAAACAAGTTTGGTCGTGTTTCTCTTGTACTACAATTAAAGAAAACATTTCAAACACTGTGGTTTTAGTCGAACCAGTGAACGTGAAACAATTTCTTTTGCATATTTTCCAGTAGGTAACCTGATCCTATGGATTACTGCCTTAGAATAACAAGGCCGGACTGGAGAGTTGAACTACTTTTCCAATTTTATAGTGTTTGCATTTTATGTTAGGATAGTACCAGTGCTGTGTAAGGCCCTATAACTCTAGAAGACTACGCTTGAGGTTGTTTTTTGTTTTTTTAGGAATTGTTATCTTGCACAGTATGATTAAAGGACAAGGAGGAAATAAGCCAGGAAGTTCTATCTTCTTTTTTTACTGGAAAATATTCAAGTTCAAACATGTAAGATCTTTTAAAGGCAGAAGAAACATTACTGTGAATTTATCTTAGCACTAGATGTACCTCAGGGACTTTTTTTAAAAAAAGCTCTCAAGCTTGAGTCATTATGTCTGTGTATATACTTTGTCGCAATGAATTGCCACATTATTTTAAAGGCCTAGAAGATTTTTTTTTTTAATTTCCAGGAAAATCTGGAACATTTCTTTCCCTACTGATAGAGACATAAAGCAGTGACTCAGAGTAAGATTTCTAAACACTGATGTAGAAATTAAGGATTTGTCCCAGGGGCAGACTGGCCATTTAACTTACAGGGAAACTCCCCAATGGGCTGCTGCCTTAGGGGGATGCTGGTGACCAGGAGCAAGCAGAATCTAAGCCCCAGCAGCTCTGCCTGTGCCTTAGAAGCCACTTGGAACAGACACTTCAGCGACAATGGCCTTTTATTCAGGGACGTTTTCCTGTGGCCACCCCCATTCCCCGCTGACTGCTTCAGGGCTTCCTTTTGATTATGCATGCCTTTCCCACCTGTCAGAGGTCGCCTTGCTCTCCCCGCGCGTTTTGCCCACATTTTCCAGATTCTGGCTAAAACAGCATCTGGAAAACACGGGCAAAGCACGCGGGGAGAGCGAGGCGACTTCTGAGAGGCGGAAAAGCATGCATGACCAAAAGGAAGCCCCGAAGCCGTCGGTGGAGGTGACCACAGGGGAACGTCTCTGCATAAAAGGCCAATAATAATCAGTGTCAGCTCACCAATTGCTTCTGAATGTACTACTGTACATTTGCAGAGGCAGGCAATGACTGAGCTAATGCCCATTGTTGACACTATTTAACTGAGTAGCCCTACAAGACTGGCTTGTGGTACTGCAGGGACCACCTAGCTTGGCTTGCTCCAGGGCTATTTTAACTATTTTAACTTCCACTCCTGATTTGTCCTTTTCTATACTATAGGCTGTGCCCTATTCTTTTGCATAAGACAAAAATTCACGTCAGGAGCTAGACAGAGTTAATTGTAGGAAGGGTAGCATGCATGGATTTGGCAGAATGTTAGAAAATGGCCAAGAAATCCTACATCCTTCCTGGGAAACCGATGCAAGAATGTACTCTTACTCAATTAGAATTATACAAGCAGGGGACCTGCAAGGACTTTCAAGGGGCATCTCATTTTACCCTCCCCCGCTATTTCCTTTTTTCACTTCCCTGAAAACACCCCTTTTCCTGCTTCCTTGTGACTTTCTCAACCACCAGCCAACCTACCTTTATGTGTGTGTGTCCCCCCATCTTCAGCTTTTCCTCCTTTCATCCTCGTGGTAACCTCTCCCTGAGAAAACTCTGTGTGGTTCTAGCCGCTGGTCTGGGCCCAGTTGTGCAGTGAAGAACCACAAAAACTTGTGGGGGGCATCTCCTTTACCCCATATCTCCTTCTACACATTATTTCCACATCCTGGCAGCCCCCATAGACTCAAATTACCCTGTTCCTTCTTTCCAATCACCAAACAACTTACCTTTTACCTGCAACCTAGGGTTGCCAACCTCCAGGTACTAGCTGGAGATCTCCTGCTATTACAACTGATCTCCAGCCAATAGAGATCAGTTCCCCTGGAGAAAATGGCCGCTTTGGCAATTGGACTCTATGGCATTGAAGTCCCTCCCCTCCCCAAACTCCACCCTCCTCAGGCTCCGCCCCAAAAACCTCCCACCAGTGGTGAAGAGGGACCTGGCAACCCTACTGCAACCCCCACCCCATATCCAGCAGCCACTGAGGGCATTCATTTTTAAAAAAACAAGTGCTGCTTCTATTAATTGGGGGGGGGGGGTAAATTCCCCATTTTATATATATATTTCAGATTTTTCTTCCAACCTGGGGCTTTTCTCAGGTTTGTAGAAAGACCTGTCTTGTCTATATGTTTCAGTAGAAATATGTGCCATGCTTATCATTAAAAACAATTAAATGGGACTCATTCAACAATAGTGGTGGTTTTTAGTACATATTTTTCTCCATCCTTCTTTCAAGATGCTTAGGTCAATGCATATGGTTTTCCTACCTATTCTGTCTTAACAAAACCCCTGTGAGGTAGGTTTATCATCGGTAGCCAAGTATATTACGAAAATATAACTTGGGTTGGGAGACGGAGGAGAAACAGATAGTCAGTGGAGAATTTTAATTTATTCCAGAGAGCAGAATAACATTTAGTTACAAGTCTAATCTGAAATACAATGATTGAACTTAAGGAACCATGGCATATTTACTCATTTATAATCAATAAAAATAAACCAAGATTATGGTTACATTAACTAATTAAAAAGCATCCCATGTGTACCAGAAAGCTAGCTGAAGCCCTGTAGAACAGTTGTTAGTTAAAGATATATGCTACGAGTCTTTATGCAATAAAAATAATATTTCAATTATAAAGTAAATATAACAAAATCTGGTTGGTGAGCACAATTCAGCATTCCTCATCACCCATTTCTCCTAGACAGCTTGATTCTTAACAGCCTGTTTTGGTACAAACAAAGACTGAAATGTGTTAATTGAGCCGTCACAGTTTTGCCACCACTGCACAGGAATTCAGAGATCAGCCGTGAGGATGGGAGGGGGTATGGAGAGGGAAAACTGAGCAAATGTTCCTTTTTTTTTAAAGTTATTTTCGTCAGCTCTCCAGCTTGAAGCAGAGCAGAAGAGAAGAACCACAGTGCCAAGTCTGAACAAAGTCAATGCACTTATAATATTAGGCTACACAGACATTCTTTCCATAACCACATAAACCCTGCATTAATATAGTGAGGGGTCTCTATGTGTATACATATATGACCTTTGTATTCAAACCCTTGTGTTCAAACTGAGGACCAGGTTCAAGTTTGAAATTATTGAAAAGGATATCTTTATCCTTTGCTTCAAGCCCCTACCTAGGAAGCGCAGGATTTCATTTAAACGTTTGTATGCTAGCTTCTACTTGTTAGCAAAACAAACAACCCCCCCAATATATTCAATTATATATTCAATTAAAACAAAACAAAAAAATAGAGTATGAATAGGACCAGATGTTTCCTGATTTCACGGTATTAAGTTCAAACCCCAAATCTGTGCAAGGATGACTTCACAAGCCAAGGTCTTGACTACAGTTCCTAGAGGGATGGTGCTGTTGACCAAGGTCCTTCGCACAACATATGGAGGAACAGAAATGTTGCTCCTTGTCATTTGCCTGACGATGAAACTGTCTGGCAGGCCATTCTTCAGTGAGGCTCCAGGGGATTTTTTTTATTTATTTCTGACTTCAGCAAAACTTCCAGGAAAAGGTGATTCTAACAGATCAGATATTCTCAGCCCATTGGTGACAGCCAGAGACAGTGATTCATAGGGTTGCCAACCTCCAGGTTGTGGCAGGAGATCTCCCGCTAATACAGATGATCTCCAGGCGACAGAGAAAATGGCTGCTTTGGCAATTGTACTCTAGGGCACTGAAGTCCCTCCCCTCTCTAAACTCTGCCCTCCTCAGGCTCTACCCCCAAAATCTCCAGGTATTTCCTAACCCAGAGCTGGCAACCCTAGTGATTTGGCAGATCAGCAAATAATGACAAACATCAAAGCTCAGAAGAAAGATGGAATAATTTACTACTTTCTTTTCATCGAGAAATACAGCTCCTAGCCTTGTGTTAGGACAGGTCAAGGCATTATCAAGGTTCATAACTACTTGCATCCAAAAAGAAAGCTCCTTTCCAGAACAGCTCTTTCATTTCCAGGATGGACACTATGGTATAGGAGAGTTCCACAAATAGTGTCACCTATGTGTTTTGAATCACTAGGATCTAGGGTTGCCAACCTCCAGGTACTAGATGGAGATCTGCTACTACAACTGATCTCCAGCCGATAGGTATCAGTTCACCTGGAGAAAATGGCTGCTTTGCAATTGGACTTTACGGCATTGAAGTCCCTCCCCTTCCTAAACCCTGCCCTCCTCAGGCTCTGCCCCAAAAACCTCCCATCAATGGTGAAGAGGGACCTGGCAACCCTACTATGATCCTCCAAGTTTGCACAAAAATCTGATGTTAAGAAACCCTAATTAGTAATAATATCTGTACATGTGCAGATGTTGCACCCCTCCCTATGAAACAGTTTGGTAGCCATGGTGGCTAGTCAGTGTGGCAAGCAGAAAGAGCTGAGACATGAGCGAGAGATAAAAGGGAAGTGCCTTGACTCAAATTTATATGTAATTACCTGTCTAATTGATGGATTGTGAGGTGGCTTTCATCTTGGGTCTTGTAGATGACATGAAAATATCTGTAACATCTACTTATTATCATCTGGGCAGTACTGAAGAGGGAAATAGTAACCTTGTGTTGGCTAAGATGGTTTATGCGGGGCTCCAACACTGCATCCTCGATAACTGTCCCCACAGCTGATAATCCGTATTAAACATTATATAATACAGAATCCCGCTCAGGAAGACATTTTCACCCTATTATCAGACAATGAGCAGCATTTCCAAGAAAGTTAGTGACCTTTACTGTGATAACAACATGATCGGTGTTCATTTGGCTTCTCTGTAACCAGTGCTTTAATGAGACCTGTTGTGGACACACTCCATTTAATTTTCCTAGCAACACTTTGGAGAGTATTGGGAGCCGTCAAATACAAAGCCTCCAACAATCCCATTTGTATAATGCTAAAAGAAACAAACTGAAGTTACACACAGAACACTTCCTGTCTGGTTTTATAACCTGTGTGCCCCTGTCTCCAGTAACCATGGCAATGGGGTTGAAATTTGTTAGATATATGCTGGCTTGGTTAGGCTTGTGAGGTGAGCTGAGCCAAGCCGAGAGGTCTGGGCCATTAATTCTGGAGTCTCCTGACAGCAGACACATGTTTGTTTATTTATTTATTCATTTATTTTATGTTATTAAATAATTCCTGACACCTATCAGATATGGAAATAGAAACAGTATCAAGTAAACAGAATATTACATTTATTCTGAGGGCTATTTTCTCTTCCTGGAACTGGTAACTCATGGAGCATTTCCTATTTGAATATCTTCTTTCTGCTTTTAAAAAAAGAAAGTCTTGCCAGAGATATTATAGGACATCTGTATTCACTTAGAAAGAGCTAACAAGGGTTGTGTGGCCCTGGGGTTTAGCTATGTTTAGCTTGCTCTAGTTGGAGTCAGGATTTTATACGATGCATCCTGCTGTGATAGCCTAGTGGGAAACTATTTGTATTAAGTGATTTTTTAAAAAAAAATCAGTAATGGTTATATCATCATTCCCTCTTGCGGAGAATCCAGACATTACCCACTTTTATTACAGTCTACTTCCTAGGTAAAAATAAAAAGCCCTAAAGCTAAGAAAAGAAATCTGTTATAATATTTTCTGGGCAGTTTTCATAATTGCTTTTTTGCCCTGGAGAATGACCATTTTGATAGTCGTAAGAAACAATTAGCAGAAGAAACTATGGTGAGGAAAGTTACAAAAGGTAGAAAAGAATAAGGCATTTCTTTTGGATGCAGTAATATTGTTCCAAGTATTGTTACATGATTGAACCTGGGTGGAGCATCATGAACCACAAGTACATCTTCACTTACAGAACTATTCTGATGCTTCTTCTTCGTTCCACCACACTCCCCAAAAAGCTGTTTCAGAGGGTCAGGTGAGTCTCAGGACCTATGTAAGATTCACCACACGGGGCTGAAGCTCAAACTGGGTATTTACAGAAATGTCATGGATACGCTTTTCTAGTCACAGTCTTCAACATTACATTGGAAAGTCCATTGCTGCTGCTAGGAAAACACTGAAAATGATCAATCTGTGAAAATCAGGAATTACATTCAAAGTAGAATTTTGTTTATTTAAAATATTTGTATGACACTTTTCTCCCGACCAACAGGACTCAATGTGGCATACACAACTGAAATTAGATAAAAATCTCATTCCACAATACAAATAACAAGTGAGTAAGCCATAATAACTGTTCCCCACTCATAAGTCACAAAAGTATATCTTGCAGGTCTCATGTTGGAATTCCATAGGAACTAGTATTTGCAGAGGTTATGTAGCAGTTCTCTAAATGACTACCAAAACCCACACCTGAGAACTGCAAAAGGGAGGCATGTTTTGTATAAATCAGTAAATTTAATGATTTGAATGGCCACAAACCTGGAGGATACTGCATCTGCTCCACTAAAGGAAAGAATTTAGTTTTTGGATGTTAAAAGAGCAAGCACACAAAGCTGATTTTGGCACAGTGGCATGACAGTCCTGACCTGGATAGGCCCAGGCTACCCTGATCTCATCAAATCTCAGAAGCAGGGTCAGCCCCGTCTAGTGTATGGATGGGAGACCACCAAGGAATACCAGGGTCATGACACAGAGGCAGGCAATGGCAAACCACCTCTGAACATTTGTTGCCTTAAAAACCTTATGGAACGTGACGGAAAATAAATAAATCCTCAAGACAAACTTTACCAGGGAACATCTGATCAAACATTTTCTTCACATGTCAGTGAGCAAGTTTGAACATGGCTATATCTAGCAAGCAATTTGCTGCAAAGTTGTAAAAGAACCCAATCAGAATGAAATTTAATTAGTACAGTTTAATGTAATCCTTCATTTGAAGTTCATACGCGTCTCACTTCACCACTTGCTTTCAGGTGGGGCGGATAGATGTAATATCTTGAGAAATACATGATTTCAGAAGTCTCTCATTTTTAAGAGAGATTAAAAACCAAGTTCAAGCTTGGCAGAAACTAAAAATATCATTCTTTTGGTCAGATTAACTTAATGAAAATGAAGATTCTTCCTAAATTAAATTTTGTGTTTAAAAATGTATTTGTAGAAATCCCAAGAAAAATAATTAATAAATAGCAACAAATTTGTAATTATTTTATTTGGCAAAATAAAAGAGCAAGAATAAATTGTAACAACTTATATGAAATGAGAGATAAAGATGGAATGGGCTATCCAAACTTTAGTTTATATTATTTAGCTGCTAAAATAGAAGGGCTGAAGGTTTGGCTATACCCGGGAGAAAGCATATCTTCCTTCAACATTGAATACGATTTTGTACAGTTTCCGCTTGAAAGATGGATATGGGTTGAAAAGAAATATAGGAAAATATTATAACAACAATAATATGGTTATTAATACTATAATAAGTGCATGGGCCTAGATAAGACATAAATTGATTAAAAAAAACTTTATTAGCGTCAGTTACAGCAGACATGACAATGGAAAATATAGGTAAACAATCCTGGTTTAGCTATAAGCTAAATGATCATGACAAGTATAAATATTGGATAAAAGGTCAACAAATAATTACTTATAAGAGCTAACAGAGGAAAGTAGGAGAATACTTACACCTTTCAAATATCTTCAAATTAAGTCCTATTTAAATTCCTTGGTTAAAAAGGGTAAATTAGTCCCAAAAGTTCTAAACGAGTTCAAACAAGTAATAATTTCAAGTAAACTCTCCACAAGTACGATATATGCTAATTTGTTACAAAAAAGTAGGAAATCAACATGGAGAAATGGAGCAAAAAGCTTGGATACGAGCTAGACAAAAAAATGGGAATTTATATTTATATAAGTAAAACTTATAATTTTACTATAAGTCTTTTGAATAGAGAAACCTATTTAAAATGGCACACGTGTGGCATCTTTTCCCTAGTAGCGTAAAAAAAAATGTTGAGGCTGGAAGAAAACTATGGTAAATGTTGGTTCTGTAATTTGGCTAAAGCAGATTTTTTATCATATGTGGTAGGAATGTATCAGAGCGAAATCTTATTGGACGAGAGTGATTAAAATTATATCAAAAGGTCTAGAAATAGATATTCCGGAGAAATCAGAAACAATTCTATTAAATTATTTACCAGATGTGCAAAAGGAACTCCGTGATATATGTCTTCATATGGTAACAACACAAGGATACATTTTGTAAAATAACTGGAAAGGAAACAAATTTCCAGATTTAAACAATTTAAACAATAATTTAAATAAAGTTAGAGAGACCTACGTATTAATTAAACTGACTTGCTATTACAACAATAAAGATACTAAAGATTTAGATGTTATATGAAATCCAATTAATTTCTAGAATGGAAAATATGTTTAAAAGTTTAGAAAATGGAGATGATGATATGTAAAGAGTTTATTAGTTTTGGAATGTTTTAAGGGTTTTCTGAAATGTTATATGGATTTACTATTTGAAATGATGTATGAGTTTTGTTTTTGGATTTTTGTGGGTTTTTTAATGAAATAATATATATATATATATTTATTTAATAAATGATTTCAGAAATGACAACACTTGAAAACTGCATTTTTTTCTAGTTTGTGCTATTGTGCAGCAGACTGGCATTGGGCTGAACCATGAAATGGGGCTTGTTGCACAAGTGTTGTTTTCAGTAAAATGTCTTAGTCTGCAGTGTTCATGCCCCTTGCTAAGAAGGTGGGGAGAAGGAAGTGAAACTCGATTGGGACAATTTCAATGCTACCTCATCCAGTCACATTTAAGGTAGGATGCAAATAGTTTCAACCCGTGCACCACGTAATAAAGATACTGACATTTGTTTTCCTTTTTTACAAAACTCACCCATGATTGTCTTTCACACCAGTGTATCAGTGTAAGAGAGAGAGAGAGAGAGAGAGAGAGAGAGAGAGAGAGAGAGAGAGAGAGAGAGAGAGAGAGAGAGAGAGCGAGTAGAAGATTTGTACTCCATAATGAAAGCAACAGCTTTTTCACAGTGGCTTCCTTGTCTTCACACCAGGGATTCTTGTTCAATGATGCTTTTGCAGCATAGAACATAGTGTATTACATGCATTATCAAATCCAGAAAAATCCCAGTTACATAATTCCATGAAGAATGAGAAAATTCAGCATCAGGAAAAAGGATGAGCAATTAGACTGGATTTTACTAACATGGTTGGCGACTCTTTCCTTCTTGCTGTGACCTGCAGAGAGCAAAAAACGAGTGACCTCATTAAAAAAAAAAAGGCATGAACAGCAATTGGCATTACAGACCAACTGGATTTGGGAGCTGTCAATGACATCCATCCACAGGGCTGTCCTCAGAAAGCTCTTAGAAAATCCCGAAAGCACAATGTATAATATATTGGAAGACTGAGCTGTTTCAAGACCTCATTACAAGATTCACATGACAGCAATCGCATCGACCCTGACTGGAGCTGGATGGCACTAGATATATATGCATTGTGGTCCAAGGAAACTTACACCAACAGGAAGGAATACTGTAGGAGTGAAAGTTGGGCTTTGCCCATCTGTACAAGTGACACCAGAAATGTAGGCAAGAGTTTTATTGGAAAAGATCGTATGGTGCTCTATATTCATGTCGTTCTTGCTTATCCTTTGTATGATCCACACAGTATTTCAATTTCCTCATTGAGGAAGAAGAATGGGGATCTTTTTTAATACCCCTTTTGTAACAGAAATGATTTGTGCCAATATTTCAATGAGGAATTTGAGCTGCTGAAAAATATATTTTCCCCTCATTATATCTTCACATGACTCCTGGGAGATAGCTACTATGAGATAACTGTTATGCCTTTACTGAATATATCTGTGGCTTGCTAAACAGCTCAGTGGTTCTCAAATCATTGTTTATAAGGGGGGAAATAACCAAAGAACAAAAATATTACAGAATTATTCTGTTATAAAGACTGCCGTAAAATGTCATAAAAAAGCAGTGAAGCATAGCAAATATTAAACCCTGAAACAATTGAACAGTAAGTCAAACTGCAGAAAAGCAGTTTAAATTATATTCAACTTCCAGCAAAACCAAGTAAAACTAAAAGCCAGATCAAATCACTAAAATTAACAATCACACCCACCCACCCAAGGGGTGAGCCATAGCTCAGTGGTAGAGAATGGATAAAATGCTGCCAATCACAGCAGAAATTATGACCTTGATAGGCCAGTGGTCTGGTCCAGTCTAAAGCAGTTTCAAGCATTCATGCATCCCCAGTAACTTGTAACCACCAACACACTACAGTTTCACCTAGTACCAAACGTTTATCATATAGGTGCCATGAAAGTTTCCATGACAAAGACATTCCATTACTTCAGAAAATGGGGTCAGACATAACAAGGCCTTAAAATCAGATCTTTCAAATGGGATGACATGTTCCTTGAGATGTAGTTGAGCCAGTTGGCAATAGTGATCACAATGGCATCAAATTTAATTTATATGTAAGTGGGAAAGTGACTGGGAAATCTCACACAATTACCTTTGACTTTAAAAGAGGGAACTTCTCTAAAATGAGAAACCTGGTAAAGAGGAAGTTGAAAAGAACAGTTAGGAGGGTTAAATCTCTGCAAAAGGCTTGAGGGTTACTCAAGTCCACATTACTAGAGGCTCAGCTAGCTTGTATACCACAGGTCAGGAAAGGTAGTAATTAGTCCAAGAGGTCTCCACCATGTCTAACGGGTAAGGTGAAGGAAGCAATTAGAGGGAAAAAGGCTTCCTTCAGAGACTGGAAGGATTGCCCAAACGAGGCAAACAAAAGCAAACACAAACTTGTACAAAGGAAATGCAAGCAAATAATTAGAGATGCAAAAAAAGAATATGCTCATTTTTGTCTGGCTGAATAAGATAACATACTTCTTCTCAGGAAGGGGTTGATTCTAAGAGCATAGTCACTGAAAGGCACTGACCCACTTTGATAGATAGATAGATAGATAGATAGATAGATAGATAGATAGATAGACAGACAGACAGATAATCATACTTAGTAAAAAGGCAAAAGATTTATACGATCTGAAGAGAAACCAGAGTTAACAATTCAAACATTTTTTGCCTGATAGATAACCGAAGAAGAGGATGGTGAAGCTATTCCAATTCTTCTCAACTTTGTAGCTATGACACGTAGGAATCCTGCGGTGACCACTGTAGTAAAACTGGCAAAGGATCATGATCTGACCCTAGGGTTGCCAGGTCCAGGTTGGGAAATACCTGGAGATTTGGGGGTAGAGTCTGAGGAGGGTTGGGTTTGGAGAGAAGAGGGACTTCAATGCCATAGAGTCCAATTGCCAAAGCAGCCATTTTCTCCAGGGGAAATGATCTCTGTCACCTGCTACCACCTCAGGGTTGGCAACCCTATCTGACCCCCCAAAAACCCTAAATTTAATTGCAGCAGTCCAAACCTTCAATTAAATGGACCCACAGCCTGCTTCCAAAAGCCAGTTTGAATTTGAAACATATTTTGGGCACTCAATAAGACACAATGAAAGGAAGCCTGAGATGATGCCACTTATGCAGAAATTGCAAATACCCATAAAGGAGCTCCATAGAACCAGAAACGAAGGGATATTAGCATGACATACTGCAAGAGCCATAGGAATATACTGGCCACTAACTCAATGAAAAAAACTTAAAATTGTAGACAAGTGAATTTTAATTATCTCAAGCACATAATTAGAACGTGCAGTCCATTTATTAGATGACAAAAATGGTATCTCAAATAACAAAAAGAACATACCTGCTCGATAATCTGACCATTTACAATCCATGTGACTTTGGAACTTTTACCGAGGCCAGCAATCTGAAATACAAAACTCTTAAATTTAGAATAATTAATTACAAGATGGTTCTCTTTATAGAAGTCTGCCGTAGCATGAAGTGTGCACTTCAGTCCCACTCTGGTGGAGGACAAAACTACAGCATTATCTGGCTAAAGCAGAACAGGAATGGGAGGAAGTTCAATCTAGAACGATGAAACTTACTATGGGTTAATCTATAAGGCAAGTAATGTAGATATATATTTCAGGTTCCGCTGCAGTCAAGTCTGAGTCCAGGGCTGTCTCATCCTCCAACTCCAGAGTTGCTTTTAGTTGGGCAAGTGCTCCAGGATATAGCCTCAGAATAGAGCAAGAGGGGGTTCCTCTTTATCCAATTTCCCCACTCTCTTCTGCCATTTACCTATTCCCAGCTGCCTTGTAATGCATCTGGCTCTATCAGGGATATACCATCATTTCAATTTAAGCCACAGACAAGAGTGAGAACTTGAATGAAAAGCAGCATGCAAACTGATAAAGGGTATTGGTTCTTGTAGGTTATCCGGGCTGTGTAACCGTGGTCTTGGAATTTTCTTTCCTGACGTTTCGCCAGCAACTGTGGCAGGCATCTTCAGAGTAGTAACACTGAAGGACAGTGTCTCTCAGTGTCAAGGGTGTAGGAAGAGTAATATATAGTCAGAAAGGGGTTGGGTTTGAGCTGAGTATTGTCCTGCAAAAGTATTGTCCTGTAAGTATCAAGATAATGTGCTAATGAGGGTATGGTATGTTAATATGGAACCATTGTATCCTGAAGTGATCTGTTAATGTGTGTAATCCAAAGCTAATCTGTATGGCTATTGTTGAATGTTGTCTTTGTCTGGAGGTTTTTCAGGGCAGGAAGCCAAGCCTTATTCATTCTTAAACTCTCCTCTTTTCTGTTAAAGTTGTGCTGATGTTTATGAATTTCAATGGCTTCTCTGTGCAATCTGACAAAATAGTTGGTAGAATTGTCCAGTCTTTCAGTGTCTTGGAATAAGACCCTGTGTCCTGTTTGTGTCAGTCCATGTTCAGCCACCGCTGATTTCTCAGGTTGGCCAAGTCTGCAGTATCTTTCATGTTCTTTTATCCTTGTTTGTATGCTGCGTTTTGTGGTCCCGATGTAAACTTCTCCACAGCTGCAAGGTATACGATATACTCCTGCAGAGGTGAGGGGGTCTCTTTTGTCTTTTGCTGATCGTAGCATTTGTTGCATTTTCTTGGTGGGTTTAAACACTGTTTGTAGGTTATGTTTTTTCAAAAGTTTCTCCATCCTATCAGTGACTCCTTTAATAAATGGCAAGAATACCTTTCCTATGGGAGACTGTTTTTCTTGAGTTTTCTGATTTTTGTTTGGTTTAATGGCCCTTCTGATTTCATTCTTGGAGTAGCCGTTTGCTAGCAGTGCGTGATTTAGATGATTAGTTTCTTCCTTGAGAAACTGTGGTTCACAGATCCGTCTTGCACGGTCCATTAATGTTTTGATTATTCCTCTTTTCTGTCGGGGGTGGTGGTTGGAGTTTTTGTGTAAGTAGCGATCTGTGTGAGTTGGTTTCCGGTAGACCTTGTGACCTAACTGAAGGTTTGATTTACGGATGACAAGGGTATCAAGAAATGGGAGTTTACCCTCAATTTCCTTTTCCATGGTAAACTGAATGTTTGGATGGATATTATTAAGATGGTTTAGAAAGTCCATTAATTTTTCTTCACCATGGCTCCAAATGGTAAATGTATCATCTACGAACCTGAACCAGACTGTAGGTTTGTAAGGTGCTGATTCTAATGCTGTCTTTTCAAAATATTCCATGTAAAAGTTTGCTATTACTGGACTGAGTGGACTTCCCATAGCTACTCCATCAATCTGTTCATAAAATTCTTGATCCCATAGGAAATAACTTGTTGTCAAACAATGGTGAAATAAGGCTGTTATATCTTCTGGAAAAATCTGGTTAATCATTGAGATTGTGTCTTTTACTGGAACCTTGGTAAAGAGGGATACAACATCAAAACTGATTAATATATCCTTTGGATTGAGTCTTAACGGACTGATTTTGTTGATGAAGTGAGTTGAATCTTTGATGTAAGAAGTGGTTTTTCCAATGTGGTCCTGTAGGAGGGTGGTCAAATATTTAGCTAATTCATATGTTGGGGAACCAATGGCACTCACGATGGGTCGGAGTGGAACGGAATCCTTATGAATTTTAGGTAGTCCATATAATCGTGGTGGTTGTGCTTCAGTCTTGCATAGTTTTCTGTGTGTGTCGGGATGAAGAGTGGAATTCTTGATCAGAATGCTAGTTTTCCTGGTAATTTTGCAAGTTGGATCTCGTTTTAGTTTTTTGTATGTGGCAGGGTCCAGAAGTTCCTCAATCTTCTTTTTGTATTCTTCTGTTTTCATGATCACTGTGGCATTGCCTTTGTCAGCTGGTAGAATAATGATTTCTGGATCTGCATTGAGGGTCTTGATGGCGTTTCTCTCCTTGCATGTTATATTGCTAGCAGGGGGCTTTGCTTTTCGTAGAATTCTTGCTGTCTCTCCTCTTATTTCCTCAGCATCTTCTTCAGATAGATTACGAATGGCAGATTCTACATTTGCAATGATGTCTTCCACTGGAATTTGGGTGGGAGTGACTGCAAAGTTTCCTCCCTTAGCTAAGATGGAAGTTTCTTCAGGTGAGAGTTGTCGGTCTGTCAGATTGAAGATAATCCGTTTGTTGTCAAGTTTTGGACTGTTCTGTCTTCTTTCCTGTAATTTGTTAAACTTTTGCTTCTGTCTGGAAGTATGGCTGGTTAACCCCTGTTCTTTAACTTTTCTACTGCGATGCAGAGACACTGGAACCATTCCATCTTTTCTCACAAGTAAAAGAATCTTTAAAACTTCACGAGCTAACCGCATTTATGACCATCTAGAACGGGCTCTCTTACGAGAGAGAATTCACACTACCCGCAGAGAACTTGCTGCCACAGACAAGGAGTTGTTTTCCTTACATATCAATACTAGCCACAAAATGAGAAGCCATGATTGGGACAAGATTGATAATCTCACCTACAGAAAAATGGAACTTGACAACAAACGGATTATCTTCAATCTGACAGACCGACAACTCTCACCTGAAGAAACTTCCATCTTAGCTAAGGGAGGAAACTTTGCAGTCACTCCCACCCAAATTCCAGTGGAAGACATCATTGCAAATGTAGAATCTGCCATTCGTAATCTATCTGAAGAAGATGCTGAGGAAATAAGAGGAGAGACAGCAAGAATTCTACGAAAAGCAAAGCCCCCTGCTAGCAATATAACACGCAAGGAGAGAAACGCCATCAAGACCCTCAATGCAGATCCAGAAATCATTATTCTACCAGCTGACAAAGGCAATGCCACAGTGATCATGAAAACAGAAGAATACAAAAAGAAGATTGAGGAACTTCTGGACCCTGCCACATACAAAAAACTAAAACGAGATCCAACTTGCAAAATTACCAGGAAAACTAGCATTCTGATCAAGAATTCCACTCTTCATCCCGACACACACAGAAAACTATGCAAGACTGAAGCACAACCACCACGATTATATGGACTACCTAAAATTCATAAGGATTCCGTTCCACTCCGACCCATCGTGAGTGCCATTGGTTCCCCAACATATGAATTAGCTAAATATTTGACCACCCTCCTACAGGACCACATTGGAAAAACCACTTCTTACATCAAAGATTCAACTCACTTCATCAACAAAATCAGTCCGTTAAGACTCAATCCAAAGGATATATTAATCAGTTTTGATGTTGTATCCCTCTTTACCAAGGTTCCAGTAAAAGACACAATCTCAATGATTAACCAGATTTTTCCAGAAGATATAACAGCCTTATTTCACCATTGTTTGACAACAAGTTATTTCCTATGGGATCAAGAATTTTATGAACAGATTGATGGAGTAGCTATGGGAAGTCCACTCAGTCCAGTAATAGCAAACTTTTACATGGAATATTTTGAAAAGACAGCATTAGAATCAGCACCTTACAAACCTACAGTCTGGTTCAGGTTCGTAGATGATACATTTACCATTTGGAGCCATGGTGAAGAAAAATTAATGGACTTTCTAAACCATCTTAATAATATCCATCCAAACATTCAGTTTACCATGGAAAAGGAAATTGAGGGTAAACTCCCATTTCTTGATACCCTTGTCATCCGTAAATCAAACCTTCAGTTAGGTCACAAGGTCTACCGGAAACCAACTCACACAGATCGCTACTTACACAAAAACTCCAACCACCACCCCCGACAGAAAAGAGGAATAATCAAAACATTAATGGACCGTGCAAGACGGATCTGTGAACCACAGTTTCTCAAGGAAGAAACTAATCATCTAAATCACGCACTGCTAGCAAACGGCTACTCCAAGAATGAAATCAGAAGGGCCATTAAACCAAACAAAAATCAGAAAACTCAAGAAAAACAGTCTCCCATAGGAAAGGTATTCTTGCCATTTATTAAAGGAGTCACTGATAGGATGGAGAAACTTTTGAAAAAACATAACCTACAAACAGTGTTTAAACCCACCAAGAAAATGCAACAAATGCTACGATCAGCAAAAGACAAAAGAGACCCCCTCACCTCTGCAGGAGTATATCGTATACCTTGCAGCTGTGGAGAAGTTTACATCGGGACCACAAAACGCAGCATACAAACAAGGATAAAAGAACATGAAAGATACTGCAGACTTGGCCAACCTGAGAAATCAGCGGTGGCTGAACATGGACTGACACAAACAGGACACAGGGTCTTATTCCAAGACACTGAAAGACTGGACAATTCTACCAACTATTTTGTCAGATTGCACAGAGAAGCCATTGAAATTCATAAACATCAGCACAACTTTAACAGAAAAGAGGAGAGTTTAAGAATGAATAAGGCTTGGCTTCCTGCCCTGAAAAACCTCCAGACAAAGACAACATTCAACAATAGCCATACAGATTAGCTTTGGATTACACACATTAACATATCACTTCAGGATACAATGGTTCCATATTAACATACCATACCCTCATTAGCACATTATCTTGATACTTACAGGACAATACTTTTGCAGGACAATACTCAGCTCAAACCCAACCCCTTTCTGACTATATATTACTCTTCCTACACCCTTGACACTGAGAGACACTGTCCTTCAGTGTTACTACTCTGAAGATGCCTGCCACAGTTGCTGGCGAAACGTCAGGAAAGAAAATTCCAAGACCACGGTTACACAGCCCGGATAACCTACAAGAACCAATGAACTCTGACCGTGAAAGCCTTCGACAATATTTTGATAAAGGGTAGTTTTGCTTAACAGGCCCAGGCCATGTGCAGAGTTGCCAGAGCAGTCAAAGCAACAGGAAAGTTTATTCAAAAGTGGGAAATAGGATGCAAGGAAAGGAGATTCTCTATGGGAACCAAGACTTACCCGTAGTGAAGGTAATTACCATGAAATTCAGCCAAAGGCAAAATACAAAAAGAAAGCTTGAAACCAAGTCTAACATGTAGTTCCCTAAGTGGTCAATTATCAGGTTTCACCAGAGAGTGTCTCCAAGGTCCTTCTATCTTTGGATCAAAGGTGCTGCTGCCCCTCTGAATACAAAGGAGCCGTCATATTTAAGAATCCTTTTAAATCTTTAAACAGCAATGTGGAATTGGCTGATCTCTCCTGCTGTTTAGGTGTCTTTGGGGTAAATTTCTCACCCCTGGTTTCCCTCCACTGTAAGATAGAACATCGTCATGTACTCAGCCATGGACAGTGATTATTATTTCAATTGTTATCTCAACATCCATACTGTGTTTTCCAGCCACACAGAACATTGCTGGATGTTATGACTCCAGCAGTGTCACCTTAGGCTTTAATAACACAGAGAAAAGGATTTCTTTGGGAAGATTTTGGCTAGACAATCTTTGGATCATCACAGTATGTTATACTATGTAATACGTAAGTCCAGGGGCACCTGTCACCACAAGCTTTTTTGAGTAAGAACTCACTTCATCAAATGCATATAATGCAAACAATCTTTTCACAGATTTTTTTTTATAAGCAAAATCACAGGCAGGGTGGGGAGAGAGGAGCAGTTGAAGTTGTTAAAGTCCTCTACCTTTCTATGATTTTGGTTATAAAAATCTCTGTGAAAAGATTTTCCAATCTATATGTATCTAGGGAAGCCAATATCCAGGTACTAGCTGGAGATCTCCTGCTATTACAACTGATCTCCAGCCGATAGAGATCAGTTGACCTGGAGAAAATGGCTGCTTTGGCCATTGGACTCTGGCATTGAAGTCCCTCCCCTCCCCAAACCCTGCCCTCCTCAGGCTCTGCCCCAATAATCTCCCGCCAATGGCGAAGAGGGACCTGGCAACCCTATATGTATCTGATGATGTGAAGTCTGACTCACAACAGCTAATGCTGGAATAAATTTTGTTAGTCTTTAAGATGCCACTTCACTACAATAGACTAACACTGGTACAGTCTAAAATTGTAATACAGTGTATCAGTTTAATTAGCTGGTGTCTTATGTACTACTTGTCTTTATTTATTTTAGAAAGCAGTTCTGTCCCAGTCTTCCATTCTCATACAAATCCCCAGAGTCACAATATATAATACAAACAAAATGCCACACACATTATAGAGTTGACACATCACCATCAAAAAATTGTAACTATATACAGAAAGCTAAAATCAATTAGACTGAAACATAAAATAGTAAAAGTAAAGCTAGGATATCTGAATAAAATTAAATTAACATAAATAGCAGAAAAAGTACTGTCTTATAACTAGCTATCAACCAAAACAGATTGAACATATTCTCAGACAGTTTATGTATAGGATATCTCACTGTGTCTGATGCCACCACCAACTTAAAAGGTACATTTGTAGAAAACAATTGAGATGAGATTCACTACTTTGGTATTTAACTTGATGTCTGTCAGAAGTTTCAGAACCATCTGTCTCAATTCACATACACAGGTTTTTGCCCAGCTTTATGGAAACTGGAGTTTCTTCACCTCCCATATATCTACAAAAATATTTTGAAACCTTTGACACAACGCAAAGATAAACATCTTGGGGCAGTGACTTGAAAGACGACTTTCGTGCCTAAACAGGACTACATGGATACTGGTGATCCTTGAGCTACTATGGCTATAGTCTCTTCAAAGCTTCAAAAGTCACAAGAGGTGCTTTGGATTAAGTCAGTGTTGACATGGCAGTTCAGTGCTGTCGAATGAGTACCGGAGTCACGTGCTCCCAATAGCTTGCCCTAACTAGTTACTGGGCAGCTACATTTGGGGCCAGCTTCATGTTCTGAACATGCATAAAGTTCCTCATACATCTCATTATAGTATTCTAGTTTGGATGCCAGTAAGGCATGAATGACTTCTGGGCTAGGCTGAGTTGGGACATCTAGAGCTCAGTCACAATCTCTCTCTCTCCCCCGCCCCCCGCTTCTCATCCATCATGGATACCTTTAATGGCTCCTTCACTCAGTTCTGCCAGCCAGCTGGTAAGTTCATTAAAAAGGGTACTGAGGCTAGGGTTGCCAACTTCCAGGTACTAACCATGAAAACACACCTCTGTGCTGTTACCATAGGTTTAGAAATTAGTAGAGGAAAATGCTGATATCAACAATGCAAAACAATTTGTATTGAAATGCTGCAAGACAAATAACAATAAAGTGCTATATACAATAGGTGACTGGTCAATTGCAATATATACAAAAGCTAATGATGGTCCATAATGTAAGTCAAGTGATGTCCAAGATGGTAATCATCATGCTGCTACACTTTGTATTCCTTGTGGGAACATGACATACTTACTGTAAGATGCTGTGTATTTAGCTTGCACTGCAATATTTGAATCCTTTGGAACCATTGATTATTGCAAAGAATTATTGTGCGGCAACAACTTGTATCCTTATGAGGAACTTCTTGATTCCCTTTGTGGGTTAGGACAATGAGTCTTGATTGAAATGAGTGCATACACTCTTGGTGATATAATTGGGACTGAAGAAGACTCCGAAACAATCATATCCCATCTTTCCATCTTATTCTTCAGCATGATGATTACCATCTTGGACATTACTTGACTTACTTTATGGACCATCATTAACTTTTGTATATATTGCAATTGACCAGTCACCTATTGTATATAGTACTTTATTGTTATTTGTCTTGCAGCATTTCAATACAAATTGTTTTGCATTGTTGATATCAGCATTTTCCTGTACTAATTTCTAAATCTCCAGGTACTAGCTGGAGATTTCCTGCTATTACAACTGATCTTTAGCCGATAGAGTTCAGTTTACCTGGAGAAAATGGCCGCGTTGACAATTGGACTCTATGGCATTGAAGTCCCTCCCCTCCCTAAACCCCACCCTCCTCAGGCTCCACCCCAAAAACTTCATGCCGGTGGCGAAGAGGAACCTGGCAACCCTAACTGGGGGCCAGGTCCCACATGACTGAATATTTTTACATACGCAGACACACACACACACACATAAATCCCTACATCAAGAAGAACAGTAGACAAGATCTTTCTCCTTGATAACCTAGTTTTCTAGGGACAGGAGTTGTAAAGTAGAGCATTCAGTCACTCTTCCATCTGCAGTGGACTAGTCCAGAAATGAGTTCATGTTTCAGTGAGAGAACTAGTCCTTAGTTTCATGTTCCTCCAGTCATGATTTCTCTAAAGAGAGTGCCAAACAAGGCTGACAATTATGATGATGAATTTTTGTGGCTTGGCCACCTGCCTACTATCATCAGCTCATTTTTGCAAAAGCTGCCAAAATGCTGTCAGGCCAGACAGTAACCAGTGTCTGTCAATGGCCTATTGACCTACAATAGGAATTAGCTGCAAACAAATAACCGAGAGGCAAGCTGCTGCATGCTTCCAATCCAGCTCATCTCTATGGTTCATAAGATGCTATTTTTACCTGTTTTAATAAGGGTCCTAATACAAGATGTGTTCTTTACTAATGGGCTGAGAAAACACTACACAGAGGTAGTAAAACTCATCAGAAAAAGAAGTGAGATTACTGTAATTCTATATTACCAATGAAAAAAGTGATTCTTATGAGCTGTTGACATCTATTACTATTTAAATGTAGATATTAATATTCTGGACAGGGAAAAAAGCACTCAAACTAATCACCTAAATGGAAGCAATTTGCTGTACATATACAGAAGAAACTGTGTGCAAACATTGGCTGTCCTCCTTTCTTTAGTCTAAAGGGGTGGTATAAAGATACATGCAGGCAGCTTTCCCAGACGCTGATAATAAAAAGGCAGCCTTGTAGGGCTTCATATGAGTTTCAGAGCATTGGGCCATGGGTCATGTGTAAATGTCTATTTTACCCCGATGCATTCTACATCTTCTAGCTTTTGACATGTAAATTAGATGCACATTTTTACACAGTATATTCGCTTTAAGATACGTACGGTACAAAACTAGCAAATTGGAGAAAGAAAGAAAGAAAGAAAGAAAGAAAGAAAGAAAGAAAGAAAGAAAGAAAGAAAGAAAGAAAGAAAGAAAGAAAGAAAGAAAGAAAGAAGAAGGAAGGAAGGAAGGAAGGAAGGAAGGAAGGAAGGAAGGAAGGAAGGAAGGAAGGAAGGAAGGAAGGAAGGAAGAAAGAAAGAAAGAAAGAAAGAAAGAAAGAAAGAAAGAAAGAAAGAAAGAAAGAAAGAAAGAAAGAAAGCTGTAAACCAGGACAGTCCCCAATTCAAACCTCGAGGCAGTCATGAAAGCAATAGGTGGCCTTAGGAAAGCTATTACTTGTCTGCCTCAGCCCCTCACCTCAGAAATATGACAATATTGCCCATCATAGCAGAGTAGCAAGGAAAAAAGCTAGCAAAATGTTTCCAAGGGCTCCAGCCTTTGACCTGCCTCTCAGGACTCAAGGCTTGAAAACGTCAAAAGTACAGAAACTTAAAATTCAAATACATCAAACCATTAACATACCAATACATCAAAACATGCTGATGCCCCTGTTTAGGGTTGCCAGCTCTGGGTTGGGAAAATACCTGGAGATTTGGGGGGTTGAGCTTGATGAGGGCGGGGTTTGGAGGGGGGAGGGACTTCAAAGCCATCGAGTCCAATGGCCAAAGCAACCATTTTCTCTAGGGGAACTGATCTCTGTCGCCTGGAGACCAGTTGTAATAGCAGGAGATCTCCAGCCATCAGCTGGAGGTTGGCAGCCCTACCCCTGTTACTACAAAAATTCAAAATGGGAGGAAAACACTACACACTCACAATCTGCAGGCCAAGGAGGTAATCAGCCTCTCTAGGGTTGCCAGGTCCCTCTTCTCCACCAGCGGGAAGTTTTGGGGGCAGAGTCTGAGGAGGACAGGGTTTGGGGAGGGGAGGGACTTCAACACCATAGAGTCCAATTGCCAAAACAGCCATTTTCTCCAGGTGAACTGATCTCTATCGGCCGGAGATCAGTTGTAATAGCAGGAGATCTCCAGCTACTACCTGGATGTTGGCAACCCTAAGCCTCTCCCTTCCCACTCCCAGGTCTTTATAGCATCTCTAGGCTGGGGCAGACTTCTTGCTCTGTAGGTGAATGAGGCGCTGGCAATTGGCAGGCCAAGATGGGAAGCTACCTCTCCCTTCCCAGCCCCAGTTTTTATGTAAAGAAATAACTATACCTTTAGTGTGCCATTGCAATACTAGAATGTTATAAACTTCAAAATTATCCATTAGTCAAATTGATTATATCAGCTATCAAAGCCAGAAAGCAGACATTCTTCCTGTCATATGCATGCTGCTAAGTCATATGCTAGACAAGAGTAGTGAACATATTTGGTATATACAAGCAAAGAGTAAATGGGTACTGCTTCATTATAAAATTGGATACTGCACACTTTAGAAAAGTGTTACACGTTTCAAGAGCAGAGGTGAGACTGACAAACAACAACAATGCCCGTGCTTTTTTATTGCCACAAGTATTAAACTCCATGTCAGGTGAAGCAACTTGTGACAGACTCTTAGGAATTAACCATTGTTTATTTGACAGTTATTTACTTTGATCAATAGGTGGCAGTGTCTACAATATAACACTTCTCAGATATTAATGCTGATGTTTGTTTCTGTTGTATCCGTTTATTCTTGTAACTAGGATTAGAAACACATTTCATTTTGTTGGTGCAGTTCCGGTGGTAATATAAATTAAACTGATCTTTTAGTAAATTGAAGGATATATAGCTTTAGTTTTCAGATATTGTGCACTGAAGTTCTTTTTTCCTATTTCAATCCAAACACGAAAAATATGAATATCTCTGATTACTTTGTGGGGAGGGAATCTTCAAAATTTACTTGTACCACAATCCATATTCTGAACTGGTTGCTTAAATAATACATGTTATTAGGGATGCTGCTGCTGCATACAAATCTGATTGACATTTGAACTGATCATGTTCAAACTGCTCATTTATCTCTGTGTCAGCCCTCTCACTGGATTCTCCTCAATTTTTTTGCTTAAAGTTCAAACAGAACACCATGTGAAGCAGCTCTGCACATTGGAAATAGCTGCTTCCACAGGTTTTCCTGCACAAATTGCTTTGCGGGTTTAAGAGTGGTTTTTAAGGTTGCCAACCTCCAGGTAATAACTGGAGATCTCCTGCTATTACTACTGATCTCCAGCCAGTAGAGATCAGTTCACCTGGAGAAAATGGCCGCTTTCGTAATTGGACTCTATGGTGTTGAAGTCCCTCCCCTCCCCAAACCCTCCCCTCCTCAGGCTCCACCCCCAAAACCTCCTGCTGGTGGCGAAGAGGGACCTGACAACCCTAGTGGTTCTATTTAGGTAGACAAGCTACACTTGTAACTTATGTGTTGCAGTTAAATAGTTAAATTGTGGAACTCCCTGCCCCAGGATGGGGTGATGGCTAGGGCTGTGCATTCGGTAAAACCCAAACAAAAAAAAATACCGGGAAAAAGCCATTTTGGCAAATTTCGGTTCGGGTTTACTGAGTCCACAAAACTGCGGAAGTCGGCAAAGCCGAATTTGCAAAATGTATCCAGATACATTGTATCTCTATGGAGGAGCGGTGTGAACTTTCCCACCGTTTAAAGCCTGGCTCCTACATTGAAATACATAGCGAAGATCACATTGAAGAATCGGAATGCAGCCACTTTGCTATTTATTTTCTATGGAGGAGAATGGGAGCAACCCCTTCCAGACCCCATAACTCTGGACCCCCTGACCCAATCTTCACCAAACTTGGTGGTTGTTGCAAGGAGAGTCCCTTGGAGGCACGCTGAAAATTTAGGGGCTCTACCTGCAAAAATACCTCCCCAGAAGCTGCAGAAAGTCCCATAGGCTTTATTAGACCTGAATTTTTTGGGAAATCCAGAAAAAAGCTGAATTCCCATATTTACTGGTATGGGAATTCAGCTTATTTTGGGTTTACCAAAAAAAGTCAAGACCAATAAACCCGAACCCGAATTTTACTGTTGTTGTTTTTTTTTTTTTTTGTTGTTTTGCACAGCCCTAGTGATGGCTGCCAACTTGGAAGGCTTTAAGAGAGGAGTGAACATGTTCATGGAGGATAGGGCTATCCATGGCTTCTAGTAAAAAAAGAATACTAGTCATGATGCATACCTATTCTTTCCAGGATCAGAGGAGCAAGCCTATTATATTAGGTGCTTTGGAACACAGGCAGGATAATGCTGCTGCAGTTGTCTTGTTTGTGGGCTTCTTAGAGGCACCTGGTTGGCCACTGTGTGAACAGACTGCTGGATAAGTGAGGATTCCCGATCAATCAGTACTGGGTACACTTGACGTTAATGCACTATACACAAACGTACCTACAGACAGAGTTAGACACGTCATTAAAGATCTCCTTGAATCTCGCCAAATTTTACAACCACCCACACACTTCTTACTTGATTAATTGGGCATTATCGCAGAACACAATTTTTTTATGTTTCAGGATGATTTTTATTTACAGACAAAAGGAGTTGCTATGGGGAGTGCATGTGCTCCATCAATAGTTAATATTTATATGATTTATTTTGAACATAATTTTATTATTTCTCCAAACAATCCCTTCAACAATTCAATATTTATTTACAAAAGATTTATTGATGACATTCTAATAGCAACAAGAGATATGGAAAGCTTCTCAGCATTTAAAGACTGGATTAACATCCAAGACAACAATATTCACCTTACTGGAGGGGCTAATACACTACAAATTCCATTTCTAGACACAATAATATGTAAGAAACATAATAGTTCCCTTAATGTCAAGCCATACAAGAAGCCCATTGATAGAAACTCCCTACTACACTATAACTCTTTTCACCCCCTCCATTTGAAACGCAACCTTCCATATGGCCAATTCCTCCGCTTAAAGAGGAATGCCACAGAATCGCATGAATACAATAAGGCAGCAAACCAACTGGTGAAGGACTTGACTGCAAGACAGTATCCACAAACAATTATAAGAACAGCTTTAAAAAGAGCAAATAATAAACCCCGAGGAGAGTTATTACAGGATACTCCACATTCTCAAGAATCTAAACTCTCCTGTGTGCTACTGCACACATCAGCAACCCCACTGATCAGAAGGATTATTCTGAAACACTGGCACTTAGTGCAAAATATACCGGGATGCAACTTACCACCAAGATTTGCCTACAAACGTACATGCTCAATACGAGATTTTTTGGTTAATAAACCTGTTAATAAATCATGTCAACAAGAGACACCTTTACCAGGAGGAAATCATAAATGTGGCCATTGTGCCTATTGTAAATATTTATTACCAGTCTGTGAAGTAACCAATCCATTAACAGGCTATATATTTAAAATTACATCCTTCAATAATTGTAATTCTAAAAACTATATTTATGCCATTATATGCTCATGTCCTGCCTGGTACATTGGCAAAACCAACAGGCCAATTAAATATAGGATAGGGGAACACTTATCCAGATTAAGAAATCGAATTATGGAAGCTCCCTTAATGGAACATTTCATAGAAAAAAATCACACAGAGACAGATCTTTCTTTTTTTATTATTTGGAGATGTATCAAACATAACCACGATATTACAGACATAGAATTACTACTAAGACAACAAGAAACAAAGTACATGCACCTATTTGGATCTTTACATCCTCATGGTTTAAATACATCAATGGATTTGTACAGCTATTTGTAATATTGCTACTGTACCTTTAAGACTCTACACCAACAGATGCATGCAATCAATTGAGCTGTTTTAACTCAACCAAGCTTTGTGTTGAGCAGTAAGGGCATGTTTTAAATAGTTTTGTGGGTGATGCATTTTAAGCTTTAAACAGTTGCAAAAAATGAAAAAAATATTGATGGTAGGGTCATATATGTCTAGGGAGCACGGAGCAATAGAGCAAGGGCTGAGACATGAAATCCAATAAATCAGACAAGGTTTAACTAAGAGGAAATTATCAATAAAGCCAATACAATAAATGGGACAACAAAAGGAAAGGAAAGAACATGACTCAGAAAAGACCAAAGCATGGATAAATTTGAAAACAATAATCAGAAGCTTAAACTGGACCTGGGGAAAAAGCAGTCAAAGAGACTAATGTGAGCAAAATGAAATCCAAAGGAAACCAAATGAAGAGCAGAATCTAAAAAAATAAAAAAAGACAAAAAATAAAGCTCGAAGAGAGGTAGACCAAGAAGAGGAAAATTATAATTGTCAGCCTGGGAAAGGCTAAGAGATATGTTACATATTTCCATGCACATCTACTTCAGTGAAGGATGCAACTCACAGTCAAACATTATCTTTACAATAGAAAAGACAAAAATAGTTTAGCAATCTTTAAAAGTAGAAATAAAAATGGAAGTAATTTGAATACAGTGAGGAAGGGGGAGTCAAAGAGAGTATGATGGTTCAATACTTCAGAAGGAAGAACAGTTGCTTTATCTAGGATTGGAGAAGAAATAGAAGGTAAGAATCCAGTAACATCAGATAGTACAAGATTTACAGCTTTCAATAATCAACCCCCCCCTTCATCAGATACAAGTAGGCGCAGAAATCCCTTTATATCTCAGGGCTCGGGGACCTCCATACCTATTAGTACCAGATGAAGGGAGTTTTGAGTCTTGAAAGCTTATACTCTGTAAATCTTGTTGATACTAATGTGTAAAAAAGACAGAACAATGGTTCAGATTTAGATTGGTTATGCTCAAAACACTGGGAAGACATCCAGTCAGACATAACAAGAAGCAAGCAGAAATTTTGGAATGGGAAGAGAGAGAGAGGTCAGAAGAAAACAGAGTTGCAAATCTTTAAAATTATTAAAAACTCAATGAACCATAGTACAGGAAGAATAGGATAGAATACCATTTTAAATGAAAGGACAGCAAATTTGCTGGGTACAAAATGAAATATTTCCATTGAATTGGTAGCTACATTATACTTAGCTAGACAGACTGCATTCCAATTAATATATTTAATAACACTAAAAAAATATTATGCCAAATGGATTAGTTTTGCTCCAAAAACTCAGGGTACCAATAAACGATCGATCGTGTGGCTGGACTGAACTAGGGCCACAAATTTGCTAAACAGCTGATCTACAGGCAAAGATCCTTCTTGACCTTTTGTTCCTCATTTCAACCATCCTGTCACTTTTTCAAATGACTGCCAAGTAGGGTTGTCAACTGGCTAGGAGAAAAATGTCCTGCCCCTTTAACAAAGGCTTAATATGTGGTAAGGGGCAGTTGAGGTTATGAATGGTATGCAGGTAAATAACACCCCCTTCTATATGTTGCAGCTCAAATGCCATTCAAGGGGAGTAAAAAAAACACCAGCTACAAAAACTGGTAAAACAAAAAGGATCACAGCAACAGCATACAAAAACAAAAGAAACCCAAAAAGTAAGCTTCATGTATTACATACTGGCCTGGGGGGAAGTGAACACAGATGGATTTTTTTATATATACAGATGTCATTGGGATCGAATGAGATTGAATTGACTTGTTTTTGAAGGAGACAGTTTGAAATGGTCCATTTTCAGCCTTGTCTAATAAGCAAAGTGTGTTAGAGTAACTACATTTTCATGACTTTTTCAGCTGTTTGACACAAGTGCTTTTTTAGAAGCTTCAGTACTAAAATGCCTCTATCCACAATATTCTATTTATATAACCTTAATCTCTGAACAAGATTCTTAAATATTACATTGATTCGAAGATGGAACTGAGTCCTACCGTTTTCTCAGTTCTGCCTTTATCCTCCCACTTGCAACTGTTTTAGGCATATGTATGCTAAACCTGAAGTTTTTATTGGTCGGAAAAGTCAAGTTGTGGTTTCCATGGCAACAGCTCACATCACACACATGTTGCTGGAATGACTTTTTTGACCACCAACAGAGAAAATGGTGGGTTTCCCACATGCAAGAAAAGGGCTGTCTACATGACGCTGAAAAGAGGGTTTTGGTCATCTGGCTGAGGTCCTCTCCACACCCCTTTTTGGAATTTAGCAGGTATGGGGCAGGGAAACTTTTATCAAGAAAGTGACCACCGAATAGTAATTCCCTGGGATAACCTAATTAAGCTTGAGACTGCCCACACGACAGGAGGGAAAATGGATGTGAGTGGGCTGGCCACATGTCCTGCCTCCATGCAATCCCCAGGTTGTCTGCAGAGTTTGGCCATGTGGAGAAAATGGCCACACATACACTCCCTCTCCAGGATCAGTGAGGCTTAGTGTTGCCACCCACCAGGTACTAGCTGGACATCTCCTGCTATTTCAACGGATCTCTAGCCAACAGAGATCAGTTCACCTGTAGAAAATGGCCACTTTGGCCATTGGACTTTATGGCACTGAAGTCCCCCCCTCCCCAACCCCCCCCAACCACGTCCTCTGGCTCTGCCCCAAAAACCTCCTGCCGGTGGTGAAGAGGGACCTGGCAATACTAGTGATTCTTCCTTCCAAACACTGCTGATCATGATGAGGAAGAGATCACACAGCCACTTCCTCCATGTGGTTATCACTGCAGATGACCAGGCAATTGCTCGGAGGGAGGGGGTTGGTCCCACAAACCCACACCTGCTCTTCCTCCCTGTGCATTCAGTGAACATGTGGAGCATATTGCAACTGCAAAGTAGTCTAGGTATGAAAAAAATAACTTTTAAAAAGACAAATAATGAAGGTTGGTGTGCTACTCTTTCCAGAAATTCTATATCATTGCAAGTCGGCAGTGTATCCCTGAATCAGCAATTTTTCATTTTCCCATTTTTTAACTCATCCACTTTAAATGTTGCAGTAGACACAAATATGTTTCTCAAGAGCCTATTACTCAAGTACTTTATCAGACCGAAATATCTGTGAGAACCTAGATGGGGTTTCAAAATTATGGTTTACTGATTTTATGCCTTTTGAAATTATCCATGCTAGATTTCATTATACTTTCTTCTAACCAACATGCAATGTTAACCTGGACCCAATGTAATTTGATGTGTTTCTTAGCTGATCTTTGTTGTATGGAATACTAGACTGAAGGCATAAATGTATAGGCAAGTGTGTCTCGGTATTATTGTGTCTACTTGAAGGCCACGCAAAGACGAGCTGCAACAAGTTGACGAGTCTATTCCATTGTTTGCAATGAACACAAGCTACAAAAATGGAAGATTTTGCTCCGCAGTTTGCATGGAACACAAAGGGACATTGCATGTTTGACTGCCTCCCCACCTCTGGCCTTCGACAGTGGTATCTTGGCTGTTGTATTGGCAACCTTTGGCCAAGATACTGAAAACGTCCTGGATCAGCCCCCATCAACTCTCCAGAATAAGCCAACTGCAAAAGGAGACGTTTTCACCAGGCAGTCCCAAAAGAGCTATTTTCTCAAGAAACCTGTGGCTCCACCTACCTGGATCTGGCCAATTCCTACCCTGTTCCTTAGGGTTGTCAGCTCCGAATTGGGAAAGACCTGGAGATTTGGGGGGGTGGAGCCTGAGGAGGATGGGGTTTGAAAAGGGGAGGGACTTCAATGCCATAGAGTCCAATTGCCAAAGCAGCCATTTTCTCCAGCGGAACTGGTCTCTGTCGCCTGAAGATCAGTTGTAATAGCGGGAGATCTCCAGCCACCACCTGGAGGCTGGCAACACTACTGTTCCTAGAAAGGAGGAGGGAGCAAACCATACTGGGCCTGAGACAGAAAGGGGTATAAAACCAGCAAAGGAGCAGAATCCCCTTCACTACCCATCAGGATTCCCCAGTTCGATTTTTATCAACTGCAGCTAAAGCCAGCCTAAGCATGTATGGAGGCATGCCTGTGTATGAGTGTGCATGAGTGCAATGGAATGAGCTGTTTTTGAATTTCCTTGGTGTGTGCTCAATAAACATTACTTCTGTATTTAAGAACTTGATGCCTGGCCTCTCTCTGTCTCCTTCCCCCACCTATGGGGAAAAGTCCTGCTGGGTCAGAATAGGTTTTGGCAGAGGCCTGATCACCTTTTCAGCTCATTTGCACTGGATGTGGGTCCTAACACATCTACAATGTGTTCCTTTTGCTAACTATTATTGTTGGAATCTAAGAATGTACTTATTGAGCTGTTGGAACGAGTGAAATATACAAGAATGCTCCCTAGCATATTAGGATTTACTAGCGTATGTAAAGAAGACAGAAACCCAATAAAGAGAACAATCTGGTTAATCAGTGGAGGCCATATACTGTCATTCCTATAGAGTTTAAATGAACCTATTGGTTTAAAGCAACATACTACTCCTGCAGTAACTATTAAACTCTCACCGATGTACTAACTAGTAATGGATTATGCCATCTGGTATTACTTTCTATAAATAAGTAATTTACACTTACTGTCTTCTCATGGCTATCTCTGTGCAAAGGTCTATAAGAGTTTTCAGTTAGCAGGAGATCAGACACAAACTTATGAGCACTAAGAAATCAACAAATAGATTTTTGCATGATGGGGAATGTTTTTTTATGGTACATTTAAAAGGGAACAATACTACCATACTAGCTATATAGTTAATACATTATAGGCCGTTAACGCATGGCTTGTTTGTGTTGCATTTCTCCCGATAATATAGTGAATCTCCTGACCACGCGTTCAACCCACCTCCCTCTGAAACTAACCAAGGATTAGCAATCCCTGCCTTATAGTGATTTTTAAAAAATCGTTGCAACTCACTGCATTATATGGTGCGTTTCAGCACACAGGTCGAGTATCTTTCAGACACCCCTTTCCCCTTCCTCCCCTCCCACCCCTCCTTATATGGAAGGGGCCCTATAGGCCATCTCATCCAACCCCTTGCTTAATGCCTGACTCCTTTGCAGCCTGACTCCTTTGCAGCAACCTCTGCCACAGGAGGAGGAGGGGCCAAGGCAAAGGTTAGACCCAAAAGGTTAGACTCAAGTTAGACCCACCAGCTGGCGCAAACTGCCAAGCACGAAAGCGTCCCCGCTGGCCAGGGAAATGGAGAAGGTTGGAATCACAGGCAGGGGCCTGCAGACTCTGCAGGCTCTGCTCAGGCAGCCAAGCTCGGTCCAGTGACCCCCCCCCCCCCAACAGCATGGGCACTCTTAGCACACAGAGCACCAATGGTCCACCTCCTAGCATGTCAACTCGGCCTCCCCAGCCGCTGCATCCTCCCCCACTCCCCTCCCCCTGCCCAGCCCGGCAGGCGGTTTCCAGATTGTGAAAACTTCCCAGACTGAATCACCCACCTTCGCACAAGGCAGAAGCGCCCGGGCAGCCTGTGATGTTTTATTCATACTTGTGCTGGTTTGGCTGAGAATGAATTAGACCAGGGGTTTCAAACGTAAGGCCAGCAGGCCAGATCCGGCCCCTTGAGAGCTCTTATCTGGCCAGCAAGCCAGCCACTTTGCTCCCCACTATTGATCTGAGCTGGTGAGGCATGGCCCAGCCCAACCAAGTGGCATTTGTGTCACATCTGGCCCTTATAATGTTTGAGTCTGACACCCCTGAATTAGACTTAGTTGTGATAAGTCATCAATCTGCTCTTGTATTTCACTTTAAATGCTGTTTGTTTCAAAGTGAAAATATGCCAAACAGACTGTAGTCCTCCCCCCCATAATCCATAATAATTCTGGTGGTGTATACTCAGAAGCATAGAATCACAGAGCTGGAAGGGGCCATATAGGCCATATAGGCCATCTCGTCCAACCCCCTGCTTAATGCAGAATCAGCCTATAGCATCCCTGACAAGTATTCATCCAGATGCTGCTTGAAGCCTGTCAGTGAGGGGAGCTCACCACCTCCCTAGGCAGCTGATTCCACAACTGTAAAAAAAAAAAAATCCTGATATCCAGCCAGTACCTTTCTGCCCATAATATATACCCATTATTGCGAATCATACTCTCTGCTGCCAGTGGGAACAGCTCCCTACCCTCCTCTAAGTGACAGCCTTTCAAATGCTTAAAGAAAGGTCTTGAAGATGATGGACAAAGGCTCTGCAAGCTCTCTATAAAGGTCTTTGGTCACTTTTGGATGCATACCATCTGGCCCAGGGGATAGGGCTGTCAATTCGGTTCGGTCCGAACTGAAAATCAACCGAATTTCCCCTGATTCGTTGCTTTTCTGTTCGGACGGATCCGAACTCAAAACTGGCGGGCAACCGGGGGGGGCGAATTCAGCGAGTTCGGGAGTTCGTGAATAAATTCGGCCAATTCGGCCGTCAGTAAGCAGCATAACCGTCAGTAAGCAGCATTCTCCTCCCCCGGCCAATCGGTGGGCAATCT
The DNA here is from genome assembly GCF_029931775.1 of Euleptes europaea. Taxonomy (NCBI): domain Eukaryota; kingdom Metazoa; phylum Chordata; class Lepidosauria; order Squamata; family Sphaerodactylidae; genus Euleptes; species Euleptes europaea. The sequence continues at coordinate 61,949,058 of NC_079319.1, forward strand.
GAGTCTTCTTCTGGCCAATCAGTCAGGATTGAGTACTGGAGGAATCAGCTGATGTGCGGCCCGGCCAGGGAGAGAGAGAGAGAGAGCGGAATCCTCGTGTGTGTGTGTGGGGTGCTTGTGCACATTCGCTCCTTTCTGTGGCTGCAGGGGGCGCATTTTTTGGGGTGCACACACAAAACTTTCACTGGAACTTCAGATGAAGCTTCTTAAGGTACCCCCCAAGTTTTGTAAACTTTGGGTCAGGGGGTCCCGAGATATGGGCTCTCCCCCTTTTTCTTTCCATGGCTGCAGGGGGCGCATTTTTGGGGGTACAAATCCCAAACTTTGAGCGGAGTTTCAGACCAGTGTTCTTAAGATACCCCCCAAGTTTTGTAAACATTGGGTCAGGGGGTCTCGAGATATGGGCTCTCCCCCTTTTCCCTCCCCCCTTTTCCATTTATGTGGCTGCAGGGGGCGCTTTTTTGGGGATATAGCCCCCAAACATTTAGCATAGCTTCAGTGAATTATTCTTAAGATACTACCCAAGTTTTGTAAAGATGGGTTCAGTGGGGGCAGAAATATTGCCTCCCCCCCTTTTCTCTTTCCATGGCTGCAGGGGGGGGATTTTTGGGGGTACAAATCCCAAACTTTGAGCAGAGTTTCAGACCAATGTTCTTAAGATACCCCCCAAGTTTTGTAAACTTTGGGTCAGGGGGTCTCGAGATATGGGCTCTCCCCCTTTTCCCTCCCCCCTTTTCCATTTATGTGGCTGCAGGGGGCGCTTTTTTGGGGATATAGCCCCCAAACATTTAGCATAGCTTCAGTGAATTATTCTTAAGCTACTACCCAAGTTTTGTAAAGATGGGTTCAGAAACATCGGGGGGCAGAAATATCGCCTCCCCCCCTTTTCTCTTTCCATGGCTGCAGGGGGCGCATTTTTGGGGGTGCAGACACAAAACTTTCACTGGAACTTTAGATTAAGCTTCTTAAGGAACCCCCCCAAGTTTTGTGAACATTGGGTCAGGGGGTCCCGAGATATGGGCTTTCCCCTTTCCCCTTTCCCCTATTGGGATGAATGGGGCAGCCGAGCCGATCCTGTGTACATCTCTCCAGAGCAAAACGTTCCGTGCCTAATTGGAATCATCTTGGATTACAGCCCGTCCTGATGGAACAGAAGACAGCCACAGTAAGACCCCTTTGGGGGCTTTAATCTGTAATTTTTCTCCTGTGTATGTGTGTGTGTGTGGGGGGGGAAGCAGAGTCTGTGTGTGTGTGGGGAGGGAGCAGTTTCTGTGGGTGGGGGGGAAGCCAAAGGGGGCTTTCGTCGGTTCTGCCTGGGGTGTGTGTTCCCCCTCGAGTCTCTCGCTCCCTGGTTTGAGGGGGGAGGTTTCAGTTGTGTGTTGCAAAGGTGTTGTTTAACAAGGTTGTGTTTTCAGTTGTTTTGCTAATTTCTCCGCAGTTGTCGGGCTGGGAGCTTTGTGCGTGGGCGGCAAGCTCTGCTGAGAGATGCACAACATTAAGGGTGGGGGGGACCCCTTTCAGGGCCCATATCTCAGCCCCCCCTGACCCAATCTTTACAAAACTTGGGGAGTCTTTCAATAAACGTCCTTTGAAGCTCTGCCAAAAGTTTGGGACCTCTAAGCCCAAAAATGCCCCCCCAGAGCCGCGGAAAGGCGCGGTTGTGTTTTTAATGGCTTTATTCGGCCGAATTTGTTTCCGAACTTTGAATTCCCGCCGAATTGAACGGATCCGAAGTGGGGGAGTTCGGACTTCGGCACGTACCGAACCCACAAGGGCCAAATTCGGCCGAATCCGAACTGTACCGAATTTTTTTTTTTTTTGACAGCCCTACCAGGGGATTTGTACTCATCAAATGCAGCCAGGTGCTTCTCAACAACCTCTTTATCTATTGTCAACCAGCAGGATGGACACCTGAGGGGGGGAACCTGAGACAAAATAGGCACTGAGCCTTTTCTGCCTTTCTCTCTGTCAGAGTTTCTCTGTTTTCACCCAACAGTGGACCTATCACCTCTTTAACCTTGCATTTGCTTCTCACATATCTGAAGAAGCTTTTCATGTTGTAGTGAGCTTCCCTGGCCAGCCTCAGCTCACTGTGAGATTTGGTCTCTCTGAGGGATGACCTACAGTGCCTAGCAACCAGCAGATACTCTTCTTCAGAGGTATGTCCTTGTCTCCATTTCTTTAACATTTCCGTTTTCTAACTTAGGTCATCATGGAATTCACTGTTCATCCATTATTCATTGGATTCTTGGATCCCCTACCATGTTTCTGTTTTGTTGGAGTGGTGATGGCTTGAGCTTGCAAGAGTTCTTGTTTTAGGAGAGCCCACCCTTCACTTGCTCCTTTCCTTTCCAGCATTCTTGCCCATGGAATGATTCCCATCATGCCTCTGAGTTCATTAAAATCTGCCCTACTAAAATCTAACATATATGTCTGGCTATGAACTTCCCCTACAACAAAAGGAATTCTAGGAGGACATGGTCACTTTCCCCTAAAGTCCTTAGCACCTTCACCCCAATTCTTGCCTGTTGGTTAATATTAAGTCAAGTATGATAGAGCCTCTCGTAGCTTCCTCCACCATTTGAAAAAGGAAGTTGTTGGCTAGGTAGGTCAGGAAATTGCATGACTGTGGACATTTAGCAGAGTTTGTCTCCCAGCATACATTAGGGACACTGAAGTCACCCCTAACTATAAGGTCATGTTGCTTAGATACATTGACAAGCTGCTCAAGCAGGGCAGCCTTTTAGTCTATTGTAGCAAAACAATATAGAAGTTTGATGGCACCTTAAAGGCTAACAACGTTTATTCCAGTAAGAGCTTTCATGAGACAGAGCTCACGTCTTCAGATGCCATGGCAAGAAAGGAATTCCTTACCTCATTAGTGAAATTACAGAAACACAAAATTACAGAATTTACAATAATCCATGGTAAGACTACTTAAAATCAAACTACCCTAAACCCCACTTATATACCATGGCCTCCTATATAGAAATAGGCTGTGAAAACCCTTCCTGCGCTGGTGAAAAAACATATGAGATGGGGGTCTTCTAGTGTCCTATGGGTAATACAGTAGAAGATTCTGTGCCCTGTGGCTAAAAATCACAGATCCTTACAGGGCTCATGGAAGAGCCAACAACATATGGACTAGTAGTGCATCATTGGTATAGTACATCACCTTTGCCAGAATGCTGGGCATGGATGGGTTTATTTAAAGGTCTCTTGCTGTATTGGAGACCTTTGTGCATAGACTATGGAATCCAATGTACTTCGACCATTTCACTGCAAATCCCTGGACCCATGCTTTACATTCCAGTGCTACTCTGATATAGTAAGAAGATGGTGTTTTTAGTATCCTCTCTGTGTACTGGAAGGCTTCTTACTTGCCAAATATCTGTAAGTTTTCCACCTCCTTTGCAGATACAAGGAGTCTGGGTCCATGGCACTAAAACCTACAGTTTTCTTGTGACACAGTCTCTTGATAAACTTTGTGAAACTAGAAAAAAAGATGAAAAATTGTCACCTTATTCTTGGCACTGTTAACTCACTAATCTATGGACAGTTGCCTATTTACTGATTTCCAGAATGATCTCTAGGAACATTAAGTCCTATGAGGAATACTACATTTCCCATGTTCCCTGCCACATTTAACACTCCTGGTGTAACAATCACATCGAATCATAGAGTTAGAAGGGACCACCAGGGTCATCCAGTCCAACCTCTTGAACAATGCAGGAAATTCACAACTACTCCCCCAAATCCCCAGTGACCCCTACTCCATGCCCAGTAGTTGGGAGAAAAATCCCTACAGGATCCCTGGCCAGATCACTGACAGATGGCCATCTAGCCTCTGCTTAAAAACCTCCAAAGAAGGAGAGCCCACCACCTTCCGAGGAGGCCTGTTCCACTGAGGAACCACTCTAACTGTCAGAAAGTTCTTCCTAATCTTTAGCCGAAAACTTTTTTGATTTAATTTCTACATGTTGTTCTTGTCTGACCTTCTGGGGCAACATAAAACAACTCTATAACCATCTGTTATATGACAGCCCTTCAAGTACTTGAAGATGGTTATCATATCACCTCTCAGTCTTCTCCTCTCCAGGTTAAGCATACCCATCTCCTTCAACCTTTCCTCATAGGACTTCGTCTTCAGACCCCTCACCATCCATCATTGTTGCCCTCCTCTGGACATGTTCCAGCTTGTCTACCTCCTTCTTGAATTGTGGTGCCCAAAACTGAACACAGTACTTTAGGTGAAGTCTAACCAGAGCAGAGTAAAGAGATACCATCACTTCATGTGATCTGGATACTATGCTTCTGTTGATACAACCCAAAATTGCATGTGCCTTTTTAGCTACTGCATCACACTGCTGACTCATGTTCAGTATATGGTCTACTAAGACCCTTAGATCTTTTTCGCACATACTGCTGCCAAGACAAGTCTCCCCATCCTATAATCATGCATTTGATTTTTCTTACCTAAATGCAGAACTTTACACTTATGGGTAAGAAATCCATGGGACAACAATTTCATGTTAAGCGGGAGGGAGAGGCTCATATTCCAAACTAGGAAGAAGTTCATATTGCAAACCTGACATCACTATCTATAAGAAAAGAGATCTCCTTTTTTAACTCCCTGTGCCAAAGAACTTTTATTCTACCTATGACCATTTCCAAATACAATGCCAACAATAAATCCTGCATTTGTGGTTATTCTAGGTTCTGTTTTTAAATCCTTCTAACATGTGAGGCACTGCTAAAGGTGTTTAACAATAAGATTATAAATTTGCAGCAAGTTAATTTAACCAACTGTCACATGAAAATAATTTGTATGATTAGTAACGTGGAAGTGTGTGTGTGTGCAGGGGGAGAATAACAGAGCCTGCTTAACGTTTGAGCACATTATCATGGGGTTTGTTGGTAATTACATTCTGTGCTGAAGCTGTTTATCTAACACCACAGAATATAGAAGTACTAAAAGATGTCTTAGAGGCAGACTTGATGTTAATAGCTGATTTATACAGTGAACGGCACCCCCTTCACCTTTTCTAAGCTTTGTGTGATTTATGCACAAGGATTCTGCAGGAACACGGTCATTAATGCTAGTACAGTTATCAAGAGAAATCTCTCATCATAACATGGTGCAAAATAAACTCTAATTATCTGAAAGGGTACATTCACAGAGGTATAATGATAGCTAGCATCCTGAAGACAAAGGGCAAGCTTATGCAGATGGTGTTTATGGGAACAAATATAATAGTCCAAGGGTAAGATAAGGGCACAGAGGCAAATACTTTGAAACCAGGCAAGTGACACCAATATTAGGAATAAGAGGGAGGAAGGAAAAAAATAAATTAAGACTATGACAAAGAAGAAACAAAGAAGTTTTCTTTGTGCAAACTAACATAAGAAGTAATGGCAAATGTGAACATTCATAAACATCCACATTTCACAACATAGTCCTATGACTGAAATAAAAGTTGATGGACTATAGATGGTCCACATAGAATTGCACTGTTAGTATTCCAGTATTACATGGAGTGCCTGTGGGCAGGATCATATGCCATAAGGCGTAATGCCATTGTTCCACATGACAAAATGTCCTTTGCCCAAAAGCTAGCCTTTTCTCTCATCTGACTGGATCGCTAAAGAAAATATTTCTTTTTAATATAAGGAGGAGGATTGCCCCACGAATTGATATGCATCTGTGACAACACCCTATCTCCAGAACTAAGGAATTGTGTTAGATAATTGAGGTTTTGGGGACTGCTTAGTCTTCTAGTCATTAGTGAACATAATGCCACCCAGCATTCATATGGCCTATCAAGAGGGGATTATTGGCTTGAAAGAACCCCATAATATCCTTAATTAAAGCAACTAACCATGCAATCCTGAAGTGGGGGCAAGTTCCATAGGAGCCGGCATGACCCCCATGCTGGCGTCCAAGCCACTTGCGCCCTGCAAACTAGCATGGACTCCAGCATAGGGCAACTTATGCCACCCCCTGGGAGCAGTCTGGCTGCGTGGGGCCCAGGAGTCAACACAGCCTCCCTCCAGCATTGTCCCAGTGTATCCCCCCGCACCGGTGTCCAGGGGGCATTCCTGGGGCGTTTCCAGGGGCAGAGCTGACTTTAGTCAACTTCCTAGCCCCATTTGCCCTGGGAATGCCCCCTTGTCCTGCAGCGTTGCTACGCCAGCTATTTTCTAGCGTAACCTCGCTGTAGTTGATGGGAGCATTTCCCTTTTTAAAATTAAGTAATGGCCTTAATTATCTTTTCGGCAGCTGGAAAGCTCTGAGGAGGCAGCACATCGGTGCTGCTCCTGGATACTGTTTCTACCTTCTGCCTTAGGCATGGGCTGTAAGGAACAGGTTTATTTCAGTGGTATGTGTGGCTTGGTGGTTTCTTTCTTTTATCCAGCCCGCTCAGTGTTACAGTAACAAAGTAACAGGAGAGCTGGGGCCTGTGCAATTTAACAGTTACAAAGCAGCTTTGTTGTTCGACTGATGAAGACTTATAACTTGGAACAGAAAAGCTTTTAACTTTTGGCTGTTATTGACCAGAACAGCTCCCAAATCGTTATAACATAGAGAAAATAGGCTTCCCCCTTTTAACCATTTTTGACAGGAACGGCACCAAATATTACCAATCTTTGACATATCTACAATCCCTAATGGACTCCCTGCCTAACCAGCAGACCTTCTAACCCTTCTCCCCCCAAATTCCAACAACAACAGACTCCACCAGTTGACAACCAGTTCAACTGCCCAACTCCTCCTTTTTTAAACATACAAATTCCAATCCATTGTTTGAAAGCGATTGGCTGAGGCTCTTGGAGGGCAAAAGTTGAAACAGCCCTTCACGGTAATTTAGAATATCAACATCTGCATTTGGAGGTATATGCAGATACATACCGAATCACAGACTTCAGTTCTTTATATCAAATTTCCATGAAGATTATGCCACAACTTGATATAGTAATTATGTCTAAACAGAGCTAGACTGGTGTGAATGTCTTTCTGTGCAGAGCTGGTAGGCAACCATACCATTTAAGCAATGAGGTTACATAGGGATTGTGGACTCAGCTTCCTCAGCAATAGGGGTGCGTTTTCTCCCCACCACCACTCTTCAGAATAAAGGGAATGCCAACTCAACCAGTTTTAACTGTGATATTAAAGAACTTTGCTCAAGTTTTTTAAAATAACTTAAAAAACCCAACCCAGCTCAGACTTGTTTTTTTTTGCAACCCCCTAAATGTTCACTATGTGATCCCTGACTGGCCAGACCACTTTCCTTCAAGGAGATGCTCTCATTTCAAAGGGGAAAGAAATAGTGCTGAAGCAGCTGCTCATGTGTCACTGAACAGCTGTAAGGAGCCTACGAAAAATGAAAGCAAGAGCAGTTAGGGTTACATTTGCACCTCCCAAATAGCTACTTCTGTGCTGAAAATGTCCATCTGTAAATATTCACTGAAGCCTTCGTGTAAGCATTAAAAGTAATTTATTTCAGAAAGCTTGAACAAGGACTGAAATAATGGGGTTTTTTTATTTAAAAACTTGCTGTTGAAAAAGTAGGGGAAAAGTTTATAGAAACAGAAGTTATTTGTGCTGTGTGCCTAAATCACAGTTGTTTGAGTGATTCATTATTTATTGATGACTTCTGTCTGTACATGGAGGTGAGAACAGGGTTTTGCCAAGTAAGACTCATAATAAAACATTTCATTAGAGACTTTTAAAAGAAGAAATCTTGTGTTCTTGGAATAAAACAGCTTGTTTATTTCAGCCCAGGAAAAGAAGAAAAAAAAAAAACCCAGGTGCCATTAATATTTTTCACCAAGAATAAAACATTATGAAACTTGACATATATCCTCGGAGCACCCTAGGTGTTTAATGAGAATATCCACCACATGCTAGGCTATTGTGACATCTCTTTACCAACGAAGGATGTACATTTAATAATTGATCACCCAAAGGCATTTCATATGGTAACAAGCATCTTGTCCTTCTGTACTTTAAAGTTGTCTGGGTGCATCTCAATCCAATGGTATTTTGCAGGCATATAGCTCAGAAGTGCACACAATGCAGCCATGCTTATGAGACACACCCAGCCACTGGGTTGAAAAAAATTTCTACATGTATGAAAAGGAATGTGCACATGCACAATCATGCTACCTTCATTTATGTAAATGGGGATGTTTCCAAATATAGGTTCTCCATATCCATATTATGATGAGATGATTGCACTGCTAATTATGTTCATATCATGACTGATGCTTCTTATATTCAGTTTAAAATTGGTACTGAATTACTTCATAGAATTTAGAATTCTATTTCTAAATTGTTTTCTCCTTCCATTTCCTTTCTACCACTTTAAGGAAAATACATATAGCACAGTTGTTTTGAAGATTGCACAAGTGTAGAATTTGTCATATGGTCATCTAGCTTTCCCCCATCAACTGAATATTGTAAAGAAAAGAAAAACCGGTGACTTCTATGTGCATGAACAATTCAAAATTAATGTGCTATATACACATTTTGTACTCTGGTATCTGAATCTGAGTTTGCAGTGTAATATAAGAAGCAGACTTTAAATTTCACATTTTACCCTTAACAGTGCCGTCCTAAGAACACTTTCCTGGGAGTAAGCTCTATTGAAGCCCCATTCTTCATTAGAAGATCTGCTTAGGACTGTAAGACTCTTTAAGGAGACAGACAAAATGTGGCAATGATGATGTGCCATCCTCAATGTGATGACATTGTTTCAAATGTGACCTGGAAGTGGCCCTCATGTTGGGGACACACTACCATTCACCTGGTTAAACGACAGAGTTTTGGGTGGATGCTAAAGCATCACCCACAGCATGATGATATCACTTCCAGGTCCCAAAGGGAGTGATGTAATTTTGCTGGAGACACTGATAAGTCCCTGTCTCTCCCATTTCCCATTTCAAATGAGAATACAAACATGTGATCCAACCACATATGCAAAGTAACACCTGGGCTGGGACATAACTGTGCACAGCATTTGTGATCCAGTTTTGAATATGAAAAAGGAAACATTTTTATTATTTGAGGCTGCTGTTCACATTGTGAACAAAATAAGGTTGACCCCTGCTTCTCCAGATTTCTCCCAAATTCAGTTGGTCGTAAAGAAATTCATCATGCATTCAACAAACCCACTATTCATCCTAAGCAAGAGATATTCATTGTTATAAGAACTATGGCTTAAATCCTGCAGAACATTTCCCGTGATGGAAGAGATCTGCCCCTGCAACCCAAAATGCCTCCAATGCTGCTGCTGAGGGACCACAAACCACCATAAATGGCATGAGGGAGGAGCCAGAGCTATGTGGCAGGAAAGGAGAATTAATGAAAATAACCCCCTTCCATGAGATCCAGCCACAGAGCTGGGGGAAGGAGTGCCCAGGATGGGGGGGGGAGGAATGGGGCGCACCATGCACATGCTGGAGCCAGGTGCTGATGGCCTTGGTGCCTGCTGTCCTTCATGTTGTGCTGGCCAAGCTCGGTGGGGGTGCATCAGGCTTGACAGCACCTGAGCGAGCTGGTATGTGACATGTGCGGGCAGCTCATTCCAACCGTTGGCTTGGTAGGTGTGCTGATGCAGGAGGCGACATGGGAGGCCCCGCCAGAGGACGAGTGGGAAGCCGCACGGCTGGAGGCGCTGCTACTGTGAGCCTGCACCTGATGGCAGTCAGCCCTGCATGAAGCACTCCAAGCAGCCTCTTTCCCACAGCAACCAAGGTGGTGGCTGCAGCCTCTGACCAATGACTGCTGCTGCGGCCCACGTTGCCCCCTCTCTGCTGTCCCCTCTCTGCTGCCGCCGCCCCTCTCTTATTGCACTGGGGGCAACCACTCCCCCCCAGCCCCCCTCTAGATCCAGCCCTGAAGAAATTGAACTCCAAATCTCATATTAGGTATGATTCAGAGCAGAAAATGAATCTGCATCAACACTGCAGTGTTTACATCCCTTTAGGATTGCAACTAATTGCCAGGCAGTGCAATATATGAGCAAAGAGGCATGCATGGGAATTTACAAGATCTTTTGCTGAAGTGAGCAGGCAGCACTGTTAAAAGAATCACAGTTCTAACAGCTGAGATTCAAATTCAAACTTTCTTTTTCACCTGTAAATTACTGTTTCAGGCTCAGAGAATTAAACACGGAATTCCATATTCTCTGCTACTATGTATGTTCATAGAAACACTTTCTTCTTGATTGCTATTGCAAACTTCTATGGCAAAGCCCCAACAAACAAAGCAAAAGTTGTGGAATACCCTTTTATTCGAACCAAACTTGCTACAATGATGAGAATTCATCATTTGAATAACTGCATGAGTGATTGATACAGAAAAAAAATGCCTCTTCTGGGTTAGAGCAAAAACAAAGGTCATCGTTCTTAGCCTATTCTTCAAGGCAGAGGCTAATTGAAGACTCTTTTAATTTTTTTAGAATGTTTTCCTGTTACTTCAGCACCAGACTAGTAAATTAATGCTTCCGTCAGAAAACAGTGAATACCCATTTTAAATGTAATTGTTTATATGCACTAATTCCTATCTGTGGCATCAGCTTGTTATACAACTTTGGCTTTCTCCTATTATCTGCATTTGTGTAACTAGTCGTTTAGCATTGTGATGTCTGTCAGATATTAAACTCAAACTTCCCATTAGGCTCTAGAAATAACAGTCTTTATTTAATCATCACCTACTTGTTAATGATTCAGCATGGAAATGAATTATATTATTGCACAAGCCACGGAAAACATCTTAGTGCAAGTAATGTTAGGTTGGGGAAGTAACATAGAAAAACACAACTTTTTGCCAGATTTATTGCAAATTTGTAGCAACATAGTCACCTTCTGTTGTTTTTATACTATGATGAATCATCATATGGTGACAGATCTTCTCAGAGGAATCAGTTGATGGACCTTTTGATTTGAAGCTTATTTGAGTTACTATCATCTTCCCACTTGACTGAAGAGAAAATGCTCTTGAACATATACTCATTTATTAGGGACTGGATAACAAACAGGAAGTGAAAATAATTACAAAGGAGATTATATGTTGCTTTTGCTGAACTTTTCCCCCCATGTGATGTTCATTAACGTACACTACCATTGGGCATTTTACAATTCAGGGAATCATTGTGGACCACAATGGGAATTTTGCTGGTCACATCAAGGGAGAACACTCCTTGGACTTTTCAGGGCCAGGGTGCATGCATAATGTGTGCATTAAAGTTGCTCTCAGTTCCTTTTTTTAGGCCAGATGTTTCCTCTGACTTCTCTCTAACACCTATATGCCTATTCATTTGGGAAGAACAAACACAGATTTCAGTGGAAATTGTTTTGAATCAAGGCTGCTTAGATATAAGATGCCATGAACCTTGCAAATAACATGCTGGAAAATGGAACTTTCCCTGTTTAAAATGCTTGATTAGAGTTGTGCAAAAAAAAGAAGAAAAAAGTACATTTTGGGTTTATTGAGCCCATTTTTTCCCCCGGGTAAACCCGGAAAAAGCTGAATACCCATACCAGTAAGGGGGTATTTTGACTTTATTTCCTGGTTTACCGAAAAATTCTGGCCCATTTTAGTTTATGGGAATTTTTTCGAAGCTCCTGTGGAGGGCATTTTTGGAGGCAGAGTTCCATAGTTTCGAGGGTAGCTTCAATGGACTCTTCTTGCATGAACCCTGAAGTTTGGTGATGAGTGGGTCAGGGGGTCCAATTTTATGGGGTCCTGAACAGTTTGAACTCTTCCTCCATAGAAATGCATTGTAAATGTTACCATGCTTTTCTATGGAGGGGGGAACCTTTTGCAACCCCATAAAATTGGACCCCCTAACCCAATCTCCACCAAACTTCAGGGTTCATGCAAGGAGAGTCCATTGAAGCTACCCTCAAAATTATGGAACTCTACCTCCCAAAATGCTTACCCCATAGCTCAATTTTAAAAATTCCAATATGGAAAAGCCTGGGGAAAACTGAAGCCAAAAAAAGTCAAATACCTATTCAGCTGATTTTGCGATTGGCTATCCGGCTTCAGCTTTATCACCAGTTTTAATTTTCAGGTTAAATTAAAACCGAAAGAAGCCAAAAAGGCTTTTTCAGGGTTATTTTCGGTTTGGGTTTATCAATACGCACAGCCCTATCCTTGATTCTTTATAGCTACATTTTATCCTCCCTTCCCTCCAAGGAACTTAGTAACGTATAACTTATGTATAGTTTTTCCCTCTTTCACTTCCTCACATCCACCCTGTGAGAGCCAGTGTGGTGTAGTAGTTAAGAACGGCGTACTCTAATCTGGTGAACCGGGTTAGTTTTCCCACTCCTCCACATGAAGTCAGCTGGGTGACCTTGGGCTAGTCACAGTTGTCTTAGAGTTATTTCAGTCTCACCTACCTCACAAGGTGTCTGTTGTGGGGAGAGGAAGTGAAGGAGTTTGTACGCCGTATGATTCTCCTTAAAAATCGTAGAGAAAATTGGCATATAAAAAACAACTCTTCTTCTTCTCCCCCCTCCCCCGTCTTTCATTTGTAACCAGTAGTTTGCATTGTTGGCTCAACCTATCTGTTATTTGAATCAGAGATGAAAGTATATATTTTGGTACAGTACAATAATAGCAGGATCAGCTAATTCAAGGGAAGAGTATTGAAATTATCTAATATGTGGAGGAACCTCTGCTTTAAGGCAGGTCACGCTTTCCAGCCTTATAAATATTTCAAACCATCCTTCCTCCAAATTGGTAATATAGTTCTGGCTATAGCTCCATTTCTAGAAGCCGCAGAAACACAAGAGATTTCCCTTCAATGTAAGCAATCCTTCAAAATGGGCTTTTATTAGGATGCAAATGGAAAGCCTAAAGATGGGAGAAGAGTATTGACTTGACACCACCACTTCAGACAAATCCATGGGTTCAAATGATTTGGGTTATGATACACACAATGCTTATTACAATTTATCCCACTCCTCCTAACTCTTTGGCAGAACTCTCTATTTCTTACATTCAAGAGAAAAAGGTCTAAGTCATTGGTAAACATAGCCCTGCTTTGGGAGTGATGGAAAATCATTATCATCTGACAGCCATACTGAGGCCCGTGTGAAATGAGCTTGTGATTCCAGATGGGGATTGGTGATCTGGGTCAGAAAAAAGTCCTGAGTCTTAACCCTTTCTCTAGATTATAACTTGAAAAACATCTCAGTCAGGTTTCAATACAGTTATTTTCTCTTCCATATAAGCCTGAGAACCTAAGCCACTGTCATAGATAATCCACTTCATACCGACCAGCAATAAACTATCTGGATTTATGTGATACATGCCCAGGTTTAGCTCAACATTTATGAAAGTATATATAGAAAATAATTAATTGTATGCCTTTTTTCCATTCAGGGTTTTTATTGCTGCCTCATCCCTTCATAATGTAAATGTTATATGCAAAATATGAGGACTTCTGTTCCAAACAATGCAAACCAATCAAATATATGCAGAATTTGATGCTTTCATACAAACCTAATCTTAACTCAGTGAGTCAGTTTTCATGTATGGTCCACTGTCTTGGGAGGTACTTTTAAAAAAAGTAGTGTGATAATATTTGAGAAGCTGAACCTATCCCTCAATCAATCACATTTTAATCCACCCTTCTTTCAATTTGCTCAGGGCAGCATACCAGCATCTGTTCTGTATTTTGTCCTCATAAAATCCCTCCACAGTAGATCTGGATTAGTGAGAATGGTTTGTCCAAGGACTCACAGTATGATTAATGGATTAGTGGGGACTTGAACTGTATTCTCCCCAACCCTGTCTAACCACTATACACAGGTTGTATGGATAGATATGCACAAAGAAAAAAATAATATTTTTTTGTTTGAGAAGTCACATGTCATGCCTGGAGTCTCCTGAGCAGGGTCAATTAAGTTTCAGAAAATAAAGAATACATGTGTCCATGGGTGTCTTTTTGGATAATAGTCTCCCCATACTCCCACAGTTTTCATACCTTAGGAGCACCAATATTTCTGGGCACTATAGGGTATTTTATTTATTTGTTTGCTTGCTTGCTTGCTTGATACCATGCCCTCCCCAGCCAAAGGACAGGCTCAGAGCGGCTCGGAGCAAAATAAAATATGATCACAATGGATAATTTTCAACCAAACACTGCTACTTTATTTTTACTCTGTTCTACCTCCAAAGAGCTCAAACTGGAGCACACAGTTGTTCCCTGCCTATTTTATCTTCACAGTAACCCTGTGAGGTACTATACACTGAAAAGGAGAGAGGGGGTGGGGGGGAGAATAACTAGTCAAAGGTTGCACAGTGAACATCAAAGCAGACTGGGAATTCGAATACTGATTTCCCAAATTGTAGTCCAATACTCTAAAAGTCCTCACCTTGTTGAGCTGTTTACCCATCTGTTTCCCTTTTTCTTTTTGGCGCACGCCACCGCGAGTCCCCTTAGAAGGCCTTCTGGCTGCACCATTGCTGTGCCTCGCCCCACCACTGCGGCGCGCCTGCGGCCTCAGGAATGCACTGAAAATGTTACAAAAATACAAGACCAGTTTTTTTCCTTCTATGGTAGCTAACCCAGGTCACCGCTAGCTCCTGAAATTTCTCACCACTCAAATAAGTGGTATGTGTGTAATAATTCCAACTGAAAATTTAAAAGATAAACCACAACAATAATGATTTATATTTAATTTTAGCAAGCAGAAATGAGTTAGAACCATAGAAACATAATCTGATATGTTGGGCCTAATTAACCAGAATTTGCAGTGGGTAGCCGTGTTAGTCTGTTTGCAGTAGTCAAAAAGAAAATATTTTTGTTAGTCTTTAAGGTGCTACTGGACTCTTGCCCTTTTTAACCAGAATTTGCACTGTCAAAAACAGAAGTGCCTGATTGTTCTGGATTGCACCCAATGAATTCAGTTATGATGAGGTATTTTTGTTTCTAAAATATAGCCTACATAAATAATTCTTTACAAATGGAAAATGCCAGTACCTGAACTTTTAAAAAACAAATGGTTTGCCACAGGTCATCAAAGTATAGCCTTGCAACAAAGAGGTAATCATAAATTATGCTGGTGGCTTTCTAAGATAGTATCGATCTTCAATACGAAGTAGACATGTCATTGGCTCAAAGCCTAAAACTGTCATCAAACTGCCTTAGAAACATACTATATAGCTATAAAAGTAAGGTATAAAATAGCATGTAGAGATGGAAGTGAACTAGATAACTCTGAAATAATACATACTCTTTGTGATACTTTTAACAAACTCATCGTGGCATAAACTTACATGGGCCTTGTCAGATACATGCATGGGGTTGCCAGCTCTGGGTGGGGAAATACTTGGAGTTTTGGGGGTGGAGCCTAAGGACAGCAGGGTTTGGGGAGGGGAGAGACTTCAATGAGGTGTAATGCCATAGAGTCCACCTTCCAAAGTGGCCATTTTCTCCAGGGGAACTGATCCCTGTCACCTCAAGATCAGTTGTAATAGTAGGAAATCTGCAGGTCCCACCTGGAGGCTGGCAACCCTATGCATGCATCTATATCAGTGGTTCCCAAAGTGGGCAGTGCCACCCCTGGGGGATGGTGGGATTACCTAGCGGGGCACTAAGAGGCAAGAGGGCAGCAGTGGGGTGCTAGAGGTGGGCCCCTTCAACTGTGTTGCTCACTAATTTACAATAGATCAAGCTATGGCACCATGCTGGCAAATTTGGTGGAAACTATCAGAATTTCCCCCCAGACTTTGAAGAGCTGGTACCACTGGATCAAGTTCATCAGTTTTGTTGACTAAATTTCAACTAACGGGTTTTAATTTGATTTTGAATAGATGTGCAATTAATTGTTACTGTTTTGAAATGTTATTGTTATTATCTTCTTTAGTGACTCATGCAAACCCCTGTTTTGAATAATGCTCTTTATAGGATAGGGTAGGGGACACTGGGGTTGAGTCTGTGGAACCAAGGGGATGGTGGTCTGAAAAGTTTGGGAACCACTGATCTATATAAATCAAATAGACCTGTAATAGTTATAAGGGAAAGTATCATGTACTATGAGTAATAGAAAGGGGCCAGCATAAAGATTTGGATTTGGCTTGGAATTTGGGTCCAAGCAGTTGCTCTGACAAAATACGTTTCTTTTAATGCTCCCCTTTGCGTGCCACCAAAATTTTAAAAAACACAGTGTTCTCTGTATAACTGCCCTTTCAAAAAGGCATAGACCCTTAGACTTTACAGTGCCATTTAGTGGGCCATGGGGATAACTTGTGGGCACCAGTTCCAAGTGTCATGATCACTATGAGGTCCAGTGAAATAATGCAAGGTACTGCCTAGATGATAACTGTACCACACTAGTTCGAATCAAGAATTTTATAAGTGTGTTTCTGAATGTGAGGAATAAGAAAGGATAATTTTATGGGACATTTGGTGTCATTGTTAGAGAATTTTCTAAAATGTAGTAGCATGTGTAGCATAGTATACAAGTAGGAACCCACAAAGAGTTGTGGGGGACATCTCATTTTCCCCTTCCCCGCTATTTCCTCTTTCCCTTCCCTGAAAGCCCCCATAGCCTCTCCCCTTTTCCTGCATCCTTCTCTCACTCTCATCAAATAACAAACGACCTCTATCGGTCCCTCTGTCTTCAGCTTTGCCTTCCCTCCCACCAGCCTCTACTTAGGAAAATTATGGCCCAGTTGTATGGTGCCAGACACTGGGCCAGGTCCACTTGCATAGTAGGGAACCCTCAAGAAACCCTTTTCCTCCTTTTGGCAACCCCCATATCCACTCCCCTTTCCCTGCCTCATTCTCTCCTTCTCAGCCATTCACCAACCCACCTTTTATCTTCCTCCTATCTTCAGCTACATTTATTATTTATTTACTTCATTTATACCCCACCTTTCTCCACAGTGCAGATGAAAGCATTTTACGTTATTATCCTCTCCTCCTTTTAATCCACACAACAAACCTGTGAGGTAGGCTAGGCTGAAAGTATGTGACTGGTCCATAATTACCCATTGAGCTTCCACAGCATGATGGGAATTTGAACATCGGTCTCCCAGACCACTCTGAAGCTCTTACTGGTACCACACTGGCTTTCATAGGGTGGCTCCTAGCAAGCAGTCAGGCCTAGTTGAGTCATGAAAGTCAGGTGATACCAAGTCACCCAGAGGTTGCTGCCAGGCCTGGTCTCAGTGAGTCCCCAAAAAGCCAAACTAGTCCTGGAAAGGAGCCTTTGCCCTGTCCCTGCTTTTTACTCACAGAAACTGTAGCCTGGAATGCTGTGGTTGCCTAGCAACAGCCACTGAGAGAATCCGCTGTTTAAAGCTACAGACAGTGCTTTTATCGGTTTTGCCCTGCCCCCCGGTGTTGTTTTGTTTTTGTTTTTAGATTTCACATTTTTAAGCAAATGTTTTCAGGTGTGCAGAAAGATCTATCTTGCCCATTCACACTTCCAGTCACCAGATTTAAGCATCCAAAGATTTGGCCAAGTTTGCAGATGACACCAAATTATTTAGGATGGTTAAAACAAAATCGTATTGTGAAGAGGATCTCTTCAAACTTGAGGAATGGGCATTAAAATTGCAAATGAGATTCAATGTGAGCAAGTGTAAAGTGATGCATATTGGGATAAAACTTCACATATACATTGATGGGATCTATGCTAGCAGTGACTGACCAAGAAAGTGATATTGAGGCATTAGTGGATAGCTCGATGAAGATGTCAACCCAGTGTGCAGCTGCTGTGAAATAGGCAAATTCCACGCTGGCCATAATTATAAAAGGAATTGAGAATAAAACAACTGCTATCATACTGCCCTTGTACAAATCTATGGTGAGACCACACTTGGAATACTGTGTACAGTTCTGGTCACCACACCTAAGAAAGGATATTGCAGAGCTTGAGAAGGTGCAGAAAAGAGCAACCAAAATGATTAGGGGACTAGAGCAACTGTCCTATGGGGAGCTGTTAAGACACTTAGGGCTGTTTAGCTTGGAAAGAAGGCAGCTAAGGGGAGACATGATAGAGGTCTATAAAATTATGCATGGTTTAGAGCACTGGTTCCCAACCGGGGGTCCGTGGACCCCCAGGGGTCCATGAGAACTAAATTAAGGTCTGCAAAACAAAGTTATAAACCCATAATAAATTAATATTTTCAATTAAAAGTTCTCTATTATAAAAATATATATTCAAATATTATTCTAAGTTTAATGTTTAACTGACAGTTATGATTAAAGTTTATTTTCAAATTCTTGGAATTTTTATTTTGAACCTTGGGGTCCCTGCACCGAACAAAAAAGTCCTAGTGGTCCCTGGTCAAAAAAAGGTTGGGAACCACTGGTTTAGAGTAGGGCTGTCAATTCGGTTCGGTCCGAACTGAAAATCAACCGAATTTCCCCTGATTCTGTGATTTTAGGTTCGGACGGATCCAAACTCAAATCTGGCGGGCAACCGGGGGGGCCGAATTCAGCGAGTTCGGGAGTTCACGAATAAATTCGGCCAATTCGGGCCCCCCTTCAGGGGAGCACGCTGAAAGGCGCGGGGTGCCCTTTAAACTGATCTGCGCCTCCCAGCTGGGAGGCTCAGATCAGTTTAAAGGGCAGCCCGCCTCCCTGCAGCGGGCTCCCCTGAAGGGAGGCGGGCTGTCATTTAAACTCATCTGCGGCTCCCGGCCGGGAGGCACAGATGAGTTTAAATGACAGCCCGCCCCCCTT
Organism: Euleptes europaea; assembly: GCF_029931775.1. Taxonomy (NCBI): domain Eukaryota; kingdom Metazoa; phylum Chordata; class Lepidosauria; order Squamata; family Sphaerodactylidae; genus Euleptes; species Euleptes europaea. The sequence goes on from NC_079319.1 coordinate 61,967,774, forward strand.
CAGGGGAGCCCGCTGAAGGGAGGCGGGCTGTCATTTAAACTCATCTGTGCCTCCCGGCCGGGAGGCGCAGATGAGTTTAAATGACAGCCCGCCCCCCTTCAGGGGAGCCCGCTGAAGGGAGGCGGGCTGTCATTTAAACTCATCTGCGCCTCCCGGCCGGGAGGCGCATATGAGTTTAAAGGGCAGCCCACCCCCCTTCAGCGGGCTCTGCTGAAGGGGGGCGGGCTGCCCTTTAAACTGATCTGCGCCTCCCAGCTGGGAGGCTCAGATCAGTTTAAAGGGGCCTCGTGCGCCTTCAGGGAATCCCTGAAGGCGCGCTTCGGCCGAATTTTCCCCCGAACTCCGGATCCCCCCGAATTACTGGGGATCCGAAGCGGGGGAGTTCGGACTTCGGCACGTACCGACCCCACAAGGGTCAAATTCGGCCGAATCCGAACTGTACCGAATTTTTTTTTTTTGACAGCCCTAGTTTAGAGGGAGTGGACAGGGAGAAGTTTTCTCCCTCTCCCATAATACTAGAACGTTAGGTCATCTGTTGAAGCTGGAGGGTGACAGATTCAAAACAGATAAAAGGAAGTATTTCTTCACACAACGCATAGTTAAATTGTGGAACTCTTTGCCCCAGGATGTGGTGATGGCTGCCAACTTGGAAAGCTTTAAGAGGGGAGTGGACATATTCATGGAGGAAAGGAGTATTCATGGCTATTAGTAAAAATGGATACTAGTCATGCTGCATACCTATTCTCTCTAGTATCAGAGGAGCATGCCTATTATATTAGGTGCTGTGGAACACAGGCAGGATGGTGCTGCTGCAGTAGTCTTGTTTGTGGCTTCCTAGAGGCACCTGGTTGGCCACTGTGTGATCAGACTGCTGGACGATGGGCCTTGGTCTGATCCAGCATGGATTTTCTTATGATCTTATGTTCACTATTAGAATATGATGATGATGATGATGATGATGATGATGATGATGATAAATGGCAGTAATATCAGGGCATGCCAGCTTAGTAGAAGTCAATGGACTCAGAAGGGTATAATTCTGCTTAGGCCCGCATTGTTAAACTTATTCAAAAAGAATGAACTTTATGAGGGAGCCATTTCAAGTCCACTTAAATATCAATATATTTTTCAACTAATGTGAAATTGAAACTAAATGGATACTTACAATTTGGCTCTAATCCAGTCTCATATCTGATCAAAGCTGTTGCCTCAGGGGTGAAATTTAGGGTGCAATTTAAGAATGAGGAATTTTGCACATTTTCCTGGAGCCTTTTTCCCACAGTTTTTTTCTCACAACAAATAAAAGCACATAGTCTAACTCTCTGATTCAAACACAACAGATGACAAAGCATTATCCACCAAATTTAACACTCATTATAGTTGGCTAGGAATGATGATGATGATGATGATGATGAAGAATTGGTTTTTTATGCTGACTTTTTCTGCCACTTAAGGAAGAATCAACGTCTTACAATCACCTTCCCTTCCCCTCCCCACAACAGACACCCTGTGAAATAGGTGGGGTTGAGAAAGCTCTAAGAGAGCTGTGACTAGCCCAAGGTCACCCAGCTGGCTTCATGTGGAGGCGTGGGGAAACCAACCTGGTTCATTAAATTAGCATCTGCCGCTCATGTGAAGGAGTGTGGAATCAAACTCGGTTCTCCAGATCAGAGTCCACTGCACCAAACCACCGCTCTTAACCACTATACCATGCTGGCTCTCATTTAGTATGAGTTGGATTAATAAAACACCCTTGCTTCATGATAATGATAAATGATTCACTACCTACCACGCTGAATGCTTCCCATTTCCCATATAATTATAACGGGATCAGGTATTAAAATTCTGGAAGACACAAGAAGTCATTACACCTCAGTTACTATATTGTTAAAATGTCAAATGCCATGTTTCACATAAAATGTCACAAGGTGTGAAAAATGGCAGTGCCTAGTACTGCCCTTTATGTACAGGAAGAAAACAATAGAAATCTAACGAAATATGATAAACTGGAAACATTTGCAAAATGAACCCATAGAATGATAGCTGACCTGAAATGGAAGCGCTAATTATACCCTTTACAAACAGTTTCTGTCGCAAAATGTGTACAACAGGTGGTCAGGAACAGGCAAAAAAAAAAAAAAAACCAGAAAACAAAACAAACAAACAAACAAAAACACCGTGGTTTACGACATGGAGTATGCAATCCAATTCAATAAAATAAAACAGAAGCCCAGTGGCACCTTGAAGACTAAATATATTTATTACAATATGAGCTTTAATCAGTCAGAGCTGGATTCTTTCAGCGCTACAGAAAGGAAATCATTTTTGAGATGTTTATCAAAAAAATCACAGAGGGGGAGAGGACTAGCCAGAGCAGAGAAAGGTGTGAATCCTGTCATAATTTTTTTCAGATGTGCAAGGAACTGGAACATATTTGATTATAACACATAATGCATGATGAGAGAGGTCAGAACTTTCAGCCTCTCATTGGGTACAATTAAACAAAATTTAATTAAGTGTGTGTATGTGTATATTTTTTGTGAGGTTGAAAATACAACAGTTTGCCCTGTCTATTTTCTATGGCAAATGTCCATTTTTAATTGTTACTTTTATGCTGTTGTTTACGTTAATACGCATAATTTTATGCAGTAGTATGTTACTTATACATGATGTTTACACCATCCATAAACAACTGGTCCAAAAACAGGTATCTGTTTTAACTATTATATTTTAATGTATCATTTCATTAATATGGTCATGGGGGAAAAGATTGCTGCACCTTTGTCACAAGAATGGAGAAACCATAGAAGAAACTTTACCCTTACTGGACCCGAGTTGTAAGGAAATTCCTTTACATAATAATTCAAAATAAACTATTTCCACAAATACATTCCCTTCCTCCTCAAATGAACACATGAAATCTGTACAGTTTTGTATTACAAGTAAAGAGTTGATGTACTTCAGAAAATAATAGCTGAGAAAACTGTGCCTTTGTATTGCTTGGCATAGTCTTAACTGTGCCTATTGTGAATTCAAAAGTAAATTTTACTTGTCTTCAGAAGTGACAATAAATGTGTTGTGGTATTGTTAAAGACATCTGTGTGAGTCACCAGGGAGAAGAGAAGAATAATTTACCCTGATCTACAATTTACTTCAGCATAACCATCAGTGTATACCATTGGCCATTTGCATTGCAATCAGTTTTAGTATGCTACCATTCTTTAATAATTTATGAGGGAGGAAATCCCCATTAAGAGGCCTTTACATCACACTGCCCTAGGGTTGACAACTGCCAGGTAGTAGCAGGAGATCTCCTGCTAATTCAACTGATCTCCAGCTGATAGAGACCAGATCACCTGGAGAAAAATGGCCTCTTTGGCAATTGAACTCTATGGCATTGAAGTCCCTCCCCTCCCCAAACCCTTCCCTCTTCAGGCTCCGCCCCAAAATCACCCGCCAATTGAGCGCTCACATGAGGATACATGCGCTTTTGAATTCCACATAGACGCATTCCCTAGCTGACGGTCATTTGAACCCTCCTTTTAGCCTACGGGCTGATTAATGCTAACAACGTTGGAGCTGAAGAAAGCCTTGAAACGTGATTTACGACTAGCCACGCGTTCTCCTTTTATCTTGGTTCCTTGGCTGCACTTCTTGGATTTTCTTATCTCTTACTTCTGGACTATTGATGTTTGACCTTATGTTTTGGACTGGATATTCCTGTACTCGTTGTGGATTGTATTTAGTCTAGAGCACTAATTTGTGCCACAGATTTGCTTGCTCTACTGCATGATGTAATGCTTTTCATTTCATTTCATTTATCATTATGCTTGTTGACTTTATGCCTATAAATATTGTCTACACATTCAGAAGTGCTTATATGATTTTTTGTATAGTTTGCATGTTCATTGTTTGCATCATTATTTTGCATTTTTTACCCAGTGTGGTGTTATACTCTTGAGCCCTCGTGCTACCATTTTCTTCAACTACGTTAACTTTGGCACAGGTGTTCCTCATTATTGTAACTGCCAGGTAGTAGCAGGAGATCTCCTGCTAATTCAACTCATCTCCAGCCAATAGAGGTCCGTACATCTGGAGAAAAATGGCCGCTTTGGCAATTGAACTCTAAGGCATTGAAGTCCCTCCCTTCCTCAAACCTCACCCTCCTCAGGCTCCACTCCAAAAATCTCCCTCCGGTGGCAAAGAGGGACCTGGCAACCCTAGCTTCTCCCCAGGTGAGTCCCCGTCTGGCCCTCCATCCTGCCATGGTCCTCGAGAGCTTGCCTAGCCTCAGAATGGGTGGGAGCAGCTAAAGAAGCTCAGCTCCATTTCGTGGCTGTAAAGTTCTTGGCTGTGTAGAACCTCCTAACCCATCTCCTCCTTGGCCTCAGCTCACTTTGGTATTTAAAAGGAGGTTGCTCCACCTTCTTTTCCCCTAGCCCATGGGCCTCATGTGCCCCCTCCCACTACCTTATACATAGGAGGGTGTTTTCTATAAAACTCACCTGAGCCCCTGTCGTGCCCTCCCAGCTTTGCCTCCTCTAAGCCTGTTACCTTTAGGCTTCCTGGTTTCTGCCCCATGATGCTTCCCCACATAGGTTCCAACTCCCTCTTCTGGGCATGTGCTTGAGGAGATGATGGAAAGAGACGGAGTCCCTTTACTTACAAGCTTCTGCTGGGGTTCTTTGTCTGCCTTTCTCCCAGTTCCTGTTCTGTGCACCCCCCTATCCTCCCCACACTGCCCCCATTTCTCCTTCCCGGGACCAATGGAGATTGTTTGCGGTGGATCTGGGGGTCTGTCAGTAGTTTCAGAGTTGTGCGGGGCCAGGCCGGAGTGCCCAGAGTAGCCAAGGGAGAGAGAGGCGGGGGAAAGCAGCTGGAGGACACTGGTGCCGGGCTTCACAAAGACAGCCAGAAGAGAGTGCAGAGTGGCAGGTGAGCGCAGCAGAGAATGGGGCATCAGGCAGCAATATGGAGGCGAGAGAGGAGCAACAGGAGAAGTCCAGGACGCTCAGGACAGTAGGTGTCTCTGGACATACTGACTTTTCTCATCATCTAAGGAGACCCCCAGTTGGAGAAAGATGGTATAATTGACCTGTATACGGAGGACAACAGAAATGTTTTCCTTTAAATTGGGACCATCTGGCTTTGGAAAATTCAGAGCACTCCAGAGCAGTGGAAACAGATACACCATCCCAAAAAACCCAACCTTGTTTCTATGCTCTCCAATGCAGCAGAAGCAAGGCTAGACACAACCGTTTACTTGCCATCCCTTAGAAGACCAAATGTAACCATGTTCTCTACAACTGAAGTGATGAGCTGGTCACTTTGTAGCTTTCAGCTGCTCCCACTGATGCTTGTGGTGAGGTGCTATCACAAGTTTTGTATGTGTTTTACTTGATTATTTGCTATTGCTAACAGTGTGCTATTGTGCTTAAGAAACCGATTTGGTCCATGAATATATCCAGTTGTGCACATGGCTAATCTCAGTAGAATCCTGAAAAGAACCTCGGTCCATGTGACCTACTCAGCAGAGTGGAGCACAGTGTAACAGTCCACATGCCAATGATTATTCAGATACTATTTTTTCCTCTGACCTTTAGCTTCCCTGGATATTTGTCAGCTTACTTCCACACTCTCCTAAGTGATCAAAAATGTAGGAAGTGCTGGTCCATTTTCCAATGTTGAAATATTCTATCATAGAATGGATAATTAATAAACTAATATTAGCGCTGATATAAAAAAATTGCCATTTGTCATAGTCAAGATGACATGGATTAAGGTTCTTGTAAGGTAGTCTTAGGAGCCCCATGGCGCAGAGTGTTAAGCTGCAATACTGCAGTCAAAAGCTCTGCTTATGACCTGAGTTCGGTTTAAGAAGAGGTTAGATGGCCTTCTGTCAGCAATGCTGATTCTGTGACCTTAGGCAGATGAAGAGAGGGAGGGCATCTTGGCCATCTTCTGGTCACTAGGGGTGTGGAGGGGGGTGGTAGTTGTGAATTTCCTGCATTGTGCAGGGGGTTGGACTTGATGGCCCTGGTGGTCCCTTCCAACTCTATGATTCTATGATCCCAACGGAAGTCGGTTTCAGGTAGCCGGCTCAAGGTTGACTCAGCCTTCCATCCTCCCAAGGCCAGTAAAGTGAGTACCCAGCTTGCTGGGGGTAAAGGGAAGATGACTGGGGAAGGCACTGGCAAACCACCCCGTAAACAAAGTCTGCCTTGGAAACGTCAGGATGTGATGTCACCCCATGGGTCAGGAATGACCCGGTGCTTGCACAGGGGATCTTTACCTTTTTAAGGTAGTCTTAAATAAGAACCATGGGAAACGAGAACATTTCTCTTGGAAACCTTGTCTGAGACAAAACTTTTGTAAACAATAAATTGAAAGCATAGCAACAATGACAGCAAAATCCTCTTAACATATTTTATTTAGAAATCAGGACTCAAATCCTTGACTTCATTGGAATTGAAATTTGCAATTTAGATTTGTCCTTAAGACAAGCATCCAAACACGGAATTGGATTCCAAAATACTGCAAAGTAAAGCTTACGGAACAGGACTTTGCCGGTTCTCTCCTCCTGCATCTCTGGTAGTGCAATTGCGAACACAATTTGCTGTTAGAAGAGCAGCTTTGGATTCAACCCATAAAACATAACAACATTTGAAATATTTCATACATGGGTTTTGAACTGGAGCCTCACTTCAGTGATGCATGGTTCTAAATTATTAGTTCAGTTTCATCTCTTTTAACAAGAGAGGCACAAAGCTGCCATTAGCACTTTCGTAAAGTGCAGTTGTTAAGCAAAGGAAGGGCAGCAAGCAAAGCTAAAAGGAGGAGCATTCCAGAAAGCTTTCAAATAATGGTCCCACGGTTTCCAATAAGCACTCCACTAACTACTGCTGGAATGTATGCATCCTGCCTAAAACAAATTAAGTGGGGACAGAGACAATCACAATCCAAAATGTAACGGCATAAATACTGACCCTGTGGCATCTGTCTACATGGAAAGTGAGACCAACTGTAGACTCTGGCCATGAGGATTATAAAATCAGTCACGTGCCCTTTAGACAAGGTTCTGCTGTAATATTAAAACTCCCACAACATGGCAAGGGTCAGTTGTATGCCCCTTTCCCATGAAATCGGTATCTTACATGCTGGAGAGGTTTCAATTCTCTGCAAAAGGCTGTTCATCTAGTGTTACAGCCCAAATGTCAGATGGTTGCCTGGAAAAGCAGAGCTTGCAGAGGTGCTGTAACATGAATATGGTACCCACAAAATCACAGTATTTTTAAGCAGTGCCTGGATTGATGATGTCCCTTCCCTCCCCAAATCCCATCCTTCCGAGGCTCCACCCCCAAATCTCCAGGTATTTCCCAACCCAGAGCTGGCAACCTTATGTGGCAACCCTGTGACCAGGTCCCTTAGGCCTGGTCTACACGTGCAGCAGAATGAATAGACTGTAACACTTCAGAAACAAGGTGATTACATATTTTTAATGCTTCCTTCATATTAAAGTATACTTTGGTAGTTTTAAAGAAAGCCTGCAAAGCAGTTCAGTTTAGACGGGATATGGGAGGAGGTTAAAGCTAGTCTGTGTAAGCATGGATAGTTCTGTTGATAGAACTTTCTAGAGCCTCTTATTTAGACTGAATTGTTATTGCTATTTTTTATAGTTTTAAATTTTATTTTGTATTGTATGCCTTCTTGGCATATTTTATTGTGACTTGCCTTTGGCCCTTTTTTTTGGAGAGGGAGAAGGTATGGCTTTTTTAAAATTAGTACATAAAATAAATATATTTGAAAAGAAAATATGGCAAGATGAACACAGATGAAGCTGACGATTGGCCTACCAAGGTCAATCCAACTCTGACTGGCAGTGCCTCTCCAAGGTCTTTCTACTACCCAATACTTTTTACTGGAGATACTAGGATTGAACCTAGGACCACCTGAATGCAAAGCCAATGCTCAGCTACTGAACCACAGCCCATCCCCAACAGTACAGAATTACGTTACATGAATGTCAGTCACCTATCTGTTTCATAGCTTTGTTGTGTCAAGTGTTCCCTTCAACCACCTTCTGAAATCCCACTTTGGATTTCTGTAAACTTTATTAGATTAAAAAATAATTAATAAAATGTGTATGCACACATCATGGACATTTTAATGCATTAGTTGTGTTGAAATCTATCCTTTCATCGTTCTTCCATACTGCTGCTACATATCCAAAGCCACACCTAAGAGTGTTGAGTCTGTCCAGTAGCACCTTAAAGACTAACAAAAATATTTTCTGGTAGGGTATGAGCTTTCGTGAGCCACAGCTCACTTCTTCAGATACAGCTAGAATGTGAATCCATCGGTCTTTAAGTAGAGGAACAGTATGTAAATGTCAATAGCAGGCTTGATTGGATTAGGTGTGATATGCAGAAGAGTCTGTGATGTCCAGGGGAGAGATGGGTGTGGAGAAATCAGCATTGGTAATGGGCCATGAATGCAAGGTCTTTATTCAGCCCAGGTAAATGCATTGACTTTAGTTTGAATATCAACTGTAATTCAGCAGTTTCTCTTTCCAATCTCCCTTTAAAATTCCTTTGTAAGAGAACTGCTACTCTTAAATCTGCAACAGAATGTCCTGGAAGGTTGAAATGTTCACCCACTGGTTTTTGAATACTGTGGTTTCTGATGTCAGACTTATGTCCATTTAATCTTTGTCTAAGAGACTGACCTGTTTGTCCAATGTAGATTGTGGAAGTGGGTGAACATTTCAACCTTCCAGGACATTCTGTTGCAGATTTAAGAGTAGCAGTTCTCTTACAAAGGAATTTTAAAGGGAGATTGGAAAGAGAAACTGCTGAATTACAGTTGATATTCAAACTAAAGTCAATGCATTTACCTGGGCTGAATAAAGACCTTGCATTCATGGCCCATTACCAATGCTGATTTCTCCACACCCATCTCTCCCCTGGACATCACAGACTCTTCTGCATATCACACCTAATCCAATCAAGCCTGCTATTGACATTTACATACTGTTCCTCTACTTAAAGACCGATGGATTCACATTCTAGCTGTATCTGAAGAAGTGAGCTGTGGCTCACGAAAGCTCATACCCTACCAGAAAATATTTTTGTTAGTCTTTAAGGTGCTACTGGACTCTTGCCCTTTTTGACACCTAAGAGTGTTCCTCTGCCCCAAATTCAGAGCATGCTCATAGAAAAGAAAGGAATGCAGTTCCATTCTTAGACACAACATGGCATGGGTGAGAAATCCTACTGGGGAAAATTCAGAAGTCTCTCCATTTGTGAGTAGGAAAGAAAGAAAAATCAGTCTGAATGTTTTCAAATAAATGATATATAGCATGCCACATGTGGCTTTTACACTTAGGGAATTCTGGAGGAAAATGTTCTCATTTTGTTTCTAGGGAATTTAAATTAAGTTTAACAAATGGAATTAGATCAAATACAGTCTCTCATCTCTTTATCATGCAGGAGCAAATGGATCGCTTGGAACTTTGGTGCACACACTTTGAAGGGTATTAGAGAAATAAGTAACAGCACACGGAATGGCGCACAGCAATTTTGTTTTAAGTACATAAGAGGGCTGCCCAGAATGCTGTCTTCACTTATTTCTTAAACACTACTTGCATGTTGTATTGGATTAGTTGAGATTTAATGGAAGCCTGTTTGATAAAAAGCACAGAGGAAGAAACTTTTCCCTATCATTTATGCTTCTATCAGAGGCTATTGATTTAAAATTACAGAGATGATGGAAACGAGTCAATGGTGCTGTAAAAGGAATGAATAGAGAAACTGGCCGAGGGAAGTAAAATAACATTTTTGCCAGGCATTGCATGTGTACCCACACACACAAGAGTCAGTGAAATGGGTCATAAGGAGCTGGATGCTTTGACTCCATTCCTTTAGCACCAGCACTTTCCTTTACATTAAGGAGAGTTCTAGCCTCACATCAGCGGAATAGCTGCTGGTGTAAGGACAAAACTCTCCTTAATACATTTGCAGAAGACTCCTTGCTGGAGTTGCCAGGCATCGCTGGGCAACCAGTGGGAGATGGGTGGAGTTTAGGGGCAAATGCTAGAGCATTGTTCCAGTGCAACGAAATCACTTCCAGATCATGCTGGAAGATGAGTCATCATACCAGGAAGACAATAGCACCCCCTCATTACACTGGCTAGTCTCCTCTCGTTGACCTTCTGAGCAACAGCCGACAGTAGGAGATTGCTCACCAGAAGCAGGCATTGTAAGCCTACTCCTTGAACTGGAAAAAAGCATCCCCATTAACAACATGTACGATCCAAACAAATGAATTTATAAACTGTGGTCATGATGCAGTCCTGATATAGGCATAGGTCCTACACACAGATTCCCACAGGGCTGAATGTAATCATCTTTCCTTTTCTGCCTTGACATGTGCATATGTATGCATGTAAAGGCCATGCACATTCTGTTGAAAGCAGTCGAAGCCAAAAAAAATTCCTATGTATTTTACTCCCATTTAAAATTTAGGTGGTTACTCCACAGGAATGCCCCTTCACAGTTGAAAGGATCCTATGGTGGGAGGAGAGTTCGGCTCAGATAGTGTACCAAAGAAAATGTGTTTTATCCTAGACCAGTTCTTCAGCCTTTTCAAAGTCCTTTGCATTTCTGGGGGAAATTGGCAACATGAGAGAAGCATATGTAACTCCAAGTTCCAATCATTTCAAGATGTTTGGGGTCCTTCCAGGTCATTCTTTTAAAAAGCTGATTTTTTTCACATTTCAGGGATCCCTCCCATCTCTGGGGACACTGTCTTCTCTACTGAGGACATCCATCTACCCATTCAAAGGATATATTATTTATATTTGTATCTCACTCCTTCTGCAAGGAGTTCAGGATAGCACAAATGGGCCCTAAGACAATTTTCTCCCAACATAACCCAACTCTTCCTCCTTCCCTACAGACCCGCATGAATTTTCATGCCTTCCCACTTTTGGAATATCCTCTATAGAAATGTCTGCACAACATATAATGTATGAAAATATATGCTTCCACCCATCACATATAGCATAGCACAGGCTTGAAAAACCTGTTAATTTTGTTCTGTTTATTTGAAACTGCACAAGCCCGAGGAGGGGGGTCTGCTGAGTCAGATATGTGGCAGATGGTCTTCATTTGGTTTGGTGAGTTACAGTTGGTGCAGGTCTGTTGAAAGCTACTTTTCTCTGACTGTAGTTGTGCAACATAAATACATAACCATGTCAGCATAGTAAAAATTGTTGCTTCACATAGCAGACTCTATGAATACCATACGCCCACATACATCTTTATTTTGAAGCATTATGGAGAGAAGGAGATTTTGCTTTGTAATGTTTTGGACTGTCAGATTAATCTGGAATCACTTTCTACAAAAACTGTGAAGAATCCTTTTCAGTCTAAATATTTAAAGACAAAGCACATCAAAGGTGCAATTTGTCAAGGACAGTGATAAGAAGGATAACCATAAATTTGCCGTTCCTTTTCCTGGCATCTTTTGTCACGTGTACTGCACAAAGAATAGAAAGATAATTTTTGGGTGTTCTTAAGTTGTATCATTTGAAAATTAGTGTAAGAAGGGAAATCAATATGCACAATTTTTGCAGAAATAAAACTCATTCTACCAAAGAAAGGCTGATGTTGTATAACAAAGGCATCATTAACCTTAGAAGATATGAAATCAGATCTTTTAAAATTAAAACAAAAAGGAGACTTGTGAAATCTGTAACACACTAGAATCTGTGACCATACAAGGTACTATTTTTAACTTAATATTTTTAGCTGTATTCACAAACCTTTTTTAAAAAATTCATCAGGTTGAAGTTATTAATAACTAGGGCTGCAGTCAAAGTTCATATTTGACTCAAAAACTAACACTTCGTTGGGTGGACTGACCACAAAATATGTCCTGACCCAAAATATACATTTTACAAATTCTACTGATAGCTGTTCTACTAAGTCACTGGTATCCCTCTGTTCTTTTTCTTCAGAAGCATTTTTGAATGTTCATAATTACACTGTGATTATGATTGCATCATGATGCTATATAGCCCATTAGCTCTGAAGGTGTGATGACACTTTCAAGTCCATTAAGAGTGAGAGAGATTCTTCTTGTTCTTAGTCAGAACTGACTTTATGACAATACTATGTAACAGCATCATCAAGACCATTCATAGCAAGTACATAAGTATTACCTTTCCCCATCACAAATCTACAAAACAAGGGCATGTTTTGAAGAAGGAGAAAGCTTTCAAAGTGCCCTTCCATGATTTATCTCAGCTGTTGTATTTACCGGGGTTGGGGAGAGACACACACACTCTCATACATGGAAAGCACCATTCATTTCATTTCACATTGATTTAGTATTTTGACCTTATTTATATCATGCAGTAACATGTTTAAAAAAGGAAACTGCTGAGTTTGTGATGTGGCCTGTAAACTTCACACTGATCTCACTCATTAGATCTGCTACTGGTAGCCCCAGAAGTAAGGAGAAATATAATAGGATGTAGTTGTTCTTATGCTGGGAATGAGACAGTGATGCCTACATTTCATTAGGCAAATCACACTACATGATAAAATTTTAGTATTAGCATAGGATCCAAACAGAATTTCTAAATACCAGCCGAAAACAAGCACATTATATATATTATAATGATACAACCATCAGATTTTTTCCCTAGATTTTTTATTTCTGGTAAGGAAGAAAGATCATTGCCAATGGCTTGATCAAGCTGTTTACTAATGAAAAATTGACATAGGCTTTCTAACTGCCATGAGGACAATTATTTAAACTTCCAGCAACTTTAGTTCATATGTGTGTACCAGATTTGACTTTGAAGCATTTGTTTAGATCAGTGGTCGGCAAACCGTGGCTCCCGAGCCGCATGCAACTCTTTGGCCCCTTGAGTGTGGTTCTCTGCATCCCCGCGCCCAGCCAGGCAGAGGCGCCGTGCTCCCGCCGTGCTCCAGCGCACCCCAGGCGGGAGGAGCCAGCAGGTGAGCAGGAGACGGTGCCCCCCTCCCCCGGCCTCCCCTGCTCTCTCTCTCTCTCTCTCTCTCTCTCTCTCTCTCTCTCTCTCTCCCCAGCGGAGAGGGATCAGAGGCGTCAGGGAGAGGCGCCAGCCGGGAAGCCTCTCCTTCCCTCCCTCCCCGGGGCGAGCGGGCCGCCCGCTGCAGGCCCGCGCACTGTGTCAGCGCACGCGCCCATGCTCACAACTGAACAGAAACCTCCCGCCGAAAGTGAGTGAGGACCTGGCAACCCTAATGTTCAATAGTCTCCAGTTCCCCTGAGTAACAGGGGCAGAGTCTATCCGCCCTAGAGACTTTCTTGAATTTTCCTTCTAGGATGGCAGAAGGTAAGGCTGCACATCTAGCCTCGCCCAGCCGGCCTGGGAAGGAGCAGAAGGCGGCGGCAGTGGGGAATCCCTCCCAGAGTGCAATTGGGGGGTCCCCGAATCTCCTCTCATTGGATCTTTCAAGCCAACCGCCTGCCAATGCCCAGCGCCAGGGGAGGGGCTCCGAGGGTTGGGCAGCCAGCCTTGGTTGCCGTTTTATTTGGGGGGGGCTTGGGAATCAAGAGGGGGGAAGTCTGCACTTGCACTGTTTGGGAGGGGCTGTGGGTCAGTGGTGGAGCATCTGCTTGGCATGCAGAAGGTCCCAGGTTCAATCCCCGGCATCTCCAGTTAGGCGGCTCTCAAAAGAAATCTCAATCGTTGTACTGTTGATATTTGGCTCTGTTGACTAATGAGTTTGCCGACAACTGGTTTAGATGAATGCAGGCAACATAAGCCTGGTACTGATGGACCCCCCACCCACCCCGCACTGACTCACCACATGGGGATGGACAAAAATCAAATCAAATCACACCTTTATTTGGCATTAAATGGGGAGGGACAATGAAGACAAAGAAGAGTAGGTTTTTATATGCTGACTTTCTCTACCACTTAAGGAAGAATCAAACCGGCTTACAATCACCTTTCCTTCCCCTCCCCACAACAGACACCATGGGAGGTAGGTGGGGCGGATGGAGTGTGACTAGCCCAAGGTCACCCAACTGAATTCATGCGTAGGAGTGGGGAAACCAATCCAGCTCACCAAATTAGCCTCCGCTGCTCATGTGGAGGAGTGGGGAATCAAACCCGGTTCTCCAGATCAGAGTCCACCACTCCAAACCACCACTCTTAACCACTACACCACGCAGGTCACAAGCCTGTTGGCCCCGTCCCCTGCCTCCATGTGATTGCTTGGTCATCTGCAGAGTGCAACCATGTGGAATAACTGTCTGCATGCACACCCCTTCCCAGTGATCAGCGGTGTTTTGAAAGCAGTGAAATCCTCTGAAACCATGGGGAGACCACTTATTTTTGCATGGTTGTACTTTGCAGGCAACCAGGCAATTGCACAGAGTTGGGGTGGCGCCAGTAAACACCTGCCCAGTCTCCTTCCCTGCATGGTGAGTCAAAATGCACAGGGACCGGTTGTCCATACCAAACTATAGCATATCAGGGGACAGGAGTTCTTCTAATGTAACATATTTTGCAAATAAATACTATTTCATTGCAAAATATTTTATAACTATGATTAGATTTTTATTTTACTGGGACTAAACCACATAGTATACAAAGTTTGCCAGGTATTTTATGAAAATAGTATGCTATGACAGCTACAGCATTTGCCATAATAACATAACATAATTATATTTACATTATGATAGCCCCGTTCCAGGAAAAAAAGAAAACTGAGTAGGTTATTATGACCTTTCAGCTATTTTCATGCTAGATAAACATGCAAATGGCCTTCAATTTATAGCCAAAATAAATAATGGAAGAAGATGACAGAAGACCAATTACTCATTTATTTATTTAGAGAGAGAACTGCTCAAGATATCTCACATCAATATAATAAAAAACACATTAAAATATTAACCAATTATAGGACAGACGATTTAGCAAGAATTATATCTTCATTCCTCCCTGGCCCAATGAAGCCCTCACCTGAGCAACTATCCTGTCAGGAAGACTCCCTGGAAAAGTAAATAGCCTGGAGGTAGTGGGCATTCATTGTTTTCATGGTGGTGGAAGAACCACGTTTCCTGTATTTGCTAGATGCACTTTGACTGTCCTCAAAACTATTAGACAGCTAATCCCGAGGATTGTCCTGAGAAAATAAATACAGAAGATCTGAGTACATTCATCCAGTGAGTCCTGGGATAAAAGTAACCATGGCCATGGCCTTAAAAAAATCATCCTCTTCTGTATCGCGCCTTTCAGTAACGCATTCAAAAAATTGAACGCATGGACTGATTAGTCGTGCCGGTGGGGAGAGAGAGACATGGGGTCTGGTCTGCCTCTGCAGGCGGAGGCAGGAAAGAGTCACCCTCCTCTGCCTTCCTCCGGTGGAGGTGAGGGGGGGGGAAGCTGGCAGCAGGGAAGTGAGGGGAGGCGACAGCGACTGGTGGAGGGAGCTGCCATCGCTCTGCCTTCCCCGGAGGAGGGGCGCGGCAGCAGGGAAGCGGGAGGAGGTGGCAGTGACTGGCAGAAGGAGCCACCATCGCTCTGCCTTCTCCATCAGTCCGGCAAAGTAGTGTGTTCTGGCGGGGAGTCGATCTGGACACTAAACGCTCTGGCAAGCTCATCTGTTTGTAGCACTTTTTGGATAAAAATCGTGATAAAACAATAATAGGAAGACACGGGCAAGTAGTGGAAGTGGGTAGGTCAAACATGCTGGTTGTAGACTGACGAGAATCGCTACATGCCCGGGAGATTCACGGGACATAATGGCCCATCTTTCCAGCACAAGACGTTTTGGTGTGGAATAAAACTAGCAGAGGCATCCATTCATAACTAACCTTCAAGTGTCCTAAGTACCTAGAGTGTCATTTTATATCAACTTTAATCCATCAGAATGAAGAATAACTAGGCCAAGGCCTGACATACAACATAATGCTAGTCTGCATGTGGTAAAACTATTGCTGGATTGTAGTGGCTGCTGAAGGTTATGAATTAAGTAGAACTTTGGTTGTGCCTTGTTGAAGGGTCACATGTAATAGAATCAACAACAATGTAACATAAGCTGTAAGCTGTGATGACAATGGGTCATATTTCTCAGTAGGGTCTAATATAGTTGGCAAATTAGTTGACAATCAAGCCTTAGCTGCTATATGCATAGAATCATAGAGTTGGAAGGGGCCACCAGGGTCATCTAGTCCAACTAGGGTTGCCAGGTTCCTCTTTGCCACTGGTGGGAGGTTTATGGGGCAGAACCTGAGGAGGGTGGGGTTTGGGGAGGAGAGGGACTTCAATGCCATAGAGTCCACTTGCCAACGCAGCCATTGTCTCCAGGTGAACTGATCTCTATCGGCTGGAGATCAGTTGTAATAGCAGGAGATCTCCAGCTAGTACCTGGAGGTTTGCAACCCTAAATCCAATCCCCTGCACAATGCAGAAAATTTCCATCTACCTCCCCCCCACACCCCAGTGACCCCTAGTCCATGCCCAGAAGATGGCCAAAAAATCATCCAGGATGCAAGATATCAATGAGAAACCAAAACCAGCAAACCATCAATTTTGCCTGATGTGCAAGTAAAAATATCCTCTGGAAAGGTTGCCAACTCAGGGTTGGGAAACTCCTGGAGATTTGCAGGTGAAGCCTGGGAAGGAAGTGGTTTGGTGAGGGGAGGGATCTCATCTGGAGATGACTTGTAATTCTGGGAGAACTCCAGTCCTCACCTGGAGGTTGGCAGCCTTATCCTCTGGCCGGTTAAATGTCCCAACAGCCGATACAGATATTTCAACTCACAAGACCCTTGATATTCTCCATGTGTTGATCACTAAATCATGCTTCAGGGGAAAAATGTATGACAGTTTTCACAGGACTTTGCTAATTAACGTTCCAGTGCTTCAGATCAGCTACTTTGAACTAATGGTTTTAATGAGACTGTTGGGAACTAAAAGCCACACACTCTGAAGGCTGGGTAACTTGAAAACATTAATCACAACAAATGGTTTCCTGCGATTGCATGGGAAACAGGAAAAGCACAACATTGCAATAATTGGCAATTGTGACTTTTCTCAGATTTTGTACTAATGTACCTCTTCATTTCACTGAAAAGTCTCTGTGGGGAAAATACTTCTGGTAGAAAAACGTGCTAATATTTATTATTTTATTTATTTATTTGTCATGACAGCTCTTTTAATCTTTGGGAACAAATGCTTTGACATTTGGTCTTTTATTCTCGCTGAAAGCATATGCCTAATGAATGTGCATTTCAGGGACCAGATGTAAGCAGAACAAACGAGTTAACAAGCAATGTTAAAAGGCAGGCAATAATTCTGAAATACAACTAGCTCCTTTGAAAAGGATAAATACTAATTATTTTTTATTTGTAATGATGGCAGGTCATGTAGCTGCTTCCTCTCTCTTTCTTTTGATCCCCTACTAGGTTGAAAATGCTCTTAGGTTTTAAAATTTGCAAAATGATATTTGGCAACCTCAGTCTCTTTGATTATGCAATTTTTAATCTGTTTCTCTAACACCCCCACAAGCTTTTAATAATGTGATTAAAGTACTTGACCCCCCCCTTTGCACTGTCGTGGACAGCATGTGATCCCAGTGACTAATTAACACTTGAATTTTATTGCGTTGTGCTGGATTCTAATTCGGCCCATTAGAATTCTTTTCTCCCCAACTTTTATGAGACAGAAAGGCTAACAAAATAGCATGTGAGATTGTCTTTTAGCATGTTATAACCAAAAATGCTAAAGGAAATACCAGGTAAAAAAGAACCAAAGGTAGCTTTAAGACAAATAGGATTACAGTTTAATTAAAATGATTTTATGCAGTGCTTGGAAATTATGGGGAACTTTCCATCAGAAGAGTTCTGAGTAGGTGAAAAGAGTGCATGTTCTTGACCCCAAAAAAGTTAATCCATACCAATAATGTGTGATGTGCTTTACAGCCCATTCCTAATGGGGAGGGGGGGGAAACCAGCCTTAGGAGCCAAAGTGACCCCAACGCTGGTGTTAGTGCCACTTGCACCGGCTAAACTGGCAATAACGTCAGTGCAGGGTCACTTACGCTGACTCCAGGGAGCAGCACAGCAGAATGAACTGATGCAGCCCCACTAGCAGCGTTTTCCTGGTGCAAGAACTAGCGTCAGCATCAAAAAGGGAGTTCCCTGGTGTTGAGGTGGTTTTAGTCAGCTCCCAAAGCCCTTTCAGCCTGGGGTCCCCTTTCACTGGTGCTGAGTTATGCCTGCAAAAAAGGCAGGTGTAGCCCAGTAAAACCCTACGAAGGAGTTTCGCAGAGTTTTGTTAAAATTACATTTTTGCTTTCCTTTTTCGGGCCGGGAAGCTGCTCAGGAGGAGGACCTTCTGGTACATGGAAAGCTGTGGAAGATTCATTTCTGCAAATTTCCTCCAGTTGGGGAAACTTGGGTCTAAACCGTGTTATGTTTAATTGTGGATTTTATTGTGTGAGTAAAAACGAGACAAACAAATTCTAGATTATACATTGTGAGTTACCAGTTGGACCTTTCTGTAAAATAAGATAATTTCAAATTATGTTTCTCTCTACTTTTCCATTCTGACAGATCCTGGCACGCATGCTTTTTGTTCCCAGCATTTGAATACGGCAGCTTCAAACGCCTCTGTGTGAATGTTTTCATTACTATTGTTGTGTCTTAACTTTTTTATAATTATGCTAAATGTTCCTACATATTTGAACAAAGGGTTGTTCAGATGGCTGGTCTGGTATCACAGCGCTTGGATGTATGTGCAAGCAAATCCGGTACTCTTAGCTCTCTCTGAACTAAGGAAGGCAAGCTGTGCCTTTGTCTCCAAAGCTAGAAACACACCCTCTTGGTTACGTGCTTGCTTGCTTTTCTGCTTTAACCTTCATCAGTAGACATTTCAAGTCTTTGCTATTTTTTTAAGAGGTGTCATCTGCATATCACAAATGGTTAATGTTCCTTCCACCAATTTTCACTCCACCTTCATCTAAATCTAATACATCTTTCCTTATATGTTCTGCATATAGACTGGAGAGATAGAGGGATAAAATACATCCTTGTCTGACACCTTTGCCCATAGGAAACCATTCTGTTTCTCCATTTTCTGTCCTGACAATAGCCTCTTGTACAGATATGGTGTGGCACACCCATTTCTGTTTTTTAAAAAAACAACCATAGCTTTTCATGATCCTCACAGTTAAAAGTTCTGTTGTAATTTATGAAACACAAGCTGATTTTCTTCTGAGATTGCCTCATATGCTCCAGTAACCACTGTAAATTTGCAATATGATATCTAGTGCCTCTTCTTTTTCTGAAACCAGTTTGAACATGTAGCATTTCATATTCCATATGTGGCAACAGTCTCTGTTGTAAGATTTTGTGCATCGTTTTACTTTCTTGTGATTGTCTGATAGTTGCTGTGGTCTTTTACATTTCCTTTTGGGGGGGGGGAACTGGAATGGGAAATGGTCCTGTGTGGACCATTGCTTTGTTTTCCATATTTGATGGTATATTCTTGGTAAGATTTTGATGGACTATGTTTCTGTGGCTTGCAACAGCTCTATTGATATCCCATCTACTGCTGGTGATTTGTTTCTCCAAACTGCTTTCATGGCAGCTTTAACTAAAACTGCAGGTTCTTCTTCAAAGATTCTTCTTGAAAGGAATCTATCATCCTTTCTTCTGTATAGTTATTTAGTGTATTGTTCCCATCTTTTCTTAATTTTGTCCTGTTCCATTGCTGTATTTCCATGTTTGTCTTTCAGAATGCTTGCTTTAAATTAACCCTTCATTTCTTGGATCTTGTGGAAAAGATCTCCCATTCTTCCTTTTTTTGTTATTCTCATCTGTTTCTTTACACTGGTTATTATAATAGTTCTCTATGTCTCTACATGCCAGTCGCTATAATGCTGCATTTAGACTACTGATTCTATTTCTGTCACCTTTTACTTTTGCTTCTCATCTATCTTTAGAAAGTTTAAGAGTTTCATCCATTGAGGCTTTACATTTTTTATTTTGGCTGCAGGAATAGTCTTCATGCTTTCTTTCTTTATAATATCTCTGGTTTCAGCCCATAGTTCTTCTGGTTCACATTCACTTGAACTTAGTAATGAAAATTTGTTCTTCACATGGTCTTTAAACTCTTTAGGAATGTTGTTTAGATGGTATTTCAATGCTATGAATATCTTCATGTTTTTCTTCAGCTTTACCGTGCATTCCTGAGGGGGGGCGAGTCCTCTTAAGAGGCGGTGTGACCTCGCCTCCAGCATACGTGTGTCTAATCACACAACAAGACACACTTATGCTGGCGGCGAGGGCAGTTCTGCCTGAGTGCCACGGAGCAGCGCCTTGCCCCTCTGCTGGCGTGGTCTCTCCATGACACAGGCCACAGCGAAGGATTGCCTGCCGGCATGGGGGGGCATTCCCGGGGCATTCCCGGGGTGGGCAAGGGGGAGGAGCCACCAGTTGGTGGTTTCCTATCCCCGTTCGCTCCATTACGCTGGCACCAGGAACAGTGTTGCTGCGCCTGCTGTTTAGCAGGAGCAGCCTTGCTGTTTTCAATGGGGTGAAAGGCCCTGGTAAACAAAAAAAGCTGCAAAACAGCTTTTTTTGGTTATCATTGTATGGGGAACGGTGTTAGGAGACGGCTCGCCTGCACCTTCTCCCTGCCGATCCCATACGCCAATTCTCGCGAATGTGCAGTTATTCTAATTTGCAACTATTCATGGTATGTATCACATTCAGCTCCTGGTCTTGTTTTAGCAGAGAGAACAGAACTTCTCCATCTTGTGGTTCTGACTATGTAATCTATTTGATTTCTGTATTGGCCATCTGGTGATGTCCATGTATACAGTCATCTGTGTGGTTGCCTGAAATATTTGGTTGCCTTAAACATGAACAATCTGTTGTTTTCACAGAATTCTATGAGTCTCTCTCCCACTTCATTTTGTGCTCCTATCCCAAATTTTTCAATAATAGTAGATTTTACTTTGTGTCCCACACTTTTATGTTCCAGTCACCTATGATTATCAGCATATCTCACTTAGGTGTGTGATCAATTTCTTCCTGGACACTTGCATAAAAGCTTTCATTTCTTTCTCTTCAGCATTTGTCATTGGGCATAAAGATGAATGATGGTTATGTTGATAGGCTTTCTGTGAAGTCAGACTTTGCATTATAGCCTCTGATTTTTTTTTTTTTTTTTTTTTTTTTTTGCTACATCTTGCCTTGGTATTAGAGCAACTCCATTGCTTCTCCATTTGTCATTTCCGGAATAAAATACTTTGTAATGATCTGACTGAAAATGTCCTAATCCAGTCCCCTTTAGCCAGCATGGTGTAGTGGTTAAGAGCGGTGGTTTGGAGCAGTGGACTCTAATCTGGAGAACTGGGCTTGATTCCCCACTCCTCACATGAGCGACGTACACTAATCTGGTGAACTGGGTTGGTTTCCCCACTCATAGAATCATAGAATCATACAGTTGGAAGGGCCAACCAGGGTAATCTAGTCAACCCCCTGCACAATGCAGGAAATTCATAACTACCTCCCCCTCACACCCTCAGTGACCCCTACTCCATGCCCAGAAGATGGCTAAGATGCCCTTCATCTCATGATCTTCTACACTTGAAGCCAGCTGGGTGACCTTGGGCTAGTCACAGTTCTCTTAGAGCTCTCTCAGCCCCATCTACCTCACAGGATGTATTTTGTGGGGAGGGGAAGGGAAGGTGATTGTAAGCCAGTTTGATTGTTCTTTAAGTGATAGTGAAAGTCAGCATATAAAGACCAACTCTACTACTACTACTACTACTACTATTACTTCGTCTTCGTCTTCCTCCTTCTCCTCTTCCTCTTCCTCCTCTTCCTCTTCTTTAATTCTATGTGAGTACAAACAGACAAATACTTTAGAACTGTGGCCCCAACATTGTTCATTAATGAGTTTCCCAAGTCCTTTAAATAAATATTAAATTGTATGTGAAATAATGGGTGAGTAAAAAAAAAAAAATCCCAATACCATGCAAATGCAAACACAAATTTCTAAGTTGAATCTGTATTATTCTAACCATGATTGTACAAAAATGCATTGCCAATCACTAAGAACAATACATTCTTTTAAAATATGATCACTCACATTAAAAGCGTTCATAACTATGGGCATATGAATGTCTATCTTCATATTTTAAGCATTTGGCACCCACATAAATGCATGCTTTGCCTGCTTCATTAACAAAAGCCCTGAAAGTCTGGGCTCGTTTTATAAACTGGCTAAGGAATATAAGAAGTAATTATAAAAATGATCAATGACATTTCCAATCCATCTGGTCTGGAGTGAGGAATCAAAGCAAAGACATCCATTTGGCATGGAAAATATTGCAATGAAATAAGGGCAGCATTTGGCAATATAAGCCTAGCCTCTTAGTCAAAATGAAAAGCTGCTAGGGAACTAGGAAACAATGGAAGATGTTCTTAAATGCAGCCACAGCATTGGAAATAAGCTCACTATCCTACTTGACCAAAACAGGCATGTGTGAATATTTGTGACATAAGAAGGGGAACAAAAGGGTTTGGTTTTTTCCCCACAGTGATTTCAGTGGATTTAGAAGGGTATAACTTTGGTTAAGATTGCACTGTTTTGAAAAGTTTCTTTGTCAGGTCAACAAAAGAATTTTTTTTAGTTGCCAGAGGCAACCAAGGCAACTGGCTCTTCACAACACTGTGTATCAGTCTGTTATCTTGGCATGTAGGGAGGGACAACCTTAGCTGTTGAAATTTTAATCACAACCAACAGAAAAAGAAATGTCACAATGTACAAACGTGTACATTTTCAGGGTCTGTGTTCAAAAGGTTAAATTCTTCTAACCTAACTCATTTTTTAAAATCCAGCTTTGAATATTCTTTCAAATTTTAGCCAAGTGTCCTGACCTGGATGTCCCAGGCTAGTCTGATGTCATTAAATCTATGAAGTTAAACAGGGTTTGTCCTGGTCACTATCTTTTTGGGAGACCACCAAGGAAGACCAAGGTTGCTATGTCGAGGCAGGAAGTAACAAAGCACCTATCGTTATCTCTTGCCTTGAAACCCTACAGCATCATCATAAGTTGGGTGTGATTTGATGGCACTTTCAACCACCATGTTGTGGTTTTTAACATTTAGCGATTTTGCAACTGATTTTAATGATTCCTGTGTTTAAACTGTGTCTGACAACTCCCTCCAGTCTTAGGAGAAGGTTGTATGTACTGGGTTAAAGCATTCTACCACAAAACATTCTATCACTGGCAACAAAGACTGAATCAGTCAGAACTGGACGGTGTGTAAGTGATCTTTCTCAACTGTATTAACATTTGATAGTGAGGGGGTGAGCCACACCCCTTATCTTAGAATTAGGTTAAATTGGCTATTTAATGATATAAATTGTTGATATTTGCTGCCAAAACCTGAGTCCAGTTCTGATCAGTGATAACATTCAGATTGTATGACACTTGTGATGTTGGAACTACCATGGATTCCTGAGGCTCCCGATCCTGTCTTAGCAGTAGCAGGTGAATAGGAAAATGAAGAAGTACACCAGTGGGGCCAAAGACATATTCCAGAAGCTGTAATCCTTATATTTCATTGAACATTATGAACCACCGAAGTTCCTACTTGGAGTCAAATAAGTGTAAATGAATTTTGTTGGCATTTCTAGTTTTTGATGCTGAGAGAATGGTGGAGAGAAAGGCACTATCTGATCCTAATAAGATACCATGGAGGTACGCTTTATACATTAAGTTGCATTAATGCAATCACTTTTCCATGTGTTCATCAAACAACATTCCATGTGTTCATCACACAACTGTAACATTCATAGTTCAATCCCATGCAGAATTTCTGTAGCCTAAATGCACTGAAATCAATGGGCTGAGACTGGAATGGGAATGAAGATTTCATGGTAAGGATCCATACTATTGGCCTTGTCCATCTGGTTGCAGGTCTTCTAAGGTTCCTGAAGCAGCAGAAATCAAAATAGAGATATGCTTTTGAAACCAATCCAGAGGTCCATAAGACAGGGCTGTTACTCCCAGAATATATCATCCTTCTTTCTCTAACAAGTAAACATTACAAGAGTTATGATACTTTTCATCTGAAAAACAAGAGTATTGCACTAAGCATCCTTGCCTTTGACAATTATAGACATGAAGGATTGATAGCATTATATAGCTGGAAGATTCATCTTTTTCGTGGATACTAGCACAAGGGAGGGGACCTAAAGCAGAGAAAGGGAGAAAGTTTGGGTCCCCACTGAGGAGAAAGTTTCTTGGCTTTATACCCGAACTTCTGTACAACAGACATATCAGAAAAGTAATTTGTCACCATATGTGAAACATACACCTCAACTATTTTAATGTAAAAATCCTATCACGAAGGAACAGGAGCATTCTACATGAACTGCTAAGCTACATTGGCATTCATGGTGTGACTAGGAAATGCTGCTATATATTCACACAATATAAATTGTAGTAAGTGCATTTTTGTTCGCTGGACTAGAATTCAAAGAGATGATACTAGAAAACACAGTCATGACATGACTGGAAATGTACACACAGCGCTGTGATCACGTTTAGGCTGTGGACCCAGAGACAAATGCAGGAGTTGCGAGTCTGGATGAGACCTCCAGAGAATTTTATTACTTGCTTTTGTTCCATGTGCCATTTAATATGGAGCAGTAGACCGCAAAAATCAAGTGGAATGCTTTTTGAATAGAATACGACTAAAGAGAACTGAGAGAAAAAATATTGATTGTGGGAATGAGATTTTCTCACTATGGGTGAGAAAATATTTTATAGCTAGATGGACATCTTGAGGCATACCCGGGGTGGGTGGGTGGGAGCTAACATCTCATTAATGTACTTCTGTGCTGCAGATATATTGCTCCTAACGTTAATACATTTCCACACAAAGGTAATATTTTCTCTAGAAACTGTCACTTTGTTATATACATGCTCTTTCTTGTGGACAAAATCTATGCCTAATAAAATGTGCTATTGTAAAAAAAAATTCAACAAAAGTACTATGTTGGATCCTTTCAAAGAACATTTCATCCCGATTTTGTGAAAAGCAATCTGTGAAAATAGGAACAGTGAAACATAAAACATTTATACTGCATGAGAGATCTTGATGCCTTACTTTATCTCCTTAACTGTAAATCAGTATAGAGCAGTCTTGCCAGAGCATTAACCGCCACCCTGTGAGTTAAGAATTTATCGAATATTACTTTTGAGAGGTGAAATATCTTTTTGGCAAATGTAAGTAATGCCTTTGAACATCTAACATAACTAAATGTGACTAACTCATAAAGCACTCTTAGGTCGTTTCTTTTTCCCTCTGAACATTTGATATGCTTGTAGTGGAGCCAGGGAGCATGCTGGAAGTTCAGCAAAAGCAAAAGTTCGGCCATTTACTTATTTATTTATTTATTTTGCTGCTTACAGAATGCTGAAAGTAACACGCTTTTAGACCATAAACTATATAAGAAAAATTCAGGGCGGGGGGAGGACCAATAGTACTCAGGGAGTACAGGGAGTAAATATGGATCTCCTAACACCGTATGTCAAATACAGATGTATGTATGACATGAAAACATTTCTAACAGTCAGTGGAACAGGCTTCCTCAGGAGGTGGTAAGCTCTCCTTCCCTGGAGGTTTTCAAGCAGAGGCTAGATGGCCATCAGTCAGCAATGCAGATCAGCAAGATCATGAGAGGGCGGGCATCTTGGGCATCTTCTGGGCATGGAGTAGGGGTCATTGGGGGTGTGGGGGGAGGTAGTTGTAATTTCCTGAATTGTGCAGGGGGTTGGACTAGATGATCCTGGTGGTCCCTTCCAACTCTATGAGTCCATGATCCCAAATGTAATATTTTGGTGCCTGCCAGTGGAGTTCCTAGTGCCCCTTTACTTCTTTCCCAAAATATCTCCTCTCCAAAGAAAATAGCCAATCCTGGCTTTTATCCACTTTGGTGGAGCAGGAAATGCTTCTGAAGAAGCCAGGACTTCTTTGTGACTACAGACAGCAACCAATCAGAAGCAGCTGCTGCCGTCATAGAAGGATGCTTGGCTTGCAACTTCCCATGATTTTGTGAATGGATCCAGTATCTCATAGCAGCCATTTTATGATTGGCTGTGTTCTTATGGCAGTCATTTTGTGTTGGTGACCACATCCCACTGATAAAATTCCAGAAGTGCCTAGAGGCTCAACAAATCTGGGTCCACTGACATGTGGGACTGGAAATATTCTCTCTCTCTCTCTCTTAAGAACATAAGAAAAGCCCTGCTGGATCAGACCAAGGCCCATCAAGTCCAGCAGTCTGTTCATACAGTGGCCAACCAGGTGCCTCTAGGAAGCCCCCAAATAAGACGACTGCAGCAGCACCATCCTGCCTGTGTTCCAAAGCAACTAAGATATTAGGCATGCTCCTCTGATCCTGGAGAGAATAGGTATGCATCATGCTCCTCTCTCTCTCTCTCTCTCTCTCTCTCTCTCTCTCTCTCTCTCTCTCTCTCTCTCTCTCTCTCTCACACACACACACACACACACACACACACACACACACTTTATCTTTTGCTTTCCCAGAAGCCATCTCCATAGAAATGTGCTATTTTTGATAGCATAAGATAAACTGAAATAAAAAATACATCAATGGAAGCAAAAATAAATTCTGAATACATTTCTTCCAAATGATACCACAGCTAACTAATTGTGATATATAATAGATAGTACACTGTTTTCAAGCTGTTTTCTTATATAATAGCATGGGATAATCTCCACCTTCACCCACCAGTGGAGTATTGTGAACTAGCAAAAGCACTTCTGGCAGAAGAGCAAAAGGAAGACACATTTGCCAGATCCCTCAGGGCACCCCCATGTTTTGCGGCATTTTCTCCATAAAGCTCTTCTGCTTGCAGTTCAGGGGATCTCTCTTTCTCTCTCTCTCTCTCTCTCTCTCTCTCTCTCTCTCTCTCTCTCTCTCTCTCTCTCACACACACACACACACACACACTTTATCTTTTGCTTTCCCAGAAGCCATCTCCATAGAAATGTGCTATTTTGGATAGCATAAAATGACAACTGTTCAAAGGTCACAGAGTAGTAACTACATGTTTAAAAGAAGAAATTCTCTCTGGGTGGTACCAAATAACCACATATCATTTATGTGTTTGCTGTTTAGTTGAGGTGAGGCAGGCATATGATGCTAAGCAAGGAAAAGCAGGAGCCATTTCAGAAATTGGAGAGGAGGTCAGAACACCTTGCTGTCCTGAATGCCATTTCAGCAGAAAGATGGAGGAAATGTCTAAAACAAATGTCTTCCAGTTCATGAATCCCTGAACCATTATGAGTTGAGCCACATGTATCCACAGGTTTAATGGATCTTTACTTGGGTAGTGTGCAAGCAAGCTCAAAGTGCCTTTGATGGGCTACCAGTAACCATGAAACAACCAGATCATTTCCAAAGCAAGGTTTACAGTTGATTGAGCAAAATTTAGGGGTACAGGATCGAAAAGGTATTCAGCCGTAAGTACAGTGAAACTGTTATGTTCAGAAGGACACACAAATGAAGAGTTGCGTGAGAGGAGATATAGTGAAAGAGAGCCAGGCCTCTGACTGAGGGATAATTCTGCACCAGGCCCATGAGGAGAAATGGGAGAGGGATTTAAAGAAGGCGAAAGAGTTTTTAAGAGAAAAGGTGTGAACAGAGAAGCAGTTTACCTATAGTCAGTCTGCTGAGCTGGATAGAGTTTGTCGTCTGTTCAAATGATCAAGAGATTCAGCAAAGTGGGCCTTTAGGTAGAGCTTCCCAAGGTCTCCCCCTCCACCCTAAAAAAGTAAGAGGGTTTTCTGATTCCAGAAGAGAAGAGTGTAGTTGGAAGCCTCTGAGTCAGCAGAAGGCTGAAACTGTACAATTTTGGCTGGCAGAACAGTGACAGTTATAGGAAACAGCACAAAAGGATAATAAATAAATAATTGCAAAGTCCAGGAATTCAAAGTGAGCCCAGAATGAAAATCTGTAGGTTTCCTGACTTTGGTTGAGTTGGGAGGGGGGCTTCCCAGAAAGGGAACAAAAGGTCATTGCATGTAGGTAGGGTGGGGGAAAAAGGCTGGCAGGGTGGAGACTTCACCCATAACTGAGGCAGGTTGAGAGGAGACATTCAGGCAAGGCCAATAAAGCCCATCTGGCTGTGTGATAGTAATAAATAGCGCATTCCTGACCAGAATGCTTGCACCGGGCTTAGGAGGCAACACAGTGGCTCTGCCTCCTAAGGAGGTTTTGGCCCCAACGAAACCTCCACCTGGCGCAAAAAATCCACGCAACCCTCATAGGGTTGCACGGGAGATACGCCACCTAAAAGATGGCATATCTCAGCCAAAAAAGGGGGGTGTTCCTGAGCCATAAAGGTTCAGGAGGCCACCTAATGGCAGCCCCTCCCCCTGGCTGGCACCAGGACACCGCCACAGCCTTTGCTGGCATCTGGATGCAGGCGGCAGGCTCTGGCGGCGTTCGGGTATAGTGCTGCTGCAGCAGCGGCCGGCGACTGCCTGCCGGCCCATCACTCCGGCGCTGAGGCCACAAATGCTGGCATGCACCTCACGGGCACCGGCACTGTGGGCCCTTGCGCCAGCGCAGGCCTTTGCCATCCTCCAAAGGCCTTTGGTCCCAGCCACCAGCACATCTCAGGAATGTGCTGAAATTAGGTTTTGTACTCTAGCTGATCGATAGATCTGGGTGGGTGCCCGGCTTTGCAAGACCCCATGACAGTGGGTAGGCATGCAAATGTCCCATCAGTGAATCAGTCTCCTGCCCAAGGTATTGACAACTTGTTAACGTGACTAGGGAGAGCCTTGAACTCCCCTTCTCCAAAGCACAGAACTACTAGAATGGCCTAAAATGGCTGACAAGCAAAGTTAGCTAAGATGGAGTCAGGACAAACAGCACACATCTAGGAAGGGGGAATGGGGTGAGAGCAAATGTTGCCTGCATTAATGAAATCCTGCATTAATGGAATCCTGAAGCAGGCACAGATACCAGAAGGTACTGTCATATTGACCCTTTCCAGCTGAAAATGGGCATAGCTGCTTATATAATCCCCCTGCTGACCCTCATAATTTTTCTCTCTCGATGCTGAAACAGTCTTTACTGTGTACCTTTCTATCCACCTCAACCTACATTTGATGCCCTCTCTACCCTCAATGAATATTAAGGCTAAAAAGATTAACTGGATTGTAGAAGAAGAAGAGTTGGTTTTTATATGCTGACTTTCTCTACCTTTTAAGGAGAAACTAACCAGTTTACAATCTCCTTCCCTTCCTCTCCCCGCAACAGATACCCAGTCTGCCTGGCAGTGCTGCCAGGGTTTTTGCCCACTCCCCAGCATCTGCTGTCCTCTGCTCCACTATATCATGCCCAGTGCTGCCCTGGTGGCATTTGCACTGTTTAGGATTCATGCCCCAGTTGCAGTTATTTCCTGGTCCCTGGACCTGCTGCCTGCCAATAGTGGCTGTTGCTGTGGGCACTTGCCACAGCTTCTCAACTTTTTGAGGTTGGCACCGGCACTGGAAAAGGGTTGGAGTGCTAAAAGTGACCGTCCCCGTTTACTTTAATAGAGTCCCAGATATTTTGAAATTCTGGATTTTCTAACATCTGAAAGGTCTTCCTTCCAAATCCAATTCGCAAATCCAGATTTTGGTGCTAGCGCACATGCCTACCTGGAACTTTCCCCTCCCTCACAAAACTGGGATGAATGTCTTGGAGCCTGGAGAAATTACATAAACGTCCCTCCCTGTCAAATTGTAGACAGAAAATAAAACATGTGCCTGTTATATGGGGAACTGAAATTCTCATTTGTATCCTGGGCTGTGGGGAAAAATATTCAGGCACGTTATTCAGTGAGGGGAGATAAGATGGAGGTCAGGGTTTGCCTCCCATTTCCTCTTCTGCAAGTGAAACAGTTCCATCTTTCTTTTACGTGTGAGCAGACAAACTCATACATAAACAAGTCCTCCCAAGCTGCTTTCACACAAGGAGAAAGATCTCTTCACACAGATCTTGTCTTCTCTGTCTAACCCTGCTTGTTTGTTCTTTTTATGTAAGAGGGTAGAAGTCCTAAACTACATTCTTCAAAGAAGGCAAGATTCTTATTATGAAAAGGAGATAACTGGGCACAGCAAGTCTTTCCTCTGGTTCTCCGGTCACTTACCCCCAGAACCTTGGCAACCCTTCTTCCTCACAAAGGATACAAGCAAAGCTTTGGTCTTTTTCCTTGATGATGCCAGGCAGTAGGCTTGTGGGGGGAAATTGGACAAAGACAAAATCTCTGCCTTGGTCCCACCATCTTCTCTCAATGGACAAAAATATTAAGTATTCTGACTGTACAGCGTTCTGGTTTCTCTGAATCGGCTGAATTTCCATCTCGCCTCACTGCCAATCCACTGTCTCTTGTTGTCCCTGGAAAATGGAAATTTTAAGGCAGTGTGGGAAAATGGAGATGGAAAGCAGTGATATTGCAGCGTTGCCAGGAAAAAATGACTCGTTCTGGCGTAACTGCTTTTGGGTCTGAAAATATGAGGTAATTCCATCCAATTTTAACCTTCGGAGGGAAGTTACTTCCCAAATGCACATCTTTGAAATGAACGCTCACATTACTAGCTAAGCAGATGGTCTGAATATAAAAATGTGTTCCTTTGCTTCCCAAATTACAGTTCAGAAAAAGCTGTAGAAAAGTCTCCAATGCTTGAATTTTAACTGATCTAGAGAACTCTGTAGTGTCTGAGCTAGTCCCAGGACTGAGCTGAAAAACACTCCCAAGTCATGGGAGTAAGAGAACTCTGCAGTCTCTCAGCTTGTCAGGAAAGTTCCACAACCCAACAGAGCTAAACTTAGGCACAGCTCCTTTTTTTTACTCTTTGTAAGCCCTCCTCCCTAGCACCTTTGACTATAAGTTGGACTCGGGTGGGGATGGTGGTGGTAGGGTTGCCAACCACCAGGTGCTAGGTGGAGATCTCCTATTACAACTGATTTCCAGCCAATAGCGGTCAGTTCACCTGGAGAAAATGGCCGCTTTGGCAATTGAACCCCTCCCCAAACCCCACCCTCCTCAGCCTCTGCCCCCAAAACCTCCTGCTGGTGGCAAAGAGGAACCTAGCAACCCTAGGTGGTGGAAAGTGCCATCAGGTTGCAGCTGACTTATGGTAACCATGTAGGGCTTTCAAGGCAAGTGATGATCAGAGGTAGTTTACCATTGCCTGACCCTGTCTCTGTGTAATGACCCTGGAATTCCTTAGTGGTCTCCCATCTAAGTACTAACCAGGGCTGACCCTGCTTAATTTCTGAGGTCTGATGAGATGAGGTTAGTCTGGGCCATCCAGGTCAGGGGTAGAGATAGGGATGGATTATCACTCACATGGTCTGAAGGGTGTACTCACAGGCAATATATATAAAGGGGCTTAGCTCAGAATGGTTTGGGATCCTGCCAGAGTTTGGACAGAAAAGCTCAGAGATTGTGCAACTGGTTTACTGTCAAGGACCTCATGGAGGGCACATGTCCAACCAGTGCTCTGCCAGCTGCACTGGCTCCAGACTGAATACCGGATCCGGTTTAAAGTTTTGGTATTGACCTAGGATTGCCAGGTCCCTCTTTGCCACCAGTGGGAGGTTTTTGGGGCGGAGCCTGAGGAGGGCAGAGTTTGGGGAGGGGAGGGACTTCAATGCCATAAAGTCCAATTGCCAAAGCAGCCATTTTCTCCAGGTGAACTTATCTCTATCGGCTGGAGATAGGGTTGCCAGCTCCAGGTTGGGAAATACCTGGATATTTTTGGGGCGGAGCCTGAAGATGGTGGAGGTTGGGGAGTGGAGGGAGAGCCAGCATGGTGTAGTGGTTAAGAGCGGTGGTTTGGAGCAGTGGAGTCTGATCTGGAGAACCGGGTTTGATTTCTCACTCCTCCACATGAGCGGCAGACACTAATCTGGTGAACCAGGTTGGTTTCCCCACTCCTACACATGAAGCCAGCTGGGTGACCTTGGGCTAGTCACAGTTCTCTTAGAGCTTTCTCAGCCCCACCTACCTCACAGGGTGTCTGTTGTAGGGAGGGGAAAGGAAGTGAGGTGAACCAGGTTGGTTTCCCCACTCCTACACATGAAGCCAGCTGGGTGACCTTGGGCTAGTCACAATTCTCTTAGCACTTTGTCAGCCCCACCTACCTCACAGGGTGTCTGTTGTAGGGAGGGGAAAGGAAATGAGGTAAACCAGGTTGGTTTCCCCACTCCTACACATGAAGCTAGCTGGGTGACCTTGGGCTAGTCACAGTTCTCTTAGAGCTTTCTCAGCCTCACCTACCTCACAGGGTGTCTGTTGTGGGGAGGGGAAGGGAAGGTGATTGTAAGCTGGTTTGATTCTTCCTTAAGTGGTAGAGAAAGTCAGCATATAAAAACCAACTCTTCTTCTTCTTCTTCATCTATGCCATAGAGTTCAATTGCCAATGTGGCCATTTTATCCTGTTGAGCTGATCTCTATTGGCTGGAAATCAGGTATAATAGTGGGAGATCTCCAGCTACTATTTGGTGGTTGGAAACCCTATATTGACCTTTAAAGCCCTAAAAGGTCTGGGGCCATCATACCTGCTGGACCACCTCCCCCAATACATGCCTCAAAGAGCCCTTCACTCAGCAGGAGAGAACTGACATCTAGCTGTCCTCAACCTGGGCCAGGGCCTTTTTGACTCTGACTCCACCCCGGTGGAATGCCTTGCCAAGCGAGATCAGGGCCCTGCTGGACTTGAAACAGTTCCACAGGACATGTAAAACCGAGCTGTTCTGCCAGACCTATGGTTGAGGGCAGCAACGGTTTCCATGTGCTGGCCTCCCTTCCCCTCCCCTCCCTTTCCTTTCCTTCTTTTTGGTTATTTTCTCTGGGATTGTATTGCTCCCTCTCCCTCTATATCAGTGGTTCCCAACCTTTTTTTGACCAGGGACCACAAGGACTTTTTTGTTCAGTGCAGGGACCCCAAGGTTCAAAATAAAAATTCAGTGAATTTGAAAATAAACTTTAATCATAACTGTTAGTTAAACATTAAGCTTAGAATAATATTTGAATATATATTTTTATAATAGAGAACTTTTAATTGAAAATATTAATTTATTATGGGTTTATAACTTTGTTTCGTGGATCTTAATTTAGCTCTCGCGGACCCCTGGAGGTCCACGGACCCCTGGTTGGGAACCAGTGCTCTATATGGTTTCCTGTCATTGTTACTTATTTATGCTGCTTATGGTTGAGGGTGCCTGGGTTTTAAGTCGAAAGTATGGAATTTATTTTACTTGTAAATTATGTTTATTTTAACATAATTTTATTTATGAAATGTTGTGAGTCCCTCAGAGCCTGACCTAGTCAGGAATGGGTGGCATACAAATCCAACAAACAAATAAACAAACAAAGGACCACAAGATTCTCTTTAGGCAAGCTCACAAATTACACAGCTGCCTTAAGCCTCAGAAATCAGACTATGAGTGTTGCCTCCTTCTAGTGTACGGGACTTGGATGAAAATGTGAAATGTCAACAAAACAATCAAAACATCCTGAAAATCGATGTATTTTTAAAATGGAATGTTTCTTAAGTAATCGTAAGCCTTATAGCAACCTCAGTATGGTTGTTCCGCCAGCAGTTCTATTATGGGTTTTCACCAGGTCTTTCCAAAAGTTTCTTTTTAATGCTTAAAATATACCACAGAAACCAGAAAGCTTTAAAAAATCAGTGAAATGGGGGATTCTATACTGGAGGAAACTCATATGGATAAATATGACATAGTTGTTATAATTCACCCCTCCTTTTTTCTGGGAATTGATGCAAAGTGCTGAAGACAATGGAAAGTTGCTTATTAATGTCTCCCATAGGGTTGCCGAGAGAGAGAGAGAGCGAGAGAGAGAGAGAGAGAGAGAGAGAGAGCGAGAGAGAGAGAGAGAGAGAGAGAGAGAGAGCGAGAGAGAGAGAGAGAGAGAGAGAGAGAGAGAGAGAGAGAGAGAGAGAGAGAGAGAGAGAGAGAGAGAGAGAGAGAGAGAGAGAGAGAGAGAGAGAGAGAGAGAGAGAGAGATATATATATATATATATGCTGTGTTAAATTTCCTTAGCAGTTAGCCTTGGATCTTGACTCCACACTGAGGCAGCGCTCATAGGGCTGGCAGGCTGGCTTGCCGTTGATTCCACCCAGGTTGATGAAACGAAAGACATTTTATCATCCAAGGGATGAGAGCTACAAGCTCACAAGACAGAAGTCAGGTAATATGGGGAGTAAGCCTAAAGAGATCGACTCAAAAGCCCCATTTTATTCAATGCAGATAACTCCCAGAAAAGAGTACTGCAATTTTAGTTAGGCAGTTTACCCAAATTCTGCATTGTTTTTAAATTGTCAAATTTTCAAAAACAAGGTAATTAAAGTAATGTCACATATATGCAAATATATCCAATTTTGCAGCAAACAGAGAATGTAGACATTTTGATAATTTAAAGCAGCAGCATTTCCCTGGGAAATGTAGATTTTATCTCCCTGGAGAAATTTCCATGAAAAACATGATATCCTCTGTTTGAAACCCCAATGGCAGCACAGAATAAGTAAAGATAATTCAGACCTTTCTGATTAATTTATGCTTCGTAGTAAAAATAAAGAGTGAATGTCACACTGAACTTTGTAGCAGCAAATGTCACTGTTTCCTGTTGCTGAGAACATCGCCACCCTGTGAAGATCAATGGGTACACATGAGAATAGAAGTATTAATGAGTCCTACTAAGGCATCTTTTGAGGTATTAAGAAAAAGGTACAAATGGTGGCCAGCTATTTATATTGGGCAAACTTCATTTTTTTCCCCTGTCTCTGAGTTTCTGATTTACATTCCATCCATACTTTTTACAAAGAAATGGTTCCGGTGGTCTCAGCTCACATCTAGTGGACATTGGTCTACATCAATCTTACTCAAATGAAACCTACAAGTCCTAAATTAAATGAGTTTTCCAATCTCCAGTGAACAGCAGTTCTTATCAGAAAAGCACTACACATAAATCATCATAATTCATTGTAAAAGCCCTCTCAGGCTGAAAAAAGAAAAACACTAATTCATTGTGGACTTGGTGAATTTCCTTTTTCCTTAAGTAAAAGAAAAAGTGTCTGACAACTAACTGAAAGCTGAAAAGTTATTAAAATAGTGTGTTTTACTTCATTAGATTTTATTAAGGGCGGTAGGGACTTGGAGTTTTATCAGGTTGATGGGTTGATGTTTGAAGTATGTATCATCAGCTGACTAGAGCCAGGGGGAAAGGCAAGATATAAATGTTTTGATAAATTAAATTAACACACAGAGTAATGCAAAGCAACAGCAACACACACACCATCAGATATATCAAAGTTATTTGTCTTGAATGTCACATACAATGCAGTCCGACTCCTAACCAAAGTTCTACCTTTCCACATTAATCGAAGACCCGAGATTGGATCCAGCAGAATGTTTCTGTGGGTGGAAGGGTTTCTACCCATGAAGCCTTATTTTCTTGCCTCCCCATTCTTACTGCAGTCCAAAATGTCTGACATCTTGGGAAGGGAGGA
Source organism: Euleptes europaea (assembly GCF_029931775.1). Lineage (NCBI taxonomy): Eukaryota > Metazoa > Chordata > Lepidosauria > Squamata > Sphaerodactylidae > Euleptes > Euleptes europaea. Next base: position 62,003,427 of record NC_079319.1, read on the forward strand.
TTTCAGGTTGCAGCATTAGTGGGGAAAGTCAGAAATTAACTCTCCATGTGTGGAATCCTTCTGTACATGGAAAAAGCTCTACTGTGTACAAGCTCCAATCTTTACCTTCTGGAGTCCCAGGTACAATCACTTGGGGAAAACAGTTGATCTCAGTTAACATTACTCTTGAAGAATGACAGCATACGGGCCTGGCTAATCCTCCCAGACGGGACCTGGCAACACGCTATGCAGGCACTTGACTACTGTGCTGGCCGCGCGCGCGCCCCAAATGCTACAGGGACGGTCGCTGCGCGCACAGTTGTCACGGACTCGGCTGCTCCTGCGAGCGCCGTGCAGTTAGCAGCCAGGAAGCAGATGCAGGGGCAGCCTCCGGTGAACCTGAGAGAAGCCATGTTCCTGTACAGACTCTGTTCCAGCCGCAGCCATGTCATAAGAAGCAGTGTGTCACGTAGTCAGTGCCAAACACCCCCCCTCTTGCAACATCCACCGCTTAATGGGTCGTCAGCAGCGATCCTGATATCAAGATGAGTCGTCCCTCTAGCTCAGCAGCAGCGATCCCAGGACGTTTGCACAGATTGCACTCATTGTTCCAGTATGTTAATCTCATCAGCAGAGAATTTCCAGTTCATCACTGGCTGCAAAAGCCATCGGAATCAGAATAGATTTCCAAATTCTCACTACCCCACCCCAGTAGCCACAGCTTAATCCTTTGTCACCTTTTTGCCAGGGGTGAAACCCCTCTCCCTGCTCCCTGGAAAACAGTATATCTGGGGTGCCCCCAGTCCATTATCTCTCTCTGACACCTTAGGTCTTTCCTGGCACCTTTGCCGTTACTCTGTTGGTTTGGTTTTGCGCAGCCTTACCACCCTCCCTCCCGCCTTGCTGGTTAAGTCTACGGGAACCCCTGCCCCCATCTCGGCTTTAACTTTCACTCTGTCTTAGTCTACGTGAATTTGGACAACACCTCATCTAGATACGGTAAATATACTCAACCAATGATCTCCTGCCACGTTGGCAACTGTGCTTGTATTCCTCTCTTGATAATTCCTAGATTCTCTGTATGTTTGTGTGCATCACGGAATTGAATGAAAAAGACGTAAACACTATTTAATTTGGAAACCATTGTCTGTCTTTATTCAAGGTCTCATTAAACAGATTCTGGTATAGCTGAGTGCGACCCCGCTTTATAAATACATAGTTACCAATTGCTCAGCTAATTTCCACATATTAAGGAGCAATAGTATAAGAGACCCACAGAGCAGTCATAAGCAGAGTCGAACCCTTCTAAATCCATTAAAGTCAATAGGTTTAGAAAGTGTAAATCTGTTTAGGACTGTGAGTCTACAAATCTGTTAAGGGAGATTATTTTCATTTCCCCTCCTATGAGGCTGAAAATGTGATATCTCCATTGATGATGCAGAATGATGAATCATCCCTATAATATAATAAACTGACCTTACAAGATATGATTATTTCATGATAAAATTAAAAGCCGTGTCAAGCAGCACATGCAAAATCCGGAACAAATTCAGAGACCAAAATGGAAGAACAGAATTTCTCAATCTGATTCTCAACACAAAAGGAATCAGATGAAGGGAAAAAACCAGCTGTTTTGCACACATGAAATGGCCTTCTTTAACTCTGAAATCTATAGATATTTTGTCATGTAATTTATAACCCACATTCTAGCTCTTAAATGGTTAACTGAAATGTGTGCTTCTTTTAATTTAATATACCCCTGTGGTGAAGGACAGCTAAATCCTGCTTAATCCGCTAATTCCTTTAATGCAATTCATGGTAGTCTAACTGCTTAGCATCATAATCTCAGGTTAGATGTTTTCATCACCATTTTAAGATGAATGTCTTAGTAAAATTCCATTTCATACATATGAAAAATATGATCCTCTGAAAGATGCTTAAAAACAATGAAGAGTAAATTAATGGCATTTGGAGACTGCAGTATAATTTATGCAGGACTGAGGGGCAAACACCTTTATGAAAATTTTACATACAAATCTCAGAATATCTGCATGAAATGGGGGACTCTGTTTTGGCTTGCTATGCTATGTGCTCAGTGAATGATAGAACCGAGGCCTTCCCTGGTGCTTCCTTTCTGATGGAAGATTTATGCCTAAAGATAATAAAATTGCTGGAAGGAGGAGCCCTCTGGTTTTCTGCATTTATTATCTGCATTCTCACTGATGGAAAGAGTTCATCTTGGTTCATTTTATTGGGTGAGTTTTCAAAGTAGAACTCTGGAGTTTCTCAATAAGAAGATTAATAATGGTGAATAATCTTTCCTGAAAGACACCTTGCCAACTGTTACCATATTCGCCTGTAACATACAATGTACATAGTACAGGAAAATATTGGCTGGGCCATGCATAGGGTTGCCAGGTCCCTCTTTGCCACTGGCAGGAGGTCTTGGGGGTGGAGCCTGAGGAGGGTTGGGTTTGGGAAGGGGATAGAGTCCAATTGTCATAGAGTCCAATTGCCAAAGCGGCCATTTTCTCCAGGGGAACTGATCTCTATTGGCTGGAGATCAGTTGTAATAGCAGGAGATCTCCAACTAGTACCTGGAGGTTGGCAACCCTAGCCATACACCTAATTCACACACTGTATAATGTTGACACCCAACAAGCCTGTCTGGAACCTACATGAACAGAGCATGTGTTCTAGAACTGTCATAACATGGTTTGTAATTCCATTGGAGGAACGAATGATAGAACATTCTGGGGCTGCTAATGACTCTAGGACCAATGGAGCAAGACAAATAATGGTTTCTTTTCAAATGAAGTTTGGGTTTGGGTTTTCTGGGAAGCATGAGAGGCCTCTGGTAACTGTCAGCCAATGGTAGGCACACTGAGATTCGCCAGAAGACAAGTTCACATGGAAAGGGTTTTCTCAAGGTGTGTGTTAAGTGCCATCAAGTCGTTTACGACTCATGGAGACCCTATGAATCAATGTCCTCCAAAGTGTCCTATCTTTAACAGCCTTGCTCAGATCTTGCAAATTGAGGGCCAGGGCTTCCTTTATAGAGTCAATCCATCTTTTGTTGGGTCTTCCTCTTTTCCTGCTGCCTTCAACTTTTCCTAGCATGATTGTCTTTTCCAGTGACTCTTGTCTTCTCATAATGTGTCCAAAGTACGGCAGCCTCAGTTTAGTCATTTTAGCTTCTAAGGTCAGTTCAGGCTTGATTTGATCTAAAACCAACTGATTTTTTTTTTGGGGGGGGGGTGGTCCAGGGTATCTGTAACACTCTCCTCCAACACCACATTTCAAAAGAATCTACTTTCTTCCTATCAGCTTTCTTCATTGTCCAGCTCTCACACCCATACATAGTAATAGGGAATTCGATGGCATGAATTAACCTGATCTTGGTTGCCAGTGACACATCCTTACACTTCTCAAGGTAGGAACCTGAAAAGCACTGTCCTAGGATGAAGGTAGAAAGTTTACATGTCCATCATGACAAGTATGCTTCTGGAAGCGAACTTGCTTACTCACAACTGATGCTGATTAGATGTATATATGGGTGGGTGTACACATCAGTGTTCACAAAGGTCTATTGAACCATATGATTTTTTTTAATGAAGACATGTGTCTGTTACTCATGACTTCTATCAGAGTCAGTCTTTGTACATAACAAATATAGAAGGCCTCCCTTAGTCCAGGTAGTTTGGAAACAGCAGGATAGAAGCCTACCCCTTAGGTGGCTGAGAAAAGAACAGAGGCACCATAGCATCTCTCTTCGATTTCCCACTCCTCCACATGAAGCTTGGTGGGTGAACTTGGGCCAGTCACAGTTGTCTCAGAACTCTCTCAGCCCACACTGAGGCAGGCAATGGCAAATCACCTCCGAATGTCTCTTGCCTTGCAAACCCTCTGGAGTCATCATAAGTCAGCTGTGACTTGAGGGCACTTTCGACCACCACTCAGTAGTTAAGACTACTTTAGCACATTCAGATCTGGTGGCCTGAGCACTAAATGTGTGTGTGTTAAGTGGCATCAAGTCACTTCCAACTCATAGTGACCCTATGAATCAACGTCCTCCAAAATATCCTGTTGTTAACAGCCTTGCTCAGGTCTTGCAAACTGAGGTCCACTGCTTCCTTTATAGAGTCAATCCATCTTATGTTGAGCATTCCTCTTTTCCGGCTGCCTTCAGCTTTTCCTAGCATTATTGTGTTTTTCAGTGACTCTGTTCATAATGTGACCAAAGCACAATAAATTTAAAGCCCTACAAACATGTTTTCAGGCCAGAGCTGGTTTCAGGTTTCTGCCACAAATTCCAGATCAGCGAGGGAACCAATACTGCTGCTAATACACATTCTCTCAGTCTTGAAATCGCCATTCACTTTCTATATTTGGAAATATACCACCACCCTTATAATTCCTTGGTCTCCCCTTCAACTGATCAAGTATCATAACTGTTAGTTCACCTGTGATCTCTTTTACTGTCTGTGTGTAGCATTATCTAAACAGGGCACATTCTTGTAGCTGGGTATAAAATCTAGATCAGGAGCACCTAAGAGTGAGAAGCAGTGAAAGAAAGATTTTCTTCCTTCTGTTTAGGCTGCCCTAGTGAGATTGGATTCAAACTAGAAAGTGAGCTTTCCTGTAAGGGAATGATTCAGCAAGAGTGTGTTAATAAAGAGAAAGCAACTATGGACTATACTACTGTGTATATTATGTACTGCCTGTGTATTATGTACTGTGTATATTATGTACTGTGTATATTATGTACATAATATACCATGTTAATACTTATGCTTTGTTTCAGATTTTACTTGGTTTTCAATTCTGTACCCCAAGTCCTATTACATTCCTTATTGGGTGTCCCATCCTTTTAACTGCATTGGCTTACACTGTGTAATCTGCCTTGAGTCTCAGTGAGAAATGTGGACTAAATATAACATAAATAATAAACAAAATGCATATACACACATGTCCTATGACCATTCATAGTAACACTATGCACAAGGTTCAGTGATTCTCTGCTGAATATGTGAACTGCTTTTATGGATAACTATGGGTTGGTTATTTAATGAGTACTTATACAATGAAATGCCCTGTGATGCAGAGTGGTCAGCTGCAGTACTGCAGTCCAAGCTCTGATCACGACCTGAGTTTGATTCTGACGGAAGTCAGTTTCAGGTAGCCAGCTCAAGTTTGACTCAGCCTTCCATCCTTCCAAGGTCAGTAAAATGAGTACCCAGCTTGCTGGGGGTAAAGTGTAGATGACTGGGGAAGGCAGTGGCAAACCACCCCGTAAACAGAGTTTGCCTAGAAAACATCGGGATGTGACGTTACCCCATGGATCAGGAATGACCCAGTGCTTGCACAGGGGACTACCTTTACCCTTTTTTATACAATGAAATGCTTCAATAAATGTTTGTTGAAATATTTATAATTCAGGTATCTTTCATTCGTCATGAGAACAAATATGTCAGGCAGCAACATACTGGTGTTTGATTAACTGTTAATAAAAATGTAAATAGTACGGAGAACACACACATAGTTTAAGGCAATATGTTTTGTAGAGGAAATATTTATGTATAATATCTATAATAATTCCAACAGTAATACATGATACAACAGAATACTGATGCAAATTTTAAATGTGCCTTGGGGAAACTGAAATAAAATTGGTATTTTCAGGTTCAGGTTGTTTCACTGAAGTAACACATTATATTACCCAGCGCATTATGGTGAATTACTGCCCATATATGTGCAGAGGTTCACACAGAGATATCTGCTGAAGCAGTCCCTGTAGCTGCAAGAACCTGCGGGAAGCCTCTGTCCAGCATTAAATGGTGTGAAGTTCCTGCTGTTCAAATTGCACTCCTCTCCACATGAATGGTGTGCGATTACTATAAGAACTGCCGAAAGCTAATGAGGTTTTAGTCAATGTTGACATGGCATCAAAAGAAAGATATCCATTACAGAGAAGGGGAAGAGGGTTTGAGTGAGGCAAAGGTTTTGCATACATTTGCTGAAGACCTAGAGTTGGTTCACAGAGCACCGTGGCACAGAGTGTTAAGCTGCAGTACTGCAGTCCAAAGCTCTGCTCATGACCTGAGTTCGATACCAACGGAAGTCGGTTTCAGGTAGCCGGCTCAAGGTTGACTCAGCCTTCCATCCTTCCGAGGTCGGTAAAATGAGTACCCAGCTTGCTGGGGGTAAAGGGAAGATGACTGGGGAAGGCACTGGCAAACCACCCCGTAAACAAAGTCTGCCTAGTAAACGTCGGGATGTGATGTCACCCCATGGGTCAGGAATGACCTGGTGCTTGCACAGGGGACCTTTACCTTTACCTTTTAGAGTTGGTTCAGACTACAGTGCTGAGCTTGGCATTTGAGGTCAGACCTTCCTGTCACAGTCTCTGACGTCTTACAGCACATGAACTATGATATTGTTTTGTACATGTGCAGAAATATTCACTATAAAACTAAAACTACACATACAAACTAAAACTACATAAACTAAACTGCAAACTATATAGCTGAAGTTTTAGTTACTTTTAAGAAGGAAAGAAAGCCTGGAAATATTAAACCAGAGGCTTATGTTTCTGAAATATACTGGCAAATATTTCAGGGTCAGAGTTGACTGACTTGCTGAGCTTTTCCTATTTTTTCCTGACCTTCCCCAGCCATTTCAGTGGAGAAGAGCAGAAACCCCTGGTAGCTCTTTTCATATTTTTTTCAGCTAAAGAACAACATGTTCTGTCTTCCTGCCTTTCCAATGGCATCAAGAATAGAGATGCTCTCCACCCTCCACACTACAAGGCTATTCAATGCTGACTAATGATGACATAATGCAATATAAGCAATAATTGTGTTTTAGGATTTAAACATGTAAACATTATACTATTGATTCATAAATGAATGTAATGAAAGCATATGATGCTGGAGATGAGAATGATGTTAAAATTGAGTATATAGAGATCACAAAGCTCAAAACTGATTGTTTATAGTTTAGTAAAATAATAGACTAAAGGAGAGGAAGTCCATATTTGGTAATGGAAAGGAGGACTACTAAGCAGTACAAATTTTCTCAAGATCAGCATTATTAAGGGGTTTGAAACAGTATAAATACAGGCACAGAAAGGCTAGTTTTTCAGACCTCTCTCAGAGGGTCTCGAAGATGGTGTTGGTATGTATGGCTTTAAAATATTTTATTCTAGATATTGTGCATTAGATACTTTGAACTAAATCAGACTCATTTGATGGTTATATTTTAAGAGTTGGATTTTAAAACTGAATAGTATGTAAGATTTGCTTGCTTTACTGCATACATTGTAACTGAATATGTTGTTACTGCATACATTATAACTGAATGTAAAGACTTTGTAATACTTGCATATACACATATTTACACATTTTTACTAGAAGTACATCAATAAAAAGACTTGCTTTTTTAAAGTAGGTAAAGTTGTTGAGTCCTGCTTAATAGGTGACTATCTGAATAAGATAACATATCACTTCTCAGGAAGAGGTCCATTCTAAGAGTATAGTCACTCAAAGGCACAACCCGCTTCAGTCCTCCCATCTAAAATACAGTCATCAGAGCTGGATTTGTGTGCAAGTTTAATGCCTGAGATTATGAGAGGCCTCTAAAAAGTGTTTTTTAATTACAAAATGTTTTTGCTAATTTATTCTTCTTTTGACAAGCATGGTAATGTGGATCTGTTGCGCCAAGATCTTCTAAGGTACAGATGCTTCCAAAATTCTCCTCATCCAAATATCTCTGCTGATTTTAGAGTTCTGAATTACCTGGTCTTGTTTGGAAAATGGACGTATGGTAAATCCGCTGCTGTTCCACACTTCATTTCTAAATAGTTATCCCTCCTCTGTTTTCTCCTTGCAACATCTTTGTGACGCAGGTTGAGGGAAATGCTGAGAGCGAGTGAGACAGACAGACAGATAGACAGAGACAGAGACAGAGCAAGAGAAAGACAGAGACACATCTATAAAGTGGTTCAGGGTCGACCCAGTGAACTTCATAGCAGAGTGTTGAGTTTAAAAAAAAAATATTTAGACTTGTAACTAGGGCTGTTGAAAAAAAATTCGGTATAGTTCGGCTTCGGCAAAATTCGGCCCGTTTTTATTCAGGCCGTGCCGAAGTCCGAACTCCCCCGCTTCGGATCCCCAGAAATTCGGGGGGATCCGGAGTTCGGGGGAAAATTCGGCCCCCCACACCCCTTCAGGGGGCTTCCCTGGAGAGGCGCGGGGTGCCCTTTAAACAGATCTTTGCCTCGGGAGGTGCAGATCTGTTTAAAGGGCACCCCGCGCCTCTCCAGGGAAGCTCCCTGAAGGCGCGTGGGGTGGAGGAAAGGGCCCGAATCGGCTGAATTTATTCAGGAACACCCCGAACTCGGCCAATTCGGCTCCCTGGTTCCCCCCCCCTTTTTGAGTTCGGTTCGTCCGAACTGAAAAACCGCCAAATTGAGAGAAATTCGGCTGTTTTTCGGTTCGGGCTGAACCGAATCAACAGCCCTACTTGTAACCCACCCTCTATCCTGGCCAAAGTTGGCCTGAGAGCAGCTAACATCAGATAGAAAACAGTGTACATACAACAACATTTATGAGGAAAAATTCAATCCTAATTAAAACCACCAATTTCTGAGTTTAAAGCTGTAGGCACTCAATTTTCTGTACATAGAACCAAAACCAGCCCAGGGGAAGCAATCAGGGTCCCCTGTAGAAGATCAGATGGAAGGAATAGAAGGGAGGGGAAGGGAGTCCAGCCATGAAGGAAACTATCGCTGCCCTCAACCATAGGCCTGGAGGAACATTTCAGAACTGCAGAATTGCATTAGATCCCTCAGGGCCCTGGTCTCATTAGAGAGGTAGTTCCACCAGGCTGGGGCCAGGGCAGAAAAGGCCCTGGCCCTGGCCAAGCTCAAAGAGCCCTGTGACACTTCAAAGGTTAATACATTACTGTGGCCCAGGCTTCTCTGAGCCAGAGCTTTACAAAATTGTATGCCACAATACATTCCAAGGTGCCATGGGGCTCTGTCATTTTGGAGGAAGCAAAATAAAAATAATTTTAAGGCAGTCCATGTAAGCTGCATGTCAAAGTTGCTCTTTTGAAATGTTTTATGAATGTGCATGTCTGTATTGGTAAAGCAGATAGGAGAATAATGCCCATGGGGGTGGGAATTATGCAGTTCAACTGAAGGAAGTAAAAGACATTGCAAAGGGAGCATGATCCAACTCCAGAATTAATTTGAGAAATTTTTCTCGTTAAACCCTAATTTTGGAGAAGGGAACCCTCAAATCCCAGAACAATAAAGGAACAGATCTGGACAAATGTATGTATCTCAATTATAAGAACAACTGTGATGATTTATGTGAAATTATTTAAACACTAATAAAATCCAAATATTAAATATGGTTCTTGTATTTATTTGAATAATATGGAATTTTAGCTAGTAAAAAAAAACACCCTGATCTTGTTCTGTTTTCACCATCGATCTGCAAATTGCTCCTTGGAAGCCCATGCATATTTTACATTCCTCTGGATAGATACTTGTAATTTTTGTTTTCAACCTTGCTTTCACAATTCAAGTGATTATGCTAATCATTTTTGCTCTGCGTATTCCAGACCTTGGTTTTTTTTTTCTTTGAAAGGGTGCTTAAGTATGGCATGTAGAATTCTTATTGTATATAATGGCATTTTTCTATTACGCTCTAGTCTTAGTGCACTTTGGGGTATTTTGATATCTGCAGTGGATAGTTGTAAAGTCTTTTGTAAAATGCTAAAATTAAAAGGAGGATGACAGCTGTGGCATTAGTGGGTTCATTTTAGTCCAAGCCAAATAACATAAATGTAATTGGGGCTATTTGCCTTGATTTGCTTTTGTGTGTGTTGCTGTGGAGTGTTCCCAGGAAGTACAATGCATTAGTGAAACAGGTAGATGAAATGGAATACTTTACAATGTAGTAATACAACAAGCAATTATAATGATTTCTAAATGCGACTGGGTCATTATCAGTTAGGGTGCTGAAAATTACAAGGCTGGGTATTCAGAGTGAATTTGGTTAGTTGATGCTTGCTTAAAATGTTGATGAATTTGCAGTTTTAATTTCTTGAGGAAGCTTTGTACTCCCAAAAAGCTTTCATCCGTAACACGGCTATTTTTTTATGACCATAGAGAGAGTACTGTTTTCTTGCAGGGATGGAAGACAGTGTTGTCTACAGTTTAGGGCAGTGGTACTCAGTCCCCAGCTTGTGGATAGTCACATTCTCTGTTGCTATCAACCAAAAGAGCCACACTTACTTCCAGCCCTGGGATGAAGTCTGCCTAAAGGAAGGAGGACCTCAGGATGCAGAGGTGCAATGAAACTTCTTAACAACACCCCTCCCACTTTCTTTCTGGAATATAAGGACTCGGAGATCTTAATAGTGTGTTGTATCTGATGAAGGTGTTGTATCTGATGACTCTCGAAAGCTTATACCCCGAAAATCTTGTTGGTCTCTAAGGTGCTAGTGGACTCCGATCTAACAGAATAATAGCTAGATCTATAGATTTCTGAATATTGCTATCGTTTTTTCAGTTGGATTAATTAAAATAAGTATAATCATGAATGGAGTAATTTCAGTACATTTTGATTAGCTGATAGCTAAATACATAACCCTAATATATAGAGAAGTTTCTGTTGAGAAAGTTTTTATATAAAATACTGAGTCTGCCTTCTCAAAATCCCCTTTCTCTGCTCTATTCTGGGTCAATTTTTTTCCTGGTGAACTTTCACGTGTGACATTTTGGCATCACTAGGGATGTGGAGGGAGGTAGTTGTGAATTTCCTGCATTGTGCAGGGGGTTGGACTGGGTGACCCTGGTGGTCCCTTCCAACTCTATGATGTTTTGATTCTATGCACAGCTATCAAATAATTTATAATATTTTCATCTTGCCTTTTCTCAAAGGATCCCAGTTGGCATACATGGTACCCCTTCCCATTTCATCTTCAGAACAAGCCTACAAGACAGGTAAGGCTGAAAGATAAGTGGTCAGTCTAAGAGCCTCTAATAAGCTGATCACAGTGTTGGGATTCAGCACCCATTTCTATTGTTGAGACCACCCTGAATCTTTTCTGCCTCTATTTCCCAACAAAAGGACTATGGATTTATAGTTCAAATGGTTTGCTGCTGATAGGTAACATTATTTTTCACATTGTGAAACTCCACAGTATTATTATTCCCCTGGACTGAAAATGCAAAGACATATGTAATCGCAAGAATTTCTGTGCCCCTCTCCCCGCCCCCATAATGAGCTCACCCAATCCTTATAATCTCTAATAGATAAAACATTGTAAAATGGTTTAGCTGCTGGTCTACCTTCTTCTTTTTTTCTTAAAAAAACTTTTGAATATTTAAAGAATAATTCATGACATATATATCTTCACATTGTCTAACAGGCTGAAGTCTTTATAGCTGTTCTTTCTTGAGCAGTATAAATAATTTATGTTTTAAAAAATGAAAGCTCTTCCATGTTAGGGAAAGCACCATTTATCCATCACCAACCGCAGGATTATATGGGCTGCCGAAATTCTGCAGGCTGAATTGTTCTCAGCAGATTGTTCTTAGCAGCCTTCTGATGTACAAACACTCTTGATTCTTTCAGGTGATCTGACTCCATCACAATAACAGTCTTCAGAAAAGTAAAGTCAAAATGACAGAATTGTTAAGAAGAGGGCAAGAGGTGACGTGACCCTGAAATGTCAAGGCCGTGGACATGTCAAATGTCAAATGCACCTGCAGTGGCCTGGGGGTGGCCAGAGTAGGATCCACACAACTGGCCTGAGGTTGCTCCAGCCACACATAGTCCTCATAAGAAAGAGCTGCAGTTTCTGTGGGTGCGTCCTAGGGACAAGAGTCTTCATTACTTTCTTGCCATGTATACAAGCATCTCATTTATTTCTTATAGAAAGCTCCCAAAGGAATAGGCAACATCTCATTTACATTACTTTTAACTGTAAACACAAACAATTACACATTCACGCTCAGCAGAAGAATTTTCTGAATTCACAATACCTGCTTCCAGGATTTAATTAGAATTCTTGACAAGAAGAAGAAGAAGAGTTGGTTTTTATATGCTTTCTCTACCACTTAAGGGAGAATCAAACCGGCTTACAATCACCTTCCCTTCCCCGCAACAGACACCCTGTGAGGTAGGTGGGGCTGAGAGAGCTGTGACTAGCCCAAGGTCACCCAGCAGGCTTCATGTGTAAGAGTGAGGAAACCAACCCAGTTCATCAGATTAGCCTCCGCCGCTCATGTGGAGGAGTAGGGAATCAAACCCGGTTCTCCAGATTAGAGTCCACCAGTCCAAACCACCGCTCTTAACCACTACACCAAGCTGACTCTCATTTATCATGTAGAAATGTTAGTTTCCATTCTTCTTGTTGTTATTATTTGTTTAATTATTAGTACAGCACTATCAGTACCCATGGTACTTTACAGAATTCCAGATGTCTCTATCCTAAGGAGCTTAACAGACTTACATCAAATATTATCTTTGACCTCCACCCTTAAACCCATGGTTGAGCATAAAGAAGTAGGAACACTTGTGCCTAAAAACTAGGGTTTCAATTTTCCTAGTGGGAACAGAGAATATAATTTTTTAAATGGCCTTTGGCCAACCGCATGACATTACGCCTCTTTAGGAACTGACCAAAACTCTATTGTAAAACTCTGTGGCCAACACTCCCCATGTCCTCACCTCCTGGTCTTCTACTGGTTGCCAGGCACTGGCAACCCAACTAAAGATTGAGATTAGAAGGTCATTAGTGAGATTAGATTGAGATTAGAAGGACATTAGAAGGTGATTAGAAGGACATCAGTGAGGTTAGTTGGGGTCAAAATGCCAACACAAGCCTGAAAATCAGACTCTGCATTCAGTTCAGTCTTTATTCAGTCAACAAATGGGTTTTTTGGCAGTAAATCCACTCACAGCTATCAAATGGGATTCATAGTAGGTAAGTATAGGCAGTTTGCAGGCTTTTCTCTCTCTCTCTCTCTTTTAAAGTACAGAAAATTACACTCTGTCCGGCTATACATAATGGTGTTTATAACTTAGGCTATCAAACTTTGTAGAACATAGTGGTTGCATTCATCTTGCAACACTGCACTTTCTATTTTCTTTTAAATGATCCTTTTATAACATATTGAAACATCTATGCAAGAGGAGGTTTATTGTTTTACAGATAAATTATTTCCAGGTACAGATGATGGTGTTTTTCTCATCTGAATGCCACCTTCCAGTTCGAGCTCTATACTTGCTTTGAAATGCCTATTTGCCATAATTGTTGCTGTAGCTTTGAAATATAATATATATGTTGATCCATTACCCAAACTATCCCTTAGGCAACTTCTTATTTACTTTGTTAGAAGTAGTTGTTTGACAAATTGTAATTCAATCTCTTTGATGTGTCTTTGAATTCAAGGAAAATGTACATCCTAAAAAGACTTCTCAAGCAATTTTATGTGTGTTATGAATTTCAGTATAGATTCAGCATTTAAGATAGCCTCGACAGAAGCTTTGGATGACTGCAGTAGAAAATATATATGCCATACCTCTCTTTCGGTATAAAATGGATAGGGTTGTGCAAAAAAAAAAAAAAATCGGTAAATTTCGGGTTCAGGTTTTTTCAGCCCCCCCCTTTTTTTTTTGGTAAACCCAAAATAAGCCAAATACCCATACCAGTAAATAAGGGTATTTGGCTTATTTTTGGGTTTACTGAAAAATTCAGGCCCATTATAGTCAGTGGGGATTTTTTTCAAAGCTCCTGGGGGGCGTTTTTGGAGGCAGAGTCCCCAAATTTGCAGCGTGACTGCAAGGGACTCTCCTTCAATGGTCACCAGAGTTTGGTGAACTTTGGGACAGGGGGTCAAATTTTATGGGCCTGCAAAGGAGTCACTCTCATCCCCCAGGCATTTGCAAGCCAAGCTGTCCATCAGGTTCAAAGGTTCAGCATTGCTGAGGACTGGCAAAAAGAGGCAATTCCAGGCTGGCGCCTCAAAGTCTGGGCTCTGCCTTAGTTTCTGGGTCGCTTTGCATGATGTCCATGCAAATAAGCTTCCAAATGGAGGGAAAGGGCTTAAATGCCAGAGAAATAAGGCACAGAAAACATTTCTTTTGCTGGCAAATGACATTCTGTGAGCAGTCCTTTATTGCGGTCATGAAAAATCAGATTCCAAGAGATGGTCACAGTGCTGGGGAACGATATCGGAGCCAGCCGAAGCCATGACCAAGGCAGCTCATGTTAAGGAGATTGCTCATCCACGCAAGTGAGGGAGTCTTCTTCAGAAGGGCCATGGTTAACTGACAGAAACTAATGTTCTCTGGACTGGGTGAGCCCTGTCTTTTAAAATGCAGATCAGCTAACTATCAGTTTGTCAGACCAAGCTGGCTCTGATTACACGACCCCCTACCTCAAAAGGGCCCTAACTACATGGCCCTAACAATACCAGTCCCCAAAAAAAGGGGGGAGAAAGCACAGAGTCGTGCCTCTGAGCAAAGGCAAAAAAAAGTTGAATATCTATTCAGCTTTTTCGGGAATCGCCTATTCGGCTTCAGCTTTAACCCCAGGTTTTTGTGTTCAGTAAACTCGAATCCTGAAAGTTACCGAAATGTCTAATTTTGGGTTTATTTTCAGTTCAGGTTTATCGATATGCACAAGCCTAAAAATGGATTAATATTTGGGTACAAACTAGTTTTAAAAATAAAACCACCACTATATAATCAAACAGACTCACTACAACACAACTAGGCAATTTGCGTGCAAAAGCTATGAATAGGATTCCCATTTGCCAGTTAATGGTGGGCAATTGCCCGCCAGTTAATGGGCCTGCCTGCTGGACCTCAGCTGGCCATTGGGGGGAAGCAGGCCAGCTGAAGGGGAGGTCGATCCACCTGCGTGTATGGGAGTGCATGGCAAAATAATGCCTCTTCTGGGCATTTAACATCCCTTTTGGATTTACCATTCCAGTTTACCCCAGAAGTGACAGGGATGCTCTAGCACACCCCTCAAAAACACTATGGAAACCATAGAGTTTTTGGAGGAATATGCTAGAGCATCCACATCACTTTTGGGGTAAACTGGAATGGTAAATCCAAAAGAGATGTTATTTTAACTGTGCACTATGCGTGCACAAATTGCTCCCCCCACCACCACTACAAGAAAGCTCCTGCCAGTGATGAGTGAAGATCTGGCACCCCAAGCTATATATAACATTAGCTTGGGAAGTGCAAGCATCTGTCTGAGGCTCATCACAAATACATAGAAAATAAAACTAGGTAGACAATAATTTGTAAGGTTCCAATAAAGGATACATCATTTCTAATACATAGTTGCACAGACAAATTCACCAATTCAGCTGATTGTCTACATCAGGGGTCCTCAAACTTTTTAAACAGGGGGCCAGTTCACTGTCCCTCAAACACTGTTGGGGGCCGGACTGTTGAGGGGGAGGAGGCGGCGGCACGAGGGGGCTCTCCGGAAAAGCATGCTCCTTACAAGCCCGGTCCTTCCCCCTGTAGTGGTTAAGAGTGGCGGTTTGGAGCGGGGACTCTAGAGAACCGGGTTTGATTCCCCACTCCTCCACGTGAGAAGCGGAGGCTAATCTGGTGAACCTGGTTGGTTTCCCCACCCCTACTCATGAAGCCAGCTGGCTGACCTTGGGCAAGTTACAGCTCCGTTAGCGCTCTCTCAGCCCCACCTGCCTCACAGGGAGTCTGTTGTGGGAGGGTATGGGAAGGGGATTGTAAGGCAATTTGAGTCTCCCTTTAGTGGTAGAGAAAGTTGGCATGTAAAAACCAAGGCCATTTATTCATGGAAGGGTTTGCCTTGGATTTGCCGCTCTCCAGATGCACATTTTCCCCATCCGAATTCTCCAAACTCTCCCCTGGGGTGGGGGGGGGTTTACTTTTGAGTTCTGAGAATTCGGATGGGGAAAATGTGCATCTGGAGAGCGGCAAATCCAAGGCAAAACCTCCTGTGCATAAATGGCCACAAGTCTTTTTCTTCTCCCTGGAGATATGCCCAGCCCTCCCAAGGGGCCCCTACAATTATCTCCAGGCCACAAGGATACCCCCAGGAGGAGAGAGAGCCCCGAGCCGTGAGAACGCTGCCAACTGTGGCCAAAACAGGAACGCCAGGACAGGAAGGGGGCGACTGGGCGGCGTGCGAGGCAGCAAGACGCCTCGCGCACCCAGGAAAGGAGGTTTTGGGCCTGGGAGGGAGAGGGGGAAGGGGGCGACCGGGCGGCACGCGAAGCAGCAAGATGCCTTGTGTGCCCAGGAAAGGGGTTTTGGGCTGGAGAGGGAGCAGGGAAGGGGGCGACTGGGGCGGGAGGGAGGCTTCCACTTGTGCGTACACAGCCAGGAAGCCCAGAAAAGCTCTGGGGAGGGGGGCAAGGGGGGACTGGCTTCCTTGGTCCCCGGGCCGGACAAAAGCCCTCCGGGGGCCAGATCCGGCCCTCGGGCCTTAGTTTGAGGACCCCTGGTCTACATAGTTGTTTTCTTCATCCCTATGGGAGAATGGAATGATTTTGAAACTAATATGTACATACACATATACTTCAACTGTAAGTAACATTTAACTTCTATGTTATTATAAAAATTGTAAAAATTATACTATGAAGGTTGTAAAGTAATTTTCTATGTGCAGAAACTGGACTGAAGAAGAATAGAAATGATAGTCTCCCTTGCAATTTTTTCATGAAGACTTCTTCCCTGTTCATATATCATTGGACTTTTGATACTTGTACCCTCTAGGGACTATTTATACATCTTTGTACATAGTTATTTGTTTCTGTTAGTATTGTATGTCATTCAGTGCACCTAATATACCTTGTTATACACCAGCTGTGTTTTATTAGTACCTGAAGGTTGGCAACCCTATGGTAGCAAACAGAGAGGGAGACCTGGTCTCCCTACTTGGTCCCCCCTCCAACTCTGAGCATGGTATGGCATTCAGAATTCTATACATTTTATATTTTCAGGAGCAAAACTATTTTTATCAGGAACAATCCATAACCATGAATGAATTTGCAGGGTCCCCACTATCTAATATATAAGAAGACATTGCAATCTATGGGATTTGTTTTAGTATATAAATTTAGGATTTGGCTGTAAAATACCATAAAAGAGTACCTAACCTGCTCCAAGATTGTTCATAAGAAGTTTATTTATTATATTTTACCTCACCTTTTCTTCAACAAGCTGACAGTGATATGTATTTTTTTTTCACTTGTCATTCTCAGAACAAGCTTGGGAGGCAGGTCAGGCTGACAGAGAATAACTGACTGGCTCACAGTTAACTAATGATCTTCAAGGCTGAGGGAGGATTTGACCCTACTTCTCGCTAGTCCATTAATCTGTCCTCTGTGTCTTTTTTAGAGCTTATCAGAGCACGGTTGTCTTCACATCTTTTCAGGGTGCCTCTACCTACCAAAGTCAAATCACTACCTACTGTCTAGAAGGGAAAAGAGAACTATAATATCCTTTTACAACTTCACTGTACAGGACCTACCTTGTCTGAAAAATATATTTACACTTTTCTTTGGGGGGAAAAAGTACTCAGACATGTTCTAAAAATCGGTATTAGAAACGAAGTGCACAATCCACAGATCACTCACTCCCAAATAATTCGTACAAAACCATAACCTGTGTATATGGTAATAGGATTTAAACCTATATCCCTAACTGGTCTATGATCTCAAGAGAAAATTCCATTACATAAAGAAGTAGAAATTAAGGGAACGATGCTAAGGGGGTCTAATCAAAAGCAAGTCTCACATTATTCACTGGGACTTACTCTCAGGAAAGTGCCCTTAGAATTAGAGCCATATTCATTGATCTAGTCAATCAGAATATTTCTATATTGACTCTCCAAAAATGTTGTCTGATGCAGCTAGCAAGTCAAAATCATAATTAGTACAATCGAAATGATGAATAAAATTCCAAAGGTAAAGTTCTCACCTATAAGGTAATAAACAGTAAAATCAGCACTATAAAAATCTATAAACAAATGACAGACTATAGAAAGAGGGTTAAAATACCATAATCAACAAACCTGTGAAGAGAAATATTTTCATCTGGTGTCAAAGGTCCTACTAGACATTATATGTGACACAGGTTATGACACAGGTGCCTGAAACAACTCGCTATCACATAAGAATAGTGGAACTTACCTTGAAGATGTTCTACCTTTCCATTCAACTCCAGAGTGCTGCAAGTGGGAAGGAGGGAGCTGTGCGGCCCGGCCCAGGCTCCAAGGCAGCTTCTGCAGGTATAGAGTTGCCAACCTCCAGGTCCTAGCTGGAGATCTCCTGCTATTGCAACTGATCTCCAGCAGATATATATCAGTTCCCCTGGAGAAAATGACCACTTTGGCAATTGGACTCTATGGCATTGAAGTCCCTTCCCTCCCCAAACCCTGCCCTCCTCAGGCTCCACCCCAAAAAACTCCCATTGGTGGTAAAGAGGAACCTGGCAACCCTATGTGGGTCCCAGGCTTCCCCACACCAATGCCAGCCCCTGCACGGCTACTGGGCCACAGCATCCAACAACCATCATGCTCAAGGTAAGAAAGAGCATTCTCTGCTCTTGCACAGACAATGCTGTTTTACTTTTGGGATAATTACCCTCAACCCTCCAGTGTAATTTTTTTTTAGGATTTCAGATTTTTCGGCAAACTTGGCGTGTCACCGAAGTTTACAGAAAGTTTAGGTAAATGTGGTCCTGATCCACAGATTTAGGTATCCACAAATGGGGACCACACTTGAGAAATGTATAGATATTTATGCATCTCAGGCAATGAGGGTGGGGCCCCCTACAGCACCAGCACTGCAGCTGATTGCTGCTGGCTGCAGCTGGAATTAAGCTTTGAGTTATGGCAGCAACAGCTTTAAGTCAGTGACTGGGGCAGCTAGCTGCAGGGCAGGGGGGTAGGGCAGGGCCGTATCCAGAACAAGGCACCACCAAGTAAGGGGCCCAGGGCAGCTGCTTCAGATGCCCCATGGTTAACTCCACCCATTTCAGCAGGTCAGTATCACCTGAGGCACCTAAGATGCTTGTGAAGCCAAAGGATTTCCCTGAGCAGTTTTGTGGTCATATGACATCTCCTTTCAATTGGGCTATTACCATGCAAAGCAGATACATCATGTCTGTTCAAAGTTCTAAGGGTGACCCCCCCCTTTGGCCTGCATCACATTTAAATTAAGACAGTAAGTTAATGGCAGGCTGTCCTAACCTTCAGAAGTACCTTTCCAATTGGTCCCATCCACCATGATTTTCCAGGTTCAGACATCACCAGTGCAGTAAGGGAAAGGGCTGCATGGCAACCACTTCACTCTTTACTTCAGGATGTCTTAAAGTTATTGCTTGTGTGCAATGTTGTTTAGGCCTCACACCCCTTTGGAATAAACTTAATTGTAACTTAGTTCCATTCCATTGCTTAAAGTTAACTATCCTAAAACAAGTTTCTCTAGATTATCCGTATTTCTAAAGCTGGGGGAGATTTAATTTTAGAGCTTTTGCTGCTCTTAACGGAAACAATTTATATGCAGCCTGGTATTACTTTGGTGCTTGGAAAATGAGATTTGGCAAGAGGATTCTAATGAAATTAATTGCACTATAATCAGATCATGAATTACATATTTATGTGATGCCATTTACAAAAAACTGTCAAAAACAAGTTAATTTGCAAAAATAAAAATGAATAATAATTCTTAGTGGTCTGAGGCTTAATTGCTTTAATTAGTATGCTGAATCTGCATTAGCATGATTCATCAAAGAATAATATATTTCTGTTTCAGAAACTGGTATTGGAAACAAAGGGTACGAGCCGGTAAAATTAGTTGCAACTAATGCCTAATTCTTATAAAGAGGATATAAGCTTTCATCTAAGCTATAACTTTGAAGTCAGTAGAGCCTTGCATTACTGAATGTACCCTTCTAATTTTGGCCCGGAAGTATGACCTCGTTTGCAAGATGGTCAACATGGCTCTTCCTCACAAATGAAACTTTATTTAACATGCAATAAAAAGCTCAATATCCACACAATTTAGAATTCAAGTGAAGCAAAGGTTAGGTGACATAGAAAGACAGAGTTTAGAGATCCCCGGTTTATCTAGCTCCTCTCAGAACTCGCTACCGACTAGTCCCAGCTGAATATCTACTCCAGAACTGAATAAGAAAGGAGAGCTTTAACCCTCATGAGGGGATCAGCTTTATCCTAAGCATTATTGGAGGGGAAATTTAGGAAGCTCCCAAGAACGCAGTGGGAATGCCCTTGCGGGGCAGGGGAAATTGAAAATACTATCCATGTCTTTCTCAGGTGCAGCTTTTATGAAGGTATTTGTCAGAAGTGGATTTATCCTATTATTAACTCAATGGAGCTCGGCATGGAGGAAGAGGAAATGAAATTTCTTCTATGGGAATGAGACTCTTTCTGTCTTGCTCAAGCAGCCAAATTCTGTGCTGCGGCAATTAAGATCAATTTGGAAAGGACAAATAACATTAAGAATGGTACTGGTTAATTTTAACTGGTAAATACATGATTTAAAATTTTTAAATCCTTTTAATTTTAAATTTTTAAACTTTTGATATTTTCCAGACAAAGAGATTATTTTACTTCTTTTAGGTTGGTAACATGGCCGTGGTGTTCTGGCTAATGCTGTAAAAATAAATTCATTCATTCATTCACAGTTCCTGGGATGTATGTGTCAGATGTGAAACAGTAAAGTATGTAGGGCTTAGCAGGAAAATGTACAAGACTTTCTGTTCCTTGGTTCCATCATCAACCAAAAGGGAGACTGCAAACAAGAAATCAGAAGAAGATTGAGACTGGGAAGGGCAGCCATGAAGGAGCTAGAAAGATTCTTAAGTGTAAGGATGTGTCACTGGCAACCAAGATAAAGTTAATTAATGCCACCGTATGGGTGTGAAAGTTGGACTATGAAGAAAGCTGACAGGAAGAAAATAAGATTCCTTTGAAATGCGGTGTTGGAGGGGAGTGTTACGAATACCGTGGACTATCAAAAAGACAAATAAGTGGGTTCTAGATCAAATCAAGCCAAAACTGTCCCTGGAAGCTAAAATGACTAAACTGAGGCTATCATACTTTGGTCACATTATGAGAAGACAAGAGTCACTGGAAAAGACAAAAATACTAGGAAAAGTTGAAGGCAGCAGGAAAAGAGGAAGACTCAATATGAGATGGATTGACTTTGTAAAGGAAGCCGCAGCCCTCAGTTTGCAAGATCTGAGCAAGGCTGTTGATGATAGGATGTTTTGGGAGACATTGATTCATAGGGTCACCTTGAGTGGAAAGCGACTTGATGGCACTTAACACACACACACAGGATACAAATGAAGCTTCTTCTAAAGACCTGGTAAAAAGATTATAGCCTTTTCCCAGTGTTAAAAACATGGATACCTCTTAAGGAGATGGAGAAAAACTGTTGTTGGGGCAAGCAATGATAGAGAGGGAAAAGGTCTGTCCAATGACAAAGAAGAAACAGTGGTCGTTTTGTCCGTCACTTTCCCCGATAAAGTTGCAAATTACTGAGGCCGACACGGACTCTTGTCACCCGCGCACACAATCAATTCTCCTTCCACAACCCTTCCGGGTTTTAACATTGCTGCATTGTGCCGATTTATAGCTCAGTTCACCCATGCATTTCAGCGCCCGGGTCAACTCCCCACCAGGAGACTAGTAGGGCTGTTGAAATAAAAAGAAATTCGTTAAAATTCGGGTTCAGGTTAATACCGAATTCCCCTATACTGGTAAAGGTAGGAATTTGGCTTTAAATTCGGATTTCCCTAATAATTTGGCCATTTAAACATATTTGCTGATTTTTTGCTGCTCCTGGGGGGGGGAGCATTTTTGCAGGTAGAGGTTCCAAAATTTCAGGGTAGCTAGAAGGTACTCTCCTTGCAAGAACCCCCATGTTTGGTAAAGATTGGGTCAGAGGGTTCGGAGTTATGGGGTCTGGAAGAGGTCACCCCCATCCTCCTCCATATAAATGCATTATGGCTGTGGTCAGACTCTTTAATATGATATCAATGGAGAAGCCGGGCTTTAAACGGTGGGTGGGAAAGTTCACCCGGTGTCTCCATAGAGATACAATTTGATACACTTTGTCTCTATGGAGGTGTGGGGGGAACTCTCCTACCGTTTAAAGCCCAGATTCTCCATTTAATACATTGAAGAGATTAGATTAAAGATTCTGAACACAGCCACTTTGCCAATGCATTTCTATGGCTCAAGAGGGAACACAGCTGTCAACCTGAGGGAGTTTGCCTGCTGAACTTGTTCACTGGAGTTTGCGGCATCCTAAATTGTGACTTTGCCCCATTCTATTGCTTTCAGTTAGGAACATGCAATCAGATGCTAACTAACGAGAACCCAAATAGAATAAAATTTATTTTCTAATATATGCTGCATCCATTTTAAAAAAAATAATGAGCTAAGGAAATAAGTGAAGAAGATCATTAATCCTTGGTGTTCTGGCAACTTGATGATTCTGTTTCATTTTGATGAGGGCAGTCGGTGCAGGAAGGGGAAAGCGAGAGTCAGCAGATAATGTAATCAACAGAACCAAGCATAATTTATCCATGTCACCACTAACATGGATTGCACTATAAGTTTCTGTAAAGTTTAGTTCTTCTGGTCACTGCATTGCCCAGCAGAACTGCTTGGGTGCCACCTAAGGAAGAGCAGTACTACAATTTCCCTGCCAGTCTCATGTCTTTCTTTTGACAGAATATTGGTTTATTGATTTAATTGGCATGACTTAGCAATAACTAAATCATGCATGAAAGTATGTTTTAATATCTGTCTTCTGTGGACTGTGCAAGGTTTTCTTGCCTATACTCTGGCCTTGTACCATCTCTTCAGCTACCAGAATCAACCAAATGTCCAAAAACCTCCATAGAGCCACAAACATCAACATTTCTGGCAAATATAATACTTTACTTAAGAGTCAGTGTGGTGTAGTGGTTAAGAGCGGGGGACTCTAATCTGGTGAACCATGTTGGTTTCTCCACTCTACATGAAGCCAGCTGGGTGACCTTGGACTAGTCACAGTTCTCTTAGAGCTTTCTCAGCCCCACCTACCTCACAAGGTGTCTGTTGTGGGGAGGGGAATAGAAAGAGATTGTAAGCCGGTTTGATTCTCCTTAAAAAGGTAAAGAAAACCAGCCTATCAAAACCAACTCTTCTTCTTCTTCTTCTTCTTCTTCTTCTACTACTACTACTACTACTACTACTACTACTACTACTACTACTACTACTACTACTACTACTACTACTACTACTACTACTACTACTACTACTACTATTCTCATATTCAGGGGTGGATATTGGCCATTAAGACCATCAGGAAAAGTCCCAGTGAGCCAATGGCCTGAAGGGCCATCCCTTGCTGCTTGGACCACCTATCAACATCCCAAACACAAGTGGGTGGATGCATTCTGTCACAAACAGGCACTTTGAGCTGCAAGGGAGGAGGTGTCCAGCCTAGCCTTCTCATGCAGCAAGAGATGGCCAGCCCTCACTTGCTGTCTTCATAGTCCCATTACATATCTGATTAGATGTCTCATGCCGTTTGAGCATTGACTTGCACTGGATAATCTGCCTTGAGTCTCATTAGAAAGGCAGACCATATATAATGTAAATAAATAAATAAATGAAACCCTAACTAGGAACATGACTTTGAATCTTTTGAGTTCCTCAACTTGGGAGGGTTAAAAAAGGTTCTTTAAGAGAAGGAATGCAAGACTGGCCAACCAGCACAATAGATACAAGGTCTGCGAACCATTTTTCTGACACATCATGCATAAGGTA
Organism: Euleptes europaea; assembly: GCF_029931775.1. NCBI lineage: Eukaryota > Metazoa > Chordata > Lepidosauria > Squamata > Sphaerodactylidae > Euleptes > Euleptes europaea. The sequence goes on from NC_079319.1 coordinate 62,027,289, forward strand.
ACTATGAAGTATATGTGGAATTCTGTATTGTTATAGGCCATTTCACACTGTGCATTGTTTAATAAGAGAACATTCCCTTCAAATATTTCTGAGATTCTCATACTACTATCATAACACGGGGAGGAGAGGATTGATTGGTTCTGCTGTGGGTGACAGAGAAAGTATATTTCATATTCACACAGCAGCAAACTGGAAATCTAAAGAAAATGGAGAACAAACTTTGAAAGTGATTAGATGAAGGATACTTATGGCTCAGCATGAAGACATGGGAAGAGACATATGTTATCATGCAACCCCCCCTCCACACACTCCCCCATCCAAACACCTAAGTAGCCCTGAGTTTGCCAAAATTGATCCAAATAATCCTTGGCCCGGCGTAATAAATCAAGTATTTAGCAATATGTTTTAGAAAATCTGGAATGTCAATATTCCCCAGTTATCTGAGGTACTCAACTTGCCTGAAAATAATCCCATGAGCTATATTGCCCATACTAAAATGAAGCACCCAAAAAACTCTGTTAGAGAACAAACATCTGTTCACATGCAGATTAGTTAGCAAATAAAGTACACTTTATGAAACCCTTCAGGCTGATCAGAGGAAGTACAGAATTCTTCTGCACTTGACAGGACAAGTAGGCATTAAGCCAGTTTTGAACAAACCGGATAATAAATGAAGTATAGAGTATCAAGCTGAAGTTTTCAAAAGAAAGGGAAAAAAACACACCTTAGGCTGACAGCAGGAAGCAGCATTAAACACCCCTCATAAACCCCCGACATGCCTAAAAAAGCATTTCATTTTTCATTTCTAATTATTTTTGAAATCCCAAAAAATGATTAATATTTTATATAGCATTGTTGTGTTCAGAGCTTTTCTTGCTCGCTGACACATTAACAATGGATAGAAGGTGATAGGATGTTTACGCATGGCAAAAGTTTGAGAGACAAGGGATGGTATTAACCATAAAGGCACACACAAATCAGTTGTGAGAATCAACCCTTTTAGCTCTGATAGAAGCTGTACATCTTGAAACCTTGCAGAAACCAAGATGCATGTAATTAGAGCGGCACGGCATCTGGAGTGTGACAGTTTACCACCACAATAGCACAGGTGACTGGGAAAGACTCCGTCTCCCTTTGGCTTCAGCGAGCAATCGCTTTTTTCCGCGTGTCAAGACATAAATACAGTAAAATGGATTTTATTTTATTTATGGATCTCAGGGGGAAAGCTAGCCACCCTGGTTATGGATTGGTCCTGAACAACAAAAAGATTCTCCATTCTGATGCTATTTTTCTTTGGCTGAAATCAATCCAAAAGGCTACTGTAGAGGCACAGAAGTGGAAACTGACTGTAGTTCGTATGAAGAAAATCAACATGCCGCAGGCCTCATGGCCGCCCTACATTAGGGATGAAATGCCATCATTCCATCTGCATCACAATTGTTCTAAATTGTTTAGCAAGCCATTTTGTACACATGCATTCTCACATTACTTCCCCCCACAGCTGTGTTTCATCTGCCAAATCCTTAATGTTGTTAATGACGTACATTGAATTCTTTTGAACCTGCTGGGGGGAGGGGCAGGGATTGTTCTATTTTGGCTGTTTCCATTGTGTTTTGCAGATCCTGTGTTCATTCGCAGAAGTACCAAGGTCTCGTTTGTAAATACTTTGTCACATTTATTCTTTTACTGCTTTGTCGCAGATGTCCCCTTTCTGTCACCCATATATCTGCCCAGTACACACAACAATAATATATATTACATTATAAAATGGGTGCTTTACTTGGTTATCTTGGTCCTGCTGGAGGTTGGGGCAGTATAACTTATTTCCTCAGTAGAAAACAGCAAGAGTCCAGTGGCCACTTTAAAGACTAACAAAAATTCTGGCAGGGTATGAGCTTTTGTGAGCCACAGCTCACTTCTTCAGCTCACAAAAGCTCATACCCTGCCAGAAATGTTGTTAGTCTTTAAGGTGCTACTGGACTCTTGCTCTTTTCTACTGCTTGTGACAGGCTAACATGGCTACCCATAGTGTACTTTCTGCAGAATTTGCTAGTTTACCTGCCTGCCTGTCAAAGACAAGGATGTTTGGGTTAATCATGTGCTCTGAATTAGATCCTTTCTTTCCTTTTATCCCTTAGAAGCTCCTTGATCAATTGATCTTGAGCAGCATATATCTAGTGTTGGAGGGATATAAGGACTGAAACAAATCTTGCCACTGACAATGTAGCCTTGGGGTCCCTATCACTTAGTAAAAAAGGCATTATGAATTAGATCCATGTAATTTGTGCATTCTCACACTGCCACTTGGAAACTGTAGTTCGGTCCTGTAAGTTCTCAGTATGAGCCAGTATGAGGATTTCTGCTGACTGGTAAATTCAGGCAATGGTGGGGTAACAAAAGCAGCATATATATTCACATATATTCAGTTTTGGGAAGGGGAATGATGCACGATCTGCTCTGTGACTCTAGGAAATATGCAGTCCAGGACACTGCCATATTGTATGTACCAACAGTGGGCACCCAATCAGCCACTACACTGAATGCCGCTAAAGTGCAGATGCAAAACTAATCAAAATATTGCTTGTGTTGAATGTTGTTAACAACTAGTCAAGGCGTTGATATGAGGTATTCAGCCTGAGAGGGAACTGGCTTTGCAAAACAAGGTCAGTAAAAATTTTGAATGCCTTGTCTGCATTAAACGAATGATTCCTATCAAGCAATGGACAAGTGGCAAAAAACAACAGACCACTAGAGAGCTGAATAATAAACACCATTATATCAACGAGCCGTTCAAACAACTTGGCTCCACTAGATCTCCATGACTCAATGACAACAAAAACGAGTGCTTGATGTGGAAAAAGAATAGTTTTCAATTCGTTGCATGAGAGTAATAGCCAATGAAGTGTGGAGCTTTCTAGGGAGGAAAGATCCAAATATACCTTGTTCATCTCAAAATTAAAACCTTGAGTTTTCAGTCTTGCTTTCCCCACATTACTCGCCCTTGGGATTAGTGTTTTATGGCATTGGCTTACTATTTCTTGTTGTGTTTTAGAGCGGTTGTATTGAGGTAGCACAGTTGGCATGACTTCTTTTGGATGAATGAGCTGTCACTCTCTGGATAGATGTGTAGATTGACTGCATTTTATGAAGCGTGCAGTGTGCTATCTTTTTCTGTTCTGCTTCTAAGCCTTTTTTAAAAAAACTTTCAAAACAATTTTACTTTCTGCTCTACCAGAGTGTTTGGCTGCCAAATATTGTGGTGTTTTTTCCCCCTTTCATCGACTACTGAGTGCTCTGAGATTGCTGCAATGTGTAACTGTATTTACATCTCGGTATGTAGCCTTTTGTTTCCTAAGGTCTTGGATCATTTACCAGCTGCTCCATCCAAATACATTTCCACCCCAACACTTGGTGTCAATATAGCCTGAGGGGAAAAAAATTAGGAAGGCAGCATTTGTGAATGTGTGTTTGCCTTTCGTTCAAAAGTTGCCTTTCATTCTACAGTAAGATTTTTCTTTATAGTTCCCCCTTTTTGGTTCATGAAAAAATAGGCCTTTTAATTATTTTACCTCATCCTTCACTAGGGTTGTCAGGTCCCCCCTCGCCACAGCGGGAGTTTCATTGTGGTGGGACTGGGGGTGGTGGGGATTGGTGCAATAATGTCACTCCCTAGCACATTCCTCCAAAAACTGTATTTATAACAAAAAATATTTCTATCCTGCATTTCTTCACATCGGAGGAAACTGAAATCACCTTGAAAAGAGAGAAAATGCCTGAATAGGGAAAAGATGTAAACAAAATCAAGTCAACAAATCAGTGGAATAATATTCAACACACCGGGTCATTACTGATCCATGGGGTGACATCTCATTACGATGTTTTCTAGTAGGCAGACTATGTTTACAGGGTAGTTTGCCATTTCTTTCTCCAGTTGTCTACACTTTATCTCCAGCAAGCTGGGTACTCATTTACCAACCTAGGGTAGAAAACTGAGGCCGTTTATGCACGGGAGGTTTGCCGCTCTCCGGATGCACGTTGTTCCCATCTAAATTCTCAAAACTCTGCATGGAGGCTTATCTTTGAGTTTTGAGAATTTGGATGGGGGAAATGGGCATCTACAGAGTGGCAAATCCAAGGCAAACCCTCCCATGAATAAACAGCCTGAGTCAACCTTGAGCCAGCTACCTAAAGCCGACTTTGATCGGTATCTAGGTCACTCAGGTCATGAGCAGAGCTTTGACTGCAGTACTGCAGCTTGCCACTCTGTACCACGGGGCTCCTTAATATATTCTAACTTAAATCTCTTATAATAACTACCAAGCAAAAAAGTCAGCCTTCCTCAAAAGCCCTCCTAAACATTGAAACAACCTAAAATCTGTCAAGGAGACTGTCCTTAAGACCTCCTCTGGAGGCAGTTCCACTGCAGAAAAAAAAGCCATGATTAGGCTGTAGGTAACCTGTAACCTTGGGCAAACAAATGGCCCAAGAAACAGATGAAATTGTTGAGAGGATCAATGATAGTGCACACAGGAACAAATCATAGAGGTAAAACTGGAAGGGGTGAAGAAGTTATCCAGTCTTGCCAGTTGGTGATAAACATCTGCAGAACTATCCATCTGCCAATATGCCACAGATCAAAGCAATCCAGTCCAAAATGTGCCTTAAGACAAGTCAAACTGCAGACAGGTACTTACAGAGGCAAATTCTTCAAGGTAATAAGGACTATGACGTGTATAATGTTAAAGCCACAGAGGAAAGGGTCCACAACTAAGTGGTGGAACACACATTTAACATGCATAAGATCTCAACTTCAGTCCTTGGCATCTCTGGTTAAATGGATCAGCAAAGTCTCCCTGCCATCCTGTGGAGCCACTACAGTTCAGAATACAGTACTCTAGATGACATAGACCAATGGTTGATTCAATTTAACAGGTAATGTCACTTACTTTTGTAATTACTTGGCTCAGAATATGAATTTGCTCAGCCATAAATCTGAGATTTATGTATCAGTTGCATCACATGTCATTTCCCTAAAGTGTTCTCCTCTAGCTGTAAGTAAACCAAAATTCTGCACATGTGTGATCAGCAGTCAAGATGACCAGTCTACTTATAGGCACATGTGTTAAAGATTCTTTGATGTAAACTTTTCCACCAATTCAAATCATATTTCTTGCTTTGAACTTAAAAACTCTCACTGATCTGGACCATGAAACAACTTACCAATTTACTAGGAGTTGTTAGCCTCTCCATAGACACAAAATGGCAGAATCACCTTTCCTTCAAAAACCTCAAGGTTGTCCTCTCTATTTTAGCTATAGAAGAACAGCATGAAACAAGCTAGCCCAAGAGAGAGTGACTGGTCCAAGAATACCCAGTGAACATGATTTTCTCCAATCCTAGCCCAACATACCCAGTACACTACACTGTCATGCACAGCTACTTGCTCCATGTTAAGTAGTAATTAATGGTAGTAGTATATTATGAACGGCTGCCCTCAACCAGGGTCATGGCCTTTTTGGCTATGGTCCCAACCTGGTGGAACTCTCTGTCTAGTGAGACCCAGGCTCTGCAGGATTTAGCACAGTTCTGCAGGGCCTGTAAGACAAAGATGTTCCACCAGACATATGGTTGAGACAGTGACAGTTCCATCAATAAATTGGCCTCACTTCCCCTTCTCTCCTTCTGTCGCTCTTCACGTTATTTATGTAGGCCCCCTGCTTACAATCTAGGAGGGGTTCCCCACCTTTACAACTTAATTTGATTGTAGTAGTAGATATAAATTGGACAGCCATTTTAATCTGTATTGTATGAATGGAAGCCCCATGGCGCAGAATGGTAAGCTGCAGTACTGCAGTCCTAGCTCTGCTCACAACCTGAGTTCGATCCCAACGGAAGTTGGTTTCAGATAGCCGGCTCAAGGTTGACTCAGCCTTCCATCCTTACGAGGTCAGTAAAATGAGTACCCAGCTTTCTGGGGGTAAAGTGTAGATGACTGGGGAAGGCAATGGCAAACCACCCCATAAACAAAGTCTGCCTAGTAAACGTCGGGATGTGATGTCACCCCATGGGTCAGGAATGACCCGATGCTTGCACAGGGGACCTTTACCTTCACTTCACCATGAATGGTAAATTGGTTTTAAATTTATGATTTAACATATTGTATGTATATGTTGTTGGAAGCCACCCTGAGCCTGTCTTAGGATGGGAAAGGGCAATGTATGAATTGAATAAATTAAATTAAATTAAAAATTCAGTCATATGCAAATCAACTATAGCTCCCAGGGCACAACTCCATAATGCACATTATCCTTGCACATATATTAATGTGATACATTGGAAAATGACTCATATTAAAAAGCTACTCTGTCCTAATGCTTGCCACAAAAGCTGGGGGCGGGGAGAGAGAGAGAACCGATTAGAAATGGAACTGAAGAAATCTTGTCCATCACTATATCGGCAAACAGATTGAAATTATGTAGGCCTTTGCTAAGCAAGCGTAACTTCCGGTTGGTCTTTGCTTCCATGAAAATATAGACAGGAAATGGGCAGGGATGATTCAGTGTTTGCAAAACAGCTGCTCCAAAATTAAATTCACCTTGTTCAGAAGGCCAATTTTTTGTCAAGCCAGAAATCTTTTATGTTTCCATTAGGGCTGTCAATTCGGTTCAGTCCGAACTGAAAATCAACCGAATTTCCCCTGATTCGGTGATTTTCAGTTCGGACGGATCCGAACTCAAATCTGGCGGGCAACCGGGGGGGCCGAATTCAGCGAGTGCGGGAGTTCGCGAATAAATTCGGCCAATTTGGCCCCCCCTTCAGGGCAGCCCGCTGAAAGGCGCGGGCTGCCCTTTAAACTGATCTGCGCCTCCCAGCTGGGAGGCTCAGATCAGTTTAAAGGGCAGCCCGCCTCCCTTCAGCGGGCTCCCCTGAAGGGAGGCGGGCTGTCCTTTAAAGTCATCTGAGCCTCCCGGCCGGGAGGCGCAGATGAGTTTAAAGGGCAGCCGCGCCTCTCCAGCGGGCTCCGCTGCAGAGGCGCGGCTGTCATTTAAAGTCATCTGAGCCTCCCGCCCGGGAGGCTCAGATGAGTTTAAAGGGCAGCCCCCCCCCCTTCACGGCAGCCCACTGAAGGGAGGCGGGCTGTCCTTTAAACTCATCTGTGCCTCCCGGCCGGGAGGCGCAGATGAGTTTAAAGGGCAGCCGCGCCTCTCCAGCGGGCTCCGCTGGAGAGGCGCGGCTGTCCTTTAAAGTCATCTGAGCCTCCCGCCCGGGAGGCTCAGATGAGTTTAAAGGGCAGCCGCGCCTCTCCAGCGGGCTCCGCTGCAGAGGCGCGGCTGCCCTTTAAAGTCATCTGCGCCTCCCGCCTGGGAGGCTCAGATGAGTTTAAAGGGCAGCCGCGCCTCTCCAGCGGGCTCCGCTGCAGAGGCGCGGCTGTCCTTTAAAGTCATCTGAGCCTCCCGCCCGGGAGGCTCAGATGAGTTTAAAGGGCAGCCGCGCCTCTCCAGCGGGCTCCGCTGCAGAGGCGCGGCTGCCCTTTAAAGTCATCTGCGCCTCCCGCCTGGGAGGCTCAGATGAGTTTAAAGGGCAGCCGCGCCTCTCCAGCGGGCTCCGCTGCAGAGGCGCGGCTGTCATTTAAAGTCATCTGAGCCTCCCGCCCGGGAGGCTCAGATGAGTTTAAAGGGCAGCCCCCCCCCTTCACGGCAGCCCGCTGAAGGAAGGCGGGCTGTCATTTAAACTCATCTGTGCCTCCCGGCCGGGAGGCACAGATGAGTTTAAATGACAGCCCGCCCCCCTTCACGGGAGCCCGCTGAAGGGGGGCGGGCTGCCCTTTAAACTGATCTGCGCCTCTCAGCTGGGAGGCTCAGATCAGTTTAAAGGGCCCCCGCGCGCCTTCAGGGAATCCCTGAAGGCGCGCTTCGGCCGAATTTTCCCCCGAACTCCGGATCCCCCCGAATTACCGGGGATCCGAAGCGGGGGAGTTCGGACTTCGGACCGTACCGACCCCACAAGGGTCAAATTCGGCCGAATCCGAACTGTACCAATTTTTTTTTTTGACAGCCCTAGTTTCCATTGCTGAAATCCTCACAAATCAAAATAAGCAGTATTTTGAGCATTTTGGTGGCCCCCGGCATTGTGGCTGACTGAGCAGCAACTACTGACATATGCTTACAATTTACTGGCTTGCTTGGATTATGGATGCGTCAGGGTTGGCATGCATTATTTAAAATTAACAACTCAACTGTGAACAAATGTGAGCTTTTGTGGCTGTGCAGTGGCACAGATCAATCAACATAATGCCTCATGTTTCGACCTTTTAGAACTGCTAGTTAGGTAGACAAAACAGGCAAGTTACAAATGTAGAGACAAACTAGGCTGCTTTCCTCCATTCTGGTAGGTTTGAATAAATCAAGGGAAGCAACATGTTTCAAAGGGCGCATTCACACATTGTAGTATATCGCCAGTGTGGTACAGTGGTTAAGAGCTGTGATTTGGAGCAGTGGACTCTGATCTGGAGAACTGGGTTTGATTCCCCACTCCTCCATGTGAGCAGTGGATGCTAGTCTGGTGAACCGGGTTGCTTTCCCCACTCCTACACATGAAGCCAGCTGGGTGACCTTGGGCTAGTCACAGCTCTTACTCTCAGTCCCACCTACCTCACAGGGTGTCTGTTGTGGGGAGGGGGAGGGGAGGTGATTGTACGCTGGTTTGATTCCTCTTTAAGTCGTAGAGAAAGCCGGCATATAAAAACCAACTCTTCTTCCTCTATCTGTTGTTCTATATCAATAATTCACAGTTGTATTTTCTTGTGTGGATGAACCAGCCCAGTTGCTAGAGCTCATTGTAATGCAATAATAGAACCATATCTAGCAGTGTGTGGCTGCAGCTCCTGTTAATTTTTTCTCAGATTCTCAAATGGAGGAGGGAGACAGCAGTGGCAAAACAATGTGAGAATGCAGGTGCACAAGGTATTTTGCATTCTGGACCCTAATGCTCCAGTGATCAAATATTGAAACAGGTAGGCAAATTAGAACAGGCTCAAATAGACAGAGAAGTCATGCTGTTTCACAGGCTACCTCAAAACGATCAATAACTTTTTTTGTTTTACAATTTTTTAAACATAGAACTATGATGATGGATGAAGTATGAGATTGCAAATGCACAAAGCATTCTGATTCAGTTTCAAGTATTTGAAAAACAACACACAAACACACTCCCCGGGGCTGGCAAACCTGGGTTGGAAAATTCCTGGAGTTTTGGGGGTGGAGTCTGGGGAAGATATAACGCCTTACAGCCCACCCTCCAAAGAAGCCATTTTCTCAGTGGGTGGGGGGAGAGAAACTGATCTCTATAGTCTGGAGATCAGTTGTAATTCTGGGAGATCTTCAGGCCCCAACTGGAAGTTGTCAGCCCTACTGCCCATGTTTGTTGGTCAAATTACAATACAAACAGAGAAGTCTTGGTATTCAGCTCAAACCCAACCCCTTTCTGACTATATATTACTCTTCCTACACACTTGACACTGAGAGACACTGTCCTTCAGTGTTACTCCTCTGAAGATGCCTGCCACAGCTGCTGGCGAAACGTCAGGAAAGAAAATACTAAGACCACGGTCACACAGCCTGGATAACCTACAAGAACCAATGAACTCTGACCGCGAAAGCCTTCGACAATAAACAGAGAAGTCATTGAGCATCCCTGGAAGTAGGCTCTGAATTGTGTAGGGTTTGGAATCTTAAATTAATGCATATGGTGGTGGCTTGCCTTTTGACTGGAGCATGCGGATTTGTTCACATAATACCTGGGTTAAATAATTGGTTACCATTCAACAAGACACTAGCTCTGACCTTCAAATTCCAATATGTGACTTCATAAGAACCTATAAGCCATCTTAATTCCTCCTACCACTCTTTGTTTGTTGCACATTTCAAAGAGTGGAACATCCCTCAAGGGCCAGTTATGGATTTCCAGATATTCTTCAATGAAAGATTCATGTGGATTCATGTAGGATGCAATACAGTACATTGGTCTGGATGTTACTGAGTCCCCCAGCTACATTTTATGCAAAGTAATTTTAAGGAAAACCATTTGAGAAAGTTATCAGTATTAGATTTTTGTATTAAACAGTATCATGCCTTGTATTATCCATAGATAGTGAAATTACATATTTTATTATTCTACTTTATCGTCATGAGTTTTAGCTTTATTGCAGATTCAGTTAACTGTGATGTGTTATATAGCACAACATGTGATAAATGGAATGCATCTTGACAATGGTGTGATTCTCCCACAGTAATAATTCAAGCATCTCTTCTGCAAGGAGAATATATTTATTCCTATATCCCATTTCCTTTTTTTTTTGAAAAGTGTATACTCAAAACAAGAACAACCTGAGCAGCAGGTTTGTAATTCATAGTGTTATATTTCATACAAATGGCCTGATTTGTGTATAATATGAAAAAAATATTTTGCTCTGCATGGATGTATTGTTTATGGATAAAGGATAAACGTAGAAAGTTAGCATCAGAAGCAAATGGGCAAAACAACAGCATATTTTTCATTCGCTTGCATAAATTCCCATTTAATTCTCCACAAATGTTAATTATTTCTTCATTTATAACTCTTAGCTGCTTTCCCTGAAATGGCACAAAGCAGCACATGAGAGAGAGATGGAGGGGAGGGAGAGAAAGAGAGAGAGGAGGAGAGAGGGAGAGGGAGGGGGAGAGAGAGAGAGGGAGGGAGAGATCCTCTGAACTGCAAGCAGAAGAGCTTTATGGAGAAAATGCCACAAAACATGGGGGTGCCCTGAGGGATCTGGCAAATGTGTCTTCCTTTTGCTTTTCTGCCAGAAGTGCTTTTGCTAGATCACAATACTCCACTGGTGGGTGAAGGTGGAGATTATCCCATGCTATTATATAAGAAAACAGCTTGAAAACAGTGTACTATCTATTATATATCACAATTAGTTAGTTGTGGTATCATTTGGAAGAAATGTAAGTACTGTTTGCAAAACAAAGCAATGTTTGCCCCAGGCACCCACTCGAAGACACGAGACAACATCTTGGGTTTAACTAGTCGATTTACTTAATTAAACTGATCTTCATCGTTTAAATATGCTAACACATTTGCCTCAGGTTTGATTTTTGCCTCAGGAGTACTAATTCCAGAGGGGACTGGCTAAAGTGTGCATTGCTACCTTTTGGAGTCTGTCCACTCCCTAGGGTTGCCAACCTCCAGGTAGTAGTCAAAAGCAGGCTATTAGTGCTACTGGAAAGTTTTGGCAATTCAAAATAAAAGCACCAGCAAAATTACACACATGGGTAACAATAATGCAATTGCTTTTAAAAAATATATTCATTCAACTGTGATTCTAATTGACACAAACAAAGTGAGCAAACAACTCAATAGTAGTTTACAAAGGGTCCAGTAATGACCCAGTACCGAGACGTCTTACTTTGCCGTCCATGCATACAAGGAAGGCACACTCCTTCCCAGCGTGAATGCGTTGAAGGACTTATGAAGCTTGAAAAAGTATTGCATGAAATGGAATTATACCGGATCTTCATTGCTACACGTCTGGTCTCCGCTGCCTAATTTATTGCATTTGCACTTTATGTGTATGAACTCTTAAGTACTGAGCAATCTGCCTACTACTAATTTATTTATTTATTTCTTAACGCTTTGCGTCTCTGTACTGGGTCATTACTGGACCATTTGTAAACTACTATTGAGTTGTTTGCTCACTTTGTTTGTGTCAATTAGAATCACAGTTGAATGAATATATTTTTTTAAAAGCAATTGCATTATTGTTACCCATGTGTGTAATTTTGCTGGTGCTTTTATTTTGAATTGCCAAAACCTCCAGGTAGTGGCTGGAGCTCTCCTGCTATTGCAATTGATCTCCAGCCATTTTCACCTGGAGAAAATGGCCCCCTTTGGCAATTGGACTCTATGGAATTGAAGTCCCTCCCCTCCCCTCCACAAACCCCACCCTCCTTAGGCTCCACCCCAAAAATCTCCCACCGGGGGTAAAGAGGGACCTGGCAACCCTACCTGAAGAAAATAGCTGCTTTGGCAATTGGATTCTATGGCATTGAGGTCCCTTCCCTCTCCAAACCATGCCCTCCTCAGGCTCCACCCCCAAAATATCCAGGTAATCCCCAACGTTATTGGTAGGGTTGCCAGGTCCCTCTTCACCACTGATGGGAAGTTTTGGGGGTGGAGCCTGAGGAGGGCAGGGTTTGGGGAGGGGAGGGACCTCAATGCCATAGAGTCCAATTGCCCAAGCAGCCATTTTCTCCAGGTGAACTGATCTCTATTGGCTGGCAATCAGTTGTAATAGCAGGAGATCTCCAGCTAGTAACTGGAGGTTGGCAACTCTACCAATTGGTAAGTCTAGGGCCTTGTTACAACATTTAGGTCAGCACTCAAATTATACTGCATTTTTAATCATTAGAAACATTTCTTAAGAAGACATTGTAAACAAGAACTTACTAAACCTTCAGGTTAAGGTGCTCACCCCCCAAAAAAAAATCTAAGAGGGAATAAATAAGATTTATAATCATTTGGTGGCAGATAATTATTGGTAGCTTACAGTCCAGAAAAGCAGATTTGGCAGATTTAGATCTAATCATATATTTAAAATACACACAATTTACTCCTTAGGAGCCTTCCTTTGGCTCTGATTGTCAAGGAATGATAAATTACATCTAACAATAGATCCAGGAAGGTAAATGTCAAACTTTGACTATGATATACAACTGGCACATTCCAGCTTGTGCCTTCAATAACCCATCAGGACAGATTTATCACAGAATCTTATGTCCTTGAAGTGTCTTTAATTCAGTCAAAGGCTAGTCCAAGTCATTATGAGTGGGAGTTGTAAAAGTGCCACCTAGGAAAATGGGAAGTGCTTTGTTTAGCTTTCAGTATAAAGAAAAATTATTTTAGTTGGGCTGAACTGATTTGAGGGGGGTAGGTTTAGTTTTGGGTGGGAAAGTGACTGTTTTGGGTAACTGGGAGTGCCACCAAAAGACTAAACACACTTCCAAAAAGTGGCTATATGTTCAATTTAATAGCTTTTCATGTACATGTTTAGGGCGCCGGTTTGGCATTGTGTCTCTCATAGTGCTCCAGCTTCTTCTTCAGCATGTCATGCCACTAAAAATAAAGATACCACCCCTGCTTCATTTTGACAAAATGTGTATATCAAAGAACAACCAATGTGGTAGCATGTAACATACTGATACATAGCAGAAATTTTGCTAAACCTCTCACCAGCAGTCCTCACTGCCTGCCACCACTTGGTTGGCTGGTTGGAGAAAAATAAATTTGAAAATTACTCTCAGTGCAACAAGAAGAAGAAGAGTTGGTTTTTATATGCCAGTCTGCCGTAGAAGAGCTGCAGTAGAACAGCTAGAGTCGAGTCCAGCAGCACCTCAGAGACCAAAAAAGATTTTCGGGTATAAGCTTTCGAGAGTCAAAGTGCTCATCAGATAGTATCCCAAAAATATTTTTGGTCTGTGTTGTTCTATTGGACTTAAATCTTGATTTTAATAGATTTTCACGAACCTATATTACTATTTTGGCCTTCATTGCTTTGCTAATACAGCTCTATAGTGACATCTACTCTGCAGCAGATTTTGTTCATCCTGCTAGAAAGATTCTATACGCACATGTTGTGTAGTGGTTACACTGCTGGACTAGGATCTGAAAGCCGCTGGTTTAAAGCCCTACTCTCATGGAAGCTTACTGGATAGCCTTGGGCCAATCATTCTCACTGAGCCCCGAACTATTGGACCGTTGCTGGAAAGGTTTCCCAGAAGATCCAACAAAATTAGACTTGAATATCTTCTGTCAGAGAAGAATCACCAAATGACATGACTGGTTGTCTGGTTTTGCACCCAGGTCTGTAATCACAGGAAAAATTGAGAAGGGCATTTAACCCTGAAGAGTGAAAGAGATTTTAGTCCCTGGAAATGACTTAACCTCTAGTATTTACCCAGGAGAATGTTGACGTGTTAAATTGCTGACAGATATGTGCAGTTTTACCTGGTGTCTATTAGGACTATCCTGTGTCTATCAAGATCATTTGTATATAAATTGTATTCTTTCTGTATTTAATGTTTACTTTATGTACCTACTGGTCGTGAACTGTAATAATAAAGAACTAAAATCACTGAGGCCCCTTTCAGACTGCCCTTATAATCCGTTTGAGCAGCCAGTTGCTACCGGATTTTGTGTCATTCAGACACAATCGTTTTGGCTCCCGGCTGCTAGCAGTTTGTGTGTTGTTGTTTTTTAACCTTTTCAGACAAAGCCGCTTGTATCCCATTGGCATCGCGGGCTCAACCGTTTTGAACAAAAACTGCTTTCTCCCGTTTTCCGTTCTCCCTTGCACTTCTGAATCGCTCCAGGGGGCTGTTTAAAATGTCTGGAGTGAAAGGACCACTTTCCCCTTGCCTTCTTTAGCAATACATTTATTTTATTTTTTGGCTCTAAAAAAAATGTTCTATTGTCCACTCCCCCCACACATACACAGTATACCATGGTGAAAATGCCCAAAATGGAATTGTGGGTCATTTGACCATCCTGCTTCCGCTGTTTCTTCTAACATGTAAAGAACTCAGATATGAACAGGAAACAGCCAATCTCCTCAGCAGAGTGCCTTATACAATAGCAGCCATGGCAGCTATTAGTTTTACCCTTGTGAGCACAATTATTCGTCTTTGCTCTTCTCTCTTTCCAGTGCTTTACTCTTGATATTTAGAGTCCCCACTAATAAGTTCAAAGACATAATGATGCCATTATAGATAATTAGTTTGTGCCATTTACAATGCTAATTTGTTTAATTAGAGCAAATTATAGGTGCTTCAGCTAAGTAAAGTGGTCCAGGTATCAAGAGTACTAGAACTAAAAAAAAATAAAAATAAAAATGACAGCTTTTAGGTAATCAGCTAAAAGCCAGTATTTTTTGTATTAACCTTATAGGGAAAAGGTTGCATTTCAAATCGGCTGACTAAATTGTTCTAGAGACTTCACTGACCTCTGAAAAGTGTGTTCAGATTGGTACTCTACAGTTTCAAACAAATGGGAAACACAGTAGAAGAATCTGGTAAAAATACATTTGGCAGTGATAGAGATAAGGAACAAATTTGTAATGAGCTGTTAGAAGAAGAAATTTGTCACAAGGAAATAGGTGCATCTCCCATTTTGCACCTGTTGCCTGATTATGAAACTGCTGATAATAGAGATGCAGTTATTTAGGTGAAAGTTAACTGTAAAATCCTGAACAGGAAAAGGAAGCAATGCAATCTAACACTCCCAGAAACTGAATGAAGGGGAAAGTTTTTGGAGAAACAGAAATGTTTTTCTACTGTCTATCACAAAAGCTGATAGGAAGAAAGTAGATTCCTTTGAAATGTGGTGCTGGAGGAAAGTGTTACGGATACCCTGGACCACCAAAAAAACAAATCAGTGGGTTATAGATCAAGCCTGAACTGTCCCTGGAAGCTAAAATGACTAAACTGAGGCTGTCGTACTTTGTACACATTATGAGAAGACAAGAGTCACTGGAAAAGACAATCATGCTTGGAAAAGTTGAAGGCAGCAGGAAAAGAGGAAGACCCAACAAGAGATGGATTGACTCTATAAAGGAAGCCACGGCCCTCAATTTGCAAGATCTGAGCAAGGCTGTTAAGGATAGGACACTTTGGAGGACATTGATTCATAGGGTCACCATGAGTCGGAAGCAACTTGACGGCACTTAACACACACATCACGAACAATTGAATCACCCAAAGTTGAGATGGGGAATAAGTGGCTAAAGTTAAGTTTATGATTTTAAAAAAAAAAGTTCTAGGACAAAATTATTTCCAAGGAGAGGAAGATAATTTTTACAAAATAAAAGATGTATATTTTAAAAACTATTTTACAGAATTTTAAGATAGTTTCAGAGGGTAGCCATGTTATTCTGCCATAGAAACAGGATCTTCATATTTGACAAAGACAGTTTTGAATCTTAAAAGCTCATACCCTGAATATCTTTTGGTCTCTTAAGGTGCTACTGGACTCAAATCTTTGCAGGATGTTAAAAATCACATACTATGAAGGGGAGGGGCTGTGGCTCAATGGTAGAGCATCTGTTTGGCATGCAGAAGGTCCCAGGTTCAATCCCTGGCATCTCCAGTTAAAGGGACTAGGCAAGTAGGTGATGTGAAACGCGTCTGCCTGAGACCCTGGAGAGCCGCTGCTGGTCTCAGTAGACAATACTGAACAAGATGGACCAAGGGTCTGATTCAGTATAGGTCAGCTACATGTGTTTGTTCATGAAGCCCTGAAATTAAAACCATTTCTAGTGTTTACACAGGTATTCTTATAGTCTGAAAATATTGTTGGTCTCTAACAGTGCATTCCTGAGGAAAGGGGCCAAATCCTTTTAGGAGGGGATCTCACCGCCAGCGTAAGTGCATCTAAACATGGATTAAGACGCACTTACTGTGCTGGTGAGGGCAGTTCCGCTGGCACCCGAGCGCAGCGGAGCCACACCTCGCCCCTCTGCCAGCGCGTCCTCTCCGTGGTGCAGGCCATGGCGTAGAATGGCACAGGCGGTGCAGGGGGGCATTCCCGGGGTGGGGCAGGGGGAGGAGCCACCGGTTAGGCAGCTTGCTATCCCCGTTCAGCCTATTACACCGGCACCAAGAAAGGCGGTGCTGCGCCTGTTTTTTAGCAGGCGAAGCCTTGCTGTTTTCCAGGGGGCTTTTTTTGTTCTCGTGGTTTGCACAAAATGGCTTAGGAGAAGGTGCGGCTGCACCTCTTCCCTGCCGTCCCCACATGCCGGTGCCGCCAGCTCAGGAATGGGCTGTAAGATGCCACTGAACTCAAATTTATCTCTTCTACTGCAGACCAACATACTTTACCCTCCTGAAACTGAATTATACCCAGTAAGATGCCTACTCAGTGTTGGAAACATGCATGGAAATCTGATCATTACAGATGGCAGGCAAGTGCTAAACACTGATGTTTCCAACCTGTTTCCCAGAGAGCATGGCTATCGCCAAGGTGGGGCCAGTGGGTACACCACCTCATTCTGTCATGAAGCTCTGCAGATGAGCTTGGGCCAGTCACTTATCTATCAGCCTAGCCTGTTGGTCAGGAAAGTGTACATGGTTCTCCCCTTCTCTTTTTATCCTCACAAAGGCCATGTGTAGTAGGCTAGGCTGATAAGGGACTGGCCCAAGTTCATCTGCTGAACTTCATGGCTCCATGGGAATTTGAACACTAGGCTTACTAGTGTTCATCAATTAAAATGTAACTTACTTCTGAGCAGCCTTCCTTAGGCTTGCTTTTTAACTTTTCTAAGTAGAGTTCACTAATACTATGCTGAGTTACACCCTTCTGAGTCTGAAAGGTGTAATTCTATTTAGGATTGCACTGTCAGTGTGACACTTCAAACACTGTGTCACACTCATATAATTAATTTCCCTGCCTCTGTTTCCCTGCAATAAAAACTTACTGAACATGATTTTTAGCACAATGTCCTGTAACAGTTTCTGTGTCACTAAGGATTTCCTCAGGAAGCATGCAATGTGCAAAAATGTAGGTCTGCTTTAACATGGCTGCAAGAGAAGGGAAGGGAAGGGAAGGGAAGGGAAGGGAAGAGAAGAGAAGAGAAGAGAAGAGAAGAGAAGAGAAGAGAAGAGAAGAGAAGAGAAGAGAAGAGAAGAGAAGAGAAGAGAAGAGAAGAGGAGAGGAGAGGAGAGGAGAAGAAAAGAGAAGAGAAGAGAAGAGAAGAGAAGAGAAGAGAAGAGAAGAGAAGAAGAGAAGAGGAGAGGAGAGGAGAGGAGAGGAGAGGAGAGGAGAGGAGAGAAAAGAGAAGCTCAATTAATTCCAGTCACATTTCTCATCAAGGACTATAATAAAAAGGGGAATTAGATGAGATAGAGTTAAAAAGCTGGCTGGACCCAACCTTGTATCTTCACAACAACCCTCTGGTGGTGATTAGATTGAGAAAGATTAACTGGACTTAGGTCACCCAGAAGCATTAGGCTGCACCTCACTGGTTTTAAGCAGCTTGCCAAGGTAGGTGTGTGATCAACCAGAAAAAAACCCCACCCTGTAAAACCCATTGATTTATCTCTGAATTCCCACCTTGCTTTGCATTTACACAACACAGACAGCACCAGCTCATCCATGTGAAACGTTTTGTGCACTTTGGACTGATGTCCTCAGTCCTCAGTCATTGCTTCCCAAATGGTGGAAAGGTTGCTAAGAGACACAGGAGACTGATTATTGGAATTGATCTGTCTATTGATTGGTCTGTGTGAAACTCGCAAAGGCCACAATGTTGTAATGATAAGAGGCAATGAGATCTAAAAGAGTCCCAGCTCATCTGGGCCAAAGCCAGACTTCTTCATTAGGAGGGGTGACAACATTTCCAGGTGGGGCCAGAGCTACCAGACAATTTTCATGTGAGATGGATAGGGTTGCCAGCCTCCAGGTGGTGGCTGGAGATCTCCTGCTATTACAACTGATCTCCAGGCGACATAGAGCAGTTCTCCTGGAGAAAATGGGGGCAGAGCCTGAGGAGGGCAGGGGTTGGTGAGGGGTTGGGACTTCAATGCCTTAGAGTACAATTGCCAAAGTGGCCATTTTCTCCAGGTGAACTGATCTCTATCAGCTGGGGATCAATTGCAATCCAGCTACAACCTCCAGGTAGAGGCTGGAGATCAGCGGAAGATCTCCAGCTACTACCTGGAGGTTGGCAACCCTTGCATTTCCTCATGCCCCTGGAATGCCCTCCCCCTTAAGGATCATCAGGAGCCTACTTTACTTTCTTTTGGGCACCAGGCCAAAGCATATATTTTTACTCAAGCTTTTAATTCGGGATTTTATCTTACCACAGCAGGACTATGAAAAGGTGGCCAAGAAATACCCTAAATAAATAAATATTTACAATAGTGATTTGCATATTGCTCATTTGTAAATAATAGCTCTGCCCAGATGAACCCAGTGTGGCTGGGAATGAGGGCGAGCTACACATTTGAAAAAAAATCATTGTAAAATAATAACAAATAATATCTAGGTGCATACAGAAGGGCAACAGTGCATGAAGAAGGGGGTCAAATGTACTGGCCCCATGATCACTTGTGACCGACACATACACTCACAAGTTGCTGGAACATGGGCATAGTACTGCATACTATACATAAATTTCATTCCCAGTATAAGAAACAGTGCACTTTGAAAGTTCTCAATAAAGTAATGTATTCGCATACAGATTATACATCTGTAAGTGCCGCATCCATTTTCTGGTCATGCGCAATCACAGATGATAGGTGGAGATACTGTGCACATTCCACTCCCTCTGTGAATATGTCATCTGTACAGGGCTAATATCATTCACCCAATTCCTTGGAAATCTATGCTTCATAGATTGGTACCTTTCACTGCTAGGGCTATCATTCAGAAATAATGTCACGGTATTCCTCTAGTCTCTCATTATATTTTTTTCTCAGCGAAAAATCCTGGTAGTGAAAGTTACCTTCATACAAACTAAAAATCTGTTTGCTGCCAGTGTTTACTCACAAGTCAGTCACTCCATCTTTGCTTAATGCTTACAAGTAAGTATGCGTAATGTGCTCATGTAGGCATGTGAGAGAAAATACACTAGAAAAGTATCTTGGTGAAGGAAACAATTACTTGTTTTCAAGGGGGAGAGTAGCATTCTCAGGTATATTCAGGTCAGTCAAACAGGTGCTGGTCATCTGAATAAAATTGGTGTTTTATTTAGTACATTTTGCTTGATCGTACATTTCTATGTATTCGTTTTGCCTGAGTTTGCTGTACAAGGCTACGTTAGTGAGTGAGCTATGAACTGATCAAATTAATATGACTGAAAACATGGATATATTCTGCTGCCAACCCGTCAGATTGTTCACGTGCATAGAAATCTTTCGACCCTGCCTTTTATCTTCTTGTGAAAAAATCCATCCTTTCCAAAAGAATATTAATCGTAAGAAAAATCCACCAGGCATTTGGATTGTGGAAACATCACTGAAATGAACTCTCATTTCTTAAAATGGGTGCGTGGAGGAGGTCGTCCCTGAAAGATTATGTCAAGCATGGCCAGATAAACAGATAATCAGGAATTCAAGTCCTAATCACACATGCCCGATAGCAAGACCCATGGAAATCAATAGAACTTTGTTCTGAGGAAACATGCTTAAGAGCAGATCTGGAGGCTGTGTGCTGGGCTAGCCGAAGTCACAGTCAATATTCACCACGAGGCCGAACACATCTTAATATTGAGCAGCCCGCTGAAACCAATGCAAGTATAATTGGATGGGACTTTTAGCTAAAGTAGCAAGCCACCTGAAGGTGTCAATGATCTCAAAAGTACAAGGGGGAAATGAGCAGCAGGAAGCATGCTGGCAATAGCTTTCAACTGGAGACATGGTTCAAAATTGGATAATTTGTATGTACGTGTGAGCGAGTGAGGTTTGCTGCATTCACATTTTAATTATTACATACAATTTCCTTCAGATTTTTCAGTACTTTTTAAATGTCAAATTTATTTTTTAAGAACAGAAGATAAATATACACAGATAATGAAATCTTTGGGCACGATCCATTCCATTGTGCTTTTAAGTATCACTGATTTTCTGATTAATCACTGATTAAGTATCTTTCCCCACAAAGCTTAATCCAATGGCAGTTATTTGGTACAGATAAAAGAATCACATTATTAGTGGCTAATAATTAAATGTAATTAAATTTGAAAAGGGTCAATTTGGGGGATTATATTAGTGTGATGCTGCTTGTGGCCTTTTGGTTGTTTAAGCAATGTCATTTAAGTAATTAAGTACATTTTAATTTTTCCTGATTCAAAATACCTGTTTTAGTCAACAGAATATCTCATACTATTCTTGAGTCAAATGTGCCAAATGAGCAGGAACAATACTTGATAATTGGCAGCTATACATCTGATATGTTTGGCAATTGCTTCTGTGGGGAGAAGCAATGTTCTTAGGTTAGTCTTGCTAAGCCTGGCTCCAGAGCAGATATTCCAGCATGTATTGGTTGCATAAGCATCAACCTTGTGAGAATTCCACCATATTCTAAAGGGACTATCTGGACTCTCTATATCTCCCCAAATCCATTAGACCAGAGATCAGAATTCATTGCTAGATTTTTCTGGAATTTGGCAGCAAACCATCAAGGAGTACTTTTGCTTTCAAAAGTGAGTCCAGCCTTTATCTGTGAAAGAAAAGGCCGACCCAAAATTGAGGAATTATACAGCTGCTCCTTTCAGGCAGCAAGAAACCTAAATTTAGAATCCTATTAGGAACTTGAGTAGTGCTTAACTGATGACAGTCATCACACCACTATTGTGACTCTTCCTGAAGGCACTGTGACACAGCTGCAAAATGGGCCCTTGCTAAATAGCAACAAGCCATCCTATTGACCATTAATGAGCACGGGCTTGCCCCTTCCAATTGTCTCTCTTCAGTTCAAGGATGGAAGGCAGCACTAGGGGGCTGATTGGTTGCTGACTATGCTCTCCAGAACAATGCTGCTAGACGCAGAGCAATCAGGCGCTCCTCAAAAGAATATTCTTTTTTTAAAAAAAATATGCAAACATTTCAAGATGGCACATAGTGGAATTCTTTAGCCATACAAATGAACTATACAGAGATGCCTTGTGAAGAAATCTGCAGCACTGGCATCATTCTTTCCTGACAGCCCCTTTTTTTTTCCCCTGTCCAGAGAGTTACTCAATGAGATTCCACGCTCTTTCTGTTCTTCACCAATATATGACAACCGGTAACCAGAGTTTTATATCAGTAGGGTTGGCAGGTCCCTCTTCGCCATCGGCGGGAGGTTTTTGGGGTGGAGCCTAAAGAGGGAGGGTTTTGGGGTGGGACTTCAATGCCATAGAGTCCAATTGGCAAAGTGGCCATTTTCTCCAGGTGAACTGATCTCTGTCGGCTGGAGATCAGTTGCAATAGCAGGAGATCTCCAGCTAGTACCTGGAGGTTGAAGGAAAATAACAAGCACTGATGGCTACTGGAAACATCAATAAGACTTTTTATAATTCAGTCATAAAAATCAAACCTTATACAGTGAAACAGAAGCAAACAAAGTCCCGTGGTGAAAATAAATTTCACCAGGTGAGGTCTCCCGGTTGCCAAGTTCCAGGTGAAGGCTGGAGATCCGTTCACTGGGGCGGCACTAGCGGCATGCTAAGCCGCAGATGAAACAGGTACCGCAGGCAAAGGTAGTTGCAGATCTTCTACTAAAAAATCTTCTACTATCCCATTGGGTCATTATAGATGTGGACAATGTAACATGTGCCCATTTTCTTTGCCAGTAAAAGAATTTACCAACCCTGTTACTAATTTTTGTTTTAAATTAAAACATTTCTCAAACTGTAACAGCAAAAATGTTATTTATTTATTGAGATGTCCATGTGGTCTACTTTATGTAGGAAAGACAACTAGACCCATTAAATTACGTGTGGATGAACACAGGTCACGTATTCGCAATAACGTGGTAGAGGCCCCTTTGGTTTCACATTACAATGAAATGAGACATGCTGACACGGACATTCAGTTCTTTGTGATCTGGCAATATGCACCCAAACCTCACACAAAACAAAATATAGACAGACTTCTGTCTCAACAAGAAAATCGCTTTATTTTTATGTTTAACACAATGTCTCCTTATGGACTGAATACAGCCTATGATTATTCCTGTTTTTTGTAAAATGACCTGGTAGCTTTGAACATGTAATTGGCACAAGGCCTTCTCTTGTTTCTAAAATGTACTGTTTCTTTAATGCTAGTTGCACCTGTTGGCAATATAGCACATTTAAGCATTGCTATGAGTACTCATTGTTAAGAATGCTACAAGCCTTCCTCATGACAGATGTGATATTATTCACTGGCATTTGGTATGTATGTGTTAAGACTCCTCTGTATAATTATATTAGCAATATTAGTATTCTTAAGATTGTATAGCATATTCAAGTCTCGCATTTTTGTATTATTTTTCTTATATAGAGTCAAATATACTAGCTCAAGCCACCTTAAGCCCGATGGACAAAGCATCAGCGAAATAGGAAAATACCGGAATCCTATTTCGGGCTTAAAATATTCTAAGGAAATTCTCCTCAAAGTAAAGGGCAATTTAGCCCCAATTTTTGTTACAATATACTTTAAAATCAAGTTTTGGCTCAAAATTCTTCGGCTACATACAGCCAATATCGATCTGCAACTACCTTTGCCTGCGGTACCTGTTTCATCTGCGGCTTGGCATGCCGCTAGTGCCGCCCCAGTGAACGGATCTCCAGCCTTCACCTGGAATTTGGCAACCGGGAGACCTCACCTGGCGAAATTTATTTTCACCACGGGACTTTGTTTGCTTCTGTTTCACTGTATAAGGTTTGATTTTTATGACTGAATTATAAAAAGTCTTATTGATGTTTCCAGTAGCCATCAGTGCTTGTTATTTTCCTTCAACTCTGTTATTATAGCACGAGGGACGATTTTTGAATTGTACCTGGAGGTTGGCAACCCTATTCATCAGCCATTATAGAAAATCACCTCATGCACAATATTTCCCAATGGAAGAAGTTCACATATTCAGCTGAAGGTTGGATGAGAATGAGATTGTAAAGATATGCACATGAAAACCAGCTCTTGGTCAATAACAGGAGAGGGTCAACACACCTGAGGAAAATTTAGGGTCAGGTCTTTCCCTAGATTTTCCCAATTGTGAGTTTAAAAAATAACGGGTCAGTGTATGGTGCCAGGCATGAATCAGACAGTGGTGTTGGGAGCAGTTGTTAAGAAAATGTATCCTTAATTTTCTTTTTGTTTCACTTCACTGGTTCGGGCTTTTGGGCCTACTAGGTTTTGATATAAACTATAAAGGCTGAGACAGCAATCACGGCCCTCTCACAATTTACAGCTTGAGAACTTGCTTTCGGTTTGAAGAATGTGCTTTGAAGGTCGGGGCTGGACAATGCCAGCTGCGGCCAGTTTTACACCCATCCTTCCTAAATGGAGGGCCATTAAGGGCTATCAGTAACCAAGGTTACAAATCTTCCAACTTTGCTCTTATCTCTAAGTTTGAGAGTGTCCAGGTGCATCACATTTCTGCAGAATATGACCCATCTTTTGACACCCTGATGCAAGAGAGAAGCAAGAGCTGACATAACAATTAGTTATGGGTTTATTGCTCTCCTCGATTTCTCAAAGGCTAACGGGCCCTTTGGCTTTTGAGATTGAGAGGATAAATATGAACCTTTTCTGATCAGAAAACATGGACGTTTAGACGTGCTGGTCGCGTCCTGACTTCATCCCCATTTTGTGATTTTCTTGCCCTTAGGGGGACCCTTTGTTTGACTGAGGAAACTCTGCATGAAGCACAGATGCTTGGAAACTCTGATGTCTGGTAACTTGTAACCACAACCTTTTGTCGTTTGTATCTTGCTCTTAAGCCTTGCCAAACTAAATGAACTTAAGAACTGAACTGTGTAGTTAGAAATATTAAGCTTTCTTGTTTTGTGTGAAATGCTTCACGAACCTTTCCTTCCTGTAATGAGCACAACTCTTAAATAAATCTTATGCCTATAATTTGGCGTGTCTTGTAATTTTGTGGATCCCAAGGCTAAATCTGAAAGTGCTTTTTTGTGTTTGACCACCACAGTTCAAACTGTTTTGCTGGTGTAATTCTCCCCTGGCAGGGCCTCCTACCTTGCAGGGAGAGCGTTGCGCTTAATTTGGAACTAGCTGGTGAGGGTTGCCCTTAGCCCTTGCCTGGAAGCTAGCCTTTTTGGATAAGGGCTGGTGGCAGCATACCACATTGCATTCAGGGAAAAGCCTGAGCGCAGTGCTTTGTTTTGGGAAACTTTTGACCATCTCTAAACAAACGAAGGTACCGCCCTGCGGAGTCAGGACTGGGCTCTTCGACAGCAGTTTTTAATAGTCAGATAAAGAAACCTTACATGCTCTCGGAGAATAAGAAACAGATACTCATTTATCTTGTCTTTTTTGGGTAGGTCATGGGCAGGCTCAGTATTTTTGACTAATTTGCTAGGTCAGAGTGTGAAATCCTCGCATATCAAGGAATAGGGTCCAGTGGATCAAGGTGTGGATTGGCAGGATTTATGTTCCCTTCCTCAGTTCACAACACTTAGAAAAAACCAACCTTTGATATAAACCTGAATGCTAAATTTGTGAATAGGCAGCTAAATAACTGGTGATGTTTTTCAGTGGGATGGAAACTGAAACATACTATGTCCATACTTTCACAGATAGCTAAATAATCTAGTCACAGCGATTCAGCAAAAGAATAAAAAACAAAGACCATTAATCTTGTCAAGTAATGAAAATCCAAATGTAATTTCACCTCCAAAGAGAAAAAAAGTTCAGTTCCTAATGCACAATATATTGAAGAAAAAAGGACTATTTAGATAGCCCATCCGATAACAAGACTTCTAGGGGAATAAAACAAAGCAGGTGCATTTGAAGTCTGAAAGCAATTCAGATTTAATTTGAATTTGCTGCTGAGCCTTTACAATTTTATCTCCACATGTCTTTTAACTCAGAGGAATCCCTTTGAGAATTGGCCTAATCTGCATAAACACATTATATACTCTGTGAAATCTTTCATAATTCATGCCACAAATGCTTCAAATCAATGTTTTAAATTGTTTTTGGATTCCATAACACAATTATTAAAGGTAATGAAGAAAAGTATAATAGGGAGAAAGTGAAGGGCAATTAGGAATTTTTAAAAAATCAGGTAACTGAATAAAAATATGCCAAGAATTAATAACTGATGGGCAAAAACTCTGTGGAATATAGAGATTGCCTTCCTGAAAAGAATATGGATAGGCTCATTTCTCTTGATAGTTGACTTGTTTTGTAAAATCCCATTGTCCTAATAAAGATGGGATCTAATTAAATTATAATTAAATAAAAATGCTTGTGATAGACTCTAAGCACCCAAAATATTTTAAAAACCATATTGTGAGCTTCAAGAGCCATTTGGATGAGATCACCTGAAAGTAATTCAGAAGTTTTTAAGTAATTAAATCATAAAGGTAAAGGTCCCCTGTGCAAGCACCGGGTCATTCCTGACCCATGGGGTGACGTCACATCCCGACGTTTCCAAGGCAGACTTTGTTTGCGGGGTAGTTTGCCAGTGCCTTCCCCAGTCATCTTCCCTTTACCCCCAGCAAGCTGGGTACTCATTTCACCGACCTCGGAAGGATGGAAGGCTGAGTCAACCTTGAGCCGGCTACCTGAAACCAACTCCCATTGGGATCGAACTCAGGTCGTGAGCAGAGCTTTTGACTGCAGTACTGCAGCTTAACACTCTGCGCCACGGGGCTCCTAATTAAATCATACCAAAGGCCTAAAACATTACCTTGCATTGCTATATAATAGATGGAATCGTGTGCACAATTCACCTACTATAAGGGAGCAAACTTAGCAATTTATTCACATAAATACAGAAACCATTACTTCATATCTAGAATGTACAAAAGTGTTACACCATGGACCAGACTGCCCAATGTGACATACTTGCTCTGGCATGCTATGGTGGTTAGTAGGGTTCCCAACCTCCAGGAACTAGCTGGAGATCTCCTGTATTACAACTGTTCTCCAGCCGAGAAAGATCAGCTCACCTGGAGAAAATGGCCTCTTTGGCCATTGGACTCTATGGCATTGAAGTCCCTCCCCCTCTCCAAGCCCCGCCTTTTTCAGACTCTGTTCACCAGTGGTGAAGAGGGACCTGGGAACCCTAGTGGTTAGAGTGTCACATTAGGATGTGGGATGACTGAGCTGACATCCCCACTATGTTGTGGCAGCTCGTTGCATGACCCTGGGCTTATCTCTCAGCCTAACCTACATCACAAGGTTACTGTTTAGTTTTGCTTGTTAAACCTATAATCCACCCTCCCCTGGCAAGGCTGGGCGCAGGGCGGTTTCACAACATAACAATATACAACATAATTGACATTATTATACTAAAATGTGATTTAAAATCATAAATATATTTCTGATAATTACTAGATCGTGTCCAAGATTACATAACCTCCTCTTGTAGATTGAACGGTCTTTAATACATAAAATAGATTGTTGCTGTTGTTGTTGTGATAAAGAAGAAGAGTTGGTTTTTATGTGCTGACATTCTCTACCACTTAAGGGAGACTCAAACTGGTTCGCAATCACCTTCCTTTCCCCTCCCCACAACATACACCCTGTGAGGTAGGTGGGGCTGAGAGAGTGTGATTAGCACAAAGTCACCCAGCTGGTTTCATGTAGAGGAGTGGAGAAACAAATCAAATTCACCAGATTAGACTCCACTGTTCATGTGGAGGTGTGGGGAATCAAACCCGGTTCCCCAGATCAGAGTCCACCACTCCAAACCACAGCTCTCATCCACAACTTAAACTTAAACTACTTAAACTGGGGAGAATGAAAAGCCGCTTTGGGTCACAATTAGGGAGGAAAGTGTGATACCGGTACAGACAGAAAGAAAATATTTACTACAGTATGCCTATTGATGTTTTAAATAGACCAAAACCAGATTAAGATCACCTACTTTCATGTAGGCACCTTTACTACCAAAACAAACAGGCAACAGTTTACCACATATTCTTCTCTTGATGGCTAAGGCACCTGGTTGGTTCTAACCAAGAGTAATTCTGTAACCCTTCCAACCTTCTTGAAAAGAAAAGGACACCCTATCTCCACCCTTAGATTTAGCCCTGGTCCATGCATACACTGAGGCCAGCACTGAAGAAAATACTGTGTAGTGTAGGAGTAGTGTGAATACACTGTGTGCCAGAGCCTTCCTGCTAATACTCAATTGTAGGGGTATCCATTCCACTTTGCTGAACAGAAAAAAAAATAGCCCCTTTACACAGAAGCCAAAAAAGCTGAATCCAGAAAAGATGAAAAAAATCAGATCTACTCAGCTTTTTGGGATTCCAATAGGTTTCAATTGGAGCAAAATGCCTTCATTGAAGCATATGGGGAATCTTTGTGGGGCTCTGGGGGTGGGGGCTGTTTTTTAAGGTAGAGACACAATTTGTGCAACTTTTATCAGTATTTTTTGGATTCAGGTTTATTGGACCTGAAAATCTCAGGTAAGCCACACACACAAAACGTGCCAAATATCGGTAAATGGGTATTTTCAGCTTTTTTTCAACTTACCCAAAATTTTTGGGCTCCATTAAAGTCTATGGAGATTTTTTTGAGGTTCGGGGGGGAGGCTATTTTTCAAGGTAGAGGCATCAAATTTGCAGTATAGCTACAAGTGACTCTCCTTAGAAGAACCCCCAAAATTGGTGAAGTTTGGGTCAAGGGGGTCCAATTTTATGGGCCCCCAAAGAGGGTGCCCCCATCTATCAATTGTTTCCAATAGAAGATGGGGTTTTCAATTGTTTCCAATAGAAGATGGGGGTTTATCAGTTAGGCTTATCTGAATGCACATCCCTAACACACATGATCCCTTTAAGAGAAAAAGAGATTTAGCACACACGCCTTCTACAAATGCGAAGACAAATGCTGAAAAATTCTAAAAGAGAGTATGATGCACAATAATAACACTTCTACCAACAGAATAATTTAATAAAACTCTTGAAGTTTATGCAATACTCTGCAGTATAGACTAGAAGTAGAATGAAGAAAAAATAGCATGAAAATTTCAGTTACAGTTCTGACTGTTTTTTTTTTAGAAAATACTTATCCATTAAAATACCCTTGACTTTCATTTTACAACTCTCTATACATTCTATTATTCTGTACTATAATGGTTTCTGAAGAGTACTTTTAAGTGAATTATTCATAGGATCTACTTCAGTGGTTGCTGTGAAAACCTTGACCAGTTTCATGTTTGAACATTAACTTTGTTAATGAAAAATGTGTATATTGGATGATATTGTGGCCATTGTCAATGACTCAACAACACTGTAAGTAAAGTGGCTGACTTTGGTTGTTAGGGCCAATTACAAAATGTTGGGAGGTTGCAAGCCAAGTATCCTCCTATGGTGGAGATTTCTGAATTGGTGTTTCCAGCAAACACAAAGGGGATGCCTCCTTGGTTCTTCTGAAGAACCTCCTGTTCAAATGAAGTGGAATTGAGCCAGCATTGGCTCTTTGTTTGGGGAAAGAGATGTTTCACTTGAAGCAAATAGGTGCCATCAGGGGGAATATGCTACACTGGGGACAACTGCTACACAGTATTGAGCTTTTCCTTCTCTTCCCTGACTCTAAAGAAAAACAGTATTGGGAATGAAACTATGATTTGTGTGTAACTCCCCTCCCCAAGCTAGTTGGTTTAACCTACAGTAAGTGAAAGGAGATTAAAATACAATTGCCAACTCTGGGTTGGGAAATTCCTGATTTGGGATGGGGCCTGAGAAGGGCAGGGTTTGGGGAGGGGGGACCTCAGTGGGGCATAATAATATAGAGCCCAACCTCCAAAATACCCATTTTCTTGAGGGAATTGATCTATGTAATCTAGAGATCAGTTGTAATTCCAGGAGATCTCCTGGCCCAACCTGAAGTTGGAAACCTTAGGTTAGAAACAAAGAGAATTTGTTCCCTGGGGAGCTGGATAAGATTTCCTGGGCTCATATTACCTGTAGGGGCTTGCATTCGGCTAAAGCTAAACCGACGCCCCCCAAAAATACTTTTTCAGTATTATTTTTTTTTGGGGGGGGGGTTACCAGTAAAACAAATGGTGGCAATTACTGGCAGCCAAAAAAGCAAATCCTGAATAATGCCTTTTTTTTTTTTGCATTATTTGGGGTTGCTTTGGCCCCACTGACATTTTTACCCCTGTGATCCTCCCTCCCCCCTCCCTCCCCCCTCCCTCCCCCCTTACTTACCTGCTGGCTGAGTCCTCACCGCCACTGCCTCCAAAGTCCATGTGGACTTGGAAGGCAGCAAGCGACAACAATCTGGATGCTGGGCTGCCTCAGAAGTCCACATGGACTTCAGAGGCAGCAGACAACACAGAACTGCGCCATGAATTTTTTCTGTCTGGGTTTAATAAACCCCAAAGTTTTTGATTATATGGAAAAGTTGAATCCTTATATTCTGCTTTTCCAGATTTTTTTAAAAAATATGTACAGTTTTATTAAACCCGAACCCTAAAAATACCGAAAAGAATTGTGCACAGCCCTAATTACCTCACATGAGGTAATTTTTTTAAAGTGAAAAGGTAACTGCTGTGGGAAGGAATTTAGTGTCACTGGTATTACGATTAGAATCATGTTGACATTGTTGGGCTGCATTTTTCAAGCTGAAGCCTGGTTTCTGTGATGTCCAATTTATTCTTTTTCTTTCTTTCTTTCTTTCTTTCTTTCTTTCTTTCTTTCTTTCTTTCTTTCTTTCTTTCTTTTCTTTTTTTTTTTTTTTGCAAAAGAACTACATTGAAAGATTTTGGCATTCAGGGGACCACAAAAGTTGGACTTTACTCACCACAAGGCTGTATCAACAATAGGCAGTTGTTTAACTGAATTCAAAGATGTTACAGTTGCAAGTTTCTGTTCTCAACCTATAGCTCCACCCACATGTTGAACTATATAAACCTTCTGGTATTGTTCTGTATGTTGGAAGGTTTTTTGACTTAAAGAAACTTTATTAAACTTAAATTGTCTTGCAAGGTCTGTTCTTGAGTTATCTCCTTAGAACCCACACAGGCAGAGGTTTCATATCCATGGCTGACCAGCTCTATGACATGCAGCCACTTAAAGAGAAACAGCTAGGATCAAGGAGACTGACTTCTGAAGAACCGACTGAGCTTGATATGACCTAGCAGGTCTGAATGGATTTGAGTCCCAAGTCAGATATTTGACTAAAGGTGTTCTGTTATTAATTTAACCAGTGGTATGTTCAGAGGGCAAAATTGGAGCGAGTTACAGTAGTCCAGTCTGGAGGTGACCATTGTGTGGATCACTGTGGCTATGTCATGTTAGGACAGATGGGGCACGAGCTGTTTAGCCTAGCGCAGATGGGAAAATGCTACCTTCATTATGTGTGTGACCTGTGCCTCCATTGATGGTAAATGCAGGTGTCATTTGCACCCCGTCAAGAGTTGGCAGCCACAGGACCTCTGTCTTCGATGGATTAAGTTTCAGCCAACTTTGTTTTTACCAGCCAACCACAGCCTCTAGACACCTGGCCAAAGTATCTGGGATGGTATCCTGTTGGCTGTCCATTAGCAGGTATAGTTGGGTGTCATCAGCATACTGATGGCAACTCAGCCCGAAACTCTGAAGCAGCTGGGCAAAGGGGCGCATGTAGATGTTAAACATCATTGGGGAGCAATAAATGGCCCAACCAACCATCAATATTTGGAAAATGATGCATAGTGTGTGCATTTTATAAGGACATAGTAAAAGTTAAACCATTCACAGCGTTCAACTGACAAAGGGTCATCCAGTTTTCTTCATTACTAGCAGTTCTTGTAAATATTTGACGTTCTCTATAGGGCTGTTGATTCGGTTCAGCCCGAACTGAAAATCAGCCGAATTTCCCTTGATTCGGCGGTTTTTAGTTTGGGACGAACCGAACTCAAAACTGGCGGGCAACCGGGGAGCCGAATTCAGCGAGTTCGGGAGTTCACAAATAAATCCGGCAAATTCGGGGCGTCAGTAAGCAGCATAACCGTCAGTAAGCAGCATTCTCCTCCCCCGGCCAATCGGTGGCCAAGCTGGGTCTTCTTCTGGCCAATCAGTCAGGACTGAATACTGGAGGAATCAGCTGATGTGCGGCCCGGCCAGGGAGAGAGAGAGAGAGAGAGAGAGAGAGAGGGAAATCCTCCTGTGGGTGGGGGGGGTGCTTGTGTACATTCGCTCCTTTCCGTGGCTGCAGGGGGTGCATTTTTTAGGGTACAGTCCCCAAACTTTCAGCGGAGATTCAGACAAGCCTTCTTAAGAGACCACCCAAGTATTGTAAACATTGGGTCAGGGGGTCCCGAGATATGGGCTCCCCCCTTTTTTTCTTTCCATGGCTGCGGGGGGCGCATTTTTGGGGGTACAGACCCCAAACTTTCAGTGGAGCTTCAGATGAGCCTTCTTAAGAGACCCCCCAAGTTTTGTAAACATTGGGTCAGGGGGGCCCGAGATATGGGCTCCACCCCTTTTTCCTCTCCCCCTTTTCCATTTCCGTGGCTGCGGGGGGCGCTTTTTGGGGGCTGCAGCCCCCAAACTTTCAGCATAGCTTCAGACAATCCTTTTTAAGAGACCACCCAAGTTTTGTAAAGATGGGTTCAGTGGGGGCAGAAATATCGGCTCCCCCCCTTTTCTCTTTCCATGGCTGCAGGGGGCACATTTTTGGGTGCCCCAACCCCAAACTTTCAGCGGAGCTTCAGACAAGGCTTCTTAAGAGACCACCCAAGTTTTGTAAACATTGGGTCAGGGGCCCCCGAGATATGGGCTTTCCCCTTTTCCCTGTTGGGATGAATGGATCACCCTCGAGAGATGAATACATATGGATCTCATATTGGATACAAATGGAATCATATTGGATTACCCAGCCTCCCAGCCCCTCCTGATGGAACAGAAGACAGCCACAGTAAGACCCCTTTGGGGGCTTTAATCTATAATTTTTCCTTTCTGTGTGTGCGTGGGGGGGAAGCAGAGTCTGTGTGTGTGTGGGGAGGGAGCAGTTTCTTTGGGTGGGGGGGAGCCAAAGGGGGCTTTTGCCGGTTCTGCCTGGGGTGTGTGTTCCCCCTCCAGTCTCTCTTTCCCTGGTTTGAGGGGGGGCTTCAGTTTTGTGTCTTCAGGTTTTCCCTCATTCATAAGATCAGTTAGGTTATTTTGATGCTTGCTCAAAACTGGTTTTCAAATGGTGACTTAAAGAATGCATCTGCCTGGTCCCAAGTCCAATGCAAAAGGAGAAATTCCACCCCTTCCTGCTCATTATGCATAGCTAGCTGCCTCTGTCCCTTTCCATGGTTTGCAAACTCCCAGGTGTCAGGTGTTGCTTTGCACTGTTGCAAAGGTGTTGCATTGCGTGCTTGTGTTGCTTTGCAGTTGTATTGCTTTGCAATTTTTTTCACACCTGCCCCGCCCTTGCTCTCAGCTGTTTGTCGGGGCTGGGAGCTTTGTGCGTGGGCGGCAAGCTCTGCTCGGAGATACACATTAAGGGTGGGGGGACCTTTTTTTCAGGTCCCATATCTCAGCCCCCCCGACCCAATCTTTACAAAACCTGGGGGGTCTTTCAAGAAGCGTCCTTTGAAGCTCCTCTGAAAGTTTGAGACCTTTACCCCCAAAAATGCCCCCCCCCCAGAGCCGTGGAAAGGCACGGTTGTGTTTTTAATGGCTTTATTCGGCCGAATTTTTTTCCCGAACTTTGAATTCCCGCCGAATTGCATGGACCCAAGCAGGGGAGTTCGGACTTCGGCATATCCTGAATCTAAACGGGCCGAATTCAGCCGAATCCGAACTATACCGAATTTTTTTTAATTCAACAGCCCTAGTTCTCTACTCTGGCTCAAGTTCAGATGTGATTTCCATGAGTTTCTATTTGTCTTCAGTATGTCCACACTGTTTTTTCTATGTTTTAAAATTTGCCTTTTTCTTTTGTGCCAGAAAAGGGGTGTGTGTACCATTCTTTAAAAGACTGCAAATAATCTAGGTTTTTTATCTGGGATCAATACATGCCAATTAATAGCCATTTACTACAAAGTCTTTAGCCATTGATCATATTAACAGAAGTAAAAGACCCCTTATTTATCATCATAACAGCTCTCTGTTGTCTAGAAAGCTAGTGCATTATACATCCAAACCATGACTAGGCTAGCCAAACCTCAATACAATCAAGAAGATATATGGGAGAAATGGTGAACAGTGCCATAGCCATTTATCATGATTGTACAGTAGCTGCTGAATCAGAGTGGCAAACGGCTACAATCCCTCCCCACCCAATATCGTCAGCACATTCTGCTTGCAGTTGCAGCATCACTATTTACACTTATGCTCATCTCTAGCCAACTGTTCTTTTTTGTGTGGGGGGGACACAGGAAATGATTTGGCATCACGTTTAATATTACATGTTTCCCATATATTTATAAAGTAACCTGCTTCGGGGATTTAATTTGGACATGGGCTCAGCCATAAAACCTACGGCAGGTATCGTTTTCTATAGATCTAATTCCCAAGTGTGCCCCCTGCTGGTGGATAGCTAAATCCACAGATAGGGGGCACACTGACTCCCAACAGATGTTTCTGCAGACTTGGAACCCAGGTCTGCAGAAAAATCTGACAAATGAAAAAGAGTTTTAAAAAAACCTTACCTCTGGCTGTCAGCGGGGGCATAGCCTGGGAGCTGTTTGGCAGTGGTTCCCACCAAAATGGAAAGAGAGAGAGAGAAAGGCGGCTGCCAGCAGGGGCCTCAGCATGCCTGCCTGGAGTAGTCTGGGCAAGCCACTGTGGGGAGAGAGAGAGAAAGAAAGGAGGCTGCCGGCAGGGCCCTCAGTGCGCCTTCCTGGAGCAGTCTGGGAAAGACATGAGGGGGAGCAAGAGGGAGTGAGGGAAAGGTGGTTCTGCTGCAGCAACAGAGACTAGGAGTCATTGTCAGGCCCATCCAGCTGCAGCTGGGCTGGAAGGTGAGGAGGAGGGAAGGGGTGATGGGATTCGCCCCTGTGAGTTACGCGGGGGGAAGAGACTTGTCTTAACCAGAATATTCACTGCTTTGTATTGGTATGGTATCTCCTGTTATAGAAACAATGCATTACTTTTGTATATACTGGTGTACATAGAAGGCATTTGTTATCTCATAGAAAAGTCAACATCGATGGCATATACC
This sequence comes from Euleptes europaea, assembly GCF_029931775.1. Lineage (NCBI taxonomy): Eukaryota > Metazoa > Chordata > Lepidosauria > Squamata > Sphaerodactylidae > Euleptes > Euleptes europaea. The sequence continues at coordinate 62,062,124 of NC_079319.1, forward strand.
CCACCCCTGCCACCTAAGGCTGCATCCACATAGTGAGAATTTGCTATGTTGCATTCATTGCCAAAAAGGAGGCAGAGGCATTTGCCTTGGCAACAGAGCATTCACAAAATATGCTTTTTGTCCATCAGATGTCATTTTCGCCACATCCTCCCCCCACCCCACCATACTACCAGAGGGTTTTTTGAGTTTTTAAAAATTGTTAATTGCTATATATAGTAATTACGGATATATTTTTAAAAGCCACAAAATGCATTCTGGTGGAGCACCAGGTGAAATGGTGCACCTGGGGCAATGGAGGCTGACAGAAGGAAAATTACACTGATGGGGGTGGGACCTTTCAAAACGCAAAGCTTTTGGTCTCAGTGCTGGACTATGCTGGACTATTTCCATGTAGACTGTATTAACACAGGCATGCAAAAATGTGTATTGAAGATGGGGAAAACCTAAAAAAGGAACAATTAGAACATGTGTGTTTTAAGTGAGGTCAAGTTGCATAATATTATGTAGACGCTAAAAAAAAAAAAACAGTGGAGAACATCATCTGTGTGAGAGCAGCCCAAATTACGTTTGCATCTAGAGAAATCAAACAACCAGCTTCAAGGATTGAACACATGAACACGTGAAGCTTCCTTATACTGAATCAGACCCTTGGTCCATCCAAGTCAGTATTGTCTACTCAGACCGGCAGCGGCTCTCCGGGGTTCAGGCAGAGGTCTTAAACATCACCTACTTGCTTAGCCCCTTTAACTAGAGATGCCAGGGATTGGACCTGAGACCTTCTTCATGCCAAGCAGATGCTCTACTACTGAGCCACAGCCCCTCTCCACAAATTAATTGGAGCTAGGGATGGCTATGGTTGGATGCTAGAATCTGAGGACAACTTTCAGCTCATGTTAGTTATCTTGTGGAATCTCAAGGCTCACATATAAATATTTGTTATTGAAGTCACTTTTAGGTGGTGAAACTCATGTCCATTTCAAGGTAGTCAACTCCCTAGTCACAGATGGGCCCAGGACTTTTGGTTTTTTAAATTCAAATATGTGTCTCAGATGTGAAACTAACCTGCAATTGACACACGTCTAAAAATTTAGTCATAATCAAGATATGAGCCAACAAAAGCTAATAGCTGAAACAGCTGTAACTTTCTAATAGCTGTGACTCCTCTGTACAGGCTGGCTGGTGGCCAATAACAAGAACGCCTTCCTTCACTGAATCATCAGAGCCATCTCTGTTGCTGCCAGTAAACAAGCCCTCTTCCTCCTCCTGTTCTCTCTGATGAAATCCTTCTTATCTTTTTTATGCGGCTGTAACACATTATGTGCACCTACAACATTACTTCACAGACTTTATAATATATGTGTATATTACATAATAGCTGCACTTACTTTTCTGTAATGTAAAGTATAATGCACAGCCTAGTTTATGAAAACACCTGTTCCACTTTTGCTAGTTATAACAGACATTTGTATGGACTTCTAGAGACATAGGTTTAGAGGATAATTCAAAAGGTGGATGGAACTTTTCCAGCGCAACCTGGGAATTCAGTACAAGCCACTGAATTATCTCCAGTTTCTCTGTGTTAAGTGCTGTCAAGTCGATTCCGACTTATGGTGACACTATGCATTAATGTCTTCCAAATTGCCCTATTGTTAACAGCCTTGCTTGGGTCTTGCAAACTGAGGGCTGTGGCTTCCTTAATTGAGTCAATCTAACTCATGTTGGCTCTTCCACTTTTCCTGCTGCCTTCAACTTTCCCTAGCATTATTCCAGTGACTCTTGTCTTCTTATACTATGACCAAACAATAGTCTCAGTTTAATAATTTTAGCTTCTAGGGAGAGTTCAGGCTTCATTTGATCTACAACTCACAGTGAAGACTATTGTATTAATTATCATGATCTTGGTTGCCAGTGACACATCCTTACTTTTCAAGCTCCTTCATGGCTGCCCTTTTCAGTCTTCAGCTGCTTCTGATTTCTTGGTTGCAGTCTCCTTTTGGGTTGAGTATTGAACCAAAGAATACCAAATCTTGAACAATTTCATTTTCTTCCTCATCAGCCTTAAAGTTATGTAATTCCCTGGTAGTCATTACTTTTGTCTTCTTGATTTTTGGCTGTAATCCTGCTTTGGCACTTTCTGCTTTAACCTTCACCAGTAGCCATTTCAAGTCTTCATGATTTTCTACCAGTAAGTGGTGTCATCTGCATATCACAAATTGTTAATGTTCCTTCCACCAATTTTCACTCCACTTTCATCTAAATCTAGTCCAGCTTTCCTTATGATATGTTCTGCATATAGATTGAAGAAACAGGGAGATCGAATACACTTTGTCTGACACCTTTGCCAATGTGAAACAATTCTGTCTCTCTATATTCTGTCCTAACAGTAGCCTCCTGTCTTAAGTATTGGTTGCACATCAAAACATGATAAAAAGTGATGCCAACCAAGGCTGAGCTCCACGTACCAAAGTAACTGATACTTTTGTGAGGTAATACTGTTATTGAATAGTAATATAAATACCTGTGATTCCAGATATTAGTGCAGATTGTGCATCTTTGAGCTTGTGAACCTACGTAGGAAGATGCATTATAGAAGATGGCAAATGATGTATCCTAGAACCCGAGACAGACATATACACACCAGACACACCAAACACTCATAATTCATCATTGTAGATGGAAGTAAGCTACACTGTTGTTGCCAGACTATTCTCAAGGGAAGAGGCAGATGGGGAGGAGAAACATGCATCCCTTAGATGTTATTTATTCCCATCTCTAGTGCTGTCACTATCAATTTGAGTTTTTATTTCATGACTCCCATGCCAATAACTGAAAGAATTCTTTTATACAGTTTTAACAGACAGGAGTGTGTGAACTGATACTAAAATAACACATATATTCAAGGACATAAGCATCAAATAGGGGAAACTATGTTTTTAGCAAAATGTGGCACAGGGAAAGGAGGACATAAATTGGACCTTAGGGGCATAAAAGAGCATTGTGCCTATAAAGGCCCATCCTTGCACGCTGAAAATTGGTTGTTTCTGCAATCGCAGTCACATTGTGTGCATAAATGAAAAGTTGGCAAAGGATCGTTCATCTAATTATTTCATTTTACTGGCTGCTGTTATGTCTCGTGGGTTTTATGTTTGTTATCAAGTGTCTGAATATTAGAAAAAAGGAAATAATCTTAGGGTCTAGATTTCAGAGAGTGTTTAAAAATAACTTTTTTTCAGATTTCATAAGAACATAAGAAAGGCCCTGCTGATCAGACCAAGGCCCATCAAGTCCAGCAGTCTGTTCACACAGTGGCCAACCAGGTGCCTCTAGGAAGCCACAAACAAGACAAGTGCAGCAGCACCATCCTGCCTGTGTTCCACTGCACCCAAAATAATAGGCATGCTCCTCTGATACTAGAGAGAATAGGTATGCAGCATGACCAGTATCCATTCTAACTAATAACCATAAATACCCCTCTCCTCCGTGAATATGTCCTCTCCCCTCTTAAAGCCCTCCAAGCTGGCAGCCATCACCACATCCTGGGGCAGGGAGTTCCACAATTTAACTATGCATTGTGTGAAAAAATATTTCCTTTTATCTGTTTTGAATCTCTCGCTCTCCAGCTTTAGCAGATGACCCCGCGTTCTAGTATTATGGGAGAGAAAAACGTCTCCCTGTCCACTCTCTCCAAACCATGCATAATTTTATAGACCTCTATCATGTCTCCCCTTAGCCGCCTTCTTTCCAAGCTAAACAGCCCTAAGCGTCCTAACTGCTCCCCATAAGACAGTTGCTCTAGTCCCTTAATCATTTTGGTTGCTCTTTTCTGCACCTTCTCAAGCTCTGTAATACCCTTTTTTAGGTGTGGTGACCAGAACTGTACACAGTATTCCAAGTGTGGTCTCACCATAGATTTATACAAGGGCAGTATGATAACAGCAGTTTTATTCTCTATTTCTCGTCTAATTATGGCCAGCATGGAATTTGCCTTTTTTACAGCAGCCGCACACTGGGTTGACATCTTCATTGAGCTATCCACTACCACCCCAAGATCCCTTTCTTGGTCTGTCGCTGCCAGCACAGATCCCATCAGTGTATATGTGAAGTTGGGATTTTTTGCCCCAATATGCATCACTTTACACTTGCTCACATTAAATCTCATTTGCCATTTTAATGCCCATTCTTCCAGTACGCAGAGATCCTTCTGGAGCTTTTCACAGTCCGATTTTGTTTTAACCACCCTAAATAATTTGGTGTCATCTGCAAACTTGGCTACTTCACTGATTAACCCCAACTCCAGGTCATTGATGAACAGTCCCAACACAGATCCCTGAGGCACCCCACTGCTCACATCTCGCCATTGTGAGAACTGACCATTGATTCCTACTCTCTGCTTCCTATTTTTCAGCCAGCTCTCAATCCATAAGAGGACTTGTCCTCTTATCCCGTGACTATGAAGTTTGCTTAACAGTCTTTGGCGGGGGACTTTGTCAAAAGCTTTTTGGAAATCCAAATACACAATATCCACAGGCTCATTTCTGTCCACATGCTTATTGACTTTTTCAAAAAAAAACTCTAATAGGTTAGTGAGACAGGACCTACCCTTACAGAAGCCATGTTGGGTTTTGCCCAGCAGACCTTGCCCTTCTATATGCTTGACAATTCTATCTTTAATAATGCTTTCCACTAATTTACCCAGAACAGACGTTAAGCTAACTGGCCTGTAATTACCTGGGTCCCCCCTGGAACCTTTTTTATAAATGGGTGTTACATTGGCCATTCTCCAGTCCTCTGGTACAGAGGCTGATTGAAGGGACATATTACATATTTCCCTGTAGTAACTAATATCAGAGGTGCCAAATCTCATAATTATACAATTAGCATACTCAGAGCATCACACATCGCAAACCCATTACAAGCAGAGCTCATATCCTCACTGAAGATTGGGTCAGGCTCCTAATGGATCCAACTTGGTCTATCTCTCAAACTTACTCTTGTTGTGACAGAAAGGGTATGGTGTTGAGGTATTATCATGGCAGCAGAATCTTAGGAATTTGCTTCTTGTGATCCTGAAAACTGTAGGTTTCAATTCTTCCTGGATCAAGCAATTGAATCAGGAGGAACTGGGGGAAAATCCCAGTTTTCCTGGTAACAATGGAAGCTTCTGAGCATCATTGCCAGGAAACCTGGAAATTTAACAATGAGCCCTCACCATTGCCTCTCCTTGACACCAGATATTCTCCCCCCCCCCTGACAAAGTAAGTTTAGGAAAGACTAAAAACTGCTGAATGCTCAGTCCCCAGAAAGAGGGTACACATTTCCTTTTGGCATCACTACATAATTCAAGATGGTCTCTTCATTCTAAATCCATAAGTATCTTACTCATAAGGTAGGTCTGATGGAAAACTTGGATAGGGTGAGTTTTCATCTACTGTATTTGTTCAAGAAGACACAAAAGGGTCAAGCTCAATCCATTTTAAAAGATTTTTATTTAGTTATTTAAATTATTTATAGTTTAATTATTTAAACTATTTATATCCCAGTTTTCTCCCAGCCAACAGGACTTAAAGCATCGTGTGTGTGTGTGTGTGTGTGTGAAGTACCATCAAGTCGCAGACGACGTATGGTGACCCCTTATGGGGTTTTCAAGGCAAGAGACTAACAGAGGTGGTTTGCCATTGTCTTCCTCTGCATAGCTACCCTTGGTGGTCTCCCATCCAAGTACTAACCATGGCTGGCCCTGCTTAGCTTCTGAGATCTGATGGGATCGAGCTATACTATGCTGCCTTTCCTCCCATCAAAGCATCCTTCATCATTAAAATCAGAAAAATCTCATTTCAGTTTAACAAGAGAAGAGCAAGCTGTTTATCCTATCATAGTAAAGGACTTCTGCTCACAAGCCAGTTTTCCAAGTTCATAAAACAGGAGCAGTCAATGAGAAAGCCTGAGAAGATAGTGTTCTCACTAACATTAATTGAGGATCTGTTAATAACTCCTGATCTGGCAGTCAGTGTTTTGTGGGCACATATGGGTGAAGGAATTCCAGCAGATATGAGGTATGATGGTAACTACAGAATAAAACAAAAACGAGGCACCAAAAGTTCACATACATTCAACAGATGACAGGGTTAGCAGATAGCTGGTCACCTACCGTGTTTTGAAACATATTCATGACAAGTCATGACAATCAAAATTCCATATAAAACATCAGAAATTCATTTAGATGTCAGCTATTTCAATGAGCACAACCACCATTCGGCAGTTTCCTAGGGTTTGCAAAAACAGACTGCTTCACTGAAATTCATAAAACATGCACTGCGCTGTTAAAAAGTTGTTGAACCCCAATATTCACCTTCCTCAAGAAACTCTCTTCATACTCAGTTCAGTGGTTGAAAGGTTTTTTGAAACCTCATGAGCCCCAGTGCATAGTTTTGCAAAGGAACAAACACTGCCAGCTGTCACTTAGTTGCGGTTGAAGACACACTTAATTTTTTTTATATATCAGTGAGACTGCTCTGGAAGTTCCTTTACTGCAATCATTCTGAACATACCTGTTCCTTTGTTGAGCTGACCTCAGTAAAAATAAAATAAAATAAAATAAATTAACTTCTGTAACTTTGAGGTGAAATGACAGCAGTGATTGGCTGGGCCCCTATGAAGTCTGAAATGGCAGTAACTGTCCATGGTGCTGAATGGCTGGGACCCTATATCACAATCTTCAAAGCAGTTTTGATTTTTAAACTAGTTTAAAATTCAGTTGGGGCTATTGCAACATTGGTTAAACGGTATACAGATACCATACCTCACGCACGGAGGGAGGGAAACTATTTTTAAATTCCGAAATGGAGGGGCACACGCTTGGTCCAGTGGTTAGAGCGTCAGACTAGGCTCTGGAAAACCAAGGTTCAAATAAATCTTGAAAAATATCTGCATGAGAGGACAGCAAGAATGAAATTCTGAGCGAGGACAAAATCCCGAGGAGAGCTTGGATCACCCATTTTCTCTCAGCTTATCCTATCTCAAAGTGAAAATAAAACAAGGGAGAGCCACATGTGCCATTCTGATCTCTTTGTTGTGAACTCTGCTTTGAGATCATAGTGGTCTGAAATAAATTTTGCTACTCTATAAGATACCTGGACTCCTGTTTAATTGTGCTGATACAGACTATCCACCTGAAATCATGATCTTCATTCTGCACCACAACATTCTATCCCAGAGTGTGGTGTAGCAGTTAAGCGTGTTGGACTAGTACCTGGGAGACCCTGGTTTGAATCTCCACTGGTGCAATGGAAGCTCGCTGGGTGACCTTAGGACAGTCACACTCTCTCAGCCTAACCTATCACACAGGCTTGTTGTGAGAATAAAATGGATGAGAGGAGAATGATGCAAGCCACCTTGGGTCCCCATTGTATGTAAATAAATAATAGATACTTCAGACTTTCCAAAGAAGCTGCAAGGAAGGAACTGAGCTTCTCACAATATTTCTGATGCTGAGTTTCTTTCAGCTAGAAGAAATTGTTTGGCTAGTAATAAAACATTTCTTTACTGCAGTGAAGCCCACATGCCCACATAGGAGAAATGTGCATTTCCTTTATTTGCACAAGTCCCAAAAGCATTAGGCAAGAAAAAATAAGTCATTTATTACTTGCATCAAGCAATGTCTGAAGTGACTATTATTTGTATAAAATGAATGCGGAGGGGGCCGTAGCTCGGTGGTAGAGCATCTGCTTGGCACGCAGAAGGCCCAAGGTTCAGTTTCCAGCATCTCCAGTTAAAGGGACTAGGCAAGCAGGTGATGTGAAAGACCTTTGCCTGAGACCCTGGAGAGCCACTGTCAGTCTGAGTAGACAATACTGACTTGAATGGACCAAGGCCATGAACAGCTTCATATGTTCATGTGTTCAACCTCTACCTTATATGACCTGAACTAAAAGACTCCTCTTCACCGAAGACTCCTGAGCAAACTTCAGACTGATGGGATAATAGGACAAGTCCTCTTATGGATTGGAAATTGGCTAAAAAACAGCAGAGTAGGAATAAATTGTCAGTTCTTGCAACACAGGGATGTGATCAGTGGGACTCTTCAGGGACCTGTATTGGGGATGGTGCTTTTCAATGTGTTTATAAATGACCTGGAGTTATGGGTGAGTAGTGAGTTAGCCAAGTTTGCAGATGACAACAATTTATTTAGGGTGGTTAAGACAAAAACAGATTGTGAAGAGCTCCAAAAGGAACTCTTCAAACTGGGGGAATGGATTCAATGTGACCAATGTAAAGTGATGTATATTGGGCAAATAATCCTAACTTCACATATACATTGATGGATGTGAGTTGGCAGTAGCAGACTAAGAAAGAAACCTTGGGGTGATAGTGAACAGTTCAATGAAAGTGTTGACCCAGTGTGTGGCCACTGTGAAAACGGCAAATTCCATGATGGCCATAGTTAGAACAGGAATAGAGAATAAAACTGCCACTGTCATACTGTGCTTATATGGTGAAATCAGTTTGGAATATTGTGTACAGTTCTGGTCACTGCACCTGAAAAAGGATATTGCAGAGCTTGAAAGGGTTAGAAAAGAGCAATTAAAATGATAAGGGGGCTAGAACAGCTGCCCTATGAGGATCAGTTAAAACACTTAGGGCTGTTTAGCCTAGAAAAAGGTGAGTTAGGGGAGACATGATGGAGGTTTATAAAATTATGCATGGTTTGGAGAGAGTGGACAGGGAGAAATGTTTATTCCTCTCCAATAATACTGGAACCAGGGGGCATCCACTGAAGCTGAAGGGTGAGAGATTCAGGACTGAAAAAGGAAGTATTTCTTCACACAACATATAATTTGTGGAACTTGCTGCCACAGAATGTGATCATGGCTGCCATCTTGGAAGGCTTTAAAAAGGGAGTGGACACATTCATGGAGGACTGGGCTATCAATGTCTACTAATCATGATGGATATCTACTCCCTCCAGTACCAGAGGTAGTATGACTGTTTAAATCAGTTGCTGGGGAACACAGGCAGGAAGATGCTGTTGTAGTGTTCCTGTTTGTGGGCTTCAGCTGGTTGGCCACTGTGTGAACAGAATGCTGGACTAGATGGGCCTTTGGTCTAATCCAGCATGGCTCTTGTTATGTTCTTATGAACTTGGTAATTGAACTCAATATATGTCCTTGTACCAGTCATTCTCATCCAATGTAACCTACCTAATATGGGTTTTGAGAGGAAAATGGAATTACCTCATTCAGGTATACTACCTCAGCTTCCTGGAGTGTTGGTGGGAAATGAATGTGATGCATAAATAAATTGCTAAGTGAAGCATAAGCAACTGATTTTCATCTGAACCCTTCCATTTTTTTACTTTATATATCTAAACATTTCCATGCAGGTAAGAAAGCAAGCAGAATAAATGTCATCCTATATATTTCTGTGAATATTTTATTGAGTACTCCTACAATATAATGATAGATACCATAAACTTTGATTGATTCATTAGTCATAAAATATTACAATCAATAAAGGACATTCATTAGTCATAGAACATTACAATCTATAAAGAAGAAGATAGCTATCATACATCAAGAAGGCGTGGTGCAGACAATACTCTAATATGTCTGCAGAAAAGTAATCCATTGCAATGTAATAGCTAATCTAACTGGGCAATTTCATACCACCAATCAAAACTGATTTAGCAATCCTTTCCTCTCCCAGAGATCCAAAATATAGGTAGAAGATGGCCAAAATCCCTAAGAGAAAATTCTCAGCACAGTCAGAAAACTACTAGTCTTTGGGCAAGCCATCACAATCTGATACAAATTTACTATACATTTGGGGCGAAAACGCATGGTTGCTTTAGCCTTCTTTATGCCCTGTTTCAGCCAGGATTCAGCCAGGATCAAACACATGCATTTTCGCCAAACGTGCATTCGATCCTGGCTGAATCCTGGCTGAAACAGTGAATAAAGGAGGCTAAAGCGACCATGCATTTTCGCCCTTATAGTTTCTCTACCCTGAAATCAGTAGCCTAGAGCACTGTCTCTAATAGGGGGAACAACAGGATTGTTATAAGAATTAGGGGGTTATGTATGTGAAGTACAGTGAATAGGGTAGAGTGCTATATACATGCTAAATATTATATTACTGAATAAATCTTGACAAATTGACTGTATGAACAAATTCATACTCTGCTTTATACTCTACTTCGCTATGGTATCAGCAAACAATGCAGCCTTGCTTCTGCATCAGTTTGTGACAGAAATGAGATAGGCTAGATAACACAGTGGGAAACAGGATTTGATGCCTGGCTCCACTGTATATGGAACACAACATTAGCCAGTACATCAGGACCATTAACAAATGACTTTTACAAATATATTGTGCTAAAATGGTGTCACAAATATATTGTGCTAAAATGGTGTCAAATTTTGTCATAACTATACAAACAAAGCCAAGAAAAGAGAAAATCAAAACAAGATCACAGAGATCTGAACAAAAGAATAGTTCTTTACAGAAAATAACTCCCAAAAACATTTTATTTTGACACAATACAAGTGTTCTCACAGTAGCTCAAGTTGAAGATGTCATTAGGAGACAAATAATTGAGCAGGTTTTCCTAGGAGGCTAGGAGAAAATGGAAGACAACAACAGTGTCAGCCTAGAAAAAATACAAGCTTTTCACTATAAAAAAGGCAGTGCAGGAAGGGCAAAGCTGAGTTTCTTGAATGTGTTTCAAAAATTCACATTGGCTGCTCTCAAAATAAGTATTTGTGAATGGCCTGGAAGGAAAGCCTACCATGACTGAAAAACAGTTGCTGAAGATGTGAACTTTCCATAAACAGACTGATGTGATAATTAAATAACATTGCTGGGTCTGGAATGGGTGTTAGATAGAGGAATGTTTTTAAAAATTGTTTGCAACTTGGAAAAAAATTGGGTGTGTGTGACTGAACAGAGAACTTGTCTAGCTTGACAGTGATATAGCTATCTGAAACCTCAGCAGAATAGGTTCTGTGCCTATCTCCTCTATCTATCTATCCATCCATCCATCCATCCATCCATCCATCCATCCATCCATCCATCCATCCATCATGCCCTTCAACCAATGAGTTCAGGGCATGGATCCTTGCCTCCCATTTTGTCCACAAAAGCTTGTGAAGTTGGGTAGGCTGAGAGAAAATTGTCCCCAGGTCATCTGGTGAGCTATCAGTGGGGATTTTGAACACAGGTCTCCCAATCCCTAGTCCAACACCCCTAACTACTACTCTGGCTTCCAGAGTAAGATAAGTGTCTGGTAACTGTACTGATGTCTTCAAGATGGAATTATCCAAAGGATACTCTAGGGATGAGTTCAAATATCTCAGTCCTACTGCTTCAACCTGAAAATCCTCTTGTTGATTTGGTTCTGAAGATCAAACTAATGATTATTTTTGCACTGTTTTCTCTTTCATCTTATTAATTACCTCATACAAAATTGGATTGGATCTCACCTAAATTTTGACAGGCACAAGGAGAAGCAATGATGATTGCTGATTCCTCCCTCCTATGGAAGCCCAAAACACCCCTCAAAATGCTGCTGTTGGGGGACACAGGACCCTCAGGAATAGCTAGTGGAGGGATTAAATGTCTGATGTGGGGAATCTTCTTGGAAAGAGTCAAGCTATCATTTATTTATCAGTAAATCAGCATACATTATGTGTGTGTAAAGTGTCGTCAAGTCACAGCCGACTTATGGCAAACCAGTAGGGTTTTCAAGGCAAGAGACTAACAGAGGTGGTTTGCCATTGCCTTCCTCTGCATAGTGACCCTGATATTCCTTGGTAGTCTCCCATCCAAATACTAGCCAAACCGACCTGCTTAGCTTCTGAGGTCTGATGAGATCAGGCTAGCCTGGGCCATTCAGGTCAGAGCTATTATACATATAAATACAATACAGTGCATACATATATAAATCACATATAAAAACAAATCTACAAACGCAACAGCAAAAAAACACAAAACTAAACATTTGACAAAATTATAAATGACTATAAATTAATATAAATGACTGTAAAGACAAATGAAAAAACAAAGATCAAGGCTTATCTATAGGATACTCCAGAAAGAAAGCTGATGAAAGAGCTTGCTTCATGCAGAAATGGCCCACCAAGATTCTTTTGTCTATTAGGTCATCTTCCCAGAAATGGATAACATTCTAGCAATGTTTCAGATTCTGAAGAGGATGGTCATTGTAGATTCAGCTAAGAAGTTTCATTTTGTATTTGTGTTAGGGTCACACACCTTTGTGTTTGCACATTCATGAGCACTGCCTTGACACTGTTGGAATTTCATTATCACATGATAAATGTGTCCCTATACAGTAGCCCTATACAGTAGCCATGGGCATAGACCAAGCATCAAGTTTCTTGAAGCAAAGGGTGGAAGACATTGAATGCCAGACATACCTTGGAAAATCACCATTTTTCCTAGTACCTGATAAATCTAGATACTTGGTCTCACCTGCAGCTTATTTTTATCAACTTGAGTCTATTAATTATAGGAAGGCCTTTACCCTTGCCAGATACCAGGCCCTACCATAGACTGTTTTAGAAGGGAAATATAAGAAGATTCTTAGATCAGAGAGGTTATGTCTGTGGGGGACATTGAAACCATCGAGCATGCACTGATATGTTGCCCCTTCTACCACGAAGTTAGATCAAAGTTTATTTCCCTCCTACTTGGTAACTTCCCTGATGAGTCAGTTGAGCTTTTGGCAAAGAAGCTCCTATTAGGAGAAGACCCTCAGCTTATGCTCCAAACTGCCAAGTTTTGTGCTGTTGTTATTAAAATATACAGAGCTTTATTAGAGAATGATTGTTAGAATATTCTACAATTTTATCAACTTTAATGTGATAATTTTAACCAGGGGTTGATTTTATTGACCTTACACCTTTATATGTATGGGCAGTCTGTGATTCTGCTGTGCAAAACTATTGTGTCTGGAAAATTTGATGTGTTGGCACGTGATTGGCCAGTCGACTGTATTAATAAACTTGAATGAAAATACAGTAGCCTTAAATGGTCTCCACACCTGGATTCTGATTGCTATCATCCTTGTTTAGAGCAAAGGGAGTTTATGGTATGAAGACCAGTAGTACTTTTTTATGGTATGAAGCCAGTGAAGAAACAAAATGGCTGAATTGAAGAGATTATTTGCAATTACACAGAAACAGAACAAGAATGCATAGAATAACAAGAGGATCACACACACCGAGCCCTTATATAAACATTATAGCGGACAAAATATTTTGGTAGAGAGGAGAAGAGGAGCAAAAAAAATACCAAAGATTAATATATAATCACAAAAATGTTTTTCTCCTTTTCACGCAAGCAGTCATCCAGTACAGCGTGTATTGATTTTAAAAGCCTCATGCAAATGTTTATTATTGTACCATTTTTCATTTGAAGCTGAAGGTTTGGCCTTTCTGATTTTATTTTATGCAAAATTACAGTAATGGGCGCCTGGCCTTTTTGGTAGACTGTTAAGCTTTAGATAGCTGACTCTTTTCATTGACTCAATTGTTTGAATTATGGCCATCTGAAAGAGAACTATGACATTTAAACAGGGGGAAAAGATTTAAATAAAAATCCAGACAGAAATCGCCATTCCCATTGTCAAACATGCTATTAGATAAAAACCTGACCATCAGAATTATTTAGCACTTTGGTTTTCTTTTGTTTTTAGTCTACAAATAATTAAACATCACGAGTTACAGAGGAAAGAAAATTTGTGAGCACATACAAAGAAAACTGAAATGAAGAAGAAATATTCGAAAGCCAAAATGAATGCAAAATATACCAACAAGACCAGCACTAGTCTACAAAATCAGTAAACATTTACCTTTGGTCCTAACTCAGATGTGACTTTGGGCTACTGTCGGCACACATGAAAGATGTTCCAGGTTTGCATTCCTGAACAATACTATGGCATGAATTATCTTGATCTTGTTTGCCAGTGACACATCCTTACACTTAAGGATTTTTCTAGCTCCTTTATGGCTGCCCTTCCCGGTCTCAATCTCCTTCTGATTTCTTCTCCCTTTTGGTTGATGATGGAGCAAAGGAATAGAAAATTTTTAACAATTGCAATTTCTTCATCATACCTTAAAAAGCTAAAGAACCAAATGCCATCAAATACAATTAGCATCCAGCAAACGGCATTTTTTCACAGAATGCCCACTTGATTGATGGATCTATATCTATTACAAGTTGTAATAGCCAGTAGTAGAACTGAGCTTAAAAAGGCATGAGGAAAACTCATCAGCAGTTAGTGGGTAATCTATTCAGGTGGCAATCTCAAGAATCTTTTCTGAAAATGAACCCCATTGATTAAAATAGGACATTTCTGAATAGACCTGACAATGGTTGCCCTAGGTATACTGAATGCATTTGTCTGTATCCTGCCCATTTTAGGGGGAGAGTTCATAACTGACAAATAAAACTTGGCATTAAGCAGTAAAAAAAAAAAAAAAGTACTCTAGAGCAGCTTCTAGAATTCTTCCTTGCTTCATCCTTCTACTGGGATCAAGGTATTTCAGAAAGCTGTCAAACAGGACAGATGACAACAAACCTGCTGGTAGTGTGGTTCTGCCAGCATGGAGAGACAGTGTGGTGTAGTGGTTAAGAGTGTGGTGCAGTGGACTCTAATCAGGTGAACCAGGTTGGTTTCCCCACTCCTACACATGAAGCTAGCTAGTCACTTGGGCTAGTCACAGTTCTCTTTGAGCTCTCTCAGCCTCACCTACCTCACAAGGTGTCTGTTGTGAGGAGAGGAAGGGAAGGAGATCATAAGCTGGTTTGATTCTCCTTAAAAAAAAAAGGTAGAGAAAATCAGCATGTAAAAACCAACTCTTCATCTTCAAATTGGCCCTTAAGTTTTCCTGTCTATCAATTATGTTTTATCCTGTCCTCCGTTCAATGATCTCAGGGCATGGTAGATGGTTCTCCACTCCTCCGTTTGCCTGTTATCATAGTATTTCAATTTGAAAATTAGGCTATTGTATATTGTAAAGAAGACCATGCTGAAATGGGATACTTTAGTGAAAAGAATCTCTCTGTACAGAAAACCAAGCACTAGAGTTTGCGATGTAAGTTTCCTAAGATGTAGACCAAGAGCACCTGTACATTAAATTATTCATGCTGTTAGCCAAACAGTTCAGAATCAGAGAGAAAAGAACAAGATATCACAATTTACCTAGATAGCACATCTGAGAAGAAGGTGATAGAAGTGCCCTGAGCTATACAATTTTTACAAAGAAAATACAATATATCGACAGATGAATAAATGTCTGCTCAAAGCTTTCATTGAGAACAACATTTTCTCTACATGATATTAGTGCCTTGCCGTACAACAACAAATCTGAAGCATCCCAAGAAATGTGATGTGAGCTCGTAAGTTGCCTTTTACCAAGTTAGACCAAGGTCAGTATTGTCTACTCTGATGGAAATGGTTCCCCAGGGTCCCAAGCAGAAATCTTTCACATCATCTTGTTCTGTCTGACTCTGCTCAGGCCTGATTCAGGTATAGGCATGTACTTAAGCAGCCCTAGGCATCTGGTTAGCTTTTCCATACCAGATAATTTATCTCCTAGCCTCAGTACTCTTGCTATTTTTTATCTGAATAAAGCCTGTTTAAAAATAATGATTACAAGTTCCTCATACATAAGAATACCTTTTGACCCTCAGCCAATACTTCCATCATTGAATCATACCTTCATTTCTGTGGTTTTGGACATTCTTACAATTCTCAGACACTTCTGCACCTGGACCAAAATTTGTATTTATTGTTAATGGATTAGACAGCTTCTGATCTACATAAGGCCATATAATTGTTACCACTTTGTATTCTTCTGACTGATCTTTAAGGCTATTCTATTCTGGATCTCTAGACTCCTGTCTTGGCATCCCCCCGCCCCCCAAGATGCCAGTTTTGTTCTGATTATGTGTGTCACAATATCCTCAATAATATTTTTGGTCAAGTCCAGCAACAGTTCCCCTATATTTCTGGACATATCTGTGACAATCAGCTACCTGATCCTTTTGATCGGAGATCCCAGGGTTTGGGAGTCAACGGTCAGAAGCTATGAGAGATAGAGAAGGCTAAGTTTAACAGGAGTGTGAATTAAAGATCTTTGGAGACACTAGATCTTTGGTTAAGTTTCCCTGTGTGGGGAACTCATTGTACAAAGGAGGTATAGAGCCAAGGTTTGCTGGCTCTGGTATGTAACTTTGTTGCAGCAGAGTGGTATGTTTTACATGTGTGATAAACCTGATTCAGAGTGTTTTTTTCCCTTGAGCATGTACTGTGTATGAGCTGCAGTAAGCTGCAGTACTGCAGTCCAAGCTCGTAAAAGATTGGAATTCTATTTGAGTGCTGAGGTGTCCTGCGGAGGAAGGGATTTTATGATGCTGTTGCAAGTTGAACTGTTTTGCTTTGCTACCACCATCTGGATAGGTTTGGGTGCCATTTTTATCCTCAACATATCAAAATAAGTACTGATTCAGTCTTTAAAATACAGACAGAGATAGATAAATAGATAGATACAATATTTTAAAACAATTTAATCAAGCACATGAATGCAAAGATGTATGTGCGGGGAGGATAGCCAGTGAGAGTTAGTGAGGGAATGCCAAACCAAACCAAACAGCCTTCACCCACTGGTGGTAGACAGGGAAACAGGGAAATAATATAGGGAAGCAGACAATGCTCTTATGCTAAAAAAAAAATCATAGTACAGCTTGGAAATAACAGGGGGTTGTGAAACAATACGTCATATACCAGCACAAAATGGTCTTAGGAAATGTTGAGGGAAGGGACGTCTCTTCGCAATAAGAGAGTACAATTGCAAGACACAGGCAGCAGAGCATATACAAACTTATATATTCGAGTGTTCCAGTTTTTAGTATGTCTGTCCCTTTCACATTGCCAGCATTAAGGGTTTATATGACAATGAACAGTGGTGACTGTGGTGCTCTCAAATATATGAGCATAAGCTAACTCATGGCTATATATATATATCTACAATCAATTTACTCTGCAATGACTCCCAAAGTGCCCATATCTTAGGAATATGTTTCACAATGTTGCACAAGGCATTGCTACATCCTAATGAGACATCATACTTGAGCCAATAGAGTTTATGGTCTGCAGTATACCAGAAGTGAATTTTTTCTGCCTCTACCAATTATTCTGAATCCAAAGCCTCAAATGAAAACAACATATATCTACATAAAATCTACACTGAGTATGATTTTTAAAAATGACTTGAATATGTCATAATTATGGCAAACATGATCACTCTGTTCACATCGAAGAAATCTCAAGACGTTGGTTGTTCTCACACACTAAAGCAAATGCAATAAAATAATAAATTAAAGTTATATATATACTAAATTATTGGACAGCTTGGTCCTATGAATTAGCTTTTGTTGCTGCAGTACAAATGGTAGTTAAATAAGCTCAGTGTGTGAGCAAGACTTATCCTACTTTCTGCCCTTTTCTATAGAGCTTCAGCTAGGATAAAGAAATTGTTGGGTAGAATTGCAAAGCTCATCCTTGCCCAAGACTGACAAGTAAAGGACAATAATGAATTGTGTTCAAGAGGCTATTATGAAAACCACTCAAATTGTTCAGTAACGCAACACAAACTTACACATGTTTACTCAGAAGTAGTTCCTCCTCACTAGGTGCTGTGGCCATGTTTCCAACTGGGACTTCAAAGAAATGAATGAAAAATCTACGATTGGCTCATAACCAACATAAATTTCTGTTTCTGTGTTATAATAACCACCTGACATCACTATAGAGAATTATATTATCTAAGAATTGTCAGCATCAAGATGTATACATTAAAGAAGAACGGTTATTTAAACATTTATTTTCCTACTCTACAAAATCGCACATTCTTCAGTGGAAGCTGTCACAAATGCAAAGTTGTCAAATCAGTGCTCTAGGTTGGAAAGAACATCCACTGGTCCCATCATAGCTACCCCCATGCAGTAAATCCCATCTGATTCATAGGGTTGCCAACCTCCAGGTAATAGCTGGAGATCTCCTGCTATTACAACTAATCTCCAGCCAATAGAGATCAGTTCACCTGGATAAAATGGTTGCTTTGGCAATTGGACTCTATGGCATTGAAGTCCCTCCCTTCCCCAAACCCCACTCTTCTCAGGCTTCACCCCAAAATCATCCCACTGGTGGTGAAGAGGGACCTAGCTACCCTATTGATTCAACTGAAATTACTTTCAACTAAGTAGGTATAGGATTGCAGTTTTAGGTTCAATTGATTGGATAGGATTGTACATTCTCACTAAAGAATGCCACATTTAACAATCTTTATTGAGCTGTATGAATAACTTAAAATATGCTAACTCCAACACTGAAATCAACAACAACAACAAAAGGAAACTAATAAGATCAATTTAAATACAGAGCAATTTTAAATGTTACTTTTCAGTTTTGTATGTGTGTGTGTGGTAAATAGTCGATTTCTTCAAATACTGTGATGACAGCACTCATTCACAGACCCCACATTATAGAATTCCAAGTAGTGTATGGAAGCACTACTTTAATGCTTCTGCTCCACTGGCACAACCATAAGCACACTATTATGTGTGTGCCTGCAAGTCGCAGCCAACTTATGGCGACCCCTTTTGGGGTTTTCATGGCAAGAGACTTACAGAGGTGGTTTGCCAGTGCCTTCCTCAGGATTTAGAATTCTGGGGACTTGACAACTCTGCTTCCACATGTGTACTGCTTCAAAATATTGTGTTGAATCCAATGAACACCAAGTGAGTATTGCTGGCAGATGTGGAGTTTTTCTGCATTCCCTTTCCCACAGCCCTCAGTTTTGATCCTGGAAAAGTAATGTCTGGTGTTACAGGATCTAGGTGGACAAAAAGGTTGGGGGAGTGCAGTTAAACAATGACACTGGGAGAATTTGCCTTTCTCCCACTTCCACACTACCCACAACAAAACCACAGTCACAGTGTGAGAGCTTTAGAATGAGAAGAAGCTCTTACTAATTCTAGGAAACTAGGAATAATAATCTCAAACATTTGTGCAAACTATGGAAAACACACAATGGAAAACAACCTCCAGTTAGCAACAACAAGAAACTTAATAAAACTAGGTAGTTCAGCTTATTTTACTTACAACGGATAAGCTAGAACTAGCTAGAGCCTATTAGAAATTTACTATGATTTTTCAATCCATAAAACTGTAGACAGTGTAAAGCCAGCGTGGTATAGTGGTTAAGAGCAGTGGAGTCTGATCTGGAGAGCTGGGTTTGATTCCCCCCTACTCCTCATGAGCGGCGGAGGCTAATCTGGTGAACTGGATTTGTTTCCCTGCTCCTACACATGAAGCCAGCTGGGTGACCTTGGGCTAGTTACCGCTCTCTTACAGCTCTCTCAGCCCCACCTACCTCACAGGGTGTCTGTTGTAGGGAGGGGAAGGGAAGATGATTGTAAGCCAGTTTGATTCTCCCTTAAATGGTAGAGAACGTCGACAGATAAAAACCAACTCTTCTTCTTCTAAAATTTCCCTGGATTGAGAAGTGTGGAAGAAATAAACATTTAAATTATATTATCTTTCCAGGATACAATTGAAGTAAAATGGCTTGTGGATGCTATTGCCAAGCAATTGATCCTGAAAAGAAACTATGCAGTTTTGCTTTTCACATTTTTACTAACTTCATAAAAGCCTGTGCATAATTTATTAGAAACTAATTTAGTCATGAATATAAATCTTCTAGCATTGGGGGGAAATCTCTCTATTATGCACAATTTGGAGCTTAACTTTTCCTCCTATCCTTGTTAAAATGTGCTACCCTGGCACTTTTCAACATTAACTTCTGCACGTATAAATTATAAACCAGCAGGGACCATTAAGAACATCTCAGCGGATCCATGCTTGTGATACTCATAGATAAGGACGTATATATTTATAGCTCAATAAGATATTGTATTAAAATTCACGTTTTCTTTTAACTTGTCTTCTCTATTTTAGGGGAGTTTTTTATTGTTCATTGGGAAAAACGTGGTTGCTTACACTTTTTTTACGGAAAGGAAATAGTCATGAAAGTTTAATAAGTCCTACGCCATTATTTTCTTTGCAGTTCAAAGCGGTATTTGAGTGAAAGGATTCAAGTACACCCTCAGAAAAGATAGCAAATCAGGTGTTGAGATTGTAAATATATGTGTTCCAGTTGTTTGACCAAGTTCTTGCATGAAGAGGAGTAATGAGGGGAGCAGGAAATACTAGTTATGTTCTCCCACAATATCATTTCTCCAGTATATTCCAATAAGGCCATGCAGCTAAGTAGTATTGGTAGCTGCTGAATACGTTTGACACCTGTTTGACACTCACCATTTTGGCTCATGCCTTGCTCGCCAGTTCTGAACAGGAGCAGCAAGCTGTTTAGAAGGTTCCAGTTGGATATGTAGGGTTGCCAACCTCCAGGTAGTCCAAAAGAAAAAAAAGGGCATTTTGTAATAGAATAATTAGTAAAAATCTATCAGTCTAATATTTTATGGTTGGTCCTATAGTATTTTGTCATTTGTTATATTACTATCCACACCTATCTTAGGCTGAAGAAGCCCATGGCGAAACGTGTCAAAACGATCTAGACAACGCGTTCCGTTGAATTCCATGCCTTGAATCCCATGGGCACAAAAACTTTTCTTGCCTTGTTGCTGTTGTGCCAGAGGAATTTGTATATACGCTCTTTCATGTATTTACATGATATTTCTGCTGATGCCTATTTTATTTTGCATTGCTGTACTGAGAGTTTGTACCAGCTGTTAGGATTGAGGCACCAGGGTTACACTTGTCAGTGTCCCTGATGATATATTTCCCTTGCCTGTAGGTGTTTGTTGTTTGTTCATCTGTCTTTTCATGTTTTCACCATTGTGCCTATTTGTATAGCAGTTCTGTTTATATATTAATACAATTTGTGTACAATGCTATATTTGGGTACTGTTTCTTTGTTTTGCAAACCTCCAGGTAGTAGCTGGAGATCTCTCGCTATTACAACTGATCTCCAGCCAATGAAGATCAGTCCAACTGAAGAAAATGGCCACTTTGGCAATTGGTCTCTATCGCATTGAAGTCCCTCCCCTCTCCAAACCCCACTCTCCTCAGGCTCTCCCGCCAATGGCGAAGAAGGACCTGGCAACCCAATGGATATGTCCATTAGCATGGTTTCTCTCTGACACCCACCTGCTACCTGTCGTTAGCTGCTACTGCCATATTTCCCAAAAAGGTGCCTAATAAAATACCAGGAAAAGGAGTTCAAAGTGATTGAGTTTCCTTGATGTCTGCCCATGAAACTAATGAATCTTGCAATCAGCTATTGTGATCAGTTCGCAAATAGATGTGGCTGACTGTGCAACAAAATCTAGATGAAGCTTACCATTTAAGGGATGCATCTGGATGTCCCGGCACAAAGAAAGGATGAATGGTGATTTCCTGCTTTACAATATAAGTAGGTCATGGGCACAGTAATCCTGAGGGCTGCCTGCTGTGCCACAGGTGTAACTATGCTGGCGCAAGTCTGCTCCCCAAAGGGTTTTGTTAGTGAGTGGCCAGCAGGAAAAAAGAACATTTTGCTGGGTTTCTGGAGTCTGCAGTGGTATCAGTGTCCTCAGTAACTTCACTGTAGTGTCCCATCTGGGTGTTGTGTTGTGTCAGCTAGGCAGAACCAATCAAGGGCCGGCAGGAACAGGAGGAGCTAGCCCTGAGCATGTCACAGTTGAGGGGCAGGAAGGGGCAGGAACAAGGATCAAGGCTCTGTGTCGGTGGCATACCCCCACACCTTAAAAGGGCTAGGCCCTGCCATCAGTTCCTGCACAGCTGACAAGGGCCCCAGCAATCCCCCTCCCTTGCATTCCACTAAGGCCACTGTTAATGGAAGTGTCATTGGGCCCAACTCTTAAAAGTTATGGAACTATCTTGCCTTGGAAGTTCTCCAAAACACCTCTCTGGGGTGAAGACTGACCTTTCACTTAGCGCTCACATAAGAAGGCAATCTCTTTGAAAATATTATTTTACCTTTCCTGAACTTTTAGGACATGGTAGGATATAACAGGACACAGGCTAAATAGCTTGGGTTGTCAACATATGACAATTGTCTCCGTGGGTTAGATAATGCTTGTTTCCTGACATTTGAGCAATCTAAGGTCATTTATGCATGGGTACTTTCACTCACATTCGCCCCTGGTCTGAATCGGTTGTTCCTTGGAGTTATGCATGAGTTTTCCGTCCATTAGAGATGACCTTGTTCCCAGCCCGCGCAATGTCCGGGTCTTCCCATTCCTCTGTTAACCCAACTCTTCCATCTTTCCCGAAATCCCCATGCAAAAGGCAAAGTGCGGGACACACAAGCTTGGTTTCACTCACAGCCAATTACAAAGCAGCATGCCCAGAGGCAGGGACTGAAATACTTCCTGCTTCCTCAGAGCTCCTTCTGAGCAGAAGAAAAGCTTTTTAAAACCGAGGTTTGTATTCCCCCCTTTCAGATTGCTCCTTTTTGTTATTGTTGTTCTTAAAATGCTTTTTTTATGTGGCAATTGGGTTGGGTGGGGGGAATTTTCTCTCACAGTAAGCACTACAAGTAAGCCAATTACAAAGTAGCGTTTAAAGGGGCAGGGACTTGCTTTGCGCTTGGAGACTGCTGGTGCATAGATTCCCAACAGGAAGGTGTGGGTTCAACGAGCAACGAACCTCAGGAAAAACTCCCATGCATAAACGACCGAAATCTCTTGAATAATGTGACCAGTTACATCAAAAAGGTAGCCTATTTTTCTCCTAAGGTTTCCCCATTGCCCAGCTTCCCCTTCAGCATGTTGAGGCAAAGAAAAATCAGGAAGGGCGGGTGCAAATGGAACAGGGAGTGAGTTGAAAAGGACAAGCAGCTATCACTGCTGCAGCCCAGATGCCGTTGCTGAATTGTTAACATCCCAGACTTGAGCTCTAATGACACTAGGACTTTTGAGTAAAAGATGATTTCACCAGAGTAGAAAGAAGTAGGCTTTGGTTGCCAGCCAATAAAGTGACACTGAAGTATGATTCTTTCACTATTCCCCATTCAGCTGTCTTACACACTAACCTGCAAAGCATTGCTCCTACAATGTTTCTACAAGGCAAGCCAGAAATAATTATTGTGTTGAAAAAAGAACTCATGAATAATTAGTAAGTTCTGCTAAAGTACTTGGACTGGTAGTAAGCCACAATGGCAGCATATCAGCTATTAAATAGTCTCAGCCTTGCCTTGTTTGCTGAAGGTCATTTGTGTGTTATACTGAAGTACAATAACATTCTCATTATTCTTTTCAGATCCCTCTTGGATTTCCCCCTTTTTTCCCCTCTGTAGGGCAATTTAAATGAAAAATAGAAGATGGGATGAAAAACAACCAGTGTTTAGCTTTCCTTATCTCTTAAAACTCTTCCTCTGTTTTCTGAGGATTATCGACTGTGGGAGTGCCAGCGTCTGCCCAAACATACACAATTCAAGGCTGCCCCAGGATTTTAGAATCTTTAGTTTCAAGTTTGTCAACCGCCACAAATAATAAGGATCAAAAAAAGTCACAGCAATTTCTCCTCCTGTATTTGCCCTAGTACTTTACGCCTAAATGGTGTTTGACCTTGCTTTTGACCTTGCTTTTGAATACTTGCTTATTCTAGTAATACCAACTAGAATACCAACTCTAGTTGCTTGTTTGGCTTCTGTTATTGTAGTATTTTTGTCTGGCCTGGCTCCTGTTACAGCTGGTTCTGCCTTTTTCTCCACTTGCTGATGAAGAGCCGGAAGATAAAAGCTTCAAGCTTACTTTCAACCGGCCTGCTAACAGTTCTCTTTTTCTTACCTTTATCTGCCTGTGCTCCCCTACAACCTGTATCATCTTTGAGTATGGCTTACAATAGGGGTAGGGAGGCGGAGGAGTGGCTGACAATAGATTAGCTGGGTGTTTGGGTCCTACGAACCATAAACACAAATATTATTTCTCTCTTTCCCCACAGCAGTCTGTAAAGATGTTTAAAAAATCTGATGCGAAGGGTAGCAGGTTACTTGAAATCAAAGTGCCATTTGTAGGGTTGTCAACCTCCAGGTACGAGCTGGCGATCTCCTGCTATTACAACTGATCGTCAGCTGATAGAGATCAGTTTCCCTGGAGAACATGGCTGCTTTGGCAATTGGGCTCTATGGCAATGAAGTCCCTCCCCTCCCCAAACCCCGCCTTCCTCAGGCTCCGCCCCAAAAACCTCCCGCCAGTGGCAAAGAGGGACCTGGAAATCCTACCATTTGGCATGGAGGGGGATGTACTGAGGTGGGGACATATGTCAAATTGCCCCTCCTCATTCTTTTCCCTGTGGACTTTCTCTGGCACAACAGGCTTCATTGGCAGAAGAAGGAACTGGGGGAGATTATTTTGTTGGTGTTGTATGACATTTTCTGCTCCCTAAACCCCCCAGTGGCCTGTGTCATTTTGCCCATGAGGCTACCACATCCTCTGTTAACAGCTTTTCGGAGGCCACGGAGGGCTGCTGTGAGAAAGGGGGCATTGGAAATCTCCATGTTTGTAAGCACCTTCTCCTCATGATTCCCACGCAAGAACAAATCATTATAATCTAGACGTTAACATGTTAAGTCTAGAAAACAATAAAAAGAACCCTTAGCATAAACTATGTTTTCATTTTTTCCATACATCCCAAAAAAAAAAAAAACCCCAAAAACCAAAAAACCCCAAAACCCTACTTTTAAAAAGATGTCTCAAATATGTGTTGGACCTGACAGGAGTGCTGAATGTATTTCAAAAACACCTCAGCATGACCTTTGTTACAAAAGCAGCAAGGAAATAAAGACCAAAGCATGCTTGCCATGTACTGTATCAAATGCTACTTATGTAACACAGAGATCTTGGTACTGTTAGATGATTTGTTAAGTAATAAACAGGTGAGAAAAGAAGAAAATGCCTGATCACTGAGAAAGTCAACCAAACTATGCCATCCTCTTAGAATAACGCCGGAAAGCCTGCAAATAGATTAAAAAATAGATCTTTAATACTGATTTTAAAATTGGTATCAGAAGCCACTTTGTTTTCGACTCATTCCCATTGACGCATGCAGCAGAATCAGATGGAACTGAGGTGGCAGAGTGCTGAGAGGATAGAAGGGACTTTGAACTGCAAGCAGAGGATCCCATTTTGGAATGCTCCCTTATGGGAAAAAACTCCCCACCAGTGACTGGGAAATAAGTAACATCGAGAGGAGGTAAATACTGTCTCCCTACTGTGCTCCTTTTCTATTTCCGGGGAGTTTTTCTTAATGTGAAGGAGCGGTGAGAAGTGGAATTTGTCACCTTCCGTATGAGGAGATGCATTCTGTTCTGTCACTTCAGCATTCTGCCACCTCATTCTCTGGCCTGTGCAAACTTGTTTCTATAATTCGGCAGAAGGGAGCTCTGAAAAGAGATCGCTGTACGAGACGATTTGCCAAAATGGTTTTTTCCCTTTCATATTATGATAGAATTTCAAAAGGAGCTCATCTCCTGTTTTCTTGTGCGTATTGGCTTCCAGACCTTCAAGCAATTTCACTCCTTTTGTTCCTGCCAGTACGGCTCAAATGCTGCCTCTCCTAGCTGATCTCTTCCATTACAAACCATGAGCTGTTTTCTTTTCAATAGTCCCTATCTCAAGTTAAACTACTCGCTCAGGCTAATTGTTAAAACACAGGTAAGAAAACACTGAACATTTTGTTCAGCCCTGCAGGTTAGGGTGAAGAGGGCTTGCTTGCTTACGTAGCACATGCTCAATACATGTATAGTGCCAATTAAAACTTGAGAGGATGTCATTTTTCAAAAAATGAATGCAACAGCCTGGGAAGCTAGTAATAAGGAAACCAAAGGGGTAATGAGCACGAAAGAAATTTTTTTAATCAACCTCAATACAGTAGAAAAGAAACCTTCAGTGATTCAGTGGCATGACCGGGCTTGCAATCTGGTTTTCTGGAATTAATGTTTGTGCAGAGCCAATTTAAAATTGTCCAAATAGGAAGTATCTCCACAACGCCGACATGCATTGAGCTATGAAGTGGTGTTGACGCAGGGTGGCCATGTAAAAAAAAATGTAGTCCAATTTTCTTCTGAATAGTTAGGTTTTCATATGGAGGTCAGAAAAAAATGAAGAAGAAGAAGAGTTGGTTTTTATATGCCGACTTTCTCCACCACTTAAGGGAGAATCAAACTGGCTTACAATCACCTTCCCTTCCCCTCCCCACTATAGACACTCTGTGAGGTAGATGGGGCTGAGAGAACTGTGACTGGCCCAAGGTCACTCAGCTGGCTTCATGTGTAGGAGTGGGGAAACCAACCCAGTTTACCAGATTAGCATCTGCCGCTCATGTGTAGGAGTGGGGAATCAAACCCAGTTCTCCAGATCAGAGTCCACCGCTCTTAATCACTACATCATGCTGGTTCACCGAGCCTGCAACCTCTATCCTGCAGAGTGTTGCAATCTGTTACTAGTGGGGCCACCTCGTTCTTTATATCATATAAACAGGCACAATGTGGAACAAAACTGGAGAGTGATTGTTTTGCGATGGTCATAACAATGGATTTGTGTTTCTTGAAGCATAAATAAACAAACCTACCAAGATTAAATTATTTCAATGTCTAGATGTTGGTTAAGCATCAGGGTACTTCAAAATGTTTTTGGCGTGTCATATACTCTGCTTTAAAAACCTTAACACACGTCAGCAGTAGGTTACGATGCCCTATTACTAGTCCCAAATGTAAACTGCCAATTAGAGCACTATCATACATAAATCAGCCGTAGCTCTGCAATGTGTATTTGTTTGAAATAGATTCAAAAAGCTATTGGCAATAGCCCAATTACTTATCCAGTGGATTTCTGCAATCAGTTGCTGAGTTCTGACCTACCAATTTTGGTTCATTGATCTATTAGAGCATTGCCAGTTTTGGTGACTAGCTGTAATGCATACAAAATATAGCAGCTCCAGGGTGAAAATGTAAACAGTGATCATTATTGGCACCAAAATTTTAAAACAACATGCTGAATATATGCATTTTCACAGCTCACAAAACTGAACCGTATTTCAAGGTGATCTTTCTTAGCCTCTTAACCTGGTCTTCTCATAATTTAACTAGCAAATATTAAGAGCTTATAAATATGCCAATTCGGCACCAAGGCAGCCTGCATTCTTCAAGGTATTAAAAAACTGATACACATTCATTGATTGCTGAAATTGACTTACCTTTTAAACAGTTAGATTCAAGTCCAGTAGCATCTTAAATACCAACAAGATTTTCAGGGGATAAGCTTTTGAAAGTCAAAGCTTCCTTGGACAGACATGAGTAGGGGGCTTTGACCCTCGAAAGCTTATATCCTGAAAATCCTATTGGTCTCTAAGGTGTTACTGGACTCAAATCTAACTGTTCTATCACAAATCAACATGGCTACTCTCTGAAACTTTTAAACAAATATATGTACACAGGAACATAAGAAAAGCCATGCTGGATCAGACCAAGACCCATCAAGATAAGATAGGTAAAATTGATTAAATACAGTAATTGACCAGCACAACAATAAAAAAGCAATCACAATACTACACAATTGTACAATAGTATAATTAGAGAGCTGTTTCACATTGCAACAATGATCTAGACCCATCAAGTCCAGCAGTCTGTTCACACAGTGGCCAACCAGGTGCCTCTAGGAAGGCCACAAACAAGACAGCACCTAATATAATAGGTATGCTCCTCTGATACTGGAGAGAATAGGTAAGCATCATGACTAGTATTCATTTTGACTAGTAGCCATGGATAGCCCTATCCATGTAGTTTACAATCCTAAACATAGTTTACAAAATAATACCATGAATCCCATGATAATTGATTTGACAAATCAACTAGGCTAGGAAATGGCAGGATGTGCATCATGCAAATGTGACCTTTACAAAAGCAAATTAGGAGTCTGACTGCAGAAGCGGGGGAACCTTGCTGCATGAACAAACCAATTGGCCAATAAAGACATTGCCAAACAAACCAATAGTTTTAAACATATACAAGTTTGTCATGTCGGCCAATGACAGTTTTAAACAATGGGCCAATCAATACACAGGCACCATCGCAGACTCCACACTATTTCCCAAGAGTCACAATAGGTAGCTGTGTTAGTCTGTCATGAGCAGTAGAAAAGAGCAACAGTAGCACCTTAAAGACAAACAACATTTCTGGCAGAGAAGAAGAAGAAGAGTTGTTTTTTATATGCCAACTTTTTCTACCACTTAAGGAAGAATCAAACCGGCTTACAATTGCTTTCCCTTCTCCTCCCCACAACAGACACCCTGTGAGGTAGGTGGGGCTGAGAGAGCTGTAAGAGAGCTCAGCCAAAGGTCACCCAGCTGGCTTCATGTGTAGGAGTGGGTAAACCAATCCAGTTCACCAGATTAGCCTCTGCCGCTCGTGTGGAGGAGTGGGGAATCAAACCCGGTTCTCCAGATCAGATTCCACTGCTCCAAACCACCCCTCTTAACCACTACACCACGCTGAGCTTTCATGAGCCACAGCTCATTTCTTCAGATACCATGAATCCCATGATCATTGAATCATTGAGGATCACTGAAATATTACCTCATTGGGATGATCATTGAGTCAGTAAAACAACATGAATATGCAAAACCACTTGAGCCAGTTTGAAACTCTCACTCAAAAAAAAGGAGCTTTTGTAAAATGTTCACAGGCACCATTTGCAATTGGCAATCCATTTGTGATTCAGGCCAAGGGAAGTTTGGCCATGGCTAATGGCCCAGGCTAGCCTGATCCCGTCAGACCTCAGAAGCTAAGCAGGGTCAGCCCTGGCTAGTATTTGGATGGGAGACTACCAAGGAAGTCCAGGGTTGCTATACAGAGGAAGGCACTGGCAAACCACCTCTGTTAGTCTCTTGCCTTGAAAACCCCATAAGGGGTCACCATAAGTCGGCTGCGACTTGAAGGCACTTTACACACACACAATCATTATCCTATCCTGCTCTATTGTGAAACACAGATGAGTGGAAGTGTGGAATATATCTTTAAAATAAATTACAATATTTATCTCGTATCTCATGCTTACAATTATTGTACCTCTTTTTCCAATTGACCTTGACTTCTCCTCGCCTTAAGAAACATTCCTGTAAGAATAAAGAGTTTACAATTTCAGAGATGTGAAATGATTTCTGAAACTTTAAAGGCAGCCTTTTTCTGATCTCTTCCAAAGCCTCGTAGTATATTCAGCTTCTACAAGAGCAGCTTAATTTAGCATCAGCTAAAAGGGGGGAGGATGAAGAATGAGTTGGTAGCCAGGCTGTATCTATACATCAGAGAGAAGAGTAATAATTAGAAATAATGTGTGTGATCAATAAGGCAAAGTATCTTGTCAGACTGCAGAAACAGCAGATGTTTGCATCTATTTTCTCTTATATTGCTGCCTTTGTTAATTTCCAGGACATATTTACAATGAAGACATTTATTTAATTAACATAGAAATATTGTCCAATTAGAATGAGCTTAGACAGCCAATATGGATGGTGATCCTTCTGTCGTTGACTATTTTGGTCTCAGTTCAAAAAGAGATATATGTAAGGCTGTGTTTCTTGTGTGCATCTCTCTCTCTCTCTCTCTGATTGCATGCTTTTTCATCCCATCTAGACACGGGATGACAGATTACAGACTTAACCCTTATGGAGAAAAGAGTCAAAAGGCGTATACTGATACCTACTGCAAGACCACAGGTACAAATAATGACACCGGGGTAGGATCAAATGTGGTTGGACATTGTGCTATTGCAATGATTTCCCTTGTGGAGCCAATGGGAGTCATCAAGAAGACATAGCTGGGCTCGTGCTCCGTAATTTGAGCAGTAATTCTACAGCCATTCCACTGGCAGAAGCAGATGCCCTCCCATTAGATTTCTCTTGCGATCCCCCAAAAGGCATTGCTGAGGGAAGGAGAGCTTTTGCAGACAAAAAGCCATATGAGCTGAGGAGGACTGCAGAGAGCAGGGAGGTCTGATGGTTGCACCTGTTCCTCTTCCATCAGCAGAACAGAGGTAGGCTATAACCCAATGAGTGTAAAACATTTCTAGTTACCCTTCATCCATACTGTGAAAAACTTCAACAAATTGCATTTGGGAGGGATATCCACTGATCCAAAGCAAATTTTTGTGTATTTTTAGTTAGGAAAATATTACCTCAAAATTCTGCTTGTGACTGCAGAGATTAGTGGGTCCCACAGTACCCAGGGTTTACATACACACTATACCATGAAGTGGAATGTCTATTTTGAGCAGATTTTGCTCTACTAAGCTGCTCAAATATCTCTTTGTAAGATATATATTCTCCAGTCCATCATTTCTGTTAACCTACTGACAACTAAACTTCAGTGCTTCCCTAGATCGGTTTTCCTTTGCAAAATCACATGGGGAGTTTTTTTAAACCCTAATATTAACCCGATGGATTACATTAGTTGGGGGGGGAAGCATCTCAGTGGCAAAATCCATATATTTGTGGAGTCATTTTTGTTTTGCCAAAGGAAACTGTAAGTGGTAAGTGGCTATATTTTGGGGACACTGAGGGTTTACCCATTTGCAGATGACAACATCCCCAAAAGTCAAAGTTATACAGATACTTTTTTGTTATTTCTACCAAAAACAGATGCAACCAGGGTTAAATTTCTCCCCGGATTCTTATTAAACATTTCTAAGGATCTTTAGTATCTGGTTCCGAATACGGCTTTTCTGCTTTGTTGATATATTTTTGTGAGGATATTCACCTAATGATGTTTTTGCCTATCTTATCTAATCTTGTATACTGCTATGGGAAATGAGGTGGGGTTATAACATGATAAATACATTTTTCTTTGTTCTTCTCAGATCTGAGGTAAATACAGACCACCATTTTACCAGGTGACATTTTACTCCAGAGCACACAAGAAGCTGATTACCTGTGCATTTGGTAATATGCAGACAATTTCCTCATAATCCCCATCCCCAACTATCAAATGGAAATGCTGAGAAACATAAATATAGTTAGATTCTTATTAGGGAACATTACAGTAAAATGTCCATCTTTGATCATCATTGAGAAGCAGCCTGAGAACAAGTAAGAACGGTGTAGCTAAACATGTTTCGTGTTAGGGCTCGATTGATGTGAACAATTATGTTAATTAAATAGTGTAATGAGACATCAGCATAACACAGGACTGAAATCTGTTCAAACCATACAAGCATTGCACTGTGTTTATTCTCTAGATGAAGAAGCATAAGCCTTTTTTTTTTTTGGTAGGTTGGATGAACAAAAAAGAGGAATGCAAATGTCTACTCTTCAGCCACTACTACCCATAAATTCTGCCATGGGCAGCAGTCACTGAATGATTCTCTCAGTGTGAGTAGTGACAACTTCATAAAGCCCTACTAAAATTAGAAGCTACTGTACATCAAATGAAACAGCATTCATTGCGAGGACTGCTGCTGCCAGCAAATTCAGATGAAGCTAAATTCTGTACTCCATTGTTAGCTCGAAGATCCGTTTTAAACTGAAGACCAGACCATTTGGTGATTAAGGCTAAAATCCTGAGGAGGGGGCAATCTCCGTAGGAGCCGGCGTGACCCCACACTGGCGTAGGTGCCACCTCAATCGTGGGGTAAAGTGGCAAACACACCGCTGTGGTGGTAAACATATCAGCATCCAGGAGCAATGAAGCTCCTCCAGCCCCCACCGCCAGCATGGAAAAGAACGGCCCCGCCGGCATGAGGGAGACATTCCTGGGGGTGGAGATGCCTTTTCTGGTGGCAGAGCCTTGCTTTTTTCAATGGGAATTCCCCCCTTTTCTTTTTAAATTACCTTTTTCCCCCTCCGCAGCAGCCGGGAAGCCTCAGAGGAGGTGGCATGGCTCCACCACTCCCAGCCGCCACGGATCTACCCCCCCTTTTAGGAATAGGCTGCCCGTCAGATTCCGTGTGAGAGGGATGAGATTATAACTGTATGTCAGAATTTATGGTAGCTGGCCCACCTGTAACAAGACCTTCGCTTCTGAAATACTTTCCGCCATCTGACAATAATCTCCATTTGCTATTCATTTTCAAGTGGTGCTTATTGGATTCCTAGACTTTTGTCATAACAGGAAAATCAATACAGTGTATTTTTAAAATGGGCAGTTAACTAAATAAACAGCAGGTCTATGCTACTATTCATGAAGAGCTTTCACCACAAATTATAGATTTAATATATCACTGGTGGGAAGCATCCAAATGTTGAGCTGCTTTGTATCTGAATCACTCATAATTAAACCGCAACCATGGCAATTGCATCCAATCAAGGCTGAAGCCTGAAGGTCAAAGTCAAAGAACTCTCTTAAAAGGTAAAGGTCCCCTGTGCAAGCACCGGGTCATCCCTGATCCCATGGGGTGACGTCACATCCCAATGTTTTCTAGGCAGACTTTGTTTATGGGGTGGTTTGCCAGTGCCTTCCCCAGTCATCTTCCCTTTACCCTCAGCAAGCTGGGTACTCATTTTACCAACCTCGGAAGGACGAAGGCTGAGTCAACCTTGAGCCAGCTACCTGAAACCGACTTCCATTCATATGGCTCTAACAAATGAAGTAGTGGCATACATATAATGCACGCTAACCATAACACTAATGGATTTTAGAAGCTGGAGTCAGAAATAACAGTTATAAAGAAGTCCATTTCGGTTGGGCCAAATGCAGAAAAAATGTTTCTGCTTAGTGATATCCAGCTGGAATAGGGTACCAGTAAATGAAATATGTTCACCTAGACTTACCATTTGTATCAAATTCTTACTTGCTCAAAAAAACTAAAATGAAAGGCTATAATCTTGAGAATATGTTGACTCTCATGGTTTTTTATTCTGTTCCAGTATAACTTGGAGCTTCTTTATAAATCTCTTCCTATTATACTCTTACCCATATATCTTCTTGCATAATTCATTCGTTTAAGTCTCTCTGCCATTTACATTAGGATTTTCAACCCTGCTACACTATCTGTATTCATAATGCAGATGAAGAAGTCTCCCCGGGAGTTACACAAAGGAGAAAAAAGCATCTTTTTGAGACCCAGGTCATGGTTTACATCATGACTATTGTTACATTTGTGCAATGCTTTGGCTATATCAAATCCTGTGTGGATTAGAAACCTTGATCTCCTTTGGTCTGTTCACTCATTCCAACACTAGGTAATGTAGTAAGGCTTGCTGTGTTCCCAATCCACCTTCAGGCCCCCAGATATACCTACATGCATAATAAAGTATTTAAATACTGACAATATTTAATAAGCACAGCCTATAATAATATCTATCTATCTATCTATCTATCTATCTATCTATCTATCTATCTATCTATCTATCTATCCATAATATATCTAATAAGCACAGTAATTTGAAGAGTAATTAATGTGTATGATTGCTATGTTAGGGTTGCCAGGAGGTGCCTGTCAACTGGTGGGACAGCTGTGGGTGGTGACATGGGGATGGTGACATCAGCTGTGCTGTCATGTCACTTCCCATAAAAAAATGAAAGAGACACAGGTAGCTCTAGGAATCACTGGAAATTCTATGGTTTTACCATAGTTTCCAGCAATTGCTAGAGCTACTCTATTTGACTTCTGGGTTGTTGGGGTTTTTTTGTTTTTGTTTTTGCTCTCTCTCTCTCTCTCTCTCTCTTTTTTTAGTAGAAGTGATGTGGTACCAAGCCAACATCATGATGTTTTCATTAGGGCTGTGCATTTGGTAAAACCTGAACCGAAAAAAAATGAAAAAATGCCATTTCGGCTTTTTTGGGTTCGGGTTTTACCGGATTCAAAAAAGGAGGGAAAATAGTCGAGCTAAAATGGGCGATTCATGGATAAGTGCCGGATAAGTCCCAAGGCGGACGGGGGGCTTTGTTAAGATCCTAGCTACATCACAAGCTGAGAGAGGGGAACTTCTGAGAAAAATGTTATTGCCCTAAGAGTAGCGATCATGAGACAGTCAAGGAATGACAGGAGAGAGGAGAGAAGAAGCTGAACTCACTATCCTGTCTAATTTTCTTCTTGCTGCCCCTTGCAGGGTCTTCTTCTTTTCTTCTTTATACACCAGACATTTCCTATTCCAACAACATTTATGGCCTTCTTCTAGCCTGAGGGCTGTTTTTATGCTGTGTATTGTTATGTGCTGTTCTATGCTGCCTGGTAGACTCTTGGTTTGTTTTATGTCTTGTTTTTATATATATTTTTATTATGTTAATAAGTGTTATGCTTGTTGTTTTCAAGATTTTATTGTATTGTTTTACTTTGTGAGCTTCCTTGAGCAGATCTTTAGAGAGGTAATGTATAGGGTTGCCAGGTCCCCCCTCTTGATCAGTGAGAGGTTTTAAGTGGCGGGGTGAACTGGTGTGATTACGTCACTTCCAGATTAACCCCCGGTAGCACCACATCGACACAGCCGCTTTAGCACTCAAACAGCCAGGGAAATGGTGTAATTGTGTGTGTGCAACCGTGCATGCACACAATTGCCACTCTGGAGCAGCCAGAAAGTCTACCTTTTATTTCAGGGTTGTTGTTTTTTTAGAATAGTCACAGAGGAGAAAATAGTTATTGCCTTTTCCCTATTGACTCTCTCAGCCTTCAAAAGAAATGTCTTTAAGGCCCTTTGTATCTCTATGTGTTTCTGCCTCATATCTCTGTAGCATAGAATGGCAGCAGTGGCAGATGATTCCTGGATTTAAAATGAAAACTGAAAATCGTTCCAATCAGATTACTGTAAATGAGTCTAAACCAAATGACTTTGGGGACCATCCATTCAGATCAGAATGACCGACAGCTTACCACTGTAAACCCATCAGTCCTACCCAACAAAACAGAACATTTGACTAAGAAATATAAAAATAGCATCTTCTGGAGAAAGAAGGGAAGATGGTTAATCTGCATAAGAAAGGCTGAAAAGAGAACAAATCTGCATTTCAACATCACAAATGCAAACTCATTCATAGGATGCAAGCCATAGACAATGTGTCTAGCCCAAAAACAAACAACAGTTATTCACAAAGCATATTATTTTACAAATCTGCATTTTCCCTTTTCCTGAGGAAATGAAATTTCATTTTCCAGACAAGTACATCATTAATGTTTCATCAAGAGAGCTTTTTGATTACTTTGTTAATTATCCTTTTCTCATTGTAATAAATAGTTTGCACATTCTGAAAATGACTTCTGGTTTAACTAGAAATTATTAGCCCAAAGTCATAAATACTATGCAATGAAGTGCATATAATCCTAGTTTTGTACTCATCAGTAGATAAATACATGTGACCATTTATCAGATGGTAACTTCTCATGATATGTATAAAGCTGTTCGGTAAACTGATCAGTTGTACTGTTCAGAAAATGTGAGAAAAATCTTACCACATTAGACACCTGTGAGGCAGGTGGGCTGAGAGAGCTTGAAGAGAATTGTGACTAGACCAAGGTCACCCAGCTGGTTTCATGTATAGGAGTGGGGAAACAAATCCAGTTCACCAGATTAGAGTCCGCTACTCATGTGGAGGAGTGGGGAATGAAACCTGGTTCTCCAGATCAGAGTCCACCACTCTTAACCACTGGCTCTCTTGTTTGTGTGTGATCACTTGTGTGTTTGTTTTCAAAGTACATTTCAGAGATTGTGAAATTCCCACTACACAGGGTTCCCAGGACGTCCTCTACCATCCTTGTTGTGCCCACAGTGCCCCACATGCCCACAGCCATCCCATACCACCCTAACTGCAATTGTCTTGTTTGTGGGCTTCCTAGAGGCACCAGGTTGGCCACCTTGTGAACAGACCACCAGACTTGATGGCCTTGGTCTGATCCAGCATGGCTTTTCTTATGTTCTTAACTGGTGATTCTTCAGCTAATGGGAAGGCTGACAGAGGAAAGATTCTCTCTCTTTCCACATTTGCTTCCCCATCCTTCACCTTGGATACTGATGCAGAATCAAGAGCTGCAAGAAATTCAAGGAACAAGGAACCCTGAGAAATGTCTAATATATTTAAGAGCTCCTGCTGTCTTGGACATTGCTAAAGCAGTGTCTCAGATGCTAAAGGAAAGGGAGACTAAGGCCATTTATGCATGGATCAATTTGCTGCTCACTCAAAGCTCTTTTTTAAAATCTGCCTTTTAAAATGCTTATTCACAGCACCGAATCAGACGAGAAAGTACGATGTTGATTGGAGCCGTGTGTTATGCAATGATATCCCAACGTGCAGAACTTTGCTCCGAGAGGGCTGGGTTATCTCAATGGTGTTCCTCCCACAGCCATTTACCCACCTTTTGGAGTGGGGAGGCAAGTCTCTTTCCCCGCTCTCTGTTGTCCCACACATGCACGCAGTGTGGCGCCCCCCCTCACATAAACCTGTTTTCCGTAAGTGGCGATCTCGACTATGTCGTTCCATAACTTTTTTTAATTTCTCCGATAAAATAATGATCTATGAATAAAGTAACACATTTGATTTTTGGAGTCTTCCTAAGCACACAAATCACCTTGGGGTTGGCGCCAGCTGCGGTTTTTATGCGGCGGGCTGCCGGCGAAAGGTAGCTTTCCCCCCTCTCCCTTGCTGGTGTGATCCTGGGAGCCGGAAAGATGGACTCTGTGAGAGAGGGGGGTTACAAGGGAGAGGTTTGCTGAGCATTACAATAAAATGAGATTAAAAATCGCAAGAAAAGGAAAAATATTTTGTTTTGAATGGGAGGTCTTGCCTTGGATTTGCTGTTCTCTAGATGCACATTTCCCCCACCTGAATTCTCAAAACTCAAAAACAAGCACCCCTGCTTGTTTTGAGAATTCATGGGGGGAAAATGCATCTACAGAGCAGCAAATCCAAGTCAAAACCTCCCGCTGCTGCTAGACTATGACGAGGAGTCTGGGATAGGCCGCTTGTGTCCTCCCACTTCCCCGTGGCTCCTCGGGCTTGGAGAAGGCGTTGGGCACAAGGATGCCGTTGACCTGCCAGCCTCCTCTGCCATACTCAGCTCCCAGGTGTGGAAGCAGCGGCCAGGGCATAGTGCTCATGGGGTGGCTGCAGGGCGCTAAGGACTTTGTTGTCCTTTTTTCTCCCCGACAAAATAGCGATATACCGATAAATTGGTACCGTGCTTTGGATTTGCCACTCTCCAGATGCACATTTTACCCAAAGAATGTTCAGAAGTCAAAAACAAGCACCCCTACTTGCTTTGAGAACTCACGGGGGGAAGATACATCTACAGATAGAAGGGGGGCATGGAACTGTGGAAAAGAGTGAAGCAGGAGAAGAATATGCTGCATGGCAGTGGAGAGATAGCAATATATCGATAAAGGAAATGAAATAATATTAAAAAATAATGGCAAGTTGTTTGCATTCCTCCCTCGACAGCAGGTTCGGAAAGGGGATGGGGTGGGGAAAAACAGGTAGGCGGTACAAAGGCGGGGGGAAGACCTGGGTGGGCGGAGGAGAGGTGGGGACAAGATCATTCACGGCTTTAGTTATTCATGCAGCCTGGCGCATATTCTTCGCAGCCACTGTGGGGCGGTCCAAAAAAGTCACGTTAGAAGTGCTTTTCCAAAATGCGCAGTTTGTGAGCAGTGGCTGCACACTGGCGTCTGATTCATCGATTTCCTGTGCAAAACTAAAAACAAAAACAAAAAACTGTGGGGTACTACAGCATGGACCGCGCAGCAAATTGCCATGCATAAATGGCCTAAAGGAAGCCATGGGGGTAGAGAGATAGCATCCATTTGGCCCACTGGCCTGCCTGTCACTGGAACAAACTGCTGGAAGAGCTGCCAAAGTTTCAGTGTGTTCCTGAGGGGTGGGGTGAACCACGGCGGCTGGGATGGCACAGCTGAGCAGCCTCCTCAGAGGCTTCCCGGCCACTGTGAAGGGGGAAAAAAGCCTTTTTTCCCCAAAATCAAAACAAGAGAAAAGCCTTTTTCCCCCATAGGGAAAAGCGGGCCTGTCATAGTCATAGGGCGAAAACTCATGGTCGCTTTAGCTTCCTTTATTTTCTGTTTCAGCCAGGATTCAGCCAGGATCGAACACATGCATTTTGCTGAACATGTGTTCGATCCTGGCTAAATCCTGGCTGAAACAGGGAATAAAGGAAGCTAAAACGACCATGCGTTTTCGCCCATAGTGACGTCCTGGAGGACCACATAACAGGTGTAGATCATCTAACCCAGGAAAGATTCCATACCATGTCCATGTCTGAATCCAAACTTTAAAAGGATCTATACACTTACAGTACAATCCTAAGCTGAGTTACACCACTGTAAATCCACTGAAGTCAATTAATTTAGAAGGGCTTAACTATGCTTAGGATTTCTTTCTTAATCTCGTACAAGAATACCTGAAATTATTTAACCACTGCTCTATGCAAAAACTCCTCTAAAACAGGAGACTGGATACTGTCCGATAGTTATTCAGATCCATACCTTCTGAAGATGATTTCTTGACAGCTTTTTCCAGGATCTAAGAAACTGTTCTTTTTCCAGAGAGCTATTAATGATGGGTGCCACTGATTGAGTCAGTCCTCCTTTTGCAACTTTGCAAGCTATGGAGGGCATGGATCAAGAGAACAAATGGTAGGTGCTATATCACCAAGTATTTTGTGCACATCCTCCGATGGAATTAATGGAAAGGTATCCATGACAACCTAATAAGCAGGAACCTCAAGAATATTCAGTATAACTGTCATTAAAATAGAACCTAAGTCAGGTCCAATACAATAAATTTTATCCACACAATATTAGCAAATTCCAGCTCTTTGGGACATCATCAGTCCAGTCAACTAGAAAATCCCCTGTGCTGACAGGGAACCACTCAGGGCCATCTTTCTCTGGTGACAGACCATTCTAATTGCTACCCACCTTCTTTAGTCTAAACCTTTCCAGAAAATTATCTGTCCAAGATCATATTAATTTCCACCACCTCAGATCAAGTGATTCACACCCTGCAGAGAACACCAAACTGAGAGTATGCATAAGAACAGATATTACCTGACAAAGCCTCATGGTAGTCATTGAAACCTGAGCTGTGCCAGATGGCAATGCTTCAGTGTGGGTGTTGAAATCCTCTGCTACTATCAACTTGGAGGGTTCCAACACCAGTGCCCAAGACTAGCTCATCCTGCACAGGAAGGGAGATTCTGG
Organism: Euleptes europaea; assembly: GCF_029931775.1. Lineage (NCBI taxonomy): Eukaryota > Metazoa > Chordata > Lepidosauria > Squamata > Sphaerodactylidae > Euleptes > Euleptes europaea. Next base: position 62,101,362 of record NC_079319.1, read on the forward strand.
GTGGGAATCTAAACAAGACTTAATCCACTTAGCACATCAAACGATCCCAAAGGTATGGGAGTGGAAACCTGAAGAATAAGCCTACTTTATATTTTATATTATTATTTTTATTATTTTTCAAATTTATATCCCACCCTCTGTCCCAGTGAACCAGGCTCAGGGCGGGTAACAACCATTAACATACATAAAACCATCAACATCGATAAAACATCAGCGACATCCCTAAAAACATTGTAATACAACCATAAACAGGTGGCCTTAGAAAATGCCCAGATGCCACCGTGTGACATGAATTCAGCAGGTCCGCGCCCCACAGATGTCAAGAGTGAGGGGGAAGGATGGGGAGGCCAGTAATGTTGGATCCACTCGCAGCTGTCCTCAGTTATAGGCTTGGCAGTAGTTCCGTTTACTTCAGATTAATTTCCAGTGTTGTTATTTTTTAAACAAATTTCTATTCCATTCATTTTTGTGATTTCTTACAAACGTAATTGTAATCATTTATGTAAGGAAATTGAGAATACTATCGTTCTTTTTTTCTTTTCTTTTATAAGGACAAGGAAAATCTTAAAGGGCAGCCGAAGCAGCACACAGACAGCAATATAATATCTCCATCTGAAGAGCTGTATTAAAAGGCCTCAAAGTGTTAGAGACCTGGTTGCCAGTGAACTTGCCATCTGGGAGGTGAAGCTGAGTCTCTCAACTGGATTCACAGTCCTTTACTCGATTCTTCAAAGGCTTATAGACTAGGTTTTCCCTGTCCCTCCTGTGACCATAAAGCCTTTCTTTTCTTTGTTCATTTGTCTGGTCTTGAGAAGTGGAATGATTTCAATGTATATTCATAAATCAAGCATGGGCATTGCTTAAGAATATAGAAGTGTCTCACTACACTGGAGTTTGACTAATGCCTTAAAAAATCTCCTCATGTTAAGATGGGAAGCATCTGTCAGTCTGAGACCAGGTTTGCACCATATTTGTGGGTTTGGCCCATAGAGCATGACTAAATTATTCCCACCAACAGCACTACTGCTGCAACAAAGAGGTGGGAAAAGTACATATTGGTTTTCTGGGTCTGCTCGCTTCTTTTTCCAGTTAAAAAGCATTGCAGAGGATATAGTGGAAATGTCCTACAATAACCGACAGAGCATTCCTCAGGCGGGAAGAGGACCGCAGCGGCTGGGATGGCACAGCTGATAAGCCTCCTCAGAGGCCTTCTGGCCTCCAGAGGGGGGAAAAAGCCTTTTTTCCAAAATAAAAATAGGAAAAAAGGCTTTCCCCCCATAGGCAAAAGCAGGATTGCGCCACCTAAAAAGGTAGCGCAGGACCGCCATCATCCTAGGAGGCATTCTCATGGCGAAAGGAGTTTGGAAGATGCCTAACGGCTACTCTGCCCCTTGGAACAACCCAGGAATGCCTCCCGGGATGCTGACGCAGGGACTTGCTCCGGGAGAATGCTGGTGGGAGGCTCTGCTGGTGCCCAAGCCCTGCGCTGCAGCCATGGTCCAGGGGGACTAGCATAATTGGCACTACACTGGCGTCCATGGCAGTTTGCATGGCACAAGTGGGATGGACACTGGCATCGGGGTCACGCTGGCTACTAAGAGCATTCCTCCCCCCACTTCAGGCATGCACTGTGAGCCTGTTTGCAGCAAGTTATATTGCAACATATAAAATCGTAAAACTGTAAAAATTGCAAAACAGATTTTAACAGAATATCAACTTTCCAAAGCAAATGTTTTTGTAACAGGAATTCATTATCAACCTCTATGGGGAAAAACACTTGAGCGTCTGTAAGAATACAGTGTATGATTGCAGGAATCTAAGAGCTTGTGGCTCAGCTGTGGGTTTTTTATTTTTTTATTTTTTCACTACAACTTACAGACACTACAACTTATAAGTAAAAATAGACCTGATAATTAAATGTTCAAAAAAAGTGCCCTTTGAAGGGGGGGAAAATGCTTTGAAGCAGCATGTATTTCTGCCATGGCAACCTTCCAGTCCATAGAGAGAATAAAATTAGGTAATAGAAAACTAGTCATAGAGCGCAGAAAAAAATTAAAAAGCTTGAAAAGCATTCACTTAACTGTTTGGGAAGAGAGGGGGAAAAAACCTTTTAGCCTCTCAGGTATGAATGCATGAACTGAGCAATGAAAAATGAAATGTTCTTGCTTTGTCCTTTAAAAATGAAATGGTCTTGCTTGTAGGTTGGGTAAGCTGCAGGAAAAGTTTTGTTCCCTACATGGCAATTTTTCAGAGTCAACAATAGCTGAAGATTCTCCAGCAGTAGATAAAAGACAAAACACAGCACACAGCTTCCATACACAAAGCCGTTGGCTTCTCAGCCATTTCCCTACACTGTGTGTGTGTGTGTGTGTGTGTGTGTGTGTGATAGCGAGAGAGAGAGAGAGAGAGAGAGAGACAGAGACAGAGACATTTGGACCAAACTAAGTCGTTGTTTGCTAACATAATTTTATGATGGTTTTATGATGGTTCCATGCACAGGGCCTACAGAAGGATAAGCAAAAACAGTGGCTTACGGAGAGCACCGAGGAGTTCTGGGGAAAAGAGGAAGGTAGGAAACCAATAGGGTGTTGAATCATATTTTGTATGACAGCGCTGCCAAGTCACAACGGACTTATTGTGACCCCAGCAAGGGGCTTTCAAGGCAAGCAAGAAGCCGAAGTGGTTTGTCAATGACTTCCTCTGTAGAGTCTTTCTTGGTCATCTTCCATCTAAGTACCAAACCTGCTTAGCTTCAAAGATCTGACAAGATCAGGTTATACCATGCCACCTTCCCTCTGGCTGAATCATATTATAATATGGAAAAGTTGCCAACTTGTCACCATCAAAAGCAGTTAATCTGCTTAAGGCCATAATTATTATCTTTTCCCTTACCCAGTGGCAACATCTTTTTTTAGAATAGGTACTTCTTCAGAAGTACTTCGTTAAAACTGCAAACTTAAGCAGAAACTAAAAACTTTCTCTACCCCCCCTTGAAGATGTTTAATTGCATTTTGTTCATTTACCAAATATTCTGGATATGATGTATATCACATTTATACTCCAGACTGGCAGGGATGCTTACAGCCACCTAGAGATTGGGCCTGATGTGGGGGGGGTGGCTACCTTGGCTGGCCAACCAAGATCGGTAGTAAGGGGGGCCCAGGGGGGGCTCAGCAATGGGCAGACGGGATTCCCCCCTGTGAGTTTTGTGGGCCCCCACTTGTACTTAATATTTGACAGTGATTTACATGCAGCTCTTCTTACTACTTGGCCATTCTTAACAGCAGGAACCTTGAGCATTATTTTTCAAAACTGAGTATTTTCAGTATTATTTTGAGTATCTTTCATACCAGTATTCCAGATACACACCCATTCAAAAGACACTTCTTTCAGTAAACCAGTCTCCCTGAAATGGGACAAGATATGGAATCAGATTATATAGATACATATCCTGCCAAGAGAAAACACAGCTACCTGTTACTCTGTGCTTGTTGTATTTTCCAACAGCTGCCTTTGAACATTGTCATCCATCAAAACACTTTTTGGCATTTGTTTTTGCATTAATAAATTCTCTTGTCTAGTACTGGTTTTCTAGTACTGGTTTAAAAGATGTCTCTCTTTTACTTTCTTGGCCCCTATATATGATGCCTTCCACTCTCAAGAGGGAAATCTGACAGCTTGCTATTTTGGATGACATTCTGGTATAAAGGAGAGTTAGGAAAGACACTGTGCTTTAGACCCAAAAAGTATTATAGATCATGCTGTAATTGACAGACCTCTTTTATGCTATAGAAAGAGTGAATTCTATGGAATGACTTCATAGCCAGCAGTTCTGCAAACCTGTGCACTTTGTGCTATCTTCTGAAGGAAGGAATGATTTAAAATTGAACTGATTGTATAACATGCTGATAGAAGACATTAAATTATGTTTTTATTAATTCCATATGTTTCTACTTTAAATGCAAACTTATGTTATTGCTGAATTTTGAACAAAAAATAATAATTTATTCCTAGAAATATTTTACTTGGCAGAGTAACAATCTATTTAGTAACCAAGGTTCTGTTCCAATAATGAAATCATCTTTACAAAATATTAAAAACTATAATTTAAATAATAATACGTGTAAGCCAAGTAATAAACGACTGGCAAGAGCAACAGCATAAAACAGAATTTCAGAATCATTTAAAACCATTTAAAAAACCAATACAAATGTACACAGAGCAACAGCATAAAACAGAATTTCAGAATCATTTAAAACCATTTAAAAAACCAATACAAATGTACAGTCTAGGGGAAATAAGCTATATAAAACAGCTAAGAGCCATCTGGCCATCTGGGCCTTCCTAGCTAGAGGGTTCTACAGAATCAAGATCATTTATAAGCTTAAAAGGCTTAGAAAGTCCAAACCCACTCTTTAGATTATACCCTAATACACAGTGGTAACAGTTCTGTGTTACGTGTGTCCTCTTCGTCTAGTGAAAGGGAAAAAATGCACTCCAGGATCTCAGATTTAGGGAATCTACTCCCAAGTGGGAAGGTGCACTTCAGTCTACCAATCACCCTAGGGTTCATGTTCCACACATCTGAATACCCAGATCATGTTTTACAACAGCTATCAATATGGTCCTCCCTGGCTGATAGGCAGATGGTTCTCTCTCCTTTGAAGTTCATCTCTGCTCATTGACTTCTTTGTGCATTTTGTGCTTCTCTTCCCTGGGAAAACAAACAGCTGTCAGGATCCCAGGAACCCCCTGATGTGGTTCAAAGCACCTTGCATCTCTGAATAGCAACAGCAATGAACCAAGCAAGTACCGTATCCACACCCAAGTAATTGTAACAAGCCAAGGCTGTAGATATCCCTGGTGACTCTGGTTTCCTAAACTGTGAACTCCAACATAGAACAGGTATGAATAGTTTTTCATTGTGCAAATGTTTTTCATACACCAGGCAACTGAGACATAGGGTTGCCAGTTACCTGCTTGAGCTCGGAGATCTTCTGCCTTCACCTCTTGTTGCCCACCACCACGCTGTGTGATGTTACACTGCTATAGGAATCACTGGAAACCTTATGGTGAAAGCAACTTACCATAAAGTTTTTGGCAATTCCTAGAGTGGTGTGATGTCACTTCTGGGCTTTCCCTGGAAATGACTTAACACTGTCATGACCCCCCTCATGTCCCCACCACCTCCATACTCCTGCCAGTTGCCAACCATTGGTTGATCATCCTATTAAGATAGTTTCCTCTTTTAAAGGCTCTGGTATCATAGGGCCTTGAATTATTCAGAAAAGTGGCATTACACAGATACAAAATAATGGTACACTACCATCACTGCCACAGTAGTCTGCAAAATGAAGGTTATCCCTTGCTCTGACACATCTATATTGAATTTTCTTCCCTGTGCACAATGCCTGTCATTCCTACCATTTCGTTGTCTGCAGGTTATTGTACTAGTGAGCCGTTTAGGCTCTGAATGGGTTATAGCATATCAGAAGATTATAATATAAACTGTACTATATTTTGAAAGATTGTCCATGATAGCATTGCTCACAAATAATTCAAGTCGATATCCAGTCTTACAGTTTTTACGCTGTGACCACAGCCTGATGCACAATTATGCATTCTTAAGCCTCACTCATTTCATGGGATTTATGTAGCTAACTGGATATTTAATTATAGGATTTTAGGATGGTGAACCATTTCCTAAAAATACATACTAGTTTGGAGTGGTTTTATACTTTTTTGGGACAAATATTAATCTGAAAGCAGTTTCTCTCACAGTATTCGCCTTCTCAAAAATAAAACTATCCAATTTTTTTTGCAAATCTCAAAGACTAACATTAAAACTGGGAAGGAAAGATTGGAAGGAACATCTTTGCCAGATGTTAACATCTTTGCTGAACATTTGCTTTTCCCTTCCTGTTGTAGGTATAAAGGTTGGATATGGCCAGAGCTACAAGTTTTTGGCATGAGCCAAAGGGCATGAGGCAAAGGTCTCCTGGTGCTTTGGATCTTAGCCCATGGCTTGCAGCCTGTGCTTTTGGATGAACCAGCCCACTGTATGCAGGGCTGGTCCTAAATTTGGTGTTGCTTTTTTGTTTACCTGTTATTGGTTGGTGAAGAAGAAAAAGAAAAAGAGGAGGAGGAGGGGGAAAAGGAGGAGGAGGAGGAGTTGAAGTTGGTTTTTATATGCTGATTTTCTCTACCTTTTTTAATGAGAATCAAACCGGCTTACAATCTCCACAGTCCGCCGCTCATGTGGAGCAGTGGGGAATCAAACCCGGTTCTCCAGATTACAGTCCACTGCTCTTACCCATTATACCACTCTTGCTCTCATAAATTATACTTTTATTGTTGTAGGTTTCTTACAGCCCATTCCTGAGGTTGGGGGCTGAAAGTGGAGTGGAGGTAGCATAACCCCACTGCCAGCGTAAGTGCCCTCTTACCATGGCATAAGAGGCACTTACTCTGGCAGTGGGGGCAGTTCCATCGGCGCCTGGGCACTGCGGAGCTACACCGTGCTCCTCTGACACCACAGCCTCTCGAACCTAAATCCCAGAAGAGAAATGCAGCACCCGTGTGTGTGTAGGGGGGGTGTTCCCGGGGCGTTCCCAGGGCGGAGCTGACTGTAGGTTTTTCTTGACGCAGCATCACTGTTTTCAATGGGGCTTCCCCCCCCCCCCATTTTTGATTTATTTATTGAAGTGGTTTTTGAACCTTGCAGCAGCCAGGAAACCTCTTTGGGGGCGGTGCCGCAGCCACGTCATCTCTGGCCACTGCAAGGCTCAGGAACGAGCTGTATGAGTCCCTTCAAAGAGAAAAATAAGATACAAATATTTAAACAAACAAGCGCTATTTTTGATGCGTAATTTATATAGCCTAACATATGGGTTTTGATTTCAGTTTTACACCATGATGGGCGAACTCTGCTGTTCAAATCATAATTTGTTCACAAATTATTAGTGTCACCCTCGCTCAAACAGGATTATGTTTTTATCAGGCATTCAAAATTGTTCTGCCTTATAATATGAATACGGCAGGCATTTATTTTTCTATGGCTGGTCATGTACATTTTCATTGCTCATTTTCAAGCATTTCGTTTGTAAAAATTTACTCACCGCTAGTTGTGTACAGTGCCAATTCAATACACTGCTGGACTGGAGTCCAGAAATGCATACCAGTTTTTTTGTTTTGTTTGTTTTTTAGGACAAACTGAATTTTTTATTATGAACAGTCACAGGGTTGCAGAGAACAGTGGAACTTGCTGTGTAGAGTTCCCATGGGCTGCCGTCTTAGCTTGCTGGACATTCAACTGCACCACTGTTGATGTCATCAATGAGGTCGCGGGGATGTCTCCCATCAATATTGCAGCCAACGGACTGGGCAGTTCCCAGGATCTTCTTATTGGTTCCAGAGAGCTCCCTCGCCAAGGACCTGTGCCGCATTTGCCTGGCAATGCTCACGATCTCATCATGTTGCCACTGTGCTTAATGTTCTTCTGCTTCTTTTGGTCATGGGGTGGCTCCTTCAGAGCTCTGATAATCAAGGCAGAGGCTGATGGGACCACTTCAATCTGAGCTTGCCTGTTCTGGATGGTCAGCTTCACAGTAATTCACAGCTTTTTCCAGTCACCGGTCGCTTTGGCAATGTCATCCCGAACCTTTTTGGGAGACAAACCCAGGGGTCCAATTTTAGGAGCCAGAGCACTAGTGGCACCAACTTCAGCTCCAGTGCATCTCAAGAACATGACTTTAATCTCGTTGGGGTCGAACTTGGGCGGCATGGCATCGCGAGGAGCGCTGGGCTAAGCGAAGGATGGCAACGGATACAGGGAGCAACGAAGCCTCCCTCTTTGTCGTAAAGATGGCAAGAGCTGCATACCAGTTTTTATGCTTTGTTACCAATGTTTTAAATTCACACGAGAGAAGTGTTAGATGAGCATTCTCAGAAGGAGGCAAATCTCTGTGCAGTTCCCTGTCATTTTGACTAATTTTGTGGGTTTCCTGCCCTGTCCTGTTTACTCTTCATTGAACATAATTCAGCTAATATAGCAGGGAGCCTCGTTACTTGTGGGGAATTGGCTGGTTTTGTAGCAAATCAGCACTTATCACAGCAGGAGGAAGTTTTCATTTTACAGTACTTCACTTTAATAGATGATAATTACAAGTTTCACAGAACACCACAAGTGGATATGTAAATATGTAGTGTTTCATTAAGAGGAAAGTTATGAACAGAACACCAAGTAGGCCCTTTATTCTGCATCCCCAGCTGCCTGAAATCATTTTAATTAAAAAATAGAAAATATTATTCCTGTTTGCCTAGAGTACACAACTGTAGAACTATACGAATTATCTTGAAAATTTGATGAATATCTGAATGATATAAACTCTCCCTCATGCATGCCCTAGATTATCCATTGCCATGCTTAGGCTGAGGGCAGAGCCATAACTACCTAATTTTGCACCCGAGGCAAGAATCTAAAATTGTGTCCTCCTATATTTTCATAGTCGTTATTTCGATAGAAAAGTAAATATATAAATAATAAGAATAATAACAACACAAGGTTTGTTTTAGCCATAATATATATTTTTTCTGTGCCCCTCAGTTTTGTGCCCCTGTTACAGCTCTGGCAGAGGGTAAACAATTTAAGTCCCACTGATTTTAGTGGGAGAGATTTAAAGACATGATCGCCATATTGACTCAAAAGGAAGACAATCTAGAATGTAAGACAACCCCCTCCCCCAAATACGTTATGCACAATAAAAATTATGACTGGGCATAACTGAAATTTATATACTGATTTAAGACAACCTCCTGATTTGATGGCACAGCTGGGAAAAATCTAGTCTTCCATTTGAGTAAATACTGTTGCTCGAAGGCTATAAAGTATGCGACTTTAACTATGGGTGGAACAGGCTGCATATGTTATGTGTTATTCCTTTTTACAATGAAGAGATTAAAAATTAAGAGATAATCAGGTTTTCACAGAAAGCCGATAATCTGCATATGTTAAATCAGTTCATAGCATGACAATTAAAGACATTTATTCAGTCATTTATTTATTTATTTATTTATTTATTTATTTATTTATTTATTTATTTATTTCAATTTCTAGCCTGCCCTCAATCCCCAACCAAGGCTGGGCTCAGGCCGGTAACAACAAATTCCTTACAATAAAAAGATTTAAAAAGTCAATATCATCATTAAGGGTATTAAAACAATAATAATAAATTAAACCACCAGTGGGGCACCATCACCTTGCTATAGCCTTTTTCTCACCACAAGTGGCACAAGTGGCACAAACTTGTTGACAACAGAATTTAAAAGCAGCACAAAAACACAATACCAAAACTATAAACATAGTTCAGAATACAATAACAAATTAACATCTAACTTCCATCAAAGTCCCTTCTGAAAAGCTTAGCCTTCCACTAGAAGACTCTTCTTGACTTCCTTAGTAAGCCCGTTCCACAAAATCAGAGCCACTGCAGAAAAGGGCAGAAACCACCAAGTGACAATTGAAAAACATTTGCACAAGAGGACAGGAAGAATGAAATTCTGAGCAAGGACAAAATTCTGAGAAGACCAGATCAATCTTGCATAATGTCTATACACATTTTTTTTTTAAAAAAGAAGTTGTTTCTGAGTCATCATTTTTAAAACAGCTGCATTTTGAGCTAGTAAAACATACTCTCTGCCTTTATTTCTGGTAAATTTCATTGCTGAAGAGAAAGGGATGTATTTTACAGTTCACATATATTGTACATCATTAGAGTTACCCGGTCCCCCCCTCTCCTCCAGCGGGAGATTTTGGGGGTGGGGATCCCACCCGTGTGACCGCGAGCAACGCAATCCCATCACTTCCGGTTTACTTTTGGAAGCACCGCAGCACGATGGGACAATTTACCACTCAAGCCCCCATTTGAGTGGTAAATCGTCCCATCATGAGCAATTGCTCACCATTCCAAGCCTCCTGGCAACCCTATACATCATCCAATTACAGAAGTTTTTACTCAACAGAGTCTCAGTATATTCATCTGGGCAACATTGCTCTTTTAAGTTGTTAGGCTGCATTGCTGTTTTAAATTATACAATTACATTTGGGGACAAGGGTCTGAATATAAGGCACATGATCCAATATTTTTGCTGACATTGAGTTGATATGAGTTCAGTCAATGCTTCACTGGGAGACCTGCTGGAAACTGCTGCGTATGCCACATTGAACTCCATAATGGCAGAAAGGTGGAATGTGTGCAACTGGAGATGTATTTGTCATTCACTGAATAATGTCATATTTATAACATACTAAATAGCTCTGAATTTGAACATTCTGGACATTTGGAATCTCATTGGCTTCTACAGCCTCAGAAATAAAAATGAAACATCTTCTCCAGACAGCATGGCAGCAAGATTAGTAGCATCAGCAGGTAGCTTAATCTCTCTTTGGTTGTGGAGTTCCCAAGGTGAGGAGGATTAGAGCAAAATCTATGATTGATATTTGCCTGTACTTAGTGGTGCAAAATGCCATCAAGTCACAGCTGACTTAGGGTGACCCTGTAGGGTTTTCAAGGCAAGAGACAGAGGTGATTTTCAATTGCTTGACTCTGTGTAGTGACTCTGGACTTCCTTGGTGGCCTCCCATCCAAGTACTAACCACAGCTGACACTATTAGCTTCTGAGATCTGATGCCATTGGGCTAGCCTGGGCCAGATCCACTTCCGAGATCTGACAAGATCAGGCTATACCATGCCACCTTCACTCCCAAGTTTGGCATAGGCAGGGAAAGGGTCAGATGTCTGAGGGGACCCTTTGAGAAGACAGGTTCTCTTGCTTTATAGGGGGGAATGGCTACCTCCTATTGCTCTGAATGAAACCACAAACATTCTGAAATACTGATGTAAAAAAAATTCAAGCCCAAAGTTTCATCAATCTGAATTTCGAATACACTTTTTTGGTGCTGGTGCACATACCTAATATAAATGTAAGTAATTCTTTTTGCAAAGAATTTTTTTCCCCTCAAGTTGTTCATGAGGTATCTGAAACATAAATGGATAAGAACCCCAGTTACTGTGATTAACTGAATTAACTCTGCTGGAAGACCTGAATTGAGTTTTAATTCAACTGACAGACACATTTAAATTCACTGAAACCAAGAAAGAAGCATGTCTAATTGCAATGGATTAGTTATAATGGACATGTAATTAAATAGGCATATTCATTTCAAGTCTATCATAAAATCCATAGATAGTAGTCTATTGATCCTCACTGTTTCACATTTTAAATGTCATGCCAATAAATAATAAACTATGGTTCCTCCTCTTCATTTAGCTGTGGATGAAGCCTGTGTGATCCTTATCTTTGCCTGTTAGCAATAAAGGAAAGGGAAATCAGTATGGCCTAATTCTTGGAAGAAGGGAACAATGAGAATGAAGCTCTCATTTAATCTATTGATCTCACTCTCTCTGGCTGGCTGGAAATTTACAGCTCTGAGAAGCAAGTCAAATATAGACGCTGGCCTCAATCCAGGTAGTTGCGATCAAATCCATTTAAAATTATAGGGAATGATAGAAAGATAAACAAATAGCTAAATGAGCCTCATTATTGGAGTTTAAGTTAATTTCTTTGAGCAGAGCAAAAGCTTGTGCGAGAGCGAGGGAAAGATTTTGTCTAATTCTATTTAAAGGCAAATTTTGCAAAATGATTTCATTTATATGGTTACTTAGTTCAGAGGACAGACAGAGCAATCCTGAGCAGGTCTACTCAGAAGTAAATTCTAATTTACTCAATGGGGCTAACTTCCTGGGAAGTACTCACTGGAATGCAGACTCATTTTCTGTTTACTTTGAGGTTTCCTCATCTATTTAATAGTTTTGTGATCTATTTTGTTCCAGTGGGATTGTTTGGGGTACAGACTGAGCTTCAATTATTCTCTGTCATGATTGTCTATTTTGCTACCCTTGAAGAAGGGTATGAGAACCATTTCAGAGAGCTTTCTGTGTAATTTAAAAGACATGGGGAACATAGATGCTCACTAAAAACTCTGTTAATCATTAGAAATACACTTACGAGTCCCTCAGTATTCATATGCTATAGACCAAATCTATCCCTGTTGGAGTCATGCAGGAAGTACAGTGACTGGCAAGAACTATGGAGACTCTCCAAGGTGACTGGCAAGGTTCACTAGCTCAGAGTTTTTCTTTGGACAGATCTATCTGAAAGAGATCGTGGGGATGCTTTTCACCCTATCCTGTATCTTTTACAGGCCCAGATGCTTTATTTCAAAAAGCAAATCGTTCACCTGGCAATTGGCCTGAGGAATCCACTTCTTCTCAACATTGGTACATCAACCTACATAGAATTCAGAAACATGCCCATTCAGGTGCGTTATCAAGTTGTTCTCCTTATATAATTGTGCCTTATGGAAAGGAAATGGTCACACGATAATCTCTAATGAACTGAGCCCCAAGCCAACTGTCTCCTTTGAGACTAAGATGGTAATATTGAGGCATGGGGAGAGAACTATGAGCCGCAGAAAGGTTGGATCCAAGGCTGCTGAACTGCCTGCTGCTGGTGCCAATTGCGCTGTTATTGCACTCATCTCCATTTCTTGTGGAGACTAAGGAGGAGGAAAGACACTGCTATGACTGTGCGGTGAAAGACTTTCCAGCCCAGATTAGTGTCAAAGAGTAATTCTTGGGTTTGCACTCTGTGCAGGCAAAGAGGCTATAAGGAACTCTCTGCTGATCACAGGAGTAAAGGGAGGAAAGAAGAAAGTGAGTATAAATCACTTTTCTAGGGCACAGCCATTCAGTGCAATAGAAATGCAGATGGCCTTGGCCAGAGAAAGACAAGGGGCTGACAGAAATGGTGAATTTATTGGTATTTTGATCCTGTCCTACCTCACAGGGCTGACCTGCAGAGTGTAGTTCCACAGGTTAACACAGCACCAAATAGAACTTCTGGAGTTGTCTGAGGAAATATCCTCTCAAAGGTTCAGTGACACACTTGGACCCTTGTCATGAAAAGGAAGATCAGTCCCTTCCTTGAGAGGCACAGAACCTTATCTACTTGCTAATGATAAAGTGCATTGAAAGTGGATTGAAAGTACATTATTCAGTATACATTTTCACACATACTGAGTAATGCACTTTCAATCCATTTTCAAAGAAGAAGAAGAAGAAGAAGAAGAAGAAGAAGAAGAAGAAGAAAGAAGAAGAAGAAGAAGAGTTGGTTTTTTTGTGCCAACTTTCTCTACCACTTAAAGGAGACTCAAACTGGCTTACAATCACCTTCCCTTCCCCTCCCCACAGCAGACACCCTGTGAGGTAGGTGGGGCTGAGAGAGCTCTAACAGAGCTGTAACTTGCCCAAGGTCACCCAGCTGTCTTCGTGTGTTGGGGTGGGGAAACAAACCCAGTTCACCAGATTAGCCTCCGCAGCTCATGTGGAGGAGTGGGGAATCAAACCCGGTTCTCCAGATCAGACTCTACCGCTCCAAACCACCGCTCTTAACCACTACACCACGCTGGCTAACTATCGTTAGCGAGTGGATTTGGCCGTTTCACACAGTAAAATCCAGCTGCAAAGTGGATTGAAAGGGGATTGAAAGCACCCTTATCAGTGTGTTGGTCTCTTCAGCAGTGAGTGTGAAAGGAGAAGGAGACACAAACATGGAGCTAAGCCTCTAGTGGCAAAGTGGCAGAGAGGGCTTAAGCTCAAGCTCTCAAGTGGAACAATTCCGTAAAATGTGTTTGATGGTGGTAACATCCTAGAGGGAGAGACTGAACTAGGAAGTAGAGGAAGGGGGACCCTGGCTATGCTGGAGCCCCTGGCTATGACTGGATAACTTTCTCACTCCCACACCAGACAGAAATGAGTGCTTGTGATGCCCATTTCCCCAGAGGTTGCTACCAAAGTAGGGCTGCCAGTGAGGTCAAGTGTACAACTGTAACTGGTACCAGTCTTTTGGGAGTAGTGGGGAGCATGATTAGGGTTGCCAGGTCCCCCCTCCCTATCGGCGGGAGGTTTCAGAGGGCGGGGCTGCAGTGGCCGTGTGAGCACAGGGGCGCGCAATGACAGCACTTACAGTTTTACTTCCAGAAGCACTGCATCACCATGGCTGATTTAAAACAGCCACAGCGATGCGGCACTTCCGGAAGTAAAACCGGAAGTGCCCTCATCCCGTGCGCATGCACACAGCCCTGGCTCTGGAGCGCCTGGGTGGATTGCCACCTGGCAACCCTAAACATGATAATATTCTTAAGTTTAACTGTAGTTTTCTGCAAAAAAAGAGTCACTTCCATATGCCTTTTCTTTCCTTCTCTATAGGAGCGGTTAATGTCCTTGGGGAAAGGGAGGCTGTCTCAGGAAATAGGCAACTGCAGTCCTGCCCCATGTGCTGGCCTTTCTTATGTCTGGGAAAACTTGTTATCTTAATCGTGTGCCTCCGAAAAGGACTGTTGCTGCTTTTTCAAAGAGAACAATTTTTCATCCCTGCATGACATCTAGTAGACCAGGCAGGATCCAATATAACTGGCAGAAAGGAGTCAAAAGAGGTGTCTGGCTGGCACATATCATTTAGAGGTCCTGGCTTTCCCTCAGCCTTACTATCTCTAGCTGAAAGCGACTTCTCTTTTGGAAATTGAGAAACCCTCCTCAGCAAGGCACTGTGGAGAATAGTCATTTTCATCTCCTTTAAGGTAGAACACCCACCCTGGAATCTATCAAGTAGGATGAGGAATATCATGTTGACTTATCAAAATTATTTTTTTCATCTGAGTCCTATAGTAGGACCCCTACAGAAAAAATATATGACAGCACAGAATCCTTCTTCCTCCTTTTTCTCCATCCTTCTTCTGCCTTTTGTTCTGGGATATCCAGAGACTTGTTTACTTGCTCAGATATAAAAAAAAAGTGTACATGAAATCTGGTCCAGGCACCAAGATTGGGGGGGGGGGGGGGCAGCATGACCAGTATGTAGGCATCCTTGCAATACGGAGCAGAAAAAGGCATTTCTAGCAGAAGAATTATAGGTAGATGTCAACCCATCCCCAGCTCTTCATAATGCATTTCTAAAAGATGCTTATAAGGCCTTTGAAGTTTCAGCTAATACAATAGTTTAAATTCCCATACTTGAAACTGCTACTTATTCTTGCAAAATTCATTATAGCATAATATTGAACACTTTGATCTTTTTGTAGCTGTCTGAACATGGAGAAGTACTTTAATGTAACAGATTAATTTACTGAAAAGAAATAGAAAAGATAGGATAAAATAACAAGAAGGAAGAAATAGCTCATTTTATTTGTACTGTATTAAGGAGAAGGTTTTGGAAAAATGTTATAAAGGATGGAAATGCATGAGATGAATGAGAAAGTGTTTAACAGTCCCATGTTATAGTTGCTTAACATGTCCCACACCATAGTGGAAAGTGTACCCTAAAACAGCCCATGTTGTTCAGTATCTATATTAAAAGAATGAGTTATATAATCTAAGGTTTAGGAAGTTTGTTTACTTATTTACAGAATTTGTATCCCACCTTTCCACCCCTACAAGGGCCACCAAGGTAGCTATCAGTTAAGAAAAATACATGATAAAATTGCTTTAAAACCATTAAAATGAACCCCCTACCAAACACATATAATTCAAACAATTAAAAACAGAGTTAAGATACATACAAAACAAAGCTAAAATATACATATAAAATATTAAAATATCGGTTAGGAAGGAGGGGACATTGAGGAGATGTCCAACGAGACAAAAAAGTCTTCACCTGCTAGCAGAAGATGGCAACAGAAGGGGACAGACAAATCTCCCTGGGGAGAGAGTTCCAGTTAAGTATCATCAGTATATGGCTGACACCCAGTTCTGTTTCTCCTTTACACCTGAACCAGGTGAAGCAGTAGACATTCTGGACTGACGCTTGGAATAATAAGGGCTAATAAACTGAAGCCTAATCCATAAAATAATTGTTGGCTAGTGAGCCGTTAGGAGCCCCATGGTGCAGAGTGGTAAGTGGCAGTACTGCAGTCCAAGCTCTGCTGACGACCTGAGTTCAATCCCAACGGAAGTGGGTTTCAGGTAGCCGGCTCAAGGTTGACTCAGCCTTCCATCCTTCCGAGGTCGGTAAAATGAGTACCCAGCTTGCTGGGGGTAAAGGGAAGATGACCGGGGAAGGCACCGGCAAACCACCCCGTAAACAAAATCTGCCTAGTAAAGGTCGGGATGTGAGATCACCCCATGGGTCAGGAATGACCCGGTGCTTGCACAGGGGACCTTTACCTTTACATTAGTGAGCTGTTAACCCAGGATGGCGGCACTTCTCTTGTTCTACAAAGTGCTGCATTCCCTTACTTTTAGATTTTAATTCTCCTTCTGATTTCTTCTTCTTCTTAAATCACTCATAGAAATACAGCTTGCAGTTCAAGCTGATGCCACATTTCCAAAATAAAATGAAAGCATTAGAAATAAGTAATGAGAAAAGAGCAAGATCAATGCACTTTGATAAATCTGGCCTCACATTAAGCAGTAAAAGCCAAATTAATGAAAGCCACAAGGCTCTGAAACTAGTTGAAATGATTGCTGATTTATTGGAAGACATTTGAAGATCAGGAATCTGCTACTCAGACCTGAAAAAACAGCCGGTCTGAGTTTCCGTTACCATATTATATATATAGTTTAGAAACATATTGGAGTAACACTTATGCTGGTCTAAAAAGTGTTCTCCTCATTGCTGCAGCAGTCCATGTGAGCAGTCCATGTGAAAGTTTGTTGAGAATCTAGTGACTGTGGACTGAGTTTCAAGGATGAAATAAAGTATTTCTTGTGAAGGACTTGGGGGCGCAGGTTGTGTTCTCGTCAGTTCTGCCTGTTGAAGGTTGTGGCTTAGGAAGGGAAAGACGAATACTCCAAATTAATGACTGGCTGCATACGTGGTGTCGTCAAGAAAGGTTTGGATTTCTGGACCATGGCTTACGCTTTCGAGAAGAAGCTCTTCTGTCGGGGGATGGTTTACACCTCACAAGGGAAGGAAAAATGTGTTTGGTGAGAGCCTTGCAAACCTGATCAGGAGGGCTTTAAACTAAATCCTATGGGGGAGCGAGACAACAATTTAAAGCCTTGTATGCTGACAATACCTGGAGACGAGAACAATAAAGATTTGCAGGGAGTGACATGTATGCAAGGAAACATAAACTCACAGGTAAGTACAGAAACGAAAACCATGGGGCACATAAACCACGGATTCATATGTCTGTACACTAATGCGCAGAGTATGGGAAACAAGCAGGAAGAACTCGAAGCCCTAACACAAGAGGGGGATTTTGACCTAATAGGCATTTCTGAAACTTGGTGGGATGTCACTCATGATTGGAATATTAAGATTGAGGGGTACAACTTGTTTTAAAGGGATAGATTAATAAGGAAGGGGGGAGGAGTAGCATGTGAAGAAGTACATGAATCTGAGCATGGTAGTGCAGTCGAGACTCTATGGGTAAACATAAAAGGAATAAGAAATAATCGTGATATTCTCGTGGGGGTCTGCCATCGACCCCCAAACCAGGCAGAGGACTTGGATGGGACGCTCCTAGACCAGATCACAAAGTTCTGAAAGAGACGGGACATGGTGGTCATGGGAGATTTTAATTACCCGGACATCTGTTGGAAGTCCAACGCTCCTGAAGAGGAGAAGACTGAGAGGGGATATGATAACCATGTTCAAGTACTTGAAGGGCTGTCATATAGAGGAGGGTGCCGAGTTGTTTTCTGTTCCTCAAGAAGGTCGGACCAGAACCAACGGGTTGAAATTAAATCAAAAGAGTTTCCGTCTAGACCTTAGGAAGAATTTTTTAACAGTTAGAGCGGTTCCTCAGTGGAAAGGCTTCCTTGGGAGGTGGTAAGCTCTCCTTCCCTGGAGGTTTTTAAGAAGAGGTTAGACGGCCATCTGTCAGCAATGCTGATTCTGTGACCTTAGGCAGATGGTGAGAGGGAGGGCATCTTGGCCATCTTCTGGTCACTAGGGGTGTGGAGAGGGGAGGTAGTTGTGAACTTCCTGCATTGTGCAGGGGGTTGGACTTGATGGCCCTGGTGGTCCCTTCCAACTCTATGATTCTATTCTATGATTTCTGCTTGTGAATCAACTTCTCTTCACATCTAATTCTTATAATTAGGTTCCCATTTGCCCAGTTATGGCGGGCAAATGCCCTCCAATTAACCAGGCTGCCCATCCTCCCTCAACTGGTGGGCGGGTGGAAGTAGAAAGGGGGCCCAATCTGCAAACACGTGAATGACACAAAGTATTATTTTGAGGGCACTCCATGCAGGGCTGGACCTGAGAGGAAGGTGGTTCCTGGGGTGGGGTTCAGACAGCTACCAATCAAGGCTGCCGTTGTGGGGGTTGCAAGGGAGCAACCCTGCAGCCTTAGGCCTTTCGCTGGCTTTCCTCCCTGCCTCCCCTTTTCCCCGCGGATCATCTGGTTGGCGCGGGTGGGGCCAGTCGGGATGTTGCTGCTCTGGAGGCGCCTGGGCTGGCCGGGCTGGTTGCTCTCCGTCACCGTTGCTGCTGCACCCGTTTTGGAGCTCCTGTTGCTGCCGAGGTTCCTGCTGCCCCCAAGGCTTCCATTCTGCTGCCTTCATGGTCGGAGCTTCTGCTGAGGATGACTGGGGGTAAGTCTCTCTCCCGTGCAATGCCCCCCAAAAGTGATGTCATCGCACGCATGCACAAATTGCCTTTCCCAGCGGACCCTGCACAAAGCTCCCGTGGGTGCCCAGGGGGGACCTGGCAACACTAAATTATTATAATTATTAATAGGGGGGATGCCACTGAAGTTTTCCACAAATGGGTCACCATAAAATGAAGATTATAAGCCATTCAATCATTTATCTCAGAAGGTTCACTGGAACTTTTGTCTTTCCACACTCTTCCAGCTTACCTAGTATTTGGATAAGCTGACTAACAAGGAACACTCCTCTCCCTTCCTCCTTCTGTTCTCCTTCCTCTGTCCAGGCACTCTGGAAATGCTGTTTTTAAGTTGTCTCCCCTCCTTCTCACTAGATGGCACCTTTGTGATGGAGGATAACAATTCACTATAATTAACATTTCATGTATCACTAGGGTTGCCAACCTCCAGGAAGAGAAAGTGGAAGGAGAAAAGTGCATTGTTCATTGCTTGTCTTATGCTGTCCATCTGCACCGTTTTATAGCCTCTAATCTTCTTTGAGTCTCAGCAAGAAAGGGGGACTATAAACAAAGTAAATAAAATACACAAATCACCTCGCAATACTAATTCTTTTTTACCACACAACCTCCAGCACAGATCTTAAAACAGTCTAACTTGCTGCAGAACACAAAACAACACCTAAAAACTATATAGAACCAGCCCAAACAGATGAGCAACTGATAGGGGTGCTTATATAACCCTAGTATCCCTCCGTCCCTTATAATTCAGGTATCCTTGTGGCCCCATCCCTATGGGGGGGAACAGGGGGAGGCTGTTACCCCGGGGGAGAAAACCCCTACCCTGGCAACCAACCAGTGGTCCCACCCAAGAACGTACACGTAGCTGGAGTAAAACAGGCCACAACTTTATTGATTACAGTGTTAGGCATTGGCAAGCATGAGGGGCAGGATCCAGGGATCAGCTGACCCGCCTGTCAGCTGATAGCACCCTGCGCCCAACCCATCTGCTGGGCGCAGCCTGAGATGGCAGTATGCCGGGTCCCCACGTGGGTGGAAACCAAACCGCAGCCCCCGAGACAGGCTTCACCAATCATGGCCTCCCCCAAAAACCCTTTATTAGGGTCCCCAGAGTGGGAAGCGGGGCATGCAGGCCGTCTTTCCCCCAAACTGGATCCGGCCCCATGCCCAAACCGCCAACCCTCAGTTGTGACAGATGACCCACCCTAACCCCAGAAACTAAGGGGAGGGCGGGCGGGACAAGCGGCGTGTTGGGAAGCATGGCTGAGGCCGGGGGTGGGGCCGTGTTTTATTCCCCCCCCGGCACGCTGGCCAGCTCCGATCTCATTGGAGCCGGCCCAGTCCCGTGACAGCCCTGAAGGGCCCGCCAAACCAGCCCGGTGGGCGGGGAGACCGTTGTGGGGGCAGCCGGGAGCAAGCCGCTGCCATTGCCTCCCCCCGGCCGCCCCGCATAGGGTACGGGCCCACCTCCCCCCACGGGGGGGAGGCGCCAACGCCCTGCCACCCCTGACCAGCCGAGACAGCCGGTAAGCTGGGACCCCCACTTGCCCCCCCATTCCCCACCCCCGTGGGCCCGCAAACCCAGATCCCCCCAGAGGGATCCGCTGCTCCATTATCTAACTGTATTCTAGTAGACTGTACCCTTACTTAAAATGTCCAGCATTTCTGCAGGGCCTTACTTGTTCTTGCCTGCACATTAAGATATGCTGACAAGTGCCAATTCTTATCCCTCTCCACCGTTGCTACAAAGCAGTTAGGGTCCCCAGCAGATACCCCAGCTCCTTGCCCATACAGCCAGTGAATTTGGCTGATATCATTCTATCTTTATATGCATCTGGGTGCATATAAATTTGCCCTGCCTATATGTTACAGCCACCTGCACAATTCCTGCCAACAAGTAAGAGATTTCCCAGTTCAGATGTATTTAAAGCCGATCACGCTTAGTCAGGGCATTATACACCGGGTTTAAAAAAAACAAAAACTTTTTGCATCATTAAGGTTGCCAGCTCCAGGCTGGGAAATACCTGAATATTTTGGGGGTGGAGCCTGAGAAGGGGTGGGACTTCAATTGGGTATAATGCTATTGAGCCCACTTTCCAAATAGGCCATTTTCTGCAGATGAACTGATCAGCTGGAGAGCAGTTGTAATAATTGGAGATCTCCAGCTACCACCTGCAGGGTGACAACTCTATGCATCAGTGAGGCTAATTGGATGGAAGACTGTTGGGCCCAAAATTAATCAGTGACCCTCACATTGCCTCTGTGAGGGCAGGTTAATAGGCAATTTCCAGGCCAAGCCCTGTATGAGAGAGATGTAGTAGCCTTCTAGAACTCCCCACCTCTCTCCTAATAGCCAGGATGCATGAGTAGGGTTGCCAGGTTCCTCTTCACCACCAACGGAAGGTTTTTTGGGTGCAGCCTGAAGAGGACAGGGTTTGAGGAGGGGAGGGACTTCAATGCCATAGAGTCCAATTGCTAAAGTGGCCATTTTGTCCAGGCGAACTGATCTCTATTAGCTGGAGATCAGTTGTAATAGCAGGAAGTCTCCAGCTACTACCTGGAGGTTGGCAACCCTATGCATGAGCCTCCTGGCCTCCAGTCCAGCATTTTGCCTTCCAGGTCTACTATAGAGGGAAAAGCCAAATCATCCCTTACTGACAAGAGTTTATATGCTGTCAGTATTTTCAATTTCCCATGTTTGCATTGTATCTGCATGTTGTACAGTTTTTAAAACATTTCTTTAAATGCACCCCATGTTTACATAATATTTTGTACAGTATAATCCCTGAATTATGGAAATGCACACCAAGGGATCTTCAAAAATATTTTCACAACTCCCTGTGTTTATCAAACGTCAGGAAACCAGGGTACACTGCTTCAGTCATCCCTAAATCACATGTAACCTCTTTTTAAAAAAACAAAATCCCCCTATTTCCACAGTCTCTGTGAATAGCAGGGAAATATCAGTGGTGGGTGAGAGAATACAGTAGGACTGACTACTCACTCACTGAACTGCTGCAGATTGGGTTTCAGCCTGACTAGCATTCCAGCACAGAGTAGCAAATTGTGATCACAAATTCCACCCTACTTGGTTTTCACATTTAGCCCTGCTCACTTTGCCTTCTTTGCTTCACTTTTAATTGTTTAATCCTGGACTACGTACACATTTTTTGAATGTTCACTAAGCATAGGTACTTGGATGGTCAAAAGGATCATCTTGATGGACCTCTGATAAAGGGATTTTGTTGTGAGGGGAACATTTTGAATAAGGATAAGGGAGGGAATTCGAGCGGCATCAATGGTGTTGATGAACAGAGCGCAAAACTTGAATAATAAAAAATTTATAACATTGGTCTTGGTATTTTCTTTCCTGACGTTTCGCCAGCAGCTGTGGCTGGCACCTTCAGAGGAGTAACACTGAAGGACCGTGTCTCTCAGTGTCAAGTGTGTAGGAAGAGTAATATATAGTCAGAAAGGGGTTGGGTTTGAGCTGAATCATTGTCCTGCAAAAAGTAATGTGCTAATCATTGTCCTGTAAGTATCAAGATAATGTGCTAATGAGGGTGTGGTATGTTAATATGGAATGTGTGGTATGTTTATAACATATTTAAGAAACACTGAATATGAAGGGAAAGATTCCTCTCTTGGGTGAAAAATGCTAGAAAATGAAGGGGGGTGCATTTTTTAAAAAATCCACAGGACCTCTCATATACCCACAAATCCCTCACAGCATATGAGAAGCAAATAAAGATTTCATTGTGTTAAAATTACCATCTCAAAGGCCCTTGGTGAAGAATGGAAAGGAGCTAATTATATCTGAAATGGCCAAATGATATGCAGCACAGCTTCTGATGACTTCACGACTCTTGCAGCTTGCAACTGATGGTGATTAATAATTAGGAGGTGACAGTCTGAGATCTGATCATACTCTGCTGTGCACTAGAAAGCTAATGACAAGGGTAATGTTAAATCCTAATTGATTTTGTGAGTCAAGGTAATAATTGGTGCTTTGCAGTTAGACCCTCAAGATCTTTGTAAATAAAGAAAAAGCTTGGTGCACCACAGTTAGACACAATGCAGAAGTGAAAAAGTGACTTGTATTTTTAGGGGCTCATGATTTTTCATTGACACTAAATATCCATGGTTTAGGGTCAATAAATGTTTGCTAATTTGTTTTTATATATATATTTGTTTATATTTTTGTCTACAGTTTGTTCTCAGTTTTCATGGTTGGTTTTGTAGGTTTGAAGGAGCCCCGTGGTGCAGAGTGTTAAGCTGCAGTACTGCAGTCCAAAGCCTTGCTCACGACCTGAGTTCGATCCCAGCGGAAGTCGGTTTCAGGTAGCCGGCTCAAGGTTGACTCAGCCTTCCATCCTTCCGAGGTCGGTGAAATGAGTACCCAGCTTGCTGGGGGTAAAGGGAAGATGACTGGGGAAGGCACTGGCAAACCACCCCGCAAACAAAGTCTGCCTTGGAAACGTCGGGATGTGATGTCACCTCAGGCATGACCCAGTGCTTGCACAGGGGACCTTTACCTTTACCTTTTTTTGTAGGTTTATTTGTACTGCTTATGCATGTTGTACATTTTATACATGGTACTGATTTTATTTAAAAAGGGCCATTACTGACCCATGGGGTGACGTCACATCCCGATGTTTCCTAGGCAGACTATGTCAAGTCAAGACAAGTTTATTAATATGGTTGACTGACTAATCACGTGCCAACAAATCAAAATTTCTGGATACAATAGTTTTGCACCACAGAATCATAGACTGCCCGTACATATAAAGGTGTAAGGTCAATAAAAGCAACACCTGGTTAAAATTATCATATTAAAAGTGATAAAATTGTAAAATATTCTAACAATCATTCTCTAATAAAGCTCTGTGTATTTTAATTGCAACAGCACAGAACTTGGCAGTTTGGAGCGTAAGCTGAGGGTCTCCTAAGCAGACTATGTTTACGGGGTGATTTGCCATTGCCTTCCCCAGTCATCTACACTTTTATTTATTTTATACATGGTATTTATTTAGTGCTCTGACCTGGATGGCCCAGGCTAGCCTGATCTCGTCAGATCTCAGAAGCTAAGCAGGGTCAGCCCTGGTTAGTATTTGGATGGGAGACCACCAAGGAAGTCCAGGGTTGCTGTGCAGAGGAAGGCACTGGCAAACACCTCTGTTAGTCTCTTGCCATGAAAACCCCATAAGGGTTTTCCGTAAGTCGGCTGCGACTTGACGGCACTTACACACATTTATTTAGTACATTCAATTATGGTTAAGTGTTATTTACACATATAATAAGACTTATGCTGATCTGTTGGTGCTTAAGTCATCTAGAAGAAAGAGAATGTTTTATGAGCAAAAAATCAGTGCAAAGAAAAATGGAACAAAAACATGAAGCACAGACTGTTGGCACAAGTAGAACTGAAATGGCAACTTGGGAATCAAAATAGCAGGTATAAGAAATTGCAAGTCACCCTTACTGCGGTTTCCAATTCTATCAGCAAATGTTGCTGATCCCAAGCATCTACAGCTAATATGTCCCAACATGTTTCCAAACAATTAGGTGGACCACCACACTCACACACACACGGGTGCAAAAAGCAATGACCTGTTATACAAGATGTTTCCAGTTAAATCCACTTCACACTCTGAGGAAGGATGCACAACCAGAGCTTCTTGTGATGGTACCCACTGGTACCGAGTACTGGCACCCTTTTTAAGTGCTCTCATGAGTCACAATCCTTGTACATCGGCCCACCCCATTTTTTCAGAGAAAGAGAGAGTGGACCCTCAGGAACAGCCTAGGAGGAGTCTGCAGAGGGAGAGAGGAATTGTTGGACTTCAGCACAACCTTACATATATGAGCACTGGCATTTGTTTATTTTTTACCCCAAAAAGCACCATGCACAAAAATCCAGTTTATGAACACTGAATCACACACCGAGCACAGTAGCAAGTTGGACACCTCTTGGACTGTAACAACGATAAGCTATGCCAACTTAGTCAGCAGAACAATTGGATAGGGACTGGGGCTAGTGAAGCCTTGAAAAAATGGCAAACAAATCAGCCTATTTGAACAGGGAATGTCATGAAACCATGCATGAATAGGAGCAAACTTGCAAACTAACCATTCTAGAAAATTCTGCTCTTGTAACAATTGCATTAAAATGGCAAACAACCTCAGTTGAAGTATCTTTTTTTTTTTTTAGAATCATACTTAATTCAGCTTTGGAAAGGAGTGGCTGTCAAAAGGAGACTCTTCAGCTGTGCTTCAAGGTAGTGATTATTCAATTTTCACAAATAACAAATTAAAAGATTTGAATGGAGGCAGCTCACAATGACTGTTTTCTCGAACATCCCATATAATTGCATTGATGGCTCATTTACAATTCAAATAAACATGGTGAGTCGTTTTGCTTCTCTGCAGTTGGAGACATTCAGCACTATCACCCACCCACCAAGTATACAGCATTATCAGGGAATGCCCTCCATACATAGGGTTGCCAAGTCTTATCTGGCCACCGGCGGCAGCTTTTTCTGTGCTTTTCGGTTCTTTCCTTGGACGAGCCCTGCGTGCATGTGAGTGTGTGTGCCCAGTGCGATGCAGCACTTCCAGGTTTACCCTGGAAGTGCCAGCATCGTGTGGAACACTTTATCACTTTCCAAAAACTCTATGGAAACTATAGAGTTTTGGGGGGGGGGGCAGCAGGCAGCCCGGTGAGCTGGTGGGCAATTGCCCACCATCACCAGGCAGTTGGGACCCTTATCCATGCACCAAGTTAAAAAAAGTACATCAAAAGGATGATCTAGACAAGTCTATATTACTTATATAGATAAATTTGTGATATATGTATATGATACACAAATCGCTGGGGTATATTTAGTAAGAACGTTCTGCCTACAAGCCATCAACCAACTCTTCAATGTTATATTTGCGGTGTGCACTTTTTTAGGGGCTAGTAGAGAAGAAATCTTGTCCTCAGAGTAACATGAACAGCATAAAATAACTCCCAACCACTGGAGAAGGAGGTACTTAAAATCTCAAATTCCTTCTATTTGCTGACCCCACCCCTCAAATTTCTGAATGCTCCCCAGAATGCTCTATAGAAGTGGGACAGAATTCAGGAGGGTTGCAATACCCACCACACACACACACACACGGACATTCACAGGTATATAGAAATTAGAAAGCGGCAGACAAGCAGAAGAGCCCAGCCCACAAAGGAAAATTTGGCCCAGCAGGGTATGCATTGGGAGCAAAACGAAATCTCCAGGACTGGAATATGTCACACATTGATTGATTGATTGATTGATTGATTGATTGGATTGACTGATTGACTGATTGATTTCATTTGTAGCCCACTCACCCTGGCCAAAGCCAGGCTCAGAGTGGGTTTGTGTATAGCCTATGGATAGGGAGGTCCATAGTAATTGATAGGTCCATAGTCATTGATCATAGAATTATAGAGTTGGAATCCTACTGGCAATACCTTGCAGTCAATCAAGAAAGCCCAAAGCCTCTCTCTCCCCCCTCTTCTTAAGGAATACAACTCTAGGTAAGCCAGGGGTCCCCAACATTTTTGAGCCTGAAGGCACCTTTGGAATTCGCACACATGGTGGTAGGCACAAGTTAAAAAGTAGCCACCGCAGAGGCAAAACCAACCACAAAATATCAGGGTGGTCATGCATAATTCTAATAGTAATTCTTGGACATTTCAGGAAGAAGCTCTGATAAACAGGAAGCCTTTTAAAATCAACATATTTAAAAAAATATTTTCTTACATACACCTTCAGTCATGCAGTAATGATCTTCGTGCTGTGGTGGCAGCTGCTGCCAAATCAAAGGTTTAAACATCCGCACAGCCAATCCCCAGTGGCCAATCAGCCCTGCTGGGCAAAAGCCCCACCTGGCCCCACCTACTTTCTAAAAACCCTTGTCAGGCACCAGGAAAGGGGTTGGCACATTTGGGACCCCCGCTCAATGCCCTTCCTGGGGAAATGTGATTGCACTCACCTGGCCAAGCCTGGCCCACCTCTCGCCATGTACTACAAGCCCAACTTGAACACACATATCGTGGCAGTGGGAACGTCGACTCTCCATCCACTAGTATGGTGGGTTCTTATCAATGCTTATCAATGACTAGGGTTGCCAGCTCTGGGTTGGAAATTACGGGAGATTGTGAGGGTGGAGCCTGGGGAGGGCGGGGCTTGGAGAGGGGAGGGACTTCAATGCCCTAGAGTCCAATGGCCAAAGCGGCCATTTTCTCCAGGGGAACTGATCTCTATCACCAGGAGAGCAGTTGTAATAGCGGGAGATCTCCAGCCACTATGGGCCTCCCTTTCCATAGGCTACACACAAAGGGTGTGGAGTACTAATAGCAATCAAGTACCACAGAGAAAGTAGCTAGGAGAATGATGGGTTTGTTTCACTGTAAATTATTATTTACCTTTTTCAGAACATGAAGAGATGTTCAGGCACCAATCAATGCCGCCACCACCACCACCCATTTCCCCCACTACTCAATTGAGTGAGGGCAGGGGACAGAGAGCATCACCTCAATATCCCCCACCAGAACCAGGTAAGTGGCAAATCTAGTTTCAGGTGAAGACTTTTCTGGTTTGTCTGATGTACACTTCTTGTGCTCGCTTCGGCAGCACATATACTAAAACTGGAACGATGTACACTTCTTGTTAGATATGAGGCAGACACATATTTTCGATACATAAATAAATACACTTTTCAGTTGAGTCAAGCAAACTCATAGCTTTCCGTTTGGTTCTTTACATCACTGAAGACCAGAAAAAGATTTTTATGACAAATTAAGCGAGCTTTTTGCCTCTCCAAAGAGCTCCGTGGCGCAGAGCGGTAAGCTGCAGTACTGCAGTCCAAACTCTGCTCACAACCTGAGTTCGATCCCAACGGAAGTTGGTTTCAGGTAGCCGACTCGAGGTTGACTCAGCCTTTCATCCTTCCGAGGTCGGTGAAATGAGTACCCAGCTTGCTGGGGGTAAAGGGAAGATGACTGGGGAAGGCACTGGGAAACCACCCCGCAAACAAAGTCTGCCTAGAAAACGTCGGGATGTGACGTCACCCCATGGGTCAGGAATGACCCGGTGCTCACACAGGGGACCTTTACCTTTACCTTTTTTTGCCTCTCCACCCACAGGTATTTTAGAGTAATACTTTGGAAACTTGGGGCTCTCGCCTTGATCTCAGGCACTCTGACAGATGCTTTCATGGTCTTTAAGTCATCTTGAGCATTTTACCATTTTCTTTCAACTTGTGCAGCGTGGGAATAAAGGCTGTCCACTTTTCAAATTTTGCAGTAAAAGACAAAAAGGGAAATCATTAAAAATATTAATACTAGGAAGCCTGAGGGAAGGTATTCTTCTTTCAGGATTGGGAATCCAGGTCTTTTAAAATATGTATATTAAAAATGGATGACAGTCAGACATAAGATTCCCAGAAGGTGAAAATGTCAACCTTCATTTAACAAAAGAAACAGAGTAAACAAAACACTTGTCACTGTACAACTGGAAGCTTTAACTGTGATGGGGAGGGAAGAGTGAGCCAAGACGGATTCTGTAGACCCTTTTCGACTCTTCTCCAGTGACCCTTAGCCCTGCCAGTAGGTAGAAGACATTTTTCTCTCTTAAATCCCCCTTCCCTGTGGAGTGGGCAGCAAGCTTGGTGGTTAGGGATGCCAGGTCCCTCTTCGCCACCAGTGGGAGGTTTCGGGGGTAGAGCCTGAGGAGGGCAGGGTTTGGGGAGGGGAGGAACTTCAATGCCATAGAGTCCAATTGTCAAAGCAGCCATTTTCTCCAGGAAAGCTGATCTCTATCAGGTGGAGATCAGAGGGTAAAATGTATATTTGTGATGATCCTTTATTAATCATTTTGTGGGATTGTGGTGTACTGAGCACACCCATTTCCTGCAGACCACAAAGTATTTATTCATTTCCCACATTGATTCATCACCAAGGCACAAAGTAAACTGTAAAGTTTGCTAGAGCATCATAGTCCTTAGTAGAGGAAAAAACTAATGCATGTGTATAAACCACCTCACACACACTCACAACCAACCATTGTAATTTTTAAAGAACTACTTCCTGATGTTCAGGTGCTCACTTATAACTAGGGTTGCCAACTGCAGGTTGAGATATTCTTGGAGGGGGCAAAATCTGGGAAAAGCAGGGTTTGAGAGAAGAAAGATCTCAGCAGGGTATAATGCCATAGCATCCATCTTCCAAAAGCCATTTTCTCCAGGTGAACTGATCACTGAAGTCCGAAATCAGTTTTGAATCCAGGATGTATCAGTATTTTGATTGTGTTACAAGTTTTCTTGGTGATCATGCATGTTTTCCTGTAGTGTGAACACATACCAGGTTAAACTGTTGGTGAACTTTGATTCCATAAGTTTTTTTCTTTTATCTTTGACAGCTAATTAAAACATACAGAAATACTTTTTAATAGAGATTAGCCTTCTAATCTTATTTTAGAAAAGATAATGAGTTAGGGATGCCAGCTAGGGTTGCCAACCTCCAGGTACCCCGCCGGGAGTTGGTTTGTTTACTCGGATTTTGCTTGGACGTTTCAGTGGCGTGGGATCGACTGCACATGCCCGCGGCTGCTAACAAAGCCTGCCCCAAATCGAAGGACTTGGACTCCTTTCTAGCGGTTTATATGAGTATATTTACCTGCTCCCGTTTTCTGTACCTGTTTTTATACCTGTTTGTACCTGGGATTACAGTGCCTTACATGTTATATGTTGTTTGTTGGAATACATTGTCTACAGTATTAGTTTTGCTGCGTGTTGCATTTTGTTCTGAAACTCTTCAAGTGTTCTAACCTTTCAGTGACTTTGCTGTTTCCAGTTTACTGTGCCTGCGTGCTGTTTGATTTGTCTGTACAACCTCCAGGTACTAGCTGGAGATCTCCTGCTATTACAACTGATCTCCAGCTGATAGAGATCAGTTCACCTGGAGACAATGGCCACTTTGGCGATTGGACTCTATGGCATGGAAGCCTTTCCCCAAACCCCACCCTTCTCAGGCTCCGCCCCCAAAACCTCCCACCAGTGGCGAAGAAGGACCTGGCAACCCTAATGCCAGTCTCCAGGTGGGGCCTGAATCTCCAGACTATAGGGATCAGTTCCTCTGGGGGGGGGGGGAATGGATGCTTTGGAGGGTAGACATTGTATTCCACCGAGGTCCCTGTCCTCCCTAGGCTCCACCTCCAAATCTCCAAGAGGTTCCCAACCTGGAGTTGGTAAGCCTACCTGCCTGTGGCCAGGGGAGACCTGGCATACCAATAATGATCACATATCAGATGTATTTTTAGATGCACCTGTTTGATTATCTCATCAAAAGTGAAGAACCATTTGCTTAGATGTGAACACATATTTAAATGAGAAAAGATTTAGCGTAAGATAAGATTTCTGTTTGTCTATAGAAATGCATTGATGTGATAAGCAGATCAGACTCTTAAAATGAGATTAGGTGAGATTTCTCTGTTTGTGCGTGTGGCTTGGGTTTGTAGAAAAAAATTCTAAAAGAAGTTGGACGATAATCTGAAAGCTGGTTTGCTTAGAATTTTCCTTATAACTTTACTTACTAATATGGGTGAGAATTGGTTGGAGCTCTGATAATTTGGCATTTGTTCTTGCAGTATCTATAGGGTTAATTTTCATATGCTTGTATTTTCTAGTGTCTTGTCTAATCAAGAGAACCATTTCTTCTTTCAATAGAAGATAAAACTGTCTGAAAGTTCTTTTTTGTCTAGTTTGCTTGTATTAGTTCAAAGAACAGAACTCACAATTAATTCATTTGTACTGTCAAAAAAAGTAAAGGTTCCAAACAACTTTTAATCTGATAGATCCCGGAGATATAGAAAGCTGTTTTAAAAGATTAATTCTTGGAAAGCTAATTACTCCAGATTCACTGTTTGTATCCGGGAGTAAATCATCTCTTTACGGGGAGATCTCTAGGTTCTACCCGGAGGCTGGCAACCCTACTGTAGGGGCTGGGGGTGCAGGGTCCCGGGGCCTTCTCTCCTCTGTCGCCCGCACTGGCTGAGCCCAAGGAGCCTCCTCGGCCTCAGACCAGTCAGAGGGAGAGTCCGAGTCACCCTCTCCCCCTGACGTAGCCAGAGTCCCGCCGCTCTCAGCCTGCAGCAGGCACTCTGACCGCCCTCTTCCTCGGCCTCAGCTCCAATGGCCTTTATAAAGGCCAGGCTCTGCCCTTTCCTCCCCCTGCTCCGCCCCCTTGAGTCCTAATGAGGGCTCTGGGCTCCTCCCCCTTGGGAGTCTGCCTCTCCCCTGCAGCCCCGCCTCCCGGCCAGGGCCGCACTGCTCCGCCCGCGTCCCCTCCCAGCCGGTTTCTCGGGGGCGGGGAAACAATCGCCGGAGCCGGGCGGCGTAAGAACGCTGCTCCCTCGCCCGGGCCGCGCCCGCCCGCTTGTCAGCTGGGCCGCGGGGAGGCCCGCGGCCGGGGGGGCGGCCGGGCGACCGAGTCCCTCGTGGCTGCCTGCCAGGTGGACGCCGGCTCCCGCCCCTCGGCCCCTCTCTCCCTCTCTGAGGGGCCAGCCGTCTTTCCCTGCCCCTCCAGCCCCTCTGCTCCCGTCCTCCTCCCCGGCTGCTCCGTCTCCTGCTGCAGCGTCTGTGGGGGAGAAAAGAGAAGCAGGTAAGGTTTCGGCCCCTTGATTCCCCTTGGTTCCCTCCCTGGGTCTCCCTTTTCCTTGTGTACCCCTGGGACTAATAGGGTCCTGTAGTCCCAGGCGGGCTGCCACTGGGCCCGTCTCGGGACACACCCCTCCCCTGAGAGTGTTCGTTGGGTCCGTCGCCTCGTGGTCAAAGACTCGCGACATATAATCGGCCAGGAGGTGCTTCTTTCCCGGGTTATGCTGAATAGTGAATTGGAACGGCAGCAATGATATATACCACCGGAGTACCCTAGCGTTGTGGTTTTTCATCGTCGCCATCCATTGCAAAGGCGCATGGTCAGTTACCAGCACGAAGGGGTTGTGGGTAAGATAAAATTGAAGAGCCCCCACAGCCCATTTGACGGCTAGGGCCTCTTTTTCCACTGTGGCATACCGTTTTTCTGCCCCTTGCAACTTTCGACTCAAGTACAAGAGGGGATGGTCGTGGCCGTTATGTTCCTGTAGCAACACTGCCCCGAGTCCTACATCCGAGGCGTCCGTATGTACCTTGAACGGCCTATCAAAATCGGGGCTTTTAAGAACCGGCCGTCGGGATAAAGCCCGTTTCAAATCCTCAAACGCGGTTATCCGGGCCTTGGTCCACCGGAGCTGGTTTGGCTCGTGCTTTGAGAGGCAATCTGTCAGGGGAGAGGCTCGACTTGCAAAGTGCGGGATGAACCGGCTGTAAAAACCGACGATCCCCAAGAACCGCCGGAGCTGTTTTTTAGTCCTTGGGCATGGAGCGGCTTCTAAGGTTGTTACTTTGTCGGGCACAGGCCGGAGTTGGCCATTCCCCACTAGGTAACCCAAGTACCGCAGCTCCTTGAAGCCTATGTGACTTTTGGCGGGATTGGCTTTGAGTCCCGCAGCATGGAGCGCCCGTAAGACGGCCTCTAAGTGCTGGAGATGTGAGTCCCAGTCAGGACTGAAGATAACTATATCGTCGATATAGGCCAACGTATAACTTCGGCAATGGGCTAATACCGTATCCACCATACGCTGGAAGGTGGCCGCTGCCCCATGGAGCCCGAACGGCATCACTCGGAATTGGTATAGACCGGAGGGGCTGGCGAACGCCGTTTTTTCCCTATCCTCTGCTCGCATGGGTATCTGCCAGTACCCCTTTGTTAGATCTAGAGCTGTAATGAACTTGGCGTGTCCTAGTTGTTCTACCAGTATGTCGGTGCGAGGCATGGGATAGGCGTCAAACTCGGCCAGTTTGTTTACTTCCCGGTAATCAACACAAAACCGTACGGACCCATCCGGTTTGGGGACCAAGACGATCGGACTTCTCCATGCGCTCCGCGATGGTTCTATGATACCCATGCTGAGCATCTTGGAGATCTCGTTTTCCACGACTTCCCATAACTTTCGGGGTACGGGCCGCCACGGGGTTCGAGCCACTTTCCCCTCCGAGGTCCGGATGGTGTGTTCAACCCAATTTATCCGCCCGGGGTCCTTGTCAAATACTGGAGGACATCGCCGGAGGAGGCTCTGTACCTGGATTTTCTGCTCGGGTGACAAGGTGTCCCCAATACGGGGTCTGCGGGTTGTGTTGGCCGCGTCAGCCCACGGTACTTCGCCTTCCAACAACTCCAGGGGTTCTGCCCCAAGATGACATGTGTTCTCTGGGGCCCTCCGCTCGACCCACTCTTTCAAGTCATTTATGTGGATCTGTTTTTTCTGCCGCCCTCGAGACCCACACCGTACTTCGTAAGTGCAGGGGCCTAGTACTTGGGTCACTTCAAAGGGGCCTCGCCAGGGATCTCCCTCACTCGCCCCGAAAATGCGGGCCTTTACGAGTACTTTACTTCCCACCGCAATTGTTCGTTCACGGGCCTTCCTATCGTAGTAGGCTTTTTGGTCCTCCTGGGCTTGTAGGAGGTTACGGGCGGCGACTTCCCTAGCCAGGGTCAGTCGCGTCTTTAGTTGCTGGACATATTCGGAAGGCTCGCTCCCCTCTCCCGTACTGGACTCACCCTTCCATTCTGTCTCTACTAGACCCATTATCCCCCTGGGCCGTCTACCGTACAGTAGTTCGAAGGGGGCATACCCCGTAGATGCCTGCGGGGTCTCTCGCACTGCGAACAGAATGGGGTCGACCATCAGGTCCCACTGGTTCGGGCGTTCGCTAGCAACTTTTCGTAGCATGGTCTTCAGGGTTTGGTTGAATCGCTCGACCAGCCCATCGGTCTGTGGGTGGGCCACAGACGTGAAGATTTGCTGTACCCCTAGCGTCTGGCACAACTGTCTCGTGACGGTGCCCGTAAAGGAGGTCCCCCGGTCCGATATCAATTCCCTGGGTAATCCCACCCGTGCAAATAATTGTACTAACACCCTACATACCCCAGCTGCTTGCATATTCCGGAGGGGAATTGCTTCGGGGAACCGGGTGGCATAATCCACGATTACTAGGATGAACCTGTTGCCCCGGGGGGTCCGGGGAAGGGGACCTACAAAATCCATTGCTACCCTATCGAACGGGGTAGTGATCAGGGGCAAAGGGTGTAGTGGAGCCCTTGGGGGTGCCCTATGGGTATACCGTTGACACTCGGGACAGGAACGGCAAAAGGACTTCACGTCCCGCGAAATGGCGGGCCAAAAGAACTTTTCTTGGAGCCTTATTAATGTGTTCTTTACTCCTTGGTGCCCCGACCAAGAATGATCATGACTTAACTTCAGTAACCTATCTTGGTAATCTTTGGGTATGAGGAGCTGATACCGCTCTCCTTCGGTGTCCCTCACCACCCTATACCACAAACCCTGCTTCTGCACTATCTGGGGCCACCGCCGTGCTCTCCGCTCATCTAGAACCCGTCCCTCTTTTACAGCGACCATACCTCTCATAGCCTCCAAGGAGGGGTCCTGTTGCTGTAGTCTACCGAACTCGGGGTTTCCTGTCCAGGTTGCGTGCGGATCTTCCCCGTCTGCCCCTGAGCGGTCTCTTAGGGGCTGTGCCGAGGTTCCCGGTATCGCGCCGTCTTCTTCACCCAAGTGAGTTTCATTTGGAGTCGTCGGTAAGAGTCGCCGCATCATCTCTTGGAAACACGGAGCGTCCCGCCCGATTAAGGCTTGGTAGGGCAGCTGTTGTACCCGCGCCATAAGGATCTCGAAATCCTGCCGTTCCCACTGAACCCGCACTTTCACCACTGGTAGTTGCTCCACGTGTTGATGAAAACAGGCAACGGATGCTATGCGCTCAACAGGCACATCTGGAGGTAACAATGAGCTGAGGATCATGGAAATGGAAGATCCGCTATCAACTAGGGCTTGGACGGGAGTGTGCTCCAGTTGTAACGTGACCAGCAGCGGATCAGGGCGTTTACCCCAGGCGTCGGCCTGCATGGTCTGCTCCCAGCCGAGGTCACACTCCATCAGCGGGCACTCGCGACGGAAATGACCCCATTGGCCACATGTAAAGCAGGGCCCTTTGCTGGTGGGCTCGGGGTTGTTTCCTTCTTTCTTCGGGCCCGTTCGAGGCCCCTCTATCGGGGCATTTCCTGGGCTGGAGCTGCCCTGGGGTAGAGGTCCCCGGAATCGGGGGCCCCCGCCGGGCGCTAACCGCGGGAGGAGGCGAGCCCGTCCTCCCCGGGTTACCATACCGCTCGGTGCTCGATACTCCCCTTTATGAGGCTCGCCCCTCGAGTCCAGTGCACAAACGTTATCTAGTAGTGTCATTGCTTCCTCCAACGTCTTGGGTTTGTTGCAGATCAGCCATTCCTGGGCCCGATGGGGCACCACTCGTACCAGTTGCTCCAAGACCACGCGTTCTA
The DNA here is from genome assembly GCF_029931775.1 of Euleptes europaea. Lineage (NCBI taxonomy): Eukaryota > Metazoa > Chordata > Lepidosauria > Squamata > Sphaerodactylidae > Euleptes > Euleptes europaea. The sequence continues at coordinate 62,136,529 of NC_079319.1, forward strand.
CCACCGCGTGACTATTCAGAACTTCCGGTTGCAACCACCGATCAGCCATGTCTTTTAAGGCCGTCACAAAGGCCCGGGGTGGTTCCCCCTTCTTCCAGGCCATCTGCCGAAACCTCTGGCGATAGGTTTCCTCAGATATTGCGTATCTAGCCAAAACAGCCGCCTTTAACTTCCCATAATCAGCACTATCGGCTTTGGGGAGGGATCTCAAGGCAATTTGAGCTGGTCCGGTCAAATGGGGCCCGATAATGAACGACCAGCGGTCTTTGGGCCAACCCGAGGCTTCGGCTGTGCGTTCAAAGGCCTCTAGGTAGCCGTCTATATCATCATCGGGGCTTAATTTTGAGAGTGGGATAGGAGGCACCCGTGGGTTGCTGCCCCCTGATCCATCCCCCAGCCCCCCTCTAGCACTTTCCAACGTTTTACACACGTCTCGTACTAAACTGGCTTGAGCTTCTTGGTGCTGTAGCGACATTTCTCGTACTAACCGGTGTTGAGCGTCTTGTTGTTGCTGCCACATTTCCTTCATCATCCTTCCCTGCTGTTCCAGCATCCACTGGCTAAATTGGCTGAAATCCATCGCAGGAGGCGTGGTCTTTTCGGCCGGTTCCATGGGTGTCGTTGGGCAGGCGGGAAGCGTCAATACGGGTGGCCGTATGAGAGGCCGGCTTGGCCGCCACCCCGCGGCAGCTGGGATTCGAGGAGGGGGTCGCTTGGCCCCTCCCCCTATGCCCGCATTCTCCACCACTGTAGGGGCTGGGGGTGCAGGGTCCCGGGGCCTTCTCTCCTCTGTCGCCCGCACTGGCTGAGCCCAAGGAGCCTCCTCGGCCTCAGACCAGTCAGAGGGAGAGTCCGAGTCACCCTCTCCCCCTGACGTAGCCAGAGTCCCGCCGCTCTCAGCCTGCAGCAGGCACTCTGACCGCCCTCTTCCTCGGCCTCAGCTCCAATGGCCTTTATAAAGGCCAGGCTCTGCCCTTTCCTCCCCCTGCTCCGCCCCCTTGAGTCCTAATGAGGGCTCTGGGCTCCTCCCCCTTGGGAGTCTGCCTCTCCCCTGCAGCCCCGCCTCCCGGCCAGGGCCGCACTGCTCCGCCCGCGTCCCCTCCCAGCCGGTTTCTCGGGGGCGGGGAAACAATCGCCGGAGCCGGGCGGCGTAAGAACGCTGCTCCCTCGCCCGGGCCGCGCCCGCCCGCTTGTCAGCTGGGCCGCGGGGAGGCCCGCGGCCGGGGGGGCGGCCGGGCGACCGAGTCCCTCGTGGCTGCCTGCCAGGTGGACGCCGGCTCCCGCCCCTCGGCCCCTCTCTCCCTCTCTGAGGGGCCAGCCGTCTTTCCCTGCCCCTCCAGCCCCTCTGCTCCCGTCCTCCTCCCCGGCTGCTCCGTCTCCTGCTGCAGCGTCTGTGGGGGAGAAAAGAGAAGCAGGTAAGGTTTCGGCCCCTTGATTCCCCTTGGTTCCCTCCCTGGGTCTCCCTTTTCCTTGTGTACCCCTGGGACTAATAGGGTCCTGTAGTCCCAGGCGGGCTGCCACTGGGCCCGTCTCGGGACACCTACTTATACATGAGAAGCATGAGTACCTTCCATGCTAGCATGGCCTGAGTGAAAGATTAGTTCCAGATGCATTTTTAGAGAAGATACCACAAATACCATCCTCACTGTTTGTGTAGACTGTCACACTGTGTAGGCAGCGGAATGTTTTACTTTATTAGCACACTGCAAATATATACAACCCCACTTGCCAGATGAGGGAAATGATCTGCTAAGGCAAAATGTTCATAATAATAGCTCTCTTTAGTGTTATTCTGATATTAGCATTCTCAGTGTGGCTCATGGGAAAATCACACACGCCCACACACACCTTCTCAATTATTCACCTCCCCATCCGCTTTCTTTTCACTCTCAAAGCTTTTGAGTCTGTTTGAGAATAATACGCTTTGACAATTCTAGGGTTAAGAACAATATCTTGTCATCCCGTGGCAGTTTATCACAATCCAAAGAGCAGGTTGTTCCATTTCATATTAAATGCTAGAGCTTTATATAAAACAGGGATCCCTTGTGATTCAGAGGGATTCGGTTTCAGACACAACTTAATCAGAAACGTTGTTGAATATTAACAGCCCATTCCTGACCTGAAAGGACAAAAGTCCTTTGGAGGCCAGGAAAGGGCAGTGCTGGCATAATTGGCATGGCTGCTGGCAGCTGTCCCACTTATGCCATCCAGATTGGCATGGATGTTGGCAGGGGGACCCAGACACCGGTCTTCTGGCCCACTTATGCCGTTCAGATTGGCATGGATGCCAGTGGGGGACCCAGACACCGTTCTTTTGGCGCTGCTGCAGCAGTGCCACCCAGGAACAATGGCTGGGCCTTCCAGTGTCCCACCAGCGCAAAGCCCCATGCCGGCATCCTGGGGAACATTAGGTAGCTTCCTGTCCCCTTTCACCCATAGTATGCCAATGGGGAGAACAGTGTTGCTGCGCCAGCTTTTTGCTGGTGCAGTCTCGCTGTTCTCAATAAGGCAAAATGCCCCATTTAAAAAACAAAAAGCCCTTGAAAGGCTTTTTAAAGCCTTTCAGCGGCCGGGGAATGGCTTCGGAGCCGTTGCCAACCCCAGCTGCCGAAGGCTCAGGAATGGGCTGCCCACCTCCATCAAACAGCAATTCAGATTGCTGTATAAACATTTGAGGCAATTAAAATAAAAGATATTCATCTGCTATTCTGTGATTCAGTTGAATGCAAGCAATTTTAAATAAGCTAAAAATCCTTGAGGGGAATACCTTCCTGTCATGTTAATTCCAAATTATATGTGCAAAAATGTCAACTTTTGGTCCATAAAAATTAATGGCCTGCAACACAGCCCATTATTTCCTCTCAGGTTACATAATTTGTTATAGACCAATTATAAGCAAACAACTTCAATACTATAAGAAGGGTAATAAATGCTTGAAGACAGAAGACTCTGTTGCAAGATGCTTTGAATGCTTGGGTAGATATATAATTATTTTTCAACTGCAGGCAGCTTTTGTTTTTAATTACCAACTGCATTTCATTTTAAAGTGATTATCTTTGAACTTCAAAATATAGTGTGCATGCTTTAAGGGATTTACCAGCTTTCTGTATTAATGTTTTAAGAGTGAAAGATGTAAAAAGATGACTAACAACAGCATGCACGCAATATGCTCCAAAGCCAACTGCACTCTTGCACACCCACACAGATATGAGTTACTCTGTAGCTGTAATGGAGGAAGTAAATGTGCACTTACAAAATAATGTGCATACATACCTTGTGTGTGATGTACATCTATATCTGCCAACAGCATGAATACATTCAAATAAATTCCAAGGGGTCTCCAAATCATTTAGGAGTCAAAAGAAAGTAGAAGAGTCAAGAGAGAAGCTATCTTATAGGAATTTTCCAGTTGGTTCCAGCTAAGACCTCAGTTCTCTGATTCTCTGCAGTTATTAGCCACTCCCCACACTGGTGGTTTCTCGACAAGGCCACCTACTTAGGCCTGTTAATGAGGTCACACAGTTCAGAAGTGAATCTGGTATGAGAGGGGGAACTCACTCTCACCCTGGAAAGTTGCATGGATACTGCCCAGTGATTGGTTGAGGCGGTCAGGAGGTTATGGTCAGCATTTTTTCTATTAGTTAGAGGGAAAGATCTTGGCCTCTTTACCCAATGTATCCAGATACAATGTATCCCTATGGAGGAGCCTGGCAAACTTTCCCACCATTTAAAGCCTGGCTCCTCCATTGAGATACATTGCGAAGATCCCACTAAAGAATCTGAATACAGCCACTTTGCTATATCTTTTCTATGGAGGAGGATGGGGTTGACCCCTTCCAGACCTCATAACTATGGACCCCCTGACCAAATCTTCACCAAACTTGGGGGTTCTTGCAAGGAGAGTCTAATTTCCAATTTATTAATGTTTTGGTCACAGACCTTAACAATGTTCAGATTAAAATCATACACAATGTAAAACCCACAACACCCAGAGTTACATGAATAAAAATTTTAAAATGTTACAGGCAGCTACATATATACATTTTTGTTACTGTATTGGATGTTATAGTTCTCCTAAAATTATTCTTTCTGTGTCAGCTTTGGGGTCTAATTTTCTGATTTTCAACAAATTTCTTCCTTAGCTTAGAAGCTAACATGATATAAAAGGCCACACTAAGTGTGATCCCTTGGAGTCCCTTGGAGCCATGCTGAAAATTTGGGGGCTTTACCTGCAAAAATGCCCCCCCCCCAGGAGTCACGGAAACCCCTTCCTGAGAAAGCTGGATATTTATCCGGCTTTTTCGGATTTTGCAAATTTGGCTTTGCCATCCTCCCTAGTTTTGTGGACTTGGTAAACCTGATCCCAAAATTTACTGAAATGGCTTTTTTCCTGTTTTTTCCGGTTCATGTTTTACCGAATGCACAGCCCTACATGTAAGTAAGTAAGATAGCTAGTCAGTTTTGTTATTTTATAGATTTCCCTGCCACTGAACTATGCACTATGTTGTTGATATCTTTCTTAAATTTCTTCAATAAAGCCTTATTTTGCTTAATGGTCTGTGTTGCTCGGGGAGTTACTGAGACCAAACCCAGGTAATGCTTGGTTACGTTACTGCACCAAGGCAGCCTTGACATCTCTTATGCATGTCAGAGCTCCTTGCCAATCACAAAAGTTAAGTTTATCTAAAATCTTCATCTCCAAGTGGAAGGGCCCCTTTTTTCACTGAACAGGGGTGTGTGATTTTTGTCAGTCCCCCCCACCGCCTCCACTGCAGATCTATAGATCTTATTCCATGCTGTTCCTGAGGACTCCTGACCTCCAGTTTGGGTAATGAAGATAGCTATACTAAGGAGGGACTGACAGGGAAAAATCTATCTCAGAGTAAAGTTCTACTAGTGGTCCTGTAGAGCCAACTCATAACTTTTACAGTTCATCAATTTAATAGGCGTTTTCAAAACTGAAGCACTTCCCAACAATCATTCTCTGTCATATCAGAAGAAAATAACACCTGCCATGAACATAACTGGCCAGAGCTCCATGTAGCCAATCATATTTGGTCAAATTAAAATGCTACTAAAAGCAAACAAAGCCAATTGCTTGAAAAGACAGCGCTTCTTGCATCATTCACATAGGTGATGCCAGACAACTGAATCAACCTCCTTTCAGTACAATCTATAACTAATCATCAAAATTCAGCACTGCCAAAAGCAGTTAGTGAAAAGGTTCCACTCTTTCCATTTAGCTTTGCTACTAATGATTACTGCTTTTATGGTAAGGCTCCTTTAGGCACTCTGGGTTGTACGGCACCAATTAAACCAGATAAACTACATGTTTTATTTACTGCAGTGACCTACAGGTGATAGTCAAGGACTACAAATAGTATCGCAGAAAAATCTTGTGAATAGGGTTGCCAACCTCCAGGTGCTAGCTGGAGATCTCCTGATATTACAACTGATCACCAGCTGCTAAAGATCAGTTCTCCTGAAGCAAATGTCACTTTGGCAATTGGACTCTATGGCATTGAAGTCCCTTACATCTCCAAACCTCACCCTCCTCAGGTTCTATCCAAAAACCTCCTGCCAGTGGCAAAGAGGGATCTAGCAACCCTACTTGTGAAATAGTCTTCAGGGTAATGGGAGGTAACCCGTATAACTATATGACTAATAACTATGTGTGAGTTTCTCAAAAAAAAACTCAATGCAGCTGAGTGGAAATGCAGGATACAGCTTTAACAACACCTATACATTAGATTTCTTTGGGATTATGGAAACATATTACCGTGCTTAAGTTCAAGTTAACCATCTTGCCATATGATTAATGGTACAAGCATATGTGGTGGTTTTTCTAGCAGTGCCACAAAAATGGCAGATCTTTGTGATACTATTATCCTTCTGTAATGTTATCTTGCACCTTCTTGTGTATCACACTTTTCGTTTCCTCACATTCACCCCACATAGTCTGTTTCTATTGCTGGCATAGTACGTGTACATAAATGTTGCCGAAAAAGGCAGGGTGAACTTGGTCTGGTGTTGGTTGGTTGGTTCTTTTCTTTTCGGCATCCCTCTGTTGAGTATAATCACTCATTCCACCCAGGATTTCAAAGCATCTGCCAGATAATTGCAAATTTGGAGTGACAACTGTTTTAATGTGTGATACACCAGTCCGCAAAGTCTCCACTCTCTAAGCTACTGTGATGTTGTGACACATGATGGTACTTTATGGTATATTTCTTATACTCCTCTGTGGATATGAGAAGACTCAGGGCACCTTACATTATTGGATCTGACCCTTTAATGGCCTCCCAGTATGAGCAGAAGTCTTAAATCAATGCACCAATTTTAAGCTTCTGCTAACGGTTTTCATGGCTTATTGAATCAAAGGCCATTTCAAAATCAATAAATACCTTATTCAGACTAGTGGCATTCAAGTAGAATTTATGCATCCTCCGTGGCATCATAAAACACTTGCCAGCCACAGATCTCCTTCCATAGAAAGTCAACGGCTAACAAATCTTTGTCCAATATAGAAATCTAAATACAAATCTCAAATATGTATTTTCCTGCGCTGTCTGTCAAGCTTATGAATCTAGAGGAGACCGGGGGTTTTGCTGTAACCTCCAAACAAAGGACTGTCAATCAAAGTTGTCAGATAAACCTTGGCTAGAATGGAATCCTTACAGAGGCTTTATTATGTCTCTCAGACAATATTAAGGGCAGAATCTCCTGAGGTGATACTGAATGATCAGATGGTAAGCAAGTCAAAGATCTTTTGCTGTGGTTAAAAGTGTCTTAGCAGAAGCAGTGCATTATGGGAATATCTGCAATCTAGTCAAAATATTCCACACATTGTAGGCATTTATCTACAGTATAGTTTCCTTTTCAAAACAAGAATTTCATACCAGGCGCCTCAGTTCCCTTTACAGTAAAGGTGGCCTGTCGTTCTGTCATGGCTGGTACTATCTGAGCACAATTTATTCTTCCCCACTTACACAGGTGTAAAACAGGGGTTAAGTAGGTGAACTAATGGCTAGATTAATAGCCCTATCTATAGCACCTTATGTTTCAGTGCTCTTCCAGCATATGAGGATACAGAAAAAAAGTAAGTGGATGAATTCCTACCATCCTTCATAGGTGGCAGAATCCACCTACACCTTTTATTTTGTCAGGTGTACACTACATGATGTTAGGAGGGAGTTTATGTTCACATCACAAAAATATCCAGTAAACCAAACACAATTTCTCATCCTCTGCCCAGTGACATTCCAGATGGTGCTTCTACATGTCACAATTTGCTTTCAGTCTTGCAAAGGAATGAATAGAAAGTATGCTTGTCAAGCTTATACATTATATACGTTAGAAAGTATACAAATATATGTTCAGAAATTGATTATCCCCTTGGTCAGGAAGGAGAATTTTTAGAGATTTTATGTGTCTTTTTTCCTTTCCTCACGCAGGGCCACATTAGACATGATAAAAACACAGCTGTTACCAAAAATGTCAGCTGCATGCCTAAAGGCATTTCCACATGGATTATCTGCTCTGGGGGGTCAATGATGTTGGGAACTAGGGTTTTTTTCTTGCTTTCTCACAGCATCATGGGAAATTCGTACACCTCCCGAGATTTCCCTGCCTTTTTTTCTGATCTTTCTCAAACCTGCTTTACTGTGATATTTTGGAAACAGTCGCAGTAAAGCTGAGATGGCTGCGATGCGGGTCTACTTCTCTCCTATACTCTGCTCAGTTCCACACTGGGGACATGTTCTGCAAAGGAGTTAATGCTGGAATTAGCAGTATCTGGAATTACAGTGGTGGATATTTGACCACTGAAATCATTCACCTCTTAAGAGATTCCTATCTGCACAGGCTGGGGATAGACTATGTACTACTATCCTTCCTGTTCTTTACAGCTTTCTGCCCTATAATGTGTTATCCTGAAGTAGTGTAGCAACAGCTGCTACAGCTTTTCTATTTATTTTTACTTAACACTACAGTATCATTGAATTTAATTGAAATAGTGCTTATTCTTAATGGTGCTACAGTACTATTGACTTTAAAAAAAATAAAAGCAACTTCAGCAGCTGGAGGTAGCAAGTAAACAGGTAAGAGAGTCATAACAAACAGGAAGGATCAACTGGAATAGTGGGGCAAAGACCATCCACATCATCATTCGTTAGGTTTGCAAACTTCCAGGTACTAACTGGAGATCTCCCACTATTATGACTGATCTCCAGCTGATAAAGATCAGTTCCCCTGGAGAAAATGGCTGCTTTGGCAATTGGACTCTATGGCTGAGCCCCCAAAACCTTCTGGCGGTGGCAAAGAGGGACCTGACAACCCTATCAATTATGCTTCTGTTCCACAATCATGCACACACACACAAATACAACAAACCATCTCCTGAAAATATCAAGGAAATATGAGAACTGAGGGTGGTTACCATTGCCATCTGGAACTAATGATTCACCTGTGTATATGATTTGACAATTGAACTACAACTGAAAGGTGATTAACTAAACTCTTACTTACTTGTGTTATGTTGCCATAGGACATCCAGTATGGCACAATGATTGGAGTGCTAGACAAGGATGAGGGAGACCCACAGGTTTACCAATGTCAAAGTGGTCTCTGGAGTTCTCCTGGAGCTGCAACTGATCTCCAGACTAGAGAGATCATTTCCACTGGAGGAAATAGCAGCTTTGGAGGGTGAAGTCTATGGAATCACATGATGCTGAGCTCCCACGACTCCCCAGGTAACTACCCCCAACTCTCCAGGAATTCCCCAAGCTGGTGTTGGCAACGCTAGCAGACCCAGGTTCAAATCCCCACTCAGCAGTGACATTCCCTCAGTGACCTGGTGGTCCAGTCATACTCTCTTAAAGGTGGTGTTGTGAGGATGAAATTGAAGCATGGGAAACATAAACGTAATAGAGATAGTTACACTTTTCCCCTCTTTGCATATTTTTTTCTGGGAATTGAGAGTTAAACTACATAGGATGCTGGTCTTGGGTTTTCCAGTGGAGTTTAGAAGAATTTTTTTTCAATTTCAATTGGGAATGTGCAGGGAGGAAAGAAGGAATTTAATCTTTCCAATGCTACATTGTATTACTATTACTGCCCCCTCCACTATGGCTCCACTCCTATTAGCTTTAGAAGGGAAGGAAGAGAAGTATCCATTTTTTTTCCTTTCCATTTTTAACAGAATGCATTCAGATGACGGTTTAGATAAGTGTCACTACGCAGGTGTGAAAAGAATAAACCTGTGTCAGGCACGATGGCCTGAATTTTACTTCCCCCCCCCCAAAAAAAAATGAGAACATCCCATCAGATTAGCTAGCATATCATCTGTTTAGGTTAAAAGATAAAGGTAGTCCCCTGTGCAAGCACCAGGTCATTCCTGACCCATGGGGTGAAAGTCACATCCTGATGTTTACTAGACAGACTATTTTTACAGGGTGGTTTGCCATTGCCCTCCCCAGTCGTTTACACTTTACCCCCCAGCAAGCTGGGTACTCATTTTACCAACCTCGGATGGAAGGCTGAGTCAACCTTGAGCCGGCTCCCTAAAACCGACTTCTGTCGGGAACGAACTCAGGTCATAAGCAGAGCTTGGACTGCAGTACTGCAGCTTACCACTCTGTGCCTTGGGGCTCCTCAGGTCTGTTTAGACCTGAGCCTAATTCAGATTACAATCAACTTGGGAAACGGAGGAAATGGATCAATCTCTACCACTTATCCCAACCACTTCATCAGGCTGGGTGTGTGTGTTAATTTTAGCAAAGTCACTCATCACAAGGAGCCTTGTTCATATATTTGTGTCGGTGTAGGATTTTGAGGTACCTTGAAAGAATAGCCAGAAGAAAAGCTACATTCTTTTTTTTAAAATAAATTTTATTGATTTTTTTAAAACTATAAATTCTCCATAATTTTGACAACAATGTAAAAATAATATCACAATCACAATTATATTGATTGTTGTCTTAATTACCATTAAACACAAAAGTATAACAACTTCCCCATCACCTCCATCTACCTCTTAATAAAGTATTATTATCCTTCGTTAGCATGTACTGATCCTAGCATTAATTTCATTCTAAAGTTGCATATTTTATAAAGTTTTACATTCTGGATCAGAATAAAAAGTAACCTTCTATTATTCCCAGATCTTGTACATTATCACAATGATTCCTTCAATTCTCCCCTTTTCCCTAGTTTCTCCAACTCCACCAGTTCTAACATTAAAATAATTTAATCCCTTTATTCTGAAACCTTTGTCCCTTTCCATTTGGCTGCATCAAATTGCAGCCATTATAGCATAAATTTAATCATACTAAACAACATTCTTTCCAGTATTTTGGGGATATTTCCTGTATAATCAATCTTATTTCAGTGTAAATCATATCCCAGATCCATATCAAAAGTCTACCCATTCCAGTATACCTTTATATCAATTGATAATCTATATTAGGAGGACTTATTTATATAATCCAAAAGTGATGTCTTAATCTTAATTCCACTACTTCATTAATAGCCATGCCACCCATCCACACTGTCAAAACCTTCCAATCCAGCAATCATATTTAAGTCAATCCTTTAACCGTGGTCTAATACTTCCTTCTGTAACTGAAATAAGCCAGTCAGGTATGGGAACAGGATTTTTTTGTTCTCTCTCATTTCCTCAGACAAGGTGCATGTCCAAAAATAATTCTTTCTGGGCTTCATCTTCATCGTGGCTTCAATCTGCATTCCTTGACCTGCTCTCTTCTTCCTTATATCCACACGTCCTTCCATGACTTTTTTAGATGAAAAGTCCATTTCATGTATGTCTGATCTCTTTGTCGCCGGCTGGTTACTTTCTTGAACTTCTGTCTTCTTCTTTATATCCTTGTGTTCTTCCGTAACTTTTTGGGCAGAAGGATCCATTGCTTGTATGTCTGTATTTGTACTCATCATTTGAATTTTCAAGGCTTTTATGTCTTCTGTAACCAGATTCAACTTCTGATTACATACCTGTGATGATTGGTCAAGAATCTTCATCATTGAAATCAATTGAGCCATCTGTGTTGAAATCTGTTGTAATTGTTTAATTGTCGCCTCAGAATGTTTAGCAAGCATATCCTGTACTTTTTTTTCCATGGTTGAATTCTGTAAAATTCCCTTTGATTTCATAAGAGCAGGGCTATATATTTAGCCAGATCAGGGAGAGGTTCCAGAATATATAGCTTAATTAAATTTGATGTTCATCTGGCAGGAGACCACTCCAGGTGATAAGTAATAGTGGGTAGTTCAATGATCAGCTTAATAATTTTTTCGGATTGAAAAGAGCCAAATTTGGCTTTAAAAAAGCTTAATAAAGTTTTGAAATACCAGCGAGTTTTACTGGACGCTCTAGGTCGGATCTACCAGGAAGTATTCCGGAAGTTGAGTTTGCCGTGGACCTTCTACCGCCTCATCTCGATGGTTGTTTCCTTCAGGGATTATTTCTGTGTTACTCAAGTGCGACGTGTATTCGGTCCTACGACTTGCTTCCTGTTGTTGTGACTCAGATGATAGAGAGGGTGGTATAGAGGGACTTCCGGTCTGATGAATCCCTTGCTGCTAACGTGGCAGGAAATTCTTTTTCACCAGAGAATCAGGAAGAAATTCACCCTCCCCTTCCCTCAGAGTTGCTTCTCATTGGTGGAAATTTTAGTCCATCATCTAAGCGTCCTTCCAACTCTTTGTTTTGGTTTAAGCTGATCTATTTGATAAGGCTCCTGCTGCTAATCCTGATGGAATTTACGAATCAAACTTTCCCGATTGAGATAAGGGAGGAGCAGAGGTACTGGGAATATCTTCATCTACCCCCCGGTTATTCGGTAATGCCAGTAAAAGACGAAGGGTTCTTTGTACTCACTTGGGCATCGAGAGGTGAGGTTCTTTTCTTAAAATAGTCCTTATGTTGGTGTTAAGATGGTGGAGGGTAGAGCCTTATGCCAAAGTTGCGTTTTGGCGATTCCTTTCCCTAATTGCCCTCGCAGGACCGGCGTCCAAAGCTCTGGGGGACTTATAAAAAGCTCCCTCAGAGTCTTTGGGAGGTCAAACTGCGTTTGAGGGCTGCAGGGAATTCCTGCTGTCCGACCCACTTGCAAGGGTCGGATTGGGGTGCATATATCACCCCTAAATTAACGCAAACTTGGATTTCCCTCAGGACAGCCTGAGGGAACGTCGTACTCGTCCCAGCACACCACCGGAAGTTCAAGAGAAAAGCTACATTCTGAAGCTGCAGAGGCAACCACTCCCCGCCACCCCTGCTGTCACTGTCAAAAATGCTAATCTTTTTGAAGCCTGAGATCTGTGACAGACAAATATTCACGGGAAGTCTCAAGGGGAGGGGAGAATATGAAGAGCAATCCGCCGAGTTGTAAGGAAGGGTTATTTTACTTCAGGGCCTCAGTTTCCAGTCTGATCTCAAGCCCATGTTTGGGAGGGGGAAAAAAACCTTCCGCTCCTCAGCTGCTCAGACCCCAGAGCAAATCATAAAGCGTTCTCTTTTTTGACTTCAAAGAGCAAGGCCATGATTCAAAGATTGCTGTTTACTGTCTAATCATAACTGGAATCATTCATTTTCAGATGGCTTCAGTAATTAGTTTACAGCTCCTCCCTCCCTTGAAATAAAGTTATTTATCTGCCTTTGAAATTCCCCCAGACTCCTCATAATGAAGTCTCATATTTCCTTAAGTGAAGTTTACTGATAAGACATACCTGTCATGTCGTTCCTATCGAGTGCAGGGGGAAATAAAAATTCATAGCAATTGATTGCCCTGTGTAGCCACAGATCCAGATGCCCTTTCAAATATTCATAAAGATCTTAAAAGGGTCCCTGTGGATACCGTTTGTCTGCTGTGCGTTTATATATCCTTCCAGCCTTCCAGAAAATTGTCAGACAAAAGACACTTTCGCAGCTACACATTATTGACTCCTGTTACCTTGCGGAGGTCTGAATTCCCATGTTATAGTCTTGCCATAGTAGAGCATGCGTGTGGGGAGGGGGATGCAAAATAAGTTAGTGAAATGATGGCGGCTGTCACAAGCTTGCTTTTTATATATTCTGTGCCGAAGTTAGAGATTCCAAAGCCGTTGCTTGAAATTGAATGAAAGGAAAGATAGAGGGAATTGATATTGGGGGAAAAGGAAAGAGCAAATAGTGTTGCACTGAGAATGAATGCTAATGTCATGCATGACATTCAGTGAAGGTTTTCAAAGTCTGCCACTCCCCTGAAGTTCTTATTATTACTTAGTTTCTGGCCTACCCTTTCTAAAGGCCTTTAGGACAGGTGATCATAAAGTTATGTAAATCTATCAAAAGATTCCCATCTGTAATGGCTGCAACTTCATCAGAACATAAATAGAGCCCTACTGGACCACACTCTGAACCCCTGGTGTAGAGTGGTAAGCTGCAGTCCTGCAGTCAAAGCTCTGCTCACAACCTGTTTGATCCTGATGGAAGTCGGTTTCAGGTAACCAGCTCAAGGTTGCCTCAGCCTTCCATCCTTCTGAGGTTGGTAAAATGAGTACCCAGCTTGCCGGGGGGTAAAGTGTAGACAACTGGGGAAGGCAATGGCAAACCACCCCATAATCATAGTCTGCCTAGTAAATGTCAGGATGTGACTTTCACCCCATGGGTCAGGAATGACCCATTGCTTGCACCTTTACCTTTACTGGGCCAGACTAGAGAGGAAAGACTGAGGCTTGGACTCCCTTCTCCACCCTCAAGAACATTCAAAAGCAACTGGTGTGTTCTCAACAGCTTATCAATATGCCCATCAACAGTAGAGGTGGGTTTTCTATGTTCCCTCTCTCCCTCTGATAAACTGTCAGGTGGACTCTTTTGGGGGTCTGCAAGAGGTGGCATGTGACATCAGCCAGGAGAGAGGGGGAGCCCTAACCATACAAGGAAAATATCAATGAGCAGCTAGATCTGTCCAAGGCTGCATTCTCTCTCTTGGCTCCCCAGGGCATCTTGACTTCTGTAGACTTCTTGGGTCTACTCATTAGCTAAGCTGGCCTCCTGCTCTCAGTGTTTTTGTACCTTTCCTAATCTATAGCATGCACTATGTGTTTGCATTATACTAATTCTAAATAGCCTCCAGGTGTCCTAAAGCCTTTCTAATTAATATAGCAAAACATACAAACATTCCTACTATATTCAAATGGATAATAGTCATTTGTGTTTTTTCTTACATCTATGTATGAGATGGTACTAATTCAAACACACAAAGATAGGGAGACATAGGAAAAAAGGTTCATTTGACAATATATATGTGTAAAAATAAAGCAGCTCCCACCCACCTCTGTTCTCTATTTTCATGCACAAATCATGTCCTCATCTACATCTATGGCTCCGGTCTACTCAACGAAAGAGAAAATTTTCCCAGCCCTCAAAATAGCCTGAATTTAACCAGTGTGAACAGAGTCTGGGAATACCCTAAAGCAATTGTGTCCCCAAGTGCTCAAATCCTGTTTTGTTTCCAATTTATAACTCACAATGACTCTTCAACCCAATCAGGACAAGCAAGCAGGGAGAGTCGCATGCCTCCTTCAGCCTATACCCAAACATGTCTCCATTCTACATTCCAGCCCAGTTTCTGCACCCTGTAAATTAACTCCAAGGGCAGGAAAATGGGTCACATGGAATGCACAAGGTCACCATAGGGACAGCTTCCCCATTCTGCAACAGGAGTCAACAAAGTGAAGCTGGAGCAGGGGAACTCAGAGCATGGTGACAGCATATCATGCATTTTGCAGTGCTGGGCATTATTTATTTATACAGTGTCTCAGCCGTGTTTCAAGCATTTCAAAGCAGCATACAGAAAACCCGATAAATTCAAAATTAAAATCATAAAAAACCCAAATCACATAACAATTACTGTGGGACAGATGTGGCAGTTGAACAGATGCCACTGCTTATTTAAAAGCCTATCCTAAAGGGAAAAGCATAGACAAAAATCAAGCCCAAAGTGCCATTCTAACATGAACTATGGTATATATGTTGCCTTCCCCCTCTGCCTCACCTACCACCAATGGCATGGTATGGTTTGTTTCTAATCTACTGGGCTTTAGGTCATTTATGCCAGGGAAGTTTGTGTTTGGTTTGCTGCACAGTTTGCTGATCCGAATTCTCAAACATCATATGCATGAGGGTTCCCCCCACCCCCAAATTCCAGGAGTACCTTGTGATTAATTAGGCATCCCCACTGAATCATGGAACTTCTGAGTCCCTCCCCCTGAAAACACAGCCTTGTTGCAGTTTCCTTGGAGGGGGAGGGCCAGTTCTTAAAGGGACTGCTCCCTGTCTGTTCGTGTGCTTTTGTAAAGCTGGGTATTCCTCCCTTCCTTTCTTCAATAGCTCCCTGCCAGGAGCTGCCTTCCAGCCTCTCTTTGGTTGGTATCTTCCTGCACATTTCATGGAGGTTTCACTCCCTCTTTTGGGCTTTGCTTTTAGGGAAGGGATTGGATGGGAGGGATAGACATGTGGGAGGGAGAAGCCAGAATGGGCATGGGGAGAGAAACCCAAAGTTAGGTCTATGCATGGAAATGGCGAGGATTTGCCTTGCTCTTGCCTCGAAGCAGAATTTAAATTCATTATAAAACAGCATCCTAGAACTGGGCGGGGGGAGAGAATGAGGCGGGAGCGAAGTGACTTCTAAAGGTTGGTAAAATCATGAATAATGCAAAGGAAGCGTCAAACCAGTCCAGCAGAGATTGCAAGCTAAATACCCCTGTATAAATGGTCTTTGAGGAGCAACCCAGCCTTTGGATAAGCAGATACCAATACTATAGCCATGTCTGTAGGTCTACATGCTTTAGTGAAGGGTGCCATAAACTCCCACTGCCCATTCCCTCCATGCCTTTTTCATCCCAATTCTACTTCGGCCACAAACAAAACTGCAACATCTTTATTGCTAGAAACTCATACAGTAGCAACTCACTTTCTGCTGCTGGTTTTCATTACAGAAATAGCTTCTATTCCCTGCAGTGCAGGTAAAGCAGAGAGATGCTTTCTCAGTCAGGAAGCCACCCCATGATCTAGCTTTCCCGAAGCAAGCAGATTTCCACCAAATTACTCAGTAACTGTTACCCTATTTTATTCACTTTCTTATACAACTCCCACTACACTGTGGGGAAATGTGTTCCCCCCCCCCTAAATTCAATAGACAACATGCTGCGTATTTATAGCAGCAAAACCAGGACAAAGAAAAGGCATCTTGCACTTGGAAAAGACAGAGTTTTGTAATATAAAGTATTCCAGGAGACTGCAGCAGCTCTTCTAAAGAAAGAGCTATCTCCTATTTTTTTTTAAAAAAAAATTGTGACACAAAGCCACAATTTTCTCTATGGATCAGTAAACTTTAACTGCAAGCAAACCCCTGCAGTATACAATTTCAGGATAATTTTGTGTCCAGACAACTGGGATGTCTGAATTGGTGCTTCTTTTTAATTGAAGAAGAGGAAGAAGAGTTGGTTTCTATACCCTGAATTTCTCTGCCTTTAAGGAGTCTCAAACCAGCTTACAACCACCTTCCCTTCCTCTCCCCACAACAGACAACTTGTGAGGTAGGTGGGGCTGAGTTTGGAGAGAACTATGACTAGCCCAAGGTCACCCTTCAGGCTTCATGTGGAGGAGTGGGGAAACAAACCCAGTTCACCAGATTAGAATCCACTACTCATGTGGAGGAGTGGGGAATCAAACCAGGGTCCCCAGGTTAGAGGCCACTGCTCTTAACCACTATACCACACTGGCTCTATTAAAACACCATCTATTAAAACACAGCATAGATAGTGAAATGCCACACTGATTCACTAGTATCATTTAGTAGGTGTTACAGAGACTTGGTGGGATGATTCCCATGACTGGAATGTAGTAGTGGATGTATATTAGCTGTTCAAGAAAAACTGAAAGAGTGGAAAAGGAGGCAGAGTGACACTATGCAAGGAAGGGATGTTTCAGCCCCCATTCTGGAATCCCCAGTAGGGCTGGTCAGTGGTTCAGATTCCTTCTGCTGCACCATGTTCTCTCCCTGCTGCGAGTCAGATTGAAGTGGGCCCTCCGCCAGTTGAGGTTCAGGGAAGGCAGGTTCCTTCTGGCACGGCTCTTCCCCCGAAGCTTCCTTGCTTGCTGGGTCTGAGCCACAACAGCAGGGAGCTGTTCCTGTTGGCAGCAGAGGATAGGACTCACAATAATGGGTTTAAATTGTGGGTGGATAGGAACCGGTTGGACATTAGGAAACTTGTTTTGCAATACTGAAGTTCAGCAGTGGAATCAGTGCTTAGGGAGGTGGTGAGCACCCCCTCAATGGCAGTCTTCAGGCAGCAGCTGGGGAGGGGCTGTGGCTTAGTGGTAGAGCATCTGCTAGGCATGCAGAAGGTCCCAGGTTCAATCCCCAACATCTCCAGTTAAAGGGACTAGGCAAGTAGGTGATGTGGAAGATCCCTGCCTGAGACCCTGAAGAGCCGCTGCCAGTCTGAGTAGACAATACTGACTTTGATGGACCAAGGGTTTGATTCAGTATAAAACAGCTTCATGTGTTCAAACACTTCAAGCAGCAGCTGAACAAACAAAATCCCTGACATGCTTTAGGCTGACCCTGCATTGAGCAGGGGGTGGGACTAGATGGCCTGTATGGTCCCTTCCAACTCTATGATTCTATGATTGTACATACTTACAGTAACATTTAAGATATAGCTTAGGTTTTCTATCATGCAAGTGAAAATGTCTTAAAGAAATTAACATAATCAGAGTTCCAGGCCCTCCCAATTTGGAGTATGAGGGTTCTCTTAAGGCCAATGTGGACACATTGAATTTTTAAGTAGTTATGTAAACTCAAAATTATTATTTTTTATTTATTAAAATATTTATATCCTTATGGCCTAAGGTGGATTAAAAACCATAATCTAAAATACTATAATTTAAAATCAACAAACAAACCCCCAAATAACCCCCTTCCCCTACTGAAGAGATAAGAACATAAGAAAAGCTATGCTGGATCAGACCAAGGCCCATCAAGTCCAGCAGTCTGTTCACACAGTGGCCAACCAGGTGCCTCTAGGAAGCCTGCAAACAAGACGAAGGCAGCAGCATTATCCTGCCTGGGTTCCATAGCACCTAATATAATAGGCATCATAGTACCTATGATGATATCCCAAGAAAAGTCCTGGCAAATGAAATGACTCTGCAGCATGTCCTAAAACTTTTTAAAGACATTGCCCCCCCTCCTTAGACAGGCTGTTACACAGAGTGGAAGTAACAATGGAGAAGACATGGGTTCTGGTTGTTGCCAAGAAGGCTCACTTAAGGGGGAGAACCACCAGTAGGTCTTAGCCTGAGGACCACAGCTGGTGAAAGGGGATGTATTGAAGGAGACAGTCCTTTAGATATGTGAAGGGATTTCAAGGTCATAATCAACACCTTGAACTGCACAGAGAAACAAACTGGCAGCCAATGTAGCTCTTTTAAGACAGGCAAGATTTGTTCCCAGTGGCTATGCCCTTACAACAATCAAGGTGCCACATTGTGAACCAGCGGAACCAGTTTCTTGAATGAATTTCTGCTATTATTTTCTATATGAAGAGGAGGCTTCAAGAACCCAATGTTTGTCATCAGTGTTATTTTTTTTTAATTAAAGTCATCATTTTGTGTGTCATGAAGACTAATATAATACTATATCTTTGTTCCAACGACTGTTCCAAATCAGTTCCCTGTTTATGTCCAGCAAATAGGACATGAGCCAAATTGGCAGGCATTTGAGCATCGCTTATTTGCATTGGTATTAATATAAACATTTGTGATTTGGACCCAGGGTGAAGCACAAGACATCTTCAGGACAGATCTAACAGCCTTCCAAATTTCGACTCATTAAATGGCCATTTTAAGTTCTCAATTAAATCACTGAAGGTGGTGGCAGCATGGAACCGTTGCCTGACAGAACCACCTACTTCTACATATTGCAGAAAGAGCAAAAGCAGTCCTGCTCGTCAGATTTGCACAAATGATAGTGTTCCGAAATTCAGAAACATTAGGCAATTAAAAATAATGCTTAATCAACTAACACAACTTTAGCCTCATTTAATCTTGCTGCTTTTGATTCTCAGCAGCATCTCCATTGTTGTCATCAGTTAGACATATTCAATTTAAATCAATAGACTGAAAGTTGGAGTGTAGGTGGTACGTGTTTCCACAGTGCATTAGTAGCTTACTAAAATGCTTAGGGATTCAGCATGATTCATCCTTTCATGACTGCATAATGACTCCAGAAAGGGCTGAGAACAATTCACCGTATTACTCATCAGGCTGATCTAAATAATCGTCTAGAAGCAAAATCACCCTGTCTACACAACGGGACAAGTAGCAGAAGACCTTCCCCCCGCCCCTCAACTACATCAACAAATATCTTTGTTTTGTTTAAGAGAAAATGAGTGTGTAATCATTTGAATTTCGGAACTCTTAATCTGTAAAGCTTAATGGAAACCACAGAAGGTTTAATCTGTTTATACTGCTGAGATCTTTAAACAACCTTGACTCTAAGGACTGAACAAAACAGCATGGAAGCAAGACAAGCAGAGGGATGTAACTCTGTTTAGGATTGCACTGAAAGACAGTCTTATGTCCCAATGAAAGCAGCAGAATGTGCAGCCTGATCCTATCCATGTTTACTTAAAAGTAAGCCACGCTTACAATTCAATTCTAAACAGAGTTACACTCTTAAGAACATAAGAACATAAGAAAAGCTATGCTGGATCAGACCAAGGCCCATCAAGTCTAGCAGTCTGTTCACACAGTGGCCAACCAGGTGCCTCTGGGAAGCCCACAAACTGCAGCAGCATCCTCCCTGTGTTCTGCAGCACCTAATATAATAGGCATGCTCCTCTGATACTGGAGAGATGAGGTATGCATCACGACTAGTATTCATTTTGACTAGTATCTATGGATAGCCCTATCCTCCATGAATATGTCCACTCCCCTCTTCTAAGCCCATTGACTTCAATGGAAGAGTGTAACTCTCTTTAGGATGAAATATGAGTTGATTTCGGGGGGGGGCTTACTCCCAAGTGAGCATATATTGAATTGTATCTGGAGGCTTTCATCCTAAGCACATTTCCTATGGAGTAAATCTCAATGAACTCAATGGGACATTCTCATGAGTAAACAAGTACATACTGCATGTGTGCTTAGCTTTCTTTAGACCATGCTCCACGAATGAACAATACACAGCCCACCTGGTATGAGCTTTCCCCAATATTAATCTTCATTTTGCTTTCCAGATATCTGTAAAAAGCAATTAATGTCCAGCTGACAGGAGAGGAACTGAACGATATTTTAAAATAATTGGCATTCTTGGGCACTCTCACTAACAATACATATTACCTAAGCAACAAATACCCTAAGGGAAAAATGTACAGTGCGCCACATTTACAAGAATTAAAGTGAAATTTACAAGGAAACTGACATGAATGGTTTTAAGAATAGCACTGGAAACATCTGGACTGCTAGCAATGATTCTGCGATCAATGACTTTGTATTATAATGGTCTGATACTCATTACAAAGTAGATTCTTTTTTTTTTACTTTTGTTACCCAAGTTTTTGCTTGCTAACACATCATATATTTAGATAAATTCTTTGTTCCAATCACTTTAAATTAAGAAAAGCTGGGTTTTTTTTTTTTTTTAAAGTATTATTTTTCCCTTAATTCCTGAGATCTGTGCCTCGAGTCGCCGGGTAGAGAGTTTTAAATCGCATGAGACTAATTCCCAAAATTGTGCTTCATTTTTTTCTGAAACTGCTAGCTCAAGATCCTTCCATAAAGATTTTGCATGGTCGAACTTTTTTTTTTTAAGTATTGAGGGAAGTCTGTAAATGTATCTTTTCGCATCATTAGCACATGTTAAATGCACTGTAGTGGATTAAATGTACACTAGTAACACAGTAATATGCCAGATCCAGGGACATACCAGCAGTAAAGACCGTAACCCAAACGTTAAAAAAAAAAGTTTCAAACAATGTAAAAAATTGTTTCTATTCTGCAATTAACCAAATAAATATCAGTCATACTGATACATTCTCTCTATGTATTACATTTTATCTGTACATTCTATCTACATATTTCTTCATATTTCAAATACCTATATTTTGGCTTGGATCCAGACTAGAATTTCTGTGAGTGGAAATTTCTGCACCTGCAAAAACTAGTTTGAATCCAAGCCATTACACCCAAATACACTCACCCGGCCGTATTAAACAGTATGCAAAATATTTAACACTTGTATAGTCTCAAAGATTTTCTAAATGTGGACTATGCCACTCAATATTGGAACTGCCAACTTGGAAGGCTTCAAGAGGGGAGTGGACATGTTCATGGAGGATAGGGCTATCCATGGCTACTAGTCAAAATGAATACTAGTCATGATGCATACCTACTCTCCCCAGTATGAGAGGAGCATGCCTATTATATTAGGTGCTGTGGAACACAGGGACGATGCTAATGTAGTTATCTAGCTTGTGGGCTTCCTAGAGGCAACTGGTTGGCCCCTGTGGGAACAAACTACTGGAATTGATGGGTCTTGGTCTGATCCAGCATGGCTTTTCTATGTTCTTATGTTCTAATATGAACATTAAAGATTATACAATGTCAATATAATTTTCAATATACGTTGACAGTCTGAGTAGGAGTGTCGACCTGTGCTTTTTAAAGGAACCTCTCGGGAATAATGAAGAAGGGGGGAAGGAGGGAGGATATGTTTTACTGCCAGCACATTATGTTCTATAACATTTGGGAAGAAATTCGATAAAAAATAATAAAAGAAAACTGCTTCACAGTCTCCACTCTCTGACAAGCATGGTAACATTTCTGTATATTAGTAGAAATAATATATTAAGACAGGAAAAAGCAATCCTGTTCAGTATCTTGGGCACATTGCAAGGCTTTCTGAGCAAGATGAATCTATGTACTGTAGTTGTGTGTGTGTGTTAAGTGCCGTCAAGTCACTTCCGACTCATGGCGACCCTATGAATGAAAGTCCTCCAAAATGTTCTATCTTTGACAGCCTTGCTCAGATCTTGCAAATTGAAGGCTGTGGCTTTCTTTATTGAGTCAATCCACCTCTTGTTGGGTCTTCCTCTTTTCCTGCTGCCCTCAACTTTTCCTAGCATGACTGTCTTTTCCAGTGACTCTTGTCGTCTCATGACGTGACCAAAATACAATAGCCTCAGTTTAGTCATTTTAGCTTCTAGGGTCAGTTCAGGCTTGATTTGATCTATAACCCACTGATTTGTTTTTTTGGCAGTCCACGGAATCCGTAACACTCTCCTCCAACACCACATTTCAAAGGAATCTATTTTCTTCCTATCAGCTTTCTTCACTGTCCAGCTTTCACACCCATACATAGTAATAGGGAATATGATGGCATGAATTAATCTAGTCTTGGTGGCCAGAGTCACATCCTTACACTTCAAAATATTTTCTAGCTCCTTCATGGCTGCCCTTCCCAGTCTCAATCTCCTTCTAATTTCTTGGCTGCAGTCTCCCTTTTGGTTGATGGTGGAGCCAAGGAATAGAAATTCTTGAACAATTTCAATTTCCTCATTGTCAACCTTAAAGTTGTGTAATTCTCCTGTAGTCATTACTTTTGTTTTCTTGATGTTCAGCTGTAGTCCTGCTTTGGCACTTTCTCTTTCAACTTTCAGCAATAGTTGTTTCAAATCTTCACAATTTTCTGCCAATAATGTAGTGTCATCAGCATATCTCAAATTATTAATGTTCCTCCCTCCAATTTTCACTCCACCTTCATCTAAATCTAATCCAGCTTTCCTAATTATATGTTCTGCATATAGATTGAAGAGATAGGGAGATAAAATACATCCTTGTCTGACACCTTTGCCAATTGGAAACCATTCCGTTTCTCCATATTCTGTTCTAACTGAGGCCTCTTGTCCAGAGTACAGGTTGTGCATCAAAACGATCAGATGTTGTGGCACACCCATTTCCTTTAAAACCAGCCATAGCTTTTCATGATCCACACAGTCAAAAGCTTTGCTGTAATCTATGAAACACAAGCTGATTTTCTTCTGAAATTCTCTCGTACGCTGCAGTAACCAGCGTATATTTGCAATATGATCTCTAGTGCCTCTTCCTTTTCTGAAACCAGCTTGAACATCAGGTATTTCTCGTTCCATATATGGTAGCAGCCTTTGCTGTAAGATTTTGAGCATCACTTTACTTGCATGAGAAATTAATGCAATGGTCCGATAGTTGTTGCAATCTTTGATGTCTCCTTTCTTGGGAATTGGAATGTAAATGGATTGTTTCCAGTCTGTGGGCCATTGTTTTGTTTTCCATATCTGTTGGCATATTCTTGTCAAGATTTTGATGGACTCCGTTTCTGTGGCTTGGAATAGCTCTATTGATATCCCATCTGCTCCTGGTGATTTGTTTCTCCCAATTGCTCTCAATGCAGCTTTCACTTCACTTTCTAAAACTGTAGGTTCTTCTTCAAAAGATTCTTCTTGGAAAGAATCTTTTATCCTTTCATCTCTTCTGTATAGTTCTTCAGTGTATTGTTCCCACCTTTTCTTTATTTTGTCCTGTTCACTTAATGTATTTCCATGCTGATCTTTCAGCATGCCTAACCGTGCTTTAAATTTCCCTTTGATTTCTTGGATCTTGTGGAGCAGATCTCTTGTTCTTCCTTTTTTGTTGTTCTCTTCTATTTCTTTACACTGGCTATTATAATAGGTCTCTTTGTCTCTACGTGCTAGTCGCTGGAACGTTGCACTTAGACTTTTGATTCTATTTCTGTCACCTTCTACTTTTGCTTCTCGTCTATCTCTGGCAATTTTAAGAGTTTCCTCAGACATCCATCGAGGTTTTTCTTTTCTTTTGGCTACAGGAATAGTCTTTGCACATTCTTCCTTGATAATATCTCTAGTTTCCACCCATAGTTCTTCAGGTTTACATTCACTTGAACTTAGTAATGCAAATCTGTTCCTTACATGGTCTTTAAACTCTTCCGGAATATTGCTTAGATTGTATTTTGGTGCTATGAATGTTTTGGTGTTTTTCTTAAGCTTTATCTTTATTTTTGATATTAGCAATTCATGATCTGTACCGCAGTCGGCTCCTGGTCTTGTTTTGGCCGAGAGAATAGAGCTTCTCCATCTTCTGCTTCCAATTATATAATCTATTTGATTTCTATACTGGCCGTCTGGTGATGTCCATGTATACAATCGTCTATTTGGTTGCCTGAAACATGTGTTTGCAATGAACAGATTGTTGTCTTCACAGAATTCTACGAGGCATTCTCCTGCTTCATTCCGTGCTCCTAGCCCAAATCTGCCAACAACATTTGATTCTGCTTTGTTTCCTACTTTTGTATTCCAATCAGCTAGCTTTGACATAATTTGAATATAAGTTTACACACATGGCAGCCACTGAAATACAGGGGTGCAACTGCTGAATAAATGCATTTATTCAGCAACATTTATACTCCAAAATGTTGATCTAATCTGTTCAAGAAAAGAATAAACCCAATGTATGCACACCCTTTACTATGGTATTTCCCCTTATTATAGACAGTTGGACAGAGGAGAAAGCTGACAGATGCGGGCGCAGCCACTTGCGTTCCTCCTGAGCTCTTATGGCCCCAGGGCTCAGGAATGGGCTGTAATTCTCCTCAACCTTACTTAGGGATCATTCAATTCCCCTGAGATGGCTTCCTCCTCCATGGTTTTTGAGAACTCTCTTTTTCCTCAGAGCCAGCTCCCAATGTCAAAACCCAGATACACTCTATTCACTCAGAGCTGATGTCCTTACGACCCAGTTGCTGATTCTGTATTAATCAAACAACTTAAAATTGTGTTCCCTTTTGTTTCACTCTTGAGGACTAATCTGCACACAGCACACTGCTGCCGCTAGCTTCTCTGTACGTCCTGAACTACAGAGCTGAACTGAACTTCTCACTGACTGAGAGCTGAATGTAACACTTTCACTAGCCACTCCCAGGACTCCCTTTGGCTGCCAATCTAAGGCAAGAACAGCTTCCTGATTTATATTGCCTTCTTCACAACTAGTTATTGTGCTTCTTTTAAACATTATTAAATGAGGCCAATTACATTTCCTTTCCCCAAGTGATTTATTAGTGGGACATAGTAATTTGTCCTGAGCTGTCATTCTGCAGGCACAACTTAATATCATAAACCTTGGGATGAGCTCATGGTTTCACATGCAAAAGATCCCAGGTCCATTCCTTGCCACGTCAAGTTAGAGATCTCAGGTAACAGGTGTTGGGAAAGAACTATCTCTGTCTGAGACCCTAAAGAACATCTGCCAGTCAGAGCAAACAATTCTGGACTGGATGGACCAATGATCTGATTTGGCAAAATGCAGCCACAATCTCAAGAAAAGATATCCCAGGAGTATGTCTTTAATGTCAATCACATATGATAACACAATTGTTCCTATTACCCTTTTTCCCTGTTCTTTTTGTATAACCAAAAAACTAATAAAATATTTATTAAAAAAAGAAAAGAAAAGATATCCCACAGGAAAATACAAGTTGCACAGACAAAAAAAAAAGAAACCCTGAACACCTTAACATATAAATCTGGAAATGTTATAAAACAATGACTTTTCAGACATTCTAATTGCTCATGCTACCAAACTATGCAGGAAAAAAAATTAATCACTGAACAACTTTTTGAATGAGAATGATGGATAAAACTGAAAACTATAAACTGATACAGCTTTATGTTTTATTCACTAACTGCAAGGCAGGAGACATCACACTATTGTCCCCAAAAGTATGCTAGGAATAACAGTGTCACAGTCTATTATGCTTGCCAAAATCGCAAGTAAAAATCTTTAACAGATATTGTAGGCCTCAGAAACAAGAAGTAATACAGAGAAAATAAGGAGAAACAAAGACTGAAGTTTTTTTGGATATTGCCAATTCTTCAACATTTTAACCAGAAAACATTTCGATACCACTAAAAGGTCAGCAACTAGTTTGATACTATGTTCTACCTAGTACTGTTTTTAAGGTCAACAGGAAACATCAAGTTACTGACAGTCAACATCACCCTTGTCAAGAAGATTAGCTGTCAATGTCTTGTCATTTCTATATTTAGTACCTTCCAGTAATATCTTGTTTATATTTATGTCCAATTCAAGGCCATGCACTTAATCTTTCAGCAGTCAGCGCAGGAGAAGGCTACCACATGTTCATTTCAGGATCATTTATTTTGAGACGGCAGTTTTGTAGCTTACTTACATGTGAACATTGCCATAAAGCTAAAGTACAGCTTGCAAAGTGGCACTAAACCTTCGAGGCATCTGCGTTCAGATATAACTAATCCAAGAACAAACAAGTTCATTTCATTGGTTTAACCACTATGAATCATGTTAAAATAACCGAATTCATTCATATTAATTATTATTTATATCCTTTCATTATCTTGTCTGGAGCTGACGCACATATACTTCCTCCATGCACAGGAGTCATGCCCATGAGCTGGTGATCGCACACAGGTGGGAGAACTTGCTTCTGCACACTCCCCCTCTACACATGCTGCTTCAAAGTGTGTATGAGTCATGCACAGAAGGCTTCAGTCACATCAAACAGAAGATAGCGCTTTCACACAGCCTGAATAATGCACTTCCAATGCACTGTAATGATTGTTTGCAAGTGGATTTTTCCATTTTGCATTGTAAAATCCAGCTGCAAAGTGCACTGAAAGTGGATTGAAAGTGCATTATTCAGGATGTGTGAAAGCACCTAGAGTGTCTGAGGTATCAGGGGACACAGATGGAAGAGATTCTCAACTCTCATCTCCACTTTACAGGGGTGAAATATGATGCAACAGGGCATGCCAGACAACAGCAGCAAATTTCCCCCCCCCCCAGTTCATTCTCAGCACCAACCCACCCTGGCCCACACAGTAAGCAGAAGAAATTGTACAAATAAATTGAATAATGAAAATGGAATTGAATAATTTTAAAAAGCTAAAAATGTATTAACCTCTAATAATATCCTGTCCATTCAAACGGGAGAGCTTATTCCCCTCATGAAGCCAGCATCACCTAAAACAGCCTCTGGTGCCACAAAATGTAGTAGTAGTAGTAGTAGTATTAATAGTAGTAGTAGTAGTAGTAGTAGTAGTAGTAGTAGTAGGAGGAGGAGGAGGAGGAGGAGGAGGTGGTGGAGGAAAAGGAGGAGGAAGAGGAGGACGAAAAGGAGGAGGAGAAGTTGGTTTTTATATGCCGATTTTCTCTGCCTTTTAAGGAGAATCAAACTGGCTTACAATCACCTTCCCTTCTTCTCCCTACAACAGATACCTTGTGAGGTAGGTGAAGCTGAGAGAGCTTGAAGGGAACTGTGACTAGCCCAAGGTCACCCAGCAGGCTTCATGTGGAGGAGTGGGGAAACCAACCCAGTTCACCAGATTAGAGTCCACTGCTCTGAACCACTACACCCTGCTGGCTCTCCAACATAATATAAACATCAATATAACAAGCAGTTGAACCATCCTATTAAGCAACTCATTCAGAAGATTCACTTGATACACAGATGTTCTGTAAAATAAACTGATAACCTATAAAAGTGGCCAATAAAAAAGCATACTTGGTGCAAATATGGAGGCTAAATGCAGTCTTGGAAGACTTTTTTAAAGCACAGCATATACAAAAGCTAGAGAAACAGACAGTGGAGTCATTAGATAGCTGAAGTCCACAGACATTCTGCTAGTTTAGCACCTAACTACCCTTGGAAGAGAATGCTCAGGAAGCCAAGGGTGAACTAATGAATGTACGTCCACAGTATATTGTTCTAACAAACAAAATCCAATGACTATTTTCTTCACATAGTCATTCTTAGAATACATATCCTACTCATTCTAAGGAAATGTATCCTAACAACTTAGTAACTGCATGCATACAAGGGCCTCAAACCAAATATCTGCTAATGCAACTATAGCTGACATGCCAGCAGGAGGATTTGGGTGGGGTGCGGACATGTTATTTGGCATTGGGCCATTGCACCATGTCACTTTTGGTGTGAAACCAAAAGTGGTGTCATAATGTCAGAGTAGCTTTCAAGGATTCACCCAAAACTCTATGGTTAAACATCACACATCGGTTTGCCAAACTAGCCCTCTCCATTTTTATTTTTTTGCTGGTGGCCTCTCCAATAGGGGCAGGGAATGGGGGGCAGGCCCCCCTAGTAAAATATATATATATAACCACAACTGCATCAAAACGATGAATTATTCAGCCACACACAAAAGAGAACTTTAGTCCTCATGACCATTTGTAGAACATATTACCAAAGAAATCATCAGAAATTCTGATAATACATCAAGTCCAGGCATTAATGGATAGTGGATGACATGTGATATATAAATCATGGAATGACTAGGTTTTAAACTATTTCCAAAGGCTTTGTGTTTTGTCTCTAATATGGATTCCTTTGCTGCGTTTTGTATTTAACCAGCGGAGACAGCAATGATCTGCAGTAAATTGTAGCTGAGAAAGTAAATCCCAACAAATGGAAAAGTAATACAGTAATCTCTGGCCTAGATGAGATATAACATGATAACTGTTGTAGCATTTGTTAAAGTGAGAAATGAGATGTCCCTGCCATATATTCTAGATGACAAGAAGTGTGCTGGCCTACATTATTAACACAGCCGAGATGGTTCAGATTAGGAAGTATCTTTCATTTCAGCACAGGGTTACAATTAATCACTAGGTAATCAGACATCAATGTCTGGAACAGTAATCCCATCTGGGTGACAGCAAATGCCAGTGACTAATCATCGGTTTTGCACTTTTTCTTCCACCACCCCTCTAAAACACTTAAATCAAGAGATGGGGAACAAGAAGGAACCATCAAGCCTTGATATTTCAATGCTATTGTCTGGACAAGGAAAAGTTGTGTAATATACTGGCTGCAAAAGCAAGAAGAAGAAAAAGTGAAAGCCTTTAAACCTGTCATTCTGAAATTAATAGTTTGCCGGGTTACTCCCCCAAGATTCCTCGCAATTTACTACAATGGCAAGAAAAAGGATAGTAGAACTCAAGAGTTAGGATACAACAGCCGAAGGGACAGGATGTATTTGGGAAAGTATGCTGCGCTAAGACAGCAGATTCAGGTGAGCTGGTTGGAGCTTGAGTGGCAAACACTGAACTCACTTTATTTAATGAATTGGGGGGAAAGGACCGGAATACTTACATGGGACCGGAATACTTACATGGTGGCTCACATGGAGCTGGCGTATCAGCTACCCATGCCAATGATTTCTGAATATTTTTAATTTTAGTTTTGGATACGACAGAGTAACTATATTAAAGACTCATACATATTTGTTTAGCATTTTAATATATGGCAATTAATATTTGCTAATTATTCCATACATGTGGACCATCGCTTCATAATGCAGTTATCTTGGGTGATCATGTAAAGGGGAGCTAATATATACTGCTTTTGGTAGGAACATGGAAAAAGTGTTAGTCTTCTAATGCTTCCTAAAACATTGTTTTAAAAGATTTGAATGAAGGGAACCTTCCGATATCATGCTAAAAGGTCTGTATATCAGTTCCAGGCTGAAATACTCATCAGAAATCAACCACATTTGGCATACTATCTAGGCAATCTTTTCAAGTTTACAATACAGCAATCTCTCAACATATTAATAGGTCTAGGTACTCCACAGTTAACAGAGACTCTCTTCATTATTTGATGACAAATGATGGACATGGGAAGGACAATTACAAATGTTGATTAAATTATTAAATTACGTAGAGCACAATCATGAAGGGGGGTAGATCCACAGCAGCCGGGAGCAGCGGAGCTGCACCACCTCCTTAGAGGCTTCCTGGCCACTGCAGATTCTAATAAAGCAGGTTTTAAAATAAAAAAGGAAAAAATGGGGGAAATGCCCCACTGAAAACAACGAGGCTGTGCCACCCTTTTTGGTGGCACAGCCCCGCCACCGCTCAAGAAGGCATTCCTGGGGCAAAAGGGCTGTGTTTGCCCCTGCGCCAGTGTAGGTGCCACCTTATTCTATGCCAGAGCAGGGTCACGGCAGCTCCAAAAGAGCTTCACCCACCCTTCAGTTATGCTTTTCAGCTATAGGGAATACAATGAAGAACAATCCTTCATGGGTACCAACAGAGGAGAAACCATTAACACGACTGATCTCAAGCACCTGCTTGATTCACACCTGTAATGGCAGAAGTGTTGGATTTGATCCAGGCCCAATGGATCGTGATTTGTGGTTAGAGAGAATCATGTCAAGCACACAATAAAACAGAGTCAAAGACTTTTCTCTTAATCAAACAAAAATCCTTTACTTTCCTAAAATTAGGGAGGGTTACATGGAGTAAAAACCAAATAACAATCTTTCTATCTAGTTCCCTATAAATCTTGCTAGGAATGCTAGCAGGTACTAAGGCTTAAACCTCTTTTGTCTGTGTCCCAGCTCAGGAGAGCTAAGAACAGGCATCTTGCTTCTGTGAGATTCAAAAGTAACTAACACATCCTGCCCCAAAGTTTCACACCTTTAACAAAGGAACAGGGTAATAAACGATTCTGACTCCGTGCCTTTCTGCACGTTTGCAATGGTGATTCCCTAGCCAATAGAATACTTACATCTTGTCATTTCATCATCACCTTGAGACTATCTAAACTGTTGATATAAACAAGTTAACTCTTTAACTGCCCTGACAGAAATGGAACTCGCATTGAATCCCTAATAAGAAGCATCCTAAAATTGTTAAAAAGGTGGTATAATAATCCCAGGAGAGGTCCAGTTTTGTGCAACACAACAGTGAAGACATTCATATGAAGATTATGAACTGTAAAGAGGCACTGAAAGCATACCAACTGATATCAGTCCCAGCAGCATAGGGAAGACTGCAGCCAAGAGGGAAAGGCGGTACTGAAAGCTCAGGAGAAACCAGCAGACAAATCCAGTTCTTTTATGATTTCTGCATACTATGCTGCCAAGAATTTGTCATGCGTATTCATTTCCTAGTCAGGCACTAGCAACCCAAATTGTGAATACAATGAAAATGAATTAGAACAGACTGAAAAATACCAGAGTCAACTGACAAATGAGACATGGGCATGTGCCCTTTTCAGTATCGCACACCATTAATATGAAAACTGACGTGCAAAAGTAAAAGAGTAATCCTCAATTGTCCTAAATTAATCTTGGTATTATAATCCCCATTCAGCAAAATGCTACACTGTGTAGCTTGCAAATGATTATAAATGTGTCAACTCAATCTCCCTTTTGTCATGGTTCATTTGGCTAATCTAAAGGTTCTAGCAATGGATCATGGTTTTGCACTACAACCTGATCTAACAGAGGAAATAATGCTTTAAAAATACAGAGAGTTGTTTTAGTACATAGCTGAACAAGCATCAGTTGTGCTAAATACTTGAGGAGTCCTTTAGAATACAGTCTCGCCTCATCGAAAGACAGAGGGCTTGCAAAGCTACCTAAATCTCAGCAGTCGATACCTCTTCTTCAAATATTCTCTTGAGAAAGCGGCATCATACAATTGGATTTTCAAAAATTAAAGAAGGTCTTTCAGTAGTAGTCTGTGTCATCTGTGATCACAGCAGAATTTATCTGAACATGCATAGCCAATCTATAGTGTAGAATGAAGGGAATGAGACTGTCAGCAACAAAACGTTTGCAGTCCTATCACTCTATTTCAACATTGCAGCTAGATCTTATCCTGTAGGGAAAATCTGATTTGTAATGTACAAAGTAAGCATCTCTTTCAGCCCTGGGAGAAAATACCATTTCACTTGCAATATCCATATCCCTCACAAAAATGCAAACTTCCACCAGAGAATATTATATGATATGAAATGCTTTGATACATTCATTCATGATTCACATGTGCAGTTGAATAAATTAGACCTGCTTCATTTGTAGGTGATATTCAAAGAACATCCAAATTATTCCCATACCGGTTTAGCACATCTGCATTAATCTAGGGACAAAACTGGAAAAATTCATCCCTCTCCAATAAGTATATGTAAGGTCTGAGTCCACCTGTCAAATCCCAAACAACAGAACATCCAGACAGAGTCATCTAAGAAGCAGTTTATTTGGGAAGCATAAGGTGTATAGCAGCAACTTACAGGAAAAGGTACGAGGACTCAAGTGGGGGGAAGCGGGCAGGGTGAAACATATACATCAGAAAGGCACATATACATCAGAAAGAACCTAGGACGGCTACCTCTTTTTGGTGCTGTTCACATTGCGGTTGGACGAATTCAAGTGTTTGGGCTGCCCAGTCGATTATGGGGCTATACCCTGGAAGCCAATTTACTCCCAGGACTACTGGAAAGCGGATGCCGGGCACTATAGTGAAGCAGATCTGTTCCCAATGGTCCCCCACTCCCATGGTGACTATGCCTGTTCGCCTGTCAACCGGCCCCCGTTTGAAGTCATTCCCATCCATCTGGGCAAATCGGAGGGGCTGCGGTAAAACGCTTGCTTTTATGTTTAGGGTTTTAAAAGTGTCCTCACTGATTAGGGTACAAGCACATCCAGAATCTACTAGAGCCTTAACTGCTACTTGGGGACCCCCCTTATAATGTTGCAATATTATATCAAGAAACATTGTGTCTTCCACTTCTCTCACCATTAGCGGAGCTGTGGGCAGTGCAGTCACTTTGGTCCACAGTGGCGCTCCGTTCACTGCAGACCCTGCTCGTTTTTGTCTACTCCTGGGCGGGAACGAGGTTCAGGGCTGCTAAGGATCCCCAGGTCCCGTCTTCTTCTTCCGATGTAGCCGCGTTGGCGGGACTAGAGGTGATTGTAATCCGCAGCCCAGATGGGCCTTCATTTGTAATCTGAGCCCTCGATGGGGTAGGAAGGAGCGCTGGCGACCCTTTACGAGCAACCTCGTCGTTCATGTGGAGGGCGACGGGTGGTTTGCGCCCGCTTAGCGTAGTGCTTTTGCGATGGCTCTCCCCACTGCTCCGGGGATGTCCTTCTGCTTGCGAGTCCGGGTTGGGACGAGCGGAACTTGCAGGGCAAGTAGCAGCGAAATGGCCCATCTTATTGCAAATGAGACATGCTCCCTTTTGGAAACGTTTGACCCGGTCCGAAACAGGAGCGGTTGGTCTCCGTGGAGGTGGGGCGGCACAGTCTTGCCGTGGACCTGTTTCCTTCGCTCTGCGCCTAGAGAGAGTGAGGGATTGCCGGCGGCTTTCCACTTCCTCCGCAAGCAGGTCCCATTCCTCGAGGTCAGGTGGATCTCGTTGCATGTAAGCCCAGTATAGAATTTCAGGGTGCAACCCTTCACGAAAGTATTGCACTCGAGTAGCTTCACTCCAGTCAGTAACTCTGCTAGCCAAACGTTGAAATTCCCCAGCGTATTCTCGGACAGACTTGGTGCCTTGGCGCAATTGAAGGATGGCTGCCTTAGCCTTGTCACTTCGGAAGGGATCCTCGAACCACCTTCTCAGGGCCCACATGAAGTCATTCAGGGTTCGTATGGATCTGGCCCATGAATCAAACTGTTGGATCATCCAATACGCTGCCTCTCCCTGTAATAGGGAGGACACGTATCGCAGCCGGCTGTCCTCAGTGGGGAACCACTGCCTTTGCTCTCTCATGAAGCTGTCTACCTGATGCAAAAAATAGGGTAGGGCTTCCGCAGAGCTGTTAAAAGTCACTCATAAGTCTTTTAAGGATGCATGCTGATGGGGCGGCGGGTACTGCCAATGCGGAGGGAATCCCCCACCCACCCTGGCGGGACTTGCAGCAGTGCTTGTGGCGGGACTTGAGGAGAAACGCCAGGCTGCGGCGGCAGGGGCGGCAATCTCACCGGGGATTGTTGCCTCCATCTCCATTCGTGGCATAGAGCATCCATTCGCTCTTGCATTTGGGCCATCTGTTGCTGTAGTTCTCAGTTCTGGAAGCACAAACGAGAAACTTCATCTGCCGGTCCGCCTCCGTGCCGGCTCTGGGAAACGTTGAACTGGGCATTCCAATCTTCGGCTGCTTCTCCACCGTACCACCCCTGAGAGACATCGAAAGGAGCATTCCAGTCTTCAGCATCCTCTCTGTCCGAATCCCCCTCCCCCGGGTATTCACAGATATCTTGGGTCAGGGCATAGTGTACGGTAGCTCGTTGACGATGAGCTAGGTGTCTTGGGAGAGCCATAAAAGACCAATTGGAAGAGAGCGAAAGCTTGAAGTCCTCCTCTCCTGATCCTGGTCCCGAGCCCAGCCATCCAGTATTCTTGGATCGTGCTCCGAGGGCTTCTGCTGTGGTTGTGGCAGTTTCAGATGCCCGGGCCGTGAGCAACTCCGCCATCCGGGCCTCAGCTTTGGCCACAGCCGCTCCCAATTCCACCGCGTGAGCCGCGGCGGTGTCTTGGAGAAGTTGCTCCAACAGGGGAGTTAGAAACAGTTTCACCTCTTCCAGGTTGGTAAGCAGCGGCATTATTTGCCGTGCCACGTCTGTCGCAGCGGACCCAAAATCTGACAACAACAGTTCTTGGATTTGGGCTTCCAAAGCCGATGGTGGTAGTTCCATGATGCGTAACACAATTTTGGTGGCGGCGTTACTCGCCTCAAACTGAAAGTGGTTGCCTCAGGAGCGGCCCGTAAAAAAGGACTGTCCAATAAATCCTAAAGAACCACGGTGCACGCGGCCCACTGCATTAGTAAGGAAGTCCCTTCTTGGGTGAGCAGGGTCTGCTCCTCCGGCGCACCCCCAGCAGTACTGTTATTCACGTGACGGAATTGGTTTAAAAGGTAGGACCTGGTGGCCTTCCTCCTTTCCTCACGCTGGTGCCGGTCGACCTCCCTCTGGGCACTCCGGATTCGATCCTCAGTCTCCTCTTGCAGGAGCTGTCGGAGGATTTTTCAAGCGGTGGAGGCCTTCGGTTGACCCCCCCGGTGTTCCTCACCCGACGAGGAACCAGCGGACCCAGGTGCTGTTGCCATGCACTTTAGGAATGAGGCAAGAACCACATTCCTTGGAATAAAAAAAAGAAACTAAAATAAAAAGAAAGTGAAAAGGTCTTGAGTCCTACTGTAAGGTCTGAGTCCACCTGTCAAATCCCAAACAACAGAACATCCAGACAGAGTCGTCTAAGAAGCAGTTTATTTGGGAAGCATAAGGTGTATAGCAGCAACTTACAGGAAAAGGCACGAGAACTCAAGTGGGGGGAAGCAGGCAGGTTGAAACATATACATCAGAAAGGCACCGTTGGATACCAGGCTGAGCCTGGTTCCCATGATAGATTACAGTTATCGCGCCGGGGCGCAGGTCATCATAACAAACCTCTGAGCTACTCGACCTTGACTCTAGCTGCGCTCTCAGCCTGAAGCACACACACCATAACACATTTAAGAAGGACACAATCAAGAAGAAATGTAGCAACCTAAGTAACCTTTTTAAGTAGCTAAGTGAAAACTATTCCCAAATCATTCTATTTGCTATTTGCATTACATTTTCTAATTCTCACAGAAGTGTCTTATCTCCCAGTGCTGCAATAATATACACTAATGCAGTTAGTCTGCGGTGTGGGGAGGGGCTGTGGCTCAGCAGTAGAATATCTGCTTGGCATGCAGAAGGTCCCAGGTTCAATCTCCGCATCTCTAGTGAAGGGACCAGGCAAATAGGTGATGTGAAAGACCTTTGCCTGAGACCTTGGAGAGCCGCTATTGGTCTGAGCAGACAATATTGACTTTGATGGACCAAGGCAGCTTCATGCGTTCATGTGTGTAGTAATCTAAGTATTGACCTCTCATGTGCTGTCAAGTCACAGCTGACTTATAGTGACTCCTGGGGGGTGGGGTTTCATGACAAGTGGTTAAGAAGAGGTTGTTTGTCATTGCCTTCCTCTGCAGAGCCTTACTTGGAGGTCTCCCTTCCAAGTACCAACCCAGTTTAGGTTCCAAGATCTGCATTTTCTGTCAGGATTTTATTAGCGTGCTTTATTACTTGGCTTTTCTCAACACTAGTTAAAGAACTGTCCCTTAATTGCATGCAATCAGAATAACTGGAATTATGAGTTGAAAAGATTGTTTTGAACCTCCTTTCTACTAACTCAGGATCATCTCACAGGCACAGGGTAAGTAATTTGTGTTAAATGGAATATGACTCCAACCAGTCAGGATGGCATTATTGTTCCCGGGGCGGGGTAACTATGGAGTGGGGCCATGACCTACTCTTTCCCGCTTCATGGCTGTAACTGAGCAGGGGGACACTCGGGGTTCAGGTGATGGGACCCCTTAATTTTAGTTTTAATTTTTCCCTGTCTGGTAGTCAAATCCTACTAACTGGAGATATCCATGACCACCAGAAGCCTCTTCCTGGGTGCCTGGCAGCAAATATTCGATAGGGTCATCACTGCCGGATCACTCAGAATGATCAGGTTGGTCAGGGCAATCAGGGCTGGAGGATCAGGAGAGCGCAAGAGGATTGGGAACTGGAACTCGGGGATGGGAGGATCTCGATACTGGCCGGTAGTCATCAGCCTCATAAGTAGGACGTGCAGAAGCAGAGACGTGAGGATGAGTGCCAGAGTTTCCCATGGTAGGTAATCCAAGGTTGAAGAATTTCCAGAGGATTTTCCTGGGATTGAGGCTTGGGCCCAAAGGAAACAGTAATCCATTTGGCTAGGCCTCTCATTTTGACCCAGATCAAATGACCCTATAGGGGGGCATTGTCTTTCCAGAGGCTCAAATGTCATATACCCAGACTAGACCATCTGACACAAGGCAAGTGACCATTTCTTTGAAAGGCCTGCCTGGCCAGGTAGGGATGTCCAGTGTTTCACCACCAAGTCCAAGGGGCTGTCCAGAGGGATGTTGTCCCCGCCATCCTGACTGACCTGTCACCTGTCAAAGGCTACTCCAAGCACAAAGGGCCAGGAAGCAACCCTGAACAGAAACCACTCTGGGTTTTTAATAAACTTACTTTATCACTCAACATTTTATTCCATCACATGCATCTTCTTTGGTGAACTTTTGTAAGTTTCCACCATGAGCCTTGCCACAGATGTTTCCTTTGCTTGGACGTTTTGTCATAATGTACGAAAATTGCATAAAAATTCCAAAAACATTTGCAACAAGCACTTGCATTCACCATTTAAACCACTTCCTCATTTTGTTGTGCCGGTACATTCTTTCTCAAGAACTAGAACAAAGGTTATGCTGGAAACACTGCTTATGGCCGCAGTGCAGTTAAGTCAAGAATGCATTTTCATATCTCAATGGCCATCTGCCTCCTGGTGGTATCTGGAAAAAAGTGGTAATCATGTTGCTGGAGTTGTTGCTATTGCAACCTCTAGGCCCAAGTTGTGGGGGGGGGGGCAGGAGGTATGTGTGGGGGTGTTTCTCCACAAGTGGCTAGGATCAATTCTTTGAGGAACCTGGAGGATATCTCAACGTTCCCATTATAACACCATGAAAACAAATAATTCCACATATTATTCCACATAGCTGCCACTGCTGTATCATTTGCAAGACACTAATACATTAATTAAGCAAACTAGAAGATACTGTTTAGAGGTTAATTATCTCTCTTTACCAATAGAATAACTCAATTCCACCTCAGTCTACCTTAATACATGGATAGAAGTCAACTATGCACGCAAGGTTAAAACGAGACTCCCCCCCCCAAGCATATTTTACATAAGCCTTAAGAATTTCAAAGTGTTTTTAAGGTTATTTTTAAGCAGCAAATTAAATGCTAGCAAACATCAAAGCAAATGACCAGAAAGAGCATGGAGTTAATAACGTACTATTGTCAGGGATTTCAAGCTGAGTTTCCACATTTCATCTCATAAAAACAAGCTAATTCTTTAAAAAGGTGTTAGTGCCTCTATCAGATTTTGATCACCTGTATTTGCAGTTTATAATGCCTTTAATTCTCTCTGTCTAACACACATGCATCCAGGGAAGCAAAACCTTCGGTTCATTAAAAAAAGCTTGAATAAACTCTCTAATGCGATGATGTAGCTTTCCTTTTTTAAGACACCCAGGCAGAAGTCAATTATTTCCAATCTGCTGGAGATTTTGAATAGGATGGGGGCTGTGATGGAAGACCATATCAGAAGTGCTGCCCTTTTATTAGGCAAACTTTGCACATGGAAAGCTTCAATTCTCCAACAGAAGAGAGGGTCAGTCCGCACTGTATGTAATGCATCCTAGGTGTGGGTGGTTATAGCCCCTTAGCCTATACATTTTCTAACTGCAGCCCATGAGGTTGCTTTACTTTGCTTCCAATTGAAATCTGCCATGCTAGGATTACACGAACGGAGCCATTGCAAGCAGTCTTCTAAGCCTAGGAAATACTTGACGGTTTCTACCACCCCATCATGGCCCCACCTGAATCCGAGATCTCAGATGTAGAGCTGGAGCAATTAACAGTCTCACCAGAGAATGCAGCTGACAAGCCTCCTGAACCAGCTGTTGGATTAAAGGAGCCGACAGAGGCGGCAACACCTACTCAGGCAGAGGATTTACAGCCCCCCTCGGAAAGCCGATTATTAGAAGAAGATTAATTCTCCCCAGGAGCTCGCAGGAGGAAGAAACTTAGAGCTCTAATGAGCGAAAGAAGATGGTCAGCGAGACTCCAGGCTCAGCAAGATATTGCAGCTGTGGAAACTGACAGTGAATGATGGCAGGACCAGCCTCGCTCTGATAGCCGGCCCGATTTAAGGAACAGAGGAAATTAACCTAGGCGTGGAAGCAATTTACTGAACTCTGGCTTCAGCTATGCTCCACTCCGGTTACGCCGTTGCCTGACTTCGACCTTGGACTGATTGATGACAACAATGCCTGACTTGCCTGTGACCCCAACCTTGGATTGATTATGGACAACCCTTGCTGCCCAGTCTCTGATAAGTACCAGACCCCGGCTTGACTTCTGGATTGTTTACTGGACTTTGCTTTACCCTGCTGACTTTTATAATTAGTGCAGCCGCCAGGCTGCACAAGTCTTAGCTTCTGTTCCCTCCTTCGCCTCCTGCCACACCCGTTCTTAACTCCCTCTACACCGCACTGCAGTAGCAGCCCTGCCAGCCTGCCCGACCAGTACACCCCCCCCTACTTTCTTAAAAATTGTCTGTCTGACTTGATATAATAAAAGTTAAAACTGCCCTCAGCCAAATGAGCATTCTTTATATATGAGAAAATGTTCACATTAATAAGTGTGTTATTACAGAAACCTTGACAGTTAAAAATATATAAAGACTAGGAT
The DNA here is from genome assembly GCF_029931775.1 of Euleptes europaea. Classification (NCBI taxonomy): domain Eukaryota; kingdom Metazoa; phylum Chordata; class Lepidosauria; order Squamata; family Sphaerodactylidae; genus Euleptes; species Euleptes europaea. The sequence continues at coordinate 62,175,806 of NC_079319.1, forward strand.
TTGCTCTAAAATGATTATAATTTCTACTTAGTGTAAATACATATGTCAAAAAAACAAGATCTCATGTTCTTGATATAGTGTCTCCTTAAATGCATTCTATGCCCAAATTGATTTTTTTTTTTAAAGAAAGGAAACATGAAGCTGCATGGAGCAGAGTTGGTTACCTTGTATGTCTCAACCAATCAAGGTAAGGCAGGGAGTCGCTGGAAAAGCCACCTTCATAACCAAAGGCTTCTAAACTTATCAGCTGCTCACTCTGGAACAGGCAATGTGAAAGTATCCAGTTGTTTTTGGGGCTAGGCAGGATTGATTTTTAGAGAAAGAGGAGGAAGAAGAGGAAGAAAAAGAAGCGGAAGAAGAAGAAGTGGAAGAAGAGGAGAAGGAAGAAGAGCTGGTTTTTATACCCCGCTTTTCTCTACCTTCAAGGCATCTCAAAGTGGCTTACAATCACTTTCCCTTCCCCTCCCCACAACAGACACCTTGTGAGGTAGGTGGGGCTGAGAGAGTTCTGAGAAAATTGTGACTAGCCCAAGGTCACTCCCAGTTTTTCAACTGGAAACAATGTCAGGATGTCACAGTGATGCCCTCTCTACCCATCCCTGCCATTGAAGCCTCCCACCACCAGACCATTAAGGCCTGGCAATCTTAGATCCAATGGATAGATTGTTAAACAGTGCAGCGATTCAGTGCAGTCCTAAAATCACTTTCCTGGGAGTAAGTCAGTTGAATAGATCTGAGTAGAAGATGAAGAGTTGGTTTTTATACCCCTCTTTTCTCTACCTTTAAGGCTTACAATCACTTTCACTTCCCCTCTCCACAACAGACAACTTGTAAAGCGGGGGTGGGGGCTGAGAGAGTTCTGAGAGAACTGTGACTGGCCCAAGGTCACCCAGCAGGCTTCATGTGGAGGTGTGGGGAATCAAATCCAGTTCACAAGATCAGAGTCCGCCACTCATGTGGAGGAGTGGGGAATCAAACCTGGCTCTCCAGATTACAGTCCGCTGCCCCTCGCCCTGACACCACGCTGGCTCTTTCTTGTGGAATCAACGACACCTCACTGCCCGTCCTGCTTAGTCTGGAGCTGTCCCCTGCAGTTCAGCCACAGAGTTGCGGGGGGCTGGAAAGAGGCACCGTCATATCCCTTTTCACTTGCATTGTAACGAGTAGCTGCTTCCCCCCTGTCAAAGCAGCTTTCTGCTGCGGCGCAAGAGATTCAGCTTCCTACTTATCCCTGGGCAGCAGCAGCAGCAGGCTTGGTTTGCTAGCCAGTGCAACAAATCCCCACCACCACCGTGCACATCTACATCCACTCCCTCTCAGGATAGTTCACTCCATGCTGCCTTGTGCTCAAGGTTTCTTTTCCTCCTGGGGTTGGGTGTGGGGGGTTGCTGTTAGCCAGGAGCAGCAAACAGAAGGGATGTGGGCCAACTGCATCTTTGTGCAAACGAGACCCCTTCTTTGCCAAGACTGGATGCCCTTCGCCTCTTCAGCCTGCTCCTTTCAATCTGAGCTGTGGGTCAGATACAAACCTGCAGCCCACAGGCCTACATGCCCCACCCATCCCATGATGGGCTGACCTCTGGGGCGGGCCGCCGGAAGCTGTTTGAGAACTGGCTGGCTGAAGGCCAGTGCTGGACCCAATTGCCTAAAGTCATCATGGTGTAGTGGTTAAGAGCGGTGGTTTGGAGTGAAGGGCTCTGATCTGGAGAACCGGGTTTGATTCCCCACTCCTCCACCAAAGTTGGGCTGTAAGCACATGAGCCGGGTGAGCTGCATGAGGGTACAGAATATTTCATGGCATGGTATCACTAAACAGAATATCGTCACACATCAGAACAGAGTAATGCTTTCACAAAAGTCGTGTTTATGAATGGGAGAGGATTTGTAGCAGGTCTGAATGTGAGTTTTGTGCATAGGTTTTTAGACTAATGAAGCCCCTGAATATAAGCTTCAAGAGGACCTATAGCTTCCAGGAATATTGAAATACCATGGCATTCCATCATAGAATTTCAAGGTTTCTCCTTCCTCATCTCCTAAATGTAGTTCTAGAAACACCGCTATTATTAACCATGCAAGTGGTAAAAAGCTGAAGTCAGGCATGGTAAAAAGTCAGTCTAGGAAAGACAAAGAAATTTCTGAGACAAAGCAGTGGTGCATCAGTCTCTTATCTAACCTAAACCACAGCTGTAAATCAAGTTATAAAAAGAGGGGAGCAATTAAATTTGGGAACAGTACTCCCCAGGGGAACAACAAAGTATTTAATTTGTTATTGCTGCATTTAGTATTTTTAGTTTAGAAAATACATTTCTTTTCACACACACACACACACAATTTGCATTGCGGACTAAATTAATTCATTCTGCCTAAGAATTACAAAACCCTTTCACCGATTATTAAATCGTCAATTTAGGATAAGGAATTTGGGGCCCATTCTATTCATGTTTTACATTAGTAAAGATTGAGCCCTTTGAGTTACAAACAGAAACTCTCCCTCGCCAGACACAGAAATTTGATGGCAGCAGGCAATAGCTTAATTGGATCCATTGGGGTTCCTCGCATTTCAAGCAATTATGGTTGAAGACGCATTATAAACACAAATCTGAAGTTGAGCAGCATCTGTTTCGTGCTCAATGATGTGCTGTAAGGAAAGGGTAAAGGGACAGGCTTATTCAAATCTAAATTAAGTACTAACCGCTGCACAGCGTAATGCCCCCTGAGAATGCATCAGGTCCCATACAAATATCCTCAAACAGTAATTGTCTATGAATCCAGTTCAGTTAACCAGGGGCTAGCTTAATCAAGCTTCTTTTCCATTTCACATTCTCCTCGACAGCTACCACTCAGCATAACAAAGGGATTTGGCAGCTTCTTCAGGATTTTGTTTTGGCCTGCCAAAGAGAATCAGAATATAATCATTCAGGGAAGGAGGACAGTAGACGTTCCCCAGTGAATACAGAGGAACCCTACAGAAAAAGCTTGGCAACTTAATGGACTTAGAATGGTGTAACTTTGCTTAGGACTGCATTGTAAGACTGTATTTAAACACTTCTATCTCATAGAATCATAGAGTTGGAAGGGGCCATATAGGCCAATTCCCTGCTCACTGCAGGATCAGCCTTAAGCATCCCTGACAAGTATTCATCCAGCTACTGTTTGAAAACTGCCAGAGAGGGGGAGCTCACCACCTCCCTAGGCAGCTGATTCCACTGCTGACCTACTCTTACTGTAAAAAAAATCCTAATATCCAACCGGTAACTTTCCACCCATAATATATACCCATTATTGTGAATACTATCCTCTGCTGCCAACAGGAACAGCTCCCTGCCCTTCACTAAATGACAGCCTTTGAAATACTTAAAGACAGCAATCATGTCCCCTTTTAACCACTTCTTTTCCAGGCTAAATGTTCCCAAGTCCCTCACCCTTTCTTTGTAGGGCTTGCTCTCTGACCATAATTTTAATTACAAAAGCTGTTAATGTATACAGCAACGTTTTACCTGGACTTTTCACTTAATTTACTTTGATAGCATAACTGTTATTCGTTTATTAGGTCCCTGGTCATCAGCATCCCAACTTCACCTAGAACAAAGAACAGCAGATTGCACTAGAACAGTTCCATTGGCCTGAAGAGGGATGTACCAGTGTGGCCCTTTATACACGGGTTCTGTTGGATATGCTGCTCTTTTGTTGCACAGTATTTGCAGTTGAATTCTCAAATCATTCTGGACAGGGGTCGACCTATACTCGCTGTGATACTGACCAAATAAGCAGTCCCATCAGTCATTATTTCAGCATTCTTGCTAGTTGCAAACAAAAAAAAGCCTGTTGGATCAGGCTGTGGTCTGAAACTGACCACTCACTGTGAAACTGACCAATAGGCAGCCTCATAGTATTCCAGTTTTGAGGGGAGGGGTTGAATGAAGGGGAAAGATGAGTGGGAGGGAGAAGTGGGAATGGACATGGGAAGAAAAACCCTAACTGGCAAGTATGCACAGGACTAGCTCTCAGTTTGGGACTGAGGCAGACATTAAATTTAGGGTAAAACAGCATCCTCAAAACATGGGGGAAATGCGAGGGGAGAGCGAGGCGACTTCTAAAGGTTGGGAAATACATCTGTAAATGAAAACAAAGCCCCAAAGTACTTGGGGCTTGACAGCAATGAAAACAACAAACGCATAAAAGGCCTGTAACTCACTTACCACAGCAGCATGGAGTCCCCCCATTTGGCTTAAGTGGAAATATAACAGCCAGTGTTGCTGTTTAATAAGAGGGCTTCAAGTAGGAGATGACTGCGATCTGTGACAGGAAAACAAAAACTACAATTAAACAGTAACTGAAGGCAAAGGGTAAGCCATTTCAGCTTTGAAAAGCTATGAATTAAAGTAAGTGTATCAGAACATTTCAACAGTCGTCTGAATTATTCATGATTACGCTGCTGCTGCTTTAAAAATAATGACGAATCCAGAGCGCACAAAGACTATCTCAGACTGCTGCAACCCTGATCCTTTATGTACTCTGAGAATTGCATAGCTAGCGTATGAGGACTGTGGTGGGTTAGACCGCCAGATGTCCAGTTGCTTCCCATGTGAAGCTGCATGCAGATGTGCAGCTGTAAAGATTGCGTAGCCATGGTGCAAAGAAAAATCCTCCAGGAGCACTGATATTGCTATTGGTAACATTCAGATTAGACTTCTGTAAAAATACTGGACATGGTGCTGAGCAGCACTGCAAGGTTTAATTTCCTTTACATTAGAAAGCACAGGAGGATCGATAGTTTGTAATGCTGGTTTTAATTATCAACATCTAAGTAGAGCAAACCATGATAGCTATAACTTGCCCGATTTGCAAGGATTTTATGAAACTTTTTGGAGAATTCTTAGAAATGACTTCAGCTTCTTCCAAGAATTATCCAAAGTATGGGAGAGTGCAGTACAACCATTACCACACCCTCAATTCCATGTCTTGTCCATCCCTATTTGATAGAAGGTAGGGACATCTGTTTCAGAATCCTCAAAGTAATATATCACAGTCTGGATAATTCCTGCTAAAAATTTCCAGCTCTTTCTGCCTTTGTTTCCAGATTAAAAATTGCCCCTAGATATCACTCTGTCCCTCCTCTCTCCAGTCACCAACTATATTAGTGTTGTTTATGCATTGGTACTTTCACTCATGTTCACCCCCCTCCCCCATCTGTCTTAGTTGTTCCTTGAAGTTATGCATGAGTTTTCCCTCCATTAGAGGTGACCTTGCTGCCAGCCCTCACAAATCCGGGACCTTCCGATTCCTCTGTTAACCCGATTCTTCCCTCTCCCCTGAACTCAGCCCAGGTAAAATCTCCATGCATAAGGCAAAGTGTGGGACATGCAAGCTTAATTTCGTTCACAGCCAATTACAAAGAAGCATGTCCAGAGGCGGGGATTCAAATACTTCCTGCTTTCTGGGAGCTCTTTCTGAGTAGAAGAAAAGCTTTTTAAAACCGAGGCTTGGATTACTCCCCCACCCTTCTATTCAGATTGCTCCATTTTTTGTTTTATGTTCTTAAAATGCTTTTTAATGCGGCAATTGGGTTTGGGGGGGAGGGAACTTTTATCTCACTACAGCCAATTATGAAGCAGCATTTCAAGGGGCAGGGATTCAAATACTTCCTGATTTGATCTTGGAGACTGCTGGTGCATAGGCTCCCAACAGGAAAGTGTGAGTCCAGCAAGCAACCTCAGGTAAAACTCCCATGCATAAATTACTTAGATGCTCTTTTATTAACCCTCTGACTACCAATTAGTTTTTCAACCAAAACTCAGGCTAATCGAAGCCAAACTTATAAAAACTATATGAATAATGGTTCAGCTAGTTCCTGGTTTGAGCTTTGCTAAAGAAATGTACCTTTACTCTTCCTTCGTATACTTGCAGGGAGAGGAGAACTGGAGAAACAGGAGGAACTATTTAAACTGCATGAACTTGCAATGTATTCAAATACAGAAATAGAGGGTATTAGCATCCACGTTACCTGTCAAACAGCCTGCATGATTATCATCATTAGCATCTGCTGCCAAGCTACTCTGAGATCTCTCCAGGTTTGTTTTTAATGAACAGGTGTGTCCTTCATAAGAAATTTAAAGTTGTTCCACTGTCAATTTCTGAGCTGCCAACAACTAGGAAGTAGCTCAAGGAATATAAATACAAGATACTTAAAGGCTGTTATTGCAACTGGCTCTTGAAGGCAAGTAATACAAAAGGATCACAGACTCCTTGCAGGAAGCTACTTTCATATCCGAGCCAGTAGCTCAGCACACTCTGAGACATATTCAGATTCTTACTCTGTTTTCTACTTATTAGACACGATGAGTACATAAACTCCCAGGATGTAAGATGCTTACAAGAAAACCTTATACGCTTCCAGAAAAGCTTGAAAAGTGCTCAAGATAGCTCAAACCTTCTTTGTTTATATAGCTGAATATCTTCCTTTTAAAAGGATGAGCACTGGGTTCAAATGCACATTTGGAAGAAGCTAAGAGGAACAAGGAAGGGCAGACATACTAACTATTGTGTCATGCCAATTCATACATTGGCAGGATCTCCACAATCCCCATGTGTGCTTTGTCTAGTTTGAATTGGGACCATTGGGAGAAGGGGCTGTAAGCATTCCCACCCTGGCCTCTTTCTGGTTACTCTGTCTCCCTGCTTGTACAACTAGCCAGCCAGCAGGTGAACGAGGCACAAGTCTTCCCAGAGGCTAGGGGAGATTTATTTTGTCCAAGGGAAACCGAGCCTTCCACATAAAGTTGGAAGGGCCACCAGGGTCATCTAGTCCAACCCCTTGCACAATGCATAGGGTTGCCAACCTCCAAGTAATAGCAGAAGATCTCCTGCTATTACAACTGATCTCCAGCCAATAGAGATCAGTTTGGCTGGAGAAAATGAACACTTTGGCAATTGGACTCTATGGCATTGAAGTCCCTCCCCTCCCCAAACCCTACCCTCCTCAGGCTCTGCCCCAAAAATCTACTGCCGGTTGCCAAGGGGGACCTGGCAACCCTAACAATGAAGGAAATTCACAACAACCTCCCCCACCCACCCCAGTGACCCCTACTCCATGCCAGAAGATGGCCAAGATGCCCTCCCTCTCATGAACTACCTAAGGTCATAGAATCAGCATTGCTGACAGATGGCCATCTAGCCTCTGCTTAAAAACCTCCAGGCAAGGAGCACTTACCACCTCCTGCGGAAGCCTGTTCCACTTAGGAACCAGTATAACTGTTAGAAAATTCTTCATAATGTCTAGACAGAAACTCTTTTGATTTAATTTCAACCTGTTGGTTCTGGTCTGGCATTCTGGGGCAACAGAAAACAACTCGGCGCTATCCTCTATATGACAGCTTGAAGATTGTTATCATATCATCTCTCAGTCTTCTCCTCTTCAGGCTAAACATACCCAGCTCCTTCAACCTTTTCTCATAGGACTTGGTCTCCAGTTAGGCCCACCTTAGGGCCGAGGGAAAAGAGTGTCCAACTGTCCTTGGCCAGGGCCAGGGCTTTTTCTGCCTTGGCCCCTGTCTGGTGGAATAGTCTCTCTAATGAGACCAGGGCCCTGAGAGACCTTAGGGAATTCTGCAGGGCCTGCAAGACAGAGTTATTCTGTCAGGCCTGTGGTTGAGGTCAGCTACAGCATTCCATCAGTGCTGGCCTCCCTAGCCCCCCCCCCCTTCCACTTCCATCTAATAAATTGAATTGATTATTGACCATTGTGTGTGGGGTAGGGTTGCCAGGTGCCTGCTGGTGGCGGGCAAACCCCTGGCAATTTACCTCTCTGCCCGCCAACCACCTGAGGGTCGGCGGGCAAATGTGCAAGCACGTACATACTGCGCACATGTCAATTCCGGTTTAGAACTGGAAGTGCCGCCTCGCGAGGGGCCTTATATCACTCAAACTCTTAGTTTGAGTGGTAAAGGGCCGCTTTACCACTCAAATAAAGAGGTATACGGCCCCTTGCGAGGCAGCACTTCCGGTTCTAAATCAGAAGTGATGCGCGTATGCACACACGCATTCCCGATAGCAGCCGAATAGCCTCCCGCCGGAGGAGAGGGGGAACCTGGCAACCCTAGTGTGAGAGTCTGGTTTGTTCACAGGCCCTGCTTTGGCATATATGCTGCAAAGGAGCGTCCTCCTAAATTTATTTATTGTTGATGCCATTTTCTGACAATGTTTACGGGGCTGGTCTTTAGCTATTACAGGAATTGCTTTAGCGTGATTTTATTGTGATATTATGATATGTATTGTGTAAGTTGTTGTGAGCTGCTATGAGCCCAGCTTTGCCGAGGATGGTGGTATATAAGATTGATAAATAATAATAAAGTTCAGCAGCCACCCACTTTCCTACCCAAGGAAGGTGGATCCCAGAACTCTCTGAGAGGCATCTATTTTGTGGGGAGTAGTGTCTTGCTCTTATGCCAGCGAGGAATGGGCCAGGGGATGGTCAAGGCAGAGTGAATCCATTATTATCCCTCTGCCAAGGATCCAGGTATAGATCCAATAGGCTTTGGATTATTTTTCATTAACGTAAAATCTCAGTACCTGATATCCTTATTTTTATTACTTTCTTTTATTCTTTTCTTTATGCTTACGGACCAACAGGTCACGAGCAACAAATTCAATAAATTTAATGATACAGAAATAACCAAACATACAAAATAAAATATCAGAGCAGTACAGTTAAGAGGAGGTATTGTTAAAAATCACAGATAAAATTTTTACCATGGCTAGGGTTATATTTGGAATGGATCAGTATCAGCCAATAACTTTGCAACTCTGTCTTGCTTTAGGGCAGGTCCCCACCTCTGAATGTAAACTGTGATCCATTTGTCTCTGGGAGATCATGCTTTTTACAATCAACAAAGAACTGCCAAACAGTGTCCAAACTCCCTGATCCACGATCACAAAATCACTCGGAAAAGGGGACCCCTGAAAACCTGCCTGCTAACTCCCCTTAATCCTTATCCATGAATCAGTTCAGGAAAGTTTGATCCCCTCAACTAACAGATCCCTTCAACTAACAGAATGAAGACAGATAAAACCCTGGCTTAACTGACCTACAGATCAGATTGTAAAAAACAAAAAAACCCTAATATAATTTGAATGGCAAAGCATGGGCAAAAGGGACATTATAATATAACAGGAACTGTCGGGACATCTGAGAAGAGAAAGCTCACCACGGAGAAATGGAAAGCAACCATTGAAACTGACTCAAAATGAAATTTCTGTCAATGTATTTTCATTTTATTTCCTGCCAGTAACCGAGCATCCTACTGTTCTCTGTTTCTAGTGACTAGTGTAAGAGCTTTCTCTCAGGACATAATGCCATGGCACCGTTCCGACAAAACGTCTAATAATTACATATTACTTTTGACACTGACACCAAGAGAAGGCTCGAAAGTCGTCACAGCCAATGGCTTCTTGCTGCCACTGCCCATAAAGAGAAATTACAGCTTTCACACTAATCAATGGTCCGTGAGAATACCCTAGAGATAGATTGGGGCCTCTGAGCAACAATCTCTCTCCTGGCAGAAATGTCTTCCTTGCTGACGTCTGGCACACATTTTCTTGTTTGTCTATATTCTGTGAAATTCTTTGATATAGTATGGGAGAATGGCCAGCAGTCAGGGATGTACAATTTTTTTATTCATACCTGTGGATCTCGTTCATGGTTGGGAAGACCATTTTTGTCTTGCCTGTTTTCTTTGGCTAATTTCCTGTTTTGTTTATTTTACGGCATTTTTACATTAGATACCATTTTTACATAATTGATACACTCTTGGTACAGATTCCAATATCGTCAATATTTCTATCAATTTTTGTTAACACGTTTAACAATCATACTATTGCTATTTTAGTTAGTATTTATTATTTGTTTAATTGGACTATTGTTATTATTGTTATCATTTAATTCATTTAAACCCTCCTTTCTCCCCAATGGGAACCCAAAGCAGCTTACTTCATTCTTCTTTCCTGCCTTTTTTCCTAACAACCACCCTGTGAGGTAGGTTAGGCTGAGAGTGTATGACTGGCCCAAGGCCACCCTGTGAGCTTCCATGCCAGAGTGAAGATTCAAACCTGGGTCTCCCAGATACTAGTCTGACATTCTTACCCACTGCACCACACTGGCTCTCACATATACTACAGGATGAGTATCCCTGATCTGGAACTCCAAAACTGGAATGTCCAAGGTGGTGCAAAAAGACTGGCACAGGGGGCCCGAACCCCAGGCAGGGTGCAGGCCATGGGACCGTGTGCAGCTGCCAACCAACTCCCATTACCAGGGCCAGCCTACAGGAAGGAGCTCGACCCACGCCCGAACCCCCTGAACCCAGCACAGTGAAGCCTGCCAAACCTACTGGCATTGATGACAGGAGGAGAGCGGAGGAGAGGTCGACAGAGGGAAGGAGGAAGTGGAGACCACCCTCCCGCAGCCACAGCACATCTGTCACCTGTCGCCCCAGGAAGACAGGGCCGGTACAGGCAAACAAGCCTCTGGTTCCAGGCCTGGAACAGCAGGCGTGCGGGTGACTCAGGGAGGCAGCAGGAGGAGGACACAGTTGAGCCATAGGACCAGAGAATGATGAGCTTGGGCACAGGAAGGTCCTCTGCCTCATTGTTCTACAGCATGAGCCTCAGATGGCTGACACAGGCATTACTCACAGCTCTCCCGCCCTTGAGTATCCCTTATCTGAAAAAAATCCAAAATCCGAAGTACTTCTGTTCCCAAGCATCACAGATAAGGGATACTCAACCTGTATACTGATGTTTGCAGTCTGCCTCAGCTCTCTGGACTTACCCAAGAAGTAAGGTCCTACCTCCCCCCAGATGGCAGGGCAACAAGGATTCACTCCACAGGAGGGGTTCCTCAAGGGAGTGTGGACTTGCAGGACGAGCACAAAGTCAGCAGAAATGCCTGGCCCTACCTTCATCTCAAAGAGGCTGCTCCAGAGTCCAAACCAGCTGGCAAAGGGAGGGGATCAGGAAGCATAATCACCTCTGATGAGGCCAGATGGGTCTTGTTACCCTGGGAGAGAGGTGGAGAGTTCTCAGTTAGCAAGGGCAGAGCCAGGTATCTCTGTGTACTGTTTTTTTTTTTCCAGATCATATCTGGTGAAGTGAGCTTTGACTTTCAAAAGCTCATACCCCCAAAAACCTCTTGGTCTCTAAGGTGCTACAGGACTTGAATGTGGTGGTTCTACTCTTTTCTTTAAAGCCTTCCCCAATAATTAATAATCAGACCTATGCAATAAAATGAATCCAGGGTATATTTCTTTTTTTAAAAAAAACATGGCTACTTCACTCAGGACATCTCATGCTTCCCCTTAAAAACCAGAAAACGAAGGTCGTTTTATGTTAATAAGAGAGGAAACTTGGATAAAAGGATTCATGCATGTATATTTTTCAAAAAAATTGTAGGTGAAAAATGAACAGAAACACTTCTGTCTTCATGTGTTGAAAAAATATTGCCTAGTGGCCTTTTCTATGTTTTCAAAAAGTGGAAGCAGAAGGATTATTGGAAGAAACTTCTTCAGCAACTCAGCTTCTGAACATTATTTTAGGCTGCAACCCGATACAGACTGAATCCTAATGAATCTTCCCCTTTAATGCTGGCTTATTTACTTGGGTATTATTTACCAGGTGATATTATTTACCTCCATGTCATGAAAAACCTCAACTCTTCATTTTCATACACTAAGCCTCTATTATATTAGAGAGGCTAGACATTTTTCTCTAGGACTGTTGGCAACACTACCTACTTCATAGGGTTGCTTATGAAGAGGTTAGGGTTGCCAACAATTTGGATTTTTAAAAAGTCCTGTCACATTAAGAAAAAACATATTGTGCAGAAATAGGCAGCTTTAACTTTCCAGGGAGGTAAATAACATCACCTGGTAAGTAACATCCCATTAAACTTCTGTTAAAGGGGTTGGGCATATTTTCTGCAGGCTGTTGGCATCCCTAGGTGAAATGAAGGGTGAAGAGAATAATGCACGTTGCTAACTCCTTGGACAAAGGCTATGAGTATTGTTCTGTGGGTATTGGGCTGGAAAAGCTTCTGACAAACTCGCACAGAATAGGATCATAGAACTGCATCTCTAGAAAAATCTCTCCAAAAGCCGTCTCTAATTTGGGGGAGAAATTGCATATTTTTGTATGTGAGGAGGGGTCTGGTGGCAGTGTAATCATTCTAAATTCCCCATAGAACCAGTTGCTAGACCTTGTGTAAAAGATACGAGACAAACCTGCTCAGGTGAGGAACTTCCAAAACCAATCTCATTTCAAATTCCTGTCTGTCATTGTGTACAATCTGCCGGACATTAAAAGAGAAAAAAAGTGAGAGGGCCCTAGAAACCTGTAAACTTTCCTAGACTGTTCCTACATTGAATATAATGATAAGAGCCCCGTGGCGCAGAGTGGTAAGCTGCAGTACTGCAGTCAAAAGCTCTGCCTACGACCTGAGTTCGATCCCAATGGAAGTTGGTTTCAGGTAGCTGGCTCAAGGATGATTCAGCCTTCCATTCTTCCAAGGTCGGTAGAATGAGTACCCAGCTTGCTGGGGGTAAAGGGAAGATGACTGGGGAAGGCAACGGCAAACCACCCCATTGGATATCATGGATCTGTTCTGCTAGCAGTGGCATTTTCTTTATGCATAAGAAGTAGGGTTGCCAGGTCCCTCTTCGCCACTGGCGGGAGGTTCTTGGGGTGGAACCTGAGGAGGGGAGGGTTTGGGGAGGGGAGGAACTTCAATGCCATAGAGTCCAATAGACAAAGCGGCCATTTTCTCCAGGTGAACTATCTCTATCAGCTGGAGATCAGTTATAATAGCAGGAGATCACCTGCTAATACCTGGAGGTTGGCAACTTTAACAAGAAGCCTTCATCTGACTTATTAGGCTTTTCTGCCAACCAAAGAATCTCTTGCATCAGGCTCTTTTTTATTATTTTTCCACCTGAGGAAAGTGCCCCACCTAGTGAAAGAGATCTAAGGGATTCAGTTTATAATCTAAACTCAAATACTTCCAACTGGGGAAAAGTACAGATTGAGATCTTGCTGAGTAGAGTAGAAGACTTGGGATGCGGAATGCTATGGTATAGCCCAATCTCATCAGGTCTTGGAAGCTAAGAAGGGTCAGTACTTGGATGGCAAGAGCACCAAGGGAAACTCTGCAGAGGGAGGTAATGGAAAACCACCTTTGATTCTCACTTGTCTTGAAATCCCCTTGCTTGGTCACAACTTGATGACACATACATACATACATACATACAGTAGATGCCTCACATGCTTGGGGGGGAGTGTAACCTGTGTAAAGACATGTAAGAAAATAAGCCCTGCTGTATCATACCGGTGGTCCATCTAAGCCAGCATTTTACAAAATAGCCAACCAGTTGCCCTGGAGGGTCAACAAACAGGGTATAGAGGCTAAGCCTCCCCCCCCCCCATGCTGCCTACTAGAACTAGTATTATCTTAATTCCTATTTGCACAATTTCTCCCTGAAATCTAACAATCTCTTTTCCCTTTTTCAGGAATTTGGAGTCCATTTAGGGTTGCCAATCTCCAGGTACTAGTTGGAGACCTCCTGCTATTACAAGTGATCTCCAGCCAATACAGATCAGTTCACCTGGAGAAAATGGCCGCTTTGGCAATTGGACTCTATGGCATTGAAGTCCCTCCCCTCCCCAAACGCCACCCTCTTCAGGCTCCACCCAAAAAAACCTCCCACCGGTGGCAAAGAGGGACCTGGCAACCCTAAGTCCATTTCTAATCAATTCCGTTCTGATCACAAAAAAGTTGGAAGAGAATAGGGGCAGAATTTCACTTTGTAGATAATCAGAGGCAGCCAATTTCTTCCAAACCTTCCTGTCTTTCTGTTAGAGCACCCCCCCCCCCGCGCCGTGGTGTGTAACATAAAACACCTGCAAAGGCTGAAGCTAGAACAGGTTGCATTGATTTCTTTTCAAAGAGTAATCAAAGAGAAATGGAAGAGAAATCCCTCTTTTAAAAGAGAAGAAACAGACTACAAGGAATCAGTGGCTCTACCCAGAAAAGTAAATTTTAGAAAGAGAAATTTCCCTCCCCATAACAACTCTACCCAGAACAAACCTGAAATTTCTGGCTCTGTGACCAACTCCGGGCAATTTTCAGGTTCACCTGGCTCTGTGAAAGTAAAAATTTTTTTTCATGAAACTGCTGAAATCAAAGCTGAGTGTCACTATCAGTCTGTAAACCTGGAGTCAGAATTGAGGGGTGCCCTGACTGAATACAACCCACATTTCTCAAGTTCAAGAATAGTTCCATCTATTAAATACCAATCTTCGCATTGATTTAACCAAAATTGATCAGTGACTAGCGTTTGGCCTGTAATTATGCCCTTTCCTACGACAGCCTCTCTCTTCATTGGTTACTGATTATTTTCAAGGCTCAATATAAACATAAGCAAATACGATACATGCCTTTTCCATGTATCTTCATTAAATCACAGACATAGAATTGGTTTTCATCTCTTGGTATATTTTGCGGCAAAGGATTCTGTCCTCGTACTGTTTAAGTAATGCATCCCAGCTTCTGTCATAATACGTTCAAGATCTCATTGAGATACTTTCATTTTCAGAGAATGGTTTTTTGTTGTGTAGAACACATACACAATGAAAACAGCCTTGTTATTTTTCGCTTTTTCTTTCACGTTCTTTGGAGAACAAAAGAGCATGAACTTAAAATTGTGCTATTACAAAAACTCTCGAGAAGTTCAAAGCCCTGAGCAGAATTATCATGCAGAGCAGCTAACTTAAGGCATCCATTCTTGCTGAGTATCCTCTGATAGGGTACAGAGTATGCTTACTTGCTGAAGAGGCTTAGCACTCCACAGGAAGAGACCCACTAATGGGGACAGAAGCTTTTGACCATGAACCTACTAATGAGAACATGGGATGTGCCATAGCAGAATGACTGATTGTGAGATGTTATGATTATGGATGGTACAGGCATCAAGAGTTCAGAACTGGTAAGTGAGAACAAAACTAGACTTTAATAGAGAAATGCAGAAAGAGTCTGGAAGAAAGAAGTGTTAAATGATACTGCACTGTTAATAAGTAAAGGACTGAAATTGTATTAAGCTGTCCAAGGATGGACAACAGGCAGATTAAACTAGTTCATACCCCAATCTTGCACTGCAGCATGGGTAACTGATCTTCTAAAGATGGGGCAGAGGTTCTCCTCCTCCCCGTTCACTTCCTTCTGTCTGGACAACTCCACACTGGGTGTGAGTCTACATGTGTTCATGTGTGACCAGTTCACATGACAAAAAAAATACTTTGGCCCCATGAAAGCTGCTGCATGATAGAACAGTGAACTGATTATTCTGGCATGGAGTCAGATCCATGTTATGGTAAACACATGAACACATGAAGATGCCTTATATTGAATCAGATCCTTGATCCATCAAAGTCAGTATTGCCTACTCAGACCAGAAGCAGCTCTCCAGGGTCTCAGGTAGAGGTCTTTCACATTACCTTTTTGTCTAGTTGCCAGTGTGGTATAGTGGTTAAGAGCGGTGGCTTGGAGCGGTGTAGTCTGATCTGGAGAACCGGGTTTGATTGCCCATCCTCCACATGAGCGGCGGAGGCTAATCTGGTGAACCGGATTTGTTTCCCCACTCCTACACATGAAGCCAGCTGGGTGACCTTGAGCAAGTCACATTCTCTCAGCCCCACCTACCTCACAGGGTGTCTGTTGTGGGGAGGGGAAGGGAAGGTGATTGTAAGCCGGTTTGAGTCTCCCTTAAGTGGTAGAGAAAATCGGCATATAAAAAAACAACTCTTTTTCTTCTCTTCTTAACCGGAGATGCTGGGGATTGAACCTGGAACCTTCTAGATGCAAAGCAAATTCTCTGCCACTAAGCCACAGTCCCTCCCCAAATGGTGATGAAGTATGGGGAAATTTACTTGCAGTTTGCAATCACTGCCACTTTTGGCAGTGTGAATGGGCCCCAAGGACTCTGAGCTACGGATTTCTAGGAGCTACTGATTTCTAGAACAGAAAAGCCAATATTTGCTCATGCGGCAACCTATAACCTGCTTGTTCAGGTGGGGAGGAAGGTTAACTTCACAACAGACAGTTTGTTTTCTGCAGAAGACAGGATAACAAGCCTGGCTCTGGAGTATTGTCGCACCTTCATTAGCGCCCTGCACATAGAAGCCTCGGGGACATCAATGACCTCTTTTCACATCACGATTTAAGTATCTCATTCCTCTGAAACATTTACTAAGGTAATAAGATACTAGAGGATATGGGTTAGAAATGCTTAAGAAAGATGTGTGCAGACTACTGACAATTATTTACACATGTGATGCATTATTGAAGAGAAGGAGCTAACAGAATAGTTACAAGATTGTTACTGAAAAATTGCTTTTGCTAGTGCATTGTTTTACAAAAAGCAGGGTTGTCCTGCTTCTTCAGTCTACCAGATTCTTCTTTGCTTAGGTTGGACCAAAGTTGTTTTTCTAAACCAAAGTGAATTTTGAAAAACCAGATTAAAGAGAATGGGATCCGAATAAATTCTTTCTCTGATCCATTACTTCTGTGTTGCAAGCTTCTAGCCAAATCTTTGCATATTCTGCTGTGCACCCACAGTTTCTCTGTGCAAATTTGTTTCAGGAGATCTGCTTGTGGACTCCATTAAATGACAATTCTGGCCAGTATAATCACAAAGTTTAAGAACACGTTTCCAGTGTCTGGTGAGGGTATGGAGGGACTACTCATTAAGCTTACAGATGACAACAAATTGGGAGGAGCAGCGAACACACCAGGAGATAAAGATAGAATTCAACAAGATCTGAACACAATGGAAAAGTGGGCGGATGTGAACAAGATGCAAAAGGATAAGTGCCGAGTACTTCATCTGGGTTACAAAAATGAGGGACACACATACTGGATGGGGAATACACTTCTGGGTAGCACTGTGTGAACAAGATCTAGGGGTATGGGTTGACCTCCCTCCTGCTCCCTCCCTCATGCTTCCCTGGAAACCTGCCAGGGACCAGGATTACGAAATAAGGAGATAGCTCTCCTTTAAATGCAACAAGGGCCACAACATGGAGACTCCGCAGAATGCGAATAGCTGAAACCTAAAAAGCCTAATATCTATTTGGCTTTTTTCAGGGGTTGCGTATTTAGCTTCAGGCAGACCCAGAGGTTTGGGCGTTTTGGAAAAACCAAAGCCTGAATATTGCCGAAACGGCTAATTTTGGGTTTATTTTCAGTTTGGGTTTATCAATATGGACAACCCTATCAGGGTTATTGAAGAAGTAGTGTCAGGAGGACAAGGATTATGCCAATCACCTCTGTCTCTACACTAGTTATTTCTGATACCTTTAAACATATGATTCTCTACCAGACTTTGAAAAGGTTGTTCTGGTCATTTTTACTAGAAAATCCTTTTGATTAAACAGTGTTGATTTCTAAATCAGAGGAACAGTGATATATATACAAGCTTTTGGTTGTTTTGTTCTTCTAAATGATTAGGGACTTTCTAAGTAATACATTACATATAAATTATTTGTATTACTTAACTGCGTCTTCTTTTGAAAGGGCATGATAACCTTGACTATTTTGTAGTTAACGCCAGTTCCTTTGACCACTTATGAATGTTCTGAGGGAGGTTCCTTTCCTTGGTTGAAACATTGGCATTACCTAAAAATCTGGGTGGAGACAGCATGAAAACTGAAAGTGGGATTCATATTGGAATTTGTGATCTG
This sequence comes from Euleptes europaea, assembly GCF_029931775.1. Taxonomy (NCBI): domain Eukaryota; kingdom Metazoa; phylum Chordata; class Lepidosauria; order Squamata; family Sphaerodactylidae; genus Euleptes; species Euleptes europaea. The sequence continues at coordinate 62,193,587 of NC_079319.1, forward strand.
TCAGAAGTGGTCACAATGTTTATTGCTGAGATTAAGTACTCCCAAACACTATTTTTATGCATGGGGTAGTTGAAGCCAAGCCAGGTTAATTAATTAATCTATTTACTTCAATTATATCCTGTCTTTCTCCTCAATGGGGACCCAAAGTTACTTGTATTGTTCTCCTCTTCTCCATTACTACAAATTCAAGGCATTTCACACCCTAACTTATCAACTCCGTTGCATTCAGGAATACAATGTATGGAATGTAGGATTGCCAACCTCCAGGTTGTAGCTGGAGATCTCCTGTTATTACAGCTGATCTCCAGCAAATAGAGATCAGTTCACCTGGAAAAAATGGCCGCTTTGGCAATTGGACTCTATGGCATTGAAGTCCCCTCTCCAAACCCTGTCCTCCTCAGGCTCCACCCCCCAAAACCTCCCTCCGGTAGTGAAGAGGGATCTGGCAACCCTAATGGAATGGCATATAAGTGTTGCTTATGCTTTCCAAGATGTCCCTCCCTAGTCAGTCAAAAGAACTTATTATTAAAACATGTGAAGGCCTAATACTATCTTGAAACAGAGGTGTGACCTGGCAGTCAGTAGTCTGAACTTTCTTTTGAGTTATTTGATATTTTAAGAGATCACTCCAGATGTGAGTTCTTTTTCAAAAGAAGATAAAGGTAGGGCATGTATATTTTACAAGGAACCAGCGAACCGTCATATCATATCATGTCACAGAATACTGTTTAAAAGCAATTACCAATCCATTAAATGTATAATGTTTCCCTTGTCAAGGTGCAGTATAATCATTCGATTCAATCTGAACTGAAAGAGAAAGCTATGTGTAAGAGACAGTCTGAGAAAATGTGGCTGGGATTTTCCATTTTAGATTCCAAAAATACTATCCCTCCTAAAGAGAACTATAGGGCAGTGCTGGGTACAGAATGAAGAGAAATCAAGCAGCTTTGCAAATTTATTATTTATAAAAGATCAAAGAGAAAAAAGTTGCATACACACACCCACACCCACTCACCCCTACAGCTAGATTTTGATACACTGGCAGAAATAACAGCAGGAACCCTAAGTGGGGCATGATGTATGTGTGTGTAAAGTGCCGTCATAAGAACATACGAACATAAGAAAAGCCCTGCTGGATCAGGCCAAGACCCATCAAGTCCAGCAGTCTGTTCACACAGTGGCCAACCAGGTGCCTCTAGGAAGCCCACAAACAAGACAATTGCAGCAGCATTATCCTACCTGTGTTCCACAGCACCTAATATAATGGGCATGCTCCTTTGATACTGGAGATAATAGGTATGACTAGTATCATTTTGACTAGTAGTCATGGATAGCCCTCTCCTCCATTAACATGTCCACTACCCTCTTAAAGCCTTCCAAGTTGGCAGCCATCACCACATCCTGGGGCAGGGAGTTCCACAATTTAACTATGCGTTGTGTGAAGAAATACTTCCTTTTATATGTTTTGAATCTCTCACCCTCCAGCTTCAGCAGATGACCCCACATTCTAGCATTATGAGAGAAGGAGAAAAGCTTCTCCTTGTCCACTCTCTCCATACCATGCATAATTTTATAGACCTCTATATGTCTTCCCTTAACCGCCTTCTTTCCAAGCTAAACAGCCTTAAGCATTTTAACTATTCGTCATAGGGCAGTTGCTCTAGTCCCCTGATCATTTTGGTTGCTCTTTTCTGCATCTGACTTATAGCAACCCCAGCAAGGGGCTTTCAAAGCAAAAGAATAGCAGAGGTGGTTTGTCATTGCCTTCCAGGAAAGTATAGATCTATAAAAATAAATCCCAGCTCTGAGACATGACTTGTTATGTGTTTCTACTGGGAAAAGTGCAGGCTGAAATCCTAAGCCTATTTGCTTAAAAGTAAATCTCACTGAAATGAATGACTCTTACTTTCGAGTAATCATAGTTATGATTGGGCTGTTATGGTCTCAGACAGTACAGCCATAATAAATGTATCTATTTGGCTGCTGTGTGCTTACTTTTAATGAAGAAAAAATGAACATTTTAGCACAGAACTGAGTGAGAATGAAAATCCACAGTTCAAAGTCCCAGGGGGTGTTTTTTTGCTAGCTTTGAAGACCACTAAAAAGAGCATGAATCACAATATACGTTTTGAACCCCATACGCTTTCATGCAAACAGCATTTTAGCTGTGAAAACCCACAGAAGTAATATAAATTGCAATAAATCTAATTAATTACATCAGGGCAACCTAATCAAAATCTTGGCGGGAATGAAACATTTGTTGTGTTTATTATGATAGACATTCCTCAGATTTCCATTGTCCCCAGGTGTGTCTAGCATCTAGCTTCTAATTTCTAAATGAGGTCATACATGTGTAGGTACAGCACAATTTTTACTTGAAACATGGCTCGGCAGGGGCATTTTTCACACCACAAAGCTTCTAATTGTAATGCAGAAAAAGCAAATGGATTTATTTTATCAGATGAGAAAGGAAAGGAAATTATTCATGGGCCTATTATATCTGGTGCACCACAGAGAGGAATATGATGTATAAGAACCCAATACAAAATTGTGGAGATGATATACTGTGAGATAAACAGAAATAAAAGGACAATCATGGACCTGTAAAAAAAGCTACTGGCTGAAAATATTTTTTATTATTCTCCCTGCCTTGAGCAGCAGGAAACCATGGACAATATTTTCACTTACAGTTTCCTTTGAAAAGAAAGCACTGGAGACTTCTAGTATTGTTTTAATAACACTTGTACAACTGAGCAGGCATTAGGGATGCACAAATGCCCACACAAAGCATCCCAAAGCTAACGTGGCACCCTGAAATCCCCCAAGCTTCTTTTCTCTAGGCACCTCTCAGCTCCTCTGCCGACCAAAATTCACATGTGAATTATTTACTATATATGTCTTAGCTTGTACTCAACTCATATTCTTCCCCACCATAACAAGAATGTGTGGAACAAAAGTTCTTTAAAAATCTATACCTGAACATACTTGTCTGTTATGTAAACACAATGCCAAATAAAATATCTCTCATGGAATGTACATTGCTTATGCACCTCCTTCACCATTGGTTGTTGGTGGATCACCCATGTCCATGCTGGCATATCCTTTGCAGTTACAAAACTTGTCACAGCTGATACTGGCTGTAAACTGATGTCTGCCATACCTGTAGGGAGTAAACTCCACACAAGTTTGTGCCATATGATTAGCAGAAAGTGTCCCCAATCTGCAGAAAAGAAAAAGGAGAAACATATTTATGAATGTAACCACTTATTATTTATTTTGGGAGGGAAATATGCTGCCGCTCCAGAATTCTGCCCAGGGCAGCTCACAAAATGAAAATAATAAAAACAAATTGTTAAAAATATTAATTCAAATCCAGTGTTAAAAACCCAGCATAAAAACACAGACCATAGAAACAGACTACTGACAGCTTAAAATAACAGTTTCCAAATTAAAACAGTGTTAGAAAATCAACTCCTCAATTAAAGACCTGGGTGAACAAAAATGTGTTGGCCTGGCACCTAAAAGAAAATCATATAGATACAAGGATGCAGGGGATGTGGCTATTATCAGATATAAATGATTCTGTTACTCTGTGGCAAAATTTATAGGGGCAATAAATAAATACCAGAAGAATAATACTTAGTAAGGCATTATTTTATTCCTTTATTTAGCTGTATGAGCAGAGATAGATAGATAGATAGACAGACAGACAGACAGACAGAGGCACCAGGCAAGTCTCAAGCGGAAGGGCGTTCCATAAATTCAGTGCCACTATTCAAGAAGCCCTGACTCTGGCCATCAAGGCAATTGCTCACATGATTTAAAAAAAAAAATTCTGAATGGAATTTCATACCTGGTAGAGACAGTTAAGATAGAAACAAGAGTCATGCATCATCTTGACCTATGTGCAAATTGCAAACCAATCTTCCCCATTTAACTTACTCAGTAGCTGTTGGTTCACCAATCAGCCCATAGCCTTCCAGATGTAGCATGCAGTTCTTTAGGTCCTCTTTGAGTGGATTAGAGAAGATGACTTCTGCAGAGCATGGTGCATTCATCCGGGGATGGTCTAAAATCTAGCACAACATGAAGAAGCAATTATTTCTACATTGTCCCCAAATCTCAAACTATAGGCTTGGGCTTGGATGCCATCAGGTAGTCCTCCATTACACAAGAGTCCTCTGCCACAGCATTCCATTCATGGAAGACCAGTGTCTTTCAATGAGCTAAATAGCACCTAGTACCAAAGGAAAACACTGTGCATAAGAGGAAGGGCCAGATATAGGGGGACAGGGGGGGCACCTGCCCTGGGCAGCACTCAAGGGGGGGGGCAGCAGCCGATTATATAAAGAAAAACATGTATATAATATATGGGGGCATCAATTTGTACTTTTGTATCCCTTCAAAATGTAGATCCGGTCTGAATAAGAAGACCACCATGGCTGAAGATAAGCACAAATAAAAACAAGATTTAAGCCTCAGGTCTTATTGACATTCCACCAACGGCTCACTATGACCTCTGAAGAGATTACTGGGGGATAGTGGATGCTCACTAAGGTTTCCAGGTCCCTCTTCGCCACCAATGGGAGGTTTTTGGGGCAGAGCCTGGGGAGAACAGGTTTGGGGAGGGGAGGGACTTCAATGCCATAGAGTCCAATTGCCAAAGCGGCCATTTTCTCTAGGTGAACTGATCTCTATCGCCTGGAGATCAGTTGTAATAGCAGGAGATCTCCAGCTAGTACTTGGAGGTTGGCAACCCTAATGCTCACAGACAAGAAACCATGGGGGACAGTGGTCTGCAGTGAGGAAGGAAATTGGGTGAGATTACGTTTCTTCTGTTATTAAGATTCAAGCCATACTCATTAGCATAAACATTCACTAAAATGAAATACATAATGCACCTTTAGAACTCCTTTTATGGTCCTGTTAAAACTGAAATAGCTGCTTCAGGCCTACCTGACCCATATGCTGAAAAACAAACAGCCAAACTACATGTTACAGTGGCAGCCCATGATTGGATCTTAGGGTTGCCAGGTCCCTCTTCGCAACCGGCGGGAGATTTTGGGGGGCGGAGCCTGAAGAGGATGGGGTTTGGGGAGGGGAGGGATTTCAATGCCATAGAGTTTGTCTATCTCAATGGCCAAAGCGGCCATTTTTCTCCAGGTGATCTGATCTCTATCGGCTGGAGATCAGTTGAATTAGCAGGAGATCACCTGCTACTACCTGCCAGTTGGCAACCCTATTGGATCTTCTTCCACATACTTTATCCTTAAAAACCTAGTAGAATCTGGGGGAAGGGAGTATTTTCAATTGGGAAAATATTGTGGATTAACCCCCCTTTTTTCACAGTCTCACTCCTGCTTGTGCCCTCCCACAGTTGTTTTTAAGGCTGAACTACACATTGGGGATCTAGTTTGCTTTGGTTTTGGCTTCTGTTAACCTGTACTGCAGTTGTAGGTTCTCTTCAAGCACCCTGAGGATCTTTACCTTTATCTTAACAGGTAGGCTATCAACTATGACATCCCTCTCCACCATCATGACTTCTCCTTTACACTCAGGCATTGAGACAGCTACCACCCTCATAATATTATTATCACAAAGGTGAGATCCATAGTCGTCATATGGTATTGTAATCAGGATTGTCTTTACTGTAAGAGAAAGATTTTGAGTGAGAAACAAATATATTAGTGTCACCACCTTCACAGACAAAGGTTTAACTAGATCATTTTTATACTCTGTGGAGTTAATCATTAATTATAGAACCATATGTAAGCAATCATGGTGTGTGCATTGCTAAATGATCACGAGGAAGCAGTTTTCAAAGATACACCCATAGAACAGGGAGAGTGCCTTCTTTTTAGACAATACATAAGATGCAATCTGTTCAAATTTGCTTAAATCAGTGACACTTTCATTCAGTTCAGGGCAGTGGAAAATTAACATTGGTTGGGATCCATTCAACCATGAATAGAATGAGTTCACAGAACTCATCGCAGTCATGGCAGCTCCCTTGTAGCCCCCCTCGCCTGAAAAAGACACTCCTGAGGTTCAGGTATCCTGACTGCAATGCAATTCAGCAGCTGCATCTTGAGGAGAAATGGACAGAAATCATCCCTTCCGCATTTGCCTGAGCTTTCCCATGAAAACTGTAGAGCTTTCACTTCACTGGGGAAGAGCATTTTCTGTCCCCTTCTTGCTGCAGCCCCCCTCTGTCCCACAGGCCACTGTTCCGAGGGGTCATCTGACCTTCAGGAGCAATTTACGCAGGAGGCTGCAGGTGGGGGAGAGATCCATTGCATGAACTTATTCCATTCATGGTTCATGGATCCCATCCACCATAATTGCTGCAATAAGGCTTTTTTTTTCTTTTTTTTTGGAAACTGACACAATCGAGAATTATTAGGGTGTTTTCACACATGATATCAAAGCAATTAGCATTAACAAGTGATTCGGTGATTACTTGATATATTTATGAACAGTATTCTCTCATGAAACAAATAGCAGAAGAGTGATTCCAAACCACTGATTCAAATCATTTAAATTCTAGCAATCTTTTTTTTATTTTTTGGTCTCCAGCATACATTTGGGCTTTTATATTACAATGATCTCAATGTGTCTTACCTTCCTTTGGGCTGAGTGTGACATGAATATTGTCTTTCCAGACCTGGTCCAGTAAACATCCATTGTACATCACTGCCTGAGCACAAAGGTTAAATTTCCTGTCTTTGGGTTCATTGCACAAGTTTTTCAGCACCCAGTGCATTTGAACATCTTGACCATAGAGGGGACAATTGGCCACCTTAAACTTCATTACAATCCCAACATCTTTCAGACTTTTGTTTCTTTGGGACGCTAAATCTTTGTCTATCTCAGAATTGGGAGCATTTAGATATCGAGAATTAATTTTTCGACAGGCTTTATAAAGGGCTTTTTTCTCTTGCGTAGAGCCTGGAAGGGAAAACAATTAAAACTTTATGAACAAAGACTTATTTTTACATTGCCAACAATTTAAACTTCTTTTATTTTAGTAGAATTAATTTAGTAGAATTAATTTATTATTACCTAATTCATACTTGTAAGCATCAGTGATATCCTCACGTAGATCACTACCCACACGCTTGGTGCTGATACATTGTCCACAAGGCCAGGTTTCACAGTTAAGTTTGATCTTCTTACCTCTGCCTTGAGAGACCCAGGCAGTATTCTTTGCATTTAGCATTCCAAATACATGAGGACCATCAGAGTCAATATCCACATCACCATCTCTAATGCTTTTGACCCAAATAGGACCACTGCACACTGACCCTGGGGTTAAAAGAAGGCTTATTATTTACCAGCATCCTGTATAATGGACCCTGTTGTCCTTAAGAATTTACATTTATCTTAACCACAGACTTGACAATACTCAGGATTTAGCCCAAAGAACTGGGGTTTATCCTGCTTTCCACTATCAAAGTCAACAGATTTTGTAGAGCTCTGTAGGGTTACTGGTTATCTCCTATTGCTTTGTATATATGCCAACTGCTTTCCCTTAGCCTTTCACTAGTAACATCTTGAGTATTGACTTCTGTAACCTGTCGTGCTTAATCAATAAAACTGCTTTCGTGGACTTGCCATCTGCTGGAGTCTGTTTATGGGTTTGCCGTAGGACTAGAGCTGACACTAGGGTCTTAATATAGTGCTCAACACATCACACACCAAACTGAATGTAGTTCGCCAGCCATGTTTGGTTGTCCACCAGAAGCTTCATATTTTCATTGCTTGTCTGGCCAATGAAACTGTAGAAATCAGAGGCGTAGAAGCACCATGAAACTGCCAGGATAATGTGAGAAACTGTCAACCAAGTGGCAGGAGGCAATACTGCAGCTCTTCGTCATGCCAAATTTTATTCACTATTTGGAAGGCTGATGATGACCAGCGTGGAGAGCCACAACAATGATTCATTTTGTCTGGTATTGAACTTCTCACATTATCCTGGCAGTACAGGAAGGACCAGTGCTGATGTGACTGCCATCTTGTTAGTCTAGCAGCCCATTCCTGAAAGCTAAAGCAGCCAGGGATGGTGTGACTGTGGCACCGCCATGGCACCTCCACAGAGGTTTCACGGCCACTGTGGGGCGAAAAAAGGGGTAAAAATTGGAAAAAAGCTGAAAATGGGGGGAAAGGCCCCATTGAAAACAGCGATGTTGCACCAACAAAAAAGGTGGTGCAGCAACACCATTGCATTAGGGGACATTCCCAGTGTGAAAAGGGTTAGGAAGCTGTCTAACAGCAGCTCCACCCCCTGCCCCCTAGAACACCCCACGAATGCCTCCTGGGATGCCAGGAGAATACCGGCGGGAGGCCGCACTGTGTCCAAGGGCAACGCTGCCTCCCCAGTCCAGGAGAGCTGGCATAAGTGGCCCTATGCCAGCGTCCATGCAAGTCTGCATGGCGCAAGTGGCATGGATGCTGGTATAGGGGTCATGCCGCCTCCAAAGGAGTTTTGTTCCCCCTCTCAGGAATGCACTGTAAGGTAAGAACCTACCTAGGTGAGTTATTTTGTACCTGGTAGGTCACAATACATGACTAGTGTACTGCATTACTTTTGTAGGTTGTGCCACGATGTGAAAGCCTAATCTAGTAATTTACTGTTGGAAAGCTGTCAGTAGTTCCTCAATTGCAATGTTCACCCTAAACCAACTAGAATGTCAGTTGATGCAGTAGGAGACTAAAGCCCTAAATATACTTGTCGCACTTTTATAAACCTGCACAGAGCAACGTGATTGGGCAGATCCAGAGATCCTTTTGCATGTCTGTTACATGTCTACATATTACATGTCTATATGAACGCAAACCAATACATAATCACAAAAATGAAGTGAATCATCAGAGATAATATGCAGACATGCATCGAACATGTGGATGTGTTTTTTACCACCACTGGAGAATAGAAATTGGGGTAAGCACTAGAAGTTGATCCATGAAGAATCACAGTGAAGCCATACTTGAGTTTCCGTGAAACTGCCTAGCCTAAAGGCTATCCATGGCTGTTGAGTGTATTTCCTTATCCACACAGGAGCCATTCCTTGGCTATTAGATATAGGGATTAATTCCAAGATCACAATAAGCCCTAAACCACATCTGCACACTGTACACTTTCCTTGAGCACTTATTACTTCCACATATCACACAGAGTTCTTTGTTGTATAGGATTAGCTCTAGATCAGGGTGGAAGCTTCCGGTACCTTTAGTAGTCTCTATCGGTGTTGGATCCAGGTATTGCCAGTCACCCCCAGTCTGATTTATGTCTTTTCGGGCCATCCAAGATTCATTCCAGCTATGGTATCTCCTGTAGGACATAAAAGTGCAGATGCTTCATAAGGGTGTGATTAGACACAAACCATATTTTTATAGAATTTAAACGAGGGAGAAGTCGCCTATTTTATACAAACTTGTACAAAAGTATTCTGGATAAACCTGATAAATTAATGAGAGATTTATGATAGGAATCTTTGGCCAGGATGAACAAAATGAACCCCTGTCATTTCCATCTATGAGGCAAATACTGGGTGGCAGTGCTAGAATATGCCTTACTTTTCCACACACTATCATGCTTGTCCTGCTTTTAATACCAGCCTCAATGCAGGGGGAGGGATGGAGTGGAGAGGGCAGATCTGGGGGCGATCCCCAGTGGATCTCCCACTGGCCAGATAGGGGGCTGAGATGCCAGGAGGGGGTTGGGGGGCAGAATTTCCCAAGAGGAGGGGACATAGGTGGGTGTGGATCAGGAGGGTATGGGGAAGTGAGGGGGTGAGGTAGCCCCCACCAGTGCAAGATGGGGGCCTTTAGTTTGATGGAGGGGGCCACTAACAGAAGCACAATAGTGGGTGCCCCAGACGGATGGGTGCTGGAGAGGGGATTTTAAGTCAGGTGGGGGGAAATCAGGTGAGGGAGTCTAGAGGTTAGAGCAAGAGGGACGCTGTGATCGAAAGCCAGGACTCTCATGTTCCAGTTCTTTATTATTACTATTTTAAGTATATGCTGGTCCTTCTCTTCCTTCAGGGAGCTTGGGGTGGCATTTTCTGGGTGCCATTTGTTTACATCTTATTGATGTTTTTAAGAGATATTGTACTGTATTGCATGTTTTTATTGTATTTTATAGGTTTATTGTATTCGATGCCACGTTGTTAGCTCCCCTGAGCCCAGCTCTGGCCAGGGATTGAGGGTGGGGTAGAAGTATAACTAGATAATTAAATTTAAAAATTTAAATCCAGTTAAGGTTTACATACATACAATTTAATGATCAGAGGCTGAGACTGTACAGTTGATTCCTGGGTTTTAACAAAATTAACAAGAAGAAACCACCCTCTGCACATTGCCATACATGCATGCATGCATACCCCTCGTGTATGGTGAGTGCTGTTTGAGAGGGGCAGGTATACCAGGTGGGACCGGTCACACATGGAAGTGATCAGGAGTGGTATCATCTCATCTGACTGTCATGTATAGAGTGCCAATATAAAAATTAGATAATACTTTGTAACAAAACCTGTTATGGAATTATAACTCAGCATTGGGACTCCAGCTGTGTAATAACTCAAGGGGGGAAACAACAAAACATATCATCTTTATTGCTCCACTATGAGAGGCAAGACTGAAGCAGTAGATAAATTCACAAACATAAAATAATGTTTTTAAAAACTGAGATGTGAAGAATTTGCTTTTTTAGTACCTTGTAGAAACTCCTTGGTCAAGCTATGCCTTTATGAAAGCAATCCTAAGCAGTTCTACCAGCATGGTGTAGTGGTTAGGAGCGGTGGACTCTATAGGGAGAACTAGGTTTGATTCCCCACTCTTCCACATGAATGGCAGACTCTAATCTGGGGAACCGCGTTGGTTTCCCCACTACTCCACATGAAGCCTGCTGGGTGACCTTGGGCTAGTCACAGTTTTTTCAGAGCTCTCTCAGCCCCACCTACCTCACAAGGTGTCAGTTGGGGGGAGAGGAAAGGAAGTTGATTGTAAGCTGGTATGAAATTCCTTAAAGGTAGAGAAAATTGTGGTATAAAACCCAGCTCTTCTTCTGCTGCTACTACTGAGATCTATTCAATTGGGCTTACTCCCAAGAAAGTGATCTGAAGACTGCACTGAATGTTTGACAATCTATCTATTGGATTTAAGATTGCCAGGCCTTAATGACCTGGTGGTAGGAGGCTTCAATGGCAGCGATGGGTGGAGAGGGCATCACTGTGACATCTTGACATTATTTCCAGCTGAAAAAATGGGAGTGACGTCAACACATCATGGTGATGCTATAGGAGCCCACACAGGTTTTGTGGCTTGATCAAGACTAAGCCCTATGAGGAAAGACTGAGGGAGTCGGGAATGTTTAGTCTGGAGAAGAGGAGGTTGAGTGGGGACATGATTGCTCTCTTTAAGAATTTGAAGGGCTGTCACTTAGAGCAGGACAACCAGCTGTTCCTGTTGGCAGCGAAGGATAGGACTCGCAGTAATGGGTTTAAATTGCAGGAGGAAAGGTACTGGCTGGATATTAGGAAAACATTTTTTACAGTAAGAGTTGTTTGAAAGTGGAATAATCTACCTGGCAGTCTTTAAGCAGAGGCTGGACAAGCACTTGTCAGTGATGCTCTAGGGCTGTATGGCCCCTTCCAACTCTATGCTTCTATGATTCTATGATCATAGAAATCCGAGGAATTCCATCATTTTTGTTTTTGCCAGCAATTACTCCAGCAATTGCATCATATGAGCAGTGGCAAGGACCAAGGAGGATTGTTGGGAGCCTTCCCGCTAGAAACGGGCAAGTGGTACCCCTAATTGGGCTGCTCTGATTTATTTCTTAAATAAAAGGCAACAAACCATTTCCCTTTCAGTCCTTACCAGATATGTTCTTTGCCATTAAAGGTTTTTCCTGTGAAATCAAAGACCTCCTGGATGATGAGGGGGTCAACAGCATTCAAAGGGCAATAGAAGCCTGTGACAACTCGGCTGGGGATTCCCAAACACCGCATCACTATAATGAAATTAATTGTATATTTAGAATATTTAACATGCAAGACCAAAATACGATGTGTTGGATTCAAAATACTGCAAGACCTCTACAGTAGCCTACTGACTAGGGCTGCCAACCTGCAGGTACCAGTTGGAGATCTCCTGCTATTACTACTGATCTTCAGCCGATAGAGATCAGTCCACCTGGAGAAAATGGCCGCTTTGGTAAATGGACTCTATGGCATTGAAGCCCCTCCCCAAACCCTGCCCTCCTCAGGCTCCACCCCAAAAACCTCCCACCAGTTGCAAAGAGGGACCTGGCAACCCTACTACTGACCCCTCCCCCATTCTGTTCCCAGTGACCTATGATAAATATTATAGAGAGGTGGGGGGCTGCAGTAGAAGGGGAAAATCAGCAAAAACTACCCCCCTTTCAACAACAGAGCTGACGGTCAACTGGCAGTGATGCCAACGGAAGGCAAACTAAGCAAGTATTTTGATATAATCACAGATGTGTTCATAGTATCAGGGCAGGAAATGTCAGAATAAATATGAGCTGCTGTAGCTTAACTAATGTGTTTTTATAAACGTCTGTACCAGACGTTTCTGTATGGTCTACTATCCTTTGATATAATGCCAAATAACATTTCATATATCATCAATGTAATTTTCACATTATATCAATGATCCACCCATCTTTATACTGCATTTATACATTTTCACTCTCTATAGCCTTTTTTCTTAATCAGACAATTTCAGGGAAAGTTCTCAAATGCAGCCTGCAAATACTGAACAGGTGATAAAACTCTTCAGAACTCATTTCATATAATCAGGGGGATGTGAAATTGGAAAAGTTAAATTCAATGATTGGGAATAAATTATGTAAATTTTCATTCATGTGCTTAATTCACATTTCATTTGGGTGGCATATTTTTCCTCCCTCTGTTTAGAAGTAGCTTTGTGCTTTGTCAAAAACGGAGAAAAGAAACTTAATGGGTTTCTCTTTTATGAAAAAAAAATGCAAGAATTCATTTGGCTTCTAGACAATTTGTACATTATTCTCGAGTTAATCTGACATACGTTGGTGACCTAATAGGCTTTTAATTTTGATAATTCCAGACAGGGTCAGCCCAAGATATTTTGGTGCATGATGCAAATAATCCAATTAAAATCCCTCTCAATCCTTGTAATAGTAGGTAGCTGATAACATGCTGTTCTTCAAGAGTGCCCTCCATCTGAAGTTTTTCTTCATAGTAGGGTGATCCTGGTTTCCTGCTTCAAAGACCAGCTTCAAACTGTCCTTATTGTGTCAAAGTTCAGAAATTTTAGTGCATATGAGGGGCAACTCATACAAATAACTCCATTCCAGTTCTTAAAGTAACATGCCACTCCAGATAGCCCCAGGCTTTCAAACTTGTGTACATGATAGGAAGACCCGTCCATACGAAAAACTGCATGCATCCATACATCCAAATATCTTTTATCACTTTAAGTCTAGATTATGTTTCGTTATTTGTTACATTTTTGAACCGCACACTTTGGGTTAGATCCAACACTCCTCTAATAGAAGAGGGGGACCACCTTTGCTGATTCCCTCTTCCACGGAAGATTCCACTTTGTTTCCTACACTGTTCCTGAAGGTCCTTTGACCCCTCACCCCCCAGAAGCAACATTTGGGGAAGGTCTATGGGCTGCAGCTGCAGGCAGGAAATGGGAAAGTTCCACTTATTTAGCAGAGCTCTGCTGACACTGCTTTGGATTCAATTCTTTGCTTTTGGTGTAGTATAGTGGTTAAGAGAAGTGGTTTGGAACGATGGACTTTAATCTGGAGAACCTGGTTTGATTCCCCACTCCTACACATGAGGCCAGCTGGGGGACCTCAGCTCTCTTAGAGCTCTCTCAGCCTTTCCTACCTCACAGGGTGTCTGTTGTGGGGAGAGGAAGGGAAGGTGATTGTAAGCCAGTTTGATTCTTCCTTAAGTGGTAGAGAAAGTCGGCATAGAAAAACCAACTTCTTCTTCTTCGCTTAATGTTATCTTTGTTCTTGAAAAAAGTGGATGATGCATGTCTAAGGCATTACAGAGTGTACATTTTTTCTCAGAGTGTCTACCTTTTCATATATTTCCTTGATTTGAAATGACAGGATATCATCATGTATTCCCCCCTACCCCCATCTTACACTTATGTGAATTTGAGATTGGGAAAACAATCTTCTCCCTTAGGTGCATTCGTCATCTTCTGTACCTGTACACATCACAGCAGCAAGAGTCCCACAGTGCCCATATTTGACAGGTTTGCATTTGTTGTGATACCACTGCCGAAGGATAGGGACACTTCCATTCCACATGAAAGGACTGACTCCCTGCAGGTAATTATTGTTGGGTGGAAATTTCAGTATGCTTTTCTTCTTATGGCAACAAATCTGGAAACAGAACGAGGCTGATGTGAGAGGGCTCACCAGTGCTATACTGACGTAGAATGTGTCACAGACTCTTTGTACATCACTTCCTACTTGCTTACAAGTGACTGCACCCATCCTAAAAGATACATGTGATCAGCATACACCTGAAAGAATTAATCTGTACTCTAGTGATGTGCATGTAAATGTAATGGTGCATATTAACAGTACAATCCTAAGCAGAGTTACACCCTTTTATGCTCATAGTCTTCAATGGACTTAAACAGCTTAGTATTATAGTAAAAGTCTTATATCATGTTCATTCAACATTAGCAAGGTTATTAACAGGCTCTGTTCTGAAACTTGGATGAAAGCATGGCCCCAGTGCATTGCATATTTTCATCCCTGTGTATGTCAAGGGAAGAAAGCTTCAGACACTTTCTAGCCTGTTCATTTCGTCAAGAACAGGGATGCAGTCTCCTATCAGCCTGAAATTTGGGAAGGAGTATTCCTTGGGTGAGCAGTATAATTTGTAAGAATTTCCTCCAGTTAGTTCAAAAGCAAAAAAGTTATAGGAGGGAAGTTATAGGAGGGAATATGGTTCCAATTGAAATCTCTATAGATGTCACCTCTTTAATGTAGGGACCACAAGCACACAATATAGAGCATCTGGATGATAATACAAACAAGCTATGTCTAAACCAAATTTCTAGACAAATCCATAATACCATAAAACTTAAACATATAACTAGGTCTTCCTTTTGCTGAGGAACACAAAACCAAAGTCACTACTATTTTAATATAATTAGATTTTACCATATTGTTCAGCACTCTGCAAATGTATGCAGGGTCATTACGACAGGAGCAGTCCATGCCGGGGTCACGCAAATAGTTTGTGCTTGAGTCCAGGATTTTCAGACAGATATCCAGAATGCCATCCTGGAACTAAACACACAAAGCTATGAGCACTCACATGGATACCAAATGTGAAAACAATACTGTGAATAGATTTTTCTTCAGCAGAACAGGATGAACAGGAAAGTGTGAGGAAGTACCTGGAACAGTGCACACTAGGGTTACCAGCTCCAGGTTGGGAAATACCTGGACATTTCGGGGTGGAGTCTTTGGAGGGAAGGGTTTGGAGAGGGGAGGGACTTCAGTGCCATTGAATCCAATCGCCAGAACAGCCATTTTCTCCAGGGGAACTGATCTCTGTCGCCTGGAGATCAGTTGTAATAGCGGGAAATCTCCAGCCACCACCTGGACGTTACAATACCAAAAGGGGAGTGGTACCTGGAACACATGTATACATAAAGTGCCACTGATGCACTGAATATAATGGTTTATGTGGTTTCCAAAACATGATTTCCAACAAATGATTCCAGTTATGCAACAAAACCATTTATACAAGTTGCAACAATAGATTGGTGCAACTTGTATAAATTGTTTTGTTGCATAACTGAAATAATAGATTGTTGCAACTTGTATAAATGTTTTGTTGCATAACTGGAATCATTTGTTGGAAATCACATTTTGGAAACCACATAAACCATTATATTCAGTGCATCAGTGGCACTTTATGTATATGTGTGACCACCTGGAGGTTGGCAACCCTAAGTAAACAAGAGTTGTGCAGCACCTTAAAGATTGGCTAAACATTATTTCAGTATATGCTTTCATGAGTCAGATCCCACGTCAATGGATGCATGGAGTGTATGATCTTTTTGCAGATAACCAAATAACCAAAGATACCAGGGGGTAGGGTTGCCAACCTCCAGGTACTAGGTGGAGATCTTATGCTATTACAACTGATCTCCAGCCGATAGCGATCAGTTCACCTGGAGAAAATGGCCACTTTGGCAGTTGGACTCTATGGCATTGAAGTCCCTCCCCTCCCCAAACCCTGCCCTCCTCAGACTCAGTCTCAAAAACCTCCCACTGGTGGCGAAGAGGGACCTGGCAAGCCTATGGGGGGAGGGGGAGAGAGTTGTATCAGAAAGACCTGTTGTAAATTCTGCTGTTAGTCATTCAAGTGAGCCCCTGGCCAAGCTTAAGATGAAATGAAATATAATTAATTTTAATGTACCACATGGCTCCAGCATTTTTACCACAATTCACTAAAATAGAATTACTATCCGTAAAAGGGTGACAATAAAGAAAATAGGGAGCAGGGCTATCCAGAGGTGCAGCCCTCCCTGGATCTCTCAGTGGCATAATGGCACAGTGAGGGACCAGACACAGCAGCAACAGCACCCAAAGTGGTGATCACACTGGCACAGTTCAAGCCTGAAGCCCAACTAGGGTTGCCAGGTCCCTCTTCACCACTGGCGGGAGGTTTTTGGGGCAGAGCCTCAGGAGGGCAGGGTTTGGAGAGAGGAGGGACTTCAATGCCATAGAGTCCAGTTGCCAAAGCGGCCATTTTCTACAGGTGTACTGACCTCTATTGGCTTGAGATCAGTTGTAATAGCAGGAGATCTCCAGCTAGTACCTGGAGGTTGGCAATCCTAAGCCCAACAGTCAGTGACATCAGCAAGCAAAGGGAAGGGCCCAACCCTGGGCACACTTCAGAATTAGATATATAGATATTAAACAAAAGAAGTCAAGAGTACAATGAATGGTAAACCATAATAGTCCAAAGTAATCCGTAATAAACACAAGTCCTAGAATGTTGCATTTACCTGTCCAAGATGCCAAGCATGAGATGTTATGTGTTTGGGAAGACCTTGGAATACAATCCCATGTTCATTTAGTATATACTCTTCTCTGTAGGCTTGATTGTCTAGATACACAGTATCATCTGAGAACGTAAAAGACATATTTTTGTTTCGCTTTGGAAATCAAAGATGCACCAACAGTTATGGTAGTATGTAGAAATTATTTCCACTGTTTATTAGAGAAAGCAAAATAGGATTGATAGGCAGATCACAAGTTCCAAAGCAAAGAGAAAGGTCTGAGGGGTAGTTCACACATACATATTTTTGCACTCAAATTTTACAGCATCAACTGATGGCTTCCATGTGTGAAGTATCTGTCACAGATCAAGGGCCACAGGCAATTTTCACACAACACATGTTACATTAAACATAACACTTCTGTTCACACATTCAACTGTGAGTCGGAATAATCAGAAAATATATGCATGTGTAAGCCCCTCATTTATTGGTTCTTGTAGGTTATCCAGGCTGTGTGACCGTGGTCTTAATATTTTCTTTCCTGAGGTTTCGCCAGCAGCTGTGGCAGGCATCTTCAGAGGAGTAACACTGAAGGACAGTGTCTCTCAGTGTCAAGTGTGTAGGAAGAGTAATATATAGTCAGAAAGGGGTTGGGTTTGAGCTGAATCATTGTCCTGCAAAATATATATGAGGGGACAATATATATTGTCCCCTCATATATATTTCCTATCCATAAACATTGACCTGCACTAGGATAATTTAATGAGGTCTACAGAATAGGAAATTTTGGAGGACATTGATTCATCGGGTTGCCATGAGTTGGAAGTGACTTGATGGCACTTCACACACACACACACACACACACACTTTCTCCTTAAACACATAGCAACTGAAAAATTCTTAATGAAAAATGAAAAAAACACAACCCTAGAATATCTTAGTTGTTTCATGTTCGTAAGAGACCAGGTATTTTCAGCTATCAAGAAACAACCATGTTAAGAAAGAAAAGAGTTACTTGGGTCAACTTTTGGGTCATCAATTCTGCATCAGCCATTAAAGCATTTTGAGTATCCATTTCGACTGCCTCTTCTTCTGAGTCATTCACAGATCATAGGCAACTTATAGTGATCTCCTTTCTTTAAGAGGAGTGCAATATGAACAATTAATTCAGATTCACATATGAGAAAGGATCTAATTATCAATAAGTGCCAAATGGAAATTGTATACACACACAAAGTTATAATTTTACTTAAATCCAGTTTAAACAATGGTCTGGAGAAAAGATTTCAGGAAGAGACTTTTCCCAACAGACTTCTTCAGTTAAGCAATACTAATATGAAGAGCCAGTATGGAATTAGGGTTGAGAGCTCCAGGTTGGGAAATACCTGGAGATGTTTGGGGTGCAGCTTGAGGAGGCCAGGGTTTGGGGAGGGGAGGGACTTCAATGCCATAGAGTCCAACTGCCAAAGTGGCCATTTTCTCCAGGTGGACTGATCTCTACTGGCTGGAGATCAGTTGTAATTGCAGGAGATCTCCAGCTAGTACCTGGAGGTTGGCAACCCTGAGTGGAATAGTAGTTGGACTAGGAACAGGAAGACCTGGGTTCAGATCTCCTCTGTGAAACTCACTGAATGCCCATGGGTCAGTTCTCCATTCTCAGCCGAGATCTACCTCACATGGATAAAATGGGGGATGGGAAAAACACGTATGCTGCCTTGAGCTCCTTGTAGGAAGAACAGGATTACAAAACAAATACTTATGGCTTCGGCGTATGAGTTTGTGAGGTGCCCATATTCCTGGGCCTAATTAAGTCCTGAATATAGTAATCAACTTGCTGATTAAATTGGCTTCCATCCCTACCATACCGATATGTTTTCTCATGAGTCTATATGTATGTATTAGGCACTCACTAAGCTATAGCCATCCCATCGTAATATTTTGTATTGATTCTTACCAGAGCACCAAGGGTTGAAAAGGACATAGAATTCTCCAAGATTCCTGGAATGTGTGCGATCACATGATATCAGGCACATGTTCAGAAGGTAGCAGCCAACACAGGCATTCACGGGAGAGAGCAGAATGACACTGAGGCATTTTTCCTCCTGATGTTTGTAGCACGCACTCCAGAGGTTTTGATCTGTACTTCTGCCTAAAGGAAAGGTGCTCTTTGTCCCAAGAGACTCACAAGGTTTGATGCCTATTCACGAAACATTTTTTTAAATCACTTATGAGCAAACATTGTTTCAGGTTTTGCATAAACTCGGTTTAGAATGAAAGGTTTAGAATGGACACAGTACAGGAACATGTCCTAGTGTAAAAAATAAGGTGACCGTTTGGCTACCCCCCCCCCCCCAAATAGTATAGGACAACAGTAGGGTTATCAACATCAAGGTGGAGGCTGGAGTTCTGCTGGGATCACAACTGCTCTCCAGGCTACAAACATCAATTTCCCTGGAGGAAATGACAGCTTTGGAGGACAAATGTTGGGGCATCACATCCCTGCTAAGCTCCCTCCTCCTCACAACCTCTGCCTTCCCCAGGCACCACCCAAATTTTCTAAGCCACTGGTGGCAATCCCAGACCACAGAGGTGAGAGCTGTTTCTTAAGAAAGAAGAAAAATGATTTACAGGTAGGGTTGCCATGTCTCTCTTTGCCACTGGCAGGAGGCTTTTGGGGCGAAGCCTGAGGAGGGTGTGGTTTGGGGAGGGGAGGGACTTCAATGCCATAGAGTCCAATGCCAAGTGGCCATTTTCTCCAGGGGAACTGATCTCTATCGGCTGAAGATCAGTTGTAATAGCAGGAGATCTCCAGTTAGTACCCAGAGGCTGGCAACCCTATTTACAGATGATTAATATTAAAGAAAGAGGGACAGATTTAGGGTACAGTCCTTGGTAGAAAGGCTGCTTATTTCTGAGTAAACAAGCTTAGGATCTATCTATATGAGCAGTCTAGTTTTGGAGAAAGAATTCATGGGAAACCACAAAAGCGGATGTCAGTGCGTAGTCTTCTACGAGTGCCCTCCTCTGATATCACACAAACACATGGCTGACAGGAACGGATAACTGCTCAGAAAATAAAATACAAACCTGCACAATGATCATCTATGCATAAAAGGATATATAGGTATTAATGTGCATACATATTAAGGAAGTGATGCACCGAATGTTACATTTTAAAGGCCCTGGTTCCACTAGTAATTGAAGAAATCCATCTGCTGACTCAACAAAACATATACATAGAAAAGAGCAAGAGTCCAGTAGCACCTTAAAGACTAACAAAATTTCTGGCATAGTTAAATTGTGGAACTCCCTGCCCCAGGATGTGGTGATGGCTGCCACCCTGGAAGGCTTTAAGAGAGGAGTGGACATGTTCATGGAGGAGAGGGGTATTCATGGCTACTAGTAAAAATGGTTACTAGTCATGATGCATACCTATTCTCTCCAGATCAGAGGAGCATGCCTATTATATTAGATGCTTTGGAACACAGGCAGGATAATGCTGCTGCAGTTGTCGTGTTTGTGGGCTTCCTAGAGGCTCCTGGTTGGCCACTGTGTGAACAGACTGCTGGACTTGATGGACCTTGCTCTGATCCATTATGGCCTTTCTTATGTTCTTATATTCTTATGTTATGTTCTTATGGCAGAGTATAAGCTTTTGTGAGTCACAGCTCACTTCTTCGCAGCTGTGACTCGCGAAAGCGCATATCCTGCCAGAAATTTTGTTAGTCTTTTAAGGTGCTACTGGACTCTTGCTTTTTTCTACTGCTACAGACAGACTAACATGGCTACCCATCGTGATCTAACACCATAGATGGGAATTACCTGTCTCCACTGTAAATGTGATCTTGTCCTTGTCATCATCCCAGTCCCGGTTTTGGAAATGCAAATAGAAACCAAAGGTCTGGCCTCTTCTCACAATGAGTTTATTAGTACCAAACCACTGTGTGTGATGGTTGTTGCAGTTCTGAAGGCAGTTTAGATCAACACTTTTCACTTCGAGGGCTGCAGGAAAACAAAGGAATTGACTGAAAAGAAGAAACATTCAAGATGCTCAGTGCCAAACTACATGTTAAGTGGGAAAGCTGTCTTTGGACCTTCCGCCATTTTCTTTAACATTAAAAAGGAGCCCTGGGAGGGAGGGTGAAAATTTAAATGGGCTGTGGCCATGGGGAAGCAGTTCCTTCACTTTCACCCCATGCAACCTTTCTCCAGTGCAAACCATCTCCCAGACCAACAGGTGCTTACATCATACTTGCCTTCCATGCCCCCACATACCCTACCCCTTGCCATCAGCAGATTGGAACTTCCTTGCCTCCTTTTCTGCAGCCCCAATGCTGTTTCTGGGAGACGGACAGGGTCCCCAGGAACAGTACAAATGGGGAGTTGGAAGTCTGTAGCAGGAGGGAGGATTGGCAACCACCCCTTCATCCCATCAGGGGTTAGGTTGCCAGGTGCGTCTTCATCACCAGTAGGAGGTTTTGGGGTGGAGCCTGAGGAGGGCGTGGTTTGGGGAGGGGAGGGACTTCAGTGTAGGGTTTCCAACCTCCAGGTAGTAGCTGGAGATCTCCCACTATTACAACTGATCTCCAGCCGACAGAGATCAGTTCACCTGGAGAAAATGGCTGCTTTGGCAATTTGCCTCTATGGCATTGAAGTCCTTCCCCTCCCCAAACCCTGCTCTCCTCAGATTCTGCCCCAAAAAACCTCCTGCCAGTGGCAAAGAGGGACCCTCCCAACCTTACTTCAATGGCATAGAGTCCAATTGCCAAAGCGGCCATTTTCTCCAAAGCGGCTGGACATCAGTTGTGATAGCAGGAGATCTCCAGCTAGTACCTGGAGGCTGGCAGCCCTAACCAGTGGGAATGTTCTGCTGGATCCAACCCATGGTGTAGTCTTTTCTCAGCAAATCAGAATTTTTCACTCTGGTTTATCCTTGGTTTGGATCCTGTTTGTGGAGAAGAGAATAAGCCACCATTTATAGGATGGATGCAACCGCAACTATGCTTTCCTGAGAAAGCTGAATCTTTCATTATTGAGCTGCACATCAAGGGAGGAGGGAGCACTTCAGCTGAAGATCTCCAGGACTCCTTCCAGTAACGACAAACCATGATTTCTTGTTACATGTAAATCACGACCCATGCACTTGTGAAGGAACGCAGCATGCAGTTTCAGCTTTTGCAGTGGCAAAAAGGGAAAAAATCCTGTTTGACCGCCCTGAATTTCTCTTTCTTTGTTCTTGTGGCTATTAGCACAATGTCTCTGTTGGCCCTTTAGTTGTTTATAGGTGAGATAAAAGCTACTGGTCACCAAGGCGAGAATTGTTCTAGAGGAAGTAGAGAATTTCATTATGTTTTATATCGTTTTCATATGAAGTAGTCAGATTTTGAAACTTTCTGTGGGGGTTTAGTAGGTTTTAAATTTAAAACATTTTCAACACAATGGAAGGGTCTTTAAAACAGTTAATGAAAACTACTGAAGTACATTAAAACATATTGTTTAACTGTCAGAAGAGATCCAATACTACGTTGACCTCTGCTTTAAGAAATATGAGGACAGCTTCTTCCCAAGGCAGATAAACCTACACCAGCATACGTGCACTTTCACTGGCTGTCATCCTACTAAATTCTCATTGGCATCAGTAAAACTGCTGTGAATTCTCCAAGGAAGGATCTATTTTTGCCTATGTGTCTTTTCTGCGCTGTCTTAGCAAGACTTTTTCAAGCTTATGCATGATTTTGCTCTACCACATGAACATATCAAGAACTCTTGAAAGGAAGATGAGGATCCCAAGGTGTATACCTTCACACTTATCAGGCATTAAGCTACTTAGCGAGCTCTGATCTAACAATATTGCATGATGTCAGATTCACAACTCTTTGTAAACATACAGAAAGACTAGATTCTTGCTCTGCATGTATCTGCACTTAAAAAACAGTCGAGGTAACAAAAATGACACTTCTAAACTGCAGGTTAATCATCAGACTTCAATGCAAATGTTCATATGCAATGTTCTCATTTGTGGTGCTCTGCAGGACACAAGCCAATTTCAAATCTTAAAGTGGTGCCTTCAGTCTCTTAATTATACCAATTCAACTTCAGAAAAGAGGGTTTTTCCTGCCCCCATCGCTCCCCCATATTCATTCTCCAAAAACAGACATATAATATTTCGTTTAACACACACACACACACACACACAACTTGTATATATTGAAAGAACAGAACTTGTGCCATCTTCTTGCTTATTAACCATTGTCGGATCATGCTACTTCTAGCTTTCCCTAAGGGGATAGTTTTCAGGCTCCCCTCCTATGTCTCTGAGTCTTTGTGCTGTCTTTAGCCCTCTGGCTCGCGTTACCTTCTCCTGCCCCCTTAGACTTAATTGCCATCATGCTGTTAATCACTGTTTTGCAGCTCTTACCCCAGGCTCCTGAGGTTTCTTACAGCTCAGATTTCGAATGGAAACAGAATCCATTGAAACAGCTTAAAGCATTTCTTACAGCGACAGAATCCATCGAAAAGCTCACAGCAACCAGTTGGTCTTTCTCATGGCAAAATGTGTAGCACAGAAAAGTGGTGTTAATGAAGGTGAAATGTTAGGCTACGCACAGAAAAGAATGGGCTTGTGCACTGCCATCTCATTTTGATGAAGCAGCAAACAGTTTATTTTCTCCCTTTACCTTCAAGGGAGAACAGGCAAAGATCATTCTAGCAGAAGGTGATCATCATGATGGCTAGAAGTGACTTCCACATTCAAAGAAAGTATACCAGGTATAATGAGGAAAAAATTGTATTATAAAGGGCTTGGCCTCTAATCACTATGTCTCAGTCTATCCGCCATGACAAATGAAAAAGTAAGGTGTCTTAATGACCCCAAATGCACCTTTTTTAAATATATAAAATACTTTAGTAACATAAATAATGCTTATATGTAAAATAATAATGGAATAATAGAGAAACGTCATTCCCAGGTGGCTAACCTATTTCAGAAGGGCAAGCTTTGGTGGACAGCCACAACAGCGAAAACAATCCCCATGTCTTTTCAATGGTATGTGGGGGATATATCTGGTAGGAAGGTGTGAAAGAAAACAGGCAACAGTCCTTGTGGGTGACAGTCCTTAGCCTCAATAAGTAAAAATAATAGCATGGGAAGTTCCTGGTTTAAATATTCAGGGCATGAAACTGATTTATTAACAGGGATCTTAAGATAGAAGGGATTCCTGGTACTCCTGCCTGAATTCACTCCTCTCATTTTACTCCCCTACAGCTGAAAAAAGAGCCCAGAGACCCTAAGAGCCAGTCCTCTTCTCTATCTACTGGTCACTACCCCCTCCTCTTGAGTTAGTAGCCAGTTTGGGTTCTGGGACTTTCTGTCGTGGAGAAGCCAGCCTCTTTAACCCCTAGGGTTAAAAGAGTAGGCTAGAGTTCTTCGGCAATACGGAGACCATCGATGACGAGCCTTAAGCATCAGAAAGTGATTTTGTTCAAGGCTGGAAGAGGTGGGCCTCTAGGGTTGCCAATTGCCCGGTGGTGGTGGGTAAACTACCACCCATCCACCGGGCTGCCACCGGGATTAAACCAGAAGTGACGTAGGCGCGTTGCACGCAGTGCCAGGTGCGCGTGCACATTGTGCGCTAACACCACGGTCCCGTGAAGCTCCTGCTGGTGGCAAGCCTATGGACCTCCTATCTAGTAGGGAGGAAGCAGATGGGTGCCCATCTGAAAACAAAATATAGTGTTGAAATGCTGAAAGAGATGGAGAAGCAGAGGGCCACTGCTGTGCATTGGCTAAAGCACCTGGGGGAGAAGTAGCTCTTTCTCTCCACCTCTGCTCTACCTGTACGTTTGTAAATAAAGCAATTACTACATAGGACTCTAGAGTTCTTTTCCTCCAAAGGAAACCAATTCAGGTAAACACTAACCCCTGGGATTTCTCACCACTCAGAGAAGTGAGGCACTCCCAACAGTACATCCAAATGTGGATATTTTTGTTGTCCACTTTTTTAACTTATCTTGTGCACCTAGTTAGCTACAGCATAAGCCTAACTCTTAATAATCATTCTGATGTTCCTTTGCCTCTGCCACTTACAATGACTTGAAGCATCAACACAATTGTACACAGTCTATTAAGCATACTGCTGCTGTGTTCCTATTAACATTACAAATATAGCGGTATGCCAGTATTACAAGGCCAATGTGGAAAAGCAACTGCTTAAGTTCAGGTATTAACGGGAAAGCTTCAAAGGACTTACCTTCCATTCCTTAGGCTCCAAAAGGCAAGTGGATTTGCAGGGAGTTCAGTTGTTCTGCAGTAACATGGACAACTTCAGCAAAGTCTGGTTTGGTGTCAGAGTCAGCCAATTAAGTTACTCTGAATGCCTTATATACTTCTAATAAAACGGCACCAAGACTATCACACAAGTGAAGTCAAAACAGTCACAGTGAGGTTTTACTCAGGTGTGTACTGACTCTCATAAAATACACTATAAACTAACTTGAAAGTCCAGGCATTGAGTGCCTTCCTTGATGCTTAAGTTACGGTAAACTATTTGCTTCGTTGCTAGGGAAGCTGTAGTTCTCCAAGTATTTTGTTAGTTTGAAGAATATGTTGGTAGCATTTGTGAGAGCAGGCTGAATAGCTCACCTTAGTCCAGGCTTATCAGAGCTTGGAAGCTAAGCAGGGTCGTCCACAGTTAGTATTTGGATGGGAGAACACGAGTGAAGAGTGGGGTTGCTACATGGAGAAGGGCAATTGCAAAACACCTCTGCTTCTCTCTTGCTTGAAATGCCTTGTGGATGTAGCTGCCATGAGTCAGTTGCAACTTTGATTTAATGTTCTTCAGAAATTAGAAGAGGACAATGTTTAATTTGTTTTATGTTTGCATCAACCACTAGTTAAAAAAAATACTAATCGTCTTCCTGAAACTTTGCAGCAATTTCTTACATCTCATTACTCCGTAAAAGCAAGGATTTACTTGACAAAACTCAATCCCTTGATACTCACTTCCTGTAAGTGAAAGATTCCTTTATGAATTAATTACAAATTATGAATTAATGATGAATTAATTTCAACAATATTCCATGCAGGTCACATGTGGAAATGTTTCCTGAAATACTGCATTTGGCTTTCAGTCCATGCGTCAAATAAAAAAGTTTTGTTTTCAATGTTCTATCTTCATATCATGTTTTTTTCCCCTAATCCAAAATGTTTTAAAATGTTTGAGGGAAAATATCAAGAATGTGCAATTTGGATTCAGAAATATGTGGAAGCATTGATTAATGCTATATTCAGAATCATTACAGATAACTCTGAATCTACATTTTATTGTTCTGGATATTCAGAATAGTTCCTAGTATTCAGAGTCCCATCGATGCCTACAGAAAGCAGGCTAAGCTATTTGCAAGAGGAGGAAAGTGAAACCTGTTCCTCTGACAACTTGGCCTGGATTCTTGAGAAAGAAAACTGAAACATTTGCCAGACAGCCTGGCATGAAGGGGGCAGAGAGCACAGTTTCCCCTGATTGGAATTGCCATGGTTTTGCCAGGGATGTATGGGGTGAGAGCAAAGCCTGTGGATGCTGTCTGTCTGCACTTATGAAATCCTGAAGCAGGCACAGATACCAGGCAGGACTTTCTTACTGACCCCATCCGACTGAAAAATGGGCAGCTTCTTATATAATCCCCCTGCAATCCCATGATCATTTGCTGTGCATACTGAAACAGTCGTCTATGCACCCCTTTCTACATCTGATTCCCTTACTATCCCTTAGTGTATATTAAGAACAAAATAGATCAACTAGATTGTAGATCAGTGGAGACATTTTATATTAAGTTTAGGAGCCTTTGGGGTACATCAGACATAAGCATAGGGTTTGTTAGTTAGATATAGATAGATGTATTTAGATCAGATTTAGGTAATAGATTTTGTGTTTGTGATTTTCATGGGGGGGGGGCGGTTCCTGTGTTCTTCTGTAGCAGAATCAGATACTGTTCGTTTTGAGGAGAGGGTCTGCCAGCAGTATGAAATATGGGCATGGTAGAAGAAGTTGGCTCATGGGGAAGGCTGCAGGAATGTTGCTGGGCTTCCCAGAGGTTTCCTTTGAGTAAGAGAGAACAACATACCCCAGTCCACAGTACTGGGTAGGCCATGCTTCAGTGTACAGCTGCCTCTTCCCTCCTTCCAACCGCTACTCCAGGACTGTGCTCATTCTCTCAACTGTGGCCGGCCTGGCGGTGTTCCTACCTGTTAAGTCCGCGTGTGGGGGGAACACACGAGGTCAGAGACGGCAACAGCAACCGATTTATTAGGTGAACAGGAACAGAACTAACTACAGTGACCAGACCCCTGCTTATATGCCCGCTTGGCTGCCTGCGGCCACTCCCCCCACAACCTTGTATGGGGGGGGGGAACCCCAGTAGCCAATTGGAACATACCTGTCAGGAGCCTTGGGGAACTCCAAGTTGCCCAGGGTTCCCCCTGATGCATACATAACACTACTCTCCCACCACTGTCTGTCTGTCTGTTAGTCTAGTCTCCCTACAAGTATTGTCCAAGGTATTTTCACACTCCCCAACACCAGAATCCTCTGTCAAGGGAAACCTTGCCAAAAGTGGTTTGCCTTTTAATGTGTTTTTTTTTTAAGTGAAAAATTGCTCTTCCCATTGAGTTCCAGATATTTGGAAATTCTGGATTTGCTAAATTCTGAATTTCAAATCTGAAGCGTCCTAATTTCAAATCTAAATTCTGAATCCATATTTTTGTGGTAGTGTACCCCCCTAGACAACAGGTTGATTTTGACCTTTAATTTGTAACTGGCTTGGAACCACTGCACTGTGTGAAAGCAGTGTTTAGATTGTTGGACTAGGATCTAGAAGACTTGGATTCAAGGATTATCCTGTAGCTTGCTGGATGACATTGAGCCAGTCACTTTCTGTCAGCCTAACCTACTTCACAGGGTTGTTGTGAGGATAAAATGAGGGAGAAAGGACAATATCCTAGAACTTTTTGGAGGAAGGGCAGACAGAAATGTACTTGATAGATAAAAGGATTTCTTTATCCCATATGAACCTGCCTGACCTTTAAGAGTTCTCTCTGTCCATCCACCTCGATCAAGCAGGCAGACCAGAGGAGGCATTTCCAATTATGAAATGCCCTCCCAAAACAGATCCATGAGTAGGGTTGCCAACCGCCAGATACTAGCTGGAAATCTCCTGCTATTACAACTGATCTCCAGCTGATAAAGATCAGTTCACCTGGAGAAAATGGCCACTTTGGCAATTGGGCTCTATGGCATTGAAGTCCTTCCCCTCCCCAAACCCTGCCCTCCTCAGGCTCTGCCCCAAAAACCTCCCACCGGTGGCGACGAGGGACCTGGCAACCCTATCCATGAGGTATTCTTCTTAATCTCATTTAGAAAGCATAAGATTTTTTTTTAATTTTCACATTTAATGGGTTGATTTCAACTTTCTTCTTTCTTGGGTGTGTTGCTGATTTGTTTTTCTGTTATCTTGTTTTATTGTTCATGCAGTTAACTTAAAAGTGTTATCAATATTTTCATCATCTCCTCTGAAAGCAAAATAGATAGACTAAATTTGAAATTTGGGAAAGGGGACCAGAAAACCAGTACTATCCTTTGGAAACAAGGACAATTGGAGTGATGTATCAATATACAAGGGCTATTTTCATGGGTTGGCAGCTTTACTATCACCCAGGGCCTAAATCCTTATGTAGTTACTTCAGCCCCCACTATCTGCAGGGAAGAGCCTCAAAACTACCATTGCCAAGGTCCAGAGGAGACTGTAATAGACACAGGTCCAAGTATCGCTGATATACTATACCTTTGTGCTGGAATTTTAATTATAGCAAGCCACTCTGGAAGCCAATCTCAGCTGCAAAACTATATAAATAAAGAAGAATATTGGCTCCTCCAAGCCAGCAAGTCTGGGCATTTCTCAGGCAAAATCTTTGAAGTTACCTTTGTATAAAGTAAAACAAGAAAGAAGCTAATAATATAGTTACAGAGCCGTGATTGCTTTCTGCTTTTTTTTAATTTGGCTGTTAAAATACATATTAAATGCAAACGGAGAGAAGATGAGTAAAACATCATCACTATAGACATTTCTCCAGATTTCAGTAGGGCACCATGAAGTAGATATATGGAGTACTTTTTCCTTATTGTGTGTAGAACTAGGAGCAGTATGCATTCTCCATGCATACATGCACCACCACATAAAGACAACAGAATATAGGATTTTGAAGTATTGTTAATAAATGACTTTGAGTTTTTGAAATCTCAAAATATGAGCAGGATGTAAAGGTCCCCATGAAATAACAATATATGCTGGAGGACAGCCATTCAAAATAAAAGCCTAAAAATAGCAAATCACTAAGAAAAGTTTCTCCCCCCCCCCCCCGACATACGCATGCCACGTTCAAATTGAAAGCAAGATAAGGGAAAGTGCCCTTCTAGAGTTCTCTCAGCCACATGGGAGCTCTCTTCTTTAGACTCAGCAGTGTAGCTGGGAGAGTATTGAAAGGAACCCAATAACATGGCAAGAAGCAAATTGTGCAGATTGTTCCTATTGAACCAGCACCACTTAAGGAAGTCCTCCACAAAGACCCATGCAACTGGCCTGCCCAACGGTGGTATTGTTATTTCTCAAAGTTGCTCATGGATCTGCAGCTCCCACTGAACTGGGAGAACATCTAAAGGACACTGCAGACCTAATTGACTACTTTGTTAACAATAACATCTTGAAAATGTTTAAGGCATAGACATTCAGGTGCTTCTTACCTCCCACAAGTTAAATACACAAACACACATTTTTAAAAGAGAAGTTGGAACTCCATGCACCATAGTTGTATATTTAAAATCTCATCATGAACACTGTATGATCCACATTAGCCTTTCCATTGCCTACAATCTGATGCAATGCACAGGGAAGAATCAAGCATGTGTGAGAATACATATCCAATTGCTCACAAATCTCTGTTATAAATATGCCATATAGCTGAGTCCCATATTAAGGTAAAGGTAGTCCTCTGTGCAAGCATTGGGTCATTCCTGACCCATGGGGTGATGTGACATCCCGATGTTTACTAGGCAGACTTTGTTTACGGGGTGGTTTGCCAGTGCCTTCCCCAGTCATCTTCCCTTTACCCCCAGCAAGCTGGGTACTCATTTTACTGACCTCGGAAGGATGGAAGGCTGTCAACCTTGAGCCGGCTACCTGAAACCAACTTACTTACCATATTACTTACATCTTAATTTTGCTTTGAGGAGCTTATCAAAGTGGTCGTTCTTAATGCAGTGTTACAAGAAGGGAATCCATGCAACACTCCCAATCAATTTTTATGTGGAAGATGCTTTCCAATAACAGAAATGCACACTTTCTCCTCCCACACTGGATTGTTCACACATATTACATAGAGGTAGAATAATATCCTGTCCATTCAAACGAGAGAGCTTATCACCCTCATGATGCCAGCATCACCTAAAACAGCCTCTTGTGCCACAACATGATGAAGATGATGATGATGAAGAAGAGTTGGTTTTTATATGCCGATTTTCTCTACCTTTTAAGGAGAATCAAACTGTCTTACAATCTCCTTCCTCTCCCCACAACAGACACCTGGGATGCAAAACTTTGGTGAAATGATTTCAATGGCAGAATGGGAGAAGATGTGGAAAGTTGGGATAAAATTTTCAAGATCTCAAGATGTTCGAGAAAATTGGTACAAAATGTTCTACAGATGGTACTTCGCATCGAAAGAGTTACAAAAAATGTATAAATCCAATCAAGCAAATTGCTGGAAGTGTTCAGAGACTGAAGGGACCTTTTATCACCAATGGTGGACTTGTAAAAAGGCTCAGAGATATTGGAAACAAATACAAAAGGAGATTACGGAAATACCTCAGACAAACTTCGATTTTAATCTGAAATTTATGCTTCTGGGGATGACTCCAGTTCAACTACAAGTCATGCAAAAGGAATTCTTCCAATATGCAGTCACCGCAGCGAGAATTTTATATGCCAGACACTGGAAGAACAAAGAGACGCCAGTTTTGACTGAATGGATTACCAATATGATGGAATTTGCTACTATGGCAAAGCTCACCGATCAATTACAGGGAAAATCAACTGAAGAACACCAACAGAAATGGCAATCTTTTTATGATAAATATGGTTGATATTGTCGAAGGCTTTCATGGTCATTATCACATTAGCACATTACCTTTAATACTTTGCAGGACAATGACTCAGCTCAAACCCAACCCCCTTCTGACTATATATTACTCTTCCTATACACTTGACACTGAGAGACACTGTCCTTCAGTGTTACTCCTCTGAAGATGCCTGCCACAGCTGCGGGCGAAAAGTCAGGAAAGAAAATACCAAGACCATGGTTACACAGCCTGGATAACCTACAAGAACCAATGGTTGATATTGTTTTATAATAATTTGATGCATAGAATTAGTATGTAGTATTAGGTATTTGAATTACTAGTGGGAAAATGTAATATTACGTTAAAAGAATTTAAGTAGTATAGCGCTCTCCAAAAATATTTGATTTCAGTTTGAATGAGTTACAAGGTACGCATAAAATGTTATTCCTTTCTTGCCTTTTCCCCTTCCTTTTTCCTTTTTTGTATTTCAAAAAACTAATAAAATTTTATTTAAAAACAAACAGACACCTTGTGAGGTAGGTGGAGCCGAGGGAGTTCTGAGAGCACTGTGACTGGCCCAAGGTCACCCAGCTGGCTTCACGTGGAGGAGTGGGTTCACCAGATTAGAGTCCACCGCTCATGTGGAGAAGTGAGGAATCAAACCTGGTTCTCCAGATTAGAGCCCACCACTCTTAACCACTACACCACGTTTTCAGATATTAATTTGTCCTAAGTATGAGGGGGAGATCTTTTGTATAAATCCCTGTGTGCATGTGACAGATCTTTAGAGCTGTTGACTGCTAACCTTAGCACCCTTACATGGAAGTAAATTTAGTTAAAAACTATGGGATGTTACACTTTCAAGTAAATGGGTTAGATTATGTGAAGGATTTCTGCACCCCTACATACCGTATATACTCGCGTATAAGCCGAGTTTTTCAGCCCAAAAAAAGGGCTGAAAAAGCCGAACTCGGCTTATACGTGGGTCAATACGGTAGAGGGGGGAGGGAGGAGGGAGGGGGGAACTTACCTCCGCCGTCTTTTCCTGGCTGGGAGCGGCCTTTAGAGGCGCCCTGCGGCCGCGGGGAGGCTGCCCAGCCTCCCCCGCCGCCTTCTCCCGACCGGGAGCGGCCTTTAGAGGCGCCCTGCGGCCGCGGGGAGGCTGCCCAGCCGCCCCCGCCGCCTTTTCCAGGCCGGGAGCGGCCTCCAGAGGCCCCCTGCGGCTGCAGGGAGGCCGCTACGCCGGCCCCGCCGTGCCCGCCGCCAGGAGCCCAGAAGGAACGGTAAGCCTGCGCGCGGGGGGGGGGGGTTATAAGCCGACCCTCGGCTTATACGCGGGTGCCTAATTTTCCCCCATTTTGGGGGAGAAATTAGGCACCTCGGCTTATACGCGGGTCGGCTTATACATGGGTATATACGGTACACATTTCTTCAACTGGCAACTTTGTTTCTGCCATCCCTGTAGGTAATCTCATTAAACACAACGTGCTATAAACTTCTCAGACATCAGAATCTTAATTTGCAATAATGAAACAGTTGGTCAATTGTGTATAAATAACTAGCAGTCATTATTTGCCTAAATCTCATTAATGTTTAATCAAACAAAACATTTTACCACTTAAGAAAACAGTCCTTGTGTCTCCTCATTAAGTAAGAATGACTCTTTCTGAATAACAATGCTACCAGCCTATTAGGTACAATTTATTCCTTAATAATTGCTGACAGAAATACTAATAATTCTGGTCACATAGACACTCAGCAACAAGTTATTAATTTGTGCAGTTTTAGTGAGCTTCTGCCATCAGTTTTAATATTCACTCTTACAACACGACACTGGCTGATAGCAACCTTTGACATTGTGAGAAAAGATGGAATTCTTTCCTTCCACTTTTTCCATGGTGTTAATAATATTGTGTGTGTGTTGTGTGTGTAAAGTGCGGTCAAGTCGCAGCTAACTTATGGCGACCCCTTTTTTGGGGTTTTCATGGCAAGAGACTAACAGAGGTTGTTTGCCAGTGCCTTCCTCTGCACAGCAACCCTGGACTTCCTTGGTGGTCTCCCATCCAAATACTAACCAGGGCTGACCCTGCTTAGCTTCTGAGATCTGACGAGATCAGGCTAGTAAAGTGCTACAAAATGTCATAGCCACACTGTTTAGGTTTAGAAATTCTAGCTTTTCATATGGGTTCTCCCCACTCAAGGTGAAATGGCAGTTGTCATTTGTCCCAGCAAACTTGCCAACCTCCAGATGGGGCCTTGAGAATGCCAAGAATTATAACTGATCGCCAGATCGGTTTGCCAGCTGTGAGTTGAAAAAGTCCTAGAGATTTGGGAGGTGGAGCCTGGAAGGGTGGAGTTTAGGGAGGGGAGGGACCTCAGAGCGGTGTAATTCCATACAGTTCACCTTCCAAGGCAACCACTTTCTCCAGGGTTGCTCCAGGGTTGCTGTGAGGATAAAATGGAAGAGGGAAGGATCATATACAGTGTCCTGAGCTCCTTGGTGGAAAGGTGGGATAAAAATGTAAGAGAGGGAGAGAGAGAAAATATGTATCAGGAATAGCAAAACAGGCTCCGAACAACATAAAGAAATTAAAATGTGCATATTCATACATCCATAATGTTATAAACACCATTGACTAAAACAAATGAAGGACTGCATGTCATGTCTATATTACCTAAGAATATGCAAACAGCTCTGCTGGATCAGATCACAAGCTCTCAAACAGCAACAGGCCCTGCCAGGATCATTTCACAAAGCTTGATCATAGACACAAAGATATGCATTCAAATCAGGAGTATTCCATCTTATTAAATATACAAAAGCAATTAGATTTATTGAATTTGTACAGAGGGTGAAAAGCCCTCCTTTATGGTACGCAAGCTTACTATGAATCAGAACGCTTGTAACTAGGGTTGCCAGGTCCCTCTTCACCACTGGCAGGAGGTTTTTGGGGCAGAGCCTGAGGAGGGCGGGGTTTGGGGAGGGGAGGGACTTTAGTGCCATACAATCTAATGGGCAAAGTGGCCATTTTCTCCAGGTGAACTGATCTCTGTCGGCTGGAGATCAGTTGTAATAGCAGGAGATCTCCAGCTATTAACTGGAGGATGGCAACCCTACTTGTAACTAGACTGAGAACCCTGCAAAATACTAAGGGCTAAAAGCAAAATACCATAAATGGAGCAGAGCTCGAGGAATAGAACTTTTCTGACCCTTCCTTCATTTAACCTCCCCTATTCTGTTTCTTAGGAATAGGGGACCCTTATGAAAAGTATGGAGGGCAATACTCAGCAAAAATCACCTACACACACACACACACACACACATACACCTCTGCCAATGGAAATGCCATTCCATTGGTTAGGTGATAAAAGAAACCCTTAGGATCCAATCCTAATTTCATATATTTATTTATTACATTTCTATCTGACCTTATCTCCTTGG
The DNA here is from genome assembly GCF_029931775.1 of Euleptes europaea. Lineage (NCBI taxonomy): Eukaryota > Metazoa > Chordata > Lepidosauria > Squamata > Sphaerodactylidae > Euleptes > Euleptes europaea. Next base: position 62,228,255 of record NC_079319.1, read on the forward strand.
ACTCAAGGTGGCAAACCATTAGCAACCAAGCTGCAAAGGCATAAATAATAATCTAATTAAAATCAAAGCAGATTAAAATGCAAAATGTACCCATATAAAAACATTCAGACTTAAAAACATGCAAGAGTTAAAACACACAGGATCTGCAAACTCACAGCTAAATCTGCCGAATAAATTATCCTTCCATCAAAATGCTCTCTGGAATAGGACTGGCTTCCAAAATCCATTTTAACAATGCAGAACATTGATTATGGCTGTAGGCACACCCCTCAGTGGCCAACAGTATGTTAAATGCTAACACTTGCAAGAAATGGTGTCCCAATGCCTTTTTTCTTCTTCAAAAGCCTTTCAAGAAATTGAAATTCACAGCATATATGTGGCAGGGGAGGAAGAGGTAAGAACATCACATCATAAGAAGAGCCTACTGGAAAGGTCCATGTGTTTCACTCTTCCCAACAACTGTTTACTGTTCTCCCCTCCCCCATAAGCCACATGGGGGCAAATTCATGAAATTCCAAGTATTTTGCCCACAAGTTCAATGTTCATTTAAATGTGTGTGGACAGATCTTTAAAGTGTAAATACCGTTTAAAAAAATGCTAAAATAAGAGTGTGATCCTACACAATTCCATTGCTGCCTTTATTCTTCCACTTCTAGTTCACAGAAAAGGAATAATTTTCCTTTCAAAAAATGTCATAGCAAATATCACTCAGTAAATGGAAAATCAACAGTGCCCATTCATAAAGAGAATCTTTTGTGAACTGAAGATTCCTTCTAGGAACAGTAAGACCTTTTCCATGAATGGAAGATTTCTTCATGAAAGGAAAACACTACTAGAGTGAACTCAATGGTGTTAGGAAATATACTGGAGATGAAGGGAATATACAAAAATGTAATAAATACATTGGTGACAGTTGTAAATTGTATTATGCAATAGCATCTGATCGCCCAAAAGCAAGTAACAAAGATATATGAGGCCTATGGTTCTCATCAACTGGTAATAGTTACACTGACTATTCTTTATTCATGATGCAATTCCTTATTATAGACTCCAAAATAGCCAGTGAAATCTGCTGTAGTAATTTTAGAAACATCAGTTTTTAAAAGCTTCCAGGCAATTATAATTTGAGTGTTCTATCTAGGAGGAGAAAAAAGAAGAGTGGGAGGAAAGCAAAGCAAAGAGAAAAAGTAGGTTGGCAAAACATCAAAAGGAAAAGGAAAGCAGACTCCTTTTAACATTGAGGAGGACTGCACTGGGAAATCATCAAAGTCGGCTCTGAACACCATGACAAAGCACATCAGACCACTGAAATGAAACAGCCTGTGGATTTAGATCCAATCCAGATTTAGTGGACGATACCACTAGGTCAATGAACCCTTTAGTGATGGTGCCCAGGTCTCATGAGCTGATAATATGACCATCTGGATCATGATGCAATAGTACCAAATGCCAAAGCGTAAGGTATGTCAGAGCTTCTGCCTTATGCTTTTGCGTGCATTTGTCCATTGATGATCCATATTATAGATTATATTTATAGTTAGGGTTGCCAACCTCCAGGTAGTGGCTGGAGATCTCCCGCTATTATAACTGATCTCCAGGCGACAGAGATTAGTTCCCCTGGAGAAAATGTCTGCTTTGGCAAGAGGACTCTATGGCATTGAAGTCCCTCCCCACTCCAAACCCTGCCCTCCTCAGACTCCATCCCCAAAATCTCCAGGTTTTTCCCAACCTGGAACGGGCAACCCTATTTATAGTGGCTTTCATGGCCTTTATGGGCAGGGATCTGGGTGTCCCAGCCCCTTCAATTTCACATGAGGCATCAGATGGTACTGGTAGGACTGTAAGTGATCCAGACAAGTGGAAGGTGGCTGTGGGGGAGGCATATAAGCAAGCTGTGCTCCTCCCAAACATGTATGTGCCACATGCTGCCAAGGAGAGGAGGGGAGCTGTTTTTTTGCCATGCTTCTTTGGAATGAATTAAGTTCTTTGTATGTTGATGTTGGTGCTTATTTGTGCAAGTAGATTTTATCTTTGCATGCTTGATGAGCAAGTCTCTAGTCAGGTGTGTTGTTTTGAGTGCCTATATTTCGTAGGGATTGTATTACTCCCTCATAGGATTGTGCAAAAATAAAATTCAGTAAATTTTGGGTTCGGGTTTATTGGGCCTGAGTTTTTGGGTAAACCCAAAATAAGCCAAATACCCATACTGGTAAATATTGGTATTCAGCTTATTTCCGGGTTCACCAAAAAAGTGGACCCATTATAGTCTATGGGGAAAAATTCGAAGCTCCTGTGGGGGCGTTTTTGGAGGTAGAGTTCCCAAATTTTCAGGGTAGCTTGAAGGAACTCTCCTTGCATGAACCCCAAAGTTGGGTGAAGATTGGGTCAGGGGGTCAAATTTTATGGGGTCCCAAAAGGGTTGCCCCCATTCCCCTTAGGAAAACATTGCAAATTTCACACAAGAAGACACCAAACTGCCAAAAAAACACAACCCTCTATCTAAATTCAACAATGAGAATGATGATGACAACAAAATAGGGCTCCCACAAACAACCCAATCACCCCCTCCTTTCAGGTAAAAGGCAGCAAGATCTGAAGCAGAGAAAACCCCAACATTCGAACATTGCAACTTTGAAACAGAAAGTGGAGAAATGGAAGCAGGACCTCCCACCCAAAATAATAAAATCACCCCCTCAAACATGTGCCATTTGAGAGGGTGCCTGGGTAGGGTTGCCAAGACTCTATGATGTTATAGTCCCTCCCCTCCCAAACGCCTTCCTCCTCAGGCTCCACCCCAAGAACCTCCCGCCAATGGTGAAGAGGGACCTGGCAACCCTAACAGTGACCCCCTTTGTTGAAGAAAAATGGTATGATCTTCCAGAAGACCAGGCTATTTATTCTACATGGCTGAATGGTTCCTATAATAAAAGTAGCCATTGTTGGCAATTATTAATACTAATTAATACTAATTTGATCTGCGTGTTATTCAATTCTCTCTCTACCATTTCTTTTGCTTTTTCAAAAATACTTCAGACTAATGTTTTATGGGCCAAAATATTAAATGGATGCAGTGTTGCCCTAATTTTATCTTCCAATATAACACAGCATATTGAGTTTTATTTGCCTGTATAACTAAAGCTCAGTAAAACGATGGTTTATTGAATTACAAAATTCAATATTTTTCCTACATGATAGTGGAATATATAAAAATAAATGACATTTCACTGCAATATATTGAAGTTTATGTGGCATCTCTGATAAGAATTAAAGGAAGCAACCAGGAGAAAGCCTAAGAGATTTGATAAGTCATCATAACTTTTTAATCTTTATAATCTATCCCTCTTTGAAAAAATGGCTTCATCTATCATTTAAGAGCATAGGACTAAACACCTTTAACTAAAAGCAGAATGTTCATAAGTAATAGAGCCATCTCTTTATTTTGGTAAAATATAGCTGGTAGTTAATTTTTTTTTTTGAGAATGGAAATACATTTTGTAGTATTCATTATGACTAACTCTATAACCAGGCATAACACAATATGATTAAACCAGAATTTGCAAAACAGGATTATCTGATTTTTCTAATCTTCAAATCACTCAGGTGGAAAAAAATATATACAAGTTTAGCACAGGCTTCAAAGAAATCCATCTTGGAGATGAAATGAAAAAAGAGTAAACAATCATAAGGCATCATTACTTATTTATATATTGCCTTCATTTCAGAAGGAGCTAGAGAATCTTTTCTTGTTTCACCTTTGAATCGAATAATTTAGAGAAGGTCATGGTTATTCCCATTTGACAAATGAGGAAATGAGACTAACAGAGGGCTACGACTCGATGGGGAGAGAGGTTAGGTCTTCTGGTTTATATCTGCAGTGGGAAAATGCTGAGAAAGGAGCAAATGTCCATTGCACCCAGATTATTAGTGGTATTGTTGTGTGCATAGCATTGACCACATGATTAGAACTTCTGTTATATGGAGAGGGAGGCTTTGGGCCTCTTAACTTGATAGTCAGCCAGGGTAGTTGAAGATATGTTAACCTACCATTGTGGTAAGATAGTCATGCATGTATCAATGGTATGTTGCCAACCTCCAGGTACTAGCTGCTATTACAACTGATATCCAGCTGATAGAGATCAGTTCACCTGGAGAAAATGGCCACTTTGGCAATTGGACTCTGTGACATTGAAGTCCCTCCCCTCCCCAAACCCCACCCTCCTCGGGCTCCACCCCAAATACCTCCCGCCAGTGGCAAAGAGGGACCTGGCAACCCTATGAATCTGGATGAGCTTGTGATGTGCTCATAGCCAATATTGTTTCACCTATCAATGTTTTCTTCCAGTTGTTAGGCATGTGGCATCTTAATATTGTAACAGAGATAGCTCATCAATGGCCTCTTTGCACAGCTTCAAATAGTGCCTTAGACTCATCCGGGCCATGCATGGTTTGTCATTTCACTGGAGAGGGTTGTTTCCCAAGAAGTGCTATGAGAACTCTCTCTCTCTCTCACTTGCTGAAAATAAGACACTGTGCACTTCAAGTCCCGCAACTGCAATGATCAAATAGGATCAGATGGTAACATCATTGGCTGACTGAATACAGAGTGCTCTTTGCTGCACTGATTTAAAATATCAAAGGTTTGTTATTAATGTGCCAGGACTTTGATAAAACATCATTTGGCATAATTTAAGACTATAGAATAAGTTCTGAATCCTTTAAGTAGTGGTTCAACTAAGGGCCACAGTTTGTACATAACTGCATCAAATGAGGGCAAAAGCTGAAGATCAGGAAATATAATAATAGTACAAATAACAGAAACCTAAGGATCCCCGTGGCGCAGAGTGTTAAGCTGCAGTACTGCAGTCAAAAGCTCTGCTCACAACCTGAGTTCGATCCCTACGGAAGTCGGTTTCAGGTAGCCGGCTCAAGGTTGACTCAGCCTTTCATCCTTCCGAGGTTGGTGAAATGAGTACCCAGCTTGCTGGGGGTAAAGGGAAGATGACTGGGGAAGGCACTGGCAAACCACCCCGCAAACAAAGTCGGGATGTGATGTCACCCCATGGGCCAGGAATGACCCAGTGCTTGCACAGGGGACCTTTACCGTAAAGTGATATAATTCCATACCGGGGACCAATACACTAGTCAAAGAAATATACTGGACAATGAAAATGTTTAAGGGAAAGAAGAGAAAATGACAGCACCACTGAGATGTTAACGGGGCATCACAATATGTTCACACACTTCAGTCATAAGTTTGAGGCTGCCAGAACAGGAGAATTGTGTGATAACCATGCGTATAGAAGTACCATGCGTTTACTCAGGCTTCTTTTGGCTTTAAGATTGTGGTCATTTATGCGTGGGAGTTTTACCTGAGGTCCGTTGCTTGCTGGACCCACACCTTCCTGTTGGGAATCTATGCACCAGCAGTCTCCAAACTCAAACCAAGTCCCCACCCCTTTAAATGCCGCTTTGTAATTGGCTTACTTTGTAGTGCTTACTGTGAGAGAACCCCCTCCCAACAAAACCCCAATTGCCATATAAAAAAGCATTTTAAGAAGAAAAAACAAAAAACTTCGGGAAGCAATCGGGAAGGGGAGGGAGAAATCCAAATCTCATTTTTAAAAGCCTTTCTTCTGCTCAGAAAGAGGAAGCAGGAAAAATTTGAATCCCTGCATCTTTACACATTGCTTTGTAATTGGCTGCATGCTTTCTGCGATAGAAACCAAATTTGGGTGTCCCGCGCTTTGCATTATGCATGGGGATTTCACCCGGGCTGAGCTCGGGGGAGTGGGAAGAATCGGGTTAAATAATGCAGTTAAATAATGACGTATGGTTGCCAGGAAGGGTAACTTGGGGTACAATATTTCAAGAGCCCAGGTAATTCGGAGGCGGAGGGTGCCCCACGGAGAGACTGCAGCAGCATACCTGTTCTGAACAAGCATCTTCTCCGTGTTATTCTGACTGGGGGAAAAATCTTTGTCTGTCAGCCTATAGGGCTGTCAGCAGCCCGTGGAAAGAGAGACAAGTCTTGCTTTTCACAGCTCCTGTACTTATTAGCGCTGCCAAAAGTATCCTAAACCTGAAGGACAGTGGATAAATAATCATCCAGTGGGGGTATTTTTCCCTGAGTCTGAAGATACACAAACTGAACGTTATCTCCCGAAATGGATCAAAAACTCATGATCTGAATTCACATATTTAAATACCATTCATATCTCAAGCTTCGGTGCTTTTCATTTATGCTGTAGTGCTAGGCTTATAATATCAAAAGGCTAGATATTTTTACAGTCTGATGGCAGAATGGAGGCTATGGAGGCATAGACCCCTTGGAGGCTTTACCGGGAATGCATTTTTTAAAGCTTTTCTATTTATTTTTCACTTTTCATTATACAGAATGCATTTAATGAAGCCGAGGTGTTCTTCAAGTGATAACAGATTGTTTTGATTATCATCAACCACTAAAGGCACTTTACTCCATTTTGTGTGCCCACTTTCAAAAAAATATCTCTAACCTGTCAGAATCTCTGCAATGAAAGCTTTTGAGCCGGCAGTGAAAGTAACTTATTTATCTGGTAAAAACAACAGGTTCTTGTGGCACCATAAAGACTTTTATTGTCACATAAGTTTTCAATGGCATTTAGCATCTTCGTCAGATGTATGAAGTGGATAGAGAAAGTGGGAAAAATGTGTACAGTAGGTTGGTCTGTGGGAGGTATAATACATTAGGGTTGCCAGCCTTTATGTGGAGCCTGGAGATCTGGAATTACAACTGATCTCCAATCAACAGAGATCAGTTTCCTTGGAAGAAATGGCTGTTTTGAAGGATGGACTCTATGGCACTATACTCTGCTGAGGTCCCTTCCCTCTTCAACCCCCACCCTCCCCATGCTCCACCCCCAAATATCCAAGAATTTCACAACCCAGAGTTTATGCAGTCAGGATGTGTTTTTAAAGAAAAGAAATGAAAAGAAATAGTAGAGTGGTTATCATAAAACAATAGGGTTGCCAGGTCCCTCTTCACCACCGGCGGAAGGTTTTTGGGGCATGGCCTGAGGAGGGCGGGGTTTGGGGAAGGGAGGGACTTCAATGCCAAAGAGTCCAATGGCCAAAGCAGCCATTTTATTCAGGTGAACTGATCTCTATCAGCTGGAGATCAGTTGTAATAGCAGATCTCCAGCTAGTACACCTTGCTGCACTTTACTGATATATTTATAACAATGCTCATCCTTGCATATTACTTGTTGTTTGGCTACTCTGTTGTTCTTTATCTAGTACCCGGAGGTTGGCAACCCTATAAAACGAGGAGGTTAAACTGTGGCTCAGGAGTTGGTCTTAATTTGTGACCAGCTTGAGAACAATGTAGATGGAACTTGCCTTTGGGCTGCTTTTCTCCAAGCCACCTAGGACACTAGAGTAAACCTTGAGAGGAAGAAGTGTTGGCTGGTGTATGAACTCTGATGATATCCATTCTAGCTAGTGTGAGGGAGGAACAGTGACTGGAGAGGCCTGGAAGGAAGAGAACACATGAGCAGAAGGTGAACTAGAAGCATTCGTCTAAGGGAGATAAGTGGCATCTCTGGGGCCTGTGTGGGGCTTTGAGAATGAGACGGTAATGTTTTGGGGGATTATGTGAACCTACCTTGTTACAGCAAGCCTTTGGGAGATCATCAATAGGGAGATGGATTTTATAATTTGTATTTCTGGTCTTAGATTGTTGCTAGTGGGCTGATTGGGTTTGAGTATTTAATTGGTTTGGTTGGGGATATACACAGGGACATTTGGGGGGGGCTCGGATTATTTCATTGTATTGTTTTGTGAATATTCTATGAAAGATTGTGGGTTTATTGTTTTTGTAAGCTGCTTCGTCATTTTGAAAAGGCCAGATATAATTTTGACACAAGTACATACATACCACCCACAGACTTCATAGAACAGGATTGCCCTGCTTCTGCTACAGCCCATTGAGCCATCTTTGTGATCATGGTGGTCATACAAACCTCAGAAATGGTGCATGAGATGAAGTGGGAAAGGGAAAACAGCAGAAATTGGCAGCAACATCTTCTCCTTTGCAGGAAACTGAGATGCCATTCGGCTGGAAGAACTGCATGGCTGGATAGACCCCTTTATCTGTTCTGTTCAATTTATTTCATTTTAACTGGCTGAGCTTTATAACTGTAGCCCACCCAAGTCATGGATGTGAGTGTTTATCTGTATGCACCACCGAAATTTAGTACAAAGTTCTGATATCTTATCTTTAAACTGCAATAGAAGCTAGTAATTTAAGGCGTTTATCATTTCATTGTGAAATTGAACTAAAAAGTGTGTCAGTTTGCTTAGCAGCCAATTTTGGATTTTTTGCATAACAGAATGACTAATACTCCCATAAGTATGTGAGCATTCCTAATTTATCTTGCTTTTTGATATGTTGTCAAGGGAAATATTTTCAAAGGTCAACAGAATGCAGAAAGCTGAAGCTGTTTTAGAGTTATTATTGAGACTGGTCTATGGATAGGCTATATTTATAGATGTAAATATTTAACTCTGAAAGCTACTGTTCAGCATCAAGCCGGAATTATAAACTGCCCCTTAAGATGTAAGTATAATCAATTGACCCCAATTCCAAGTAATAAGGAAATGTTGTGCAGGAGATTTTAAAAGTATTGATTAAAAAGTCATTAAGGATTAATTCATGTGACCAAAAGTCAAGTGCTTCAAATTATCTGCCTAGCAAAGGTAACCAGTATATTTTCTAACAGAGGCAGTTTAGAAGCAGACTCTGATTAGGAAATCACTTATCTGGGTACAACTGTCGTATAAAAAAAACATGCCACCATTTTAACAATGATGTGAAACAACCAGGGCTGCATGCGCTGTGGTCCTTGCTCAGTTGTGTCAACGGCTAATGGCAGTGAAATCTAGGGAAAGGAATGAATAGTAGCTAATACTGCTGCATATTCCAATGTACATGAACAAATTAACTTGCTTTTGTAAACTCTTGAACAATTAGAAATTTACTAAATATTTGGAGTTTGTAACCATTATTCTAACTCAGGACAAAAATCCCGTATTTTTGCTCACTCTGATGGCTACAGTCACCATTGGGCATTAGTTCAATTTTTATAAGCTTGTTTACTGAGGTTAGAATACACCCCTGACAGTTCCTTTCAAACACTGCAGAAGTGTCATTGCACTATAATTTTCCTCTGTTTATTACTACTTGTGGTATTAACATGACACTTTATTGAAAGGTGCCATTTCTGTAGGCACACCCTTGCGTCAAACCTTCTTTCTCAAGTGTTATGGATGAAACTTTCAGTCAGAAAAGCTGCCTTTGCTGGGATTTCCTAAATTATCCCTATGTACAAGACCAAAGGCTCTCCGATGGCATTTTCAGATCTAGGGCACACACTTTGTGTGATCGGATTGTGATTGTGTCACCTATAGCACTGAGGTATTAGAAAATCAGCACAGCGACTTAGAAATGGGCAAAAGTTATGGAAGAAGAAGGAAGGAGGAGGAGAAGGAGAAGGAGAAGGAGGAGAAGAAGAAGAAGAAGAAGAGGAGGAGGAGGCTTTTATATGCCGACTTTCTTTTGAACAAGAACTGGATAAACACACTCTCATGGTTGTAATGAGGCCATTATTAGATACTACACAAAAGTAAAGGAGCAAAATTGTCCCCCATCAGAGGGCTCCTATTTGAGTGTTTGGTCATAGATACTCCTGGTGGAAAAGATATTGTGCAATTCCAATAGCCAAAGCAAAATTGCTTTTTTGTATCAGTGAAGGGAAAAAAGGCTGTTTTTATAATACGCTTTCCAAAATCAAAATCTTACCCACGCACCACTGCAAATGGTATGAAAGCATGATAGCTGAAATGAAGCAATCAACACTGTGGTGTTTCGATGGCTAGTGTTATCACATCAACCTGTGAAGTAAGGCAGAGATATCTGGCCCATTTTCTCGTCCGTGTTTCTGACCAGTTCGTTTTCAACATTCATTTTCAACATTTATAGATCCAAGTCATTCATTGTCAACTATTTCTCCTTGGTACAAAAACAGCACCATTGGCCTCACAAATACCCCCCCCCCAAAAAAAGCAGACGGCGAACAAAGAAAGGACACAGAAAAAGTGAGGGCATGCCCCACTGGAAGAGCCAAATATATAGTCAAAGAGCCAAAGTGGTGTAGTGGTTAAGAGCAGTGGTTTGGAGCGGGGGAGTCTGTTCTGGAGAACCAGGTTTGACTCCCAACTCCTCCACAGGAGCTGAGGAGGCTAATCTGGTGAACTGGATTTGCTTCCCCACTCCTACACAGGAAGCCAGCTGGGTGACCTTGGGCTAGTCACAGCTATCTTCGAGCTCTTTCAGCTCCACCTACCTCACAGGGTGTCTGTTGTGGGGAGGGGAAGGGGATTGTAAGCCAGTTTGAGTCTCCCTTAAGTGGCAGAGAAAGTCGGCATATAAAAGCCTCCTCCTCCTCTTTCTCTTCTCATTATAAAATGGATTCCAGATTTTTAAAAAATATATATTTGAAAAGCTTTTCTTTTGTGAGCAGACCTCTCTAGAAGCCAGGTTTACCATTTCTGCCACAATGCTTTGGGTTTCATCATTTGCTTTACAAGCTTGTAATGCCAGATGTTTGGCAATAAGGACTGCATACTGAAACCAAAGGGGTTGAGAGCCAGTCAGTGTCCCTGCCCATATTCTTGGAATACTGCCAGTTTCTACAGTTCTAAAATCCCAGTCTCACTTGCTTAGTTTTACATGATGACAATATACTGAAATTGGTACTGCGGGGCTTTGATGGCATATTGGCTGCTACTTTCTGCCTCTGGCCCAGGGCTGACTCCTGCTGCCGATGCAAACCCATTAGTAGTGGTTTTGGAGACAAGTGCCACGTTCTAGATTTGTGGTTCATAGTACTGAAAGGTATATGTCTCTTGTTTTCCTAAAGGCGCTCTATGTTAAAATCCAATATTCCAAGTATGGTTGATTGGAGTTAGCAAACATACCTACTTGGGTGTTAATTTTTACTCACAGTCTACATCTTACCTCATATAGGGCTATATCGCAAAGGTACTTCCCAGTTGCACATGAAGGGTGTGCACGCTGCAGATTACCCTTTTCGTTGTGAACCCATACTAAACCAGGACCCCCACAGTTTGATGGATCTGTGGGCGTCCTCCTGTGATGAACAGTTGTTTCTGAATGGGGTGCTCTCTGCAGACTCAAAGTTAATGCCCCACAGACTCGTGTGAAGTAACTCCTGCCCATTGTGCTAGAGGAAATCAGAGACTGGCTCTTTGCTTTGAGGAAGAAGTAGGTGCTAGGGAACACAGCCCTGAGTGCCAAGACACTACATTAGAACATAAGAGCAGCCCTGCTTCTGGTTATCAGCTTTCCTGCTATAGCAGAAGACCTCCCCAACCTCACCTCCGCTCAGTAGGCTGGCAGGGGGGAAATGCAGAAGAAAATCCTATCACATCAACAGCTCATAATTTCTGGTGCAAATCTAGTAGTGATGGCATACCACTCTAGGACTGAGCACACCACTCTAGGACTCTATGATTTGCTAGGTTTGCTTCGGAAATGATGTCAAGCTGTTGACACAATGGAGCCCCCTCTTTCACATGCATGCCCGTCTCCCGGAGGCAGCTGCTGGCTGGCAAACCTAGCCCTGCTGGATCAGACCAGTGGCCCATCCAGTACAGCATCCTATCTCACATGGTGGCCAATCATTTACTATGGAGAACCAACAACAGGAGTTGGAGACCAAGGCCTTCCCCTTATGTCATCTCCTAGCAATGGCATTCAGAGGGTTTCTGCATCTGAACATGGAGGTTCCCTTTTAGTTACTATGGCTAGTAGCCAGTAATGGACCTAGCCTCCACGAATTTGCTCAATCCCCTTTTAAACCCATTTTTAAAATTCCACATTGGGGATCTGGCCTAGATCATTCCTCAGGGTTTTTGACTCCAGGACAAATCTTTCAAGGAGTATAAAGGGTTGTAAAAGAATATGGAAAAGAGCTGTTCCATAAGAAGAATTCCACTTGTGGAGATCTGGATCTAAGTCCTGGTTTCTGAACGCTTCCACGCCTTAAAATGAGCTCAAATGGTGAAAACTTCAGGATTTAAACCATGCAATTTTATTAAAAGAAGAGTTGGCTTTTATACCTCACTTTTCTCTACATTAAGGAGTCTCAAAGCACACATTCCCCTTCCTCTCCCCACAACAGGAACCTTGTGAGGTAGCAGGTTGAGAGAGTTCTAAGAGAACTGTGACTGGCCCAAGGTCACCCAGCAGGCTTCATGCAAGAGTGAGGAATCAAACTTGGTTCTCCAGATTAGAGTCTGCTGCTCGTAACCATGATGTCATACAACTTCTAGTATTATTTATTTAAAACATTTTAATGCCACCTTTCCACCCAATCAGGGTTTACAAAGCTGAGAACTAGGGTTGCCAACCTCCAGGTAGTGTGATCATAAAGGAGCGTCCAGAACTCACAGCACAAACACCTGGCTGGCTGAGGCAGTCTTCGCCCCGCAGGGCAGGAGACCAGGGGACTCCGGCACAACGAAAGATAGATGGGAACGCTTTTCCCGGAATAAGTTCCCGCGTTTTCGCTTATAAGCTTCGTCAGCCAATATCAGCAAATACAAGTTTTAGTTGCCCAACCTACTGGTTGTCCACCAGGATTCACAAAGAATTCTCCAGAGCTTTATTCTTCTTCACCATTCCATTGGGAACTGCAAGTGCTTCGGTCCCTTTTCGCTTTCGTGCTATATACAGACTTTTGAATATAGTTTTTGAAACACCTCTGAGTGTATTGTTTGAATGTGGTTGTCAATATTGTAAATAATTATAGTGATAAGAATTGAAACTTAAAATATTGTGGTTCATTCTAATTTATTGTGAGCGGGTGTGTTGCCATTTTCCTATATAGACTTGATACAGCACTAGGTGTAATTTTTCCTTGGTTTAACCTCCAGGTAGTAGCAGGAGATCTCCTGCTATTACAAATAATCTCCAGCCGATAGAGATCAGTTCACCTGGAGAAAATGGCCACCCTTGGCAATTGGACTCTATGGCATTGAAGTCCTTCCCCTCCCCAAACCCCGCCCTCCTCAGGCTCCGCCCCAAAAACCTCCTGCCGGTTGTGAAGAGGGATCTGGCAACCCTACAGAGAACATAAAAACATTACAACTATTAAAATACAGTTTAAAATATATAATTCAATTAAAAACACACAGTATTAACATTCCTAATTTTAAGTGGATCTGTGCATTCAGCAACTTTCTTTTGAAATCACATCTTTAATGGTACTTCATACCAGAGGCACTATGTGAAATTTAACCCCACACATCACCAGCTTCATTAGAACTACAGACTTCTTTGAGAGCCGTGATCTACATCCCTTTATTTTCTTATCTAATTATGGATTTCTGAATCTCTTTACATTAATGGTGACTTCCCAGGACTGCTTGGGTGTATGAGAAGGCAGCAGTTTCAGGAAGAAAAAGAAGTTTGAGAGTTTTTTTGCTTTTCCACACTTTCAGGAAAATAAACTGTTTGATCCATTTGCAAAAATAAAAAGATGTAAAGTTTTGGAGTTTTTTTGTGATTAATATTAATAGCTTTTCAGGTTCATGCATTCATGAGTAGATGACAATACTGAGGGAGCATACTTAGCAATGCATTTTAATGACAAAGCTTGTTTTATTCATGTGATACAGAAATGGGAGTGTTTTCTCTTAACAAATAGGAAGCCATTGGATACATTTTTAGCCCTGGTGCCTAATCAAGCTTCCCAATCAGAGCGCCAGTTCTATACTTATTATATTCTCATTTTTTTAAAAAACAGCTTAGAGTTGAAAGTGACCTTGATGAAAAGCAGGTGCAAAATTAGAAATGTAGATCATCATCACTCACAACTATGAGATTTAAGCACAGTTATCAATTCCATTGGCAAAACATTCAACAGCTTTGAAGATTGAGGTCAAGAAAGCTGAAAAACATAAGTTAATCTAAAGTTCATTTTACCATAAAGCTTGTTTATACAGCCTGAAAATGAGCTGTTTGGTAATACTGAAGGCGCGTTTCGTTAAACACATTACAGGGTAGGGATATTTCTCCACTGAATCTCTCCCCAGATTTTGGAGTTCCAATAATCTTGTTTTGGATATAGAGACTATGCATTAGGAATCCTCCATCATTTTGTTTTTAATTTTTTTTTGTACAGTGTTGCATATGTGCAATTTGCAGCAGTTTTCAGTTAATTTGTCTCTTTTACCCTAATTTGCACTGCAAAACTACCACTGTCCCCACAAAAAATCAGCATGAGGACATTGTACAGCTGTATCAAGATTCTTTTTGTGTGGTGTTTTGCCAGTGGGTAGGAAAACGTGTAACAACTCTTTTTTTTAAATGCTGATGCAATCATATATACAGTCACATCAGATTATTTTCCACGGCATCTTATCAAGATGCCAAATGCATGCCCAGGAAAATACAGAAGAAAAGCTGCAAATGAACCAGAGGAACTGAAATTGTTACACAACAGCACAAAGTCCAATTCCAGATTTAAATTTTAAAATTTATCCCATTAGAACTAAAGGACATGGAATGAAGTGCAGATGGCACAGAGAATCCTATGCACATTCACAGGTTCCACCACACACAAGAGCTTCCAAATAACAATCCTAATTCCTAAAGAACATCTATATTTCTGGCTTATACGAGGCATAAAAATTACGACAAATTTAATTCTGGAATCATAGAATTATGAAGGGACCACCAAGGGTCATCTCGTCCAACCCCCCACACAATGCAGGAAATTCACAACTACCTCCCCCCACAACCCCAGTGACCCCTTCTCCATGCCCAGAAGATGGCCAAGATGCCCTCCCTCTCAGGATCTGCCTAAGGTAATAGAATCAGCATTACTGACAGATGGCTATCTAGCCTTTGCTTAAAAACCTCCAGGGAAGGAGAACTTACCACCTCCCGAGGAAGACTGTTCTCCAAGAATTCTCGAAAATAATGGTCAGAGGCTCAGAAATTATATCTGCAAGTTCTTTGAGTACCCTTGTATATATTAAAGATTCCTTTGCTGTGGAATGTATGTCTTCTTTATCCTACTACCAAAGTCCGTAATACCATCTCTACCAGAAAGTTATTATTCCATGAGCATGCCAAGACTGTCTTTCTTGATTGAGCCAACATGAAGATTATTTCCAATGGCAGATACTCCATACAATTCATGTATACCAATTTGTCTCGTTGAAGAAGGAGCTGCAGCAAGAAAGGAGGATTATAAATAGAGTTGCCAGCTCTGGGTTGGGAAATACCTGGAGATTTCGGGGGTGGAGCCTGAGGAGGGTGGGGTTTGGAGAGGGGAGGGACTTCAATGCCATAGAGTCCAATTGCCAAAGTGGCCATTTTTCTCCAGGGGAACTAAGGTTACCAACCTCCTGGTACTAGCTGGAGATCTAGGACTATTACAACTGATCTCCAGCTGATAGAGACCAGTTCACCTGGAGAAAATGGCCGCTTTGGCAATTGGATTCTATGGTATTGAAGTTCCTCCCCTCCCCAAACCCCACCCTCCTCAGGCCCTGCCCCAAAAATCTCCAGGCACTTCCCAACCCAGAGCTGGCAACCCTAAGGGCAACTGATCTCTGTTGGCTGAAGTTCAGTTGTAATAGCAGGAGATCTCCAGCTAGTACCTGAGCCTAGTTATAAATATATATATATATAGTTAGTTAGTTAGTTAGTTAGTTAGTTAGTTGTTGGGGGCAGGAGGCCAAGTGTCCACTGAGTGGAGACCCAAGTGAGAACAAAGCTTGTGACTGCTATCTATCTGTCCTTATGGAATCCTGAAGCAGCCACAGTCAACAGAAGAACTCACTTTCACCTTGGTCCTTTGCAACTACAAGGTGGGCATAACTACTTTATGCCCATTGGTCCCTGTTTGTTACTGATTAATGCTCTGCCTACTGAAACAACTCTCCCCTGTGTCACTTTACAAGAACCTCCTGCATTTCACTTCCATGCTACGCTTTAGTGCCAAACTAGATGACACAGCATCATCAGGGACACCCATTTTGAAGCTTCCCTTTTAACTGCACCATGGGACCCTACTCCAGTTAACACCACGGTGGTGGGGGGGGGAGAGGCTTAGTTGGGCCACCAGGGTCATCTAGTCCAACCCCCTGCACAATGCAGGACATTCACAACTACCTCCCCACCCCCAGTGACCAAAAGATGGCCAAGATGCCCTCCCTCTCATCATCTGCCTAAGGTCACAGAATCAGCATTGCTGACAAATGGCTATCTAGCCTCTATTTAAAAACCTCCAGGCAAGGAGAGCTTACCATCTCCCGAGGAAGCCTGTTCCACTGAGGAACTGCTCTGTTAGAAAATTCTTCCTGATGTCAAGACGGAAACTATTTTGATTTAATTCCAACTCCGTTGGTTCTGGTCCGACCTCCTGGGGCCTAAAGGCTTCTGCCTTTCCCTGTGCTACTACTCCAACCCAAACTTTTGCTGAAAGAGCATTATTTGCCTGTACAGTTGGCAACCCTATGGTGCACGTCCCTGGTCATAACCATAACAGGTGACACAGTTCTTAGTAACTGAGGAGGAAGGAAAGGTTGTGTTGTCAAGAGCCGGATAAACTAAATTGCCTCAAATACTGTTCTTCATTTACTAAAGTATTCTTAGCTATTATGGTTGGGGGAGGAGTGTTATTTTATTTCCAGATCTCATTAATAATGGATGGTACATTAAGAGCAAAAAAGAACCTCAGCTGGGGGGGGGGGAGGCCCTCCTTAAACACAGTATTTTTCACTCTGAAAAATATATGCCCCATGTTCTAATTAACTAGCTGGTAATTACTTGTCTAACAATAGCACATATGATCAACAGTAGTGGCAAAATGATAAGTTGGTGTGTGCGGTACTTAAATCACAGAAATTAACATTTGGCTAGAGGGAAAGTAGTAATTTGCTTGAATATGTTTATCACTGAAGGTCACGACAAAATTATTCAGTCGTCGCTTATCTGCCGTGATGTGCGGCGAATGGAGGTGTTAATGAATTCTTTGTTAACTGAAGCACAAATACTTAAAGGCAAATCTATAATTCCTCTGTAAGTTTAGGCTGTCTACACGTGGAAAAGTGAACTCTGACAATTCCCCATGCAACCGCATGCACGCACAAGGCTAGAGATCAAAAGAAAAGCTCTTACATGGGTGGCATACATATCTTGCAAAGGTTCACTTGATAAGCCGAAACAACCTTGAATAACTCCACTTCTTTGCTCGCTACAAAAATATGCTGTCATGTTCATTTCCACTCCACTAATAAAGCACCTTGATTCAAAAGTAAGAAGAGATTGTACACCAGCCAATCTTTTAGCTTTTAAAGAAATAATTGTTACTAGGTGTGGCAAGGAGGCACATGTTTTAGGCACATGTCAGTGTGAATATGGGCCACTCTCCAACTGAAGCCCAAATCGACACTAAAATACCCTTCCTTCCCTTTGGGGAGGGACTTCAGTGCCATAGAGTCTAATTGCCAAAGCAGACATTTTCTCCAGGTGAACTGATCTCTAGCAGCTGGAGATCAGTTGTTAAAGCAGGAGATCTCCAGCTAGTACCTGGAGGCTGGCAACCCTATGTCCCTGAGGGTTTTCAAGGCAAGAGACATTCAGAGGTAGCTTGCTATTGCCTGCCTCTGTGTAGCCACCCTGGTATTCCTTGCTGGTCTCCCATCCAACTATTCATAATAAATATATAATTGGACACTTTCAAGTTACCAGAGTACCACTGAGGATGTACCCAGCATCATTGACTCTTAACCAGCCTTTGGGGACCTGGAAAGATGAGAATGCCCTCCCTCTCTGCTTTCTCACTCTCACCTGAGCACGAGGCAGAGCAGCTGAGGCCAGAGAGCTAAATTGCCCAGGCAGCGGGAAGAGAGCCACCTGGTTGTGGAGAAAGTGGAGAAAAATCATCCCCTACCAACTGTGAGCACCTTGCTGTATTCCTGGATGGCTGCCATGGTTGAGGTTTTACTCTCTCTTCTCTGTGATTAGCTTTGTTGTTCTTCCAACATCTGCCGGAATGCTTAGATGAGGGCATAGAGGCTGCAGAGAAGGGGGGTGTTGAGGGAGATGGGAACTTCCACCAGCCATGGCATGAAGACCACAGCTCAGGGAAACTTGTTCCTTACTTCTTCTCCTGTCCCTCCAGCATTGCAAAGTGGGAATCACCTATTGGCCATAAGCCCTGGTGACCAATGAACTTGGTCATGTTCATGGAACACGAGGCAGGTGCCATATTGGGGAACAGTGCTCAGAAGCACCATAGGTAGCATGTCAAGAGCCACATGTGGTTTTTGAGTCAGTGATCAATGGCGTAATGCATTCCTGTCAACTCCCCCAAAAACTCACAAGGGAAAGGCATTCCTCTGGCAATTGGCGGCTGTGGGTTCAGATCCCACTAAGAGGTGTGCTGATAAGAAGGCAACCCTTACTTTTTGCCCAGCGAGAGGACCAGTCCGCAGCAACACAGAAGAGGCAGAACTCAAAGCCACACATCATGCATTAGTGAGCAAGCCTCTATCAGTGCACAGGAACAAGACACAGCATTAGGAATCTCCTAGCAACCCTTGAATCAACATTAGCTAGATGTAACAGAGCAGGTATCAAGCCTTTTCTAAATAATACCCAAAGTCCCTCATTCCAGCCTAACATGGGGAAAGATAGCCCTGGATGGAGGGGCCATGGCTCAGTGGTAGAGCCTCTGCTTGGCATGCAGAAGGTCCCAGATTCAATCCCCGGCATCTCCAGTTAAAAGGACCAGGCAAGTAGGTAATGTGAAAGACCTCTACCTGAGACCCTGGAGAGCCGCTGCCGGTCTGAGTAGACAATACTGACTTTGATGGACTAAGGGTCTGATTCAATATAGGGCAGCTTCATGTGTTCAAACACAGCTGAAGACTGTCCTAAAAACAGTCACTTGGAGTATGAGTGATGCTTATTATCTGCCCTAAACAGGCTAATTCCTCAATGCACCAGCAGAGAGGCTTAATTACAGCCACCTGCACCTATTCATTCAAGCCAACTTTGGCTCACCACTTAAGGCATGGGATTCCCCTACCGTGCTTTACACTGTAGGGGTGCATTGACCTTGCATCCCAAATTTAAAGAGTGGAGGCTCCCCTATGAAATGCACACTCTGAGGTGGAGTACTGGTAAGAGTCCCGGCCGGTTAAGCATGTGCTACAGCATTTATTCACTCCCTGAGCTATTTGTCCAGCGTGCCCATTTCTAATTTAAAAAAGGCAAAAATGGAGAAATGCCTCCATTGAAAACAGCAGGGCCGCGACACCAAAAAAGGTGTTGTAGCCTCGACGCAGCAGCAAGGAGTATTCCTGGGCTAGAAGGTTTAGGCAGCTGACTAAAGTCAGCTCTGCCCCTGGGAGCGCCCCGGGACTGTTACCCCCACACGTTCTCTTCTGGGAGTTCGTTCCTGAAGACGCGGCACTGGTGGGGGAACCCCGTGCAGCTCCACAGCGTCTAGGCGCCAATGAGATTGCCCCCTGTGCCAGTGTAAGTGCCCCTTGTGTGTGTTAAGTGTCATCAAGTCGCTTCCGACTCATGGCAACCCTATGAATGAAAATTTTCCAAAATGTCCTATCTTTGACAGCCTTGCTCAGATCTTGCAAATTGAAGGCTGTGGCTTCCTTTATTGAGTCAATCCATCTCTTGTTGGGTCTTCCTCTTTTCCTGCTGCCCCTTATCCCATGATAAGTGAGCACTTATGCAGGAGCAGGGTCACGCTGCCTCCAAATGTCTTTTAACTATTTTAATATTAGTGTGCAGATGTTAAGGGTTTTGCTGATTACTATTATTATATATTTATGTACCTCAGCTACCAAATTTGACAAGTAATATGAAATATGACTATTTTAAATAAATGTGAAGGACTGATTTATGAGATGCATGAACACATGAAGCTGCCTTCTACTGAATCAGACCCTTGGTCCATCGAAGTCAGTATTGCCTGCTCAGAATGGCAGTGGCTCTCCAGGGTCTCAGGCAGAGGTCTTTCACATCACCTACTTGCCTGGTCCCTTTAACTGGAGATGCCGGGGATTGAACCTGGGACCTTCTGCATGCCAAGCAGAGGCTCTACCACTGAGCCACAGCCCCTCCCCATATTATTAGTACCAGTAGTACATTATTTTTAACACAAACCTGAACAATCTAAGAGCACCTTTTCTTAAGGTCATTGTCAATAATGACTCCTTGGGTTGTATTCAGCCAGTTTTTTCCCCCACTCAATCTCACCTAATTGTACTCCTTACTCCAATTCCTGTTGCACATGCCTTTAATCTGTGCAGGACCCAAGATCCCCAGAGTAGCGTTTTGGTGGTCAGAGGGCATCCTCTCCCCTCCCTTTCACCTATTGGTTTTTGCCTTTTTAAGGAAGGGGTACATGTGGTGTAGTGGCTAAGAGTGGTGGTTTGGAGCAGAGGACTCTAATTTGGAGAGTCGGGTTGGATTCCCCACTCCTACACATGGGCAGCGGATGCTAATCTGGTGAACCGGGTTGGTTTCCTCACTCCTACACATGAAGCCAGTTGGGTTACCTTGGGCTAGTCACAGCTCTTTTAAGAGATTTCTCAGCCCCACCTACCTCACAGGATATCTGCTGTGGAGAGGGGAAGGGAAGGTGATTATAAGCTAGTTTGATTCTTCCTTAAGTGGTAGAGAAAGTCGGCATATAAAAGCCAACTCTTCTTCTTTTAAAACTGATGGTCTCATGTAGCTGTACACTGTTTAAGACAGCTCATTTCCAAACACATTTGAAGGGCACATGTTTTGGCATTGCTAGCACCTTCCTTGCAAATGTAAGGATTGTGAACATTTGACATTTCCACAGTAATTCCACATTTTTACACGGTGCATAAACTGAAACTCTCTAAGGAGAGCACTCTTTACAATTTAGAGCTATCTATATAATTGCCATTTTTACCGATGTAGTTGCTATCATGCATAAAACCAAATAAAAAAAGACGTCAGCCTGCAGGCAAAATGGAACATATGGAGAAAATTGAGAAATAAAACTCCTAATCTGTAATCAATTTTCATGGCCACTTCAACAATTTTTCAAGATATGTGTAGTCAGGAATAGAAAGGAAACTCGCCTTGTACAATATTCAAGATTTGTACAAAATGTTGTATTTTGGCTATACATACTATACAAGGCAAACTCTTCATGCTATACAAGGCAAACTCCAGCAATTTCATTTGCCTAATAAAAGGAACAACATACCCTAATGTAGAGCCAGCAGGAACACTTTATTATTGGGATTCCTTTTAAATGTTAATGGACTTTATCTAGAACTATCCTCCCATATTCTGTATTTCCAGGTTTCTAAACCCATTGCACCCTGGTCAATGATCCAAAAAGTCATATACATATGCAGAAGAGAACTACGCATCTAGTCACAGAATTCATCATTGCTTTCAGCACTCTCATTGCTGAAGAGGTAAGCTGCATTTTAAGTTATAATGACAAAAAGAGATTCCAAAGTCAGTACTGAAGGTCAAATAGAAGTCCCAATTATATAGAATATCTTTTAGCAAAATAAGGAAATAAAAGTGTATGAACAAAATTTGCTTTAACAAACCCTGGCTCTTGCCTTTCTTTAGCCAGCATGGTGTAGTGGTTAAGAGTTGTGGACTCTAATCTGATGAACCAGGTTGGTTTCCCCACTCCTCCACATGAAGCCTGCTGGGTGACCTTGGGCTATTCACAATTCTCTTAGCACTCTCTCAGCCCCAGCTACGTCACAAGGTGCCTGTTGTGGGAAGAGTAAGGGATTGTGATTGTAAACTGCTTTCAGACTCCTTAAGATAGAGAAAAGCAGTGTATAAAAACCAACTTTTCTTCTTCTATTCCCAAAGGAGTTTTTTCAAGTCACCCATGTTACATAAATTGTGCATTATGGAAATATTATACATTTAAATTTTTCCTCCTAACATTAATGTGCTTTCTTCGTGGTCATCATGTGGCATTCAGAAACCTACTTTAGGCATTTCCCCCATGCCATATAAAAATGCTTTTGAAATTATCCTCATCAGGGATATAGTGGACTCTGCCTTCACAGAAACATGTCTGAAGTTGCTTGCTCATGTGAAGCTAGACATACAGTTTTGTGCTCCAGAATCCTGCTTTTAACATCCTTAAAAACAAGTATAGGTCGGCATTCTGCAGCACCACCGAATGTAAGCTCTTTATGGTAAGAGGAAAGTACTAAGGAGCACAGAATAGTCAAAACAGTCATCCACTAGATTTGCATCAAAGAGAGAAGAATAGTAATCTAACCACCTTTGGATCTTGTCTGGAAACGTTGCAGCCTGTGATCTTGAAATACGAAAATTACACTAATATTTCATGGTGTACAAGCTGATCCTCCATGTAGCACTTGAATCTGAACACACTATGGCTTTTTATGCATGGCTGCTTCCCTCACCATCACTCCTCCTCCGAGTCTTTGTTTTGATTGTGCATGCCGCTTCCGATCGATCGTCAGAGGTCACCTCGCTCTTCCCCTGCGTTCCCGCATGTTTTGCCCGCGTTTTCAGGGACCTGTTTTATCTTGAATTTGAAAACGCAGGGAAAAGCAGGGGGAGAGCGAGGCGATCTCTGACGGTCGGAAATGGCATGCATATTCAAAACGAAGACCCAAAGTCGTCAGAGTGGTGATGGAGAGGGAAACAGCCATGCATAAAAGGCCTATGATGCAGTTGTGAACCACTCTCAAGAAACTACATATTTATCTCTTCCTGTAACAGTCTTCCCTGTTACTATGTATGGGTGTGAAAGCTGGACAATGAAAAACACTGATAGGAAGAAAGTAGATTCCTTTGAAATGTGGTGTTGGAGGAAAGTAACAGATACTGTGAACTGCCAAAAAAAAAAGCAAATCAGGGGGTTGTAGATCAAATCAAGCCTGAACTGACCCTAGAAGCTAAAATGACTAAACTGAGGCTGTCGTACTTTGGTCACACTATGAGAAGACAAGAGTCACTGGAAAAGACAATCATGCTAGGAAAAGTTGAAGGCAGCAGGAAAAGAGGGAGATCCAACAAGAGATGGATTGACTCTATAAAAAAAGCCACGGCCCTCAATTTGCAAGATCTGAGCAAGGCTGTTAAGGATAGGACATTTTGGAGGACACTGATGCACAGGGTCACCATGAGTCAGAAGCGACTTGACGGCACTTAACACACACATAGTCTTCCTTGTAAATCTCTCTCCCTCCTCAATGTTATTTGAAGATAGTGAAGACCACTGTATTAAAAAGGAAGGTGTATTGAACACAAAAAAGGGAAATAATGAGATAGGCAAGTAGCGCTGACATTTTCACAGCAGCTTTCCAAGGTTTAGGAATCTGATTCTGTCAATCAGAAAATTTTCAAGTTTTCCAGCAGTGAACAACTGTTAGGAAATCTCTTCTCTGTTAAGGACAGCTGCGTGTAGCCACATGTGATAGACATACTAAGAAATGAAAACAAATATTTTATATTTTATTATAGTAGAAAAACACATTTACAATTGAAGAATCCAATAACGTAGAAGATCAGAAAATCTGAGCACTTCCACCCATTCAAGTCAAAATAGCTACCCCTCTCAGCATGAAGCATTTTAAATGATAAAAATAAGTCATTCTCTTTTATACCACAAACTCTTAACTCCCTGCATAAACAGAAGCATCAGTGAAAGTACAGTTAACTAGAATGTCACATATATGGAATGAAGTGGTAAACAGATTTCCGTTTGGATAACAGCAGGTAGCTTGACCATAAACAGAATGGCAAACGAATATATTTTTAAATTGACACTGGCCAAACCACTCAAAATCAACAACACTGTATAATTTGAAGAAGTGCTAGAAGGATCTGTTCTCTTGGAATGCACACCCTTTAGACCAGGAACAGAATCTGGCTGCAACCAGTAGCTACGAGAACAAATACCTAATTAAAAATATCAAACTTAAAGAGGCATGTGCAATGAGAGTTTAAAGCCGCTCTCTAAACAAATCTGAAAAAGCAACAAATGGTACGTCACCTGAAGGCTGCCCCCCCTCCTTCCACGGAGGATCCAGACTCTAGGAAGCAGATACTGAACTCCTGAGTTTTGTCATGAAGCATTTGCAGCAAAAAACAGGAGTTCTTTCAGTAGCTGGAAGAGACCACCATCATGTGAAAAGCAAACTGTAGATACAAGACAAGACTAGAATGACATCTCAAGAATTTTGGAACCAAAAATACTTCTAGAAGGACCTTGCTCTTTGATATATTCACAACTGAAACAAAGTGGGTGACTCAAATTTAAATCATATAAAACAGATCATGCAGCCAAACTGTCACAAACATTTTTTTTTAAATGATCTATAAATGGGGAAAAAAACGCATTTCCCTCCTGGGAGGAGAGAGGAATTGTAGTTCTCATGTTTTTTCTTATGAAAAGCAATACGTACTTTCATCAAAATAATTTCTTCTCCTCAACGAAATAAAAAGTGATCCTCACTAAAAAAACAAACAAAAAAAAGCAGTATGCGTTGGCAGCATAATTTTCATCCTATTAACAACATTTCTTAAGTAAGAAGATCTTGTACATTTGGACTGCATTACACAGTTGCTTCACTTTATAGTTATTACTGGATTTTGGCTTCTACAGAGAAAGCAAAATTCTACCTTTTGCAAAACTTAACCAGTCTCTTTAGTTAAAAAAATGTATTCAAGCTTAAGTTTTCTTTAGAATACATATACACTACCTATACTGAGCTGCCTGGTATGGAGGATACCCACATTATATCAAAAAGTTATAGCGATCAACAAGCTGAAAAGCTTTTATGTTTTATATTTTTTTACAACTGAACGTGACACCACCTTAGTCCTGAAAATGAGCAGCACAGGCTTGGTTGCTATGGTAATCACCATGGTATCAATACTCCCAACACCATTTTATGACTTATCCCAGGAGATCCCAACTCTGAAGAGAGCTTAGTCTCTTTCAATGTCATGGGGAGGTATTAGAGATGACTCAGCAGCTGATAAAAATGCATTATGATAACAAACACTCCCTTTTCTAATAATGTTAACAGTGCTACAGATAATTAACTTTCCCTCCAGTCAACTGCTGGAGTCAGAGACGTCAGTGCTGATATCCATGTAAACAAGTTAATATTTGTTCAAATAGATTTTTTTTCACTGGTATACATCAAGTATGGAACAAGATTGAATGTTATGATGCACTGAATGAAAATTCACAGTGTGCACATACATCCACATAAAGTATTCGATTAATAACGCCCATGGGTTTGTCAAGTACTTGGGATTTAAGGATATTTCCTTGACACGTAAACCATGCCTTGTTTTTAAAAGAAAATACAGAAACCAATGTTTTTAAAAATCTGTAACATTTCCACTGTATCAAAAGGAGTAGGCAAATGCAAATTTAATAATTTCAAAACTTGTATTCAATGTGATTCTAAGAAAACAGCAATGCTTCTCTTCGCCAGTGCCATGAGAACTGTGTAACAGATAGTTCGGAATTTATATGTACTTGAAGGAGCGAAACAGAACTGCTTTTCAAAATCTACAATCACCAAAGTAAAAACAGGTTTGGTAACATCCTCAGTGCGTGTTCCCCAATAAAGAGTTTCCAAAGTTCAGTTCTATTTACAGATTTTACTGCAGGTTTTCTGAGATCATCCCCACTTTCATACATAGATACATATAAAGAGGAATTTTGTTTACTTTGGTCATACAGTTTAACCTCAGAAGAGGCGCCAGAAAAGGAGCATCTGTGCCCAGTGGAAGCCTGCAAACAGTAACGCTTCATCAAGACATGACCTCCATAGAAACTTGCTCATCTGTTTTTCTTTTGTTTTTTCAAATTGTTTTTTTAAACAAGCTAAGAATGAGATTTCAAAGCCCACCCATTCCTTCTCACAGCCAAGCTATTTGAAAGCATGCAAATAAAACTTGACAAAAAAAGTCTTATCTCTGAAGGTTGCAGGTAAATGGCTGAATTCAATAAATAAGTCTCTATTTTGAAATTCTACAGAGAAACTCTTCGGCTATCTGTTTAGTCTATTTTCTTTTCCAATATAGTTTTCGGTTCTGGCTCTCCGCTCGCAAGTTCCACGGCTTCTTCGTTGGTCCCCTCTTGTTCTTCTTCCGTGCCTTCATCAGTGCCTTCGGTGCCTTCGTCGGTCAGTTCCCTGCCTGCCGTTTCCTCCGTCAGCGGCTCAGCTTCCCCTGCACCTCCGTCAGTGTCAGCCGTACAAATTCCGTAACACATGATGCTGATGACACCCAGTGGCAGGCCGAAGAGAAAGCAGCCCAGAAGTGGGGAACTCTTGAAAACAGACTGTTGGGAAATGACGGGCCATCAGTGATACTTGCATGACATGTGAAATATCCTACATGGGGCGCTTCTCCTCATAACACAAGCCTCTGCTCATTTACTTCATTAACAGACCGACAACGCTGAAAACATTTCTAAAAACTGAAAAACTGTTTCAATTAAAAAAAAAAAAGTTTAAATTTTTTCCACGTGAGGGAATGTAATGATACTCAATAAGGGTGCAATCCTGGGGGGGAAATCTCCATAGGAGCCGGCATGCTCCCGCGCCAGCGTAGGTGCCGCATTATCATGGGATACCGTCGCAAACACAGTGGCATCCAGGAGCGACAGAGCTCCGCCAGCCCGGGAACTAAATCCCAAAAGAGAACAGCCACGCCAGTGTGAGGGAGGTGTCTCCAGGGCATTCCTGGGGGAGGAGCTGCCTTTAGGTAGCTTCCACAGCCCTTTTGCCCCAGGAACGCCCCCTTTCGTGGCGCCGGGGCTGCACCACTTTTTTGGGTGGCATAGCCTCGCTTTTTTCAATGGGGAATTAACACCCATTTCCCCTTAGTTTATTTTTTTTAAGTTTTTTTTTTCCTCTGTGGCAGCCAGGAAGCTTTAGAGGAGGCAGCGCAGCTCCACTGTTCCCAGCCACCGTGGATCTACCTCCTCTTTAGGAATGGACTGTAAGCCACCTAACCTACCTCACAGGATTGTGAGGATAAAGGAGGAGGAGGGGAGAATGATGTAAGATGCTTTGAGTCCTCCTTGTGAAGAAAGGTAGGATATGAAGTAAATAAATAATAAGTTTCATATGTTGCAAACAGGGACCTGGAAAAGTTATGCAGGTGAGGGGATGGAAGCTAAAAATTAAGTCTTTAACCCGGTTTGTTGCCTCTTTCGTGGCACTTCCTAACTGTACTCAGAAAAAAGTAAAGGAACCCTTCCTCCCTTCCCCAGAGTCTGGCTCCCAAACAACCATTAGGCTTGAGGGAAGGGAAAGAAGCAACAATATCCTTGTACCAGTAGGCAAGGTCCTATCCTGCTGAAGAGAGTTCCCAGCAACATGAGGTGACTCTTACTGAGGACAGGGGGCAGAATATGCTATTTTCTTCCTAACCCTGCCCTTGTCCCTATTTGGGGACATTTAGCCATGCAAATATAAAATAATACAGTGGTGTGGTGGGTTGATGAAGTAGAAGATGAAAAAAGTTCCAAGTCCTTTCAAACATTTATGATTTCTATTTGGGTATGCAGTTCTGTGGCATATTTTCAGGGATGTCATGTAATACATGCAGTGGAGCTGAAAGAAAATATGTTACTTGCTTTTCACTAAGACTTACCATGCATTCTTGAGATTTGGAGTACGGGAACAGCAGGCAGAAGGTGCAGGAGAGCCGCCTCCTAAGACCGTTCCCCGAAAAAAAAAGCCATTTTGTGGCTTTTTTTTTTTTGTTAAACGGGGCCTTTCGCCCCATAGAGAACAGTGGGGCTGCGACTGCTAAAAAACAGGCACAGCATCACTGTTCCCAGTGCCGGCATAGTGGGGCGAACGGGGACAGGAAGCCACTTACCGGCGGCTCCTCCCCCCCGCCCCGCCCCAAGAACGCCCCCCACGCCGGCGCAGCAATTCTCTGCCACGGCCTGCGCCACGGAGAGACCACACTGGCAAAGGGGCGAGGTGGAGCTCAGCGGCACTTGGGCGCTGATGGAACTGCCCTTGCCGCCAGCGTAAGTGCATCTTGTTGCATAATTAGATGCACTTACGCTGGCGGATAGGTCACGCCGCCTCCTAAGAGGACTCCCCCCTCCTCAGGAATGCACAGTTAGGATAAATTAACCCAGACTCATTAAAGCAGCGAAGATGGACCGGATTTCCATTGTATTTGTAATTTTATGGACTTATTTTTGTTTAGAAAGAACGTTAACATATAAATATTAACTCTAAAATTATTTGATTTCCCACACTCCATATTGTACCTCATGATGCTTCTGAACACAAACGTTTTGAGTCACAACAATCATCTTTAATTTCTGTTAGAGCAAATGCACAGACAATTTGTTGGGAGTATCTATGCAAACTGTCTTTCCCTTCATGAATTCATGTGGAAAGCTCTGTGGAGCCTTTTCAGAGTTCTATATAACTCAATTTTGGCATGACAGCTTCTTGTGGAGATTCAAAATTCACATCCAGGTTTCCACAAGTACATCGATTTGGTGCACAAACGTAGAAAAGGTAAGCTTGGCGGGCTAGTAAATAGGGCCTCAGAACATATTATTCCTGTCCAGCAACAATATGTAGCACTGCTTACCATGTGGTTTGCAGGCAGCATGTCTCTACAAGCCTGGCAGCGTTGGGAAGGTGGATCAGTCATGGAGACACATAATGAAATGGCACTGATCCATACGATGAGTACTGCTAGGCATTAAGGTCCGATGGAATGGGTTGCCAAGAGAAGGCTGGTTTTGGCAGCAGTTCTGAGCTTTTAGTTACATTCACAGCACCTCATGATGACACATTCAGAGACCGTCCAAATATTCCTGACACCACATGTTTCATGTGATGTAAAATTTGTTTTTTTAAGAGATTCTACACATTGAAATCAATTTATTCTAAGAGATCCAATACCCAGAAGTACATGATTAAATGAAAAGCACACGGGACTCAGTTCATTCTGCTCTGTGCAACTCTTGCCAAGCATTACTTTTAAATGTGATAAATATGGAATCTGTCTGTGAGCAAGATTTTCACTTACTCCTACAGTAGACTTGGCATCATAAATTATTCTCTTGATTCTCTGAAGAATTCCATCTCCACCTTGTGCCTGAAGTTCAAAAAGGAAAGCAGGCATCAGTACAATCCACTTGCATTTCAGATTATGTTTACATTTTATCTTCCTTCCTTCCCTTTGTAGCCCTACTTTCCCCCAAGAAGAAATTACTAGTTACCAGTTTTTTTCCCCATTGAAGGAGAAAATTACTTTCTAAAGATAGGAAGTCTGCATTTTCCAACATTCATCTTTATTTTAAAGGCACTGCAAGCTACTTCTTGTGAAACATATTCTTCACACATAGACGCAGTAAAATTACAGTGCCCAGCTGGCAATGTTGTATTGTCAAGAATGGTCAGTTTGCAAAATGCAGGAATAATAGATGCTGGGCTCTAACTATCACATCACAGAATGGCAGCTGTTTGGAATACATCTTGTACCGACTTCTCCATCTGAGCATTATTCAGTCTTCTGACTGATCACCATCTCAGGGTCGAACTGGACAAGGTGCAGGAGATATGGGATAAGGATCTTGCACGGATGTTTTTTTAAAAGGTTAAAAATAGTTGTGGGTGGGGAGGAGAGCGGGCCCAGCTATAGGTTCCAGAATCTCCCCCACCCCCAACAAATAGCAATTTCTGGGGACAGAAGCAATTTAATCAAGAAAATGTTACAAGGGGAAAAGGCAATCTGCTCCCTCAAGCAGCACGGCAGCACTGATCAGATTCTGTCCCTTTCTCCATGGCTTCATCTAATTTTAAAAAAAAATACACCTGTGGAAGACTTTGATCAAGGATTTCTTACATAACATCATCTCATTTGGCCTTCAGTATCCATCCCTTAGAACACTCCTAAAACTTCCATATAGTTTCAGCGTGTCATTAAGTGAAACTTACTTAACTATGGCAGTAGAAAAGAGCAAGAGTCCAGTGGCACTTTAAAGACTAACAAAAATTCTGGCAGGGTATGAACTTTCAGCTACTTGAGCTGTGGTTCACAAAAGCTCACACCCTGCCAGATATTTTGTTAGTCTTTAAGGTGCTACTGGACTCTTGCTCTTTTCTACTGCTATTGACAGACTAACATGGCTACCCATTGTGATCTTACATAACTATGCTACAAAACCCACAACAGATTCAGAGCTTGTCTGGGAAGCTCTGTAGAAAGACTGTCCATTTCAAGAAATTTCGAAGTATACATGGAGTTGGAGTCCTTCAAGCTAGAGGAGACAAATGAAGCAAGATAGCCTAACAATCAGTGGCTATTTTCAAGGCTAATGCAAAATGCAGTAAAGCCACTTACTTCTATGGCACCTTCCAAGATCTCGTTAATGAACTGTACCATATCTTCAGAGTTCTCAATGGGTTTATGAGGCAGGAAATATTGTTGATTTGATGTGTTCAGCACAACAACAGTGGGGATTTTCAAATCACTGAAAGCAAACCAAACTTAGAAACTTTTAAAATAATCCCCACCAGTATTGAGTGCATTAATAAAAATACACATATTTATTCTTTTCTTTAAGAATGGAAATTGTAGCCTATTGATCCTGTTAAGACTTTGATCCTGTGAAGACCTTATGCACAAGTCGATCATAAGGTGCTAGGGAGATGGCTGCAGGACTTGACATATCCATACCCTCCTCCTGTCAATTTAAATCAATTCTTGCAAAAAAAAAAAAAAGGCTAAGAAATTGTGCTGAACTGCAGATCATGTGCACAGGACTTTCCCTGCAGAGTCCTGCAGGCTTCTCCCTAGTATCCCATTCTGTACAATACATACATGTGGCTGAAGGATTACACGTTAGCATGCCAATGATCCCCACGCTTTACCTATTTCGCAGTGACCTAGGTCTTAGTCACGTGAACTTACTCAGTATTTGCCCTTGAAAAACAGCCAGATATATTTAGAACTTTTTTTTTTGCTGCCTTTCCACCTGTTCAGGTGGTGCACATGATTTTTTTTTTAAAAAAAACACCATTTAAAATGATAAAATAATTTCAATAAGAACACACAAACGAACAACATCAGAACTGAAAACAAAAAAGACCATTTCTCCTGGTGTAAGAGTTCTGAATGGAAGACAACTTTCAGGACCTTCCCAAGAAGCGGATTTGAGGGCCTTGTACTCTTCTCCTACCCTCCCTCCCACCCATACAGTATTCACAAAAGCTTGTCTGGCTATAAAACAGCAGTACAATTCAAGTTTTATCAAGCATGAAAACCGAAGTTATAAAAATACCAATATGTTTGTTTTTTCCCCCTCCTCAAAGGGAGTATGATGCTTATATTTCACACTAGAGTGTCAGCGGTTTCATTTTTGGGTCCTACCAGTCTTACATTCTATTTTCTTTCTGCTGCTGCCATCTGGTGGGTCAATCATGTATAAACAGCTGAAAATTATAAGTTTTTTGGTTTTATTTTAAGCTGTTCCTTATACATAAAAAGGCATTTGTGCCACTGAAGTGCACAAATGCAAACACACACATTAATCCAGAGTACAGGTGCCACTTTGGTACAGTCAAATCATGAGGCCATTTTCCAAATACAACAGGACTAAGGCAAGAATCTCATGAGGGAAAGTACCCCTGCAAATGAAATCACCACGCACCGCTCACTGCCCTGCACTATGCAAGGCCCACTTTTGAGCCTTAAATCAATTTATTGAGCAGGAATTTACAGTCTACATAAAGCAAGAAACCTCAAGGAATAGTGCACTTACTCCATTAGTAAACTATTAATGTATTCATTTCCATCCATGTGGCCAAACTGGAAGTTCCTGTTAACAGTCAAATACAAAGCTGTAAATCCCAGTTTTCAATAAATAATGATCATTAAGCATTGCATAACGAATGCTTTGAAACACCCTCACAAATATTTAGGTAAGATAATCAAAGCTTTCCACTGAAATCGACAAAAGTCACATAACCAATTTACTTTTCAAATTAATTCTATTAAACTGAGTATAATTTTGGGTGAAAGAACCATATGTTCTAAAAACAACCAACAAATCCTGCTGTTGCCCAATGCCTAACGGAACACAGTAAGTTTGTACATCATATAGTGATGATTCCCTCACTACTACTTAATGGGCTGTTTCCCCACATCATCCTAGATGAACAACTGTATCATTGGAAAATGCTGAGCAAACAGAATATTTATCTCCCCAATATTGTGTATGTGTAAAGTGCTGTCAAGTCACAGCTGACTTGTGGCAACCCCTTATGAGGGTTTCAAGGCAAGAGACCAACAGAGGTGGTTTGCCGTTGCCTTCCTCTGCATAGCGGCCCTGCTTAGCTTCCGAGATCTGACGAGATCGGGCTATACCATGCTGCCTTCCCTCCCACACCCCACAATATTGCTGTAAGTCAAAATGGAAGGGGAAAAACTTGAAAGTCCCAAAACTAAAGACAAATGGGTGCTGGCAGTATCCAGGGTACCAGAGACAAAGACTTCCTTCTTGTTTTCTCCCCATTTCTGCAGCTGAAGGGTCAGGAACGAAGACGGGAAGAAAGATGGGCTCGAGAGACCCAGACAGACCTTCCCTGCTTCACGTCCATGCCAACATAATAGTAGCTGATTCCATATAAGGGGACTGGGGACTGATGGGGACGGCCCAGCAAATCATGAGTAATTGTAATGTTCTTGGGGAAAATAAGACTTTCCCCACCTTGGGAGTTCTCCAGTGTTGCTCCTAATTCCCCAGGTCCTTTCCTATGCAAGCCTAGAGAAGTCTGCTCATCATCTCCCATGCCTGTGCTTTGTTTTCAATTACTGCAAGTCAATCCTGACACCGTTCTTATGTAGTCTGAGCCTTAAAAGCTAGGGGAAACGAACAGCATTTCCAGTGTTAGCAGAGTGGTGGGTAGCAACCTGATACCCTGCCGACTTTGCCCCTCTGCTTGTAATTCATGAGAACAATTCATGAACAACTTTTTTTCCATAACACTTTTCAGCATAGGTCTGTAAAAGATAATTACACCTCTCAGTCACATCAATCAAGATTAAATGGTAAAAAGTTGCAAACAAATTATGGATATGGAAGAAGTTATACAAATTAGGTTTTTCAGGACTTGGGATTTCCTGGATACAGAGCACATAAGGCCCTGGCTAAAAACAATATGGAGTTCCCTTTAATCTAGCTCTGCGCTCAACTAAACCCTTCATTATTTGCTTCACAAGTAATTTAATGCCCTCGTAGCCTGCCTTAGTTATAAAGAAACCCAAGGGTGGCAACACGGTAATACATCTTTGCTTTCTCCTGCATCTCTGGGACCAGAAAGCAATTCTCAAAAGTGCAGTGCCAGAACAAACCTCTGCAATTGAAACTAAAGGCTTGACAGTCTTCTCATACAACTGAAATGCAAAGCAAAGGGAAGAATTTCTGCCTCGGAGATCTAACACTTATGTTTTCGAGTGGCTGTTAACTGCAGCTTAAATTAGTAATAACATAGTTAAAGTACTCCAACATGTACAATAGTTACAATTAAGTGGATCCTACCATAAATAGCAGCAGTGAATCATAATTCGATGAATACAATTCAAAAGATGGAAAAAGCTTCTCCGTCTCACTATCACCAATTTGACCACAACTTTTTGGGCTGATCTGCTTTATCAATGAGGGATCTGTTTTATATTCAATCCTGAGGTTCCAAATTGCAAACACATGGTGACAAGAGCAGCTAGGCTGCTGGATTAAGACAATGAATATTTTTTGTACCATCGCAGCAGGAAGAAATCACCAAGGATGTGCATTGTTACAGATTGGCACTCTCTGGAAACCAAGTCAATGCATGATAGAAAGTCAAGGCACATTACAGTACTTGAACAATAAAGAACAAGACTTACAAGGGGCAGCAGGTCATTTGCGGAATGCATTCTGTTTGGCTTGTATCAGAATGGTTTTTAAAAATGTTTTGAGAGAACTTTAAAACACACATTAAAAATACAACATGAAATAAGATTGGTAGAAAAATCTTGCTGGCAACAGACACAGCTGCTACTCTGAAACTGGATTTCTTGTGTCACAAACAAAAATATTATGGCTTGCAATTCTTATTCAGTGTCTTTAGACTGGAATAGAGAAAAAGTCAGTAGGTGCCATCAAACAAGGAACACATTTAGCAAACATCTACATGTACCTATGAAAGTGATCTCTGTAATCTTTAGCAACTTCTTGAATAATAGACTTCAACCTGTAAAAGAGAGATTTCACAGGATTTACAATGTGAACAGTATCTCTGTAAAGGTAGTCCCTTGTGTAAGCACCGGTCACTACTGACCCATGGGGTGACATCACATCACAATATTTACTAGGCAGACTATGTTTATGGGATGGTTTGCCACTGCCTCCCCCAGTCATCTACACTTTGCCCCCAGCAATCTGGGTATTCATTTTACTGACCTCGGAAGGATGGAAGGCTGAGTCAACCTTGAGCCGGTTACCTGAAACCGACTTCCTTCGGGATCGATCTCAGGTCGTGAGCAGAGCTTGGACTGCAGTACTGCAGTTTACCACTCTGCGCCACGGGGCTCTGTACAGCAACAAAATTGGTTGGATCTACAGTTCTTACATGAACTGAAAGACAGTTTTACGCATGCCAAGGGAGCTTATGCTACTTCTTCCCATTGCAGACTCCTTGCTCCCACAGCATCATGTGTGTTTCTGAGGGTTTCTCCCAGCCCTCAAGGGGCTGCAGAGAAAGATTACTTCTGTGGAAGGACCTATCCAAGCAACACCAATCCAATCACTCCAGTTCTTTAAGAAAATCCAGCTGCCACTGAATTTCATTTTCCTTGTTACCTCTGGAAATATTCTAGTGCTGAGCCTTATTGAAACACATTTTATGCCCAATAGAACCCCACAAAAACAAAGTTCAACCACACAAACTGGAACAGACAAAAGTAATTGGGAACAGGCTGGCCTGTGAATTTAGTTTAAAGAGCAAAACAAAAATACTAGGCTGGCTTTCTTGAATAGGTTAATGGTAACGTTACAAAAGCCAAAAAGAGTGAAGAAGAAGCCTTCTCATTCAAAACCCCCCAAAACAAAACAGTATTTGCTTTCCTTGCTGCTGCCTCTCTTTCCCCAACACTATCCCTTGAGTTGCACATTAGGTCATCAGGGCGAATGGGAATACAGATACCTTGCATCTACTATAGACGTTCTGATATTTGGTGCTACATGATTGCTTGGCAGAATTTTGACTGCATAGGTGTTTTGATATCTCACTCAAAATTATTCTGCTGTATTCCAGTCTCTTTTTAACACAGAAAACAACTTACCTTGTATGTTCAGCAGAAAAGTTTTTATCATCAATAACTGCAATAGCCACAAGTTTGCCTAAAACAAGAGGTAGAAATACAATTTCTTTACGTAATACATTTTTAAAAATAGTATATTTTATTCTTCCTTATCCCTAAGGAGCACATGACAGCAACAATATATATTGTAAAATTAAATCCATTAAATGTAAAACTCTGCTCAGCTGTAAGTACTAAAAATAAATATCCTGCTTTACACTAGGAAAGTACTCACAGGCCTTTTTTGCATGGGTTGTTTCTGTGGCAACCACCCCTGACCACTTTGGGGCTTCGTTTTCATTATGCACATCTTTTCGACCTTTAGCAGTCACTTTGCTCTCTCCCCACATTTTCCCCACATTTCCTGGATGACGCTGGAAACAGCATCCAGAAAACGTGGGGAGAAAATGCAAGGAGAGAACGAAGTGACTATTAAAGGTTGGAAAAAATGTGCATAATGAAAATGAAGCCCCA
This sequence comes from Euleptes europaea, assembly GCF_029931775.1. Lineage (NCBI taxonomy): Eukaryota > Metazoa > Chordata > Lepidosauria > Squamata > Sphaerodactylidae > Euleptes > Euleptes europaea. The sequence goes on from NC_079319.1 coordinate 62,264,238, forward strand.
AAGTAGTCGGGGTGTGTGTTTGCCACAGAAACGACCCGTGCATAAAAGGCCACAGAGAGAAGATTAAAACTGTATGAGATCACTGAAGGAAAGTCATTTTGGTTAGGTAGGCAATTTCAGTTCTCCATAAGAACAAGCAACAGTGTTGGTTTTTATATGCTAACTTTCTCTACCACTTAAGATGAAGAAGAAGAGTTGGTTTTTATATGCCGGCTTTCTATGCCACTTAACGGACACTCAAACCGGCTTACAATCACCTTCCCTTCCTCTCCCCACAACAGACACCCGGTGAGGTAGGTGGGGCTGAGAGAGCTCTTAATAGAACTGTAACTTGCCCAAGGTCACCCAGCTGGCTTCGTGTGTAGGAGTGGGGAAACCACCCCAGTTCACCAGATTAGCCTCCGCCACTCATTTGGAGGAGTGGGGAATCAAACCCGGTTCTCCAGATCAGAGTCCACCACCTCAAACCACCGTTCTTAACAACTACACCACACTGGCTCTCTTAAGGAAGAATCAAACTGGCTTAAAATCGCCTTCCCTCTCCCTCCCCACAACAGACACCCTGTGAGGTAGGTGGGGCTGAGAGAGTGTGACTAGCCCAAGGTCACCCAGCTGGCTTCATGTGTAGGAGTGGGGAAACAAATCCAGATCACCAGATTAGCCTCTGCTGCTCATGTGGAGGAGTGGGGAATCAAACCCGGTTCTCCAGATCTGAGTCCACCCCTCCAAACCACCGGTCTGTACCTATTATATTTTTGGAGTTACATAAGGCCTAACATACACATTCAAAACAAGAATGTGTTACAGCTACCCTGAGATTCTTTAGCATTTCAGAATATAGTAGGAACTGCACTGCTGAAATTGCCAGCCTATGGGAAGCTGGCATGAACTGGAGAGGAGTTAGTTTTAGAACCTTAAATGGTGTGAATATTTTCATCTCATAGGAGAAAGGACTTTGATGGTGGCAGCTGTCTGTGTGCACATACAGCCCTTTTAAGGATCTCATCCACAACATTAAGAAAACCAAACCTCTTTCATAATGCGTTCATTTAAAGGTAGAAATGTGTTACCCAAATATGGCAACAGCTTCAATACATTAACATCTTACCTGTGTCGCCAAGCTCATACAGTGTAAATCCATCTACATTAAGATATCCTTGGAATCTCTCTCTGTTTATCCAGGATGTTAAGTCACCATCTTCATATTCTTTTTTATATGCACAGAAAGAGAAAGATAAGTTATCATCTATTAGTATCAAAAGCTATCCTCCCTAAAGTTTTCATGCAGCCATATAACGGCACACCTTCATAAAAATGGAAATTACGTACAAATTCCATATTCTACGAACTACTGTAATATAACAAGAGCATGTCATAGTGAAGAAATATTAAACAATCTATGTAAGCTTTTTACTAATTTTACAGAGCACTTTTTTTAAAAAAGTAGGAAGTTGGTTCCCAGGCTGATAACAGGAAATGAGGGCATGGCAAGGATTAACAGAAAGAGCCGGATTTGTGGTACTGGGTTGTCCACTGCACTCAACATTTCATTTCAGGAGGGACAAGTACATTCCAACATATTATTCAAAGAGGATGTATCCTTGGGGGTCTCAGACTTCCGGGATACTCGTAAGACTCTGGCGATGCCAATAACAACCTAGTTTGTAGTCTAATCTACCCAGCTGTGAGGCATATGTGAAACACATGAAAACATGGTACCATATTCACATCTTTAACACTGCTTACCCCAGTAACTTCTTTAAAGATTTCTTACAGAAAAATTAGAATTGTAATTCCTTAGAACCTGCGTGGAGTAATGGTTAAGAGCGGTGGAGTCTAATCTGAAGAAATGAATTTGATTCCCCACTCCTCCACATGAGCAGTGGACTCTAATCTGGAGAACCAGGTTTGTTTCTCCACTCCTCCACATGAAGCCTGATGAATGACCTTGGGCTAGTCACAGTTCTCTCAGAACTCTCTCAGCCCCACCTACCTCTCAAGGTATCGGTTGTGGGGAGGGGAGGGAACGGTGATGGTAAGCCGCTTTGAGACTCCTTAAAAGTAGAGAAAAGTGGGGTATGAAAACCAACTCTTCTTCTTTGTCTTATATGTATAGGAGTAAATCCTCTGTCTCAGGGTCATATGACCCTGGTCTATTGGCAACTGGAGGGAAGCTCAGGGGTAGGCACATGGAGGGTGCTGCAACATTCTGTGCACCGTTACATCACTTTCATGGAAAACCCAGAAATGACGTAGGGTAGCTCTAGGAACTGCTGGAAACTTTATTGCAAACCCATTGAGTTTCGAACCATTTCTAGTTACCCTATGTCACGTCTAGGTTTTCCCTGGAAGTGACGTAGTGGGCCAGATGACACTGGCAGGCTTTTTTTCCTCCTCCCACCGCCTCTCAGAGTGAGGGCAGGCAAAGAGGGCTGCTGCTGGGTGGCCTCCCACCATAGCAGGAGGCCTGGCAGCCGTAACTGCACCCTTAACAAATGTGTGTGACCCTCAACTTACCATCATAAACGAAGTAAGTTCCATCTTTAAAAACTAGAACAGCTGGCATTTCAGGGAGAGTCACATACTGAAATATGAGAAAAAGTCAATGTTTTAGTGGCATACAAAACAAATTGTCCGCATACCTCAGAATTGTACACGCACATGTGGATTCCAAGTCTGTGAGTTCCTAGAAAGCTTTAAGATGCAGACATCCTCAGTATTTATGTTTTGTTTACAGTTCAAATCATTTCAAGGCACTGATTCTTCTCGCTTATATTTTCCAACTTAATGGCTGCATTCCGCAAAGGATCAGTGCTACATGCTATATAAAGAGCTACTTGGTCCAATCAAATGGGCAGTTTTGGATCCTGTGCTGTAGATATACAATAGATGTGTCTAGTAAGCCGTTGTTCACACATCTAAAGACAATTCAAAGGACACTTTACTCCAGTGCAAGATTAAGGTGCATTTTTCCTGGGAGAGGAAAGCTGCTTTTAATCTGAAATATGGGACTGGCAGTTCCATTCCCCACAGAAATAACTTGACTCCGTTTTTACAGTCTTTGAAAAAAACTAACAAGAAAGGTGACACAAACAAAAGGATATCACAAGATGGCACAGACTGGGTGATCCCAGGAGTTTACAATCACAGCCACTATTCACTCTGAGCACCAAATCCTGAAGGTATAAATGAAGTCACTAAAAATATCCATGACACAGAAACAAATCAGTTACACTGCCAAAGAACAAAAATATAATGAGCTATCTTGCCAGCTCCGTCTTGAAAACCTTTGTTTAGTGCTCAACGTAAGGAGGAAAAGAAGGCTGTAGCCATCTTTATGACATAATTGCTGTCTTAGCTTAAGTCCTGCGACGCCAAGATACAAGCAGTCAAGATGTGTTGTTACCGATGCCAGTACAATGGAAGAAATCATATTCCATAATAGGTGACTGTTCCAATGCAAACATGTCAACAACTGAAATGTTAAAAGCAGCTTTTTATTCTTGTTGGAGAAAACCATATTTTAAATTTATAACTACTTTTTATTAAATGTGTTAATCAATGTGTGCTCACCAGCAGCCTACCTCCGTTATTTAGAGATAAACAGATATAGAAGGGCCTTTACCCTGGTTAGGTGTGCAGCCCTTCCCTCTGCTATGCTAGAGGGGAAATTTAAGAAGATACCTAAAGCAGAGAGATTCTGCCCCTGTAAATCCAGGGATTTAGAAACTACTGAGCATGTCCTTCTACACTGTAATTTTTACACAATACCTCGCTCTAAGTTTATTGAGCCCCATATACTGAGAATGGGACCCGACAGGGAAAGAGAAAAGATAGAAAAGCTCCTACAAGGTGATAACCCCTTTATTACCTCTCAGGTCGCAAAATTTTGTACGGCAGAAATGAAAATACATCGTCATAGAGTATTCTCTTAGCCCAAATGGTAGAGGTAATCTGGTTGATATTTTAAGTGAATTAAGACTTGGACTGTAAACTGTTGTCTGTAATCTGAATCAACGTGTGCTCTTTCTGATTAAAAATAGCTAGTTTTCCAGCCATGCTATTCTGAATGTTATGACCACTCTATCCTGTTCCATTTTTATGGCCCTTTTCCTCCGAGGGTTGCTCTTTTGAGGTGAATGTTATCCCAATTTGTATCTGCAATTTTGTTTGCCTCTGTAATCAACCACCAGCACGTGGAACTTGGCGTCAAGATATGTAATAACTGATCTGTCAAAAAATAATATCATTGATCACTTTAAATGGATAAAGATCAATATTCACGGCATCTTAGTACAGCTTTGCAAATGAAGTGCATTGTAAACCAACACTGGGTGCCCTTACAGAATAAAAAAAAAAAATAGTGAAAATTATCTTAACTTTAACCAGCAGTAATGTAAACAAGGAGCTTTAGCCCAGTGGTTCCCAAAGTTTTCGGGCCACCGCCCCCTTGGTTCCACCAACTCAACCCCAGCACCCCCTACTCTATCCAACAACACAGTTGAAGGGGCACACCTCTAGTGCCCCCCCAGGTAATCCCACCGCCCCCACGGGGTGCTACTGCCCACTTTGGGAACCACTGTTTTAGCCTATGCCTGCTAAAGACACACGTAAGGACAACAAGGTGAAGATCTGTGAATGCCCTCATACACTGACAGTAGCACACAGCTGGACAAATCCAGTTCCTATGTGTATAAAGCTTGCCACTACCTTGCCAATGAAAGGTTTTCCTGGGCCCTTTTACACAGCCTACAATGTAGGTTCTACATGATTGCAGCCCCCTATCTGAACTATCACCAACTGAACTATGATACATGAAAGAAGGGACACGGTCATGCTTCTTTTGCCAATTAGTGGCAGGGGAAAGGAAAGGGGAGAGGCTTCATTTTCTTACTGGGAGTCCAAGGGTGATATGGGGGTAGGCTAGCTCACGGTGACCATAACAAGCATCATGATAGTCATTTGAAAAAGTATACGGGAGGGGGGGACACAGTTAGGTATACCCATCCACTCTCATCATGCCGTGGCTTCCTATTAAGTAAACTGAGCCTACCTATTTCCTCCATCAACCTCCAACAGAAACTTGATAGTACCATCCTCACAACAGCTGTAAGCCTAGCCTACCCTCCAGACAAGACAAGGCAATGAATCTTTTCAAGCAGGTCACAGTTTAAAAAAAATTCAAACTGTAAGTGTGCGTGTCCATTTGACTTTCTTTTTACTTTAACCAGTGCAGCTTCCATAGGCAACAAAATAAGCTACTTTTAAAAATCAATACCATGAGTGATCCACTGTGATTACTTCACAAAGCCATAGCTGAATGTACAATTTTTTTTGCCACCCATAAATGACTTCATGGAAGACTAAGACAAATAAGAAGAGTTGTTTGTTTTTATATGCTGACTTGCTCTACCACTTTAAGGGAGAATCAAACTAGCTTACCTTACCTTCCCCTCCCCACAACAGACAACCTATGAGGTAGATGGGGTTGAGAGGGGGTGACTAGCCCAAGGTCACCCAGCTGGCTTCGCATGGAGGAGTGGAGAAACAAACCAGTTCACCAGATTAGCCTCCGCTGCTCATGTGGAGGAGCAAGGAATCAAACCCGGTTCTCCAGATCAGACTCCACCGCTCTAAACTACCACTCTTAACCACTGCACCACGCTGGCAATTTACATTATGTTTTAGGGAACACTGACCCAGTAATAAAACATGTGATTGTTCAGTGTTAACTTAAATACATTTACCTCAGGTAGTACCTCTTCTGAGGCAGAAAAAAAGTATGTATAAACAATTAGTTCGGAAGCAACTTCTATGTATTTTTCCTGTGGAAATACAAATAGATATTTTAAAGCAGCTTGTCAGTCTTCATGAACATTCCCAGAAGAACACCACATAATTTGTACACTGATGAATATTTTTTGTTTAGATATAAGGTTTTTTTAAAAATGAGTCAACATGACTATGAACTTTGCCTATGGGAACCAATAACGAAGTTCTTAGGACAACCCACAATAATGTAACAAACACTTGTATTTTTTCCAGTTTAGGTATAAAGGTAAAGGTCCCCTGTGCAAGCACCGGGTCATTCCTGACCCATGGGGTGACGTCACATCCCGACGTTTCCAAGGCAGACTTTGTTTGCTTGGTTTGCCAGTGCCTTCCCCAGTCATCTTCCCTTTACCCCCAGCAAGCTGGGTACTCATTTCACCGACCTCGGAAGGATGGAAGGCTGAGTCAACCTTGAGCCGGCTACCTGAAACCAACTTCTGTCGGGATTGAACTCAGGTTGTGAGAGCAGAGCTTTTGACTGCAGTACTGCAGCTTAACACTGCGCCACGGGGCTCCTAGTTTAGGTATAGTTTTAAGTATAACACCTTGAAGACATGATACTGAAAAATACAAAGCTTAATTCTACCAGATAGCAATTTATCAATTGAACACAGAAAATAGGAATCAAAGGTAAAATATCTGATATATCTAATTATATTAAAGAGTTAGCTTAGTGACAGTTAATGTACCTAAAAGAAAAGTTCAGGACCATCTTGGTAAACTGTATATTAGATACGTATTTAGTCCTTTCAAATGTTTACAGAAAAATAATTCAACCTTGCTTAAAGACAGTAATATCTAAATTTGTTTATCTCAAAGAAAAAAATATATTCTTAGAGGCAAAACATAGAGTTCATTCCTAGAACTCTTGGTAGCCTTCAGTACCATCAATCATCACTGATGTACTATCAATCATAGCCAGGGATGAGCACCCAATTTTTTTGATATTTTTCATGTTTGGATTTACCGACATGGGTTTTTCGGCTTTTTTTTAATATCCAAATATTTTGGGGTTTATAAAACCCTATGGGAAATCCCTATGGGAAAATGGAGAGGGGCAGATTTTTAAGGTAGAGCCACCAAATTTGCAGTGCAGCTTCAGTTAATTCTCCTTAGAACAATCATCAAGTTTGGCAAAAATTTGGTTAGGGGGTCCAATTTTATGGGCCCCCAAAGAGGGTGCTCCCATCCATTCTCCACTGTTTCCAATGGAGAAAAAATGGGGTCCTTAAAATTGGACCCCCTGACCCAATCTTCACCAAACTTGGGGTTCTTGAAAGGAGTCACCAGCAGCTATGCTACAAATTTAGCGCCTTCACCTCAACCCCCACCCCACCCCCAGAGCCCGGCAAAGATTTCCCAATAGTTTCCTTATGTTGGGAAAAAAATTCCCTCCATGATTCTCAGCTCTGACATAGCTCAATGTTATGTCAATTATAAATTATTACAAATATCCCCCAGCAAGTCTTCTTTCTTTCTTGTTACAGTTTAGATTGTATTTTGTATCAAAATCTGTCAGCCTAATCTTTCCAAATCTGTTTGTCAGGGTCTTCTTTCTCAAAAATCTTAATGGCAACTTGGCTTTTCTTTTGCATCTCATCATAAAATGTATCCACCATCTTCCTCTGAACTTACTGCGAACTCAGTCATTCTGAAGCTGTAATTTTAATAGCATTTACAAGTACTTGTTAAAAAGTATTTAGGATGGAGGTGCTGGCTAATAGGGCATCTTCAGGAGGTACACTTCTTCTGTAATGAGCAAATGGGAATATATATATATATACATACACACACACACACATTTAGCAAAGTTTCAAACCTTTAATGGAGATTCCCCACCAACATACACAAAAAGTACCCGGTGCCTCTTCTGTACATGTTCAAACATCTGCTGGCTAGGGAGAGGTCGGATAACAGGCCTAAAGAACAGAGAAAGAAACAGAACAATGTAAGAACAAAAAGAAATCAGTTTTTTTACTTCATTTCCTGAGTTCCTACTCTCAGTACTGATCATGCTCCTACAGATTATCTCCTGTTGTAGTACTAATAGGATTTTTCAGTCAGAATGTAGTTTGAACTGCAATTTTCTCATCAATGGCTGGGCTAACACTATCTCAAAACAATGCAGCTGGATCAATCTACCTAGGTTCTCTGGCATGCTAAGATAAAACTACTCTCAATTTGGATCCCATGAAAATAGAACATAAAACGGACCAAAAAGATTGTATGATAATTTTAAAAGTATCAACTAAATTGCAAATATACTAGAACGTTATCCATTGAAAAGCCCCATTGAGGGGTGTTTTTCTAAGACACTGGCCTCTAAGAACTGTTAACAACTGTTGCATCATCCGATCTGCTCCTACCAATTCAGTAACCATATTCTGTAGTTGCATCACTACTGGAGTAAATGTAGAAATACTTTAAAGACTTAATGAGGAATGTTAAGAGGGTAATTTCATCATGCATCCCAGAGTGATTTGTCCTAATATTTCCTTCTATGATAGGTGTGTTTTTAAAGAATTGATAATTTATTTGCTAATAAAATAATTGCTACAATCACCAGAACAGTTCCATGTTAATAACACATTAAGTGGAGTCACCTAAGTCTTCCACTGCTAATGACTACAAAAATCATATTAGAGTTGTAATACATCTAAGGTTATATTAAATGTTAAATATTAAATATATCTGGCAGTATTTTAAAAAATTAAAATCCTGCAGTAAGTAACAAATTGAACTAGCTGTTTATTTATCAAAATAAGTATACCCAACTTCTTTCCACAATGGGAACCCAAAGCAGCTTACAGTGTTGTTCTCCCTCTTCCAAACGATCGCCGCATGAGGTAAGCTAGGTTGATTGCCCCAAAGTCACCCAGCAATCTGCCATAGCATTGTGGAGATACAAATGTGAGTCTGCCAAATCCAAGTCTGACACTTTAACCCCTACACCAGGGGTCTGCAACCTTTTTGAGCCTCTGAGTACCTTTGGAATTCTGACACAAGGGGGGGTTGCCACCACAAAATGGCTCCCACAGAAGGCGAAGCCAACCACAAAATGTGAGGGAATGAGGTCATGCACAACTCTAATAGGAATTAGTCAACGTTTCAGGCAGAACCTCTGTTTAGCAAGATGTCTTTTAAAATGAACATATTGTTAAAAAAAAAATTCTTGCAACACCTTCAGTTCCACAGTGAAGAGCCTTATGCTGTGGTGGCAGCTGCTGCCGAAGCAACTTTTGGCCAATCAGATCTCCAACAGCCAACAAGAAGCCCAGCTATGAAAAAGCCCACCTATTTTCTAAAAACAGTGGTGGGTTTCCAGGAAAAAGGTCAGCAAGAGCATGCCATCCCCAGTGGTGGTAGCTGCTGCCTAAGCAACGTTTGGCCAATCAAATCTCCAATGGCCAACAAGAAGCCCTGCTATGAAAAAGCCCCACCTACTTTCTAAAAACAGTGGTGGGTTCCAGGAAAAAGGTCAGTGGGAGCCATGGCATGCCCTGGGTGCCACACTGGGACCCCCCCTGCATTACACCTTATCTCAGTAACTTTTTAGAGATTCAATACAAGCCATGTTCAGCTAGGTTTAATCTTGTAATACACACGAGTGGGCTGCTGCAAATTAGATAAATGGCGAAAGGAAAAGTCTGAAGAAATGTTCTTATAAGTAAGCAGGTCATCAAGAACTGCTGATTAATTTCTGTACTGTGTAGGTTTAACCAAACACCATTTTCCTACAGCTGGAGATGAAATCCAGTCCTTCTCCCCGACAGCATAACAAGGGCTTGACCTTGAAATGACACTCACAGAGACTAATGAGATCTTAATAAATCAAGCTGCTTTGTAGTGACAAATCCATACACCTAATCAGAACACTCTTCAAGTAAGAAGCATTGATGCGTTTACCAATGTGAGCAGTTCATGACACAGTAGGAAACTAGGGGTGTGTAGAGGATTCACAAGAATAAGGCTGAAATTGGGAAGGGGAGGTAAGCAATCTGTCAGCTGCAGTGGGCTCAAGGGCCCAAACACACTTGACCGGATTATCCTGGCAGCATAGTGTTTCTAAAGTCAAAGCATCATTTCATATCCCCTTTTTTACCTTTGCATCTAATAATGAACATGGCTCCCACAATGCAGATTAAAAAAAAATCTGCCCAATGGGCAATGCACATTCCAAAACATTTTACTGGTCTGCTTTCTGAATGCAAACATAGTACACAGCTTCAAACACTCTATATTTTAGAACTGCTACTCTTATAATCCTGTTCCTAGAGGAAGAGGATATCAGATAATGTAAATTAAATTTTGATATATTCCGTTCATATTTCCTATCAAGATTACATACAGGCCTGAGATCTTGCCAGTTCCTTCAGTGTCCTGTTGTTAACTTCCAAGTTTGCTTTAAAAAATCTGATTTTATTTTTTAAACAGAGGATCTTACCCAACCCCCAAGCTGCTGCTGCTGGGGCAAGAGAATGAAGTGAAAGGAAGAGGAGAGAGAAAGGAGAAAGAAGTGGGCCAGCTGGAAGGTAGGACGGTTTAGAGCAGAACTTCCCCTGCGCCCTTCCTACTCCCAGCTGGCCCCCTCTTGCCACTGTTGGACAGATGACGGGGGAAGGCTGGGCTTGAAGACAAAAGCATGACCCACACACTTTCTGCTCTTAGCCCAGCCCCCCTCCCTATCAGCTGCTAGGCAGTGGCTGGGGAAGGGAGGCTCGGATCAGAAAGTGCACCTGGCATTCTTCCTGCTCCAACTCCAGCCCACCCCCACTACCTCAAACCAAATCCGACCCAGAAGGCTGCCAAAGATGTACGGCTACACACAGTGTAAGCAAACAATGTATTACAGCTAAAGAACAAAAGTAAAGAAAATACAAACTATCTGGCTCTATGGCCAGGATGCACTCCACCTATGAATATGTCTCAATATAGATTTTATAAATGGGGGCTTCTCATACACAAGAACCCTTCTCATAGTCCATAATTTCAATAATTTTGCAGATAAGCTTCTTTATCAAGTGAAGGAAGATCAGCAGACCAGCAGACGGCCATTTCGGTTTCTTCGTCAGTTCTACTTTCAAAATCTTCCTTAAATACACAGTAATGTATACCCCCACTTCCTGGCAGGTGATGGTCACAGGGACCAGCAGGAGAGGGGAAAAGGGGAAAGGAGATGGTAATAGGCAGGAGATGAACTGGAGGAGGCAGGGTGAGAAGGAAAAAGAAGAAGAGTTGGTTTTTATATGGCAACTTTCTCTACCACTTAAGGAAGAATCAAACCAACTTACAATCACTTTCCCTTCCCCTGTGAGGTAGGTGGGGCTGAGAGTGTGACTAGTCCAAGGTCACCCAGCTGGCTTCACGTGGAGGAGTGGGGAAACAAATCCAGTTCACCAGATTAGCCTCCGTCACTCATGTGGAGTGGGGAATCAAACCCGGTTCTCCAGATCAGAGTCAACCGCTCCACATCACTACAACACACTGGAAAAGAACGAGGTGGTGAGTGAGCAAAAGGTAAGAGAGTGTGGACCTGCGGGGAGGGAGGGATTTCCCTTGCCATGGCTCCCCACTTGTGCTTTCCTAATCGCAATTGATAGTCTTATCAATGAGTACACAGAGGATTCTGGGAGCTGACTTACCCTCACCCCTTCCTTGCGCTGTATTTACCAGAACACCACCACAACTCTTCCCCCACACAGGACAGAAGCCGTGAATACTTACCCCGCTACTCTGTTTGCAAACTCTATAATGTCATCTTTGGTCCTAGATCCTCTATAGTTGTATGCCAAGTCACCCTTCAACCTAAATAAAAGGTAATTAAACATCTTGGTTGGCCATGTCTCAACTGCAACATAGGCTGGCTGAGTATTGCAAGTGTTACCATTTCTTCAGCACATTCAATGAGAGAGATAAAGGCAACCTCAGACACAAAAAGTAATCAGTGGATAAAGATACATGTCGGGATCGGTGCCATTATAAAATTTAACAAAAGTAGAAGCAGTTTTTAAAAATCATTATTGTTTGGTGCGGAAGAGCAGGGAGAAGCAAAGCAGTGTTTCACAGTACTATTCAGCTGTCATGTGAGAAGGGAGGACAGGAGAGAACACTGGATGTAATCCAGCACACATCACAGAATCAGAACACTTGGTTCCATGAGTTATCTGGCCATGAAAAGGAGCACCTGGATTGAGTCACACTCACCCTTGCCTTTTCTATTAGTCAGCTGGGATGAAGCTATTCTGCAAACGCTTGCACAACACATTTCAGTAACCAAGCTTTTCATCCTCCACTTCCTTCCCTCCCTCCAATCACATATCTGCATAATTCTGACATCAAGTTAAAATTAGCCAAACAAAATTGTTCTTGCTCCAAAAGATACACAAAACTCCAATTTTATTCTATATGCTTTCCCACGCATCTTAAACATCAGAGATGGAAATTACACCTCCTTGCTCAGAAAAAACCACGCAAGCAGCACTGCAGAAGAAAAATAGCAAGGTCTAGTTTAGAAGAACAGTCTTATATGGGCTTACACCAAATATATAACAGTTAAATCTTGGGAACCTACTTTTTTTTTAAATATAGCATCTATGCAGTAGCATTTATAGGTGCCAGAAGGCGTGTTTTACAGGGATTTTACGCAGCAAGATATTGCAATTCAAAAAGGTTTTATCTCACTTCAAATTTACTAAGAGCCCAGAACTCACAAAATGTAGACCATTATTTAAAATGTATGTTACGTCTATTCATCTCTTGTTAAGACTTGCAGTTCACACTTGAGCGTACAATGTTTCATTCCGCCCCCATTTCTCTTTCTCCCAAGCCCTTTTACCCAAACCACAAATTAAAAATACACACATAAAACCATCAGCAAAAAACCCTGCAAACAGCAAGAAGGGGGATAACAGAATAACAGAATGATGAAGCACTTTAGCGTATGAGAATACATAAAGCACGAAGCAGCGTGTTGCAATTTTACATATTTTGAATACCTCTTGAGTCAGTTACAACCCAAAAAGAGTAGGAGGATTTTTAAAACTGTAGTGAGATGGTAACAAGCCACTAGCATTTTAATATAAAACTCAAGAAAGCTAAACTTACAGCTTAATTGTTGGATAGCCTCGAACTCCAAACTCAGAGGCAATACCTATAGAAAACAGGGACACAATTTAGAATTCAAAAATATATTATTTCCTCTGCCACCCTTCAAACATTCCAAAACATTTTACTGGTCTGCTTTCTGGATGCAAGCATAGTACCCAGCTTCAAGCACTCTTTATTTTTGAACCTGCTACTCTTATCATCCTGTTTCTAGGGGAAGAAGATATCAGATAATGTAAACTGCATTTTGATATACTCAGTTCATATTTCCTATCAAGATTACATACAGTCTGGGGGTCTTGCCAGTTCCATCACTGTGTTCTGTGGTTAACTTCCATTATGTTTATATGTTGGGTAAGCTTTTCCAACAATTATGAATGAGGACAGAGAGAGCAAGAGACTACCCCTTGAACAGTGCACTTACTAGAATATGAAGTTGCATCCATCTTTCCAACTTTAACTGGAGACCCAATGCTTCTCATCTCTTTACCAACTTCATTCCATATCGGCTCCAGTTTCTTGCAATGACCACACCAAGGGGCATAAAACTGAGGGGAAAGCCAAAAATAAGCAGGATGTGGAATCTGTAAAGAATCTGACACGCATGCATTTGTAACTTCAATATAAAGCAGCCTCCAAGACTTTTCTGCAAGCTCAACTTCCCTATTTAAATACTTAAGAAAAACAACAGAAACTAATAGCATAAAACCTTGTTTCCCTAGCAAAGTAGAACGCAAATGATCACAATATTAATATAGTTTCATCAGACTATATTAATATAGTTTCATCAGACTATATTAATATAGTTTCATCATAATATAGTTACTATATAGTATATAGTTACTATATTAATATAGTTTCATCTTTACTTCTGGCAATCACACTGCACAGAATTCTGGACATGCACTGAAGTGTTTTTGCCTGCCAAATTTATTTAAAAGTGTACCTTGTGATATGGTGCAAAAAGATTAGCCACTTTACTATATTAGATCTCTAATTTATATGGCGATCCTTTTACACAAGCCTGATGACTTCTTTTGCTCTTCACCATACCTTTTCCAGCTTTACCACATTTTTTTTAATTGAGAAACTTGTACTTTAATCACACTATAGATACATCTAACATTCTGACTCTCTAACGGCTTAGGGCTCCACACTGCTGCTCTAGAGGATTATTCACAATTACTCCAGGATTATTCCTGGAATAGCACCTAACACTATATCATTATAGCTGGATTATGCCCTCCGCCTCCATCATTTAGTCTCCTGCATACAGAAACATTCTTCTGTTAGATACCAGTTAACAAAAAGGGATGTTTTGATCTTCTTGGGCATAGATTTCTTTTCAAATATGTGTCATTAGGCTTATTTAGCAGCACCCTTTAGGAACTTCTTCATCATTAGTCTTAGTTGTATTATACTTGGAAAAAAATCATTTTGTAGGCCTGACCTTTAAAAACACATATTGACCAAAGAACACTTATGAAAACCAAATAATATTTGAACAACAAATTTGTACAACAAATTCAGCATCACAGATAAAAATAAATGCATACTATTTCATATACTTAAGTCTTCTAAACTATTGCTCTAGTATCAAACTACGATGCTTGAGAAGCATTTCAAAGAACAGTTACCAATTTCATTTTCTTTTACAACACAATATATATGCAAGATAAAGGCTCAACTGATGAGCAAGTTAATTTCTAGCTTACCACAATTAAGACAGGTCACCCACCCCACTCACAACAGCACACAATAAGAAGAATTTGGGCATGTGCAATGTTATAGTATAGCCCAATCACATCAGAACTCGGAAGCTAAGCTGGGTCAGTACTTGGAAGGAAGACTCTGCAGAAGAAGGCAATGGAAAATCACCTCTGCTTAATCACTTGCATTGAAAGCCCCATCAGGGGTTGCTGTAAGTCAACTGTGATTTGACAGCACTTCACACACACACAAGAAGAATTTGTGTCTGTATTTTTAAAGATTTCCCAGAGAGTCAAGATAAGCATGGATGAATTGAAGAGTTAATTTTTAAGCAAGTCTTGGATCAAGTTCCTTTATACTCTTCATACTCACATCTACAAGCCAAATGTCATCTTCACGGTCTTCTTTAAACCTAAAAACAAAAAACACGCCCAATAAAATATGGATAATATTGGAATTTTTCTAGCAGAGATGGACTTTGTTTATTTTATAATAATTTATTAGGTCTATGACCGCAGTCTTGGACCAAGGAAAGAGGGAGGGAGGGGAACACAAAGGAAAGATAGGAAACATAAAACACAGTAAACATAATAAACATAAGACAATATTAACAGTGCTAAAAACCAGGCATCAGCCCGATAGATAAAATTCCTAGCTAAAATAAACTAGGGGCGGAGCAAACTGACTAAAAGTTGCCAGAGGTAGGATTGAAAGTTCTTTCTTCTTAAGTACAGCCACTCTGGCCAAAAAACGAGCCACATTCAATGTTGCCAAACCGTTGTTTAAGTCACCAAGCAAAAATGGCAACACCCAGGCATGTGAAGGGAGGTTCAAGCTAGTAAGAACTGGAGCAATAAAAACCTCTCTGTCCTGAGACCAGCGAGGACAACGGAGCATCAAGTGGTCCAAAGTTTCAGTTGCGCCCGTATTGCATAAGCAGAGATGATCTGGGTAAGATATCCCACTAAATCTGCCCAACATGACCATAGATGGACAGGCATTTAGACGAGCTAAAAGAAAAGCCTGACGATGTGAGGAAATTGGAACCATAGTAAGGAAATTTGGAAGGTTCTCAGGTGGAGGGAGGCCCAACACCAAACTGGAACAAGTACGTCTGGCCCTCACAACCGTGCTGGCCCAATCTAACTCCTTCAGCCTCTTCAAAATTGCCACGGATTGAGATGGCACAAGATTATCAGAGGGAGTAGAAATTGGAAGTCCCAGAACTTTCAGTTTTTGCGCTAAAAGAGTCAGCAAAGGGTTGGGGGCCGGGTCCTTAAGGATAAGATGGAGAAACCCCGCCTGGGATGGAAGGTTAGCGTCGGACAACTTGAACCTAAGCTTAATTGCTCTCCTCCACGCACGTGCCTCAAGCGAGGGTTGGGCCAATTCCATGCGGAGGGCTGTCCCAGCAACACACCTGGGAGTTCCAGTAATTTTCCTGAGAAAGTTATTCAAGTGAGAATCTAATTTCTCATCAACACCGGAAATCCAAATGTCTGCTCCATACAGAATTTGGGAGACGACCTTCGCATTAAACACTTCAATGGCGGACGGAATGTGCTTGGCCCCCTTGGTTCGAAAAAACTTCTCCATCATTGCAGTAGTGGATCTTGATGTCTTCTTCACATGATCCAGGTGGGCAGACCAAGATAGATTATAACTGAAGACAATGCCCAAGTAGCGGAAGGTGGAAAACCATTCGAGCTGTCCGTTATTAACCTTGAAAAACTGAGAACCTCTGCTCTTGGTGGCAGAAAAGCAAAGAACCTTTGACTTGGAATAGTTTACAGTAAGTTCTTCTTGGTCACAATATTCCAAGAAGAGATTACTTTGTTTATTTTAATGAACTATAATAGACAGAGCTCAGATTCTGTACTGCTGATGATCCTCACATTTCACTGCTGAAAAAAAGATACCAATAATAACAGAATATTAATATTTTATTGTGCCTAAATTGAAAACAGCTATTTTAGTATATTACCTTGTTCATGTTAAGCACAATGATATATATTTTAAAAAATAACATCCACTTTTAATCAAGGAACAATGAAAAAAAGGGGGAAATGATACTAAGCAGGAGAACACTCCAACAGTAACATCAGAATAGCACTAATCAAATAAATAGGACTTAGGCTGGAAGATATCTAATCAAGTGGATCTCAGAGGGCAGTGCATTTTAAACACATATTTTTTTAAAAAAAAACCACACAACAACAACAGGTGATTGAAGATGATTAAAGATGAAAAATAGTTTGCCAATGTATATCTTTCTACCACCCACACGCAAATCATATCAGAGAGCAATTCAACTACCGCATTCTTATTTTGTTGCTGTATTCTGTTCATGTAGCTTCCAACAACCACCTCTTCTATTGTAAACTGATTCTAAGGGGCAATTCATATGTTACATTACACATACTACATTGCTAGTATACGGATGCATATATTTCATTCTATAGATATAAAGAATGGATTGTATGAGCATGACAATGCATGTCACAAGTCAATTACAAGGGAACTGAAACTGGTCAACCCACTCCCAGTGTGCACTATATACGCACTGTATACACACATAATGGCATGTACTACTACATAGCATGCAAGATGATTCCAACTGTACATAATTCCAACATTTCTTCATTAGAAACACAGTAAAACTTTGTGTATTCTGAACTCATTACAATAACAATGTAGAACAATAAAGTGTATTTTGGATGCTTTAATATTAATTTCTGCAGTTTAAAGCAACACTAGAAGGCAGGACTTTTATACCACTATTTTAGTCATATCCTATCAGACTAACTGATCAGGGAATAAGTGCAGACACGGAGATTCCCTTCAAGGGTTGCTACTCACACAGCAGTTTTTCCAAGAAACATTCCAGGTTCACCATACAAGCACAGGATACTGAACCTAGTAACTGCAGTTTTCAATTGCAGATCAAAGTAAGTTTCTGGCCACTGTACCTCTAGACCAGCGGTTCCCAAACTTTTTGAGTCAAGGAGCACTTTTCAGGAGAGAAATTCATCAAGGAGCACTAATTTTCACCTAGCACCTATACTAAACCAAATGACAGTAATAATCTCTTCACGGAGCACTAGATGTTTCGTGGAGCTCCAAGTGCTCCGTGGAGCACAGTTTGGGAACCGCTGCTTTAGACAAAAGTTGTAAAAATTGTGGACATTTTAAGGCCATCAAACTTCTTTTTAAACAATCAGGGGGGAAAAACATAAGCAGTATTTAGTAATCAAACTGAAACTTAATTTGTCTGGGTTTCAGTGTCATAATAACAGAAGAGAAAGTTAGCTGCCCAGAATCTAATGTAGAGAAAACCAGGTTATTCTGGAGATCCGCACATACAGACTAGGGCTAGTATGTTAATGACACCTTGCTTCATTTTCTCTTTTCCTAATACATCAGATTTAGCAGATCTTCACCAGGAATACTGCCTGAAATCAGTAATGCAGTAGATGAAGATGCCACCACCAGCATCTTTTAGGCTATTAGAAACTGGCTGAGGCAAGAACCTAAGCATTAACAGGGAAAGAAAAGAATTATCACACTATTTTTAGACACCTGAGTCTTCTTAAGGGATTACATACAAGTTCAAATTAATCACTGAGGCAGAATCCCTTATAGATGCTGTTGGAGTTTCAGTAACCATTGCACAAAATGCCAAAATGTGAAAAGTATGTGAGCAGGTTCTCAGGCCAGTTTTGCCCCATGCAGGTGCCTTGAAAAGACATTCTAAGCAGGTCTTGGAAGTAACCACCATTTTATTCAGTGGGGCTTACTCCCAGGATAGCATTCTCTGGATTAAAACACCTCTCATTAAAACAAAGTACAGAAAACTCTCCTTTAGATAATAAATGCAAGCAGGCACTTAATCCTGTGATCTTCAACCCACAATAAGTCACAAGGTCCTACAAAGCCATTTTAAACTGCTTTTTGAAAGGACCTTCAGCTAGAGCAAAGCTTCTTAAACTGTGGGTCGTGACCCCATATGGGGTCGCATAACTGAATGTGGGGATTAAATTTTTTTTGACAACACTAAAGGTGAAAATTATATGTGTACCAAATAATTGTTTAAAAATAAATTTCTTTATGTTTTAATATCAGTAAATGTGTGATTTGTATACCTATTTTATATATCTATAAAACCAGGGTCACATAAAAATTTCTCAGGCGAAAAGGGGTCATGAGTTCAAAATGTTTAAGAAGCCCCGAGCTAGAACACATGCATAGAAAGCAAGGACACCACATCGCCTGCCTCTCTTTGCGTGTACACAGAGGACTGGCAGGATCATTCAGTGCTGAAGGTTTTTTCCAGCACATACAGGTTCAGAGACCTATTCTCTGGCTTCTTTCTCTTCCCCCAACCTGGCCACCCCCTGCCCCACACCTAACCCATCCTCCAATGCTCCATATATGTTACTACCAATAATCTGCCTCCTCTTTCTCTCATTTGACTTCCTGTTATGTGCTTGCAGCTCAGTGGGCGCCCTGCTACTCCCTGGGTATTAAAAGGTGAGACCCAAGACTGGAAAGGTTGAACACATTGACTTAAGCCAGAATTCAAATAAAAAATGTAGCATACTTACGAATCATCTAAGTCTTCCACGAAAGACGCATGTACAGCTAGGATAAATGCAGCAACTGCCCAGGGTAAGGGAGGAACAGGAGAGAGAAAAAAAGATATCCTTGTCTATAACATAAAACAAACATCTATTGTCCAATCCCCAGAATTAGCTTCTACATAGTACCACTAAGTAGATGCTCTCTCCAACTCAATGATTTCTAATGTACTTCAAAATAAATTCCATGCTTTTATACTTCAGGAGCCTGACCTGGACAGCCCAGGCTAGCCTGATATCATCAGATCTCAGAAGCTAAACAGGGTAGGCCCTGGTTAGTATTTGGATGGGAGGACACCAAGTCCAGGGTTGTGACACAGAGGCAGGCAATGGCAAACCACCTCTGAATATCTCTTACCTTGAAAACCCCATAGGATCACAAGTCAGTAGTCATTTGATGGGGGGGACACCTTAAGGAGAGACATTACTGCTCCCTTGAGAAACTATCTATACTGGGAAAAACCTGGCCCTTGCTTCACTTCATTGTTACTCAACCTCACTTCCTGCAGCCCTAGTGCACACTCAGTTATTTCTTCCTCACTTTCCTTAGCCACCTAAGGTGCTTTCCCCCAAAAGAATCTTTTGAAAACCACTCTTAAAAAACCGCTCTTAAAAAAATCACTTTCACTGACTGCAGATGGACGTTCCTTTTTACTTTGACACCATTTTTTTTCTGTCATGCGGGGAGATTAAATAAAAGCAAATAACTTAAGAAAATCAGGACCTCAGTGAAGCTGTGTTTGCATAGGTTTCCATCCCACCGCCAAGCATAAAGAGATACAGAAATATTTTTTTGCAACAAGGACTTTTGTATAATTATGTAACTCTTTGTAGTTTAAAAATTAAAACATGAAAAATTAAGCAATAAAAATTACTATGCCACAAATGGAAATATAATTTCCATATTTCAGTCCACTGGAATATGGTTGCAAAGACTGCTGCAGAAGAAATACAGATTAATTTACCCCCAAGAATTGAATTGTTTAAAGTTGCAATGTTTCCTATTATTATTACTTATTTGATTTACATCTCGCCATCTTCCCAGCCAATATGTATTGGTATTGAATTTATTAAGTGGGGTAAGAATAGCATTTGCACATCACTGGACATCTCAGTCTATCACAAGTAAGAATGGTTAATAAAAGTATGGGATATGGCAAAGATGGTGAAGTTGACTATGAAACATGGTAAAGAAACAAGTCACTGGAAATCTTGTTGGTATGCTTGTTAAATAAAAAAAACTGGCCTTGATGAATGATTATACACAGTTATTATTTGTATGCATTTAGATAGTGTGTATCTCCTCTCCAGAACTAGCTTTATATGCATTTATGCATTTTTACTAGTTAAAAATTTGTTTTCTAAACTTTTTTTTTTTTTAAATACAGTCTCCACATTATTTACCCATATTGAAGGTTGGGTGACAGGGAGACTGTTATCCCCATATTGTATGGGCAGAGATAATAACAGGGATAAAAAATAAGGGCTTACGACAACTCTAAGCACGGGCTACTGGGTTGGAAGTGGAACTGCAAGATGACATGTCGCGCAGCCCTGTTATTACATGGAGAGAAAACCAAGTAGTAGTGATTTATAACAAGTGGCTTATAGACATTCTTGCTGTATCTGAAGAAGTGAGCTGTGGCTCACGAAAGCTCATCCCCTGCCAGAAATTTTGTTAGTCTTTAAGGTGCTATGGACTCTTGCTTCCTACTGCCTTATAACAAGGTTAACATATGGTCCAATCCCATGCTGCGTATACATGCATGGGAGTTCACAACCACCCTGTTTAATGACCCGCAAGCATCAGACCAGGCTAAGATTCATCGCCACAACTCTCTGACGAAGGCTTTAAACTGCCAACAACACAGCAGAGAAAGTTTTGAGTACCTGGCAACGAAAAGGACGAGCAAGAACTACCGGCTCCTAACCAATGCCAATTCCGTTAGGCGGTGTTAAAGCGTCTGCTGGTGCACAGCTATATGTATGTAAGAACAAAACAGGGTAGGCTCAAAGTATCAAGGTAACAAAAACTATATTCATAGATTCAAACAAGTAATATACAAATACACAACAAAGTGCATCAGTTGTTCACAATTACAACAAAAGCCCAATGGCTGTCTCCAAGGGGGGACGAGAAGCAAGTGCAACAAGTGGAAGATGAACAGATGTAAAGTCCAAAGGTGAAATACGTAATCATCTTCCACTTGTTGGGCTTGCTTCTCGTCCCCCCTTGGAGACAGCCATTGGGCTTTTGTTGTAATTGTGAACAACTGATGCACTTTGTTGTATATTTGTATATTACTTGTTACTCTTGTTCGAATCTTGCACTGATTAACTTCGAACATAGTTTTTGTTACCTTGATACTTTGAGCCTACCCGGTTTTGTTCTTACATTCTCGTATTAACAGGGCTTTTGAGTCTTCCTCGTTGCCGCACAGCTACAAGCACACTCCTTGAAGCTCCGGGAGACTTAACACGGACGTTAAAGCTTATCATCATTACCAGCATCCCCAGGGAAACGGGATGCGGCTCGGGGGGATCCCTCCAACGGCGCTTTGAAATGCTGCCCAGCACACCTGCTTCCTTGCCAGCGGTGGCTCCTCTTTGCCACCGCAGAACTACGGGTCGCAACAGGGGACAAATCTAAGCAAGCCGCCTCTCCCGGCCTCCACCCCCGAAGGGAGAGCCTCCCCATGCGAGCTACGCGTTCGCTTCCCCCCCCCCCCGCCGTAGAACAGTCGGAACCCAAGCGGCTTCCGCCCCCTCCCCTCGGCCGTCCACGCTCCCCGCCCAACGTCCCCTCCCCTCGGAAACGCACCGGCCGCCCTGTCCCCTCCCCGCCCGTACCGGTCGCCCACAGGAGGCCGCGCCGCTCTCTTTTCGCGGCTACCATCTCGACAGGGAACCGGCGCCTCCGAACCAGCGCGACCCTCCGGAAGGGGAAACGGCGCTCTAACCACGCCCCCGCCCCCGCCAGCAGCGCAGGCGCTCGCGCTCAACGCGGAAGGAGCGGTGGTTGCTAAGCAACGGACTCGTTCCCCGCCGCTCGGCTTTGGCCGTCCCTGTTTGCGCTGGGCCGACGGAGAGGCGGACCCCGCTGCGTCTCTCTCGCCCCCCCGGTTGTGCACGGGAGGGTTTGCCGCTCTGCTAGGGTTGCCAGGTCCCTCTTGGCAACCGGCGGGAGGTTTTAGGGGCGGAGCCTGAGGAGGGCGGGGTTTGGGGAGGGACTTCAAGGCCATAGAGTCCAACTGCCAAAGCGGCCGTTTTCTCCAGGGGAACCGATCTCTATCGGCTGGAGATCGGTTGGAATAGCAGGAGATCTCCAGCTAGTACCTGGAGGTTGGCAACACTAGGGGTATCGCATTTCCCC
The DNA here is from genome assembly GCF_029931775.1 of Euleptes europaea. Taxonomy (NCBI): domain Eukaryota; kingdom Metazoa; phylum Chordata; class Lepidosauria; order Squamata; family Sphaerodactylidae; genus Euleptes; species Euleptes europaea. The sequence continues at coordinate 62,286,894 of NC_079319.1, forward strand.
TCCCCCCCCCACTATTTTCTCTATCCCTATTCCCTTTTCTGGTTTCCTTCTCACCTTCCCACTCACCATCCTATCTACCCTTTTCTGGCCTTCAGCTTTCCCTCCTCCTTCAGCCCTCTCCAGCCACCTCCACTCGGGAAAACTATGGTCCAATTATGCAATGTCTGTAGGGTTGGCAACCTTATCTCTGTTGATTAGAGTAGCCAGGTCCCTCTTCGACACCGGCAGGAGGTTTTGGGGGCAGAGCCTGAGGAAGGCAGGGTGTGGGGGAGAGGGACTTCAATGCCATAGAGTCCAGTTGCCAAAGTGGCCATTTTTTTCCGGGGGAACTGATCTCTATCGGCTGGAGACCAGTTGTAATAGCGGGAGATCGCCAGCTCGTACCTGGAGGTTACAATTAAAGAAAATAAACAAACTGATATTTCCTTTTGCCAACTGTTTCGTATTCATAATCACTTACCATTCCTATAAAGTTCCTACAACATTCCTACAAAGTAACACACTCTACGGTAACACACTCTAATCTATGCAACCAAATATAAATTATACATACAAACATTGCCATTCCCTATGCATCTCCTAGTTTGTATGTGGTGTATGTATAATGTATAATTTATATTTGGTTGTATAGATTAGTTTGTATGTATATTTAGGTACCCTAGCGTGTGTTACTTTGTAGGAATGCTGTAGGAACTTTATAGGAATGTTAAGTGGTTATGAATAAGAGACAACTGGCATAAGCAAATATTAGGTTGCTTATTTTGTTTAATTGTAAGCTCTTTAACAACCTAGGTTCCCTTTTTTGTAGTACCTGGAAGTTGGCAACCCTAACATTTTCCCCATCCGAATTCTCAAAACTCTGCAAGGGGATTATTGTATTGAAAATTTGGATGGGAAAAATGTGCATCTAGAGAGCGGCAAATCCAAGGCAAAACCTCCCATGCATAATTGGAGGCAAGAAAGAGCACAGCAGGGTTGCTTCTCCACCTGCTCCTTTGGTATACTGCAAACAGGGAGGGATGAAGAAGAAGAAGAAGAAGAAGGTTTTGATATGCCGACTTTCTCTGCCACTTAAGGGAGAATCAAATTGGCTTACAATCACCTTCCCTTCTCCACAACAGACACCCTGTGAGGTAGGTGAGGCTGAGAAAATGACTTGCCCAAGGTCACCCAGCTTCGTGTGTAGGAGTGGGAAAACAAATCCAGTTCACCAGATTAGCCTCCGTCGCTCATGTAGAGGAGTGGGGAATCAAACTTGGTTCTCCAGATCAAGTCTCCACTGCTCCAAACCACCATTCTTAACCACTACTGGCTCTCACACCACGCTGCCTCTCACACCACGCTGGGGCAAGAGAAACGGCGCTGAAAAAGGACCCTACCCCACTTACCCTCACAGAAAGGAGGGACATAGATCACAGTGGGTAGCCGTGTTAGTTTGTAGTAGTAGAAAACGGCAAGAGTCCAGTAGCACCTTAAAGACTAACATTTTTGGCAGGGTATGAGCTTTTGTGAGTCACAGCTCACTTCTTCAGGAGGGAAAGTCCGAGTCCACTGGGCCAGCGTGGAGAGGTGTTTGGCCAAGGAGGCCGAAGAGGTCCATCTCTAATAGAAGCGAGGCTAGGGTTGCCAACCACCAGGTGGTGGCTGGAGATCTCCTGCTATTACAACTAATCTCCAGCCGATAGAGATCAGTTCCCCTGGAGAAAATGGCTGCTTTGGCCATTGGACTCTATGGCATTCAAGTCCCAAACCCAGCCCTCCTTAGGCTCCACCCCAAAAACCTCCCACCGGTGGCAAAGAACGACCTGGCAACACTAAGCGAGGTCGAGGTGGGCGGCCCCTGTTCCATCTCACACTGGGCAAAGTAAGACCTGGCTGCCCCGTCCCTTGCAGGGGAGCGGCAAGGCCGGGAAGGGCTGCCCTGTCCCATCCCTAGCTAGAGCAATATGGGGAGGAGACCCGGGCCACCCCTCTTTTGAGGCTGCAGTGGTTCTGCCGGGGTGGTGGTGGTAGGACTGGGTGGTGCAGAGAGAGCAGCCCGGTGCATTTGCCTCTGACTACCGAGTCATCAGAAAACAATCTCTTCATCATCCTTGACAGCAATTTTCCGAGGCTGCAGTGTCATCAGAGGGTCTCAGTGAAATCTGAGGTTTGTTTTGTAGAAAGCATGTGTAGGAGCAGGCTGGGGATTGGTTTTAGTTATCATTCCCTTTACACTCTTACTTGAAGGAAGACCATTGTGGGATAAAGTGGACAACCTGCAAAGGGTCAGGCTTTTTCCGTAGAAGAAGAGTTGGTTTTTTTATGCCGACTGTCTGCCACTTAAGGAAGAATCAAACTTTCCCTTTCCCTCCCCACAACAGACACCCTGTGAGGTAGGTGGGGCTGAGAGAGCTCTAAGAGAGATGGGACTAGCCCAAGGTCACCCAGCTGGCTTCATGTGTAGGAGTGGGGAAACCAACCTGGTTCTCCAGATTAGTGTCCGCCGCTCACGTGGAGGAGTGCTGAATCAAACCCAGTTCTCCATGCTATTATTTTGCTCAGGTCAGACCTCACCTAGAGTATTGTGTTCAGTTTTGGGCACCACAATTTAAGAATGGAGACAAGCTGGAATGTGTCCAGGGGAGGGCAACGGAGATGGTGAGGGGTCTGGAGACCCAGTTGTATGAGGAAGGTTGAAGGGGCTTGGTATGTTTAGCCTGGAGAGCAGGCGACAGAGTGATATGATAACCACCTTCAAGTACTTGAAGGGCTATCATATAGAGGATGGTGTGGAGGTGTTTTCTGTTGGCCCAGAAGGTCGGACCAGAATACTGGGTTGAAATTAAATCAAAAGAATTTTAAGCTAAACATTAGGATGAACTTCCTGACAGCAGTTCCTCAGTGGAACAGGTTTCCTTGGGAGGTGGGGGGGATGTCCTTCAGAGGGTTTAAAGCAGAAGCTAGATGGCCATCTGTGATGGCGTTCAGTAGTTTTGTTAGCCACCCAGTCCAAGTGAATATGGCAGAGTCGAGCACAGTTTAAATTAGTGCTATTTATTATACAGTGAATCAAAGTGCTTCGCCAGTCTCTTTCTCCATACGCCCCACACCACTGTACAGATATACTTGTACACTGTACCACAGTACAGATATACAGATAGACACTGTACAGATACCGCAATGCAGATTCTGTGAACTTAGGCAGATCATGAGAGGGAGGGCAGGAAGGGTTGCGTCAGTGATTGGCTCTTGTGACCCTTTCTTACATGCCCAGGGTAATGCTGATTGCCAGTTGTAGGAAGCAATTTTTCTCCAGGCCATATTGACCAGGGATGCTGGAAGGTTTTTTGCCATCTTCTGGGCATGGAGCAGGGGTCCCTGGGGGGATTGTATGGTGGGGGGGGGGGTAAAGTAATTGTGAATTTCCTACATTGTGCAGGGTGTTGGAATAGATGATCGTGGAGGTCCTTTCCATCTCTATGATTCAGACATCATGCATAAGACATCCAATGAATAGGACTAAGATGTTAAAAAATCAGAAGACAATGCAGACTTTAAAAAACTACATTAACCTATGACAAAATCTACAAGATGGATCAGAAAGGCTTCCCTCTACTGTACTATAGTCAGCAATCAACATCTAATTGATCTCAGGCTGCGATCCCAAATATGCATACTTGGATGTAAACCTCATTTGGAATCATGCTACTTCTGAATAAATAGGTTAGACAGAACCATGAATGTGAAATTCAGAAATTCTGTTTGGTAAGGCTAATGTAATAGAGTGTGTCCCATTTCACCCCTTCTCTGTCTACCCACATATTTTTCTGGTGCAGATAGTGTTTTCTGTGCTTATTAGAGTTCAGCTTGCAAAAGGCATTTGTTGCTTGTGGTGCTTCAGAATAATGCAGAGGACTACTCTCCCCTTCCAATACTTTTTGACCTTAAAGTTCCCCACTCCAAGTTATACTGCTCAAAGTCTCGTACTACAGCAGTTCTTAACCCAATTGCCAATGAAATCTGAGCATCAGTTTATACTTTCTCGTTTCACTGCTTTGCTTCTTGATTCATAGTGTTAGAAGGACATCTTGTGGTATTAGTTGGGTATAATTTCTCTTTCACACCTGCATATCCCAACCCCCACCACTTTCTTGCTATTAATTATTTTGTCACCGATACCACAGACAGTGGAACCTTTTGATGTTTGAGTTTTTGTTCATGGGAACGCTTTCACAAGTCAGTCACCAGAACACATGAACACATGAAGCTGCCTCATACTGAGTCAGACCCTTGGTCCATCAAAGTCAGTATTGTCTACGCAGACCGGCAGCAGCTCTCCAGGGTCTCAGGCTGTCTTTCACATCACCTACTTGCCTAGTCCCTTTAACTGGAGATGCCAGGATTGAACCTGGGACCTTCTGCATGCCAAGCAGATGCTCTACCACTGAGCCACAGCCCCTCCCCTAAGAAGAATAAACCTGTGACATGATAGGAAGCCATTCTTGGCATCTCTCTCTGACTTGTATCTTTACATAGTTACAAATCCTATCTTTGTCTTTTTACTCGGGAATGGCTTTCAAGATCAGTCCTGCTATTGTGAGTCCTGTTATTATGCCCACCCCCCAATATATATATTGAAAAGCCATTCCCAACTTCTTGGCTCCAAATGTTCACAGATCTAAATATTTCAAATTCTTGGTTATCAGCATCCCATTTTTAGATCCTTGCACAGCAATACAAAGGATAGTCATACTCTTCTGAATCAACTGAAGTCGTCTAGTCCAACCCCTGCACAAGGCAGAAAATTCACAACTATCTCCCCCACACACACACCCCAGTGACCCCTATTCCATGCTCAGAAGATGGCCAAGATGCCCTTCCTCTCATCATCTGCTTAAGGTCACAGAATCAGCATTGCATGGCCATCTAACTTCTTAAAAACCTCCAGGGAAGGAGAGTTTACCACCTCCTGAGGAAGCCTATTCCACTGAGGAACCACTCTAACTGTTAGAAAATTCTTCCTAATGTCTAGACGGAAACTCTTTTGATTTAATTACAACCTGTTGGTTCTGGTCCGACCTTCTGGGGCAACAGAAAACAACTCGGCACCCTCCTCTATATGACAGGCCTTCAAGTACTTGAAAATGGTTATCATATTCCCTCTCAGTCTTCTCCTCTTCAGGCTAAACGTACCCAGCTCCTTCAGCCTTTCCTCATAGGACTTGGTCTCCAGACCCCTCACCATCTTTGTTGCCCTCCTCTGGACATGTTCCAGCTTGTCTACATCTTTCTCAAATTGTTGATACCCCAGCTATAAAAAGACCTCATTCCCAGTCACTTGTTGGATAGCACCCAACACCTACTGACTTCAAGAGACCAGGGCTGCCCCACCGGCACCTAGTTGGATTCTGGTTGTGTGGAAGAACAGCAGTCTTAATGGGTAAAATTCTGAAAAGCAGTCAAGCCACGCGATAGTTAAAGGAATAGATCTTTATTAGCAGCATAAATCCAACTAAATACAAACAATTGGAAATAGAGGGCAAAACACTAAGCAAAATAACTGAAAAGTGTAATTTAATTTAAGCCTGTACTTACACAGAGACCCCTACATTCCTCTCCTTTGGAAGGGATGAAATAAAATGAAATAATAAGTTTCACAAAGACTGCCCCTGAGTCTTGGCACAGTCTTCAATTTGAACACAGATTTCCATTCTTGATGCCAAGAGCCAATCCAGGCTAACAGTTTTTATCCATTTTCCTGCAGCCTAAGAGCCTTTTGGGGACCAATCTTTTGGGAATCAGGCTAAATGCTTCCCACCAAACATGTGTTCGCCGATCACTCTGCAGTTTGCATTGCTGATTTTAGGGCTCCAAGATGGGATATTAAAATGGATTATTCCTGCCTTTCTTGATATCATCACCAAAAGATGATCACCATGATGATAGCATGGTGTCTAGACAGGGTTGCTAACTTCCAGGTGGAGGGTGGAGTTCTAGAATTACAATTGATCTCCAGGTGACAGAGAACAATCCCCCCTGGAGAAAATGGCAGCTTTGGATGGTGAACTCTATGACATCACATCCCTACTGAGCTCCCTCCTCTCTCCAAAGTTCACTCTCCCTAGGATCTGCTTCAAATCTCCATGAATTTCCCGCCCTGAGTTGGCAACCCTATGTCTATAGAGTCTGCTGCTCATGTGGAGGAATGGAGAATCAAACTTGGTTCTCCAGATTAGAGTCCACCACTCTTAAACACTACACCATGCTGGCTCTCCCCACTTTGTCTGTAGGGGCTTTCACTCTCCCTTCTGGGAATGCAGTTCTAGTACCTCTTGGCCAGAAAACTGGATGGTCTGGTCAGGCAGAAAGGCTTATCTTCAACATTTTAGTCTACCTTCCTCAGAACAGAATACATAGCTCTCCTCTCCTCCATTTTTATTCTCATAGCTACCCTCTGTGGTAGGTTAGGCCAGAGTGGTGATATCAACCAGTGTGGTTCTTGGCTAATTTAACTTTTTGCTCTTAGGTCTCCCCAGTCCTAGGCCAGCATTTTAATCACTATATGACACTGGCATGGAAAGTTCTGGTGGAAAAACCGGATGGAGAAGAAACTCATCCAGAAATCTATCTGAATATGCTGAGTTCTCTGCAAATCAGATATTAATGCAGCGGTAAATAAATATTTTCCCCAGAATTTCAGTTCTTTTCCAAAAAAGACAGTGAAATAATCTTGTACATGATTTTAAAAGTGCAGGAAATTGTTTTATCATCTATCACAGTCCTAATACTGTATTTGAAAAGAGTTGTTAATTGTCATGACAGGTTGCATCACCTTTCATTCATAAATAGTAATCAGCATTTAACTTAATCGTACTAAACATGGGGGCACAAGGAAAGGAGAAGGGGTCAAGGGACCAGCTTCCTTCTAAGCAGTGAAATGCTGTCCTTATTGACTTGAGGGGGAGCCTTGTGGTGCTTCAAAGAGTGACAGATTTATTGTAGCATAAGCTTTACTAAGGTTGAGTCCCAATTCATCAGATATATGAAGTGAAGCCTCTGTATAGGGCTGTTGAAAAAAAATTCGGTAAAATCAGGATTCGGCAAAATCCGGCCCATTTTGATCCGGGAAATGCCGAAGTCCGAACTCCCCCCCTTCGGATCCGTGGAATTAGGCACGAGATTTGAGTTTGGGGGAAAAATTCGGCCGAATAAAGCCATAAAAACCACATTCGTGCCTTTTTGCAGCTACGGGGGGCATTTTTGGGGGTAGAGCCCCCAAACTTTCAGCGTAGCTTGAGGGGACCCTTCTTGCAAGAACCCCCAGGTTTTGTAAAGATTGGATCGGGGGGCGACTTAATGTGCATCTTTATTCCATTTACAGCATACTCGCAGCTTTCCGCGGCTTGGGGGGGCATTTTGGGGGTAGAGCCCCCAAACTTTCAGCATAGCTTGAGGGGGCCCTTCTTGCAAGTTTGGTTAAGATTGGATCAGGGCCCCCCTTGGGATGAATGGGATCAGCCGATCCTGTGTGCATCCACAGAGCGGCAAATCCAAGGCAAAACTTCCCATGCTAACCATTGCAATGCAAAGCAAAACGCGACCTTTGGAGTGTGCAATTGAAATTTGTAAACTCGAAGGCAGAGCCACTCTGGCTATGCATTGCATATGGCAGTGATGGCGAACCTTTTAGAGACCGAGTGCCCAAACTGCAACCCAAAACCCACTTATTTATCACCAAGTGCCAACACGGCAATTTAACCTGAATACTGAGGCTTTAGTTTAGAAAAAATAACTCATACATTAACATTTTTTGTCTTAAAAGAAAAACACAATAACAGAGCTTTATATGCTTTGCACACTCCTTTGCACACTTTTACCACATGCATTTGGAAAAGCAAACCTTTTTTTGGGGGGAGAGGGATAAAAACCAATACTAAACAGACTTTGGGCCAAGGAAGCATCTTTAAAAGTCTCAGCAAACCCTTTTGCACACTTATACCACATGCCTTTGAAAAGCAAACCTTTTTTTGGGGGGGGGGGAGATAAAAACCAACATTGCACCGTTTTTGGGCCAAGGAGGCGTCCTTATGGGTCAGAGCAAACCCCTTTGCACACTCCTATCACATGGATTTCAAAAACCAAATTTGGGATGTGTGTGGAAGAGATGAAAATCACCACGTCTAAAAAAGGTGCGGGGAAGGCACCAGGCTCAGTGGGCTGGTTAACAGTGAGAGTCATTAGGCAAGAATGCAAACAGGAGCAGCGTGCACCCCAAGAGCAACCCAGGGATTTGAGATTGCCTTTTTGCCTCTCTCCTTTCTCCTGCTGCAGCTTGGACAAGTAGCCTGTGCTCTTCCCGCGTTTGCTGCCCAAGCAGGGGAGAAGAGAGCCAGAAGGGGTGGGGTGGGAGGAGAGCTGCTTGTTCAGCAGGCCCTTTAAGAGTGGGAAGGGCACACAGACTCTCTCCTTTCTCCTACTGCAACCAGAACAAGTCGCTTGCGCTCTCCCCACATTTGCAGAGCAGAACTCTGTGCTGGGACGACGGTGCGCGTGCCCGCAGAGAGGGCTCGGAATGTCCGATCCGGCACGCATGCCATAGGTTCGCCACCACGGGCATATGGTATTAATTAACTCAGCAAAAAGGGGAAAAGGAGCAGGTGACTTGGGAGACCATACAGATGTATTTTGAAAGTCACATTTTGCAAAAACAGTTTTGAGCGAGCGGCAAAACGGACCGTGCTAAAAAAAACAGAGTTTGTATTTTCTGCCCTGCTCTTTCTCATGGTGGAGGGACGCTCCCCCCTTAGGCAAACAACCCCACCAAACTCAAGCAAGTCTCACCAGCACCACCCCCCACTTCTCCAACCAATATGGCGCTGCGCTGCACCCCCCCCCCAAATGGGGAAAAAATCCAAGGCGCAGGGGATCTCACGCAAGCCACACTGTTGCACTCAACCCCAGGCTAGGGGCAAAAATAGGAAAAAACACCAAGGAGGAGGAGGCACTGCACGGGTGCTGAGCGGAGAGAGACTCGCTAGCCGCCACACAGACTCAACTTTAAAACTTTAAAAGCAGAACACATACTCCCGCAGAGGCGAGCGGGCACACCCCCCTCAGCAGAAGAGCGAAAGCCTCCTTTGGCTCCCCCCCACAGAAACTGCCCCCCACAGACTCTGCTTCCCCCACACACACACAGGGGGAAAATTATAGAGGTTCTTGGGGGTTCTTGCAAGAAGGGCCCCTTAAGCTACGCTGAAAGTTTGGACCTCTACCCCCAAAAATGCCCCCCAAGCTGCGGAAAGCTGCGAGTGTGCACACACACACACACACACCCCCCACAGGGATCTCTCTCACACACAAACTCTTTCCCCAGGCCGCGCAGCAGCTGGCCTCACGCACTCAACTGTGACTGATTGGCCAGGAGAAGATCCAGCTTGGCCACCATTGACCCCGGGAGAATGCTGCTTACTAAGTGACGGTTATGCCGCTGCTTCGGAGCACCCGGATTCGCTGAATTTATCCAGCGATTGCGCTGAATTTGCCGAATTCGGCGAGTCGTTTTCCCGCCTTTTTTGAGTTCGGTTGCATCCGAACTGAAAACCCCCAAATCAGGGAAAATTCGGCTGTTTTTTCGGTTCAGATGAACCGAATCGACAGCCCTACCTCTGTATGCATACCAGTGGAGGGGAGAGGGTTGAGAGCTAAATGTCAATAAATATATTAATTTGTAACATTTTTTGTTTTCTGTATGTATTCACATCCTTGTACGTCACTTCATCCATCCGATGAGCTAGGCTTAGTCCTCAAAAGCATATACTACAATACATGCATTAGCTTTTTGTCCCAAGACACCTTTTTCGTGTTGTTGCAGTATTACACTATTATTCCACTGGTATTTAGTTGGAAGTAAAACCCAATGAGCCCAAGAGGACTTATTTCCAAAGTATGTTTGTGATTACGGTCTCAGTCATATATCCTTAGTCTTATACCCTCATTTGGAATTGTTACCTAACTTCTTCCATAAACTTTCTTTGAAGTAAATGCAGTTAGGATTTCTGTGAGAAGAGATTTTAAAGCTGATTATATTTTAATACTGTTTGCAAAGCCTATTTTTCATTTTTGAAGTGTGCTACATCTTGCATACTATCAAGCCATTCCATTTACAGGAAAAGTAATCTATGGAATATGTTCAAAGATGTGTTGAGGTGATATATGAACTGCTAACAATTGCAGCACTTCAGCTGAGTGGGTGGGCTAATGACTGAATCTCTATTTAATAGTTACAAACGCGCTACACCATTAAACCGAAACACATCCAAAGAGACATGTGCTAGAGAAATGCAGAGGGTTTTTTAAATGCAGTTTGGGGGAGTGATTTAATTAATATTTATGTTCAATTTGATTGTGTTGTAATTTTCGCAGCTGCTCTAATGGCAAGCAAGCTCGTCAATCATTTTGGCTCTCAAAGCCCCATCAAACTCACTGTAATGCATAAAGATGTGTATTAAAATTGGTTCTGCTTCCTGATCATAATACACAGCTGTAGCTGCCTGTAACAACACCCAGTAGTATGGATCAATAGAGCTACAATGGCTTTAATGCAAACCAAGTGGGCTAGTCCATCCTTTTATACCTTCTCTTAGTTGCAATCTCTTTATAACAGCTTTATAAATTTTTGGAGAAGTGAATTTGTGCTTATGTAGAATACGTTTTGATGACTGAAAGAATCTTAGGAATACCAATTGTTTTTAGGTCTCTCTCTCCCTCCCCGGAAAAGTAACCATTCTGCTTATTTTCATATTCTATAATAGTTCCATACATGTCACTACCACTGCTGCAGCTGGTTAGAACAGCTGTTGCAACCACAACATTAGCATTAGGACGCCATTTATATAAATAGCAATGATAACCGTTCAACACATGTTACTAAATTATTACTATTAGCTAGCATAATAGCTAGGTCTAAATCAGGGAGTCTTCAAACTTTAAAATATACATATGAACTGGGCAGAACCTCTTTTAGAATGGTTGTTGCTGTAGATGACAGTGCTATCAAAAGTGGCATCTCAAGTGTGGTATTCTTGCTCCCTCTATGACACAAATTGCTAGCAAGCTGGTATTCAGCTTGCTGTGAAAAGATCCTCAGGTCAACGTGGGCTTATTTACAATCTGTGATCATGAGAAATTACTCAGATAATCACTTTTGGCAGTGACGGGCCAAAAAGATGGTGCAAATCACCTTGCATCCCTATTGAATTCAGTGAGACTATCTGAGTGATCCTATGCATAGTTGGGAATGCTCACTAGATGGCACACAGCCTATATCTGGTCATGCCAAATTTCTTTGCAGATTTAGAGTACAGCATAAGTGGGTGGGAGGAGATAGCTGAACCCTTTCCTATCTGTACTCCCTTCACCCAGAACTACTTCCCAGCATTGTTGTTTTTTAATTCTTAGAACCACACAGAGAGAAAAATAACTGTGAAGAAGTGGTTCCAGGGAGGGGGACAATATAATCTGGAAAGATTTCTACTACCCCAACTCACCTATCTTTAATCATGGGAATTGATGATCTAGTTTGGAGAAAGGTTTGTTACTGTCCAGTCTAATTTGTCCCTACGCCCAGTGATTTTATTAGCTTTATAGTTGACTAAATCTCTAGTTCAAGTTCACTTATTTTAGGATTGTTGTTGCAAGTCAAAGTTGCATCGAACAACCAGCATAGTGTAGTGCTTCCAGTGTCAGACTAGAATCTGAGAGAGCCAGGTTTGAATCTCCACACTGCCATGGAAGCTCATTCAGTGGCCTTGGGTCAGTTATTCAGTCCCTGAACCTAGCCTGCCTCACAGGGTTGTAGGTTCTGAGGATAAACTGGGGAAGGAAGCAGCAATATGTTGTCAACTGCCTTGAGATAAAAGTTGGCTATAATTGTAATCAGACGCCTCCTCTCACTAAGGGGTGCCATGTTGGCACAGAGGCCAAAGACTGACACCAGAGCAGGGCACAGCTCCCACAAAATGAATGTCCCTCAGAGTCTTGGGATCCATTTTGGTTGTGTTCAAGCCTGAGCAGGAAGGAGGATGGCAGTTAACCTTTTCCCCTGGCCTGAAATGGTGCTTGGCTTAACAATGGGTTAAACCCCATTGCGTCACCCTAAGGTGATTTAATCAGTGCTCTGAGCAGACCATTACTCACCCTACCTGCATCCATCCCAGCAATCGATCAGTATTCAGGAGAATAGCCCAGGCATTCTCTTGGGTGCTGACAACTCATCAAGCCTCTCCTGTCTTATTGTTGGAGCCCGGGAAAAGCAATCAATTATTTGTCTTTGGTTTTCCTGCCAGTTTACCTCATACTGCCTCAGGACCCATTTTGGGGTATAAATATTGGTCCTTTGGCCATTCATAGTGTGTGTGTTCTGGATCTGTAGTGTGTGGGTTCTTTCCTTTGCTCCTGGAAACGCTGGTCATTTTCCTCTTCAGCGCTGCTTTCCCTGGACGTCCATTCAGGAATGCTAACTATTACCCATCCCTGAAACCCTATCCAACTTCCTCTCTTTTCTCTTAGTCAGCTCTTGTATGTTTTGTGTGTGTTCTATTCATTGTTTAAAATATATTTCTTGAATTACTATTTTTATTCTTTAATAAAGCCAATTTTAATTATACAACTGCCTGTTCATTTGAGAGTTTTCACCCAGGACTATCCTGGTATACATAAGTTACTGATCAAGGTTACCCCCTCTCACTCTCTATCTCCAGCTAATTCTCTGCAACCAATGTGGAGACTGCCTACTTAGGGTAACATAAATATCTAAATGAATCTGATGTTCTTTACAAGTCTTATAAATGCTACCAATGAATAGTCAGATGAATACTTATTTTGTTTCTGTCATAGATTTCTGAAGGTTTCCCACTGAGTACATGAAACTGAAATGAAATTAATATAAATCTTGTATTATAAGTGTCAGTATTAAGATATAAAGATGCTTGTTAATAAAAAGTAATGTCTAAGGTGATGCTTGATATAAACACCCTTATAGAACTTGGCTATACATGGCCAACATACAGACTTGGATATGTGGATACAAGTTAGAGACTTTCTGGAAAACTTAGCAGAACATTTATTTTATGGTCCCTACAGTGTTTATCAAAAGCAGCATTGGTGCCAGATGTTATGATGAAGTTAGATTTGTAATATCCCCTTTGGAAGCTCAGATAGCCGCTCTGAAGCTAAAATGCAACATGCTTTTAACCTTCCAGAATCCCATTGACTTTACAGAACTAAATGTCCTTTCTTCTGGCTTGAAAGCTATAAAGCAAAATAATGTTTTTTGGCTTGTGAACGAGACTGTTGAGATCTTAAAATAAAACATGTGGGGCAGGTTTTAAGATAGAGCCACCAAATTTGCAGTATAGCTTCAAGAGACTCTCCTTAGAAGAACCCCCAAGTTTGGTAAAGATTGGTTCAGGAGGTCCAATATACCTAGGAGAATGTCAAACCAGTGTGGTCCATTCCAGGCTATCACAACTAAACAGTTATCTTCCCCTTGAAGAGACTGGAAATAGCACTTGAAGGAAACTTACTTGAGCACTGGAGTGTTATATAGTTCATATCCCATTCCTCCAAATAAAGATGTCACACAGGCAAATGTGTTCAGCTGGGATTTCTTTATTAAAAACTGGTATGAACCTTATTAAAATCCAGCATCAAGTGTGGGCTGGATATTCTATCTACCAGGCTGCCACAGGCATGCCAGGGTTATGAGCAATCCCACCTTGGTTTCAAGTGTGAAGAAGCTTTGATCCACCTGTAACTTTCCCAAGCCCTATGTACAGTGGTTGTTCAGATCAGGTGTTACACCACCACCTACTGGGGAGCCAGCGTGGGGTAGTGGTTAAGAGTGGTGGACTCTAGTCTGGAGAACCAGGTTTGATTCCCCACTCCTTCACATGAAGCCTGCTGGGTGACCTTGGGCTAATCACAATTCTCTTAGTACTCTCTCGGCCCCAGCTACATCACAAGGTGCCTGTTGTGTGGAGTGGAAGGAAAGGTGATTGTAAGCTGCTTTGAGACTCCTTAAAGGTAAAGAAAAGTGGAGTATAAAAACCAACGCTGCTTCTTCTACTCTCCTTGCTGGCAAACACCAGGTTTCAAACTAGTGAAGCCCAAGCCCTAATGCCTCCCTTTCTGCAACTCCTGTCACTGGTAAGCCACAAGAGACTGATTTGGGAAGTGGCCCAAATTGTGATGTGTCAGTGTATCCACCAAACAGCCCATTCCTGACCTGAAAGGACAAAAGCCCTTTGGAGGCCAGGAAAAGGCTGTGCTGGCATAAGTGGCTTGGTCGCCGGTGGCCATGCCACTTATGCCATCCAGGTTGGCACGGACAGTGGGGGGGGGACCCGATGCCGGTCTCCTGGCACTGTCTTGGCAGCGCCACCCAGGGACGCCGACTGGGCCTTCCACCGGCATCCCATCGGCACAAAGCCCCATGCCAGCATCCCAGGGGGTGTTACTAGGGCGTGCTGGGGGGGTGTGGAGCTGCCAGTAGGCGGCTTCCTGTCCCTTTTCACCCCAGGTACGCCAACAGGGAGAACAGCGTTGCTGTGCCAGCTTTTTGCTGGTGCAGCCTCGCTGTTCTCAATGGGGCAACGCCTTAAATTGTTGTTGCCAGAATTTGTGAAATGGAAGTGAAGAAAAACACCACGTCACTGTGATTTCTAAGGTTTTTCGTTGAAATCAGCTCTTCTCAGCATCACTTATGAAAATAGCCTTGGGGGTCCGGCAATGATCTTTGTGGAAGGCATTTTTAAAAAATGTTACTTTGAATTAATGAGTGGGATTTCCAAGTTAGTGTTCTTCAGTTCTTGTGTCAGCATTCTGTAAATCTAACTCAAATCAATGGGAGTTTTGGAAGAGTCTGTTATATTGAAATAGTACTAAGACTGGCCTATGGAATAGAGTTGATATACAATAAATTTCTTAGCTGCTATATACAAAGAGTTTCACCTCTGACATTAATCTAATTTTTCTTTGGAAAGCAAAATAGCATCTGTAACCACTAAAGCTTGTTTGTCCATTCTTTTTGTAAAAAATTGGCAAAACAGATGCGCTTAACATTTTGGAATGATAAATCTCGGCATGTGTGCTATCCCATTAGTATTATTATTTTCATTGGAGTGCTTGGCCTGCAGCCGGGAGATAAGATAGTTGCCAGAACATATATATCACACCCCTTAAAGATTGTGAGCTTAACAGTTTCCTGATTTAAGAAGCAGTCTATTTTCACAAATGTGTGTTGCAATAGTCACTTCCTCCTTTCTGAAATTGTGCTGGTGTATATATAGCTAAGGTCTAGGACAGACATAATAACTTATTATGATTGTTAAGCTCAAACATTCATGTTGGATTTTGATTTAGTTAATAGTTAATATGTTTTCTGTCTCCCCGACAATGAACAGCAGTAGTGGCAGTTAGACTACAACTGCTATACCAAGCCGAAATATTAGATTATTAGCAGATAAAAAATTTCTTGTTGAAGAGTAGATGGTGAAGTATGTTTTCAAATGTCATGGTTTTTCTAAAAGCTTACATTATCCCATCAGATAATGCACAATGTGGAGCTTAATTCATGATAGTTTACTAACCTGATGAACAGGTGCTGGCTAAAACTTTTTTTCTGAGCCAAATGATCATACTACTTTAATATTTTTTATAAAAAATCCCCATATGAGTTGATCCCTAGGCTACTTTCATAAATGGTACTTAGAATTAATATGAATGATAGTCTTCAATATGATGCCATTGCTTAGAAACAAGAAACAGGTCTTTGTTGCAGCAGCATTTAAGTGTTTGGGATGGAATATACAGATAGGAAGTGAATTTAGAATTGGCCATAGGCCATAATAAATAGTCCAAATCATACAGGTACATGCTTTGAAAATACAGAGAAAAAATACAAACATCATCATTGGCTAAAGTTCAGCAGGAAATAAACTGTCATTGCATACACAGGCACTTTACAATCAGTTATGTATGCATCCAAAAAATGCTGATGACTTCTGGCTGCAGCTAACACAAAACCAGTCCCTGATGTGGTGTTTACAGTGTGCTGTTGTCTCGAATGTGTTTGATTTACAGAGCTGTTATGCCATATTGCTTTAACTTAAAGACCCAACAGTGTTGTAACGAACACCTTAACCTCTGAGAAATGATATCCGCTTGGAATTGTATTGTTGAAAAATAGTTGTCGATAGTTTTTTCCCTATTGTACTTTGCAAGATAACATATTGTGTCCATGTGTTTTCTGTTCATTCTGTGCAACTTCCTTCTTACGATTACATGGAGCAGGCACTACTTTTCTGAAGTTCTCCAGTTTTGAGGTGTATAAGGTTGCCAATCTCCAGGTACTAGCTGGAGATCTCCTGCTATTACAACTGATCTCCGGCCGTTAGAGATCAGTTCACCTGGGGAAAATAGCCACTTTGCCAATTGGACTCTACAGCACTGAAGTCCCTCCCCTCCCCTCCCCAAACCCTGCCCTCCTCATGCTCCACCCAATAACCTCCCGCTGGTGGAGAAGAAGGACCTTGCTGCAACTCTAGAGGTGTAGCTTTCTTTGTACTGGCAGCAACTTTCAAGATGGAGTCTTGTGCTCTGTGGAAGTAATTGTACATTCCCTTTGTTCATTGGGGAAAAATGAGAATCCCTTTTTTTGTAATGTTCCTTAGTGCCATGGCCAGGTAGGAGCACTTTCCAAAGAAGAGTGGGTTTCAAAAAAACTGCAAAAAAACCCCAGACTTTCAGCCAGCTCACTCAACCCAAATGTTAGCTTGCAGGAGATAGACTCAAGCAACACATATTTACTAGATGTAAGGTGCAGCGAGGGCCTGTTAGAAATGATGAGAAGCCAAAGCAACTCCAGGAAATAAGTTGGCCATGAGGTCTGATCTGTCAGAGGAGGGGGGCACCACAATTTGTGTTGACTTTCCCTTCTCATCACGGCCTACCAATTTGCCCTTCCTGCGGATCTCCTCTCTAACAGGAAGAACATTCTGGGGAGCTCAGTGAGCTGTCGTAGGAAGGGAATAGCCAGGAAAGTTCCATTCTGCTGGAATTTCCCAACTCATTGCTGGCTACCCTACTCCCCCCCCCAAACTTGGCATATTCTACCAGGAACCAAGCAGCCATAAATGGGGCGGGGGGATAGGCTCCTAAACAGAATGGTTGCATAAAAGTATATTTTAACATGATTTTTATTGATTTGTAATGGTGTTTTTATGCAATTATTTTGTTTTATAGGACTGTTTTGATCATTGCAAGTCACACAGGATAGAGACAGAATATAAACAAAGCTTTGGGTCAGCAGAATTTTGTTGGAGGGAACTGACTTTTGGCTCCAACCCAAAATGTTTATGGATGCCAACTCTAATGTTACCATGTGAACGAGCGAACTCTCCAGTTGATCAAACGGAATCTTCTGGCTGTATGCTGGTGTATTTGGAATTAGCACTGAACCAAACTGGGAGGTCCTGTTTCATGAAATATTTTGCCCTCTGTAAAACGGGTTCACATGATAAGAGAGGCAAAAAAATGGCACCAATTTGCAACAAGGAACTGTGGGACAATGCACACATGATCCTTTCCCTGTTCTTGGCAAAGCAGCTGGCCAGGAGTGTGAGAAGGGATTGCTGTGTGCATTGTTTGGCAAGAAAACCCATTTTCCCCCTAAGAGTTGGCTTGCCTTTCAGTGGGAACCTCATGCTCTCAAATGGAAACTTTTGTGCCAAGAATCGAATCTCTCAGTTCAACTTGCTACAATGGTATGGTCTCAAAAGACAAGGGGAATAAGTAATGTTTTTACTCCAAGAGGCATTCTCGTGTTTCCTGTCAAAGCTCTGTTATCAGAGGCGGGCACAAAGTAGACTGAGTCAGAATCCACAGGTGAACCCCCAGCCAATTTCTAGTGGGCAAGAATGTATACTTACTTAAACAGAGAATAGTTATAGCATCACCATTAAGAGATTCTTGCTTTGTAAATTTTAAATACATGGGGAGGCTGTGGGGATTGAAGCACTTAGATGAACGAATTGCAAAGAACTATTGTATAACAATGGTCTTTCCATCTGCAGTGTGTGCTTTCTGTTTTATGGTACGGATAAAATAATAGTATCTACTGGGATCTATAATTCACTAGTCAACATGACCAAGTATTTTTGTAATAGAGGTTGGATTTAGTGACCTTCAAAGTTCATCAAGTGAATGAATCCTGATTTCTAATCCCTCCTAGATCAGTTATTCTCTTTAGGATTTGTATGGAAATCACCTGGAGCCCTTTAGAAAAAATAACCATGAATTACGAGCATTAAAAAAAACTATACAAAAGGTATTTTCAGTGGGAATTTTTCCCACTCTTTAAAGGTCAGTTGTCACTGCCAATCATGTAAATAAAAGGTCAACAGGCAAGCAACCTTTGAAGGAAGTAAAAGCACAACAATTAATGCAAATGCACTGTTAAAACAGACAGACATCAGCATAAGAAGCCTGCTATGATAAAAACCAGGGTTGCCAACCTCCAGGTGGTGGCTGGAGATCTTCTGCTATTACAACCGACCTCCAGCCGACAGAGATACAACAGATCTCCCACCATTACAATCGATCTCCAGCCCTGGAGAAAATGGCTGCTTTGGAGGGTGGACTCTATGGCAATGTACTCTGCTGAGGCTCCTAATCTTCCCAAACCCTGCTTTCTATAATCTCCACCCCAAAATCTCCTGGGATTTTCCAACCCAGAGCGGGCAACCCTACTAAAAACACACCATCTAAAATGGGGTGGGATATAGCACAGGATAATACACTCTCACTTCAAACAACCTACAGAATTTGTAAATGGAAGTTTCTGCAAATATAAATGCCCACAACTGAGGGAGCCAAGGCACAGGCTATAGAAGAAGGCAAGATTGTTGGCTCACTGTTGAAAATGTGTTTTCAGATTTGACTGAAGGGTACTGTTGGTCCTGGCACATGACCATACACCTTCCACCTAGCCTACCCCTCCCCTAAATTGTGGAGGTTCTGATCTCTTGAGAAAGTGTATAGGATACTTTTGGAAGGAAGGAAAACTTGAACAGAAGCTGTACTAATTTTTCCCAATGCATACCTGGATAGCCTCATATCCTTCAGTCCCGTCCCCCTTTAAAAAATCTCTGTGTAAATTTACACCAGCAATGTGAGCTCTGCATATGCCTATGAGAAGTGCTTCCTGAAGTACTTTTATGGTAAAAGATTAAAGTTGCCTGGATAATAGTGGTGTATAATGCTTAGAGTGAAATACTAGGATCTAAAAGGCCCAGGTTTGAATCTGAAACAAGAGATGGGGGCGAAGGACTGGTAACCCATTCTACTCAGCCAGAGGCTTGGCTCTCTTTTACTTTCTCTCTCTCTCCTCTCATATAACTCTTCCCATGCATGTCCTTCTGAACACAACAGTTGGACTGTATTATGCTTGAGTACCCTTTCAAGTTCTGTACCCCTATATTTCCCTCAATAAATTCTGAGCCTTGCTTTGGAAAAGATCTGGTCGTTTCATGATTACTGATGGCCTATTAGAGGCACTTTGAGCTTGCTTGCCTACTATCCAGGTGAAGATCCCCAAATCACATGTTCTGCTCCCCAATTGGAAAGTGTGTCAGTTTTCCAAATTCACCAGGCTGTGGAAGCAGGAAGTGGTTTCCCCATGACGCTGCACTTAATTCCCCCAAATCGAAGCTAGAGAGTCCACACATGTCTAAGAATACATGTGAAAGGGATCACACACCTGTTCTTCTCGAAGAGAGCTGATGGGGCTGTGGCTCAGTGGTAGAGCATCTACTTGGCGTGCCGAGGGTCCCAGGTTCAATCCCTGGCATCTTCTGTTCAAGGGGTTAGGGAGGTAGGTGATGTGAAAGACCCCTGCCTGAGACCCTGGAGAGCCACTGCCGGTCTGAGAAGACAATGCTGACTTTGATGGACCAAGGGTCTGATTCAGTATAAGGCAGCTTTCATGTGTTCATGGGACCAGCCAACTCCTCATGGTAGCCAATTAAAGAGGGTGATCAGATGGATCAGGGCTGAAAATGTGTGGGTCAAATTTCAAATAGCTGGTAAGAAATAGATTAGGGGGAGGCAGCTTAGAGCTGTACATAGCCCCATTCAGCAGATTTTTTGATCTGTTACTCTAGAGCCACATTCAGAATTGGATGTAAAGACAGAAAGTTATACTCAGTAGTTAGAATTTTTTTTTAATGAAGTTGAATGGATGTTTTAAATTAGACCAGTCTTGATTTGGCCTGTGATCCATTCACCATCTTTAGTTATATATTTCGTTATTATAGTTATATAACTATTAGGAAGAGGGGCCGTGACTCAGCGGTAGAGCATCTGCTTGGCATGCAGAAGGTCCCAGGTTCAGTCCCCAGCATCTCCACTTAAAGGGACTAGGCAAGTAGGTGATGTGGAAGACCGCTGCCTGAGACCCTGGAGAGCAAATGCCGGTCTGAGTGGACAATACTGACTTTGATGGACCCAGGGTCTGATTCAGTAGAAGGCATCTTCATGTGTACTATCTAAATGATTTGCTAATACTGTTTGATTAGCTATTCATACTTGGAAATCGTTAGTCAATCAATTATTAGCAAAAATAAAGTTACAGAAAGTCAGAAATATTAATGATATATGGTGTGATCCTGCTCTATCTTGGGATGGTTTCTACCCTTGGAAAAAGAACAGAGATGGTTTTAGGTCTGCCTAAAAAGGTGGGACAGCTTCCCACCCATCCCACCTTGCTTCAAGCATTGGGCATAATTCTTACCATTCCTTTAATTTCTAAAGCTGATTTGACATTGTTTTGTAAGCTGCATTCCATTAGATAAAATGGTAGATGACTGTGCTTGAATACTGGAAAACTGAAAGCAGAGGTCATCGAATAAATGCTGTTTACATTTTGAAGATTCTCTGTGGGAGTGTTTTTGGACCCAGCCTTGCTGTTAGAGAAGAAGGTTGGTGACTTCTTTCATCTACAACTTCTACATAATCAGTTTCCTTTCTGAATTCGGCTACACTGGCCTCATTGATCACACTACCACAATCTCAGTGCTAGATTACTGTAAAAAGTTTTGTGTGGGGCTGTCCTTGAAAACAACCTGGAAAGAAGCACAAAATATGGCTGTCAATCTTTCAAATGAGGAAAGACAGTGTGAATAAGCAACATCTGTTTGAAAAGAAAAAAAATCCTTCCTTGGTTGCCTATTTGTTTGTTGTTTGGTCATTAGTCCTTCTGACCTAGGACCCACAAAGCTGAAGGACTGTCTCTCCCGGCTGAAACCAGCAGCTCTTAATAGCTTCTCTTGTCAGCTCTTAGTAGCTTCTCATTGGACTGTTCATTGTCCCCAATCTAATCTTGGGACTTTTCAGTCATGGCACCAGTCCCTTGGAATAATTTGCTGGAGAAAGTTTGGAGCTACTTACATTACTGGCTCTGAGGAGATAATGCAAAAACATTTTGTTTCAGAAGACCTTGCAAGCACTAAAGCTCTGCGTTGCTGTGGGTTGGTCAGGTGATAGAAATAGAATGCTGGGCCAGCCTGGGATGATGAAATTCCCAGATATAAAGGGGAACAAGTTTTTCTAGCTGCACAATTAACTTCTTGGAGTTCTATATCCAAGATTCGGCATTTTATGATTTTATAAATTGATGCTTCAGAAGCCAGCGCAAGAAAGTCTAAAGAGATTCCCAACTGAACCTAACCCTCCCAGGTCCTACACTAATCAGCATTACAAGGCATTACAAGATACACTCACTCCAATGCAAGGTGATAAAAACTTGTGTTTCTACTTTGTTTTATTGGGTTCTACTTTTTATTGGTTTCTACTTTGTTTTATTGGATCACATCCCATTCCATCTTGATGTTCCTAGATTTTTTTGCTAGAGGCAATACTTTGATTCATGATAAGATTATAGGTATGCACAGTCTTAATGTAGAGTGAATAGTCCCATTCTCTAACCCTGTGTCTGGGAGGAGGACACCATATGATTGTAATTACAGAAATATTGCAAAATAAGCCGCTGTGATGCAAAATCAGATGTTGCATTAATCTTTCCAGCCAAATACTTAAATTGTATGCTGTAAAGGGATTAGTGCTATAAGCAAGATGATTTGCAAGACTGAACTTTGAGAAAGGTCATTTATGAACTTATTTGTTCCATCATAAATAAAACAAAACTATTCATGCAATACTTAGATGCAAGCATTGTATTTTAGTTGCTGCTAACTAAGGAAAGATTCCATCGGATTTGGGGTGCTATTTTTAAAAAAATAGATATACCTGTCACTTTTCAGAATATCTGCTTCATTTATTAAAATATTCAGGATAGGCACAATCCAGCACAAGTATATTTAAATCCATCTGATTTTACTGGGGCAATGAAACCATGTCTCAACGTCCCTCAATCTTAGATTTCAATGACTTTTCTTAATTTTGACCACATGAGACCCATTGTATTAATTTTAATCCACCATGTTTTAAATGTGTGCTTTTAATATAAGAAATGGTACAAGCAAAATTAATGAACATGGAGACAAATGTGTACTCGTTTACTGATTTCTGCTGTTATAAGAGAAGTTTGACCTACCTTAATCCTTTGAGGAAAATGAAATACTTTCCCCGGATCTTCAGTAATTTTTGGATTGATCATTCCCCCCCCCTTTGTTGTAGACTGAAGCTGAATTAGGGATTCAGTTTGGCTTTTTCTACTTCCTGTCGATGCTCCCAGTGAGGGTCTGCTAATATGAGCTGCCCTGTTAAAATCTATCTGGCATATAGCCAGAGATGAAATGTACCAGAACTGAAGGAAATTCATCCTGCTGTAGCAAAAAGATGAGCAGTCCTGCTGATGCAGTTGTAGAAACATTCATCTATCAAACAGTGCAGTTGGAACTATCAACATTATATTCTAATCAGATGGTTGATGAGTGATTCTAAAGTAAAGAAGTCCCAATTGTCATCTCTGGCAAATGTGTCTTTGTGGAATTTATTACAAAGCTTTTCAGTTGCACAATTTTTAGGAGAATTGTTGAATAAGGCCTCTTAGGTATGAATTGTCTTTCTGTCTTAAGGGTTTATTCTTGTATTATAAAATTGCGAGGCACAAAAATCTCCATCTTGTAGAATGTATCATTAGCATATTGTACAACTGTCAATATATTTTGCATGCCATTTGACCAAGCAGCTATTTCTCTCTGAATAGTTTTCATAGTTTAAGTCATGGTATGTTACTGTATAAGCCAAAAAGAATGAAGAACCCTTTCACTTGCATTTCTCTGGTGTCTTCACACAGTATACAAGTTGAAAACATAAGCAACACACAGAGTTCAACATGAATAAAATAAATTCTTCTTTACTTCTATCTTCCAAGCCAGAGGTTCCCAAACTGGAGCACTGGGTGCTCCGTGAAACGTCTCCTAGTCCTCTATGAAGAGATTGGAAAGAAAAAAATACCACTATTATTCGGTTTAGTATACTGGTGCTAGGCGAAAATTAGTGCTCCTTGACGAATTTTTCTCCTGAAAAGTGCTCCATGACTCAAAAAGTCTGGGAACCTCTGCTCTAAGCCATTAGAGCAAAATAACATGTACCTTTTAAAGTTAGATGACCTTTCAAGAAAAAAAGGCCCCATCCTGGATACAGCATAGGATGGGGTAAGGGGGTGTTATAAAAACCTTGCCAGTGTTGGGGACAAGAAGCAATTTATGAGTATGTTAGTATATGTACATAGATACATTGGCTTGATGCCTTGTTATTAAACAAAATGTGTTGTGGTATTAGTTTTGATAAAGCCTGGCCAATAGGAATCTTTTTTCCATTTAGTGTGGAGTGGCTTTAAATGCTGGAAATAAGCCTGCTGGCCAGCCCCCAGAGCCGTGCAGATGAGAAAAACATGCAGGAAATTCTCTTGTTTACACATGTGTCTGTAACACTGAGAAGCAAGAGCTGCTCCGCTAACCCACCGGGTAAGGGTCTTTTAGTGTGTGCTGTCTATTCTGTTTTAATATCTTTTAAGAAATTGCATTGTTGGTTGATTGCATGTGGGATGAAGGGGGATATATAGGAAAGTGTAGTAAATCTGACAGAGAACATTTTGAGTATGTTTTTAAACTATATTTCATGTCTCCTCCACTTCTTATTTATCCTTCTGACATTACTCTGCATTTTTCTACTCTTTTAAAAGCATGCTCATTTACTCAGCATTTCTTTTATGTACCTTGCAAACTTTGGGTTTTTTTTTTTCATGCTTTCAGTAGTAAGTACACATTTGTGCTTTTTTCCTCTAAAGGTCTTCTGCTTTTCTTAACATATTTATAAATATATTTTAAACACTGAGGGTTGTTTTTGTCTTAAGTAGCAAAAGGCTTCAGTACATAGACCACTTTCCCACCTTTTTGAAGGATTATTAGTATTTTGAGCTCCAGGGACTCTGGTACCACTGTTGGAGGAAACAGTGAGACTTAGTTTATGGTATAAAGCGTGTAGTACATAATAACTGTAAACCGACTTCCTCTTTAAAAATTAATGTCGACAGGGGCTCTGACCTAAATAATAAAAGAAATACAGGCTATTTCTGTGTGGGTGGGTGCTTTCCAAAGTGGACTTTTTCTACAGCCTGTTTCCCAATCTCTGAAAAGCACAAACCAATCCTTACTAGAACGAATAGGGGAATGCTTTTGGACTACTATTATTCGCTAGTAACAAATTTATGGACCAGTACAAATACAAGATACTTCCTGAAAGTTTTCAACAGCCCTGCCCGCACTGAAAAAAGAGCCCGTCCTAATGTAGAGTGACATGATCATACTGTTCAATAGTGGGCATGACTAGGAATTCATCTGTTTGAGGCATAGTCTTACATTTTACTGTCAATACAGATTCAAAGTCGGTTAAACTTTTCTGAGCCCAGGCCCACTTTTATTCCAAAAGCTAAGGGTGATAAATAATGATTTATTTCTACTCATTTATATTAACATGCAACGCTAAAAAGCCCTCACTAATAAACCCTGAAACATAACCACAACCATTCCCCAAACTCAACTGCCCTTTTTTATGATATTGCATTGCTTTTTGAATCAGCAAGCTTGCAGGGAAAAGGTATAGCAGCTGAAAAGAACGCACACTCTACTGAGTCCTTGAAGAAGGCAATTGTCCAGGAACAGGGCCTTCCCTGGATCCAACTGCCACGATGACCCCAGAGCCTCCATCCTTACTGGACCGAGAGGTGCTTCAGCACTGGGTCCTACGTGGTCTTTCTCTGAAATGTTTGTTGTT
The DNA here is from genome assembly GCF_029931775.1 of Euleptes europaea. Lineage (NCBI taxonomy): Eukaryota > Metazoa > Chordata > Lepidosauria > Squamata > Sphaerodactylidae > Euleptes > Euleptes europaea. Next base: position 62,312,232 of record NC_079319.1, read on the forward strand.
CAGAAAATATATTGGTTCCAACCATGGATTCTTAGGGTTGCCAGGTCCCTCTTCACCAATGGCAGGAGGTTTTTGCGACGGAGCCTGAGGAGCGCAGGGTTTGGGAGGGGAGGGACTTCAATGCCATAGAGTCCAATTGCCAAAGCAGCCATTTTCTCCAGGTAAACTGATCTCTATAGGGTGAAGATTAGTTGTAATAGCAGGAGATCTCCAGCTACTACCTGGAAGTCGGCAACCCTAGGCATTTAGGAGCAAGACTTCATTTACGAACTTAAGAGTGAGGGGGGTGACACTGAGGAGGAGGAACCACACACAAACCATGTTGGAGGATATTAGGCCACAGTTTTTATTGACTACAGCCACAGAAGCATTGGTGCAGCATGAGGATGGATCCCAATATTGGGCGACCTGCCTGCCACCCAATATGACTCCATCCTCACAGAACACCTGCTGGGGGGAAAACCATGGAGTGGCAAACCTGGGATCCATCTGTCCGCAAGCCCCATTTGACAGACCCCAAGCTGGGTGTGCCACTAAATGGCCTCACTGCAAGACCCCTCATGGGAGTCCCCAAAATGGGGGAGATGGCATGCAGGCATGCCCCCCCCCAATGGATTTGTCTCAGTGCCCAAACCGCCCAATAAGCTGTGACAAAAAAATAATCACTCCATGTAACAACCAAACAAGCTGTGTGAAGAGCGTGCAAGGCCTTGTGAAGAGAGGGCAATGCCTCGTCAGCAGCCCGTGTATATGCAGGAGGGGTGGACCTGCGCAGAAACCCTGGGACACAGGTCCGCCCTGCCCTCCTCCCCCTTCGGCTGTCCAAGCGGGAGGGTCATCCAGATGGCCCTGGCCCCGGCCTGGTGGAATAGTCTTCCTGGTGACATCAGGGCCCTGTGGGATCTTAAGGGGTTCCGCAGGGCCTGTAAAACGGAGCTATTCCGCCAGGCCTATAATTGAGGACAGCCACAAGAAGATCCATCTTTACTGGCTTCTCCATCCTGCTCCCACTCTTGAAATATGTGAGGGGCTGATCTGCTGATATTTATTATGCTGTGGCACCAGGTATATTTATGGCCATCTGAGTACAAATTATTTATTAAGATTATGGTTTTAATGGTGTTGATGATTTTATATATTGGATATATTTATGTTTTAAATCATTGTTACCTGCCCTGAGTCTGGCTCGCTCGGGACGAGGGAAGGCTATAAATTCGAATAATAATCATCCACAGCTGCAGCCCTACTAGGGTTGCCAACCTCCAGGTACTAGCTGGAGTTCTCCTGCTATTACAACTGACCTCCAGCTGATACAGATCAGTTCATCTGGAGAAAATGGCCGCTTTGGCAACTGGACTCTATGGCATTGAAGTCCCTCCCCAAACCCCACCCTCCTCAGGGTCCGCCCCTAAAAAACCCTGCCAGTGGCAAAGAGGGACCTGGCAACCCTAATCCCTACCAACATCCAGAAATTTGGCTCAGTCTTTTCTGGATTGTAAATTATTTTAAATGGATTTTAAACTGAGCTTACTATTAGACCACTGTAGTTGAGATTATCTTCTTTTTAAAGATGTAGTCTTTTATCTGTAATAGTTTTCATTTGTATCGCATTTCAGTCTTACAATTAACTGCTTTGAATTTCTTGTTGGTTATCCGGGCTGTGTGACGGTGGTCTTGGTATTTTCTTTCCTGACGTTTCACCAGCAGCTGTGGCAGGCATCTTCAGAGGAGTAACACTGAAGGACAGTGTCTCTGAAGATGCCTACCACAGCTGCTGGCAAAACAGCTGCTGGCAAAACATCAGGAAAGAAAATACCAAGACCACGGTCACACAGCCCGGATAACCTACAAGAACCTATGAACTCTGACTGTGAAAGCCTTCGACAATGCTTTGAATTTAACAAAATAATATTAAAAAGTTTAATCAAGTCACAACTAATTTATGTTTGTCTATGAATGTTGGGTTGCCAACTCTTGGTTGAGAAATCCCTTGAAACTGTGGAGTGGAGCCTGGGGAGGACAGAGTTTAGGGCGGTGAGAGTCCTCAGTGGGGTATAACAACAACTACTACAACATTTTATTTATATTCTGCCCTCACCCACGTAGGTGGGCTCAGGGCAGATCACAACAAAATACACAACAAAAGCAGATCAACAATGTTATACATAATAGAAACAGGACACATTAAATAAAAACACATATATAGCTTTAAAACAGTAGCACCTAAAATACCACTCTGTTGTATTAGATATAACTAGTTCATATTATTTAAAAAAAATAATGTATAGGGGGGTAAAACATATAGTTAATATACTTAAAACAAAACTTGGAGGGGGGAGCCTGGGGAATGTCCAGATAAGGACATTGCAGGGTGTAGCTTCGTAGTATTTCAGATGTCCAGTCCAGCTGATGGAATCAATATAGTCGTAATGATAAAGCCATTGCTGTTCTCAACCAAAGGCCTGGTGGAACATCTCCATCTTGCAGGCCCTTTGAACCTGCGAAAGGTCCATCAGGGCCTGAGTCTCCATAGAGTTCCATCATGCAGGGGCCATAGCTGAAAATGCATGGCCCTGGTCGAGGATAGCCAGATAGTCTTTGGGCCAGGGATCACCAGGAGATTATCTGAGGAGGAGCACAAGGCTCTTGGGAGGAGGTTGTCCCACAAATATGATGGTCCCAGACTAATTGGGGCTTTGAAGATATGATGAACCAATACCTTGAACCTGATCCAGAACTCAATCCAAAGTCAGTGCAGCTGGTGGCGCACAGGTTGAATGTGTACCCTCTGAGTCCCAGCTGTAGTAGTAGAGTAACCAAGTAACTGGGTCAGGTCAGTACACTCAACAACCTTTAAAAGCTGGAAAAAGTTTATTAATAGTAAAAAGTTCTAGAGTAAACATAGTTTACATAGTCATAAAGCACTCTAGCAAAGAAAATAATCAAATCTGGCTGGCTGCAGTATACTTACTAAGCTGTTTCATAGCTGCAGATCCTAAAGGCTATAAGAACATAGTTTCAGGCTTCAAAATAGCTTGCTGGAGTAGAAGCATTGCAAAGGAAAGTAGAATAGAATAGTGAAGCAGCAAGTGACCACCATGAGGCATAGCCTAACTTATGGTAAAGTGGGCTCAGGTCAGATGACCCACAATGCCCAATCAGAGTAGACTCTAGGAAGAAGTCTCTGGATGGTTCAAACTGGTCTGAGCTGGAATAGTGTTCTCAGGAGAAAAGGGTGATCTCATCCCCCTCCCAACTTCCCGCAGGTGTGTTGGTTCAACCAATTAAGATGGTACGAGCTGGTGACCTTGATGAGTCTGCCTGTTAGCGTAACAAGCTGCAGGTGCTGTTTGGTAGGACAGCGTGAACTAGGCCTCTGGGAACTACTGAAGCTAAATTTTAGGCACACAAAATGGAGAATAATACTGATGTCAAGAACAAAATGGTTCTTCTGCCTTCACACCCTCCAAGGAATTCCTGTTAGGGTCTGTGCAGCTGCATTCTCGATGGACTGTAATTTCCAGAGCAGCCTCAGGGAAAGCCCTGCGTAGAATGAGTTACCGCAGTCCAGTCTGGAATCCAGCCATAGAATCCACCCTTTAAAGCAGCTGTTTCCTCCAGGGGAACTGAATGCTGTGATTGGGAGATCTCCAAGCCTCACCAGGAGGTTGGCACCCTACGTGAATGCCACAAAGACAGCTTGTTTATCTGTTCATATGGTCCCTACAGCTTCACGTCTCCCCTCATGCATGGAACATGATGGAAAGCTTCCTGGTTTAAGGAACTTTCAATCCAATCCCAGTTTGTTTTGACATCTGAATGTAGGTGCTGGGGCTAAGCAGAGTTTGTTTCCTCCCCACAAACCAGGATTCTAAATCAAAATCCATTAAGTGTTTTAGTGTCCAGGAGGAGTTTGAATGGGAAATACAATGACATATTTTCCCATGATTTCCCAGGGGTATTGCAGAAGTGCAGTAAGAGGGAAATGCTATCATGTTTCCACTCTGTTTATCTGCTGTCTCAGTCATTTGACGAAGGAAACATTCATGGTGGTTTAAATACTGCAGAGAGGGTATAAAAAGCTGGCGTATATATTCTTAAAATAACATATTTTTGAAAAAATGGCTGTCTGTATTGATGAAGTTGCTGTATCACTCACATCTGTTTTACTTTCAGTTAATTCCTGCCTATTATCCTCTTCATTTCAGTATCTTTCTCACTTTCCCTTTTGAATAGAGCATAATAAACTGATATTGTGGCAGTACCACACACATGCATTACTTAAGTCTTCTACTTCTTCATGCCATCCCATTGACATTGGATTGTATTTTACAGATGTTCTTCTGGCAGAATTAGATGTTACCCCTGTCTTCTCATTCCTCCTGTGATCCATTAAAAGGCACTGCTGAGAGAAAGGGACCCACACAGACAAAAAGGCACATAGGTCAGGGAAGTACCAATAATTGGATAAGATTGGCCCTTTTCCTTCAACAGAATAGTGGGTCAATACTGTCTATTATGTTTTCTATTCAGAGACTGTCTTCTCTTTTCAGAAGGAGAACGTGTTAATCTGTTAACTGTAAAAATAACAGTCTGGTGGCATTTTAAAGACTAACAGAAATTAGAAATGCAATCAATAGGCTTAGAAAGGCATACCTCTTCTTAAAGGTAAAGGTCCCCTGTGCAAGCACGAGGTCATTCCTGACCCATGGGGTGACATCACATCCCGACGTTTACTAGGCAGACTTTGTTTGCAGGGTGGTTTGCCAGTGCCTTCCCCAGTCATCTTCCCTTTGCCCCCAGCAAGCTAGGTACTCATTTTACCGACCTCGGAAGGATGTAAGGCTGAGTTAACCTTGAGCCAGCTGCCTGAAACCAACTTCCGTCGGGATCTAACTCAGGTCATGAGCAGAGCTTGGACTGTAGTACTGCAGCTTACCACTCTGCGCCACGAGGCTCCTAACTCTACTTAGGATGACACTATTAGTATAGCATAAGTGTGATGAAAAATTTAATGGAGTAAATACATGAACAGATTATATGTCTAATACATAATACATAAAAGAAACATATACATACAGAAAGAATATAAATACATAAAAAGAAACAGGTATCAAGAAAAATATTCATTATTATTGGCTAAAATGCAGAAAGTGTCATCTGTGACATTCCATGTAATGCTCAAATATTAAAACAATAGTTCGGCAGTAATTGGTGATAACAAGGTTAGGAAGATTGTGTTAGATTAATACCTGTAGGAGGAGAAGAATCCATTATCCCAATTTACATAATAGACATCACAAACAGAATGTAATTTGCTAGTAAATTTTTATTCAGCAATTCCACACTGGAGTTTCCCTTTGAAGTTTCTTTGTTGAAAAATGATGACTTTCAGATCCACCACAGGGTATCTTAGGAGACACAAATGATCCTGCTGATTTTTAATGTTGCCATTTTTATGTCAGATGGCCATTTATTTGTTTTTTGCATAGAGACTGTCCTGTTCATACAAGAAAGGCTTTGTTGCATATATCACATTCAAGGATGACCAGGTAAATGAACCCCTGGTGACAGGGTTGATACTCGTTTCTGTGATAGTATTATTTACTTATTGGACTTAACATCACACTGAAAAACAATACCAGAACATTTTGAAATAGTATAATGATTAAGGCCAACAATCATAGCATTTGGACTGCAGCTACAGGGTTTTTTTTTGGGGGGGGGGGCGAGGGAATCCTTTTGGCAGAAAAAAGAGCAGGTGCAGGAACCTAGAGTAAGTGTCTGGTTTTGATCTGTGGAAGACACAGTAAGGGAAGGAGATATGAAAGATCGTAGAACTAGAGAGTTCATATGCAATTCGGAATGACCTTTTACGCACCATCCAAATCCTTCAGTGACTTTCTTTTACCTTCAGTGGCTTTCTTTTTACCTTTTATGCAGCATCCAAAGCCTTCAGTGACTTTCTTTTTACCTTTTGTGTAACCTTTAAACCACAGCTGGTGATGTAAGGCCATAGACATTTATGAAATCTCCCTCTCAACTAGCCTGTTCCCTCTCTCTCTCTCTATATATATATATAGATAGATATAGATATAGATATAGACATGCTCACTGGGTATTGCTTACCTGGGATTATTCAACGTTTGGTTGCTTATATAAAATGGCATTATCAATTTATATGTCCCCAAACTGGAGGCAACATCTGGAAATGTGTAAGATGAAAGAAGCAGATGTTGAGTTTCAAACGAATTTCTTCAACACTGACTCGGAGAGTCTAAAACAAGAAACCAGCTCTCTTGACCCAGTGATACACACTTGAAGCCAAAAGCCTGGTCCCGTGATTATTGATTCAGAAGAAAGAAAAAAACATTTGGCACTGTGGACTTACTCCCACATACCTGGGCTTAGGATGCAACCATATCTTCATAAATCTTTCATATGGCTCTACTTGCATTTGGAACTTGGACTGGATAGACCATGGAACTTTGGTATCTCTATACACAGGTGATAGGACAACAGGACATCTAATAGTCCCAAGCAAACAATATCCTGTTTGGGGTTCATTTACCAGATTTAATGGCATACAAATCAATTCTATATAAGATTTGTAATGGATGAAGCATTTTCAAAACCTGGTGGCTTACCAGATGTTTCTTTAATGCATATAACTTTCCAATTTCAGATAAAATCAGAATCAGTTTAATTCAATAACACATTTGCTGGATGAACATTAGCAATTTCCCTCATGCTAGCTGTATATTTCCCCTAATTCATGTACAAGTATGCTCCACCCCATGCAAGTGGTATTTTCTTCCTTGAATTTTCTTTTTCTTTAATTTTAAAGCCTGCTGCGTGTGACAGCCAAACCCAAGTGGCTTCCTTTGAAAACAGATCCAACTTCCTACATGATGCATTCTAATGCAAACACTGTTACAGTCATATTTCAGGAATTTTCTGGACACTGCCTGTTTTTCGGTGGATTCTGTCTTGTAAGTGTCTCTTCGGGGTGGTGAACTTTAGGAAAGCAAATTTATTTTGTTATGTAGTTGAGGTTCATAGTTACAAGGCTGATTCTGATTACTCCAAGGCATAGTGCTTGGCTACATTATGAACTGCATGTCAATGTTCCTCCTGATTGGAAAGTAAATTGAGCTGGACATGCCCTAGTGCTCATTAGGGACATTAGGTCCTCTGGGAACAATATGCACCAGGGTTCTAGAATGCATTGGGCATTTTTGTTGGCACTTAATAGGCATAAGGAAAGGGCGGAAGCCTCAGACAAAGGCTTTGGGGTCACTGCTGCTGTCACTAAATAAAGTTTAAGAGAAAGAAAGGGGACGATGGGACAGAACTAAAGGTAGGGTTGCCAACCTCCAGGTGGTTAGGAAATCAGTACAGGGGTGACAAAATTGTACAATAACAATTACTGTTAAGTGCAACCAATATTTTTCCTATGGTGTCTAACTACAACTATACATATAAACATACAGTGTTATGTACAAGCATACAAAAATAACAAGCACAACCAAACAAGTCCACATGGTTGGTGACACAGACACTAACAAAATTCACAAAAATGCAAGGTCTTTGGCAAGGTGCTGCATTCTTCTATAAGTCCCATGCAGGTAAGTGTGCAATTCTAGCAGAAATACCAATTTTAGAGGAGTAACTTGATGGAGGATACGGCCGTTTCAAATTCTTATGGGTAGAATTCTTCATCAGTCCTTCATATAGATTCCTCTAATATTGCACATCTTAAAGATTAAATTTCAAAATACTGGATGCATGTTAGTTCCCACGAAGGGTAATTATCCTTAAGGCAGCCATCAAGCCATCATTAAGGATGGCTGCCTTAAGGATAATTACCCTTCGTGGGAACTAACATGCATCCAGTATTTTGAAATTTAATCTTTAAGATGTGCAATATTAGAGGAATCTATATGAAGGACTGATGAAGAATTCTACCCATAAGAATCCGGAGTTCGGGGGAAAATTCGGCCCCAGCGCACCTTCAGAGGGATTCCCTGAAGGCGCGCGGGGGCCCTTTAAACTGATCTGAGCCTCCCAGCTGGGAGGCGCAGATCAGTTTAAAGGGCAGCCCACCCCCCTTCAGCGGGCTCCGCTGGAGAGGCTCGGGCTGCCCTTTAAACTGATCTGAGCCTCCCAGCTGGGAGGCGCAGGTCAGTTTAAAGGGCAGCCCGCGCCTCTCCAGCGGAGCCCACTGAAGGGGGGCGGGCTGCCCTTTAAACTCATCTGTGCCTCCCGGCCGGGAGGCGCAGATGAGTTTAAACGACAGCCCGCCCCCCTTCAGCGGGCTCCGCTGGAGAGGCGCAGGCTGTCATTTAAACTCATCTGCGCCTCCCAGCTGGGAGGCTCAGATGAGTTTAAAGGGCAGCCCGCACCTTTCAGCGGGCTCCCCTGAAGGGGGGCCGAATTTATTCGCGAACTCCCGAACTCGCTGAATTCGGCCCCCCCGGTTGCCCGCCAGTTTTGAGTTCGGATCCGTCCGAACAGAAAATCACCGAATCAGGGGAAATTCGGTTGATTTTCAGTTCGGACCGAACCGAATTGACAGCCCTACAAGATCATAAGAAAAGCCATGCTGGATCAGACCAAGGCCCATCAAATCCAGCAGTCTGTTCACACAGTGGCGATCCACTACCACCCCACGATCCCTTTCTTGGTCTGTCACTGCCAGCACAGATCCCATCAGCGTATATGCGAAGTTGGGATTTTTGCCCCAATATGCATTACTTTACACTTGCTCACATTGAATCTCATTTGCCATTTTAATGCCCATTCTTCCAGTTCGTAGAGATCCTTTTGGAGCTCCTCACAGTCCGATTTTGTTTTAACCACCCTAAATAATTTGGTGTCATCTGCAAACTTGGCCACCTTGCTGTTCATCCCCGACTCCAGGTCATTGATGAACAGGTTGAAAAGCACACTGGCCATCCGGCTTGAACAGAAACTGTTTTCTGAACAAATGTAGGATAATTTGAAAAACAATAAACTAGAAATCCTAACTGGGGAGAAACTAGGTGATTAACATCGGCGAAACAATTAGGAATAGTACAACTAGTGCATATTTTCCTTTGTTTTAAATCCCTTATTTGTTTCTTGTTTGTGATTAGTGCACCAGTACAGATAGGGTTTGTATTTAAGGAGGATATTTGACTTAAGAGCTCATCTTTATTGTTGTTTCCAAGTCTCCTGGAAGTAATTACAATTATATGCCTGATTTGAGAAGAAAATATGATGGATAAGACAAGGGCCTGCAATTTTGTCCTTCATGACTGAGAGGACCTGAGTAATGAATCTCTCTTTCCTGTTTGTAAAAGGCATATTGTGGTCCATCTGCTTCTGTTAATCTGTAGCAAGAAGCTCCATAGTTTCAAGTGATATTGGCAATGTTTATTCTGTCATGTAAAATATGACTACTGAGTATACTCTGGATAACTCTGCTTTTTTGCAGAACAAACAATAACTGCTGCTTGGTAGGAATCAAGTAGAACTATTAGCCCAATATCAGGTGGAGCCTCATATGACTTCAGGCAATTTGCCTCTTCACACTCATTATTCTGTCTCCCAATTGGCCAAATAGCACCCCTCCCCAGGACTGTTTCAGGCTGGGGAGGAGGAAGAGGAAGAAGAAGAGTTGGTTTTTATATGCCGACTTTCTCTGCGGGAATAAAACATATATACCTTCCTGAGCTCCTTGCAGGAAATAGTCCTACCCAGACACTCTATAGCACTATAGCACATTGACTGTCCACTGAATATTCTGAACTGTTTGCTCAGTTCATGACTGGCTGCAAGACTTGTGGCTGTTAGACAGAACTTGCAAACATACAATATATAGTCCAATCCATATTGATCTTATTAAAAAAAAAAAGACGAACCTCCTTTGGAAAGTATTCCCAAAATGTGTTATTTGAGTCAAACCAGAGGAAAGACCCTTGGTCAGCATACAAAATTATTACAGATGTTCTTATATAAGCATGTTGTTTTGATCACTTTCACAAGGAAACTTTCTATATAGAGTTAGCTGCCCATTCTAAAAGAGTCAGACTGCTTGTACACAGTGACGATTTTCATGTTGCTGTCATCACTGCTGTAAATATGGGGGCATGTGGAGCTTATTTACACACATGAGTTTCCTGCATAGCTCCTCCACCTATTTTTTCTTGACTTTCCCCATCCACCTTAGCTCTCAGGGACACAGTTGTCAGGGAGTCCGTGGTGACTTGCCCAAGAAGAGGCAGCGGGCTCTGGCGTCAGAGAGGCATTCCCAGAGCGTTCCAGGGGGCAGAGCCGATGTTAGTCGGCTTCCAAACCCCTTTCCTCCTGGGAATGCCTCCTCGAGATGCAGTGTGGCTGCGCCACTGAAAAAGGTGGTGCACCCTCACTTTTTGCAATGGGGCATTTCCCCCCTTTCCCATTTTTCCTTTTTGTTAAATTCATTAATTTTCTCCGTGGCGGCTGGATAGCCTCTAAAGGAGGTGAATGAATCCCCCACTTCCCCAGGAATGGGTTTCCTATTTCCTGAAGAGTTCATCTATCTATTGTATATTTTCTCTTTTCAAAAGAAGGTGATAGATATTGGTCTAACTATAACCAATGGGTGATGTCTGGGCCTCTTCTCACAGGACGTGCACAAATCATATTAAATGTCTGTGTACATTAGATTTTTGTATTTTCTAACCAGTTTAGCAGGGAAATATGTATGAAATCATATTGTTGGTAGATGTGATTTTATTGGCTGAATATCAGAGGAAAGTCAGGAATGTAAGTAATTGCTTCTGAAGTCAGTTGTAATTTATGTTAAGTAAATTATCTCCAGATTTGTCTCCCAGCTGTATGCAATTCCTTGTTCAAGGTGTTTTGCCAGTCATCATTGTTTTTCTGAAGAAGGATGAACATGCTGTGAAAGTGTCAGTCCATGCCAATCAGAAGAATAGTCGCACATGAAAAATGCTCTTCGTAAGGATTACATTTGCAGATTCTGCTTAGAGAGGAAGTGTTGTTCACTGTTATCACACAGAAACACTGTACAGAAGAGCTTCTTCTTTATAATAGGTCTAGAATTTCTGGTCCCTTCGAGACATCAATATTGCCAGTGGGCCGGCTCAGCAGCCATTCTAAGTTCGAAGGTTTCAGGCCCATTTTTCCTCTGCTTTCTATCTCGCAAACACAGGCAGAAGCAGCATTGCAGGAGAGAAATCACTGCCATGAATATGATGTCAAGGTTAAAAGTGCATGGAAATGCCTGTGCAAATTTTGAATGTGTGCAGGCAGATGAGGGGAGAAGGATTTACAGCAACAGGCGCTACCTGTAAGGCAACCCGCACGAACAGTCCTTATGTGTGATTGAGAATTCTGCCATAAGGTTGTGATTGTGAGGAGATGTCTAAGTATACATCGTTTGCATGAGTGTAGGATCTGTACAACTCATGCAGGGGGGTTACCGCACTTGTATTCCCAGCGATGTATTAAGAGTTTGAAAATGTTATAAAAAACACTGTTCGCACTTTCTATGTATTCCCAGCGATGTATTAAGAGTTTGACAACGTTATAAAAAATACTGTTCGCGCTTTGTTTGGCCCCTTTAGCTGTGAAGACATCTTCCAACCATTTATAAGCCGTGGTATCCAAAAACCCTTTCAAAGCGATGTTTTTTTATAACATTTTCAGACTCTTAATACATCGCTGGGAATACATAGTGCGGTAACCCCCCAGGTTTGGAGAAGAGTGTGCTGCTACAATTCTCTATCCCATACACACATTCACTCATACTACATTTGTTGTATGTGCAATATATTATCCAGTTCTGCCAGCTGAGTGAGAGCTGGTGTGAGCTTCTATTTCATTCTCTTTTATAGGCGTATCACGAACCCCCGTGCGTGCGTACTGAGGGAGATAGACTGCTTGTCAGAATATTTGATGGGAGTTTTTAATTTTTCTCCTTCTTAGTCCCCTTTACTTATTTTACCTCAGAAGAAATGAGACACCAGAGGCTTATTTCAAGTTAACAAACAAGAAACCACCCAAAGTAGATGATTGTCCAGCCACATGAGAAATGTGGAAAAGCCATATGATGAAGTTGCTGACCTTTAGGTAAAAGGTAAAGGTTCCCTGTTCCAGAGCCAGGTCATTCCTGACCCATGGGGTGGCGTCACATCCCGACGTTTCCAAGGCAGACTTTGTTTGCGGGGTGGTTTGCCAGTGCCTTCTCCAGTCATCTTCCCTTTACCCCCAGCAAGCTGGGTACTCATTTCACCGACCTCAGAAGGATGGAAGGCTGAGTCAGCCTTGAGCCGGCTACCTGAAACCGACTTCTGTTGGGATCGAACTCAGGTTGTGAGCTGAGCTTTTGACTGCAGTACTGCAGCTTAACACTCTGCACCACGGGGCTCCTTTACCTGCTGACCTTTACCACCTACAAAAATGCATGATCAAACTGCTCATTTACATTTGAGTAAAGCTCTTCATTAGAGTGCCTCAGGGTTTTACTGAAACTTTTAATTAGACCCCATGTGGAACAGGTTTGCATAGGCTTTCTGGCATAAACTGATTCATTTAATGCTATGTAAAGGCAGGCAGTCAGAGCTGCTCTTTATCACAGTGCAGCAGAAGAATCACAAAGACTGAACCAGTCTGAAGACAGCCAAAGGTTTGCTGAATGGTGGGTTCTTCTGATTAGAAAGTGCAGGCAGATAGGAGATTAAACCAGCAGTTGATCAGGCACCTTGGATCATCTGTTCACCCAATGACAACTTGACATGAAAATTAGAAGCTCCAAACAGATGGTTGTGTGGACAGATGAAATGCTCTGCAGATTAGTTTTTTAAAAAAATTCTGATAGATGACATTAAATTTGGTTGTGGCATTGTATTGTATTAGATATTTGAGAATGTACTGACCAGCTGCAATCTTTGTCCAAAAGTATCATTTGTATCTTTAAACCAAATTGGTTTGGACCCACTAGAATTGTCTGGTGATAGAAGAGATTTCCATCGGCTGAGTATGACTTCCTCCAACTGCAGCTCAAAATGTCCCCTGGAATGTGGCTTCTGGGGAAATGGAACCCCCAAGAACAGCACACGATAACAGGTCTGCAGCAAAAAAAGGAAATTGGTGGAAACTGTCACCCTTCCACCATAATCCTCCAGTGGATCCAAGCCATTACCTACATTTTACATTTTTGTAATCTACAAAATTCTAAAAATGAAATTAGGTTTTTGAGAGTTTTGGCTTATAACATGCCACTTTACCTGACAGTTTTTCTATGGAATAAAATTGACAACGCTCTCCTAAATAATTTGGGTGGTCTTTAAGCTGTGAATGCTATCAAGTGAACTCAGCTGTAGAATCCATCAAACCCTGTGGGAGAAACAAAGTATAAGGATAATGGATGAGATCTTGTTTCCCTTGGCTTTTGAACAGATCTTTTATATACTTGGAAACATTTTACTATAATAAATAACAAGATATAAGTTTTTTTTTTAACTGTAAAATGATTTTTTTTTAAAAAGTGGAATAATAAATTTATTTATATGGAGTTCCATTCATTCTCAGTAATTGATAAGCAGTGAGTAGAGAGAAAGCTTAGAGATGAAATAGTTTACTAAAATGCTTTTCTGTTAGTCTTCCATATATAGTTTTTGTAGTAAATTAATCTAGACATGTTCCCTAATACATGACAGTTTCCCCCATGTCATTCACCACAGAAATTAGAGGATGATTCCTTAAAATGCCATTCTCAGAACGTTTTTGTAATTGTGCATATGGTGCATTAAAGACTGTAGATCAGATTTTGCTTTTGTGTGACCAATAGTCTACTCCCAGAGCCCTCTGGATTTTTCCTATTCTGTCCAGATGCCAGCTCCCTGTCGAGCCCTGAGTAGTATCATTATTAGCAGATCGCGATCCACAAATAACCCAATCTGTAGCAAAATTTCTGACAATAGTGATCTCCCTAAAATGTTGTTAAAATGAGTACTATTTTGATTTTAATAGAAAATGTATAGGCTCATTGTTATATCTTACTTCCTAATGGGTTGTAGATTTTATGAGACATATGTATTTTATTGTATTTAATTGGTTTGGTATCTCGTTTTTTGTTTTTGTTTTTTGTCCTGACATGTTTTATTGGTTTGTCTGTTTGATTTCCTGTGTGATGTCTAGGTTTTATGCTCAAGACCTTTGGTCATGCAAGCTTAATAATAAAGGGAAAGCCATTCACCCCATGATAGATCCTTGTGGAACTTGGCTTTGAGAATGGGAACAAGGCTGACTTGGCTTCACAGCTGCCGCACAAACCATGCTATGCAACAACCAATGTAACCGCTGATAGCCAGCAATAAAATGGTGGCTGGGGAAAAATAACATTGCATCTATTTAGGTCTAATTCAATTTGGATCTTACTGTAAGGAAATTTTAAAAATCATCTTCTAAGGGAGAAAAGGAAGCCAGATCTGTGAAAAGTTGACTTTGCTTAATATCTTGTCTTCTCTAACTAGGAGGATATCGCACCCAGTCCAGGAAACGTGTGGCAAACACCTTAAAAGCGTTTGTCCTGGATGCGAGTTCCAATTCCCCCCCCGCACTCCTGCCCGTTCTAACGTCTCTGAAACGTCTGCTTTCAGAGCGCACCTCCAATAAAATAGTGTGCACACAAGAGAGAGGGGGCGTGGAGGGAGCAACACATAACCGTGACGTTGCTTGGGTTCCCCTCTACCTCCCCCCCTCAGCATTTTGGATCGTTGTTGCAATGGGACGATAGGACAATGGCTTCACGTTTCCCCCCGATGCCTCTAGTTCTCGCATGCACACAAACCACACACAGAACTCTCTAATCAGATTGCATTGTAACCGACTAGTGAAACTAATGGGGAGGGGAGGGAAGGTGCCCTAGAAGCTGGGTGGTTGGGAAAACAGAGGGGTCTTGCAATCAATCGGGACCCAGAAGCAGAATAGGGAAAGTCCTTCTGCCTAGAAATTGGGGGGGGGTGCACTAGAAGTTATCATGGTTTAAATAAAGGGGTGGCTTGCAAGCGTACACTTTTATTTCTCCAATTACCAGAGGCTGCCAGGGATGCTCACTGTGGTGGTTTGGAGGTTAAGAAAAGGTTTTTTTCCTCCAAAAAAAATGAAATTCTCATTGATGCTAGGTAGAGAGCAACAATTCCCCAATGTGATGGGGGGGGGGGAATGCTTGGCAATACAATCCACCCGCTCATGTTTAAGTGATGGTACTGTCCAAGCACAAACCAATCAAAAGGAGCGTGTCCCATCTGGGATCCTGTAGCCTGCTCTCTTCCACCCCCTCCCCTTCGTCTCAATGAACAAGCCTCCCTTTGACCCAACGATAGCAAAAAAAATGGAGGACGCAAGCAAATAAAAGAGGGAAATGTTTGATTGGGACTCTGCACAAATACAAATGGTTGATCTAATGTTCCAACGGTCCCGTGTTCCTTTGTAAGACCACAAGCACTGGGGGGGGGGGGTTAAGTAACAATAATGATTGGTGGGTGCAAACAGGAGGGGAGGGGGAAGGTGGGATGGGAGGAGAAAGGCTTTTCATTGGGTGTTGCAAAAAGATGGGAGGAGAACTGAATAGCGTATGTAATTGAACGCACCCCTTGGATTGCTGGTTTTGAAACGACATAACGAAATACATCGTGGTTATAGGCGTTTTGGGAAAAAACAGATGTCTGGCACTTCCAAAGCATTTCCAAGCCGAAATGGGAGGTTTGAGGTGCGATCTAACCTGGATAACACATTTTTTTATATGTAGTATATACTGAGTGCGTTAGGCCCCTAGATTTGGTACCACTAATGGTAAATTAACTTTAAAGGAGTGTTTACTGAAATCTAAAACATGTTGTCATTAATTATCCTGTTTATTTATTCAAGTATTTATATATTTACATATCCACTTTTGCTTTAGGCGAGGACAACTCATCCCTGACATCAGCAAAGGTGGGAGAGGATTGTTTACCATCTCATTCCCCCTTTGTTTTATTATTATTTGTTGCCCTTGAAGGGCTAAGGAAGAGAACAGTGCAGGAGCCAAATCTGTGTCCAGAGAAAGTCTTGTGTTCCCCAACCCAGAGGGAACTAACTGCTTTAGCTGGATTGGTTAGGACCAGGAACTTCCAGATTGGAACTGTTTGCAATGCCACAATTGGACAACCTGTTTTTAATGAAATAAATAAATAAACAAGTGAACCATCTCAAGACATGAATTTTGACTCTGTCTGCAATTTAATGGACGATAAACAACTTCTAAAAAGCCATCAGAAAGAAGTTGTAGAAGAGAAACATGTAAAAACATATAAGAACTGTAAATCAAATTTAATTACAGAAAGAGTCCTTCCTTCTTCAGCCTGTCACCACTGTAAGTATATTTATAACAGCAGCGACTGGGAAATATGTGAGGAGCTACGGATTCGAGAGCTTGAAGAGGCCAAGGCCAGGACAGCTCAAATGGAGAAGACCATGCGTTGGTGGTCAGACTGTACTGCCAACTGGAGGGAGAAATGGAGCAAAGTTAGGGCAGAAAGAAATAAAGCACGTGAAGAGGGGAGACAGCTCAAGCTCAGGCTGGAAGCCACAATGAAAGAGCTGAGTGCCCTGAAAAAAATTAATCAACGTGTATTGAGTGAGAATCAAGAAATAGAAACTGAAAATATTTGGGGAAAGAATTTTGATTCTTCTGACTTGTACTGGATGAAAGAAGAACATACAAAACATATGGAGAAAGAACCTCTTAAATATGTCCAGAACAAGATATGTGATGAAGACTGTGTCCATCAGGTAAGCAGCTATGAGTAAATATTTTGAAAATCACAAAGTGAAACAGCCATTCCCTACAGTTCCATTTCAATTTGCTTTCACAGTAGCTTATTAATCCCATCCCTTCCACAATACTGAAGCATTGAATGGCCCAGTATTATATAATTTAGAACTCTAGAAATCAGTCCCTTAAACCAATGAGAAAAACAATTCGTCAGTTCTTGTAGGTTATCCGGGCTGTGTGATCGTGGTCTTGGTATTTTCTTTCCTGACGTTTCGCCAGCAACTCTGGCAGGCATCTTCAGAGGAGCAACACTGAAGGACAGTGTCTCTCAGCGTCAAAGTGTGTTGGAAGAGTAATATATATAGTCAGAAGGGGGTTGGGTTTGAGCTGAGTCATTGTCCTGCAAAATAATATGCAGGACAATGACTCAGCTCAAACCCAACCCCCTTCTGACTATATATATTACTCTTCCAACACACTTTGATGCTGAGAGACACTGTCCTTCAGTGTTACTCCTCTGAAGATGCCTGCCATAGCTGCTGGCAAAACATCAGGAAAGAAAATACCAAGACCACGGTCACACAGCCCGGATAACCTACAAGAACTGATGAACTCTGACCATGAAAGCCTTCGACAATATTTAGAAAGACAATTGTTCTTTTTGGTTTCTCACAAAGGTACTGCTACTAACCATTGATAAGTGGCCATGTATTTTTCTGATAGCCAGATAGAGCTGTTTTGCCAACAAGTTAACATGTTTTCTTCTCAGGATACTTGTCCAACAGAAAATTCTTCAGACCCTCCCGATATAAGAATCAGTCTGGAAATTCTGAATTCTGGAGACAAATGTACTACTTCAGTTTCTCTGGAAAATCCTAACCCAAGCAAGGACCATGCACTGCATTCTCAGGATGATGAAGTAATGCATGTTTCTATGTTACATTTACAACTTCATGAACTGCAGAAAATCTTGCAGAAAGAACAAAAGTAAGTTCAAAACATTTTTTTAAAGAAATACTTTTAAACGGCACTCTTATCAGTCCATTTTACGATAAAATTATATTTATGGGCATATGGTGAAAAGACTTCTCCCAAAGTTAAACACTCGGGAATATAGTTCACATTGTCACATAAATCTATCAGCTCTGAAGTTCTCCATCTCTCTGCAAGTACATAGCTGACAATAGCACCTTGGAAAAGCTGTGGCTTATATTTAAAATTTTCTGTAGCAAGGCTATGTCTATTGCACTGTGTTACAACCAAGATATTGTTGCTGCATTTTAAAGCATCTGATTGGTAGAATAGACCTTAATGTGATTTATGCTGGTATAAAAGGATGACAGCTGTTGCTACTGCTACTAAATATTTATTAGGTGCCAAATATGTTCACAGACCTATCTGCAATGAAAGAGAAATAGCTCCCCCTCAAACAAAATACTATCTGAGGACCAAATCACATATGCTACAGTGGTGGCCAGTTCTGTCCCAGGAAACGTTCTGAGACTTGTACGTTTACACAGTGACACACAGCGCATTCCTAAGGGGGGGTATTTCCATGGCGGCCAGGAGCGGCACAACCACAATGCCTCCTAAGAGGTTTCCCAGCTACCGTGGAGGGAAAGAAATGGTGTAGGAAGGGTAAAAAGCAAAATACCGCTGAAAAGTCCCCATAGGGAGAAAAGGTAGCGTGGGCATGCTGATACAGGAGGGGGTGTTTCTGGGGTGAAAGGGGATAGGAAGCTGCCAAAAGGCAGCTCTGCCCCCAGGAATGCCCCGAGAAAGAATGCCTCCCAGGATGCCGGTACGGGAACTTTCTCCAGGGGAATGCCGGTGGGAGGCTGTGCTGGCGGGGGAGGCCAGTGCAGTTCTGCGGTGCCCGGGCACTGGCGGAAATGCTCCCCGTGCCACCATTAGTGCCCATTATGATGGGATAAACGGGCACTTATGCCACCATGGGGTCCCATAGACTCCTAAGTCGATTCAGGGGGCCCTTAGGTATGCTCCCACAGAATAGCGTCATGTGTGCTCACATAATATATCACATGGAATTGTAGCAGTTACCACAGTCTTGGTGTACATTTGCTTAAAAATAGCATTTGGGGCAAAGTGGTCCTCAGCAGTGCTCTTTCATACTCAATGGTGTCATTACTGTTTCTGTGGCCACAGAGGCTTTCTGGCAACTCATTGACTCCGCATACGATGCCATGCCCTGCTGGTTTCCTTGGAGTCAGTAGAGACTCCAGCATGTACCAACAAATGAACATGTACACCCCCTCCTGATTTCTCAGCTAGCCAATAAGGCTTAACGGTCCTTAAAATTCTTCATTGTGGAGCTGCATCCATAAATCAAGATTGGCTCAGCCAATATTTATCATTTCCAACCTATTTGGGCAGTCAGGAAAATACAAAAAGAGGAAGCTTAGGCTAGATAGGTACTGGGAGCTCTGCCCACTAAAGCATCAATCATAACCAACTCAACGTAATTTTGTGTGGATTTAAAAATTATGCCAGGGTTGTGGCCACTGTAATGTTATGCCAGTGTGCTGGGGTCAGCACACAGGTTTAGCAGACCTAGGATGCTGACTTACCTCTGGCCCACTCTGAAAAAGCCAACACCGTCCATTTCTACCCTGTCTCTGTCAGAGGCAGGACTTTGGATGCTGCTATTTTGTGAAACACTGTTTTGTGATCATTCTTGTCTCGTAGAATCCGCTCATGTCTGGAAAAGGAAGTAAAGAAAGTGAAATCAAAGAAATCTCTGTGGAAATGGAAATATGATGAGCTAAAAATGTCCAAAGAGGGAAACTTAAAACAGGTATATTTTAAATGAAAATACAATGGAAATGCTTTGTATTTCCAAACCCCTAAGCTTTGTCCTTGAAATTATGTGTTATGTTAAAGTAGGGAAATCCCCTCGTTCCGTTCTGTTGTTATTCCGTAGGTTGGCTCGGTTCCACATTGCCTGCACCTTCTGATTTAACATGGAAAATACTTAAAATTAATTCCAGAGAGTCTGTATGTGGAGTTTGCTAAGGCATTCTACTTCTTCTGTTCATTTTCTTCATTTTAAATCTCCCTGAGATTTAAGCAGGTGACTTTTGCACATTGAAGAAACACTATACCAAAAAGGAATCTTGAAGCAATGGTACATTCTTTTTTGACTCTATGTTTCATAAAGGCACACCTGTGTTTTTGCCCATTTTATAAGGTTGAGAGGGGGGAAATGGCAATAACCAGAAGGGACTGAGATATGTGGCAAATTATATATGCACCATCAGCTTTACGAAGTCCAGAAATTAAAAAATGGAAGACTTGCAGATGGCAAAACTACTGTTGATGTCCCACAGATAAGGTAAGGTAATTTGAAACACCAAGATCCTTGGAGAAATTTGGATGAGGAGAATTCTATGCCATTCCTGAGGGCACCCTAAACATCAGAAGATTTTTTTTAGGGGACACGGGGGTCTACAATGGGAAAGTGGAATTTGCAAAATCCATTCTGCGAATTCAGCTCTTCACTTACCTTGCTCTAGATCCACGTAAGTATCATTAGAATAAATGGTTTAGTTCGCCATGGAAAACACAATAGAGAGCCTGATAACAATTTTATTTTAAAAAATCATATATAAGGAGTTACAAAAATAATTTCTTCATGCATTGCCTCTGTTGAAAAATGTACACATGTATTAACTATTTTATTTATAGAATGTATATGCACCGTTCAGAAATCTGCTCAAGGCTCAACATAGGTTTGAGTTTAGACTATAATTCAATAATCAGATTATACTATCCCATAGGAAAAAATAAGAGTGATTGCTAATATTCCAGTATAATGCCATAACAGACTAGCAAAGCAGAATTCTTGAGAAAATAGCCATTGTTTAAAAGCGAAATCAGAAAATCTCAGCAGCATGATCCCTGAATCCCTCTTTCTCTTAAGTTGGTCTACAAAACAAATTTGTCTCCCTCCAAGGATTCTGTTATGTGCCATTTTAACTTTGATCAAAGGCAAGGAAACAAAAAGTGCAGAGGGAAACAAATTCTTTAATACTTTTTACAATCTTTCAGATTATTTAAAATTAATGTCCCCATGCATCCATTAATTCCCCCTGATGAAGCTGCATGTGAAGCACGTAGGTGTTGTAAAACGTTTGAGCGCAATCCTGAAAGAAGGGGGGGCTAAATCAGCATAGGAGCCGGCATGACACCGCGCCGATGTAAGTGCCCATTTATCCCAGGATAAGGGGCACTTACGCTGTTACAAGGGGAATTCACGCTGGCGACAGTGAGCCACGCTGCTGTGCAGGGTTCTGCCACTGGCGCAGCCATGCTGGGATCAAAATCCCAGAAGTGAGAGCCCATGCCGGCATAGGGAAGGGGGCGTTCCAAGGAGCAGAGCTGCCTTTAGCAGCATCCTAACCCCTTTTGCCTTGGAAATGCCCTATCAAGTTGCAGCATTGCTACGCCACCTTTTTTGGTGGCGTAGCTTCACTGTTTTCTATGTGGGCATTTCCCCCATTTTACATTTTAAATTGTTTTATTTTCCCTGTGGTGGCCAGGAAGCCACTCCCCCTTCAGGAATGGGCTGTTTGTTTCCCTCTGCACCATTTGTTTCCCTGCCTTCGTTTTACCTTGGTGCAGCCCCCCTTTTTCCCCTCCATTTTAACTTTGAGAAAAAATGAATACACACACTCCCAATAGGTTCCTATTTCCGTTCAGATGTAAAAATTGTATACTGGTTATGTGCCATTAAATTATTTTTGAAATAAACCTAGTGGTTTCTAATAATTTTCATTTCTAAGATATCACTTTTTGAAACACTTGTCCAAGTACAGAACTTAGAAATTTAATGTTCAGTGGCAAATTTCATAACTGTACTAAATATATGCAGTCTTACAGTGATCTTACAGTGATCCACTGGAAAGGGGTGTTAGGAAACATTGCATGGTAGTCTCAGAAATAATGTGCAGATTCTTTTACTGACCACTGGTGTGCAGTGTAGTCTTACAAATGCGTTAGCAAATAGCACAATTTCTTTTCCCTCTTTTCAGGAAAAAAAACTGAATTTGTTCATTATGACGTAATGGCACAGTTTATTTTTCTGATTTGAATATGCAGCTATACATGAAAGGAGGGAGAGAGAAAACTATATGTAGCATCATATGCACACTGACTTTTCTTCCAAGTAAACATGTATAAGATATGCTGTAAATCTTAGAAAATACAGTCAGTTTCTACATATTAAATATCAGACAGTATAGACCTACTGCACCTATTTTTTTAACAAGTAGAAGGAATGGATTTGTTATCAAGCAAAATATTTTGAAATATCGTTCTTTGAGTTAATTTCATATACAATTTATGTACATCTACCATATTGTTCCCATGGATGCTTCAGATTCTACTTTAATCAACAAACTTCTTGTCTTAAGATCCACATCAATATTATTTGTGAAATCTTAGCTCTACATTACATGCAAAGTTTAACATATGCTTTTATGTCTATTTATTAGACACCTTAATCATACAGCAGTGCTATGTGTTTTAAGATACAAATGTAGAGAAAAATGTCTGAAGCGATTCCCCCCAATTCCCCCCCTTTATCAGACATAACTGGGGGAGCTAATTATTGAATTATGAATTATGCCACTGTTCATCTAAATGTTAAGATGTTTTGCCTCTAGAGATACAAAATCCTGTTTATTCTATGAAGTGCCACCTAAAGTAAGCAAACTCTGTCAATGTCTTAGTAGAGTTTCTTCCCTCAGCCCATTAACAAGAAACATAGGTAGGTGAAATAAGTAAAACATGAGAAAAATCTGGAAATTTTCTTCCCCATGTGTTGTACTGCCATTCCTAACAGAACTGACTCTTTTGATTTGGGATGCAAAGAGCTGCGTCAGAAACCTGTGCATTTGCCTTGTACCCATCTTGTGGAGTTTCTGAAGTACTGTCTTCACACCACACCTGCCCCCCTCAAAGGCTGAACTAATAAATTGCAGCCCCCTGACTTTGCTGACCCAGGGTTAATTGAAAAGGAACGCCGATGCTCATTAAAAGTTAGAGACACTTTCATAGTTAACATTTTATTACAACACAACTTTATTAAACAACAACATTATTAATATTTAACTGTAAGGAATTGGAATGAATTGGAATAAATTGGGCCACAACTTGGAATTGGCAAACAGCTGCGACCCCTTGTGGCGCAGCATGTGTGATGTGTCAGTAGCCAAGGCCTTTTCCCCCAAGACCCTGACATAGCACCTGCCCACAGCGCACCCGCTGTGAGCAACCGGGATGGCAGTCCAGGAAAACACTAGGACGAACGCCACTATGTGTTATCCCCCGCCACATGGGAAGAGGCGGACAAACTGCCCTGCCGCAAGGGCATGTCCTGGAAGCCTCTCCCAAAACCCCAAACTGGGATTCCCGAACCTGGGATTCGCGAACCCATATCCATGCGCTTCCCCCAACGTGACACATCTCCATGCCAAACTGCCCCAAGTTGTGACTGAGTAAATTAAACCAATAGGGTGTGTGGGTGGGTCCGCAAGGAAAAACGGAGTGAGCTGTGGGCGGGCCCCATTCCCCCTTATATGCTTTTGGGGCAGGGCTAGCCATGCCCCCACCCAGCTCCCGCCTTCCGCCCTCATTGGTTGATCGTCCCTGTTCTAACCAATGAAGGGGCTGTCACTGGGCAGATCGGGCCAGACACGAGCCTACTTGTGCACGCGAACGCACATGTCGGCTGGCCGGCCCCGATCACCCTCCCCTTCACCTATGGCCATTCCTTCTCCACCCGGGGCAGCAAAATGGCTCCCGTAAGGCGGGAACCCAGGCTTATGACAAGAATGGAACATTTGTACTGTACACATGGAAGAGGGTGAGCATGTCTTTGGACTGTTAGTACTGCATTTAAAGAATTATTCCACTGAACAGTCCTAATGGGCAACAACCGTTTACTTCAGTAGTAACTGACTCAGGTAGCTTGTAGAATGGCAGGTCATGAGGCTATGAGACTGTTGCTTTTTTGTCAACTATGACTGAATCTGAGTTACTCAGAAATGCAAACTTAATCACTAGGGGGTGCAAAAGGTCTATCATCTCAGGGCCTTCACTGTTTTGTAATACGTGAATTAAAAAATCATTTTTCTTCTCCTCTTGGCAAAGAGAATGCAAACACACTACCCTACAATCATACATTGACATTCTGTGTACAATGTTCAGATAAGTACCTACACCTGCTGCATATGTAAACATGCCTTCATACCTGCATGATTAAGTATGTTGGTGAAGATAAATTAGATTTGTTCTTTCATTCTAGCTCCTGAAACAGTTTTTAATTTCCCCCCCAAGCAAGCTAAAATGTAAATAGGGCTGTGTCAGTTTTGAAACAGAGGCAGAAAGACATTTGAGGAAAGAAGGACAGGGAAGAGACTCGGTCAAACATTGTTTCTCTGTTTAATTTGCAACACAAATTGATCTTGCTCAACCTTTGTGTTTAGAGAGGTTAATCTCAGTGATAGCAGGATGAGATTTCTTCTTGTGCTATTGAATTATCTGGTTCCTCTTATGGAATGTTAACAATGTAGGGGAAAACCAATACATTTCAACAAGTAAAAATGATTAACAATCAAATGCAAAGGTTTCATTTGAGTAGTGTGTTTTCAATCTCTGTATTAAGGAAGCTTTGCTAATTTCCAGTAACCTGTGTTTCAGATTGTGCATAATTTCTATTTCTATGTAATTAAGATTTTTATATTAAATCTGTGCTCGCTTCAGCAGCACATATACTAAAATTGGAACGATACACAGATAGTTATATTAAAAATCAAATTTTAAAAGCCACATGAAGCTGCCTTATACTGAATCAGACCCTTGGTCCATCAAAGTCAGTATTGTCTACTCAGACCGGCAGCGGCTCTCCAGGGTCTCAGGCAGAGGTCTTTCGCATCACCTACTTGCCTAGTCCCTTTAACTGGAGTTGCCAGGGATTGAACCTAGGACCTTCAGATGCTCTACAAACTGAGCCACAGCACCTCCCAAAGTCAACTTGAATCCTGTATGCAGCTGTGAATTCACACAACTGAGTTTAACTTGACATCCAAACATTAAGAGGAAGTAAATTCCTGCAATAGAGGGTGCAACAAACAAATACTATGGTGATGTTGGGAGGCCACAGTTCTATCTGAAAGCCATTATTTTCTAGGGTTGTACTGCTTGTGATATTTAATATCTATATGAATTCTCTGGGGGAGGTCATCAGAAGGCTTGTGGTTTTATATGTGAGTAACACCATGTCTTCTCCTCCTTGGATTCCATGGAACAGTGGAAACCCTCAACTATTACAGTACCTGAAATCAATGAAAAGCAGGATGTGGACAAACACAAATAAGCGACAGAACCAATTTGGAATTAGGAAGACAACCTCTTTGACAGACCAACCATGTGATATGTTTTTTTTTTTTACAAGTTGGGTCTGAGTTCCTTTTAAAACCATTCAGGGTCCCAATCTGGCTGGGAACCATGACATCTTGCCTTCCCTCTCCCCCTGCCATTTTCCCAAGTTGAAACAGACCTTGTATGGAGTTATTTGCTTAACTGCTGAGCTGCACATGCTCAGAATATACCCCTCTGATCCCTCCCCCACACACACACACTTTGCAAGCTGAATTGGGGTTCTGTAGGCTTTAAACATGACCAGTTCCCATAGCTGGTATGGGGGGAGTGATTCCTGGCTTGTTAAAAATATATTATGTCATTTGGCTGTTAGACAAGATTGCATTTAACCTGGAGGAT
Source organism: Euleptes europaea (assembly GCF_029931775.1). Classification (NCBI taxonomy): domain Eukaryota; kingdom Metazoa; phylum Chordata; class Lepidosauria; order Squamata; family Sphaerodactylidae; genus Euleptes; species Euleptes europaea. The sequence goes on from NC_079319.1 coordinate 62,337,841, forward strand.
TAAATTTGCTTGTCCCCTATGCAAGCACCAGGTCATTCCTGTGAGGTGCAAAGAGGACAAGGTTGTATGTATTATATTATTTTTCTTGCATTGTTTTTAATAAGCAAGAAGTCCCCATACAATAGCCAATGATGATCACACTAAAAATACAGCTCCTATGAGGTGCAAAGAGGACAAGGTTAGGTCCCTCTTGCCACCGGTGGGAGGTTTTTGGGGTTGAGCCTGAGGAGGGCAGGGTTTGGGGAGGGGAGGGACTTCAATGCCATAGAGTCCAATTGCCAAAGCGGCCATTTTCTCCAGGTGAACTGATCTCTATCAGCTGGATATCAAGGAAAACGAGTCAAAGAACGAGCAGCGAAGTGGAAGGAAGGGGCGGCTGTGTTCAATCAGGAGGCAAACTGGAACGTCCAGGGTTCAAAAAGAATCCAAGCAGGAATGTGCGATCTAGATAAAACACCACGTTTCGCATAAGGCTTTGTCAGCCAGTCCAGTGTTTATCAAATACTATTCAAAAGGACCACAGAGGGTTCCAAATACATAAACTTCATCCAGGATTCACAGCCTTATACTAGTAGAAGTTGGTCAATTAAAGTGATCATCTTATGTGAGATGGCCAAGGGAATTTTGCACAAAGAAAACGTTAGATACTCATTTGCAGGTTCCTCCTAAAGTAACATATCCAAGGAAGTTCAAAAGCCGTACAAAAAAAATTCAGTAAGGCTAGAAATTTTTTTGACAGGTGCTCCATCCTTCTTTAGATTGTTTGTCATCAGGTGTCATCTAGAGAAATATTTGAAGAAGATTTGAAGGATCATCATCTTCTAGGGAGACCAGCGGTGCAATCTAAGTACCATTTAATGGACCTGCTTAGGGTTCAGAGTACACCTGCTTTAAGACTGGTCTCTTACAATGTGATCTTATGCAGAGTTACTCTAGTCTAAGCCCAGTGATTTAAATAGACTTAAATTGGAGTAACTGCATAGTATTGCACTGCAGAAGTGCTTCAGTAATACTAGTCAAACTTCTCAGGCAATATTGCATCCCTTTCATCTGACAAGTGTGGTGTAGTGGTTAAGAGCGGTGGTTTGGAGTGGTAGAGTCTGATCTGGAGAGCCAGGTTGGATTCCCCACTCCTCCACATGAGCAGCAGAGGATAATCTGGTGAACTGGATTTGTTTCCCCACTCCTACACACGAAGCCAGCTGGGTGACCTTGGGCTAGTCACAACTCTCTTCGAGTTCTCTCAGCCCCACCTACCACACAGGGCGACTGTTGTGTGGAGGGGAAGGGAAGGTGATTGTAAGCCAGTTTGATTCTTCCTTAAGTGGTAGAGAAAGTCGGCATATAAAAACCAACTCTTCTTCTTCTTGCTGCACACCATTTTTTCTGCACTTTTTAATACTCCATTGGAATTATTGCTCAGCAGTGAATCAGATTATTCCTGACTTCAAGGATTCGTATTCCCCCCTTTTTTTACACAGGAACAAGGGTTGTGCAACACCAGCTGTATGACAGGAGCAAAGATTTGCAAGAGTCGGACCAATCTCCCAACTGCCTGTCAATGTTCCATATGCTTGGAATAAGATGGTAGCAAAGTGCGGCTTTTTAAAACCGATAAACAAGCAACCGCAGCTTCAAATCATGGAGATGAAGCATTTTGTTCTACTACTTATACATTACTTGTTAAGAAAGGACAAAGAGCACCAGTCTTGCTGCACTGTTTCAAGTGTCATTAAAATGTCGCCTGAGATAGAAGCATGGTACAGTCCTTTGAAATGTAAAGCAAATCTCTGTTATTGAACACTGAACACATGTGGGAATTAGTGAGCAATCTTTGTGTTTCCTGCAATGTTAGGATGTCATTCAGGAAAATTAAGGGATGAAAGCTCATGTTTTACTTCAGATCTTTTGCTTTAGAATGCTCAAAAACAGCTGCACTTTTGAGATTTAAAATTAAATTAGAAGAAATAATTGCTATAATCCCTCTGCCTAAAACAATTTTCACCATTTACAGACGGTTTTGAACACAGTTTGCATAATATATTACTACTGCTACCCCTGCCGGGTTCTTCTGTCATAATCCAATCAACTAGTAGAAAAACATGCTAATAATGTTTTAAAATCCCATTTGGAATGAACATCAGGGGTCTAAGATTTCCACTGTGTAGTAGCAGAATGTAAAGTCGAGTTGTCTTCAGAAGTAGTCTAGATGAATCGACAGTTAATGCATGAGTGTCCCCCCCCCCCGCCATTCTTTGGTTAAGTTCTTCTAATTGTTATATTGGAGCAACAAAAATTATAATATGGCACATCAGAGAAAAAGAAAGTAAAATTATGATTTCCTACATAATTGGGTTTTCCTCCCAACTGCAAGATTTATTCCAAAATCCTAATCAAATTAATTATGGATATATGTGAAATAAGAAGAAAGAAAACTATTTCTAAATATGTCCCATAATGCTGAAGGGTTGGATCCCACAATCCACAGGCAAAAGAACTGCAAGATCTTTCCCACCCTCCCATGGCCCCGAGCCATTTCTTATCCCAGGAAAGTTTATTCACAGGGTCTAGAGACTTGTGTGTACTTGAAGAAGAGGAGTTGGTTTTTATATGCCAACTTTCTCTACCCCTTAAGGAAGAATCAAACCAGCTTACAATCACCTTCCCTTCCCCTCCCCACAACAGACAACCTGTGAGGTAGGTGGGGCTAAGAGAGCTGTGACTAGCACAAGGGCACCCAGCTGGCTTCATTTGTAGGAGTGGGGAAACCAACCCGGTTCACCAAATTAGCCTCCACCGCTCATGTGGAGGAGTGGGGAATCAAACCCAGTTCTCCAGATCAGAGTCCACCGCTCCAAACCACCTCTTTTAACCACTATACCACACTGGTTACTAATAGCTGCACCAGTGGGGTGGCTGCAGTGGGGAGGAGGAAGGGGCAAAAATTACTCCTTTCTCTTCCATGAGAAAAGCTCTGCAGACACAAGTAGCAAAAAATGGTAATCTCATTCCCTTCCTCTTCTCCGCTACAGCTCTACAACCAGTGTTGCCGTTGTTACCCATAAATCCCTTGATCCCGTTATTACCCATAAATCCCTTAATTCTGGTAATAAACTTTCTTGGGATCAGAAGTGGCTGGAGTGGGGGGGAGAGGGGGAAAGATCCCAGAACACCATTGCTCTCTGCTGGTGGTTCGCAGGATCCAGGGCTTTGCCTCAGAGAATAATACAGCCTTCCAATCCGATTCTATGCATGTTTAAATTAAAAATAACTCTCACTTACTTTGATGAGAATTACTACCAAATCAATGCACAAAGAGTTTCAGCCTAAATCCTCAGATACTCAGGATTAAGGAGGAGGTTTTCTAACGTGGATTTAGGCTTTGGCACTAGAATCTTTTTTTTTTTTAATTAAGCACTGCCCTTCCAAATTGTTATATGTCTTGGATCATTAGTCTTATTATCATCATTAGTACTTAGGTATGTCAGTACTGGGAGTACAGCAACAGAGTGTACTTCAAGTTCTGGTTAGTAATTTTTATTGGTGTACTTCGAGACAGAGGGAGAAGTCGTGAAGAGGTATCGTCTATTTATGGGAATCCCTGAAATGGGAGGTTGTGTGTACATGTACAGTTGAGTTGTCTTCAGATTTTTATGACCAGCTTTAGTGTTTCCTTTCTTCTGGTCTCCTTTATTCCCTAATATTGAACTATAATATATGCTAGTTTTAAAAGGTATTTTCCCTCTGCCTATGTCATAACTGCAATCATAAATGAGTTTCTTTGGATTTTTTCATTGAATGCTTATTGGTTAACATACATATGATCTAAAACAAAGGAAAATATTTGGAAAGAACAGATTTTAAAAGCTTTAAAATTAAAGTGATAGTGATGATAAATGAATGTCAGATTCACATACTATCAGTATAAAGAATGGTTTATGAGCTGGTTCTTCATGACTAGTCATAGAGGCCAAAATATGAACTGGCAAATATCTATATATTCTTACTTTGTACATTTCCTTCAACTTGCAGTGAAATGCCGTAATTGTTTTATGGTGTTGGGGCGCCCTGCGCTGGCACCCCTGTCACTTACATCGTGCAGAGTGGCCCCAATGCTGGCAGGGAGGCCCAGATGCCGGTCTCCCAGCACTGCTGCGGCAGCATCGTCCAGGGACGCCGGTTGGGTCTTCTGCTGGCATCCCACAGTGCAAAGCCCTGTACCAGCATCCTGGGGGGCATTCCCGGGGTGTGCCAGGGGCGGAGCTGCCAATAGGCAGCTTCCTGTCCCTTTTCGGCCCAGCGCACCAGCAGGGAGAATGGCGTTGCTGTGCCTGCTTCTTTGCAGGCGCAGCCTGACTTTTCTCAATGGGGCAAAATGCCCCATTTAAAAAAATAAAAAGCCGCCGAAAGGCTTTTTAAAGCCTTTCGGCAGCCCAGAAACGGCTTTGGCGGTGCCGCGGCAGCGCCTTGGCCACGCCGTTCCTGGCCGCTGAAAGGTCAGTTTGTGCTGTACAAGAGATGTCCAGTCTTAAGAAGAGTTTTATTTCTGCACTTTTGTGGCATCACTGACATCTGTAGATGCAAACATCAAAGTGTTTTCCGGTTGTTTGAGAAGGAATTCAAAATTAAAGGTTTTATTAAGTTGTCTCTTGAAGCGTCATATAGATGGCATTCCAGGAGTATTTTAATATAATTAAGGCCCCAATCCTGAACTCCTGTATAAAAAAGGTAAAGGTCCCCTGTGCAAGCACCGGGTCATTCCTGACCCATGGGGTGGCGTCACATCCCGACGTTTACTAGGCAGACTTTGTTTACGGGGTGGTTTGCCAGTGCCTTCCCCAGTCATCTTCCCTTTACCCCTAGCAAGCTGGGTACTCACTTTACCGACCTCAGAAGGATGGAAGGCTGAGTCAACCTTGAGCCGGCTACCTGAAACCAACTTCCGTTGGGATCAAACTCAGGTTGTGAGCTGAGCTTGGACTGCAGTACTGCAGCTTACCACTCTGCGCCACGGGGCTCCTGAACTCCTGTATAAGGAAGTTAAAAGCAGTTTCATTGTTTTGTGTTTGCACAGAGGGGAAAAACAAGGTTTCTGTCATTGCCTCTTCTCCACTGCCAAGATCCATGCATTGGTAGCTTCTATACTTAGCGTTGCAAACTTCCAGGTAGTAGCTGGAAATCTCCTGCTATTACAACTGATCTCCAGCCAATAGAGAACAGTTTACCAGGAGAAAATGGCCGCTTTGGCAATTGGACTCTATTGCATTGAAGTTCCCCAAACCCCGCCCTCCTCAGGCTCTGCCCCAAAAACCTCCCACCGGTGACAAAGAAGGGCCTGGCAACCCTATCTATGCCTGTATAGGATCTCTCTGTGTGACCAGAAACCATACATTTTACAGGATTCCAGATTGCACATAGGCTCTTGACTTGCACAACCTATTGGGAAAGGGATAGCAGGTAGAATATCGGTTCCTCCTCTACACATTGTATCTGCCAAAACAAGCAAGTGAGCAGGGCTCAAATCCCACTGACAATACAGAGCTCACTTCTAAGTGAGGATCCATCTGCAGCTTCTTTAGCACCATATAGTTCAAGTGATTTAGAGATGGAGTTGAGTTTTAATATGTAGTTTAACATTATAAGAATTGTAGCAGGTGTCCTAATTCTTGTGTGATTAATCTGTACTCTGTCTTTCAGTTTGGTATAAATCAGAACAAGATGGAAACAGTTTTGGATAATGTAGAAGAAGAAACTGGAGCCATGGCCAAAAATGATACAAAGATCCAGGATTTACAAGCGGAGGTATGTTTCATTTGTTAATATTTCTGAATGCTGTGCTTACTAAATACCAACTAAAATTTCAGAGACCATACTATTCTCTTCACACATCATAGTATATGTTTGACAGCCATGTGGTATTCTAATATTATAGATCTGGAAGTAAGACCTCTTAAATTCAATTAAAGTTTCTTCCAGGTAGATTTTATGATCCTTGAATCCTACAGTATTATTTTTTCCTTTGATATCTGTTCTGCTCTAAATGGTGTAAAGTGAGAGAGAGAAAATGAACATTATAATTGCTAGCTTTTACCAAATGAAAAAAAATCCCATTAAAAGCATATATCACATTAATAAGAATATTCACAGTTTTATATATTGGAATTTTTTTGACCATTTGACTCCTTATTCATTTTCTGGATATTCTTTGGTGTGATATACTAGCGGAAGAACAGTTTATACCAGTTCTCTCTCAAAGCTTGATTTGCTGTAAATTTAATTGATTTGGTCCATAGCTGCTCCCACTGTTGCATCGTGATCTCCTCTCCAAAATTCTGCATTCATTTCACCATACAAGGCTTAACTTGTTCAAGTTCTGTGTCATATTTAAGTAATAATTTATACATCTTTCCCAAAAGTTGATCTGTATTCTTACAGCCCATTCCTGTCGGCGGCCGCAGTACCTCCTAACCTGCTTCCCAGCCTCCGAAAGCCTTAAAAAAGCCGCTTGCTATCTTTTTTGAGTTTAAATGGGGCAAAATGCCCCATAGAGAATAATGAGGCTGAGCCTGCAAAATAGCAGTCCAGGTCCACCATTCTCTGTGCCAGCGTCCAGGGCTGAAAGGGGACAGGGAGCTGCCTACAGGCAGCTCCGGCCCCCCGGAACGTCCCAGGGCACTGGCATGCCCCCCTGAATGTCGGTGCAGGCCTTCACACCAGTGGGACTCTGGCAGAAGGCCCAGCTGACATCCCAGGGTGACAGCCGGGAGACCAGCATCTGGGCCTCTCCACCAGTGTCCATGCCATCCTGAACAGCAAAAGTGCCAGCACAGCCCTTTCTTGGCCTCCTGAGGACTTTCGTCCTTAAAGGTCAGGAATGCTCTGTTAGTGACCAATGTTTCAAACTCTGTCAGATCCCTCAGTTTGCCGGTTACTAAACAGTCTTTTCTTAGTCTTGATACCAATTGGCAATATGTAATCTATTGTATATTTTCATTCTCCTCCTTGATTATCTGCCACATTTTGATTTTTCCATGTGTACTGATCATTTCTTGATATATTATCATTTCTTTTTCTTTCTGTGCTGTTATAACATGCTTCTATTGGCGACATCAATGATGATGGTGTAGGACTTAACCTATTTTTATTTGTAAACGTCAGGATGTGACATCACTCCATGGGTCAGGAATGACCTGGTGCTTGCACAGGGGACTACCTTTACCTTTTTACCTCCCATATCCTAGACTGCCACTGTAACTACCATACTATGCTGGCCACTCTAACGACTACTCTAACCTCTATGTGTATTTAGATCTCTGGATACCTTTCAGTGAAATTTCCCAAAGACATAGCTTTCAGTCACATGATTGGTTTGTTTTTGTTGTGTGTGTTTTTTGTCGTCAAGTCACAGTTGACTTATGGCGACCTATGGTGGGGTTTTCAAGGCAAGAGATGTTCAGAGGTTGCTTGCCATTGCCAGCCTCCACGTCACAACCCTGGTATTCCTTGGAGGTCTCCCTTCCAAATACTTAGGGTTGCCAGGTCCCTCTTCGCCACCAGTGGGAGGTTTTGGGGGTGGAGCCTGAGGTGGGCGGGGTTTGGGGAGGGGAGGGACTTCAATGCCATAGTCTCCAATTGCCAAAGCGACCATTTTCTCCAGGTGAACTGATCTCTAGCAGCTGGAGATCAGTTGTAATAGCGGGAGATCTCCAACTAGTACCTGGAGATTGACAACCCTACAAATACTGACCAGGGCCAACCCTGCTTAACTTCTGAGATCTGACGAGATCAGGCTAGCCAGGTAGGGGGAGGGGGCTGAATATAGCTAAGGTGCTAAACTGCAATGGTACAAGCAAAGATTAGTGCTGGTAAATGTTGACATTCAATCTACTTGGGACGTAGCAAATTACATTTTTCTTCTCAGATTAAGGTTTCTGGGAAGGTGTGTTTATCTGTGTAATATTTTCATGCTTTCTTACTACCATATCTGAGATATTACTTTCCCCTCTGTATTCCATTATGTTTTCTAAGTTTATCTGATAGTTTATGAACTGTACTATTAAATAAGGACACAGAGAGCATGCCAACAATTTTACTAGTCGGCTGAACAGCTGCATTCACTTTCCCTGGAGCTCTGTAAGAATACTGTTGGGATATATTTGTTCTGGAAGGCAGTCATTCAGTGGCGGCCTCTACACAAGGGTGTGAAAATGCGCCTCCACTGGACAACAGCAGCAAGTGATGCAGGAGGAGTCGCAAATAGTGTCCACACCCCAATCCACTCCACAAACTGCTGCTGCTGGCCCCAACCCCCACTCATCCCCCTTTTCTCTATTGCGGTGATCGTGCTGCTGCCCCATGGCCATGAGCTTCCCTTTCTCCTCACTGTCCCTTTTTCTTCTGAGCTGCACTGTAACCCGACAGCATAGATTGATAGGGAAAGGGAATAAAGCCCATTAAAGGGCTATGGGGGTGGGTGGCAACAGCTGTGAGCTGCCCTGTGCCATTTTGAAGATGGGGCTTAACTTTCTCCCTCTTCCCCATACTGATGTTGGAAGGAGTGTCCACACAGACACTTCCCCACATTTCCTGTTTAAACTGAAGGAAAAAAAGGCTGGCTTGGTTTTTTTCCAGCTCAAAGAGGAAAGCCCAAGAACACCACAACTAGGGTTGCCAACCTCCAGTTACTAGCTGGAGTTCTCCTGCTATTACAACTGATCTCCAGCTGATCGCTCCAAACCCTGCCCACCTCAGGCTGTAAACTAGCTTAGAGTACATCTATTAGTACAGGAGTTGTCCAGCTTCTATAGATATGCAGTTTAGCATGTAATTTTCATTTTAAGTGGCTGTTTGCAATACCGTGTTTTTGCACCTATAACCTCCAGGATGAGGGTTGCCACCATCCAGAAAAAAAAGTTGGAAAGCAGTTTTCAGACATCTACTGCAGAGATTTGCTACCAAGGGCTTTGTTTAAGGTTGCCTGCTCCAGGTTGGGAAATACCTGTAAAATTTGTGGTTGGAGTCTGAGCAGGGCAGGATTTGGAGAGGGGAGGAACTTCAATGCCATAGAGTCCAATTGCCGAAGCAGCCATTTTCTCCAAGGGAACTGATTTCTATCGCCTGGCGATCAGTTGTACTAGCGGGACATCTCCAGCCACCACCAGAAAGCTGGCAACCCTAACGTTGTTGCTGTTTTTCTTTTCTTTTTATGGATATGGAATTTGGAACTATGTTAAGATGCTGATGGAAAAGTATGAACGAAGCCAAAGTGAAGAAAGACCACTGTATGATTTACCTGGTTTACTTAAAAGTAAAGGTCCCCTGTGCAAGCACCGGGTCATTCCTGACCCATGGGGTGATGTCACATCCCAACGTTTGCTAGGCAGACTTTGTTTACAGGGTGGTTTGCCCAGTCATCTTCCCTTTACCCCCAGCAAGCTGGGTACTCATTTTACCGACCTAGGAAGGATGGAAGGCTGAGTCAACCTTGAGCTGGCTACCTAAAACCAACTTCCGGCAGGATCAAACTCAGGTCGTTAGCAGAGCTTGGACTGCAGTACTGCAGCTTACCATCTATGCCACGGGGCTCCTTCTGGTTTACTTAACATAGGGAGAAAGCCATATGATGTCAGAACAGTATGGATATTAAATACCCTGTGCTACCCCCTGTCACTGTACTGGCAATGTGCTCTCAGAAAGCATCCCAAAATTATGGTTTCTAAATGACATTCCATTACAAAGCACACACAACTCTCATTTGAAGCCTGAACAACTGTAACATAGCACTTCTAAACACTAATAGTCTTGTATTGATTTTATCTTTTCCTTGTTGAACTCTTGAAATTTAAAACAGCTGTTCAGCCAGTAGTTGAGTGAAATAGCCTGAGGCATCCTTCTGTTGTGTTTAACAAGGATTCATGACCCCCTGGAGTAATGCCTTTAGGTCATGATAGGGTTGCTTGTTTATGAAGAAGCATCACACTAAAAATGAATGTTTTGCTGAGGATTACCAAAGTTAAGATTCCTGAGAAGCAGATTGATGATACCCATTATACCTAGCTGCCTGACCATACTGTGTATAATGAAAATGAAGCAAAATTAGATACAATAAGAGAGCTCATGATTGTACTGCAGTAAACAATCTTAATACAACAGACCTTTCCTACAAATGGTTATTACTGTCGCTCAGATTGTACATTATGACAGCAGTCTTGTTTGTTTATCTATCTATTACCTTTTTATCACCTCTTTTTCCATGGAATTCAGGCTACATGGTTCTCCTACCACCCATTTTATCTTCATACCAACTCAATGAGAGAGAATGATTGGTTTAAGTTCATCCAATGAGCTTGATACCTTAGTAATCGAACACATGAAGCTGCCCTTGGCCCATCAAAGTCAGTATTGCCTACTCAGACCGACAGCAGCTCTCCAAGGTCTCAGGCAGAGGTCTTTCACATCACCTACTTGCCTAGTCCCTTCAACTGGAGATGCCGGGGATTGAACCTGGGACCTTCTGCATGCCAAGCAGATGCTCTACCACTGAGCTAAAGAGTTTTTGAGTTCCATTTTAACCTATTGATTGTCCACTAATTAAACCTGGATCTGTTATAATCGTAAATAGAGTTGTGGTAATATGCATGAAGATGGCTGAATGTTCTCCATATCTGCCACTTACCTCTCCCCTGACACCTGTTTTCTTGTGTTAAAGGTGACCCACTCAGGGAGAGAAGTTAGACTACAAGCAAGTAAGCAGTGGCTGCATAGAATGGCCACTGACACACTCCTTTTGCATTTATAATCAGTCTCCCTACCACCCTGCCTCCTTTTTTTAAACATAATTAGAATAGCCCCATGTTTAAAAAACAGGTCTATCATGGTTCATCATATAGTCTGAGCCTATTCAAGGAATAAATAAAAACATGTGAAGTATGACTTCTGTGATCTTTTAAATTTTATTTTATAATATAATAATCATAATTAATACAAACCCCCTGAAAAACATAGATACAAAAAAAAGAAAAACAGTCAGATAAAAACAGTCAGTTACCATCTCTACTTCATCTTTCCAACTATACAACTAAATTTTGAACCAAAGCGTGTGGGTGATATAAAAGCTTATTTCAGTTTTCTTATTATTTATTTACTTTTACATTTAATTTTTCCTTCAGTAGGCCTCCATAATCAGTCTGTGAAACTTGAAATAGTCTGTGCATTTCTGTGATTTTAAAAGGTTCTTCAAAGGATATTCTTTACCTTTTTAAACAGTAGCAGTTTGTCAAGAAATGTCGTAGGACTACAGCATTTTCATATGTATAAGGATATAAGCCAAAATGTTGTATAGCAAACCACATATAAATTTTTACTTTTTATTGACAATTATTTTATGTCTATATTCTGCTGAATATTAGAGAAAAAAGAAAAAAAATGCGTTCATTTTCATTTTCCCCTGCTACCATTAAGCTGGAAACTCGGTGTTATGAGAGGTGAAGCTCTGAAACACAAAAAGAAACTTGGCAGAATTTATGCCAAGTTGTCTTTTCTTCTTTCCATCAACTATTGATCCCAAACCTAGAAAATTCCTTTTGTTAACTATATGGTTTCCATATAAGTAAGACCTCAAAATTCTTATTTTGCAAAACACTTAAAAAAAACAACTTTCCCTTTTTATTGATAAATTAACCTCTCGTGTCATGTTATTCCTCACTAGAATTTTTTCTTCAGCAATCCATTAGATTTTATCAATAATGATTTATGCAAATATCTGAAGAGTGCAAAATGGCATGCAATGATGAGATGAAAAGGCAAATGCAAGAATTTCCCTCACAGCCCACTAGTAGTATATCAGATGCTTGAGCAATGTGATATTTATTTATTTAATTTTATCAAATTTCAACCCTGCCCTCCCTGGCAAAAGCCGTGCTTTTGACACCAGATTCAATTTCCCAGTCCAGATGTTGTAGTTCTGGTGCTGAGGAAGTGTTTTTCCTGTTAATTCTTCACTCCCTTTTCCCATTTCTTGGATACAACATTCTTCCTTTCTCTCCTGTCCAACCAATTCAGAGCATTTAATAAGTGCCTGTTATCTGATTTTAGTTATAAAAATCAATTCACTAAAACCTAGTCTTGACATAAGCTCCTATATGTCCTTAAAGCAGCTGCATTTACCTCATTCCTTATAACCTTATTTATTGGCTTTTTGTTGATTATTTGCTCTTGTTAGTTGTGCACTGAGTAATATTCTGAAGCTGTGCCAAATTGGAAGAATAAAGTGGCATGTTCTAATTTAGATTCCTGGAGTCCACCCTTATCCCAGGTATTAATTACTGCTAAACCAGGAAACTATTTACTTGAGTTTTGATTCAATTCTTCAGTTTTTGTCTATGCGAAACAGTAAGCCATAAATTATCACAATGGCCCTCAAAAGCTTTCAGTGCATCCCTAGATGTTTTTCTGTTATGCCACACAGGATCCATGGAATAAGAGATGCAAAGTAGGTTTTAAAAGCACCAACATTGGACAGAAGTACTCACATTCTTATAGCAGGTACAAAAGTCCACACCTGTCTTCTAATGTATGGGGGGCAATATGGGGAAGGTAAAGCATGCATCCTTTTCTGAGACAGTTTAAGGCACAGAGCAGAGGAGAGACACTTCCATTAATTGTGGCTTTATAATTGTGTTATACCATTTAAGATTTATTTGCCTGTCGCTTCTAATATTACATGGGAAGTCCTCAGGTTTGTTTAAACTAGTTCTGTTCTCCATGGGTGGGAACAAAAAAAAAGCTGTAGTGTTGTGCAACAGGAGTTGTCCTATACAGACTGAGCACCAAAAAATTCTGCCCCTGGCAATCAGGGAACCCTCATGAATAGGGAGAAGGGATTTGACAAAAATCACCCCCCTTCACCAATGGAAGGGCTGTTTTGCTACTGTAAGTTCCATTATGTTGATAGGAGCAGCTTTGGATCCAAACCTTTGTCATTTTTCTGTTTGTAAGGGGGAATAGATCATGACTGTAATGCATGCCCTGGTAACATCTAAATTAGATTACTGTAATGTGCTCCACACGCTATATGGGAAAGTGCCCTTGAAAAGTGTTCGGAAATGTCAGTTGGTGCAGAATGTAGCAGCCAGGACACTGATTGGAGTGAGTTGTAGTGAAGATATCACTCCAGCCTCTTTCCAGGCACAATTCAAGGTGCTGGTGTTGACCTTTAAAGACCTACCGTACATGGCTTGGGATCAGCATATCTGAAGAACAGCCTACTACAATAAGAACCTATCCATCTGCTTCAGTCATCTTCCAAGTCCCTGCTTCAGGTGCCCCCACCCTCTGAGATGAGCCAAGTGGTGACCCAAGAGAGGGCCTTCTCAGTTGTGGCACCAAAACACTGGAACTCTCTTCCCAGAGAGACTCACCTGTCTCCTTCTGTTGCCATCTTTCGCCAGTGGATTAATACTTTTTTTGTTTGTTTATTTAGGCATTCTCTCAGTGATCCCTCCCTCCTGTGCTGATCTTAATTATCATTTTATATGTGTATTGTATTGGATTGTGTGTATGTTTTAACTTGGTTTTAATTTATGGAACCGTGTTATTTTTGTTTGGTTTTATTGGTTTTAAAGATGTGTTTTATTATGTATGTTTTAAATCTGCCAGTCACCTTGATGTCCCTGATGAGAGCAGAAAGGTGGGTTATTAATTTTGTAAATAAATACATTTAATTTTCCCTAAATTTTTAGATAGTGAGACTTCAGTCTGAAAATGCTTCAGAGTGGGGAAGAAGAAAAATGCTTGAAACAGAAAATCAAGACTTGGATAGAGAGAACAGAAGACTGAAGATCCACGTGAAAGATCTTCAAAATCTCCTTGACAGAAAACTGTCTGCAATTAATTTGTGTGGAGATCTTCAGGCAACACAAACTGAACTTCTGGGGGAAAATAAGGTATGATCCTTACCAGCAAAGAACAGCCATTTCACAAAAAAATTAAATGTATCATAGTTTTGCATTAATTCCAAATGCTCTCCATCTACTGCTTCTCACGAACTGAAATCAGACACTGAAGTATTAAAATAACCATCAGATCAGAAAAATCATCATGTTTATGCCTATTTCCAAAATGTAGCAAATATTTGTTCGGATGTGGAACATTTTTTGCAATTTGCAGAAGGGCATTTGTTGGGTCAGATTTTGTTTCATAAATTTTAATACGATAAAAGTTTATTGTTTGTGGCTGAAGGCTATTACAATCTGTCATACAAAATCCAAACATAAATAGTAACATTAAAACAGTCTGACTAAAAAAAAAAAGCTAGTAATTAAAAGCATTAAACTCCCTGATTAAAAATAGCCTTAGCCCGGATTTTCTCGGCCGCTAAGGCAAAGATTGACACTCCATAGTAGACAACTGGATTGGCGTCTGAGAGGAGAAAGAGCAGCTTCTCTGAATCTGAAGAAAGATTTAGGCCCTTTAGAAACACAGCAAGAAATTTAGATCTGAGCTCTGTATAAAGAGGACATAATAAAATGTAATGTATTAGGTCCTCTGGAACTATGGCTCCACAAATACATAGACGAGAGGCCCATGGTGTTTGGAAGTAATGTCCAGCTAACAAAGCTGTTGGCATGGTTTGAAACCAGAGTGATGTAAACGTTATTCTGAGATTGTGGAAGGGGATATTTACCATTTATTTATGAAGTTCTGACATGATCCCTTTTAAAGTGTTTAAACCATGGTGAGAATTTGGACTGAGAGACTGATAGCTTGTCTGGTGCATCGTTACACTGACGGTGCATTCCTGAGAGGAATGCGTGCTCTGGGCTTAGGAGGCAACACAGTGGCATTGCCTCCTAAGGAGGTTTTGGCCCGGCCGCACCCAAAGCCCTTTGGATGCCGGAGCCGGCCCGTGCCGGCACAAGGGCCCACAGCCTACCTCCCCCCCACACCCCCAGGGGCCCCATCTCCATGCCCAGAAGATGGCCAAGATGCCCTCCCTCTCATCATCTGCTTAAGGTCATAGAATCAGCATTGCTGTCAGATGGCCATCTAACCTCTTCTTAAAAACCTCCAGGGAAGGCGAGCTTACCACCTCCCGAGGAGGCCTGTTCCACTGAGGAACCGCTCTAACTGTTAGAAAATTCATCTTAATTTCTAGACCAGTGGTTCCCAAAATGGGCAGTGCCACTCCCTTGGGGGTGGGATTACCTGGGGGGCACTGGGGCAGCAGGGGGCACTAGAGGAGAGCCCCTTCAACTATGCTGTTGGATAGGGTAGGGGGCGCTGGGGTTGAGTTTGTGGAACCGAGGGGGTGGTGGCCCGAAAAGTTTGCGAACCACTGGTCTAGACGGAGTGGATAGGAAGGTAAAATTAAATTTGAATTGGGATCAACAGCGTGTTTCATATCCATCGAGGGACTTCAATTACATGAGACTGACTCTCAGATCACACTGACAACAAATATACTATGACAGAATAATACATTATTGCTTTCTTACCTTTCCTTCTACAGTTCCGTGACTGGTATATATCATATTTCCCTTCGGTTCTGCTGCCAAGTTTTTCAGACAGCTGCCTTGATTATATGAAATATGTGTATCAAATCTAATCTTCATTGTGCTTGAAACTTTTTTTAAAAAAAATGCCGCCATGTTATTTTTTTCAAATGTATTATCAAAGGCTGTAGAAAGTGGGGCTTTTACTGTATTTTACTAGAGATATAAAACATGGGGATCAAAATGTTTTATGTGGTCCGTGCAAGTTTTATGAACTCAGCTTTCAAATACTCCTTTGACAGGTTGAAAGCAGGCTTGGTCGGAAGGAAATATATTATCTGAATGAAGAGTCATTTATGCGTTCAAAGTCATATCCTGAAATGATATTTGCAGTTATGGCACTCCTTACATTATCTCTAAACTCATACATGGTTTGCTAGATTTTTCATGTCAAGAATAACAATAGAAACTTTGTTGGTTTAAGTAAAGGGTTGGAGAAATAATAGTCTAGGGTAGGATTTATTGATGTTTTTCAGTGCCCTATAGTTAAACTGCCAATGAGGTAAATAAAAAGCTTATTTATTACATTTTTCTTCATCCAAACTTTCTTCCAAGGGGGACCAGGACTTTGTACATGATTGTCCTCATCTCCCCTTTACATCAAATTTTTAAGATAGATTATGTTGAGTAAGAATGACAGGCCCAGAGTCGCCTAGCAAGTTCCATAGTTAGCAGGGATTTGAACCAGGATCTCCTCACTATTAGGGTTCAGACCGACAAGGTAAAGATCACATGTCTTTGTCGATACAAATTGCAAGTTCATGTAGCCCCAGTTGCTTCAGGGCCTTGCAGGCTAGGGAGAGTGGATTTAACTCTTCAGCTTAGGGTTTCCAACCTCCAGGTACTATAAATAACAAATACCTCAGAAGTTAAGCAGGGTCGGCCCTGGTCAGTAATTGTAGGGTTGCCAACCTCCAGGTACTAGCTGGAGATCTCCTGCTATTACAACTGATCCCCAGCCGATAGAGATCAGTTCCCCTGGAGAAAATGGCTGCTTCGGCCATTGGACTCTATGGCATTGAAGTTCCTCCCTTCCCCAAAACCCACCCTCCTCAGGCTCCATCCCAAAAACCTCCTGGTAGTGATGAAGAGGGGCCTGGCAACCCTACTTCAGCTTCAATTCATTTCTCTTATTTAAAACTGGCTCCCCTGCTCTGCTATTAGCATTTTAATGGAGAAAATACACATTAAATGACATACTTGTCTCCTTCTAAATGCTTATAGCACAGTGGGGGAGACAGTATCAAATAATGAAATTAAGTGGATCATTCCAAGATTGAAATTTGAGCTGAATGGTCTTTTTTTGCTCCCTGGACTGTCCCCGCCTTGCTTATGCTGGCACCAACCAGAGGAGTCAGTCATTTCTTCATTTTTGCCATTAACCAAACAGAAATGAAAAAGATGGCGGTGGGAGAAGAATTGACTTCAAGTGGCATATACTTAGGAACAGAGAGATTAATTACAATTGAATTGTAATTTTCAAACATTTGGACAAATGGGTAACAGATTCATTTGCTAGTTAATTATACGAAATGCAATTATGCATTATTCAGTACTTTATATTCACTTTATCACAGCCTTATGTTTT
This sequence comes from Euleptes europaea, assembly GCF_029931775.1. Classification (NCBI taxonomy): domain Eukaryota; kingdom Metazoa; phylum Chordata; class Lepidosauria; order Squamata; family Sphaerodactylidae; genus Euleptes; species Euleptes europaea. The sequence continues at coordinate 62,354,980 of NC_079319.1, forward strand.
GCCATGGCAAGAACGTTTTATACATCCAATTGTCATAATGGCAGTGTCATTTTCTTGAGTGTTTGTGGTTAAGCCAGTTATGGGAAACTATAGCATGATCATTTTTTAGCATCTGAACGAACCTTTTAGAATGCCTCCTTCAAGAACTTAAGAAGAAAGTTCATTTTAGGGTGGGCCCATCACATTTACATTTAAATCTTCTGAAATATGGTTATAGAATATTTCCATTTTTAAAGTCTTTCGGAAATGAAGGGGAGATTGTACTTTATAAAGGCCATTTATATTCTAGTGACTGGGACATGGATATTCAGAAGGACACTCAGGGCATTCTGATCATTAATTAATACCATATTTTGAAAATATTAAATCTATGCTTATCTTTCATGTTTTGACCTTTCTTGGATGTAAGTATCATTGCCTATATTTATAAAAATGACTTCTTAATATAGATAAACCAGCCTTGATCCAAAATCAGATCAAGCACTGCAAGCAATAGTCATTCATTCACTTTTCCCCCCCAGTGTGTTTCTTTAGTTCACTGTAGAGAGACATTTGAAGTTACAACTCTATATTCAACTAAGATGACTGATACACTCTACAAATACAAATGAAATATGTATAGTGTATCCAGTTGTACTTTTGCAATCTACACTTTTCTACTCAATTCCATTTCAAATTTTGATCAGATTGTGCTAGTATTTGTTCTTGGAACATATTGACCTGTATTGGTAGGTCAACTGTAAATTGTATAACAACCACAAGCTAATAGTATGCAGGAAGCACACAGGAGTCTGTATTAAATAAGAAACCCAAAAGAAGAGAGTAGGAACAAGTGAGAAGAGGAGAGATCGAAAGCAATCGAGCAGGAGGTTACTAAGGCTAGGATTATCAGGAAAGATCTGGAAGGATAGGGTCACTACTTGATCATTAATTAAGTGCCTTAAACCTTTTTGCTTTTTAGTGTGTAATTAAGAAGACTGTTACATCAATAATAAGTATTAGAAACTAGCAATCCAAGTTTAACGCTGATGAAGGGGGCATGTATGTATCATTATATTGGAGCTCGGACACAGACATTTTTTGTTCCAATTTCCCCCCCACCCTTTCCCCCCCTTTTTTGTATTGCTCTCTATAAAATATATATTTTCATGTTTTTGCAAGTGTGTGTGTATGTGTTAAGTGCCGTCAACCCGCTTCCAACTCATGGCGACCCTATGAATTAATGTCCTCCGAAATGTCCTATCTTTGACAGCCTTGCTCAGGTCTTGCAAATTGAGGGCTGTGGCTTCCTTTATTGAGTCTTGTTAAGGTCTGTGACTAAAATATTAATAAAATTGCTTGCTTGCTTTATTGAGTCAAACCATCTCTTGTTGGGTCTGTCCCATTCAAAACAGTACATAAGGTCAGCCTACTCCTGCCCCCACCCCTTAGGATGGCATGCTTAGTAATATAAACAGAAGTCTAATGGCACCATAAAGACTAATTTCAGAAGGTAGCTATATTGGTCTGCAGTCAAACAGCCACTGGACTCAAACCTAGCCATAAAGACTAACAAACTTTATTCCAGGATAAGTGTTTGTGGACTACAAAAGTTTTTAAAATTTATGCAGCATTGAAATGTTGTCAGCCTATCAGACTCCTGTTTCTTTCTGCTGCAGCTGACATGGGTATCCCTCTGGCATTATTAACTTTAGTGGCGTGTGTCTTCTGCAGGTTTCTCTCAGGAACTATATCAAAGGAAATTAAAGGCAATTAAAATATCTGAAATCCTATAAATCATAATCTATTTGTAGATACATAAAGACATGCATTATGATGTAAGTTTGTCACACTTGAGTTCCTTTTTTGTACAGCTGACTGTGTTGCCTGTTGATGTAGTTGGTGTAGTACATTTCACAGCCTGTGTTGCCTTTTGATGTAGCTCAGGAGTCCCCAACATGGCACCCATGGGTGTCATGACACCCACCGTCACCTTTCTTAGCATCCACCAAATGTTTTAGAAAATTGGCATAATTGCTGATTGGCCTCTGGAGGTCTGATTGGCTATGCACTTCAAAAAAAATTGCTTTAACAGCATCTGATACCACAGTAAAGGAACTTAACTGAGTGAAGGTAAACTGAATGTATGTGGAATTCATTTAAACAATAAGTTCAATTTAATAGCATCCTGTTAAGCAGAGCTTGCACCTGAAATATTGAAGAGTTAGTACTAGTCATGCATAACCTCACTACCCAACATTTTGTGCTTGGTTCTGCTTCCTGCAGCAGCCATTTTGTAGTTGTGTCTACCATCCTCTTTCAGAATTTCAAAGATGTCTTCCAGCTTTAAAAGGCTGAGGACCCCTAATGTAGTATCTTGAACTAGAGAGAAACTCTAGCTTGTGCTTTGTCTGCCTTGTATGCCTAACATAAATCCCAGTTACAGACTAACAGTGCATTCCTGACCTTCAAGGGTGAAAGGCCTTAAAAGGCCAAGAAAGGGCCGCGCCAGCATTTGGGCCCCCCACGACGGTGCCTGGGCTACTTACATCGATGTTAGTGGCCCCAGTGCCAGCATGGAGGCCTTGACGCTGGTCTCCGGATGCCACCGTGGCAGCACCACCCCGGAACGCCGGCCTTTCGCCAGTGTCCCGCCAGTGTAAAGGCCTGCACCGGGGTTAGTGTTGCTAGGTTCCTTTTTGCTGCCAGTGGGAGATTTTTGGGCGGAGCCTGAGGAGGGTGGGGTTTGGGGAGGGGAGGGACTTCGTTGCCATAGAGTTCAATTGCCATAGCAGCCATTTTTCTCCAGGTGATCTGATCTCTATCAGCTGGAGATCAGTTGAATTAGCAGGAGATCTCCTGCTACTACCTGGCAGTTGGCAACCCTAGCCGGGGTCCCAGGAGGTGTTCCCGGGCATTCTGGGGGGAGGAGCTGCCATTAGGCAGCTTCCTGTCCCCTTTCAGCCCCAGACACCGGTACTGAGAATGGCATTGTTGCACCTGCTTTTTTGAAGGCGCAGCCTTGCTATTCTCTATGGGGCTTTTTGCCCCATTTTACATGGGAAAAGCCAGTTAAAGGCTTTTTTGGTACTTTCAGCATGCGGGGAACTTCTTCGAAGGCGCCGGGGCAGCGCCTCCTCCCTGCCGTCCCCACACACCGAAAGCTCAGGAATGGGCTGTAAAACACGTAACAGAAAATTAAACCATAGTATTCCTAAGAAGCTTCCCCAGTCTCTCTTTTGGAATCTCTTTTGGGAGTCCCCTCCAACATTGCAGCCTTTAAGGGCATCACGCACTGATTGTTTCTGATAGTAAGGTTACTTTATTACAGACATGTATAGCTAATAAATACAAGGTGAGTCATTCCAAACTTCAAACATTTATGTTTATCAGATTTAAATCACTGAGTGGCTGTGTATTCCAGATCTGTTAATTCTATGTTCATTTTATAATCCGGGAGAATTTATAACCAGAAGCATCCAGAACTTTTCAGTGTTTTCTGAATTTTGATCAAGGAACTGCATAATGTCAGCTAGTAATATTTCAGTATTTCCCAGAAATCCTATAAATTATTCCTTCTTCATTTGTTAGCTTCCTTTTCCTGTGATAGGTAAAATCTTTGACTTTCAAAGATAAAAGAGAAGTCAATTCCTGGTATTTCGGTTTTAAAAAATGCTGCAGTCATTTTGTGTTAGATTTCCCAAATTTATGGCAAGCATAGCAAAAAAATTCACTTCATTTTTTCCTGTGTGACAGCTGAAACCTCTTCTACAGATGTCTCTGTCATTATGCACCGTCTGTTTCTTTACATTAATAGGCCGCAGTGTATGCAGGGAAAATTAATCTTAGGAGAGCCAACATTATTTCATGCTTCATTACATGAAATGCCTCCTAACTCTTTGATTATGTATAAATTTGCCCCTCAAAAATCTCCGAAACCTAGCCTGTGATGTACAAACTAATGAATTCTCATTAGCAAAGATACAATTTCTTATTATTTTAATTTTTCATTACAAAAATTCTGTGAGGATGAAAGCTTTAACTACTGTTTCATTTGAGAGTTCACTTTAATGTACTTAAGTGAAATCTTACCCATAATTCTGATCTTTGATGTAATCTCAGTAATGGGTTTTATTCTTACGAGTCCTTTACTGACAAATGTAAGATTTATAATAAGAGAAATACTGAACAGCTAAGCAGAAGAAAGAAAGTATTTAAAATGGGATTCACATAATGTTAATAAAAAACTGCATGTCAATATAAATTTGAAAAAAAATGTGTTCTGTACTCACAGTCTGGCATTAAGGTGCACATTAGAAAATGAAAATATAACGAAGAACACATACATCTAAATACATTCATATAATGTTCATTTAGACTTTTAATGCAAAGAAACCTTTAAAGAATCTCTTAAACATTTTACTGCAGTCTGAATAGCCCAGTTTAGCTAAGCAGGGTTTGCCACAGTTGGTATTTGGATGACAGAGAGTCGAGAGGGACTAGGGTAGTAGGCACAGGCAACCACCTCTGCCGGTCTCTTGCCTGGAACACCCTGTGGATGGGGGTCGCCATGAGTCAGCAGCAACTCAATGGCACATGGTTCTTCTAAACGTTTTTCACTGTGCTCAAAGCCACATCATCATTTATTCAACTCAGGTATCAATACTCAAAGTTGGGATAAATGCATGCATTATAATTTGCTGAGTGAGCATTTTCCATGAAGCCAATCAGGATGATGACTGTATTGCTGTGACAATATGATTAAGGAAGCAGGAGTAGATTAATATTTTCGTGTTACAGAACTTTTAAGTCATAAAATTCCTCTCTTCCATTCTCTTTCTCCATCAAAAGTTGATAGCTCTTGTCTGCAAGTTACACATGCTTTTGTAATCTTGCAGTTGGATTACTGTAACGGGCTGCCCATAAATACAACCTAGAAAGTGCAACTGATTCAGGATGTGGCCACCTGATTATTGTTAGATGTTAGCTGATGGGAACATATTTTACCTATTTTAAATCAGTTACTTTGGCTGACAGGTTGTTTCTGAGTTCAGCCTAGGGTTGCCAGGTTGCTCAGGTTGGCGGGCAATCCTCCAGGCTCCTCAGAATGGTGATCGTAAATGTGGTCGCAATCGAATCGATTACATCACTTCCGGGTTTACCCCCAGAAGTGATGTAATCACATCATGCACGACCATGCACTTGGGATCGCCACCCCAGCTCTGCCCCAAAAACCTCCCGCCGGTGGAGAGGGGGGAACTGGAAGTCCTAGTTCAACCTGGTTATGACCCTCAAAGCTTTTCATGGCTTAGGATCCACATATCTAAAGGATATTTTCTTCCTAGATGCCCCATGTGCCAACTATTGTCTTCAAGATGTCACCTACTGGCTTGTTCCCCTACTTAAGGTAGCATGCTTGATATCGACCAGACCAGATCATTACTTCAGCTCTATGAAATGGCCTCCCTGAAGAAGTGAGGGGGATACTAAGTCTGGGAGCATTTTATTTGCTAATACTTTTACAGCCCATTCCTGAGGGGGGAGGCAAATCCCCTCAGGAGGCGGTGTGACCTCGCCGCTGGCATAAATACATGTAATTGCGTGATTACACGTACTTATGCCGACGGGGAGGCCAGGGAAGCTGGCGGACGAGCGCCGCGGGGCCGCACCTCGCCCCTCCACCGGCGCGGCCTCTCCGTGGCATTGGCCATGGAGTAGAGAGGCTGCTCTGGTGCAGGGGGGCGTTCCGGGGGCAGGGCGGGGGGAGGAACCGCTGGCTAGGCAGCTCCCTAACCCGTTTTGGCCTGGTATGCCGGCCTGAGAATGGCATTGCTGCGTCTGCTTTTTAGCAGGCGCAGCCTCACTGTTCCCTAAGGGGCAAAAAGCCCCACGGCATTTTTCCTTCAACAGCATAGGCGAAACGGCTTAGGAAGAGGAGCCATTGCGCCTCTTCCCCGCCATTCCCCTACTCTGTCAGCTCAGGAATGGGCTGTACATGTGGTATAGGGTGATGGCACTGGAGGTGGGGCTACTTACCTTTTATTCTATTTTGTTTTATATTTGGATTTTTGTTTAAGCATCCACAGACTAGGCCACATTGATGTGATTTTCAGCTGACATTGGGTGAAAGCACAATGGAAAAATGCTTGGCCATTTTCTGTCTTCTATCTGTGACTGACCCTTTGAAAACTGGGGTGAAATTTTGAAGTCAAACATGTTAAATAAAGAAGTTGCAGATAATTCTGGTATAGTATGCGTAATTTTTAAAACCATCTATATTTTTGTCTGAATGAAGAAATTCTCATTGCAGTGAACAGAATGACGCGTCAAGGGTTTGTTTTCTGTACAGATCCCTTTAACATTTTCATTGGGAAACATTACACGTTTTTGTCTTAAAATTAAATATGTTTTCCTTCGGAAAAGAACATTGGGGGGAAAATGCTAGAGGTGGAATTCACAGCCTTTATACTAGCTAAGAGATTTTTTACAATGAGATAAACCAAAATGCTAAATGAGTGGAAAACAAGCAAGCAAGTAAAGATAACACTAAGTAGCTCTAATCCATATATCATGGTTTTTCAAGGGCTTGGAGGTAATAGGCTCTGAATAAAAATATTGCTAAATAAGTGCAATATGATGCTACTGTGCATTATATTTGTTACATACAAATTGTCCAGGCCCCTCCAGGTCATGCTGTATTTATGATAGGAACCTTAATGCTGAATGTTGTCCACTCTAGTTCAGGGATAATTGAAAGAAATGCAGTAACAGAATGCCTTAGCCTGTTAAAGTAGGCAGGAAAAGCAGGAGCTGAATGCACAATCCTCTTAACATTACAAAGCTGTGTATGCAGTCAAGTGGGTTTATAGTACAGGTGGTTGATTCCTGTTAGATAATGGTTCATAACTGATTTTAATAGAATAGCTTACCAGAGCATGTTGATATAAAGTTGCCTCAAGGTATTTGTCATAAATGTAGAGGAAATTCCTGCAGAACAGCAGAATTATGTGCTCATATAGTGGTGCCCTTTTTCATTAAATAGCACGTGGCCATTAATTATTTGGTGAGACATTTAGTAACTCTTGTAAAACCTTTAAAAGCCAATGCTACTTGAACTTGTGTTCAAGTCCAAGTATATCAGGAACAAAAAAAATTGTGTGGATGGTATACTGGTTAAGAGCGGTCGATTCCCCACTCCTACACATGAAGCCTGCTGGGTGACCTTGGGCTAGTCATAGTTCTCTCCAAACTCTCTCATCCCCAACTACCTCACAAGGGGTCTGTTGTGGGGGGAGGAAGAGAAGGTGATTGGAAGCCACTTTGAGACTCCTTAAAGGTAGAAAAAAGCAGGGTATAAAAACCAGTTCTTCCTCCTCCTCTTCCTCTTCTTCTTTGATATGTAAAGGAGTTACAATGGAACTGGGCTGTGAACTTTTAAAAACTATTTATGATTAAACTTAATCATAGTGAGCCAGCGTGGTATAGTGGGTAAGAGTGGTGGTTTGGAGTGATGGACTCTGATCTGGAGAACCAGGTTTGATTCCCCACTCCTCCACATGAGCGGCAGAGGCTAATCCAGTGAACTGGGTTTGTTTTGCCACTCCTACACACGAAGCCAGCTGGGTGACCTTGGCTAGTCACACTCTCTCAGCCCATCCTACCTCACAGGTTGTCTGTTGTGGGGAGGGGAAAGGAAGGTGACTGTAAGACTGTTTAATTCTTCCTTATGTGGTAGGGAAAGTCGGCATATAAAAACCAACTCTTCTTCTCCTAACACAACTGACTTTATTCTGCCATTTTATTCAAGCAGGATTCATGGCCCATCAAGCTGTGCACAGTCCATCAGCCATGTGACATGGCCATCCATTAGTTTGATAAATCTAATTTTGTCCCTTGCTTGGGGTTGCAGAAACATGAAGGTTACCCAGTCTTAACAGGCTCCACTTTTGGCTTGCTTTTGACTAGAATAAGAAAAAGAATTGGTTTTTATATGCTGACTTTCTCTAACGCACATCATCACACTTGGAAAAGGAAATTTCCTCCTTCATCCTTATGTGTAACATCAGAATACATCTGCACTGTCCCATAGCACATGTTATCTTCATGAAAGATATCAATAGGTGACCTGTACCCAGTTCAGAACATTGTAATGAACCCTGCTGTAAAGAGTTGGAACTACTCCCCCCCCCCACACACACACACAGTTCTTTGGCTTCACTTCTGTCTTTGAATCTCCAAATGATATATGTGGCTTCTCACCCATGTACACCACCTGTTTCTTTATAGATTAGTGGAGATGTCATCACTATCCCCTACAGCTCTAGAAATTACTCACCAATCTATCAGTTGGGTTTTCTTCTACCATTATAAATTTGTGCTTCTTGGCCTCCAGATTCTTTATCAAAGCATAAAACACGGTCTTCAGAAACATGTCTAGGACTATGAACACACTTTTGTGGTCTTTGGTAATCAGGAGTAATCCTGATCCCTGGGGGAGATGATTCTTCAGTAAATCAAGAAAAACAAAGCAATTAGAAGGTATATGCACAATTGTTGTAAGTTGGAAAAGGTTGTCCTACAATATGCCCATTGTTGTGTTGCCATTTATCCGAGCAGTTGTTATGATTCCTTCTTGTCTGACAAAGCAACGTTATGTCCAAAGATTAGTTCTTACTTCTAGGATTCAATGTATAGCACGTCGGTAAATAAACTAAAAACTTGTTATGGGATCAAACCAATGAATCTGTAACGCGACATGAAATGAGATGGGCTTGCACACTTAGGAAGATCAGTTATGATAGGAGAGGGGAGCCTCATGTGGGTAAGCAGAAACGAAAAGCCAGGTAGACGAAATGTAGTTCTCTGCCACTACAAGATTGGGGTGTACAAAAGGTTAATGTAGAAAGGCAGTCAGCTGAGACATTTAAAATTCCAAGACTGCCTTTCACAGTTTTTGTATTACCGACCTCAATAGCAATCTCTATGCAGGGGCTTGCGATTTCTGAAATGTTACAGATCAAGAGACCCATCTTATAAATAAATTATCAGGGATTTATTACTAGTGACCCAAATATATGGTCACAGCACCCCGGAGGCTTGCAAGGAGACATTTTCAGAGTGCACGTGAGCCTTGGTAGCATCTAAATGCAGGTAAGTGTGATTCGTTGAATAGCTGATGCAGCCTTAAAAAAAAAGCATGTTAAATGAAGTGCACCAGCATATTGCTGTTTTAAATTTTGTAATTTTGTAAGCACAAATGAACCCCATGTGGGAAAAAATCACAGTGTGCTACATTTCAAAACACTGAAGGCTTCATGACAATCAAACAAAAGCTGAAGAAACTAGTTAAATAAAAACTCAGCCATATGGACCCTCATTTACCCTGGCACCTCCCAAAAAAAAGACAGCACCATGGGTTCAATCAGTTTTTATTTATTTATTCAAATGGCCGATCTGCGTCATTGCTTATTTAAACAAGTGGACTATTTTGAGGGTGAGCTGCCGTCGGCATCCAAACACGGATGCCTTTTTGGGAGGTCCACCCTGGCTCCAAACTTGCCCATTGCTTCCGCTGGCCTTGTTTATCCTTGGCTGTGCATGCACTATGTGCTGAGATGGGCCCAGACTCATACCCCTCCCCTGATGGGGCCTCCCCAGGTTTGGAAAGATGCTCTCTTTCCCAGCACACTCCACCATAAGACGTGTAATGATCTGTTCAAGACATGCCTTCTGTCATTCCCAGTGCCTCAGGGTTTTTGCCAATTATCCCTACTTATCTTGTACAGCCTGCCCTATTCCTGCCAACTAGTTGTGGCCTAACCAGTCTGAGACCAACCCTATTTAGTTAACCAACCCTCTTTCAGGGATATTGCAGAACAGGCGGGGGGGTGCTCACTGCAAGTCAGTCTAGTGAAACACTGAAAATTCCTGCTTGCCCCTATAAAAGCAACCAGCTAATCATGTGATGCCCTGACCTGGATGGCCCAGGCTAGCCTGATCTCATCAGATCTCAGAAGCTAAGCAGGGTCAACTCTGGTTATTACTTGGATGGGAGACTACTAGTTAAAATGGATACTAGTCATGATGCATACCTATTCTCTCCAGGATCAGAGGAGCATGCCTATTATATTAGGTGCTGTGGAGCACAGGCAGGATGGTCCTGCTGCAGTTGTCTTGTTTGTGGGCTTCCCAGAGGCACCTGGTTGGCCACTGTGTGAACAGACTGCTGGACTTGATGGGCTGTGGTCTGATCCAGCAGGGCTTTTCTTATGATCTTATGTTCTGATTCCCAAAAGTCATTTTTGGCAAAAACATGACACAGGGTACACATAGAGTGGTATGAGTATTATTTTACAGAGGGATACTGTGGTTGTTTCATTCATTGACTCACTGTCTGGTAATCGTTAGGTAGGGATGCACTCTGCATTGTTGAAAGATAGAAACCAAATCTGAGTGGCACTTACATGTATTTTTTTCTTCACTGCTTTTAGATTTTCTGTTTAGAAAGAGCTTTTTTATCTGTAACATATCGGGAGCACGATAATTTCGTAAAATATTTTTATCCAAAGAAATATTTTAATGAAAGTATCAAACAGGTAATTGTTGACTTGCACGGTTGCCATGGTACATACCATTTCATTATTCTATCTACTCCTGCTTTTCCATGCCTTTGATATTCAGGCTCATTGATTTCCACTTATAATAAGAATACCTAGAAAATGGATGCCTGTGAACATTCTTTTGAGAAACGATGGAGCTGAAAATGTCTAAACATGGAGATAATTAATGTGCATGTGAATGGATATACACCAGCTAGGAGCACATTGCATCAAAATGTCTTTTTAAATCTTTTCATCAGTAGCTTAATATCTTGCAGAAAATTTTAGTCAGGAAATGACTCAAAAAGAAGGCTGATGGTATAGTTCTCTTTCCACTTTGACAATGACTTTTTTTCAAAAAGAAGACTGGTTGTTGTTTTTCTTTTTTTATGGGTGAACATACCAAAGGTACCCCATGCCAAACAAAGTTGTTGCTTTAAAGCACAGGTCAGATAAGAGAAGCTTAGAGAGGAGTTACATTATAGGGATGTAACTAGTATTGTAGGTACTGAATTTGGAGGTGGTCTGCTGCTGAATTGTGTGCAAGTTCTGAGATAGTCCACTAAGGGCAAAAGAATTGTTTTTGTACCCAATCTAAATCAGAGCATCTGCTTTTCAAATAAAGCAATAATGCGCTGGTCTAATTATAGATAATTTAGGCTTTATTTCCTAATCTCAGCAGGCTGGGGCATGTGGAGAAAGGCCACCACAAATGACTTCAATGACCAGACCTTCAAATAACCCAGGCCAAGGCTGTTTATACCATGCAAAAAAGAACTAGAGAACACCCGACATAGTGTTTTGAATTCAAAAAAGCAGGGTAGGTATAAATGAAATAAATAACTCAATGTACAAAAAGTACAGGAGAGGGGCTTGGCACAGTGGTAGAGCATCTTCTTGGCGTGTAGAAGGTCCCAGGCTCAATCCCCAGTATCCCCAGTTAAAGGGACAAGGCAAGTAGGTGATGTGAAAGACCCCTGCCTGAGACCTTGGAGAGCCGCTGCCAGTTTGAGTAGACAATACTGACTTTGATGGACCAAGGGTCTGATTCAGTATAAGGCAGCTTCATGTATTCATGTGTTCAAGTATGTGTGCATGAATAATATTGATGATTCTGTCATTACTCCACAGTAGGGTTGCCAGCCTCCAGGTAGTGGCTGGAGATCTCCTGCTATTACAGTTAATCTCCAGGTGATAGCGATCAGTTCACCTGGAGAAAATGGCCTCTTTGGAAGGTGGGCTCTATGGCACTATACCCCACTGAAGTCCCTCCACTTCCCAAACCCCACCCTCCTCTGGCTCCATCCAAAAATCTCCAGGTATTTCCCCACCCAGACCTGGCAACGCTGCTCCACATCCTGCAACCTAGGCCTAATAATTCCGCAAAGAAAAGGGTTAGATATTTTCTTTTAAAAATTGATGTTAGGAACTAGTAATCAAGCAATTTTCAGGAGTAGCAAAATAGGCCTGATATTCATTAAATAAATATCACAGGCACATACCAACACATTAAAGTCTGAAGATACTGAGGGATCTTGGAACTCTTTGCTTAGAATCTAGCTGAAGTGTGTCTGTATGTGTGTGGGGGAGGGGGGTAATCTATGGAATGTCTCCAGTTCACCTAATTGAGATCTGTTGCTTCTTTTTTTGTAGGGTGTTCTCTCTTTACAACCCTGTTGATTGTAAAACTACTTCATTCATTTTGATCTCGTTCAAGTTCCAAAGACTTCATTTTCCCCTGTGACTTGATCAAAGCTTATTGCTATCAGTAAATGCTTCCTGCTAGAATATGCTGACTATACAAGCTTTAATGAAAAATGTCAATGCAATCACATTTGCTATGTGAGGAGATGTTTTGGCTCCTTTATCCTTTCAGTCAATCAGAACTTCTCCTGGAAAAATGCCCCTGCTGTGTACATTTTTGCACGGTTGTGAAGCTGTTCATCTTGCCGTAGTTGTACCACAAAACCTTATTATATTCACTGCTGAATGGTGTGTTCTGTTTGGCTGCTATAGCTCAATGAGATTTTTAAAGGGCTACAGAATACTAATACATGAGCAGTGATTCAAGATAGCTCTAAACTGCTTAGGAAATAATTTTAAGCTTTCTACTTACAAGCATTCAGGTAATGTTATGTGTAGTAGGCACAGGATCAGCACTGCAGAGCCAGCCAGCTGGAGGGAGGACCTTGAACTAGGGCTGTCGATTCGGTTCATCCCGAACCGAAAAACAGCCGAATTTCCCCTGATTCGGCGGTTTTTAGTTTGGATGGAACCGAACTCAAAAAAGGCGGGAAAACGGGGAGCCGAATTCAGCGAGTTCGGGGTGTTCAGCGAATAAATTCAGCAAATTCGGGGTTCGGTGCAGCAGCATAACCGTCAGTTAGTAAGCAGCATTCTCCTGTGGCCAAGCTGGGTCTTCTTCCCCACCCTTAATGTGCATCTCTGACAATGGGGGTTTGCAAATAGCAGAGCTTGCCGCCCATGCCCAAAGCTCCCAGCCCCGACAAACAGCTGAGCTATGGGGAGCAAGGGTGGGTCAGGTGCGAAGAAGACGGAACAGAAGACATCCACAGTAAGACCCATTTTGGGGCTCTTCTCTATAATTTTTGTCCTGTGTGTGTGTGGGGGGGGGGAAAGCAGAGTCTGTGTGTGTGTGGGGAGGGAGCAGTTTCTGTGGGTGGGGGGGAAGCCAAAGGGGGATTTTGCCTGTTCTGCTGGGGGGGGGGGTGCCCCCTGATGGAACAGAAGACATCCACAGTAAGACCCATTTTGGGGCTTTTCTCTATAATTTTTCTCCTGTGTGTGTGGGGGGGGGGAGCAGTGTCTATGTGTGTGTGGGGAGGGAGCAGTTTCTGGAGGTGGGGGGAGCCAAAGGGGGCTTTGGCCTGTTCTGTGGGGGGTGCCCCCTGAGTCTCTCTCTCCCTGGTTTGAGGGGGGGGCTTCAGTTGTGTGTCCTCAGGTTTTCCCTCATTCATAAGATCGGTTAGGTCTATTTTGATGCTTGCTCAAAACTGGTGTTCAAATTGTGTCTTAAATAATGCATTTTCCTGGTCCTGAGTCTGATGCAAAAGGGGAAATTCCACCCCCTCCTGCTCCTTATGCATAGCTAGCTGCCTCTGTCCCTTTCCATGGTTTGCAAACTCCCAGGTGTCAGGTGTTGCTTTGCATGGTTGCAAACGTGTTGCTTTGCATGGTTTGCATGGTTGCAAATGTGTTGCTTTCCATGGTTTGCATGGCTGCAAATGTGTTGCTTTGCATGGTTTGCAAACCTCTTCGCACCTGCCCCGCCCTTGCTCCCCGCAGCTCAGCTGTTTGTCGGGGCTGGGAGCTTCAGGAGTGGGCGGTAAGCTCTGCTAATTGCAAACCCCCATTGTCAGAGATGCACATTAAGGAGGGGGACGCCTTTCGGGGCCCATATCTCAGCCCCCCCGACCCAATCTTTACAAAACTTGGGGGTTCTTGCAAGAAAGGTCCCTTCAAGCTACGCTGAATGTTTTGGACCTCTACCACCAAAAATGCCCCCCCCCCGGAGCCACGGAAAAGCGCAATTGTGTTTTTAATGGCTTTATTCGGCCAAATTTCCCCCTGAACTCCGGATCTCATGCCGAATTGCATGGACCCGAAGTGGGGGAGTTCAGACTTCGGCATTTCCCAAATAAAAACAGGCCAAATTTTGCCGAATCCGAATTTTAGCGATTTTTTTTCTTCAACAGCTTTACCTTGAACTTGTAAGTACTCTCACATGGAAAATTAGGGTGGAAAAGTCTGGCCCCCTGGCCCTTCCTACCATCTGGGTAACCTGGCGCACAAAACATGACTATATTCACATTTTAGAAAAATAAGGATAAGGGAACAGAGTCCCGTGGCACAGAGTGGTAAGCTGAAGTACTGCAGTCAAAAGCTCTGCTCACGACCTGAGTTCGATCCCGATGGAAGTCGGTTTCAGGTAGCCAGCTCAAGGCTGACTCAGCCTTCCATCATTCCAAGGTCGGTAAAATGAGGACCCAGATTGCTGGGGGTAAAGGGAAGATGACTGGGGAAGGCACTAGCAAACCACCCCATAAACAAAGTCTGCCTAGTAAAGGTCAGGATGTGATGTCACCCCATGGGTCAGGAGTGACCCAGTGCTTGCACAGGGGACTACCTTAACCTTTTTATAAGGATAAGGGAATGCAGTTTTTCCAGATCCACTTTCATGTCTTCTGCTACCAGATACTTTTAAGAGAAGATGCCGGAATTGAACTTGGAACTTTTGTGCATGCCAAATAGATGCTGCACCACTGAGCCATAGTTCCTCTGTGCAATTTTATTCTCATTTTATAATTTTAAAAAGTTAAAGATTTGGGATAAATCAAATAATTGCAGATTTGTTTGTTTACTTTTTTGTGCAATGTTGACGACATTGACTGTGCTTATTTCTTAACATGTACTGCTGATCTGCTAAAATAGCAGCTTTGTTCTATAGCTATTCAAAATAGCTTGTAAATTAAAAACACATTAATTGTCAGTCTGATGAATTATGAGAACAACTTTTTCAACATTGAACATTTATGCTGATGCTGTCGTGCTGTTACAGCTGTTGGTACATTCTCTCTTAAACATTTGCATACTGACAGCAAGTCTGAGGATTGTGAAGTCATGTATAACTTAATATTGAACATGTATATCTTGAGGCAGTATGGCTCAGTCAATATGGAATGAAAGCAAATTAATTCAGAATATGCTACTGTAAGTATGGTGTATATCTTTTAATTAACACTATAGTCCCCAGTATTAATTTGATTTAATAATTCATATTTGTGCCCTGACCTTGATGGCCCAGGTGTAGCCTAACGGTTGCCATCTCCTGGATGATGTTACTTGGCAACCAGACAGACCCATGTCACCGCCATCCCAGGCGGGAGTGAAGCCCAGACTCTATGGACAGAGGCACCTGTAATAGTGAGAAGGACGGTGAAGGGAGAACCAGAGGGAATCCATTTTCTCTAACCCAGTCTCCAGAAAGCTGCCATTTTGCAAGGGATGACCGGACATGAAGGCACCCTACTCCACCCTCCATCTACATAATTAATGGCTCCTTGGAAGCCATCGAGCTAACCAAAGCACGAGATCACACCTCCGGCGTCAAATGAATGAGTCACCCAGGTGCAGCATTGTACATCTTTGTCCTACACCGGATAATTCCATCTACCGATGCCTCTCGAGCCTCTCGGAATGTGCTTAGTCAATGGGTTAGGTTAGCCCAACTAGGGAAGTAGGTGATGTGAAAGACCTCAGCCTGAGATCCTGGAGAGCCACTGCCAGTCTGAGTAGACAATACTGACTTTGATGGACCAAGGGTCTGATTCAGTAGAAGGCAGTTTCATGTGTTCAAAGCTGGAAAAAAATGGTGCACAAACCACCTCTGAAAGTCTTTTGCCTTTAAAACTCTACAAGGTTGCCATAAGGCAGCTATGACTTGATGGCAAAAAAAAAAAAAAAAAAAAAGGTTCCTAGATGTACTACTATGATAAAGGATGACAAGCCCTGCCTATAGGCCTTGAGCCCAGACTTGGGTGGTGGATTGAAGAAGGGGTATAAGTAGGGTTGCCAACCTCCAGATGGTGGCTGTAGATCCCCTGCTATTACAACTAATCTCCGGGCAACAGAGATCAGTTCCCATGAAGAAAACCACTTTGGCAATTGGACTCTATGGCATTGAAGTCCCCTCCTCACTCTAAACCCTGCCCTCCTCAGGCCCCACCCCCACAATTTCCAGGCATTTCCCAACCTGGAGCTGGCAACCCTAGGTATAAGCTGAAACATATATAAAATAAAAACTACCAATTTAATCTAAGCAGCTTAATCAATTAAATACATAACAATTGTAATTGTAATTTTTTCTCTTTGAGTTATATAGAAATGTAAACATTTAAATTAACGACGTTTTTAAAGATGAAGCATCAAACTCTGCAGTTGTTTAGTGACCAGACCTTCAAATAACCCAGGCCAAGGCGAGTAATTCATGTTTTTCAGTAGATATTTGACTATTGATTTTTCCATCATGCAGTTATCAGAATTGCTGTCTGGGTTTATTTTAGCGTGCAATTAATTTGTATTTACATTTTGAATGAAAACTCTGTGAATATCCAGTACTAGAAATCGATAAAACTATTTGACTAAAGCATTTCAAAGGATTATTTATTCACCTACTGGTTTATGAAATGGCCAAGAAAAAACGTTAACAAGAAAGCATATAAATTCTCCTGTGTTGTTGGTCTAAAAAGAGTAAGAAATTCTAGATTGTATCTGTATATTTGAGAGTAAAATGGATGGGGGTGTTCTGTTTTGTTTCTGAATAAAGCTTCAGAGTGCTAATATAGACTCAAAACTTATATGACAATCAAGAACTAGATTTTATATGTGATTTTCTAAATATTTTTGTCTTCTGGGTCTATATTCTAGAACAGTATCCTCTGGTTTTGTTGTTTAAACTGTGTGGGAAAATACTGGCAGCCCCTTTGTGAGGGAAGGGGCTGGGCTGGTGATTGCCCCCCAATGAAGCCAAACCTTTGCCCTTACCTGTAAAACCCTTGGAAACGTTCCATTGGGTTGCACGGGGACATGCCACCTAAAAAGGGCAAAGAGAACATTCCTGGCCCAAAAGGGCTTAGGAGGCTGCCTAAAGGCAGCTCCTTCCCTGTCCCGGCACGGGAATGTCCCAAGAACACCCTGGGAATGTCCCTGGGAGGATGTCATATGGGAGTGTGCCGTCCAGATGCCGGCATGAGGCTGTGGTGCTGCTGTGGCGGTGCTGTGGCTTAGCACGCCCCCCCCCCCGTCAGCATCCATGCCACCCTAGGTGGCATAAGTGGCACGGGTGCTGGCGCAGGGGGCCCAGACGCTGGCGCAGCCCCTTCCTGGCCTCCTAAGGACTTTCGTCCTTCCGGCTCAGGAATGGGTTGTTAACATCTGTGAATATGTACCTATTAATTCTAATTAATAGAGCATGGGTCAACAAAATAATGCTACAAGTATAAATTATGTCACTATTATAAATACAAAACACAGTTGTCTCAATGCTAAGTAGTGCTTGCAGTACAGATGGAGCTGAACACATGGAACCCAATAAAATAAGGTAGCCAGTAAACTGATCGTACCTCTATGGTCTCCCTCCCAGACATCTAAGCTCTAGAGTTTTAACCTCCTTGAAAGAGCAGCCCAGGCATTTTGCAGTTGTTAGACTGCAAGAGGAAACTCCTTTGGGCAGCTCTAGTTTATGCATACCGTTCACATTCCAGTTGTGAATATGTATGAAGGAGCCTGCTTTCATGTGTATAATGTACCCAGCTAGACTACAAGATCTATCTTGTAACTATAGATGTTCCAGAACAGAACAGCGAAATGCAAAAGCAGAATATTTTATTAAACAACCAGGAGCACCATTGGTAAGACATTCTATAAAACAGTAAAATCAAACTACGTGCTTTACCTTTTGAGTAAGAAGCTTCATGTTAAAAATGAGAATCTAGAAAGGGAAGGATGCGTAATCATCCCTCTAGTACATCTGTCATCCGAAAGACCAGCAAAAGGCCATGTTTTACATTTTTACTCTTATCAACTATTATAACTGCCATTATCTGTTCTTAGTAAAACAATGGGATCTACTTTTTAACACACCGAACAGTAAAAGCTCTTTAAAGGATGTTTGACAGAGATAGCCACAAGATCCAAAAGCAAAATGGTAATATATCCATGAGCATTTTTAGTGAGATGCTCACCATTACTTGATAGGGGAAACTTTGTAAGGCAATAGTTCATGCTGACAATGTAGGCTCTTGTCATGATTTAGAGTAGGCATGCCATGAACTTCTCCATAATTAGGTTCAGCTGGTTCTGGAACATCTATGTTCACACTGTGTCCAACAGCCACAAACACTTAAACGTTGAGCTTTGAATTTGTTCATCTCACTGCCAGCCAAGTTGAATAGGTATCATTTATTTTTTTTGGCTGTGCGATAGCTGTCATGGCAGAGTTTTGTCTCCTTGCCTGGCAGGGGCTTTTGCATCCATGGAGGAGATAAAATCAAATCTCCCACAGGGGTTATGGATGGTCAGGTCAGGCAATTGTATGACATGAGATGGGCACTGTACTTAGGGTTGCCAACCTCCAGATACTAGCTGGAGATCTGCTATTACAACTGATTTCCAGCTGCTAGAGATCAGTTCACCTGGAGAAAATGGCTGCTTTGGCAATTGGACTCTATGGCATTGAAGTCCCTCCCCAAACCCCACCCTCCTCAGGCTCTGCTCCAAAAGCATCCTGCCAGTAGCAAAGAGGGACCTGGCAACCCTAACTTTGCTTCCCATAAGGCTGGGTGAATATGCAAACACAGAATAACATCTGTAACATTTCAGATTCATTATAGGTATAGTGTATGAATAATACTATTAGAGCATCTCTGCTTCCATTTTAAGCTTTTATTAAAGCATAACTATTGATTTCTTAACATTGACTAAATTAACATAAATCAACATAACATTATACCAGCCGTCATTCTTACATAGACAATTACAGGAGAGCAAATACATGAGACCACAAAAGTACCTTACCCTCAAAATAACCAGGTCACACCAAGGAGCCCTTTCTGAGAAGAACATCAATTCAACTTCCCCTATTCGTTTATTATGCTCATTTCCTAACAATAGCTAACTGTTCCACTTGATAAGGGGGCACATTCTTGCCTAACTCATTATCTTATAACTTCAAACACCATACAAGGTTATCTGCACTTGAAATGCCTTCTTAAAAATATATAAAACTGTTATTTCATTCTTCCTACTTTTTCTCTTGACTTGGTCTATTTAAAAATAGTGATTACAAGTTTCTCATACTTATGAATATCTTTTGGCCCTCAACCACCACACTCATCTTTGAACAATATCTTTACTTCACTGAAGTTGGATGTTCCTGCCATACTCAGACACTTCTGCACCTGGGCCTCAACAAATCTAATATCCATTGATATGAGTTAGGCGGCTTCTAACCTACACAAGGCTAAGTAAGTGTGTTACTACTTGGTTTGTTGTCCCTCTCCAAGGCTATTCTTTTCTGGGTCTCTGTACTCTCTTGTTGGCATGTTTCCCTGAAAGGCCAGGCTAGCTCTGTTTCTATTC
The DNA here is from genome assembly GCF_029931775.1 of Euleptes europaea. Classification (NCBI taxonomy): domain Eukaryota; kingdom Metazoa; phylum Chordata; class Lepidosauria; order Squamata; family Sphaerodactylidae; genus Euleptes; species Euleptes europaea. The sequence continues at coordinate 62,374,716 of NC_079319.1, forward strand.
ACAGAGACATTTTCTATGGTTTTTTTTTGGGGGGGGTGGGGGGGCAGTGCAGCAACTGTTCCCCTATATTCTGGCCCTGTACATGACACTTTGTTTTAGTAGGAAGGATGGAGGAGCATTTATTTTAGTGTTCTATATAGCATAGTAGAGATTGTTATTGGTAGTTTTTCTCCAATAGAATTCTATAAGCATTACACAGCAGACTTATATGTTGTGATCCACAAATTGGTTAGTTCAGTACCTAAGTTTAAGAAGACAGCCTTTTCAACTCCAGGGGTATTAAACAGATTTACTGTAACTACTTCTGCATAATGGTTTCAGGCTGAGAACATCACTATTTCAAGTCACAATAATGAATATATTTATGGATTAAGGTGGCAATATTGATCTGTCTGCCTACATAAAGTTTTATAAATAAGATAGAAACTGAGATTGAAACAGCAATGCATAAACCAGCAAAACCATTAGCTTGTTTAAACATTGGTGAAGTTATAAGCCAGTATTTACTTTCAGGTAATCTAGTATAATAGTGATTTTTCAAGTAAATTGGGTTTTCAACCATCATAATATTATCTTTCCAGATCATATTTTCTGATGTAGAGAAATACATTTCTACAGATTGATAAAATAATGTTCCGATTTAATGCTTTATGTTCTCTTTCAATTTCTTCAGCAATAAAAATAGAAACATGAAAAATGTTAGAAGACAACCAGACCATGAGAGGAGATTTAATGCATAAGTCAAAGATACTGGTAATTTGGACTAGTTTAACATCTTGTAGTTGTAAACTTTACTATAGATATTGGTAAGAAATATGAATAGCACATTTTTTAAAAAATCTTTTACTTTATCACAGAAGAGGTGGTTGCCGTCATCATCCACTGAATCATTTCAACACTTCCAATGGAAATTGAAAACATAACCTGCCTTTAGATAATATTCTTGAATTTTTAGATGGAAGGGCTTACGCACACATGAAACTGTCTTATACTGAATCAGACCATTGGTCCATCAAGGTCAGTACTGTCTACTCAGATGCCAGCAGCTCTCCAGGGCCTCAGTTAGAGGTTTTTCCACATCATCCACTAGCCAATCTTTTTAGCAGGAGATTCATTCATTCATCCATCCATCCCTCCATCCATTCATTCATACTTCAATTTATACTTCAATTCATACTTCAATTCATGAATAAATACAGTACAATAAAACCATAGATAACTTTAAAACATTAAAACCAATTCCAATTCCAGTCAATTAAAAAATTTCAACAAATGGCGCTACTCGCAGGTGCATGGGTTATGGTGGCTTGATGAAACAGTCCAGGCCCCCAATAAGTTGACAGCACCATAAAGGAAGGTGGGGGGCAGACCAGCTCTGATAATACACCATTGCTGCCCTCAATTATAGGCTTGGCAGAATATCTCCATTTTACAGACACTGTGTAATTCTTTAAGATCCCGCAGGGCCCTGGTCTCATTGGAAAGGGAGTTCCATCAGATGCTGGGGACTGAACCTGGGGCCTTCTGCATGCCAAGTAGCGACTCTACCACTGAGCCAATAAGCCCGAGTATTCTGTTAGCTATTCCCAAAGGTTAATGTATTCACTGCATTGGATCCACAGATCCATTCTGCTAATTAAGGCACTTTCATTCTAGTACATTGAGCCTTCTGGTGTTGCAAGAGCCGGTGAAAGAACTTGTGCAGCAGCTGCACTTGGGAAAAGCTCTGCCAACAGATTAGGGCACATTTATCCAAACGAGGGGGCAACCCTAGGCAGGTTTACTCAAAAGTAAATCCAATTTTATTCAATGGGCCTTATGCCCAGGAAACTGTCTTAAGATTGCAGCCATAAGTCTGCTAAACCTATTTTTAGAATGTTGGAAAGTACTGATAAAATAATGCATATCAAACATACAATGGCAGTTCTTAGCTCGTGGGAGACTGTGTCTGCATTACAACTTCAATGGCTGTTATTCAGCCACTGGTATGCAAAGTGATAGTAGTAGTTTGCTGTCTTCTCCCCCACTTGTCCCCCCTCCCTAAATAGGGTTGCCAACCTTCAGGTAATAGCTGGTAATCTCCTGGTATTACAACTGATCTCCAGCTGATAGAGTTCAGTTCCCCTGGAGAAAATGGCCGCTTGGGCAATTGGAACCTATGGCGTTGAAGTCCCGCCCCTCCCCAAACCCCCGCCCTCCTCAGGCTCCACCCCAAATACCTCCTGCCGGTGGCGAAAAGGGACCTGGCAATCCTACGTTGTCATCATGCTTCAGTTCCAGGTAGGGGCTTCTCTCCTGTGCTGGTACTGCTTTGGTGAACCATTATTGAACTGGCTCCCAGCACTAGAAGTAAGTGACAGGGATCCTTTCGTATTGTTGCCAGGATCCTTCTAGATTTAAAGACAAGGTACCACAAATTATATGACTTCTATAGTGAAAAGGACAAGAACCCAGGTCAGCCACATAAAAGAACTTCTGGCTGCAATTTTCCAGAAACTGTTTCAAAGCAACTGCTACCATGAAATAGTAAGTGAATAAGGTAGGACATTACTATTGTCATTTGATTTTTGCCTATTTGAAGTCACTTACTCTTTCTACATGAGAGCACCCTATGACCCACTCCAATCAACATCCTGGCTGCAGCATTCTGTGCCAACTAATGTTTTCGAACACTTTTCAAGGGCAGGCCCACATACAGTGCACTGCAGTATTCTAATCTAGATGTAATCAGGGCATGCACCAAAGTGGCCAGACCTTTTCTTCCCAGGAAGGGCCGCAACTAATGAGTCAAAACTAGTAAAAGGCACTCCTGGCCACAACTGCCACCTGCTTATCCAGCAGAAGGCCTGGGACCAAGAGCACCCCCAGATTACAGAGCTTTTCAAGGGGAGTGTAACACCATCCAGAACTAGTGACATCTTAAATCCCAGGTCAGACCTTCTGTTCAACAGTAGCACATCCATCTTGTCCAAATTAAGCAGCAAAACTGGAAGTGTCCTGGATGGACATCATGTTAAGGGGATATAGTCATTATAGACTGTATCTTCTTAATTAACAGCCCATTGCTGAGCTGATGGCGTAGGGGAATGGCAGGGAAGAGGCGCAGCGGCTTTTGCCCCATAGGGGACAGCAAAGCTGACCCTGCTAAAATGCAGGCGCAGCACCGCCGTTCCCGGCGCCAGTGTACCAGGCCGAAACCGGTTAGGGAGCCACCTAACCGGCGGCTCCTCCCCCCGTCCCACCCCCAGAATGCCCCCCTGTGCTGGCGCAGCCTCTCCACACCGTGGCCAGCGCCACAGAGAGGCCGCGCCAGCAGAGTGGCGAGGCGCGGCCCTGCAGTACTTCTCCACCGGAGGACCCGGCCTCCCCGCCGGTGTAAGTACATGTAATCACACAGTTACACATACTTACGCCAGCGGCAAGGTCACACCGCCTCCTGAGGGGATTCAGGCTGAAAAGCTACTAAAGTGTAGAGTTGTGCATCTGGCTATTCCTAGTCCAAACATATATTAGAAAAATATCTTCTCAGTATTTTTCAGGTATATTTGAGTATTTCTAGGATATTGATAATCAGGTCCCAAAAAATTCCAGAAATGTTCAAGAATATTTAAAAATATTCGGGGCCAGCATTTTAAGGCTCCCAAGCCTGTTTTTTAATCAGTTTCACAGGATTCCTGGGAAATAGGAGGGAGGAGAGAGGGAGGCAGCTCTTCTAGGAAATGGCATCAGATATTAGGGAGAGTACTAGAACTGTCTGCCCAGTCATAACAATTGGGTGTTTTTTTTTTGTTTGATATTGGTTCTGTTGGGCTTGCAATGGTGTGTTTGGCTATTGGCTTCTTTGCCTGGATAAATTTTGGGGTTTTCCCCATAGGAAACAATGGAGACAAGTAGAAGGGTTTAGGGGCACATTGTTCACAGGCCCATAGAATTATATCCCTTGATCAATTTGCTTGACACTTAGAGGACAGGCAGAACTAGATTCCCTTCAATGTTGGTGTCATTTGCTTGGAAAACAAACACTCCAGCCCCCCCCCCCCCAAAGAATCTCCTATAGAGAATAGTGGACCCAAAATATTTCAAAATCCTGGAGAAAAAAACTGACTTCCAAACATTATTGCAGCCCTGAATAATCTGGAATACCAATATGGATGCATGTGTGTTAAGTGCTGTCAAGTCACTTCCAACTCATGGCGACTCTATGAATCAATGTCCTCCAAAATGTCCTATCTTTGACAGCCTTGCTCAGATCTTGCAAACTGAGGGCCGTGGCTTCCTTTATTGAGTCAATCCATCTCTTGTTGTTCATCTCTGAACTGACCCTAGAAGCTAAAATGACTAAACTGAGGTGATCATATTTTGGTCACATTGTGAGAAGGCAAGAGTTACTAGAAAAGACAGTCATGCTAGGAAAAGTTGAGGGCAGCAGGAAAAGAGGAAGGCCCAATAAGAGATGGATTGACCAGTATGGATACCCTCCCCAAAATCCGAATACCCCCCCCCATTTTTTCCATTGCAAATCCAATCTAACATGTGAAAGCAAGCTGCACAAGATGGAGCAATACCAGTTCTCCCCAGTTCACATGGTTGGGTCATTTCAGCTTCTCCCAACCATGTAGGAGCTATTCATAAATAAATGGTTGCCATAAAACTAGAAGAACATGTAAAAGGCACCTAATTGAACAGCAATTTAAATATAAGTAAATCAATGAGATTTACAGAATTGGTTTAAGATTCAGGACTGCAATATTAATTATATTAAAAGATTGCTTGGATCTTTGGCATGGCTTCTAGTGGGTATTTTGTCCTGGCAATCATAGTAAGATTATTGATTAGAAATGTGTCGCTAACTCTATCACATAAGTTATATTTCCCCTAATTGCAACTCAGAGGATAGGTCATTTCAATTAATTGCTCAGGAATCTAAGGGCTTCCATAAACTGGTGAAAATTTATGTCAGTGCAAACTGACCTCTTCAGCTGACAATGAACGAAACAGTGCATACACATATTACTACCAAAGACAGTCTGCTTGGATCAGAACTCAAGTTCATCTAATGTATTGTACATCTGTGGCAATATCAAGAAGTTAAGAGGAAACAGTTTCATACTAAACACTTAAATAGTTTTAAGTGTCACATGGTAGCCATTAAAAAGAGGCATGCTGAAAGCTTAATAGCTCCTTTACATTTGTCTTTGGAAATGGTAATTGTAATAGGGCTTGGAACGTACTAATCCATTTAATAGGCTTGGAATACAGTCATAAGATAGTTTGCATTATATAGTTATATTACTAGCAGTCTAATCCTATGTCTGACTTTGCCATTAAAGAAATGCTTAGTATTGCACTTGCCAGCATGTATTTCAATACATTGTGTATTATGTGCCATCAAGTCACTTCTGACTTATGGGGACCTTACGTTTATTTGCTGTCAAATTACAGCTGATTTATGGTGACACCATGGGGTTTTCAAGGCAAGAGACGTTCAGAGATAGTTTGCCATTGCCTGCCTCTGCATTGCAAGCTGGACTTCCTTGGCGATCTCCCATCCAAATCTTAACCAGGGCTGACCCTGCTTAGCTTCCGAGATCTGACAAGTTGAGGATAGCCTGGGCCATCCTTGTGAATTAATGACCTCCAAAAAGTCCTATCATTAACAGCCTTGTTCAGGTCTTGCAAACCAAAGGTAGGGCTACCTTTATTGAGCCAATCCATTCCATGCATGGTCTTCCTGTTCAAATTTTCCTAGCATTATTATCTTTTCCAGTGATTATCTTCTCATGATGTGACCAAAGTACAATAGTTTGGTTATTTTTGCTTCTAGGCAGAATTCAGGTTTGATTTGATCTAGAACCCATTTATTTGTCTTTTTGGCAGTCCATAGTATCCGTAAAATTCTCCTCCATCACCACATTTCAAATGAATCAATTTTCTTCCTATCAGCTTTCTTCACTATCCAACTGTTCATAGTAATGGGGAATACCATAGCATGAATTATCTTGATTTTGGACTCCAATGACACTTCCTTAAAATTAAAGATCTTTTCCTTCATGGCTGCCCTTCCAAGTCTCAGTCTCCTTCTGATTTCTTGGTTGCAGTCTCCCTTTTGTTTTATGATTCAGGCAAGGAATAGATTTCAATTTCTTCATTGTCAGCCTTAAAATTGTATAATCCCTCCATAGTCATTACTGTTGTCTTCTTGATGTTCAGCTGTAATCCTGCTTTGGCACTTTTCCCTTTAACATTCATCAGTTGCCATTTCAAGTCTTTCAATACATTGTAAGGTCACAAAAGATAGTATTTCACCTAGCAAGGTCACTAGAGATGAAGAACCTCTGGGCCCTGAACCTTTAATCATTGTAAAGAATTGGGAACATGTACAAATGCAGCTCTTTAAGCTACAAGTGGAATAATGTCTCTTCTGCACAATTATTAAAGATACAAGAGCAGTGTCATGCCACTTCTGCACCTCCGCGGGGTCCGAGGTCTCTGGCTTGGAAGAGGGTGGGGGAGGAGGCGCCTCCTTGGCCTCAGACCAGTCTGAGGGAGAGTCAGAGCTACCCTCCTCTTCGGACGCAGCCAGGTTGTCTGCCCTCCCACGCTCAGCCTTCGCAACCTGTCACTGCTTCCTCCCTGGCCGAGGCTCCTCTCTCGCCTCATATCCTCTCCCAGCCAGAGAGGCTCCGCCCCTCCCGGCCCCCGGCCCCTCTCCCCCATTCCCGTAGGCCAGCCCAATGAGCTCCTCTCCGGGACCCAGAGAGGCTCCGCCCCTCCCGGCCCCCGGCCCCTCTCCCCCATTCCCGTAGCAGGCCAGCCCAATGAGCTCCTCTCCGGGACCCGCTGCAGCTGCCCTGTCGGCCCTCCCCCGCCCCCCCTCAAAGATCAGCTGTGGAGCGGGGCGGGGTCCTGGGCTGCGTGTCATTCCGGCTGCGCCCGGCACCAAGGCTCCTCGTTCCGATGCGGCGGCTCTTGGCCGGCGTGTCTCATCACGCCAGCAGCCTGGGGAGAGAGAAGGAAAGGAGTTGGCATCCCCCGGCTGCCCCCGGGAGATCCGGGTGGGGTTACGTGGCCCTCCCCCCTCCCCCATAAGTGAGCTTGGGAAAAGGGGGGTTAGGTGGGGGTTTGGCTGAGGCCCGGGAGGGGGTTGGGAGGCCCGGGAGGGGGCCGGGAGGCACGTCCCGGGACAAGCAGTGACCACCTATATATGTGGTTGCCCAGAGTGTCTAGGGTTTCAGCTCCAGTATGGGAAATTCCTGGAGATTTTGCGGTACAGTCTGAGGAAGGCAGGGTTTGGGGAGGGGAGAGGCCTCAGTCGAATGTAATGTCATACAGTCCACACTCCAAAGCAGTTATTTTCTTCATGGGGACAGATCGCTGTAATCTGGAGTTCAGTTATAATTCTGGGAGATCTACAGGTTCCACCTGGAGGTTGGCAACCCTATGTGTTGCACTGACCACCTATATCTATTTGTCTTCAAAGCAATTTTTTAAAATGAATTCTAGCAAGGTAAACCATGATAGTGAGTTTCAGCAAAAACCAAAAAAAGGATATTGTGGTACCTTACATACCAACCGATTTATGGCAGCATAAGCTTTTGTGAGCTACATTCCACTCTATCAAGTGCCTGAAATGAAGACTCAGGGTTAGGTCCAGTGGTGTTTGAGAGGAGAGGAAAATGTACCTTAGCACTTTTTTTTTTTTGCTTAGCACAGCAGTGCAATGGATGCAGCAACACAAATCAATTTAATATGTATTTTTAATGAAATAACAGTGTGCATGTGAAGCAATGGGATTCAGATGGTTTCATTTAATTTGGTTTTTAAATTGTATCAGAGAAAATACCCTTTGGTAGTCTTGAGTACCCAGCTTGCTGGGGGTAAAGGGAATGTGACTGGGGAAGGCACTGGCAAACCACCCCGCAAACAAAGTCTGCCTAGTAAACGTTGGGATGTGACGTCACCCCATGGGTCAGGAATGACCCGGTGCTTGCACAGGGGACCTTTACCTTTACTTTATGTCTTCTGCATGCAGAAAAGATAGCAGGGATACAATTCCTTTCACTGAGCAGAAGCAGACAGTGAGAAGTAATTTCAGCTGTTCCATTTGTGCACGGATTACGCACACCTGGAAATCTTCCAGGGGATCCAACATTTAGTCCGCATGCACAGAGGGGAACAATGATTAACAATAGGGTTAAAAGGCTATGAAAATGCAAAGGAGATAACCTGTATCATTTCCATGCAAACTTCAGTGCACATGATGAACACAGTGACCATTCGTGAAAGCCATACCTGGTGATAGCGCAGCCTTCCTAGTTTAGCTGAGTGTTGCAATACCTTTAGTGGCTAAGAAAGTTGTAATAATTGAGTAAGCCCTTGTTGGTACAATTAATCGTATTGAAGATTCTAACAGAACAATTCCACATTGGAATTCCTTCGAGTTCCATTTAAAAGTTTGCAAGAGAGTCCTGATAATTGCAGAACCAGGCAGAAGATTCTGTACTTTTCCCAGGGCTGTCCTTCTGCCTTATCAGAACTCCACAGTTGGTAGAGTTCTGCAGTGATGTGGATACTTATTTCTGCTATCTACAGCTCAAGAAATGCTTTCACTACCTTGGCAAAGTGCATTGACAGTCAGCCACCATCTACTTAGCATACAAGTGAACAGTGCATTGGCAAACAGTTACCATCTTCCCAACAGTATAGCTGCAAGAATACTGCACAGAGCCTTCCTGAGGTTGCAGAGCTGTACTGTGGTTTATATTTCTATTAGGGTTGCTAACCTCTAGACTAGCCAGAAATCTCCTACTATTACAGCTGATCTCCAGCCGATAGGGATCAGTTCACCTGAAGAAAATGGCCACTTTGGCAATTGGACTCGATGGCATTGAAGTCCCTCCCCTCCCCAAACCCCACCCTTCTCAGGCTCCGCCCCAAAAACCTCAAGCCTGTGGCGAAGAGAGACCTGGTAACCCTAATTTATATTTGTCACCAAGGCTATGCAGAAGTAGTCAGTACACTGCATAAATTGCTACATAATCTCAGCTATCCAGAACAAGTCAACATATAAATAGTATCAAAAACAATTCTGATATGAAAATTAAAGAGGATGACAGAATGGTCTATCACAGGGGTCGGCAAACTCATTAGTCAAAAGAGCCAAATATCAACAGTACAACGATTGAGATTTCTTTTGAGAGCCACATTTCTTAAACTTAAACTATATAGGTAGGTACACTGTTTATTAACTTAATAAACTTTAATTAAAGTTTTAAGTCTTAATTAAACTATAGGTACACTGAATAAAACTTGATATCATACTTAATAGTGATCTTATTTATTGATAAAAATTAAATTGTAAGTCCCTGCCATTTCCCCCTCCCCGTCCGGAGTCCTCGTCTGGAGGCCTGGTCAACCACCATAAAAGCCTATTGGTAGACCTGGTCTCCGGCTGAGTCCCATTGGGAGGCCAGGTCTACCCATTGGCTTTCTTGGCAGTAGACCTGGCCTCCGGAGGCCCATAGAAGCCAATTGGTAGAGCTGGCCTCTGAAGGGGGACTTTTTCCCCTCCTCGGAGTCCAGGTCTACTGCCAAGAAAGCCAGTGGGTAGACATGGCCTCCCAATGGGACTCAGCCGGAGGCCAGGTCTACCAAAGGAAGCCCACCCCGCCCAACAGCTGATAGGCGGGGGGGGGGCAGAAACCGCCGAGCCGCCCGCCCAGCAATCATGCAGCTAGAGGGGAGGGGAGGCTTTAGCCTCCCAGCCATTGAGGGCAAGGGAAAGGGGCCCCCGGCCATTCTCCACGGTGGGAGGGGGGGAGAGACAGCGCGCACCCACTCTCTCTCTCTCTCAGGCGTGCTGGCTCCGCAGCCCGGCTGCCGGCGCAAGCGGGCGCAAGAGCAGGGGCTCTGAACCAAGTTTGGAAAGCCGCACTCAACGGGCCAAAGAGCCGCATGCGGCTCTGGAGCCGCAGTTTTGAGATCCCTGGTCTATCACAACTGAAGTGGACAACATACAAAGTATCAATAAACAACAATTCCACTTTTTTACAGGCAGGCCATTTTTCAGAATTCCGCATGTTTCTGGAGGAATTTGGATTGCTCTCTGAATGAAGAAAGAATTTAGAGTCCTTGTTTTTAATGTGTGTGTATCAGAATCCTGTTGTCTATTGGCAAATTTGAATTTTTCTTTATGCAAGATGGTGGTAGGGAAAAGATTAATGAAGCACTGTGGAGGTGAGATAGATCTGGGTGAGATGATTGATTTACCTGAGTGACAGGTCACAAAGGACAAGAGATGGGTTCATGACATTGGCATAGCTTTAGATTAGCTTTCCAGAGAAATCTGCATTATGAGGTAGATTCCTGGATGGTCCCAGAAATTTCAGGGAAACTGGCTACTTCCTTATGCAGTGGCGTCTTAATAGCACATAGACTGATCTTAATTCTTCTGCTTTAATATTAAATCCCAGACACCACAAAGCTCAAGAATTCAGGACAGGTCATGAAACTATCTCCAAACAGAGGTTCTATTCTATGGCAACAATTGGAATGTCTGGTTACTAGTGGTGGTCGGACACCCACTCGTTTGGCTCACATCCTGTTTGCCAGTTGCAAACAGAGACCTTATTTTTCAACTATCAGTTTGTTTGACAATCTGTTCATGGATTTTTAGGCAGGTTGTTTCACTGTATTCCTTACTAACCATGCAGTGGAGCACGATCGGCTTTTTACACATACATGTTCTCACACAGCCTGATTGAGTTCTACTATCCCAATCCTTGATTCATAGCTGCTTTGCTCAATAGGTAATTGTTTAAATAGACAATTAGTTGCCTCACAAATCATATAAATGAGTCACCAATAACTGCTGTTTTTCATTAAAATCCTATATGCAGCATCTTATAAGCCTTCCCTTATATTGGAAAACTTTTGACAATAGATAGATAGACAGACAGACAGACAGACAGACAGACAAGGGTTGCCAGGTCCCTTTTCACCACCAGCAGGATATTTTGGGGGCGGAGCCTGAGGAGGGCGGGGTTTGGGGAGGGGAGGGACTTCAGTGCCTTAGAGTCCAATTGCCAAAGTGGCCATTTTCTCCAGGTGAACTGATCTCTGTTGGCTGGAGATCAGCAGTAATAGCAGGAGATCTCCAGCTAGTACCTGGAGGTTGGCAGCCCTAAGACGGACAGACAGACAGACAGACAGACAGACAGACAGACAGACAGATAGATAGATAGATAGATAGATAGATAGATAGATTTATATAAAGCATTCCAAAAATTACAAGACACACCCAATGAAGTGACTGCGGAACTCTCTCCTGCAGAATTGAGACTGATGTCTTTGTTGCAGGACTTTTTAATCGAGAAGGCCTTCACTCCAGTGGTTCTGTTTTATGGTATTGTAAACTGTTATTATAATTCAGTCTTTGCATCAGTAGTCTCTTATGCGGCTTCCTGAGTCACAATGACAGCATATAGACTAAATAAAATAATTCAGGAGGTTCTGACATAAAATGGGTAATCATAATCCAGATTGTAATAGATGATTTTATTAAATAATTATTTTGTATGATATGCGTTTTTGTTACCCACCTTGTATCCTGACAGTATTGGGGGAAATTTTGGGTATCTAAATACCTTAAATAAATTAGACTGAGGACATGTTGTGTCCCTGGATTTAGTTAATAAAGTGAATTAGCAGAGGGTTTTTTTGTTAGTTTGTTTTTTAAGCCATGGAAAATATACATTTATATTAATCAATTTTCTACACAGAGGTCATTTTTTTCTCCTTACACTGATGAATTAAAATGCATTTATTATACACAGAGACATGTTTGGCAAAGCATATTTTATCCTCAAGCTTCTTTTTGAGTTCCCTTCCTTTTTGGAGCAAAATAAAATATATAGTTTTCTATTTTACTTGGTATGTCGATTTTGGAATGCCACTTGGTGCTTATTCCAGTAGTCTTGGCTGCACATTGTCTTTTATCCATCAGGCTGGGGACTAGGGTTGCCAACCTCCAGGTAATAGCTGGAGATCTCCTGCTATTACAATTGCTCTCCAGCCAATAGAGATCAGTTCACTTAGAGAAAATGGCCGCTTTGGCAATTGGACTCTATGGCATTGAAGTCCCTCCCCTCCCCAAACCCTGCCCTCCTCAGGCTCTGCCTCAAAAATCTCCAAATATTTCCCAACCCGGAGCTGGCAACTAGAGTTGCTAACCTCCAGGTAGTTAGCACGGGTAAAAGGTATACAAATACTCAGAGCCAGTTAACAAAATACAAAAATTATTATTAAGTGCTAGACAAAAGAGACAATATGAAGTGAATATTCTTAACAACTGTGACTAAGCAAAATACAATATGTACAAGGAATAAGTTATTTTCTGGGCAATAAAGTCCTCTTCTTAAAGATGATCCGTTTCAATGGTATGATTAATTTTCAGATATTAATCCAACAGGTATGGATCCACAGTATTTTAAATCAAGACATACTGTGGATCCATACCTGTTGGATTAATATCTGAAAATTAATCATACCATTGAAACGGATCATCTTTAAGAAGAGGACTTTATTGCCCAGAAAATAACTTATTCCTTGTACATATTGTATTTTGCTTAGTCACAGTTGTTAAGAATATTCACTTCATATTGTCTCTTTTGTCTAGCACTTAATAATAATTTTTGTATTTTGTTAACTGGCTCTGAGTATTTGTATACCTTTTACCCGTGCTAATTTCCAAACCGGTTAGGTATAGGCACGGAGGTGCTTTTGTTTTGGCTTTGCTAAACCTCCAGGTAGTAGCTGGCGATCTCCTGCTATTACAACTGATCTCCAGCCGATAGAGTTTTGTTCACCTGGAGAAAATGGCCGCTTTGGCAATTGGACTCTATGGCATTGAAGTCCCTTTCCTCTCCAAACCCCACCCTCCTCAGGCTCTGCCACAAAAACCTCCTGCTGGTGGCAAAGAGGGATCTGGCAATCCTACTGGCAACCCTACCGGGGTCCTACAGAAAATTACAGGATCATTTCCTCCACAGTGTTTCCTGTTTACATGGGGTTTTTTTAAGAGACGGAAAAGGGTAGACGGGGCAGAAATTGATGACTTCTGCTACTTTCCTTTTTTAAAGAAATAGATTGGATTATAGTGTCAATACATCGTGTACTCAAGTCAACTTGTTTCCATGCAAGAATAACTGTTCTTCTGAGTGCCCCCTGTTAAACACAGCTGGAGTGTAACAAGGCCTAGCAGCAGGAGGCAATCAAACAGTTTCCAGTTATAGCAACTTCGTTGTTCCATCGCCTTTGTTGAACCACGGACTATTATTTGTCTTCCGACTGTGTGTTGCCTTTGTAAAAACAGGACAATTAGCACTGATTGCAACTACAGAGGGAGCTGCAGCAATTGTGACACCGTGGATATTGCTCGAGAAATTTTGGAGAGCAAAAATTAACTCAACTCTTAAAAAGAGTTTTCATACCAAAGGCAGACAGATCCCAGCTATATATTTATTTTCATTCCTTTCCATGCAGCTGTTTGTTTTGTTGGATGGAAAGTTTTAGGTGAACTTTTTAATTGCCCTGTTTCAGCCTTTGGTTTTTGAATGCAAAGTTCCAGGGAATTGTCTGCAACACGAACAGACTTTGGTAGACCCTTACTTGAACAATGATTCCCCCGTTTGGAGAACCCTGTGGCTGCATTCGCACGGCAGAAATAATGGATGAACCGTAGGGTCACACAGTTCCCAGCTGGCAATTACAATGGATAAAAAACTGTCTGCTCTATCCAGAAATTGTCACCAGGAAGCTGCAGTCCCCTCAGCTCGTATATTACTCCTCCTGCTGCTGTGGCCTGGAATTGCTCCACATGGAGAATTTTCGTTTCTATGAACCAGGTCACTGAGTCCAATTCAAAACGAATGCACTGTTTTATTCTTTCTCCAGCTCTTGTATTTCATGGCTATGTGAAGTCTTGTTTTCCAACTGTGACATCTACTCATGTTTCACTCATTCTAGTGCAGTATATTGTAAGTTAAAGGTTAGGAATCTTTACTGTAACCGATCAATAGGGGTGCCAGCTCCTGGCTGGGAAATACCTGGAGATTTTGGGAGTGGAGCCTGAGGAGGGCGGGGTTTGGAGAGGGAATGGACTTCAATGCCATAGAGCCTAACAGCAGCTCCGCCCCTCCCCCGGAACGCCCTGGGAACAGCTCCTGGGACACCGGCGTGGGGACTTACATTGGGAGAATGTTGGCATGAGGCTGTACTGTGGCCCAGGTCCACGGGTCCAGCATAAGTGACCCAACACTGGCATCCATGCCAGTTTGGACAGCACAAGTGGCACAGTCACCGGCATAGGGGTCACTCTGGCTCCTAAGAGCATTCACCCCCCACTTCAGAAATGTACTGTTAGTTGAGTACATCTGCTTAGGATTGCTTCCTGTGAGTCTTTTGTGGATTTAATCGGTGAATCTATGTTATTTCAACCGAAGTGGCAGGCATAAGGCTGAGGTAGGAAACTGTGCTGGAGAAGCTGATGGAGGAAATTGCAATTAATTAATGCTCTCATTACTAAAATGGGGAAACACTGAGTTTGATTTGCCTGCAAATCATTTCCTTCAGCCTAGAAATGTATCCCCTAATACTAGGTTCTGTGAAGCAAGAGAGGGCAGGTAAGCACTCTGCAGATGCACATGACCAGCATGTTTGTGGTCTTGGCATTCAGAGCAGGAACTATTCTTGAATCTAATTTATTTAGATCTTCTAAAATACCTCATTTTTCTGTAGTGGGAAGTGGTGGAGCCTAAGACTGCCTAGATATTATGCCTCCACAGTGCTTTGGTTATTTTCTATACTATGTCAGAAATACCAGTCAATGATCAATACTCTTTATCCCCTTACCCAATCTTACTTAGGGATAATCTCGGGGTCCTGAAATTTGATCTAATTCATCTGCAACCCCTTCTGGATCTGTACTTGTTTTGGGACGAGGGTTCAGCTGAATTTTTAACTGGGGCTGAACCGGACTTATTGCAGCAGCTTCAGTCTCAGTCTCCCTTTCCTTTCTCTGTTCCTGTTCTATTTCTTCTGGTGGTAGGGAAACCCATTTATAGGTCTCAGTTACATAGACACCTGCCTTTGCCTCTGCATATGGGGTTGAGAATAGGCAGGGTTCTGCGGGTGCCATGGGCTTGCCTTTAGTTAAGGTTATGCTTCCTATACCCCATGCATAAGCATACGTAGGTTCAGGCTCTGCTTTCTCATTATCATTGATGTAAATATCTAATTTCTGTATGATTACTGCATTTTCTGTTCCAAATTTCGGCCATCTAAACCCTGCTTTTAAACGGTATTGTGGCCATATTTCAGTACAATAATGAATCATGACCCTTTTATCTAGATCTCGAGTTCTCGGGTCTTCATTCCATTGCTAGAGTCTTATTCCTAAAGGGCCTTCAGGGGGAATGCAAAGAGGGTCTCTCCTTTTCCCTTGTTTCCCTTCCCCACTGCCAAGCCCTCCAGCACTAACATCTTTTTCCATCTTTAGTTCCTTTTGCCTAGTTTTAGACCATCTGCTTCCCATGTTCACTTATAATGAACTCCCTGTCTCTTCTCTTTCTCTTTTTATTTTTCTTTTATTATTTTATTCCTTTTACCTCTTATCAAAAGGAGACCCTAGCCTCCTTTGACCTTCCAAAATACACAGGAAATCCTGGAAAATCCTCCCTGGACTTCTTTTCTTCCTGGGAACATCTTCCGGACTCTGGGATTTCGCCTACACTGTTTGGACTTCACTCTCATTTTTACATGTGTGGTAGTATGCCTTTCATCCATCTCTATTGCTTTCTAAAAGTCCTCAGCTCTAATAGCCTTTTACTTGAGGAACAGATGGCCCATATGAAGTCTGTTCTCAAAGCGCACAATCGCAACAGTGACCGAAATTTAAGCGCTTGTACTTACCAATTCCTTTTCTCCATTGTGAATCCTCTCCTCTGGTGTGGATTCTTGCTTCACCCTAACCCAACAGTTTTCTGGTTTATGGCTTTAAATGCATTCCAGGATTTTCGCTTGCTCCACCAGAGAGAGAAAAGAAAAGCCCACAAATTTTGCCAAAAATTTGGCAAAAGGTGCACCTTTTGTGAGTGGTTCCCCCTCTCTCCACCGGAGGCGCTAGATCCCGGACGAGCCACCAGAATTGTCAGAAATACCAATCAATAATCAATACTCTTATCCCCTTACCCAATCTTACTTAGGGATAGAGAAGACCAGACACAGAGAGATCTGTTGAAACATTTATTTGGCCATAATAAATGGGAGACAGCTTAGCACATGCAAGTGCTTCTAGCTGCTCAAAGCATATGGTCCAGTGCTTGCTCTTTTATAGCCATCACAGATGTCCAGCCCTACAGATGCCCGAATGCCAGCCCTCTTGGCTTCCCTTGATTGGTTAGCCAAGTTACAGCCTCTTTCCCAACCGTCCTACAATCCATATATGGCATACATTGACATCATTCAAACACCCAGTTCCCATCTAAAAATGGTTACTGTTTTGCTGATTGAACACTTTCAGTTCCCATGTCTCCTTGAGTTGTTTATGGTCATGTGTGCTTGTCTTTGCAAAACACTTACTGGCAGTCTAGGTTATTTCTGATGTTTTATGACCTTATGACGGTCTGGAGTTACTATTCACTTCCCCTTTCCCAGCGACCATCTGTTAGGTTCCTTGGGTAGAGTCCAGACTCCCCCTCCCTTCTCTGACCACAATCTGACTTCTGTTTTAGATTCCCGTCTGCTACCATGAGCTCAGAACAGGAAACTCCTGGCTTAACCGCAGAGAAATGCAGAACTTCCAAGAGAGGCCCTGTCTAGTTTCACAGAACTGGACAATGTCAGCTTTCTGTCCTTTTGAACTTTCCAGGTCTTACCGGGAGACTTTCTTTGGTTCATCTTAAAAGCCATTTGATATATGCTTGCCATATCTATATATGCTGTCATAGGTGAACAGGTAGCTGTGTCCATCAACTAAGAGGTTCTGGATTTAACCCTGCCTGAGCATTATACCTCTTTTCCAGGAAATCAAGACAAATACTAGACTTGAGACTTGTAGCACCTTAGACACCAACAAGATTTTTGGGGTATAAGCTTTCAAGAATCAAAGCTTCTTTCATTCATCTGTTTTCATGAGGGACAAGAACTGTGTGCATATTTCTGATTCTATCTTTGCAACAATAAGGGTTAGAGATTTGTGTTAAAAAGGAAAGCTGAGAATTCAGAAAGGGGGCATGTTGCATCTTAGGGGTATTTCTTTATAGTTCTCCTGTAACTATAGGCCTGAACATCTATCTAGGAATTGTAATCCTATTAGGGCCAGATGATACAAAGCAGCATTCAAACTTTAGGGCCTGCATATCAGACTTTTTTTTACAAGCATGGAAACGCTGACCTAGTGAACCTGTCCTGCGATTGTTCCAATCTCTTTTAAGATCACTTCCTGTCCAGCATTGTCTCATCCTTGATCTCTGCAGCTCATCTTGAATAGCCCTCCAGCACCTGCATCACAGGGGCGAATAAGAACTGTACATTGGAAATAGGTCACTGTTGAATTCCTATAGTATGGGAATGTTCTGCAGTAGGTGTGTGTTTTACTGAAGTAAAAGCAACAACACCAA
Source organism: Euleptes europaea (assembly GCF_029931775.1). Classification (NCBI taxonomy): domain Eukaryota; kingdom Metazoa; phylum Chordata; class Lepidosauria; order Squamata; family Sphaerodactylidae; genus Euleptes; species Euleptes europaea. The sequence goes on from NC_079319.1 coordinate 62,392,394, forward strand.
AAAAACGTTTTGGTATTTGTGTGTGGGGGGGTGGGGGCGGTTACATGATTTTAGCAGCCAGGATGGGCAAGCATCCAGAGTACAAGTAGTAGTGGCCTTCACAGATCCCAGGATCTTGTCAACATCCATCACAGAAACTGGGACAAAATTATCCGTCAATACACCAAGTGATGTATTAGTAGGGTTGCCAGGTCCCTCTTCACCAACGGCAGGAGGTTTTGGGAGCTGACCCTGAGGAGGGTGTAGTTTGGGGAGGGGAGGGACTATAATGCCATAGAGTCCAATTGCCAAAGCAGCCATTTACTCCAGGTGAACTGATCTCTATCGGCTGAAGATCAGTTGTAATAGCAGATTTCCTGCCACCACCTGGAGGTTGGCAACCCTATGTATTAGGCCTTTCTTCTGGTGTACCTATGTTACCACTGACATTCAGATCAGAGTTATGATCTGGGAGAGACCTTAGGCAATCAAAGAAGCTATGAAATCCTGGGCCAGCTCTGGCAAGGTATCCTAGGCATGAATATTGAAGCCCCCCGTAACCATGAGTCTAGGAGTGTCCTGCACCACATCCAACGGTACTTCTGCCAACTCATAGAAGGTGTCCACTGGGGAACTAGGGGACCAGTAGTCAAAAAGAATGCCTAATTAACTCTAGTCCCTAATGTAAGGAGCATACAGTCAATGCCATACATTAATGTCATCTAGAATAAAACTTTATTTTTTACCTTGGTCATCGTTGGAGAAGCTGTCCCACTGTTTTGATTTGTGCACATTTGCAAGTGACAATGAGATTATTATTGCTTATTATTGCTTTAATATAAAAGACTTTGTTTAAATTAGCAGTTGGCTGAAAAAAACAGGTATGCACTGCTTTTTTCAGGTGCTAAAATGTGCCAGAAGCAGAAAGAAAGCAGTCACATTTGTCTTGAAACAAGAAATGAGTGTATTGAAAAGAGTCTCCAGTTTAACTATAACAGCTCTGGAGCCTCTTTTTTAAAATGTCATTTAATTTTCCACAGCTGTACTCCTGACATTATCAAAGATGATCCTGACATTTCCCTACAGGCTAGACATCAATGGAGCCATTTTCTTTCTAACCATCAGGATGATCCCAATGCCAAGATAAAGTACCATGATATTTTTCTTCACAAGGGTTCTCTTCAGTCAGTTACTTCTGAATAGTCCATAAGTAACAATTCTATCCATTTCATCTCAAGTAGGAACGTGAAGCATCCTTATCCCCTTCAAAAACCTATTAGTCTTTTTGAAACACTTATTGCTTTCCTGGAATTTTTTGGGATGTTTTGCTAGAGAAGGAAAATTCACTTTGATTTTTTTCTTGAGGTAAAATATTCCATTTCTTTAGAGATGTCCCTTAAGAGATGTCATGTGCTTTATCAAATTATTTTATATTCTCTCAAAACAGATGTTTAATTTGAGGAAGAGCCCCAGATTTACTCATGGCAAAATTTCAGTGGCAATCTTATCATCAGGTGAAATGGGCTAAATGGGAAAATGGTACTTTTAAATAGTGTGACAGTTGCTAATATGTGGTAAGCCGTAGATGTGCAGTGGATCATTATGATTTTGGGATGATTTTCATCAGTTTACCAAAATTCTTCCTTTAAGATATATGTCAACATGTAGTAAAAACTATCTGTTCCAGTGCTGTAAAACACTGCAAGAAAGAAAAGAAAAGAAAAAAGACTTCTCATATGGTAACAGCTGTCAGATTCCGTCACAGGTGGCTGTTCTATGTATACTGATTCTAATTTCCTACTGATTGTAAATGATTGTTGCTTAACTAGGGTATATTTTTGTTGGTTTGTTAAAAGGACTTCATGGATCTGCAACCCAGTGACAGTGAGGTCAACAAGCAAGAGCAAGATGTACTGGCAGAACTTATGCGCACAAGAAAGAGGGTAGAACAGCATAAAGCAGAAGCAAATAAGCTGAGCATTAGAGTTGACAATCTGAGAAGAAAATTAAAGCAAGCAGAAGACAAGGTACTTGGTCTATAATTGATTGACAAATGAACACACATGAAGCTGCCTTATACTGAATCAGACCCTTGGTCCATCAAAGTCAGTATTGTCTACTCAGACCGGCAGCGGCTCTGCAGGGTCTCAGGCAAAGGGTCTTTCACTTCAACTACTTGCCTAGTCCCTTTTACCTGGTGATGCCGGGGATTGAACCTGGGACCTTCTGCATGCCAAGCAGATGCTCTACCACTGAGCCTTCCCCATAAATGTTTTTATGGATGGAAATAAGTGTTGATATTGACTGCACATTTCGAATATTATATATTTGATCCATGTTACTGAACAAGTAGGCCACTTCCAGTGAACACTTTCCTGGGATTAAACTCCATTAATCAAATATGTGTAAGTGGCAGCTCCAAAACTTCTAAGCAGTGATTCCTATGTTCTTAAGCTCATAAATAACAAGCCCTACCCATTCCTCCTGTCTGTTTTCCTTTGCCAAGGGATCTTCATAATTAACCAAAACATTCCAGGAGAGCAAATAAGATAAAGTCATTTTCAACTAGGAGTGCCCCAAGGAGAGCTTAACTTTTAACTAGTATTTCTTTCTTACTCAAATAACTACCATCATTGGAGCTTTAAATTTAGACATCAGCCACTTTTAGGGTAGAACCAGAACTCTACACTCCATTAAATAGACCGGATTAGGTTTCAGACAGACAGGGTGTGTAGTAGTTAGTGTGTCAGATGAGGCAGTGTAATATTCCAAAGCCATTGGGATGAAGAGATGTATAAGCACAAGCAAAAACAATTTGTGTATCTTGCTCATGTCTCCTCCTTTTGAAACATACATCTTACACAAAAACTGGAAGTGCTACTTATGCTTCTTGCTAGGGCTGTTGAAAAAAAATTCGGTAAAATTCAGATTCGGCAAAATTCAGCCCATTTTGATTCAGGAAATGCTGAAGTCTGAACTCCCCCGATTTGGATCTGTGGAATTCGGCGCGAGATTCGGAGTTCGGGGAAAAATTCGGCCGAATAAAGCCATTTAAAGCACGTTCGCGCCTTTCTGCAGCTCCGGGGGGCATGTTTGGAGGTAGAGGTCCCAAACTTTCAGTGTAGCTTTAGGGGACCCTTATTGCAAGAACCCCCACGTTTTGTGAAGATTGGGTCAGGGGCTCCCAAGTTATGGGGCCCAGAAGGGGGTCCCCCATCTGCCCATTGGAATAAAGCCATTAAAAACACATTCGAGGCTTTCCATGGCTCCGGTGGGGGGGCATTTTTGGAGGTAGAGGTCCCAAACTTTCAGTGTAGCTTGAGGGGACCCTTCTTGCAAGAACCCCCAAGTTTTGTAAAGATTGGGTCAGAGCTGCAGAAAGGTATGAATGTGCACATGCACCCCCCACGGGGATTTCTCTCTCACACAGACACTCTCTCTTTCTCTCCCCGGGCCGTGCAGCAGCTGGGCTCACACACTCAACCGCAAATGATTGGACAGAAGAAGACCCAGCTTGGCCACCATTGGCCGCGAGAGAATGCTTCTAGTTGCTTACTAACTGATGGTTATGCTGCTGATTCGGAGCCTCCGAATTTGCCAAATTTATTCAGCATTCACCTGAACTCACCGAATTCGGCTCCTCGTTTTCCCGCCTTTTTTGAATTCGGCTCTATCCGAACCAGAAACCGCCGAATCGGGGGGAAATTGGCTGTTTTTCAGTTCACGACGAACCAAATCGACAGCCCTACTTCTTGCCCTCCAAAACATGCAAAATCATGCAGCTGTCAGCCGGAGAGATCCCCCAGAAGACTTACCTGGTGACATGAGAGAGCCTCTTGAGAGAAGTCTGAATGCTGCAGCAATCCAAGGCTCCATGCTCAAGTGTTGGCCCCTTACTTTCCCTGGGGTGAAGTAGGGTAAGCCCTACCTGGGTCTTCAAGGCTTCAGTCTGCTGTTGACCTTGGTTGAAACAAATTGTCAAGTTTGGAGCTGTCTGAGATCCTGCAGCTTGAGTCCAGCCAAACTTGCTGCCATATTCGCTTAGCTGCCATCTTCTGTCCTGCTCCACAAGAACTTTGCTTTGTCCCAGGGTCCCAGCAAGAGAAGTGAAGCGTTTCCCATCACTGCTTCTTAGAGCTGGAAAAGCCTTTACCTATTGCATTTCTGACAGTTAAGGAGGAACAGAAGAAGAAGAAGAAGAAGAAGAAGAAGAAGAAGAAGAAGAAGAAGAAGAAGAAGAAGAAGAAGAAGAGTTAGTTTTTATACCCTGATTTTTTCTACCTTTAGGAGTCTCAAATCTTGTGAGGTAGGTGGGACTGAGAGAGTTCTGAGAAAAATGTGAATAGTCCAAGGTCACCCAGCAGGCTTCATGTGTAGGGGTGGAGAAACCAACCCCGTTCACCAGATTAGAGTCTGCCACTCATGTGGAGGAGTGGGAATCAAACCCAGTTCTCCAGATCAGAGTCCTACTTCTTCTAACCAATACACCATGCAACCTGCCAGAAAAAAGTGGCAATCCTTCCTGAATTGCCCTTATGACTACATACCCACAAGTCCATATTGGTCTGCTGAAAGACTTTTTAAAAATCCAATGTATGCAGCATATAAATCCCATCAAACACAACAACAACATTAGCAAAATCCCTTTGAAGTGAGGCTGCTGGTATTGTCCTTTAGAAGCCCAATTTTCTGTTAAACTTGTTGCAGTCCTTTTGAAAGGGATTGTTGGAGTGACCAGGACTTTCTAAAACTCACACACTTCCAAGCCTTCAGTAAAATTGCTTTGGGGCCTTTCAATAGTTCAGAATTTGGCATACTTCAGAACTTGTAAAAACATTTTAACAACTCATTTAAGGTTCATTAATTCAGTTTTGTTGGCCTGTGGGCATAGTCTGCATCTTCACTAAAATTGGTTTTCAAAAGGGTGGGGGAATGGGTAATGGTTTATGGTCAAGCTAGGCAGCCCTACATTCCCCAAAGCCTTCAAAATCTATAGAGCTAATAGCAAGACCAATATATAAGATAATTAGGAAGTACTTGAATTTTTTTGTTACTGTCCCAATTAGATAGGGTAGTAAATTACCCGTACAATTTTATATCTGGGGACACTAAAAAGTATATGTTTGGGAAAATGCATGAGTGGCACTTTATAATGCATTACCGAGAAATAAAATAGCTATTGACAAGTTACTTCACTGAAAATGCCATAAGCATAATTACATAACCCCCTTGTCCTTTTTAGTGGAGGAATGGAAAAATGGGTTAGGACAGAGTTTACAATAAAACATTGCTTTGTAGTAAAAGTTTTGCTCTTTGTTAACGTTCATCTTAAGAAAAGTAGGTTCCATGATTTCTGTCCATCTCATCCTCGTTCTCTCAGAATTGAAACGAGTGGGAGTTTAATGCACTTGGACAGGACTGTACCCTATAAGGTCAATGGAGATAACCCAGTTTAAGCCTCTGGTATACCAATATAGTTCAGTTCAGATTTTGCTATGGTGGTGGATGCACTATGAAGGGTCATAAAGAGAAAGACAGGCAGTTGGCATTTGGGCAGGGCATGTGTTAGAATTATAGTGAAGATTCTGGTTTCTTTGAATTTAGAAAAACTGGAAGCAATTCTGCTGCAGTCAGCTTTAGAAGATAATATATTGATTGTTTTTATAATGTGAATCACATTAATATGCCTTTGGATAATGCACAAAACTGAGGTCCTGACCACTCTTAGTTATTAAGTCCCATGGCATTAAAGGTTTGACCAACCTCTCGCCAAATTCTGTCCATTGATTTTAGTAGGGGTCATAGTTTTAACTGAGGGCAGAATCTGGCTTAATTTCAACCTGGGTAATTTAATTCTGCCTGTCTTGATTTCCGCCACCACTTTAATTCTGTCCAATCATATTTTTTTGTACTTCCCATTCTAAACTTTGATGCAGACTGCTCTGGAACTTTTCTTCATGGACTCTGTGTAGGCACACAGATTGATCTCTGTATGTGCGCAAGCCAGATGACAAAGATTTCTAGAACTCTCTGTGAGGTAGTCCTTCCCTTTTATTTGACCAATTTATGGTTTAAGTGCAACAGACTAGGGTTGGGTTGTGTGTGTGCGTTACGTGCCGTCAAGTCGCTTCCGACTCATGGCGACCCTATGAATCAATGTCCTCCAAAATGTCCTATCTTTGACAGCCTTGATCAGATCTTGCAAATTGAGGGCTGTGGCTTCCTTTATTGAGTGAATCCATCTCTTGTTGGGTCTTCCTCTTTTCCTGCTGCCTTCAACTTTTCCTATCATGATTGTCTTCTCCAGTGACTCTTGTCTTCTCATAATGTGACCAAAATATGATAGCCTCAGTTTAGTCATTTTAGCTTCTAAGGTCAGTTCAGGCTTGATTTGATCTATAATCCACTGATTTGTTTTTTGTTTTTGGCCATCCATGGTATCTGTAACACTCTCCTCCAACACCACATTTCAAAAGAATCTACTTTCTTCCTATCAGCTTTCTTCAATGTCCAGCTTTCACACCCATACATAGTAATAGGGAATGCAATGGCATGCATTAACTTGATCTTGGTGACCAATGACAGGGTTGGGTTAGCTCCTCATTAATTCACTTCCGCTTTTATAGCTAGAATGAAGAGCCATTCATTGTTTTTCCTCAGCTTTTGTGGAAGACTCACTTTCATTGTTTTTCTCTTCACAAGTCTATTATCAACTGTTAGTTTATAGAAGAGTGGAAGCTTAATGGATTATGGAACTGCTCTAAAATGTGCAAATAATGTGCAGAAAGGTTACTCATTCTGGAAGACACCAGGTCTTTCCAACTAGTGATGCTTCTAAAATTCCTATGTGTGTTTCTCCTTGGATTTTGGAATTCTGGATTACTTACAGTAATCCTCAGAAGACCACTCTAAGCCCATTGTTCAATTCACTGAGAAGGGTGTAATTCTGCTTAGGATAGCACTGTTTGTCTTGATTCCAGAATGGAACCAGTGTATTAGCAACCTTCTATGGCTTCATTTTTAAAAAAAATTCTGAGGTGTCACATCGGTTGCCCCTGTCACAGACCCTTCTGCCACCAGCTTTCCATAGCTGCCAACCTCACCCTGGGGTCTCATCTCTGTGCTCCAAGTTGGCCAACCACCAAGAGGAGTCTATATTTAAAAATAAAAAGTATCTTTTTCCTCAGTATACTCTTAAGTAACAGCCACCATCAGAAGAACTCCTTTGTGGGGATCTGCATGGGCCTGTTCTTATTTGAACTGCCTCCTTTCCCCTTATATCCTCCCAGAAAGACCATCAGATTTCAAGGGTGTCCAGGGGAGCAAAAATAAGATTTTAACTCCCTCTCCATTGGAACTGTCCTTTCAGCACTATCTGATAAGGGAGCCAGTGTGGTGTCGTGGTTAAGAGCGGTGCTTTGGAGCAGTGGACTCTGATCTGGAGAACCAGGTTTGATTCCCCACTCCTCCACATGAGTGGCAGAGGCTAATCTGGTGAACTGGAATTGTTTTCCCATTCCTACACATGAAGCCAGCTGGGTGGCCTTGGGCTAGTCACAGCTCTATTAAGAGCTCTCTCAGCTTCACCTACCTCACAGGGTGTCTGTTGTGGGGAGGGGAAGGGAAGGTGGTTGTAAGCCAGTTTGATTCTGCCTTAAGTGGTAGAGAAAGTAGGCATATATTTTTTAAAAAGCATGTCACAATCTGCCTAGGTGCAGAAGGTGAGGTTTTTTTCCAGAGTGGTCCCAGTAAAACTCATAAATTGTGGGTTTAAAATTTTTCTTAATAACTACGCATAAATTCTAGAAAGCACAGATATTTGGGAACTATCTAAAGGCAGAATGCTGATAAAAGAACATAAAGGTAGTTGTGGGGTATTCTTTACCTAAGAAGTTTACGCATTCCTCTCCCTAGAAATGGGTCCAGGACTGGGAGTTCTTAGAGACCAGATGGCTGGCAACCTCCCTTTTGTACCATGATATGAAGCTCCAGGATCCTGGCCCCATTACCAGAATTTTGACACAGAGCTGCCCTATGTATGGACCCTTCGCCTAGTTTGGGAGTCCCCTTCATGAGCCAATCAGAACTTGGGGTACAGGGCCATTTCCCGGCACATCTGTCTCCATAAAAATATCACCCTCCTTCCTGGAATGAAACAGATAAGGCCAAGTTATTCTAAAATCATATTTATCCTTTCTCAACAGTCCCGACTTTCATTCCCTTCAGGTATTCTCCTTCCTGTATATCATCAAAGTATGTCAACCAAGCACCTGTTGATGTGACTGTATGACTGCATCAAAATTATTTGTTTTGGGTGCTAATTTATTACTTTCATGGACCAGCAGAATAAAACATACAAGTCAAGCATGTATAAAAAAACAGCAATTAAAACATAAGGCAGGAAGGAGAAATCATTAAGGGGTGCCAAACAAAACAAGAAAGTCTTCACCTGTTCGTAGAAGACAGTGATAAAAGGGGACAGATGAATATGCTAAATTGCATGTTGTATTATTTGACTTTATAAATAGGTATTTGGCTTAGATGTGATCTGTTCAAGCTGACCAGTTGTCTGATGAATCCTTTTATTCTCATGCTGCTGACTTCCTTCAATAATTTATTGTTACATTCAAATATGGCTAGAAGGCACCGGTATAGCAGATGTCTCACAACAAGTCTCTGTATCCAATACAACTGAAATGAATAATACTTCTTTAACTGCATAAATCAAAATGAATGTTCTTTTCCGTTGACAAATTGTGAAGCTTGAACTCACAACATGCACAACAAGAAAATTTATCACATTCATATGTTTTTTAAAAAATAGGATCCTTATTTTTACTCAAATATCGAAGTATATTTCTTTTTCAGAAACTGGGGTAAAGCCATGGCTTTATGAGCATATTTCTATAAAGGTGTGTGCTGGAATTATCCTTCCCATGTGATGCTTTATATTAAATTTGAAGGGGTTATGGATGCATAACTAAAAGCCCTCTGCGATTTAGATATAAATCCTCAACAAATTCTTTCCATAACCTGAGGGATTGGGGAGGTCACAAACAGGAAAGGTAGTGTGCCCACTGGCAATTCTGTTAATTATTGCACTTTGCAGGGCTTTACTCTCTCAACTCCTTTAGTGTGACTAAGCCATCTGGCTGGGAAATGTTTTATTATTTCTTAGGGACTCTACTAACAATGCCATATTTTTCTAAGCTTCTGTGACTGTAAATTTGTTAAAATGGTAGCTAATGAGATTCGCCACAGGTCAGCTGTTATTTCCCTCCAAAAATAAAATATATGAGAGTACAGGAAAAACGTATCCAGAGATATAGAAGTCAATAGAACTGTTTTAGGTTAAGCTGTGTATGGGTGATTTCATATTCAATAACATGAAGACACCATCATAGAATCGTTATTGTCTGTGCATGGTTTCTTCCTTTCTTTATTTTGTCTCACAACAGCTAGTCGAATGAGGGTTTTTTTTGGGGGGGGGCACTATAGGATCCACTATAGGATCCAAGAACTGGATTTTCCTGCATTAACAAAAGATTCCTGGAGGTAAATGACTGATGTACTATTGTACTACTGCTGTACTACTATGATAGCACAATTCCAGGGTGGGGGGAGCCAGGCGCGCTCGGCAGCAGGCTTCCCCGGCCCTTCCAGGGTGGGGGGAGCCAGGCGCACCCAGCAGCGGCGGCCGCGCGGACTTGCAGCGGCCGCAGGAGGCCCTCACAGGGCGCTCCTGGCCAGGGGAAGCCACATGGTCCCGGCAGCGGTGGTGGCGGCGGTGGCGGTAAGTTGCCTCCTCCCTCCTCCCCCCTCCCCTACCCTACCGTATTGACCCGCGTATAAGCCGAGGCCGGCTTTTTCAGCCCTTTTTTTGGGCTGAAAAACTTGGCTTATACGCGAGTATATACGGTATAGCTTTAGAGAGTAGCTTGTATTTTCTTTTTTCTTTTTTTAAACTTTAAATATTTTATTTATTTTCATAGTACAGAAAAGTAGGGGAAAAACAGATAGGGGATTTTAACATGTCATTTGTTGTCTCCAGTCCCAGCCTCTGACTCAGCTTTAGTCTTACCCCATTTTTTATCTTAATTTGGTTCATGGATTTCTATCATCTCTATCTTCGCTATACTTACTATACTTAACTTTATAATAAAAGTAATTGGTCCTTAGTTAACAAACTTGTGCTCTCCTTTCTTACTAGTAATTACATTGTACATATCTATGTTAATCAATTGTTTAGTATAAAACCACTCTAGCCTGAAAACTGAATGCATTTACAGATTCTCTATTACTGATATCTCTTCTACTACCATATTCTACTCCATTATATACATAATTCAATCATGGAAATCTATCAAACAATGGCTGCCACTTCTGTTCATAGTCTTTAATAGGTTGATTTCTGAGAAGGCTTGTATTCTTTAATGCTTTCAGACTCAAACAGGTGATTACTGCATAGCTTACACACTCAGGATTCCACCCATACCAGCCCGCCCTTTCACAAGTCAGACTCAGAAGTACAAGATCTGCTCATCACCAGAGACAGGCCTAATAATTTGGGTACTCTCTTTTGTCCTAGAAATAGAGCTCAGCCACTTTGCCACACACCCAGGCAATGCTACCCCTCACACTGTCTGCTCTTTTAGCCAGACCTGAATTGTGACTCCTCTCTCCCTGAGGCAGAACGCAACTGTCTCTCTATGCTTCCTTCCGACATTCCAACCTCCCACTTAAAAGATGACTGGCTGATGAAACAGCACTCCTGTGGGCTGCTCTGAGTGGCTGTTTTTTTTTTTTTTTCCTTTCAAGGGCAGGACAGTCTCCTGTCCATCACACAAGAGCACAAACTATGAATAATTAACTCTCCAAAATGTGTCTGGACTTTCTCATGTTGTGGATGCCCTATATCTACTGCCATTCAGAAAGAGCGCACTATGAGTGGTCCCAAGTTGTATGCTATGTTGTATGCTCAGTTTCAACCTCCGTCACGTAGTTTTACCAGGGGAGGGGGGGAGGTGTTGTGTGCACCTCTTAACAAATGTTTGTTAAAATGTATGTACTATTATTTGATACCATTCCAGGTTTTCATAGTTGATAATTGCTAATGAGGCTTTTAATTCATGATGGGACCATCGCTTTTCCAATGATTTGCTTTGTATTTTATCCACCACAGTATGCAAACATCTTAAAGACGTTCACAGTATTTAGTCTGATTTCATCTGATACAATTTCCTTGTTTCTTGGTGCTCATATATTTCAACAAACATTATAATAAAAATGGCAAAGCGACTGAGAAGAATGATTATGATGTTTATAGGAACTATTAGAGAATGATTTTAGGTGAAGAATCTGACAATGTGTAGCTGTATTTCATGCTGCTTTATGCCTTTGTCTAGAGGACTAGAAACATTCCCTAGTGTGCTCTGAACACACATATGGATCTCTCCCATAGCTATATTTGCTTCAAAAGCATGCACACTTACATGCCCTTAAGCACAAAGTATACTGCGTGCATATCAGAGGTCCTGCATCCAAAAGAAATGACAGAATTGGGGCTACAGTTTTTCAAATTATTTACACTGTTTTCTTAGAATATTTTTATAAGTAGCATAAACACTATGTTTTATTTTTAAAATTGTTTACCTATGAAGCTTGCAATAATCTTTTTTTTTTAATGGATGTGCAACTTTTTTTCTCTTTTGATTTTTGAAACAGCTCCTCGGCATAACTTTGTTGATGTCACACTTCATGGAACATTCACGTTGTACTTAACTTCCATACATTCCTGAGGCTAAACTATATTTCTTGTGTGCAGGTCTGAAATCCTTTCGCTAGATGTGTCAGAGAGTGAATTTAGGGCCACCTTCATGCACAGTTAGAGCTTTACCTCAGTATGAGTTATGGACCTCCCATTCACTGTATAGTTCAAAATCATTCTGAAAGCAGTGGAACCTGTTATGGAACATGCCTGAAATACTTCAAAAATTAGCTTTTCTTTACATGACCTTGCATTGTAATTAACCCTACCCTTTGAGACAAAATGTCATGTTTGACTACCATTGTCTCCAGTAATGCATTTGATGCGGTCTTGGTGGACTATCTCCATAAAATTCAAGTGCTTGCTTTTAAATGTAAAATTTATTCTGATAAACCTAATGGCATGTTCTTGGCAGTGATGGATATTTTGTACACTAGACTGTGAAAGGCCAGAAAATATTTTACTGTGTCATGGCAATATAAACATTTTCATTATATAATAAAACTAACAGCTGCTCTTCTCATTCTAAACTCAACTACAAAAAAGGTTCCATTCTAAACTAAACTACATCCAAAGGTTCAAGTCTTATAAATGTCCTCATTTGAGTCCAAGAGAAAGCCAGTATTCAAGAGAAGAATGCTTGCGAAATTCTGTAGCAACTTCTAAAACTATTGTTATGTTTGCCCATAAAACAGTGAAGCAAAAGCAGACATAGTGGGTCATTAAAGGCTTACCAAAGGCATCAGAGAAGACCTCAGACTGTATGGCCTGTTGTTGGCCATCCAGAGTTACTGGTTGGCCACTGTGTGAGACAGGATGCTGGACTAGATGGACCACTGATCTGATCCAGCAGGGTTGTTCTTATGTTCTTAAATGTGAAAACTAAACTTGTGTTTTGACTAATTTGCAGCCTAATCCACAGTACTCTTTAACTTTCTGTAAAAGGGACTATAGCACATGTACCTGCAGACACCAAATTGGATGTGACTGCAGAAAAGTTGAGTTCACAATAGTGTTCAACCATGAACTTTATGGAGCCTTGAAAAATACTTATTTGGTTACCCCATAATATAACAGGAATATTAATGACCTATTGTGGAAGGTACTTATTACATTTTTATCCCACCCTTCTTCTCAAAAGCTGAGAGTACCAGTCACGGTTTTCCTCCTCCATTTTATCCTGACAACCATTCTGTGAGGTAGGGTTAGGCTGAAAAAGACTGAGTAGCCCAAAGTTGCCCCAGAAGCTTGTGACTGAGTGCAGATTTGAACCTGAGTCTTTTCCGTGCTAGTCTAGCACTTTACACTAACAACATAATAATCAAGCTTTGTTACTATGGGAGTAGATAAAAAGAAGCCATAGCCCTCAATTTGCAAGATCTAAGCAAGGCTGTCAAAGATAGGACATTTTGGAGGACTTTCATTCATAGGGTTGCCATGAGTCGGAAGCGACTTGATGGCACTTAACACACAACACACAGATAAAAAGAAAAGGTTTTGTGAACCAAACATATTATAGCAATCACAAATTGAATGAAAACTAGTTTCAGAGGAAGACTCAACAAATCTTAATTAATTTAGATTATAACTTAATCTAATTATAATTTATAGCACACTATAAATTATAGTTTATAATTTATAGCACACATACTATATACTGCTGTACTGTAATTGACTTGGCTGTTTTGACATCACTGTTTCCATCTTCTCATCTCATTGTGCGCCATATTTTCTCATTGAGTTTTTCTTTTGTTATATTCAAAAGATTAAATCACTGGCTAATCATATCTTGTTTTTTTTCTCCCATAGGTATAAAAGGTTGAAACCAACTTTGCTCTCATCATGCTACCCGAGAGTATGTGGTCAACATGAACTGTGTAGCATTGCCTGGTAGTCTCCAGGTCTCATGGCCTTTTCTCTTTTGAATCTGATAAAGAGCATGTATTTTATATCATATTTGATACCATGAATATTCTCTGTGCTCACTCATACACTATTTTGATATCCTTAGTAGACAGGGCCCCATGTACATTATGCTTTTGTAAGAATCTTACTAACTTTCCCTTCTCACTCATCATTATGTTGTTGCCCCTATTGCGATTTGAACAATGCATAGCATGCCTTGTGCTTTGCTAATAATTAATAAAGGTAATATTTATAAACCATGGGACTTTTTCAGCGTGGGCATATATATGGAACAATTCTTGTTACCCTGCAAAATATCAGAAGCATTACTTCTATATTCTCATTGCTGTATATACGATCATCTTCAGTATAACTATGTTGCTTGCTTCTGAATATATTTGGGTAGACTGACTACAGCTATTGATACTATAAATATCATCTTACATTCCATATGCTTGTTACCAGGGGGAAATGATTCCAAAGTTATTTTGAGCTCCAATGTTTTTGGCTAAGCTTAACTGCCTACCTTTCCTAAGCAATGGGTACTCGCCTGTGATTTGTTTGTTAGAAATACTCTGCTTTTGCCCTCTGTACATTGCAGCAAATGATTAGAAGCATAAGAATGTATTATGAAACCAAGCAGTCTTGGGAAAACTTGTCACAATTACCTAATCACGTCTGTGCAACTGCACAAAGCCACTTTTTCCAACAGAAGCTGCAGCATAGCTGCCAAAGTTAACAGCAACTTGAAAGAGACAAGCAGGGACTTTGGAAACTGCAGCCATAATACAGAAAAAAGAATGTGTAAAATGAATACTGAATAGCTCTCCTTTCACTTATTTCTAGTGCTTGTGCTGGCAGAAAGTAAACATTTGGGATATTGCTAAGTGGCTAGAACAATTTACAAAACTGAGTCTTGGATGGGCAGAAAGTAACACTGGATTTCTTCCCTTAGCATAAACATTGGCTCCTACTTATGGCTTCTCTCATCTCCCTTCTCTTATGGACCTTGTCCACCATATAAAACTTGGCAGTGGAGCACATGATTTGTATGGTCCCAGGTACAATATCTGATTATTTCCAGTACCAAGGCTGGATAATGCCCTTGTCTAGGACCTTGGAGAGACACAGCCACTCATAAGAGACAGGACCAAGCTAGATGGATCAATAGGCTGACTCAATGTAACACAGATCTATACACACATATATTTGTTCTCACATGCTTTTCCATTAGTTGCAGGTCACCTACTCAGGTGCCATTAAAAAAAAAACATAGAATACTACATACCACACTGCAAAAGAGTCCCGCACAAAGCTATGTGGTTGTAGAGACTGTATGGAAAATCCAAACTGAACAATCATATTCAAATTCCCCCAATGTGAACAAGTGGGGCAACCTGTTGGGCCAATTAGTCTCCATGGGGAGGGCAGCTTTTACCAGGCTCATCCCCCTCATAGGTTCATCATGGTCCCATCTCTGACTATAAAGCATCACAGAACTTCTACATCCTTGCCTGCCCCGTCTTTTATATGCAGCTGCCCTCCTCAGCTGCCTTCCAAAACCTGTCCTCCTCAGGCTCCACCCCAAAAACCTCCCGCCGATTGCAGAGGAACTTGGCAATCCTATAAAGAAGTAAGCTTGCTAAAATTAAATGTACTGTTATCTGATCATTTGTGAAGGCTTTCTCTGTAATATGACTTACATACCAAATATTGAGTGTGTTTATATATCAACAGCCTAGAATACTTATGGTTTTAACAGTCTCTCCAGCCTGCATTGTTAAGCAAGGACGGTATCATTGGTTAAGTATTGTCTACTAGTAAATAAGGTTGACAAATCACAAACCAGTTGTTCTTTGTCATTTACAAGTTGGCTTCCTATGCCAGTTGCTCTTCTGACATATCTCTGCAAGGTCAGCAAGCGGCTTGCTTATCTCCCTACGCATTTTATCTCACTTCAGAAAGGACACAGACCATAAATCATCCTAAATCCTTGCCATCTCATTTTCTCTTTAGGGTGGTGTTCTGCCAACTGGCCTGACATTTGTATAATAACCAAACATTTATTTATTTTTTGGAAGTGGTCTTTGGAGTATTAGTCTTCCTTCAACTCAGGATCATAGTGCAAATATTTTTTTAAAAGTGTTGGCATTCAATGTTCAGCCAGGGAACAAATGGTTGTATCAGGGACATTAATATTCCAGCAGCTAACCGTGAGATCAATGGGAGGAGGACTTGCTTAAACTCCAAGTATTAGAATTTAATTGGATTGAAGCTCAAGCTCTCCATGGGCTAAAACACATGGTTGCTTTAGCCTCCTTTATTCCCTGTTTCAGCCAGGATTTAGCCAGGATCGAACGCACGTTCGGCGAAACACATGCTTTCGATCCTGGCTGAATCCTGGCTGATTCCTGGCTGAAACAGGGAATAAAGGAGGCTAAAGCAACCATGTGTTTTCACCCAATAACTCTAAGAAGATGTCATGATCTAAATAACATAAGGGTAGAATAAACATTTCCTGTTAAGTATAAAACATAGTGGGATTTTTTGTTTTGTTTTGTTGCTTCAGAGTGAGAATTGATTTCTTTTGGCACAAATTCTAGGATAAGTTAAACACATAAGAGCTGGCAACATTCCTCAAGTGAGTGTTTTTGTTGTTTTGGAGAGAGTTATCCCAGATCCATTTGCACCATTTTGTTGGAAGTCCATCTGGCTTCTTCCTTTTCTCCCAAAGTATAAACCCACCTGAGTACTATGTCATAATTTGAGCTGCCTGTCCTGACTTACCATCTACGCAGTGGATCTGGCAGGAAAAATGACAGCACATTACAAGTATTGTGGTTTTCTCTGTTAATCTTCAAGGGCCAATGAAAAAGTGTTTCTGTAGAGGCGTACTGGGAGGGCTCTCTTTGGCTTTCTTTCCCAAGAGAGTAGGTAAACATGCAGCTGTTTCCTTTGCAGGAAGTCAGGGAAGAGAGAAACAGGCCTAATTGAGTATCCGTCTTTCTCAGGCTTCATACCAGACAAGATGCTAAAAGATTTGTGATCAGGTCTCCAGATCAGTTTTATAGAGCCAGCGTGGTATAGTGGTTAAGAGTAGAGGACTCTGGAGAACCAGGTTTGATTTCCCTCTCCTCCACATGAGCAGGGGGCTCTAATCTGGTGAACAAGGGTGGTTTTCCCACTCCTACACATGAAGCCAGCGGGGTGACCTTGGGCGAGTCACAATTCTCTTCGAGCTCTCTCAGCCTCACCTACCTCACAAGCTGTCGGTTGTGGGGAGAGGAAGGGAAAAAGATTGTCAGTTTGATTCTCCTTTAAAAAAAAGGTAAAATTGGTATATAAAATCCAACTCTTCGTCTTCGTCGTCTTCTTCTTCTTTCAGCTACAGAGCCCCCTGATTTTAATCAACACTGTGGCAACAGGGAGAAAACCTTTGCCCCTGCACCAGTTTCCAAACTGTAACGCCTCTGCAACTGCTATTTGCTCCACCGGAGAAAACATGCCAACAACTTGCAAATAGCTGCTCCCTGGCCATCCGATACTGGGAAATTTGCATGGAGAAAAGAGACAGGCCACACTGTTACCAAATGGAGGCCCATAAATGTAAATGATGCACTGGAGATCCAGTCATTTGATTTGATTCTCAGTGTCCAAAGATTCATACGTATTTTTAAAAAATAGCAGTAACAAAGATTTCCAGAACACACACTTGGTACAAAAGTACTGCTTAAATCTATACTCACCAATTCAGCATTGCAATGTTTTTATGTCATGGATTATTCTCATTGCTGCTGCTTATAATTGGTTGGGCAAGTCATAAATACATAGAGGAAAGGCAGACAGATCAAGGTTGAAGAATGACTTCTTTTTTTATTATAGCCGATTGGCCTTTTTAGGCAGCTACGGATGCAATTATTTTGGGCAACTTAAAAATTGGACATTGTTCCAAGGTCACCATTCCACATTGCTGCTGAAGTATTGACACATGTAATGACAAAATGCCCCCAATTTTTATTGCTCGAGTTATTTGATGCTAAAATGTAGATAGAACCTCCATGGTCCGCTACTCAAGTCCTCCATCTCATAAAAGAATTAAAAGTCTCATGAATGTGCAATGAGATTGTACATTAACTCCTAATTGTTTTTTGTCTAAAATGTAACCAAATATTTCAGAATTGGTGTTGCAGTGACATAACTCTTACATTGGCATGACCCATGAGGGTAATTAGAATATTGATGAAATGTTGCTAACATGGTACTGTATATACCCAAAAAAAGGGCTGAAAAAGCCGGCCTCGGCTTATACGCTGGTCAATACGGTAGGGGAGGGGGGAAGGAGGGGGGAGGGAGGAGGGAGGAGGGAGGGGGGAACTTACCGCCGCCATTTTTTCTCTGCCGGGAGCGGCCTCTAAAGGCCCCCTGCGGCCGCGGGGAGGGCGCTCCGCCGCCCCCGCCGGCTTCTCCCGGCCGGGAGAGGCCTCTAAAGGCCCTCTGCGGCCGCGGGGAGGGCGCTCCGCCCCCCTGCCGGCTTCTCCCGGCTGGGAGAGGCCTCTAAAGGCCCTCTGCGGCTGCGGGGAGGGCGCTCCGCCCCCCCCCGCCGGCTTCTCCCGGCCGGGAGAGGCCTCTAAAGGCCCTCTGCGGCCGCGGGGAGGGAGCTCCGCCCCCCCCGCCGGCTTCTCCCGGCCGGGAGAGGCCTCTAAAGGCCCTCTGCGGCCGCGGAGAGGGCGCTCCGCCGCCCCCGCCGACTTCTCCCGGCCGGGAGAGGTCTTCAGAGGCCCCCTGCGGCCGCGGGGAGGCTGCTCTGCCGCCCCTGCCGGCCCGCACCACTTCCCGCCGCCAGGAGCGGCCTGGGGGGGCCTCCTGCAGCTGCAGGAAGGCCACCCCCGCCGGATCCGCCGCTTTTGCCATCAGGAGCCCAGAAGGTAAGTCTGCGCGGGGGGGAGGGGTTATAAGCCGACCCTCGGCTTATACGCGGGTGCCTAATTTTTCCCCATTTTGGGGGAGAAATTAGGTACCTCGGCTTATACGCGGGTCGGCTTATACACGGGTATATACGGTAATCATGTACTTTTTACCTCTTTTCATATTTTAGATCTCTGCATTTTTGCTGCATGCTATTTTTAATTAACTTTGGGGATAGGATCACAGCATTCCTAAATTAAATACATTTTCCCAGATTTCTACAGAACTGAGTCATGTGTTTGTGTGTTTAGAGTTTAGTATTAGGATCCTCAGTGGGGTATAATCACCCTCCAAAACAGCCATTTCCTCCAAGCGAACTAGGGTTGCTAGGTCCTTCTTCATCAGTGGTGGGAGATTTTTGGGGCTGAGCCTGAGAAGGACAGGGTTTGGGGAGGGGAGGGACTTAGAGTCCAATTGCCAAAGTGGCCATTTTCTCCAGGTGAACTGATCTCTATTGGCTGGAGATCAGTTGTAATAGCAGGAGATCTCCAGCTAGTGCCTGGAGATTGGCAACCCTATCTATGGGTTAGTTTTTATTCTCCCTTCAGAACAGTCCTGTGGCTCAGTGGTACAGCATCTGCTTGGCATGCAGAAGGTCCCAGGTTCAATCCCCAGCATCTCCAGTTAAAGGGACTAAGCAAGTAGGTGTAGTGAAGGACCTCTGCCTGAGACCCTGGAGAGCCGCTGCTGGTCTGACTAGACAATACTAACTTTGATGGACCACAGGTCTGATTCAGTATAAGGCAGCTTCATATGTTCACAATCCTTACAATAAAATCAATTAAATACAACAAAATCTTCATAATAAAAAAAATGACATTTCAGAAAACATCAGAATGGATAAAATAGGCAATGGTGCTCATGAAACAAACAAACAAAAATGAAGAAACCGCTGCAGCTTACCATCAGCCAGGGCCCCCCTATAATTACAGCCATAATATAGAATATAGTGGGGGAAGGAGGAGGGGTTTATCTCTGTGATGCAGTTAAAAGGGGCTCAATGCCTGATGTTTTAATTATCAGCCTCTATGCTGTTTTAACATTGCATTTGTAATCTATTTATAAGACCTGAGTGAGGTCAAAAAGATGAGTACTGTGAACCTGTTAACTGAAGCACAATCTGGAGGGGAAATTATGCACACCTTTGTTTCTCAAGAAAATAAACTTGTACACAACCTAACCAATTTCATAAATCTTGCTGTTAGCAGAGTAGGATATTTAGGCATCACCCTCCAAAAATGCAGATGCCCACAGAAGGTCCATCTGCCTTATTTCTCTCCCATATGATCTAAAAAGTACCCATGCAGCCTGCTCCCATCACAGTCTCTTCCCTTCAATAAAAGCTGACACATCTAAACGATTGTTTACCAGTGGCAAAAACAAGACAAAAGTACTGGTCTGAGAAAGGTGAAGACTCATTTGCATGAAGAGTGAAGCAATTAGGCCACAAGTGAAGACTTAAACACATGCTGGGAAGCTCCTAGACAGAGCAAGCAGACAGGAAATGTGGAGTGAGAAATGAAGGCTACACCTTCCATTTTACAGATGAAAACAGGGATAAGCTTTCAACTCCAAGTATCACTGCCTAAGATCCACATATTACTGAAAGCTATATGCTGTGTTCTTTTACTCTGTCTTGCCTGGCTTTAAAAGTCAAAGAGGTGCTTATTTTCAAGATACTGTAGAAAAACCTAATTATCCTGTAATTTATCATCAGAGGTTCAAAATAAGCCACACCAGCATGTGAAATGGCAGGCCATGGACTGCGTGGCTCCTCAACGCTCCTGTGTATTCATTTACATGCCTGAGAATTGGATGCAAGGTGCATCCACTCCCCGTTCAGGATAAACACAATCCTAAATTGGGTGACACCCATCTAAACCCATTGACTTCAACTGACAGCCCCACATCCCCTCCCCTTTACCTGCCTCCTTCTCTCCTTCTCAGCCATTCACCAACTGACCTTTTATCTGCTTCCCATCTTCAGCTACATTTATTATTTACTTACTTTATTTATACCCTCCTTTCTCCACAGTGGGGACCTAAGCAGCTTACATTATTCTCCCCTACCCTTCTTTATCCTTCCAACAAACCTGTCGGGTAGATTAGGCTGAAGATTTGTGACTGGCCCAAAATCACACAGTGAGCTTCCACAGCAAGATGGAGTCTGGAACCTGGGTCTCCCAAACCCTACTCTGAAGCTTTAACTGCCAAGGCCTGGTGCAGGTGGTTTTTTTTTTTTTTTTTTTTTTTTTTAAGATTTCAGATTTGTTTGCAAACCTGACGGGTCCCCCAAGTTCTCAGGAAATCTGTTTAGTGTCAGTGTGGCCCCAATCCACAGATTTAATTATCCACAGATGGCGGTACACTTGAGAGAAATAGATATATCGATGATTATTTATTTAAAACATTTGTATGCTGTGAACTTTATCCCCAAGAAATAAAGGAATAAATGATAAAGGGATACAGTGTAAAGTGCCTCTATTGCCCAACAGCTGCAACAACAGGTCAATCATACCTATGAAAACAAGAAGATATCAGTGCAAGATCTAGAAAGGAAGGATAATGGACTGTCATAGTGGGTGAATTAGAGAAGAACGTGACGGTCTTCAAAGTGGAAGGATGTGTAATGACAGAAGATTGATGTGTTGCTTAGTTACCTTGATGCATTAGCGAGTGTTGTCAGTTAAAATGCATTATACCAGGAAAATGATAGAATTAGGGGAGCAGGCAGAAGTTCAGAAGCTTACACAATCTGGCCCTCCAGTAGCATCTGAAGAAAACATCTTTCTCTTGACACATAACAGCTGTTTTTCAAGGGGCAATAACTCCCGGTTACTGTCTTACAAGCTGCCTCAGTTCATTGTATGTTTTGTTCTACAGTGTTAGATTTGTTTATTGCAAGGGAATATCCTAGACTATCACCCTTATAATGCTTTGGTAAATGTAATCATTTCAATAACCTGTGCGCAAAGTGCTTTTTGACATTCACTTCCAAGTAAAATGAGCACTGAACTAAAGAGATTGTTCAGAGAGAGTGAGGGATCATATATTTTAAAACGAACCCACATCCATGACTGATTCCTTTGATTTAGGTTGGGGAGGAGGAGGAAACAGATAAACTAGGTAATGTAGAAACATATTCAGGCAGCATATATGTCCTTTCAAGGGAAAAAATGGTTAATTCTGCTTAATTGCAGTATGGAGTAAATAGTACTCAATCACATGCCTGGAACTGAAAACCTGGATTGAAACACCATCTGGAAATATTAATCACTGAGCAAATCTAAGGAAGCCCACAGAAGGATCACATGGAGGAGTGGGGAATCAAACAGGTTCTCTAGATCAGAGTCCACCTTTCCAAACCACTGCTCTTAACCACTACACCACGCTGGCTCCGAAGACCCTCTCCCCCTGCTTCAGGATTGCTCTGCCCGAGGCTGTGTCAAAAGCATCATGGAAAATTTAATTGGTGGCAGCTTATTGGTATGTGCAAGTTACCACGCAATGAGGTGGCGTGTACATGTGCGAATCAGTGCTAATCATCAAGGCCGCCCTCTGTCCCTCTTTTTTAAGCTGCCAAGCCATCTTATTTGTTCTTGCCAATGCCATTATTTTACCACTCCTTTGGTTGCATCTTCCGCAATCTCTATTCACACATAATAATTAGCACTGGTGAATGAGATTAGACTGCGCAGCTGCCACCGGCAAAGGAAGGTGCTTCTATTTTATTGTACTTTTTACTGTCATTTTCTAATGACGAGCTATTTCCCATAATTAGATCATTGTTTACTTCAGTTGCTGAAACTTTCATCTACCTTCAGGTCTGCTTATGCAGGCCCACACCGTTATTGCCATCTGTTCTTTCCATGTGGTCATAAAAGATCATTGGTGAAATTTTCTTTCCTGTATGACCTTTCAAGGCATGAGCTTCTAATAACACTCCCTAAAAAAAATCTTTGGTTTTCTACAAGCCACCGTACACTTTTTTTCCCCTCCCTTTCTCAGCTGCATTGGAACATTTATTCTTTCGTGCTGCTCTCTTCATTAATCATTTTTATTATTAATAAGCTGCCATGTTCGTAATAGCAAAAATAGAATGTTGATTTCTTAGTAAAAGTAACAAACATCCCCCCCCCCCCAGTAAGATTTATGATGAAGCCCGTATCACTTTTTATTATACCTGGGAACTCTTAATATTTTGCCTGTTACACTGACACAATAAAGGAAATTCCAGATTAGATCCATCCACTTCACATTCACTGTCAGCAGCTTTGCATCTGGAACAAGCCCTATGGATTCATGCTGCAATTTGATACCACAGCATGAGAGCCAATGTGGTGTAGTGGTTAAGAGTGGTGGGTTCTAATCTGGAGAACTGGGTTTGATTCCCCACTCCTCCACATGAGCTGCGGACTCTAATCTGGTAAACCAGGTTGGTTTCCCCACTTTTACACATGAAGCCAGCTGGTGACCTTGGGCTAGTCACATTCTCTTTGAGCTCTCTCAGCCTCACCTACCACTCAAGGTGTCGGTTGTGGGGAGAAGAAGGGAAGGAGGTTGTAAGCCAGTTTGATTCTCTTAAAAAAAAAGTAGAGAAAATCGGCATATAAAAACCAACCTTTTTCATTAGTGTGATGTTCATATGCAACACATCTCTCATTCAATCCAATGAGAGGCAGTGGGTTGGGTCAGAAAGGTAGGAAAACTGCAATATGGAAATAAGCCACCTTGTCTTCCCCTTCAGCCCTGATCTATATGTTCCAGTCAAGCCACACTGTTCTGTGCTGATCACTGAAGCAGGAGATCATTTCCATAATATAACTGCAGTCCAATCAAATAGTAGCTTTCTAGCTTAGCATTTCCCCATGCATGCTACTTTTCTATATAGGGATTTTCTTTCCATCCGGCCATATAGAAACATGGGAACACACTCTTCTCTCTACATCCCCAAGACTGAAGTAAAGCAATCCAAGAAAGGTTTTACCTTGCAGTTTGCTGCTTATGTAGATAGAGTTAAAGATTTCCCACAAAAGGGACATGCTTCCAATCCACATGTATATATGGAGTATGTGAGTTTCCCCAGTGTTTTGTTTTGTTTCCACAGACCTCTCTTGCTCACGGAACTGAATGGAGCAGGCTACTATTGGATCTACCGGAATCAATGACAGGATCTTAACTTCCACCAACAGCTCCACAGCAGCTGTGCTTATGTAATGGGGAAAGGAGTTCTTCTTGATTTCCACTGCTTCCTGGTGTTCTCATGCTGGGTGACATTTTGATCAGGAAGGTCACTCAACATTCAGCAGTGGCTGGGATGGGACACAAGGAGTTGGTGAGGGAATGGAAGGTCTGGGAAGATCCGCTTCCATTAACTCTTTTGGTTCATGTAAGTTTGGATTCAACCATATATTATCAGAATACTTTGTTATTTTCAGGAGAAGTTCTGATGTTCTCTGCTTATAGAAATGTGTTAATTCTCAAGGAAATAGTTATTTATCTTTCTTGATGTTTATCCTGTTATTCTTTCCAATTCCTTCATTCCAATGAAAAACAATTACTTCAGTAACCCATTTGCCTTTACTCCCAACCTCAATCTCTGTGTTGGAATCAAACCAGCATCATTATTTTCCCTCATTTCCAATGTGTCATAATAAAAATAGAATAGCACAAATGTCAAATCGTATATATTTCTGGACCAGGTGAACTTCAAAACCATAGTGTTTTCCCCCCTTCGATGACTTTTTACAGTTTTTTAAAAGGCAGTTAGGAAACTATTGCATTTTAAGATTGACATTAAAATGGCACTAAACAACGAGAAAATTGAAGGTATCTAATAGTCTTTTATAGAAACAAATCAAGTTTAAAATTAATTTCAAGAGAGTTTAAAAGCTAATATTTTTTCTGTTAGGCCATACATTTCCATCTAACAATTATCTTTTAAGAAACATTCACATTTTATTAATATGACTAATCAACTCACTGTACAGCTGTGCTAATAGCAAAGGAAGCACAGTAATTGAATACTGATAGCGATAGGTTTTCATAAAAGGAAAAAGTTAAATAAGGCTAAGTTTCCCATATTTTAAAATAGTAATTTAAATGCAAATGTGTAATAAAAGAAAGACCAGGCATTATGGAATATGTTCATTTAAGCAGAGCACATGTAATGGGGGAAAAGACATTTGTGATGGATTTAGGCCGAGATGGATTTAACTTGGGAAGTGAAGGAGGCATTTAAGAAGCAAAACTCCTATCGACTAGTTTTTCGAGCAAGCTAACTGGAGGATCAGTAGGGGAAAATGTTGATTCCTGAGCACTTTTTTAGATATAAGAAACATCATATCACCCACACATGCTCTGAAACTAAGAGCTGGAATACACAGCAGGGTTGCTATGGAGATGCTGCCAGAAATAGCCTCCTGGTGGCAAGTCATCCTCACCCCCGGCAAAGTGTAACAGCACACACATGACAGGGATCAGACCATGACATTGTGAAGGGTCACCATGGGGAGAGCTGTCTTACACATGTTGGTCAAAGGGTCATCCTTTGCCCATCTCACTTGTAATAGTTCCAATCAATAGTATTTATTACAGTCCACGACCAGCAAATGCAACAGCAATACGACTTGTAATAGTTGTACCGGGCCTCAGCCGCTGTGGTACAAAAGGAGCGATTACCTAAAGCAGATAGATCGATGGAAAGATCTGTCTATCTGTTAGGCAGATGCAAAAGCACAGCAGAAATTTTTGCCTTCCTGTATGGGACCAGTGACATAGTGGCAATGCCAACATGGCATAACAGGAAGGAATAGGTCTTGTTATGAATAGAAACCATAACAGGCAACTGAGGGATCAAGAGTTGTGCCCATTATGCTCCATAACATCTTATCCAGTACCTATGCAAATTAGGAGGCAGGTTGCAAAACCTACTTTTATGGTTTGATTAGCTGTTGTCACTGTGCAATCACTCTGGATAATGTATGTGATGTAGCAAAAACATTATAAAGCTCGTGGCAAGTGTTTTGTAATTATTATTTCATGACAAAAATCAAGCTTTCATAGTAGTTGCTGTATGATTCACAAAATGGTTTGCAAAATGCCATGAACTAGTGAGGAAACACATAATTTAGCACTTGTAATACCATGGGCAGAGGACAATAGATCCTCATGATACTAATGTGTCCTGGTTCCATACACCATTTTTCATAGTCATGCATACGTTAGTTGAGGAGGAATGACTATCTGGGTTTGAATTCAGGAACAAAGCCATATTCCCGACAAGAGAATCACTGCCTTGGGGGGGGAAAACATCTGGATGCCACAGAACAAATGAGCTATAACTGTACTCTTATTGTACTAAAAAATTGATCACGTAGAAAGTCACTTCACATTGCTTTTCTCTTTAAAAAAAAAAGAGAAGAAGTATAAGTTCATGATTTAGTTGTCCCTTAGTAGAAACATTTGACCATTCATCCTTCAAAATTGTTTTCAGGATAAATATAAGCAGACACTTATTTATATCTTATTAACTATTATTAAAAGACAGTTTAATTATATACCATAATACCAGATGTAAACCGAGTTAAACGGGGTAAATCTTTTCAACCGTTGGCCTCTTATCAGATCCTAATAATGGCTCACTCTTTTTATTTTTGTAACCTTCTTGTTGATTAATGTAGAGGCAAGAGGCAATTTAACACCCAGAATCACTTTTTTTAAAATGACACTAGTGCTTACAGAGCTGTCAAATACAAAAATCAGAGAAATGAGAAGAATGCTTTAGACAGTCTTGTAATAGGCAACATTATTTTATTTATGCTCCATAATAGCAACACTTAAATGCAAAGAAATTCAACAACGAAAGCAACCACATACGGTAAGTTCTTATCTTTTCTTTTCATTTTATTTCTGTTATTTATTTGCAGTTTGTGCACTGTACTTCTTTTCCACCTTTCTTTAGGAGGCCTAGACCCAAGTCTGGCTTTAAGTCATAAGACCAATAATTGTATCATAAAACAATTCAAAAATAAGACTCAGTATTTAAAATAACCCAATTTATTAGGAATAATTTGTTTTTCACAACATACTTTGTAGACCTGAAATTTATATCTATATCTGTATCCACTATTGCTTGTTTGTGGAGACAGGAGAGAAAATGAGCTTTAGGGTTATCATTTCAAGTTTAGCATTCTGTGTTTTGGTCAAAGTTTTAAAATGTCATTTAGATTAACCTCAGTATCAAACTTTCCAACTACGACAGATTTTCCACCACAACCTGCTTTCTTTTTAAATGAGGACATTCACCTATTCCAAATTCAATTCTGACAATTTTAGAGTAAAATGGGTCATATTTTGACTTTTTGCCCATTTCCCCCGTGGCTGTTCTTTTTCCTAATGAGGCATTCTCTTGGGCCATAAGTGCTCCACGTATCCTCTTTTTATAGGCGGCTTGCTACTTACATTTCCGAGAAAATATGATTTTCTTATGCCTCCTCTCTTTTCTTTGCTGCCTTTGTCTGCAGTGCCTAAATAGTCTTACTAAATTGTATGCAAGTTCAACAGGGGGTTCCACTTGAGACCTCATCTTCCTTCTATCTCCCCTTCCACTCTCTTCACTATTTTTGAATGCTGGCAAACCACCTATGTCCAATAAGGCTTCCAAAACTCTTGTGATCTGCCTCTTAAGAGTTTTGGACACCTTACTGGCCACACACATTGTGTTTAAGGATATCAGGGAACAAGGAGAGGGAAAGCATTAGTGAATTTGTTTTCAGGTAGAGAAGAGTGAAGTGAAAGTAGTGAGGTAGAGAAGGATGAAGTGGAAGTAGAGTGGGGGAAGGCAGGAGTAACAAAAGCAGTGGACGTCATGACTCTCCTCAGCTCTGCTGATATTGACTCCTTGGATGAAGAAGGGTCCCTCCTGGGCCCCAAGATGCCCAGGGCACAGCCCCCTCTAAATGTTTCACAGGCAGACCCTGTGGTCCTTCTTCAGCAACCAAACCTGTCCCCTGTCCCCAGGGTTTTAACTGACCAGGAAACACTTGAGAAGATCTGAACCTCCTTGACACCTCCTGCCAACCTGGAGCACTCCAAGAGCCCAGCTGGGGCCCTGTGTCCCCAGAGTCTCCCCCAATTAGTGGGAATGGAGATGGAGGAGGATCAGCAAAGAGGCATGGACCCAGTAAAGCACAATGGGCATCGCAGGGCCTACCTCATTCCAGCCTATCTCAAGAGGAGGAAGGACTGTTGTAAGTCTTGTCAGGAGCCCAGACCTTAACAAGGCTATCAGGAAGAGCAGGGATCCCAGATTCCTATATAAGCCTGCACATGGTGAGGTGGCTTGCTACTTCAGTAGCTCCTGTTACCCAGTTGTGCCTAGCCCAGAAACAGTTGGTCCTTCTGCTCTAGCACCATTATTATTATTAAAAACATTTTAATGCTGCCTTTCTACTTGATCAGGGTCCCAAAGGTGGTGCCCAACATTAAAACATTTGAACGATTAAAAACAACATTTAAAATTCTAAAACAATTCATTAAAAATCCAAACAAACAAGACCAGAAGCAGGCAGGAGGACCAATAACCATTACTGGGGATATGCCAAACAAGGAAACAAAAAGTCTTCACCCACTGATGAAAGACGCTGATAGAGGGCGGGAAATAAACCTCCCTAAAGAGGGAGTTCCAAAGTTTTGGTGTCACAACCAAGAAGATGCTTTCTTGGGCACCATTTGTCAAGCCTCAGATGGCAAGGGCAGCCTAAGCAGGGCCTCCAAAGATGACCAGAGTGAATGGCTAGGTTCATATAGGAGAAGGTGGTCCTTAAGTTATGTTGGTTCCAGGTCATACATGGCTTTAAATGCTAGCATCCTGAATTGACCCTAGAAGCAAATTTTAGGCCAGGGTACATGGAACAAGACTGGAATGATACAGTCCCAGTCAACACTCTGGCCACAGTATTTTGTACTGACTGTAGCTTCAAGGGCAGCCCCAGGTAGAACACACTGCAGTAATCTAATGTAAAGGTTACCAGGGCATGCATCACAGTGGCAAGGTCTTTTCTGCTCAGGAAGGGCCACAGCTGGCTTACCAGTCCAAGCAGTTGAAAGGCACCCCTGGCCACTGCTAAAACCTGTTTATCCAACAGAAGGCCTGGATCCAGGAACACCCCTAAGCTGTGAACCTGCTCCTTCAGGAAGAGTGGAACCCCATCCAGAACTGGTGGTACCCCATTTCCTGGGTCAGACCTCCCCCCACACACACACACCAGTAGTACCTCAGTTTTGTCAAGATTAAGTTTCAGCTTGTTAGTACTGCTAGGGTTGCCAGGTCCCTCTTCGCCATCGCTGGGAGGTTTTTGGGATGCAGCCTAAGGAGGGCAGGGTTTGGGGTGGGGCTTCAATTCCACAGAGTCCAGTTGCCAAAGCAGCCATTTTCTCCAGGTGAATGGATCTCTATCGGCTAGAGATCAGTTATAATAGCAGGAGATCTCCAGCCACCATCTGGAGGTTGGCAATTGCAGGAGATCTCCATCTGGAGGTTGGCAACCCTAAGTACTGCCTCCAGGCACCATGCTTGCTTGGAGCTTCCTGTTTCCAGTTCCGCCTTGCCTCAAGGAACTTGCTGCACCCTTGCTGTGTCAGCACAAGCTCTACAGCCTCCCTGTTTCATACAAGACTTCTTCTCTCTCTCTGCTTCCCTGTGAAGAAACCACTTCAACATGCTACCTACTAGTAAGGTTGCCAACTGCCAGGTAGTAGCAGAAGACCTCCAGCCGATAGAGATCAGATCACCTGGAGAAAAATGGCCGCTTTGGCAATTGAACTCTACGGCATTGAAGTCTCTCCCCTCCCCAAACCCCGCCCTTCTTAGGCTCCGCCCCAAAAATCTCCCGCCGGTGGCGAAGAGGGACCCGACAACCCTACCTACTAGGGTTTCAGGGGCAGTCAGCCTAACCTCGCTGTCTCTCAGAATCCACTGCCCAAGACCAGCACCTCACCTCACTTCAAAACAGGGTTGCCAGGTCCCTCTTCACCACTGGCCGGAGGTTTTTGGGAAGAAGCCTTAGGAGGGCAGGGTTTGGGGAGGGGAGGGACTTCAATGCTATAGAGTCTAATTGCCAAAGTGGCCATTTTCTCCACATGAACTGATCTCTATCAGCTGGAGATCAGTTGTAATAGAAGGAGATCTCCAGCTAGTACCTTGAAGTTGGCAAACCTATTTCAAAGCCAGCCCTATATGTCCTTAGGATTTTCCATTCATGCAAATAGCTGGGAAGATGGCCCTTTTGCAAGCTGCTGAGATTTAAAGACCCTTGCCAGCTCAGCCTTTCTGTGGTTTTCTCACAGCAGTTCCTTAGAGAAATGGGAGTGAGGGTTTTCCTAGGTAAAAGGTTGCAGCTTTCAAGAGGATGCCTCTTTCTTTTGCTGTAATAGCTTTTCCATTTCTGTATCGTGTTGCCAACTTGACTGATGATGTTTTCAAGGCTGATGTTGCCCTTACCATATAATACTATTATTGGTTAAGTCAGGGGGTTATTGCTTTGAAGTTTGACAGGACTGCTATTTTTCAAGAAGGAAAAAAAGTTCCTGGTATAGTGCTGATTGATGCAAACTTCCAAGTGTGTGACCAGATTTCTAAAAAGTTGCTCTAGTCATACACATTTGGGATCACGTGCTTCTATGATTGGTTTACTTTGAGTTTCTTTTGTGTTCACATTCTTGTATTAGTACTGGACATTTTTATATCAAGCTTGACAGATGGGAGCAATACTTGGGAGAGCAACCTGGTAGCACACTTTATTCCTCTCACATTGGCAAATGCGGAGGTGTCTTGCTTAAAGAGGAATGATACCCCTCACACACATAGATACAGTATCCTATGCAACTAGGGTAAGTGTCTGGTCTTCTAAACCGGAAGCTGCAGCTTCCAAACAAGCTATGACATATGGAAGAACAAACTTATAGGATTGCAACAGGGCTCTTGATTCTACGCCAGTAGAATTATTGTGGTTTGTAACCTTGGATGTATTTTAGTCAGTATATATAGGTAGTCATAATATTTGTACATAATAAATCATATTTGTGAGTATATGAGACACAAAGGTTGGATTCGAAGAACTGCAGGTAGAACACTGCTTGCTAAATGGTAATTTCCTGCCTCCCCCATCATACATAGTTCCCACATTTCCCCAAAAGCTTCTGCTGAGGGTCAGGGTGCCCCGGTAGGGTTGCCAACCTCCAGGTGGTGGCTGGAGATCTCCTGCTATTACAACTGATCTCCAGCCAATAGAGATCAGTTCACCTGGAGAAAATGGCCACTTTGGCAATTGGACTCTATGGCATTGATGTCCCTCCCCTCCCCATCCCTAGCCCTCCTGAGGCTCTGCCCCAAAATCTCCTGCCAATGGTGAAGAGGGACCTGGCAACCCTATAGATCACTGGTTCCCAACCAGGGGTCCATGGACCCCCAGGGGTCCGTGAGAACTAAATTAAGGTCCGCGAAACAAAGTTATAAACCCATAATAAATTAATATTTTCAATTAAAAGTTCTCTATTATAAAATATATATATTCAAATATAATTCTAAGTTTAATGTTTAACTAACAGTTATGATTAAAGTTTATTTTCAAATTCCCAGAATTTTTATTTTGAACCTTGGGGTCCCTGAACCGAACAAAAAAGTCCTAGTGGTCCCTGGTCAAAAAAAGGTTGGGAACTACTGCTATAGATGGACCATTAGTCTGATCCAGTATGGCGGCTCTTATGTGCTTGTGATTATTATGGATATTTTTTCAGGTTTGTTTTTAGTTTCCCTCAGGTTTGAAATGAGAGCCAATTGCTCTTATTTTGTGTTCTCCAAGTGTCTCTGGAAAAATATAGTACTATAGAGGCTACTTCTTTGACATTTTCATCAAACCAGTAATAGACATGCATCTCAAAATAGAATGTGATTGAAAAATACTATCCCCATAAAGCAGCCGATGCAACTCTTAACCATTAACAATTAGCTATGAATGAAAAGTCTTAGCAAAAAAGAAGAAGAGTAATTCTGGATAGAAATAACATATTTCAAAGGAATCTTGATGATACAAACAATGCAACTGATAGAGTTCTTGATTCTCTTCAGTGAGCCTGGTTTCAGCCGGGGTGGGCAGGCTAGAAATACAATAAATAATAATAATACCTGGGAATCTTATACTGAACCCTCAATTGTTGCTGATTCAACTTTCAGCACAGAGTAAAAATGATTGTGCTGCTCGTTAGAGACATTAATTGCTTAAGTTTGCATTTCCTTGGTTTATTTGCATCTGCATCACATTTGTAAGCTTGCTTCATTGGAAGCTGATCCTTCTGAATTCAGCAAAACCCACATCCTGGAAAGTTTGTTTAGTATAGCAGTCTTGAAATACCCTCACCTTGGGTTCCATCCCAAGGAGCCTCGTATGAATGAAAGAAGGCACTTGCCTCTGTGCCCGGAGGGCCCACAATTTCTGCAGATTTCCCCCTTAAGATGCCCCCTGCTCTGTACACTTTTCCTCAGGGCATAGGGTTGCCAGGTCCCTCTTCATTACCGGTGGAAGGTTTTTGGGGTGGAGCCTGAGGAGGGCAGGGTTTGGGGAGGGGAGGGACTTCAATGCCATACAGTCCAATTGCCAAAGTGGCCATTTTCTCCAGGTGAACTGATCTCCATTGGCTGGAGATCAGTTGTAACAGCAGGAGATCTCCAGCCACCACCTGGAGGTTGGCACCCCTACCGGGGCACCCTGACTCTCAGCAGAAGCTTTTGGGGAAATGTGGGGACTATGTACAATGGGGGAGGCAGGAAATTACCATTTAGCAAACAGTGTTCCACCTGCGGTTCTTTGAATCCAACCTTTGTCCTTGTATTTGAAGGTCTTCATTCAGCTCTAAAGGTAGTTCCATTTAAGCCTCATTGAAACTAACTGACTGCCCCTGAAACCCTGGTAGGTCACACTGCTGAAGTGGCCTCTTCCCCAGGAAACAGAAAGGGAGCAGAAGTCTTGTATGAGGCAGGGAGGCTGTAGAGCTTCTTCTGACATGGCAAGAGTGCAGCGAGTTCCTTGAGGCAAGGCAGAACTGGGAATAGGAACCTTTCACCAACCCTTGGATGGTTGGTCTATTTTTACAAAATTCAGTGTAACACAGGCAAAAAAAAAAGTCCATTATTCCACCCTACCAGACAGGGTTCCAAAAAATTCATGCTAAGGCATGAAGCGATGGATTAATCACATATTCTTGCCACAGGAAAAGATCTGTGGGGAGCTCTGTGGCAAAAGAATACCAGGTTAGATGAGACAACTCTAAACAGCCCCACTTCCTGACCATCTCTTTGGCTGCACTGCACAAGTTAACCATTGTTTCATTTCCACCCCCCGAAGTCTGGTAACTGCAACTCTCTGTGGGGGATGGGGTGCAAAAAAAACCTTGCCATTATTTTAGGGTTGCCAGCTCCAGGCTGGGAAATACCTGGAGATTTTTGGGGCAGAGCCTGAGGAGGGTGGGGCTTGGGGAGGGGAGGGACTTCAATGCCATGGAGTCCAATTGCCAAAGCAGCCATTTTCTCCAGGTGAACTGCTCTGTCAGCTGGAGAGCAGTTGTAATAGTGGGAGATCTCCAGCTACTACCTGGAGGTTGGCAACCCTACATTATTTGGTCAGGAAATCTGTTTGTCATGGAAGCAAAGATCAGTATAACCCTGAAAATGTTTATTTTTAGTGTCCGAAAAATGATACAGTTTAATAATGGAGTTAGATTCAAGCCCAGTAGCACCTTAGTGACCAACAAGATTTTCAGAGTATAAGCTTTCAAGAGTCACATTCAAGCAGGAATGGAAATTGCCGAGCCTTTGTATCTCAGTCAGAAGGTGGTGGGGGGAGTTGCAAAGAAGGGAATCAGGATGTAAATGGTAATCAGCTTGATTAGAATGGAGAAGAAATGCTTAGGGCACAACATTTGCATTTGTAGTGGGATAAGAATCCTATGTCCCTATTCAGCCCTGGGGGTCCATTGTGAATGCACTTAAATGCAGCAATCTCATGTTGCATTCTCCCCTTGAAGCTGTTTGAAGACTGCGGCTCTTAGGTCATCAATGGAACGTCCTGGAAGATTAAAATGTTCCCCCATTGGTTTTTCAGTGTTGTGATTTTTTTTAAT
Source organism: Euleptes europaea (assembly GCF_029931775.1). Lineage (NCBI taxonomy): Eukaryota > Metazoa > Chordata > Lepidosauria > Squamata > Sphaerodactylidae > Euleptes > Euleptes europaea. The sequence goes on from NC_079319.1 coordinate 62,426,187, forward strand.
GTCAGATTTACAGCCCCAAAATTGTGGTCTCTAAGGTGTTAATGAATCTAGCTCTTCTAGCTAACCTCCTGAAACTTTAGAATGGGTGCATCTGCTTTGACTCTTGCTCAGATTGTGTTAGTTCCAAATGCCATTTGCATGAATGAAATGTACTCGTGATATTCAATTATTTATTCCCCATATCCACAGACTCTCCCCCTTCAGATGCAGTCCCTGTGCTTTGTTCAAGTTCCTGTGCCAGGAACTCAGGGTATAGAGGCCTGCAGAAAAGAGGGAAAGGCCAGTTCCACAAGAGTGGAACATTTATAGCCCAACTTTCCACACAAAATGGTAGCACTTCGAAAGAGCTTTCAAGAGTCAATTGTTTCCTGCTGGATGGAAAGTACTTGAAGAACATTTGGGTGAAGAAAGAAATTGTCTTAAGATGTAACAATAACAACAAGAAGGGGAAAGATTGAAATGAACAAAGGTGGTTTGCAGGTAAATATAGAAAGTAGAATATCTATGGCAAGGTAAGATATCTAAGAAATAAGAAGCTAGAAGAGTGTGTATGTGTGTCAAGTGCCGTCAAGTCACTTCTGACTCATGGCGACCCTATGAATCGATGTCCTCCAAATCATCCTATTCTTTACAGCCTTGCTCTGATTTCACAAATTGAGGGCCATGGCTTCCTTTACAGAGTTAATCCATCTCTTGTTGGGTCTTCCTCTTTTCCTGCTGCCTTCAACTTTTCCTAGCATGATTGTCTTTTCCAGTGACTCTTGTCTTGTCATAATGTGACCAAAGTACGACAGCCTCAGTTTAATCATTTTAGCTTCTAGAGTCAATTCAGGCTTGATTTGATCTAGAACCACTGATTTATTTGGGGGCGGGGGTTGGCAGTTCACGGTATCAGTTAACACTCTCCTCCAATACCACATTTCAAAGGAATCTATTTTCTTCCTATCAGCTTCCTATCAACTTTCTTTCCTATCAGCAAGAAGAGATTTGGCTCTAAAGTTCCATTATTTGCAGCTGCTTAAGTTTATTACCTCAAAATTATACATATTTTGCACTGATCTAGTGATTATAATTTAATGTCATTGGGTATGGCATAGCCAAAGTTCAACACTCCATCTCTTTCAATTTAGTGGGAAACTTAAGGAGCTGCTGGATGTGTGCCATGATTCTCTCTGTGTTGTGTTCAATATGTTCAATAAATATTTGCATTGCTACTCTGTGTGTTGTTCATTGTAAATAGAGCACATGATACTCTACTTCAGTAGTCTACAATATCCAGGTGTCCTTGTTTATATTTTCATTCTAGCCAATTTTTAAAAAATGTTTAAGCTCTGAGCACGTCAGGCAAAAGAGATGTACACAGAAAACAGGTGTCTGCACAAAACGTGTTGGACAAAATGCTTGGGTTGGCTATGCAAGTGGAAGGAGTTTCCCATCTCCCTCTTCCCTCGGCATCCATAGTATTTGGGGGTTCCCAGTGAAGCGGCAGAATCTGGCAAAAGCAACCTCTCTCACACTTGGGTAACAGCAGTTGCTCATGCAACTGAAGGGTCCAATCTTATAGGCACAGAGGAAAGAATTCCACCCTCTCACACACATACATACACACACACACACACACACAACTGTCCAAATTAAGCAGTGGAATGTTTACTAGTAGGAACCTGCTTGGATGAGCTAGGAAGCTGCCCACAAGGCTTCAGATTGGTGCAGATGTAGGGTTACCAGGTCCCTCTTTGCCACCAGTGGGAGTTTTTTTGGGGGGAGCCTAAGGAAGGCAAAGTTTGGGGAGGGGAGGGACTTCAATGCCATAGAGTCCAATGGCCAAAGCAGCCATTTTCTCCAGGTGAACTGATCTCTATCGGCTGGAGATGAGTTGTAATAGCAGGAGATCTCCAGCTAGTACCTGGAGGTTCAATAAAAAAAAACACACACAGAGTCTGGTTTAAGTATATTACCAATATACAAGGTAACAACTATATTGCTACAATCTCCACACATGTAGAAAAAACATGTAGAAAAAACACCAACAATAATGAGAGACTATTATTTCCTTTAGTACCTGGAGGTTGAGTACCTGGAGGTTGGCAACCCTATGCAGATGGTTGAAGCCAGTCTGAGCTGAATCCACTGGTTCTAATCTTCTAAGTAAGCAATCTTCTATTGGTTGAAGGAGTCCATTCATTGCAGGAAGGAGGCCATAATCCATCAGGAAAACATCCCTTCTTCTCAAAGAAGGACAACTTCCTCCAAGGGAAGCATTCTTCTCCAGTGAATTATTCCTCACTTTCTGGAAGGGACTCACTGCACCCATCCCACAGAACCTTTTTTGTTTTACAGGGCAGAGGGTGATTAAACATAAACAAAAACAGGTGTATGTGCCCAATACCTAGCATGCCCTGTAGGGACCCTCCATACCTTCATCAACGAATCTGGTTTTCAATAGTTTGCATGTTACATGCGCATTTACAATGTATTATGGTAGTTGTGAATTTCCTGCATTGTTCAGGGGGTTGAACTAAATGACCCTGGTGGTCCCTTCCAACTCTATGATTCTATATGTATATATATATATATATATATATATATATATGAGAATATATATAATTTGATGCTTGGGATTCTCCCTAAATGTAAAGAAATAAAATTCCTTCTAAAACATCCACCAGGTTAATTTCCTTGTTCTGTAAGATGGAGCCTGAATTATTAAGGAGAAAAGGGAAAGTGCATAATTGCCAGAATTTAAAAAGGACTATATTTCAAAGAGGAAGCTATTTAATATACCATAAATTCAGATGAGAGATGCTGGATCCAATTTCCTCGGTTGCAAAGACCACTGCTTAAAATAGTCTGGAATCTGTGCACTAGCACTCGTTAATGCAAAATAAAATAATTTTAACTGAAACCTAAAAAGAAAGTGGCTCTGATCCAGAGGAACTCACTTGAGACTAGTAACATGCAAAGAAACTTGGAAACATCATCTCAGATGATGTGCATGAACTCATAAAAGATAGGATAAGCATCCTTTTGCAGGATCAGCATCCAGGTAAGCAACAGGGTGTTGAGCTTCTTTTCCCTGGATGAGGTTCTAGATAGGGATATACTGTATGTGTATATCTCTGGTTTAGGGCCCACACTAAGGTTGCCAAGTCCCTCTTCACCACCAGTGGGAGGTTTTTGGGGCAGAGCCTGAGGAGGGCAGGGTTTGGGGATGCTATAGAGTCTAATTGCCAAAGTGGCCATTTTATCCAGGTGAACTGATCTTTGTCGGCTGGAAAGCAGTTGTAATAGCAGAAGATCTCCAACTACTACCTGGAAGTTGGCAACCCTAGGCTATACTCAGAAATTACTTTGAGAGCTAATGATGACACTGCCCTGTAAATATGTCTTCCTTTCAGCTCTTATGGGCAAAAAGGCCCTCTGTCTCATATCTCGTCCACAATTATTTTCCCTAGAACTGTAGACTTCTCTTATTAGACTAAATTGTTTGGCTTAAATAGCACAAGTTTACACATTGGCTCCGGATCTCATGCAACATTTTGCTGCTCTGAAATTGGCATTGATATTGCTCATTGGCTTTGATAATGAAATTGTACACCTGTTCAAAAATAAGCACCAGATTGTTAATGATTCTCAGCCCACTTGCTGTCAGTAATTCCCCAACAATATTTCTCTTCAAATTAGTGATGCAATTTTTGTTTTTGCGAAAAATTGTAAGACACACAGTTCTAAGACATCCCATATCCTATTCCAGTGAATTCAGATTCAACTGAACCTAAAACTGCAGTTTAATGCATAAGAAATATTTGAAATATACTAGTTTTAATGTTTAAATAATCTTCCTTTAATGGAGAACTAGTGAGAAATCTTAACTAAAATGCTGGGGTGGTGGGGTATGTTCCTAGTATAAAGCTTCTCTAGCAGTTTAGGATATGTCTAGGGTTGCCAGGTCCCTCTTCACAACTAGCAGGAGGTTTTTGAGGTGGAGCCTGAGGAGGGTGGGGTTTGGGGAGGGGAGGGACTTCAATGCCATAGAGTTGAATTGCCTAAGCTGCCATTTTCTCCAGGTGAACTGATCTCTATTGGCTGGAGAGCAGTTGTAATAGCAGCAGATCTCCAGCTAGTATCTGGAGGCTGGCAATACTAGGATATGTCAGACCCTCAGAACTGATTTTTTTTACCCTTTCTTCCATCCACTATAAAGAGGGTTCACGTAGTAAAAGTAATTTTAGTAACAAGAACCAGAAAGATAGCCCTTGCCAATCCTCTGAAATGCGGCCCAACTTCCAAATGGGACATTTCAGATTCACAAAATGATTGTGTGCTACTAGTAGTGAATCAAATCCTTGGTGTAATTTTAATTCAGTGTGTTTTGTGCGCATGGTCTCTTCTCTGGTTAAAATGATCTATATGGAACCTAGCTGCTTCATACACACATGGCCATAACTAGGGTTGCCAACTTCCAGGTACCAGCTGGAGAGCTCCTGCTATTACAACTGATCTCCAACCAATAGAGATCAGTTCACCTGGAGAAAATGGCCATTTTGGTAATTGGACTCTATGGCATTGAAGTCCCTCCCCTCCCCAAACTCTCTCAGGCTCTGCCCCAAAAATCTCCCACCAGTGGCAAAGAGGGACCTGGCAACCCTAGCCATAACTGAGCTGAGGTAGAAGGCAAAAAGGAAGCATGTATCATTCAATACATAACATTAACATTAAAAACCTCAATGCAGCAAAAAATTCAATAAAGAACTGTATCTTGGGTTGAAATCATATACTTTGAAAATCCCATTGAAACTCAAGGTGTTATTCCTTTGTATTAACAAAAATCCAGCGTTCGATAACGTGAAAATTCATTCTGATGAAAGGCCGGTCTACAAGCCCATGTTCTTTATCGAAAGTCTGCATCCAAATGTATGGTTTATTTATTTTAACATTTTATGCTGCCTTTCCACCCAATTCAGAACTCAAGGTGGCAAATATTCATTTCAAACTTTAAAAGCATTACACACAAACACACACACACACACATATGCCTATATGAAGCAAATAAAACATATAAACTCCTAAAAACGCACAAAAAAGGGAGGCGGGCTACTGAGACAGTGAGGGAATGCCAAAGAAAATTTAAAAAGTCTTTACCTGCTGGTGGAAGACAACAATAGAGGGTGATAGTCTAATCTCCCTGGAGAGGAATTTCCAAAGCTTCTGCACCATGACCAAAAAGGCCCTTTCTCGGGTTGCCACTCACCTAGCCTCAGATGGTATGGACACCTGAATCGGGACTTCTAAAAATGACCAGAGTGTTCAGGTTGGCTCATAAGGGAGTAGGCTCTTAAGTTATGCTGGCCCCAAGCCTTACCAGCACCTTGAATTGGGCCTTGAAGAAAATTTGGAGTCACTGCAGATGGAACAAGCCTAGAGTGATATGGTCTCTATCATCCACTCCAGTCAACATTCTGGCCGCAGCATTCTGTACCAGCTGGAAACTCTTCCGGAAACTCTTCAGGGAGGGTATATTGCATGGAACTAATCTGTGTTACTAGGGCATACACCACCGTGGTAAGATATTTTTTGTGCAGAAACGGCCACATCTGGCTCACCAGCTGGTAAAAGGCACCCCTGGCTATTACTGCTACTTGTTTATCCAAGCTACAACCCTGCTCCTTTTAGGAAAAGTACAACCCCATGCAGAACAGGTAATAACCCTTTTCCTGGGTCAGACCTTCCCAACAGGATTACCTACCTGGAGTTCTGCCATTCTTATGGCTGGATATGAACTGAACCAAAGAAAATGACTGTGTATAATCTTTATAAATATTATAATCTTGATTGTATAATCATTTTAGATTAATTAAGGACACTAAAATTTATGAAAATGAAGGAAACAATTGGCCGGTAGTTTAGGAATTACACAGAGACTAAAGCTGGTTAAATTTTTAAAAGTACACACTGGTTTTTAGATTAGTAATATGATTAATATATAAAACTTCTTCCATCTTATTGTCTGCCACCAGGAACAGCACCAAGAATGATTAAATATGTCTAGTAAACCCAGACAGCATAAAAATAAATTAGGACAGCTCAGCAAGACAGAGTAACATTACCAGAAAGACCATCTTTTTTTTTCTTTTCTGAAAAAGCCACAATACACTTTTCAAAAAATAAAGAATATTTTCATCTACATGTTATCAGTTAAATCTCTGTGAAAGAACTGAAGAACGGAAGTTTTCCTTTACAAGAATTCCTTGAAGAAGAATTCCTTGAAAATGCATTTTTTAAACAGTCAGGACATTTAGTGGGGAGCTGATATGGAAATGCATCCTTAGAAGTGCCTTTGGCACCTGGGTTCAAATTGTTATTGAGCCATGAAGTTAACCTGACAAAATTGGGCCAGCTGCTCTTTCTCTCCCCCCCCCACCCTCTCTAAGCCTTGCTTGCTGCAACCAATCCCAATTAGAGCCATATCTCTTGGTACCCCAAAGATCCTCTGGTCTTCAGGAGTCAGTGGCATGGGTGAATCCATTGCTTTCTTGATATCAAATCAGAGTCCTTTGATTACAACATGTATTTCTGTAAGTGTTTTAAAGAGGAAGCGGTCCGGCAGCCTGAGAACAGGATCACATTGGTCAGTGTGCTTTCACATGATTCTCCAAAATTCCTCACACCCCTGGTCATAACTAATGTCCCAAATTTGTAAGACAATAAGCTTTCCTCTCTGATTCTCCCTTCAGTGTAGACATGAGAAGCCCTCCATTTTTGTAGCTGTTTCTGCTCCCAACCTTTCATCCTTGCTTTTATTGGATTGCCACAAGTAAATTGCTACTGTATTGTCATTGAACAGTTAGTCTTGTTGTCTTGTGCTACTACTATTTTGCTCCCCCTTTTTTTGTATTCTGTATGTTGTTTATACAAGTAAAAAGTTACTTTCCGGTTAAACATCCTTCTCCTTTCCTGTTTCTTTCTCTGGGAGTCTTATGATGTTAAACTGGGAACTGTGTATACAACTAGAGTTATCAGGTTGCCCACTGGAGGAGGCAACCTCCCGCCCCCATGCTCCTGCCCCCTTTCTCACTTAATGTAGTAGTGGTAGCAAAAAAAGTGGGGGGTTACAGTGCATGATACCACAATATCACTTCCGGATGAGTACCCAGAAATGATACTATGCCATCAGCAATACTTTAGGAATTCCCCAAATCTCTGTGGTAAAAATGACAGATATTTGGGCGATTCCTAGAGCATCGCTGTTGCTGTGACATCATTTTCCCAGTCTCTGCCCCCCCCCAGTACTCCTGCCATCCAAATGTTCCTTGTTTGCAGCCATATTCAACAAACCCAAATGGTCCCTGGGATTTCTGTTATGTGCAAAGGGTCCCCCTGGTCCCCCTGAAATGGGGACCAATTTGAGTAACAAACCAACACGAACTAAAAAGGAAAGGTTGCCAGCTCCAGGTTGGGAAATACCTGGACATTTGGTGGGTGGAGTCTGAGGAGGGCAGGGTTTGGGGAGGGGAGGGAGTTCAATGTCATAGAGTCCACCTTCCAAAGCGGCCATTTTCTCCAGCTGAACTGTTATCTGTCACCTGGAGATCAGTTTTAATAGGGGGAGATCAGTCCAGCTACCACCTGGAGGTGGCCAACCCTATAAAAAGGGCATCTTTGTAACAGTATTAGAAACAATTTCTATAATCATTGATCTTTGCTCACTAACACAAATTCCATGTATGGGATGATTAATAAAACTATTAGTAGTCATAATTAAACTAGCAGCTCTTGCCTTTGTTACTAAATGGTGAAATAATCATAAAGAAACCTTGCTCCCTAACAGTGGTTTGAAAGGCGTGACAACCATCTCCAACAAAGTTTCAAATAATGTGTTTCCCACTAATTGCCTCTAGTAAAATGTCCCAATATTTCTCTTCATTCCAGAGAAAAGAGTGGTCCAGCGTTGGATATTGTTTCTTTTCCAGAGCTCGACATGCTGAGCTGATACAGCCATATGACTTTTTCATGTATTGCCAACAGCAATCACTGCAATTATACAGCCCTTTGGCAGACAACTTATCATTGTTCTTTCTGTGTCGATAGCTCTTTTCTTTGTTCTTGACTGTTTAATTAAATCTATTAAAGGGACTTAACAAGTCTTAGCATAGATTTAATTTATATGTCACTCTGGAGATTCCCCTCATCAGAAGCTTCCCCCCCTTTTTTCTTTTCAAGTGATTACAAAGCAACATGAAGCCTTGCACTGGTGTCAAGCATCAATAAAATTCTAAACTTTACCCTCCATTACTCTCTAGAAGCAAGCAAGATTCAGTTTCCCAATTTCAGAAAAAGACTATTGCTTTGGTATTTTTATATGCCATCTTTAAGCAATATACAGTCACACCTTTCTGACTCCTTCTACAGTAATTTATGCATGGAGTTTTACCTGAGGTTCATTGCTCACTGGACCCACACCTTCCTTTTGGGAATCTATGCACCAGCAGTCGCCAAGACCAAATCAAGTCCCTTCCCCTTTAAATGCTGCTTGGTAATTGGCTTACTTTGTAGTGCTTACTATGAGAGAGAAAAAACCCGAAACCCAATTGCCAAATAAAAAAGCATTTTAAGAAGAAAAAACAAAAACACCTGAGCAATCTGAAATGAGGGTGGAAATCCAAACCTCGTTTTTAAAAAGCCTTTCTTCTGTTTAGAAAGAGCTCCTAGGAAGCAGGAAGCATTTGAATCCCCGCCTCTTTACACACTGCTTTGTAATTGGCTGAATGCTTTCTGTGATAGAAACCAAGCTTGGGTGTCCCTCGCTTTGCATTATGCATGGAGATTTCACCCAGGCTAAGCTCAGAGGAGAGGGAAGAATCGGGTTAAGAGAGGAATGGGAAGGTCTGGGATTTGTGAGGTATGGCAGCGAGGTCATCTCTAATGGACGAAAAACTCATGCACAACTCCAAGGAACAACCAAGACAGACCGGGGGGTGAACGTGAATGAAAGTATTCATGCATAAATAACCTACAATTCTGCAGTTCTGTAGCAATGCCATCCTACAGAAGTATTCTGAAACATATTATCAAGAAATGGAAATATATATTGTAGAACTCAGGAGCAGACATGTTTGCTGTGGTTTGCATTGGAATCTTCTAAAACTAAATTCAATATATAGCTAATGTATTTTTCTGGTTCAAGGACACGGACACTGCAATTCCTATATATGTACATAGCCTTAATTCTTTGCAAAGTATCAGTAACATGTTGCATACCCAAAACGTCATCTGCTGATGACGTCAAGGCAACAGTGTTATGGTCAGATGGGCTGCAGATTTCAGATGTTTATATGTATTTGTTTTATTTTTCCTTGGCTTTAGAGAATCCAAATAAATGATGAGAAATTAGCACTGCATTTTTATTTTGGTGGTGCAGATGGGAGCTTTAAATACTCATCAGTAAACTGAGATAATTCAGATCACACTTCTAAGTTGTTGTTTTTTAAAAAAACAGTGGCAGAAAGGATTTGTACATCATCATACAAAAGGAATGAGTTAGCCTAGAAAAATGCCACTCTCTTCATATTTTAGTCAAGAAAATGATTCCCAATATGTTTCTTTTACATTAGTCTGAGTAACAACAGTAGATGAAAAAAAGTCAAGGCATATGATGGACAAGAAAGGCAAAACCATGTAAATCCTCCTACTTTTAAACCACTCATGATTGATTATGTCTGTCTATCCATCTATCCATCTATCCATCTATCCATCTATCCATCTATCCATCTATCCATCTATCCATCCATCCATCCATCCATCCATCCATCCATGATTATGGTATTTGGGCAGTATTGTTGGCACATCAAAATTAGCCAAGCAATAGACTTTTATGACTATCAAAGATAGCTTAATTATGTCGCTCTAGGCAATTATGTTTGGAATTAATATGTTATTTAGCAAATAATATCAGTACATGAGCTAGAGCCAGCCAAGCTCTTAATGAGGCAGACGAAATTAAGATCTAACATGCCGGATGGCTGTCAAGAGATTGAACCGTCTGCTCACCTTTCTCTGTACCTTGAGAGTTTGATACAGTGCTGATTTTTTGCTAGAAAGAAATTGCAGCTATCCATGTTAGAAAACTATAAATCTACACACTTCATCAGTTTTCCTTCTACTCAGACTAGCACTGGGGGAGAGGAACCCATTCTGCAGCTTCTAGAAATATTTTTTATAATTATGACGTTCTCTCGGGAGTGTACAAAGAGAAGTTCTTCAGGGAGAATGACTATTAGCACAGAGCTGTAGTCATCTCCTGAATGGTCTTTCTGAAAGTCTTGAATCTACATATTACAGTAATTGTTCATTCAGCACTAACCATGCAATCCTGAATGGGAGGAGTGGAGCTGGATAGGAGCCAGCATGACCCCTACGCTGGCGTCCATGCCACTTTGCACAGTGCAAAGTGGCACCTGCACCAGCAAGGGTGCACTTACACTAGCCTCAGGGAGCAATGCAACAGCACCGGCCTCAGGCGTTGCCACTTTCTCAGAAGCAAGTGCCCATGCCAACGTCAGAGAGACCATTCCCAGGGCGTTCCCAGGGGTGGAGCTGACATTAGTCAGCCTCCAAACCACTTTTGGCCTGGGAATGCCCTTTTACTCTGCAACGGAGCTACACCAGCAACATAACTGACCTAACGCCATGAAACTAAATGGGCAAATTTCATCGGTTTGTTATTTAAAATGTATTTTAATTTTATTTTTCCAGCCAGGAAGCCTCTTAGGAGGTGGCGTGGCTGCGTCATTCCCAGCCGTAGCCAGGGTTGCCAGGTCCCTCTTCACCATTGGCGGGAGGTTTGGGGGATGGAGCCTGAGGTGGGTGAGGTTTGGGGAGGGGAAGGACTTCAATGCCATGGAGTCCAATTGCCAAAGCGGCCATTTTCTCCAGGTGTACTGATCTCTATCGGCTGGAGATCAGTTGTAATAGCAAGAGATCTCCAGCTACTTCCTGGAGGTTCAACCAAAAACAAACATACTTATGCTGTAACACATTGTCAAAAAAGGAGAGAAACATCACAGAGATGCAATTCTAAACAATGTGAAAACAATCAATCCATAAACTTATATGCTTTATACACTTTATCAAAAACACATTATATGCAAAGGCAATAATACACAATTGCATTCATACAATAAACCAATTCATACAATAAACCAGTTGGCAACCCTAGCCATAGCCTAACTACCTCCCTTCAGGAATAGGCTTCCTGTCATTGTAATAAATGAGATCATTCGGCACTGACGTCAATCAGCACTAAGGCTTGAACCAAAGCTTTTATTAAAGCACAATGACCAATTTTACCTGAATTCAGTTTGTTTTGGAGTGCTGAGTAAAGACTTGAGAACCAGCGTGGTGTGGTGGTTAAGAGCAGTGGCTTCTAGTCTGAAGAATCGGGTTCTATTCCCTACGCCTCCACATGAAGTCTGCTGGGTGACCTTGGGCTAGTCACAGTTCTTTCACAACTCTCTCTGTCCATATGAAGGCAAGCAATGGCAAACCACCTCCAAACATCTCTAGTCTTGAAAACTCTATGGGGTTGCCCATAGCTGTGACCTGACTCGTGAGAAAAAGAATTACTTTTTAGGTCCCAATTCTTGTTAATAGCAACTATTTTTTCTTTTCAAACATTTGAAAAGAATCTTTTTTATTTTATAATTACAAAACAATGATAAATAATCATTTGCAGTGGAAAATTCTTCTCTGCTAACCCACTGCATGCCCAATGCCCATGTGTAATTTGCATATAAATGTTCATTAGTGTTTAATCGGAAATGCACACAGGTTTTCTGTTGTTGTTTTTTCCCATTTATGAAGTTCTATGAAGGACAAACAGAACTGTACCAAACACACACAGAGAGAAATTATGTTTGAAATTCTTCAGGGGGCTTATGCTCTGGAGATATACAAGCCATCTTACAGACTGATTTGATAGGGGAATAACAGACATTAAAGGTGTCACACCTGGCAGACCATTTTAAGAGTTAACACTTGAAAAGCAAATTTCTGTTTATTTTTGGACAAGAAAATGTAACCATTTGCCTGTCATACTCCCATCTATCCTATTATTGTACACCTCTGTGGTAAAATAGATTCATTTATTTCCTGTGTTTATTTAAAAGAAACATTAACAGCAAATTTTTTAAAAAAGATTTAAATGATGACAAAATGGCAGAAGATAAAATGAGGGCATTAAAGAGTCAGTCAGATATCTGGATAAATTAAAAAAGTTTTCTTTGGCACCTCAGATATAGTTAAGTAGGTGCTAGGCAAGTTCCATTGGGAAATCCCACAGATTTTGGACAACAGCACATCAGAGTATAATATATTTTTCTTTTACTCCTATGTGAAGAAGATTTCTTAGTAAGCTTTGTTGAGTCCTTGTCCCTGAGAGATTCCTATACCTTTGGAAGAAGATCGCATAAGAAAGTAATATCCTGGCCAGCTATATTCTGTAGCTTTGTACCTTGACCCCAAATAACATCTGTCTTTATGATGGAACGATGTTGTTTTAATGCCAGTTTCTGGCAGTCCAACTCACTAAAGAAGGAGCTAACGAAATTGACACCCCAACTTTTCTCTTCGCACCTTCCAGGTAAGTATGCTGGGGACTGTTGCAGCTGTAGTCATTTTAAGATTTTCAGTTGCACCTGACTGACTCTCAGTATCCCTGTCAAGTAGGACAAACTATTTCTACAGTACCAAAAATCATCCATCTTATCCCCTATGTTCTTTAACATCTACAAGAAACCACTGGGTGAGGTCATCCAGAGATCTGGGCTGAGCTGCCACCAATATGCAGATGACATTCATCTCTCTCTCTCATCCTTCCAGCTGATCCCAGGGAGGCTGCAGAAATCCTGAACCAATTTTGGAGTGGATGCCAGCTAATAAAATGAAGCTTAATCACAACAAGATGAAGTGCTACTGGTGGCTGGAAGGTCGGACTCGGGACTTAGGATGTAACCAGTTCTGGATGAGGTTGCCCTCCTCTTGAAGGAACAGGTCTGAAGTCAGGGGTGCTCTTGGACCCAGGCCCACTGCTGTATAAGCAGGTGGCAATTGTGGCCAGGAGTGTCTTTTACCAGCTTTCACTGGTTAGCCAGCTGTGGCCTTTCCTGGGCAGGAAAGATCTGGCCACTGTGGTGCATACTCTGGTCACCTCTAGGTTTGATTACTGCAATGCGTTCTACATAGGGCTGCCCTTGAGAACTGTTTGGAAACTCCAATTAGTACAGAATGCTGCATCCAGGATGTTGACTGGAGTGGGTCACCGGGCCTGTACCACTCCATCCTTGGACCATCTACACTGGCTCCCGGTTTGTTTTCAGGCAAAATTCAAGGGGCCGCTCTTGACTTTTAAAGCCCCATATGATTTGAGACCAACATACCTAAAGGACCACCTACTCCCTTTTGAAACTCCTCCATCGCTACAGTCATCTTTGGAGGCTTCAAGTGCCCCCACTTTCTGAGATTAGGCAGGTGGCAACATAGAAGAGGGTGTTCTTGGTCATGGACTCAAAGCTCTGGAACTCTTTCCCCTGGGAGATTTATGTCCTCTCCTTTGTGCTCAGGGGGAAAATAATTCTAACCATCACCCCTAATACCTTCACATATGTATGACAGGATTGTCTCTATTTTATTTAGCAGTGGTTCCTTGTGATTCCATATCAGTTCCTCTGCACTTTCCCTTCTCCCTTGCACCCCCTTTTCCCTTTTCTGCTGTTTCTTCTTCTGTATGCATCCTTTTGTTGTTGTTTTGTTTTGTTTTGTTTTTGCTGCATTTGGCTGCTTGAACCACTAGCATATTGCCTTTTTTGTTCTTTTACTCTACTGGCATGCCAGAGTGAAAAATGAGTTGGTTATGTCAGTTATTTGATTCTTCCTTGTCCAATAAGACTGATAATAAGAAAACTTGAAATTAGAAAACTGCTCTTTTTCACTGCAGTACAGGCAAATCCTTCAAGCATTTCCATTTCGGTATGAAAACTTGTAAGACTGAGAGGTGGCTATTGTGTGTGTTAAGTGCTGCCAATGATGGCGTTCACTTCCGACTCATGGCGACCTTATAAATCAATGTCCTCCAAAAAGTCCTACTGTTAACATCCTTGCTCATGCTCAGGTCTTGCAAACTGAGGGCCTACCACGTAGTAAAACACCTCAAAGGGGGCTATTTGGTACCAAATGCATTCCCTAAGAAAATGGAACAAATACACACTTTCTCCTCTGGTCCATAGAACTACGTGGCAAAACATCTACTCGAAACTGGTAGGGATGTAAGCAGGAACTTTTAAACAGAATGTAAAAAAAGAAGTCCACTGAGAATTTTGAAAAGTATGTCCAAATAAATAGCTGCTCAACCAAGTGTTTTCCCAGCCAGAGAGCCTGCTACAATTCCCAGCCAGAGCGCAAAAGGCAATTCCAAGGGTGCTTTCATAATTGCTTGAAATTTTTGCCAAAGGGACAGATGCTACTTCTGGAAGTGCCTCTTTCACAAGGTAGCATCTGGTTCTCTTTCATTCTTGGTAACACATAACATGCATTGATTAAGTTTTTTTGGCTTCATTTTCCTAACTAGCTCCATATTGTAGGTATGTAGCTAGAGAGAGCACATCATCTAATCGAGCTCCTTCAGTGAGAAAACTCTGTGCCTAAAGTCCTTGCCCTGTGCCTAAAGTCCTTGCAACACATAGTTTGCCAGAATCCTGATCTCATTAGGCTTGCAAACAACTTTGACATGAATATTATTGCCAGGTGAACTTATCTTGTTTGAACTCCCTTGATTACGTGCAAGGTGAGACCCTGATTAGATCACCTCAATGTTCCCTGGTGAAATTGATCTTGAGCTTAGCATTATGCCAAGCAGTTCTGCACTTGCGCAGTATTCACTTAGTGTTTTTGCCCAAGCCAAGAATTAAATTACCTCATCATCACACCAACAAACGTGAACACTTGTGCTGTTGGGGGCATCCTGTAAACAACATCTGATCAATTGCATTGCCTGGGTTTTGCACCCTTAGAATAAGTAGCATCTATTCAACACGTGATCACAAGAACAAATTGTTGAAGTTATGGACAGACACCAAAGGCACACAGAAACATGAAGAAGAAGAGGAAGTGGTTTTTATACCCCGGTTTTCTATACCTTTAAGGAGTCTCAAACCGGCTTACAATCACCCTACCTTCCTTTCCCCACCACAGACACCTTGTGAGGTAGGTGGGTCTGAGAGAGTTTGGAGAGAACTCAGCAGGCTTCATGTGGAGGAGTGGAAAATCAAACCCAGTTCTCCAGATAAGAGTCCACCACTCCTAACCACTACACCACGCTGGCTTAAATAGTACATCTCATCTCTAAAATTTCAGTTTGATGGTTTTCCATTTAATTTCACTATGTACATAGTAAAATGGAGGTGGTGACAGACAGTTGAGGGACAGCAACAGCAGAATATTTACCAGTTTATTATTCTGCTTCTAGAAGCTATTCAGTTCTTTGGAATTTTCTTCCCATTCCCAAACTAGTACAGCCTTATGGGGACGTATAATTGGTAGCATTTTCCTGACCCTATTTATGATATCTGTAAAACATCATACCAATCTGAATGTAACTGGTTTAGATAGCTATCTGTATTCAAGTAAACTATTTCACTTAATTGCTAGGACTAAAGAAAACACATTCCATATTCAATAGTATGAACTCATTCTGGGTGAATCCAAGGCATAATAATGACCCTTTTCTCCATTAAGCTCAGTCTACTCTGACTGGCAAAAGTCTTCACTAGTTTGAAGATGGTTTTAAAATAATACTGAAGAGCTTAGGGACTGAGCCTAGACCTTCCTACAGAAGTTTTTTTATCACAACAATTCATCTGTTAGCAAATTAAAATATATGCGTATACAATTCCACAAAGGTTTTTATTTCTGAATTTTAGCTTGCCAGCAGGCAAATATGATGTTGTATCCCTTCATATTAAAACATGCTTTATGACCTAGAGAATGCTCCAATGTCTCTCATTAAACACAGATTTACAGAAGTTATATGAGAACTTTAATTATGAACTGTACACATTACTACCATCGTTATACGTTGTCGTTATGCGCAGTCTAGGAGAAAGCTGACAAGTTCTCCCCAGGAAAAAACTCCATAGGCCACAGAAGCCAATGTGAGTTCTAGTGCACACATCCAACAAAATGCAGTGTCCTCGAGCTAGAACATTCCATCAAAGAGCGCCACAGCCAAAATCAGGCACATTTGCAGATGCATTAAGGGAAAGTAAAATGCATGTTGCAAATCATTATGGAACAGTTACAGTGGTGTTTGATGGTTGTGCGAAATATAAAACATCAACAGTGTGCAAAAGAGACATCTGTGGCAGTAATATTTCATGAGACTTCTTCCAAATATCTCTTCAGCAAAATACTTCTCCTTTCCAGCAATAACATTATGCAACATTTTATAGACATACTTAGGAATTACTTGCAGGGCATTGTTCATATTGTAGTTCATACAGCTAATACAGATGCTCTCATTGTGACCTCTATCTGCGGATTTAGGTATCCGCAGACAGGGGGCACAGCTGGGAATTAAATATATAGATACAATTGGATCCAGCTAGTGTTTTCACTCTGTCTCACTTAATTCCCCTCCTTAATAAATTAATTACCCTGCTTCATATGTCTTTTGTTTATGAAGTTCCAATGATCCTCAGCATAGCATTTTTGCTGGTCAAAGGGTACCCCTCGTTCCTTTTTCACCAGCGGAAAAGCTGGTTGCATCCAATTCATAATGCAAGTTAATGTACAAGTGTATCAAAATTTAGAAGCTGAAAATTGCACTGAAGTAATGCCTTGCATTTTTCATTAACATTGCGTGCACAAAAGTCTGCAGCATTATTCGCATACCTAATTTTATATGGCAATGCTTTGTTTATCCATGGGTACTAAAGCAGAAAACAGCAAAATCGTTTGTGAGGGAATTCGTTCCATTTTAGGTTATTGTTATTGCTACAATACACTGCTTTCCCTTCTCCCCACACAAATTCAATACAACAACAAAAAACTCATTAAAATTACTGAAGTGGGACAGAAAAAATCATCTAAAGCAAATATTCAAATAAAGTCATAATAACATTAAAGCGCCTTTGCCAAGTAAGTCTTGGATTGGCTAAGAGGGGAGAAAAGGTGGAAGACTTGAAGAAGAGAGGACCATGTGTTTGTGAAGTATTCTAAGACCAGAAGGTTGTGAAAATAAGGAGAGTGGGAACTAGACAGCGTCATGGCATCATTGCAACATCCTCCATTTATTACAGGTTTTTGTATCTTCTTTTAAACTAGATTGAGGCTATATGATCAGGACATGGTGTTTTGATTGACCCAGATCATCCTAGAATAATACCTGTAGAACTCACTACCCTTGATTAATTCACTTCTCTGCCTTTTCCTTTTGAGCTAGGACATCACCTTTCCACAGTCAAGCTAGCCATTATACTCCATGATACAAATTCATTTGTGCAAATGAAATCCTCTCCTGCTTTTATCCTGGCCGGTCTAGCCTCCCTTACCTTGCATGCATGCTCCTTCTGACCGAGGTTCACCTGACTTTCTGGTAAATAATTCATCAGAGAAGAGTGAAGAAGATTATTTTCAAAGATGGCAGGACAGGTGGACTGATCATGGGCCAAAATGAAAAGATAATGGCGGCACAAAATGGAGACAGAATGATTGTATCTGAATTATTGCACATATTTTTCTGTCACGCTGTGTAAATTTGTGTGTGTAAAGTGCCTTCAATTCGCAGCCTATTTATGGCGACCCCTTTTGGGGTTTTTATGGCAAGAGACTAACAGAGGTGGTTTTTCCAGTGCCTTCCTCTGCACAGCAACCCTGGTATTCCTTGGTGGTCTCCCATCCAAATACTAACCAGGGCTGACCCTGCTTAGCTTCTGAGATCTGACGAGATGAGGCTAGCCTGGCCCCTACTTTATTACAATTTTTATTAAAAGTCACATTTCGTCACAAAGCTGGGTATTCCCCGCCTTTTGTTGGCCATGAATTGTACCTGCAGTAGCTCAATTGTGCAGATTTGCCTATGTATAATGTCAAGTAATGAGTGGCTTCCTTTCCATATCATTTTAGTAAGAGCTGTAGGCTTAGAACTTATGTCTTCCAGAATCCCATATAAATTATGCCTAGTATCCATTGACTTTGACAGCACTTCTCAGCTCTGACAAGTTGGGCCCAGCTTTCTCCTGACCTATTCTTCATGGGTTTATTACTTTTTAGTGCAGAACTGTGAAGATTTAGAGACTTTCATCTCCAAGTCACTGTTTCCCCTTCCTTTATGTAGTAGTATAAAAGTTGATATAGCCAATATCAAGGTATGTCTTCATTTACTATATTTTTAAATTTTTTAAATTATGTGTAGGCACACTAATCAGAATAGGGACCTTAATCTGTGTACTGTTATTGAGCTATCACTTCTAAAATAAATGGCTTGGCTTGAGAACAGCATTTTTCCATTAGCAGTTATGCCATTGTCGGGGCTAGCACACTAAGATTCTATTAATGTGCTCACTTAAGTAGGTTATTAACGGGTAATATATAATGCCAGCACAAAAGCAATAAAAGTGCAGTTATTTCATGGTGTATACCATGCATATTGAGGAGAAGCTTACACCAAAGCAATTCTGCAGCAATGTAATGTATTCTACAAATTACTAGGAACAGATTCAGGGATTTTTGGCGCAACTGGCAATGTAAGCATCTCCTAGTAAATGACACTTCAAGCCTTCACATTAGTCTAGGATTCACAGGCTAACCTCACTCCTAGACTAAAGACAGCGTGGTGTAGTGGTTAAGAGCGGTGGTTTGGAGCGGTGGACTCTGATCTGGAGAACTGGGTTTGATTCCCCACCCCTCCACATGAGCGGCAGAGACTAATCTGGTGAACTGGATTTGCTTCTCCCATTCCTACACACCAAGCCAGCTGGGTGATCTTGGGCAAGTCACACTCTCTCAGCCTCACTCACCTCACAGAGTGTCTGTTGTGGGGAGGGGAAGGGAAGGTGATTGTAAGCCAGTTTGAGTCTCCCTTAAGTGGTAGAGAAAGTCGGCATATAAAAACCAACTCTTCTTCTTCTTCTTCTATACTATAGCTAACAAACAGTACTGACTAAGGAAGGACTAGACCATGAGACTAAACCATCTCACACAAATATGGGGAGGGGGGAGCAGGCTGTGCCACTGTAATTAATTCAATGACTACCAAAGATGCCCATTCTCAAACTCTCCAAAAATACAATCTGCTTGTGGGGAGCATTAGATATTCAAGTACAGGCTGAGAAAGACCAGAACTTTCCTTCCTTTTCCCTCAGCTTCATCAGAGAGAAGCAAAGCCCACCTCTCCCTGGTACATTCTAGTAAACATTAGCTGCAGTCAGCCTTTCCATTTATGAATAGTCAGTTGGCTAGGAGTACAGAAGCCCACAAACATATCTTCCCCTTGGCCCTAGTTGTCTTTCTTGTAAATGGAAGATTTCCTGTATTTATAAGATCTTTGGAGACATTTCAACATATTCAACATATTCATTAAAGCCTTGAAAAGCCTTGTGTCAGCCTTGAAAGAGGTCCTGTTTTAAGCCTTTGAATGTTAGATGGTGTTTTCTTTTAGGGCTAAATGAAAGGGTCAATAATTCTAATATTCTAAAAGATATAATGAAATATACTACATACATTTGGTCTTGGTTCAATTGAGTAATAAATGACTAAACTTCTTTTTCTGCTATTTCATTAATTATATTAGAGAGAACAAAATCCATCAATCCCCCTTCCTTTTTTTTTTTTTTAACCACAACCAAAATTGACTTTTAATTCAAAATAACAAAATGAACTACAGGGATCATTATTGGATAAATTGTCTATTAGTACTTTTTAAAACTTGTTAATAACTTCTTAATACTTTTCATGCTCCTGAGGAAACTATGCATCATTTGTATAATTTATTGCCATGGTCTTGGATTCTAATATTTTCCCCACACTTTATTTTTTATTAGTAAATCTGATTGAAAAGATGCATAAGACTATGTATGTTGAATTTGGACTGCTGCTGGAGAACAGATTCACAAACCAAAGGCAAATATATTATCTACATGCTAATGTACACATGAACACATGAATCAGACCCCTTATACTGAATCAGACCCCTGGTCCATCAAAGTCAGTATTGTCTACTCAGACCGGCAGCAGCTCTCCAGGGTCTCAGGCAGAGGTCTTTCACCTACTTGCCTAGTCCCTTGAACTGGAGATGCCGGGGATTGAACCTGGGACCTTCTGCATACCAAGCAGATGCTCTACCACTGATTTGGTGTTTTTCTTCATCTTTAATCTGATTTTTTGATATTAACTATTCATGGTCTGTACCACAATCAGCTCCTGGTCTCGTTTTATAAAGCAGGTCTCGTTTTAGCAGAGGGAATGGAGCGTCTCCATTGACTTCTTCCAATTATGTAATGTATTTAATTTCTGTAAGTGATGTCCATGTATACAGTTGTATGTTCAGTTGCCTGAAACATGTATTTACAATGAACAACTTGTTGCCTTTACAGATTTCTGTGCGTCACCCTCCTGCTTCATTTCATGCTCCTAGCCCAAAATTTCCAACAACATTTGATTGAGCTTTGTTTCCCACTTATGTGTTCAGTCACCTATTATTATCAGCACATTTTGTTTCGATGTATGATCAATTTATTCCTGACCTTCCATGAAAGCTTTCAATTTCTTCCCCTTCAGAATCTGTAATTGGCTACTGCTGCTGAAATGTCAAGTTCTCACTCCTGAAAATTACGTTACTCAAAACCTACGCACTAAAATACTGTCCAGTGTCGTATATCTATTTTCCTTTCCCCTCGCAGTATCAGTTACTGAATAAGCTACATTGTTAGGTTCTGGTGTTGAATATTTTCGAGAATCAATCAAAAGGTACAAAAATGCCACCCACTGATTTATAGCTCTCTGATCAAGCTTATAATCGACCATCTCGAAAAATGCTTAATTATTCCACACTGAAAATGTTAATATACATTTATACTGACAGTTAATAATGAATATTAATAACTGTCAGTATATTGCATGGTCTTTTGCCTCAGTACCCCAAATAAAAACACAAGATTATAACATGGGTTTAACTAGTTTATTAAAATTAGCTGATCCACGTCATCAGTTAGTTATGCTAATATTTAATTGGGGGTAGGCTGCACATTATAAAACTGCTAGACCCAGCATGGTTCCCTCCACACCTGCTACAAAGCTGGTGAAAACAACAACACCTTCTGCAGCAGCCACTGACATTGTTGAAGTCCCAGCACAAGAATCGGGGTTGAACTAACCGCCGGGATGTGCCCATAGAATTAGCATTATCAGAATACTTTCTGGTCAATGGTCGTGCAGGACCTAGACGCTAGGACCACAGCTGATGAGTTTCACTGTCCCATGGGAGTTTGGAGTCCAGTGCAGCTCTCCTTCTAAACATCTCATCATTAGGGTTACCAACCTCCAGGTACTAGCTGGAAGTCTCCTGCTATTACAACTGATCTCCAGCCGATAGAGATAAGTTCACCTGAAGAAAATGGCTGCTTTGGCAAATGGACTCTATAGCATTGAAGTCCCTCTCCTCCCCAAACCCTCCTCAGGCTCCACCCCAAAAATCTCCCTCCGGTGGCGAAGAGGGACCTAGCAACCCTACTCATCATGCCTGAGTCACGCTGGGCCTGCATACTCCACAGATGCCCTATTAATTATGTCAAGGTACTTCATCAGCATTGATGCCTTCTATGACGCACCCCCCTTCCAACCGCTTCAATATCCCACTCACTCAGCCCGGCCGTATATGCTGAGGGGAAAAGGCATTGGCCTGAGTATATTTGTGAGGAGAATTATTTTCCTTCTTCTCCTCCAGTCCCACATCCGTATTTACCTCAGTGAGAAATAGGAGACAAGAGGCTTTCCAACTGAAAACAGAGAAAACAGGGAAGTTTATTAAAGAGAACTCACAGAGATAGGTTTTCAAGGAAAAGGCAGAATATTTTGGAGGGAAAACTCAGAGTTAGATTGATACAAGCAAGATTACTTCAGAGAAATAGCTTAGATGTTCCCTTTACTCAAGTTACTTTCAGTTCTCAGTTCTCAAGCTTAGTTCTACCTCACAGAACTATTATTCAGACGTTCAGACTCTCAGTCTGTCATTCAGCTTCAGACTCTCAGACTCTGTCCCCAGCCTAGCTCTCTCTGACTGCCCCCACCTAAGTGGCTGTAATCCTCCACACTTTCCTGCTACTGGAATAGCTCTACCTCAGAGACTAATTCCTCTTTGTGACCTGAGAATGGGCCCTCTCTAACCCAGTTCTCACTCCTGTCACTCCCACAGGTTTTGTGTGTCAATAGCTCTGGCTTTCACAGAACCCCTCAGGTTCACAGAGTATAGCCTGGCTTCTTCTTCGTCTCTTCACCCAGCTCTGAATCTAACACAGCCTTCTCTGGCTGGTCCCAAGCTTCCACTACTTTCTCAGCCTCCTATCCAGGCTGGGTCCCAAGCTTCGAATCCTATCCCAGCCCTCCTGTCAGGCTGGGTCCCAAACTTCGAATGCTTTCTCTGACTCTCTCAGCTCAGAGTGTCAGCTCTCTGGCTCCGGCCACTCTTCGCCTGTCAGCTCTTGCTGCTGGGTAACCCCTTATCTGTCACACCTTCTCAGGCTGCACCTGCACTACTACCACTGTATACATTATACCCTGACAACCAGTTGTCCCGTGTCCTGTCAGCCGGTAATATCTTAAGCCTAGTTGCAGGCAACAGGTGATCACACAGAGGCAAAAAAAACCTCTCCCTGAAGGGAAATGTTTCAAAGGGACAGATTGATGCCCCAACTTACCCAGCAAGCATGTCAGGAGCCCAGGCAGTCCCAATTGTGCAGAGCCTGGGGTGAGACCATGTAAAAACCGATTTAGGGCATCATTTGCCCTGCCATTAGGCACCAGTGCAGGTGGTAAGCCTTGGGGTAAACCTTGCTGTAAGGTCCACAGGGACTGTGCCCGGTGGGGGGCGCTTTGGCAATTGGACTCTGTGGCATTGAAGTCCCTCCCTGAACCCCGCCCTCCTCAGGCTCTGCCCCAAAAACCTCCCTCTGGTGGTGAAGAGGGACCTGGCAACCCTATGTACTCTACATATGTATACTAACCACAGGTCCATCTAAAAAACCCAGTAAAAATAGAGGTCTGTGTCCCAGTACATGGTGGCCCATGACTTACCAGACAGTTGAAGGCTACTGCTTTTAGTGTGTTTGACTAAACTTTGGAAAGTAACCTACCAGGATATGTATTTGTTATGGAATTATACTGTGTGATAGCATTACGAGGGATTTAAAAAATAGAAAGTTCTTTTTTTAAATTCTGCAACGTATTGCAATGCTTGATTTTTTTAAAAAAAATCTGGATTATTTGTAATTTCCAAAATATTACATGGAGTTTAGTGTGCTTGAGTGAAAAAGTGCCCCATTGATCGAAGAAAAGCTAATTTTTCATGATTATATTTCTGAAAATATCTTTTTGTTTTACCCTTTGCCCTTGAAGCCATACCATTTTGCATTTTGTAGCTAGAGGCTAAAGTTAGCTTGATTATTTCACAGATTTGTTACATGGCTGTCTTTCACAAGGCTCATTCAAGGGTTGTTCAATATATAGGATCAGATAAAGAGTGTTTTTAGGGCACATCTTAGTGAGCGAAGAAGGGTGTGATCAGCAAAGGCCAGATGGCACAAATGTACCATGGAGGAAGAAGTAGGGAGGGAAGTGACGGCAGTTATAAAAGAAGCACAACTGTGCAACATACTCTGAATCCATACATATTTCTTTTAGTCAATTTGTCTGTGGAGGATCCATTAAATTCAGATAACCAGAGACCACTAAACAATAATTTTAGTCAGTTTATTTAACAGTCTACAGAAGAATGCACAGCATAAAGGCCAATCGTTTTTTTAATCATTGTATATGTGTTGCCTCAGTCCAGTTGCTCTGGTGTAAGCATGGTTGAGGACTTCATGAACATGAACTGCATAGATATTTAATGGAGAGCTTAGTCCTATACATACATGCAATATCTTGGTGATAAAAATCTTTTTAAATGCTAAGAAAGGTTTCTTTTTCACGAGATGTTAAAATGATTTAAAAGAACTTGGGATCCAGCCACTAGGCAAATGCTTAAAATTATCAAAAGTGTTATGTTCTCGGAAGCATAAGCTATTGTAATAAAAAGAAAGCTGCAGCAGTCAAGAGAGCTACTGAGTATCTAATGTTATTCTATTCCCCCTTCTAGGCTCCTAATAGGTAATGAGACTAAAAAGGGGAAATATACATTAATATTTAATGGGTTTTGATCCTGAAAAGTACTTAATCTTGTGCTAATGAACATATTGGAGCCAATTAATGATCTCTATGGAACCATGCACAGCAGTACTTCTAATGCAGCCCTATAAATCTTTGGCTCATATTTGTCATGGGCCACCCCATGCTATGCTGGTTTCAGAGCAGACATAGCCCGTTTTTTGGGTAACCCATGGCAAGTAGAGCAAAAAGCACAACTAACTGAAAGTGCAATGGATCCATTATTGCCTCCATATTAAGCATCTCTTGATACTTCTTGTCAAATACTTCACCTCAATTATTTCTTATCTAGAATATAATTTGGGACCCTTCATTAGCACAAGGGTCAGTACTTAGAAGAATGACCACCAAGAAAGATTTGGCAGAGGAAGGCAATGACAACCCCCCTCTGCTTCTCACTTGCCTTGAAAGTCCCTTGCTGGGATCACCAGAAGTTGTCTGGGGCTTGATGGCATTTTACACAGAGAAAGAGAATATAATTCACTCAGAGCCATGTACACAATGCTAAACCTATTCAATAGTCTGATTCTCAGTAGAGATGTCAAAGGAATGTTGCATGTGCCATATGACAGAGCACTTAAATAGAGCTACACTCTTGATGTCAAGGGGTGAAACTCTCTTAGCATTGCACTGTCAGTCACCTTCCTTTTGTGATTCATTTCATTTCATCATTAGCTGTGAAAGGTGTTCAGCTGAATCCAGCTAAATAATTCCTGATTAGGTCAGCAATCATCTTGTTCAGATTCCACATGCCGAATAATGCACTTTCAATCCAGCTTCAATGCACTTTGAAGCTGGATTTTACTGTGCAAAATGGCAAAATCAACTTGCAAACTGTCATTAAAGTGCACTGAAAGTTGATTGAAAGTGCATTATCCAGCATGAGGAGGAGCAGGAGGAGGAGGAGGAGGAGAAGAAGAAGAAGATGAAGATTTGGTTTTTATATGCCGACTTTCTCTACCTTTTAAGGAGACTCAAACTTGCTTACAATCTCCTTCCCTTCCTCTCCCCACAACAGACACTTTGTGAGGTAGGTGGGGCTGAGAGACAACTGTGACTAGTCCAAGGTCACCCAGCGGGCTTCATGTGTGGAAGTGGGGAAACCAGCCCAGTTCACCAGATTAGAGTCTGCCACTCATGTGGAGGAATAGGGAATCACACCCGGTTCTCCAGATTAGAGTCCACCGCTCTTAACCACTACACCATGCTGGTTCTCTTAATAGAGGAAAGCCAGCAATAGTACTACTAGTCAAATTTTGGCAGAACTTTGGAGTTTAGAGAAAATTATAATAATCATATATTAAAAATATCTTGTCATCCAAATCTTAAGGTTTTGACAGAACATTAGAAGATAACATATACAAAATGGCTTAAGATGTAAATGTACACTCTTTTGTATTGGCTTCTCTAAATAATTTCTTACCCTTTGAGAGCCTGTGTGCTGTAGTAGTTTGTAGTAGTTACGATCTGGAAGTCCTAGTTTCAAATCCTTACTTTGCCATGAAAACTTGCTGGATGAATTTAGGCCAGTCACTCGCGCATGCTCTCTCTCTCAGCCCAACTGAGTTGTTGTGAGGATAAAATGGAGGAGGGGCAAATAAAGCTGTAAGCCACTTTGGTTCCCCAATGGGGAGAAAAGTAGAATATAAATATCTACCATAAGTGAAATTTAAAAAGTATGGAAATAAAGTGGAGTTTAGCTTCATTTTTTAGCTTGGCTGGAAGAAAGCCAAAATATTTGAATAATCAGGATTGGTCCAATATCTGCCCAGTAAGGTCTATTTGAGCAGAAAAACCTAAACTAAACCAGTTTATTCTCCCTTAAGTAATGAAAATTATTTGAGTATATGTACTTGAATCTAAGTCCTGTGTATAAACTGATCGTGGATCTATCCTGATCAATACCTATTCCATATGGTCACATTGATCTGGAATTGACAATAGTGACCTTAATTAAAAATGCATTATAATAGTTTAAAAAATATATCTGTAGTTTTTACAAATAAATTCACCCTACTGTTCACTTGACAGACTCTCTCTAGTGTTGTATAGTGAAAACACAAAGAGATGAGAACCTATTTGTATAAACAAAATGCAATATCAGGTTCAATAACTCATTTCCAATTAATATTCCCTGTGACAAGGTTGACCAATGTTAAATACAAAAGCAATTATTCAGGCTTCTTTAAAAGCTACTAACAAAACATTCAAAGCAATTCTGGTTTAGAAACAGATGGATCATAATCTGTAGATCATCTGCATGATGAATATTCTTCATGATAGAATGGAACATCATAATCTATAAACTATTTCCATTTGAAAGGGGACAAATATGGATTTGCAAGAAGTGAGCAAGTGTACACCACTAGTTACACACTTGTGTGAGGGAGGGGTGGTAATATGAGACTTTGCAAAGAATACTCTCATAGAGTTCATACATACTGAAGGTGTCATTATATATCTGCCGAATGTACAATGGACTAAGTTTTGTTCAATAAAAGTTATCAGTTGTCTAGGCACAAAAAAATGCAATATGAACATACATGGATTAGACATTATTGTTCTATACAGCTCAAGCATGCAGCAACAACTTTGACTATAATATTTTTTTAATTTCCTTTTACTGCTCATCAACCCCTGTTTCTGCCTCAGCTTCTCTAGGTCAGCAACCCTAGCCTCAAGGGAACATACCTGCTTTATGAAAGCCAAGAGCTCCATGGATCGAGCACACACTCATAATTTCTGTCCATGTGGCACTCCCTGCAAAACACAGGGAAAACATAGCTCCGACTCCCCTGCTGGCTTTCTACCTTTATAACTGGTTAGGCCATTTAAAGGTATTTTAGAGTGAAGTAGGGTGCTTTCCCGAACGTGTGCGGATTTCCATAGCAGGAATGATACGGCAACACACCAGCCTGTATGTCCTTTCTCAGGAAAGTCAGACTAGAGTGGTTCTCTCCTGCTCCTTTTTTATTTCCCTTGCTGATCTTCCAAGCTCAACTCCCCTGTTTGAAACCCTGTTCAAAGCATTAGTCACAAGCCCCACAGGGATCCTGAGTCTGTCTTACAGAGTCAGCCCTCTTGTGAGCTCTGCTTTACAGCTGAGAGTTGTGGTTCCGCCCCAGTATTTGTGAGGCAGGGGTTATCCATTCATGTGCAAGTATAATATCATGAAATTATGCAAGGGATACTATGATACTACCACAGACAAATGAAAAAATTGACATGTTCTAGAATGAAGTTTATTGTAACTAGGCTTCGGACCTACATTATTTGGCAGAACGAAAGTGGAGAAGACCCTGCTAGCTAACTAGGAGCAACTAAAGAAGATCTGGCTGATTTTGTTTTCCTCTGTTCACAGATACTTAAGGCCTGGGAATGCCAGGTATGAGATGAAGGACTGAAAATCTGCTAAAAGAGAAGGGACCATAATGGCCAGTCTTAAATGATGGCTAAAAAAAGGTAGTGTGATATGCTGTTGGACCAGTATGGTCTCTACCCCAGCCTCATCCTGACAAACTGAACCCCAGTGGCTTCTGAATGCAGCTATTTCAAATAAGCCTTGAGGTTAACCAGAAAAAATAACTTTTATTAACTTTCTTGGCTGAAGTAAGATTGTTCAGTAAAGAGGCCTGAAACCGTAGACAGATATAACACACAGCATTTGCTGAGCCTATACTATTATATGGTTTCAGTTGGCCATGTGTGAGTGCAGAGAGCAGTTATCAGTTATTCTTGAGATGTTTCTTTGACCATTTCAACCTTAGTAATCTCACAGTATAAGGGTTAGCTCCTTCTGGAAATTCCAATTCTTGAGCTAGCTTTCCCCAGAAATTAGGCTCTGAGGAAGTACAGCCCCCTCTTTAAAGTGCTCACTGAAATTAGCCTGCTTTCCCTGAAAAACAGGCTCTGAGACAACACAGTCTTCTGAGACAGGAACCCTCCAGCCTCACTCCCTGGAGGCTCAAACCCTATCTCAAAACATTTGACATTTTATCCTGCTTACACTCAAAGCCAGGCTCTGAGACAATATTCCTCCAGTCTCATTCTCTAAAGGTTCAGACCATATCTGACAAAAGCTGGCAGTGAAAGAGATTTTTCTCTCTCGCCCCACGTCGGTGGCTCTTTCAGCCTTCCCTGAGTCCTGATTGGCTGTTAGCTGCTCCACAGTCTGGGTCATAGCTGAGAGAAGTGAGGTACAACTACATATCTGTACATACATATCTGAAGGGTAATCTAAAATCTGTTTTGTGGATGAAAGTCACTAGTTATACACACAGAATGAAGTTTCAGAGCTGTTAGGTGGTAGAATGGACTCTACCAATTCAGACTGTGTGTGGTGGATGCTGTTTTTGCATGCTTCCCCACATGTAAAACTCAACAGTGTTAGCTACTCAGCATGTGGTTATTTTAACTGTGTTACTTTCCCGTAACACGTAACTATATATAAAGTAACCTATACTACAAGATGTATTACTGCCAAGGAGTAATTCCAGAGAGCAACATAACTATCATCTACACTGAGTGGTTCTCAACCTGGGGCCATATGGGCCCCCAGGATATTCCAAGGGGGCCACAGGTGAAAATTACATAAATGGGGGGGGCTGTGGAACGAGACTAGGGGGGCACAGAGGGAAGTGAGAAGTGAAGAAAATAGCAACACATGAAAACCTAACTCATGACTTTCTTCATTGCACTTCTATGCATCGTTTGCAACTGGATTTTTGTATTACTGCAATCTTGTGCAACAGTGGTAGAGGCTTTGTTCTTTCTTGTATGTGAACATTGTTGTTTATTAGTGTGTTGTATTTCCTTTTTGTGGAGTATTTTTTGTAAATTTCAGTTTCCCAATAAGAACTGCATGTGTGCATTTTGTGTGGCTGTTTGTTCCTGGCTATTTACAAACAAAACATTTAAATAGCTACCTTTCTAAAATAGCTACCTATCTACCTGTAGGACAGGGGGGGCACAGGAAGGAAACAAGGTTGGATGGGGGCCACGTCAGAAAAAAGGTTGAGAACCACTGATCTACACAACCACCACCAAATCTTTTCATTTTATATCATGCAGTAAATCAAAGCAGTAGTAATCTAGTGTATTAGTTGGAAAGAAACTACTGGATTTCTTTTTCTTTCTGCTGCCATGCCTCCTGTACACAAAAAGGTGATAGCTTGCCCCAGGGCTGGTTTCCCCCTCATATTTCTAACTTGTAATGCATTTTCATATCAAAGGATACTTAAGAAACAGTAGGCCAGGGGAAATAGCAGATGGCCTTACATCATTTCAGTTATTTTGATCCAATGTTTAATCTAAAACACTTCTGCCCTACTGAAGTAGACTCTGTAGTATAATTTTAGCATCTCTGAGGCTTTTGATACCACAAAAAAGTCCAATGGGAAAAACTCCTTCGAGCCCAAACTCACAGGTTGTATTTTAATGTGAGAAGCAGAATAATAACGGCCTTTCCTCTTCCCAGAACCTTCCAGAATTTTAATTAGCTTTACTTCACAGACAAAGGCACGGCAATCTGAAGTGTTCGGAGGTTTCACACTTGCCAACTGGCAAAAGATAATGAGTTATAATTAACCATGGTATTTGCAACTGTCATTGTGCAAAGAGAATTGTAGGGAGGATCACCAATATCCCAGTGAGGTTAATGCTCCCCGCTTTACAAAGTTGTGGGAAGCTCCAGTGGAAGCTTGTTGCAAGAGCAGTTTGCTTTTGGATGAGAGAGTTCTAATTAGATAGTTGTGGTGACTTTTGCTATAAACAGGTGTGGTTTTTTTTTTTTTAAAGAAATGTACTGTTGATCAGGTAGCACACAGGAAGGCATGTAAGCAAACATTGCTAGCCCTCAAAACAGCAGCCATTCCTGCTGGTAGAACTTGTTTTCTTTGAGCTCGGTCTTCAAGAGGAACACGGATGTGTGAAAACACTGTGGAGCGTGCACATGGCAGAACGTATGTTCTCCAATCTGATCTGCATTTATTCTATAATTTAAACTGTATCAGTGGAACCAGGGTTACGAAGACAGCCAACAATCATGAAAATGCATAGCCAAAAAGATCGATGAAACATTTTCACACATTGTAAAACTGTAAAAGCAGACAAGTCACAAACAAAACTATAACCTGAGCACTGGGGTCACTGGTCAATCAGAAGATGTCCTAAACTGGAATGTTTCAAACTCAGTTCCTAAATACAGACTCTGATGGTCATTGCTGAACCTGTCCCTTGTGAGTCTTCCTCCATCAGGGAGGGGGCAGGACCTTTTCCAGTGCTGTTTTAACCTCTAAGGTCATCCACCCTCATGGCTTTGTTCAACAGAAACCAAGTCTTAAAAAGTTCAGCAATATTGTTTTGATTTCCTAACAACCTGCAAAATGAGAGCTCAGTCAGCATTCTTTTCTTAAAGTTAGGACATGGTGTTCATTGTTTGGGGAGTTTTAATCCCCTGAAACTTTTTTAATTTCAGATTTTTCTGCAAACTTGGGACTCCGTTCAGATTTGTAGAAAAGTCCGTATTATCTGTCCCATTTTGCAGATCTATTGATCCACACACTATGGCCCTGTTTAGAATTAGATATATATGTGAAAAGTAGGTGGAGGGCTAAAATTAGTATAACTGGTATTACTGCTGTAATTTTGTTGTTATAGAAGAGCTATGTCTTTCAAGTTGTAGATTGCATTCTGGTTATTTTCTTGTCCAGTTTGTTGCAATTGAATTCCTTTTGAAAGATGACTGAAGGTAAAGAATCTAACTCCTTGGTGAATTTGAGAAGTTGGATTTAACTCCCAGCAAAGGTTCTGCAAGCAAGAACATGTTATTTTAATTGAACTCAGAAAGACATCTGCTGCAAGTTTCTGTTCACTGTTACACCTATGTGTTTTCTTGGATAAATCTTTGTTGCATTCTTCTGTATACTGGAAGGTTTTGAATGGAAGAAATGTTGTTTAACCTTATTTGGCTGCAGTCCTAACGATACTTCCATAGGAGTAAGCCCTAGTGAATAAAATGGGATTTAGTTCTGAGTAGATCTTCTCCATAAGTTCTATAATTACAAATTCTGTTCTTGGTTAAGCTCCATAAAACTCATACAGGTAGAGATTATACATATACACATTCTTATCATTCCCTGTCCACAGTTTTCCTATCCCAGATAACCCTTTTCCCAAGTGTCTTACGTATTTACCCCCGCAAAGACAGTGGAAGCGAATGAGTGGGAGGAAGGATCTTGAAGGCCTGATACAGTGAGAAATTGCAGATTAATCCCCTTCTCTCAACTTCTCAAATCAAATTTACAGTCTCTTGAAGCTACTGTTCTGTCAAAGCATTGTTATGCATAATGGTGTATAACCTGTGGTTTGCCAGACCTAAGCATTTGGAAGTTCAATTGGTTTTAGTAGGGAGGGTAACACGTGCTTAGGGCTGCAGTCTTATTTTAATGGAATTTGCAAGTAAACTGGAAGAAGACCATGTTGTAAATCTTCCCCATTAAAAAAATTGGACTTAAATGTGTGTACATTGGCAGTATCATGTCCCATGGTACACTTTTATATACTACCTGAATAGAAGGAGCATCATCATTTTCACTTGACAAAACCACTGCAATGTTTTGAATATCTAAGGCAACGAATCTGGTTGTTCCTTTTGTTTCCAATTAACCTTTAATCCATTAAAACCCTTTACAAATTCTGAGGCTGCCAGCTTAAATTTATATTCCATGGAAATCAATTGATTTGCTTGGTAGAAGGTCCAGATAATTGGAAATTGCATGAACTGAATTATTTGGTTTATCTGGCAGGAGTAAGTTACAAATTTCTTTGAGGGGGAGCCCCTGGGAAAATGTTATTATCCTGAAAAGAACAGTGTGATCCTTTTCCTTTCTGTAGATCTTATATTTCAACAGCTACTATACCATTTTGAGCTCTACTCTGTTAGCCTCTAAGGTAATAAAAATTTTTTTTAAAGCAGACTCAGAGCCAGGCAAAAAGCAAACCAATGCCTTAAGAAAGTTGGATCCAGAGAAACAGCAAGGGAAAAACCAACAGATCTTGCTAAAAGTAGTTTCAATTAAGCCAGCACCAAATAATAATTATTGGATATCTCAGATCCATTCAGCAGTATTTCACAAACATTCATAAATAAAATGACTCATTGTACTTCGAAGAGTGTCTTTCCTGAAGTGGTGCTTAAAAGTAGCAAAATACCCAAATGAGAATTTCTTATTTTGGCTATATGAAGAGCCATAACCTAAGAGTTCATATCCCATAGCACGTTTTGGTTAAAAAGGTGCAATCTTAGTTTTAAAAACCAGGATTACCTGCATGAATAAAAGGGTTTATCCCTATATAACATACAATATTGTATAGCACTAGAAGCTCGTGTCTTAGTGATATATAATTTTTCCCGTTATACAATTCTTCTTTATTTCTACTGCACCCCAGAATGAAGGCACAAGACACTAATGTATGGGTTAGACTGGGTTATTATTAATGCTGATATGCACAACTATCAAAACACTTCACTCCCTTTTAGTGTGGGTTATGAGTTGTGGGTAGCTTCTGCAGGATGTAATATTGGTAGGACTGATATATATTCATATATATATGTAATATGAATTTCAAGTGCATTCTGAATGATATTACAACAAAAAGAAGATGAAGTAGTAGTAGTAGTAGTAGTAGTAGTAGTAGTAGTAGTAGTAGTAGTAGTAGTAGAAGAAGAAGAAGAAGAAGAAGAAGAAGAAGAAGAAGAAGAAGAAGAAGAAGAGATGTTTTTTAATGTCCTCTGCTCCTACAAGATGACAAATCCTGTAGGATAGCAAGATTGCAACTAAAATGCTTGTAGGAGAAGAAATAATTTAGATAACCATTACTTCTAAGATATCTGTTGCTGTGTTCATAGAATTGGGATCACTCAGAGGCCAAAGAATGGTGGATATTATATATTATTAGGTCTTTTTTTTTGCCCTGCTGAAGAAGCCATTAGTAAGAATACCAGAAACTGAATTATGTTGTGGAACATCAGAAGAATACCAACACACTGGTTATTTTTGACTGTTGCTTCAAAGTAGAAAGAAGTCTGCCCAAGTGTTTTGATTTGTTTTCTACAATCTGCCCTGTTCAGATTAGAGAATTCTGGAGAGTGACAGATGGGATTATTACAGCGGCATGTAACAGTTGGAAAATGAATCAACTGACAAACCAAAGAATTCTCTAGTTTGCAGATGTACCAATCAGCTGTGGTTCTCCCTTTCAGCTTTCTTTTCAGTCACACACAGAAGACTAATGGGCCCCATAGAAGATAAGTGTTATCTTAGTTTTTCACTTTTTCGTAAAACAGGAATGCAGTGGAAAAAGCAGGAAGCAAGAATCGCAGCCTAAAAACTTGACCTATCTTCATTTTGGGTGCTACTATAAAACTGGGTATTAAAGAAATTCTGTTTGGGCTGTTTCAGACATGACTGGTTTCAGTCTCCAGCCATGCGTCAATGTACCATAAATTTCTGATGTGCTGCAAGGTATTTTATTTATTTTGATTTGTTGTCTACCTCATTCCAAGAACTCATGAATGATCATAGCATTTCCGTACCTGATCCTTTTTCAGCACTGGCTCCAAAGCATGAATAGCTTGAGTATTGTTTAAACACGAGAATTGCAAAGGGTCCGCTTGTCAGCAATGATTGTGTGTACTGAGACTGCAATACACCATGGAGATTCTAGAGCATAGTGTTATAGTAACTCTATGTCTCCCCAAACCTTCCAGAAGCCAGAAGTTCCAGCACAGTTC
Source organism: Euleptes europaea (assembly GCF_029931775.1). NCBI lineage: Eukaryota > Metazoa > Chordata > Lepidosauria > Squamata > Sphaerodactylidae > Euleptes > Euleptes europaea. The sequence goes on from NC_079319.1 coordinate 62,460,448, forward strand.
GAGGTCCTATTAAGAGCCAGGCTTGGGCTGGTCTCCCCAAGAATCAGGACATCCTGCAGGTGGTCGCTGTGCAGGGTTTTGGCTTCAGGAGCAGGCAAGGACTGGACCCAAATCTAGCAGACAAGGGCTGTGGCCTTGCAAACGTTCCAGGCCGCAGTTTAAGTAGGCTAAGATGTAACTGAGTACAGCTATACTGCCAACAGGTGCTGGAGTTCCTCTTAGCCTAACCTACATCACAGGGTTGCTGTGAGGATAAAATGGAGGAGAGGATGATGCTATAGTCTGCTTTGGGTCCCCATTGGGAAGAAAGATGGGGTATAAATGGATCAAATAAATAAATAAATAAATAAATAAATAAATAAATAAATAAATAAATAAATAAATATGGTACATTTACGGTTTGGTTTCTCATGTTGACTCCCAGTCTATATCAGCAATATTCATTTTTTTATGATCACATGGGTACTTATAACCGAGGTGTCAACAAAACAAAACAAAATGTGCACCAAAACAAAAAACAAAAAACCCTTCAAATATGTAAACAGTATTTATTCAATGATCCTGACATGTTTTGTGCCCAAATGCTCCCTCAGGGGATCAAACCTTGCTTTCAACAATGGCTCAAAAGGTTTCTCAAAAAGCAACTCATTTTTCAAAAACAATGTATGAGCACCACAGATACATCATTATAGTAATGACGTTTTGTGGTATGAGGGGAGTAGAATTTCAGTAACAGCAGGTGGAATAATATACTCATCAAACTAGATCTTCTAGTTCAATTAAGGTGGTCTCTGTACTGTTTTGTAAAGGAAGAATAAACTAGTTTAACAAATCATGTCCCAGGTGACCTAGGCAGTTACCATTTCCTGTTGATTCATAGGCGATGGTGCTCTCTTTTCCAAGAACATTATGTTGTTTTCCTGAACACATTAGGCATTGTTTGGGAGTTTTATCCCTGCTTTTCCCACCAACCCCCCCCCAAAAAAATTAGGCAGTTTGTCTTGTAAACAACACAATTTCACTGGTTACATATTTCACTGCAAGGTGTTATGACATTGTGACTGAAAAAGCAGATTTTATGCACTATCACCCATGTGTTATTTAGCATCAAGCACTATGTATAAATCAAGGAAGGTCTTTAAATTAATTGTTTCAGTTGAGTGCCTAATTATATTGTTATATATGTGTATACTGGATTTAATACAAGGAAAAAAACCTTTTCATTTTTTTTAATTCCACAGAGATTAATACAGGTTTTTTTTTTGTGCCAAATGAATTAAACTTTCATTTTTGTACATTCAGTAAAGTTATTGGAAACTAAGTTTTTTTTCCACCTAAATTATTCTTAACTAAATTATACAACAACAGTTATATAAATAAGCCTTGTTAATATTAAGATTAATCTATTAAGATTACTCTTTGTTCAAGGCCTGTTTGCAACATTGGAAGTCCTTTGGGAAGCAGAAAAAAATAGGAAGGTTTGATTAATGAAAATATCTTTCATAGCTTTGATCCTGGTGGTTCTTTCATGAAACAAGGGGGGGAAGAGTCATAGAATCCTTCCATGGAGCAGAACTTGCAATATAATTGTCTCATTGCAATAGTAAGATCAGTAGAATAATTGTTCTTGATCTGAATAGCAGAAAATGCAAAACAGTAGGTGTGCTATCCATTTTCTATTCAAGTCAATAGTAAAAGTCTCCAAAAATTAGAGATCTGAATACTTCATAGTGCTTGCATTTATACTATTTGAACAGTGGCTTTCTGCTACCATTTCTTTCTATACATTTAAATGAAATAATGCATAATTTATTTATGACTGCATTAATACTAACAGTACAACCATGGCAATGAAGAATCGTGAGCGAACAGAAGAAATCTAGGGCTTTTTATGCATGGCTGTTTCCCTCGCAGTCACCCCTGACTACTTCGGGGCTTTGTTTTGATTATGCATGCATTTTCCGACCATCAGAGGTAGCCTCGCTCTCCCTGCTCATTTCTCCCACATTTTCTGGATGTGGTTTAGCCAGTATTCAGAAAATGCGGGCAACATTGCGCAGAAACGCATGGGGAGAGTGAAGTGACCTCTGACTGTTGGAAAGTGGATGCTTTCCAAAGCCCCAAAGTAGTTGGTGGAGGGGGTGACCACAAAGGAAACATCCATGTATAAAAGGCCTAGGTCAGGGGTCTGCAAACTGCGGCTCCCGAGCCGCATGCGGCTCTTTGGCCCATTGAGTGCGGCTCTCTGTTGTACTGTTGATATTTGGCTCTTTTGACTAATGAGTTTTCTGACCCCTGGCCTAGGTCTAGTTTGTTGTGTATGTTAAAGTGAACCTGAGTGCCACTTGCCACATGTTTAAATAAGAAAGGAAATATCACATTTCTTATAAACATGGGAACTACTTGCAGATGCACTTCTGAGAATGAAATCTGTAATATTGTAGCATGTGTCGAAAGTGGTCCTAAATCAGCAGATCCTAGTTCTCTAGATCTTTCTTCTCTATGACATATTTGGTTGGAGTTAGGAGCTGAGGCTGCCATTGGTTTTAAGGCCATACATAATGCATTATTTGTTAGAGCAGCTACTGAAATTTTGCCTGAAATGAAATTTAGACAGGTTTCTCTTTAGGTTAAACATTTCAGGCCTCTTTGATATTACCTTTTGGCATGGGAGCTGCTATGACATGTGCCTCTCTTTCATTGCTGCGGTAACATTTGAAGATGACCATAACGTACCAGAAAGAATGCCTACTTCCTTATGAACCTGCTCAAACATTGGGTCATCTTCTGAGTCCCTGTTTTGGGTGCCCTCACCTTCTGAGAGTAAGTTTATTTAATTAATTTATTTATTTTGTGATTTATAGCTCGCCCTCCCCAGCTAAAGCCGGCTCAGGGTGGGTAACAACATAAAATACAATAATATAATCAACAATACAATTAGTCAAAAACTGAATTTAAAACAATACAATCGAAATTAAAAACTTAAAACTACAAAAGTTGGTTGCAACCCAGGAGAGAGCCTTCTCAGTGATGGCACCATAACTCTGGAACTCTGCAACCTCAGCAGGTTATAATGCTACCCTCCAAAACAGCCATTTTCTCCAGGGGAACTGATCTCTGTTATGCGGAGATCAGTTATAATTCCAGGTGACCTCCAGCACTCACCAGGAGGTTGGCAAGCCTTGTTACCCTGGAGGAAATGGCTGCTTTGGAGGGTGGAGTCTATGGCATTATACCCTTTTGAGGACCCTCCCCTCCTCAAACCCCACCATTCCCAAGCTCCACCACTCAAATATCCAGGAATTTCCTAACCTGGTTCGGCAATCCTATCTCCTTCCCACCCAACAGCCAACCTGTATTTATGTGCCCCTCTGTCTTAAGTTTTCTGCCTCTTCCCCACACTCCCCCCCCCCCGGGAGCCTCTACCTTGGAAAACTACATAAAGTTTTGCTTTAAAAAAAATAGACTTGTGGCACCTTTAAAGACTCAAAATATATACAATATACTGAAAAAAATTATACTATAAAGTTTCATGGATAAGAGCCCCCTTCTGAAGATATGAGAGCCAGCATGCTGTAGTGGTTAAGAGTGGTAGCTTGGAGCAGTGGACTCTGAACCGGGTTTAATTCCCCATGAGCGGTGGAGGCTAGTCTGGTGAACTGGATTTGTTTTCCCACTCCTACACATGAAGCCAGCTGGATGACCTTGGACTAGTCACACTCAGTCCTACCTACCTCACAAGGTGTCTGTTGTGGGGAGGGGAAAGGAAGCCGGCTTGATTCTTCCTTAAGTGGTAGAGAAAGTCGGCATATAAAAACCAACTCTTCTTCCTCCTCCTCCTCCTCCTCTTCCTTCTCCTCATCTTCATCTTCTTCTTCATCTTCATCTTCTTCTTCATCGTCGTCTTCTTCATCTTCTTCTTCATCGTCTTCGTCGGCTTCTTCGGCTTCTTCGGCTTCTTCTTCGTCGACGTCTTTGTCGTCTTCTTCCTCTTCCTCTTCCTCTTCTTCACTGTAACACTAACAACATTCTCTTTGATTTGAATGAATCTGAATTGTCCTTTTCTTATAAGTACAAGCTTTCACAATCAATTTATACAGGTTGTACCTGTTGACATAATGGAGCTTTACTTCAGTTTCAAGTGAAAAATAAAGTAACTCAACATTAGTTCTCTGCCCTATGAATATCTAATATCAGTTTCATGCTTCTGTCTCTGTGCTATCACTCATGCAGGGTGTTAGTTAATCTAAACAGTTTAAAGAAGAACACATTTCCAGATATCAACCTGCACTGGCTGTCTAGCCTTAGCAATTCAGCAGCAAGCCTAATGCGACTCCTATTCATTACAGGAGGGCTTCTGAAAGGAAAGCACCTGATGGGTTTTAAAACGTGTATTTTATAGAATGATTTGAAAAAGCATTATTGTATGGTATATTTGATCCTTACCAGTGAAATACTTTTGGAAGCAAATTTGTACACATCAGGCCACACAGATTATGCATCCACTACTATTCTGAAATAAAGTGGACAGATTTAATGGCTCTAAATATTGGATAGGAAGGAGGGATCACTGAGAGAATGCAAAATGAAACAGAAAAGTCTTCAACCATTGGTGGAAGACAGTAACAGAAGGGTACAGATCAATTTGCCTGGGGAGAGAGTTCCAGAGCTTTGGTGCCATGACCAAGAATGCCCTCTCCTTGGTTACCACCTGCCTAATCTCAGAAGGTAAAGGTACCTGAAGCAGGGCCTGCAGAGATGACCTTAATGGTCTAGTGGGTTCATAAGGGCTTAGGCAGTCCTTCAGGTCCTAAACCATATAGAGCTTTGAAGGTTAAGACCAGAACCTTGAATTGGGGCCAGAAACAATTCTGGACTAGATTCAGAAAGCGTTAGTCGATTTCAGCCAAATGTCAGTGGACTTAAATGCAATTAAGTGCAACTTTCTTTAAAGCAAGTCAATATATCTAAGGAGTCACATGATTCACATTATGTTTGTGTGGTTCTTTCTCATGTCATAAAACGTTGGTATACATGGGAAGAACCCATGTCATCTTGCCAGTTTCCACCTGTTTCCAGAAGGGACACATAGGTTGTGTCAAAGCTATTGTGTCAATTTTTACATGAGTAGACTGATCACCATGGGTAGCCGTGTTAGTCTGTAGCAATAGAAAAGAGTCCAGTAGCACCTTAAAGACTAACAAAATTTCTGGCAGGGCATGAGCTTTCATGAGTCACAGCTCACTTCTTCAGTAGACTGTTCTGGGTTATATGGTGAAACATTGTCAAAGTATTATGGCATGCTCCTCTTTAAAATTTCATTAACGTCTTAAGAAAATTGATTTTGTATTTCAGGCATAATATTTGCCAGTGAATTTTCTGTAACAGAGATTATCTTCGTTCTATGTGGGTCATTGCATAAGGATATCTCCTACATTTAATTGTTGTTTAAATGCTAATTGGTCTAGGGGAAGATTTATAATTGCATTTAATTTGTCAAGAGCTGCAATGTAATTTATATATTAACACAGTCCTTGCCATAAGGAGAGGTTATTAATTATAGCACAGTAGGTGGGCTGTGGAAATTGCTGTGCCCTTTTATACAATGATGGTGTTATAAAAATGCTTTATCTGCCAGCCTAATTTGTACAATCTGATACTGGCTACTAAAATACCAGCATGCTTCAGGCATCATTTGGTTGCTGAATTAATATGAATAAAATGAAGATGTCAATAATAATTGCACTTTTAACTCTTTAAGACAGGGACAAAACTTTCACAGTGTGGCAGCAATCCAGAAGCAAAGGAAAAATCTGAACTACACTGTACACCACACAACCCAGTCATTTTGTGAGTGCAAGGCCTACTTTAAATAAGACGCTGGCGCAGCAAAAGACTGTACTCATGAAACCTTGCATAGGCCCAGTGTCTTGTTTAAACTGGGCGGCTACCCATGCAAAACAGCAACCCACGCTCACTTAGCATGCTGGAACAACATCTTTATATAGGGTTGCCAGGTCCCTCTTTGCCACCGGCAGGAGATTTTTCAGGCAGAGCCTGAGGAGGGCGGGGTTTGGGGAGGGAAGGGACTTCAATGCCATTGAGTCCAATTGCCAAAGCGGCCATTTTGCTCCAGGAACTGATCTCTATTGGCTGGAGATCACTTGTAATAGCAGGAGATCTCCAGCTAGTACCTGGAGGTTGGCAATGCTATCTTTATATCAGTAGCCCAGTTTAAAGGAAATTTTGGATGCATACAGGAAGTCTTCTCCCTCACTGACATCAGGTTTAAATTAAGCCCAAGGCCCCCAGTCTGAGAAGATTTCACACACATACCCTTGATCTTCTTTTCATTCTATTTTCTGCTATAAGGGAGTCCAGCATTAGGAGATGAAGACTTGCCAGTATGATAGATGTCTGTGGCACACTGGGATAAGGAAAAAAGGGAGTCTTGTGGCACCTTAAAAGACTAACAGATTTATTAAATCTTTAGTTAGATGGATGAAAGATATTCTCAGTCAGCAGAAATATGCATTAGAGCGGAAGGAAAACATGTCGGTAGTTTACAAAGATATGCAAGATGACTATTCACAAACAGTTGTTAATAGGTAGTAACAAATTAACTTGATTATGTTCAGCAATTTGCCATATGTATATTTAGTAGCTAAGAGAGGGATCAACTCTGCTCTGACTGCTACCGTCAACCCTATTGATTAATTCTACTTTGACAGTTTCCCTCTGGAGTCTTTTTGAAGTTCCACTGATGATGAATGGTGACATCCAGGTCAGCACCACAGTGTCCTGGTAGCCTGACATTGTTTGGCACCAAGTTTCTAAATGATGCCATTTTAATGACAAATTTTTGTCCATTTGGTCCAACCTTTGCATTGAGACTGTCCTGAATGGCATTGTCCACAGATGGTGATATGCATCATGCTGGAAGCTGAGCACGTGAATAAGCCCCTGACTATAGGACTGGTAGTCTTCTGTCCTGTGATAGTGTTCTCTTAGTGGATATTGAGACAGACTTGGAATCGTACAGGCTCTGGGATTGTGCCAGAGGGGAGTTTAAACCTTTCACCCCCGCATGGTTTGTAAATCAAAATCTATCTCTCCCCAACTGTTACAGCCTTTTGAATAAAAAAAGTCATCTAGAAATCCACATCTATCTCTCGTGGTCCTGTTCTGAATCAGGATCTCGCATGGATGTCTTGTAGCTTAAGACTGTCCATCATGTCTACTTTGACCTTCAGAAATAACATAAATATTAGAGTGAAATACACTGGTTCACTTCAAAGCTAATCTTCAGATATTCAGGACAGCCAAGGAAGAGCCTGATGGGGAAATAAAGACTTCAGAGTGTGGAAAGGAGGTGCTCTTTAAGTGCAGACTTGGGGTGGAGGCTAGATTGAGGGAAATGGGCAATCTGACTTTTATTGTGGTAGTAAACTAGAGCAGGCCCTAACCTGGATGGCCCAGGCTAGCCTGATCTTGTCAGATCTCAGAAGCTAAGCAGGGTCAGCCCTGGTTAGTATTTGGATGGGAGACCACCAAGGAATACCAGGGTTGCTGTGCAGAGGAAGGCACTGGTAAACCACCTCTGTTAGTTTCTTGCCATGAAAACCCCAAAAGGGGTCGTCATAAGTTGGCTGTGACTTGAGGCACTTTACACACACAAACTAGAACAGAGATTGGCCCTTCCCTCAACAGCTGAAACTTTAAAGGAATTACCAAGAATTTCAAATGTCTGGATAAGTAACAATCAGCACAGTACTAAGCAGAGTTACACCCTTCTAAATCCACTAAACTCAGTGGGCTTAGAAGGGTGTAAGTGTGGATTGCACTACATGGTATTTTTTGGGAGAGGAAAAAAATATCTTTGTCATCTCTCTCCACCCTGTGCATAATTTTATATACTTCTATCATGTGCCTCCGTAGTCATCTCTTTTCTAAACTGCAAAGTCTCAGACTCTTCAGCCTTTCTTTATGGGGAAGGTGTTCCAACCACCTAATCATCTTGGTTGTCCTATACTTTTTTCCAGGTCTGTGTCCTTTTTGAGGTATGGTGACCAGAACTGTGCAGTTTTCCAAATGAGGTCACACCACAGATCTATACAGGAGCATTCTAATATCAGCCGTTTTATTTTCAGTCACTTTCCTAATAACCCCCTACATAGAGTTTGCCTTTTTCACTGCAGCAGCACACTGGCTTGACACTTCCATTGAGCTGTCTACAACCCTAAAATCTTTTCCCCTCTCAGTCTCTCAGCAAATTCAGATCCCATTAGCCTACACATGAAGTTGGGATTTTTTGTTCCAGTGTGTATCACCTTACATTTACTAACACTGAACTTCATCTGCCATCCTGTTGTCCACTCACCCAATTTGTGGAGATCCTCCTGGAGCTCATCACCTTTGGTTTTCACCATCCTGAATAATTTTGTGTCATCTGCAAATATGGCCACTACGCTACTCCCCCCAGTTCCATATCATTAATAACAAATTAAATAATATCAGTCCCAATACTTATCCTTGTGGGACCTCACTGCTTACTTCCCCCCTTGTGAAAACTGTCCATTTGTTCCTACTCTTTGCTTCCTGTCATTTAACCAATTTTCAGTCCATAAGGGAACCCATCCTCTTATCCCATGATTGCTAAGTTTATTCAGGAGTCTATGGTGAGGTACCTTGTCAAAAGCCTTTTGAAAGATCAAGTATATAACGTCTACCGTTTCACCATTATCTACATGCTTGTTCACTTTCTCAAAGAATTCCAAAAGGTTGATGAGGCAGGACTATGTTCCAGTGCATAGTTATGTATGAAGTCTAGGGACCTCTTTTCTACACCATGACTTGAGGACGTATTTACTCAGTCAATGTGAGGGTGGTTGAAGTCTCCCAATATCATAACATTATCTGCTTTAGTCAGCTCCCTTATTTTTTTCTCCATCTCAAGATCAGCCTCAAGGGTTTGATCAGGTGGGCTTTTGTACACCACCACTTTTAGGGCCCAGTGTCAATATAAATGGTCACCTCTGTATCAATCAACCTGATGGTTTGAGCATCAGCCTTTGGCCATTGTACAAATTTAAAGCAATAGCCTTTTTCCTGATGCCATCCAAGTGTTAAAGACTAGCATGGGGAGAGTTCCATAATAAATCCTTACCCATCTTCCGCTGTCCCCAAGCTAAGATGAAAAGCTTGAGATTGCACCTTTGCATTTCAAAGCTGTTTGACTTAACTGCTCTCAGCGATGTCAAATGGGAGGGGGACTCTTGCTTCTCTTCGAGAATCATCAAATTCTTGATTGGCTTTTACTGATCAGGGCAGTCAGTGGTCCAGTTTCCTATAAAGTTAGCCTTCAACTATCTGGCGCAAGTTTCCATGCATGGCCTGCTAATACCATCAAGACCAGTGATGGGGCAGGGACCATCTTGCTGCATTTCCTACCCGCTGCTTTGTTACTTATGCTGAATTGAAGATGTGACCTGCCTTCACGACTGTAAGTGTATGCTAAGTGTACTGTACCTACTTATTCTTGTCTTCTGCTTAACCCTGAACCGATTCTTAACTCTTTTCAATAAAGCCTGTTGCTTTTATTGATGTGTTATACTGTGTGTGTAAGAGTTTGAACCCAGACTCAATCAAACTAGCAGGAGATTTATTCTAGTGTCCCAGGTTTGGGGATCGGGAAATCGAATCATCCTTGCTAAGATGTGGTGAGTTGGAAACCCCCTATCTGTGACACCCAGTATTTCTACCCGTATTGCTTCTGTTGGGGAGTTCATTTTCCTAATATTTTCTAACTTATTTAATTTTACATAGACCTTATACTCAGGGATGACTGTATCTCATAGATTTTCCCCATTCCACCATGTTTCTGAGATGCCCACTATGTCTAAGAGAGAGAGAGCCAGCATGGTGTAGTGGTTAAGAGCTGTGGACTCTAATCTGGAGAACCGGGTTTGATTCCCCACTCCTACCCATGAAGCCAGCTGGGTGACTTTGGGCTAGTCATGGTTCCCTCAGAACTCTCTCAGCCCCATCTATCTCACAAGGTGTCTGTTGTGGGGAGAGGAAGGGAAGGAGATTGTTAGCCAGTTTGATTCTCCTTGAAAGGTAGAGAAAGTCGGCATATAAAAACCAACTCTTCTTCTTCTTCATTGTCATTTATCTTCATTATAAAAGCTAAGTGTTTTATGATATGCCCGCCTGGAAACAATATTTTTAACAACTGAAAAACAAATTGACTTGATGCAGTATTGATTTTCTGTCTTAGCCATGTCAAAGCAATTGTTACAAGCAAAGTTTCACAATGGGCAAATCTTGGAAACACCAAATGAAAAATGGAAAGTTATCCAGACATGTGCTACCTTGTCCTTTAGATTTGTTGTATGAAATCTCTGCTTTAGAGAAGACAGTTCTTCAACTGATTTGAGTGGAACAAGAGAGTTCGCTGAGTGAAGTCACAGTACAAGACAGCATAGCTGATCAAACCAAGCAATCTTGCTATTCTTTTTGCTATAGCTATAAACTTTTTAAAAAAAGAAGAAGAAAAGATTAAAATACACCCCGTGAGGCAAAATGTTATCATCAGGCAAAATCTCGTTTGATACAATGTGCTATAGTGTATATTAAACAGTAGATCTTCATGGAATATTGAGAAGCCTAACCTTTAGTAAATATATATTTATAGATGCAGGCAGAATAATATGAGGCTAAAGGCTGTCTCTTCAGAAATCAATAGGGAAAGAGGGAGAATGCTGAGCACAAGATGTGTGTATTATGAATTTTTCTGTATTTATTGTGAAGTATATTTTTATTGTAAATCTCTATTAAAGCTAATTTATTTCAGGTGGTAATGTTTATATTGTCAACTTGTATTTTTGTACTTATTAGAAAAGACTTATCATATTTCTTTATTAAGGAATATATATCTACCTTGCTTTTCTTGTTTCCTAAACAAGGGGTGTGGCAAATAATACCCCCCCCCACCAAATTGTATTATTGAGATAGTTTGACGGTGGAACTTTTCTTGTAATTTTTCTTTCTGTTTGGCTCTTGAAGATGGTCCCAGAGCATGGTTTGAAAGCAGGGTTGCCATGTCCTTCTTTGCCACCTGTGGGAGGTTTTTGGGGTGGAGCCTAAGAAGGGTGAGGTTTGGGGAGGGGAGCAACTTCAGTGCCATAGAGTCCATTGCCAAAGTGGCCATTTTCTCCAGGTGAAATCAGTTGTAATAGCAAGCGATCTGCAGCTAGTACCTGGAGATTGGCAACCCTTTTTGAAAATGATCCTAAGGTTCTGTTACACCCCAGAGCACCATGACCCTGGGGGAGAAGGGAAGGACCAGGGTGCAGTGCTATGGGAGGCAGGGCCAAAGGAAGCTGCAGAGCCAAGAGAAAAGCAAGGCGTATCTGTAAGGGTAGCCAAGGAACAGATGGAGGCTGACAGCCAGCACTAGCTCCCTGAAGATTAATGGTCTCATCTAGTTCAATCTTGTTCAAGAGAAAGCAGGAACTGAGGGGGGCCAGGAGAAGAAGGATAAAAGACCCCAGCACAATTTCATACTGACCTCACAGCTCAGGTTTGCTGTGGCCACCAAGGAGAACTAACTGAGCCCTTTGAACTGGCCAAGTTCCCATAACCTAAATTGGAATGCCCATCAAAAAGCAGTGTCCAACAAAATTAAACCTGGGATTTGTGCTATTGTCAACTTTTTCCACACCAAAGGTGGCAAATATATTCCAGGGGCTATTCAGGTTTTCAATCTAAAAATTATTCCAATTATTCTTTTTGGTGTTGCCATCTGGATAACTGTTGTCAGTGAATCTATAGATCATCCATTGCTTCAGTTTTTACGAAAACTCTTAAATGCTCCTCGATGTGTTGCTGGTGTTACTCTTCGCTCTGAGTTTGGCTAAATGTCATTCGAAGCTAGGGCATGGTTGGCCACCTTTAAGCTACAACTTAAGCTGTGCTTTAGCACTGAGGGGCTCCTAGCTTCTCTGAAAAATGACCCTTTAAAATCCTCATGGCAAAAAAACCTTACCATATATACTCGGGTATAAGCCGACCCGAGTATAAGCCGACCCCCCAAATTTGAGGCCAGAAAAGGGAATTTCTTATTGACCCGCGTATAAGCCGAGGGTCAATAAGAAATTCCCTTTACCGGTAATGCTGCACTCTAAAATCAGCTGGCCGGGGGGAGCACGCTGGGGGGGTGGGGGTGAATCAGCTGGCTGGGGGGAGCGCACTGGGGGGGTGGGGGGAATCAGCTGGCCGGGGGAGCGTGCTGGGGGGTGGGGGGAATCAGCTGGCCCGGGGGAGCGTGCTGGGGGGGGTGGGGGGAATCAGCTGGCCGGCGGGAGCGCGATTCAGGCGGCTCCGAAGGAGAAACCACCCAATTACCGTATTGACCCGTGTATAAGCCGAGTTGGGATTTTTCAGCCTTTTTGGGGGGCTGAAAAACTCGGCTTATACACGAGAATATACGGTAGATGAGAAATTGTCATTGTTGGGCTTCTCGCAGGATATGTTATTAGATCTTGGGAAAAGTGAAGCTTTCACCAAAATTAAAAAGTGCATTAAAGAGCTTGATTATAACAGCACTACTTTTCGTGCTTGCCGCGTTGGTTCATCTCAGTTTTTCGGAATACCACCACCACGTGGTTTGCCCGCTTATACTTACTATCTGACAACTCCACTTCTTTCTAGAGACTTCTGTTTAGCTAGACTTAATGCTAACCTCTCTATGGCTATGCAGGGCAGGAATTTGAATATACCATACCCAGACCGGACCTGTCCTTGCTCTTCTGGCTCTATCGATTCATTAGCTCATGCCCTCTTCGAATGCCGCTTTTATGAGGAACTTCGATCCCATTACATCTCTCCCCTTTTAACATATAAATCTAATGCCTCTGTGTCTGACATAATGCCTTTTTTACAAAGTGACAGGGATCCCAAGACTACATTGTCAGTGGCAAGATTTGTTTCAGTCCTTATATCCGTCAAACATTAGATATATGCTGCTCAAGATCAATGGATCAAGGAGCTTCTAAGTGATAAAGGAAAAGACCCCAGCAGGAGGAAGTAGATGATGGTAGACACTGGTAAAAAACTGCTGATAGTCCTTGCTTTTTGAAGAAACTGTAACCTTGCTCTCACCTGGGAGGCAGGATCGCCACCCAAGAGTAACAGGTAGTATCTCCTGGGACATTGGTAGGCCAGACATCTCGAGGCTTAACCCTGACGAAAGGGTGTAGCAGTCTGAAGCTGTGATTAAAGGGCCTAGGGACCTATGTCTGAAGCCCACCTGAAACAAGGGTTGAAGCAAGTGGAGGTGATAATTAGAGAATTGGTCACCTGGCTGCAGCAGGGCTGTTAAGGGCGTGCATTGAATGTTGCATGTGAGTAAGCAGTTAAGTGGACATCTCTGCAATTCTCTGCTTTTGGTTTGATTTTGGTTTGTGCTGAAGAAGCAGGTAGATAGGATACCTGATAGGAAAGTTGGCCAGGGGCCTTTACAGGTACATTATGCAGCAACTCTGCTGAAGTTAAGCCAGTCTGAAGGAACCTTCTCAGAGTGCAGGCTTATCTGAGTGTATCTTTTATCGGAGTGTATCTTTCTTCTTTCCTTCTGTGAACCAGTCTTTGTAGCCAAAATTTTGTTTCACTTTAACCAGTTACCTTTAGCTATTGTTTTTCTTCCCAGCAGTTATTTCATTTTGATTCTCAGTACTGAAGCATCTCTCACATAACTACCTTACAATGCAATGCAGAATTATGCTAGCTCAATATCTTCCTAATGCTAGGAAGGTTAGCTGCATTAGGAAAGATGCACACCTAACTAAGAGGGAAACGTTAAAAATTACTAAAATAGGACTACTTTTTGCACAACCAGGGAAACTATTTTTTCTTAGCTATAAACACCTGAAACAAGTGCATTATTCATGGAGGAATGTTATTCTTGTTATCATTAACAGAGGTGTATCGCAAAACGACCTACAGGAATTAAAGGCAAGCTTGCAGCCTATGGGTATCTCCATGGTTAGTGAACTGATTGTTAAGATATGATGTGAAAATTATCAAGGAAATGTATTGTATTCTAGGTCTTCAGAAGGCCTCTGTTTTCTAGGAGAATGCCTTCCCATAATTATCTGTAACCACGTAAGCAGTGAACAGACAATGACCTGAGAGGCAGTGTTTCATGCCTCGCTGCAGTTCTATGACATTGAATGAACTTGCCATGCTTCCTCAATTAAATCCGAGAGGCACGGAAATCCATTCTTAAGTGAGACCTGTGTGCATTGTCTACAGCTCAGCTCAGCACCAATCACACCTTGCCTTTGTCACAAGCAATAAATAGAGTGAAGTAATTCAGTTCATTCTTCTGAAATACTCTTGAAATACTCTTCTTCCTATTAACTGTTTTGGATCCTCAACCCGGTCTTCCTTCTATAGAGGGATCTTGGGTGTCTGCTGGCTGACCATATGAATCCAACAAAGGCTGTAATCTATTGTGTTTGGGCTCAAGTGCAAGGTACTGGAGACAAATCATATGTGAATGATTTGGTTAGAACCTCTCCAGGTATATGTTTGCTTAATGAAAACACCATATATTCAGATATCTCTGACTGACATCAAGACTTTCCTTTTGCTTTGGAAGCCTCCTTTTAAAAATGATAAATATTTCATTCAACATCAGAAGACCTTCTATTTGCAGTACAAAATAGATCACCATTAAAAGGACAGTAGCTAATGCTTGGTGAAAAGTCTGATTAAACATTCTGTACGGCTTGTATCAAGAAAGATGGCATTTTCAGCTCTTAATTGCTTTTGCCAGATTCCATCTGTTCATTGATTTCTGACCTTTCTTTCCAACTCCAGGCTACATGAAGTGTCTGCAGGTGAGCCAATTAGATCATAGGTGTTTCATGCTGACAAAACAACCCGACTGATGTCTACCTGTAGAAAATCAGTTGGGAAAAATTAATAACAATGACACAGTGGTCCAATATAATGTTTATTTTGGCATAAATGCATTGTAATATCATTTCTAGAGATGTGTTACATATTCAGTGGCAATGAAACAACATTTCATCAATAGATGTTCACAATTCTTATAGCAAACCTCCTTTCTCAAATATTTATTTAGAATGTGTATATATATGTATACACACACACACACACCCCTGTTGTCAATGAATCTATACCAACCTTTCTGCAACAAATTAGGAAATAGTTAATAAATAAATAAGACTTGGTGCTAGGAAAAGGTGAGCCAGAAACAAACTGATCTCTGCAGATAATATATTATAACACTATCAGTATAGACTATTAGAAAATAGTGATCTTTACCTCTTCAATAGCATAAATGCAACTGAACAGACTTAACTGAGAAAAACACTGAGTTCTGTGCCAGAGGCAGAAAAGAGCTCCACAGTTTTGGTGCCACTACAAAAAAGAGAGCCTGTCTCTGGAATTCAACCACCTTGAATCTGGTTATGGGGGCACAATGGATAGGCCTTCTGAAGATGATCTTAACAAGCAAACAGGCTTATATGGGAGAAGGCAATCCTTCAGGCATTCTGTTCCCAGACATCAAGAGCTTTTCAGGTAATAATCAGCACTCCGAATTGAGCTCAGAAGCAAAAGAGCACCATTTTAGATACTTTAATGCAGGGGTGTCAAACGTAAGGCCCATGGGCCGGATCCGGCCCCTTGAGAGCTCTTATCTGGCCCGTGAACCAGTCTAGGCAGCCACCCTCCCATTCTCAACCTGGGCTGGCGAGGCATGGCCCGGCCTGACCAAGTGACATTTATGTCATATCCAGGCCTCGTAATAATTGAGTTTGACACCCCTGCTTTAATGCAATCGAGTTGTAGTCCCAGTAATTCACACTTTTGAGCTCTCACATTTTTTTAATCAACTGAAGCTTCAGAACAGTTTTCAGAGATAGCCCAAAATATCTGTTGTGCAGGGCTGGGTTTAAGCACAAAGTAGGTTCGTTACATTATGAAGATCTAGACCATCAGGAAGGAATCCATGCAGTGGCTCTTTTCCAAGTCAGCACTGGTCTACATTACAACCAGAGGCAGCACAGTTGCAGAAAGTAGTCATGGCGTGCTTTTCTTTCACATGCCTGAAACAAATTGGCAGGTTTCTTCTCAAGAGAAACATCTGAGAAATACTGTGGGAATGAATGCCACAGCTTAGTCACGGTTGGGAGGTAGGTGGTGCAAACACATCACACCCATCCCGCAATCATTCCATTGGTCAGTTTCCTATCAGATCAGGAAGGCACCCACAGTCCTATCATTTTTCAGAATGTACAAAACAGAAATGTTCAGGAGGCTATTTTTAAAAAGGGATTAGAACCATAGAATAATGGAACAGCAGAATAATGGAATTCTAAGGGAAGAGCCCCGTGGCGCAGAGTGGTAAGCTGCAGTACTGCAGTCAAAAGCTCTGCTCACGACCTGAGTTCGATCCCGAAAGAAGTTGTTTTCAGGTAGCCGGCTCAAGGTCGACTCAGCCTTCCATCCTTCCAAGGTCGGTAAAATGAGTACCGTATATACTCGGGTATAAGCCGACCCGAGTATAAGCCGACCCCCCAAATTAGAGGCCAGAAAAGGGAATTTCTTATTGACCCGCGTATAAGCCGAGGGGCAATAAGAAATTTCCTTTACCCGCAATGCTGCGCTCTAAAATGGCGGCCGCCATTTTAGAGGGCAGGGCCCCTGCCCCAGGTCGCCCTCCCGCCGCCTCCCAGGCCCTCCCGACCCACCCCGACCCCAGTCCCATCCAAGGGGGGAGGGGGAAAAGACCCTGAACCCACTCCTTACCTGGAGAGGCGGCGAAGCGGTGGCGGCGCGTCCTTCCTGGGCTGGCAGGAGGCCCCTCCAGGCCGCTGCCGGCCGGAGGAAGGCGCCCAGGCGCGTGGGCGGTAGCGGCGCAACGGGCAGGGGCCTCCCATGGCCCCTCCCGGCGGGGAAAATGCGGCGGGGGCTGGGAGGGCCGGGGAAGCCTCTCTGCGACTGCAGAGAGGCTGCCCAGGGCCCCTCCCGGTGGGAGAAAATGGCGGCGGGGGCCGGGGGGGCAGGGCAGCTTCCCTGCGGCTGCAGAGAGGCTACCCAGGGCCCCTCCCGGCCGGGGAAAATGGCGGCGGGGGCCGGGGGGCCAAGGCAGCCTCTCTGCGGCTGCAGAGAGGCTGCCCAGGGCCCCTCCCGGCCAAGGAAAATGGCGGCGGGGGCCGGGGGGGCAAGGCAGCTTCCCTGCGGCTGCAGAGAGGCTGCCCAGGGCCCCTCCCGGCCGGGGAAAATGGCGGCGGGGGCCGGGGGGGCCAAGGCAGCTTCCCTGCGGCTGCAGAGAGGCTGCCCAGGGCCCCTCCCGGCTGGGGAAAATGGCGGCGGGGGCCGGAGGGGGGGGCCAAGGCAGCCTCTCTGCGGCTGCAGAGAGGCTGCCCAGGGCCCCTCCCGGCGGGAGAAAATGGCGGCGGGGGCCGGGGGGGGCAGGGCAGCTTCCCTGAGGCTGCAGAGAGGCTGCCCAGGGCCCCTTTCGGCGGGAGAAAATGGCGGTGGCTCGGCAGCAGAGGTAAGTTCCCCCCTCCCTCCTCCCTCCTCCCTCCTTCCCCCTTCTACCGTATTGACCCGTGTATAAGCCGAGGCCGGCTTTTTCAGCCCTTTTTTTGGGCTGAAAAACTCGGCTTATACACGAGTATATACGGTACCCAGCTTGCTTGGGGGTAAAGGGAAGATGACTGGGGAAGGCACTGGCAAACCACCCTGTAAACAAAGTCTGCCTAGTAAACATCGGGATGTGACCTCACCCCATGGGTCAGGAATGACCCGTGCTTGCACAGGGGACCTTTACCTTTAAGGGAATAGGATTGTACTCTATTGCAATGTACACGGTATATATCACCTTGCTTTCACTGCATTGTCTTCTAGCTGTGTGATACATTTTCTGCATTGTGTCATAGTACAGATGGTTTTCTGTTTGCCTTTTCCATTTTGTAATCCTAGTCCTGTTACAAAGTTCAGGTACTATAGGCAAGTTATCAATAAAGTGAATAAAAATAATAAATTATAAAACAAGCCATAAAAGCAGCCTACAAATGATATTCACAGAACAGTCCTCAGGCTTGAAGCAAACAAAAAAAGCAAAGAGATGAAAACACTCTTATAGATGCAGACGTGGATTTTGTACATCAGAAATTGGCGTATTGAAGGAAGAGTTGAGAGAGTTCTGTTGTCTGCATAGCGCTGCTTTACCTTACAAGAACATCAATGCCCTTTCTCCAAGAAAGATGTTGAGACATCTATATACAGTATTGGAACCAGTCTGAATAACTAGAAAACAAGCCCCCCCCCACCACCACCGCCGAACACTGTATGAATCTTCATTGTTATGTGCAGTGGGAATTTAAAATGTAAAAAAAAAAATTGCTCAAAAGTTAGATGAAACAAAGCTTGTTCTTTTAATGGAAGTGGGGAGGAGAGGAGAAGAAGCTGTCTGCCTCCAAAAACCATAAGCCATTATACAAACAGCAGTGTCACTGTTAGTAAAATTTTAAACATCTCTTTCTAGCAGGGTATGAAACCAAAAAGGAACTAATCTGCTCATCCTTATTTCTTCTTAAATACATCAGTGCACACAACAAATAAGGGTCCTGAACCGCTGCCAAGAGGTATTCTAATACAGTTGGTATTTGATCCTTGATACTACAAATATTATGAGTGTGCACTGGGGGTGCATTTTATTGTTGTTGTTATAATAGGAAGATAATGAACAATTATTTTGTGCAATTCCCAAAATTCCAGTACTTTTATTATGAACAGTTGTGGGTTTAGGGGGAATCTAAATATCTTACAGAACCAAAGACTGAAATATGTGCATTCAAGTCCTATGAGGAAAGGCTGAAGGAGCTGGGTATGTTTAGCCTGAAGAGGAGAAGACTGAGAGGGGATATGATAACCATCTTCAAGTCCTTAAACGGCTGTCATATAGACGATGGTGCCGAGTTGTTTTCTGTTGCCCCAGAGGGTCGGACCTGAACCAACGGGTTGAAATTAAATCAAACGAGTTTCCATCTAGACATTAGGAAGAATTTTACAACGGTTAGAGCAGTTCCTCAGTGTAACAGGCTTCTTCAGGAGGTGGTGAGCTCTCCTTCCCTGGAAGTTTTTAAGAGGAGGTTAGATGGCCATCTGACAGCAATGCTGATTCTGTGACCTTAGGCAGATGATGAGAGGGAAGGCATCTTGGCCATTTTCTGGTCACTTGGGGTGTGGGGGGGAGGTAGTTGTGAGTTTCCTGCATTGTGCAGGGGGTTGGACTAGATGACCCTGATGGTCCCTTCCAACTAATGATTCTAAGTGGATGGAGTGCTAAAATATGATATGAAATAGATTCATGTTTGCATAACAATTTGATTATAGGACATTAAAAGAGCACATTCTGCAGTGCTACAAATATTGTATGGTTGTAAATATGTTTCTTAACAGCTATTTAATAGAAACAGCTCAGAGTGTTTTCTGTTTTAAAAGCTGTTCTCGTTATAGCTGTTGGGGAATCCCCTGTGTGCAGTGCAAATCTGCACATAGTTAGTTCCATCTACACCCATTGAATTTAATGGGCTTAGATTGGAGACCTCTGTAAAGGATTGTGCTGGTAATTTAGTAGCTCAAAGTTCAAACTACTGGGAGTGAGCAAACCTGTGGAATGTAGTGGGTTTCTCAGAGGGGAGCCAGAGTCCAGACCAGCAGAGGTCTGGACCAGAGACCTGAGGAACAGTTTTGTGGGGCTTAAGGTCCTTCTTTTATGGACAGAAGGTCCCAGGTCCCATTTGGGTTTTGGCCATCCTGACTTTGGATTGGGTCAAGAATAAGATGTTTGGATCTTATTGGTAGATTTGAAGTTAACTGCTGTCATACTTTAGCAGGAAAAATTGGGGAAATTACTTTGATTAGGCTAGTATGAGCCAGACCTGCATGGGCACAAAGACCCAGGAGATGCAAAAATGACTCTTGAGATTAGGGTTGAGGGCAAATTAATGGCATGTGTCTTCCTTGACTGAGTCAATGAGCTTTGGCTGGGCAGACACCTCCAGGGGTGTGAGGACACTGGGTGATGTCCTCATCATTGAAAAGTCATTTGTTCTTGAGAAATATATGTCACAGAGCCGGAGGAGATCACACTTAATCTGTTTTAATTCCAGCAACACCCTACCTCATCCCTGGGACTCTCCAGTATCATATCTGAACCCAAGGTACCTTTCTGAGACTTCCAAAGTTTTAGATCCCTTGGCAGGTTCAAATAGGGGGTGCCTATTAAAACAGCTAAGTCCAAAATAAAAAAGGCAACCCTACTATCTAAGGGTTCTCAGATGGAGGATGGGACAGGATCCTTACATGGGTGGGAAGGAGAGAAAGAAGCAGAGAGGGTTGAAGATATAGAGATTGCCATGTCGAGGAAAAGAGGAAATAGTATGGGGAAGTTGAGACAGAGGGAAATGGGTGCCCTTTGCAAGTCCTTACAAGATCCCCACTGAGCAACTTGGCCCACCCTGGCAACCAGCACTGCACAAGTGGATCACACTTTTCCTGGATAAAGGGCTCTGGGTAGGGTGTGTACAAAAAACTCTGAATTTGGGGGGGGATTCGGGTGTATTAGATCTGCATTTTTAAAGGTTTTTTAAAATTTCATATCCATAAAAATACAAGCAAACATAAATGTATTGCCAGTTGTATCTGTGATGTGCAGAAATTCCCAAAATTGTCCTTGATGTTTATGGATTTGCTATTAACAAAGAGAGAGGGGATGTGTGTGTGTGTTTTAAGTCCCATCCAGACACGTCCAACTTATGGAGACCCCATGAATTAATGACCTCCAAAATGTCCTGTCATTAACAACCTTGCTCAGGTCTTCCAAACTGAGGCCCGTGGCTTCCTGGATTGAGTCAATCCATCTCATGTTGGGTCTTCCTCTTTTCTTGCTGCCTTCAACTTTTCCTAGCGTTATTGTCTTTTCCAGTGACTCTTGTCTTCTCATAATGTGACCAAAGTACGATTGCCTCAGTTTAGTCATATTAGCTTCTAGGGAGAGTTCAGGCTCGATTTGATCTAGGACCCACTTATTTGTTTTTCTGGCCATCTATGAAATAGAGTGGACGAATTGCCCCTTGGCTTTAGCAAGAGCTTAGCATTCATCACCATAAAGTTATAAAGTTGCCATTCTCCACTTTACTGTGGTGTAAAAATAGAATTATTTCACAGCAGGGGTGGGCCTTGGCATGCGCCCTACCCTGCCCACTGCTGATGCCAGCACTGGTCCATACAGACCTTTCAGTTGTGAAGATCTTTATTTGAGACTGCCTTTGCCCTGGCCACCTGTTCCAAAATTGGGTGGGTGGCTACCTATAAGCTGCAACAGGACAAAATCTTGTTAAACTGCAGTCAGAATGAAGTGTTTGGAAGGCAAACAATAGCATTTACATTAATTCCATATCATGTCTTGTCACCAGCAACTTCAATCATTTGAAATTTATGCTAATATTGCAGTGATTAAGCAAGAGTCATTCACATTCATTATCACCTTCTAAAATCATTTTCCCAGGAGACATTTCAGTAAAACAAATACATCACTATGTCACAATTAACAATCATGTGCTTGTCATAATATTTGTACTTTGCACAACATTTTTTTTTTGTACTGTCTCAGACTAAATAAATCCATTGACGTTGAAATGGGGCAATGTTTGGGTGGATTATTGCTACAGAAAACACAGAGATGGGAGTTAAAAGTAGTTCTAAAGAAATAAGCTGGCCTCAAACCCTGCTCCTAAAACCATCTCGGAAGTCATACCAACCTAAGGACAGCACGTTGTAAGACAAAATGGGTCTCTCTTTGGGCTTCTTCGGAAATCAACCTTGTGTTTTAAAGTGTCACACTGCTAATTTGTGCTGTTTTACTTTTGTGAAATGTACATAGAAAAGCAGTCGTACCACCACTGCAACACACAAGTGAAACTACAGAGGTCCACAAAACCTGCCCATTTACAAAGGAAATAAGTTTTAAATCAGTGCTGGCCAACACTACCCTGTTAGTATTGACCAGGGTTGCCAGCTGCTAGTCAGTGTATACTTATGTGGACATGGGAATATCAAGACCCTAGAACGTATCTTTTTTGATTGTAAGATCTATAGTCATATGAGGGAAACTCTGATTACCCCCATAATTTCCCGCTGTCCCAGCAAAAATAGAAGTGACTTGATTCAACAGGTCGCTCTTTTGCGATCCACTCAGGCCGGCTCAAAGGGGGGAAGGGAGGTCCCGCGGGAGGAGAGCGGCGCTGCTCTCGCACTTTCCCGCAGGCTTCTGCTGCGCCCCCATGGCTTCCCAGCATTCGCACTGGGCCGGCGCTGTGGGGTGATGTTGGGGCGGTGGCTCTCGCTACCCGCCCCTCCCAATGGCTATTTAAAGGTGCACCGCCCAGTCACTGGCCTGTTTGTGGCCGGGCGGCAACAAGTTTCCCACCCACCCTCCCTTTATGTTATGACTTTCAGTTCTATTTCGTCACAGCTTTGGGCGGTTTTTGGCATGGGGACTGATTCAAGCTGGGAAGAGGTGCCTTTCCTTCCTGTTTTTGGGATCCCCATAAGGGGTCTTGGGATGGAGTACATCATTGTTGCCCAGCTTGGGGGCTGGTTTTGGGTGTTCCACTCCCAGGTGGCATTGGCTGCACACAGAGATACCCATCCTGGTGGGGTCATCTAAGCGCTACTCCGTTGCTGTCCCAACATGCGGTTTGGGGGCGGTTGATCGATGTGGTGGACACAGGCAGGATGGTGCTGCTGCACTCATCTTGTTAGTGGCTTCCTAGAGGCACCTGGTTGGCCACTGTGTGAATAGACTGCTGGACTTGATGGGCCTTGGTCTGATCCAGCAGGGCCTTTCTTATGTTCTTATGTTCTTATCCTTTCGATACACCGGATTACAGGGTGGTAATCCGATCTCTGGATCCCCCGCCATGTTCCGCCAAATGCTCCATCTGTTGTAATCAATAAAGCTGCGGCCATTTGTTTTCCCAACGAATAATTGTCTGCGTGTTTATTCGTTCACTTTTCCCCATAGAGCCGTTTGCCCGTGGGATCGCAATAGAACGACTCTTATCTCAGTTATGCTAGCAGATAAGACTCAAAAGATCACTTTCAAAGTTGCCAACTTTGGATGGATAGCCTATAAGACTAGGAAAACTTGGGTAAGCCATATATAGGCTTTTTAGCTATGATTTTATTAGGATAATGTATAATTCTGTGAATGCATTATTTTAAAATGTTTCTTTGCTCAAAAGTTATTTGATATACTGGAAGTTTGAATTATTATATTGATTTTTATTGGTCTGGGGCTGTATTAAATAAAATGCATTTGGTGGAAGCATAGAGGAGTAGGAACATGGTAAGCAAACAGTGTTATGTCACTTCTGGGAAAAACTAGAAGTGATTTCAGTGCGCTCCAGGAATTAGTGGGAAATCTATGGTAAAACCACAGAGTTAGCAGCAATTACTACAACAGAGTGATGTCACTTCTGGGTTTTCCCCAGAAGTGATGTCACAGCATTGCACTGATTACTTTTTTTTAAAATCCCACACTGATTGCAGGAGTAGTGGCAGGCCCCCTGTGGGGGGAGGAGGAGGAGGAGGAAGAGGAGTTGGTTTTTATATGCTGACTTTCTCTACCACTTAAGGAGGACTCAAACCTGCTTACAATCACTTCCCCTTCCCCTCCCTACAACAGACATCCTGTAAGGTAGGTGGGACTGAGAGAGCTCTAACAGAGCTGTAACTTGCCCAGGGTCACCCAGCTAGCTTTGTGTGTAGGAGTGGGGAAACAAACTCAGTTCACCAGATTTCACCCGGGCTGAGCTCAGGGTAGAGGGAAGAATTGGGTTAACAGAGGGACAGGAAGTCCCGGGATTTGTGAGGGCTGGCAGTGAGGTCATCTCTAATGGATGGAAAACTCATGCAAAGCTCCAAGGAACAACCGAGATAGACCAGGGGTGAACATGAGTGAAAGTACTCATGCATAAACGACATAGGTGTGTGATCTGATTACAAAAAAGTGTAACAAAATGTATTTGTTTATTTTAATATCTGTATCCTGCCTTTCCTCATAGTAGCTTACAAATAATAAATAAAAAAATTACATATTTTAAAATACCCCGCACACCAAATAGCACCT
The DNA here is from genome assembly GCF_029931775.1 of Euleptes europaea. NCBI lineage: Eukaryota > Metazoa > Chordata > Lepidosauria > Squamata > Sphaerodactylidae > Euleptes > Euleptes europaea. The sequence goes on from NC_079319.1 coordinate 62,484,689, forward strand.
CCCCATCATGTCCTCAGGGGTAGGGTTGCCAACCTCGAGGTTGGACCTGGAGATCAGTTGGAATTCCAACTGATCTCCAGACTCTAGAGATCAGTTTAATGGGAGAAAACATCTGCTTTGGAGGCCAGACTTTATGGCATTATACCATGCTGAGGTCTCTCCCATCTCCAACAACACCCTCCCCAGGCTCCACCCCCAAAATCTCCAGCTATTTATCATCCAGGAGCAGGCAACCCTAATCAGGGTTCCATAGAGTGGGAGTAGGGTTGCCAACACTGGGTTGGGAAATACCTGCAGATTTTGGGGGCGGAGCCTGAGGAAGGTGGGGTTTGGAGAAGGGAGGGACTTCATTGCCATAGGGTCCAATTGCCAAAGTGACTGTTTTCTCTATTGGCTGGAGATCAGTTGTACTAGCAGGAGATCTCCAGCCACCACCTACAGGTTGGCAACCCTAGGGAGGGACTTCAGTGCCATAGAGTCCAGTTGCCAAAGCAGCCATTTTTTTCCAGGTGAACTGATCTCTATCAGCTGGAGATCAGTTATAATAGCAGGATATCTCCAGCTAGTACCTGGAGGTTGGCAACCCTATGTGGTAGTGACAGTGGCGAAGGCCTGAGCTCTAATTAAGATTGTCAATTCCAGCTTGAGAAATTCCTGGAGATTTTGGTGCAGTTCTTGAGAAAGTTATAGTTTGGAAAGGGGACGGAGCTCAGCAGGGATGTGATGGCATAGAGTTGAACTCTCTCCCCCTCCCCCAAGCAACCATTTCCTACAGGAGAATTGATCTTTGAAATCTGGAAAGTCATTGGAATTCCAAGAGAACTCCAGATCTCACCTGGAAGTTGGTAGCTCTAGCTTTGGTTGCTTTCAGGCAGGCTACCTTAAATGGGGGAAGTACTAGTAGGTGGCAGACTGAGAACCACAGTTCCAATAATAATATTTTATTTCTGTTTTCTCAGGAGAACACCTGCCATGTAGGCCTTCAGAAACACAACCGTTAGGTACACTTGAGCCAGAAGGACCTGAAATATTCTGGTCATGTAATCTCTCATTACCAGAAGAGTAGAACAAGCACAAGGTGCATACTTTCACTAATCATATATATGTAGCACATTTAGCAAAAATGCTTTACATTTTACCATCTTGCCTGAGCTCGGAAATAGCTCTGTGAGGAAGCTATTACTTCTATTTTGCAAAGAGAGAACTGAGGTTGACAGACAAAGACTTCCCTGTGAATTCATGCCTAGGAAAGAATGAGCAGCACAAATACAGCAGCTTTTAGAAGACCCTATTGGGAATATCTGTTTTTCACAAAAATATAGCTGAACAATTTGAATATTCCTATAAGAACAGGTAAAGTGGCTGGTCTGTCGGATTTGTAGTGGATATTACAGCACTTGGGAATATTTATTCCCAATGTACCAATGAAGAGTTTTTATTATTTTCTGAATAAGTACAAGCTTAACTTTCCCTGTTCCATTGTGGAGGATGGATGGGGACACCCTCTTTGGGGGCTCATAAAATTGTACCCCCTGACCCAATCTTTACCAAACTGGGGAGGTTCTTCTAAAGACAGTCACCAGCAGCTATGTCCCAACCTTAAAAATAGCCTCCCCAGAGCCTCAGAAAGATTTCCCATAGGTTATAAAGAAGCCAATTTTTTCAGCCCCCCCCCCCCCGAAAAAAAACCCTCATACTGGTATGGAAATTCAGGAATTTTTGGGAATCATGAAAATGTTCAGCACGAATAGACATGGATCCAAATTTTTCTAATTCTTTGTTTTTTTGCACACCCCTAGTTGGCAATCTATATACTAATAATGGTTGGCCAAATCTGAGGATATTTAAATCAGGATGATTAGAGCTGTGGACAGGCAAAACAGATCTTTCTACAAACCTGAAAAGGGCCTCCGAATTGCAGAAAAAATGTGAAATCTTTTTTAAAAAAAATACATGGGGGGTTAAAAACCCAAAAATGATAACAAGAGCCCCTATAGCTTTAACCAACATATTCCCTCAGTGGCTATTGCTAGGCAACCACAGTATTCCAGCTGGATTTCTGTTAATTAGAAGGCAAGGGAAGAGAGCAGAGTTCTTTCCAGGCCTAGTTTAGCCTTTGAGGGAGGATGCATTGGAGCCAGGCATGAGCTAGGATTGCTAGCTCCAGGTTGGGAAATTCCTGGAGATTTTGTGGTGGAGTCTGAGGAGGGCAGGGTTTGGGGAGGGGACAGGAGAGGCCTCAGCTGAATATAATGTCACAGAGTCCACCTTCCAAAACAGCCATTTTCTCCAGGCGAACAGACCTCTGTCATCTGAAGTTCAGTTGCAATTCCAGGAGATCTCCGGGCCCCACCTGGAGGTTGGTAACCCTAGAAATAGAGAAGGAAGCAGGAAAATGGGGGGCTATGGAAATATTGGGGGAGGGGGAAAATGAGATGCCTCCCGCAAGTCCTTGTGGCTCCCCACTTGTTAACTTCTCATTGGCAAAACTCCTTTTTCCCCTCCAAAAAGACTTCTTTAACTATTTAGAGTACTGTTTGTAGATTTTTTTAGTGTGACATCTTAGTGCTATCCAGAGGTCAAATGAATCTATAACAGAGTTTAGCTTAGAGGATATTACTGATCTCCAGGTTTTTGTTTTTTTAAATCAAGCTATATATGGTGAGTACCCAATTTGCTGGGGATAAAGGGAAGACGACCGGGGAAGGCACTGGCAAACCACCCCGTGAACAAAGTCTGCCTAGTAAACGTTGGGATGTGGCGTCACCCTATGGGTCAGGAATGACCCGGTGCTTGCACAGGGGACCTTTACCTTTTATATATGGTAGTAGCAGAGCTATATAAATTTAAAGAGGGTCTGCCTCATGTGGAGCTGGGGTCAGCGATGTATCCTAAAGAGAAAAAAGGGCACAGAGTCAGAATGTGCCAAAAAATCCCGGCTTCTTCCCTCACCCAGCCCATTTGGCTCCCACTACAAATTTTTCCTCAGCCACACTTCAGTACTGCCAGAGATGATAAAACAGCTATGATGTGGAGAATAGAATGAAAAGAAATAGGGAGGTATGGAGAATTCATGTGCAACTTTGAATAAATTACATTCATTCCTTTTAGATGGTATAGTGCCTATAGTGCCTATAGCCTGGTGCCTTGAGACATTGGGATGATTCTCTATCCCTCCTGACCTCCACTCCACTTATTAATTATAATTTCTCCACAGGGGCTTCTGTGCATACACTCCACCATGTTCTGTCCAAGGTCTGCTTCGGTGGAAGAAGGCTTCCACTTAGGAATTGTAGGATTCAACCCATTATTTCAGTTCTTTGTAAACTAACTTGAAGGCTTTTGAAAGTCATTGTGGCAAAACATAATTTTTCAGATAAATAACTACAACACTTTTTCCTGAATGATCAGGGTGTTCTAGTTCAGGAGCCAAACTAGACTGCACAAAACATTGTCAACATTGTCATATCTGTATATATACAGATATTGGGACTTGTCAAGCATTATATTATGAATTCAAATATTACATTCAAACTAACCCTTCATGAATACTAATATTGTATTGTGCAGGAAGAAAATAATCATTTCTTTTTAGTACATCTTATACAATGTCTTCACTTTTTACTTCAATTTTTTTTTAAGTAATTCCATAAAAAGCTCATCGGACTTTATCTAAAAGCATTTCTTTTACATACAAGCAAGAGTACTCGTATCTAATCTCACATTTAAAGGCTTTTTTGGTAGTAGCAAGTTTGCCAGGGCAAGTTTGCACCAGCAAAAGGGGGAGTTCCCAGAGCAAAAGGGCTCAGGGAGCTGACTAAAGTCAGCCCCGCCCCAGGGCAAAGTGATTGAGAGAGCCGTAGAGAACCAACTCCAAGTCTTCTTGGATAACTCCTCTGCTCTACACCCTTTTCAGTCTGGTTTCAGGACGGGCTATGGGACGGAGAGAGCTTTTCTAGCTTTAGCTGATAGTCTTCATAGGAGTGTAGACAAAGGCCAAGCCTCTTTGTTGCTCTTAGTGGATTTATCTGCAGCCTTTGATACAGCAGATCATGCCATATTGTTGAGGCATCTGAAGACTGAAGTCAATAATATCTTGGGATGTGCTACCAGTGAGGCTGCGCTGGCGCCCGTGGGCTGCGCTGCCGTGCAGCTTCCCAGGGCCGGTGTATTTTTCTCAAGTGCCACTAACACTGGCACAGGGGTCACACCGGCTCCTAACCCCTTTGCCCCCCTTGTGGATTGCTCTGTTAGTGTTCCGTACTAAAGTAAATAATGAAGTTGCTCGAAGATGAACATAAATTAAGAATAATTAAATATTCATTTGAAAGCCCCGTCAGAAACCTGCAAAAAGAGTAATGACTGTACTGACATTAAAAATAAATGAATTATAGAAGACCTGACAAACCTCATTTTCCACAGGCTTGTTTTAGATGTAATGATGATCTAAAGCATATAAACGAACTTCTAATGAAGGGAAAAGAGCATTTTTAACTTGTTCCCAAAACAGAAGGAAGGCTGCTCCCTCCCCACTGCAGCCCACAGAAAGAAGCCAGAAAACACAGGCATTTGCTCTGTGCCAATGTAAAGGGGAAGGGGCTTAGGAGCAACCGATATATGACACGGTTGTACCTCCCTTCTACTTTCCTGGATTGATAGACCCTAGCCAAAGGTGAAGGGGGAGCTGCAGTGAAGAGTGGTGGTGGGAAGTGGTGTGCGTATTTCACACCTAGCAATGGCTGTACTAGTCATTCCCTCTTGTTGCCCACTGGCACCTTGGGCACCAGGGGAAGGAAATGCGATGGAAACAAATTTGGGCTGGCATCATGCCTGCACACTCGCTTTATTTCCAGTAAAAACTGGAAGTGACATAGGAGGTGCTCTAGCATTTTGCGGGGGGGGGGGGAACTCTATGGTCATACCATAGAGTTTTTGCAAAATGCTAGAGCATCCCCACTATCACTTTCAGTTTTTACCAGTTTTTACAATTTATATTGTAGAGTCACGTATATGGTCGAATCATAAAAGTTGTGGGGGATATTTCTGTTACATTTCGTGATTTGCCTTTTTCTTTCTGTTTCTGCTTCTGTTTCATTTATTTTATGTAAGTGGGGTACCTGGGGAAGATGGCATATGAGTATCTGTTTGCATGTTCATATTATTACATTACAACAATATTGCAATATAATATTGACTTCATTTTTGCAAAATAATAAATTAAAAATAAAACGACATATCAATTTAGCTATGTTTTGTTATATTAAGTAAGCAATAATGACATAAATAGTCAAGAATGTATATTAAAGTATGGTTTGGGGCTGTAATAAATTGGTGAACAGCATTATGAGAAAACAATTACCTACCTATATTAAAATATGTGCTGAATTATTGGTGTACCCCTTTCCCCTTTAATTTAAATATAAATAGAAAGGTGCTGCTAAGAAGCATCAGAGTGTTAAGAATAATTTATAACCAAGTTACACAAGAGCACTTTAATTAATCTGATCAAAATTGGACTTCAGAATGTGCAATGTTAGCCTTATACTAATGTTGGTGAGAATTAATCTCCATCAAATGTGTGTCTTCTTGTTAAAGGTTACCCTCTAATTGCCAAGTTAGTAGTTCAGTTGGTTTAATAGCTGCTTTGGAGCTATTCCCCACACCTCACAAAAAAAGAACAAAAGAAAGAACCACTTCAAAAGTGCCATCTTAAGCCAAGTTATACCCTTCAACAGAAAGGTATAACTCTGCTTAGGATGCCGTTTCCAAAATCAAGTCAATGCTCTTACTAATTTATATTGTAAAGTCATGTATATGGTTGAATCATAAAAATTGCTGGGGATATTTCTGTTACAAGTTGTGATTTGTCTTTAGAGTCCACCACTCATGTGGAGGAGCAGGGGATCAAACTTGGTTCTCCAGATTAGAGTCCACCACTCTTAACCATTACATCACACTGGCTTGTAATGGCAAGTACTACAGCTATACTCCAGTATGATACTAGACTATAGTTAATTTATTACGTGACTAGAGTTAAAAGTCACAAGTGATGTTGATGAAAATATGACTCAGCTGTTCCTCATACTAAATGCTGAAATTGGAGATGGGATAGAATGAAACCTGCCAGAAAATCCAGCCGGCAATGCGTCTGGACACAATTTGGAAACATTTAACCTCGCCAATATAAAACAGTTTTTAAAAACTGCAAAGCACCACCCATGTTTCTTTCCCCCAAGAGGATGGCAGCAATTTACTAGGAACATGCTTATCAATATACATTATATGGCCAGCTTTCCCAGAAATTTATCTGAAAAGCCAAATAGGAGCTTGCTGAATCTGCAGAAAATATGCCCTTCACACTCGTACAGGCTTATCAAATCGCAGCACCACAGAAGTTAAACAGAATACCCACAAATCTTCACCAGAAGATAACAGCAAAGACCCAACAAGAACTGCAGCTGACAGTAAGGGACAGTGCGAGTGAGTGTTACAGTAGAGTTTCTTTGATTGGCTATAAAAAATATCATACAGTAGCTTGTCTGTAGAACAATAGACTGAAATCTGTCTCCTGAAATCTATAGGAGGAGGTGAATTGCTCAGTGCCTCTCTGGGACCATTTTGCTCAGCACTTTGCAGATAAAAAATCTCTCGCATCTGTAGGGTTGCCAGGTCCCTATTCGCAACCAGCGAGAGGTTTTTGGGGCGGAGCCTGAGGAGGGTGGGGTTTGGGGAGGGGAAGAACTTCAGTGCCATAGACCCCAATTGCCAAAGCGGCCATTTTCTCCAGGTGATCTGATCTCTATCAGCTGGAGATCAGTTGTAATATCAGGAGATCTCCAGCTAGTACTTGGAGGTTGGCAACCCTACACATGAATGAAGAATTGTGCTCAATGTCTGACAATTCCATGATACTTGTAGAGGAAAAACTGGCAATAAAATCATACAAAATCTACCCATAGTGGCAAAAAAAAATTTTTTTGAAGGGAACTCTAAAGCAGAAATAAATATCTATCAAGAAGGTTTTTGACCATGAAAAAGTATCTTGTTAATTAAAATATTCATCTCTGATTTCTAGCCAGAATGTCTCAAATGGAATTTTCTTCACCTTTAGGATAACTGTCACTCTTTAATGTAGAAACGGCTTAGTTTTCACACTAATGTAAGTCTAGCAGTGAAAAAATTCACCCCCCTCTATAAAACAGCTTATTAAGTATGTAAAGACCTTCATGCACTGTAATAATTTTTAAACTGGATTCTACATTACAAGTTTGATTTAAAGGTTCAGTGAAAGTTGCCACTGAAGATGAAATGTGTTAACAGCCTAGCCTGTGAGGTCTGACTCATATGCAGTATTTCTTAATGTACTGTACTTAAATTAGAGCAGTAAATGAATAAATATTTTACAGCATCAGCCATTATTTCACCGGAATATTTTAACTAGGGTCCCCACCACATACCCATAATAATCTGTATGATAAATATTCTCTTTTAAAAAGGGGGGACAAGAATTCAACAGATTAAAATAATGTATTTATGGAATTATACTAGCTTTCAAAATGTTTGCATTTTTCATACTTAAGCAGTGATCCGCAATCCAGCGAAGCCAAGTTTAATCTGATATATTTAAAATCGATAGTACCATCCACCTGATCCTCCAAGACTGTTTTAAATGCATCTGTGGTCATATTTTAAGTGCTGGATTAAGACTTGGACCTACTAAAATATACTTCCAAAAGCATTCTGAGTAACTTCCAGTAACTGACTAATTTCCAGCAACGCCCACCTTCATCACCTCAGTTTCTTTTCTTGCTTGTGATGCTGTCACACAGAGTTATGCTGGTGATAGGTTTTCGTTAGCACAAGATCATGTTTTCACTAGTGTAATTTTCCCCACCCTGACTTGGATATCTCATCAGATCTCAGGGTCAACTCTGGCAGGTATTTGGATGGGAGACCTCCAAGGAATACCAGGATTGTGACTAGGGTTGCCAGGTGCCTGTTGGTAGAGGGCAACCCCCCCAGCAATGTACCCCTCTGCCCGCCGACCACCTGAGGTCGGTATGTACGTGCGCGTGTCACTTCCGGTTTAGAACTGGAATTTCCGCCTTGCGAGGGGCCTCATTCCTCTGGTTTGGGGGGGGGGGCAGAGTCTGGCTTAAGGTCTGGCTTGGGGCAGAATCTGGCCCCCAGTTCATGGTCTCAGTAGTGGGCCTCTAATGCAGATGTCATTTTGCATCTGAACTATCAAGACCATCTATAGGTCCTCACCAGAATGAGCATTAATGTCTACAGTCTAAAATAACCAAGCTATAGTTTGATGGTGCGGGGTTTACAAATGTACCTCAATGAAATTAGACTATATTTGACTATTTCACAATACACAACACCACTGTATTTCTTGCAAACACTTTTGCCCAGAAGTCTTATTGTCTTTTAATGTATGCCGGTATCCAGATTCACATTTAGCAACCAATGGCAATTTAAAAAAATGCAACAGTACTGATAAAACAGAAATTTCGCTCACAGTGCCTTCCTGAAGGGGGGGGGCAAATGGTCATAGGAGGCGGTGTGACCCCTATGCCGCCATCCGTGCCACTTGTGCTGTGCAAACTGGCATGGATGCTGGCATTGGGGCACTTATGCCGGCCCCCCTGGACCGCAGTGGCAGCACGGGCCTTGAACACCAGTGGGGCCTCCCACTGACATTCTTCCAGCGCAGGTCCCCGCACCAGTGTCCAAGGAGGCATTCCTTGGGTGTTCCATGGAGCAGAGCTGCTGTTAGGCAACTTCCTCACCCCTTTCAGCCCAGAAACGCCCCCTTAAGCAAAGGCGTTGCCGCACCACCTTTTTGTTGACACAGCACTGCTTTATGCTGTGGGGCCTTTCCCCCCTTTTTCTAAATTTTGTTAAAAATAAAACCCCTTTTTTATCCCCACAACCGTTGCAAAACCTCTTTGGAATCACTGCGGCAGCGCCATGGCCATGCCGTCCCCAGCCGCTGCAGCTTTGAGAAATGTGCTGTAAGTCTCTTATGCCATGTGAAGAATTCCAGCCATTCCTATGCATTTCAAACCATAGAATCATAAGGTTGGGACTGACTTTACAGGCTATCTAATCCAACCCTTTGCCAGTGAAGGAAATCTAAAACTAGAGCATCGTTGAAATGTGCGGCTGTGTAGCCTGCACTTGGAAACCTACAGTGAAGGAAAGCCCACCAAACCCTAGGCAACTGTGTCCACTGTTCACCAGTTTATGCTGTTTGTCAGTTTTTCCTAATGTTCAATAGAAAACTACCCGCCTGTAACCTAAACCTTCTAAAAGAGCAAGCGTGGTATAAGGGTTAAGAGTGGTGTTTTGGAGCAGTGGATTCTGATCTGGAGAACCGGGTTTGATTCCCCACTCCTCCATATGAGCAGTGCAGGCTAATCTGGTGAACTGGATTTCTTTCCCACTCCTACACACGAAGCCAGCTGGGTGATCTTGGGCAAGTCACAGCTCTCTTTGATCTCTCTCAGCCCTGCCTACCTCATAGAGTGTCTGTTGTGGGGAGGAGAAGGGAAGGTGATTGTAAGCCAGTTTAAGTCTCCCTTAAGTGGTAGAGAAAGTCGGCATATAAAAACCAATTTTTCTTCTTCTTCTAAAACAGAAGAAAACATTTTTGCCATATTTTCTAGAGATGACAAAACAACTCGAAACATTGCAACCGATTTTTAGGCCCGTATCTGCTCTTAGCTCCAAAGTGTAGCTATTGTGTCATGGTTTGTTCAAGAAGATATGGCTGCAGGTAGTTGTGAATACGATTCACCAGGCTACCAGTGTCCTAGAGCCACTCACTTTTGAATTTTTGCAAGAAAAGTGCATCTGGATTAGAAAATGCATCACTCTTCCTCCGCATATGGAACATATTTAATAGGTATTTATTTTTCAGTGTCATATCTTTATATATGCTAATTTTATTTGTAATAGTGAAAGTAGATTAAAGAAATATTGCAACCAACTTTTTAAATTCAGGCAAACATGACGTTCATGTTCATATGTAGGATCCTAGATTTTATAATTGGTTCTGCCAATAGCATAGCAGAGTCTTCCTAATGTGCATGGTAATACTAAACATATATCACACCCTCTGTTACATGTTGATGCCTTTTATATAGTTATTCAGTGTGATTTTATCCATGTTTAGTTAGAAGTGAGTGTCATTGCATTCAACAGAATGTATATAGAATATCAGAATTTTTGGAAAAGGAATTAATCACATCCACTACTACCCTAATTTGCAAAACCAGGGAAAACCAAAGATGAGGATGGCCAGCATTATTGATAATCTAAATCCTCTCCCCCCTCTCCCAAGCTCTCCTTGTAATTAGATTGGTTTTCCTGAATTCTCCTAAAGAGTTTGTAATATTTCCAAGAATTTTTTAAAGGTAACATCAAATCTGAGAGCCAGCATGGTGTAGTGGTTAAAGTGTCGGACTAGGATCTCAGAAACCCAGGTTCGAACCCCCACTCTGCCACAGAAATTTGCTGGGTGATTTTTGGCCATTCACACACTCTCACCCTTGACCCTGGCAAGTATCTGGATGGGAGACCTCCAAGGAATACCAGGGGGATGATCCGGAGGCAGGCAATGGCAAACCACCTCTGAACGTCTCTTGCCTTGAAAACCCTACGGGGTCACCATAAATTAGCTGTGACATAATAGAACCAAAAAAAAGAGAGAGAGAGAGATCAAAACTGGGGGACCTCATGCCCAGAGTTTCTAGACAGGAAGGGAAGACAAGGAGAAGGAGCCAGTAGGAAGGACTGCCTTTGACTCTTTTTTTCAAGTGTAAACTTTGGAAAGGGGAAAAAACTGGCAACAAGGAAGGTTGTCAAGCAGTAGAGAATTCTGGCACTGGGGCAAATCACTAAGGGTTTATCCTGAAATCTGGGATGGTCAGGTATGATTGCAATGGCTCATTGTTTTCCAGACTTGGAAATTTGTTTCCAACCCCTCATCTCTTTCCAAATTTTGGCACCATGACTATTTGGCAGTAAGTTGCCTTTCATACATGGTCTTTTGTCTTCACTGAGAGGTCTATGGAGGCAGAAACTGGATGATTCATCTAATACTTTATGTGACAGAAATCTATCTTAATTAATTTGAGATATCGTGCACTGGAAAATTATCTGACTCATCCAAGCAGCAATTAAATACAATAATTGCTTTATTAAATGAATTGATCGTTTAATTTTAAAAAGAATATTAGTTGAAGGAGCTCTTTCAGTTTTACTTAATTTTCCCAGTAACAAATTCCATCTGTTATCTTCATGCAGCATATGGGATACAACAGAATATTTTTGCCATCTAGTCCTAAATAGCTGAAATACTCTGTTTCTTCCTACTATAGACTTTCACTGAGAGACATGATTTGGAGAACATGAGCAGAACAGTAGTCTCCCAATGGCTATTAATGATGATACTGGTGGTATGCATAAGATACTCACCTAGGAAATAAACACCTAATTGGTCCACTCATATACGGTTTTCTTCATTCTATAGTTACTGGAGGTATGGGGAAATGGCAACATTATCCCTATAAGACATAAAAAAACATTGGACCATGTTAGCAGCTCATGGTCTAGGCCAGGGGTCGGCAAACTCATTAGTCAAAAGAGCCAAATATCAACAGTACAACGATTGAGATTTCTTTTGAGAGCCAAATTTCTTAAACTTAAACTATATAGGTAAGTACACTGTTTATTAACTTAATAAACTTTAATTAAAGTTTTGTCTTAATTAAACTATAGGTACACTGAATAAAACTTGATATCATACTTAATAGTGATCTTATTTATTGATAAAAATTAAATTGTAAGTCCCTGCCATTTCCCCCTCCCCGTCTAGTCCTCGTCTGGAGGCCTGGTCTACCGCCATAAAAGCCTATTGGTAGACCTGCCCTCCGGCTGAGTCCCATTGGGAGGCCAGCTCTACCCATTGGCTTTCTTGGCAGTAGACCTGGCCTCCAGAGGCCCAAAGAAGCCAATGGGTAGACCTGGCCTCTGAAGGGGGACTTTTCCCCCTCCTCGGAGTCCAGGTCTACCGCCAAGAAAGCCAGTGGGTAGACATGGCCTCCCAATGGGTCTCAGCCGGAGGCCAGGTCTACCAAAGGAAGCCCGCCCCGCCCAACGGCTGATAGGTGGGGGGGGCAGGAACCGCCGAGCCGCCCGCCCAGCAATCGCGTGGCTAGAGGGGAGGGGAGGCTTTAGCCTCCCAGCCATTGAGGGCAAGGGAAAGGGGGACCCGGCCATTCTCCACAGCGGAGGGGGGGGAGAGACAGCACGCCCGCTCGCCCGCTCTCTCAGGCGCGCCGGCTCCGCAGCCCAGCTGCCAGCGCGAGCGGGTGCAAGAGCAGGGGCTCCAAACCAAGTTCGGAGAGCCGCACTCAATGGGCCAAAGAGCCGCATGCGGCTCTGGAGCCGCAGTTTTGAGACCCCTGGTCTAGGCTCATAGTCTAGAGCAGTGGGGTCGAACTTAATTGTTATGAGGGCTGGATATGACATAAATGTCGCTTGGTCAGGCTGGGTTATGCTTCACCAGCCCAAATCAAGAATGGGAAGGTGGCTGCCTTGGCTGGCTTGCAGGCCGGATAAGAGCTCTCAAGGGGCCGGAGCCGGCCTGTGGGCCTTATGTTTGACATCCCTAGCCCAGAGTATTGAGTAAGTACCATAATGGGACAGACCACATTAATTCCAGGATTTATAAAATATAGATGGCTGTGCTGGAATTTTTCAAAGACAGTATATGTGTATAAAGTGCTATCAAGTCTCAGCCAACTTATGGTGACCCCAGCAAGGGAGTTTCAAGGTAAGTGAGAAGCAGAGGTGGTTTGCCATTGTCTTCTTTGGAACTCCATTCCAAGTTCTGATCTTGTTTGGCTACACCATGCCGCCTTCCCTCCACAAAGATAGTACACTGCCTGAATATCTGTGCAAATTCATAAGAACATTTTTGGAACAACCAGGGCTAGCTGCTATAGAACTAGGATATTTGACTCAGAATTACTAGGCTGTTCACTCTGCTTGTTCAGTTTATGAAAATGTTGGTGGTAACTATTTGTGTAGCAGTAACCAGTGTCTAGAGTAGGAATGGGCTCAGCCAAGAGCCTTAACAAATCTATACTTAACTATTGAACAACAACAAAAAAACTAATAAAACCCCCCACTGACAAACCTGTGTTGATATGGTGGTTGAACAGACAAATGTAGGTATTTCTGCAGTGTTTAAAAGTCATCATCCAGCACTGGAAGATCAACAAAGAGAATAGACTTAAATCCATTCCTCACATGCCAGATACTTTTCTACACATGGTCTTTTCCACCTTGCTATTGGAATAATCCATCCTGGCAAGGTATCTGGAACGCCTTCTTCCTCTAATACTGTGTTTGATTGTCATATAGAAAAATCCTCACATCTGTTAGATCTTTTCAGGAATCTGACTGCCCTTATCATCTCGGCCTTGCAACATTTAACTGAAAAGTAAAATTTAAGTTAACTGATGAATGGCAAATTCTTCCAATGAACCACAAGATTTTGACTTGTGTTAAATGCTTGGGATCGCCTTGGGAAACAAAATAAGTCTCTGTTTGCCACCTGAAAGTCCACAAAGTTATTGAAGAATGTTTGCTGTGACATGCAAAAGCTGTCCCCCCGCCCCGCCCCCCACCAGTGATATCCTAAAGATAAAGCCATTTGCTTGAAAATAAGGTTTTACAGGCACAATGGAGATTGTTGCTCTGTAAAGTAAATTGTTCCTTGCAGCATTCACCAAAGACAGAATAAAGAAATGTAAATGGGAAAGAACTGAATTATTAAAGTTTCCCAAAGTCTTATTTTTTTAAGTATATGTATAAAGCCGAAACAGTGACGAACCAGTGCCAGGAAGACTAAATGAAATGTAATGTTTTGGACTCTGCGGCTTGATTTATTTGGAGATTAATGCACTTCTTGGGACTAGAGCCCTGAACTTAACAACGCACTGGAGGCATATGTTAATGATCTAGTGAAACATCTCCTGTTGTGTCTCAGTGCTGTGTTTTCAAAGATAATGGAGTGGCACATTCTTTTCTGAAATCTCTAAGATTATTAAGGACGTGTTGACCTTGAAAGCGGTCCCTAATTGAAACCAGCCTACTTGCATTTATTTATTTTTTTAAACTGAACAGTAATACTATCTCTCTAATCTTATAATTATGTCTAATGAAACAGAAGGTCTTACAACAGGTTTGTACGATGAGGCTTTCCTTTTTTTTAATGAACACTAAAAAGGAAATGTTAAAACTGGACTTTATTTTAATACTCTTACGATTTCCTTTTTGTTACATTTGAAAATTCAGTCTATTTTTTTTAATTTGGCTGCTGCCATTACAAAAGCTTAACAGTTTGTTTATATTTATAAAATTAACAGCACTCAACTTTTGCATGCTATATTGGCCAATTTTGATGCATGTGTGAAGATTTTAAAATGTATTCATACTCAGTGACCATATTTTTCAATATGTGCACATTCACCTGTTGCTTTATTAGTGAGCATGGCCAGATTTTTAAAACAGCATATATGTTAATGAGAGCTGGGTATCTTTTGCTTACCAATCCTTTAGTCTACATTTTATTGGCATCAATCTCTAGCTTTCAGGCCTGTGACCAGCTAACCTTTGGACAGATTTAGTCCAAGATTCTGTTTGCACAACAGGAGCTGAATTAGTAGGAGAACAGGTTAAGAGAGGTGTTGTGTTCTTAATGACAGGTATCAAAATAAGGAGGCAGCATGGTTTCAAACAAGAGCACAGTTTAATAAGTCAAGGTCTTTCTCTTTCTGGAGCTATAGTGAATACAACTTCCTTTCTCCATGTTCCTGCCCACACCAAGTCCTGGAGTGGGCTAGGGCATTCTAAAACACCGGCCTGGGTTGAACGTATAGAGTTGCAAAAACACCAGATCCCTCCTTTTTCACAGACATCAAACTGTGCCCATAAGCACAGCAACTTAAAACAACCCAACATCAGGGGTGCCAACCTCCAGCTACTAGCTGGAGATCTCCTGCTACTACAACTGATCGCTTTTACGAGGAACTTCGATCGCACTATATTTCCCCCCTTTTAATATACAAATCCAATGCCTCTGTGACTGACATAATGCCTTTTTTACTAAGTGATAGGGACCCCAAGGCTACATTGTCAGTGGCAAGATTTGTTTCAGTCCTTATATCCCTCCAACACTAGATATATGCTGCTCAAGATCAATTGATCAAGGAGCTTCTAAGGGATAAAATGAAAGGAAAAACTACAATTGATCTCCAGCTGATAGAGATCACATTGCCTGGAGAAAATGCCCGCTTTGGCAATTGTACTCTAAGGCATTGGAGTCCCTCCCCTCCCCAAACCCCGCCCTCCTCAGGCTCCACCACAAAAACCTCCTGCTGGTGATGAATAGTGACCTGGCAACTCTACTCAACATCTATAACAACCCTAGTAACTATGTGTATGTGTACACACATATACATACAAGTGGGGAACCTTAAGGACTTATGGGAGGCATCTTCTTTCCTTCCTGCCTCCTGTTTCCTCTTTCCTTTTCCTGAAAGCCCCCATAGCATCTCCCCTTTTCCTTCCTTCTCTCTTTATAGGGTTGCCAATCTCCAGGTGGGGCCTGGAGATCTCCTGTTATCACAACAGGTCTCCCAACTCCAGAGATCAGTTCCTCCTTAGGGATGCCGGCTCCAGGTTGGGAAATTCATGGAGATTTGGAGGTGGAACATTGGAGGGCGAGGTTTGGGGAGGGAAGCTACCTCAGCAGGGGATAATGCCATAGAGTCCACCCTCCAAAGGAGCCATTTTCTGCAGGTAGGGTTGCCAGGTCTCCCTGGTCATCGGCAGGGGATAGGGAGTAAGGTTGCCAGATCTAGGTTGGGAAACTTCAGGAGATTTGGGGATGGAGCCCAGGGAGAACAGGGACCTCAGTGGGTCACAATGCCATAGAGTCTACCCTCCAAAGTATCTCTGTCATCTGGAGAGCAGTTCTACTTTCGGATGATATCCAGCCCCCACCTGGAGGTTGGTAGGAAATAGATGCTTTGGAGGGTGGAGTCTATGGCATTATACCCTTCTAAGGTCCCTCTGCTTCTCAAACCCCACGCTTCCAAGGCTCCAATCACCAAATCTCCATTAATTTCCTAACCTGGAGTTGGCAACCATATCTCTTTCCCACCCTATCAGCCCCTTTGTCTTAAGGTTAGCAACAGCCACTGAGGGGATCCATTTGTTAAACCTGCAAATTATTATTCCTAATGTCATCAATTTCTGGAAAGGCCCTGGAAACTCAGAATGATATGTGTGAAGATTGAATGTTCAGACATTTTAACCTTCATTTTTCCACAATAGCAACATCCTCATCGAATTTCTCAATAAGATGGAAAGGAAAAGGTAGCAAAGACAGAATAATGTGAAAAAGTATGTCTTCAACAATTACTCGTGTCAACATCTAGCTTTTCAAAGTACTGCTATGGTTGCCAACCTCCAGGTACTAGCTGGTGATCTCCTGCTATTACAACTGATCTCCAGCTGATAGAGATCAGTTCACCTGGAGAAAATGGCCGCTTTGGCAATTGGATATGGCATTGAAGTCCCTCCTCTCCCCAAACCCCGCCCTCCTCAGGCTCTGCCCTAAAAACCTCCCACCGGTGGCAAAGAGGGACCTGGCAACCCAAAGTACTGCCTTTGATTAAAGATTTACTTTACAAATGGATACCTCTGGAATAGGTTTAAGGACAGGGTTGCGGCAGGAATTTGATGGACAAAAACACCCCAAACTGTACTTGTCAGGAAAATTATATTCAAGAGATACAAGGTATGCAGTGATTGAAAGAAAACATTTAGCAATTAAGCAGGCTGTTGAAAGCCTAGCATACTGTCTGTACGGGTGTCAGTTCAATCTCCAAACAAATCATAAAACTTTAAAACTGATTCAGCAAACGAAAGATTCCAATTCTCTAATAACTTAGTGGTATCTCTTGCTGCAGCCCTGTGATTTTTCTATAATCCACAGACCAAGCTAAATTAATATTTTCTGGCTGACATTCTTCTTCAGACAGTTCCAGAAAGCATGCCTGACGATATTTCCATGAGGAATTAATGTCTCAATACAGAATTCTGAAAATGTATTGAAAATTATACTGTTTGGAACCTGTATGTGTCAAAAAAAAAATTATGTTGTCAAACATTAATTTTTTTAAGGGGAGTATGATTGATACCTTGGATACTGGTACACTCTGAAATGATAGCTTGGGCCATGGAGAGGAGCAGAACTAGCCTATTCTTGTTATGTATGTACATAGTTAAGCGATATGCAGGGGGAAACTTAGGAGCGTGAGTCTCGGACGAAGGATCCTAATCCCTGCACGCGCCATTGGCCCAAACTGGCACGCGCCATTGGCCGTAAGCCGGCACGCACCATTGGCGACCCGGGGTTGTTCCCCCCCTATCACGGATCAGGGGAGAGTGGCCGCGGGCGGCCAGGGGGGCATATAAGCAGGGCCGTTTGCACTGTGTTCTTCAGTTCTGTTCTTCACTACAATGAAGCATTGTTGTTGGAACTCCATCTCGACCTCGTGTGTCCTCCCCACGCAGACCTAACATTCTTACTCACTAGCAAAGCTGTTAAAAGTTTTGCTGTTTCATGCAAATCAGGAAACAGAACTGGCTCAGCTTCCTCCACAAAGGAGTCTATGCCCAGTAAAAGGAGGAGGAAGAGGAAGAAGAAGAGGAAGAAGAAGAGTTGTTTTTCATATGCTGACTTTCTCTCCCATTTAAGGAAGAATCAAACTGGCTTACAATCTCCTTCCCTTCCCCTCCCCATTTAGCACAGCTCTGTACAGTGGAGAAATGAAGCATCTGAATGCATACATACAAAACTACTTGCACTTATAAAACTAGAATGTCAGGGAGAATGATTTTGCCTGTCTTTGATATGTTCCTTCTGAAAGTACAAGCCATTTTCTTTCAATGAGAGGACATTCAAATATTCAGTTACCTGCATTCTGAAATGGTGACGTCCATCAACAGATGGATCACAAATGTGTGTCATGATCACATATTATGCCTCATTGCAGTGCAGAAAAGCGAGCAGGGAAATTATTATAGGAAAAAGAAAATACTATTTCCTTCAGGTTATGTCCCAAGAGTAAGCATTGGAATCCAAGTATTTGGATTACAAGTAGCTGCCTTTCCTCCTCTGTGTTGAGCAGTCAGAATCAGTTTTTGCTGAAGAATTGCAAACATCTGCATTATGCCTATTAGAAGTGCTGAGTCAGGATTTCTGATCCTTAAATCACGATTCCCTGAAAAAGACTTGATCACATGTGCATATTCTTCAATCCATTAGAATGATGTAGTCATGTGAACTGTTGTGCTAAGTTTCACATCCTACTTGTATGCTCATTCATACTGTGAACTTATTCTTGCAGTACTGTCCCCTCTTCTTCTGGTGGGCCACCAGTCAGTTCCTTCCTCAATAAATTGAATGGGCTAGCACTCGGAGATGTGCTAGCAGTATACCTCTTGTTCAAAAGGGCTTCATTTGATCCCAAGCAACACCTAAAAGTGTGAAATGTTTTTAAAAGCAAATGTATGGGATTGTACCTCAAAAAGCAGAGAAACAAGCAAAGGTGAAGAAAAAAAATCATTAAAATTATAATATTTAGAAGTCCAGTTGATGTTTTATAACGGTTTGAGGGTACCAGAATCTGGAGACTTTCCAGTTCAGGTTTTACTTAAGGTAAGCTGGCTAGGAAAACAGCTTATGTTCCTTTCTTCCTTTGTTGTGAATAAAGTTGTATATTGTTAACTTAAGAAGATCCTCTGAATATTCTTGAGTGATTACAGCATTTTTTTAAAAAAGAAATCTAACCTTTTTATATTTCTCTACTTTTGGGGTTGGTTGGTCACAGGTTTTAGTTTCTCTTCTATGCTATTTGTAGGGTTGCCAGGTTCCTCTTCGCTACCAGTGGGAGGTTTTGGGGTTGGAGCCTGAGGAGGGCGGGGTTTGAAGAAGGGATGGACCTCAATGCTATAGAGTCCAATTGCCAAAGCGGCCATTTTCTCCAGGTGAACTGATCTCTATTGGCTGGAGATCAGTTGTAATAGCAGGAGACCTCCAGCTAGTACCTGGAGGTTGGCAACCCTAGCTATTTGGAATGGCACTGCATTCATTGCTAAGGAATGAAAGTTCTAATACAGGTAAGCTATATATATATATATATATATAATGCCTGAATCCTTTTCCTGGACGTCACCACTGTCTTTCTTCTCTCACTGAAGTGACCACTGACCTTATTAAAAAATAACAAGGAATAGAATGTGGACATTGGTAATGAACAACAATAGGCTATAAAAATGTTAACGCTGGGGGTGACAGGCAAGGAGCAATCTATCTAGCAGACATAAACAATCAGTTCAGAAATATAAATGGACTATAATATAATTCTAAAAATGTATTTAGTGCACAAACGATATTGAGTGGAACGTGCTACTCAAATGTAATTATGTTTGGAAAACAGGAAAAGACTTGGAGGGATGAATCCACTTCAAATAAACAGATCATGTTGTAAAATAAATGTCTAATATATCACTGGGCAATGATAAATTTCTCACTAATTTTTGTACAATAAAAAAACAGAACAGCTTTCTGTTGTTTACAATTATAAATGTTCTGCTCTAGCAATTCCTATTTTTTGACTACGTAGGTGTATGGAAATAGTTACTAACTTCACCAGCATTTAATTTCTGACTTACTATCTTAAGTCAGTACAAACTGTCATCCCTCATTGTCTCTTACCTGCAAATCAATGATGGATTTTTGCTGTTCTCTTGAAAAGAATTAGTGTTTAGCTGCAAATTTTTAAATAGTTTCAAAAATTGAGTACAAATTCACAGTTCTCCCAGTTATTTCAGACTTTTGAGTATAATTCCTAGGGCCACATAGTGCATAACGGCATGCATAACTGGAACCTCTATTTGGGCTAGTAGTCAGAAATTTTATAGTAAGGTGACATTAGGGTTGCCAAGTGCCTGGTGGTGGCGGGCAAAATCCCACCAATCCACCGGGCTGCCCGCCAACCAGCTGAGGGTCGGTGGGCAATGCCTGTATGCGTGCCCGCTCGCTGCATCCACATCACTTCCGGGTTTACCCGGAAGCAACGCAGACGCTCTAGCTACCACCGCTGAGGTTTGGCGGAGATTGCTAGAGTGTCTGCGTCACTTTTGAGTAAACCCGGAAGTGATGTAGGCGAGGTGTGCAGGAGGAATGCACACTGGGTTACCACTGCCTAGAGAGCCAGTGTGGAGTAATGGTTAAGAGTGGTGGACTCTAATCTGGAGAACTGGGTTGGTTTTCCCCACTTGGGCCTCAATAAAAGGGAGGCATCCAGTGTCACCCCCAAACCCCTATGGGAGGTAGCTGGCCCCAGCTACCTGCCCTGTCAAGGGCAGGAAGCTGAATTTCCCCATCCGTGACCTCCCGGCCAAGCCACAGGACCTCTGTCTTTGATGGGTTCAATTTCAGTTGGACCTTTTTCAACCAACCAGCCACAGCCTCCAAACACCTGGCCAGATGTTCCAGGACAGTATCTGTCCATCTGTCCATCAACAGATGGACTGATACAGCTGGATATCATCTGCATATTGGTGGCAACCCAGCCCGAAGCTCCTGACTAGCTGGGCGAGGGGGGCGCATGTAGGTGTTAAAAAGCATTGGGGAGAGGATTGCTCACCAAAGGATGTGGTGTTGAGATTGAATATCAAACAAGTTTATACGCAGCAAATCGCCCTGCAGATTTAAACTTTGGGTTTTTACACTGGATATAAACTTGTTTGATATCGAATTGACCACTATGGAGAGAAAACATGTGCAGAACTGAAACCACCCCCCGCCCCCCCCCCACCCCAAAAAAAGAAACAGGAACTTACAAGTTAGGAAACTGAGAATTTTGAAAAGCCCCTTGTGAATACTTTTGGATAAGTATATACCTGAGGTTCATCTTAGTAGCTCTCTCAATTTAATCAGCTATGCATGTGGAATGTGTTCCTGAAGTTTGGTATTCCATTCTTAATTGTTACAATATAGTAAAATAATGACATTGAATCAGAGTTTCTCTAATTTATGTGTACCAAATCCCAGTATGAATTTAAAATGTGGGTGTACTTCTTGCCAAAAGGGTGAAGGTCTCATGTACAAACACTGACTAGAAACTCAAGGCCTATTAAGAGCACTCCTACCCCCAAACCGCTTTTTACAAGATTCATCCAGAACAAGTGTATTTCTTTTTTTGTTTATATCTGCTGGCACATTAAATCTCATTGGTCCTTTAGCCCTAATGCCAGATTAGAGGTGGGAGGTGGGGTGAGGAAAGGAAGTTGACAGTTGTTATTCATTGGTAAGTAAAAGGCATTTTGCACATGCTTGCAGGCATATGTTCCTTTACTCAAGACAATTACCGCAAGATCATTTGCAATTCATAATTAAAAACAGATACTAAGCTGAGTAAAACGGAGCATTTATTTTTCTGCTCCTGCTCCCCGCCCATGGTCTACCAACTCCTGAGGGAAAGCAGAGGAGATAATGCTCAATAACATAAAGCCTCCTCCAGTTTTCTGCACAATATTCTCACTTAGGACTGGAGACACTGAAGAGGAGAGAAACAAACAAGAAAGAAGCAAAAGGTCCAGGGAGAAAAAAAAAATCTGACTAGAAGAGAATGAATTTATCTCAGAAGAGGTTACGTAACTGACTCAGTTGCAGCTAGCTTCCATTTCCCTAGACAATCCAGACAAAAACTGTTCATACTGGGCAAAAACGCATGGTCACTTTAGCCTCCTTTATTCCCTGTTTTAGCAAGGATTCAGCCAGGATTGAATGCACGTTCGGCGAAACGCATGTATTCTATCCTGGCTGAATCCTGGCTGAAACAGGGAATTAAGGAGGCTAAAGCGACCATGCATTTTCACCCACTGTTTCCTTTATATCTCTGCAACAAAAAAGGATTTGTTTCAGCATACAAAACATAATTCAGTCTTCCTTGTACTTTCGTTTTTATAGTCTGCCACAGTAACATCAATGTATATGCCTTTTACACTCTGAGGGCTTGGCCCAGAATTATTTTGTTAAACATCTTCTTTCATATTGAAATTTACCCGTTGTGAATGACCTGACCTGCACAGAAAGAAATCAGACACACCAATTTAATGGCCTAACGGCCAACTGATACACAGCGTGCAGAGAGAGTGTTTTAAATGGAAATGACATTTAAAAGTGCTTCAGCAAAGATGTCAAAGTACTGTACAAAGTTTTCCTTGTAGAATGACAAGTAGTACTGAAAGGTCATCTTCTGCTTGGAGAAATCCCATATTCAATATAGTATATGAAACAATATAAGAAAAGCCCTGTGGGTAAGACCAAGGCCCATCAAGCCCAGCAGTCTGTTCACACAGCGGCCAACCAGGCGCCTCTAGGAAGCCCCCAAACAAGACAACTGCAGCAGCATCCTGCCTGTGTTCCACATCACCTAATATAATAGGCATGCTCCTCTGATACTAGAGGATCTGTAACCATTTGGCAAGCTAGCTATTTTCCATGTCTGTGCTCTAGCTTAATCTATAGTAATAACATCTTTTCCTCTTTAAGAACGCAGACTGCGATTGAACTTCTCCTCACATTATTTGTACCGAATTAGTGCCTCTAGTGAAGCCCACAAACAAGATGACTGCAGCAGCATTATCCTGCCTGTGTCCTGGAATACCTAATATAATAGGCATTCTCCTCTGATACTGGAGAGAATAAGTATGCATCATGACTAGTATCTATTTTTACTAGTAGCCTATCCTCTATGAACATGTCCACTCCCCTCTTAAAGCCTTCCAAGTTGGCAGCCATCACCACACCCTGGGGCAGGGAGTTCCACAATGTAACTATGCGTTGTCTAAAGAAATGCTTCCTTTCATCTAATCCAGATTCACACATACATACAGCAAGAATAAGCAAGGTGTATCATGAGAGGTGTGCATGAAGTCTACGTTTAGCAAAAAACTATTTAAGAAAAAAAAGCCATGTGGTTATCACAGCAAGGTTTGTGCATTTCTTCATCTACACCCAAAAAATTCTCATCAATTTGAAGGCTACCCCCCTATTTCTCAAATTATATGCTTATGAGTTTAATGAAACTGGAGAGCGCAAGACTAGTGTGTGCATTTAGTGGGCATTTCCAACATTGTTCTAGTAGGAGATGGAACTGGATGGGATACAATCAGTGAGGCAAATATAAACAGATGATGCAAAGGAAACAACGCTTTTCTTTGCCTCCCTGCACCACACAGTCTAACCGTGTTGCACAAGACATTCTTTCTTGATCAACCTTAGGCAGCATTGTAATTAAAGAAATGCTCATGACTAGGCAGTGTGTAGTAGGTGTTAGGGTTGCCAACCTCCAGGTACTAGCAGATCTCCTGCTATTACAACTGATCTCCAGCCAATAGAGATCAGTTCACCTAGAGAAAAGGGCCGCTTTGGTAATTGGACTCTATGGCATTGAAGCCCCTCCCCAAACCCCGCCCTCCTCAGGCTCTGCCCCCAAAACCTCCCACCGGTGGTGAAGAGGGACCTGGCAACCATAGTAGGTGTGCAAGTGAGGCCATTTAGAGTTTCATGTCTGGACCTTGGAGGGATTCATGCATATTTGTTGCTTTTGTTTAATCGACAGGGTGCTTGAAGGTGTTGGGCAAAAGGAACTAATATGCATTCATGCATAAATCAAACTAAATAAATAAAGTTAGGGCTCAGTTCTCAGCAACGATTCAACTTCCTTTTAGGCAGGAAATTCCTCCCCCCCCCCCCATTGAGACAACTCATCTCAATGTGTGTGTTTTGTGTAGGTTAGTGCGTGTGTTTCGTTTAGGTTTCAATAGGGCTTTCATCACATTAAACCTGATATGATGAACAACAGCAAATCGTAGTAAGTCTGGTCCAATCCATTCCAATCAGTGCCATTCTTTCCAGTTGGTTTCTGATTGGAATATATTTCAAGTAAATTCTTACCATTTCTATCTGGAAGATTTATTCATAGATTTTTGTCTAGTACAGGGGTCGGCAAACTCATTAGTCAAAAGAGCCAAATATCAACAGTACAACGATTGAGATTTCTTTTGAAAGCCAAATTTCTTAAACTTAAACTATATAGGTAGGTACACTGTTTATTAACTTAATAAACTTTAATTAAAGTTTTAAGTCTTAATTAAACTATAGGTACACTGAATAAAACTTGATATCATACTTAATACTGATCTTATTTATTGATAAAAATTAAATTGTAAGTCCTTGCCATTTCCCCCTCCCCATCCGGAGTCCTCGTCTGGAGGCCTGGTCTACCGCCATAAAAGCCTATTGGTAGACCTGCCCTCCGGCTGAGTCCCATTGGGAAGCCAGGTCTACCCATTGGCTTTCTTGGCAGTAGACCTGGCCTTTGGAGGCCCATAGAAGCCAATTGGTAGACCTGGCCTCTGAAGGGGGACTTTTCCCCCTCCTCGGAGTCCAGGTCTACCACCAAGAAAGCCAGTGGGTAGACATGGCCTCTCAATGGGACTCAGCCGGAGGCCAGGTCTACCAAAGGAAGCCCGCCCTGCCCAACAGCTGATAGGCGGGGGGGGCCAGGAACCGCGAGCCGCCCGCCCAGCAATCGGGCGGCTAGAAGGGAGGGGAGACTTTAGCCTCCCAACCATTGAGGGCAAGGGAAAGGGGGATCCGGCCATTCTCCACTGCGGGGGGGGGGAGGGAGACAGCGCACCTGCTCACCTGCTCTCTCTCGCTCTCACTCTCAGGCGCTCCGGCTCCGCAGTTGGCTGCCGGCACAAGCGGGTGCGAGAGCAGGGGCTCCGAACCAAGTTCGGAGAGCCGCACTCAACGGGCCAAAGAGCTGCATGCGGCTCGGGAGCCGCAGTTTGCAGACCCCTGGTCTAGTAGAAGGAAGACTACTGTCTGTAGGCTGAGAAAAAGATTTTTTTTTGCTTGCAGTCTAGCTTTTAAAGGCCCCACCAGGGGGGGGGAAGAAACAACCCTTTTTGGAGATTATTTTGATTCGTATTTCCTATATATTCATCTCCTTTATGGTGCAAGATGATCCTAAAACTGATGGACACATAAAAGAAATATATGTAAGAGAAACCAAAATAATCTCAATATTGAAGACTGATTATTTCACTTATTGATCTTTCCAACAGTGATATCAATGGGAATGAGATAAGCATGCGCTCAGTATTATTGGAATTCAAATGTGCTTAACTTTGACTGTTTTGTCCTGTGGTTTTGCGTATATTTTCTTGTTATTTTATTATGTTGTTTTATAGTGTGAAGTACCTTGAGGACTCTGATGGGAAGAAAGACAAGTTACAAGTATTTAAATAATATGTAAAGACATGTCTATGTTAAGTATTGTGTAAATTCCCCTTCCAAGACACACGACTGGTGCTGTACAGACTTTCCAGAATATATTATTCCAAAAGGTCTTTGCATGGTCTGATAAAGTTGCTGCTTTGTCTGAGGTTTTAGAATCATAGAATCATCATAAGAGTTGAAAGGGACTACCAGGGTCATCTAGTCCAACCCCCTGCACAATGCAGGGAATTCCGAACTACCTCCCCCATACCCCCAGTGACCCCTACTCCATGCTCAGAAGATGGCAAAGGTGCCATCCCTCTCATGAACTACCTAAGGACATAGAATCAGCATTGTTGACTGATGGCCATCTAGCCTCTTTGTAAAATCTTCCAGGGAAGGAGAGCTTATCACCTCCCGAAGAAGCCTTTTCCACTGAGGAACAGCTCTGTTATAAAACTCTTCCTAATGTCTAGACGGAAACTCTTTTGATTTAATTTTAGTCCGTTGGTTCTTGTATGACCTCTTGGTTTTAGTGGTTTTGGTTCTCGCAGCCTTGTTAGAAAACCTTATTGTGTTTTCTTATGTTTAGCTGCTTTGAGCATTTCAAGGGATGCCAAAAGGCAACATAGACATCAATTAACAAATAAATAAATTAAACGTAGAGATGTGTGTGAGAGTGGGGAGGATGCAACTTTTCCAATACAAAGTACAAAGTTGACATTTATGGCTGCATCACTGCCAGGCTAGATCCTCCAGACTTCCTCCCTGCAACTCAATGATCCTTACCAGCCTCACTTATTAGGGGGAAAGCCCAACCAAAGAAAGGGTGAGGAGGTTTGTGCGGTGCCCAAATGTCAATAACATTTCTCGGTGGCTCTCCTGCCAGCACACAGCTCCACCCTACACACAGGTGGGAGAGACTAGCTTGTTTTTTGCGCCCACCTTACAAGGGTAAGCAATGCAGAACCCCCCCCCCCTCTTTTCAAGCCCAGGGAGACAGCCTAGAGAAACCCTGGAGCGGGCAGGGTGTCATTCTTTTCCCTCAAGGGTTTCTTGAAAGAGACCAACTGGTGGGAAAGGGAACCCAGAAAAGGATGCAGGGTGTGTGGGGGGGGGGCAGCCCCGTCTCGACCCTGAGCTAGGGTTGCCAGCTCCGGGTTGGGAAATTCTTGGAGATTTTGGGGGTGGAGCCAGGGATGGCTGTGGCTCAGTGATAGAGCACCTGCTTGGCATGCAGAAGGTCCCAGCTTCAATCCCCGGCATCTCCAGTTGAAGGGACTAGGTAAGTAGGTGATGTGAAAGACCTTTGCCTGAGACCCCGGAGAGCCGCTGCTGGTCTGAGTAGACGATACTGACCAAGGGTCCGATTCATTAGAAGGCAGATGTGTTCATGTGAGGGCAGGGTTTGGAGAGGGGAGGGACTTTAATGCCATGAAGTCCAATTGCCAAAGCAGCCATTTCCTCCAGGGGGACTACTCCCTGTCGCCTGACACTTGGAATAGCGGGAGATCTCCAGCCCCCACCTGGAGGTTTAGTGAACACTGAATAATTGCTGAACACTGAACACTGAGTCCTCATTCTATTCTAGTTATAACTATTCTAGTTATAATGAGGACTCAGGCGTGACTTGGTACCAGCCATCAGATATAATAAGAAGCCCTATGGGTCGCTGGTCACCTCTGGGTAAGATATATATATATATATACACACACACACACACACACACACATATTTTTCAGATATATGAATATTGTTGGAATATTTTCTGTATGATCCGACATTATTGTGGGGTTTGTATAATTTATTGCAGAGGTCGCTGTACCTGAAAAAAACACAAAGACTTTGACTGAAGAAGCGACTGCGAAACGATTGTATTATCCGGAGAGATCGTTTCATTTTGATTTGAACATTTGAATACGGTGAAGCAACCTTCGTTTATTTACCCTGGATTTCGGGAGGATACCCGACAGTGAGACTGTTTGTTTTCTTACCTTACTGTGTTTCCATTTGGAACTTATTTTATTCATTTTGATTTGAACATTTGATTACGGTGAAGCAACCTTCGTTTATTTACCCTGGAATTTCGGGAGGATACCCGACAGTGAGACTGTTTGTTTCCTTACCTTACTGTGTTTCCATTTGGAACCTATCATATGTGGACACACCCTCGTTTTTTTGTAGTTGGAGTTCCGGACTGTCTTCATACCTGCGTGTATGCTTTGAGATGTTTTTTTCTCTGTTTTTTTCCTTGTTATTATTACTAAATAGCTTCTTATGAATTGAGCTGTGGTGCTGTTTGTTCTCTCACCCACCTGGAGGTTGGCAACCCTACCCTGAGCCAACCTGGTCTGCTGAGGAGGAGGAGGGGAGGGGCTGTGGCTCAGTGGTAGAGCCTCCGCTTGGCATGCAGAAGGTCCCAGGTTCAATCCCTAACATCTCCAGTTCAAGGGACTAGGCAAGTAGGTGATGTGAAAGATATATATATATATGGCTCAGTGGTAGAACCCTAGAGGCTAAAATGACTAAACTGAACCTGTCGTACTTTGGACATATTATGAGAAGACAAGAGTCACTGGAAAAGACAATCATGCTAGGAAAAGTTGAAGGCAGCAGGAAAAGAGGAAGACCCAACAAGAGATGGATTGACTCTATAAAGGAAGCCACGGCCCTTAAGGATAGGACACTTTGGAGGACATTGATTCATAGGGTTGTCATGAGTTGGAGACAACTTGATGGCACTTAACACACACACACACACACAGTGGCAGAGCCTCTGCTTGGCATGCAGAAGGTCCCAGGTTCAATCCTTGGCATCTCCATTTAAAGGGACTAGGCAAATCTGTGATATGTGTGTGTGTGTGTGTGTGTGTGTGTGTGAGAGAGAGAGAGAGAGAGGGGGGGGAGAGAAATAGAGATGGCTCAGTAGTAAAGCCTCTGCTTAGCATGCAGAAGATCCCAGGTTCAATCCCTGGCATCTCCAGTTAAAGGGACTAGGCAAGTGATAGATAGATAGATAGATAGATAGATAGATAGATAGATAGATAGATAGATAGATAGATAGATAGACAGATAGACAGATAGAAATGGCTCAGTGGCGGAGCGTCTGCTTGCCACGCAGAAGGTCCCAGGTCCATCTCGTTAAAGGGGCCAGGCAAGCAGGTGATGCGAAAAACCTCGCCCGGAGACCCTGGAGAGCCGCCGCCGGTCTGAGTAGCCAACAGCGACTTTGATGGACCCGGGGTCGGATCCGGTAGAAGGCAGCTTCGTGTGAGGAGGAGGAGGAGGGGGGGAGGAAGCCCGCGAGAAGCCCCTCCCACTCCGCGCCTCCCTGCCACTGTGGGGAGGCGGCGTTGGCGCGAGCCGCTCGGGAGCCGGCGGGTGCCGCTGGAAGCCGCCGCCGCCGCCGCCGCCGCGGGGGGAGCAGCGAAGAGGCGGCGAGAAGAGCGGGGCAGCGGGGCAGCGGCCCTCCCTCCGTCCCTCCCCGCCCAGCGCCGCCCCGCGCCGCCCCGCGGGAGGAGCGCGCCGCAGGAGCCGCCCGGCCGCCGCCGCCTGGATGCCCGAGGCTCGTGCGGGGGACGGCGGCGGCGGCGGCGGCGGCGGCGGCGGGGGGCGGCCCGGCCATGGCCTCCAACTTCAACGACGTCGTCAAGCAGGGCTACGTGAAGGTCCGCAGCAGGAAGCTGGGGGTGAGCCAGGCGCGCCGGGCCAGGGAGGCAGGCAGGGAGGGAGGCAGGGAGGCGAGCGGCCAGGCCGGGCTGGGCTGGGCGGGCCGGGGGGGGGGGACGCGGCGGCGAGGGTGGCTCTCGGCGCAGCCCCGGGGGGGGGGGGTGGCCCCTGTGCTCCCCCCGCCTGCCTGCCTGTGGACATCGCTCCTGCCAGGCGCCGGCGTCCCCATTACGCACGGGAGGCTTCGCCCAAGACGCGCCTCGCTCGACGCGCGTTTCTGGATGCACATGTCTCCATCCCCGCTGGCCCCCGTCCGCCTTTCCGACGCTCCGCCATCGCCCCCCCCCCCAGTGCCGAGTTTTGAGGCCTCGGAGGGGGGAGACGGGCGTCGAGGAAGGGGCTGAAGCCTCCCGGGCGTCCAGGCCCCCTGGCTCTCCAAGACAGGTGCCCAGCATGGCAGCGTTGGTGCGGTTGGTGCGCGGGAGGTTTGGCCGCCTTCGAGAGGCACGGTGTTCCACCACCCCGACCCGGGTTAAGGGTGAAAACGCCCGGGAGGTTTGGCGCGTTCCCCCCATCCGGATTCTCCAAACTCAACAGCCATGCAGAGTTTTGAGCATTCAGATGGGGGACATGCGCATCTGTGCGTGCGTAAAGGGCCGCCCAGTCGCGGCCGACTTAC
Organism: Euleptes europaea; assembly: GCF_029931775.1. NCBI lineage: Eukaryota > Metazoa > Chordata > Lepidosauria > Squamata > Sphaerodactylidae > Euleptes > Euleptes europaea. Next base: position 62,514,490 of record NC_079319.1, read on the forward strand.
GGCGACCCCTTTGGGGGGTTTTCACGGCAAGAGACTAACGGAGGTGGTTTGCCAGGGCCTTCCTCTAATGGGCATCTAGAGAGCTGCAAATCCCAGGCAAAACCTCTCCCCTCTCCCCCCCCCCTCCCGCATTATGCCTGGGAGGTTTTGCTTTGGGTTCGCTGCTCTCTTAGATGCCCATTTTCCCCATCCAAAGTCTCGGAACTCAGCAGTAAGCCCCCAAGTAGAGTTTTGAGAGGATGGGGGAAATGGGCATCTAGAGAATGACAAATCCAAGTCAAAACCTCCCGTGCATAATGGGCCATTGTGTGTGTGGGTCTATTGCGCTTTTAAAGCAATCCGTGTTAGTTCATTGGGCATAACTGTCACTCCCCCCCTGCCTAGTTGTGAGCTCACCCTCACCAGTGCGGGTGCTGCTCATCGGGTGCCCTGGAAATGCGCCCCTTTCAAACTCTTTGAAAACCACCTTTTAGCAAGTGGGAGATTTGCATTGCCGGCTGCCTTCTTTTTCTTCAACGGACCAGCGTTTTCTTGTGAGCACCTGTTCCGAGTTGTCTCCTTCCCTTTCCTCATGCTTCGGTTGGAGGCTATAACGGGAATCATTCCAGAGGAGTAAAAAATAATAAGCAGCGGTCTGGTGACGCTTTCGATATTCGCTTTTTGTTTTTGTTCTGGCGGAAGCTTTTGTGGAGAAGGCGGTGTGGCAGAATAAAAAACCTGCCAGCCTTTTTCAGGTGCCGCCCGGCTCCTGCTTGTAGTTGGAATGGGATGGAGTCAAAGGTCAAGAGAGGATGCCAACTTTGTATATCAAAATAGCCTTTCTTTATTTAGAGGCAACACTGCTGGCTGGAAGGGAAGTGCTCTAGAGCAGACAGAAAGTCGTATGAAGACGGGAGAGGGATGCTGATAGAGATTTGGGAAATGATGGACAAAACTCCCTTCTGTGTGGAAGACGGGACAGTGCTGAAGGGGATGTGGGTCAAAAAATGTTTGCCTGGCTCAGCGGCATGAGCAAAAAAGAGCGCCCGGCCAAGGGAAAGGATAGGAGTTCATGGGTCAGATGCAGAGAAGAACCTGACGTGTGTGGTCAGAGACACCGGAAAGAAGTTTGTAGAGATACCTTGGTTTTTAGACAGAGGATTAGTGCCAGTGTGTGTGTGTGTGGGGGGGAGAATGTGGACGAAGGGGTCCAGAAAAGAAGGAATCAGGCGTGAACAAAAAAGATCCACGCAACTTTCAGCACTTCACTACGCCTTAGGAATGTTACTGCATACAAAAGGCGATGGGCTTTAGCTGTTGCTAAAGCCTGTTGGAGATAATCGCTATGCCTGCTTTTGCTCTTTTAAGAGATTTTAGAAAAGGGAAAAGGGCACAGAAGATATCAGCCAGCTTGAGGGCAAGTGTGGAAAGCATGTAATGAGTCTTTGTATTAAGGGTTAGTCGAATTTATACCCATTGAGATTGGAAATGAATCCCTGGGTAGTAAAACCAGCCCTGAGACACTCAACGAGTTCATTAACTAACGCTGGAAGGAGAAAGCAGATAAAATCAAGAAAGTGTTGCAATACCTGAGCAGGTGCTTGCTTGGTGGAGTGTAAAAATCTGCTACTGGTTTTGCTTCAGAATATAATGGTCTTTAACATCTAAGTGTTCTGCCCCTTTATGTGTCCTGTTTAGAATTTACATTATCTGTGTTCATTCGCTGTTTGGGAGGGGTTTTTTCTTCTAATTGGTAGAGTCATGTTAGATTCTTCTACCCCCCCCCTTTATTTTTGCTTCTCTCTCATTGTGAAAAGGAGGGAAAATGCTATTAAACATAAGCCACTGGTTTTAAAATGCGGCTCATGATTGGCAAAACTGATTAATCTTGCGAAGTTGCTCTTTCATTAAGAAGAAAATGCACAGTTTAGATGTAATTCATGGCAAAAGAACTTCCCTTTGGTGTTTTTAACTCTTGCAGACCATTCCTGAAAAGGGGGGCGGCAGATCTGCCGCAAAAAAAAGGGGTTTAAAAAAATAGAGGAAATGGGGGAAATCCCCCATTGCGTCCAACGGGGCTGCGCCACCAAAAGAAGTAACACAGCACCGCTACAGTGCGAGGGGGTGTTCCCGGGCAAAAGGAGTGAGGCAGCTCCTCCCCCAGGAACACCTTGGGAATGCCCCCCCCCCCATGCAGGTGCAGGCTTTCCCTTCCGAGAAAGCCCTGCTGGCGTGGCTGCGCTGACGGTGGAGTTAGGTGGTGCATGGACGTTGGTGTGTTTACCCCACGGCAGTGTAGGTGCAACTATATTCCATGATAAGGTGGCACCTATGCCAGCGTGGGGTCACACCGGCTCCTGAGGAGATTCCCTCCATTCAGGAATGGGCTCTAAATGTTATTAGTTGCTACCATCTGTGTGGATTTTGCTAATAGTCATGGCTTTATTGCGATGTTAGCTGAGTTTTGACTTGGGATGAAAAAGTTGTGTAGAACTTGGGTATTTTACAGGTGTCTTCTGGGAGTTAAAAATAGTTTGGATCAGCACTGAGCTTGACAGATCCCAGACACCAGGTCACCATGGCACCTAGAAATGTCATTGTGGTGCCTAGTATTTTCAGCAATGATTTTATTGTAGCGTCTCTCAGCATATCTCAGTGCCTTTTATTATTTGGCATCAGAATGTTTTGTGGTATTACATTAAAATAAATGTGCTTGAAGTTCTTATTGCTCATTTGTATGTAAACTTAAATTTACATTTAAATTTACCTTTCTGTGTTGGTGGATGAATTTATTTATTAACCAGTTGCTTTCTGTGCTGGCTCCAAGATTCAAGTAAAATGGAACTTTTAAAAGCTATAATGGAATTATGAGAAATTGAGAAGTTAGGGTGGGGTTAAAGTTTGCCAATAAACCCTTCCCTTGTCACAAGTTCACATCTTTAATATTCTATAGGTTTTTTTCCCTGTAGTATATGTGGTTTTTTACCTGTCTGATGTTCTTTACTAAAGGCACAACATATGATGTTGCAGTAAGGGATCTACTTTATATGTCAGAAATCTGGCCTTTAGTTGGTCCGCTGAAGAACACGTGAATAAGATTCCGTGGTGAATGTATCTCGCAAAATAAGGCATGGTAGACAATCACTGTTCATTCTGAGGCTTGGATCCAGACTAGCTTTTCCATACGTGCAAGAATTTCTACCTGCAGAATGTGATATGCCCCAGGATTTTTGGGGAGGCAAGAAAGTCATGCTCTGCAGGCAGACATCTGGGTGACCACAGAAATTCTACTCCGGACCCAAGTGTTTCTTTTGGATAAGGAGAAAAAGTGAAGGGAGATGGGCATGTAAAGGTAGTTTAGCTTGCCAGTCAAACTTCACCAAAATGTTTGTTTATTTTTGTGACACCAAATAAACAGACAAGAGGAAATGAAACTACAGTTTTTGCTAACATTTCTAGTTCTACGAATTTGCTGTCACATTGTCCATGGCTTCACCTTTGCACCCGTGGTTCTGTTATGTTGTAGCAGGAAGCATACAGAGGATAGCACCTGCCAACAGCACAGACTGTATGGGTATTACATGGGTGAATTGCTCATTCAATATGTAACCAGTATTTGCTATCATACAGTTATTTCTCTTAGGTGGCTGAACATTCAGAATATAACCAGAGTTTCAATAATATTAGATATATGTAAAGGTGGGACAGATTTTCATTGGTATTTAAAGGCCTTCATTAGATATGTTTAATATGAAAGTACAAAAATGCTGAGTATGTTAAGAGCACTGGTTATTATTCTATTAAATATCCATAGCAATGTTATCACTCCCCCCCTCCCCAGTTTAACCAAATGGAGTTAGGTTTTTGGTATGCTTATATAATATTCACTCATGGTGTAAGAACTAGTTTTGTGGCTCCACATTCAGCTGCTACTGAAGAATAATCAGTCCTAGCTGGTCAGAAAATGGGTAGGGTCTGTTTTATTTTTATTATTCATTATGCTTCTGGATGCACACCTTAACGTGGTGAGGGGGTTTGTGAGTGTCAGGGAAGCTGAGAGCAATACCGTAAGGGGTTTAGACTCTATCAAGAGACTAAACCCCTAGCAGAGTCACTCAAGACGGAATGGTCACAGCTGAGACACCAGACGAAGATGCATCCACCCCCTTAAGGGATCAATGGCCACATCCGCAGAAGAGAACAGGCAGTTCCAATGGGGATGGGGGTAGAGGAATCCCTGAAGGTTAGCTACTGTAGTGGAAGGTGACACTGGCGGAAGATCTTTCGTAGACAACGGCAGTGCCACTACGGCTAACTCTGGTTAGTACTGCGCAGAAGAAGGCACTGGTAAACCACTTCTGACCAACCTTTACCTTGAAAACCCTATGATGAGACAAACCAAAATGAAAAAAGATATAGTGCTGGAAGATGGGACCCCCAGGTCGGATGGCACTCAATCTGCTACTGGGGTAGAGCAGAGGACAAGTACGAGTAGCGCTGTTCTTAATGATGCGATTGGACTAAAGCCGAAAGGACGTTCAGTGGTTGACATGAATAGATGCAAAAGGAAAGTCCGAAGCTGTTCGACGCATAAAATAGGAACATGGAATGTGAGAAGCATGAATCAGGGTAAGCTTGAAATTGTTAAACAAGAAATGGAACGTATGGACATTTCAGTCCTGGGAATAAGTGAATTAAAGTGGACTGGATTAGGACATTTTCAATCAGAAAATTACAAAGTGTTTTATTCAGGGAATGACAAAAAGAGAAGAAACTGAGTTGCTTTAATAGTGAGGCAAGATGTAGCAAAGGCAGTCAGGAGCTATAATGCAAAGTCTGACCGAATAATATCAATCAGACTTCAGGGAAAGCCTATCGACATAAGCATCCTTCAAGTTTATGCCCCAACTACAGATGCTGATGAGGAAGAAATTGAAAGTTTTTATGCCAGTGTTCAGGAAGAAATTGATCACACACCTAAACAAGATATGCTGATAATCATAGGTGATTGGAACTCAAAAGTAGGAAACAAAGCAGAATCAAATGTTGTTGGCAGATTTGGGCTAGGAGCACGGAATGAAGCAGGAGAACGCCTCGTAGAATTCTGTGAAGACAACTATCTGTTCATTGCAAACACATGTTTCAGGCAACCAAATAGACGATTGTATACATGGACATCACCAGACGGCCAGTATAGAAATCAAATAGATTATATAATTGGAAGCAGAAGATGGAGAAGCTCTATTCTCTCGGCCAAAACAAGACCAGGAGCCGACTGCGGTACAGATCATGAATTGCTAATATTGAAAATAAAGATAAAGCTTAAGAAAAACACCAAAACATTCATAGCACCAAAATACAATCTAAGCAATATTCCGGAAGAGTTTAAAGACCATGTAAGGAACAGATTTGCATTACTAAGTTCAAGTGAATGTAAACCTGAAGAACTATGGGTGGAAACTAGAGATATTATCAAGGAAGAATGTGCAAAGACTATTCCTGTAGCCAAAAGAAAAGAAAAACCTCGATGGATGTCTGAGGAAACTCTTAAAATTGCCAGAGATAGACGAGAAGCAAAAGTAGAAGGTGACAGAAATAGAATCAAAAGTCTAAGTGCAACGTTCCAGCGACTAGCACGTAGAGACAAAGAGACCTATTATAATAGCCAGTGTAAAGAAATAGAAGAGAACAACAAAAAAGGAAGAACAAGAGATCTGTTCCACAAGATCCAAGAAATCAAATGGAAATTTAAAGCACGGTTAGGCATGCTGAAAGATCAGCATGGAAATACATTAACTGAACAGGACAAAATAAAGAAAAGGTGGGAACAATACACTGAAGAACTATACAGAAGAGATGAAAGGATAAAAGATTATTTCCAAGAAGAATCTTTTGAAGAAGAACCTACAGTTTTAGAAAGTGAAGTGAAAGCTGCATTGAGAGCAATCGGGAGAAACAAATCACCAGGAGCAGATGGGATATCAATAGAGCTATTCCAAGCCACAGAAACGGAGTCCATCAAAATCTTGACAAGAATATGCCAACAGATATGGAAAACAAAACAATGGCCCACAGACTGGAAACAATCCATTTACATTCCAATTCCCAAGAAAGGAGACATCAAAGATTGCAACAACTATCGGACCATTGCATTAATTTCTCATGCAAGTAAAGTGATGCTCAAAATCTTACAGCAAAGGCTGCTACCATATATGGAACGAGAAATGCCTGATGTTCAAGCTGGTTTCAGAAAAGGAAGAGGCACTAGAGATCATATTGCAAATATACGCTGGTTACTGGAGCGTACGAGAGAATTTCAGAAGAAAATCAGCTTGTGTTTCATAGATTACAGCAAAGCTTTTGACTGTGTGGATCATGAAAAGCTATGGCTGGTTTTAAAGGAAATGGGTGTGCCACAACATCTGATCGTTTTGATGCGCAACCTGTACTCTGGACAAGAGGCCTCAGTTAGAACAGAATATGGAGAAACGGAATGGTTTCCAATTGGCAAAGGTGTCAGACAAGGATGTATTTTATCTCCCTATCTCTTCAATCTATATGCAGAACATATAATTAGGAAAGCTGGATTAGATTTAGATGAAGGTGGAGTGAAAATTGGAGGGAGGAACATTAATAATTTGAGATATGCTGATGACACTACATTATTGGCAGAAAATAGTGAAGATTTGAAACAACTATTGCTGAAAGTTAAAAGAGAAAGTGCCAAAGCAGGACTACAGCTGAACATCAAGAAAACAAAAGTAATGACTACAGGAGAATTACACAACTTTAAGGTTGACAATGAGGAAATTGAAATTGTTCAAGACTTTCTATTCCTTGGCTCCACCATCAACCAAAAGGGAGACTGCAGCCAAGAAATTAGAAGGAGATTGAGACTGGGAAGGGCAGCCATGAAGGAGCTAGAAAATATTTTGAAGTGTAAGGATGTGACTCTGGCCACCAAGACTAGATTAATTTATGCCATCATATTCCCTATTACTATGTATGGGTGTGAAAGCTGGACAGTGAAGAAAGCTGATAGGAAGAAAATAGATTCCTTTGAAATGTGGTGTTGGAGGAGAGTGTTACGGATTCTGTGGACTGCCAAAAAAACAAATCAGTGGGTTATAGATCAAATCAAGCCTGAACTGACCCTAGAAGCTAAAATGACTAAACTGAGGCTGTCGTATTTTGGTCACGTCATGAGACGACAAGAGTCCTTGGAAAAGACCGTCATGTTAGGAAAAGTAGAGGGCAGCAGGAAAAGAGGAAGACCCAACAAGAGATGGATTGACTCAATAAAGGAAGCCACAGCCTTCAATTTGCAAGATCTGAGCAAGGCTGTCAAAGATAGGACATTTTGGAGGACTTTCATTCATAGGGTCGCCATGAGTCGGAAGCGACTTGACGGCACTTAACACACACATGCTTATTTTAGTCCTTAACCATTACAGGCAAAGATTCTTCTGGTTTTCAGGGTTCAAGGTGTTTCCTTATTCCTTGTATGAAATGGGATGCTGGAAATAGTTAAATGAGTACACTGTAACTTCTGTGTCCTATGAATATAACTCTGTTTTGACTATGCTAATTTAACATCAGGCAGCAAATATGAATTTGCTACCCCGTTCTGACAAGTATGCTTAGCAAAGCAATAAATGCAGTTAAGTAACAGCTTTTAATGTTAACCTCTGCATGGGGAATACATTTAGCAGACCTCTAGCTGTACACTTAGGCTGAACGTGTTATCTCTAGGAACTGTTTGTGTGTGTATATGTGTGCATGTACATAAATTGATATGTCTGATCTCCTTTCAAGGGGAGATAAGAGAGAGGCCATGTGAAATTTGACGTTCTACAAGTGGCAGGAAGCTTATCAGAGCTATATATTAACTCTGCCCTGGATGAGCTTTTCTTTGCCTAAATGGTGTTCAAGGCTAAGAGATGAACAATTGTAAATTGACCTTGGTTTTTCCCCCCTATCTTTACAGGGATGTTATTTTTGAAAGAACGTATTAGGGTTGTTGGATTCATAATTACAGTTTATTCCTATACATTTCACTGCTTCATGTGGACTTCATCCAAGGCCTAGATGACACTAGCCTAATTAATCATTAGAATGATGGAAAAGGGAAAAGCCTTTGTTGGGGAACAAGAATTTTGTTATAACTCATAAAATGGGTAATAATAAAGCTTCATTGGTGTGTTAGAGGAAAGAGTTTGAGTACTAAGTATGTCTTTACTGTACCTTGGCAATATCATTACCAGCCTTAGGACTGCGGAGAGTAGGGTTGCCAGCTCCAGGTTAGGAAGTGCCTGGAGATTTTGGGGGTGGAGTCTGATGAGGATGGGGTTTGGAGAGGGGAGGGATTTCAATGCCAATTGGCAAAGCAGCCATTTTCTCCAGGGGAACTGATTTCTATTGCCTGGAGATCAGTTGTAATAGTGGGAGATCTCCAGCCACCACCTGGAGGTTCTGCAAAAATATAAACAGAGTTGCTTACGGGAAAAGCTTATTTAGAAATTGCAACTACTATGGCTCAAAATAAGAAATGATATCACTTTGTAAGCATAATATTGCAGATTAGATATATTGGTGCAAAATATATTAAATTATAATATTGTAAATAAAACTCTGACAATAAACTATTTCATTTGTATTAAACCCATACAAGTAGTTTTACAAATAGGAGTATGGCCAGTGTAATACTTCTTATAATAGGTCCGTGTTGGCGAACCTATGGCACGCGTGCCGGATTGGGCACGCGCGGAGAGTCGTTGCCTCTGCCTAGGGTTGTGCCGTGTTGCCGCGGTGAGGGCACTGAGGGCGGTGCTCCTTCTCCCCATGCCCATGCTCCCCATGCCTGCGCTGGCGCCCTCCCTCTCCTTGCACCCCGGGCAAGCCCCTCCCTCTCAGCTGAACTGCGGCTCAGCTGTTTGTCGGTGCTGCTTGCCTCTCCGGCTCTGCCCCACCCGCCCCCACTCTGCTGCTACTCCCCACCAGCGCCTCCAGGGCCAGGCTGAGTGCGGGGCCCACGCGCGGCCAGGGCCAGGGGTAGCTCAGGTTGTGCTCGGGCAGGACCGCCAGCAGAGTCACCTCCGTCGGGGCGGCGCTACCATCGGGGGCCATGGGGCTAAGCGGTGAAGGACAGCAGGGCCAGGGCCCCCAAGAGCAGCACTGGCAACGCCATGGACGGGGCGGGCGGGGCACTCCTCCGCTTGCAGCAGCCGGAGCCTTTCTGCATGGCGGCCGCACTGCGCTCCCTTCGGAAAAGGCGCCCTCTCCGACACCTCCCTCCGGAGGCCAGGCCAGGCACAATAGAAGCGCCGCCAGCAGGCCGAAAAGCGTGCCGGCCCCCAGCAGCTGGGCCTGCCCCGACGGGCCCCAGGCCGCCAGCGTGCCGCCCCACTTGCCCTGCAGCGGCACGGGGAGGGGCAGGCCTGGCGCCAGCAGCAGTGCGGACAGCGGGGGCGTGCCGGCCTCGGGCAGGGGGGAGACCGCCGCAGTCCTCGGGGCGGTTGGGCGAGCAGCCAGGCAGGGCCACGAAGGCGCCCTCGCTGCCTCTCCTCGCCTCCCCTCCCTCTGCGCTCTCCTTTTTCCTCCCCACCCACTTTCGTCCCCCACCGGGCTGGCGTGGCCTGGGCTTGGCTCGAACATGGCGGACTGGAGCAGCCAAGAAGAAGGTGAGCGAGCAGCCGAGAGAGAGGGAGGGAGGCCCAGGTATCCCCCCCCCCCCAGGCCCAGCAGGGTTTCCTCCGTGCCCTGGAAGGAATCCCCGGGCCTTGGCACGCCCCCAGTCTCCCCCTCCCACCATTTCCCTGGCCTATACTTGTGATGGGCAGGCCTGTTTGCCCCCTGAAGGGGGGGTGACACGGTGTTGCCCCCCGACACCCCTCGAATGCACCCTTGCACACAACGAGGGAAGCAGAAAAACCAGAGCCCCCCCTTTCTGGTTTAAATATCCCAGACAGACCCCTTGAATGCCTGGGGTGTGTTTTATGCTTGGAAGTGGATCCCCATGTGGTTGTGCTTTCCCCCTTTCCTAAATCATGCCAAATGCACCCCTTTTGTGTCTGTGAGAAGAACTCTTTTATTTATGTTTAATGTCTTGAATATCGTTTGAATACCTGGAAGAGGATCCCCTGTAAAATCTTAGTGGAGGTTCCCTTTTTGTTAAATACCGTAGTTACATCTCTTGAATTCCTGGGAAATGAAAGGATTCTCTCCTTCCTCCCCAGGTTTGGTGGGAGAGCCCCCCTGGGTAACGATCCTAAATGCTTCCCTTGAGAGGATCCCCTCATGAAGATTTAGTGGGGAGAAAGGAAGACTCCTCTCTTGTTAAATACCCCAGGCACATGCCTTGAATGCCTGGGAGACTTCTCCCTGCCGTGTGTAGGTTTGGGGGGAAGATAGAGGACTCTTTATTGTTAAATGAATTTGATGCATGCTTTGGATGTGTGTAAGAGCATTTATTTCTGCTGCCTTTCCCAACACTCCATTTCTTTGTTGTTGTTGTTGTTAAATTTTGTTGACCAGTCTCACAAAAGTAATTTTCCACACTTTTATATATACATATAGCAAACACACACATCAAATGCCCTTTGAATGACTTGGAGGTCAAGTTAAAGTTCACAATCCATCTTCTTGGCCAGTATTTTTCTATGAAAATGGTCCAATGAAGAGTTTCACTTCTGAAAAACAGTCATTCTCTGCCTGAGACCCCGAAGAGCCGCTGCCCTTCTGAGTAGACAGTACTGATGCACCAATGGGCTGGTTCAGGATAAGGCAGCCTCATGAGGAGGGGCTGTGGCTCAGGGGAAGAGCCTCTGCTTGGCATGCAGAAGATCCAGTATCAGTCCCCAGCCGCTGTAGGTAAAGGATCTCAGGTAGCAGGTGAGCCACGGCCCCTCCCCTGACTCTCCAGGGTGTTAGGCAAAACATCTGCTTGGCATGCAGAAGGCATGCCAAGCCTAAAACTAAACTAAAACCTCAGTATTCAGGTTAAATTGCCTTGTTGGCACTTGTGGCGGTAAATAAGTGGGTTTTGGGTTGCAGTTTGGGCACTCGGTCTAAAAGTTTCGCCATCACTGCAGTGGGTCAATAGGACAAATAAATGAGCATCTTGTTACAAATCTGTTATACAACATATAACAAAAAAACATGGTAAGCATGAACCAGGACACAAAAGGGTGGGACAAGGCCCTGGTAAAAGATCTTGTTTCTTCCTTCTTCAGCCACCTGTGTCCAGTCCCGTGTCCTCTTCTTATGTTGCTTTGAATTGTATTAATTTCACAATTTCTTTTCAAAGCATAAGCTTTATGCAACGTGGTTGTAACAAGAGCCTAAGCTTCTTGTATGAAGACTGTTGAGAGTATTAGCATCATATAGTTGAAATAACATACTTTGATGTAGTTTAAGGTCTTATGGGATCCTGGATGGTCTCTGATTTCTATTGCCTGGAGATCAGTTGTAATAGCGGGAGATCTCCAGCCACCACCTGGAGGTTGGCAACCCTAGCTGAGAGCCGTCATGGGACCCTGGATGTATATTCCATCTGAGCCCCGCATGTGACCCTACTTCAAACCAAATAAAAAACCACTTCGCTTCCTGATACTATTAAAAGGTAAAGGTCCCCTGTGCAAGCACCGGGTCATTCCTGACCCATGGGGTGACGTCACATCCCAATGTTTACTAGGCAGACTATGTTTATGGGGTGGTTAGCCAGTGCCTTCCCCAGTCATCTACACTTTACCCCCAGCAAGCTGGGTACTCATTTTACCAACCTTGGAAGGATGGAAGGCTGAGTCAACCTTGAGTCGGCTACCTGAAACTGACTTCCGTCGGGATTGAACTCAGGTTGTGAGCAGAGCTTGGACTGCAGTACTGCAGTTTACCACTCTGCGCCACGGGGCTCTTCCTGATACTGTTAATAGAATAATAAGTGTTCACTAGGTACAAAACTGTAAGGTAAAGGGGACAGGTTTATTGAAGAATAGATTTTACTTAATTTATGATTTATGCTGCATATATTGCAGTAGGATAGGAGTGTGGGGAAATGAGCAAGTGAAACTGAAGGACTTCCAGTCAAGGGACTGAGCCAGATTACAGAAGTGCACGATAAATACAGATAAGTACATATAAAAATTAACTGGAAATAGGCCCCCAGTGAATGAAGTGAAACACCAGTCTATCTCAAAAAGTATTCAGATGAAAAGAAAATACTTCCAAACACCACCCCCCAAAGCAAACTCACAACATAAAGATGCTTTATGTGGGGAAAAATTTGGGCAGATGTGAAAAGGTGGTCGTATTCTCCATGGAGAGGAGGTGTGCTAGCCAAGTCCTCCAGATTTTCCTTGATACTATCCCCACAGCAGCCATTTCCTCACCCCACAACAGGACACTTTACATTTTTTGCTTTGGCACTAGAATCGCCTTAAATTGATATAATGTTATAGCAAATAGGTATACCAGGTTCTCTGAATTTCCAGCTTTCATTTAAAAAAAGAAGAAGAAGTAAGTCTCTAGCCCTTTCTCTTGCAGAGATATAAGAGAAAGGCATATCTCTGCAATTGAAAGGGCTGGAGACTTGCTTTAAAAAACCACAACACCTGGGAAATCAGAGAAGCAGATATACACGGGCCCCTGGATCCCTAGGATTGCCAGGTCCTACCTCTCCTCCGGCGGGAGACTTTTAAGACATAGCTCGGGATCGCGTGGCGATGTGTGGACCCGTTGACGCGAATGCACGTCACTTCCAGTTTACAACCGGAAGTCCTGCCTCGCAAGAGGCCTTATGCCACTCAAACTTAGTTTCAGTGGCATAATGCCCCTCGTGAGGCGGGACCTCCGGTTGTAAACTGGAAGTGACCTGCAGCGGCGTGTACACACGTGCACATTTGCCTGCTGACCATCAGCTGGTCGGCGGGCAAAGGGGCAAATTGCCGGGGGTTTGCCCGCCACCACCGGGCACCTGGCAACCCCAATGGCCTTGACCAGATTTTATTTTTCAGATGGCAGTTTTTGAGGTCTTGAGCAAGGAGGCAGGCATTTCTGGTATTGTAACCCATTAGCTTGGGGCATGCAGATAAATGCTGTGGATCTTCTGGGACTCCAACAGTCACTGGGTGGTGGCTGAGACAACCCTGAAAGCTGTTACAATCAAAGAGTAACTGCTAAACATACAGTGTTTTCATAAATGAGGGTTAAATTACCTTTGAGCTTCTCTTTCACTACTTATGTTAATGAATGATTGACAATAACTCAGAAGAGAAAGTGAAAAGTGGACATTTGTAATGTGAACACTCCTTCTAGCCAGTGCAGGTTATGTATCCACATTAACACAGTAATTGAATTAAGGATTGTTTCCTGAGTAGCTGTGAAAATAACACAGATGTTCAGTAACAAGCTTATTACTCTTGGACGCCATAGATATATACATCTTCCTTATTTTATTAAAGGGAATCAGCTGCCTTTCCTCACGTAAAAACTCAGTCAAAAGGATATAACACATTCTCCTGCACTTATACAGCAGTAATTTGACACTGGGGAGATACTATTCCCATCTGTTATGTCTATTGTGATTTTGGCTGTTGTACGGAATATGATATTAGTGTCTCTTAAGGAAGCAACAATAGACTATCTCCTTATAACAAGTTTACCCTACTTTCTATAACCTGTGACAGCATAGATAACACCACTTGGGAAATAGCACCATCACAGCTCTAAAGGAAAAATACGCAGTTTTTATCATATGGAAAGATCTAGACCACCTGATAAGAGTCTGCTGAGAAATGGGCCCGTGTGATTGAAAAGATGCAGTCTGATCTCATAACTGAAAGTCTAATTCTGATGTTTGAATATGCATCATTTCTTTTCCATGGTAGCTCCCACACTGTGGAATGGGCTTCCTGATGAGGTGAGGGGTGCACCTTTATTAGAAATCTTCAGGACGCTCTACAAGGACATTTTATTCCCCATCCTTTGGGGGGAGAGGGTATTTATGGGGTTTTATACTATTGCATTTAAATAGTAATATGTTAACTGTGATTTGTAAACTGCCTTAATCCACAAGGAAAGGCATATTATAAATATTTTAATAAGTGAATAAAGTATTATGCTAGCTGCAAAATATATAATTATGCAGGGCATTTGAACAGTCTAGTTGCAATACTAAGAACATTTACCTGGGGACAATTCCTATTGAATAAAATTAAATGTATTTCTGAGTAAACATAAATAGGATTGTACTGAAAAGACATATATATTTCTCCGTGTACCTGTTTGACATGAAGGGGTTGACTAGGCCTCTATTTGTTGTTTTACATCTTCTCTCATGTCAAATAATTGTGAATTAAGCCTAATGTTTCTTGGAGTGTATTTTTTTTAAATAACCAAGGATAACAAAGGGGTACTGGCAATCCCCCCCCCTCTAAAAAGAAACCCAATGTATTTAGGCATGATTGATAATATGTACATTTCTCTAATGTGGTTTGGTACAAGAGATTCTTCCACTGTGTTTTGTTATGTTCCATTTTAATTTACTGTTGAGTAACCCCTGGTTGGAATTTAATTAAAACTGTTCTAATAATGCATCCCATGCCCATGGAGTTAAATGATCACTTGGGTTAAATCATGCTGTAGTACTAAATGAAAAGTATGCGTAATTCTCTGCAAAACAAGTGAGAAGAAATGAACTTGCTAATTGATATGGGGAGGTCCAAATATACAACTTTCCTCTTCTAGTTCAGATTTAAGCATTGTCTGGAGCAAATTTTTAAGTCTGTATATAAAATAATATTCAAGAAAATTAAGCATCTTTTAAAGGTACAGATTTCTAATTTCCTAAGTCTGTATTGGCTTTCAAGACAACGTGATACAATTGAACTGCTGCTGATTGTGACGTACATTACAACTCAAGTTACCGCAAACACAAAGCAGCTCATCTTCCAATGTTATACTTGACCCAGCAGACCCTACTTTGAATAATTTAGTTCAGATCATAACAGATCATTTTTACAGAGTAAGTTGGAGCTCATTCCTGAGGTAGTGTGCTGTGCAAACTGGCATGGACGCCAGCATAGTACCACTTGTGCCAGCTGCCCTGGACGGCCGCGGTAGCATGGCCCTTGGACACTGGTTTGGCCTTCTGCCGGCGTTCTGCCGGCGCAACTTCTTGCACCGGCATCCTGGGAGGAGTTCCTGGGGCCTTCCGAGGGGCGGAGCTGCCAGTAGGCAGCTTCCTAACCCCTTCAGCTCAGGAACAACCCCTTTTGAACAGCGGTGCTGCTCCAGCTTTTTGTTGGTGCAGTATCGCTGTTGTCTGTGGGTTTTTCCCCCTTTAAAAATACCCTCCCCACCCCCGCAGCAGCTGCGAATCCTCTTTGGAGGTGCGGAGGTGGCGCCATGGCTACGCCATCTCTGGCCACTGCAGTTTTCAGGAATGGCCGGTTTGTGTTTTGTTTGAAGCTTTGCTTTGTTGAAATCTCTCTTATGTTGCTACAAGTTGATATTACACTTCCATTTATTATCTACAATTTCCATATGTGCAAACAGTTCTTGATTGAAGATAACACAATGCAACAATCCCGGTTTCAGTTCATTCCATCCTGAAATATTTCAGCAATTGACTTGAAAAGCATAAATAGCTGAAGAACAGGCCATCTGCATTTAGTTAATTGCAAAGACCAGATCACCAAGCTTATTCTTAAATTATGTCAGTTAGTGTAATTTGTATGACTGCACATGGCTATTTTGCAATCTTGCTGGGTTGCTGTTGGGGTGTGCATAAATGGTCAAGTTAATCTTCTCAAGTTGTATGGAAAAATGTAAAATAGGTGTTCTCAGTGGGGGTGGAGGCTGAGGAGGCTGAGGTCTGGGAAGGGGGGACTACAATGGGGGTATAATGCCATAGTGTCCGCTTTCCAAAGCGGCCTTTTTCTCCAGGGGAAGTGATCTCTGTCAACCCTAATCATGCAGCACGCCTGCTTCCCTGGGTATGTTTGGTTTCTAAATATTCAGCCAGATTAGCACTCCAGTGGCTCTGTTTACAAAATGTGCAGTCTGTTGAAAGGGTGCCCTTCTGTGAAGCCTTGAGGATTACCATGCATGAAGATGTCTCTGTGACAAATAGAAGAATCATCCAGAGTTGCTTTCTCTTTACCGTTGGTACTAATATTGCTATGTAGCTGTACAAAAGAGCAAGAGTCCAGTAGCACCTTAAAGACTAACAATGTTTCTGGCAGGGTAAGAGCTTTCGTGAGCCACAGCTCACTTCTTCAGATACAACTGGAATATGATTCCATCTATCCTTTTAGATACCATCTATCCTTTGCTACCAATTAGCATTGGTAATGAGACAGGAATCCCAGATTCCTATTAGGTCCAGGAGAATGCATTGTCTTGAGCTTCATTATTAGTTGTAATTCAGCAGTCTCTCTTTCTAATCTCCCTTTGTAAGAGAACTGCTACTCGTAAATCAGCAACTATGTAGCCGTATGAGTGGTCTCTGCAAGAGTGATCCTCGATGTTGATGCAGCATTGCTGCTTCGTATAAGGTAAACTACCCTTCGTTTAATTTTTGAATAAGGTTTTTAAAAGCTGCCCTTAAAGGGTGCATGTATGTTCTTGCAATGGTGAAGCAAAATCTTGTGTGTGTGTTAAGTGTTGTCAAGTCGCTTCTGACTCATGGTGACCATATGAATCAATGTTCTCCAAATCATCCTTTCTTTGACAGCCTTGCTCAGGTCTTGCAAACTGAGGGCTGTGGCGTCCTTTATCAATCCATCTCTAAGAGTCGATCCATCTCTTGTTGGGTCTTCCTCTTTTCCCTTCAACGTTTCCTAGCGTGATTGTCTTTTCCAGTGACTCTTGACTTCTCATAATGTGACCAAAGTACGACAGCCTCAGTTTAGTCATTTTAGTGTCTAGGGTCAGTTCAGGTTTGGTTTGAGCTATAACCCACTGATTTGTTTTTTGTTTTTTTGCAGTCCACTGTATCCATAACACTCTCCTCCAACACCACATTTCAAAGGAATTTACTTTCTTCCTACCAGCTTTCACACCCACACGTAGTAATATGGAATATGATGGCATGAATTAACTTGATCTTGATTGCCAGTGACACATCCTTACACTTAAGAATCTTTTCTAGCTTCTTCATGGCTGCCCTTCCCAGTCTCAATCTCTTTCTGATTTCTTGGCTGCAGTCTCCCTTTTGGTTGATGATGGAGCCAAGGAATAGAAAGCCATGAACAATTTCAGTTTTCTCATTGTCACCCTTAAAGTTGATTAATTCTCCTGTAGTCATTGCTTTTGTTTTCTTGATGTTCAGCTGTAGTCCTGCTTTGGCACTTTCCCCTTTAACTTTCAGCAGTAGTCGTTTCGAGTATTTGGAATCATTTCTAGTCATGGTCAAGCACTACAATGTTAAAAAAGATCCAGACTTTAAATTTATTTATTTATAGACATACCAGTTGTAGTTAATAAATGTCTACACTACTGATTCAAATGAGATCAAATCTTGCTTAATTTATCCCTATCAAGGATTCATGGATGAAGGGGGATAAAGATCTATTGCTGCTTTTTCACCACTCTGAACATCTGTTTTCCTTATTTTATTTTACAAATCTTTTATACTGCATTTCATTAAAAAACAACAACACAAAGCAGGTTCCAGAAATTAAAACCTCAAAGCACAATATAATAAAAGAATATAACCCTCTAAATTACCAAAGTTGTGTTGGAAAAAAAAACTTCCCATTTGCCTTCTAAAGAAAACTAGGAGGAAGTCGAATGAATTTACCACGGAAGTGAATTCTGTAATTATGGGTTGCAGTGAAAAGGTTCTGCTTCTAGTGGAGACCTCCAGAAAAGATGGAACTTGAAGAAAGGCCTTATTAGAGTATCTCAGATATCTGGGGTATTTGTTTCATTAGTTTCACTGAAACTTGTGTTTCCTGGTTCAAATCTGTTTACTGGGAAGCAAGCAAGTCTCATTGTCTTTCGTGAACTTATTTCTAAGTAGACATATTTAGAACTGAAGCCTGACTTGGTATGTCACATAAGTAAGTGTGACTTATCCCACTTCTTTCCCTCTTTCTTCTGTATCTTGTGAAATGGGATCTTTGAATTTCATTACTCATTGGTAGCTGGGACCTATGCATCATACAGTATGTTCTAGTAGAAGACAATTAAGGTGGTACTTAGATCAGTTGAGCTTCCTTTCCCAGTTGTTTGCACCAAGAGTTTAATCTAAATTGGCTTGGACTTGTAGATGAGTTTCCAGGTGGCAGCATGGAAGTTGATACTATCCCTTCCTGTTGTAACAAGCAGGTCACCAAGTGTGTCATGTATGTATCATGAAGAGAAGAAAGTGGCATGGATCCAGCTATCCAAGTAGCCTTCCCTCATTCGAAGAAGCCTTTTTGCAACTTAAGTGGCTCTTCTTCCTTCAGCATAAGAACCAATTAATTTGGAGGAAGGCCCTTTAGATTGGAGGAAGGCTTCAAACTTGAGTCAAAAGGAAAGATGGGGTACAAATGTTTAAATACATAAACATGCAAGTTCCTCCTATTTTAAAGATGACTGCGGGATGTGGAACGGTCTAGTATAGCCCCGATCTTGGAAATTAAGCAGGGTCTGCACTTGGATGAGAGACCACCAAGGAAGACTCTGCAGAGGAAGGCAATGGCAAACCACCTCCACTTCTCAATTGCCTTGAAAGCCCCTTGCTGGGCTTGCCATATGTCGGCTGCAACTTGACGGCACTTTACACACAGATGTGGCAGACAGTGTGAAATTGGCTGTCACAAGCATAGTTAGCTGGTGTTTGTGTTATATGTGTTTTGCATGGGTTTCCTCACACAAAATGTGGGTGGATTGTAAGCAAACAGACTGTACATGGAGCATCTGACTGATTTAACCAGTTTGTTATATAAATGTTCAGTCCATGAATGACAAAGTAGCAACAGTTTCATGGACAGAATGGGCCCCCTCAAAATGGTCATGCAAATGGGTTCTTAGCGAACTGTTCATGTATTTGCATGCCGTAAAAACAGTTAGATGTAAATAGTACGTAACTCAATGACAGTATCATTAACTTCAGCTTGCTTTTGGTTATGTTATGACTGTGATTTATATTGTATTCAATGCATCAAAAAAAAACAAAAAACAAAAAAACCAGAATATCCCCCCACTGTTGCCTGGAGAATGAGTTTGACTTGTTGCCAGGCAACACGTTTTTTTCTCCCGTCATAATTTTTATACAACTTGAAACATATGTAAATATTATATTGAAATATAAAGACAGTGGGAATATTATTTCATCCATATACTCTGTACAGCTATATAGGTATGTGCTTTAAGTATACTTGTAAAAAAGCTTAGAATAAGGTTTAATGGTAGCCTGTGCTCATTCTTTCAGCAGGATCCTGTAAAATTGCCTCCTTCTCCCTCTTCTGACAGCAGAACAGGGAGAAGGAGGAGATATTATTTGACATTCCTTGTCACTGAAGCCCCCCCCCCCTCCTGCAGTGAATTTTGTTTACAAGTGTCTCCCAGCATCAAAGGGGAGTTTTGGGACAAAGAGCAGTTTCCTTGGCCAAGTGGAATGAACCTTTTCCACTTAAAACAAAACACAAGTGGATTCAATCCAGTATCCTTAATTAAAAAATACTCCCCAAATACCTGAATTGAGTTAATATTGTGTTTGCTAGTGGTAGCATAACTTTAACCTTCTAATAATACCATCATAATGCATTAGAAATGTTAGTATTTTATGTTTCTATAAAGTGTATTTATTTGTTATTTATAGTCTGCTTTTTTCTCTGGGACTCGAGGCGAAACAAAACTATAAACAGGAAGGGAAATCCAGTAAACAATGAAATAGGATTTGGGTTGTAGAACAAACCAGAAATTAAAAAAAAAAAAAAAAACAGATCTGAAACAAAGCAAATTGTTAACATGATACATTAAATGATGCAAAATTACGTGGTAGGATCCAACTTGCAGTGAACTATACACAGTAGTATAGACCACAGTCCGTAATAATTTATCCAAGTAACTTGTAAATAATTTTGTGCAGTGCTACCCTATTATCTAAATAGAAAACCCTCTTGAATAATTCAATTTTGCATAGTTTGTGGAAAGCCATGAGAGTGGAAGCCTTCTTCACTTCCTCTGGCAGACCATTCCACAAGGTGGGGGCCACAACGGTGAAGGCACGTATATGGGCAGTTGTTGATTTTGTCCTATTGCAGGTTGGCACCTGCAGAAGGATCTGCTCAGATGAGTGGTTGACATGGTGGAGCATAGGGGGAGAGACAGTCTCGCTGATATGAGGGTCCAAGCCCATAAAGGGCTTTGTATGAGATGCCCAATAGATTACCGTATTTTTCCGTGTATAAGACGACCCTTTTTAATTTAAAAATAAACTCAAAATTGGGGGGTCGTCTTATACATGGAATACGGCTGTTGCTGCTGGCCCGCCCGTGATGGGCGAGCCGGCAGCAGCAGCCGACCTCTTTCCCCACTGACGGGCGGAAAAGTGAGCAAGCAGGGAAAGAAGCCGGTGTGCCTGGATGGCTGACTTTCAAACCGGTCCCTGCCGGCCCGCCCATCAGCTGTCGGCCCAGCGTTCAGACCGGTCGCCGCATTCAAACCAGCCTCTTTCCCCCTCGCTCTCTAAAAGCAGGGAAAGAGGCCAGTGGTCCTTACTGGCTGGCGTTCAAACTGGTCGCCGCCCACCCGGCCGTCGCCAGCCAGGGCGACTCTTTCGCCCTATAAGATGCTTCCACATATTAGACGACCCCTATTTTAAAAAAAATTAAGTTAAAAAATAGGGGTCGTCTTATACACGGGGGCGTCTTATACACAGAAAAATATGGTAAATTGAGCCTGGTAACAGATGGATGCCTTGACCTGGATAGCCCAGGCTAGCCTGATCTCATCAGATCTCAGAAGCTAAGCAGGCTTGACCCTGACAAATATTTGGCTGGGAAACCTCTAAGGAATACCAGGGTCATGACTCAGAGGCAGGCAATGGCAAGCCAGCTTTGAATGTCTGTTGCCTTGAAAATCCCACCAGGGGTCGCCACAAGTCAGATGTGACAACGGCAAAAAACAAAAAAATAACAGAGGGGCAGCCAGTGGCGTGACTGGGAGAAATGTGCATGTGCCATCTAGCTCCTGATAATAGCCAAGCCATGGCATTTTGCACCAATTGGAGTTTCCAAATTGATTTTGAGGGGAGACCAATGTACTGTGCAATACAGTAGTCTCAGTGTTACTGTGACATGGATCCAGGGGGCCAGATCAACCGTGTCAAAGTAAGGGGCCATTTTTTCGAGCTAGGCTGAATTGGAAGAAAGCCTTCATTGCAACTGCATTAAGTTGCTTCTCCAGCAATAATGTTGGGTCCATTATAACACGCAGGCTCTTAACTGATTCGGCAAGGATCAGCTGAACCCCATCGGAAACGGGGAGCATTGTGTCCTTCAAGACCTTTGCCTTCCCAACCAGCATTACTTCTGTCTTTCCAGAGTTTAGTTTCAGTTCGTTCACTCTTATCCATTTAACCACAGCTGCCTGGCTGCGATTTAGGACCTCTGCTTCATAACCATGAGATTTGGATAACGATATATATAGCTGTGTATCGTCTGCACATTGATGACAGCCAACCCCAAAACAATGAATGATTTGGCCTAAGGGCATTACGTAGAGATTGAAGAACATGGGGGATAGGATTGTGCCCCGTGGGACCCCACAGGATAGGTCCCACACTGATGATAACTGGTCTCCAATGGCAGTTCTTTTGGTCTGGTCTGTGAGGAATGATTTGAACTAGTCCAGCGCACAACCCCTGATGCCTACTTCTGCCTCCAAGTGCCTCGGCAAGATGGTATGGTCTACTGTATTGAAGGCAGCTGATAAATCCAGTAAATCCAGTAAGCAGTATGCACACATTTTGGAGCTCTCTGAATTTTGACCCAGTTCTGTGTTGTTGTTTTTCATGCTTCTCCATCAGACCAGTGGTGTATCCTGGCCCCTCACACAGTCTGTCTCGCTTTTATTCCAAGCATGGTCATCAGTGCTTTAGTCCAAGACTTACATTTTGTTGGCCAAGAATAAGGGTTTGGGAGGCTGCATAACAAACACATATTTTAATGCAGAGATATCAAAGTATTAAATGTTGCCTCAAAAAGCATTTTAGCCCTATCTCCTGGTCTGTCCTATCAGCCAAGTAGAGGAAAATTCCATTTTCCCTGTAGATAATTGAGCCTTAGAATCTTAATTTTTTGTTATTATAGATTACATATCATGATCAGTGCAATCGCAAGCAGAGTTACACCCTGCCAAGTCCATTGAAGTCAATAGGCTTAGACAGGGGTAATTCTGTTTAGGATTACACTGTAGATCTGTGAATAAAGACTTGTAGTGTCATGCCTTTGGAGTTGCCTGTCAGCCACATAAAACTTGTTGGCTATCAAAAGTATTCATGGGATGTCATATTATGACAGTGTTACTATTCCAACATCTGTCCTTTTATTATCCTCAAGCAAGAAAATAAATTAGCCAGTGTTAAATGGATGTCCCTTTCAATGTGTCAACATTAATTAAAACGTGTAAGCATAATCAAAACTGCAGCTTTTGTTAGCATAGCTTGCTTGCCTTCCAGGGTGAATATTGTTCTCGAATTTTGGCATTATACTTACATATAGAAGCAAAATGCTGATTACTTTTTTAAAAAGAATTTTTATTTCTAATATAATCATTGTTATAGCCCTCTTTTCACATCTCTTACTATCAAATCCTTTTAACTAGAGATGCCAGGGATTGAATCTGGGACATTCCTTATACAAAGTTCTATCACTGAGGCAGAACCCATCCGTATCCTTATATTGTTCCATGTAATACAGTGCTGTTTTAGCCATTTAGGTGAAAGCACTGGAGAGCCAAGGATTAGAAAAAGATCACAATATCTGGGAACCTAACAGGGCAATCCTAAACAGAATTATACCCTTATAAGTCTGTTGACATCAGTGGGTTTTAGAAGGTACAAACTCTGTTTAGGATTGGACTTTAGGATAGTTGAATTATAGGTGAGGTTTTATGAATTGTTCTGAGGTATAGTTTGGGGAAAGAGATAGCCAGTGTATGGCATCTGCTTGGAATTTATTATAAAAGGCATCAATCCTATTGCTTACTTTTCAATTAATATATCATTGGTAAACTCAGGCACTTCACTATCCTTGACCCCATCTTGTTTCCTATGCTCTTTAACTAATACATAAAACCGCCAGGTGGGGTAATCTGGAGATTTGGGATGGATTGTCATCAATATGCCGATGACACTCAGCTCTACCTCACATTTCAGTCTGATCCCAGTGAGTCTGGAGAAATCCTGTACCCGTACCTAGAGGCAGTTTTGGAATGGAAGTGGGCTAATAAACGTGAGTTTTACCCTGATGATACAGAAGTGCTACTTATGAGCTGAAAGTCTAATTTGGGATTTAAGGTGTCACCTGTATTGGGTGGGATTGCACACCTTGAAGGAAATGTTCCAGAGTTTGGGGGTGTTCTTGGACCCTGGCTATGGTTGCCAACCTCCAAGTGGTGGCTGGAAATCTGCTGGGATTACAATTGATCTCCAGGTGGCAGAGAGAGGTTCACCTGGAGAAAATGGCCACTTTGGAAGGTGGACTCTGGCATTATACCTAATTGAGGTCTGTCTTCTCCCCAAATTCCACCCCTCCCAGGCCCCACCCCCCAAATCTCCAGGTATGTCCCAACCCGGAGCTGGCAATCCTAACTCAGATCTACTGCTGGAGAAGCAGGTGGCAGCTGTGACCAGGAGGGCCCTTTACCAGTTTTGACTAGTTAGCCAATTGCAGCCTTTCTTGGGTAAAAAAGATCTTGACAATGTGGTGCATGTCCTGATTGCATCTAGATTAGATTACTGCAATGCACTCTGCATGGGGCTGCCCTTGAAAAGTGTTTGGAAACTTCAATTGGTGCAGAATGCTGCAGCCAGGATGTTAACTGGAGCGGGTCATTGGGACCATATCCTTGCAATCTTGGCCCATTTACACTGGCTTCCAGTCTGTTTCCAGGCACAATTCAAGGAGCTGGTGGTGATCTTTAAAGTCCTTTATGGTTTGGCACCAGCATCCCAGAAGGACTGCCTACTCATGAATCTATCCAACCACTGCATTCACCTTCTGAGGCCCTGCATTCGTCTTCTCCCACTGAGCTCAGAGGACATCTTATCAGCGGGTTTTCCGTCTTATGCACTGGGAGGCAGGATCTAAAAATTCTTTGCTTCCTGTTTCCTGGCTAGGACTGCCCTCTGATTGCCAGTTCTCTTCTTGCCTCAGTGGGAGAAGCAGGCGTGGGAGTTAGCTCCATAGCATCCTTTATCTACCTTTTTCAATATCCGTACCCTTCTGACTCATATACTACAGTCTGTATTTTGTTTGCCTTGCTGTCTTTGTTTCCCCTCTGCCAGCAACCTCATTTATGTCGTCTTTTCCCTGTCGAGTAAAGAGCTTCCATAGAGCTCCTATCTGGGGACAAGGAACAAGTAGAGGGTCTCCTGTCCCCCTGACAAAAGGGGAAGATGCCGCAACAGCCCCATGGCGGGGAATCGCACCGTGAAGGGGAGACGGCCGCTTCAAAGCGGAGGCCACAGGCGGAGGCCGACGAAAATGGTGCGAAGAAAGCGTGCTAATCCAATATGGCCGCCACAACTCCCTGTTCGGCCCAAAAGGGTTTTGAGGGTGAGGAGGCTACCTGTGATGCCGGCTCCAGAGAAGATCATGCCACACCCGCAGGGGGGGGGGCGGAAAGCCACAGCATGGTTGCACTTTTACGTCAGGCCCTTAGAGAGGAATTTGCACAGTTTGGCGGCCCTTCCAGGGGGAGACGATCCGACTGTAGGGATGCATTGCCGGTTTCCATGTATTCTACCCAGTCGGGCTCAGAACATGGGGAGGTTACCGGAGGCTCTGATCGTCCCTGGCCCACTAATGCGGCTAGAAAGGCGGCAGTACCATCCAGTAGCAAGGCAAGGTCCCTTTCCCCCTCGTCTAGAGACAGTGAGAAGGAGGAGGGGGAGTTCTCCTCCGGAAAGGAATCTACTGGAGGGTGCTCAAAAGATCAAGATCACCAGACTCGCCTCTTTGCTGGGGAGGTTTATCAGTCCCTATTGACTAAGGCGATGGCTGCCTTGTACCTCCAGGAAGACGTGGAGACAGAGGTGGTTAAAAGCAAGTCTAAGTTTAGAGGCACTAAGGAGTTCTTTGCTAGGCTGAAAACTCACTCTCGGTGCCCTTCCCAGAATGTTTCGAAGACCTCTTAAAGGCAGAATGGGATAAACCTATCTCAAACAAACAGCTCCCCGCAGCAGTTAAGAAAATGTATAACTTAGAACCACGGGCAATGTCCCTACTGCAGATGCCCTTAGTAGAAGCTCCTGTGGCTGCCCTGCAGTCGGCCAACCTCCTCTCAGAGGACGGGGCAGGCAACATAAAGGACCCATTGGACAGAAAAATTGATTTTGCATGCAAGCGAGCACATGAGGCCTCTGCCTTATCCATACAGGCTTCAGCCACTACCGCTCTATTTGCACGTGCCTCCATCATGTGGATTAGAAAACTAATTGACTTGCTCCCACAGGAGAAAAAGAGAGTGCTGGTCGGCCTTGGTAGGCTTTCGAAGGCAATAAATTTTATGGCTGATGCTATGCTTGACTCAATGATGCTTTCTGCCAGGGCTCTGGCTGCTTCTTCTGTTTCTAGGCGGGCCTCATGGATTAGAGCCTGGTCAGTTGACTACGGTTCCAAGCCCATCCTGTTGAACTACCCCTTCGAAGGAGATGGTTTTTTGGGTCAAGGCTTGACGACATCCTTATCGAGATTAAGGATAAGAAGAAGGCCTTGCCTAAGTACATCAGGAAGGAAGGTAAGGGATCTTATTCTTCTTCCTTTTGGCCCTTTCGCTCCTTGCACACATTGGCTCGTTCCAGACCTGATGGCAGATGAGGCAACTGGAACTCCGGCCGAGGTTCCTTCCGCAAGGGATCTAGATTCCACAGAGGATCTCAATTCCACCAGGGAGGGGACAAAGCCAGCAGATTCAGAGAGAAGTCTGGTAAACAATGACTTCAGGGACAGTCCAGTAGGGGGAAGACTTCAGCTATTTTCCAGTATTTGGGACTCTGTTCGCCCAGATTCCTGGGTGAGAAGAATTGTTCAAAAGGGTTACATGCTGGAGTTTCAGAGGTCACCCCCAGACCGATTCCTAGCTTCACCCATGCCATCAAGACTAGACAAGGTGATTTGGACCCGAGCGGCTATAAATCATCTTCTGGAAATAAGGGCAATCGAACCTGTACCTTCCTCAGAGCAGTGCACCGGGGTCTACTCTATTTTCTTCACTGTTCCGAAGAGAAATGGGGACTTGCATGCCATTCTGAATCTGAAACACGTGAACAGATACTTTCGGCTCAAGCACTTCAGGATGGAGACTCTCTGGTCCATAGTGGAGGCACTTCGTCCCAAGGCGTTCCTGACATCTATAGACCTGACGGAAGCGTATTTACACATCGCAATTCATCAAATGCATCGCAGGTTCCTCTGTTTTGCCCACAATCAACATCACTTCCAATTTTGAGCCCTCCCGTTCGGTCTTTCATCTGCTCCGAGGGTCTTTTCGAAGGTCCTGGTGACTCTGGTGGCCCACCTGAGAGAGGAGGGGAGCCACATATTACCCTACCTCGACGACATCTTAGTGAGTGCTGCGTCAGAGCAGCTGTCAATTCAACATACAGCAAGAGTCATTCAAACCTTAGAGCGCCACGGATTTTTGATAAATCGGAGCAAGAGCAACCTCATCCCTTCTCAATCAATTCATCACCTGGGAGTAATCATCGACACGTCTCAGAACATAGTCTTCCTCCCTCCAGACAAGATCTCCACCATTGTGGGTCTGGCCTAGAAGATCATTGCCTCCAAATCTTTAGGCCTTTCGATACTGGTAAGACTGCAGGGCCTGATGGTCGCCTGTACAGGTGTAGTCCCATGGGCACGGCTACACATGAGAGAGCTCTGGTGGTTTCTGAAGCCATACCAGGTCCAGATCAGTCAAAAGAGGAATCCGCGTATCGTCCTTCCTGTCTCGGTGAAGGTCAGCCTCAGATGGTGGACTCGGCCTACCATCCTAGCCAGGGGTCAGACCTATCTACAGGAATCAGTGACGCAGATATTTACCGATGGCAGCCTGGAGGGCTGGGGAGCCACATACCTCCAACACATGACACAAGGTGTATGGTCCAAGAAGGAAAAACACCTGCACATAAACTTGCAGGAACTGAGCACGATCTGGAAGGCCCTCCTTGTTTTTAGTCCAAGGATCAAAAACCACCAAGTGTTGCTGAGAACAGACAACGTCTCAGCAAAGGCCCACATAAACAAACAGGGAGGGTCTCGTCCCTCGTCCCTCAGATGGGTGTCGGAGTTGGCAGCACTGTCTTCCAGAAAAGGTTTGTGCATCATTCACGCCGATAAAGTCGTGTTACGACCAGATCCGACATTCGCACCCAAGGTGAACTCCAGGTTTCACAGACAACAGGAGTTACATCTCCCTTCCTTTTGTCCTCATCCCTCTCACCCGAAGGAAAAGGACTGGCATATCTTGGATCACAGGAGAGCTCTGAGGATCTACCTATGGAGAACGGAACCATTTAGACGCTCTGAGTCCCTGTTTGTCTCGGTTTCTCCTAATAAGGGATGCAAGATGTCAAAGACTTCTATCAGCAAATGCATCAGGCAATGCATCCAACTTTGCTACCAACTTAGCCATATTCCAGTTC
Source organism: Euleptes europaea (assembly GCF_029931775.1). Taxonomy (NCBI): domain Eukaryota; kingdom Metazoa; phylum Chordata; class Lepidosauria; order Squamata; family Sphaerodactylidae; genus Euleptes; species Euleptes europaea. The sequence goes on from NC_079319.1 coordinate 62,542,334, forward strand.
CTCCGGGAATCACGGCCCACTCAGTCCGCAGTACCGCCACCTTGGCAGCCTTTGATGGACAGGCTTCGGTGGAGGAAATTTGTAAGGCATCCAATCCATCAACATTCGTGAAGCACTACAAGATAAATGCCTGCTCTTCAGCTGACACTTCCTTTGGCAGAAGAGTCCTCCAGACCGTGGTTTCAGAAGAGGGATAAAATACCCACCCAGATGTGACAGCTTTTGAAGATCCCGCTGACAAGATGTCCTCTGAGCTCAGTGAGAGAATGGAACCTTGGCTTACCTGTGAAGGTTCCTTCTACACTGAGAGAAGAGGACATCTTGCCCACCCAGGATGAAGATTATTTTGGAGATCAGAAGGCTTTGTAGCCGGACTACACAAGGGATCATATAAAAAGGAAGGAAGAAAGGAAGAAAGGAAAATGTGAAGAAGAGTGAAAGGACTGTAATAGACACCTTTCAAGTTCCAATGTTCTGTTCCTAATGTGTTTACTTGTTCCTTATATCACTGTTTCTGAGTTGTTTGTTTGCAGTGAAAGTTTCCTGTCTTCATGAGTTCTTTTTGCTACTAATCCTGCTTTGGAAGTCCTCGAACTGGCAATCAGAGGGCGGTCCTAGCCAGGAGACAGGAAGCAAAGAATTTTTAGATCCTGCCTCCCAGTGGATAGGACAGAAAACCAGATGTCCTCTTCTCTCAGTGTAGAAGGAACCTTCACAGGTAAGCCAAGGTTTCATTCTGAGATTAGGCAGGTGACTCTCTGGGAGAGGGCCTTCTCAGTCATGGCATCAAAACTTTGGAACTCTCTCCCCAGGGAGATTCGTCTGTCCCCTTCTGTTGCCATCTCCCGCCAGTGGGTGAAGACTTTTTTGTTTAGCAATCCCTCAGTGTCCCCTCCTTCCTGCTTGGTGTTTTAAGTGTTTTTTTAAAAAAATGTTTTTGTATGTGTACTGTAACTCTGGTTACAATTGTTTTAATGAGTTTGGTTGGTTTTAATGGTTTTTAAGATGTGATTTTATTATGTATGTTTTTTAATCTATTAGCTACCTCAGAGGCCCTGATAAGGGCAGAAAAGTGGGGTATAAATTTAAATAAATACATATTTTATGAGCAATAATTTAAGCATCGCAGATTTCAATACAGATCCTCACAGTATCAAGGGTGGGTTTTAACTCCAGCATTTATTTTCCTTATTTGTACACTATTTAGCTAAAAAAGAAGCAAAAGAGAATTGTCCAATAAATATAAGACAGGGAATAATCGATTTCCCCCCATATATTCTGATCCTCAACAATGAACATTTCTTCTGAATGAAGAACATTATTCAGACACTGTACATAATGAAGTAAAGTGCAATGTCTTTGGGACTTAATTATCTAATCAAAATAAAATCAATTAAGCTTAAAGGGAAATTGATGTAGTGAATTAACAGAGAGGCTTAACTATTGGCAGATATTTCTGAATTTAAAACAGTGAAAGCCTCTATGGTTTTTATAAAACAGAAAACCTTTCCCTGGAATTTGAACTTTTCAACTGTTACCGTGTTGGGAAAGTCCGTTGAGAGATTTTACATGTGGAGATACCCAAAGGATTATTTGAGTTCTTAAAACACTGTTTTACATTACAAACCATAATTTGATTGCCAAATTAACACCGTGGACGATTTAGAAATACGAGTTATACAGTATAATGACCTAACCGCTTAGATAATCATTCTGCTTAGAATAGTTTGTTACATTAGCAATATGGCCTATTTGCTACTGTTGCTCCTATTTAACACATCTCTGTGAGAAACTGGTATAATGAGCCGCTATAGATGATCAAAACCCAGAACACTTAGAAACAATAATTACATGTGGAAGATACTTGCTATTGATACCATCAACCACAATATTCATTTGTAGAGGCTGACTGGGCTGGGAGAAGGGGGCACTATGCTTTGGTTCTGCTCTTATATGATCAGCTGATTCCAGAAGATGGTACTGGGGTACTGCTGCTTTATCCCCTGGCATTTATGCTATGGGATCCTGCAGGGTTCTATCATCTATGCTATTTAACATCTACATGAAACTTCTGGGAGAGGTGATCTGGGGATTTGGAGTGAGGTGCCACCAATATGTGGATGACACCCAGCTCTAGTTCTCATCAACAGCTAACCCAGGAGGGTCTGTGGAAATCTTGAGTAGGTGCCTGGAGCGGGTAATGGGATGGATAATGATGAACTGAAGCTCAGTCCAGGACTTAGTCCCCCCTGGCAACTGGCAGGGGATGGGGGGAACTTACCAGCAGCAAACTGAGTCCTAGGCCTCTGTCATTGGCAACGTGGAGACGCTCTGGTATTTTGGCAAAGAATTCTATGGTAGAAGCCATTTTACCATAGAATTTTTGCCTAAATACTAGAGTGTTGATGTGTTGTAAGCAACGTGATGATGTCACTTCCGGTGAGCACCTTGAGGCTCCCACTTGACACTAACGTGATACCTACTTTACTTTCTTTTAGATGCCAGGCTAAAACATTTTTTATACCAAGAAAAAACACATTTGTATCGGCTTTTTAATGGCCTTTTCTGATTTAAGGATGGGTTTTAATGGCTTGTGCTTTATACTTTGATTTTTAATTGTAAGCCGCCTTGAGGCATAGAAAAATTCTACAAAAATAAAATAAATTATGTTTATTTTTTAACTTTGGCAAATCTCTGCTATTTTTGTGCCTCTCTAATTTTCACCTGGGACAGATACGAGCTAAGCCTGGAGCATTCAGACTGCAGGTGGGGAAAATAATTCAATAAACATATCGAACTAGCATAGCAGGAGAAAAAAGCTAGGTTCCAACAATCACCTGCTATTTTAATACAGGTTGAAAATTTTTACCTCCTCTACAGCTGAGACAAAGGAAAATACATGCACACACAATGCTTTCTATCTTGGGTTTTCTTGCAAATGTTAATATCCTAATATTTACCCTTTCCTTCCCAATTATTCAGACATCTGTTCAAATATTGTTCTGTATCTCTGTCTCTCCCTACTTACTGACAATCTGCAAAAATATCTTGGCAACTCTGGAGGGGGTCATTATCAAAAGCTTTTTGAAAATCTAAATGCTTCACTTGACTGGATTGTTGACATCATCCAAGGATTATACTGAGTTGATGATCTGTTTGTATAAAAAGGATGCAGGCTTTTCATCCACATCTGGGAAATGTGTTTAGGGCTAGAATGCTAGAAGAACCAAGTAAATGAAGCAATTGTTTTGATGCATTGAAGGAATGAAATAAGTCTGTCAAAATTAGAAATGTAACATCTGTAATTTAAGAGATCTGTCTACCTTTAAGAATTAAGAGATACCCTACAAATACACATCATCTTGTTGCAGATTCAAATGTGAAGTCCTGTATTTATTGTTGTATACCTTAATTGGGGTTAATAAACGTCCAGACAGTATAAGACTCAAGGTGGCTACTCGGTATTGTGCATACAAGAATGTTTCAACGTAATTTTATTCAAAATTGAACTACTGATTAATGCATCTCTTCCCTGTGTGCATATGCTTATTAACATATCTGGTTCCATCTCACTTTTTTTAAAAAAAAATTGCTCAGCCTCAAGAAATGTCCCTGAGATGGACTTGCCTTGTCGATATAGATTTCATAAAAACAAAATGTTACAGTGTTGCTCAAAAGTGACTCAATTTCTTAATTTATACTGAAATAAAAAATAGTTAAAAGTAGTTTGAACTTTTTCATTTCTCTCAAGAAACAAGGGGAAATCTGGAGCGTAGAATAATTGCAGGTCCTACAGTTTTAAGACCTTCTGTAATCTAGCTCACATCAACAGGGGGTGGGAAAAGGGTGGTGGGTTTCTCCTGTTGCCAAGATGCAGGCATCCCAGTATATATAAGCAGATGTGCTGTCTGCAAAGCTATCATAGGAAACTGCCGCTGGATAAAACATAGCTACGGCAAAGCTGTGAACTCCTTTGGGGGCTTGAAACAGCAAGGCTTGCCTAAAGGCTACTTAGGGATTTCATGGCTGAGATGAGATTTGCACGGAAGACATTCCAGCACAGAGCTTACATCTTAGCGGTGCACTACATCGGCTGATAGAAAGGCATGTGTAGGTATAATTTATACCTACTGCACCGATCAATACGAAGCCTCCGTTGATTTTAAGAGGGCAGGAAGTGAATCTGTGTCCGACTTTTATCAGACCCATTATTCTGGAGCAATCCCTGTGGTGCTCGTATAATGTCATGGTTCGTGTTAGCATGCTTGTCAGAAATGACAAGCGATTGTGTAAAACCAACAACAATAATAACAACCCTGGATAATTTGGGTGAATTTAAATTAATGAGTATGATGGTCATCAAAACAATAAACAAAAAACAGAACAATTTCTGTTTGATAATTAATTTAGATATGCTCGATGTGATCCCAGAGGTCTCTCAATTACTTAGGGGAAAAAATCAAAGTATAACAGTTTATTAGTAAATCAAGCTAGATGTCAAAACAAGAAGCTGTGGTTAATGTCATGAAGCTGTTAACCTAAATGCTTTTCAAGACCACTTTGAAGCATTGAAAAGACCACTGTATAGGGCTGTTGAAAAAATTTTTTTGGTAAAATTCGGATTCGGCAAAATTTGGCCCATTTTTATTCGGGAAATGCCGAAGTCCGAACTCCCCCACTTCGGGTCTGTGCAATTCGGCATGAGATCCGGAGTTCGGGGGAAAATTCGGCCGAATAAAGCCATTAAAAACACAATTGCGCCTTTCCGTGGCTCCGGGGGGGGACAGTTTTGGGGGTAGAGGTCCGAAACTTTCATCGTAGCTTGAGGGGACCCTTCTTGCAAGAACCCCCAAGTTTTGTGAAGATTGGGTCAGGGGGGGCTGAGCTATGGGCCCCGAAAGGGGTCCCCCCTCCTTAATGTGCATCTCTGACAATGGGGGTTTGCAATTAGCAGAGCTTGCCGCCTTCTCCTGAAGCTCCCAGCCCCGACAAACAACTGAGCTGGCGGGAGCAAGGGCGGGGCAGGTGCAAAGAAGTTTGCAAACCATGCAAAGCAACACGTTTGCAACCATGCAAACCATGCAAAGCAACACGTTTGCAACCATGCAAAGCAACACGTGACGCCTGGGAGTTTGCAAACCATGGAAAGGGACAGCGGCATGCTAAAGGAGCAGGAGGGGGTAGAATTTCCCCTTTTGCATCGGACTCAGGACCAGGCAAATGCATTCTTTAAGTCACAATTTGAAAACCAGTTTTGAGCAAGCATCAAAATAGACCTAACCGATCTTATGAATGAGGGAAAACCTGAGGACACACAACTGAAGCCCCCCCATCAAACCAGGGAGAGAGGGACTCGAGGGGGGACACATAAACCCCAGGCAGAATGGGTGAAAGCCCCCTTTGGCTTCCCCCACCACCCACAGAAACTGCTCCCTCCCCCACACACACAGAGACTCTGCTTCCCCCCTCCCACACACACACACAGGAGAAAAAATTTTATAGAGAAAAGCCCTAAAATGGGTCTTACTGTGCATGTCTTCTGTTCCATCTTATTTGCACCTGCCCCGCCATTGCTCCCCGCAGCTCAGCTGTTTGTCGGGGCTGGGAGCTTTGGGCGTGGGCGGCAAGCTCTGCTAATTGCAAACCCCCATTGTAGAGATGCACATTAAGGAGGGGGGACCCCTTTTGGGGCCCATATCTCAGCCCCCCCGACCCAATCTTCATAAAACTTGGGGGTTCTTGCATAAAACTTTGGGGGTTCTCTGAAGCTATGCTGAAAGTTTGGGGGCTCTACCCCCACAAATGCGCCCCCTGCAGCCACGGAATGGTGCTAATGTGTGGTGTAAATGGAATAAAAATGCATATTAAGGGGGAGACCCCTTCCGGGGCCCATATTTTGCCCCCCGGATCCAATCTTTACAAAACTTGGGGGTTCTTGCAAGAAGGGTCCTCTGAAGCGATGCTGAAGGTTTGGGGGGTCTACCCCCAAAAATGCACCCCCCTGCAGCCACGGAATGGCTCGAATGTGCACACGCACCCCCCCAAGGGGGATCTCTCTCTCACACAAACAGATACTCTCTCTTTTTCTCCCTGGGCCACGCAGCAGCTGGGCTCATGCACTCAATTGCGACTGATTGGCTAGAAGAAGACCCAGCTTGGCCACCGATTGGCCGCGGGAGAATGCTGCTTACTAACTGACGGTTATGCTGCTGCGCTGAACCCCGAATTTGCTGAATTTATTCGCCGAACACCCCGAAATCGCTGAATTTGGCTCCCCGTTTTCCCGCCTTTTTTTAGTTTGGTTCCATCCGAACTAAAAACTGCCAAATCGGGAAATTCGGCTGTTTTTCGGTTTGGGACGAACCGAATCAACAGCCCTACTTCTGTACATTCTTGCAGATTTAGGTAGATGCCCCCAAACTACCATATCTGATCCTTCCTTCAAAGGAACATGACTCTTGTGGGCAAGAAGAATTTACTTGTGTGATTTTTTCATATGCCCAGAGTCTCATTTAAATGAAGCGGTCAGGTGGTTTATGTGCATCTTTTGTATACCATAGCCCAGAACAGCATTGCATTAGCATGAGTAGCAGCATTGCACACACAGCATTTTAATGTGCAATATTACACAAGATATTTCTTGCCCAACAGCATCACAAAATCTTAGTCCTGTTACATTGCTTATTATATGTCTCATGCTATTGATTTATACTATGCAATGCGCCTTGAGTATAAGTGATAAAGGTGGAGTATAAATTAAGTAAGTAAACAAACAAACAAAACAAGTCTGACCACATATCCTGTTGAAATGAAGACTTTCCAGCCTCTCTCCACAGTGATAGCCTGATGTTGTAATCACTGAACCACAGTAGAATATTAGTCTCTATACCACATTAGAATATCAGTGATGATGGACAGCATTTTCTTTGGATGGATTCTGTTACATTCACCCTGTGTCAAAAGCCTTTAATTTTCTAAAGGAGTAGAATTTTGCAAAGGCATTGAGTTTAATGTTTAGTGCACGGGTCCCCAAAATGGTGATTATGGGCTCCTTGTGCCTCCTAACCCCTTCCCTGGCTCACCCCCAAGTATTTTCAGAAGTCGAGTGGGGCCCCATGAGGCTTTTAAAGTTTTTTTGTGTAGGTATAATACAGACTTTATGTAAAGTACTTCAACTGTTCCAGATAGCTAGGGTTTCCAGGTCCTTCTTCGCCACCAGTGGGAGATTTTTGGGGCGGAGCCTAAGGAGGGCGGGGTTTAGGGAGGGGAGGGACTTCACTGCCATAGAGTCCAATTGCCAAAGTGGCCATTTTCTCCAGGCGAACTGATCCCACCACCTGGAGGTTTATAACGAACTCAAATAATGAATCAAGCTGTATAAACAGTGATGGTAACCAAAGTAACAGCTGAGGCTATTTAACTATTACAGACATAGATAGTTCAATCATTCAAGGAAACAAAATAAATGCAAATGAGCAAGGTAAAAATACCAATTTCCCATATAATGACACTTATCCAAGTGTATTTCAATGGTTTAAACAGTTTCTTCCAAAATAACATTCATAGAACGTAGGTGTAGTTCAGTAGTAACAATGGAAAAATAGCGGGAAAATAGCTTGATTATACAGCTCATACAATATTTCCAAATTATACAGTGTTTTGAAATATCAATGAATATTGTATAGGGCTTGAACTATCTACATCTCTAATAGTTAAATAGCCTCAGCTGTTACTTTGGTTACCACCTGGAGGTTGGCAACCCTAACTTGTGGGGGGCATCTAATTTTCCCCTCCCCACTATTTCTTCTTTTCCTCCCCTGAAAGCCTCCATAACATCTCCCGTTTTCTTATACCTTCACTCCTTCCCACCCACCAGCCCACCTATCTTTATCTGCTCCCCTGAGTCTTCAGCTTTCCCTTCCTTCTTTCACCTGGCAGCTTTCCCTTCCTTCTTTCACCCATGAAAATGATGGCCCAGTTGTGCAGTGGGAAATCTGCAAGGACTTCCCGGGGTGAGTGGAGGAATTTTCCATTGTATTTCCCGGGGGGAGGAATTTTCCATTGTATCTCTCTCCCCACACTATTTCCTCTTTACTTCCTCCTGCCAACCCCCCATACCTTCTCCTTTCCTTGCTTCCTTCTGTCCTCCCTACCCACCAGCTAACTTACCTTTTATCTGTCCTTCATCTTCAGCTAACTTTATTATTTTATTTAATTCACTTATATCCCACCTTTCTCTACAATGGGGACCCAAAGCAGCTTGCACCATTCTTTTCTCCATTTCATCCTCACGACATCGCTTGGGGGTAAGTTAAGCTGAGAATGTGTCACTGGCCTGAGATCACCAGTCAGCTTCCACAGCAGAGTGTTGATTGAACCTGGGCCTCTCAGATCCTAGTGTGGAACTCCAACCTCTAGCTTTCATAGGGTGGCTTCTGTTGAACAGGAGCAAGCACCTGTCCTGGGTGAGTCACACAAGTCATGTGTTAACAAGTTGTTTGGGGGCTGCTGCTAGGCCTGGCCTTGATTAATCTGCCTTAAAGGCCAGAAAAGCTCTGGAAATGGCCCTGCTCCCTCCCCATGATTTTTAGTGATAGAAACCAAGGCTGTCAGGCTGGCAATACTGTTGTGTTTGCTTAGCAACAGCTACTGAGGGCATTTGTTCCTTAAAGCTGCTGGTTCTGTTTTTATTATTTTGGGGATTTTAACCCTCCAATTAATTTTTTTAGATATCAGATTTTTCTGCCAAGGTTTATAGAAACGTCTATCTTGTCTGTTCATGGCTCTAGTCTCGGGGAGTCAAAGATACGGCCTGCGGGCCGGATCAGGCCTGTCGAGGGCTTTTATCTGGCCTGTGGAGCCGAGGCAGCCAGCCCCCACTCCGGGCTGGAGCATGCAAGCCGCACTCCCTGTCTCCTTCAAACTCCATGTGGGCTTGGAGGGCTGCAAATGGCGTGGAACTCAGTGCAGGGTTGAGCTCCATGATGCCTGCAGCCGTCCGAGACCATGTGAAGTTTGGAGGAGGCAGGCGGTATGGAGGGAGGATGCAGCCAGCACGGAACTCGTGAGCTTCATGCCACCTGCCTCCTCCAAATGCCATATAGGCTCAGAGGGCTGCAAGAGGCACAGAGTTAAATGTGGAGGCCTCCAGCAGGCAAGTGATGGGGGAGGGAGTGGGAGAGGGGACACCCCTGTTGGACACTCCCCAGCTAGCCACCCCCCCCCAGTACAGATTTGGGCTCAGAAACCCGCTGCTGGCTCGCAGGCTAAGACAGCAACCCCCCCTCCCAGGGCCCAGAGAAATTAATGCCAGGGACTAGAGAAATAAAGTTTATAGAAGTCACAGGCAAAGCCAATTATATTTTTTAAAGTAAAAATAATATTAATTGGCTTTGCCTGTGTCTTCTATAAAGTTTGTATCTCCGGTAACTGGCATTAAATTTTATGATACACGTGGCCCGGCCCGACTAAGTGACATTTATGTCATATCCGGCCCTCGTAACAAATGAGTTCAACACCCCTGCTCTAGTCTCTAGATTTAAGTATTCACAGATTTGGCCATGTTGAGAATTATATATATATTGATTTCTGTAAAGCAGTGCATATAAAATCTTGCTTCCATAAATAATTTAAAATTATCTCTTGTGTATATTGCACTTTAATATTTAGCCTTAAGAGTGTATAGATCATTCAGCTCTTCCTTCCCTGGGAGTGTTTTAAATCCTGCTACAATAAATCAAAACATTAAATGAAGAGATGATTTTTTACAGAAAGAAGTATTTGAAATAGAGTCTTTTAAAAATATGTATGCTGACTAAATATGTATGATCATGAAATACAGTGAACAGCCCCATAGTTGAGATGACTGCCAATTCTGTAGTAGCCATGCCATGGTGGCAGCTTTGTTATACACTATGGAAGAAAACGCAACAATGGTCTGGAAATTCAGTTATGGTTCCATTGCCAATGCAATATGGATTTTCAGCTTGCATTTTAGTGCATGTTTATCAGTATGATAAATCATTATATGAGTGGAACAATTTAAGTGGATGTAGATGTATAAAGGAAGCCACGACCCTCAATTTGCAAGATCTGAGCAAGGCTGTTAAGGATAGGGCACTTTGGAAGACATTAATTCATAGGGTCGCCATGAGTCGGAAAAGACTTGACGGCACTTAATGCACACACTCAGATGTACTTCACATTGGTCCAGTGCAGATGCAAGACTGTTGGTTTAATTATGATTAAGAGATTGTGAGCAGGATGTGAGATTACACATTCTTTCCCACATCCCCTTTCCATTTTTGTGCTAATCTCCTACTCTTTGCCCAGTGGTCATAACAACACTGTAACTGAAGTTAATTTACTCTTGAGTAGGGCTGCTGGATGGTTTCAACAAAAATGGTGGGCACACTTAGTTAAAAACTTGCCGACCAATATATATACCATGGCCCCCATGTGCCCGGTTATGGCAGGCAATTTCCCGCCAATTATCTGGGCTGCCTGTTGCCCTGGGCTGCCTGTTGCTGGTCAGCAGGTGGCAATATGCATGCGCAGCACAATGATGTCACTTCTGGGTTTACCCCAGAAATGACAGCATCGCGACGGGGGACGCTCTAGCACTTCCCCCCCCATAGAGTTTTTGGAGGAATGTGCTGGAGTATCCCATGTGATACCGGTGCTTCCGCAGTAAACCTGGAAGTGACGTTGTTGTGCTGCACATGCAGATTGCCACCTCTAGCCCTGCCCCCACAAAGCTCTTGCTGGTGGCATGGGGGAATCTGGCAACCCCAATGTATGCATGTCTGTGTGTGTATGTGATAAAAAAAGAAAAACGACCTGTCCCTTTAACAGAGGCTTAGGTATGGAAATGAGTCACTGAAGCTTTTAATGGCATGGAGGTAAATACGATCCTTTTAAGCCTCTATTAAAGGGACAAGACATTTTTCTCCAAGCACTCCCCCCCCCCCATTTAATGCTTACAAGTACATATAGCGCTTTCTGGATTTTAAACAGTTGTCTAGCAGGTAGAAGTTCAACAGAGAAAGCCAATAATATGTTAAGTTTTCTTTATGGTGCTATTTTATAGTTTCTAAAAAACCAAAACCACTGAGTTCTTTATCATACTATGGTCCCTAGGGGACAAGTAATAAAATGTAAATGTATATTTAAGTGTTGCAGATGTTTTGCTGCAAATGTTAGTTCTCTTTCACCTTGTCCCCCTTGCCCAGTTTTATTTGACCTTTGGGGGGCATAACAGAATCAACATATGTTCAGAGATCTTTGCATATAGCATGCATAGAAAAGTAGCATGCCAGGGAAAAGACTAAGCTGGAGCTCTTCTCCCTGACATCTGGTTATCTATGTGCAGAAGGGTTTGTTTTGTTTTATTTACTTCATTTACATCCCATTTTTCACCTCAATGGGGACCAAAAGCAGTTTACATCATTCTCTACTCTTCCATTTTATCCTCACAACCACTCTGAGAGGTAGGTTAGGCTGCGAGTGTGTGATTTGCCCAAGGTCTCCCAGCTAATTTCCATGGCAAAATGGAAATTTGAACCTGGGTCTCCCAGATCCTAGTCCTACATTCTAACTGTCACACTGGCCCTTTCTATTTGTTGTTTCTTTTTGAATATGAAAGAGTGTTCCATTTTGAATCTGAAAGTGGTACAATCCAAACCCAGGTTTACCATATCTGTGAGAACAAGGCGAAAGGGGGTTGGACTAGATGTCTCTGGTGGTCCCTTCCAACTCTATGATTCTATGAAAGAGTCCTATGGCACCTTAAGGCCTAAAACATCAATTGTACATTTGTAGTGACTAATTTCTATTTTTTTTAATCTAATATTTCTAACGTTAAACTTAACACAGTATACAGTTCAATCCTAGGCGATTAATTTCATTCTAAGCCCACTGAAGTCAATGAAATAATTAGAAAGGAGTAAATCTGCATAGGATCACACAGATAGTCTAGCAAATTATATTTTATACAGTATAAAAGGAACATAATAGGAGACACAATCCATCGAAAGCTAAGGATTTTCAAATCCCCGTTGTCCTAAATGGGAAACAGTGTATGCTTAGTTCTGCCACTGAAATCACTGGGAGAATTACCATGAAAACCTAACCATATTTACATAGGAAAGCCCTTGGTGACTTTGTGGTTAGATGTGCATAGTCTTGCATGCTTAAAGTACTTAATAGTAATAACGTGCCAGTACTCACCAGGGCTGTACAAAAGATAAAAATGCAAGACAGACACCCTGACCATGTCCGCACTGCGCGTTTGCAGCTCCGATTTCTGCGGGCTTTCCTTGCATGTTCGCACTTCATCTCAACCGAAGGATTCCGAAGACATCTCCAGAGCACAATTTCTCCGCGTTAAGAGCATCCGCTTATACGGCGAATTAATAAAATGTTACGTCTTCCTCACCCGGAGCCTTAAAGTGCGAACATGCAATCTGTGTTCAATCCACTTCCTGCTGCCAGCCCACCCACCCACCTCCCTAACTGACGCTGGACCAATCGCCGTCCTTGCTTCGAGCGCCGACTGGGCATGCGTGGGAGCTCACCGGTCTTCATTTGATCCTGGCTTATCAAATGCAGCGGAGAAAGACGGCGCGGTGGGAACAGAAATTTAAAGTCGTGTTGGATGCTTGTGTACTGGACACGTTTAAATTGCGAGGTAAGTTGCTAGTGCATTCATGGGCCCTGTCCACATTCCCCCTTTAGAGGGGTCCTTCAGCCTTTTTTCTTGCCACAACCCACCGAGATCTCTTTTTCACTTTTCTTTAGAAGATTCAATGTCACCATCTACTCCCACAGTCGGCTGGAACCCACGTGGGAAGCCAATTGGTTGGCCCCCAAAGTCTCTCCCTTTCCAGCTTTTTTTGGGAGCTTCCTGCCTGGCTGCTGAGCGGTGGATTTGGTTCCTTTCAAACCTTGCTGAGTGTGATGGAGAACAAGCAGATGGGGGTGTCGCCCCTTTATTAAGCTGCAGGGGTAAGAAAGAGAACATGTATGGAGCTTGGCCGTGGTGGTTGCCAGAAAGCAAAAATACTGGACTGCCTGGTTCAAAACTGGACACCTTGGCAACCCTAGTTCTTGGGATGAGAGACTATGAAATCCTGTATTTCTCTTTTAAGGCAAAGGTAATCCCATACAAACACCGGGTCATTACTGACCCATGGTGTGACGTCGCATCCTGACGTTTACTAGGCAGACTATGTTTACGGGGTGGTTTGCCATTGCCTTCCTCAGTCATCTACACTTTACCCCCAGCAAGCTGGTTACTCATTTTACTGACCTCGGAAGGATGGAAGGCTGAGTAAACCTTGAGCCGGGCTACCTGAAACCGACTTCCGTTGGGATCAAACTCAGGTCGTGAGCAGAGCTTTTGACTGCAGTACTGCAACTTACCACTCTGCGCCACAGGGCTCTCTATTTCTCTTTTACCTGCAGAAAAGAGATGTATAATGTTAATGTTTGCACCACTCCCTCATATAGTTTGGGTTATAATGTTGCCTACATTTAGGGTTGCCAGGTCCCTCCACGTCATTGGTGGGACCTTTCTGGGGGCAGTCCTGGGGGTGGCATGATGTTTGTGCATGTGGCATGATGTCACTTCCAGGTTTACCCCAGAAGTGCTGGCATCATGCAGGATGCTCTAGCACATTCCTCCAAAAACTCTATGGAAGCCAGATTTCTTCCGAGATTGTCCCAGCAGGCCCTTTTGTCTGCCCCATTTATTAGGCTGGCTCACTTGGTAACTGTGAGAAATTGAGCTTATTCCATTGCTGTCCCTCTTCTTTGGTATCTATTCACAAAAAGCTATCATGACAGAACTGCTCTGTTTCCAAGGGCTTTTGCTAACTGCAAATGTAGCATGTTGGTGGTGGATTACTGGGAGGGAGCGTATTTCGGGTGATGACTTTTATGTCACTGGGGAGGTGCACTGGGTGAAGATTTTTGCGCCATTTTATATCAGAGATCTCAGTGCCTAATGTGCATAATGCTTTCTGTGCATAATTTAAGCATGTGTCCATTAATGTTCATTGCATATAAGTAGACAGAATTAACACAAAAGTGCTTAAACTGCAAATTTTCTGCTATCTTTTTCAAGAAGAAAAGAGTGGTCATTAATCAATTTCTTGTTAGCTCAGATGTATTCAGGATTAAAATTGTCTATGGAAGCCCAAACCTTTGGGTGGTAGCGCCACTGCTTACAACTCTAGTTCACTAGGCTAATTTAAAATGGCTTGGGTTGCTTCCAATGCATGCCTTTCCTCATTAGCAGAGATGGTAGGTTCATAACTGATTTTCTGTGCAACACACTAAAAAGTAGTCCATTAGATCTTATGCTCTAGTAAAAATAAATAAATGAGCATTGCAAGTATTTGTTGAAAGTATTTGATCCTGACATTTCTAATTAAACAGTATTGGGTAGACTCAGCTTGTGTAACAGGTCTTTCCTGTCTCCTCCTGTGCCACTTGAACATTGTTCCTGAGGATCAGTTACCCTTGGGAGGATGGAGGGAGGGGGACAGAGGGAATATGCACACCTGAGCAGCTAGAGTGGGAAATATACAGAAATTGTGGACATCCCTTCCTCAGGATGCTATTCTAGACAACTACCTACATGCATATAAGTACTTTTGCCCATCCACTGCGAACGGCTATCTTTTTTGGCTTTCGTGCAGAACACTAGGGTCAGCCTACAGTTCAACATTTTAAAAATAAAAGAGAATGAAAGTAAGAGCAGCTATTAAAAATAAACTAGAAATTTGTTTGGAGAAGATTGTAGTTATAATAAATCACAAGCTCCTGCTGGATGTATCCTGTCCATTGCAGTGCTAAAGCCAAACAAGTCACTCTTGCTAACAGCATCACCGTAATGAAATAAAAGGGCAAACTGCTTTCTGTAAAGTGGGATCCTTCACAATATTGGCCCTGATCTAATAGCTGACGATCAAATGACAATGTGAGACTGGATGGTTGACTGGCTTGCGAATCCTATGTGTTCATAAAACAGAAGACATGGTGCTTTGGATCCTGTTCTCAGTAATGAATACACTCTTGGTGGCATCAGGACACTGTTTTGTGAAACAGATATCACCAATCCCATGTAATTACCCGATTAAAAAGTAACTGGGGAAAACAGAAGGTACAATGCCCATCACAAACGTGTTTTTTTCTTTCCAGTTGAGGCATCCAAGTAATAGGCCAGTATTTCAAATAGTTGTACTTCTTCTTGCAGTTTTGGAATATATGGTTCTTTGCCGTCTGGGTTCTGCAAATATTTTAGAGAGAGAAAAAATTGGGAAAATTGAACATAGTAGAAAAATAAATGACATTCCATGCAAGCACATTTTTGATAAGTTGTCAAGGATGATTTTAATCGCTACGAGCAGCTCTTTGAAACACAAATGTATCTTTTTCTCCAGAGCATGTCACTGCCTATCTAAGACTCCATCTATCTGAGGCATTTTGAAAGTGCTGCTCACTGTAGTAACTAGGTGCTAAATTATCTTGTATTTCCAGTGTGTGTATTCACAGCTTTCTAAAATTGTTTTAACGGCAAAAATACAAGTCCTCTCCATGTCAAACTCCCAAAGGATAATCTGCACTGCTGGCTTCCAGAGTCAGGCCCATAGTACTTGGCCCACATTAGTTAATATTTGATGGTGGCAGCATGCTGACAGCACTATATGGTCATCCTGCAGAGGGGAAATAAGCAACAAACACCTCTCAGCATGGCTTGGAGTGCATAGTGAGCACTCCAGAATCCCGGGTAATCCCAGGGACACACACCTATGAAGGAGCAGCATCCTTCTGACATCCCTGTGAGTGGCACATATGGGTGCAGCCAACCAACACTAGCTGATGAGACCGTGGCCCTCTGATGTCAGCCTATCACTGCCTATGCACAGATACGCCATGGCAAGGGAGAAAGGGAAAACAGATGATCCCATTGGAAGGAGTGCTGTGGCAGGAGCAGAAGCCAATAAGAGCCTTGGAATGAATATGGCCCGCCTGCCTGCAGCCACATTCCCTTTTGCCAGGGGCACACACAGGAAGGGGACATGGTCACTCCAGCCACAGTATTCCTGTGCTCCTGTAGCTCACCCAGTAGAGGCAGCCCCAACTGAACAACCATCTGCCAAGGTGTTCAGATCCCATGTGGTGTGGGTCTTGGAAGCAATGGCGTTTGCCAGGCAAGCGGAATGCACATACTGTGGCATCAGCATGAGAACACAAAAATGTACCATCCATGATGGCAATCACTGGGGAAAAGAACCCGTGGGGTATCGGTTTCTTCCCAGGAAGGCAAAAACATTTTTTGTCCAGCAGTAGCAAAACAAAAGGTGGAGACCAGTCTGAAACCCACAACTCACATACCAGGGAGTAGTTCTATAACCACTCACCCAACTGAGTGCATAGGAGCAATGTGCACATTGGCCACACCAGGTGTTGGTTGTGATGTAGACTCATTAGCTGGTTGACATTGTACTGCAAATAGAGTCCATCCTGGGTTCTGTCCTTGTTGAAAGACTGCCTGCAAAGAGACATAGGGAATAATGATTAATGGTCTGTAGTAGCCATGAACAACAATTGATTTCCAAATCATGCACAAGATTGTCTTGCAGTTCCCTCATGTCCAATGGGGTTGTTCCATGGTGCTCTGATACTGCAAGGCAACAGGGATTATGGATGTTTGGGCAACACATGGGTTTGATTAGTGTGGCTGGCTAGATACCAAACATATCCAGCGGGCAAGGGCTGTTTCTTTGTTCCTAGTTTCTGGACTCCCTGGAGGCAGCTAACTGGTTATTGTTACTGGGCTACTCCAGATTTTTTTTTGGGGGGGGGAGGGTGTATCTTTAATCCTAAAGAAGTTTCTCTGACCTGAGCGGCATCATTCCTGAAAGTGAAAACACTTTTTAATTTAATGTATTTATCAAGAAATTAATTCCCCACTCCTGTTTACCATTTAGGTCTTTGGAGCAGCTAACAAATAAATCAGGACAAAGTTATTTTCAGTTTCAGCAACGAAAGTCTTCCGCATGTAGTTGTTAGGTCACAGACCTTCACCTTACATGTGATATCCATGCCAGAGAGCAAATCCATCAGAGAACAGGTGCTGCTGGTGCAGCTTTATTGAAGCAATGCGACAATGAGCAAGTCCTCTCTGGAAGCACCCACGCCTCTGACCAATCGTGGAGCAGATCATATGAGAACATGCTGCTTGGGAGCAGGACTTCTTGAGCCACCTGCCAGTTCAAATCATGTTCTGCTCACTGTCCACAAACATGGCGATATTTTAAAAATCACCAGTTCACCTGTTCCTGAGAAGCTTAAGCCTATTTGTCAGGTTCATTTCCTCATATTCCAACAGTGCAATACAATACAGTCGGTGACACTTCACACTTCCATACAGAACCCAATGGGAGTTATAGTCTCTCTGTATCCACATGCTTGTCATCACTGCATACCACTCCGTAGCCAGCTGCTTAAATTGAGAACAAACCAGTCGGTCAGTGATTTATAAATAAACACCTTGTTTTTAAACAAGTCATTAAAGTTTGCTGTTTCCTGTGTTAATAGCTGCCGATCTGTTTGGATCATAAGCATTTGCACATGTGCAAGAGGGGACAAACTTAGTTATCCATGCGCTCTGTTGACAGACCCAACAGTGACCCTGGGGGATACTGATGTCCCCCTACTGTGCAGGTGCCCTAACGTGGATGGCCCAGGTTGGCCTGACCTTGTCAGATCTCAGAAGATCTCAGAAGGTCTGCCCTGGTTAGTACTTGGATGTGAGACCACCAAGGAGGGTTGCTAGACACAGGCAGGCAATGGCAAAACACCTCTGAATGTCCCTTTCCTTGAAAACTCTATGGCGTCAGCTGCATCTTGACTACACTTTACAAACATACATAAACACTGGAGGTGTTAATGAAAGACACACATAATAAATAAATTTAAGTTAACCCTGGGTTAGGAGCCATAGCTGCAAAGCTGGTTAGCACTTGGGTCAAATGAGATGACAGATCCAACATCTGGCTTGTGTGTGATCACAACTGTTGAAAATGGTATGCTTGTTTGCTCAACATGTTCAGTGTGACCTTCTCAGCATCTTCCTAGTTGGGGGTGGGGTGGATCAAGTCTGCTCATGCCACACCGTTTTTTCCACAGACCCTTGTCTTGGTAACAGTTAAAATCCCCTCAGGAGTGGGCTTGATAGAATTGTTCTCCTTTGCCAATATCAGAGGGATTCTGGCTGTCTTAGACGAGGACAATGACACAGCAGATGGCAATCTGCCACACAGCTCACACAACCTATAAATGAACCCAGATTAGATAGAGTTGACAGTTATGTGGAAATTGGTAGACCAATTAGTAGAAGAAATGCCATTTCCAAATCAGGTTATATTCCCACAAAGGTCAAGTATACAGTTTTTTTTTTTTTAATATATGGCTTTACTCTTGGATTCTCAAGTAACAGCCATGTTCTGCTGAACCTTTTATTAGCTTTTGCTGATTTACAGGTTGCACATGTTACTGGATGATACCAGGTGAGACCTAGCCATTGTCACCTACATTTTGGTGACTTTCAGATTGGATTACAACATGCTTTGCTCTCTACTGAAAGCTATCTGGAAACTTCAGCTAGTGCAGAATGTTACTGTCAGATTGTTGTTATCTCCTTAATTTTGAAATTAGTAGCTTCCAATTTGTGGTAGCTTCCAATTTGTTTCAGGGCCCAATTGAGCATACTGGTTTCAGTCTTTAAAGTCCTAAGTTTCCTGGCTTCTGAATATCTCAGGGAATATGTATTTCTTGAACAATGGTTTTTCATAATGCTGGGCAAAAAAGTTTCCCCCTCTTACATGCCTTCACTAATTTATGAGGTTTTATTCTGTTGAGCTGTTTTACTGCTTTTGTTCACTCAAATGAAAAAAACAACCCTGTTTTCAGCTTTTAGTAATATCACAGGGGTGCTTTTAATACTTCCCAATGTAGTTTCTAATATAAAGCTTTCAAAAAACTGATTTGTGCCATTCAATCCTAATTGAATGATTCTGCATTAAGCAGGGGGTTGGACTAGATGGCCTGTATGGCCCCTTCCAGCTCTATGATAATGGAGAATACAGTTTTGAAACTAGAATTGCAAGGACAGGAAAATATTACAGGTTCCCATGGCCATTCCAGAATCTTAAAATGCTTGAGACTGACTAATCTACCTCCCCCAAGATGAAGTTACCAGCTATCTGAGCTTGTAAACAAATCTCCAAGATAATTATGTGACTGAATCTGCTATCATGAATGTGGGCCAGGATTC
Source organism: Euleptes europaea (assembly GCF_029931775.1). NCBI lineage: Eukaryota > Metazoa > Chordata > Lepidosauria > Squamata > Sphaerodactylidae > Euleptes > Euleptes europaea. The sequence continues at coordinate 62,561,679 of NC_079319.1, forward strand.
AATATATAATATATTCTATCTATCTATCTATCTATCTATCTATCTATCTATCTATCTATCTATCTATCTATCTATCTATCTGTCTGTCTGTCTGTCTGTCTGTCTGTCTGTCTGTCTGTCTGTCTGTCTGTCTGTCTGTCTGTCTGTCTGTCTGTCTGTCTGTAATATATGTTTTTTATCTTTTAGTTTTACTTTTGCCGTAATTAATAACTGGTCAATTTATTTTGCAAAACGTTGTTTAGAGTAACCAGCAATTTTCACAAATCAATTTGGTTGTAAAACAATAACATTATGTTGTTGACATTGAACAAGATGGATGTTTTCCCTCCTGTCAACCATTAAAAGGAAAGAGTTATCTCTACTGTTGTGATGACTCTCATTTAAAAAAAAAAACAACTTGAAAAGGAAAGGGGAAAGATACAGCCTGCTTAATCCTGGAAGTAATGTGGACTGTGTTGGATATAGGGTTGTCAACCTCCAGGGGATAGCAGAAGATCTCCTGCTATTACAACTGATCCCCAGCCAATAGAGATCAGTTCCCCTGGAGAAAATGGCAGCTTTGGCAGTTGGACTCTATGGCATTGACGTCCCTCCCCTCCCAAATCCCGCCCTCCTCAGTATCCACCCCAAAAATCGCCCGCCGATAGCAAAGAGGGACATGGCAACCCTAATTGGATAGAACAGCGGTCTTTAACCTTTTTGTTACGCTGACCCCCAAGTCCAAATTTACTTTGTATGGCAACCCATCCAGGATTAGAATCAATTACATGTGGCACATGTGGAAGTCTGTATGGTTGTGATTTGTGGGAAAGGGTAAGTGGCAGAAGCTGGTCTTATATTGTAATATCCAGAAAGAGTATAATTGGTCTGATTTGTTGTGGTGTTTTCTATGGCTGTTCTCATAATTCTGTCAAATAGGACAACAGTGGAATTCTGCTAAATAGGACAACAGGTGGTAAAATGCTTTGTATAAATGCTGGTTTAAACCCAGAGCCCAGTACTATTTTCTGTTTTGTAATTCCACTTCTTCTAACATATCTGTTGTGCAAGGACCCCTTTGAATAACAGTTTTTCAAAAGCATTTTGCTTGAATTATTGCCACCATAGTTGTTTTAGCCTTAGCCCTAGCGGTTCCAATGTCACGGGTATTAAGACTATATTTATTCAGTAAATCATTTTGCATGGAAGAAGAACTCAGCTTCTCTCAGACTTATTCAATCTCTATTTTGATTAAGTGTCTCCATATAATGCCATGGCTGGATTTTTATATTTATTTGTCTGGAACATTTTATGGTTGGTATTAACTGATTAATCCTCTTGCTTGAAGATTATGAAACCGTCAAATCTGTATATAATCCAGCAAATCCAGATTAAAAGCTCTAAGAACTCAGAATCGCAACTGTCACAGGAGCTTTAACAAATTTCATGTACCGTGCTAAAGAAACCAACCCATTAAACATCATCATGTATGTTTAAATTATTTGAACCAGGAGAGATTGTTCACTGTACTACTTAGCTGCTTTGCTTGATCGGTGCGTTCATTTCAGAAAGCACTGCAGGGCAATCCTAATTGGAGTTACACCTTTCTAAATCTGCAGAAGTCAATGTTTAGAAGGGTTTAACTCCATTTAAAAGAGCCCCGTGGCGCAGAGTGGTAAGTTGCAGAACTGCAGTCAAAAGCTCTGCTCACGACCTGAGTTAGATCCCGATGGGAGTCAGTTTCAGGTAGCCGGCTCAATGTTGACTCAGCCTTCCATCCTTACGAGGTCGGTAAAATGAGTTCCCAGTTTGCTAGGGGTAAAGCGTAGATGACTGGGGAAGGCAATGGCAAGCCACCCCGTAAACATAGTCTGCCTAATAAACGTCTGCACGTGACGTCACCCCATGGGTCAGGAATGACCCTGTGCTTGCACAGGGGACTACCTTTACCTTTGACTCCATTTAGGATTGTGCTAAATCAGGGGAAGGTGATGCCCTCATGACATCTTACATTGCATGTGCAATGTATGAGCCATGGATGAACAAACATGGCTATGTATGTAAATCATTTATGCAAATCAATGACACTTTCAACTGTAGTTTGCAACTAAACATGAACAGCAGCAACTTAATGGTTGATGTGGTTATGAAACACTTGCAAAATTGTGCAGCAATATGCATGGGATGCACAATCATGATCTGGCCACAGAGTGAAGAAATCGATGGATTAATCAGAGCCCAGATTACAGTTTACTCGATTTATTCTTGGAGGGAACAAAAGAGTTCTAGCCCTCAGACCTATTTGAGAACCTTTGAAAATATCTAAACACAAGAATTCCTAGTTATATTTTTCGTACAGATTGGTGAATCTCATCTGGCTCTACCTTCTCCTGTAGACCTTCCTTATGCACGTTAATCTTTTCAAGTTTGCAAAATACTTTTTCCATAAGCATAGTTTGGGATGTAGTTTGTTTAATCATATCATGCACCTTGTCTAACTGCTGTATTTAATTTGCATAACTTAATTTTTTTCTTGTGACAGTTTTTTATTTGAATAATAAATCCAAAGCAAGACAATAATGTGATAAAATGAAAAAAAGTTATACTGCTACATCCATAAATTGGAGGAAAAAAAGTTCACAAGTAGTTTTGGCTTGAGTGTGATCAGTATTAGTGGTCTGAGATATGGGCACTAGGGCTGTGCATTAAAAAAATGGCAAATTTCGGATTCGGGTTTATTGGACCCAATTTGTTTTTTTTTTTGGGGGGGGGGAACCTGAAATAAGCCAAATACCCATACCAGTAAATGGATATTCTGACTTTTTAAAAGGATTTCCTGAAAACAAATCGGGTCAATTTTAGCCTAGGGGAGTATTTTTTGAAGCTCTAGTGGGGGAATTTTTAGAGATAGAGTGTAAAAATTTTCAGGGTAGCTGCAAGGGACTCTCATTGCATGAACCCTGATGTTTGTTAAAGTTTGGGTCAGGGGGTCTGATTTTATGGCCCCCAGAATGGGTTGCCCCCTTCTCCATAGAAAAGCATTGTGAAGTTTGGCGATCAGCTATCCGGCTTAAGCTTCATTTTCTATTTCAATATTCGGCCCCAGATAAACCTGTGTGTGTGTGTTAAGTGCCTATGAATGGCGACCCTATGAATGAAAGTCCTCCAAAATGTCCTGTCTTTGACAAACCTAGGAAAAGCCAAAATGCCTTTTTATTTTCGTTTTGGTAAACCCAATATGCACAGCCCTGATGGGCACAAATACATCTTGATACTATGCTCGAACATTTCCTTTGCTCATCCCCTCATGCATAGAGTGTGATCAAATGTAAATGTATTTGTACAAATCTATTGTACAAATCTATGGTGAGACCACACTTGGAATACTGTGTACAGTTCTGGTCACCACGCTTAAAAAAGTATATTACAGAGCTTAAGAAGGTGCAGAAAAGAGCAACCAAAATGATTAGGGGACTAGAGCAACTGCCCTATGAGGAGCAGTTAAAAAAGGGGTGTTTAGCTTGGAAAGAAGGCAGCTGAGGAGAGAAATGATAAAGATCTATAAAATTATGCATGGTTTGGAGAGAGTGGACAGGGAGAGGTTTTTCTCCCTCGCCCATAATACTAGAATGCAGGGTCACCTGCTGAAGCTGGAGGGTGAGAGATTCAAAACAGATAAAAGGAAGTATTTTTTCACACAACACATAGTTAAATTGTGGAACTCCCTGCCCCAAAATGTGATGGCTGACAACTTGGAAGACTTTAAGAGGGGAGTGGACATGTTAATGGAGGAAAGGGGGTATTCATGGCTATTAGTTAGAATGGATACTAGTCATGATGCATACCTATTATCTCCAGGATCAGAGGAGCATGCCTATTGTCTTAGGTGCTTGGAACACAGGCAGGATGGTGCTGCTGCAGTTGTCTTGTTTGGGGGCTTCCTAGAGGCACCTGGTTGGCCGCTGAATGAACAGACTGCTGGACTTGATGGGCCTTGGTCTGATCCAGCAGGGCTTGTCTTATGTTCTTATGTAAGGACAGGAGGCTGTCCTGCCCCTGAAGGGAAAAAACAGCCTCTCAGCTGTTTCTTCCCTGAGTTTATGAGAGTGCTGCTCCACCATCCAATCATTTGGGAAGATGGGATGTTGGAGAGAAGCACAGCAGGAGATGTTCAGATCTGCCTCAGAGAGTGCAGTGATAGTTTGGGTCTGCCTCATCAAGAGAGCAGTTTGAAGGGTAGCTCTGCCTGGTAGCATGGCAGAGGGGCTTAGCTCTATCTATGGGAGAGTATAGAGTAACTAGTTATTAGGCCTGCCTCTGGTGATGAGCAGACCTTGTATTATTTAGTCTGACTCTTGGAAAGGGCAGGCTGGTATGCATGGAATCCTGTGTGTGTGTGAAAGGATCCAACCTATTTGTACCTGAAAGCATTAAAGAAAATTCAGACCATACTCTGAAGCCATAACTCCAGATTAGAGTCCGCTTCTCTTAACCACTACACCACACTGGCTTTCTACCTGCAATTTACCTGCCTGTAACTCGGAACTTAAAGAAAGATATGATTAAATAAAATAACTTAGGTAGAAGTGATGTAAAGCTACAGAAGTGTATTAAAACCGTGAAACAAAGCGTGTAACAATAATTGCAAACATTTTATTTCTTTTTTAAAAAATTGTTTGTATTTTCCTTTCTTCTTATGGTTTGTTAATGAATGTGTATTTGTTGTATATTTGTGTAATACATTTAAAAAAATTAAAGTGATGAATTCTAATTTTTTTGTTTCTACACCATATTGCATTATTTCTTAGTCATTTAATTTTGCTTGCATATGTTCCTTAAAATTGGCTGTAATTTCACCTTCTTTCCTTCTATCACTGAGTCATTTGTTTTACAACTTCAGTGGGCCCTTGCATGCCAAAGTCTAATTTCCAGTCTTGTGTTTCTTGAATTGTACCTTCTATACACATTGCCTGTTCACTCAGTATAGGTTTCTGTGCCTGTTAGTACTTAATGCATGTCTAACTGAGCTAATTTCATAATGGAAATTACATAGCTAATACTTTGGTATAAAATCGTTAGCTTTGCTGAATGTTTGAACTCTGAAAATTATGCCGAGGGAATGCGATTTGGTTCATGATGATCAGAAATTATATAATTCGTATTGCATGAAACAAAAGGGTTTACAAGTTTGTGATTTCATAATTCATTGAGAAAATGCAACTAGGCCTTACGAGAACAGCTTGCTTTTTTAAACCATTCATGTTTTTTCACCATTTGGCTGCACACGTTGGATGTGCCAGTTACAGCACTGTTTATTGCAGAACATAACATTATCCCGGGATAATGTTAGATGGATATGATTATATAGATGGATATGATTATTGATCTTGATGTCACCAATTAAGTCTCCAGTAATCATGCTAGGAAAAGTTGAGGGCAGCAGGAAAAGAGGAAGACCCAACAAGAGATGGATTGTCTCAATAAAGGAAGCCACAGCCTTCAATTTGCAAGATCTGAGCAAGGCTGTCAAAGATAGGACATTTTGGAGGACTTTCATTCATAGGGTCACGATGAGTCGGAAGTGATTTGATGGCACAACACACACACAATTTCATAACCTCTCGTCTGGCTCTACCCTTCTGAGCCATTCCATCCCTTCCTCTTCAAAAGGAAAAGATACAATCTACAATCTGGGTTCTCAAATTTCTCTCTTCTAGGTGTGACTTTCTGGTGAAGGTTTCAGCTGGTAACCATTTGTCTTCCTCCTGCCAGAGCAATCTGCATATCCATGACATTGTCCTGTGCTTTTGAAACTGACTTGTTCGCTTGTAGCTTTCCCATTGCTAGGTGTTCACCTGTAGAAAGGCACTTTTAGCCTGTAAGGAGTGCAGACCCAATTATTGTAACTTTGGATCGTGGGGTGTCGGAAACTTCTCCACAATATGAATGAAACTAATTTTGTCACTTTTCTGGAAATCAGCATTGAGCAAAGTTGGCACCTGAATGCATTCACCTGATGTCAAGATTGCTCTAACAGCACCTTGGTCTTTATCATACATCTGAGCTAGGAGAGTAAGTAGGGTATCCAGGCACTGCTGGATGGTTGTTGGAGGGGGGGGCAGCATCTCAGGAGAAAAATTAAAAAGAAAAAAAATAAGTCTTCAGCTACTTACAGGAAGTTCTGACTAGAGTTTCTGGAGCTACCTTTGTCGCTTATGGGTAGCTCTAAGAATCATCAGGAACTCTAATGTTAGAACTTCTTGTTATTATGAGAGAGCTTATTTTTCTTCACAGGATGATCAAGCTCCCCCCCCCTTTGCCCCAGTATACTCCTGCTGATCAGCTGAGCATTAGCAGGCAAGGGCTGTAGTTGGCTGGAGATCTCCTGCCATAAGTGGGCAAATGAGAACCCTACATAAAAGTGATGCACATGACTAAATGAGGTAAAGGAGATGCACCTAACTTAATGTGAGTCTATGAAAATGCTGTATACATCCTGCTTTTCTGAAGTTATCTTTCCTCTTTCCTCAGCCTTTTATCTGTTGCTCTCATTTGACATATTTGCTGCCATACAGTCATGACAGCTTACGAATGATGGCTTCACTTGTTTCTCTAGTCAGACATTAGATCTTGTTGACCTTCAACAATACATTGTGCTTTCTAGTGAAGTTCCTGCATTAACTCCCCATTCCGGAAGGATTAATGGGAGTTGCTTGTCACATTGCTTTGGAAATAAATTCACATTTCAGCTCCTGTCAGAAAATTCGGATATGCTTCAGCTCTCTTGCTTCCATACATAATCTGATATTAGAACCTTTTCCTCCTTAACAAGCTAGAGAAAAGTTTAGAAATTAGATAAGATTCTTTCACTTTATAATGAAGAAAGGAATAAGCTCTTGGGGAAAAATTATATTCCCATAAGGCATAACTATATTCCTCCTTGCTTCAAACTTTGAAAATTTGCCCATTTGTAATCCTAGATTCAGTGCAGTGTTCAGCGTGAGGAATGTCAATAGATATAGTTATCAGACAGTTTCTGCTTTGCTGTTATTCCACAGGTTGTCATTGTTGCACAGCTGTGCTAAACTTTGGTGTCACTCTGGCTGTATTCTGCGGAGAGGAGAGGAATTTTGGAATGCTTCATAGCAGATTTTTGCAAAGGGAGGAAACAACCCCAATTTTTCTGAAATTTCTTAATGTCTGTTGTAATGTTTTTGTGTTCCTCTTCTTCAGCGGTACATTAATACTCTGAAGAACCCTCCTTAGAGCTCTCTCAGCCCCACCTAGGGTGTCCATTGTGGGGAGGGGAAGGGAAGGTGATTGTAAGCTGGTTTGATTCTTCCTTAAGTGGTAGAGAAAATGGGCATCTAAAAACCAACTCTTCTTCTTCTACTACTACTTCTACTTCTATTTCTTCTTATGCTGAGAGAAAGTGACTGGCCCAGAGGCACCCAGTGAGCTTCCATGGCAGCGTGGGAATTTGAATCTGAGCCTCACAGATCCTTGTGTGTTCATTTATGTATGGACTGTTTTGTGTGTGTGTATGTGTGTGTGTGTACACGTGTGTGTTAGAGTTGCCAGATGATAGCTGGCAACCAGGCTGGGAAGTTGGAGGACAGGGGAAACTGGAGCTGCTCCAGTGCCACAGTATCGCTTCTAGTGAAATCCCATCACCAGCATGATGTTGATGAGACGCTCTAGGATTTGGGCAAAACCCTGTGGCAAAAAAACATAGAGTTTTACCCAAATCCTAGAGTGTCACATCAGTGTTATGCCAACAACATGACGTCACTTTCACATATTCACTGGAAGTGACGTCATACCACCAGTGAAGAAGCACTGTAGGCCCTCAATGGACTGATGGGCGACAGAAAGGGACAGTGGGAGGTCTCCCCCTCCTGTGTATATGTGTCTTTTGATCTTGTTGCTTTGTTAGCTGCCTTGAGTCTAATGATGCAAGGTAGGATATAAATATTTTAAATGAATAAATAGCTATGCCTTGCAACCATCTGCCAGGTGTTGTACAACTAAGATAATCGAGTTTAGCTTTGCCAAAGTAAGTTATTTTGTGTCTGAATGTGTGTGCTTATTAAAGTAGTGTGTGAATCAGCGCCTGAATATTTAGACTGAAGAATAAGAGAGACAAAGCCGTTTCAGAAATGGGAGCATACATAGGTAACTTTGGATTCACAATAATGCTTGGCTTTTAATTTTCTGAAAATACTTTTGGTCCTGTACCATTTATATTTATATATTTATTTTTATGTTCAGTAACATAAAGAAGAATGTTTGAGATCATTGGAGTTTCATAAGATTTAATATTGGAACTAGGATTCTGCATTGTGAAGTGCTAATCATAACGTAAGAAGACTTCGTATACAAAAAGAGATTGCATATCTTTAGAAACTAGGAGCTTTTCCTCTACCTGCTCTTTTAGCCTTTCAAATTACATTTTAGTCAAGTGTCCCCTTAAGAGCTCCACAATGAACACATTTCTGTTACAAATAAACTGCTGGAGATAAGAGGAACGTGATCTATTGTGATTAGTGTTGGGGCTAAGGTTTTCTTGAAATATTACCTTAGTAATTAAAACATTACTTTTTTTGCAGCTGAATATACTCAATGGGATGATTTCAGTCTACAGTCTACAATAGCTAATTAATTTTGTTGCTGAAGGATTAAAAGAGTATTGGAGTGTGTTAATAAGTTAACAACTTTCGATAATGACCTTCTCTCTGCTGATATACCTCCAGTGTTATTACCACTGGTGATAATTAAATTAAAGCAAGGTAAATATATACTTGAGAGATTAATCAACCAAAATTATGATTAACAAGTCTGTGACAAGCTCCATTTTCGCATACTTATTTAACAATTTCCCTTAAGAATATGTTATTTGCTGTGGTATTAGCATGCATGTTGGAGGAAGGGGCTATTCCCCTGTAGTCTGCATGATACAATCTTATACACAATTGTATACCAAAGAACTTAGAGTCACAACTTGGAAGAAAAGGTACTGTTTATGAAATATGCTAATCTTGACAAAGGATTTTCTAAAGATAAGTTCCATAATTAACATAGGATTTGGAAAGGTAAAGATGTGGCTTCCTACTGCCTATGCTTTGATTTTTAAAAAAAAGTTTAAAAACTTCTGTCATCTATTACATTAAAAAGAAAAGAATGGCATGGAAAGAACAGTTTTCCCCTTGATAATCTTTGTATAAGATTCCTGGTTTTGTAATCTTCCTTACGTGCCTTAATTTTGCTCTCAAAATTCTTCTATGCTTAAGTGGTTTCTTGAGCTCACCAAATAAACACTTGCAGGTTGATGCAGTGTCAAATAGCAGAAGCATTCCCTTTGTTGGAGAGAGCTTATTCACATATACAATTTCACAAGGACAACAGAAATACTTACAGATTATATTTGCATTATCTTCTGGTCCTTGGCCAGTGGATTAATTACTTGCACCATATCGTAAGTGTTTAGTAGGAACCAGTCCCAAAGTTACAGAAACATGGGAAAACCAGAAATGTGGGGGAATCTCACATTTCTGTTCTTCTTATTTTTTGAGTAATTTGTATTTGTAGTGTGTCTCTTGCATATCTATTCAGTATATATGCCTGTATGACAGAGCAACACCTCCTTGTTCGACCGTTGCCCCTCCTGTCTGCTGGGGTGGGGGCGCATGAACACATGAAGCGGCCTTCAACTGAATCAGACCATCGGCCCATCAAGTTCAGTATTGTCTACTCAGACTGGCAGCAGCTCTCCAGGGTCTCCGGCAGAGAAAGGTCTTTCACACCACCTACTGCCTGATCCTTTTAACTGGAGATGCTGGGGACTGAACCTAGGAACTTCTGCATGCCAAGCAGAGGTTCTACCAATGAGCCACAGTCCCTCCCCTAATTCACAACTAGATTTTCCTGTGCCAACTGGGTCTGGGAAATAGTAAAAGGCCTCCCTTAGAGAGTGGGCTGTCTCCCCTGAGAGCGGGCAGTGGTGCATCCCCTCTCAAAGAAACATACTCTGGACCCAGGGGCATTGAATAATGACTGTCCTGTCTCAAACGTATCATTCCTGAGCAAGGTGGTTGAACAAGTGGTAGCTGGACAACTTCAGGGATTGCTGAATGAAGTAGATTTATTGGATTGATTTCAGGCCTGGTTATGGGATTGAAATGGTCTTGGTTGCCCTGGTGGATAATCTGCTTGAGTAGATGGACTACAGGAGTATGACCCTGTTAATTCTCCTAGACTTCTCGGTGGCTTTCAATACCATTGACCATGGTGTCCTTCTGGACAGCCCTTCAGTGTTAGGACTGGGAGGTACTGTTCTGTGGTTGTTTTGGTATTACCTCTAAGGTAGATTTCAGAAAGTGGTGCTGGGGGGGACTGCTGCTCTGCCCCTTGGCCTCTGGTCTGTGGGATCTTGTAAGGTTCTATCTTGTCCCCCATATTTTTCAACATGTATGTAAAATCTCTTCCAAATCTGCCAGACACTTTGAATCAGACAAAGATCTCTCCAAAGTTCAGGACTGGTTTGAAATGGGTTCAGCATAGGTTCGCCAACTCAGGGTTGGAAAATACTTGGAGATTTTGGAGATGGAGCCCGAGGAGGGCAAGGGCTGAGGAGGGGAGGGTCTTCAATTGGGTATAATGTCATAGAGTCCTCCTTCCAAAGTGGCCATTTTCTCCATGGGAACTGATCTCTGTTGCCTGGAAATCAGTTGTAATCCCAGAAGATCTCCAGTCACCATCTGGAGGTTGGCAACCCTAGTTCAGTACCATGGTTCAGTACCATGCCAGGTACCTTTCAGTACTGCCCACGATCTAGGGTTGCCAACTCCAGGCTGGAAACATCTTGAGATTTGAGAGTAGAGTGTGGGGTGGGTAGTGTTTGGGGAGAAGAAGAACCTCAGTGACATTTAATGCCCTTCAGTCCACCCTCTAAAGCAGCCATTTTCCTCCAGGCGAACTGATCTCTGTAGTCTGAAGATCAGTAATAATGCCAGAAGATCTCTAGGCTCCACCTGGAGATTGGCAACCCTGAGCCCATCCCAGCTGCCCAAACTGAACTTTGCAGCCACTGGGATAGGCAGTATTAGTGGTGAGATAACTGAGTACGCCTGCTGCGACTTGCTTGAGAGTTCATTGCTGCAAGGAAGCATGAGAAATATAACTTGAGGCTTCCTGTCTTGACTGCGCCTGGAACAGGGACTGAGCGGTGGGATTGGTTGAATTGAGTGTTAATGAGAAGGTCCCCTGGGTTTATTTCAAATCTTAAAGGAGTTAATGAGAGTGCTCATTTATCAACTAGTGCCAAAATGCGTAAAGGACATGCTTCTGTTTCCTATGTGAGATCTCATTGTATCGAACCATTCACTTAGCTTACAGAGAACAGCAGTGCTGTGTGTTGTGATCGTTTAAATGGACCTGTATCATCTGTAATTTTTTTATGTACTGGAATACGCATTACCTTCAGAGTGAAGTTTTGCAGGATCTGGCATTAGTGGCTGCTAGCAAAAATTCTAAACACCAATTTTGGAGCATCCTGTCTGAGCAAATATCCAAACAGAATAAATGCACCGTTGTTACAAAATGTAGAGAGGTGAGTGGAGATTTATTATTGCAAGCCAGGGCTGGCATTGACATTAAAGGAGGGGTGGAGTGTACTTTCCCTAACAGATACATTGAGACTGATACGCTGGCAGCAATATCAGTTTGACAATTCACATTTTCTCTTTTTGAATGAAAGTACTGAACCAAGTGTTCACACGTCTTTGTGGAGAATATTATCTTAGGCTGCATTTGGACAACTTTGCAACAGTTTCACACATCAAAGGAAGCTATGAGATTGTGTTTCTTAAATAGTGGCTTCCCACTCCTCCACATGAAGCCAGCTGGGTGACCTTGGGCTAGTCGCAGTTCTCTTAGAGCTCTCTCAGCCTCACCTACCTCACAAGGTAGTTGTTGTGGGGAGAGGAAGGGAAGGAGATTGCAAGCTGGTTTGATTCTCCTTAAAAAAGACAGAGAAAATCTTCCTTCATTCTTCTTTCTTCTTCCTTCTTTCTTCTTCTTCCACAGCTGGAAGAATTTCATTGTACATGGCAAAATATACATGAAAGGAGTACATGTTCCAATCAAGTTTATGCTATGACATAGCAGGGTGAAATCTGGAACTGCTATTCAAAGGGAAAAATTCAAAAAAGGAGCATCTGAGATTGCAAGCCCTTTGTATACCTGAAGTAGCTCTTTGGAATCTGCCCTCAAAATCTAAGTCCCACTTGAAGCTGGATAAACTCAAGGAATTGAAAGAGAGCAATTGAGAAGCTAATATGATCTGTGTAGCTGTATGTGCCTTGTCTGTGGTTTATTATCAGTTCCTTTGGCTACCTTGAAAAATCCAAGGAGAACTTTAAACAGCATAACATTGAAATCCAAATAAGTGTTTTTGTTTACTGGTATATTTTGTTCACTAACCACATCCTGGAACAGGCTTCCCAATTGCCTTCCTCCCACCCCCATCTCCTACCCTTGAGAAAGTGAGGGGCAGGTGAAAAAATGGTTTTCATAGTGATGCTTTAGAAATTTCCCCGATTCTCTGCCTATATTGTCACCCCGAAGCAACTTCAACCAGCTCTCAACCCATAAGAGGACTTGTGTACTTTTGGCTCTTGAATAGGCAGGGAGTGGGGGTGGAGGGAAGAACATTTTAAAATCACTTTAAAATGGAGATGGCAAACTTATGGCGACCATGCGTCTCATCACATCTGGGGTGGTTCAAATATGCTCTCTTCACATCAAGGAAGATCATTTATGAAGCTAAACCTGGAGATAGCCAGGAGGTCAAGTGATGATGAAAGTAGCACCAAAGAAATGACTAGTACAGGAAAATAAGACTCATAGCTGTGCTTGAGCTGATTGTGGGAGGTCAAGGCATGTAATTAGACACTAATTCTCTTTCATACAATTCTGAAACTTGTAGACCTTGTAGAGGATGAACAATCAAGAGCTATATGTCCTGCCATTATTTCATCATCTTAATGTTCAAGCAGTTGTGTTGGTTTATAATTTTTTTAAAAAGTATAGAGGAGACACATCTACTGGAAAAAGGCATCTGTATGCTGCAAGAAAGTGCTTTTTCTTTTTGTAATTTTGAAATTATTTTGTGCTACTGAGAGCTGCTTTTCCTGTTATATGTTTTTAAAGGTCTATCAGACAGTTTAGAAATATAAACTCATGAAGCACAAGAATGATAATATGTAGAAAGTTACCTTCAGATTTTGCACCCCTATTTTTCATCAGTGCTGCAGTGTATCTCTGACTCTGAACATTTGATGAGAAATGGCCCAGAATGGAATAATCTATTGTATATTGTGGTGAAATGTTATTTATACTTATTAGATAGAAACTTTGTTTCAAAGTGGCATTTGAGTGACTCTTCACGTAATGTGTACCAAGTTCATTTTACCGGTTATAACTACTGAGTTAAGAAGTAACAAGCCTGTGGGATCCTCTGGCTTGTGCATTCCTCTATTTATAGGTCATAGTCCATATAGTTATATCTACATTGGCTGAAAACCATAGTTTGCCATTATATCCTGTAAAGTTTAATGCAAAGTGGGCAAATGGGACAAATTCTATGAGCCCCTAACTCTCCCGCTGTGCCCCAGCTATTTCTGCTGGACTCTCACCTTGTTTGGGAATGCCACCCATTCATCTGTCACTCCAGATACTACCACAACACCATCCGCTAGCACATAAGCAGTACAATTGCTGCATTTTTGCAAAACTGATGGTTTTTTAATCAGTTACATGCAGAGGGTAGCAAATACTAAAATGATATATTTAATATCCTAACTTACAGCATTAACTGCTTTGAACATTTTTGTTTATTTCCATTTACTATGTTTTCATGAACATTTTTTGCCTCGGGATATTAACAGAAATCTGGTTAGTTCCGTGAAAGCTTATCAAGAAATGCATGAGAGACTGCATGTGACGGGAATTAAATCTGTATTATTAAAGAGGTGCTATAAATATTCTATTTCATTTTAAGTAAGCTGCTCCTATAGTGAGATTTTTTTTTTTAAGGAGACGCACTTATAGTGGCAGTGATTAAGAAAGCCTTTTGGGTTAATCTTCTGTTTAATTTTTACAGTTACATAAATCAACAATTGCCAGTAAAGGCTGAAAAGAAATGTTTAACATATGCCTTGGATTTCCTGTTAGATAATGTGAAAATCTTGTAAAACAGTGGTCCCAAACATTTTGAGCCTGTGGGTACCTTTGAGCGTACTACACAGTGTGGTAAGCTCTGCTTTAAAAAGGCTGTCTCAGCTTACCTTCGGTCACACCGTGAAGATTCTTGTGTTGTGAAGGCATCTGCTGCCAAAGTAATGTTTTTAAAAATCTGCAAAGCTAATAAAATCTCCAGTGGCCAGTAAGAAGCCTCGCTGGGCAAAAGCCCCACCTGGCTCAACCCACTTTATAAACATTGGCCAGGAAAGGTGTCCGCGAGTGCCCCAGTAATAAAGCAAGTAATCTGTGCATCACAACTATATCTGTGCATTAAAACATTTAACTAGTGACGAGGGTCAGTTTTGGGATGGTTCAACATATATTCCTGTGTGCTTTTTTTGCAGCTGGTTGCCTCTTCTCATTCCCATCTGAGCTCATGATAACCATTTCAAAACAGGAATACCTTGGTGCATTTGTAACATTTCTATCTCCTGTGGGGGCCACCGGTAAACTAGTACACATTGCTGAAAGATGTTTGCCACCAACTGTGCACTATATGTATCTGCTCTTCAATTAAACCAAGCTCTGTCATGTATACAGCCTGTCTCCGTGCTTGCATGCTCCCCTTATTTCGGTCCTCCTCTTGTGCATGGACCTTGATGCAGAGCTTCCTGGTTTAATGAAGCTCCAAATCATTGTGACTCCCAAATGCAGGTGCAATAAAACATATTCAAATGGCAGTTTGCTTTTTGTATCGATATGCGTGATTGAATCTGAGTTTGATTCCTGCGTACAAACTGTTGTCCTTCTGAATTTTGTCCCTACTAACTATGATGCTCAGACTCAAGCCCAGGAAAGAAGCTGAATATGGCCTGAGATAAAAGAACTTAGGGTATGCTCCCACCATCTTGTCTGGAGACAGCCCTGTCTCCAGACCTCGAGGCAGCGACAACTCTGGAACCACCAGACTCACCTCTCCCAGGAGCTCCTGATGGATTGTGGCACCCCCTTTACAACCACATTTATGAGGCAGCTGCGCCGGACCTTAGGGATCTGGCAGATTTTTGTGACTATACACCACTCCCAAACAGATGGTTTGGTAGAAATATTCAACAAGACCATAAAAGCCATGCTCCGTAAGCTGCCCAGGGACTGTCACAGTCAGTGGGTCCTAATACCTTGACCCCCTGTTTTTTATGTGGTGAGGGAGACCCCTCAAACATCCACTGGCTATGCTCCCTTTCAGTTGCTTTATGGGCAGAAGCCCCAGAAAATCCATGATGTCATGGAAGCCCACTGGGTGGAGGCGGGGCAGAACAAGTTTGACCTATTCTGGAGTACATGCAGCGACTGAGGGACCAACTGAGCTGAGCCCAAGGCTTGGGCCTCCCAGAAGGCACAGAATGACCAGGGCGCTAATCTGCGGACAGAGTTTATCAGGGACAAAGTCTTAGTTGGGAAGCTGGTTGTCGGTGCAGGACACGGAGACCCCTGGCAAGAACCCTTTCCAGTCACCCAGGTCTTGGGACTTTTGTCATACGTGGTGCAGCACAGGCCATCCCACCAACAAAGAAAGCACCTGCAATTAACAACATTAAGGAATGGAAAGAGCGGAACCCACCAGAATGCCAACTGGCTGAGGACCCCTCCGAACTGTGATGGCAACCTTCCCTGGGGACGTACAGCCAGATGACGACCTCATTTGACTTTATTTTTACACCGAATTCAATCAGTGGTTGTAGATGGATTGTAGAACATTGTTAGGCTTCTTTCTTTCATCCTGGTTCGGGTTAGAAAGCAAGTTCAGTATTATTACCTCCCTGTGTTTCTCAGCAGGGGAATAGAAATGCTGGATGCATGTAAGCATTCATATATAGTCAGCAGTCATGTGGCACCAGTAGCCTTAGGGTTGCCAGGTCCCTCTTCGCCACTGGCAGGAGGTATTTGGGGCGGAGCCTGAGGAGGGCGGGGTTTGGGGAGGGGAGGGACTTCAACACCACCCCAGATTGTGGAGTCTGAGTTATCTGGTCTTCTTTCCAAAGAGGAACAAATCTGGAGGTTGGCAACCCTAGTAGCCACCCTCATAACCTTTAATCAAGCATATACTGATAGAAGACTGCTGAGGTGGCTGTGATGTAGCATTATGGGTAACAAAGAGTTAATTTGGTTCTTGTAGGTTATCCGGGCTGTGTAACCGTGGTCTTGGAATTTTCTTTCCTGACGTTTCGCCAGCAACTGTGGCAGGCATCTTCAGAGTAGTAACACTGAAGGACAGTGTCTCTGAAGGACACTGTCCTTCAGTGTTACTCCTCTGAAGATGCCTGCCACAGTTGCTGGCGAAACGTCAGGAAAGAAAATTCCAAGACCACGGTTACACAGCCCGGATAACCTACAAGAACCAATGAACTCTGACCGTGAAAGCCTTCGACAATAAAGAGTTAATTTCCCCAGGCAGGCTCTAGAAGGAGTCTGCTGCAAATACACAGCTGGCAGAGGCTTTTGCAAACACCTCTAAGGACTGTAAGCACTTCTTTTTTTTTCACCAGTTGTTATTAGCTAATAATTTTTTTTATTCCCAAATGGCAATGAAAGAAGACGGCGATATATAGTACTAGAAATAGAAGGCACAAGTTGCTGGAGAACTCAGGGCAAAGGAAATAAAGTGGCTGTCTCAGATCTTGTACAATTGTAGGTAAACCTTCCACCAGCACTTATCTGGGAAATAATCTGGCATAAACCTGGAGAAGAGGCAGCAGTTTGAATTCAAACTACAGTCGTACCTTTTTGTAGATTAACACCGGCCTGTTCTCAATGGGAGCAGGCTCGGAAACTTTGCATAAGGATGGCGGGGAAGCTGAATAAAATTTCGAGAAACTGATGTAGTTCTTACACTCCACTAAGGTGGATAGTCTTCCCTCTTGCTTAGGGCACTTGTCCAAATTGAATTGTGGTTTGAACCTTTAATGGGTACAATTCCATACAATTCCATAGAATCCATAGAATTCACATTTTGTTTTAGAAAACAGTCGGCTAAAATATATATAAATAAAGGAATGCTGTGATTCTTAATTTCTTACCTGACTTTTTTCTAAGATTCATTTTTTTAAAGGTCATGTTGCAGAATGATACCTCCGAGCTGTGTTCCATAATCTACTATGGAAGAGGTTGAACTATCGTTTCAATAGAAATGTTAATCAAGAATTAAGGCCTGCTGTGATCAGAAACAACAGTCTTTTTATGGCATTCAATCCGTCCATTTATTTACTCCTTGAATAATAATATTGACATTTTTGAATGGTAATGAGGAAAACACCATATGTAAGCATGTGATGGCTACAGCTGGTATCTTGAAAAGGTCTGTATGTTTACAACATCATTTTAAGTAACTACACTAAACAGCTGTTTCTCAAGTCTACCAGAAGAAAAGAATGATTCATGATCAATGAAGTACTGCTGTCATAGGATCATAACCTTCTGTTTGTTTGTTTACTTATTTATGCTTCAAATTCCTATCCCACCCTCCGCAGCCGGGTTCAAGGCACGTAACAACATTAAAACCACAATAAAAGCCATAAAACCAATAAATAAACAATAGTAAACAATATAACCATAATAAAAACAGCAGATAGTGTTCGATTAGAAGGTAACCACTGAGAGGCTTAGTAGACAGTCCTCTCAAATTCTTAAAATGGACGGAATAATAGGGCAGGGGGAGGTAGGGAGACCAGCACAGATGACATCCACGGCTGTCCTCAGTTGTAGGCCTGGTGGAATAACTCCATCTTACAGGCCCTGCGGAACTCTTTCAGGTCCCTGCAGAACTCTTTCAGGTAGACCAAGCTGCCAAATCTTTCAGGTCCCACAGGGCCCTGATGTTACTTAAAAGGGAGTTCTCCCAGGCTGCAGCCAGGTTCAAAAAAGCCTTGACCCTTGTCGAGGATAGCCGCACACTCCTTGGGCCATGGACCACCAACAAGTTACCACCCATGGAATGTCATGTCCTTTGGGGGGGTTTACCAGGAGAGGCGGTGCCGAAGGTATGAGGGTTCCAGATCATGTAAGGCTTTAAAGGATAAAACCAGCACTTTGAACCTGATCCAATATTCCAGCGGGAGCCAGGGCAGTTGGCGGAGTACTGGCTGTACATGCTCCCACAGCGAGGTCCCCATAAGGAGTCTCGCCGCGGCATTTTGCACCAGCTGGAATTTCCGGATCAGTCTCAAGGGCAGTCCTATGTAGAACGAGTTACAGTACTCCAACCTAGAGGCGACCGTCGTATGGATCACCATGGCTAGATCAGGGCAGGAGAGGTAAGGCACCAACTGCTGGGCCTGGCAGAGGTGGGAAAGGGCCGCCTTAACCATTGATAAGGAGGCATCAAGGATCACACCTAGACTCCTGATGGCAAGTGTAGATGTTAATCGCACACCGTCAAGAGCTGGAAGTTGGTACCCCACCCCCAAGTTGTCCTGACCAAGCCATGGGACCTTTGTCTTCAATGGATTCAACTTCAGTCGGCTTTTCTTCGACCATTCATTTCTTCATAGCCCATATCTGGACTATGATTATAAGAAGTTGCGAAGAAAAATATTTACACATTGTGAAGTGCATAGCGAATTGCAGGAGCATTTATTGATGATTTCTAGTTACAGGCAATTGTACTTTTTAAGAAGTGTCTAAAATCTTAATACTTTTTAATACTTTATTATGTTAATATTTATTTAAAACAAACAATAGGCCATATATTACCATCAATGCGATTTTAAAAGATTTGGAAGTAATTGTTTTAGTGAAGGTTAGACATGTTTTTTTTTCTTTAGCTATAGTCATATCCTATATTAGTAGTCATATGTCCCAATATTGACTGTGCACTAAGACGCACAGGGTTGGCATCATACATCACAGGCCACTTTTACCAAGCAGCATAGCCAAAGGAACCAATTCACACGATGCATATATGGTGATATTGTGCACATGGTTGAGTCTCAGATATACAATATAGTTAAATGGCACATGTTAAATTGCCTGTACATTTTAGAAAATATAAATATATTTTAATAAACACTACTCTTCCTTGAAATCTTAGTGAAAGGATATCGCTAGTTATGTCACCTGTGCTTTTAGAATAGTGAGTCAGTGTTGGGAAAGGTCAGAAAGGGTTTTTGTGGGGGGGTTGGCAGCTAGATCTACCTATGCTTATATTTTAGTGAGGAAACTTTTTTATATTAAGAGAGCGCAAATAGCATGAGTCATCCTGGGACCGTATATTTTACATCTATTTTTCAGCATCATCACTAGATGAAATCTCCAAATTGAGGCTTATTTATTAAAGATTCCTCTCCTTGATAGTTTAGGAAAAAGACCGATGTTTCTTTTTTCACTGGAAATTTGTGAAGACATTCACAAGATTGCATTATAGTATAAAGTATCACTAATAACTTAAGCCAGTTGGTTTTTTAGAACGTCATCCCATTCCAATCTCTTCAACCAACTTCTCTTTGGATAGATACTAATTGTCTAGATACAAAGAGAAGCAAGTATAAGAAACAAGATTTTTTGCAAAATAACAAGAAAAAAGTTACACAAATATAATTACATGTTACATCTTCATAGAAAAGCATAGGTAGATCTAGCTGCCAAATTACTGAATAACTGTTATCCTCAGATCTTTCCTCAAAATTGTAATTGCATTGTAAGGGAAAATGTTAAGTTTGTTAAGCCATTAACACAGGTTTTTGATAAGTTGCCTTTTTTTTTTTTTAGCCAAAACCTCTTTTGTTCCTATACTTCTATGAGCCCTGTCCTGGATGGCCCAGGCTAGCCTGATCTTGTCAGATCTCAGAAGCTAAGCAGGGTCAGCCTTGGTTAGTATTTGGATGGGAGACCACCAAGGAAGTCCAGGGTTGCTGTGCAGAGGAAGGCACTGGCAAACCACCTCTGTTAGTCTCTTGCCAAGAAAACCGCAAAAGGGGTCGCCATAAGTCGGCTGCGACGTGACGGCACTTTACACACACACACACACACACACACACACACATCTATGAAACCAGCGTACATGTGTACAATTTATCTGCCTTTTACATTAACATTTGTACATGAAGTATTTATTTCATTCTCTTGGTTGCCTACAAATAAATACTCACAAAGTTATCTGCTGCATAACCTTAAATAATTTCTTATCGATGTGCATATAAATTAAAAAGGTAAAGGTCCCCTGTGCAAGCACCGGGTCATTCCTGACCCATGGGGCGACGTCACATCCCGACGTTTTCTAGGCAGACTTTGTTTTGCGGGGTGGTTTGCCAGTGCCTTCCCCAGTCATCTTCCCTTTACCCCCAGCGAGCTGGGTACTCATTTTACCGACCTCAGAAGGATGGAAGGCTGAGTCAATCTTGAGCCGGCTACCTGAAACCAACTTCCGCTGGGATCGAACTCAGGTCGTGAGCAGAGCGCCTGCAGTACTGCAGCTTTACCACTCTGCTCCACGGGGCTCCTATGCATATAAATTAGGAAATGCATTATTTCTTGGACATATTGGAAACTTTCAAACCTCCAGCTCATTCAACATAAGAATTCTCATGCAACTATATCTTCTTGTACCTCTCTGAGTTGTACCACTTATCAAATAAAAGATGACAACACAAAAAAGAAACTCCTTTCTAATTTGTGTTATGAAAACATTGATTTGTGTTACTAAGATGTACATATTTTTCTACTGTATTACATTATTGTTCTAAACTTTTGACTGTATATCAGGATTTTGTATCCACACAGAATTTTTGCAGCTTTTTCCTCACCATTCCAAAATTCTTTTGATTCTCTGTGTTGCTTGTAGTGCATTTTAATTTGTTCTTGTACTCTGAGCTGAAAGGTTCTAATCAATAGCTTTGTAGAATTCAGTGCTAATTGATTTACTGTTCAATATAAGGAAAAGAATACAGTGAAAATTCAGTATTGCTTTTTGTCTGATAAAGGTAACTACTGTTGTTCAGTACGGACTGCCAGTTAGATCGTCTTGGCAGTGTTTGTTGAATAGTTCTAGATTTCTGTGGCATACTGAACACAAGTTCAATCATATATGGATGTGGAATTATCACATTGTTAAGGGAAGTGAAAGAATCCCGACATTTTGTAGATATCTCTCAGAATGGTAAATTGGATTTCTGGAAGATTAATCAATCATTGTCCATTGGATATAGCTAAATAGAAACCAGATCCAGATAAAAGTGATGTTATGTTTGTAGTGCTGGAAGATGGTTATTGAGAGGAATTAACTACAAAAATGGAGGGCTTGGCAAACCCATGCACCTGTATTTACCTGGGCTACAAAGTCTCCTGAGTAAACGTAACAGTCATGGAATAAGAGAATAGGTTCTCTAATGGATTAAAACCTGGTTAAATAACAGAAAGCAAAGAGTAGGAATAAATGGACAGTTCTCAAAATGGAGGGGAGTAAGCAATGGGGTACCACAAGGATCGGTATTGGGGCCAGGACCATTTAATTTGTTCATAAATGATCTGGAACTAGGTTTGAGCAGTGTAGCGACCTAGTTTGCAGATTACACTTAAATTATTCAGGATGGTGGAAATCAAGGATGGCTGTGAAGAGCTCCAGGAAGGTCTCCACAAATTGGGTGAGTGGGCAACAATGTGGCAAATGAAGTTCAGTGTTGGTAAAATGTAAAGTGATGCACACTGGAATAAGACTACCCAGTGTCAAGTACAGGCGAATGGGTCTGAACATGCTGAGACTGAGAGGGGAAAAGATCTTGGAGTCATAGTAGATATCTCAACAAAAGTGTCAAGCCAGTGTGCTCCCAAAATACTAGGACTCAAGGGCACTCAATGACACTGATAGGCAGTAGATTTAGGATGGACAGAAGGAAATACTTCTTTACATAGCGAATGATTGAAATGTGGAATTCCCCGCCAGAGGATATAGTGATGGCCACAGGCATAAACAGCTTTAAAGGATGATTAGACCGAGGTGTGTAGGATAGGTCTATCACTGGCTTCTAGCCATGGTGACTAAAGGGAACCTCCACATTCAGAGGGAGTCAGCCTCTGAATTCCAGTACCAGGAGGCAACATCAGGGGAAGACCTCGGCCTCTGTGCCCTGTTGTTGGCCCACCAGAGGAATTGGTGGGCCACTGTGTGAGGCAGGATGCTGGACTAGATGGGCCAGTGGTCTGATCCAGCAGGGCTCTCCTTATGTTCTTATGATATAGTGTAATTGGTTGAATTTAGTGCAGACAGGATACTTTATGGTATTGGGCCAAAAGTGCAGAATCTTGCTGCCCATTGGTGAAATGTGGGTTGTGCTCTGGTGCAACTTTAAGATGCAAGATCTGGACTGTCATAGGACAGTTCAAACTTTCTATGGTAACGGGATACCCAAAGATGTACGAGAATGATGTAATGGAGATAGGAGATATATTTCGTTGCAGGGGATTTATTTAGGATGGGTGGCAGATGTGACTCACCCCTGCCAACAATGGCCAAGCTTATGATGGAATCATCTGGAAAGATGTATTGTGAAGGAGATTCTGAGAGCTTTGGTTATTGTCCTGCAAACTCAGGTCACTTTGTATGGCCAAAGTTGTGAGGAGCGTTGGAGGGTCAAACAAAGAGCTTTGATTAATGTTCTTATGCATCATTCAGGGAGTAAGGCTACTTCCTCTTAAAAGTATCTAGGGGAATTCCTATCTTGATTGAGAGAAATTCTATTGATATAAAAATTGATGGGTTTCATCTGAGCCTCTGATCTTAGAGTGCAAAAGAAACACCCCTGCTGCTTCTTTTGAACCAGAAACCAGAGAGTAACCAGAAATAGGTCTTTTTTTTCCAGTGGTGGTGCTTTGGTATACCACCCCGCACGGCTCACTGTCTCCTACTTGGCTTTCCTTTAGGCACCAGGCCAAAGCATATTTTTACGCGTTTAATATGATGTCCAGTCTTTTTATGTGTTGTGCGATCTTTTTTTATCCTCACAACTGTGTATGGATATTATTTGAGATTGCTATTTGTTTGTTTTATGTTGTTTTATGACCTGTCTTGTTTTTGTTGTGTTGTTTTATTGTATTAGTTGTAAGCTGCTTTGAGCAGGTCTCTGGAGAGAAAAGATACATGTTTATTAAATAAATAATATGCTGATAATGGTTATATCTTTGTGGACTCAGGAAGTGAACTTTTCCAATAGGTGCCTGGAATCAGTAAAGGTTAGATGAGGACAAAGAAAAATAAGAGGCTAAACACAGATGACCAAGTTGTTTTTGACCTTAAAAGTGGTTCTTGGCCTGTGCCAGAGCAGGGGATTTCATACTTCTGAATGACCAGGTTTCTAACTTGGAGTGCTCCTGGCTTGGTTACTCAGGTGATGACTATGGCTTTTTTCCAGCTTCTAGTCTTATGACTGCTCTGTCTTCCCCTGGGAGCTTAGGCACTGTAATATGTGTCCAAGTAGCATTTAGGCTAGATTACGGCAGTGTGTTTTAACTGTGATTGCCTTAGAAAATGTTTGTAAACCACATTTGGGCCATACTGTGGAGACCAGATTGCTGAACAGTAGCAGTTGAATAGAATGTACTACTTTAGCTCTGAAGAAATCATAATGACGGCATGTCTAGGCACAGTTCAAAGTATTGGTATTATCATTCTAAGTGGTCTGGGCACCTCTTCCCTTATACTTCCTCCTATGCCAGAAGATCACTGCAAAGGGCTTGTTACTGATACTTCTACCTTCTGAGATGTCACTAATGATGGAAAATCAGAAAGCATTCTCTGTTTTGTGTATCTTTGCTGCTCAGCTGGCTACTTTTTTCTTCCTGGTGCACACTGGCTGGTTAACCTATAAAAATGGTAGGCTATTATGACTTCTACTGCTGTTGACTGTGTTTATGCTTTGCATTATTTCTATTGTTAATATGATAAAATACATTCTGCTTTTATATACTTTCCATGCAATCCTGAAGCTGGGGCCAAAGCACCTCGGGAGGCGGTGTGACCCCGCACCAGCGTAAGTGGCCATTTAACCCAGGCTAAGGGGCACTTATGCTGCCATGGGTGGCGCTGGGATGCCATGCAGTGGCACAGAGCTTGGGCGCAGGCATTGCTTCCTGGCAGCGTTCCAGTAGCACAAGTCCCCACGCTGGTGTCCTGGGAGGCATTCCCAGGGCTTTCCTGGGAGCGGAGCTACCTTTAGGCAGCTTCCTAACCCCTTTGACCTTGGGAAGGCGCACCTCGCGCTGCGGCGTTGCTACACCACCTTTTTAGGTGGCACAGCCTTGCTGCAGTCAATGGGGGCATTTTTTTTAAAAAAAAACTTGTTTTATATTTCTTTTCAGGGGCCAGAAAGCCTCTGTAGAGGCAGCATGGCTGCACCACTCCCAGCCACTGCCTAACTGCCCCCTCCTTCAGGGATGGGATGAATGTTGTATTCATTTTATCCTTTTTATTTGAGCTACTTAGGGGTTGTTTTGTTTTTTTGGCTAGGAAGCAGGGCTTACATTTAAGACCTATTAGAGGACTAAGTAATAGTAGCAGCACTACTGCCAATAAAAGTATTTCCGAAATTATCTCCGCTATTGTTTGTACTTCAGTTTTGATTTTTTCTAAGCAGTGTTCAGCTTATCTTCCCTAGCCATGAAGTTTATTAAAATGTGAAAATATCCTAACGGAAGCGACAGGCTATAGTACAAACTGCCAGGACTGCTGGCGGGAAGCCATCCTATTTTTCTGCCTACCAACGAGGAGGAAGAGAATGCTGGCGCAGGACCATCACGACTGCTTGAAGTAGCTAGCAAGGGTTTTGTGAAGAAAATATTTGTTCTGATCTGAACGTAAAGGATTAAACTGTGAACTGTAAAAACTTCACAAGAGGAAGAACATTTGTTAATGTGGTATAATCAAACATAGATAGGCAGTTCTTATTTTAAAAGAAAATTTGCACCGAAATCTGTTATTTTGGGTCAAATAAGTTATTCTGTGTAGCTAGCTTGATAATATTGTGCAATCATGGGTAATCCTTCTGGATCCTGAGGCAGCATCATTGATATTTCTGAGTTCAGTGTCTCTTGTGTTTGCACAAGAGACCTAGGTGCAAACTAGGTGGGTCCTAGGTGGGTTCATCCTTCTTCCACTTCCTGGAGACATATGGAGAAGAGAGTTACGGTATGTATCTCCTTCGAAACCTTTTGCCTCCTTGCTGCTTCTGGAACATGACTAGAAATAAAGTTAACGGTCTGTCCACATTGAAAGTATTTCTTTTCCATTTCTGGATGACAGCAGCCACAAATTGCGCAGCTCCTGCTAGACTTTAAAAACAGAACAAGACAATGAAGCTCTATTAAATGATAGCATAATGTCAGGAGGCTGGATAAACTCAATAGTGAATTTGCAGAACGGCATAAATAGCAAGCCTCCTTGGCAAAGACTGTGAACATCAGTTAGAAAAGATACTTGTGCCAAATGCAGCGAACCAGTTGAAAGGAAAACTTTCATTTAGCAGGAAAATATTGTTGCCGTCTCTCAGCCAGCATGTGTGTGCTATTTCTGTCTCTCATCACTTACACTGAAAGCCAATTCTCATGGCAGATGAAGTTTGTAGTCAAGTCATACTTGACTTCCAGTTACGGCACATGCTTAGCTGGTCATATGAATGCTAATACTGTTCACCGAGGTCAACACAGATCAGTTGGAGAAAGTTTGTAAGCTGCTTTGCACTCTCGGAAAAACAGTGAACACATTTTAAAAATTAACAACTGAGTTTGTGATAGTTAGATTTGAGTCCAGTAGTACCTTAGAGACCAAACAGATTTTCTGGGCATTAGCTTTTCAGAGTCAAAGCTCCTCTTGTCGGACACCGGGGAGCTTTGACTCTCAAAAGCTTATATCCTGAAAATCTGATTGGTTTATGAGGTGCTACAGGACTCAAATCTATCTGTTCTACTGCAGACCAACATGGCTACCCCATGAAACTGAATTTGGGGTCATTGATACCAAAGGTACTCCTTTTCACATGTATTCTTAGACACACGAGGGCTGTCTAACTTGGCGTCAGGATTCACACCCAGAACTGCAACCAGTTTGGGGGAATTATGCGGCTCCTGCTAGACTTTAAAAAGAAAAGAAAACAGTGAAGTGACAGGAGGAAACCTCTTCCCACCAACGTGGTGTGAGAGCCAGCATGGTTTGGAGCGGTGGACTCTGATCTGGAGAACGGGGTTTGATTCCCCACTCCTTCACATGAGTGGCGGAAGCTAATCTGGTGAACTGGATTTGCTTCCCCACTGTTACACATGAAGCCAGCTGGTTCACCTTGGGCTAGTCACAGTTCTCTTAGAGCTCTCTCAGCCACACCTACCTCACAGGGTGTCTGTTGTGGGGAGGGGCAGGGAAGGTGATTGTAAGCCAGTTTGATTCTTCCTTAAGTGGTAGAGAAAGTCGGCATATAAAAACCAACCTTCTTCTTCTTCTTCTTCTTCTTCTTCTTCTTCTTCTTCTTCTTCTTCTTCTTCTTCTTCTAAATGAACACTATGCCAGTCGTCAGCCTCTTCTAAGGAACCTTTTTTTTTTACAAATAGCTTTTTAAAATGCAAACCTATGTCTTTGCAAATAAGGTTTGTAAGAGCAGTGCACTTTGGATAACAAGTTGTCAGTTTCTTTACCATTAAAGCAGGAACAGAACTCTCAAGACCAATTTACCCTCTCTTCTGTAAAAAAGAATGATGGACTACTCAATCCATACTACTTAATTTACTAGATGGAGGAAAGCCAGATGTTTGAAACCTCAAAGCATGAGCCATTAGTCTTAGGCAGTGCCAGAATAAATACTTCAGAGAAGTGAAGGAATGACAAATACTATTACTGAGAAGTAAGGTCATTGGTATACATAATTCATATAGTAGTGGGAAATAACATTCACAATATTTACTTTCTGAAACTGGATAGCCTGTAGGTAAGTCGGTGAATGGAGAAGGAAGAAATAAGAAAGGTGAACCACAATGTTATACAGTTTTGTTTAATATTATATTGAGGGTATGGAAACTGCAGATACAAATAAATTGCAAGTGAGCATGCAAAACTTTATCTTCTAGTGCCTCTGATGGTGGTGCTCTTTCCTAGGACCTAATTGATCTGTATGCAGTGTACAAATCTATGCTTGACACTCGGCAGGAATGTGTTACCCTTCTTAGAATACATGGAACGGCACTATCCTGAGTCAGCTAGGGTTGCCAGGTCCCTCTTTGCCACTGGTGGGAGGTTTTTGGGACGGAGCCTGAAGAGGGTGGGGTTTGGGAAGGGGCTTCAATGTCATAGAGTTCAATGGCCAAAGCGGCCATTTTCTCCAGGTGAACTGATCTCTGTCACCTGGAGATCAGTTGTAATAGCAGGAGATCTCCAACTAGTATCTGGAGGATGGCAACCCTATGAGTCAGCCCATGGCTCCGTGTAGTTCAGGATTGTCCATTTGGACTGGTGGTAGGTCTCTGAAGTCTCAGTCTTTCACATCTACTACTACCTGAGCAGAAGCTCCCAGAGATTCAGTATTATTTTCTTTATGGTTTCAGGTTCTTCGTGGTTTAATATTTGGCTAGTTTTGATCTTCTTCCTTCCCTTTTTTGTGCTTCTGAGGAGTTTGTATCTTGGTTTTCACTATAGGCTCCCCCCCCCCCTTGGTTTGTTGGCTTTCCTAGTTGCCTTCTATTAGTGGATTACCTGTTTTCCACCTTTTTGCAAGTTAATTAGTGATTTTGAGTTATGGTGCATTTTTTAAAAAAATGTTTAGGCTTGGATTTGTAGTCTCCCTCTCATCCGCAGTGCAGTCGGCAATGGGGGTGGGTGCCTCACTAGACAGACACTCTGGAAGGGGCTGTGGCTAAGTGGGAGAGCTTCTGCTTTGTATGCAGAAGGTCCCAAGTTCAATCCCTGGCATCTCCAGTTAAAAGGATCAGGTGGTAGGTGATGTGAAAGGCCTCAGCCTGAAGACCCTGGAGAGCCCTACCAGTCTGATTAGACAATACTGACTTTGATGGACCAAGGATCTGATTCAGTATATTCAGCTTCATGTGTTCGTGTGACTACTTTTAGTTGCAGTTACTAAGTTTAGTTTTTTTTTAAAAGGCACAGAAAACCAGTGGCCATTTTTGAGCCTTTTTGCACTATAAAGAAAAGATATCTGGGAGCACCTTATTCAAGGGGCTGTAAAATAGGACCCTTTAGCCCAATTCTCTTTAAACTTGGGGAGTCTTTAGAAGACAGGTGGATTAGGTTTCCTGGTATTTTTATATCATTTGGTGAAAAAATCCTCTCAGGAAAATCTGCCCATGCAAGGAAAACAATGGGCAGAAATCCAACCCAATCTCAATGAAAACGGAAATGGAACCTGATGAGTCTTCTCAATGCAACATCAATTTTCTGAGAATTCTTAAAACCAATACACCTTCCCTTTCTGAAATTACAATAGAGAATTAAAGCAATATTGTTTTCCAGTATACACTGCTATTAGTTACCTCCATGGAAGCGAGCTCAATGTTGTTCAAATAGATGAGTGGGCAACCACATCTCCCCATATAGGAAATTAACATGCTATAAAGAACACTTCTAGCAAAGCTTTCTATTTTATATACTAGTTTTCCTTTTGTCTTGAGAAAGGTTTCCATCATGTGATCCCTCCCCTACAATGGTACATTCAAGGCATAAAGTTTCCATCCCAGAGTTTTGTTTTTTTGCCGTTGTCACAGTTGCCTTATGGCGACCTCTGATGGGGTTTTCAAAGCAAGAGACGTTCAGAGGTGGTTTGCCATTGCCTGCCTCCACGTCATGACCCTGGTATTCCTTGGAGGTCTCCCATCCCAATACTATCCATGGTTGACCCTGCTTGGCTTCTAAGATCTGACGAGATCAGGCTAGCCTGGGCCATCCAGGTCAGGGCTCACAGTTCTTTAGGTGTACTGAAATTAGTGTGCCAACAGTTTTCAGTACATTTCCCCCCCCCCTTAAATTTAAACAATGTAAAGGAAGTACATGCTATATGGTCCTTGAGTTTTTGCAAGTATTATTGCAATAAAACTAATTTCCATCGAAAGCTCTGAATTTGTTTGAGTGTAGAGTTTGAACCTGGTGTTGGAGGAGAGTGTTACGGATACCATGGAATGCCAAAAAACAAAAACAAATCAGTGGGTTATAGATCAAATCAAGCCTGAACTGACCCTAGAAGCTAAAATGATTAAACCGAGGCTATCGTATTTTGGTCACATTATGAGAAGACGAGTCACTGGAAAAGACAGTCATGCTAGGAAAAGTAGAGGGCAGCAGGAAAAGAGGAAGACCCAACAAGAGATGGATTGACTTAATAAAGGAAGCCACAGCCCTCAGTTTGCAAGATCTGAGCAAGGCTGTCAAAGATAGGACATTTTGGAGGACATTGCTTCATAGGAAGCAACTTGACGGCACTTTACACAGAGTGTTTAAACCACTCGTAATTGATTGTCAGTTTAAGTATTTCTTTGCTTTTGAGCCATAACATTGACATAGGTATGTTTTAATTTTTGTTTAGTAAATGTGTCAAAATAAATATTCTAGATGTTTTACTTAAAGGATCAAAAATTCTTAAAATGTTCAAATTCATACTTTTCTAGAAATTCTACTTCACTGGCCAGTAGTGGTGTTAGAGCTGCTGAAACGTGGATGTGCTGTTGTGGTTTCTTTGCTATAATCTTTCAGTTTTTCAGTTGGAATGACATGGAAGCAGCCATCTTACTGTGAATTTCATACTATGACCTGGTTACACTTCTCATGCATTTTTATATGAGGTGCAGTTTTAATGTGGCAGCACTTTCAAATAAGTGATAATGTTTTTTTCTGCCCCATAAGAGGATTATACCATATCAACTAGTAACAAGTCTGAATAATCCTTTAATTCTATTTGGACAATTGGTCTTCAATTATACCTTAGTATTAATAACATCTATCTAAATAGCCGAGCCAGAGGTGTAATTTTGACTGGGATGGAAACTTTATGTCTTGAATGTACCATTGTAGGGGAGAGATCACATGATGGAAACCTTTCTCAAGGCAAAAGGAAAACTAGTATATAAAATAGAAAGCTTTGCTAGAAGTGTTCTTTATATCATGCTAATTTCCTATATGGGGAGATATTTCTTTTTAAAAATGGAAGACGGTTCAATCGTGGGATTCCCATGTGGTGTCTGAAATGATACAGTCAAGACGCAGGTTTACTACCTCATTAAGAACTAGGCCAAACATTTTAACAATATAAGACTGATAAAAGATTTTTGCAGATGGACAGTGAAGGCTATAACATGAACATGATGCCCTTTCATACTATATATTGCATTTGCTCCTAAAAATGGTTAGTGGTTCTATTAAAGAATATAAGGCTGCATTAGGGTCACAACTTACCCATTTGTGGTGGGAGTTCTCCTGCCAGTGTTCCCATGTCCCCCATGCTCTCCCACTAGAGCATCCAAATAAAATGGGCAGGAGTAATATTGATTAATGTCACAATGGCGATGTGTGGTTCACCATAGAAATTTTAGGAGCATCGTCACATCACTTGAAGGTAAAATCAGAAGTGACCTTCCCCTCCCAGTGCCCCATCCCAACAGCTTCTGGGGTTGAAAGCAGAGGCCGGGGATACCTTGACTGCATCTTATTATAGGTTTATTTATTTTAAAATAATGTTCTGTAAGAATATGGGTTGAAGTTCCAAAATGCTGCCTAAGGTTTAGTATTGTAAATCAAATTTACTTTTCTTATGTAGATGTTTTACTGCCATATGATAATGTTACCTGAGCTATTGTTTGTATTGCTTTATAAGCACTATTTCCTCATGAATGTGACCGTAATTAGTGGTGCACATTCATATTTTTTATGTTATAGTGACTGAATGATGGTGATTGAGCTCTGTAGCTACGTTTTAGGTTTCAACCATAATTTTTTAACGTTTTTGTTATTTTGGAAATGAGAAAAACATGATTTCAAGGGATATGAGGAGGAAGAAGAAGAGTTGGTTTTTATATGCCAATTTTCTCTACCTTTTAAGGAGAATCAAACCGGTTTACAGTCTCCTTCGCTTCCTCTCCCCACAACAGACACCTTTTAAGGTTGGTGAAGCTGAGAGTTCAAAGAGAACTGTGACACACACCCCATGACCCCGGTGATCGGTCGTTTCAAATTGACAAACGAGGGCCTTCCCTGCCCCGGGAAACAACCAGTCACCGGGGGCGGGGATGTTGCAAGCCAAACAGGAACTGTGC
Source organism: Euleptes europaea (assembly GCF_029931775.1). Taxonomy (NCBI): domain Eukaryota; kingdom Metazoa; phylum Chordata; class Lepidosauria; order Squamata; family Sphaerodactylidae; genus Euleptes; species Euleptes europaea. The sequence continues at coordinate 62,593,179 of NC_079319.1, forward strand.
ACGTCTCCCGCACTTTCTGTTTACATGGATGGATTTGCACACAGTTTCGTCCCTGCTTTTCAAGGTAATGTGTACAGTTTCCCCCCAGCCCGGGTCAGTTTGATCCTGGCTGAAACGGGGAATAAAGTGGGTTAAAGGACCATGCCTTTTTGGCCTACGTTTGCTAATAGTTTATGGGTTTTCTACTGGAGCCTCATGGGTCAACTCCAGTCTCCAGTAAAGTGTCCCCTACACCCCCCTCCAACCCAAAAGGAATGTGGGATGTGGGTTGAACAGTACTTGTAGGCAAGCAACTTTAGGAACTGAAGTTGAATTGCTTCTCTTTGCCATAATGTGACTTTTCACAAAATGTGCTTCTTGACCCTGGCAGTAGTTTATGAAGGAGAAAACAAAGGAGCATTAACAAATGAGAGTGCTGGGGAGAGAGAAATGTGGAGTAAATTGTTATTTGCCATCAGTTTCCCTGCTTTTAAAAAATTAATACGCTTAGCCCGGTTTTCTCCCTCTCCCCAATCTATAACTGAGAAGTAAGTGAGGTATTTGTTTTCCATCTAGCAATGGGGGATTAAAGAAGGGAAATTAAACTGTTGGAATGCATTTATTTAGGGAGCCATTTCGCTTTTATTGGAAAGAATTTCCACCCAATTTAACAAAATAATTTTCTTTACAGAAGTGTAATTGGCAATTAAAATTATGCTGGATAGACCCTGGTACACATTCTCTGCATAAATAGAGCCAGGGAAAGGGGCATCGCTCAAACGATTGGAGTGCCTCTGTGTGAAGTGTTCGAGTGTCAGCTTGATGGTCTTCAAAGGAAATAATGGGGCATTGAGGCTATACCTTTCAAATAATTGGCCTTGTGAATGGGGAGGCGCAGCATGCAAGAACTTAATCAAAACTTAAGATAAAAGCACCCCATTGGCATGGGCTCATAGAGAGTAAACAACCAGCGAGAGGACTTTGATTTGATCAACTGTACCATAATAACCAGTGTTTGTCATTTGCTTGAAAAAAGTAAACTGCAGGCAAAATAGCCTCTGTGTAGTAGGTTTCCCCCCACTCCCATTTGAATTTTTCCTGCCCATTCTCTGTTGTTTCAAAATAAAACAGACTGCCAGAATTGTCTTGGGTCTGATTCGCATTTTATGCACCTACCCTGCGTACCCAATAGTGTTGGTAAACGCATGCACTGCAGAGTATGAAACCATTAGGTGTATTTGTACATAAGCCAGGCCATATATACATACAAACTAGGATTTGCTGCTGCTTGAATGAATATCCAAAGTGGTCCAGGTTTACTTGCTGCAAGCACGGTTTCTCTTTCCTAGCTCTCCTCATGTTTGGGGATTCACAGTAGTGACATTCTAGTTTGAAATCTTGATTGTAAGAGGAGCTGAAACTTGCTGATTCAGATGTAATGCAACTCTGTTTTGTTGTGAAAGCAGGAACATTGCACATGGGTAGGGGGAGGAAGTTGCCTGAAACTCCTTCAAGGATTATTCATGTAGTAGCATTCCATATGAAGTTTACATCTGAACACAGGCCTAAGTACTCTGGGACACTCCTCGAAGCAGTAGTCAGGCGGCTAAGAGAGAAAAAGCGAAAACTAAATCCAGACAAGAAGGAGGTGATGTTGGTCGTATTGATGGATGCTGTGGGAGGGAGTTTGTCAGTTTTGGATGGGGTGCCTTTCAATTTGGTGAATTCGGTGAAGAGCCGTATTCTAGAACCCAGCTCTGTGGTTAGAGAAGCAAGTCAGCGTGGTTTCACGAATGTCTTTTTCCCCCAATCTGGCTCGGAAGCTGTGCCTTCTGCTGTGCAGTCTGGCTACCCTGCTCCATGCTACTGTAATCTCCAGGCTGGATGACTGCAACGCACTTTATATTGAACTGCCCTTGGAGGCAACTCAGACGCTTCGGTTAGTGCGAAATGCCACAAAGTCGGCCCGGTCATATTGTGGAGGTTTTAGAACGTCTACATTGGGCGCCAGTCTGTTTTCAGGTTCGATTAAATATGGTGTTTTTGATCTTTAAACTTCTGTGTGGTGAAGGGCCCACATATTGCACTGGACTGCCTCTTCCTTTGAAAGCCAATGAGAACACTGTGCTTCTCCCCACAGAATTTACTATCCCCTGGGTGAGGATCTGTGGCAGCTCTTACCAGAGCTTTTTATGGTGGCCTCATATTTGTGGAACCAGGTGCCCAGCAAAGTGAGGGCTGTGCTCTCTCTGCCACTCTACAGGAAAAGATGTAAAGTAGCGCATTTAAACAGAACTTTTACTTAAATCATCATCATCATCATCATCAAATTTATTTGGGGCTATTATGCCAGATAAAATAAAAACTAATCTTACAAGGAATAATTAAGTTGGCTTATTCTTATTGTGATGTAGTTTTCACCTTATATTTGGAATAATAGTTGGAAACCACTTTCAATGATATGGGTAAAGAGTTGGCTTCCACTTTCCACTTGGAAACCACTTTCAATGATATGGGTAAAGAGTTGGCTTATGTTTGCGTATCTGCTGATGGGATACATGCTTCTCTATTAACATGGCTTCATCTAGTTGCTTCCTTAGACGTAGCACACCACTCAATATTACTGAAGTGCTTAGACGTTGATATCAGAAGGGACAAATTGCCTGAGTGGTTTAAAAACTGTGTGATCATATGCTGGAGGCTGGAGTGGAGAATTTCCAAATTGGCTTCTTTGAATTTGTTGGGGGTTGGGTTGGCACAGGGCTTAGTACTGTGTCTCATGTTAAATATTTATATGAAATATCTTAATAAGATCATATGCAAACTGCACCTGTGATGAGAGCATTATACTCTCTGCCATTTTGTTTCTGAGTGTAGTATGTTGCTTACTAGGGGCAAACATTAATGATATTGCCGGCTGGAGTCCAAAACCGATCATTACCTATTTGTGATGGTCCATGCGGAAATGAACAATGCAGCCATGAACAGCATCACATACATTAAGGCTGACTATGAAATTCTCAGGAGGCAGCTGAAGGGAATGGGGGTACAGGTGGTATTCTCTGTGATCCTTCCCATCATGGGAAGAGAAATGCAATGGGAACAGAAGATAATAGAGGTGAACCACTGGCTGCATTGGTGGTACCAGCAGGAGCAATTTGGATTCTGGGGCCATGGGCTAGGTTTTCTGGGAGACAGGCTACTAGCACATGATGGACTTCACCTATCAAGGTTGAGGAAGAATGTGTTCAGCAGTAATCTGGGGAAATTCATCAGGAAGGCTTTAAACTGACACTACAAGGGGAAGGAGATGACCTGCACAGGGATTTCAGTGAAGGAGAGCAAACAGCAGAGGTTAATGGAGCCGAAGGTGCAAGGCTTCAGGTGCCTATGTACCAATGCCCAAAGCTTGGGCAATAAGAAGGAAGAGCTTGAGCTTCTAAGGCAGACAGAGTGATATGATTTAGTAGGCATTACAGAGATGATTCCCTTCACTTCTGGGTTTTCTTGGAAGCGACATCGCACTGTTGATGGCAGCCCCGCCCCCATGTCCCACCCCACCTAGCCTCCCACTGATTGCCAGGCCAGACCTAGCAACTCTATCTGGGGGGGTTCCAGGCTGTGGCCTGGCAATCCTAGATGCAACATTTAAGATACATCATACAAGGTCTTGGCTCCCTTGGTTTCTGTATGGGGCAGAAAAAAACAAAGCAAAACAGGTTACTGCCTGGTTAACCTGGGGGAATAAATTCTAGTTGTCCCTTGCAGAATAAGGAACAGCCTCATGATAATTAGAACATCCTTACTGAAAATCCTTCTAGAAAGTCACGACAACTACATCCCTAGCCACTTGTGTACATTTTCATACTCCCTGTTGTGGATCTTTAATATTCGGTTTGTGAAATGAAATAAACTGAACAGATGTGTATTTAGTATACAGTTTAAGAGTGAATGAATTATATATGTACATGCACTGTCTAATGTGCACATCCTCTTTATTATGATTATTTGGGCAAAGTGCGGGGGGGCATTCATTTTTTCTTTTAGAAACTGAATATTTCAGGGTTGTTAATATTTCATTTCTATTTAATCACAAATACTCTCAACCTTAATTATAATACCATGATTCATCTGGGTAGTTACACTGATTAAGCTTAAAGGAAGTATGTAATTAAATCCTCTCCAATGGTATTCAGATTGAAATTTAATATTGTATTTGAATTTGTTTTCTTCTACAGTCATAAACAGATTTAATCTGAAAGTGTAAATATAAAAGCATTTCCCTCTCTTTATTGACTATACAATGGTCTGTCATTTTCATCTTATTAAATTGTAGAATGCACCCAAAGCACACTTTAAAACAGCTAGTGGTGTGTAAGTAGCAGTCTACATTGGAATTTAGCCACTGTAATGAATATTGAATTGTGGTTTTTCTAAAACCTATATTCACAAACCCTTTTGAGCCTACAGTAGGGTTGCCAGGTACTCCCTGGCAGCCAGGAGGGGGATGGGAGGATAGCAGAAGCTGTTTTTGCCATAGAGTTTTTGTCCAAATACCAAATTGACACCAAATTGGGAGGAGCAGTGAACACACCAGAAGAGAAATAGAATTCAACGAGATCTGACACTCTAGAAAAGTGGGCAGATGTGAACAATATGCAATTCAACAAGGATAATTGCAGAGTTCCACATCTGGGTAACAAAAATGAAAAACATGCATACTGAATGGGGGATACACTTCTGGGTAGCAGTATGTGTGAACAAGATCTTGGGGGTGCATGTGGACTGTAAGTTAAATATGAGCAGCCAATGTGATGCAGCAACAAAAAAGGCTAATGCGATCTTGGGGTGTATCAACAGATGCATAAGATCCAAATTGCAAGATGTCACTGTCCTGCTGTACACTGCATTGGTCAGGTCGCACCTGGAGTACCGTATATACCCATGTATAAGCCGACCCGCGTATAAGCCGAGGTGCCTAATTTCTCCCCAAAAATGGGGAAAAATTAGGCACCCGCGTATAAGCTGAGGGTCGGCTTATAACCCCTCCCCCCCCCGCAGGCTTACCTGAAAGGCTCTCCAGCGGCGAGGGTCCGGCGGCGGCGCGGCCCGGGGGGGCCTGGGCAGCCTTCCTGCGGCTGCAGGAGGCTGCCCCAGGCCGCTCCCGGCGGGAGGAAGCGGCGGCGAGGCCCAGGGGGACCCGGAGCAGCCTTCCTGCGGCTGCAGGAGGCTGCCCAAGGCCCCTCCCACCCAAAAAAAATGGCGGCGGGGGCGGGGGGGCCTTGGGCAGCCTCCTGCAGCCACAGGATGGCTGCCCAAGGCCCCTCCCGCCCGGGAAAAATGGCGGCGGGGGCGGGGGGGCCTTGGGCAGCCATCCTGCGGCTGCAGGAGGCTGCCCAAGGCCCCTCCCGCCCGGGAAAAATGGCGGCGGGGGTGGGGGGGGCCTTGGGCAGCCATCCTGCAGCTGCAGGAGGCTGCCCCAGGCCCCTCCCGCCCAGGAAAAATGGCGGCGGGGGCCGGGGGGCCAGGGCAGCCTTCCTGCGGCTGCAGGAGGCTGCCCCAGGCCGCTCCCGGCGGCAGGAAGCGGCACGGGCCCGGCGGCGGCGGCGGCGGTAAGTTTCCCCCCTCCCTCCTCCCTCCTCCCTCCCCCCGTATTGACCCGCGTATAAGCCGAGGCCGGCTTTTTCAGCCCATTTTTGGGGCTGAAAAACTCGGCTTATACGCGAGTATATACGGTATGTGCAGTTCTGGAGGCCTCACTTCAAAAAGGATGAGGACAGAATGAAGCGGGTGCAGAGGAGAGCAATGCGGATGAGCAGAGGCCTGGAGACCAAGCCCTATGAAGAAAGGCCGAGGGAGTTGGGAATGTTTAGTCTGGACAAGAGGAGGTTGAGGGGGGACATGACTGCTCTCTTTCAGTATTTGAAGGGCTGTGACTTAGAGGAGGGCAGGGAGCTGTTCCTGTTGGCAGCACAGGATAGGGTTCGCAATAATGGGTTTAAATTACGGGTGGAAAGGAGGTACTGTCTAGGTATTAGGTTTGGTTTTAGTTTTGCTTTTTACAGTAAGAATTGTTCAACAGTGGAATTGGCTACCTAGGGAGGTGAGCTCCCCCTCACTGGCAGTCTTTAGGCAGCAGCTGGAAAAATGCTTGTCAGAGATGCTCTAGGTTCTCAACCTTTTTTGCTCCATTCCCCCCTTCCACCATTGTTGAGAATATAATTCTCCCCTTCCCAAGGTAGTCATAAACTTTCTTGAATGTCGCAGATTAAATTAAAAACAAACTACAATTTTACAGATTGTACATAATCTACAAAACATCACACTTTGCTGAACAGTGGTCCCAATTCCTCCCCCGAACCCTAAAATCCCCCCCCCTTGTTGAGAGCCCATGCTCTAGGCTGATCCTGCATTGAGCAGGAAGTTGGCCTAGATGGCCTGTATGGCCTCTTCCAACTCCATGATTCTATGAGTCTACCAGAGTGTCCTCACATTATCAGTAATGTGATGACATCATTTCTGGTGAATGCCAGAAGTGAAATTGACACACCACTGACAATGTGGGAACTAGGCCTCAGTGCAACACTGGTAAGACCCCCGCTGGGCAGTTGAACAGCGCCGGGCGGAGGCGGGCCGAAGCAGGGATATGGCAACTCTAGCCTGCGGGCACTATTGGAAGTCTGACACAAGGTGGTGAGCCCAAGTCTGAAATGGCTGCCACAGGAGATGGAGCCAACCACAAAATGTCCAGGATTGATGTCATCCATAATTCTAATAATAGCTCCTCAACAATTCAGGAAGAAGCAGTTTCCTCTGCTCTAATCAAGCGAATTACATTGAACCCTTGCATCCTGAGTTCCTTCTTTGCAACATCTCTCCCAGCTTCTGACTAGGATATAAGGCCTCAGAAATCTCCATTCCAATTTGTATCTGACAAAGGGAGCTTTGACTCTGAAAAGCTTATATCTCAAAAAATCTTGTTGGTCTCTAAGGTTCTACTGGACTAGCTGGCTATACCACTTCAGACCAACATGGCTACCCTCTAAAACTTTATAAAGCTTATTATTCATTCACTGGGCAGGCTTTTTAAGTGGTAGAGCAAGTGATAGAGCAACCACTCTGCGCCACGAGGCTCTTTCCTTTTAAGTGGTAGAGCAACTGAAAAGTAAAAGGGTTGTTTATATATAAGTAGAGAGCTTGCGTTTGAAGAGTTTGGTGCAATTACCTTTATGCTGTAATGGTGTATGTAAAACCAATTCAACTGAAGAGCAAAGCAGATTGTTGAAAACAGCCTCATCAACTTTTTGAACATACTGTTTGTGTGTAAGGGTAGTTTAATGCTGTAGTTTAATTTTGCTTCTTTTTTTTTCAATTCAGCTTTGTTTTTCTGGAGCTTTTAAGTCGCCGTTAGAAAGCAGCATAATAAAATATCACTTTAGCCTAAGACAGTGGTCGGCAAACCGCGGCTCCCAAGCCGCATGTGGCTCTTTGGCCCATTGAGTGTGGCTCCCCACCCCCCGTCCGTCGGCTGATGCGGCTCCTCCGCATCCCCGCGCCCAGCCAGGCAGAGGCGCCGCGCTCCTGCCGGGTTCCAGCACTCCCCAGGCGGGAGGAGCCAGCAGGCAAGCGGGAGGTGGCACCCCCTTCCCCCGTTCTCCCCTCCCCCCCCCTCTCTCTCTCTCCGGCGGGGAGGGATCAGAGGCAGTGGGGAGAGGCGGCGGCCGGCCGTCCAGGCTGCTGCTGCAAGGGGGGGAGAGGCAAGCTCTGCCTCGCACTGGGTGGTCTCGAGGCTGGCGGGGCTCCGCCTGCCCAGCTGTTAGGCGGGGTGCGCCGGGCTGTTTCCTTACCCCGCCTCCTGCTTCCCCGGCTGCCCGTGCCTCTTTCCCGGCCGGCTGTTCTGCTGGGAGCCCGCCCCCCTCCCTCAGCTCCCCTCGTTGTCTGCGAGGGGTGGAAGAGTCGGCGGAGTCGTCGGTTTGTCGTCCTGCATCGGCCGGTAAGCCGACTCGGGACAAAATCCTCATCCCTGGCTGAGCGTGGGTGGACGTTTGGCTGACCGGGGGGGGGGAGAGATAGCGGAGCCGGCTTCTTGGGAGGGGCCGTGGCTCGGGGGTCGGCATGGACAGGCGAGACCTTCACCCTGCCAGTGAATGGGAGGTTTTGCCTTGGATTTGCCACTCAGATGCACATTTTCCCCATCCGATTCTCAAAACTCTGCATGGGGGTTATTGGCCATTTATTAATGGGAGGTTTTACCTTGGATTTGCCACTCAGATGCACAACTCAACAATAAGCCCCCCTGCAGAGTTTTGAGAATGCAGATGGGGAAAATGTACACTGTTTGTCAGTCATTGTCATGATTTAATTTTATGGATACCTTACTTACTTTTTTCCCTCCTCAGAGGCCATGTCTACCCACTGGCTTTCTTGTCGGTAGACCTGGACTCAGAGGAGGGGAAAAAGTCCCCCTTCAGAGGCCAGGTCTACCAATTGGCTTCTATGGGCCTCCGGAGGCCAGGTCTACTGCCAAGAAAGCCAATGGGTAGACCTGGCCTCCCAATGGGACTCAGCCGGAGGCCAGGTCTACCAATAAGCTTTTATGGCGGTAGACCAGGCTTCCAGACAAGGACTCCGGATGGGGAGGGGGAAATGGCAGGGACTTGCAATTTAATTTTTATCAATAAATAAGATCACTGTTAAGTATGATATCAAGTTTTATTCAGTGTACCTATAGTTTAATTAAGACTTAAAACTTTAATTAAAGTTTATTAAGTTAATAAACAGTGTACCTACCTATATAGTTTAAGTTTAAGAAATTTGGCTCTCAAAAGAAATCTCAATCATTGTACTGTTGTTATTTGGCTCTTTTGACTAATGAGTTTGCCGACCCCTGGCCTAAGTCATTGTCATATCTCTTTATACTTTGTGCAAAGAAAATAGGAGCAAATTACATTCAGTCTGAAGGGAAGAATGATTCTGATTTCTCATTCATTAAAATAAAACAAAACCCACATCTGCTCTATCGGACCAGCAAATATGTGTAAGTGATGGTAAAGGAAAATACCAACTAAATGCGAACATGCTATTGCAGTGTCCAGAATCAGGCTGGGAATAAGCAGACCAGGTTTTGCCGAGAGATTAAAGGGTTCCAAAGCCTTAAGCTATCAGTGAAATGTAGTCTTCTCAAGGCCACGACATCGTAGAGATCAGCCTACCCAGAGGAAAGCTCTTCAAAGCTTTGTACTGTAGTGAGAAGCATGGCAGCACTGGAGATCATTATAGAGTGAGCATGACAGGAATACTGATCGTGAAGTGAAGGGAATGAGACCACAAGAATTGCAGCCAAACGCGTACTTTATCATGTACAGGGACGACCGGGGCCTCTGGTTGCAACGTGACTGTATCTGGCCAGTTGACAGTATGTTCTAAAATGTAATCTGTAGAGAATTGGGCAGAAAAATGGTGGCTAACTTGTTCCATCCACTTTCTCCTTCCGAATGAGTAATTGCTGTGCTTCACAGGGGCACAGGGCTGAGTGCGTGGGGATAATTTGTTTCTTTGTTCCGTTTCTTACGCTGCTTCTGTGGTCAACTCCTACCCATTTCAGAACTCATCTCCTGTGTTTAAGATCCCCCCACACACACACTGTGTTTAAGGTCCTCCATTCTCCCAAAGCATTCCACAATAGAATGTACTGTTTATGTACTACCTTCACTTGAAGCCCCCACATAAGCCTTCTTTGTTTTCTCGTTATTGCATATATCTTTCTAACCAGATCTACTTTTGTTAGAACTGCCTGAATTGCAATTTTGAAGCATCCCTGTGTGTAAATGTTTATTTAAAAAAAAAAAAACAGGGAAAACATTTTCAACAATTTTATTTTCATGCATAAGCTGTGCTAAAGGCCTGTTAAAATGCTATTTTCTAGGGTTAAAAAAAATCTCAACCAGGTAAGAGTCTACTCCATCTTTTAGAAAAATGGAACAACTGTATACTGTGCTGTGTTCCCCCATCCACCCTTTTGAAAAGTGCATGTCTGGGAAGGCGTTTAAAAAAAAAATAGTTCGCTATTCCTGCTTTATAGGGTTGCCAACTTCATGGAGATCTCCTGCAATTTCATCTAATCTCCAGACTATAGTTCCCCTGGAGAAAATGGCAGCTTTGGAGGGTACACTTTATGGTATTATACAAAGTCCCTTGCCTTCCCCAGCTCCACTTTCACCAGGATCCACCCCCACATCCCCAGGAATTTCCCAACCGAGTTGGCCACCCTACTGTTTTGCATTGATTAAAACAATGTCCTAGACCTACAGCTCAGTGTGCAAAAAATCTCTTTATTGCGCCAGCCATTTTTCACAACCTGAACTAGGGGCAAATTAGAAATTAGTATAAAATCTCTAAGAATGTGAGGGGGGAAGTCTACAACATATTCTGCTTATTATAACAACTATATGCCCAATTGTTCTTTAAATGCATTACTATAGAGTGAAAAGTATTAAGCATAAAGCTTAGAATCATAGAGTTGGAAGGGACCACCAGGGTCATCTAGTCCAAGCCCCTGCACAATGCAGGAAAATAACAACTACCTTCCCCCACATTCCCAGTGACCCCAACCCTCCCCCCGCCATGCAGGATCCCACAGTCAAAGCACTCCCGGCAGATGGCCATCTAGCCTCTGCTTAAAGACCTCCAAAGACGGGGACTCCACCACCCTCCGAGGCAGCACATTCCACCGTTGAACAGCCCTCACCGTCAAAAAGTTCTTCCAAATGTTTAGGTGTAATCGCTTTTCTATTAGTTTAAATCCATTACTCCGTGTCCTAGTCTCTAGAGCAACAGAGTTCCTTAATTCTAAAAGCTTCAAGTTCCTTAATTCTAGTTTGAGCCCACCCACATCTCTGTTAAAAATGTCTTCTAATTATTTCAAATGAAAATATATTGTGATAACTTTCTTTCAAGGAGGACCCAATAAATAGATTACTGAAATCCCCTGGTTCACTCAGCCAGGTTTAGTCATTCAGTTTTGAATGGAACATGTAAAAGATTTTTTTCCTGTATAATTTGACACATAAAAAAACCCCTGGATAGTTCAGATGATTAGTCATAGGATATTGCACTTTTTACTGTCATTTTTGCCGGGGAACATCTAGCATATACCTCGCCCTAGAATGAAATCTCATTACTATTTCATAGCATTAATGCCCATGACATGAATAGTCCATCTCCATGGAATTAATTGCAATTTCTAGTGTCAATAATTTAATTACTTCGAGGCCTAATGGTTATGCACGAACAAGAAAAAGGAAAATTCCTTATTGCTCATTTGTAGGTTCCTGTACTTTTTGCTCCATCAGAGTTAATAGCAGCTTAGGAAGGGAAGGGGAAAGTAAATGGCATGAATGAAAATTCCTGTCTATCACCTTTCCAAACACATTTTAAGTTAACTGTTGATGTTCATTAATCTCTTAGGAACTGATATTTCTACTCTCTCTTATACCATACTTTCTGCAGCTGTCATTTTGTATGGCAAAAAAATGTGAATCCTTGTGGGTGCCTGTATTTATGCTCCCTTGTTGCTTTTTTACTATGCCGATAAAGATGTCTGAAGCTGAAACTGTATGGCACAGTTCAAAAGGAATTTTCTAGTAAAGATGATCAATACAATCTTTTCAAAATAAAGCTTTCAAAGACGTCTAGTGTTGAGACACAGGTGATTAATATAATCTTTGGCCATTTGTGCATAGGAAGTTTGTGTTGGCTTTGCTGCTCTGCAGATGCAGTTTTCTGATCCAAATTCTCAAAACTGTATGCATGGGGGCTTATTGCCCAGAAGAAATTCCAGGAGTACCTTGTGATCAATTATGCATCCACAGCAAAATGTGGAGCTTCTGAGTCCCTGTCCCCTGACAACACTGCTTTGTAACTGGCTGTAGTGTATTTTTTAAAAATATGTCACCAGCCCTCGCTAGCCCCTCAACAGAGTTCTTTCATTTTAATTGAACCGAGTGGCCATTTTACAGCTAAAGCAGAGAAAGGTCTGCACAATCACCCCTGCCCAACCAATTTGTTTCTGACTATCTCACTGCAGGGATCATAAGAATAGGGAGGGTGGGAAATCAGCACGGCTTTGTTGGATCCCCGTTTTATGAAAGCACTTGCTGTAAAACTGGAGGGGGGGGGGCTGGCTGACCAGGCAAAATTTCCTGCTGATTCCTCCCCCCCGGGTCAGTTGAAGAGTTGACTAGCAGTGTAGGAGACAATAGCTTTCTCCAGTAACTCATCCCTGCCAGGGATTCAAGTAACTTGGTGGGTCTCCCCAGTACTGCCACCACCGCTGCATATCCCTGGTGGAGAATTCCCACCCCATAGCTGCCGCCACTGCCTAAGCTCTCCTCCTCCTTATGCTGCCAACCAGAGCTTCATCTTCTCCTGCTGCTTTTCTCCCCGGCTTGCGCCACCCACCCTAGCCGTCTCTCTTCTTGCTCTGGTGGTGCCGCTGGTGCCCATGTGAGGAAAGAGGAAGGCAGGCAGGAGGGGAAAGGAAAAGCAAAGCAGGGGGTTCCACCGAGGAAGGGGGGATGGCAGAGGTGGGAAAGGCAGGCCCAGGCAACAAATCACCCCAGCTCTTTTTGATCCATGAGCTCTGAAAGTAACAACACTCATGTGAAACTGACAAGCAGCCTATGGTATTACCGCTTGAAGGGGAGAGGTTAGATGAGGGCTGAGAAGGAGGAGGAATGAGATAGGGAAATGGGAAGGAGGCATGGTGGGTGGTGGGAGAAAAACACCAATTTACACCTGTGCAAACAAATGGCAGCTATTTGCTTTGATTTGAGATCGAGGCAAACCTTAAATTCATGGCAAAACAACATCCTGAAACCATGGGACAAGTATGAGGCAGCAACAAAGTGACTTCAAGGTCGTAAGAATCATGTATAATCCCAACAAAGCCCTGAAGAAGTCTGGCGAGGATTGCAAAGCACAAATGGCCCTTGTTTTCCTGATACTATTTCTGAAATTTTTGTCCCAGTGAGTTTATGAGATTTTTACCATGTGTGAAAGCATAGACTGTTCCTTTTTTCTCTCTTTATTATTAATATTATATTATTATTGCTTATTGAAATATATTAAATAAAGGGAAAGTATAACATTAAAATAATGATTTATAAGGATTAGAAAATATTAATACAAAGGGGACACCAGATATTTGTAGAGAGGGAGGAAGTCAGTGGGGAAGTCAATTACAATTAATTATATTTAATACTGAAGACATACACCTAATAATTCTTTAATTTTGTATCGAGGCAAGGATTGGTATATAGGATGTATTGTCAAATGAGATGAATAGCAATTATTGAAAAATAATAAAAATATATATTTAAAAAAAACTAATGAGCATGTATCTCATTGTTCCTTGTTCATCTTGCCTATAGGAAAATACATTAACATGGCTGTAGTTTAATACATACAATGGAATTATTCAGTGTTTCTTGGAGCAGCACAATTACATTAATTTTCTATGAATCCAGAATGAAGCACCCAAATGCATCCTGAATACATTCCTTTGTCTGACCACAGTGATTAACAGTTTACACTGAGAGCATACCACGCTGGGCAGATGGTCCAAAAACACATTGGTTTCTCAGGCATTTCAAATAATTTCTTTTTAACCTCCAAAAGATAGCCCATGTTCCTTTTATTTTGCCTCTTTATTCATTGATAAGACATTTCAATGACAGTATCTGCATTCCAGAACAGAATTTTGCTTAATTCTCAGTGAAGTCAGTGGGAATTAAAAGCTGGCCAAGTATGGAATGGTTTGCAGCCATTTGTTGTCTGAAATGTCTATCAATGAATAATGAATCAAACCAATATAGTGTCCTCAACAAAGCTTTGGGTTGGCATAAATAATATGGATCCAACCATGGGATGCTATAAATCTCTGTGGGTGGCTTTCTGGTCAGTTAGTTGTCAGTGCCACCTTGCCAAATAGATCACGCTAATGCCTCCACATACTTACTGGTCTTCTCCTTTAAAAATTGGCCTGTGGTAATATTGGGCAAAATTCTGATCCGTATAGTAAGCTCACTAACAGCTCACTGCGTGGGTGCTTTCCCTTTATTCCATTCTTTGTGCTCGTGGACCAACAGGTCACGAGCAAAACAAATGCAATACATTCCGTAATATATAAATAACCAAACATACAAAAATATATGGTAATATCTAAACAGTACAGTTAAAAGGAGGTATCATTAAAAAACCATAGATACAATTTTTGCCACTGCGAGGGTTACATTTGGTTCAGTATCAGCCAATAACTTTGCAACTATCTCTTGCTTTAGGGCAGGTCCCCACCTCTGAATGCGTATTGTGATCCATTTCTCTCTGGCGAGATTATGCTTTTTGCAGTCTACAAAAAAAAGACAAACAATGTCCAAACTCCCTGATCCACAATCACAAAATTGCTCGGAAAAGGGGACCCCTGAAAATCTGCCTGCTAACTCCTGCAATGGCAGTGCTTTTAATCTGTCCTTGGCGAAAAACACTTTGAATTTGGGGACAGTTAAAAGTTTACAATAAGCAGGTAGAATCTTTGGATATTGGGGGGGGGGAGATGGTACAAAGAGCATACCCTGCGCACTCTGCAGCCAGTGCTCCATTTGTCAATTGCATGGGTGCCGATACCATGGTAAGCAATTTAAAATATCTTCCTCCAGGCAGCTGTATTGCATGTGCTAGCTTAGTTTGAATAGCAAGAGTGTCTGGCTAATTCTCTAGGCTTTACTGAGACACATTGACGTGAAGATTTATTGCTCAGAAAAGCAAATAATGTCATAGTGCTATTTTAAAAGTTTAGAAGTGAAACAAATGCATTTGTGTTTTGCCATTTTGGAATTTATTTTGCTTTATTTAGTGATGCACTTAGATTAATGTGCTGAGATCACATAAATGAATATGAAGAAGCCTATTACAAGTGGGTGGTTAATGATCTCTCAGAACTTGTTCTCACATAGTTTGTATTTGAACAAATGTGGAACGATTCCCTAAAAGGCTGCCATGTGACTACTTTGTCATTCTGTCCTCTGAAAAATATGATACCTGTGTTTTCCTATCCTGTTTCATGTTGCCGTTTTTGCAGCTTTTGCTGTGTCATGAACATTGCTGCTGGTGTGTGTGTCACAACAATCCTTACATTGTTGATAAAACAGAAGCATCCCAGATACCAGGGGCTCTTGAACATATAGTGCAGCGGTTCCCAAACTTTTCGGGCCACCGCCCCCTTGGTTCCACAAACTGAACCCCAGCGCCCCCTACCCTATCCAACAACACAGTTGAAGGGTCCCATCTCTAGCGCCCCCTTGCTGCCTCCTTGCCTTTTAGTGCCCCCCCAGGTAATCCCACCGCCCCCAGGGGGTGGTATTGCCCACTTTGGGAACCACTGATATGGTGGCCTAAGGCGCCAGTGGACAAAATGACAGGAGAAAGTTCCCTGTTAACTTTGCTTTGACTTTGGATCAGTGGCAGTACAGTCCTATAAAGAGTTACTCTAGTCTAGGTCTATTGGAATCATGGTCATTTTGCTACATTTGCTGGTCTGATTTTAAAGTTGTATCGGCTGTTAGTTTTGACCATACTAGGGAAGCCTGAACTTCAAAAATCTAAGGATAGAGAGGAACGAAGTGAATGGTATTACTTCAGCGGGCTAAATAATTAATAGACAAACCATGTTGCTGCATATCATTTTCCCACTTTGTTTTCTGAGACCATAAAAGGCAGCCAGGTGGAATTTACCTTAACTGATTGTTGGGAATAAATGCCTAAATGTAAACAAGTTTATAGAAGTACAACTTTAAATGGAAAGAATAAAAGCATGATGCATTAATTCATGGTGGGTTTGTATGGACAAGGCTTCAAAATAATGGAATTAAATGGAGCATCGCCAAGTGAGCATAAAATGGAAAACCATTTGAACGATCCATTACCTTATCTTCCTGAACTTTTAGGGCTTGTTCAGATGCTTGAATGAACTCTGTTTCCTAACCAGGATTATGTGGAGAAATGCCTGATGAATAGGGCTGTGTGCAGTTCAAGTCTAAAGCAACTGTCAGTCATTTTTGTGACTTAGGTTAGCAGTAGGGTTCCCAGGTCCCTCTTCGCCACCGGCAGGAGGATTTGGGGGCAAAGCCTGAGGAGGGCAGGGTTTGGGGAGGGGAGGGACTTCAACGCCATAGAGTCCAATTGCCAAAGCTGCCATTTTCTCCAGGTGAACTGACTTCTATCGGCTGGAGGTCAGTTGTAATAGCAGGAGATTTCCAGCTAGTACCTGGAGGTTGGCAACCCTAGTCAGCAGTTGTGTTACAGATTATTTTGCACAGAATTTTTCTACATAATTTCATATCCTAATGGAGCAATTGGATGGGAAGTAAAATAGATAATCTGATTCAGAGCCTTAGAATAGGTGTAATATACCTGAAAAGGAAATATAATATATGGGTTCAATCCAACCTACTTTTTCGCTAAATCGCACTCAGTTCCTTTCTTTTTGACAGCTCCCATCCCAGTCAAAGAGGATCCTTTCCCCGTGTTCTTTTTTTTAATGAATCCTATGTATTTTTTTAATATTAAAATTCTGTATTGTGAGTACACTGTCTGATCACAGACATATAAATGCATAACATAGTTATTTCACTGCTCTGTTTTTATCCTGACAGTAACCCTGTGAGGTAGGTAGGTTAGGCTGAGAGTATGTGACTGACTGAGGTCACTCAGCAAACTTCTGTGGCACAGTGGGAATTTGAACCTGGATCTCCCAGACCTTAGTCCAACACTCTAACCACTGCACCACACTAGGTTTACCAGATTGGCCGCTGTGGCAGTCAATCTTCCGCCCCTAGCTCCAGACCCTCACTGCCACTTTTCAATCCAGCAGGAGCAAAAATGCAAGGCGAGAAGTGATGTCTTGATATCACTTCTAGTTGAACCTGTAGGTGATGTCGCAACACTCTGGGAAGCCACCATTGAAATCTGGGAATTTCTAGAGTTGCGATGTTGCTTTACCTCCATTTTTGCTTCCCTGGAATGAAGAGCCTGGCTGGCGACCCTATACCACACGGGCTCTCTCTAAAGTATAGGTTCCACTAAGGCTTATGTAATTGCCTGTTGGGTTGGTTATTTCGCAGTTTGTGTGAGTTGCATTCTCAAATTCATTTGACTTTACTTCGTTGGCTTTTAATCTGCCTTCCACTCACACTTTCCTTTCTGTTTATCTGTGTTAATATTAAATATAGTTCAATTAATTATTGCCTTCTCTCTTTCTGCCCTTATACTTTTACCAGAAATATTACCCCCAATATTGTGCCTGTGCATACACTGGCTTTAGATACATTATCACAATAGGGATGTGCATTTGTAAAGATCACATACGTGTTGCCACCCTTTAGCTCTCTTGGTAATGCCTTTTTTGCACATTTATCTACAAAAATTACCTTAATGCATTTTGCTAGACTACACCTTTTGCAACAGTCTCATGAAAGTTTACTTCCCTCTCCCCCGCTGCTCAAATGTAAGTTTGATAACAGTAGTGCTGGACTACTGGTGGTGCAACTTGACGGTTTCTAATGTTTCACAGGCTGTAATGCTCCATTCTTAGCATTTACTGGTTGAATCAACATATCACAATAGGGATTAAAACAGAGAAGATTGTCTGTTTATGGAGGAGGTTCTGTTTTCTGCAGCAGAGCTTTGTGAAATGAAGTGTAGCCAAATTTAGTCTCTCTTCTCTCTGGGACTTAAGATATTTTACATTAGAATGCAGTTACAACCCATTGTAGGAGCCCCGTGGCTCAGAGTGTTAAGCTGCAGTACTGCAGTCCAAACTCTGCTCACGACCTGAGTTCGATCCCAACAGAAGTTGGTTTTAGGTAGCCAGCTCAAGGTGGACTCAGCCTTCCATCCTTCCGAGGCTGGTAAAATGAGTACCCAGCTTGCTGAGGGTAAAGGGAAGATGAATGGGGAAGGCACTGGCAAACCACCCTGCAAACAAAGTCTGCCTGTCGGGATGTGACGTCACCTCATGGGTCAGGAATGACCCAGTGCTTGCACAGGGGACCTTTACCTTTTTTTTTTTACAACCCATTGTAGCCCAGTTTACATTGCTTAGAATTTCAGTGTTAGTTTTGCTTCTCTTTCAGGGATGAAAAACTACCCTTCCCCTCAAACTTCCTTCTATTGTAGAGGTGAAAGAGATATATCAAGATTTTATTAAGCAGAAAAGAATCAGATCAGTACAAAGATGGCACATTATCAGGTGCAATATTCAAGTCTATGTCCTACCCTTCGCTTTGAATCTTTTGCAGTGATGTAAACAGAAGCTTCAGTGGTAAATGCGACTTCCAAATTCAAAGCACTGTAGGGAAGTGAAAAAGGAGAGTCGTGAAACATGTGTTCTACTTCAGTAGGCAAGTGCAGTGAATGTTTCTGAGGGTTGTTCGATGGAGCCTGGAGCTCCCAAGTAAGGAAATCCACATACGAAAGTGATTTCCGGCCCATGCACCTCTTGCTAGTTCAGAAACAGTGACCGCTGTGCTGTGCTACTTTCAACGGAATTCAGGTGAGATTGCATGAAAATATCTGGCTTGATCTCCCATAGACAGAAAAGGTAGGAAAATTTTCTTTTCGGTCCCTGTCTCCTTTCCCCTTCTCAAACTCTCCCCGCCCCCAAGTGATTTAACTTGTTCTTTTGATCACCACTTCAATAACTCACTCTGGCTCTTAAAGAGGAGTTACATATTCCACAGAATGCATGACCGTAGCTGAAAACAGTAGTCCTCCTTCAATGGCCTTCTATAAGGGGACGTTTCCCCTTTGGGCAGAACACGCGGGGAGAGCGAGGTGACCTCTGACAGGTAGAAAAGGCATGCATAATCAATGGAAGCCCCGAAGCAGTCATCGGGGGTGACCCCGGGGAATCGTCCCTGCATAAAAGGCCTACGTAATCCGTGAAGAAATGCCATTACTAAAGTTTTTCCTCTCCAACATCAACAAATCAGTAAATTCATAATTCAGTAATATTGCATCACAGGCAGCAGGAAGCTGCTATTTTGGCAGATGCTGCAACATGTACTAACCTTATTATTGCTTCAATACTAAGCTCTGTATCCTTTTCTTTGAAATGCAAGATTGTTTGACTCGTACTTTATCTCAGATGGAAGCAACCTACATTTCTTCTCTCCTGAAGAAGTGAACAAATTATCTGAAGTTTTGATGCCAACTTCTTTTATCTGTGGTTTTTTTTTTTTTTTTAGATTTTCCTTTTTGATGTTAAGTACACATCTCATTTGTTAGTTTTTTTCTTCTTTTCCAGTGGCACTGTCTGTTGTGAATCGGTTGATGCTTGCTTTGTAAATAAAATAACTCAGACACATCAAAAAGGATATGATATATTATTAGACTTTAAAGGTAGCACTGAAGAAGTGATTTTGGCATTAATATAATGATCTCCCTGGGCCAGAAAGAAACCTTTCAGCAGACTTGATATCCAATTAGATTTGAATTCTTCCAGTAACTCATGAAGAGGTGTAGACCAAAGCTAAATTCACTTATTCCCAGTGATTCAATTGAAAAAAAAATATTCAGCAAACATTCTTATTTTCCAGAGGCGTATTCTTGCCGCTTGATTTTCTGATTTGTGTTATTTTATTACTTTAATGACACTAGTAGAATAGGGCAAGAGTCCAGTAGCACCTTAAAGACTAACAAAAATATTTTCTGGTAGGGTATGAGCTTTTGTGAGCCACAGCTTACTGTAATGACACTGTCCTTTTATTAATATCAAAAATAGTACCTCAGAAGATGTACCTTCAGTGGAGACATTTTGTTTCAGGGGTGGACTAGACAGCTCAAAGTGTGCAGCGGGAAATGATAGTGTTCCCCTTGTCTTTGTAGCCACCTCTCAGACCAGTACGGAGTTCCTAAAGTGATCTAAACCACAGTCTACTCAGGATGTTCAGTCTAGAGAAGAGGAGTTTGAATGGGGACATGATTGCTCTCTTTAAGTATTTGAAAGGCTGTTGCTTAGAAGAGGGCAGAGAGTTGTTCCTGTTGGCAGCAGAGAATAGGACTCGCAATAATGGGTTTAAATTGCGGGCAGAAAGGTACCAGCTGGATATTAGGATTTATTTTTTTTTATTTTTTTTGCAGTAAGAGTAGTTCAGCAGTGGAATCAGCTGCCTAGAGAGGTGGTGAGCTCCCCTCACCGGCAGTCTTCAGGCAGTGGTTGGACAAACACTTGTCAAGGATGCTTTAGGCTGATCCTGCATTGAGCAGAGGATTGGACTAGATGACATGTATGGCCCCTTCCAACTCTATGATGATTCGGTGACTCTATGATCCAGTGGTGTTACTCTCAGGTATTAGGATAGGTACAAAATTATTAAAAGTTGCTTTGGAAATAATCTGGAAAACAGAATGTTTTGTCAGATGCCTACTGAATGTTCAAACAGCGATCTTTACTCCTAACAGGGACCAAAGTGGATTTTATTTGTTTGATTACGTTATTTAAAGTCCACCTTTCTTACTTGGACTCAAGGCAGATTACACAGGCAGAGTAAGTCAATACAATCGACAGGATGGGACATTCAAAGAATAATGCAATAGGAATTACAGCTGTAGAACCAACCAGAAGTCTAAAATCAGAACTGAAGCAAAGCATAAGTATTAACAGGACACATTAAATGATGCAAAATTCCGTAGTAGGATCCTAGTTTCAGCAAGCTATACCCAGTAGTATAGATAGACCACAGTCTCTAATAATTGTTCCAAGTATCTTTGTGAATCATTTAGCGCAGTGCAATTCTATTGCCTGCATTAAAAAAAAAACTTGTGAATAATTCAGTTTTGCATAGGTTGCGGAAAGCCATGAGAGTGGGAGCCTTCCTGATCTCCTGTGCAGGGGGGTTGGACTAGATGACCCTGGTCATCCAACTCTATGATTCTGTGATTCCTCAGGCAGACCATTCCACAAGGCGGGGGCCACAGCAGAGAAGACACATGAACGGGCAGTTGTTGATTTTGCCCAGTTGCAGGTTGGCACCTGCAGAAAGCCCTCTGCTCAGATGGATGAAGCTGTCGTGGTGGAGTGTAGGGGGAGAGGCGGTCTTACAGATATGAGGGTCCAAGGCCATGAAATGCTTTGTATGTGAGAGCTAGTGCCTTAAATTGAGCCTGGTAACTGATGGGCATTCAGTGAGATGCCTGCAGGATGGGAGTAATATGCATGCTCCATCTAGCTCCCTATAAGGGTTGCATGGATTTTTTGCACCGGGAGGAGGTTTCGGCGGGTCCGAAACCTCCTTTGGAGGCAGCGCAGCCGTGTTGCCTCCTAAGCCCGGCGCAGACATTCCTGTCAGTAATGCACTGTTAATTTACTAGTAGCGTTTAAAATGCCAGCATTCCTTCAGAGATGTGTGTTTATGGTATTTTGAACGTCTAGCATGCTATAAAAATTTATCATGCATTTTCATGATAGAATAATGAGGTGGTTTCGTAAGGGGGGGAATGAAGAACCTTATCTCATACTATAGCAAATTTCCATACTCATAGCTATGAAAAGTATTGAGGATTCAAAATGTTATTGTGGGCTTCACTAAATCCCACAGTAAACAATCTCCATTTCCGGCATGCCTTGTCATTTTAAGCAGCTGAAAATGACATGACAGCAAGAACACTCTCTCCATATGACAGGTGTCTGTGTGATAGCAGAGGCAAAAATAAGGTTAGGTGTGTAACGCTCTATAATACTGGCTATTGTTAACATAAAAATAAGTTTATTGCTCCCATGGCTCATTTTAAGCTTGTAACTCTCTAAATTAGAGCAGTAAAAATGATTGAATTTTTGTCCTTTGGTGGCTAGGAACAGGTGGCTGCGATTATTATTATTCTGCTCAGAACCTCTGCTTTGCTTTAAGCATCCTCTTCAAATGGTTTGGATAATGTAATATTTATTTTGACAAATCCCTTTGCTCCCAACATACAATCCTTGAGATTTAAGTAGATAGCTACCATCTTTCAGCATAAATATTATATTTTACTTTGCATGTGAAGGTCAGACTATTCACTTCTAAAGACTCCGAGGAGGAAGCCATTTTTCAATAATTATATGTTCTCGAAGTATGACACACTTTCATTTTGGTAAACAACATTTATCTTGTCAGATAACAGGTGCCCAGTATCATGCAAATGTATTAAACATTTATACCAGAAAATACCATTTCACTAGTGTGAAAATAGTATTTGAAAGAGGGAAATACAGTATTATACACGGAGATTATGCAAAACGCAACAGTTGTGGTAATTTAGTGCTAACAACATTGGGACGTTATTCTTGGTGAAGACTGCAAATTTACATTTTGCATTAACCTCATTTATTAGCAGACAGCAAACGTCAAGCAAGAAGAAAATTGATACATAGAGAAGTCTTATGGACAATCTGTACTAGCCTTGGACACATGAACACATGAAGCTGCCTTGTACTGAATCAGACCCTTGGTTCTTCAAAGTCAGTACTGTCTACTAAGACTGGCAGCGACTCTCCAGGGTCTCAGGCAGGATTCTTTCACATCACCTACCTGCCTCGTCCCTTTAATTGGAGATGCTGTGGATTGAACCTGGGACCTTCTGCATGCCAAGCAGATGCTCTTCCACTGAGTCACAGCCCCTCCCCAGCCTTGCAAGTAAGGATGCCAGCATGCAGCCCCCGAAACATTATTGTACTTTTAAATTTCTTCCAAGGCAGTCTTAGGTGGTCCTGTTCATTTTATCCCACATTGGCATTCCTAGGGGCAGAGCTGCCTTTAGGCAGCTTTCAAACCCCTTTCGGCCCGGGAACACCATAAGTCAGATGTGACATGACGGCAAAAAAAGAAAATAAAAAATAGTGGTATATTCTTTATTATGTAAGTCCACATCACTCAATAACATATTTGAATAAAATTGTACTCTATCCTATATTTCGATAACAAATAATTTTTTGAAGAGTTAAAATATGTGTAATTTTGCAGTTAATACATCAGTGGCTATAATCTTTCTTTCTTTTACAAAAACGAACTGAATTAGGGTCACAGCTGTAGTTAAAATGTGAATGGGATATGTAATTTTTACAGGGAGTAATGTATTGTCATAAGTAATGGTGCAACCCTATGCATACTTGCTTAGAAGTAAGCTTCATTGATTTCAGGTTGGGCAGGGTTACTTCTGATTAAACATGCAAAACATTGGGTTATATGTATACTAGGAAACATCTGCGTGATGATGTGAGTAAAACATCATGTAGGACATATAGCCAAACTAGAGGAAGTTATATTGTTTCTCTTGCCTGACACTGAATTCTTTCACAGTTGGTTCCCCATTTTCTGTTAACTCCAACAGTATCTGATCTGTATTTGGTTACATCTAATGGCAACTTGAAGTAGGCCAGGGATAAAAGAATAGCTAATGTTCCTGAATAATTAAATGAATTTCTGTGTGACAACAAGATGTTTTGTGTAAAATATGCATTCCCTTGCTATGCATTTGTTGTGTCTGTCGTCTTGCTCCTATTACTTATTTATTCTCGTTTACAAGGATTGCCTGTTCACAGTTCTTGAGATGTTTTACAAATATTTAAGGATAATTTATCTGCTGAGATCACCTAGAACATATCTAATTATATACATCTAGAGAAAAGAAATTCTAGTGCGTTTGATCTATTTACATTACTTTAGATGGAAGACACACTCAGATGAATATTCAAATCCTATTGTATTGAAAACAATGCAGTGCAAATGGAACATATGCATTGGAATACACCTTTTAATATGCATCCTATTTTATTAGAGGGCAGATTATATTCAAGAGGGTGATTTGTACTTGTATAATTGTTAAATTGTGGAACTCCCTGTCCCAGGATGTGGTGATGGCTGCCAACTTGGAAGGCTTTAAGAGGAGAGTGGA
Source organism: Euleptes europaea (assembly GCF_029931775.1). Taxonomy (NCBI): domain Eukaryota; kingdom Metazoa; phylum Chordata; class Lepidosauria; order Squamata; family Sphaerodactylidae; genus Euleptes; species Euleptes europaea. The sequence continues at coordinate 62,617,143 of NC_079319.1, forward strand.
CACGTTCATGGAGGAGAGGGCTATTCATGGCTACTAGTAAAAATGGATACTAGTCATAATGCATACCTATTCTCTCCAGGATCAGAGCATGCCTATTATATTAGGTGCTTTGGAACTCAGGCAGGATAATGCTGCTGCAGTTGTCTTGTTTGTGGGCTTCCTAGAAATACCTGGTTGGCCACTGTGTGAACAGCCTGCTGGAATTGATGGATCTTGGTCTGATCCAGCATGGTCTTTCTTGTGTTATTATGTTTAATGTGTGTTTTAATGCCTCCATTCTCTGAAACCGGTCCTTTAGATTTTGGTAGGGCAGTCCTTCTTGCAACTTACAGGATGGACAGCCATGTAGTAGGCTTCCCTTGTGTCCATTGGCCCTTGGAGATTGGAATATAGATGCTACCTGGATGAGACTCCAGTTGCTCAGCAGCCTATTGTGTTCATTTTGTAACACTCTACTCTCTGCACCTCAGTGTTGTACTCTCTATCTGCTTTCAGCCTAGCTCACTTCTTTTGATGATACGATATCTTGATAATTTCAATAATCATGTTTCTAGTTCCCCTGATTCAGGTGTTCCTATCTATTTTCTCCAATCTCCTTTTCATCTTGTCTTCACCAAGAACTGATTTGTCTCTGACCTCTGTGCTGTGGAATACCCCTTGAGCACTTCACAGAATCCACCTTTGCCACACTCAGGCGCCCACCTCTTCCATGGTCAGCAGTCATTAAATCAGTGGCTTCCATCTCTTCTGCTCACCCCTTAGATTCTGTAGTTTCTGCCTTCAGTGAATCCCAGTTGTTAGTTCTTCACTCATTTTCTTCAATATCCCAATAATCTACAGTGAGGGGGGAAAGTATTTGATCCCCTGCTAAATTTGCCCGTTCACCCTCTGACGAAGAAATGACCAGTCCATAATTTTAATGGTAGGTTTGTTGTAGCTGTGAGAGACAGAATAACAACAGGAAAACCCCCAGAAACCCAGAAGACAAAAGTCAGAGATTGATGTGCATTATAATGAGGGAAATAAGTATTTGATCCCCTATCAACCAGCCAGATCCTAACCTTAACCCTCAACCTCCTTGTAGCTGTGAGAGACAGAATAACCCCCAGAAACACAGAAGACAAAAGTCAGAGATTGATGTGCATTATAATGAGTGAAATAAGTATTTGATCCCCCATCAACCAGTCAGATCCTAACCCTAACCCTCAACCTCCCTCGGTCTGGGGCTCCATGCAAGATCTCATCTCGTGGAGTTGCAATGATCATGAGAACAGTGATGAAGCAGCCCAGAACTACACGGGGGGGACTTGTCAGTGATCTCAGGGCAGCTGGGACCATAGTCACCATGAAAACAGTTGGTAACACACTACTCCGTGAAGGACTGAGATCTTGCAGAGCCCTCAAGGTCCCCTTGCTCAAGGCAGCACATGTACAGGCCCGTCTGCAGTTTGCCAATGCACATCTGAATCACCCAGTTCTCCTCTGGGTCTGCCTAAGCCTAAAACTTTAAGTAGGGTTGCCAACCTCCAGGTACTAGCTGGAGATCTCCTGCTAGTACAACTGATCTCCAGCCAATAGATTTTCTCACCTGGAGAAAATGGCCGCTTTGGCAATTGGACTCTATAGCATTGAAGTCACTCCCCTCCCCAAACCCCGCCCTCAGGCTCCGTCCCTAAAACCTCCCATTGGTGGCGAAGAGGGACCTGGCAACCCTAACTTTAAGGCACTCTGCAGCTGGAGAATACATAGGCTGCACCTAGATTATATGGCCACCAATATAACAGTGTCTGTCTAAAACTTGCACTCTCTTAATTTTAGGTGGAGTTTTTTTTTTTGTAGACAAAAATCATGCCTATATAGAATATTCCAACCTTTGCCAAATAAATAGAAACAGGCCTAGTTTGAATTTGGTGAAAGGAACAGACAATGAGTTTTTTAAAAAAAGAAAGATCAGAGGTTGTGGGAGTGAGATAGGTTAACAAAGAGCAACGAAAACAGAATTCTTATCCCTTGAAAAACCAGAACATAGAGGAAGCTGTTGTTATTCAAGGACCAGAAAGTGTAAATTAAGTATTCATTGAGTGAGCCCACTGCATATCAAAAAACACGAGGAGCAGTACCTCTGGGTATTTGCTTTCTACTAGCTTTCCTGGAAATCTGCCATGTTGTATACTTGTAAGGATAGAGTTACTGTTACCGTAAGAGCTCAAAGCACTTAAATAACACAATTTCTGTTCAACCTGGAGAGCTACCTAGCCCGCTGTAATTCTGGAAGTAAATACATTCCAATTAGATTCTTGTAGGGACTGGGCTGTTTTTATTTCTGATGATTAAAATAATTATCACCCTGAATAAGGCTTGTTAAGGCAACTGTGAACTGAATGCTGATGGAGTATCAACGTTATCAATTTTATTTTAAGAACTCACTCCAAAATATTACTAGGACTAATTTTAACGGATAAGGATTATATCCATCTTACTTGTATATATGTAAATATTTTAATAGTGATATTATGGCTTGGATCCATCTAGCTTTTTTCTCAGTCGAATGTGGGTTTTGCCATGATCCCTAGCATAGGCTTTTGAGTGGACAAAGGGGACATTTTCACCAGCAGAAAAGCTGAATGTATCCAATCCAATATTTTCAAAATTAGAGTGGTCCTCTTTTGCCTTTCTGTCTGAGGAACCGATGGCAGATGTTGAAATCTATTTTGTACCCAACATCATGTAATCTGCTTAAATGTGCAGCACTTCCTGGGTTTTGTAGAAGAAAGCCCCAAGCTTCCTACTTCATACAACAAACTTCATATACTACAAAACATCCTTTTCTAGCACCCCTTTTTTATACTTTCAGCCCATTCCTGACCTGGAAGGACAAAAGTCCGTAGGAGGCCAGGAAGGGGCCACTCTGGCATTCGGGCCCCCTGCGCTGGCGCCCATGCCACTTACGCCATCCAGGGTGGCATAGACGCCAGCAGGAGGACCTGGACACCCTTCTCCTGCCGCAACAGTGCCAACCAGGGACACCAACTGGGCCTCCCTCCAGCATCACAATGTCACCCCACGCTGGCATCCCTGGGGTGTTCCCTGGGGTGTTCCCATGGTGAGCTGGGGGGCGAAGCTGCCGGTAGGCAGCTTCCTGACCCCGTTCACCCTGGGTACACCATGCCAAACAACAGTGTTGCTGCACCAGCTTTTTGCTGGCACAGTCTCGCTGTTTTTAATGGGGCAAAATGCCCCATTTAAAAAATCCAAAGCCGTCCTCAGCCACTGAAGGCTCAGGAATGGACTGTTAATATGCAGTCTGATTAAGAGGTTTGAGGAGCTCAAAAGTTTTGTTTACTCTGTTGTATTTGTGCAAGTTGACATAGCTCATTTATTTTACAAAATTGTAATGGAAGACTGAATAACATTAAATATATGTTATATGTTTGAAGAAGACAATTCACTTAAAAAATGTTAAGTAGCTATGGCGCAATCCTATAGGCCACCCATGCCACAGCGGCTGGATTCTGTTCTAATCATGGAGCCCCTAGTCTTCTTCCTCAAGGATTTTGGCAGAGAACAGGAGGAAGGCAAAAGACCAAGAAGGGGGGGTTACCTTTGAATTGAATCTCTGGAGATGGGGTAGCTGTGTGGATTCTGCAGTGAGATGTGTTAGCCACACAGTATGGACTTCGCTCTCCCCCTTGGGTGGTTAGCGCTAAGTGCTCCCGCCAGCATCCCACTGGTGCAAAGCCCCATGCTGGCATCCCTGGGGTGTTCCCGTGGTGTGCTGGGGGTGTGTGTTCCTGTGGTGTTCTGGGGGGTTATGTGCCCTCTCTGTGCTTTTCCCACCATAAAAGAGCCATGCTACTTGGTCTAAGTCTGCATGGCAGGGAGCTTTGAGACAGAGTCCCATGCCACACACCCTGCCTAGTTAGATCTGGGGCATCCTGGCCGGGAGCAGTGATTGGATGCTAAGGAGAAGGTTTTGTGGCTGCAAGGGAGGGAGGTGATTGGTTGCACCTGTAGTTGGCATCCTGTGCTCTTCCAGGCGTGGCCCATTTGGGCATGGCCATGCCTGTGAGGGGTGCTTATGGGCTACACCATGTTTTTTGCTGGTGTAACTTTCCACCACTGATGGGGGGGGGTGTTTCGTGGGGTGAAATGGCTTAGGAAGCCGACTACCTCCTACCACGCACCCCAGTTAGCCTACTTCCATACTGGTGCAGGGATGTACAGGTGACAGGTGGCCGCTGTGGGGCTGTAATAGTGGCTGAGACCGGCAGGGTGGCGCTAGGGCACTGTGCCAGCATAACTCTGACATATGCTGGTGTATCTTGGAGATACACCAGCATAACAGCTAGTCAGCTTCCTTAGCGCCCCCCCCCCCACACACACACACACTGTTGGTGACTTTAAATTACTTGATTTATCACTAACCATTACATTGGTTGGCTATTTATACATATCCACAGATTATCAGCAAATATTGATTGAGATCAGTTTATGGTTGTGATACCTTTTACAAAGTATGTTATTTCAGTGTCAGTTCTGATATTAGATCTGGTTAGATAAATTATTAAACTATAGACAACATCCTAGGTGGTGTTCACACATTCCTGGGAACAAAATTCTGTCTTCAAAAATGTGCATTTCACGACATGCTCATTTTCAGTTGCACAATAAGTAAAGTCTGCATACTTGAATCAACTAAATGAATATATTACTACATCAGTAGTATCACTGTTTTCAGTAGGAAAGGCAGATGAATAGCTAACAGAATTGGGGACTATTTACAAAAATAATGAATTATAAAAGCAAATAGACAATTTTTATTTATCTAATATTTTACATGAACACATGAAGCTGCCTTCTACTGAATCAGACCTTGGTCCATGAAAGTCAGTACTGTTTAATCAGATTGCCAGCAGCTCTCCAGGGTCTCAGGTAGAGGTCTTTCACATCATCTGCTGCCTGGTCCTTTTTTAACTAGTGATGCTGGGGATTGAAACTGGTACCTTCTGCATGCCAAGCAGAGGCTCTATCATTAAGCCACAACCCATCCCATTTTAAAATATATCTTTACATAAACTAATTGAGTTAATATTGAATAGATAGCTGGATACATTGCAATTGCACATTTTTTTACTCTGTTTTATGGCTCCTTTTTGAGGAGGTGGTAGCCAGCAAGCAGCGCTGATCTGAACCTCCGGGGTAATTTGGCATTATTCACCATTATTCGGATCTGCTTTTTCAGCTCCCTTTTATTGCCGCCATTTTGTTACTGGAAACCCCCTCCCCAAATACTGAAAAGGTATTTTTCGGGGTGGGGGGTTGTCCAGTTTGGGTTTACCAAATCTACACCCCTAAAGGCCATATAATTATGTTGTCGCTGTGTCATCTTATTACTGTTCTTCATGGCTATTCTATTCTGGGTCTCTAAACTCCCTTCTTGGCATGTTTCCCTGAGAGGTCAAATTTTTCTATTTATGTGTGCCACAACATACTCTGTGATCTTTTTTGGTCAAGTCCAGCAACTGTTCCCCAGTATTTCTAGCCGTATCCGTGACCCCTAAACCAACCATAAAGCATACAGGACTTACTCTAGTAGCATGCATGTGTGTATAAAAATTAGCTATTGTCACCCCTGCTATTTGTATAATTAAGCATGTGGGTCTTTGGTCATAATTTTTCCGTTGCGGTAACAATGTAACTAATATGAGTTCATGGGTTCAAAGGTAAGACAAAGATGATACTAAATAGCTTAGTAAATTTTACAAATCATTATGTTATAAAGTTGATATTTCATGACCAAGTTTACAGAAATTTCAAATGCTGTCAAAATGGGTGTGTGTAAAGTGCCTTATGGCGACTTATCGCAGCCGACTTATGGCGACCCCTCTTGGGATTTTCGTGGCAAGAGACGAACAGAGGTTAGAGACTAACTTGCCTGCTAATGCTGCTTCTCTGGCTAGGAGAACAGAACAAAGCACTGTGCATTTGGATGCCTGAGATGGAAGTGGCACAATCTCCAAGCATCCCTTGGTTCTGGGATGCTTTTATCCAGGCAGAGTTGAGGGAAAAAGAAGAGACAACAGTATTCGGTGAAGAAGGTAGAGGGTCAAGAGAGCAGGAAAGAATAACAAATAAACATTTGAAACAGAGTTTTGTTTGCTGTTTTGATGACTGACAGGTTAGCTACAGCTGTGGGCCCTCAGGAATGTAAAGTGGCATGACCCCCCGCCCTGTATTAATTCTGTCTTCTGTCTAAGTCTGCTAGGCTGACTCAATAGGGATTACAATGTACTTCTCAGACAACTGAAATTTAACAACTTGTTTACTCTGCTTGCAGATTTTCAGAAGGTGTTGGTTGGTTTTCAAGAAGGCTTCTAGTAAAGGACCTAGGAGGCTAGAAAAATTTCCTGATGAGAAGGCAGCATATTTCAGAAATTTTCATAAGGTAGGTAATTCTTTTCTATGTAGATTTGAAGTACAAATGGTGGAGAAAAGGTGTACCAATAGGATATTTTTTATTTGACTTACTTGTGAACCCAGTGAAATTGACAGCAGCATTTCCTGTTTCTGCCAGTCCTCCTCATTTTTCCTAGAATAAATCTGAAGAATATCCCTGTTTGGTACCAAAGGTCTTCTAAAATATTGTCTGTGTAAATCAGTGGTTCCCAAACTTTTCGGGCCATCGCCCCCTTGGTTCGACAAACTCAACCCCAGCACCTCCTACCATATCCAACAACACAGTTGAAGGGGCTGACCTCTAGCACCCCCCTGCTGCCCCTTGCCTCTTAGTGCCCCCCTAGGTAATCCCAACGCCCCCCAGGGGGTGGTAGTGCCCACTTTAGGAACCACTGGTGTAGATGGTCTTTAGACATTATAGACAGTTAATCTCCTATATGATTACTTTAGTGGAACCTTTTCTTCCTCAATCTCATCACAGCAACTGTAATTGGTTCAACTATTTGTGCAGCAATCTGGAGGTTAATGGGTTTATTGATGGCTGTTAAGTTCTCCAAAAGGAGGCTCCTTCCTACCTTTGAAGAGCCACAGTAAAACAATCTGGTAACTGAGAGCTGAGCTGCACAAATTATCTTTTGCAGCCCTTTATACAGCAGGTGGGGGTTTGCCTGTTTGAATATTACCCAAATTAAAAGCTCACTGTACGTATAAAGCTAGTATGTTGTTGGGGGGAAAGTCTAGACTTCTGTGTGCAGTAAGTCCTGCGAATAGAAAGGCTTTTTAGCATATGATTTTTTACTGGCATGAAAAGGATACATTCCAGGACCAGATGAACTGGATGATTTTCTTAATCATTTATTTTAGGGAAGAAAAAAATATTGTAAGATGAAACTTTGTTTGTAAAAGAAAAAGAAAATTGAGCTGCAGAAATTTCCCCAGCTTGATACAAATCTGGGTTCAGCAAACCCTATTTTTTTCCAGTGGTTAGTTTTATGAGTTCAATCCCAATATATGAATTCACCTGGAGTGCAATGAGAATTCAGGATCTTCTCTGTTACCTGATCTTATATGCATTGTTACCCTAGTTGAATATGATACTTTCCAGCTTGTGGATCCTGAGGATGTGGACAAGATCCTTGGACAGGTGAGACCTACCACCTGTGTTCTTGACCCTTGGCTTCCTGGTTGATAAAAGCTGCCAGAGGGGGACTGGTTGAATGGGTAAGGAGAGTGGTAAATGCTTCCTCGAGAGAGGGAGTTGAGTCACCTGTGCTCAAGGAAGCAGGGATTAGACTTGTTCTGGAAAAAAACGTCCCTGAGCCCTGTTGTGTTGGAAAATTTCCAGCTAGTTTCCAGTCTTCCACTCTTCAAGTACATCTTCAAGTACTTGAAGGTCTGTCATATAGAGGATGGGGCCAAGTTGTTTTCTGTTGCCCCAGAAGGTCGGACCAGAACCAACGGGTTGAAATTAAATCAAGAGTTTCCATCTAGACATTAGGAAGAATTTTCTAACAGTTAGAACGGTTCCTTGGTGGAACAGGCTTCCTCATGAGGTGGTAAGCACTCCTTCCCTGGAGGTTTTTAAGCAGAGATTAGATGGCCATCTGTCAGCAATGCTGATTCTATAAACTTAGGCAGATCATGAGAGGGAGGGCATCTTGGCTATCTTCTGGGCATGTAGTAGGGGTCACTGGAGGTGTGGGGGGAGGTAGTTGTGAATTTCCTGCAGGGAGTTGGACTAGATGACCCTGGTGGTCCCTTCCAACTATGATTCTATGATTCTTATGCAAGGTGCTGGAACAGGTTTTGCCTCTCAGCTCCAGGAGCTCTTGGAAGAGACTGATTTTCTGGACCCATTTCAACTGGGCTTCAGGTCAGGATTTGGAGCAGAGACTACTTTGGTCACCTGTTTAACAAGCTCAATGCAGGCTATTATTTCACTTCACTTCCAGGCAGGTTCCAGTAGAACCTCTTTGAAAATTCTCTGCAACTGATTTACTAATTTACTTTCCACAAACATATTTCTCTTCACTAAAGCTGCATTTCCATGGGGCTCTGGTGTACACCTATTGTAGCTCTTTTAAAATCTAGACTCAGGTTTTTACATTGCATTAATGCCATCTTAAAGAGCAATTTACAGTGAAATCCTAAACAGAGTGATACCCTTTTAAGCCCAATGACTTCAATGGACTTACTCTACACTAATATACTAATCTTGGGTTGAGGCATTTTCAAGGTCCTGGAAGCATGTGAAACACTGATTGCAGGAAAGATCATGCAAGATAAATAAAAAGGAAACATTTATTATGGTAATGGTCTAAAATCCATTCATAATTTTTAGTTCTTTTCAGAGATAAATTTAAAATTCAAAGCATTTGCTGATGGACAAAGTGATTAAAATTCATTAGGACTGAAAATGAATCTGTACACATTCATAACAGATTCAAAACAAATTTATCCCTTATGACAATTAAACTAAAAGAATTTCCACATCATCAACCAGTGAATCTCACTTAATTTGAAAACAGGTGAAAAAGAAACAGTTGAAATGACTTTTATTAAAGCAGGCTATTAGCGGCGATTAAAATAGTAAAAGTAATCTTGAACAAAATGGAATCTGAACTTGTCAAGCATTATTAACCCTTTCCAGCTACATTTCCCCCACCCCCAGATTATAGGCTGAGTAGATCTGAGTTTTTTTAAGAAGGCAACTGCTTTTTTGGATCCATTTTTTGCTAGGGAGGAAACTAAGGCAAGCTTTGGATTGTCTCGGACATGATAAGACTTGACTTTCAAACTTCTAAACAGAATACACACATGTGACAGACAGGAGACTATCCTGCCCCCAAAGGGAAAAACAGCCACTCAGCTGTTTCATCCCTGAGCCTATGAGAGTGCTGCTCCAGCATCCAATCACCTTTCATTGGGGGGGGGGGGTTGGAATATTGGAGAGAAGCACAGAAGGGGTTAGTTCAGATCTGCCTCGGGTTAGATCCGATCTTCCTCGGGGAGGATGCAATGATAGTTTGGGTCTGCCTCATCAAGAGAGCAGTGTGAAGGGTAGCTCTACCGGGTAGCATGGCAGAAGGGTTTAGCTCCATCTCTGGGAGAGGACAGTTGTTAGGCCTGTCTCTGGTGATGAGCAGGCCTTGTGCCATTTAGTCTGACTCTTGGGGAAGGGCAGGCGGATGTGGGTGGAATCCTGTGTGTGTGAAAGGATCCAACCTAGTGTCCCGTCAGTGAAAGCCTATTTGTAGTTGAAAGCATTAAAGAGAATTCACATCACACTCCGGAATTATAACTAGCTTAAAATTATGTGTCTCAGCCAGGTTTCTCCTTTAACTAACTATATGGAGACCCGTGCTGCTGTTCTGTTTCTTAAAACCAGCCTGTAAATAAATAAATCTTGCTTGTTATTTACTTACAACTTCTGCCTCGGTGATCTCCGTGTTCGTTTCGCTCACCACAAAACTTACCTCATGCAAACGAACCCAAAGTCTTTACACGTGCTACCCTAAGAACATCCTGTAAGTGAGGGGAAGCTTTACAGATCTATACAAACCTGATCCCACAAAATCATAAGAGGCTGTGTGGGTACCCTTGGTTCCAAGCAAGGGCCTGTGACAATGCAACACATATATTAATGCCTGAAGAGCACAAAGAAGCAGTGGTGTTGGGTTTCCAGTACTGTATTATCACAAAGCTTACATTTGTATGAACCGCAACAGCAAGTGGGAAGCTATCTATGTGGCTACTGTCATTGCATAATTAATAGTTATTACCATGTATGGTTTGTACACATGTCATTTACACACGTGTCCTGTATGAATTAGCCCCACCATGCAAAACTGGATCCAGGATCACACAAAATAGCCAAGCGTTGGAGATAAATGTCTCTTTTCCGATCTGTTGCTGTCTGCCTTAACAGGAGCTGCTAACTTAGGTTTTAACATGCAGCAAGACTGTAATATGTCCAAAACATGGATTTAGACCAGCGTACTATATTTTTAAAAATCTATTTAACACAGGGACAGGGCTCCAGTGTAAAGGCGAAATGAAGACAAATTTGCAGCTACAGTGGTGAATGGGTGGTTGAAAGCCAGGCCTGAAAAAGGAGATCACACCTTTTGTGGTGTAAAATAGGCCATAGCTTTATTGATTACAGCTTTGGAGGTTTGGCTTGGCACTGGGCAGTGAATCCAGGCATCAAGTGACCCACCTGCCACTCAGTGGATAATCCCTCAGCCCACCTGCTGAGGGGTAACCCTGGGATGGCAATTCCAGCACACATACAGTAGTTATCCACACTGTGCAGTACAAAAGTGGGGAAGAAAAGAAAAGGGACGGCAGGGAGATTGGAGACAGAATGGTCATGAAAACATCAAGGTGATCCAGTGTTGATTTGAAGATGGCTTTTATCCTCCAGGATCAAAGAAGTTTCAAGGGGTCATTTATTTCTTCACTGCTGTGGTCAAGAAGGGAGGAAGGTTGATTGTCCATGATTTCTCCTCTGTACAAGCCCAGGGGACAAATATTGTGGGGGGAAGTGAGAGGGAGTGAGTGTGATCATTCTTTTGGGTCAAGATTTTAATTAAAATCAAATGTCAATAATAATTTGTCATTATTCCAAATCATCTTAATCTATTATAGCAACTGTTATGATTTGTGAAACACATTTTGAGAACTTTCTGTAGCAGTCTGAATACCTACAATTTAACTGTATTAGTAGCCTTTGTGCTTTATACTACATTATATCACATAAATACATTTTTAGTCTCTGTAACAGAAATAGATACATACAACAATTCTATATTCAATTTCAGTTTTTCAACAGAACAGTTAGCCAGGAGAAAATAACCTCCCTGTGTTGGCAGCTTTTATGGATTAGGCAGTAGTTTTTCATTTCTGGCAGCATTATTGCAGTGTTTTCCAAAAGACAAAGCAAAATAATTTGGCTTGATAAGAACTCTGCCTTACTTCCTAGCAAAAGGTATGAAACATGCCTCTTTATTTCCCCTGATCTTGCTAATTGGCAGTACTGCCATGTATGGAATGTAGAGCATTTAATGTATGTTCAAGCATTGAACCATAATGTTGCAGATGTGTTTCTGGAAACAGAACTATAGGAACGACAGTGCTATAGGAGCTAATTATATGGTACCATAGGAGATAATTTTAACACTGTTCTAATGGAATTATGTACACAGTATTGCCATTTCTTACATATTAATGACATACGCAGACCAGAGGAGGCAGCAATCACCAGGTGATTTACTCTGGTAGGATCTCATGCTGGAACTTCCCAAGGAGCCTCTCCAGGTCAACTTTCTCATCTAGATTTCCTCCTGGGAGATCCTTCTCTGCTGACACCGCAGCTCCTACTGAACTCCTACTCAGCCACACAGGTCTTTTTATACAAGATAGATATGTGATGGCCCAGGCTAGCCTGATCTTGTCAGATCTCAGAAGCTAAGCAGGGTCAGCCCTGGTTAGTATTTGGATGGGAGACCACTAAGGAATACCAGGGTTGCTGTGCAGAGGAAGGCACTGGCAAACCACCTCTGTTAGTCTCTTGCCATGAAAACCCCAAAAGGGGTCGCCATAAGTCGGCTGCGACTTGACGGCACTTTACACACACACGTGTGTGGGTGGGACAGCATGTCTTCTGGCTGGGCTGATCACGTGGCAGATTCATTGCCTGCCCCTCTGCTCCACATTTAAAGGTAAAGGTAGTCCCCTGTGCATGCACCAGATCATTACTGACCTCTGGGGTGATGTCACATCTCGACGTTTCCTAGGCAGACTATGTTTTACGGGGTGGTGTGCCATTGCTTTCCCCAGTCATCTACACTTTACCCCCAGCGAGCTGGGTACTCATTTTACTGACCATGGAAGGATGGAAGGCTGAGTCAAACTTGAGCCGGCTACCTGAAACCTACTTCTGTCGGGATCAAACTCGGTCATGAACAGAATTTGAACTGCAGTACTGCAGCTTACCACTCTGCGCCACGGGGCTCCTACCCTCCACATTTAGTAATGAGAATTTCACAACCTTACAGTCAGGCATCACACTAAGCAGCAAGTTGCCACAATGGTCACAAACATGGCTTGTTTTTCATGCCTGTACATTTCCCTCGCTGTTTCTTCCCCCCCCCCCCACACACACACATACATGGAATGTGACTAATGATTTCTGGCTGTAAACTGTTTTAGGATCACCAGGCACCAGCATTCATGGATCGTGAGATATCAGAGTTACTTTGAAACCAGAAAATATTAGTTGCACTCCATGGAGAGAGGAGTAGTAAGGGGAATTGCATGGGCACAAGTTGCATTCTCAGCAACTGTGGCAAATTACAGCTTGGAGTGAAGGCTAAATGCAGCCCTAGTATCTTAGTCGAAATTGGGGTTTCTAGCATTGGTCAGGAGGATATCAGTGGTATGTAGCAAAATAAAGCAGGCGTCCACTGACACCTGAAAGACCCACAATACTGCAATACCAGTGGGGTGTAGTGGTTCAGAGCGGCAGACTCTAATCTATAGAACCGGGTTTGATTTCCCACTCCTCCACATGAGTAGTGGACTTTAATCTGTTGAACCGGACTTGTTTCCCCACTCCTACACATGAAGCCTGCTGTGTTACCTTGGGCTAGTCACAGTTCCCTCAGAACTCTCTCAGCCCCAACTACCTCACAAGGTGTCTGTTGTGGGGAGGGAAAGAGAAGGTGATTGTAAACTGCTTTGAAACTCCTTAAAGGTAGAGAAAACTGGGATATGAAAAATAGCTTCATCTATCAGTATTCCTTCAGTTATGATTTCACTTATCTCCATTTATATAAAAATGCTAAGGTCTTTAATATAGTATAGCTTCTAGCATCTGAGAACTAAGTTCCCAGCACAGGTTCTTAGCACACAACTGATTATGTGGACCCAAGAGAAAATGTGACGTGTGTGTTATTCAGAAGTCATTTTATTTTGTAAGCCCCCTCAGGCAGGTTTCTGGAGAGGTGAAATAACAATTTTCTAAATTTCTAAATAAGACACATATACTAGCTGCATGCCAGCTAGTGTAAATATGGCACAGTTTCCAGTTTGAGCCACAATCCATACTGAAATAGTCTACTCTCGTTCTCATTTGTAAGAGCTCCTGGATTAGGTTATACATCCATTTTACAGAAAACCTCAAATCTAGGCAGAGGCCCATACAACAAAATTGAGGGATCTGTGTCTGATTGGCAAGGTGCTGCTACACATTTGGAAATAAAATTGAGATCCAGATGAAGTAAAGCCAGAGGTAAAATTTGTTACAGAGAACACTGCAAATATGTGAGTTGGACAATTTGCAAATCTCAAACAGTCAAAATTATATCAACACTCACTCACAATAGGAATATACACTTGAAAAAAATCAGTTTTTTTCCGGATTTAGATTTCAGGGACAGTTTCCACGCCAGTATTATGGATTATTCAGGTCCCCAATGCCATTTTGGGATTCAGATTCAGTTTCCTTTCTTTTTTCTTTTTTTTTCTTTTTTGGTGGGGACATGTTGAATTTTTTGAAGTCAATTATTCCCTTTGGGGAGACTCTTTCTGGGGGCTGGAATGGCTTTTTTTCAAGCAAATGACACTAAAATTGCAAGGAACCTACTCCTGCCTTTCCACTAAAGACCCCCACAAGTTTCAAGCAAATTGGGTAAAGGAGTCTGATTCTATAGGGCCCTGGACAAGACACTCCCAGCTATCCTACCTGTCTCCATTGTTTCCTTTGGGGTAAAAGTCCATGTTTTCTCAATGGCAAAGAAGACAATAGCCAAACATGCAAAAGCAACCACTGACCAAAAGCCTTTCAATGCAAACAGAACCAATAAACACATAAAAAAAACATCAAACCAGAGAATCTGAGTAGAATGATGGGCCAATACAGCAAGCCCAACACAACCAATATCAAACTAGAGAATACAAGTTAAACCAACTGAAGCATGGGACACTGTTGCAAGCCCAACAGAACCAATGCCAAACCACATTAAAACAGGCAATGTTGCAAACCCAACAGAACCAATATTAAACCAGAGAATCCTACTTGGGAAATGATGTTGCAAGCCTACAGAGTAAATGTCAAACAACAAAAGTCAAGAAGGACCCAGGGCTAATGTGGCAAGCCCAACAGAAGTAATGTCAAACCAGAGAATCCAACTTGCAATCTCACCAAAGCATAAAACCTTTAAAATTAAAAACTGTTCAGAAGCAAACAAAATGAAAAGCAGTTAAAAATTCTAAACCATGCCAAGAGAAGATAACCTAACAAAACAGCACAAGACTTTTAAAAACGGGACAAAAACAAACCAAGGAAAGCCAATTTATAAAGAACCAGAAAGAAAACAAGGGATCCCTCTACCAACTACAATGCCCAGACAAAACAAACAAAAATATCCAAGCAATGTTTTAAATAATAAAACAAATTCCAGTGTGGGAAAACTAGTCCTGAAGATATCCGGGCACAGAACAAGAAGAAAGTCTTCCCAGGCAGCCGGCCAGCAAGCAGCAGAAATCCAAAGCACAGACCCGAGCAGCAGTGGGAACAATCACCAGGACTTCCCCCCAAAAATCTAGCCTTGAAATGGAGTCAAGGACAGGCCTACTTTTTATTCTCTTTGCCTGTAATCAGAGAACCGTAGAGGGCTGTGAGAGATTGGGCAGACAGTTCTGTTGCTCCGCCTAATGTCTGATCCCATTGCCTGGGAGAGATCATTCCTGGAAAACCTGTTAAATGGAAGAAAAACAGGCCTGGGAGCCTTAAAATGCCATACTTAGATATTTCCGAATATTCCTGGAAATATTTAGATCCAGATTACTGGTATTCTAGAATAGTGCTTCAGTGTTTTTCGCATATATGTTTGGACTCAAAATATCTGAATGCACATCTCCTCCATAGAAAAGCACTTTGGGACCCCATAAAATTGGACCCCCATTCCAAACTTTATCAAATTTTGGGGTTCATGGAAGGAGAGTCCCTTGCAGCTATGCTGCGAATTTGGTGACTCTACCTCGAAAAGTGCCCCCCGGGAGAAATTTAAAAATACTTTTGATAGTCTGTAATGTCTGCTTCTGCACCCAAAAATCATGGGGAAATTCCATTTCCAAGCTATGGGTAGCCATGGATAACCCCCCCCCCCCACCACCACCACCAAGAGCTCATAAAAAAATTTCCATAGGGAAAAGCGGAAGCTGGAAAAAGCTGGATACCTATTCAGCTTTTTCAGCTAGTGGCTATCCAATTTAGGCTTAATTCCCAGTTTTAATATTTGGATTAAATTAAACCCAAAAAAGCCAAGAAGGCCTTTTTCGGGTTTATTTTCCATTTGGGTTTACTGATATGCACAGCCCTACCTAGAAGTGATGTCATGCTGTTGCTGACAGTGGTCCCCAATGTTGCCATGCCTGATCTCCAAGTGATTGCCAGGCCATGCCTGGCAGCCCTACCTTCAACAGAAAAAGCATTTTGGCAGGCAGTTCAAATAGTATAAATGGAATCATTGTGACTGTCAGTTGAAAGAAGGAAATGACCTAGAGGCTTAATATGTATGTGCATGAGTCCTGTGTTTGAGAAATACTCATGTGACAGGTTCTGCTTCTGGCTACAGACATGTTGATTAAATACTGTCGGTCCTTGATTAACAGTCTAGACTACCTTGTTACCCAAATGGTCCAGATAGGCATATACCTTGACCGAAGGAGCATCCTCCCTCTAAGGGGTCAGAATTCTATACACATCTGCACTTAGGGCAAATATTATTGGGATTATCATGCCTGGGTAGACCAGGGTTCAAGCTTTGATGTAACGTCTCATAAGAGTGTGAAGATTCTTAGAATAAACAGAGCAATAGTTTAAAATTAAGAATTTATTTAGAAATGGAATACTAGCCAAGAGAATTAGCAAATTGAATACAGAGTATGACACACTCACACAAACTCTAAGAAATATTCTACAGACCCTAACTTCTGCTAAATCCTAATTAAACAAATAGTATGAACTTGAAGAGTCTAAAGAAGCATGATCCTGCTTCCTCGGATTGCTCACTGTCATGCCTATTTACTGGCATGAGGCAAAAGGAGAGAGAAACGAAACTGATCCTGACACTGAAGACTGGGTGTCACAAAATGGAGATATCTTGTCAACAGTACGAGATTTTAAGAAGCTGGTAAATTTTGATGGTAAAGTTAACAATGTTTCTACATGCAGTGATTTTTCAATTCTATATACAGTTGAGCAGTAATATTAAAATAAAATGTTCTGTAATATAAAGTTTGTGTGTAAAGTGCTGTCAAGTCACAGCCAACTTATGGCAACCCCTGGTGGTTTTCCAGACAAGAGACTAACAGGTGATTTGCCATTGCTTTCCTCTGCATAGCGACCCAGGTATTCCTTGGTGGTGTCCCATCGAAGTACTAACCAGGGCTGACCCTGATTAGCTTCTGAGATCTGATGAGTAGAGTGTGCATTCGGTTAAAGCAGAACCGATCTCCCCCCCCCCCCACCTCGAAAAATACCTTTTTGGTTTTTTTTGAGCTTTTCTTTTACTGGTAAAAAAAATGAAGCAATTAAAAAGAGCCAGAAAAGCAGACCCAGAATAATGCCAAGTTTGGCATTATTCAGGGCCGCTTTGGACCTGCCACCATTTTTTTCCTCCCGCCCTTCCTCCCTCCCCCTTACTTACCTGCTGACTGAGTCCTCGCTGCTGCCTGCCACCCCCGAAGTCCACATGGACTTTGGAAGCAGCAGGCAGTGGTGGTCTGAACGCTCGGGCATTCAAATCCCTGCTACCTGCCCCCTCCCCTCCTCTCTTTTGCCTGCTGCCTCTGAAGTCCATGTGGATTTCAGAGGGGGCAGACGGCAGGGATCTTAACACTTGGGCTTTCAGTTCTGTGCCACCTGCCCTCTTCGAAGTCCATGTGAACTCTGCAGAGCCCATCGTCCATCTCTGCGACCCATATTTTTTGGCTTCAGGTTTAATAAACCTGAAATTTTTTGATTTTTTTTTCCAAAAAAGCCAAATCCCTTATATTTGGCTTTTCAGATTTGTTGAAAATGTCTGTTTATTAAACCTGAACCCAAAAAGTACCAAAAAAAAGAAAAAGGATGCACAGCGCTACTGATATCAGGCTAGCCTGAACCATTCAGGTCAGGGTGTGATATAACGAATACACACTCTAATCCTTCATGCAGAGATTTTTTTTCTATCCCCCTAAAGTTAAAGTGATTGCATGTGGAACTTCACATGCAAAACATGTGCTTTGGCCAATGAGTCACGTCTCCAAACAGTAAGCTATAGCCCCTATTCATAACTACAGGGGAGGAAAAACCTAGAACCAGAATGCCATGTCTTTCTAAAAGGCCCAGTAACCAGGACTTGGACCTGTTTGGAAAAGTTCACTCAACATTTTTTAAAATTTGACTGACAGTATGTGGGATTTTTGTACAGCATCTGGCAGGGATAATCTTCTGGTGAGAGCAAACTGATTAAACTTTTCAACATGCTAGGAATTGTTCCCTGAAAATGTAATACCACCTGAGACAGAGAAGCAATGATTATGTATCTAACAAGGAAAAACTGTTCCTGGGCAAAATAGATTATAATTTCATGAAGATCAGTAAATCCTTTTTTACTTGGTTTTCAGCTAAATTATATTTAATCTCAGAACAGTGTAAGAAATGCTACTTTTGATCAAACAAAGGAGATTTCATAAGGCACGTCATGTTAGCAGTATGCAGTACTATAACCATCAGACTTTGTGATGAGCAATAACAACCCTTCCAATTAAATGCAAAATTCAACTTTGCAGTACCTTTCTGGCTCATGATGTATTAACCATGTTGCTCAGGAAGAAAAAAAAATTCTGTTACTTTCCCCATATTTTAGCATGTTGCAAATAAGAGATGTGGCTCAGTTTAGTTTTAGGCCCTTCTGTCTTATATAGGTTATCTTTAGTTGTGTCCATATGTGATGGACAAAATCCAAAGCCTGCAGAACAGGATCTCTGAGCTTGTTCCAATATGATTTCATGCCTACCAGCATGGACTTCATTGCTTTCAGGGGAGGTATTTCAGAAGTGACCAGATGGTAAGCGTTCTCCCAAGGTTTCTTGAAGTATTTTGTTGGCAATCAGCAATTACTGCAAGTGTTACATTTAAAATGTCCCAAACATCCAGTTCTTCCTTGAGATGTCTTGCTCTATATAGGCTGTGGTTTCTCATACACGCACAGTTACGATTCTACAATTGCTAGATGCTTTCTATTTAATCCTGCAAAGACAACTATAGTTTTAAAGAAACTGATGGTGATCAGAATAAATGTCAAGACTGTATCTAGCAGTTTAGGAAGTAAAGATTTCTGGTGGCCATGTATCTTTCCCCAAGGAAAAAAAATCTCACTAATTTGAAGGCTTAATTGACTTTCACCTCTGGGACAATTAAGTCGGTAAAAAGAAAAACAGTATTCAAATTGGCAGGCAGTTCACCTCAATTACGATGAAAGTGAACTGATGAGAGATCCTTCAATAGATTATCTGGATATAGATTTTGCCATGTTCACATCTACCTTGGCAGAAGTCTGTTTTTACTCAAAGATTAAATAGTTGCTAAGGAAATGAATTGAAATAAAGTTTCACTGCTGTTCAGTTTGGTGCAGTCTCTTCTATTAAGGGTGCAAAGAACTACCAGGATCCATTTCAGCTTTGGAAAACGACACCCCATTTTCCTTGTTTTGTTTATTTGTTTTTGTTTTTATTTTACTTCATTTATACCTCGGCTTTTCCCCCAGTGGGGACCCAAAGCAACTTACACTGTTCTCCTCGCCTCCATTTTATTCTGACAACAGCTCTTTGAGTTGGGTTAGGCTAAGAGTGTGTGACTGGTGCAAGGACACCCAGCAAGCTTCCATGGCTGAGTAGGGATTTAAACCCAAGTCTCCCAGATCCTAGTCTGATATTCAAACCAAACTGACATTGTACTTCAGTCTTTGGCCGCTTCTCAGAGGCATGCATGCTGTCTGTCACCCTGCTAAGTTCCATGCTGGTTGACCATATGTTTATTGAGTACAAATGTTTTTCCATGTGAGAGAATGCAGGCTTGGTCTCCCTTGAGCAATCCACTGTAACAGTGTGGGGCTGTGGCTCAGTGGCAGAGCATCTCCTCGACATGCAGGAGGTCCCAGGTTCAATCCCCAGAATCTCCAGTTAAAGGGACTAGGCAAGTAGGTGATGTGAAAAGACCTCTGCCTGAGTCCCTGGAGAGCTGCTGCTGATCTGAGTAGACAATACTGACTTTTATGGACCAAGGGTCTGATTCAGTGTAGGCAGAATTCAATGTAAGCAGGAAAAGAGTTCTGAAAATATTGTTGCAATTCTTATGCCGTTATTATATATAGTGCTTTACAGAATGACATTAAAAAGACTAGCCCCTAAAAAAAAGAAAAGAAATGTAAACATGCAAAGAGTTTCAGATTAATTATAATGCTGCTATAGAAATCTGTGGTGTCACTAGTTGGAATAGTCCTATTTTGGTGGCCTTGCTTTATTAAAGGGAATCATAGAGCTGAAGATCACAAGAGAAATTATCAGGGTGGGAAAGAAAAAGACAAATTAATGAATTAAAGGAATTTTAGACTGGACAACTTAATAGAATACATGATATTTTGGAACATTACAAGCAGTATGAAAAGAGTGAATGGGGGGAAATCTTCACAGGGTGACTTAATGAAAATGATTAGTAGTAGTTTCAGGGCAAGTAAAAAGAAGTACGTATATATAATTAACTTGCAGAAATCAGTGTCATGGTATCTCATAATGGCTACTAATATTAGATAGCTTCAGAAATAGTTTAGATAAATTCATATAATATAGGTCAATTGATGATGGCTAGGCATGTTGTAAGAAAGTGTACCTCTTTGTGCAAGCATAATACATGTCTTATTTATTTTATACCTATTTATTTTAGTATTTTTGCATATGTCCTTCGAGCCAAGAAGGCCCCAGTGCATCTCAACAATTAAAAAATTACAATAATAGAATTACAATTAGAAAGCAACAATTCATCATTATTTACAGATGAAAATGCCAACAGCACAATCCTGAGTGTGTGTGGAGGGGGGGTGTTAGGGAGCATCTGGGGACAGTGCAGCCGCGAAACCCCCTGAATGGCTTGCTGCCAGGTGCAGCAAGCTGAAAAGGCTATTTTGTAGAAAACCCTGTGAAACTGCTCTATAGGGTGGGAGCAATTTTGCAGCCGCAAGTTGGCTCCTGCAAAAGTTAATGGGGTGAAACTTGCAGGCGCAGTATCAGACTAGGAAACTTGCAGGCGCAAGTTGGCTCCAGCAAAAGTTCTCGGGATGAAAGGGCTTAGGGAGGTGACTAAAGTCAGCTTTGCCCTGAGAAGGCCCCTTTGGGCGCATGCCCTTGTGCTAGAGAAACACTGCCGGCAAGGCTGTACTGGTACCCAATCCTTGTCTGCCGTGCTGCTCCCCGGCATAAGTGGTCCTGCATGGCGTCAGTGGCAATTTAGCTGGTGTAAATGGCACTAACGCCGGTGCAGGAGTCACGCCAGCTCCTATCCCCCCCGCCCCCGTGGATTGCTCTGCAAGTATACTAGAGTGACAGGTAGTATCCCACAATTAGTTCCATTTGAAGGCCTTCCAGAAGAACAGGAACAACTTAGCTTGGGTTGTAGATATGGCACCAGTCTCGCCTCCTGAGAAAGTAGGCTCTAGATTTTGAGAGCAGTAGCTGAGAAAGCCCTCCCGTAGATTCCAACTTACCTTATTTGAATCTCTGGATCTGGTTACGGGATAGGGAACACCAGGAAATGATTCTCAATGCCATGGCCTGCTTCTAAGACCGCTAGGGAAGATGTCTTTGGGTCTGGTCCAGCACTTCGTTTCCTACAGCTTGGTCTCTAAATGTATCTTGCCACTGAAAACTTGGAAATTGTTTACAAGATTTTTAAAATAATTTTCCAATTGATAAAAATAACCATCTAATATAGCTTTTATCACCAGCTGAAACGACACTTTAAAAGCTCTTGATGCAGTTTATGGTCTTTACCACCATTCAGCTCTTTTAAAGATTATGGTCCAATCTTTTCCTTTCCTCTATTCCAGAAAGAGCATTTTCCTCTATTAAATTTAAAGGGGCTATAAAATGAATTGGGGGATTTTTGTGCTCACAGATGGATCCTTCAGAAAGATGTCTTTCTTACTTGATTTAAACTTTTATCTTTTTTAGTGGGGTCCTGTGCTGCAGAAGCATGGATGGAAGGATGTTCTTTTCACATACCCCATGCCTATTCTCAGACATTCCTATTAGCATTCCCAATTATTGAAATAAGGTTCTCATTTGCCTAAACTTTACATTCTAGAAAACCTGAGGGAGATGCTTCAGCTTTGCTTTAAAGTGGGGACAAAATGCATTGCTGGAGGCAATTGGATAGTGGTCTTTGCAGCCATAATCCACTTCTCCTATCACTGTTTTCTTGCTGTCTTCCTTCATGCCCAATTTGTAGCCCAGCTGTGCACTTGGCATTTGTTGTGACATCTCTCTGGCTCAGCTAATCCCTTTCCTGCCATTTTTAAAAACTCTGCTAAATCTCGAAGCCAATCCTGTTGCAAAAGTTTGAAACGTCTCTCTCTGTCCCTTTCTCTGTCTGTCTGCCTCTGTTTCTCTCTCCTGTTTGCATTTGATTGTATATTTTTTCGACTATACATCTAATACTATTAGAATGAGGACTATTACATTAGTCATATGAAATTCTGTTAGGTAGTTGTGAAGGTGTGAGAAGATATGAATGTTCAAATGCTTTACTACATGACAGGAGAACAGCTTGTTTATTGATTTAGAGGTTGGGATGTCTATAATAATAATGAATGATGGATACAGGATGTTATATCACGAGGGAATATGTTACTCCCTATTATTTCTGATACTATAATTTGTTATTTGTGAAGTGCCAGAAGAGAAATCCTTGCCCCAACTGCAATCTCTGTTTAGGTAGGAACGCTCTCATTATTGTCACCATAAAAGAAGGGAAACTCAGAGAGTGATAGAGCTCTAAAACTCATAAATACACTAAAAGTTCCAGAAAAGCTGTAGTCATACAACCTGAAGGCCCTGACATATGGCTACTTTTGTCCAAAGAATGGAATCGTTTAGTTCCTTTTCCCTTATGTGATTGAAGCAAGAACATTTGCAATCATATAATTCCTTCTCTCCTTTTACTTAAGAGAGAAGGCATCTTCTTTATTGCTTCAAAATTGTAAAATGGCAGTTGCCCTAAGGCTACTGACCTTTCTTTGGCTCTCCACATCAGAGAAGGAGCTAATGGTTCCCTAGTTCCATTTTGCCATGCAGTATTTCTGCTCAACGCAATTGTTGATGCAAAGCTGAGAGCCCTTTTCAAGCCCGGAAAACGCAGCTTCTGCAGTGAAACACATAACCGAAATTGGCACTTTTAATGGCAATGGAGGTATCTGCAACCATGGAGTTTAATCCTAAATGCTAGAATATATTCTGTAAATTCAATAGGTCACAGACTTTGAGAGTGCTGAGATTCCAGTGCACTCTATTGCCGTAACAACTTTGCAAACTGTAGAAGTGATATCTCCATCCGTATTCTCTCCATGACTTTTCATAGTTATTCAGTGAATACAGTCTGAGGCTTAGACAAGAGGAGGCCAAGCCCATGTACTGCCCCTTGAAACTTGCTTGGGTTTAAACAAATCACTCTCAAACTAAGCACATAGGGGGTTGTTAGAGGATAGAATGAAATGATGTATTGCCAGTGGAAAAGGATAGAAAATAAATCTACATCAGAACAGTGTTTTGTTTTGTTTTTTTCCCCAAGAGATTTGAGGCAGTCTTGCCAACTTGATATATGAATATCCAACTACCGTATTTTTCGCTCCATAAGATGCACCTGACCATAAGACGCACCTAGTTTTTAGAGGAGGAAAACAAGTTTTTAGAGGAGGCTTTAAAGCAGAGTCCCTGGAAGCCAAGCGGGAGGGTCTTGAAAGTTCTCCACGCTGCCATCCCAGGCAGCACAGAGCACTTTCGAGACACACCCCCCCCCGCCAGGCTTCTAGGGACTCCCTGGAAGCCTGGCGGGGGGGGGGGTCTTTAAACTCCTCCGCGCTGCCATCCCAGGCAGCACAAAGCACGTTCAAGACCCCCCCCCCCCCGCCCGGCTTCCAGGGAGTCCAAAATACACAAATACTGTTTTTAACAGTATTTGTGCAACTTCTTGCTCATGTGATTTGAACTTCTGGTAGCAGCTGTGCTGCCAGATATCTCATTAAAGAATACTATGTGATCGTCCCTGGGCAAAAAGTAGATATATTGATTTTGCACAGTTGAACCTCAGCTCCATACATCCAAGCATAAATGTCATAATATCTGCCGGTAAAGGATATTTACCCTCATTGTCAGTGCATTGAAACTTTCAGATGCATTCATTTTCCCAAGAGTAAAAGGTTCTCTGACAATGGCTGCACAGCACTTAAATTTTGATGAGGATTTGGGTAGGGAAAAAAACCTCACTTTTCCCAATGTTCTCTCTTAGATTGTAATATAGGTATCTACAAGCCTTTCCATGTTGGTAACCAGGGTTGCTTCCACACCAGGGTGATTTTCCATTCTGGTTGCTGGTGTGATTTTCTTGCAAGGGAGAGTCCAGATAGCCCTGTGTAATCTTGTTTTCTCTCAATTTTTAGTGGTGGTTTCTCTTCTACACCTGATGTCCATTGAATTCCCCCATCTGTTGTGTTTTCTCATGACCTCAGGATTCTCCACCCATCCTGTATATATATATATATATTTACATTTTGAACATGGGTAACACAGCACTGTATATAAATAGCACAATACCTTGTTTTTTAAAAAAACTCTGTGAAGCCCTGCCCTCTCACTCGCACCATCTCCCAGGTCCGTGTGAGGATGCCCTTGCTCCAGCTCCACTTCTTCAGCCTTAGACTAGGATGAGGAGGTCGAAGATGGGGAGGGGGTGTGGCTCAGCTTGTAGAGCATCTGCTTGGCGTGCAGAAGGTCCCAGGTTCAATCCCTGGCATCTCCAGTTAAAGGGACTAGGCAAGTAGATGATGTGAAAGACCTCTGCCTGAGACCCTGGAGAGCCGCTGCCGGTCTGAGTAGACAGTACTGACTTTGATGGACCGAGGGTGTGATTCAGTAGAAGGCAGCCTCATGTGTTCATGTGGAAGACCTCTACCTGAGACCCTGGAGAGCCGCTGCCGGTCTTTGTAGACAATACTGACTTAGATGGACCAAGGGTCTGATTCAGTATAAGGCAGCTTCGTGTGTTCAAGATGAGCCCCTATCTCTTCGGCTACAAAGTTCCCTGTCCTGGGCAAACCCTTCAGACACAAGAAACTGCTCAAACCGATAGTGTCTTGCATGAAAAAAAAACAACGTACTAGTGGGGTGACTGGAACGTGGTAAATCCTTGGTGTTAAAGCAGCTCAGATCAGATCTACATTCTTCTGTGGTTGTGGTCTCATTAGGGTTGAGTTAGTCAAGAGTAGAGATGCCGTCTCACCTGCTGGCGTCGTAGTCTCAGTGGCTGACCATTTTATCTGGTGTTTGGCCCCCATTCAAAGAGCTTGGTGCCTATCACTACACAGATGTATTTTGTTTTGTTGGTGCCTGCTGCTACCCTCATAGATTGTTTAATGAAAGAATTCTACCTAATGGAAGAAAACGCACATTTAAAAACATTTCACATTTGCATGTTTGGTGTCCATACCTGTGTGACCTTCCGAGTCCCGCCAAACTGTCTAGACTCAGAACAGTTCAGGTTTATGTATCCATTTTCTAACACAGCTTCGTTGGAGTTGTCATTTACCCCACCCCCGCATCAGTAAAAAAAATAAGGCTTTTTCAACTTTTAAAATAATAAAAAGATCTGGAACCTACATGGACATCTAAAGCAAAATCACTCCAGCTGCCCTATCTGGGGATAAATTTTCCCATGATATCTTCCTCGGATGAGCTTTCTGGGGAAGCTCTGATCTTGCCTAGGCAACTGATTGTGTCATGTTGAAGAACTGCTTGGGTTGGATGCCTCCATGTTCGGTGTATTTTCACTTACAAAACGTGGGGAAAGAAAGGCAGCAACTCCCCAGTTGGTTTTGTTGCTCAGAAAACTAATGACTCCAGGAGATAAATCTTGTGGACGTTATAGATACCACCAACAGCAGACAGTTGATCAAAACCAGGCCATTTAAAGTGAAAGAAGCCTTCATCAAAGCAAATGTGTATGATAAAAACTGATATGTCAGATAAACTGCTTTGTTCATGCTGATGCCTAGAAATTTTCTGATATAAAAAAGCTATTTGCTGCCACTTTTTGCAGCATGAAAATGTACGACTGTCCAGTTTGTCTGCTGAAATTCTCGTTAAGTGTAAGAAAAATAAATCATGTATGACACTATGGTTATTACGTAAACAATTCTATCATTTCAAACTGATCTCAGCTGTGCATGGCACACACAGAGAAGCACACCCATCTATTGTTTGTCAGTTATTACCTAAATCAGATCTAGTGGTCAGCAGAAAGTAGGCTGCCTTGATGGCCAAATTAACGCAACTGGTTAATACGAAATCAACAGATGAATTTGTGTTGAGATGGCAGCCTTTCTACGATTATTATTTAAGTGGTAAATGCATTATTCAATAAGGTCGAATGAAACTTAAAAGAGAATTTACAGAGGTATATAAGATATACATATGTTTAAGAGATTTAATAGAAGATACGGTACTAGAGTTTCTTAAGTTTAGCCAATGTGGAGGCTTAGTGGATGAAACGTATTTCTCTTTATTTTAGAGAATCTTGAGATGGAGTAATGTTTTGAATGATATAATATTTGGTAATATCTTTTCATTCTTTTTAAATTTAAGCAATGTGGAAGCATGGAGGATGACGTAATCTTACTTTTCCCCTCCCTTTTTTCCCCTTTCTGTATCCCTGTTATTTATATATGTATATATATCTATAGATAGATATAGATATAGAGATAGATAGATATAGAGATAGATAGACAGACAGACAGACAGACAGACAGAAAGAAAGAAAGAAAGAAAGAAAGAAAGAAAGAAAGAAAGAAAGAAAGCTGCCTTTAAAGAAAGTAGAACATTTGGCGCTTCACTTCTCACCCTGCTGCTTATAAACTTGACTGAGTTTTATATCTCTTCCTTTTAAGGTAACCGAGTTGCACAACATCAAAAATATAACTAGACTGCCTCGAGAGACAAAGAAGCATGCAGTGGCAATTATCTTTCATGATGAGACGTCAAAGACATTTGCCTGTGAGTCAGGTAAGCAATTATTACCACGTCTTCAGCTTGAGTAAATTGAGCTGCTTATGAAACAATGGTTCAGATAGATTAAGATACAGCCTTTAAATTGGATGCCTTATCTTAATGGGAATGTGCCAAAACATCTTTTTTTAGATTGTAGAACTGCATGTTTTGTTTTTTGTGTCTCTCCCTCCACCCCCATTTTAAAAGCTGCATTGGGTGCTTGTTTATTATTTCTCTCTGTCTGGATTTGGCTCCCAGTTGCATAAAAGACTCTTGAGATTTTCAGCTAAACCTCTCAAATTGAGTAAACAATGCCTATGGGATGTTATTAAGACAGGCAGTGACGTGCATTCTTGTTTTTACCAAGTAGTGCTATAGGCACTTGCTAGGGTAGTTATAATCCTGTCACTGAATGAAAGAAGCAAAGAACAACTAACATTCCAGGACATATTGAAGCTCAGCTTCAAATGGTTTGAGGCGAGATCAGCTGTTCAATACTAAGAATAAAGGCTTAAGTGGATTTACTGTTTACTCTTTGTGAAGCAAAAGCACTTGCCGCGAGAGAGAGTAATTTTTTTTTAAAACATAGTGTTCTGTAGAAATCCATTGATCCACTGCTCCATTACTGTTGATCTTCATCTGCTCTTTACAACCGTTACTACCTATTTAATATATACTATTGCTTAAACATGAAGTAATACCTTTATTTGTTGTGATATCCAAATGCAAGGGCTCAATGTTGCCCGAAATTACTTTGCTCTACTCTCTGTATCTGTGTAGCACAAAATCAGATTTAAAAAATAGCACAATCTCAGTTTGGTTAGTAAGAATGAGTACATATGGTACTGTTTGTACCTGAGTTTGGCTTATGTTTGGTAAACGTTTGCTTGAATTCTTTAATATAGTTATATTAATTTGTGAGTAGAGCCATTAACCAATTTGCCATTTGTTATAAACCAATTGGTTTTAATTGTGAAACACATTCCTGCCTGTAACATCCTTCTATATTGGAATAAAGTTATTGTGGATTGTAGCACTCACCAGAAAAGTCGTCCTAACAAATTTCTGGCAGAAGAGAGAAAATGTCTCTGTTTTATAGGCTGTTAAGATTCCTCCTTCACAAATAGCACAAACATTAGAATGGGAATGGTATTTCCCCCTCTGTAAGTCCCACCACTGCGTCCTGGTGTGGATGGGAGATTATATCCTGTTTTTAAATGGAAACAGCAAAGGTCATGGAACCATGGATACATAAGGCATTCATTTCAGCATTTTTCCTCATAGTCCTTACCTAACTTAATTTGGTTTCTGTTATCTATTGAGTTGGTGGCAGGCTAAAAATTAATGCTTCATACAGTAAGATAAGGCAGAAGCACACATGGGATTTACCTACCTTGGCTTGCTTGGCCTGTTTTGTAAAAACATCTGTTCCCATCTTTACTTAACACATGAAGATGTGCATAATCAGTTTCCCCCCCCCCCCTTCCCCTGCCGGGCCTAATTTAGATGATATTTGATCAGTCTTGATTTGCCTGGATCATGAGTGCATGCAAGTCTTTCTTTCTTTCTTTCTTTCTTTCTTTCTTTCTTTCTTTCTTTCTTTCTTTCTTTCTTTCTTTCTTCCTTCCTTCCTTCCTTCCTTCCTTCCTTCCTTCCTTCCTTCCTTCCTTCCTTCCTTCCTCCTTCCTTCCTTCCTTTCTTCCTTCCTTCCTTCCTTCCTTCCTTCCTTCCTTTTTTCCTTCCTTCCTTCCTTCCTTCCTTCCTTCCTTCCTTCCTTCCTTCCTTCCTTCCTTCCTTCCTTCCTTCCTTCCTTCCTTCCTTCCTTCCTTCCTTCCTTCCTTCCTGTTACAATATGGAACAACAGCCTCCAACCTGCACAGCAGTCAGGCTGTATGTTGCAAGAAAGAATCATAGGGGTGTGCATTTGGCTAAAGCCGAACTGGAAAAACCCAAAAAATAATGTTGAAATTCAATTTTACGTTCGTATGTATGTGTCATCAATTTGCAACCAACTTATGATGACCCCAGGAAGGGTCTTTCAAAGCAAGTGAGAATCGGAGATGGTTTGCCATTGCCTTTCTGTTCAGAACCTTCCTTGGTAGTCTCCCATACAAGTACTGACCCTACTTAGCTTCTGAGATCTGATAAAATTGGGTTACCGTACATCATTCTCCTTTCCCTCAAGTGTCTACATATTTCTACATTTGTCGGATGTATATTGTATACTAAGTAGCATAAATAGCATATTTTATACTGTACATGTTTAGTGTGAGTTCCTCTACAATTTCTTTTAGAGGAAAGAAGTTATACTGTAATGTATGGCAGCAGAGAAGGCACAGCATTATTCTAGTTAGCTTTTTTGCTGAACATCATGAGTTTGCTCCACTGGGCAAATGAATTTGCACCCTTGCTCCCAGTATAAGAAGATTACCATGCATTATATTTTGTGTTCACATTAAATACACCTGTAATTTTTAGCATTCAGCCAGTGATGGATGCAGCATTTCAGAAAAATCCTGAAGTGATTAATCTATTTACAGCTACATGTACTGCGACTAAAACATAAATAGCCAACAGCAAGTGAGACCAAACAGTGACAGAAAACAGAAAATGAAAAATAGATCTGGTATTTCAGGTTAGGTGCAGTAAATTACCATGTTATTCATCGAAATCTCTCCAGGCCCAGCTGCTCATACATCATCTGTCAATAGTCTAAGTTCCATATATAAATTTATGTCATTTTTGCGTGCTGTCTCTAAATGTACATTATTCTCCGAGGAGGGTTGGAGCTACACAAATCACGTGACTATACAATATGCTTCATACCTTCACAAATCCCCCCAAAGAGCTAACCTACATTCCAAGAAAATGAGTAGAGAACACAGCTTCAGATTGTTTTCTGATATTATCGTAATATTGCACCATTGCTGAAATATTAATTTGGAAGCAACACATCCCAACACAGTTAAAATGAGTAATTTGTGAAATGTTTTAAGTATAGTTTTCTGAGATTTCCAGAGATCCATCCACAATCTCATGCATTTATGTAGGATCACTGTGAATAGATTTGCTATTGATTTACGTGGTGAATGCCACTCTGCAGGTGAATGTTGACTCTGCTCAGTCACCACCACCAGGTCAGAATTGGTTGGTTGGTTAGTTAGTTAGTTAAAGCATTTATTAGTCGATCTTATTGGAACACAAGGCAGCTTACAATATAAATGACAATAAAATACCATATAATACATAAAATCATTAAGTTAAAATCAATTATTTAAAATTGCTGGTACGCAGAAGAACTAAAATTAACTGAATGCCGTTGGGGGTGTGCGTGTGTAAAGCTGAACTGAAAAAAAGCAAAAACATACCATACCAGTATTTTCCGGCTTTTTTTTTTTTTTTTTTGGTGAAAAAAAGGGCTATTCAAATGGTAGCCGGCAATTCTGAAGAAGCCACAAAAAAAAATCAGCTTTGGGGGGATCTTTTTGAGATTGCCAGCTAGAACCTGGAAGAAGGGGGGAAACTCTAAAATAAGAAGAAATAACTTCAGCACATTCACACCAGGTTGCTAGGCGTTAGTTTACCCTCCCCCCCCCCCAGCTCCATTATACTCTATGGGAAAGCTTTCAAGGGGTCTGGAGGGGAAGGTTAAGGTAGAGGCACCAAATGTTCAGCATTGATGCTGGTGATGCTCCTTAGAAGAACCCCCAGATTGGTAAAGATTGGGTCAGGGTCCAATTATATGGGCTCCAAAGAGGGTGCCCCATCCTTCATCTATTGGAAACTATAAGAACATAAGAAAAGCCATGTTGGATCAGACCAAGACCCATCAAGCCCAGCGATCTGTTCACATACTGGCCAACTAGGTGCCTCTAGGAAGCCCACAAACAAGATGACTACAGCAGCATCCTGCCTGTGTTGCAAAGCACCTAATATAATAGGCATGCTTCTCTGATACTAGAGAGAGTAGTTTGCATCATGACTAGTATTCATCCATCTTGACTAGTAGCCATGAATCGGCCTATCCTCCATGAACATGTCCACTCCCCACTTAAAGCCTTCCAAATTGGCAACCATCACTACATCCTGGGGCAGGGAGTTCCACAATTTAACTATGTGTTGTGAAGAAATACCATATTTTTCACTCCATAACACACACTTTTTTCCTCCTCAAAAGTGAGGGGAAATGTCTGTGCGTGTTATGGAGCGAATGTGCGCACAGAGCCGGCTGGGCGTGCTGGAACAACGCGAGCCAGCTCTGTGCGCCCCGTTCCAGAGTGCCCAGCCGGCTCTATGCACCCCGCTGGGCACCCTGGAACAGCGAGCCGGCTTTCCTCGCCCGGGTGGGGCGCACAGAGCCGGCTCCCGTTGTTCCAGCGCGAGCCGGCTTTCCCTGCCCCGACGGCCAGCTGGGGGGGGGGGCGAGTTATGGTCAGGTGCGTGCTATGGAGCGAAAAATACGGTACTTCCTTTTATCTGTTTTGAATCTCTCACCCTCCAGCTTCAGCAGATGATCCTGCATTCTAGTATTATGAAAGAGGGAGAAAGGCTTCTACATGCCATGCATAATTTTATAGACCTCTAACATCTCGCCTCTTAACCACCTTCTTTCCAAACTAAACAGCCCTAGGCATTTCTGCTACTCCTCATAGAGCAGTTGCTCTAGTCCCCTGATCATTTTGGTTGCGCTTTTCTGCACCTTCTCAAGCTCTACAATATCCTTTTTTAGATGTAGTGACCAGAACTATACACAGTATTCCAAGCGTGGTCTTACCATTGATTTGTACAGGAGCAGCATGATAGCAGCAGCTTTATTCTCTATTCCTTGTCTAATTATGGCCAGCATGGAATTTGCCTTTTCACAGCAGCCGCACACTGGGTTGACATCTTCATGGAGCTATCCACTACCACCCCAATATCCCTTTCTTGGTCTGTCACAGTCAGAACAGGTCCTACCAGCGTATATGTGAATATGAGATTTTTGCCCCAATATGCATCACTTTACACTTGCTCACATTGAATCTCACTTGCCATTGTAATGCACATCCCTCCAGTTTGAAGAGATCCTTTTAGAGCATTTCACAATCCGGTTTTGTTTTAACCACCCTAAATAATTTAGTGTCATCTGCAAACTTGGCCACCTCACTGTTCACCCCCAACTCCAGGTCAATGATGAACAGGTTGAAAAGCACCGGCCCCAACACAGATCCCTGAGGGCCCTCTGCTCACATCCCTCCATTGATTCCTACTCTCTGCTTCCTATTTTTTAGCCAGCTCTCAATCCATAAGAGGACTTATCCCATGACTTTCTTAGCAGTCTTTGGTGGGGGACTTTGTCAGAAGTCTTTTGGAAATCTAAATACACAATGTCCACATTCTCATTACTGTCCTAATGCTTATTGAAACTTTCAGAAAACTAAAAGGTAAGTGAGATGGGACCTACCTATACAGAAGCAATGTTTTCATGTAGACATTAAATAGCATGGGGGGGGGGGGTAAGAACCCTGTGGCCAAAGGCCATGAGTCAGAGCAGGAATTCTCAAGCACCACCTTCTGGGACCAACCTTCTAGACAGGGCTCGAACCACCATGACACAGTGCCCCTTAGTCCTAGCACTGAAAGGTGGACCAGTACCATGGTTGATGATACCGAAGGCTGCTGAGAAATCCAGAAGAACTAGCAGGGTCACACTTCCCTTGTCTAGTTCTGGGTGAGGTCATCAACCGAGATGACCATAGCAGTCTCTGTTGCAAATCCCAACCAGATTGAAACGGGTCCAGAAAATCAGTCTCTTCTAAGAGCCCCTGGATCCGAAAAGCAATTATATTTAACCTTTTCCTGAGAAATTATCTAAAGCTTCTGAAAACTCACTGGGACGTCCTTAAGATACTGTATTTTAAGATGTGGATGTGAGGCTGCAGTCCTAACAACTCATACAAGTTCCACTTAATTCATCAGAAAATGATGCACAATAATATTGTCGTCTTATTGCCTGTGTATTTGTGTCCATCCTGTTTAGTGCTGCCAGTCCCAGCTAGGCAATGGGGAAAGGGATATGGGGGAGTGGATGTGGGGCCTATGGCATGACATCACTTCAGTGGAAAACACAGAAATCATGTCAGTCCTCTCTAGTAATCACCCCAAACTCTATGGTTTTACCATAAAGTTTCCAACAATCCCTAGAGAGGCATGCCACCAATTCGTGGTTTTTCACAGAAGTGCTGTCATGCTATAGTCTCAACAGCCTTTAAAAAAATTGTCCCACTATTGCTCAGAGCAGTGGTGGGAAATGGGAGCTGGGGTTGGGGGATTCCCTGTCCCCACTAGGGGACTGGCACCCCTAATCCTGTATGAGTTCAAGACCCATGAATCCTTACCGTTGGGTTTTTAAAACTATGAAGTGGCCAAGCCTAAAATTATTTAGTAGTTTTTAAAAACTGTACCAGTAGGTTAAAATAGAAGACGTTATAGCAATCTGCAGTTATTTTAACTGCAGCTTTTGTAGTAACTGAACCCTGGTAAGCACCAAACTGTATAGCAAGAATATGTTGTGAAGTTTCAAGTCCCTTCCAGTATGAGAGCTTAACAAAATGTTAAAAACTGCATGAGTTTGCCACAGGGACTTGCAGCTATTACATAGCTGCTAGTTTGTCATGGGTCAGCCTGCTCACACCTCTTCAGATGATGAGGAGGATGTGGAGGAGGTCAGGCCCAGCCCAGGGCTGATGACGCAGAAGAACATGCCGGCAGAAGTTGTAACAGGGGTGTGGTCACAGGCAGAAGCTGGGGCACCGTTCCCTCAGCCCTCCATAAGAACATGAGAAAAGCCATGCTGGATCAGACCAAGACCCATCAAGTCCAGCAGTCTGTTCACAAAGTGGCCAACCAGGTGCCTCTAGGAAGCCCACAAACAAGACAACTGCAGCAGCATTGTCCTGCCTGTGTTCCACAGCACCTAATATAATAGGCATGCTCCTCTGATCCTAGAGAGAATATGTATGCATCATGACTAGTATCCATTTTGACTAGTAGCCATGAATAGCCCTCTCCTCCATGAACATGTCCACTCCCCTCTTAAAGCCTTCCAAGTTGGCAACCATCATCACATCCTGGGGCAGGGAGTTCCACAATTTAATTATGTGTTCTGTGAAGAAATACTTCCTTTTATCTGTTTTGAATCTCTCACCCTCCAGCTTCAGCAGATGACCTCTCATTCTAGTATTATGAGTGCCTGAGACTGACCAACTGGCAGCCTCACCTTTGGGGTCACCAGAGCCTCTAGAACTGTGAAGGAGGCATTTAAGATGTGAAATTCAAGAGAGACGAAGAAGCACAAGATTGCTGGCTCAGTGGAGATCAATCCCTGACAGCAGCATGGAGACAGAAGAATTACACTAGGATGGGAATGCCAAAACAACCTAATTAAATGCAGCCGGCTTATCTGCCCCAGCAAGATAATTCCCTATTTAAACAGCCAGTGAAGAGAGCCTTGTGTGGGAGCACCGCCTTGCTTGTGTGCCTGCCTTTGTAGCCATGCTATATTCTGGACTCTGCAAACCTGACTCTTCTAGACTAGACCGGATGATGCCTTTTGGATTGGCCCCCTCCTGCTTTGATGCTTTGGTCTTGGAATTATCTATGCTTGACTTTGGACTGTATCCACTGCCCACAACTTCTGTCTTCTGCTGTAGCCAGCTGCCTGACTGTGGACATAGTTCCTGGTGGCAATTTGTTACTAACAGCGCATTTCTGAAATGCACTGGGGGTACTTACCAAAGCCCCTAGGAGGCCGACAAAGGCCGGCGCAGGGGCCCACACCACAAGCGCTGGATGGCGCACGCCAGCGTGAGTGGCCCCAGCGCTGGCGTGCAGGCCCGGCTGCCATTCCCCGCCCACTGCCGCGGCAGCTCTGGCCCAGGCCACCGCGACAAGCCGGGAGATATTCTGGCGCCCTGGGAGGCGTTCCCAGGGCATTCCGGCTCCGCCCGGGGGGGGGGGGACGAGCCATTTTGGCTAGGGAACACCCCTTTTTGTTTTTCTAAAGATACGCCAGCTTTTTGCCGGCGTATCTCCCGTACAACCCTTTGAGGGTTGCATGGGTTTTTGGCGCTGGGTAGAGGTTTCGGCCACTGGGTTGCCTCCTAAGTGCAGGAATGCGCTGTTAATGTACAGCAGGGCCCAGTTCTGATCAGGACCACTGCATGGAAAAAGGGAGAATCCCTGAATTATCCCCTGTACTGCTTTAAGCAGCTGAAACATCCCGAGGCGGGGTATGGGGGGAGTGTTATTTGCTCAGTGCATGTGCTGGCTCCAAATTAAGCAAATAGCACTCTCTGCTGCAGCTCCTGGGCTGTTTCAGTGACCAAAACAGTACACAGGAGAAAACACTGCTCTTGCTCCAAATTGGGGCCTTCTGCTTGTTTACTCACAATTTGCCACCAGGAACTAGCAGCTACAGTACAGTTGCAAGTCCCTGTGGAGAACTTGTGCCATTTGTAACATTTATTTAGGCTCTGTGGGATCACCTTCAAAGACAAGCCGAGAACATGGCAACAGCAGGAGGGACAGAAGTTACTTAGCATCATTCCCTTCACAGCTTTTGAATCTCTTCCGAAGTATTTAGCTGAAACTCTCTTTGGATCTTCTCTTCAGTATTACTATTTACTTCTTCCACATTTGTATCCATCTTGTTAGCTAGTTGCCTACCATCTGCTAATCTGTCTACATTTTACTCCTGCCGTTCTACCAATGAGTTCAGAGCAGTGTACATAATTCTCCTCGCCTGCATTTTATCCTCAAACGTAGTCCTGTGAGGGCATTTAGGCTGAGAAAGAGCGACTTCCCTAAGGTTACATAGTGAGCAGGTAGGGATTTGAATGTGGAACTGTCCAGTCATAGCCTAACACTCTAACGTAAGGGTGCCAACCTCCAAGTAGTGCCTGGCATACCTCTGATATTATATCTGATCTCCCCCTGGAGAAAATGTCAGCTTTGGAGAGTAGACCGTATGACATCACATCCCTATTGAGCTCCCTCCCCTCCCCAAAATCCACCTTTCCCAAGCTCCAATCCAAAATCACCAGAATTTTCAAACCTGGAGTAGGCAACCCTACTCTAACTACTACACCAAACTGGTACCTGTCCGAAGAAGCCCATTAAAATAGATGGAAATTGATAAATTTATGTTTCCTCTCTTTGTTGCCACATTTAATCATCCCCTGTCCCTGAAGAAATCATGTAAGTGATTGTGTAGCACAATGTACTAAGAGACAAATTTGCTGTTTCATCAGAGTTCATCATGTAGTTATTGGCATATAACTACATTGTAAGTATTGGGAGCTGATTGTTTTTGTTTGGTGTTTTTTTTTTACACTGTAAGTAATCAATCAAGATCCTAATTTTAAAGTAAATAAATAATTTTATGCTGGGGGGTGTGTGGATATAATACTCAGTGCTTGCTGTTCCAGAAACAAAACATGACATGGTAACGGAAATTATATATTAC
The DNA here is from genome assembly GCF_029931775.1 of Euleptes europaea. NCBI lineage: Eukaryota > Metazoa > Chordata > Lepidosauria > Squamata > Sphaerodactylidae > Euleptes > Euleptes europaea. Next base: position 62,653,465 of record NC_079319.1, read on the forward strand.
TGAACTTTTAAACATGTATATTCTGATCTATTCCATAAGCAAAGAAAAATAAGCATATATCTACAGACCTCTTCAGATTGGATTGTTTAAATCCATTCCAATATGGTTTCAGGCCTGGTTATAGGAATGAAACGGCCTCAGTCACCTTGGTGGATGACATGTGCTGGGAGATGGACAGTGGGGCGCGGCCCTGTTAATTCTCCTGGACCTCTCGGCATCTTTTGATACCATGGATCACTGGTATCCTTCTGGATCGCCTTTTGAGACTGGGAGGCACTGTTCTGCGACGGCTCTGGTCGTACTTTGAAAGTAGGTTTCAGGGTGTGGTGCTGGGGGACTAACATAAGAAAGGCTTGGCAGCGCCACACTGGGATGCTGAAGGGGCCTTCCTCCAGCATCCCACTGGCGTAAAGCCTGGATCAGAGCAAGGTCCATCAAGTCCAGCAGTCTGTTCACACAGTGGCCAACCAGGCCACTGTTTCTCTGCCCCTTGGCCTTTGAGTTATGGGGCTCATCAAGTTTCCATCTTGTCCCCCATGCTTTTCAACCTCTATGTAAAGCTACTGGGGGAGGTCATCTGGAGATTTGGGCTGAGCTGTTACCAATAAGCAGATGACACTCAGCTCTATCTTAAACACCAGCAGATCCCAGGGAGGGTATGGAAACTGCAACCAGGTCCTAGAGGCAGTTTTGGAATGGATGAGGGCTAACAACCTGAAACTTAATCCTGACCAAACAGAAGCCTGGCCTGGGAAATGGGTTATTGCCTGTTCTACATAGGGTTGCACTCCCCTTAAAGGAGCAGGTTTATGGCTTGGGGGTGCTCCTGGACCCGGACCTCCTGTTGAATACAGTGGTGGCAACATTGGCCAGGGATGCCTTTCACCAGCTTCACCAGCTGCGGCTCTTCCTGGGCAGAAAAGATGTTGCCACTGTGGTGCATGCCCTGGTAACATCTAGATTAGGTTACAGCAATGCACTCTACGCAGGACTGCGTTTGAAGACTGTCCAGAAGCTACAGTTGGTACATAATGCTTCAGCCAGAGGATTGACTGGGGTGGGTTATAAGGACCATATCACTTGTCTTGTTCCACCTACACTGGCTTCTAGTTTGCTTCCAGACTCAATTCAAGGTGCTGGTATTGACCTTTAAAGGCCTTTTTGGCCTGGGACCAACATACCTTAAGGACCACCTTATCCCATATGAACCTTCCAGCTCCCTCCAGTCATCCTTGGAGGTCCTGCTTTGGTTGCCCTTGCCATCTGGGCTAGATGGGTGGTGATTCGAGAAAGGGCCTTCTTGGTCATGGCACCAAAACTTTGGTACTCCCTCTCTAGGGATATTTGTCTATATCCCTTTATTGGTGTATTTGGCCAGCAGGTGAATACTTTTTTTGCTTTGTATGGTATACCCCCAATAATGGTATTGGTCCTCCTTCTAGTGCTGTTTGTCTGTGTGCTTAATTTAATTTTATATTTTAACTGTTTAATTAATTGTTTAATTAATTTAATTGTTGAAATGTTTTATGTTCTTACGTTTGCCACCTTGTAGACCCTGATTGGGTGGAAAGGTGGCATAAAAATGTTTTAAATAGATTAGGATTGGTTGTTCCCTTAGTTAACAAAAATCTAGCAATAAACAGAAGATTTTCTATTTCATATCAATTGTGGGTAAAAGAAAACCACATGTAATGTTTAGCTAATGAAGTTTAAAATTACCCTGCAAGATCAATTGTGTCTCTTTGTATGTGTTTTTGCATTCTGTGTGATTCAAAATTCCTTATTTTCTTACATATTGCTGGTTATAAATAAATATTAAGTATCCATGCTTGTGCCCATTTAGGATTGTGTCACACCAATGATTAGACCATTAATGAAATTGTTGATTATAATTTTAGAACAGTGGTGGTAATTTTTCATTGTTCACAATGAAGAAAACTTTTTAAAAAATTTGCTCACTCGGGTTAAGCCAGACAACAAAGCTTCTTATCTATGAAGGATATAATAATCTGAATGACGTCAAATGCCAGTGGCATCTGTCACATTTTAAAAATGAAAAAGCTTGCAGAGCTGGGGCCTTTTGCAATAAAATCAAAGGAAAAACAGCTTGGCTCCAAATATGTTATAACTTGCTGATTAGCCTAGATAATGTTGCAACTGCAAAACAAAACAAAAAGTAGAACCATGTTGAACGGAAATACTATTTTTTTTAGTTTTCTTTTTTTTAAAAAAAATATTGCACATTCCTGTGGAAGTGAACAACAACCATCATCTGCCTTTTTTGTAGTGGAAAAGAGCAGGAGTCCAGCAGCACCTTAAAGACTAACAAAATTTCTGGTAAGGTATAAGCTTTCGTGAGCCACAGCTCACTTCTTCCGATACAGCTAGAATGATATGGTCATTCTAGCTATATCAGAAGAAGTGAGCTGTGGCTCACGAAAGCCTGTACCCTACCAGAAATTTTGTTAGTCTTTAAGGTGCTACTGGACTGCTTTTTTCTACTGCTATTGACAAACTACCGTAACAGCGCATTCTTAACTTCTGAGGGCGAAAGTCCTCAGGAGGCCAGGAAGGGGCTGCACCGGCATTGGGAGCCTCTGTGCTGGCGTCCGGGCTACTTACACCACCGTAAGTGGCCCCAACGCCAGCAGGGAGAGCCGGATGCCAGTCTCTGGACACTGCATGGCAGCGCCACACTGGGATGCTGAAGGGGCCTTCCGCCAGCATCCCACTGGCGTAAAGGCCCGCATTCCAGGAGGCTTCCCTGGGGGAGTTCCCAGGGCGTTCCGGGGGCCGGGGCTGCCTGTTGGCAGCCTCCTGTCCCCTTTCGCCCCATTACACCAGTGCCAAGAATAGTGTTGCTGCACCTGCTTTTTAGCAGGCCCAGCCTTGCTGTTCTCTATTGGGCAAAAAGCCCCATTTAAACTTTAAAAACACACAAAAAGGCTTTTTAAAGGTTTTTGGCAGCCGGGAAATTGGTTTAGAGGTGGCGCAGCGGCACCTCCTCCATGCTGTCCCCGGCCGCCAGAGGCTCAAGAATGCACTGTGACACAGCTACCCGTCGTGATCTGCCTTTTTTGCAGTTTCTATTTATTTGTAGGGTACGGTTGCCACCTCCAGGCTGGGAAATTTCTGGAGATTTGGGGGGAGGATCCTGGAGAGGGCAGCGTTTGGGGAGGAGAAGGTCCCCAGTAGAGGTATAATGCCATAGAGTCCACCCTTCAAAGTAGGCATTTTCTCCGGGGGAACTGGTCTCTGTAGTGTGGAGATTGGTTGTAATTCTGGGTGATCTCCAGGCCCCACCTGGAGGTTGGCAATCCTACTATGGGGCTTGCTTAGGACAATTGTTTTTTGGTTGATTGTACCTTCATGGCCAAATCATATTCATGTTTATTTAGAAGGAAGCCTTATTGCTTCAGTGGTGTTCACTTACAAGAATACAGCTATAGTCTTTTGAATATAAATCAAGTTTACGGTGCAACCTAATACAGGTTTATATGGAAGTTCCACTTTGTTCAGTGCAAAGGATTTCATGCCTAGTTTATAAATGGGATTAGTGGAGGCACAGATCTCTGTGGAATGATGTTATGCAACCCAAACTAGAGATTCTTCCATCTAATCTCAAATATTTAGGAGCCAGTTAAACTTAAATGGTGAGGAAAGGCATTTTGCATATTCTTAAATAAACCCTTTCATTGTTATTGCTTCGGTCAGCCCAATCCTGAAGGGAGGGCAGATCTGCGGCGGCTGGGAGCAGCACAGCCGTGCTGCCTCCTCCAAGACTTCCCGTCCACCATGGAGGCAAAAAAAAGCCTTAAAAAAATAGAGGCAATGGGGGAAATCCCCCATTGCCTCCAACGGTGCTGTGCCATGAAAAAAAAGGTGGCGCAGCTCCGCTGGTGCTCAAGGGGGCGTACCCAGGGTGAAATGGCTGTGGAAGCTGCCTAAGGGCAGCTCAACCCCCAGGAACGCCCTCCCCCATGCCTGGACGGGCTTTCCCTTCTGGGAAAGTCAAGCCGGCGTGGATGTGCCAGTGGCGGGGGCCAGCAGTACATGGGCACCAGCATGTTTGCCCCTGGACCGCCTTAGGTGCCGCCATAAGATGGCACCTAGGCCGGTGCAGGGTCACACCGGCTCCAAAGGAGCTTCACCCCCCCCTTCAGGAATGGGGTCCTATATCCTAGGACTAAGACTTGGCATTGAAACAGGTAGCCAGGTCTAATCATCGGGGAAGCCTCAATACACAACATGCCCTTTTTAAAATTTAAAATCCCTCCGTGATGTGCTAGAATGATTTGCTTTTGCAACATTAGAAACAAAAATGTATGTATATATTTTCTGCTATGGTGCCAGACCATCCAAGGCATATAGACACAAGGATAATTTTTCTCTAACATGCTCTTCTCTGTGAGTTTAAAAATTCAAAATGCCTGCCTGTTTCATCCTAAAGAGTCTTCGTATCTTCATATTTCAGTCCTTTTTGTTTTTGCTAGTAACACTATTTGCAATATACACACAAGGGTCTTTTCCATTTTCTTCTATAATGAATTACAAACGTGTGTTTGTTTGTCATAGCCTCCTTTTCTCTGTTCACATCCTGCTGTTGTACTTTAAATCCTAATCCAGTCAGTCCTGGCAAAATAGATTAAATACATTTTGACATGTTCCACTGGATAAGAGTACATTCACTTGTCCCTCCCCCCTTTTTTACCTCAATGAGGATGTATTCATTCTCATCAGACATGCCTTAATCCAGTCAGATAACCACAGCTGTCTGGCCAGCAATCTCAAGAGACCACAGTGCCTACTCAAAACTCCATATGTATCAAGCAAGGAACTGTCGGTTTGTGCTCAGGGAGACTGGGATTTTATTTGCTGAAGAGAGAAAAGAGAGGCACTTTAAAAAAATTATTATCAACAATGGTCCAAGCCACATTTGATTAACTCTGCTACCTAGAAGCACTTCTTGTAATTCTGTACAGCTCATTTTTCCTAAGCTTCACAATTTGTCATTCGAACTACAGATAAAGACATTAAAAAAGAAAATTCGGGTAGCAGACTGAGTGATTGAGTCAGGTAGATCTCTGTGGTTTGGTTTTGACGTTTGGAAAAGACTCGCCAGGCTCATCGGTCTGCCTGCATCCGGGTTAGAATTGCCACCTTCCCCAGGGCAAAATTCTGGCAAGGGGTCACCAAAATTTGTGGGTCAGCCAGAGGAGAGCTGCTCACTGCGGGGCATGGCCTGGCCACCATGTACATGTTTCCTTTAAAAGGCCTGGGCATGACTTGCTTTGAACCAGCTTCCACATCTGGGTCCAAATTGGCTCGCGTGAAGACTACTCAAAATGGTGGAACATTTTCATCCCGTTATATAACCTGTGTGGAAACCAGATCAGGCATGTGTGTAGGCTTCTCAAAAGGAAACAGTCTGCATGCCGTGTGCGAGACCTGAGTTGGCTCACACATAGGCTATTGAAAGGGACCCAAACTTGAAGAAGAGTTGGTTTTTATATGCTGACTTTCTCTACCACTTAAGAAGAATCAAACTGGCTTACAATCTCCTTCCCTTCCCCTCCCCACAGCAGACGCCCTGTGAGGTAGGTGGGGCTGAGAGAGCTCTAAGAGAGCTGTGACTAGCCCAAGGTCACCCATCTGGTTTCATGTGTAGGAGTGGGGGAAACCAACCTGGTTCTCCAGATTAAATTCCACCACTCCAAACCACCGCTCTTAAGCACTACACCACGCTGGCTCCCTTTAAATTGCCTGTGGATGGGTCTGATTCAAATCAGCCTGCCCATAGGCAGGCTGCCCATTGTTCTCATCATCAGCTCTAACTTTGTCATATGAACAAAGAGGAGAGCTGAATGTAACGTAAACATGATGATCTGTTGAGTTTTGAAGGGGAAAAAACCCAGCCTGTGAGACAGGGAACTTCTTCCTGCACTTTTATATATGCTGGCCTCCAGTCAACAGAGCTGTTCTCTGTCTCGCGCAAAGGCATGACTTTATATAGCACTAGGGAAGATAGTGCTGATGCACCTAATGGTCTCCTGAACTATTGAGAAGATTGAATACCAGCTTCCCAGTATTAATTAAATTTTAATTCTGGTGACCAGCCTTTCATCCAAAATTGCGGTAAATTGCAGGCCAGGTGGCAACTCTGGTACAGACTGATCTCACTTTCTGTAGGCGGTTGAATCATCTGTTAGGGCAGGCAGGGCCTAGTGGACTTTTATCTGAAAATTCTTTATTTGAAACAGTGAATGATAAAACAGGGAATGTTTTATTTTCTGTAATATGATCCATGAAAGAAAGAAAAAACACGAAAACTTCTGGGGCATCACAGACCAGCACAAACAAGTGTCCTAGACAAAAGAAGCCCAATTATCTTGACCACATCTGCTAAAATTCCACAAGGAAAAGCAGGGCTGTTCAATTTTCAATGCTTATCCCACCGTTAAAAAGTTTTGGACTGAAATAGATGTGTAAATTATTTGTTTCCATAAATGTGAGCACATGTACAGCTTTGAGCATTGTGTGTGGGTTAAGTGCCATCAGTTCACTTCCAACTTATGGTGACCCTATGAATCAGTGTCTCCAAAAGGTCCTATTGTTAACAACCTTGCTCAGATCTTGCAAATTCAGGGCAATGGCTTCCTGTAAAGAGTCAATCCGTCTCCTGTTGGGTCTTCTTTTTGTGCTGCCTTCAACTTTTCCTAGTGTTATTGTCTTTTCCAGCAAGTCTTGTATTCTCATAATGTGGCCAAAGTACAATAGCCTCAATTTAGTCACTTTAGCTTCTAGAGAGAGTTCAGGCTTGATTTGATCTAGAACCCACTAATTTGTTTTTTTAGCAGTCCACAGTATCTGCAAAACTCTTCTTCTAATGTATCAATTTTCTTCCTTTCAGCTTTCTTAATTGTCCAACTTCCATACCCATTCATAGTAATGGGGAATGCTGTTATATGAATTCTCTTGATCTTGGTCACCAGCAACACAGCCTTACACTTACTTCATTTGTTATCATCTATATTTGGTTTTATATGACAGATTGTAATGGCTGTCCGCAAAGAGTAAACTTTATCGTATCATTTTGCATCGTATCGCATTGCATTTAGATTTAGATTACCATTTTTACCCATTGCAGGATACCATTCAGTTTTCCAGAACTGGCATTCTGAACTGATGGTTGAGTCCATGGGTTCTTTAACTGCTGTGGATCTGTGGATTGTCTGACATGATGGAGTTCATGGTCATAACACTTCAAGCAAACTTCAAGCAAATTTACAGTGGCATTAGATCAATCAGATCTTGAACTCCTTACACAATCTAGCTACAGAGATTGCACCAAATCTGAAAACTGCAAATGTAACCACAGACTAGATGGAAATTGTCTGAATCTCAATTTAGGTCTGCCACATAAGTACACTCAGGATCAAACTATGCACATGCGTGTGTGGTGGTAATTCCAGTAACACGAGAAAAGTATTTTGGGAAGAGAGCATTTGAGACCAGACAAGTGGCAGGATGCTTAACCCTTTTCTCGTTCGTATTTTTTGTTTTGCTCTAAATTGGAATCCCAATGAGTTTTTCCCCCTCTGCCTAGCTGAAAATAAACCTTTTAGTTTATGTGATTCTTAAAAGTGGGGTTTTTAAAAATAAATTAAGTGATGTGTTTATTTTGCATGTGATGGCCTTCTCTCATAATTGTTGTCATATATGGACTTTTTTTTCTTCTCTAGATAACATACTGCGAGTCTCTTGAACTTTAGGAACATCTACTTATTTTTCTCGGACACAGTTTTATGTAACAATCGTACTGGTGAATGTGAATATCTGTTTAATTTCACCAGGCATATTCATCACAGGGGTTACATATTTTTCATATAAATTAGGCAGTAGGTCTTGAGGTATCCTTTGTTCTCAATTTTAAATAAGGGTGATGGTTGTGTAGCATCTTTTTTTATAACAGAGACAGAACTAGGTTGTGGTTGACAAGGAGACAGAGGAGAAGATTAAGTGAGCTGTTTTCCTATTTATGGGCTTTAATGGAGAGAGCAAAAGAGGGCAGGGAGAAAGAACATGTCCTACCCATCCCCTCCATCCCCGGCACACAGTGATGTCACTATATATTCAGATCAGTTGGTTTTGGAATATTATCACACTGTCTCACTGGAATTCTACAGCCAGCAAGAAAAGAATGTTGTTTTTTACTGGTGCTAGAGTAGCTGTAAAGTGAGGCAGTCAATGGCATCAAATAGGCATTTTAAAACATCCGTACCCTCCAAAGCAGTAGAAAAGAACAAGAGTCCAGTAGCACCTTAAAGACTAACAAAATTTCTGGCAGGGTGTGAGCTTTCATGAGCCACCGCCCTGCACAAACTTTTGTTAGTCTTTCAGGTGCTACTGGACTCTTGCTCTTTTCTACTGCTATTGACAGACTAACATGGCTACCCATCATACCCTCCAAAAGCTGCCTTTATATTTAATACTTGGGGAGAAGGGTGCTTTTGAAAATTTAAAGCATCACTGAGTATTGACATTGCCCCCATGCTATTTTGCCTAAATTAGGAATGAGCGGCATCAGCAACAATTAACCAGAATATTTATGTCTGCTATCTCATCCTTCAGTACCATTACTGTCCCAATCCTTTTCCTTCTCCTCCGGCTTTGTAGGGATTGTGATTTTTCACAGAGGACAATGAGGTGGACTGAGAATCTAAGTATGACAAGAAAAACCTACCCAGTCCTCCCAGGTTAAACTGTACTTCTAAGCAACGAATCATTCCTTCTGCTTTTGGGGGGGAGGGGATAATATGAGAAGATGAATTTATCAGACAATGGACTGATTTTCTGTGCTTCTGGAATTAACAGGCAAAAGGTATGTGTACTTGTTTTATCAATTCATCTTCTATAGGTGGGCTTCACTGTTGTTTAGTTATTGAAATCATGTTTGTATGAAATCCTTTCTTGGGACATTTGTGCCATATACCTGCCCTAGAGAAATTGTTTCAGCTTAACCCCACTGCAGTACTAACCCCAAGGAACAAGTGGAATTGTGTTCCCGAGAACTGTCTGTCAGGCTCGATGTTAATACAAAGGGGTGGATGAGTCAATAGAATACATAATACATATAATGAGTCAATAGAAGCCAAACTGGGTGGCGTTACACAGGACATAGTTAGTTATTCCCCATCATTGATATTTTGTAGTATTGGAAAGTAAGATGCACAAAGTACAATTTGATGTCTGAAGAATCAATGTAAATCTTTCCATTGCAACTACAATTATTTATGAGAAAATTAATCATGTTTTGATCTGTTACTCAAAGAAAATACAAGGCAGAATATGAATCAAATCTAATATCAATGCGTACACATGCACACACAAAAACCCTCTCATGGGATGTTTATGCTAAAGACTTGAGTAGAATCAGACAAGCAAACATTCTATTCATTGGTCTGTGTCATTTAAAGTTAGGGAAATGTACATGTTCTACATGATTTGGGTCTAGATTTGGGTCTAGATTTGGGTCTTAATACTGTATTCACTTATTGCAAACAAATATTAGGGTTCTAAATTAATTTATTTGCAAATATTATATCCTGCCCAGCAGTGGAAGTTTGCTGGGTGACTTTGGGCCAATCCCATACTCTCAGGTTAACCTACCTCACAGGGTTGTTGGTGAGGATACAATGGAGAAGAGAATGATGTAAACCACTTTGGGGTCACTATTGGGTAGAAGGGTGAGATATGAAATAAGTAAATAAATCAATAATGCCTATGTTAATTTCCAATTGAGGATGGGGCGACCACTTTGGGGCCCCTAAAATTGAGCCCCCTGACCAAAACTTAGCCAAACTTCGATGTTCATGCAAAGAAAGTCCCTTGCAGCTACACTGCATATTTGGTGACTCTACCTTGAAAAACACCTCCTAGAGCTCCTAAAAAACTTTCCATAGGGAAAAGCCTTGGCAAAGCCAAAGCTGAAAAAGTGGAATACCTATTCAGCTTTTTCGGCTGTCAACTATCCGGCTTAGGCTGGTTTCCTGGTTTTGCTGTTGGCTGAAAATAAACCTTGAAAATGCCGAAATTGCTTTTTTCGGGTTTATTTTCGGTTCAGTAAACCCTAGGCACTATTATCACTAAACTGCTGTGTTGAGCCAAACTGGTAAGGGACATCTCTCAGCTTTGTTCCAGCAGGCAAAGCACCCCATCCGTACGCCAGCTCTGTTGGTTCAATCTTGTAGAATGACCTTTGAGCCTCAGTGTGTAATATACCTCAGCTGATACAACAGCCAGGGAGATGAAGTGTGAAAGCATTAGCACTTGTTTGACACCTTGTTTTACCAGCCCTAACAGTGATAATGCTCTCGCTTTCACCAGCAGTAATTTCAATCCAGCAGAGAAAAAAGTGACAAAAAATGAACTTCTTATTTCTGCTTAGAACCTAACTCTGATGATGTTCTCTATAACCAACCTAAGAAAATCAGCACCTTCTGTAAATTAACGTTATAATATATCGAAGTATATCTCACTGACATATGTACTAATTTTTGTGTAGTGTGAAGTATAGCTTATATTCTGAAAGAACAGCACTACCTCCATGCCCTTGTCTCTTAAAACCTCTTCATCTTTATCAGGGTGATTTATTTCAGCAGTGTGAAAACTGTTATATTTTTCGTCCCCGGAAATGGGAAGAAAAGAAGCCTCAGTGCAGTTCTATGAAATACAGTTTCATCAAAACTAAATGAGATTTTGCCTTTTTGTAAATGTACACATGTAACTAACATATTTTAAAGATTGTCATGACATTTAGGTCTAAGAAATCTTTGTTATATTTATGATTGCCAATATGTTAAATTGTCTAGAGTGCTGAAGTTTTAATGGAGAGACCCAGGTTCATATCCCTCATGAGCCATTAGGGTCACCTTGGCCTAGCTTCTCTCTCTCTCTCTCTCTCTCTCTCTCTCTCTCTCTCTCTCTCTCTCTCTCTCTCTCTCTCTCTCTCTCTCTCTCTCAACCTAACTTGATCATAGGGTTGTCACTTACATAAAAGGATGCGACTTGATTCGCCGAGTCGCGCATTGCTGTCCTTCGGGTAGGCTCCAGGAGGAAGGCAGGCTCATGGGGGAGGGGCCATGCTGCTCTCGCCCTTGCAGGCGGGGTGCGGCTCACCTCCCATGGCTGCCAGCCACCGCGGGCCGGTGCCAGGGAGTGATGTCGCAGCGACTGCTCTTTCCCCCTCTCCCCTCCCCGCGCCTAGTTAAGGGAGCGCAAGAGGGTGGAGAAGAAAAGTTGTGTTTGCCTAAATGTTTTGAAGAAAGGGCGAAATAGTATGACAGTCAGCTTTTTAAAGGATTATCTTTTATCCATTCATAGGAAAGAGTTTAGTCGACTTCTATCAATCACATATATCAATGTATCATGAAAACCATAGGTCACAACATAAAGGCCTTTAATATTTTACTCATTTGATGTTAGTGGTTTCAGGATTATCTGTGTGGCAGTTGTACAGCACCTAAAAATGCACATATGCCAGTAGACTTAGAAGGGGGCAACTGTGTGTAGGATGTCACTGTTAGACAGAAAACGGGTAGTTAGTAGTCTTAAGTTCACTTTTATTTCTCTTTCTATAAATAACTTCCTTGCTTTTGCAAATTGGATTGCAGAATAGTAGACCCAACCAGTGGTAATATTACTTGTTCCCCCTTGCAGTAATAGGCAGTCAGACAGCCCTGTACATGGAAGAAAGGAGGTAGAAATAAGGGCTTAAGATAGGCTTAACATATGCCCACTGGCCACAGCAGGCCCTTCCCACCATTGCTCAACTGGGTGGTGGGAAAACTGGGGGAGGGATACAGAGTGGATGCCAGTGTCCCAACCTGCTGATGTCGCTTTCAGTATAACCAGAAGTGACGATAGTGCATTCAGTAAATTCAGTAAAAACCGGTCTTTGTCAGGTACTTTTTCAGTGAAATACACACCAGAGAATCTGACTGGCTAGTTGGCTAGCCCGATCCCAAAAAATGCTGAAAGAAATGGCTGTATTCAGGAATGCCGATTTCCAGGGCAACAGGAGGCGGGGAAGAGGCATCTTTGGAAGGCAAATAGGAGAGCAGAGAGCCTTAGGGGGAGCTCTTCTGTTTGCCCAATGGCTGCAATTCTTTGACAAGGTGGTCCTCCCCCTCCCCCATTGCAGGTTTCCCAGGGAACAGGAGGAAGGGGGGAAGGAGGCAGTGACAACTGGAGTGGCAAATAGGATTGTAGGTTACAAGGAGCAGTGTTCTTACCCAATCTCAGAGGTTATTTTATGGCTGGTTTTCTTTCAAATTCTTCTGTTCATGGGCAAAGAGCAAAAAAAAAAAAAACAGGTTCTGGCTGCAACTACACTCCATTTCAGAGAGAGGTTTGAGGGTATGCACTGCTAAGCTTGGCTTCAGCTGCTGCTCTGAGCTTCTGGAGCAGTGTTTCTCAACCAGGGTTCCCTGGAGCCCTAGGGTTCCGTGAGAAATCTGTAGGGGTTCCGCAAGAAATGATGATGAATAGGCTAACCATATGTAAATCATATGTAATCATATGTAGGGGTTCCCTGAGACTATTTCAAGGGTTCTGCGAGGGTAAAAAGGTTGAGAAACGCTGTTCTGGAGGTATGCAGCTGCTGCCTGCAAGTCTGCTGCCCGTGACTGGAGCTGCATTGGATGCCTGCCTGGAGAAAATCATTGACTGTTTTGAAAGAGAAAAAAAGAATTGTTTTTTATTTAAAAAAATTGGTTTATTGATATGGCAGAACACCACTTGATCAGCGACGTCTGCACTTGCTGGAAATCCACCTATGCCATGCTTAACCGATAGGTGGAGCAAACTTCCTTGACTCTGTGATTGAGGCTATGCAGGAAGAGAGCCGGCGCAACCAGGTTGCTCTCATCTGATACGCGGTTGCTCTCATCTGTTACGGGAGCGGCTGTGGCTCAGTGGTAGAGCCTCTACTTGGCACGCAGAAGGTCCCAGGTTCAATCCCAGGCATCTCCCGCTAAAGGGACTAGGCAAGTAAGCGATGTGGAAGACCTCTGCCTGACACCCTGGAGAGCCGCTGTCAGTCTGAGTAGGCAATACTGATTTTGATGGACCAAGGGTCTGGTTCAGTATAAGGCAGCTTCATGTGTTCATGTGGCAACCCTGGGTCTGGGCATTCCTATGATCCAAATGTCTAGTGAGACCATGGCCACCCTTCTGAGGCCAGCTGTAGGACATTCAGACATGCTTCCAGCAGTTCTTTCCACCAGTATGCTTTATGGCAACTTCAAAACAATTTTGCTTCACTGTGATTCAGCAGAAGAAATGCTGATTTCTAGAAAATGCTGTTCTATTTCAAGGCCTAAAGGAGAAAAAAAAAAAAAACGGGAAATGGCTGTGTTTTGTAATTTCTTTGTCCATTCTAAGCTTGGCTGTAAATTGTCCAGGTAATTAAAAAACAGTTCTTAAATAAGCACAGAAGTGTCTGCTTGTGTGTACTCTACTCTCTGTACATTTACCTCTGATTGTATGAGTTGCTTCCTCATCACAGTGATTCATGGACTGTCATTAGTTTATGCTGAAGAAGCTTTATTACTTTTTTTCTTGACTTAAGGAGCTTTGCAGTTTCAAATAGTGAGAGCGTTTCAGCAGAAATTCTGATGATTATCAATATATAAAACCATATTTTACTTATGAAATGGAAATATTTTGCTTCCTTCAGCAGAAATTATACTTACTACATGGGGCAAAAATTGTAGACAGTTGATGCAATGGGGTCGTTGGAAAATCAAAATATTTCTCATCAGCCCAAGGAATTGTACATTTGCATCAGTTAATATGCCGAATGCAAATAGAAGCTTTTGTGACAGGGGTCCTGGGTACATGGGTATGGAATGTTCCAGTTTTATTTAACATAACAACAATCTATACCTATAACAAACAGGGCTAGTGCTACAGTACCATGTGGAGTTAATATCTCATGCAATATGCCAGATGTCCACAATTTACCTAGCTACATAAAGTAATGTGTGTTGTGTGTTAAGTGCCATCAAGTCGCTTCCGACTCATGGCGACCCTATGAATCAATGTCCTCCAAAATGTCCTATCATTAACAGCCTTGCTCAGATCTTACAACTTCAGGGCTGTGGCTTCCTTTATTAAGTCAATCCCTCTTGTCTTCTCATAATGTGACCAAAGTACGATAGCCTCAGTTTAGTCATTTTAGCTTCTAGGGTCAGTTCAGGCTTGATTCGATCTATAACCCACTGATTATTATTATTTTTTTGGCAGTCCACGGTATCTGTAACACTCTCCTCCAACACCACATTTCAAAGGAATCTACTTTCTTCCTATCCACTTTCTTCATTGTCCAGCTTTCACATCCATACATAGTAATAGGGAATATGATGGCATGAATTAACTTGATCTTGGTTGCCAGTGACACATCTAAATAATAGCAATGGCATATTATTTAGTAGCTAACTGGAAATTCAGGGAATCTTAGATGAGAAATTGTCATTGTTGGGCTTCTTGCAGGATATGTTATTAGATCTTGGGGAAACTGAAGCTTTCACCAAAATTACAAAGCACATTAAAGAGCTTGATTATGACAGCATTACTTTTCGTGCTCGCCGCGTTTGTTCATCCCAGTTCTTCGGAATACCACCACCACGTGGTTTGCCTGCTTATAATTATTATTTGACAACTCCTCGTCTTTCTAGAGCCTTCTGTTTAGCTAGACTGAATGCTAACCCCTCTATGGTTATGCAGGGCAGGAATTTGAATATACCATACCCAGACAGGACCTGTCCTTATTCTTCTGGCTCTATTGATTCATTAGTTCATGCCCTCTTGGAATGCCTCTTTTATGAGGAACTTCGATCACATTATATCTCTCCCCTTTTAACATTTAGCGGTGGAGTCTGATCTGGAGAACCGGGTTTGATTCCCCACTCCTCCACATGAGCGGCGGAGGCTAATCTGGTGAACTGGATTTGTTTCCCCATTCCTACACATGAAGCCAGCTGGGTGACCTTGGGCAAGTCATTTTCTCTCAGCCTCACCTACCTCACAGGGTGTCTGTTGTGGGGAGGGGAAGGGCAGGTGATTGTAACCCGGTTTGATTCTCTCTTAAGTGGGCATATAAAAACCAACTCTTCTTCTTCTAATGCCTCTGTGTCTGACATAATGCCTTTTTTACTAAGTGACAGGGATCCCAAGGCTACATTGTCAGTGGCAAGATTTGTTTCAGTCCTTATATCCCTCAAACATTAGATATATGCTGCTTAAGATAAGTGGATCAAGGAGCCTCTGAGGGAGAAAGGAAAGGAAAGGAAAGGAAAGGAAAGGAAAGGAAAGGAAAGGAAAGGAAAGGAAAGGAAAGGAAAGAAATTTAGGGGGAAAGGCACTTTGGCTTTGTGTAATCAGCCAGGTTTGTCTGCAAGTGACAATTCTGATGCAAGAAAAGCAGTGCAAAATGGGGACTGCTGGTCCCTTTATATCTCACCTCACCTTTTAGACCTCCAAGTTACCAAAACAGAATGCCTGAATAAAGGAGCTGTAGAATTTGAGGGTTCTTGTGGCTACTAATATGTGCCTTGACATGTATTATTCTGTGGATATTTCATGGTGTTTTAAACTGCCAAACCTAGGCTCAGTTCTTCACTGCTTCACGGTACAGTGATTACTAATAATTAAGCACAAATCGAGCACAAAGGTTAGCCCAAGGCATTTCTGTTGGGGTTTTACCTTCCTTTTCCAAAAGAAGCAGATAACCATAATAATACCCTTGGGATGAATTACCTATTCCAGTTGTGTTGTGTGTGTTTTTTTCTTTTTCTTTTTGGCAGCATGACTAGCAAAGTGGCTGTTTAACTTTGTCCTCTTTGGTAGTAATAAGAAACAGTATCCCAAAGTACAACCGAATACCTTATGGTTTTCTTTCTGTCGACAAAAAAGCACCCAGGGTAGAAAATAGGCTCACCCCACATCACTACACTTCACTTCAGTGGGAGCAAAAAGTAGTGTGTGGAGGGGAACAATGTCATGAAGCTCTAGGAATTACCAAAATCTCTATTATTTTTGCAATAGAGATCAGGAAATTCCTAGAGTGTAACAACCTAATTTCTAGGTACAGCTGGAAGTGATGTGGTGATTTCACTCTATCCCCCATTCTTTCTCCTGCTGGAAAGAAAAGAAGCTGGCTAGCAACCCTAGTAGAAAACCACTTAGAAATCTAATAATTTTTCCATTGGGGTAGTCGTCCCTTACAATATTGGAGTAGAGAAGGTGTGAAAATACCTGGAGGTACAGAAATGTTAGAAATCGTTAATTTTACATGAATTAGGTGTTTTCATTTAAAATTGATGAAACTTTGTTGATCCATATACTGTTTTTGTTGTTCCATTTTAAAAAAAATTTTTTTTTTTTGAAAGCAGAGCCGGCATGGTGTAGTGGTTAAGAGCGGTGGTTTGGAGCGGTGGTCTCTGATCTGGAGAACTGGGTTTGATTCCCCACTCTTCTACATGAGCAGCAGATGTGTAAAAGAGGTTTACCCACTCCTACACATGAAGCCAGCTGGGTGACCTTGGGTTAGTCACAGCTCTTAGAGCACTCTCAGCCCCGCCTACCTCACAGGTGTCTGTTGTGGGGAGGGAAAGGGAAGGTGATTGTAAGCCACTTTGATTTTCCTTAAAAAGGTAGAGAAAATTGTCATGTAAAAAACAACTCTTCTTCTTCTAATTGGTTTGTTATTTAACAAGCAATAGGGCAGAACTGAATCTATGAAAAATAAAAATTCTGTGTCGTATCACATTGTGTTTTCAAGCTCTGGATGTTTTAAACCAGGTTTATTGTTTTAGTTATGTCATTATGTTTTGCGGTTCTTGACAATAATGCCATTTGTGTAGTTGTCAGTCTGCACAGTAAATATGAAACAAATTCCAGAGATGGTATATTAGTCCACCACATCAAAACATAAAAAAAGTATTATGGTACCCCCAAGGATTAACAGATAGAAGAAGAAGAGTTGGTTTTTATATGCCGACTTTCTGTACCACTTAAGGAAGACTCAAACCGGCTTACAATCACCTTCCCTTCCCCTCCCCTTTGAGGTAGGTGGGGCTGAGAGAGTCTGACTAGCCCAAGGTCACCCAGCTGGCTTCATGTGTAGGAGTGGGGAAACAAATCCAGTTCACCAAATTAGCCTCTGCTGCTCATGAGGAGAGGGGAATCAAACCCAGTTCTCCAGATCAGAGTCCACCGCTCCAAACCACTGCTCTTAACCACTACACCATGCTCGCTCTCTCTAGAGCCCACTTCATCATGTTTATGAAGTGTGTGCACACTTGGAAAATGAGTGCATAGGCAACAGGTCACATTTTTATTTCACAGACCCACACTGAAGATATACTTACAGTTCAGAATTACACCCTTTTGTACACAGAGTTGTCTGTGTGTAAAGTGTCGTCAAGTTGCAGCCGACTTATGGCAACCTCTGGTGGTTTTCAAGGCAAGAACCTAACAGAGGTGATTTTCCATTGTCTCCCTCTGCATAGCGGCCCTGGTATTCTTTGGTGTCTTCCACCAGGGCTGACCCCGCTTAGATTCTGAGATCTGATGAGATCAGGCTAGCCTGGCCCATCCAGGTCAGGGCATAAGCGGAGTTAACCATTCTAAACTCACAGATTTAAATGGACTTAGAAGGATGTAGCTCTGTTTAGGACTGCACTTTTCATGCATGTAATGAAATGAGAACCAGCCATAAACAAATGAGAACCAACCATAACCACTTTTACCATGTGAAAATTGTTTATCACTATAGATGATACATTTATTTGAGCAAAGTCATAAGTTCCAAGGTCAATGAAAGCTGTTGAAAACAGATTTGAAAACTTTAGCCAGGGTGTATTATAGAGAGTTGCATAGTTGACTGCCATGATGTTTTAAATGTAAGACAGATCTCCATGAGGTGGGGCTGTAGTTCTGTGGTATGTCACATACTTTATACGCCTAAGGTCTGAAATGCAATCTCTTGACATGACTGCTTGAACAGAATGTGGAAGCCACTTAGGATTGCCAACCTCCAGGTGGTGGCTGGAGATCTCCCACTATTACAACTGATCTCCAGTTGTCACAGATCGGTTATCCTGGAGAGAATGGCCGCTTTGTTGATTGGACTCTATGGCATAGAAGTCTCTCCCCTCTCCAAGCCCCACCCTCCTCAGGCTCCACCCCCAAAATTTCCAGGTATTACCCAACCAGAGCCGGCAACCCTAGAGCCACTTCTAGTCATTCTGAGCTAGATGGACCAGTGGTCTAACCAGATTAACTTCATATGTTTGTGTAAGGAGGCATAGCCTGCTTCAAGACATAATGCAGATTTCTCCTTACCAATCAGTGACTGTTTTGTCATCCAATTCTTTCTCTCGCCACACAAAATCTTAGAAGTCTGTAAGCTGAATCCCCACTTTCAAAACCAAGATATCCTTTTTTCTTTTTGTAGGTTGGATAAATCCTCATGGAAAATTTATTTCCTCACAGAAATAAATTTCCTCACAAAATGCAAGATAAATAAATCAATGTAGAACTAATCCATGAAGGTGTAATGTGTGATAGACTCTAATATTCTTATTCTAGCAAAACTGTGGTTCCTTTGATGGAATCCATCAATATCTGACTTCTTCAAAGAGCCCATTATAGTTAAAAAAATAGTCATCTGAAAGTGAGCATGAAACACAATGCTTTTTTGGACTTACGTTTTTTAAAAAACCTCCGTATTCTCTCCCTCTTCTGTTACCGATTATTTCACTTAGAGAGTGACTGTACTGGATATTGCAGTGGCAGGAAAATTAATAATATCAAAGGATGATCCATACAGCAACTGCAAAATAATGTGGCTAACAAAAATTGATTGTGTGAATTCATCATCAGAGGAGAAAAACTGATAACGCCTTAATGGGCAAGCGATCAGATTTCCAGCGCAGTAAATACTTTGCAGTTATTTTTTGCTCACTGTTACTCAATTTAAAAAGTACTCATGGATATTTCTTTAACAAAAGTCAATCATAAATCAAGTTGAGGCATTGTGTTGGGTGTGTGCCTGCACCCCATGTGTGTGTTTACTTTCTTTAAAACTGGAAGGTGTGGAATGAATACTCTGCAAATCACATACTATTACCATATTCCACATTCTTTTGAATTAAATACCCCATACACTGCTTTATTTATTTGTGGCTATTTTGTTTGTTTTTTTCTTTCAGAGCTTGAAGCAGAGGAGTGGTGCAAACATCTGTGTATAGAATGTTTAGGAACCAGGCTTAATGATATAAGCCTTGGTGAACCTGATTTGCTTGCTGCTGGAGTTCAGAGAGAGCAAAATGGTATGTGTTGTTCTTGTTGTTTTATATCATTTAAAGTATTGGGGGGGGGGAAATTGGTATAAAATTGTAGTATCCTGGCTTGTTTTGTTTATTCTTGGACATGATCTAGGCGTGGGATTTGTAGCACTTACATATACAGAATCATTAAATCATGCATGTGGTTTTGTTGCACATGAATATTTGATCAAGGTTGTGATGCAGCGTAGGATTTGAAGTGTTTTATAATGTGTTCATGGACCAAAGCTTGGCACAAAAAAGGGGATGTTGGGGGCTTTGATTAATTTACATGAGATGAGTTGACAACAAAGGTTTTTAATATATTGTTTATTATTTATTTATTTAAAATATTTTATTTGCCGTCTTTCTCCCTTGTGAAACTTAAGGAGACATACAATATACTTATTACAAAAACACATTAAAATGATATAAATAAAACAACCGTTATAAAAGCACATGAAAGGTCACAATTTAGATTTTAAAACTCCAGTTAGGACTGCCAAGACATAAAAAACTAAATCAGTCAAATGCAGTCCTGAATAAAGCGGTCTTCAGCTGCCTCCTGAAGATTGACAGCGAGGGGGCCAGGCTCATCTCCCTGCAGAGGTTGTTCCATCATCGTGGGGCTGCCACTGAAAAGGCCCTCGCTTCTGTGCCCACCAGACAAGCTTCTTTGATTGGTGGGACCATCAGCAGGGCCTCTCCCCGTGATCTTAATTTCTGGGCAGGAATGTATGGGAGAAGATGGTCCTTCAGGTATCCTGATCCCAAGCTAAGTAGGATTTCAAACGGCAAAAATAACTTGAATTGTGCTCAGGAGCGGATCGGTAGCCAGTGTAATTGTTGTAGTATAGGGGTCATGTGCTCCTACTAGCTGGTCCCGACCAGCAGTCTAGCCACAGCATTCTTCACTAGCTGCAGCTTCTGAACGCTGTTCAAGGGTAACTCCAAGTAGAGCGCATTGCAGTAGTCCAGTCTAGGTGTAACTAAGGCGTGGATCACTGTGGCTAGATCTGGCTGAATCAGGAACAGTGACTCACCAACCGAAGCTGGGCAAGAGCACTCTGAGTCACTGCACTGCACGATCATTGTCATGTCAAGGGGTGGGGGGGAATCTTCCTGGAGGAGCATACAGTAGATGTGACAGAAGTTCCCAATTTTCAAAGTTACAACACAATACAATACCTTTATTGGCATCTTGAAATCTATTTCAATTTTCAAAGTAATATCTGGATTGAACATGCTAGAACATAAGTACTAGATCTGAAATCTGCTGTTGCTGATCATTGGTGACAGCACTTTCCATAGTGGACTAAAGCAACTGTCAGTAGCATAGCTAGGAGCGAAGCACTAATGGAGTCCAGTTTATACATGTATCACAAAGGTAATGGTGCGCCAGGCTGCCATCATAGCCATAATTAAGGGCCTGCTCTATATGCAGGCAGGTTATAAGTATTAATGTATGAATTTATTTGAACAGACCCCGGGACTGATACTTCAGTGCAGCATTAGACTCCGCTGCCACTAACAGCTGACAGGTGCTAGAAGTGAATTAAATGTAATTAACATGTTTACTGTCCTGTAGTAAATAAATGGAATGGAACAAGCACAATTAGTCAGGGAGCCAAGGGACTGCCGAGTAAGGCACACCCATAAGAAAGCAAAGAAGCATTGTGCTATTTAAAATGGGAAGAGTGAGTGAAATGGATCCTCCTGTTATATCTTGTGATGAATCGTTAGGAATACTCCCAGATACTGAATTTTGATAGATGCCCTTCAGTTTGGAATTCTGTATTTAACTGAGCAGAGTTAAAGCTGTAACTCTAGACAGCATATCTGACATTTCTACCTTAGTCTGCCAGATAATGTGACTATAAACTGTTGATTAATGTATTTACACAAGGTAAAAGTAAAGGTCCCCTGTGCAAGCACCGGGTCATTCCTGACCCATGGAGTGACGTCACATCCCGACGTTTACTAGGTAGACTATGTTTACAGGGTGGTTTGCCAGTGCCTTCCCCAGTCATCTTCCCTTTACCCCCAGCAAGCTGGGTACTCATTTTGCCGACCTCGGAAGGATGGAAGGCTGAGTCAGCCTGAGCCGGCGACCTGAAACTGACTCCCGTCGGGATCGAACTCAGGTCGTGAGCAGAGCTTTGACTGCAGTACTGCAGCTTACCACTCTGCGCCACGAGGCTCCTTATAACATATCTCTACAATAGGTAAATTCCCTGAGATTGTTTCACTTTCAAGCTGCCTTTAAACGAACATGCAGAAGTTGGTTGTGAAAAGTGAGCACACTTCCCTTTCCTCTTCATCTCAACTTGAGAAGGGAAGAGTATTAATGGCATCCTAGTAACCTTTTTCATCATGAGGGCTCCTTGGCCGTAGCCTGTCTAACTGTCTGATGACCAGCTTTGCCACTCCCAGGCTCTACATCCCTAACCTTTGGGACCACACTTGGAATACTGTGTACAGGTCTGGTCACCTAAAACAAGGATATTGCAGAGCTTGAGAAGGTGCAGAAAAGAACAACCAAAATGATCAGAGGACTAGAGCAACTGCCCTATGAGTAGTGGTTAAAGCGCTTAGGGCTGTTTAGCTTGGAAAGAAGGTGATTAAGGGGAGACATGATAGAGGTCTATAAAATTATGCATGGTATGGAGAGAGTGGGCAGAGAGAACCTTTTCTCCCTCTCTCATAATACTAGAACGCAGGGTCAACTGCTGAAACTGGAGGGTGAGAGATTCAAAACTGATAAAAGGAAGTATTGCTTCACACAACACATAGTTCAGTTGTGGAACTCCCTGCCCCAGGACGTGGTGATGGCTGCCAACTTGAAAGGCTTTAAGATGGGTGTGGACATGTTCATGGAGGAGAGGGCTATTCATGGCTACTAGTCAAAAGGGATATTAGTCATGATACATACCTATTCCCTCCAGGATCAGAGGAGCATGCCTGTTATATTAGGTGCTGTGGAACACAGGCAAGACAATGCTGCTGCAGTTGTCTTGGTTGTGGGCTTCCTAGAGGCACCTGATTGGCCACCATGTGAACAGACTGCTGGACTTGATGGACCTTGGTATGATCCAGCATGGCCTTTCTTATGTTTTTTTGGGACTCCTAGAGCTGGGAAGTACCTCTCCAATGATGAGTTGACTGAGCTACCCTCCAGTGACTCACCAATCCTGCTGCTCTCCAGCCAGAGGCGTTTGGTTGTTGTAGCAACTGCTACAACAGTTGGTAGATCACCACAATTTCTGCATACAGCTGAAGCTTGTCAGCATTGCCACAGATAAGATGCTCTAGTTGCCTCAGTAACCAGCACTGGTGGCCATGGCATAGCTATCACCTTTCTCTTCCCCACTTTGTTGGCATCTTTGACAGGCCAACAGCAGAGACAAGATAATGGTTCTGAGGGTATCAGAGATGCAAAAGGGACACAAAGGTTATATCATATATTTACAGGTGCAGTAGATCCTTGACATTCACAGAGGATTCATTCCCAGAATCCCCATGAATGGCAAAATCTGGGGGAGGCAGGGTTTTGCTGTCTTCTAATAGTAAAAAAAAAAAAAAAAGGTTCTACCTACTACCCCAAAATAGGTTCTGTCATAATTCCGTACAAACATTTTGGCCTTGTTCCAACAACACAGCTTCTGCATTCGATACCATCTCCGTGGATTGGTTCCAGTGATCCATGATCAGGGAAGATCTGTGATCCTTGTGTGAGTGAATCACTGGATCCAACCCCATGTCTTTTCTAGGCATATCTTGTTTCCTGTCTCCTACATCTTCTGTCTACCCCCCCCCCTTCATTCTGTTTGCACATCAGAGCTGATTTCTGATGCAGCATCTGGTTAATGCTGAGCTAGCTTTGTATCTGGCTTTCAGAGCCGAATGATTTGTGAAAGTGCTCTGATATAATCTGGAATCCTTTTTAGTTTCCAGTTGTGAGCTTGTGGAGCAAATTGGTTGAATGTTGTATCCAGTTTTTAGGAATTCCTCTTTATGACTTAAAAGATCATGGGCAGTTCTTTCTTTAATCTTGAGCTGCTTGCAAAAACTGGATTTTAGAAGCACTATGATAAAAGCATGTAGAGTATGTTCACCTTTATACCTAGGTTTAATGCTGCCACAATCTCTTCCAACCTACTTTGATTTCCTGACAGTTACACACTACAGACAATTATTTATGTTGGCTAGATTGAATGCCATTCCATCAGGGGAGCTATTGCATCGTTTAAATAAGGTGCCGTATTCTGAGCGAGTGTGTCAAGGTGGCTATGTTCAAATAGACACTCTTCAACATTCACTATTCAGCTGTGACCTGCTCAGTATAACAAGAGATAGATAGATAAAACCTTTTATCCAGGACCCTAGGTGTGAACTGGATAATTTGAGGTTTCTTTTAGCAGTGTTGTCCTTCAGTGTTACTCCTTCCTGGGCTGGAGGGGCTTTGGAAGCTGACTACCATCAGCTCCATCCCCAGGAACACCCCCACACACATCAGCGCCGCATTTCTCTTCTGGGATTTAGGTCTCAGAGAGACTGCAGCATCAGAGGAGCAGCGTGCAACTCTGGGGTTCCCAGGTGTCGACAGAACTGCCCCCGCCACCAGCATCAGTGCCTCTTATCACGGAATAAGAGAGCACTTAAGCTGCCGGCGGGGTCACGCCGCCTCCTGTGCACCTCCCGCCCATTTCTCAGGAATGGGCTGTGACACTCTGTTTTGTATGGAGATGTAAACATAACCAGCATAAGCTGATGCACACAGATAAATGGAAAAAGACATGTCTATTAAAGGTAAGCAACTGGAAGGAGTAGCAGATTTAAGGCACACTGCACTTGGGCTGAAAGCAATGAAAACCCAAACTGCACAAAATGAAATCAGAATATCCTGCAGTGGAGAGAGAGCCTGCAACACTTGGGAATTCAGCCTTAAAATACTCATTGTAAGACTGACACCCATTAGTGTGATTAATGAAAAATATAGCTTCAAAGAAGAGGATGGATAAATGTGACATTGAGTGAATCAGCTAAGGGGGCATCAGTGGGACAAAATTAAATGGACTGAGACAGAAAAAATATTGAGAATGACAAGTTTACTTATAGCCATGTGGGATCTTTAATCTTCCTTTATATGGAAAAGTTCTTTGGCTGCACAGATTCCTCAAGTAAACCTTTCTCAATCTCTGTTCCCTTGGTAACATTTTGCATGAACTGTCTCGCTCGTTTTTGACATATTTCTTTCTCACGTTGTCAAAAAGTGACCAAAATTTTGTTTTAAAAAGAATGTAAAGGTTATCTAAAATAGTGGGGAGGGAGAGTGTTGCACTTATAGAGCCAAGAGCCCCTTTGAAATGCTTGCACTGGGTTGTGAACATCTTTCTGATCCTTAGAACTGGTTGGTTTTCTGAACAAGTTTGCAGACTCTCTTCAGCTTAGAGGTTTCCAATTTTTAAGTTTACAAGGTTATACGTGGTTTCTGTCACAAGTGTCCAGCTGATGTAGACCCAGGTCAATGAAAATGTCTCAACTGGATACCAGAGCAGCCAGATGGGGGAGGGGGGCATCTTTGTCAGAGATGAAAGACAAAAGCAAGATGTAGATGAGCTGATGTGAACATTGGGCCCATCTTGGGTGGAATACAAATAATGACAAGCTGAAATTGTAGTTGAAGCAATTGTGACTCGGACATACTTCTCTAGGATCACTTAGAAATAATTCAGATCACTTCTACACTAGTTCATTTATAGTTGGGGACATTCGGAGCTCCAGGTATCAGGCCAATCTGGCTACCTGGATCCTTGGATGGGAAACCACCAAGGAAGACAAGGGTTGATACACAGGGGCAGGCAATGGCAAACAGAAATCTCTTGCTTTGGAAACCCTGCGGGATCTCCATAGTCTTAAGCAAAAATAACTTGCTGGTTGAAATTATAATAATCGGAAGTTAACGATGTCAGAATGAATTATTCATACATTTTATAAAAGTCACTGATAGTAGACAGTGTTTAACTGTTTCATTGTTGAAAATCTGTTACTAAAGATAAGGTCTCAGCTATGTTTCTACATGTATGAATAAACCAGTTCTGATGTATTTAAGAGAGTTAGTTATGCATATACTTCTGTTATTAGACAAACAATAAATTATAGTAATAATTCAAGCTGGTCATAATTTTCACTGATTTCATTGTTTGATTTTTCCCCCCTCAGAGCGATTCAACGTATACCTTATGCCTACACCAAATTTAGATATCTATGGGGAATGTACAATGCAGATCACGCATGAAAACATCTATCTCTGGGATATCCACAACGCTAAGGTGAAGCTTGTCATGTGGCCTCTGAGTTCTCTAAGGAGATACGGGCGTGACTCGACATGGTTCACATTTGAATCTGGAAGGTAAGAAAGATGGAAGCATGACAAATAGGCTTATTTACATACTTTACTGGCACCTTAACAGGGCTGTCCGTATGATGCAATTTCAAGTACTTGTTTCAAGTGGAAAATTCAAAAGCAGGAATCTTTTGAACGGTCTGCAACATCCATCTCTATCCATCTATGTTTTTTTAAGAGCTTCTGTACGACAGTTTTTTATTAATTTATGCAGGAGATTCATTTTTATTTGGATTGATTTGATTGTTTATAAAATTTATATGCCGACTCTCCAGAACCTGCTCAAGGCAGCTCACGAGTCAAACAATAAAACAATACTAAGAAGCCAGTAAAAAAAAAACAGTGACCTGTGATATGGCAATAAATTAGACGATACACATTTGGGAGAAAAATCTGCAGTTAAACAAGTATTTAATTGCTGTTCTTGCGCTCAAGGTCCATTTTCATGGCTACAGTAACATTTATAATTACAGGCTATAACCTTGAAAACAACTGAGGTTATTATAGCTATCGAGCTATATTATTAATATTGTTATTATCCTCTTTTCACTTTACCAAGACGTTGCTGTCTTTTTTTTTTTCTCAACAGAAAGGTGCACAGATAGCAGGGTTGTGTGCACCAAGAAGTTCAGGTTTTGCTGCAGGTGTCACATATCTGGCATATCTTTTATTTGCCTGCCATTCTTCCAAAGGGAAGTTTTGGTTAGACTGGAGTGTAAATGGCAATTAATCCTCACAACACAGATGAAGGAAAGGCTATCATTTTTTTCCCATGGTGGAATGCTCTATGAAAGAATTTCTCATCAGATAGTGCCTATCTAAACATAGCCACACCTTTCTAAGGTTGTTGGCAGCAAATCTACTAATCTGGATGCAGTAGGAAGTAATTCAGTTCAGAGATACAGTTCACATAGCCACAGTAGTAAGAGCTGCATTACATAAATAAGCTGAAGGAAAATTCTGCTGGTTGCTTTGAAGTCTTCCTTCGGAGTATACATACATTCCTAAATTGTTTCCCATGTTAAGTATTGTTTCAGTGTTTGAATTACCCAGATAGGATCATAGTTATGCTCAAATTAGTCTACTAACAGCGCATTCCTGAGATCTAAGGGCGAAAGCTCTTAGGAGGCCAGGAAGGCGCTGCGCCGGCATCCGGGGCCCCAGTGCTGGCATCCAGGCTACTTACGCCGGCGTTAGAGGCCCCAACACCATACCTTCTCTTAATTGCACATTTAGATGAATAAAACTATGTCATTTCCTTTTTCTGATACAAGAGAGTGTGGTGCTTAGGATATAGCCCCTTGTCACTCCCTTTTCCAAACCCACAAGTCTGTTCACAGAAGGAATACTGTGAGGTGGTGCCCCCTTTACCCCGCCACCTGCTGGGTTCACAGTCATATGCCTCTGAACAGTGGTGGCTTTTTCAGCCTCAGAATGGGTCGAGGAGGATGAACTTGTACCTCCTTTCCCCCCCAGCTTGAGTGTTCCCCATCCTGGGTGAACCCCTCAAGCCACCATGCCTTTTGTAGGGGTTGCTCCACCCCGACCCACCCACGACCTCCCAATCCCCCACCCTTTCAGAGGGCATCTGAGGAAGTGCCTCCCCACTTTCTGGGCCGAGCTCTCCCTGTCCTTCATGTCGGCTGCTCTTCCTTTCTCAGTAGCTGATTCTCATTGCCTGGGGCCATCAGCTGTTGGGCGGGCCTACAGCCTCCGCCCCTGCTCGGGACTGTTGCCATTCTGGTGTCTGTTGGGCCAGGGCTTCTGGGCTCTGTCCACAGCTTCCCCTGGACCTGGGAGCAGGTAGGCTTCCCTTCGGGGGTCGTGGGGGTTGCTGTCTCCAGGTGTGTCTTCTGGGCCTTTGGTCCTGCTTTTTCCTGTGGCCCTCAGCGCAGAGGCCACTGTGCGAGCAGCAAGGGTTGGGACAGCCCTGAGGTGACAGGCTGTTTCCATGTCTTGGGAGAAATAGCTTATAGTTCTGTTTTTGGTCTTGCCTCAAGAGTATGGATAATCGTTTCATAAAAGAAGAGACAGTAAAGCTGGTACTCTAAAAATAGGCAGAGAAATATTAATTGCAGTTTGCAAGCCGCAGTTTAACCCTTTAATGCCTTTCTGGGTGTTGTGCAGCCAATTTGGGCTGTATCACGATAATATTCACCATAC
The DNA here is from genome assembly GCF_029931775.1 of Euleptes europaea. Classification (NCBI taxonomy): domain Eukaryota; kingdom Metazoa; phylum Chordata; class Lepidosauria; order Squamata; family Sphaerodactylidae; genus Euleptes; species Euleptes europaea. The sequence continues at coordinate 62,681,425 of NC_079319.1, forward strand.
AGCTGTTGTGACTGACAGTATCTGAACAGCTGAATTTTTATCACAAGTCAAAATAATCAGAAAAAATGGTAGCATAAAGGTTTAATTTAAGAAATAGGTATTAAGTTTCAAAAAATCTGCCATGGGCTTTCCTCCTCTCCGCTTGTCTCCTTTTGTTCAGAAATTGCCTGAGGTAATAGCCGGTGATGATGAATCACATAAGGAATGATGACAGCCATTTCACACATTCTGGGTATCAAGTGGTAACTAGAATTGTCATGTGACTACTGATGTGTGAACTCATGTTGCAGTTAAATTAAGAACAATGTAAAAGATGCCCTGACATCCAGTTTAAACTCAACAAAGCCATTTGTACCATTACACAAATGCGTGGTCAAGGTTAAGCGTTATTAAATCCCATTGATTTTTATGTGTGAGAGTTAAACTTGTACTTAACATACTTTCCTGTTGGAGATCAATGGAATTTAACAGGGCTGACATTCAGCCAGATGGTGCCAGTACAAACCACCTCTGTGCGTCTGGATGTCTTATCACCTTTTTTTCGTTAATAAAGGTGAACAGTTACCTTAGGGAAGTTTTCATAAACGTTTCGCAAATAAAGCATTTGAATTTTGCACGTCTGTAGACTTAAGGAAAGAAAAGAACGTGATTAGCTCTTGTACTTTATATATTGCATTTGCTCGGCAGTGGCAAGTGTATTCTTCCTGACTTATAGAAAAGTGTTGTCGCTTTGCCATTTGGAACACTATAAGCATCTGTTTATTTACTTGTTTAGACAATTTCAGCTAAGAACACACTGTACTTGGCATTGTCACAAAAACAGCAAAACAGACCCAATAAATAGTTTTGTCTGTTAGATAAAACCTGGAGAGGAGCTTTGAGTCTGAGAGCTGTCCATGGTACTGACGGAGATGTTGGATCTCCAGTGTGAAATACAGTAGGTAAACTTACTAAAAAAAGGTAAAGCACCGGGTCATTCCTGACCCACAGGGTGACGTCACATCCCGACGTTTACTAGGTAGACTATGTTTACGTGGTGGTTTGCCATTGCCTTCCCGAGTCATCTACACTTTACCCCCAGCAAGCTGGGTACTCATTTTACCGACCTCAGAAGGATGAAAGGCTGAGTCAACCTTTAGTCGGCTACCTGAAACCACCTTCCGTTGGGATCAAACTCAGGTCGTAAGCAGAGCTTGGACTGCAGTACTGCAGCTTACCACTCTGCGCCACGGGGCTGTTTGGGTAAACTTACTGCTACAATTTTTTAAAAATATGTACCTGTTCAAGAGTGTGAGGTGAGGCTGCCAGTTTGTGGCAGCAGTTTGTGGCTCACTTCTGCCTTGCACATGGCAATGACTATCAGCAGTGGCTCATACTCACTAGCTTGCACCCACCTTTTGCAAGGTGAGGCTGCTGGCTCTTGCCAACATCGCACATGACAAGGGCTGCCAGCTTGCAACAGCACACACCCATCTTGTGCACAGCTGCCCTACACAAGGTGAGTCTTGCGTCTCTTAGTGCCAGGGTAGCTCTGGTTTGGGGGCTTCTGCTTCCCAGACCACTTATGCACCAGAACGTTTCCTGGTGACCTTAATGGCCATTACAGCCCTACTATTAACTAAAGGCCACAGAAAATCCTATGAAATAAAACCTTTAAAAAACAATCTGAAGAATAGGAGGAGGAGGAGGAGTTGGTTTTTATATGCCAACTTTCTCTACCTTTTAAGGAGAATCAATTCAGCTTACAATCTCCTTCCCTTCCTCTACCCACAACTGACACCTTGTGAGGTAGGTGGGGCTCAGAGTTCATAGAACTGTGACTAGCCCAAGGTCACCCAGCTGGCTTCATACATAGGAGTGGGGAAACTAACCCAGTTCATCACATTAGAGTCCACCGCTCAGGTGGAGGAGTGGGGAATCAAACCCGGTTCTCCAGATTAAAGTCCACCGCTCTTAACCACTATACCACACTGGTTCTTTTAGTAGTCTCTTGTTGATTTTCTGTTAAGCTGGTTCTGAGTTTATTTCTGGAAATGAATTTAGGTTTATAAAAATCTAAAGTGTGCCTAATGTTGAAGAATCATCAGGACACCATAACAGTGGGGGACAATTAAGTCTCACCAAAGATAAACAACAAAGAAAAGAGCACATTTATTTACAGTGCAAACAGGAACGGTATACCCTTGTGAAGACTAATTAAAAATGATCAAGCATTAAAGTATGAGATTAATGGATTAGCAGTGCCTCACTGGATCAAGAATGAGAGAAAACACCAAAGGTGTAAGCTTCCTAAACAAGGTTTTAAACCCAAGTTTTAATCCCATCCAGAGGCATCCCATCCCGGGCATCAACAGGTACTGGGTAATGGCAGAAAAGCCTGGGATAACTTGTAACCCAGAAGGTGTCTTTCTGTAGCTGGATAAAGCACTACCTAGAAAGATGACTGGAGAGAGAATTCTTCAACTTGCCCCAGTGATCAAGGCAGCATGGACACGGGCCCTAATAGAAGGCAAACAAGTTTCGGCTTGCAGCAGGGCAGCTGGAGTGCCCTGAGGCAATATCAAAATTCTCCTTAAAAGAAATTTTTAAATTATCCCCAGGCTTGATACTGTGTTTTCGTCCCAACCCCAGATCTCAGCCCCATACAAGAATTGGGCAGTGACTTTACTCTGGAGCAGCTTCAAGGAGGGAGCGATCAAGAAGCCACCTTTCGAGTGATAAAACTTAAGGATGGCCCCAGTCGATCTTACTACTGAGGACTTCGTTGTCTCCATATGAGCCTTCCAGGAAAAATTTTCAGAGAATGATACCCTGAGATCTTTAAAGCTTTGGCATTGATCTATTGGGGTATGCTCTATATGCCACCGAAACTTGTGGGACTTCTTTTCGAAAACCATCATGTTAGTCTTAGAGTGGTTGATACATAAAGATTCTTCTTTACAGATGTTACTAGCCTATGCAGCATCAGGCCAGCTCTTGTAAGAGACAATAGAACTATGGCATCAGCATACAAAAGAGCAGATACTTTCCATTGGCCAGTCGAGGTTTAGATAAACTCTGGGCCTTTCAATTTTCCACTATATCATTGAGGCATAAGTTGAAAAGCAGGGGAGCTAAAACGCACCCCTGTTTAACCCCTCTGAGTATTGGAATCTCCTCAGTTAATGATCTGGATATGTACACTCTTATTTTGGTAGTTAGATTACTATGGAGTTCGTGTAGCAAGAATAATAGCTGTTTGTCAATGTTTGTAATGGCCAACTTCGACCTCAGAATGTAGGATTTTGATGTCTCTTACTGGTATCCAAAACCTCTCTGAATAGGGTTGAAGACAAGGCCTACTATAACATCTGATTTGAGAGGGATAGATCTGTAACATGTTACCTCTTTCTTTTAGATGGCCTGTTGGATAAATTTTGCTCGACACTCAAGATCTGACTGACATATTTATGGTCAGAAGTTCTTGTAGGTCCAGTTGGTTACTGACCTTGAGAGGTTTAGTTGCCTTTCCTTTCCATATTGGTTTGTCTTGGCACAGCTCATTTACTTGAGTCATCTTAGTGTGAAAATGTTTCCTTCTATACCTTGTTTGTGGAAAACTGTGTTCTAGATTGTACAAAATAATTTAAGAAGGAGAGGCATACGTGTTGGGTGATGAGATGAATTTGATGACCTCTCTGCCATGCAATTGTATAATTAACCAATTTGTATGATGGACCATGAATATAAAGGCTATTTACATGATCATTGCAAAACTAATCAGGATTCCTGCTTCAAGATTATTCCCATCTCTGATAAACCTGATATGATGACCAGATATATGGTATAGTTCATAAGCTCTAAGCACCAAAAACTTAATTACCATTTTTATATCAGTTCCAATCATGTTGCTCTGAGAGCTGAATGGGTTGAAGTTTGAAGTCACACATATGGCTACATTGCAATAGTGCTGTCCTATTTAGAGCCCCACTGTTTTAGGATGGTGGCTAATAGTTAACATTAGAGAAAACAGAGCATTGTGTAGACATCAGATTTTGGCTAAATGCAGTATCTGAGGTTGCCACATATGGAATTCAATCACATGCTGACATTTAATACTACAGTTGCCATAATATACAAGGCAATTTTAAAAATCATCCAGGACACCTCATTCTAATCTACAGAGGTTTTATGGATCACCTAGTTATCTCTGGCTATCAAGCAACTAGTGGCTAGATACGGAACCAGAGTCCCATGTCTTTCCTAGAGAAAATGATCTTATCCTAACAGATTAGATAATGGGAATAATAGAAAGAACTTTGATGGGGAAAGACTTTTTCCCCCAGGAAAGCTAAACATGTCATTTCTCTTCTATAAACATGTGATATAAATGTCACGTTTAAGCTTGTCATGATATTCTTTCACTTTGCTCTGCCATTCCCCCCCCCCCATGCTAGACAGCACATCTGGAAGGATGGGAAGGCTGAGTCAACCTTGAGCCGGCTACCTGCAACCAACTTCCATCGGGATCGAACTCAGGTCATGAGCAGAGCTTGGACTGCAGTACTGCAGCTTACCACTCTGCGCCACAGGGCTCCTCACACATATTTATTTCTCTGTTAAGCTGAAGTAAAAATAGGCAAAAAGGTGCGCTAAATCATATGTACAATTCATTGCATTGCACAAGGTTTTATAAATCTGGAGGATTAATTATCTGACAACATTTTAGCTTGCTCCACTGCTTGCATCTCTTGAAAAGGTGGGTGCATCATTAAAACTGTACAGATAATTGGCTTCACCATCCTGCTTTTGTTTGTTTATATTATTATTCATTGCAGCATGTAATGCAGATAAGTTTAATACAGCTTCTTAATGAACACCTGATGGTTTTCAGAAAGGCCGTCCTCAGTGTATGCTTATGTTTTATTACAAATCTGCTGTGTTTTTTAAAGTAAATTTAATGTTGGAAGACAGTGGTCTCGGAACATTTTGATTTCTTCATAAGCGTGCAGTGTCTGCCTGCTCAGTCAATCTGGGAATAGCATAATTAGCACAGCTTGTTTCAGCCAAAGAATTTAGACATCAGTTTGGAAGCCCAGATAGAGTATTTACTAAAAGGAAAAGAACACTACTTTTGCAATGTGGACAACAATCATCTAATATGCTGCTATCTTTTAAATTCTCCATTCCAGCATTTGGAATGTTGAGAGGTGGCCAATCAGACTTTCTGTAACTTGGCCTATAACATCTATCTATCTATCTATCTATCTATCTATCTATCTATCTATCTATCTATCTATCTATCTATCTATCTATCTATCTATCTTTCTTTCTTTCTTTCTTTCTTTCTTTCTTTCTTTCTCTCTCTCTCTCTCTCTCTCTCTCTCTCTCTCTCTCTCTCTCTTTCTCTCTCCCCCTCTCCCTCTCCCTCTCCCTCTCCCTCTCTTCTCTTTTGACTCAAATGTTTTGAACAGATCAAAATCCAACCCCGTTGCAGGTAGTCACCACAGCCAAATATTTAGCAACTGCTAAAGTAGTTTTCCAATCCTCATCTACAAGGAACAACTGGACAATTTTTTGAGATGGTAAATCCACATAACCTATTAAGGGGGAGGACACATACCTTTCTCTCAAATCAGACCAAATTTCACACACCAATAAAATATGTTGTAAAAATTTAAGCTGACCAGAACCACATTTACAAACTCTGACCAAATGTACTATGGCTACAAATCAGCCTTTCAGTATGGCTGAAGAAAAGGAATTTAACAGAGTGAGCATTAATGCTCTTCTATAATTAGATAGGAGCCCCGCGGTGCAGAATGTTAAGCTGCAGTACTGCAGTCAAACGCTCTGTTCACGACCTGAGTTCGATCCCAACGGAATTCGGTTTCAGGTAGCCGGCTCAAGGTTGACTCAGCCTTCCATCCTTCCGAGGTCGGTCAAATGAGTACCAAGCTTGCTGGGGGTAAAGGGAAGATGACTGGGGTAGGCACTGGCAAATCACCCCGCAAACAAAGTCTGCCTTGGAAACGTCGGGATGTGACGTCACCCCGTGGGTCAGGAATGACCCGGTGCTAGCACAGGGGACCTTTACCTTTATAATGAGGGATCATTAGGTATTTTAAATAGCTCAAATAATGCAGGTGAGCGCACACTGTGCCCTCAGTAAGGTGCTTTTTCTATCCAAATTCAGTACTGAGGGCTTTGTTTTATGATGTCCATATCTTTGTCATCAAATTCTAACCATTGGAGTCTATGCTTAACTGTCACCTTAAATGGCCCCCTATAAGGGTCTTTCTCAATGAGATTCAAAATCGTTTTCCTCGCATTGAAAATTTATTTGCTTTAATTTAAATGCCAAGATCCAGGCATGAGCTTCCAATGAATTCTGGGCCAATTCTGCTCTAAGAGCAATACCTGAAACACAGTCTGATACACAGCAAATCTAGCAGATGACAAAGGTTCATCAAATGATTCATCCCCCACCTTTATCAAGACCCCAATTCCATACAATAACTGGGATACTACCTTAGAACTGAATACCTGAATAGCACCTGTTATATAATTGCCACCTCAAGTGAAGAAGAATCGAATACTTGCATTACTGGTGCATGTACCTTTTTCCGTAGCACTAGTCAGATGGGCCCTCCAGCTTAAATTTGATTGAAAGATGCCACCCAGATACCTAAATTGCTTTACCTGTTCAATTGGTTGTCCATTTATGAACCACTTATATACTGAGGGAATACAGGATTAGTAAACACCTTGTGTGTGTGTGTGTGTGTGTGTGTGTGCATTTATGACTAGTCCTTCTTTTACACAGTATTCCGTGAATAATTTTAATAGTTTACGTAACCAAGTGCATGATAATAGAGTGCATGATAATAGAGTGCATGATAATAGAAGCATATTGTCCGCATCCAGCAAAAAGGGCAATTTCTGTCCCGCTAGCACTGGTGCATGGGTTATGTAACTGGACAGATGAGGGGCCAAATCATGTAGATAGATAATAAATAAGAATGGGGCCAATAAACAACCCTGTCTCACCCCCTTATGCAAGGGGATTTCATCAGTTAATTGTTCCTCAATAGCAGCACAATTCTGGGCAGGAGATTTAGAATACAGTTGCTTAATTAGCCACAAGCATTTATCAGTTGAAGAGTTTTCTAGCTTAATCCACAGTCTTTGCCTTGGAACTGAATCAGAGGCATATTTGCCGGCAAGAAAGGGAAGAGTTAAACAGTGATCAATGATTGAGTAATCTTTTCAAAATCCAGTTTGTTCCATTCTAAAAAATTCATTTTTTTTTACTCATTTGGGTTCTTGTCAAGAAGCCATAGCTTTCACGTTAGCCAAAAGGGAAATTAAAGTGTGGCATTTGCCATCTGACTACCATATTAGGAAATGTCCGTTCAACTTGGCTAACAGCTATCTAACAAAACCTTCGAATAACTTTTCCTTAATTTTTGATCTGTATATATTCTAAGATGACCTCCGAAGGAGTCTGTGGTATGTTTATATTGGCCTTTGCTTTGAAACCTAAAGTTATTTTAATTCATAAAGAAAATCAAAACAAGATTTGCTGAACAGGACTAATATTTGCTAAACAGGACTAATATGCATCCAGAGAATCAGTGACAGTAGAACACATCCAAGCAAGGGGTGTGTGTGAGGATTTTGTGAGCCCCGCAGAACCAATGACCATGTGCAGAATTCCAAGCAGGACCCCGGTGCCAGCCTGGCAGTGCAAGCTCAATAGGATTAATGGGCATCCAGAGAAGAACAAATCCAAGCACTGAGTGAGCAACAGTGTAAATACAGGGAAGGAAACACAAAGCAACACTTGCAAAGAGAAAGAAAAATGACTGAAACTAACAAAGGTCATTTATTCATGGTCGCTGTAGCCTCTGTTTCAGCCAGGATCAAAGTAACCCGAGTTGGGGGAAACTGTATGCATTGGCTGGAATGATCAGGGATGAAACTGTGTGCTAATGGAGGCATGAAGACAGAAAAGCAGTCTCCTAAGTTCAAATCAAGTCCCGCCCCTTTAAATGCTGCTCTGGGATTGGCTTACCTCGCGAGAGAAGCTTTCCTTCCCCCCAGACCCAACTGCCGCATAAAAAAGCACAAAAAATGGAGCAATCTGAAAGTAGGGGGGAGGATCCAAGCCTCGTTTTTAAAAAGCCTTTCTTTTGCTCAGAAAGAGCTCCGAGGTAGCAGGAAGTAGGAAGCACCTGAATCCCTGCCTCTTTACACACTGCTTCGTGATTGGCTGTGAGAGAAGCCAATCTTCTGTGCTTCCCATTTGGCTTTCTGCATGCTGCCTTGAAGAGGGGTTTGGAAAAGGGTGGGGCGAAGCTCAACCCGAGAAAGTTGTACGCTCGCTCGGTGATTCTGGAGTGGGCCAGGAGGAACGGTTTAAATTGGGCCAGAAGAGGAATGGGAAAAGCCGGGTTTATTTTGCGTTGAAACAGGGTTGAACCGACAAGGGATGAGGTAATGTGTGTTCAGAAAAATTTGATCCTGGCTGAAACGGGGAATAAAGGAGAAACCGTTGAACTCCAAGAAGCAAAAACAAACGCAAGACGAGGGGGGGGGGAGGGAAAAAGCAATCCCCAGAAGCCTTCAAATGCTGGCTCCCGATCCTCCTGAAAACGCCAAATATTTCTGGGATTTTTCTGGACCATTTTTCCGGTTTCCTGAAAAATCCTGAAAATATTTGGGAGAGCCAAATATGCCTGAAAAATAGCAAAAAGGTATTTTTCGGTTATATTTTCAGCTCGGTTTCACCTAAATGCACACTGCTGATCATAACCAACATAACCAATGGCCTTCTGTCAGGCTGATCAGTGTAATCAGGTTAATCAGTGTAAATATTTGCATCTAAGAAGTCATAGTCTTATTCAGCTTCTGCAAAAAAGAGTCATTGAGGGTTTATTACTACAATAATATCACTAAATAATCTTTACATCTATTTTATCTGTATCAACTCATATATATATAGAATCTTTCACATTGGCCTATTTAACGCAGTATAGAAATACCAAGTTAATTCTGCATAAATAATTACAAGACAAAGAGAGCTTTCCGCATGAATCCAAAAATGTGCTTCACCACACTTATAGGTACATGAGAAAGATTAGCCCCAATATCAAAGAAACAACATTTTTGATTCAGAACTCTCATATTTATGTTTAAAAGACTCCTTTATGTTATAATCATTGCCAACATTACCTGACTCAATTAATTGGGCTCATGTTCTTAACTAAATGATTTTCTTATGGTGATAAAACAACTGTTCTCATAATAGTCTCAGATAAATCCAATAAATTCATGTATCTTAGTTAACATTGTTGCTGTCCTTAATCCTGAAAATAATAAATAAAAACTAATGACTACAATTTCTGCATACATATTATATCTCTTGACCATTAACTAATATATCATTAACTAGTATATCCTTTCTCAGCCCTTGACTGAGCCATGGACATTATTTTTCCTGACATGCCTTCCACATGGATTCATCTTCCATTTAACATTTTCCCAATATCTATTGATATAAACCAGGTTTAACTTAACTCTATACTAACCTGAGGCCACTTTACTCTTTGTCCATCTGAGTATTCACTGAAATTAGGTGTTCTCTGCAGGTCCTCTTGATGATTTTACCAGCCATTTCCTCTCTGGTGGCTCTAGGTTAAATCAACAGCAATAACTTGTAATCCTAATGTTAAACTGTTATATCTGTGTCTTCTTTCTTGCTGCCATTTGCTTAGTCCTTGTCCTTCATGTTAATTATTTTCAGGGCATCGCTGTTATTTGGAGCTTTACTTTTGCGTACCACCTTTATTTACTCACCTCGGCTTATACTCGGGTCAATACGATAATTCGCCTGCCGGGCCCTCTCCCAGCGCGCTCCCACCGGCCAACTGATGGGCGGGCTGTCCCGCCTTTTCCCCCCACCCCACCCGATCGCGCCTTCTGCGCGGCGGCGGCGGTTTCTTCTCCCCCACCTCACCCGGGCCGGTCCTCCCGCTTGCCAGCTGACCCTGCGGGCCCTCCTGCGCGCAGGGAGGGAGCCGCCACCGCCTGCCTGCGTGCCTGGAGCCCGGTCAGGTAAGCCTGCGGGGAGAGAGGGGGTGCATTTCCCCCTCGGCTTATACGTGGGTGCCTAATTTTTCCCCATTTTGGGGATGAAATTAGGCACCTCGGCTTATACTCGGGTCAACTTATACCGAGTATATACGGTACCTTTAGGGCTACTTGCCAAGTTGTACTATTTTGATTAATCACATTCCCTCCTCAACGTCTGTTAACTTTAGACTCAGCTCTGCTTGTCAACCTTTACAGGTTTTTGTTGTGAACTTTTATATGCTTTAACCTTTTCTTTATTGACTATCCCACCCTACCAGTAGAGCATCATTGCTGAGCATTGGATTTTTATTTATGTTCCTCTGGCTTCTCCTGTCATTGCAGCATTAGAGCAATAATATAATTTGTGTCGAAATCAATCAGAACCTTTCCATCTAGGGAGCTAGTTGACATGAGAGGATGAAACTTACCTTGCATAATAATGGGAACAGCAGAAGAGCACAAAGGTGTTTTACTCCACATCTCAGTGGAACATATTTGTGAGATGGGGGACACACTGTGAGATGGGGGACACACAACAAATGGGGGACACACTGTTACCTGTGCTAACTCCGTAAAGCTGTTTGCAAACAAAGAATCAGCCCCATACAAGTTAACAATCGGGAGCAAAGCTAAAAGAATCACATGGCTGAGGAAGAATGATGTCATGACATATGACATCTAAGAGCATTATTATGCTGTTGAATATTCATTGGGAGCTGCATTATCTTAGGGAGAAAAGGGTTAGTTGTTTTACTGGCATAGTTTAGCTTTGAAAGAACATAAATACTTGGGGAGTATTTTACTTCATGCCCTGACCTGGATGGCCCAGGCTAGCCTGATCTCGTCAGATCTCAGAAGCTAAGCAGGGTCAGCCCTGGTTAGTATTTGGATGGGAGACCACCAAGGAATACCAGGGTTGCTGTGCAGAGGAAGGCACTGGCAAACCACCTCTGTTAGTCTCTTGCCATGAAAACCCAAAAAAAGGGGTCACCATAAGTCGGCTGTGACTTGACGGCATTTTACACACACACATTTTACTTCATAAGTATGGTAGGATCAACACGTAGGATATCCTAACTCTACAGTGTATTTTATAGTTTAGCACCTCAGGCAATAGAATCAGATGGTCAGTAATCACTGCCAGAGCAACGCAACCCATATCAAGCTGGGAAATCCACAGATTAAACAGATTTGCTCTGCTGCTGGTACACTAAGCAGACACTAAAGAAACCCTTGCTTGGGTTTAAGGGAAGTTGGCAGCAGTAGGGTTGCCAACTCTGGATTGGGCAATTCCTGGATATTTGGGAGTGGAGCCTGGGAAGGGGCTTCAGTGGGTACAATGACATAGAGACCACCTTCCAAACCAATAATTCCCTCCAGAGGAACTGATCTCCCGGAGATCAGTTGTAATTCTGGGAAATCTCCAGGTCCCACATGGAGGTTGGCCACTCTTGGAGTAAGCTGCAGGTTGCCCCATCTATCGTGGCCTAATCTAACTTCTTCCTCTCGTTACCCCTTAGTTAATGCTTTCTGACTAGCCTCAGCTGTCAGGACAGCCTTGGTGGATTACTGCTTGCACACATATATTGTGTGTTGTGTGTGTGTTAAGTGCCGTCAAGTCGCTTCCGACTCATGGCGACCCTATGAATGAAAGTCCTCCAAAATGTCCTATCTTTGACATCCTTGCTCAGATCTTGCAAATTGAAGGCTGTGGCTTCCTTTATTGAGTCAATCCATCTTTTGTTGGGTCTTCCTCTTTTCCTGCTGCCCTCAACTTTTCCTAGCATGACTGTCTTTTTCAGTGACTCTTGTCGTCTCATGATGTGACCAAAATACTTTAACCTCAGTTTAGTCATTTTAGCTTCTAGGGTCAGTTCAGGCTTGATTTGATCTATAATCCACTGATTTGTTTTTTTGGGCAGTCCACGGAATCCGTAACACTCTCCTCCAACACCACATTTCAAAGGAATCTTCACTTATATATTAAGTGTATATAAATGTGTCAGGCTCTGGCTGTAGTGAGTGGATCAGCAGAAGTCCTAAAAACATGGGCATTACACTTAAATTGACTCGGAGGCACACAGTGTCCTGTTCCGAAGAACGAATTCACATTAATCATGATCTTTCCCATAGGGACACATAGCACCCCAACTCTTCTTGAGCACATGCGCTAGAAAAAGTAGCAGTCGTGATTCCAAGAGTATACAAATACTAACTTCGGAATGTGTGTATTGTGTGGCATCATTGTGTGGATTCAGAAGCTTCAAATAATTAGTTTAAGCGTCTCTCACAAAAAGAGCCTGAATGTGAAGATTGCTTTGCTTATGCCATCTAGAGTTCATCATTTATCCATTGGCAAAATAATATATTCCACCAACTGATACAGCAACTCCAGCTGTAATATGAATTTTTCAATAGTACAGCTACACATTTAAATCAAGCTGTTGTTATAAAGCAAGAACTCATTTTCTCCCCCCCAAAAAATCTTATCCTAGGATGTGTGACACGGGAGAAGGGCTGTTCACCTTTCAGACAAGGGAAGGGGAGATGATCTATCAGAAGGTCCATTCTGCAACGCTGGCGATCGCGGAACAACATGAAAGACTAATGATGGAGATGGAACAGAAAGCACGGGTAAGGAGCCTTCTTTAGTAACATAAAGACATTAGGAAGGGAATAATTGCGAGATCAATCAAAATGCAGAACTGGTTAAGAAGCTTAATACCACGACTGCATTAACAAGATATAGAAAAATTGATGATGACATAAGTTATTTTATATCAGATTTCTCATAAGAATCTATACTTTAGGCATAGAGGGAGCCTTTCGTAAGTGCATGAAAGCAACTTCACACTCCTACAAAGCATTGGTATTTGATCCTAATGCTGCACACACATATACCAGGCTACATTTCAAAGTGATTTTGAAGCTCTCTTAAAGTAGCTCAGGGGATAGTATTAATGAGAGAGTAGTTTTTGTTTTTTTTAATGGGCCAGTGCATGGAAATGTTTCTGGCTATATGAAACCAAAGAAATAGGCCTGAGCAGAGCCAGTGGGTACATGTCACTACCCGGAGTTTTGCCTGACTCAGGGGACATTCGGTTTATGACATGACCGTTTCCATTTTAAAAATTGCAAACATTTTCAAAATAGTTAAAAAGCAAGTGGGGAACCCAAAAGGACACATGAGGAGGAATCTAATTTCATCATTCCCTCTTTCTCATTTTCTTTCCCTTGTTGTCTCCTTCTGCCAGTGCCTGCAGCTCCTCCCCTTTCCTTTTCTCCCTCCTTCCTTCCTGCCTATCTACCTTTTTGTGTTTCTTTCCCTGGCAGCTTTTGACCCCCTCCCTTCCTCGACCACTTTTTTTCTGTTCCCTTCACCCATCTTCAGCATGTCCTTTTTACCTTTGTGTTTCTCTCCTCTCCAGCTACTTTCTCTTCTTCCTATATTTAACTTTTTTAGTCTCTCTTCTCCCTTCCCCCACACTGATAGCAACTTCAACTTAGAATCCTCAGCAGTGTTGGTTGTGGGTTGCCCAAAAAACAGCCACCAACATCTCACAAGGTAGTCTTATGACATTTCAGTTGCACACTTTTCTTAAAGAAATAGACATTGCTTTTATGAATTTGGGGGGGTTTCTAATCCCCAGTGTATTTTTTAAAACCTTTCATATTTTTTCTGCGAACCTAGGGCTTCCTCCAGGCTTATGGGGAAATCCCCCTATTTGTTCCTCAGACCCATTGTATGGATTTTTTGATCCATGCTTATGGCCCAGTTCAGAATTCTGGAGTTTTAAAAAAACTTATAGAATTTGACAGGATACCTAAAAGGAGTAAAGGATGAAATGACACAGAATTGACCAACTTCTTCAGTTTGAAAGCTATATCCTATATAGCTGTGATGTCATCACAGTCATTTAGGTGCTACAAGACTCTTTTGGGGGTTTATTCATGTAATAAATTCACATTTTGAGTAAGCAATGGGGAACTTCATGAGTTAGTCAGATTTTGTACCATTACTTTGCGCTTTACTAAGTATAACTTCATTTGTACACCAGGCAGCCGAGCAGTAAATTGAGAAGGGGGGGACGCCTTTATGGCTACTTCACGCTGGCATTTCTTCTCTTACTAACTTTAGCTGAGTGCGTTAATTCTAAAAGAACAAGGCGATTTTCAGAAGAAAAGCCCACTCAGGGGAAAGTTGATATTCCCACAATGGCTATAAGATGTCATACTTTAAATTACATTTGATTTCTTTTTATTTTCCTCTTCTCAGCTTTGAGGATATGATCGAAGGGGCTATGATAGAAAGGGGAAGAAAATGTGGTCAAGAATCTCTTCACTGGGAGAGTTTTATTTCAAAGAGAGATATTTCTGCACACTACCTATAGAAATTTATTGGTGTTCTCTTGCAACTGTGCTTAAATATGTTCATAAATTATGTTTTTTTAAAAAAACTCTATGTTGTTGAAAACATGGAATAAAAGGCCACGGCCATTTCAAAAACCTCCTGTGAACGACCAGGCTGAAATTAGTTTGAATATTTTTAATATGCACATAGCTGAAACAAATTGTGCAGACTCATGGTGGATGCACAGATGGTATGTGTTTTACTCCTCCCTTGATAGCTTGTGAAATGGTGGCAAAGCATAGCTTTGACAGGAAGCTTCATGTTACACTTGAAATTCAGGAAACATTTTCTGGCATATTAGAATGATGTGTCTCTTTCTACAGGCTTTAGGGGGCTGTAGCTCAGTGGTAGAGCCTCTGCTTGGCATGCTGAAGGTCCCAAGTTCAGTCCCCAGCATCTGTCCCCAGCATCTCCAGTTAAAGGGACTAGGCAAGTAGGTGATGTGGAAGACCTCCGCCTGAGACCCTGGAGAGCCGCTGCCGGTCTGAGTAGACAATACTGACCTTGATGGACCAAGGGTCTGATTCAGTATAAGGCAGCTTCATGTGTTCCAACCAGCTCATGCAACGAAGAGCCTTGATTTTCATTAACTGATCCTGTTCTCAGTTGTACAAAGTCACAATACATTTCAGTAGAATTGGGGGGGGGGGGAACACATTCTCTGTTTTCTAAGCTCATCAGACTTATCACCCCCCTCATGAAATCTCCAGAAGAATTTATTTTATTCAGTGATTGAAATTCTGAGCAGAGCCTGTCGGCCATGCTAAATGCAGACAAGGAGTAGCTATGTGGAGCACACAAGTCCTGCATTCTGACATACATTTTATAATTGATAAAACCCCTGTACAGAAAGGATCAGGTTAAACAAATTATACAGGTGTAGTGGTTAAGAGCGGTGGACTCTAATCTGGTGAACCTGGTTTGATTCCCCACTCCTCCACATGAGCGGGGGACTCTAATCTGGTGAACCAGGTTGGTTTCCCCACTCCTACACATGTAGCCTGCTGGGTGACCTTGGGCCAATCACAGTTCTCTCTGAACTCTCTCAGCCCCACCTACCTCACAAGATGTCTGTTGTGGGGAGAGGAAGGGAAGGAGACTGTAAGCTGGTTTGATTCTCCTTAAAAAGAGAAAGTCGGCGTATAAAAAAACAACTCTTCTTTTTTCTTCTACTTAATTTTGAAATAAGAAGGGCTGAGGCTCATATCAGAGCCCTTTCCTTACTTTGGGGCTGACTGTTTATTAAGCACTAAGGGAAAGGCACCCTGTACACACTGAAATGCATTCTGTCCTTTATTAGTGATTTACTTGTTTGGACCCTGGCTTTTAAGTTGGCTCTGCAGATGAGCCCTGTGTGTGTGTGTTAAGTGCCGTCAAGTAGCTTCCGACTCATGGCGACCCTATGAATCAGTGTCCTCCACAATGTCCTATCTTTGACAGCCTTGCTCAGATCTAGCAAACTGAGGCCTGTGGCTTCCTTTATTGAGTCAATCCATCTCTTGTTAAGTCTTCCTCTTTTCCTGCTGCCTTCAACTTTTCCTATCATGATTGTCTTCTCCAGTGACTCTTGTCTTCTCATAATGTGAC
Organism: Euleptes europaea; assembly: GCF_029931775.1. NCBI lineage: Eukaryota > Metazoa > Chordata > Lepidosauria > Squamata > Sphaerodactylidae > Euleptes > Euleptes europaea. The sequence goes on from NC_079319.1 coordinate 62,697,539, forward strand.
CAAAATATGATAGCCTCAGTTTAGTCATTTTAGCTTCTAAGGTCAGTTCAGGCTTGATTTGATCTATAATCCACTGATTTGTTTTTTTTTTTTTTTTTTTTTTTTTTTGGCCGTCCATGGTATCTATAACACTCTCCTCCAACACATTTCAAAGGAATCTACTTTCTTCCTATCAGCTTTATTCATTGTACAGCTTTCACACCCATACATAGTAACAGGGAATACGATGGCATATCTCAAATTGTTAATGCTCCTCCTTCCATTTTTCACCTTCCTGGCACAACTGAAAGCTCTGGATCTTAAACAGACGGACAAATGAAATAGGCCCGCTTTAAGGGAAGAGCAGGTGATGGAGGGAGTGAACATTTAACCGGCGTTGACATCCTGTGCTATAACTTATGTTTGTATCCCCTCAGTTAACCTCGTGGCTGGCCTGTAATAAAAGATGTTTGTTCCAGCAAGTATTCACCCTGTCAGAATCCATTTCCATAAAAAGTGGCTAAAAGGCAAGCTTCCAAAGGAGATGGAGTGGCTGAGTGGGCAGTTCCCCCTCCACACTCTGTAATTCACATTGAATCACATTGACAAGATAGCATGAGCTCTTAGAGCTTTTTCCTTCCTTCCCCCACCCCTCCCGCCTCCTGCCTTTCTTGTAACTGATGTTTCCCTGGTGTGAGGCATAATAGCAGAAATGGCGGTAACTGTAGCTTTGGAAACAAGCTTGCCGTTTCCCCGCTAAAATAACCATTAGATAATGTCTGTAATGTTCTCCATATATGCTCAGTTCTTGCCTACGTATATTTCATAAAATGTGAGAAGTGAAAAATATATATATACACATAAAGTGGAGCTCTCCATGGTAACAGCTTCAATTTCACACGGTTGGGGAGAGGAGGAGGCATTGCTGTAAGAATGGCATTGCTGCAAGGATTCTTCTATGGAAAGGAAGCAGTCTTGTTATAAAAAAATAATATTGTTCACTGGATTTTTCAATTAATAGCATACAAACTATCTGTGGGCATGTGTCTGTGGTTAGCAAAGTGTTGGGGAGAAGCCGAGAAATGTGAAGAGACATTGGTAAGAGCTAGTGCGTAGCAATGGCGTGAACATATGAAGCTATCAGTCTTTATTAAAACAGTCATAGACCAGCACAGCTCTTCACAATTTACCACTGAAACCCTTAGTATTACACTCTACCCACAGGTTTGTACAAATTGTAAAATAGTTATTTGCACAATTATTATAAACAATTTATACTCCCCATTAAAATTGTTGTCATTCTGACATTCTCAGCAGCGTCTGACAGATTCTACAGGCCGCTGCACAAAACTTTGCTGTTCCTGCTGTAACCTGTGGATTTTCATCTATAAGCAATATTTTAGTATACCCCGGACCTGAATTGCTGGGATGCCTCCTAAGCCAGGGGGAGATAAACTTAGAGTGAACCTCTTGGTATAGTGGACTGTGCAGTAAAGCCTGCTCTGTTGTTTCAAATCCCCTTAACATAGGAAGCTACCTTACACTGAATCAGAGCACTCAGCTATCAAAGTCAGTGTGGTTTGGCAGCAGCTCTGTAGAATCTTAGGTTGAGGTCTAACATCACCTATTATGTGATTCTTTCAACTGGAGAGGCCGGTGACTGAACCTGGCCTTTCTTTGCATGTCAAGCAGGTGCTCTGCCACTGAGCTGTGGTCCTTTCCTGTTTAAGTGTGAGCCTAGGACTGTGGATAAATCTGTTCAAATGCTCAGGCAGCCATGATGATCACTGAGAGACGGTTGTGTTCTCCTGGCCGAACCTATCACATAGGGCTGCTGTGATGATAAAATGAAGGAGGAGAGAATGAGGAGGAAAGGCAAAATTAGAAAAAGAAGAAGAGTTGGTTTTTATATGCCAACTTTCTCTACCACTTAAGGCAGAATCAAACCAGCTTACAACCACCTTCCCTTCCCCCCCCCACAACAGACACCCTGTGAGGTAGGTGAGGCTGAGAGAGTGTGACTAGCTCAAGGTCACCTAGCTGGCTTCATGTGGAAGAGTGGGGAAACAAATCCAGTTCACCAGATTAGCCCCCGCTGCTTATATGGAAGAGTGGGGAATCAATCCTAGTTCTCCAGATCAAAGTTCACCACTCCATACCACCACTCTTAACCACTATACCACTACACCATGCTGATAGTCAGAAATGTAAGTCATTCTGTATCCGTATCTGTTATGGTATACCATATCTATTTTTAAAGCTCTTGGGACCAGGTGCTGGAAACTTGAGGGAAACTAACGCAGTGAAAATCCATTGCCCATGTGTTACTTTATGGTGTACTATAGGCAGAATTCTGACTCCTACAGATTGGAAGCCTGTCTCAGGAATGAATTCTTCCTTCCCTCTTTGCTTGTTCCCCCACAAATCCCCCATCAAAGTCCTTTGTTTACAGAATGATTATTTACTGCAGCCATTATCCATATTGGGCACTGGACACACAGGAATCGACTAGAGCATGCAAGTTGTGTGCAGCTGTTGCACAACACAGTGTGGGGACCCAGGACCAACCTGTGTACTCCACAACGTGTGAAGAGACAGCAGGAAGTGGGGAAGACCGTCTGCTTGAAACCCTGGAGAAATGCTCTCAGTCAGAGTACACAGCGCTAAAGTAGATAGACGTTCTGAAGCAGCCTCATATAATTTGCAAACCATGCTCTGAAGGTCACAGTAGGATTTATTTGAGTGCTACAATTACTTTTATCAGTCTGTATTTTAAAGCAATGTGAACGTGTCCATTTACTTCACATAAATGTTGCAAGCTAGAAAAGCGGGAGGCTATATATAAATATTGTAAAATGCAGGTATAACAACGGCAGTAGCAGCAAAAGGTCAAAATAAATTTATCTTTCATTAGAGACAGAGGACTGGAAATCAATCAAAAGTAAGCAGTTTGAGATTTTTTTAAACTTTTCATAAATTCTTTGATCAGATGGCTGCTAAATTTAAACACTAGCAACATTCTAATTTTTATATGCAGTGTATCTGAGGCTGCTAATTAAAACACTAGTTCTGTGTCATTCCTTCTTCATGTGGACTACATGGAAGATGCTTGTGTATATAAGGAGACCTCATGTCCATGTTCTTCCATGTGTAAAGATCTAAGTCTGTAATGACATTCCTCTGTAACTAATGTTATCACAAATAAATTATATCTTTGCATATTACTCATACGCCACAACTTTATATACTTTGGGTAAAGGTAAAGTATTTCTGACCCATGGGGTGATGTCACATCCCGACATTTACTAGGCAGACCGTGTTTATGGGGTTTGCCATTGCCTTCCCCCGTCATCTACACTTTACCTCCAGCGAGCTGGGTACTCATTTTACCGACCTCGGAAGGATGGAAGGCTGAGTCAACCTTGAGCCGGCTACCTGAAACCGACTTTCGTCGGGATCAAACTCAGGTCGTGAGCAGAGCTTTTGACTGCAGTACTGCAGCTTACCACTCTGCATCACAGGGCTCATACACTTTACATGTTCTTTTATATCTCCTACAAAGCATGTAATGCTTAGTTTTCATAGCAATAAAGTAGCATCCCAGACCTTTGAGAGGCCTTATGCTAAGTTCTATGTGCCTTATGTTAAGTGATCTTTTTACATTTAAATTTCTGGACTATGGTTCAGTACTATGGCAAGATCAGTGCAGTCCATTCAGTGAATGTGGTAGGCCAGTCTTTATAAAGAACCTTTAACAATGGGAGAGATTTGCTCACTGCTTTTAGGTAGAAGATAAAAATCTAGAAAATAGGGCTGTCGATTGGGTTCGAAAAACAGCTGAATTTCCCCTGATTCGGCGGTTTTAAGTTCAGGACGAACCGAACTCAAAAAAGGGTGGGAAACGGGGGAGCCGAATTTGCCAACTTCGGGGTGTTTGGCGAATAAATTCGGCAGATTCGGGGTCCCCCCGCGCGCCTTCACGGGGCTTCCCTGAAGGCGCGCAGGGGGCCCTTTAAACAGATCTGCGCCTAACAGCTGTTAGGCGCAAATCTGTTTCTCCCCCCCCCCCCGCGCACACAGCCTTCAGGGAAGCCCCGTGAAGGCGCCGCTGGCCGAATTTCCCCCCAAACTCCGGATCTCGCGCCAAATTTCGCGGATCCAAAGCAGGGGAGTTCGGACTTTGGCACGGCCCGGATTAAAAAGGGCCGAGGTTTACCGATTTTTTTTTTCAACAGCCCTACTAGAAACAGCTGAGGCTGGAATAAAATGGCTGGACATGAGTTGCCGCCATTGAAAGCAGCAGTCCCAGATCTCCTCTTTTCTCCCCATCTGGTGGCACATTGCTGCCCAGACTTACCATTGCTACAGCCAGGCAGAAAGGGATAAAGCGCAGCAGCAGCAGAGCACCCAGAGCAGGCTCTTATCCACCTCACTCATTGCCCATTATCAACAGCAGCAATGTCTGGATGGGCCTGGACAAAGGGCCAAGCTGTGTCAGCTGGGATACTCTTTGAGAGGCTGCAGCCAGCTGAAGGATCAGTCCCTCCATGGCTAGACAAATAGGGTTGCCAGGTGCCTCTTTGCCACCAGCAAGATGTTTTGGGCCAGAGCCTGAGGAGGGCGGGGTTTGTAGAGGAGAGGGACTTCAATGCCATAGAGTCCAATTGCCAAAGCAGCCATTTTCTCCAGGGGAACTGATCTGTATTGGCTGGAGTTCAGTTGTAATAGCAGAAGTTCTCCAGCTAGTACCTGCAGGTTGACAACCCTATAGACAAGTGGCCAGTCGAGGGGAGGGGCAGACAAGGCACAGGTCCACCCAATAGACAGCCCATCCTGCCAATCAACCCAAGGAAGCTTCAGGGTTGGCATGGAGAAGGTAGGGGTGGGATTGTATGGGAGGCAGGGTTTCAGGAGGGCTATATAAGGAGGGCCCAAATGCAGACCAGGGAGGAAAAAGTGACCCGGCTCTGCAAGGAAGAGGTCGTTGGGTGCAGAGTGGGAAGAGTAATGTGGTGCAACCCCTCCCCTCTCAGATCTGAGGCCATGTAGGCCTTCCCTCCTGTGGGTGATAGCGGCTAAAGGAAGGACATAGAATCATAGAGTTGGAAGGGACCACCAGGGTCATCTAGTCCAACTCCCTGCACAATGCAGGAAATTCACAACTACCTCCCCCACACACACCCAGTGACCCCTCCTCCATGCCCAGAAGATGGCCACGATGCTCTGCCTCTCATGATCTGTCTAAGGTCATAGAATCAGTATTACTGACAGATGGCCACTGCTTTAAAACCTCCAGGGAAGGAGAGCTCACCACCTCCTGAGAAAGCCTGTTTCACTGAGGAACCGCTCTGTTAGATAGTTCTTCCTAATGTTTAGACAGAAACTCTTTTGATCTAATTTCAACCCATTGGTTCTGGTCCTCATCCTCCTCCCTGTAGAATCTCCCTGTAGAAAGGTTACTGTTTTCACCAGCGGCTGCAAGTGGTCTATAACATCTAATTCCAGGCTGACTGTTCATATGGCCAGTAATAAATAGCTGGAAGCTCAAGTTAAGTCAAATAAAGAGATGAGATGGGATCCAGAGGGCCATACAACCAGTTTGTTGTATAAAAGGGTGCTTGTATTTACTTGAAAGGCTGTACCCGATACCACATAGCAAACCACTTTAAAAGCTGTTAGGACTTAAAATAATTTGTAATAGGGCATACAGGTTGCTATTTTTTTTTAAAGTCAGAAATCTCAGGCCTTTAGGAATCCCTAAGTTACATTCCAGACAAAGTCTTAATTTAAAAGGCTCGTGTCTAATAACAGCTTGAGGAAGTTGTCTGGCAAACACCGCAAATGAAACTAAATCATTTCACCTCAAGCGTGTCATCAATAGCGCTTTCCCAAATCTGTAAAACTTTAATAACTGTGTCAATATTTTAAATGTTTTATGTGGACGTAGGCTTTATTTCAGTTCAAGAAGAAGAGCAACAAATTAAACTGAACATATATCAGGGCAATAGCAGAAGGCAAGATATTGAGTATCATGGCCATCGCTTTATGGTCGTGATCTGAATACAACAGCTGCATCCGTGCAAACATTTTCAATTCAGATGGTATCCTACACAGCATTTCACTGTCCATTGTTTTTGTAAAATTTTCTGCACTTAGATCGCACATCCGTTGTACAGATAAACATAACCATTAAATGTGGATGCTCAGATTTTGTGTTAATGCCTTCTAGGGCGAGATAAAAAATCTTCTCCTGTTTCTTTTGAAAGATCTTGGAAGATTTCATTTTTCCCCTCCCTTAGAAAACAAAAAGGCCTTTTGATCTCACATAACATTTGGATAATGTCTAAGATCAAGTAGCCTTCTCCAAGAGAAAAATGAAGCTCTTAAAACTTCAAAAGCTGCACTGGAGGTTGAGGTACTTTCCTCTTATTTGAAGTGAAACCCAAAGGGCGTTTGCAAGCGGCGCTCCCTGCGCTCCTCTTTTATGGGCTTCTCAATAGGAGCGCCAATAAAAACTCATAAGTGAACTGGTTACATGAAAACATGTTTCAGGACAGAAATACAAGCTGGTATCTATCAGACCATGTCGTTAGCTATTTGGAACATATATTTTTTCAGCGGCAGAGATGGCGTATCACATGCAGTTATTTATATCACACAGCTATAGGAAAGGGAAGGAAAAATACAATAAATGGGAATTTTACAAAGATGGATAAAGCTAAACGCACTCAGTAACTAAGGCTGCATGCAGAGCCCTCTTGAAAAAAAATGCAGTAATTGTGCAAATCAGTCATTCAGAGGAACTGATTTTAGCTCATTTCCCATCCTTCTGGCATCCATTTGCATACAGACAAGTTTGGAAGTCTGAATCCATTTAGATGACTTTGTGCAACGCTAAGTAAAATATACTTCATTCAGATGAAACTAACTGAATTGAAACACATTTTTTTTTATTTTGATAAATATAACAAATTCATTCAGAATCAAGGTGTTACTAAAGTTTTCATTGTGGCTGAGTCAGATTTTTGTAGTTGTCAGTTTTTTTATCAAACATTAGGTGCTTTCACACATGCTGAATAAAGCACTTCCAATCCACTTTCAATGCACTTGGCATTGCACTGGATTTTACTGTGCGAAACGGCAAAACCCAATTGCAAACGATCGTTAAATTGCATTGAAAGTGGATTGAAAGTGCATTATTCGGCATGTGCGAAAGCGCCAGTTGTCTTTTCAGGAAGGCAGAATTCTTAGAAAGGTAGAATGTTTCATCAGACCGGCAGCTACATGTTCTGAAAAATGAATGTGTTTGGCTCCGAACTTTGCTGTCCTTTATTCCACAGCAGTCTCCATCATGTTCTATTTTCCTTTTCGTTCAGTTTTTTTTTTCCTTTGCGAAAACTGTCAGCAAAATAAAGGATATTTAACAGGTAATCTTTTGTGATCTGTATTATGCACCATCAACGATGTGTAATATAACCCACAGTAACAGGCTGGCACAGATAACTAGTATACACTGATTCAGTTACATACATGTTTTAAAATTTTCTCTTGGTTAACAATGAGGAGGGGGAAAGTCAAGCAGAATTTAAGAGCAGCCAGTTTCTAACTTGTTGAATAGAGTTTCCTTCTTAACTGTTACACACACATAATTATGAACCAGAGAGAACCGACAGTCAAAGATACAACTGCTGAGGTGTATGAGAAACAAATCTATGTTCCATGCCAAATAAAAGCATGCTAAAAATTGAACACAAGATCCACATTATCTCAGCAAATTTCCAGTGCTTATAATACGGAAATAGCAAGATATTCTCAACACAAGTGGTATTTATCACTTATATTTTTAAAGTGACCATGCAGAAATATAAGAAGTGGGGTTCTTGTTTAGAGGCATTCTTTGTGTAAGTATGTAACTTACCTTTTGTATGAAATATGCATTATGCCATCCTGCATTCTAAGAATTCTGCCTTCCTGAAAAGACAACTGTTGCTTTCACACATGCCGAATAATGCACTTCCTTTCCACTTTCAATGCAATTTAACGATTGTTTGCAAGTGGATGGCCATCCAGCCAGCGTGGTGTAGTGGTTAAGAGCAGTGGTTTGGAAGCGGTGGACTCTGATCTGGAGAACTGGGTTTAACCCCACACTCCTCCACATGAGTGGCGGAGGCTAAGGGTGAACTGGAATTGTTTCCCAATTCCTCCACATAAAGCCAGCTGGGTGACTGACCTTGGGCTAGTCACCCTCTCTCAGCCACACCTACCTTACAGGGTGTATGTTGTGGGGAGGGGAAGGGAAGGTAATCGTCAGCCGGTTTGATTCTTCCTTCAGTGGTGGAGAAAGTCAGCTATGACGCACCCCCCTTCCAACCACTTCAATATCCCACTCACTCAGCCCGGCCGCATATGCTGAGGGGAAAAGGCGTTGTTGGCCTGAGTATATTTGTGAGGAGAATTGTTTTTTTTCCTCTTCTCCTCCAGTCCCACACCCGTATTTACCTCAGTGAGAAATAGGAGACAAGAGGCTTTTCAACTTAAACAGAGAAAACAGGGAAGTTTATTCAAGAGAACTTACAGAGGTTGGTTTTTAAGAAAAGGCAGAATATTTTGGAGGGGAAACTCAGAGTTGGATTGATACAAGCAAGATTACTTCAGAGAAATAGCTTAGATGTTCCCTTTACTCAAGTTACTTTCAGTTCTCAGTTCTCAAGCTTAGTTCTACCTCACAGAACTATTATTCAGACGTTCAGACCCTCAGTCTGTCATTCAGCTTCAGACTCTTAGACTCTGTCCCCAGCCTAGCTCTCTCTCTGACTGCCCCCACCTAAGTGGCTGTAATCCTCCACACCTTCCTGCCACTGGAATAGCTCTACCTCAGAGACTAATTCCCCTTGTGACTTGAGAATGGGCCCTCTCTAACCCAGTTCTCCCTCCTGTCACTCCCACAGGTTGTGTGTGTCAATAGCTCTGGCTTTCACAGAACCCCTCAGGTTCACAGAGTATAGTCTGGCTTCTTCTTCGTCTCTTCACCCAGCTCTGAATCTAACACAGCGCTCTTTGGCTGGTCCCAAACTTCGAATCCTATCACAGCCCTCCTATCCAGGCTGGGTCCCAAACTTCGAATCCCTTCTGTCTCTCAGAGCTCAGAGTGTCAGCTCTCTGGCTGCGCCCACTCTTCGCCTGTCAGCTCTTGCTGCTGGCTAACCCCTTATCCGTCACATCAGCATATAAAAACCAACTCTTCTTCATCATCATCCTCTCTATTCTAAAAGAAAGTGTATACGTTCAAAAGTGGGCAATAATTCGATATGGTCCTTGCAGTCTTGTATTTTCTGATGACTGGGGAGAAAGAAACACCGTCATAATGTACAGCGTGCCATTCTGTGTGTCCCTTTTCAACGTGTCCCCATTGCCCTTTAATCATTGCACAAATAGCCACAGTAGAGGGGCCACATGAGAATTAATGCTGGTTTTTTCTGAACCATTACCTCCTAATGAGATTGCTGCTTGCAAACCCATGAACTTTCCACAGAACACTGGCTCGCAGAGTAGCCGATTTTCAATTCTGTTCAGCCTTCATTCCCAAATCAAGCTAAGGCTGGTTAGGAAAAGAGCTTTTCTTGGCAGCTTTTTTCCCTCAGGAATTTTGTTTTCATCTAGAATTTCAGTGGGAATATCAGTAGCAGTTTTAGGCTCTGCCCTGGAGCAGTTCACCTGTAATTTATTTTCATGGTTCTAGCAGTCTGCAGACTATTTTACTAATAGTGTGCTACCTCTCACCCGCCCACATGCCATTTCTACTTGCTCCGTGGAAAGTAGACAGGACCATCTTGTCAGGACACGTTTTCGTGATACCCTTTCATTTTATTCTGTTCTGAGATACACTTTCTTATATCTTATAATAAGTTCTTTAGCTCGTTATAACTTGATACAGCTGGCATCATTTTGCTACTTATACAGAAATCTTGGGTTATATATCATTGCTGTTCAGAGCATTTTCAGTCTGTCTCATCATATAGTTTCTGCAAGACAACCCATGGTAAACTTATATTGAAAATTCACACTTTCTGATTGCAGGTGAAATACTCTGTAACTGTTGTCACCCCTGGTTCTGTGTTGTCTTACTACTGTAACAGAGGATTTTTGGTTCCAAATACTTGGAGAATGCCTGGATCCCCCAGACAGCTTTTACGACGCTGCCTTATAGTTACTGCACTGTATAGTTACATTACATATCCCATGAAGGGACAGCATTGCCAATAAATTGTGCTCAGGGAGGTCTGTACCCTTCCCACAGTCTGTTTGAGGAATACAAATTCATTATGTCACCCTAGTAAGCCGAGAGGACTTGCAACATCTTGTGTATGCTCACTGAGAGTTGTTCTATATGGTGGCAAACTGTAGCTCCAAAGGTTCTTCATATATATATCTTATTTAGTCCATTGCTTCCTGGATATTTTGGAACACACATCTAGCCTGATCATATTCCAAGAAGCTACAAAATAATCTACATTTTTCCTTCCTTCATGCTCAAACACATACTTGCATTATTATTGCATTGTTAATGGATATTCTGTTTGTGACTTGAAAAACCCGCTAGTCCAAGCGATTCCATCTTTGCCGTGTACAGCCAGGGCATTGTGCCTAAATTCAGGCTTCTGTACATACTATACCATCTGCTTTGGGTACCCTACATGAAAACCAAATGGTGGGCATATTTACCAAGAAGAGTTTCTATGTCCAGTCCTATGAATGGAACATATAGTCCATGTATTGCATTGCATACTGTACCCAAAGTGCTGAATAGATAATTCCTAGGGTGAAGGGAGTGGGACATTGAATACACCTTTCCCATGTTGCGGGAGCTGGCGGATTGTGCCAACGCCCAGGAATAACCACCAGTACCAGTAGAGCTTGTAGAAAATGCACTTGTTTATTCACAGTGCTATACACACACTCTTCCACCACTATCTCCTGACATAGACTCATGGAGTCAAATACTTATATACAGATGCCATCTCCAGGCAGCAATTAGTGTTACAGGCCGAGTCACCCTCCAAGTGCAACTCATTACCTTCAGGCTGAGTTACCCTACAGGTGCAACTCATTAACTCAGTCTCAGCCCTTCTAGGGGCTTTCCAGGTTATTACATCAGCTTAGCTTGACACTTAGATCCCCTGAATCTAAATCCACCTGTCATAGCTAATATGAACAGACTTGCATATTCTGTCATCCGACTCCCCCCCCCCCATATGACTGGTCTTCTCAAAACTGACAGCGAAATGCATAAGCAGCACACTTATGCATTAGTGGATCTTTTTTTGTTGAAGGCAGAAGAAGGGGAGGCACAGGTCAATCTTCTTTCACTCTTCTTATATGATGCTGATCTTACTCTTGATGATCTGTCATAATTTGCTACTGCAGCTGCTATACTAAAGTGAATTTGACTGCATTTCCTGCTCTTACCAAGGGAGAGGCATGCATAAAATGAAACTGCAATTTTACGAGCAGAGTAAGAAAGGGGAAATCATTGAAACAATAACTGTCGAGATACATAGGTAGCAAAGAACAAGGAAAGGGGAAAGAATACAAATTTTATTGGAGGCGTTATAAGAGATGCTTCTCAGCCTTTTGGTAAATGCCCAGAAGAAGAGATGCTGACATTTGTGGCCCAAACCCAATCTCTTATTTGATTCAGAAAATAGCCACAGTGAAAGGAATGCTGAGCTGAGCTACTACCAAAGATGGCATACAATAGGAAGTTCTGAAATTAGCTGTCCCATAACCCCCAGTGAGTAACAGCTCCTTTTAGAATAGCAGTTTTCATGCAAACATCTCTTATGACAGTGAGTTACGAAGCAGATAAGGAAGAGAAGGAGAGCGGTAATTAACTCACATGGACACAGCTATGTACTGCTAAAATAGCAGTTGCATTTGCTGAGAATAATTCAGAAACATCTCACCAAGAAGAGTTGGTTTTTATATGCCGACTTTCTCTACCACTTAAGGCAGAATGAAACCGGCTTACAATCACCTTCCCTCTCCCTCCCCAAAATAAACACCCTGTGAGGTAAGTGGGGCTGAGAAAGCTCTAAGAGAACTGTGACTAGCCCAAGGTTACCCAGCTGGCTTCATGTGGAGGAGTGGGGAAACCAACCTGGTTCACCAGATTAGCTTCCGGCGCTCTTGTGGAAGAGTGGGGAATCAAACCCGGTTCTCCAGATTAGAGTCCACCGTTCTTAACCACTACACCACTTTGGCTCCCCATAACCCTCAATAAAAGCAGTGGAGTCAATGAAATAGGGGAACACCTCCTAGCTGGAGGTGTTTACAATTCCATGCAATGGACACATAAAAGATTGATTATTTTAATTTGCTTATCTGTGAGGGTTGTCCTTAACACATAAGAGCGGTAACATGGTTAAAGACTATGGTTAAAATGTAAAATAAACATTTAAAATGTTCAGAATGTTTTTTTTTTCTCCTCTGCAGATTATTTCCCCCACATGAAGCCAGCTGGGTAACCTTGGGCTAGTCGCAGCTCTCTTAGAGCTCTCTCAGCCTCAAGTACCTCACAGGGTGACTGTTGTGGAGAGGGGAAGGGAAGGAGATTGTAAGCCAGTTTGATTCTCCCTTAAGTGGTAGAGAAAGTAGGCATATAAAAACCAACTCTTCTTCTTCTTCTCCCAATTACAGCTCACTAATTACAATGCTGCTTGCAATAGTGAGGATGTCTTCAAACACATGGGCAGATGGATTGGATAATAGGCGTTAACTCTTCTTTTTTGCAGCTTCAGACCAGTTTGACTGAGCCAATGACATTACCAAAATCAATCTCACTTCCTCGCAGTGCATACTGGCATCACATCACTCGGCAGAACAGCATGGGAGAAATCTACAGTTTACAAGGTAAGCTGCTTGAGAAGTCGAATGGCTTGTCCGCTGGCTTCCCTCACATTGAGGAAAACTCATGCAAATTACTTTCATCCAACGTGGCGGTTTTCTTCCTGTTTCAGTTTCTCAGGCTTGTCGTCAAACTCAGCAGGAGTCGTAAGGGATGCCTTTTCTCCCCCGCTTCCTTTCTTAACTTTATAGACAATTAGAACATATCATTACAAGAAATGATGCATAGGTTGAGTGGAAAAAACAATTTGACACTTTAGATTTGAAAATGATTTTGTGTATAATATGTACCTTCTTTTTATCTAATGAATTACCAAATTTCCCATACATAAAACTGTATTCTGAGGGAAATCTTGATTTAAAAAAAAAAATGGTACAGTCCCTCACAAAGGTTTAGAGCAGTGGTTCCCAAAGTGGGCAGTACTACCCCCTGGGGGGCAGTGGGATTACCTAGGACTGCACTAAGAGGCAAGGGGGCAGCAGGGGTCGCTAGAGGTTGGCCCCTTCAACTGTGTTCACTAATTTACAATAGATCAAGCTATGGCACCATGCTGGCAAATTTGGTGGAAACTAACAGACCTTTCCCCCAGACTTTGAAGAGCTGGTACCACTGGATCAAGTTCATCAGTTTCGTTGAATAAATTTCAACTAAAAAGTTTTAATTTGATTTTGAATAGATGTGTAATTAATTGTTACTGTTTTCAAATTTTATTGTTATTATCTTCTTTAGTGGGTCATACAAACCCCTATTTTGAATAATGCTTTTTATAGGGTAGGGGGTGCTGGGGTTGAGTTTGTGGAACAAAGGGGGCGGTGGCCCGAAAGGTTTGGGAACCATTGGTTTAGACATTTTTTAGAGGCAAATAAATAGGCTGTTTCTAGTGGTATCTTGTCTTGTATAAAAGGAAATGTGAGGCCGTTCTGAATGTTTGAGGAAGGGAGTCTGTGTACTATCAGAACAGATGCTGGAAAGGAAATTTACAGTGATCTGTTTTGAGGGCAGACAAGCAGGAAGAAAGCTGATAAACTCCTCTAGGTCTTCTTGAAATTTTCAAACTTCCTGTGGATTTTATGTGTAGTAGCTAGTTACTTCTGGTTGCTCTTCTCAGTCTATACCCAGCTGAGGGAACCGATTCAAGACAGGGCATGATGTTCTGCTTTTCTTTACCTCCCGAATCTTCACTTCATAGCATAAAATATATTTCACATTCCCTTCTGCTTATGGCTTTGCCTATTTGCTTGTTTTGGATCAGTTCAAGTTTCCAGACCGTTTCCAAAGGAAGCCCCACACAGAGTGCATTACAGCAGTCAAATCTCAGCGTGATTAGAGCATAGATCACCATGACCAAACCATGCATATCAAAGAATGGGTGAAGCTGGTATATCAGCTGAAGCTGATAAAAGGTGATACGTGCTATAGAGACAATCTGCACCTCCAACCATATGCCAGGATCAGCAGCACCCCTAGGCTATGAACTTTCTTCTTCCTGTTTCCTTCTCAAACCCATTTCCTCCATCCTGGTCATTCCCCCCCCCCCCTTTCTCTCCTAAAACCGCCTAACTGGAGATATCTATCTTCATTAAATCTCACACTTTTCTGTCAAAACTACTGAATACCGTCTTGGTTTGTTTTCCTCCCCCTGACTGGGGAAAGAGATGTGAAAGGCCAAAGTGGCATCTTCCCAAATCTATGCACTTCTCTTCAGTGTACTTATCATGCACATGTATGCTTCCATGTATTCTCATTCACAAAAAAAAAAAAAAAAATTGCCATCACATCACAGCTGACTTATGGCAACCCCTGGTGGGGTTTTCAAAGCAAGAGATGTTCAGAGGTGGTTTGCCATTGCCTGCCTCCGCATCATGACCCTGATATTCCTTGGTGGTCTCCCATCCAAATACTGATCAGGGCCAACCCTGCTTAGCTTCCGAGATCTGCAGAAATCGAACTAACCTAGGGTATCCAGGTCAGGGCCATTCACACAATCAGAAGTTTCAATTCTACTCGAGTAGAATTTTGCTATTATGATTCTCCCCATATCACTAATACCAATGATCATGTGTTTGTGTTAGTCAAAAAGGGCAAGAGTCCAGTAGCACCTTAAAGACTAACAAAAATATTTTCTGGTAGGGTATGAGCTTTCGTGAGCCACAGCTCACTTCTTCACTGTGAATTATCATGTGTTTGTGTGTTTGATATGTAGAGATGGGTGGATGGAGACTGGGTGGATGGAGACTGTGTGGCAAATATTCATATGGTGTTAAGATTTAAAAGTAAAAGTTAAATAATGACCTACTTAATTGTGCTTCTTGCGAAGTAGGTATGTTTCTATGTTCAAAAAGTATGCGTGGGGTTACTGCCAAAAAGGCATTTCTGTGTTGAGTTGTGCTTCATCATGTTGTGTGTTTTCCCTGTTTCTGCTCCATAGAATGCTGGGGAAATGTATAACATGATGACATCAGAGCATGTGGTATGTTTTAGCACATGTTAAGGACAGCAAACATTGACCACATGGATACCAATTTTGGTGGCAGCTTCTTGTTTCTTGCAACATGTAGTTCTCCCCACAAGTAATATATTGGTGTCTTTGATGCTTGATTCTAATAGGATATAGGAGGATGTGTTGTTGTATCACAAGTCCTGGTGATCTTCCAAGTTAACAATTCTTTTACATGGAATTTGAATAGAAATTGGCATGTATTTTAATACATAATATTATATCTAATAGCCATGTTTTCAAATCTTGTACTGTGTTTATGCATGCTAATAAGGCAAACTGTGATTGTTTGTGCATAGGAACTTTTCAATGTGTCAAGTGCCCTTAAGATGTTAAAGAATAGATGGATTTATGGATTTACCAGTGTGTTGCTTGAGCATATCCCTTCTGCATTCTGTTTTTTTTTTTTTGTTCAACTGCTTGCTAGATTGTATTTTCTAATTAAAATCATCAGCTCTTCAGATGAAAGGTGTCCTACATGCATTGATCTGTATACATAAGCAGGCATATTCAGGTACACAGTCTTATGAGTAACTAATGTAATAATGATAAGTTTGTGTATCACTGGCATTCCTATTTAATTTGATGGTAGGACAGATAAAGGTACTGCCACCCTTTATATAAGTCAGGTCTTCATACCTAATTTTAAAAGGTAACGAATGAGTCAAAGTTATGACTTTTTGATGGTTTTAAAAAGAAGCAGTTTCTTCTTAACCGTACCTAGTAGTTGGGTGATGTATAGAAGCTCTCATATTAATTCCCAATATTTGAACCTGACCATTTGTGGCATTCTGTTTATGCCCATTCTCCATTCAACTCACATTAATCTTTGTGTGTGTGTGTGTGTGTGTGTGTGTGTGCATGCATGTGTGCTGAAGATAGGTTTATGCGGTCAATTTGTAAACCAGAGACAGGTTTTAGAACATATAGGACATATGGATTGTGTTTCCTGAGGGAGTGCTTAACAGGATTTAATTAAGCTGGAACAGTGTGAAGAAAAGATTTTTTTTAAATAGAATGTTTGTTTCTTTTTTAAAAATTGTGTTTCTTAAATTAACATCAGCAGGTAGGCAGTGCCTGAAAATATTTCAAAACATACATACATTTCAAAACATACATATTTCAGAACAAATATTTCAAAATCATACATATAATGAAATATGTGGTTTTATGTCCTAAATTCAACGGATATTGTAACTCACTGAAATATTTCCAAAAGAGCACTCTTAAGTAAAGCACAATACATGAGTATTGAAGCATGATAAATTGTTTCAGTTTTTTTGAAGTCAGCAACTTTTCACTTGGGTGGGGGTTTAGCGGCCCTCCATCAGGGCCAACCCATGGACCAAACACACCAAGTGTATGGGTGCCAAATCAGCAGGAGGTACCACCTGAAACAGAATTTTCTGTTGCTGCTTCCCAGACTGGGTCTAAGGCAGGCTGCAGAGTCTGTAGGAGGTTGCTAGCAGGCGCATGCTCCCACCATGGTCCGGTGGACTGCAGAGTGTTCTTCATGACTTGTTACAACTAGGGTGACACAAATGGAGGGGGAGCGTGTACCTTCCCCCTTGCCACGATCCCTTGCTTAAAGTTGCAAAAAGAGTTGAGCCAGCCCTGACCTCAATCCTAGACTTGGAATCTGGACATGTTGAGAGCCAGTGTGGTGTAGTGGTTAAGAGTGGTGGTCTGGAGTAATAGACTAATCTGAAGAACCAGGTTTGATTGCCCACTCCTCCACATGAGCGACAGAGGCTAATCTGGTGAACTGGATTTGTTTCCCCACTCCAACACATGAAGCCAGTTGGGTGACCTTGGGCTAGTCACAGCTCTCTCAGCCCCACCTACCTCACAAGGTGTCTGTTGTGGGGAGGGTAAGGGAAAGTGACTGTAAGCCAGTTTGGTTCTTCCTTAAGTGGTAGAGAAAGTCGGCATATAAAAACCAACTCTTCTTCTTCTTCAATTTAAAGATGCAAGCCTTTTTTGCTTATTAAGGAATGGGATATGATGAAGGCTTTGAGATTCTTGGCAGAAGAGAGCAAATAAATATAGTATGGTAATATAGAAATGCTAAAAGACTGATATTCTACTGGCATGTGCCAAGGATATATATCTTATTGATCCTTTTTCCTTCCTCCTAATTACTGTTTTTGCGACAAAAGTCATAAACAGCAAGGCATCACACACTAAAAGGGAAGTCTAAGATTTATTACCTGAGTTACCACGTGATTTAACTACTGCAGCCAAAAATTTAGCCACATGCAAAGTTTATCTTTATCTCTTACGTAACCAAGACTTAGCCTTTAAAGAGATGGAATCTTGCTTAAGCAAAGGGAAAACAAGTTCAGCTATCAAATCTAAAAATCCAGGGCAATCCAAAAGAATATGATCTATAGAGTCTCAGAGTCTATTAGAGTATAGAATACCATTAAATCTTCTTAACAGCACCACCAATGGCAAGGTGTTCAAATGTGCAAGCATAAATGCCCTTCTACATTTTGGAAGAGATTGTTCAAACAGTTAGTTTGGCTTTTTTGTTGGGGAAAGAATACCAACTGAAAAGGATGAATATACTCTGCAGATTCTCACCAGCATACTCATATAATTAAGATTCCCTCAGATGTCTTTTAATTGATTGACTCAATTCACAACTACTCATAGTTCCTATCATATCATTGTTTATGCCCAGACATAATAATTTAAATTCCAAGTATTTGTCCCAGTCACTTGTATGATGATCCAGCTTAACTATTCCACGAAGACCTGATTTTAATTTCAATTTCACTATCTTAATTTTCAGAGTAAATGCTCTCCTCTAAGTCTTTGCTTCATAAGACATCTCCCCAGTCTCGGCTCTCAAAGCTACTCCTGCCACGCTTCTAGGAGTTCCCAGGATATTGTGTGAAAATCCTAATAATGGTCCACCAGTGTTATCTGTTACCACACTAATCCAAACACCTACAGCATACAATAACTGCCCAGAAACTTTAGCATTAAATGCTTTAACTTCTGCAGGAACATATCCCAGAGGAATAATAAAATCTCAAAATAGCCTTTCCAGCATTCATAGTTTATAACAGAGTTCAAATGCACCTTCCAAAAAATATTTACTTAAAATACAACTACTAAACGCTTAAGTTGTTTTACTTACTCCATAGGGTGACCTGCTACTGCCCACTTATATTTCCTCATCTGTTGTTTTTGTACTAAAGAGAAGGATCTTTGACTTAGAAACATTGACCATTAGGCCCTCTTTGGAGCAGTACTCTGAAAACGAGGCTGTACATTTATGTAGGCTGACTATGAATCTTGAGAGAAGAGCTGTATCATCCTCATACAAAATGAATGTCCTTTTTTCTTTATACGAAAATGTTAATGTGTAGCCCACCTAACTGCAGCAAACAAGTTTTTCATAGTGGTATTTTAATTGATAAATCTGCCAATCTGCCTTTTTTTACAACCAGCATGGCCTGTTTTGAACTTTCCAGTGGATACTGTAAGCATCAGAAAACTTCACTGTGGGGTTGCCATTGAATGATAATGAACCAGCTTGAAAACTGTTTCCTTGAATGGGTGCAGTAGTAGGCGGAACTAATATATCCCTGAAGAGAGATAGCTGATGAACTTCCTTCTTGCAAGATCCCTTCTATCTTTCTGCTTTTGTATTTAACATCTAGTATTATGCTGTTGATTTCTTTGACGGTACAATTTTTTTTTGTAACACTGGAGTTGACACAATAAAGAACCTGTTATCCATGCTCTGCACCAGCCCAGGTTTTCTTAAACTTCTGATTTCCCTGATTCAAAGCCAAGACAGAACAGTGGCACATAAAACCTGCAGTTAAACTGCACAATACAGGAGGAATCTCTCAGGCGTAAGCGCCACTAAAATAAAAGAGAATCACCCAAGAGAATTTAGTGCTGGATTGTGGCCACTGGGTACATTATTTTAATTGTGTGGTGTACTAAATACTACAGTTGCATAGTTCTCATCCACAAAATTAGCAACTTGTTTTGGTCCACAACGTGCATTGCGCAAAAGTCACAGTGAGACAGTACCTTTTCTGGATCTTAAGGAGCTTGAAATAGAAACCATCTACAACCCATATAAACTCCACACAGTGGCTTATTTATGCCGTATCTTGATTCTTGTGACGCCAGTCCTTGTAAATGATAAACGGATTTAAAGTAATTGTTCTGCATGAGTACTACTAGACAATTGTCTTTTCTTCATTCTCATAATATCTACTAATAAACGCTTGGCTTAAGTGCAAATGACCGAAGCAGCAAAATTGAGCCACTCACAGAAAAGATCTGTACATTTTGAGGGGACTCCAGGTATGCAGAAAAATACAATATTGTAAATTAACTCAAATCAAAAACCTCACAAATCAGCCTAATGGGGACTTAAAATGTTACAGAAGGCATGGCATGCTGAGAACAGATTAACATCGCTTAAAAATTCTGTTCTTTTTTTCTTTAAAAACCCTCCATGAGTGTGAATAATGCTGGACAGGAATTTTTAAAAAATCTTTTAGGACGCTCCCCTCCTAAGGTTGCCAGTTCCCTCTTCGCCACCGGTGGGAGGTTTTTGGCATGGAGCCTGAGGAGGGCAGATTTGGGGAGGGGAGGGACTTCAATGCCATAGAGTCCAATGGCCAAAGCGGCCATTTTCTCCAGGGGAACTGATCTCTATCAGCTGGAGATCAGTTGAATAGTAGTTCCTGGAGTTTGGCAACCCTGTCCCCTCCCCATGTTTAAAAAGCCGGTAGTTCCCTTCTATTTTGTAAATTTCTGCAGGAGTCTGGCCTCTTGCAGTCATCAACTCATGCAGTAACTGACTAGCACTCCGCTGTTTCCCCTTCAGACACATGAGACCGCTCATGCCCATAGCATCTTTCCCGAGAAACATCAGGGATTTTGCAAGTTTAAAATAAGGCAGATTTTATGTGTGGAATGAATGGGCTACAAATGGTCTGTGCACAAATGGAGGATGACGTCATGTAGAAACATGGGGGGGGGGGACCCTGTACCTACCAGTCAAGTGGCAGAAACGGGTAATCCACCATCTCCCTCTCACTCCTCCCTCCCCGTTTCCAAGATGCCAGTGTATTATCTCCCCATTGTGTAGAGTTCCAACTACTGCCAGAAGCAGACTGGGTTTTTTGCCACTTCCCCCCTCCCCCATGCAGTCCCAACTCTGACCCCTTAGAAAGCAGTCCCAGAGCCACGGGGAGGGGCCGTGGCTCAGTGGTAGAGCATCTTCTTGGCATGCAGAAGGCCCCAGGTTCAACTCCCTGCATCTCCAGTTAAAGGGACTAGGCAGGTCGGTGATGTGAAAGACCCCTGCCTGAGACCCTGGAGAGCCGCCGCCGGTCTGACTAGTCAGTAGTGACTTTGATGGACCAAGGGTCTGATTCAGTATAAGGCAGCTTCATGTGTTCATGTACATGTACAATAATCTGAGTGGGCTGGCAGGGCTGCGTTGGGAAGGCGGAAGAAGATATTACGCTTCCTGCTTCTTCTGTGACCAGATTTATGCTGATAGGAGGAGAGAACAATCTAACTCCCATCCTGGGACAACCCCCAACCCATGTGGCTGATAAGCCACACAAATCTGCTTTCTGGAGTCAGCAGGCACTTCAGGAGAAGAAAACAGGGGAGCAAAGAACCATCCTGCTATCACGGGCTGCAATTAGGTTCAAATCCAATCTGTTTAAACGGGAAGCTGATTCTTGGCAGGTCTGTGGTACTACAAGTCCCATTAGTCTACACCACAAGGACATGAAACAGTAAACGTGCATGTGTGCATATTATTTTGATGTACAGTAGTACCTCAGGAACGTTCTCTTGTCTGCTACTGCTTTGGTGACCAGTAAGTTCACAAGGTCACCGAGCCCCAGACTGAATCATGTAACTGTTTGTACTCCTTCCAATGCAATATGATCACTTACTCCCTAAAGGCCATGTAGCAATAGAGCTCTAAAGCCATGAAAATGTTTTACTGCATTCGTAAAGAACTTCGAGGTTAAAAAAAAGAGATAGTATAATATCAGTAATGGCTTTTGAGTGTCAAGAACAAAATATCAGTGTCTTGCCCTAAACCCAATAGCTTGTACGCCACAAGGACTTAAAAGGCAGAACTGGACTTTTTGTTGTGTTATCTTTGATTAAAGTCAGCTGCCAGAGTAGGTATTTGAAAGATTTGCAGATCCATACGGATTTACTGTCAAATAAGAAATAAGACTGGCAGAGCTTAAGTGATTTTTAAATCTCTCTGTCACAAGCACATACAGATATTTTTGAGTATTAATAAAAAGCTAGCAAGTACTTTAAAGATGAGTAAAGTCATCTCTAATATGATGGACCATTCAGAAGGGAAGAATCACTGTTGTTTTCTCCATTGCCTCATGTGACATCAATGGTGCAGTAAAGTACTGTATTGTGAGCTGAAGGCTCAGCTAACAAAGAGCAACATCATCTTTGAGTTCTCCTACTTCCCACTAAACATTCAGGATTTCTGAATGACTAGCTTTTCCTTTCTTCTGAGGGCCCTTATTATTTTGGCAGGGCGAAACCCATGGGATATGCAGCCATATACTCAAGCATTTTAGCACAGTTCTGGCTGGACCAAACAGTTAAGTAACCAGCAAAGAATTGGCAAATCAGCTCAGGTTCACATAATTTCCATTTTGACAGCAGGACTTGTGCTATGGGATGTGGACGACTTGTAAGATTCTACCTTTTAGACAGTTGGGAAAGGATCCTCGGAAGAGGATTTTTTTTTTTAAGGTTGTAAAGGTGCTGCGTTATTCCTATCCAGTGTTATTTTTAAAAACAGAGAAAAGACGACAGCTCAGCCAGCCTTTTAGGGAGGGAGGGGGGCATCATTGGAGGTGATTCTGCAAATGCCTTTAAAAAAAGACATTGTATTATTTCTATGCAGGATTACCCATTTTTTAAAAAAAAAAAACTAAAACAGGGTGGGTAGAAGATCCTGAGAGTCATGTGAGAACACGGGGGGTGGGGGTCAATGCACATCAGGTGCAAAAGGGAAACCACGGCTAACAATGGAGAGAAAACAGATTATTCTGGGCTGTGTGAAATCTCCATTGCAAGGGCAATTTCACACAGAATCGCATCAGCGGCCAGATAACCGTAAAAAAATCACCCTGGTGTAGAAGCACCCATGATACTTACTTTGATTTAAGGAAAAAATAAGCTACAATCTGGCCAAAGTTAAAGACTTCTAAAGTCTATTCATTTAACTGAATGAAACTCAAAACACTTGCTTAACCTTTCCATTAAACTAATGGAACTTAAATATGTTGTCCTGATCGTTGTTTTTTATTTCTTTTTTCCCAAGGCTAGCATAGCAACAGTTTTCTCTCCTACCCGTGTCACATTTAAATAATGAAAAATATAAAGGCCTGTTGCGTAAACGTATTTAGTGAGCTATGAAAAGGCAATGATAAGTCTCGATAAATTGTGAAAAAGACCTGAGAAGGGAGGTATGGCATTTCCACTCTTATCCTCTTATTATCTGACAGCTATTGGTGTATTCATTACATTGTTTTAACCTTGCCGAGATTCAGCATGACATGCCTCTGAGCAGAGCTTAGTTGCAGTACCATTATCCAAATTGCCTGGGGCAACACTAGACTTGATGAGAAAAGTCGCATTTATTCATTCACACATCTGTTCTATTCATACATAAACATTGCAGGGTCTAATTTTTACAACACATGGTGTATGTCAGCTGGGGAAGCTGAACTTTAGCCTGCTTTGTCATCAGATTTGATCATTTCAGACACTTATATCTATTTGTTTTCATTATTACCTTGGTGTTCAGAACCCTTTTTTGGAGAAAAATACCTGCAGAGAGAAATGTAGGGGGCACAGGGAATCAGTTCTGCTTCCTCCCCTTCTGTTTGTTGTTAAAATTAAGCCCCACCTGCACTTTATGGAGCAGACACAGAGGCAAGAAATATGGCTACCCCCTAGGGTTGCCAGGTACCTATTCACCACCAGCAGGAGGTTTCTGGGGCGGAGCCTGAGGAGGGCGGGGTTTGGGAAGGGGAAGGACTTCAATGCCATAAAGCCCAATTGCCAAAGCGGCCATTTTGTCCTGGTGAACTGATCTCTATCGGCTGGAGATCAGTTGTAATTGTTGAAAATACAATGTCTAGTGCACAAAGATTGATTAAAGAAAGGAAGATCATCAGGGGGCAGCAAGTGTGAGAGTTGGATAGATAGAAAGGTTGTGATCCTTCTCCCTTCTCTTCCTGTGTTCTTGTTTGTTCCCATAATGCACCCCTCCTCTTCCTTCTTGTTACAGTGAAAGAGAGGAGCAACAGGCCGCATGTTGCCCTGTTAGCTATGGACCCTAGTTAGAAATAAGCCTGTCTCTCAGTTGTTCACCAAGTTTGTGGTTTCTGAATAAACTCACTTTGTTTAGTCCCCCCTACAGGGGGTTGGAAGCTGCATAAAGGCATCTCCGCCCCGGGACTGCCCCCTCCGATGCTGGTGCGGGGCACACACCTCCAGGAACGTGGCAGCACTGGCGCCTGAGGCTTGTGCTGATGCATCGCTCCTCAGGGGCTGGTGTCAAGTGCCCTCTTGCTGGCATAGGTGCACTTTGCACCTTGCAAAGTGGCACGCATGCTGGTGTAGGGGTCTCACCAGCTCCTATGCGGCTCCAGCTCCCCCACTCAGGATTGCACGGTTCATCACTGAAGGAGATAAAATATATGAATGATTTCACCCATGTGCAAAATACCTAGACTTTGCAAAGCAGAAGGCAAACTCATTGTAAAATCACAATTGATATTTAAAAAGCAATCAGTTACAAAACATTAAAAAGCTGGCTGAGTCATTCTGCTCACTCTTCTTTTAGGCTAATCCTGTGGGCATTTCTTTTGTGCCTCTGTAGTTTTCTGCAAATTAAAGTGTGTTAAAGGAATTGCAGGGCTATTCATCATTTTGGCACATCCACTGTTTGTACATAGTCGCAGCAAGTCTGCTGAATTTATTCTTTCATCTCTCTATGGCATTGAAACAATGCAAACAATATAAAATATTACAGTATAAGTGTAGAATTCATTGTATCTCATATTTGGGGAGCCAAATATGTGCTGTCTGACTAGCTGAGGCATTAATTCTTCTGTGTTGCCATTTTCCTTGCTGAATCTATAATCAACACCTGTAATCCAGAAAGGTTTGGTATTGGGAAACTATGAAGTTTAAGTAAAAAATATTAGAAAGTGTCATTGATATTGATGCTAGACAGGTAAAGGGCAGGAGGAAAAAACTGGGAGACACTGGGGGGGACACATTTTCTCAGCTTTCTCGTTTTGGAGAGAAGACTGGGGAAAAAACGTGTGTCACATCTTTTCTCCTTTGGGAAAAGTGAAATGTTTATGAAGGCCAAATTCTACTCATCTGTTGTTCATCTGTTGTTGTGCAGATGAACCTAGAATTCAGAAGAATGGGAAAACCCTTGCCAGTGTGGGAGCTCTGTGGAAAAATTATGAGAATATGTATATGATTCAGCAACCTTGCTGAGGCTGAACCTGAATGATAGACTTGCTGGAAATTCAAGGTCGGTTTCTTTGAGTTCCACGAAGACAGAAAAGTTGAATGTGGTAAACAAGAGCTCCTATCCAAAAGATGACTCGATTGTCACATGAACTCTGTAACATATTTCTGATAGAAGAAATTTGCAATATAAGTCCCAGCCATTTAAATCGTAGTATGAACCTGTACCTCAGACATTCTTGAAAGCTTTATTTCTTCTACTAAGTCTTAACTGAGTTTAGAAACTTAAATTGGTGCAGAATGCTGCAGCCAAGACGTTGACTGAAGTGGGTCGTAGGGACCATATCTGTCCAGTCTTGGCCCATCTACACTGGCTCCCAACTGGTTTCTGGTCACAATTCATGTTGTTGGTGCTGACCTTTATAGCCTCATATGGTTTGGGACCAACATACATAAGGACTACCTACTCCCTTATGAACCCCTCCAAACACTGTAGTCATCTTCCAAAGCCCTTCTTCAGGTGCCCTTACCTTCTGAGATTAGGTGGGTTGCAACTCAGGAGATGTCCTCCTTGGTTGTGGCACCAAACTCTGGAATTCTCTTCCCAGAGAGTTCTGTCTGTCTCCTTCTGTTGCCATCTTCCACCAGTGGGTGAAGTCTTTTGCTTCATTTGGCATTCCCTTAATAATCCCTATTCCCTCAGTGATCCTGCCCAATGTATGAACTGTTGTTTTATGTTTTTGTATTTTAGCTCTGGTGTTAATGGTGGGGTTTTATGTTTTAATGGTTCTTAAGGTGTGGTTTTAATATGTACAAGCAGGAACCCGCAAGGACTTGTGCGGTAAATCTTGTTTTCCTCCCCCCACACTATTTCCTATTTTCCTTCCTTGAAAGCCTCTGCCTCTTTCCTGCCTCCTTCTCTCCTTCCCATCTGCCAACTGAGCTACCTTTATCTCCTCCCCATCTTCGGTTTTCCGCCCTTCGCTCCCCTGGCACCCTCTATCAAGTAAAACTATGACCTTTGCATAAAGCTCAGCTGAGCTGGTCACCACCATCCTCCTCAATATGGTATAGATTCCATATGCTTCTCTTACTGGATTTTATATTGCATTCATCACCATGGTAGCAGAATTTACAGCTTCTCCACATTGTATTTACAATCCAGAATCCATTTGATTGGTGGCTGTTGTAAAATGAAATTGAACAAATTGTATTTCTTGGTGTTGTAGTACAAACATACAATGTACTAGATCAACATTCTTTCATGTTTGCAGTTGTCTTTGAAGGGTTTTTTCTACATATTCTAATAAAACAGGGGTGTCAACCATAAGGCCCCAGGGCCGGATCCAGCCCTTTGAGAGCTCTTATGCGGCCCACAAGCCAGCCATGGCAGCCACCACCACCCACTTCTTCATCTGGGCTGGCAAGCCCGCTTCGGTGTCACCCACCCCCCAGATCTAAACTGGTGAGCCTGCTGCTGGCGAGCCAGTGAAGGCAACCCTCCCCCCCAGTCCCGATCTGGGCTGGCGAGGCATGGCCCAGCCCTACCAACTGACATTTATGTCATATCCAGCCCTCATGACAAATGAGTGTGACAGCCCTATTTTAAAATATAGGAATGCAGAAAACATCCAACATAGTTTGCCAGTAATAACCTGGGGGGGGGGGCAGAGAGAAAACATTAATGAGGGTGAAATGACATGTTCTGAAGAAGGACTAGAGAGAAACATAAGTGATCTGGCTGTTTTTTCCTCTGACCTCCAGGTCTTATATGAAGGGAGGGGAGAAGTATATTGTCTCACTTTGGGGACATAGATTTATAATATTTATTGTGCCTAAAAGCTTGGGACTGTACAAAAATGTAGGGGGCAAATTACTTTTAAGAAAGCTCCACTCATGAAACAAATGTTTCCCCACCTCCTATGTTCTGGAGACCTCCGGACCAGCTTAAAAGCTACTCATGTGGGTTGAGGGACACTCAGGTACAGTGTGAGATGCAGTGCTGGGGTTTTAGGCTCAATTGAGATATCTGGAGAAATTGTGAACTACAGTGCCTTCAGCTTGTACAAAGGCTCCTTTGGATCCAATCCAGAAAAGTAAGAAAAAACACACATGCTGCCTTCAGAATCATAATATGCAAGCAAACAGTTAAAGAAACTGGAAGACCGATGCCTGAAACTGTACAGAAAGGAAATTCTTCTCAAGTTTCCTCCTTGCCACTTACCAGAAGCCTTGAAACGACTGTAAAAAAGAAAGAAAAAAGTGTCAAGTATGATGACATGAAGTTAGGTCACCAGCTTGAAATGAAGAGCACGCCTTCAGCTTTTATTCTTAGACAGTGAGATCGGTGGAAGCGTTCTTTTTGTCTATAGACCATGCATAGGTGAATAACTGTTAAATGGTAGGTAGGTATCAATACATCTAATTCTCAACATGACCCCATCTATTGACATTTAAATCCAGAGATTGGGGCCATGAACAGATAAATCTTTCTACAAACCTGAAAAAGCCCCAGGTTTGCCGAAAAATCTGAAATGGTAAAAAAAAACACAAAAAAAAAAACACCATATTGGGGGCTTTAAAAAGACCCAAACCACAGAAGCAGTGTCATAGCTTTAAGAAACCTATGCTCCTTGGCCATTGCTAGGCAACCACAGCAGTACTACAAGCCTTCAAGCCTAGGTTTCTGTCAGTAAAAGCTGGGGGGAGGGCTTTTTCCAGGGACTTTTAGAAGAGACTCATTGAGGCCAGTCTAGCAGCAATCACTGGGTGATTTGATACCACATGATTTGCATGATTCACCCAGGCCCAGCTGCTTTCTGTTGTTCAACAACAGCCATCCCATAAAAGCTAGAGTTGTGCAGAGGTTAGAGTTTCAAACTAGGATCTGGGAGATGTAAGTTTAAATCACACTCTTCCATGGTGCTCACTGGGTGACCTTGGGCCAGTCACACACTTTCAGCCTAACATACCTCACAGGAGTGTTGCTGTGATAATAAAGTGGAAGAGAGGAGAAATGATGTGTGCTTCTTTGGGTCCCCATTGTGGAGAAAAGCTAGGAGGAGGAGGAGAGTTGGTTTTTATATGCTGACTTTTTCTACCACTTAAGGCAGAATCAAACTGGCATACTATCACCTTCCCTTCCTCTCCCCACAACAGATACCCAGTGAGGTAGGTGGGGCTGAGAGAGTGTGACTAGCCCAAGGTCACCCAGCTGGCTTTATGTGGAGGGGTGGGGAAACCAACCCGGTTCACCAGATTAGCATCTGCCGCTCCTGTGGAGGAGTGGAGAATCAAACCCAGTTCTCCAGATTAGAGTCCACTGCTCCAAACTCCCGCTCTTAACCACTATACCATGCTGGTGGGAGCGTGGGAAGGAGAGATGGAAGCAAGGGAAGGTGAGGGTATGGGGGCTGCCAATAGGAGGAAAAGAGGAAATAGTATGGGGAGTGGGAATACAGGAGACAGTGAGATGCTCTCTGCAAATCCTTGCAGGTTCTTCACTGTGCAACTGGGCCCAACCCAGCAGCCAGCATCACACAACAGGGCCCAACCCAGCCTGCAATCCAGAATCACACAAAGTTTTCCCAGGAAGAGGCTGCCAGGGGAAAGGAGGAGGAAAAGCTGAAGATGGAGGCGGGGGGCAGAGAAAGGTAGGTTGACTGGTACATGGGAAGGACCGAAGGATGTAGGAAAATGGGAGATGGCTGTGGGAACTTTTAGGAAAGGGAAAGAGGAAACCGTGGGGGAAAGAAAAATGAGACATACACACCCATGCCCCAGTTTGCCTGCTTATTTTGCCATATTTCTATTGGGTAACCTTTTGATTTAAAAAAAGTTGTTGTTTTTTAATTTGACTATATTATCTTGCTTGCTTGATTCCTTTTTTATGAGAAAGAAATCATTTCATTCTTCATAGTATAGCTCATTGTTCCAATTATTTTAAATTGAATTTATGAAAGTAGTGCTATTTTAATTTTACCTTAGGTACATTTCAGAGGCATGATCTCAACAAATGGCATCTGCTATAAAGAGAAATCCCTTATGCATGTCTATCCATTTTACCCCCTTTCTCGCTTTCCCCTGATCATATGGTAGCTTTTCAAAAGTTTTACTTTTTTGTTCCTCATCTTGTAAAAAGGGCTGATCCTAAGTTTACCCAAGTATTGTGAAAACTGAAACGTTGCTTATATTTAAATAAGGTTTCTATATATTGTGCTAGGAGGTTGTCAGGTGGGGGATTCATCGGCTTTTCTGGTTTCTGAACTGATGATATCCTGAACCTATTTTCATAAACCTAAGGATGAGCCCCATGGCGCAGAGTGGTAAGCTGCAGTACTGCAGTCAAAAGCTCTGCTCACGACATGTGTTCAATCGTGACGGAAGTCAGTTTCAGGTAGATGGCTCAAGGTTGACTCAGCCTTCCATCCTTCCGAGGTCGGTAAAATGAGTACCCAGCTCGCTGGAGGTAAAGTGTAGATGACTGGGGAAGGCAATGGCAAACTACCCCATAAACATAGTCTGCCTAGTAAATGTCGGGATGTGACATCACCCCATGGGTCAGAAATGCTTTACCTTTACCCAAAGTATATAAAGTTGTGGTGTATGAGTAATGTGCAAAGATATAATTCATTTATGATAACATTAGTTACAAAGGAATGTCATTACAGACTTAGATCTTTACACATGGAAGACCATGGACATGAGGTCTCCTTATATACAGAAGCATCTTCCATGTAGTCCACATGAAGAAGGAATGACCCAGAACTAGTGTTTTAATTAGCAGCCTCAGATACACCGCATATAAAAATTAGAATGTTGCTAGTGTTTAAATTTAGCAGCCATCTGATCAAAGAATTTATGAAATGTTTTAAAACTTTTTTTGCTGGGGGTAACGTGTAGACAACTGGGGAAGGCAATGGCAAACAACCCTGTAAACAAAGTCTGCCTAATAGATGTCGGGATGTGACATCACCCCATGGGTCAGTAATGACAGGGGACCACCTTTACCTTTTTCTTTTTAAGGATGAGCCTCAGTTATACAGACATTTGATCAGATAGCTAATCACAGACTTCAGCTGCTCATCGCAGGTGCTGATGTCCAGTACGTGATGTATTTGCAAGGTTTTTGTTTGTGATAGTTCCTGGTGTATCATCTGTAAGAGTAATGTTACAGCAGATAATTTACCCTTGTTCAGGTGATGTGCTTGGAGTCAAAATGTAACTCTTATCTTCAACCATGTCCCCTGTTTTATCACTTTCTTTTCACCAGAGCAGGTATTTATTTCTGAGAAATAGCTCTGCAGCATGTGTGTCCTTTATGTGCCATGATAAAAATGCTTCATATCAGGAGAAAATAAAGCCTGAAAAAATAAAGGTTTGGCTGTCATGGCCCCTTCTCTAGAATCACCCACTATAGAGGTACCCCATATCTATGATTTCTACAGGATAATAACCAGAGCATTGGCAAATGCCATTGCATGGAAAGACAATAATTCAGATTTTTAGGCAGTAGAAAACATTTTTCCAGTATTGGAAGCTTTTTGATTACAAGTGCAAATCATCAACCAGAAATGGCAGTCAAATTTCTTTCAGCTATCCCAGTGAATAGAAAAGGCTTTGATCTTGCACTTGAATGCACATTTTCAGTTTCTATAAGAACAACAAAAAAGAGAGAAGAGATAGTTTTAATGATTGTTTTGCCACAAACATTAAGTTATAGTCAATTACTATTTCACAGAGTTTACCAAAAGACCCCTTCCTAAGCTAAAAGGAAACAAGTATGCCTTTCCTACATATTCACTGAGTACCAATTGCATCTTTGTTTCTGCTGTACTCTGCCCTAGCTCTGCTTTGTATCGTTCAGCTGTCTCGACTTAATCTGTTGTTCTTAAAGAATACGGCTGTTCTCTGTGTGGCAAGGATGGCCTGTTGAGGGAAGAGCTGTTTGTCATACATGATTTAAAGAAAAACCAAAATAAAACCCGGGTGAGCCACATTGAGCGTTTACTGGGAGGTGTGTGTGAATCTGCGCGAGTGAGATGGAGCAGCACAGCTGTATCAAACCATTAGATCACCACTGAAACATTCATTAGACAATTAGGTCAGTAGTTCACAGCACCACTGTTAGCATTTCCCTGGCCTACAACTGTAGCGGCCTCTTTCTTGCGGAGGAATGCGGCGCTTCAGTCATAATTATTATGAACGTATTTCCTGACCTAGATGCTCACGGAGAAAAAAGAATGAGCTCAGTCTGGAACCAATAAGCTGTTAAGATATGGAATGTAAATGCCCTTGACAGGGCTTTGTTAAATCATACAACTTGCTCTGCGTTTCGGAATAAAGAAGAATAGCAGGGGAGCGAGTTGACTTACCAAGCTTTGTAGAATACTAATGAATGAGTTTGTTAATGACAGCATCCATAAGTGCTCTTATGAGCTGTGGTTTAATACCACATAATTTCTTGCTTTCTTTTATTTTAAAGGAGCGCATTCCGAGTATAGTTAATGCAGAACAGAGAAAATTACATTAGTGAAACCTGTCTAAGTTGGCTTGTGGTGTAAGTGGGAAATGGAAATCGATGCATTTTGCAAATAAGATATTTTCAAAGTAGGTCGTAGTGGAACGAAGGCAGCATGTTCCCTTACTAATTGTTGGTTCCAGCTGCCACAAAAACACAACAATAGGTGAGCTGAAGGGAAGATTTGAGCAGTTTCTTGTTCTTCTGAACTCCTGTTGCAAAGTTGCCCCATTGGCTTAGTTCCAAAGTTGCTTGGGTGAATCAAAAGCATTTACACTTGTGCCAGGATATCCCTCACCCCCATTTCTGCCCCATATCTGCCTCCTTTTTCTACAACTACCAAGACACGTCTCAGAGCATTCTGGAGGGTCACCCACTTCCTAGGGGCCATATGGAAAAGTCTACTCAGGGAGACTAGAAAACATGACTTTTAATTTTACCCAATATCGAAGGGCCTTTACTCTTGCGTGTTTCAATGCCTTACTTTCAGCTCTCCTGGAAGGCCGGTATTTCCGTACTCCCTGTTTTGCCCTTGCAAAACAGAGAAAGTGGAAACCATAGAACATGTTCTGCTGCAATGTCCCTTCTACAATGACATAAGATTGCAGTACATTCTCCCCATATTGTCATCCTTTCCTGGGAGATTGGAAGAAGCTAAAGTTTCCCTTCTCTTAGCAGACTCCTCTCGGGAGATAACCATTCAAGTAGCCAAATTTTGCCTCCGGTCTAGTGGGATTCATAAACGGCTAATCGAAAACCTTTCCCCATAGAAGAGCTTTCCTCCTCTTCTTCAAATCACCCCTCCCAGAATCATCAAATTTTATTATTTTATTATTTTAACATAACTTTGATTGTTATTCAGAGCTGATATTGTATCAAAATAAAACTTGATTGATTGGCTAATACTTCAGAAGGCATATATGTCTGCCCTCACCTTTCATGCAGTGGAAAGGCATTGGCAGAAGCAGTGGAAAGTCCACATTGGACTTCTCTCTGAGGTTTTCCCACAGTTTCCATACCTTCCCTGTCACCAAGATTTTTTACAGTTTCTTTTTACTGGAATTAGCAAGCCTGTGAACCCCCCACCCCCAGGTAGACTGAGGTGTGATCAGTGCTTGCAGGTTAGCAATTGCCCCCTTTCCCTTCTCTCTCTTTGGAGGAGGAGTAGTTGGTTTTGATATGCCAACTTTCTCTACCTTTTAAGGATAATCAAAAAGGTTTACAGTCTCCTTCCCGTCCTCTCCCCACAACAGACACCTTGTGAGGTAGGTGAGGCTGAGAGAGCTCCAAGAGAACTGTGACTAGCCCAAGGTCACCCAGCAGGCTTCATGTGTAGGAGTGGGGAACCAACCCGGTTCTCCAGATTAGAGTCCACCGCTCATGTGGAGGAGTGGGGAATCAAACCCATTTCTCCAGATTAGAGTCCTCCATTCATGTGGAGGAGTGGGGAATCACCCAGTTCTCCAGATTAGAGTCTGCCGCTCTTAACCACTACACCACGTTGGAGCCCCTATTGAGAGTACCATACTTGTCTGTTGGGCTCCAGTACTGCTGTCCTACTGTGCCTGGAAGGGGAATGTGGTGGGTAGGAGCAGAGGCATGACTGGCAGTGGGCAGCATCTCGCAGAGTATAACTGGAGCTCCGTGGGGAAGCACTAACAGTCACAGTGCAGCTGATGGAGAGGGGAGTGACTCCCCTTTCCCAGCCTCGCTTGGCTTTCAAGCGAGCTCCAATCGCTAATGCTGTTTAAAACAAACAGTAGCATCCATGAGAGGAGGAGTGTCAAATGGGTCAAAGTGTGTGGGGAGTCTGGAAAATCTGAACCTTCCCATCATAGAATCATAGAGTTGGAAGGGGCCATACAAGCCATCTAGTCCAACCCCCTGCTCAATGCAGGATTAGCCTAGATCATCCCTGACAAGTGTTTGTCCAGCCTCTGCTTAAAGACTCCCAGTGAGGGGGAGCTCACCACCTCCCTAGGTAGCTGATTCCACTGTCACACAACTCTTGCTGTAAATTTTTCCCGCTAATATCCTGCTGGTACCTTTCTGCCCTCAATTTAAACCCCTTATTGCGAGTCCTATCCTTTGCTGCCAACAGGAACAACTCCCTGCCCTCTTCTATGTGACAGCCCTTTAAATACTTAAAGAGAGCAATCATGTCCCCCCTCAACCTCCTCTTCTCCAGACTAAACATTCCCAACTCCCATAATCTTTCCTCATAGGGCTTGGTCTCCAGACCCCTGATCATCCTCGTCGCTCTCCTCTGCACCCGCTTGATTCTGTCCACATCTTTTTTTTAAATGAGGCCTCCAGAACTGCACACAATACTCCAGGTGCGGCCTGACCAATGCTGTGAACAGAAGAACTATGACATCTTGACCACATGGGAAAACCTGCTTTGATCCTTTAGGAAAGAGTGCAGGCAAGCAGGTTTGGGAAACCATGAGGAAAAGCAGTGGCACTTCCAGGAAGTGAAGAATTGGAGGACAATTCCTCCAGGAAAAAATATGCTCAAATTTGAAAACCAAGTCAGAGGAAAATAGCCATGTAGAAGCAGTCTCAATCTATCAAATATGGTTTACAGCGTCTTAAAGTAAATATTTTCCACTTTATCTAGTTTTGGGCAATTGCTGAAAATAGCAGTAATCAAAGCCAATTCTAGGTCATTATTTGGATTTGGTCTTTCATTGTTAGTCTCTTGTGATAAAAGCTTTGTTCTTCTCAAAATCACACTAATGCCAAAAAAGGGGTTAACGTCAAATCGAAATAAGTTACAGTTTTTGAGATGGCAATTACTTTATTGTTTACAATTTCAGAAATATTTACCTTGTCCTTGGAGATCTGGTGAATTCTGAGAACATGGATATCTTTAATATATCACTGCATCATGTTGTTTGTTACCTATTTTAATAACATTTGGTTGCCTCTGTAGTTGCTTTTTCAGAAAAAGACCATACTCCCACCAAGGGCGGAGATGAAAGCCTACAGGGTGACTTGCAGTCACACTAGGGTGATCATCTCAATTCTGTGCCAAATTATGGCCTTCCCAACTGCAGCGTATACAGGGCCTGTTCCAGGTTTGGGGAGGCAGGCCCCCCTTGGCCACCTCTGCTCGTTACCAGCCCCCCCATTCATGCCTCCCTTCTCACTCACCCACCCATGAGACCCCCTCCTGCCTAGACATCCTTCCCCCTGCCTGCTCACTAACCCTCCCATTGCCTGCACTCCCTTTTTGCAAAGGTGTTGGGCAGTGCACAATGAACACATGAAGCTGGCTTATACTGAATCAGGGGCTTATCGCACCCAGGCTGGGAAATGTATGGAAAACATCTTAAAAGCGATCATGCTGGATGTGATTCCTATTTTCCCCCTGCACTTGTGCTAGTTCTAACCTCTCTGAAACGTTTGCTTTCAGAGCTCACCTCCAATGAAACAGCGCACAAAAGAAAGAAGGGGGCATGGAGGGAGCACCACGTAACTTGCTTGGGTTCCCCTCCACCTCCCTTGCCATTTTGGTGTGCTTGCGTGGGATCTTCAATGCATCAGGAAGATAGGACAATGGGCTCACGTTTCCCCCAATGCTTCTAGTTCTCGTGGGAATGCAAAGGGACAAAAAGCAGGAAATCATTCAGATCTTCCCTTGGGGATATAGCACCAGGAGGAAAACGGGGGGTGGGGGAGAGAAAAGAAAGAAGAAACTCAGAAAGAATCATTCTCCTGCAGCTCTCAAGGGAAGGGGGGATCAGAAGAACAAAAGCAACAAATTTCCTTTACAGCCTTGTCCGAGCCTCGTCTGTAACAGAAACAAAGGAGACCTGTGCTGGCTTTAAATAACTTGCCTGATCCCTTTTATTTAAGAAGAAGACATAATGATCCAATGTTACTCCAAGTACTTTTTAAAAAAAACAAAAAACCACATGGCCACCGGAGGGGACATGGGCTACACAGTGGGTGTGGACAACAGAGGGGCGTCTCAATCTTATCTGCACTTCGGGGGAAGCCGTCTGGAAAACGGCGAAAGGAAAAACATCTTTTTATAAGTGTTTTTGGAAACCACGGGGATTACACAACTGCAAAACGGTTCCACCCCCAAAGGGAGGGGGGGAAGTGCGATCATGAATGAATAAAATGTCTCAATAAACGTTTCAAACAGTAAGTGTGTTAGCCCTTTCAAATCCTTGGTCCATCAAAGTCAGTATTGTCTACTCATACCAGCAGGGCTTCCCAGGGTCTCAAGCAGAGGTCTTTCACATCACCTACTTGCCTAGTCCCTTTAACTGGAGATGCCGGGGATTGAACCTGGGACCTTCTGCATGCCAAGCAGAGGCTCCACCACTGAGCCACGGCCCCTCCCCAGGGAGTGCTCCTGCTGTGCATCACCTTAACACCCTTCCTCAACAATGCTGAGCATTTGCAAGTGAGGGGACAAGAGAAAGGTGTGTGAGCGGGCAGCAGGGAAGGTACTGGTAAACAGTGGCAATGGCCCCACCAGAAACACTTGGTCCTGGCAGCTTCCCCACTTCAGGCTAACCCTGAGCATAGGTTATGTAAGTTCCAGTAACTACAATGGGATGATGATGATGATGATGATGATGATGATGATAAACCTTTATTTTTATCCCACCCTCCCCCGGCAATGCTGGGCTCAGGGCGGCTAACGTCATATCAGATACTTTCCCATATATTAAAATAATCCCATCGTGCACAATTTAAAACGTACGCACCGAACTAAATTTCCTTTTGTATTGATACATCAGTGGCACCAGTATTAATCCCCATAGGGAGTGCCGATGTTACACCGACCTCTAGTTAGCTGATTGCCTCAAGGGAGGGGAAGGGGGAGGCCAGCTTCTAGGTGGACCATTGCTGTCCTCAGCCATAAGCTTGGAGGAACGTCTCTGTCTTACAGGCACTGCAGAACTCTGCTAGGTCCCTCAGGGCATGGGTCTCATTAGACAGAGAGTTCCACCAGGCTGGGGCCAAGGCTGAAAATGCCCTGGCCCTGATCGAGGACAGCCAGATACTGGAGATCCCTGGCCCTAAGTATATCTGGCTGTCCTCGACGAGGACCAAGCCCACAGACTCACAGATTAAATATCTACTGTATATCGAGATAGAACATTTCACAGATCACAATAATATGATGGTTAAGCAAAGTGTTACCATAGAAGGGTTTGACCCTGGTGCTGTTGAGCCCATAACCATATACCAAGGGGGAGAAAGGAATAAAACTTGATTTCTGTGCACACAAATAAGGTGCCCCCCCTCAGCTCAAGGGGCTGTTGAAGACAGAAGCACACCATTACTCCCAATCACAGACAATATATAGCATCTCATTTCCTTCTTCCGTTATACATATTTGGAAAGCATATTACTGATTGGCACATCTACTCATTATTATTCAAGAATGCATACAACTTACTATCTTATATAATTAAACTCCCACTGCAATTGCACAGCCATCCTTGGAGGAGGACCACTTTGAAACATGAGGTGCGTTTTGGCCATCTTTACGTCACTGAGTAACTCTCAGTCACTTTTCAAGGCCGACCTGCGCTTGTTGCGATCTTCCGGCTGTTCCTCGTCATCTGTTATTCCCCACCAAAGTCGTGAACACTAGACACATCTAAATTATGCCTCAGTCAGACCTTTAGCTATGCACATTTGAGCCTAATGAAACCTTAAGGGTCTGAATCTTTATTTAAGGCCTGGGCCTTTCAGGTCCGGGTATCGAAAGGAAGAGACAAAATAATGATTCTATTTGAATAAAATGTTTAGCATTTTCCCCTTTCAATACTTTGGCTCAAAGCTTTACACGTTGTTCAGGGAATAAGTGAGGGGACTTCCCGCACACATTCCACTTCCATGCACGCGTTCAAAACGCTGTGCATGTTCAGAACCGCTGGCTCTGGCAATTTAGAAGGCTTTGTGGTATTTCTTTCTGCTCGGCTGCTGTGAATATCCTTTAAAAAAAAAAGATTTGTGTGTGATTTCATTTCATATGCATTTCCATCATCTTGAAAATACTGAAATTGAAATGAAATGATATAACATCCCCTGAAGTGTTATAAAATTATAGCCAGTCATCAAGATTTTTGAAGCTGCAGTCATAAACGTGGAGGGAATGTGCTTATTTTGCTGGCGACACAATGCACGTTGATTATAGCTCTCAGAGGGCTGAAGCAACAAACTGCTTTGTGGGGTGGGGGAAGGTAGCCAGATTTTGCCCGAGTGATGGTCATGCTGGCACTAGGAGCCCTAGAGAGTCATACTAAGTTTCCTGTGATGCGGCCAACAGTTAAGTGACAGTCTGCATCACTCAAGTGGGGTTCATTGGCTATTGGCTACAGCGATCCCTGTGGCCATCAGCGCATATGGACCGAGATGCATATTCAAGGCACACTAGAGGGCTCTGTGGTTTGCGTTTCCTTTTGTTATGCATCCACTGTGCTAGCAACCTGTTAAATAACGCATAGCAGTTATAAAGCAAATGCGTTCCCTCCCTGAAGGCTGTATAGTCAGTGTTACAAAGAGGGGGGAAAACAATCCTTGTTGCCTGGCGATACATTTTATCCTGCATAATTTTTTTTAAAGCAGAATGCAGAATAAACAAGAAGCAATTTCCTGGCACAATGAGCCCAGCTTTGACCGGGAGAAGGACAGGATATAAGCCCAAAAATAAGTAAATAAATAAATTGCTTCTATAAATATTGAAAAAAATTGTACTTTTTAGGGGGTTAAAATAAACCAACGTTCCGTCCAGCAATGGATTTCGTAGTTATCACCTCATACTGCTCTAGGGTTGCCAGGTCCCTCTTCACCACCAGCGGGAGATTTTGGGGCCAGAGCCTAAGGAGGGTGGGGTTTGGGGAGGGGAGGGACTTCGATGCCATAGTCCGATTGCCAAAGCGGCCGTTTTCTCCAGGGGAACTGATCTCTTTCGTCTGGAGATCAGTTATAATAGCAGGAGATCTCCAGCTAGTACCTGGAAGTTGTCAACCCTTTACTGCTCTTGAGGCTGGTAACTATAGATGTACTTGGTCAAGTATCTCCCCTGGTGTTTGACAATGGCTGCCTCCGTCTTTGACTCTTGTTAGATGGATTACTGTTCCTGGAAACTACAGAGTCTTTTGAGGAAAGGTTGCTTTTCTGTCATAAGTGCTCCATGTTTTCAGGGCTCAGTTGAGTCCTCCTCACAGGTCTGCATGACCAGAGAGGATATGTGTTGCTGGAGGACTGGGAAGATGAAATAAAAAAGAAGACCTGGGAGCCTAGCGAGGCTAGGTTAGGAAAGATGAAGAGACACGAGAGTTGGTGAAGTTCACTTCTTTGTTCAAAGCTGCCAAGGGATCTGATTATATATATAAAGTTTTTTCTCCTTTCAGATGCCAATTCTGATGTTACCTACAAAGTGTCACTCTTCGCTTTAGCAGCGAACAAAATCTTAGCTAAAGCTGTTTCTAATCAGGGAACATAACATATTTAAATACTAGTTTCCTGTGGGTCAGACTGTTTTAAAGTTATTTTATGATGTTTTATGTTATTTTAATGTTTTGTATGGTGGATTGTGATGACCTTCAGCCGCAGACAATAAACTTTATCACTCACTCACATCAAGTTTTTGATTTCTTGTACCCAGCACTGTGTGATCTAATTTACCATATCTCCTGCTCTTGGTTTCAAGAAGGCTGCAAACTGCAGACTTGGAGGTTTCCCATGTGCCCCCAGACTTTTTTTCTTTCTCCCCTCCCCTTTTTCTTTTTGTCCTGAACTTTCTGCCTGATCCAGTCATAGCCTTGCTCCAGATGGTACCGCCATCTCAGGCTAGACTGGCAAGCCATGGCGCTGAAACTTTGGAACCCCCCTCCCCAGGGAGAGCCATCTGTCTCCCTCTGTCATTGTCATCTGCCAGTGGGTGAAAGCTTTTTCTTCTTGGTTTGGTGTACTCTCAATAAACTGTTGTTATCGTTCGTCTTCCCTGGTTGTATGTATTTGTACGTTTGTATGTCTGTATGAGAGCCAGAGGGGTGTAAAGAACCCAGTGGATCCTGGAAGACTCAGGTTCAAATCCCACCTTCTACCATGGAGGCTTGCTCTGTGACCTTGGGCTCATCACACACTCTCAGCCTGGTGAACCTCACAGAGTTGTTGCTGTGAAAAAGTGGAGAAGGGGAGAGCAATGTTCTAAACTGCTTTGAGTCCCAACTGGGGAGAAAAGCAGGATACAATCAATAAATGCAAAGGCATGTTCTCATTGTATTGTTATATTTTTACATATACATTTTAAATGTTATTTTAATGTTTTAATGCCTGATGTTTGCTGCCTTGGGGACACTATTTAAATAAATTCATTAAATGTTCTGAAGCTTCAGTCCTAATAACACATTCCTGGGAGTAATCCCTATTGCGTAAAGGAGGGCTTACTTCCAAGTAGAACTTTGTTTAGGATTGCTCTCTGGGGAACACTTGCTCACTGCTTTGTGTCAATTTGATCCTAACGCAAAGGTGTTTCACACTTCTTGTTTTCTGGAATGATTCAAAGCAGTGAACATATTTTGCTGCAGGCCTTTTTCTGTTTCTATTAACTTAGTTGTTTGCCCATTAAAATTCATACCCTTCCATTTTCTCTGGGGTCAGGATGGATAAGTGTGTTAAAAGCAAAAACCATAGATGTCAACAAATGCACATAGTTCGTTGTGGGCTTGTGGAATGCTCATTCTTGATCAAATGCTTCTGATTCAGATTCCAGTTGTGCGATTCTCTTGTCTTCTCAACAGCCAGTAATAAAGAATTTCGGCCTCACAGTTTTACCAGCCAAGGCAAAGGTAATCCCCTGTGCAAGCACCAGGTCATTCCTGACCCATGGGGAGACATCACATCCCAACGTTTACTAGGCAGACTTTGTTTACTGGGAGGTTTGCCAGTGCCTTCCCAAAATAGAGAGATCATTGGTGGCCCTTTGTTTTTGAAAGGAAAAGAGAAATGGCTCGGTACAGTCTTACTTTGGAGTAATCCCTGTTGAACATGGTGGGAGTTACTATCCATGTGTATTTGGATGTATCAGGCTGCGTGATACTTGACTGTCTTCTCAAAGTGGCACACAATTTTGCACCTGAAGCCAGTTTTTGAAATTGGTTGAATCACACCCCAAATTTGGGCAGCTGGCGCCTTGTGATTGCCTACTGTCTGATAGATAAGTGCAGTTCAACAGAAGCCTGAATGGAAGGATGCATTTTGAGACCATCTGCCCTTGGAGATACCAGGAACAATAAAGAAAAGGAAAGCTTCAGCAAACAAAACCCTTTCAGTTGGGTATGACTTTTATCTGCTGACGCCGACTTTGATTTTGACTTTGAGGGGGAAGAATAGCCATACCTAACTATATTTGTTATTGTGCATTACAAGTTTGCACAATGTGACCTCAATTAAAACGCCTACAGGTAAATGTTGTTTTGAATAGCCCCTGCCCACCAATCAAGCTTGACAACTTGGCAGAGCTATAATGCCCCCTAGTGTTGGAAAGCTTCATATACAACTATTAATCTGCTCCGTTAGACAATGTTATCAAAACCCTTTTTCCCTCTCCTGACTCCTGAATAATTTTTATTTCACTTAATTTATTAAAGACCATCAGCTGAAATTAAGCATTTTTTGGTTGCACTGATTTCGTGCAGAGAGTTAAGCATATGCTCTGGGAGAGATGGCACCGTTTCTGTGATTTTTCATGGCAACACCCTCACTCATGCATGATCCTATCAGTCTACATTCCTGGGGGGAGGGAAGAGTCAGCAAGGGGACAATTGTGAATGCATAGCCTGTAATATTGTGCCAGAACCAGCATCCAATCGGGGAAATGCTTCACAACCAGTTAATTACACCAGCAACCACTGTCACGTTCACAAGGAGAATAGTGGAAAAACATAAACTTGTTACATGCTACACATATGTGCAGAAGTGGAGCATGATGTTGGTGAGGCAGAAGCAAAACTGGAGGATTTGTACACATTGTGGCCATCGCTTCAGCTGAGAGCATTTCAATTCTGGCATCATCCATGAAGCCACATAGTAATTAACAGTGACTTTTTGAGTCATCCATGCCCTCCACCTTTCTCTGGATTCTGTTTTCTTTAGTGTGAGGAGAAAGAGCTAGTGAGGGAAGGGAGGGCATGGCTCAGTGGTAGAGCATCCACTTTGCATGTAGAAGGTCCCACGTTCAATCCCCAACATCTCCAGTAAAAAGAAGGATAAAGCAGGTGGTGACATAAAAGACCTTTGCCTAAGACCCTGAAGGAGCTGCTGCCAACCTGTGTAGACAGCATTGACCTTGATAGATCAATGGTTTGATTCAGTATAAGGCAGCTTTCTGTGTACATGTTTCCTTGGCCAATTTCCCTTTGCCTAATGAAAGGCCTAATCCACACTGAGGCCAACCTCTTTGGTGACTTCACCCCTCTGGAACTCCCATGAGATCTGAGCAGTTCCTGTGGGAAGTTGCCACCGCTCTGCAGATCAGGTATGACTGATCCCCTCATTTCACCACAACCACCACCCCCCACACACACACACACTTAAGGCTGCCTCCCAGCTAATTGTCAGGCAATGAGAGGTTACTGCCAGATGGCTAGCCAGCAGTCCTCACCTTAAAAGCACCTCCCCATATTTCTGACTTAGTGTGTAGACAACAAAGATGGCTCATTGGATCCCTTTGGAGTTGAGGTACTCTGGGATCCCTCTATTCCCCAATATATACCTTGCTTTGGATTCTGCCCAAGCAACTGCCAGCGATATTGCAGCTCTATATGAATCTGCTGGTTCAAAGTGCTCTCTCTGTGTGTATGTGTGCCGTTAAGTCACAGCTGACTTAGGGCAACCCCGTAGGGTTTTCAAGGCAAGAGACATTCAGAGGTGGTTTGCCATTGCCTGCTGCCACACGGGCTGAGAGAGTTCGGAGAGAACTGTGACTGGCCCAAGGACATCCTGCAGGCTTCATGTGGAGAAGCGGGGAATCGAACCTGGTTCTCCAGAATAGAGTCCACCGCTCTTAACCACTATACCAGTGGCGCAGAGTGGTAAACTGCAGTCCTGCAGTTCAAGCTCTGCTCACGACTTGAGTTCGATCCCAACTGAAGTC
Organism: Euleptes europaea; assembly: GCF_029931775.1. Classification (NCBI taxonomy): domain Eukaryota; kingdom Metazoa; phylum Chordata; class Lepidosauria; order Squamata; family Sphaerodactylidae; genus Euleptes; species Euleptes europaea. The sequence continues at coordinate 62,740,107 of NC_079319.1, forward strand.
GGTTTCAGGTAGCCATCTCAAGGTTTACTCAGCCTTCCATCCTTCTGAGGTTGGTAAAATGAGTACCCAGCTTGCTGGGGGTAAAGGGAAGATGACTGGGGAAGGCACTGGCAAACCACCCCGTAAACAAAGTCTGCCTAGTAAACATCGGGATGTGACGTCACCCCATGGGTCAGAATGACCCGGTACTTGCACAGGGGACTTTTACCTTAAGAATAATAAATAAACTAACCAAGCTCAGTTCTTCTCACTTGGCAAGTGTCCTATCCATGGGCACATTGTGATAACTGCATTTTCTTTTTATTTTGAGTATTGCTTTACCTGAGAAATTATGATAGTGGTTTTGCTTTAAAGATAATAACCTTTAGTGATTGCTTATCTCTGCATAGCATTACTTTGCAGTTATGGGTTGTTGAGTGTAAAATATTATCTCAGGATGTTATAATGGTGTATTCATAATAAGGTGGTTTTAGTTCAGTAGATGTAGAATATATAAAGTAGTTGCAATAGAAAAGGTGCTCACTGCTAAAAGTGAATAGTTGTATGTATATTTATATTATATGAATCTTTAAAGGGAAAATAGGGTATAGGAAAATTCCAAGTCTCTGGAAAACAATGGAGCTGTGTCATAAAGGGGGTGGTTTTAGAGTTGACTATACATCGATGAGGGGCAGGGTCGAATATAAAATGAGCTGTAAAGGATGGTAAGGCGCTGTGTTGGAAGTTTCCTTCATTTCCTCACTAAATGGGGGTCAAAAATGGCCCCATGGGCCAATTTCCACCAACATAATTGCTTTCCTCGCTGTCAGGGCTTTTAACTAATGCTCTATTCTTGTGGATGGATTTTGTACATGTGTAACCATGTTGGAAGGACGATTTTTTCTTCTTTTTTCTGCATACTTGGGGAATGGCGTTTGGGGAATGTACAGAGCTCCTATCTCCCAACCCTATTTTGCGCCCCCATCAGAGAGTATTCCTCCTTTGCCAGGGTTCAGACTGCTCCAAAATCTTTCTGGAATAACACTGTTCCAGGGTATTATAGTCTATTAAGGGCTCTGTATCTTAAAGAGTCCTTGAGGGAGTTTGATTAATAAATAGGAAGTGTTTTTGTTTTTTTGTTTTTTATCACCCTTAATCCCCTGGCTAAGACTTGTAGCCTCAGAACAGGAAGAACTCTTAAAGCCGTGTAGCATCCTGGTGTGGGGGAGCAGGCGTTAGGGTTGGGGGATGCACACATCATAGGGAGCATACCTCCACCTTCGTCTCCTCTCTACAGCATGCTGTTGCTAAACTAAGCGAGACGCTGGGAAAACAGAATGACGCTGGGAAAACTATGGGGTGGGGGGAAACACACTTCTTCAAAAGCACTTCTATGGCAGCCATAGCAGAGAAGGATAATTTAGACTGAGGCAAAGATTCTGCTGTAGGACAGATGAAGTACAGCCTGTATTAGCCCTAGATGATGGGGGAGGCGGAGGGGGCTGTTGGGGGTTTTTTTTTCTGTTCCAGAGTGAATTACAGTTAACTGAGGGGATGAGTTTTGAATAGAAAAACCAGATAGTATCACAGGGTTAAACACCTCGTCTCCTCGCATAGTCGTCTGAGTCGTCTGAATCCTCATGTCCAACAGTTTCCTTGGATGTACGCTTAAATATGTTAGGCAGACACATTCACGGACCTCTCAGCATCGGTTTAACTTCACAAAGGCGTGAAGTGTTCCTCCCTTCCCCTTTAGCTGACTCCTTAAGTCGCCTTCAACATTTCTTCGCTCCTGCAGGGCTAGAACTCACGTTCAGTCCTCATTTAGGCCAATTGAGTTGGTGAGTTCTTGTTCATGTGTGTGTGTGTGTGTGTGTGTAGATATACAGACTATATTTTTATATTTCAGGACCCAGGCTGGGACGCAACAATATAAAAACAATTAGATAAACATTTAAACAAAGTTTTTTTAAAAAATCTAAAGGCATTCTAGGGCTGAGAAATTGGGGGCAGGGCCTGTGGAGAGCAAGATTTGGGGAGGGGAGGGATGTCAGCAGGGGGGGATTGTTGGGTATAGCGAGCTTCCTTATATGTCAGACAGCCAAATTGATTGTATTGATGTTAACCAGTTCAAGAAGGTGCTGTAATCTCCAATGTGTCAATTAGTTCTTGGTCAGTGAGAATCAGTTGTAAACATGCTTTTGGTCATGTACTAGAATTTTGCATATTATTGCTCTTTGTGTGTCCAAGAACAGAGATCGGTACCAGTTACCTTTTGGATCTCAAACAGAAAGGGTGGAGCATTTCTGTCTCTTAGAGATGCCATGTGATCAAGTTTAGATTCTAGAAATGTCGTAAGGATTTATTATTTTAACTTCAAGTTTCCCTACCCTATTTTCATAGTGAGTAAAGTTTGTTTTATTAAGACAAAGGACTTTGTCTGGTTTTTGTGTGCGTGTGCCTTAATTGACTTTCACATAGCCATAATCAAACGATCCGTAACCTCTGAATTTCACAACAGGGATGCCATAGAGTCCACCCTCCAAAACAGCCATTTCCCCCGGAGGAACTGATGGTTGCCATCTGGAGATCAATTATAACTCCAGGAGATCTCCAGGCCCCACCTGGAACCCAGCGGCCCTATTTTGTGCCCCCATCAGAGAGTCTTCCTCCTTTGCCAGGGCTCATAAGGCTCCAAAATCTCTCTGGAACAACACTGTTTTGTTAACCTGGAAAACCAGGAGGGTCAGAGCTTCCCTGACCTATTCTGGGAGGGTGTTCCAGAGGAATAGGAAAGTCCCGAAAAATGAATGAGCCTCGGCTGTTGTCAGAGGTGCCTTGGACAAGGGAGGAACTGACAGTAGACCTTACTAGGACAGGAGAGGGGGTCTTTCAATTTAAAAACTAATGTTTCCATGTATGGCTATGTAGTCAACCCTGTCTGGTCTGTGGGTGCCCTAACAATAGATACACAACAATCAAGTTCGCTAGTAGGAGCACTGATGGCTACTTATATAGCCATAAGTGCACATGGCATTTTCCTGAATTTCATAAGCAAAAAAGGCCAGATCCCTGCCTCCAAAGTTGTTTCCTGCCTACATTTTAACTGTAGGTAAAACAGAGTGAGGGGAAAGGATGAAAGGCAAGGGTAGCAAGGAGTGAATGTGAACCAGTGCAGAGACATATCCTTGGGCTTTGTTATTGCACAAGAAGTTTCATTTGCTCATGTTCTAGCTTCACTCTGTATCTCAGAAAAAGGAGGGAGAAACCAAATGTCACACCAATTATATCAGCCATGGACTGTGTGACGAGAACTGGCTATTTTATACAGTTGTGGCTGGGGTCCCAATTACTGGATTAGGCAGAGTTTGTTTCTGTTCTTTTCTGAGCTGTCATGCTTCTCTGTGCCAGTGGCTTGGGTTTACTTAGAGGTGAGTCAAGTGTGACTCCAAGGAAAGAGACAGCGCTTTGAAAAGTGAATTTCTGGTTGCTAACAAGCACTGTGTGTGGGTCTGACTTGGAAAGCATTTTTGTATCGGTCTCTCTCACATCTCTTGAAAGGCGAGCACTTGTTTACACCCAAAGGAGCTCCACTGAAATGCACAGAGTAAAATAGTTGGAAAACTGTAAGATCCTCCATCATAAGGGAGGATGGATGGCTTCATAAGGCTGCTAATCCATATTACTCCACTATTCCATGTAAAATCCTCCATCATAAGGGAGGATGGATGGCTTCATATGGCTGCTAATCCATATTACTCCACTATTCCATGTGAGTAACCACCTAATCCATGTGAGTAACCACCTAAAACTTGCCATATGGCAACAGGAAACAGTGCTAGGTTGGCAACCAGTGGGATGTAGTAGTTAGAGTTGTCAAACTAGGATTTAGAAGATCGGGGCTGAAGTCACACTCTGCCATCAAATTCTCGAGGTGACCTGGTTGACACAGTCTCAGTGCAAAGTGCTTCACAGGGTGTTGGTGAGCATTAAATGAGAAATGGAGAATGATTTCTGCAGCCATGAGCTCTGTGCAGACTGGTGGGGATAAAAAATGTGCTAGACACTGATGGTCTTGTGTAGCCTTTGTACATGCAGATTCACCCATTATTGCTACCTCTCTTTAGCCATTTGGAATTACAAGAAAGCAAAGCAGTGGTAACTCTAACCACCTTCATGTAATTAGGAGCAACAGAGGGTCCCTTTCTCATGCTGTTTTAGATAATGGGTGGCTCCCTGCTTCACCTGTTGCCGTGGCTGGGCCTGGAGCGGCTCCCGAAGTCTGCCACCACCAGCTCTGATTAATAAAAGTGTATGTTGTCTGTGCAGTGCTTTTTTTTAATTTTGGGGAAATTTAAATACCTCAGTATATATTTTTCAAGATTTCAGGTTTTTTTTTTTGCAAACCCCAAATTTGCAGAAAAATCCGTTTAGTGTCAGTATGGCCTCAATCCATAGGTTAAGATATCCGCAGATGGGGGCCACATGTTGCTATTAGATGTATAGATAATGCTTTGCTTCATAATCTAATACCTACAGACCCTGGTGATGCTAAAATCTTACCATATGCACATGATAGACACATCCCTCAGGGGACAATATGGTTAGCAAGGCTATGTGGCACACTTAGGTAGGCAAAAAGCCAACCACAGTAAGAGCCAAGCTGTTAGCTCTAAGAAGTTTATTATAACAAGCACATTTAAGCCATGCAAGAGCAACTATGTACAAGCAGAAATACAGAATGGCTGTGGACCTCAAAGATTTTTATTTATTTTTGTTTCACACAAACATACAAAGATACAGAAATAAGTGCATATTCAAGGTCAGAATTCAAGCTTTCAGCCCAGTAACTGACTAAATTGTTTATTCTGCAAATTCTTAGCATCACAAACAAGGAATGTCCCCTTTATGGAGAACTGAACATGCCCAACAACTTTAGCAGCCATTGGTTTCAGAAGGCAGTTCCCAATTTTCTCAAAAATGTACAGTTCTCTGCAAATATACCTCTTCAGGTTGTTGCCTTGAGGGAAAAACATTTCTAATCAAATGGCAAATGAGATCTACAGCTTCAAACAGGAGCCCAGTTTTCAAAATTTACTATTTGCTTCAAAATGATTGACCAAGCCAATGTTGTAATTTTGAGAAGGGAATCTTCAACTCCAGAGAATATATCTGTCTTTTAAAAAAAGTTCTCCATGTTTCTCTCGGCCAAAACAAGACCAGGAGCCGACTGCGGTACAGATCATGAATTGCTAATATCAAAAATAAAGATAAAGCTTAAGAAAAACACCAAAACATTCATAGCACCAAAATACAATCTAAGCAATATTCCGGAAGAGTTTAAAGACCATGTAAGGAACAGATTTGCATTACTAAGTTCAAGTGAATGTAAACCTGAAGAACTATGGGTGGAAACTAGAGATATTATCAAGGAAGAATGTGCAAAGACTATTCCTGTAGCCAAAAGAAAAGAAAAACCTCGATGGATGTCTGAGGAAACTCTTAAAATTGCCAGAGATAGACGAGAAGCAAAAGTAGAAGGTGACAGAAATAGAATCAAAAGTCTAAGTGCAACGTTCCAGCGACTAGCACGTAGAGACAAAGAGACCTATTATAATAGCCAGTGTAAAGAAATAGAAGAGAACAACAAAAAAGGAAGAACAAGAGATCTGTTCCACAAGATCCAAGAAATCAAAGGGAAATTTAAAGCACGGTTAGGCATGCTGAAAGATCAGCATGGAAATACATTAACTGAACAGGACAAAATAAAGAAAAGGTGGGAACAATACACTGAAGAACTATACAGAAGAGATGAAAGGATAAAAGATTCTTTCCAAGAAGAATCTTTTGAAGAAGAACCTACAGTTTTAGAAAGTGAAGTGAAAGCTGCATTGAGAGCAATCGGGAGAAACAAATCACCAGGAGCAGATGGGATATCAATAGAGCTATTCCAAGCCACAGAAACGGAGTCCATCAAAATCTTGACAAGAATATGCCAACAGATATGGAAAACAAAACAATGGCCCACAGACTGGAAACAATCCATTTACATTCCAATTCCCAAGAAAGGAGACATCAAAGATTGCAACAACTATCGGACCATTGCATTAATTTCTCATGCAAGTAAAGTGATGCTCAAAATCTTACAGCAAAGGCTGCTACCATATATGGAACGAGAAATGCCTGATGTTCAAGCTGGTTTCAGAAAAGGAAGAGGCACTAGAGATCATATTGCAAATATACGCTGGTTACTGCAGCGTACGAGAGAATTTCAGAAGAAAATCAGCTTGTGTTTCATAGATTACAGCAAAGCTTTTGACTGTGTGGATCATGAAAAGCTATGGCTGGTTTTAAAGAAAATGGGTGTGCCACAACATCTGATCGTTTTGATGCGCAACCTGTACTCTGGAAAAGAGGCCTCAGTTAGAACAGAATATGGAGAAACGGAATGGTTTCCAATTGGCAAAGGTGTCAGACACGGATGTATTTTATCTCCCTATCTCTTCAATCTATATGCAGAACATATAATTAGGAAAACTGGATTAGATTTAGATGAAGGTGGAGTGAAAATAGGAGGGAGGAACATTAATAATTTGAGATATGCTGATGACACTACATTATTGGCAGAAAATAGTGAAGATTTGAAACAACTATTGCTGAAAGTTAAAAGAGAAAGTGCCAAAGCAGGACTACAGCTGAACATCAAGAAAACAAAAGTAATGACTACAGGAGAATTACACAACTTTAAGGTTGACAATGAGGAAATTGAAATTGTTCAAGACTTTCTATTCCTTGGCTCCACCATCAACCAAAAGGGAGACTGCAGCCAAGAAATTAGAAGGAGATTGAGACTGGGAAGGGCAGCTATGAAGGAGCTAGAAAATATTTTGAAGTGTAAGGATGTGACTCTGGCCACCAAGACTAGATTAATTCATGCCATCATATTCCCTATTACTATGTATGGGTGTGAAAGCTGAACAGTGAAGAAAGCTGATAGGAAGAAAATAGATTCCTTTGAAATGTGGTGTTGGAGGAGAGTGTTACGGATTCCGTGGACTGCCAAAAAAATCAGTGGGTTATAGATCAAATCAAGCCTGAACTGACCCTAGAAGCTAAAATGACTAAACTGAGGCTGTCGTATTTTGGTCACGTCATGAGACTACAAGAGTCACTGGAAAAGACCGTCATGTTAGGAAAAGTAGAGGGCAGCAGGAAAAGAGGAAGACCCAACAAGAGATGGATTGACTCAATAAAGGAAGCCACAGCCTTCAGTTTGCAAGATCTGAGCAAGGCTGTCAAAGATAGGACATTTTGGAGGACTTTCATTCATAGGGTCGCCATGAGTCGGAAGCGACTTGACGGCACTTAACACACAACACACATGTTTCTCTTTGGCCATCGGCTTCTTTCCAATATGCCTTCTTTGCCTCTTGATCTATGGTCACAAGTGAACATGTTGCCCCATCTTTTTAATGCTTTTATCCAATCCATTGACAACCCAAATACGTATTTGGAAAAGCAGGACATGAAAAAAGAAAGTTATGATTCTGTTATCAGAATTGGTTACAAAAACATTCAGAAGTTAATGTTTATTGCTTAGCTATTTGCTGATTATGGAACAATTTGTGGATATCTTTGTTTCAAGTAATTTATTGTTCTGGTATGTAATGGATAAGTTCATCACAAATGATGCAGTTCCATACACTCTAATCTCATTACTATTTAGTGTGACATTTTAACAAGAACTTCTTTCAAGCGTGTCATTTTAGGCACAGTGAGCTTTGCAGCTGATATGGCTTTATTTGCACTATCTGCAACTTGACTCCTTTGTGTCTTTGGAAAACATAGAGGGTTGTCAATTAAATGTAACCTGATCGTATATATTAGTGTAGCTGCCAGAATGTGAACATTGATTTAAATAAGTGTAGCTACAGCCCATCGAGTATAAAGTTAAGTCCATCCAACTGCACTCAGATCATTGAAAAAACTGTAGAGCTTATGTATATATGGCTCACTGTATGTGACTGGCAAGACTTCTTACTTGGTGTTCTTCAAGTTGTTATCAGTTCAGCCACACATACAGGAATAGTTAAGCCTGTGCTGCATCTCACTCAGAAAATTCTAGAGCAAGGCTTAAGAGTTATGGCATTGGTTCCGTCCATCCTAAGGACAACAGTGATAGTACTAGTGCCGCTCAGTTCTTCCTAAAACATGGAGTAGGACCTGCAACAGTCAGGTTTGAATCACACCTCTGCCATGGAAACTTGCTGGGTAACTGTGGGCCTGTCACAATGTGACAACTGGTTTACTTTTTAATCCCCTTTTCCTGTCACCACTCTCAAAGGCCGTGGCTGATTTTTCTTTCCCAGTCATGAGGGCTGCTGAGGGACTATAGACCTGGAGCTTGGACAAATCAAGGAGCTGATCTAGGATAACCTGACAGTAGATCCCACACAGCCCCTTTTAACATTTCCCTTTGGACTAGCAACAGAATTCCCAGTCTCCACTGATTGACTGCCCTCATGTAGATGGCCCAGGCTAGCTCTCATCACATCTCAGAAGCTCCACAGAGTCAGCCCTGGTTAGTACTTGGATGGGAGACCACCAGGGAACTCCAGAGTTGCTACACAGACACTGGCACTGTGATAGCTGTTTGCCCTTAGACTGGGATGCCTCCACTACAATTGAATTAGGGGTGAGATAAGAAAACAAGAAAGAAAACAAGAATGAACAATTGTCTTGCAGTACTTTGTACAAGTTCTCCAGCTGCCTGGAAGTTGGGGATATGAAGGAAAGTTAGTACCATGAATCTTAGACCACCTATAAGACTGCTGGCAAAACAGGTAGAGAAATAGGGGAGTGAGATTCAGAGTCCATTAGCTGGAATACCAGATCATCAAGTAGGTCAAAATGTTTGTTTATTTAGAATATTTTAATACCTGCATCTCTCCCAAGTGCCTTAGGATCCAAGGTGGGTCCTTGAAACCAAGGAATGTAGCTAAACAAATGAGCTGTTCCAAGTAGATCTTGAGATCCACTGCTGGAGAGGAGGATTTGTCAACCAACAAAGCTAGTGTTAGGGGAGGATCTGAGGTCTTATCAGAGGTGTCAGACTCAAAAAACATCTGCTACCGCCACTGAAGACCTAGAGTGAGACCAAAGAAGGATCTAAAGGTTGACCATGAGAAGGGCCAAGGTGTCCAAACCTTTGGTAGGAGCTTAAATTCAGTACTGGAGGATCAGGTTTCCGGGGGGGGGGGTTGATCAAGGAGTCAGGGATCAGACATAGAAGCCAGAACCTGAGACCATGGCTGAACATAAGACTCTTCTGAATGAGCCAACAGGACATGAGGCAAATCCTCCTTGGGGGGGGGGTCTTGAAACTGTAGTGGTTAGGCCTAATGGAGGATTCCTACAAGGGTACAAGAAAGAATATATGTCTCAATTGTCTTGGTAGTAGGGATCTTTAGATATCCAATAATAGTAATAATATAGTATGGGTAATGGGGAGATTATGTGAGGTGGACAGGAGTGTAATGATTCCAGTCTTGGTACTGAGTGTCCTTAAAATCATAAAGAGGGTCTCATGCCTTGTTAGAAGAACTCTAATCCTGAGACCATGTGCTGAGGAGCTGAGATGAGAAGAGCCAAGGTGTATCCTTCTTTCACCTAGCCCTACCTTCACCTATGTCCATTGCTAATATCATTGCATGGAACATGATGCTGTGCTAATTGAGATTCTCAGTCGTTTTGAATTGCTACCATACAAAGAATATTGCTATACCTCTTTCATAATTTCTTCTATCCATGAAGGAGTTGCTTCCCATATCTGCAGTAAGCATTTGAATACCGGAAGTATGAGATCATAGCATATTTGCTTCCCTTCTGAGCATTGCCTAAGACAATGATTGTGTGAGGGTCTCTGTCTTTGTGTCTCTGCTTTCCATCACCTGCGGTGTTATCAGTGAACTCGTAAAAGCAGTTCACACCTTCTGGTCTCAGGCGCCAGGCCTGATGGCCCATGTATCTTCCCCCCCGCTGTTCTTCCTGCCAGTACTCCCTCAGGCCGGTGCGGCCTTGGAAGTGTGATAGCCGCACCAGACTTCCTGGGATCCGTCTGATGTTTTGTATTATGCCAAGCTTGTAACTTCCCATAACAATAAGTGTGAACCCCAGTGCCCCAGTGCCCTGGAGTCAATATATTCTGTAAACCCGTATAGCCCCTCACTTGCAACTTTCTACCTGTGCCTGTCTCATCTCCTGAAGGCTTCAATAAATCTATTGTTTCTGTATCAACGTCTGAGCAACTGATTTGGAGAAGCAAACTCAGAGAGGGGGATCTCTCACATTAAGTTGCAAGTCTCTTGCCTCTCGGACTGCAGCTGTACCGCTTTGGACAGAATGTCAGCCGACGAGGACACCACCCCTAACCCCGATGCCCCCAAGGAACCGGACGAGCCGGAGAAGCCGGACCCGAAGGAGGAGGGAGCCAAGCCAAAGAAACCGAAGGATCGCGCCCCCGACCAAGATCGGGACGGACGTCCCCGGGGGCTTACTTATTGGCTGGACTCTCCCAAGGGCTGGTCGCTCTCGCGGACTGCGGCGAAGGATCGCCGGTTGGCCTTCCCCAGCACGGGACTCGAAGGGGACCCGGCCCGCAAAGAGGCCCTCATGGAGGAAGAACGAAAGCAGTGGCAGGAAGACCGCCGGGCTATGCAGGAGCAGATGGAGATCATGCAACGCGTAATGGGTGAGATGGCCACGACCCTAGATGCGCTGAAGTTGCAACCTCCAGCCGGTGCTCCCCCAGACGGGGCGCCGGTAGTTCCGCCCGCAACCCCTGCCCCCCCGGCCCGTCGGGACCTGAAAGTCACGTATGACGGGTCGGGAGACCAGTTGACCTTTTTTATGGTCCAAGTAGACATTTTTATGCGGGAACAAGGCCGAACCTTCGTTTCTGAGGAGTCCCGGGTGCAGTACGTGGCTTCCTTACTGCAAGGGGAGGCGGCTGCCTGGATGGTGTTGCAGTATGAACTCCGCTCGCCGGTGCTGCGAACCCTGGACGAGTTCATGGTAGCACTCCGAAACCGTTTTGAGGACCCGACTCTGGGTGAGCGGGCTAAAGCCTCCCTGATGCAACTGCGCCAAGGGACTAAGTCGGTGGCGCAGTATGCAAGTGAGTTCCAGTCACTGGCTAGCCGAATTCTGGACTGGAGTGAAGCTACCTTGGTACAATGTTTCAGGGAGGGTCTCGACCCAGACCTCCAACATTGGGCCTTCATGCAAGGGAACCCCCCGGATGTGGAAGGTTGGGTTCGCCATGCTGCTGACATCGAGAATCGCAAACAACTCCTGAACTTGTCCAAGCAACGGCTTGGGCGAGACCCCAGGCCCCGAGGTGACCGTGGCCGGGAACTCCGGCAAGGGGGTGGCGGGGGTCTCACGGCCGCGGAACGCCGCAAGCGGTTCGAGGCCGGCGTCTGCCTGATCTGCGGGGGAAAGGGTCACTTTGCATCGCAATGCCCCTCTCGCTCAGGCCGTCCGACCCCCCCCCGCCAAACCCAGGCCGAGCCGACGAAACCGGCCGCCGACAGCCAGCCTCGCCGCAGAAGTGGACCACTGAGCCGGCGCTCCGGCGCACCCTCCGCTCTCCACGCGCGCCCCCAGGATGGGGCATCCGACTCTACGGTCCCATCGGGGTCCCGGATTACAAATACCGTCTTTGATTCGGACGGCTCCCCGGAAGCCACCACCCCGTCCCCCTCTTCCAGCGAGGAGGAAGAGTGGGAACAGCCGGCAAAAAACGCCGTCGGTCTGCTGTAGAGGGGGCTCCGCAGCAGACCGTCCCTATCGTTGTGCAAGGAGCTCCACCGATGGTAAGCGCCCAAGAGGACAATGTATTTGTGCGTGTTCATCTGTCCCTACCCAAAGGGGGTCCCCCGTTAGAGGTCCCCGCGTTGGTCGACTCGGGGTGTGCCCGCACCATGATAAATGAGGAAACTGCCAAGAAGTTGGGTGTCCGGCGCAAGCGGCTTCCGGGACCCCTCCGTTTTTCCCAAATGGACGGGAGTGACTTTAAACGGGGCCCTGTGACCCACAGAACTGCAGCCGTGATTATGTCCGTGGGGGAACATTGGGAACGGTTGTATTTTACCATCGCCCCTATTGTAACCCCTGTGGTGTTAGGGATGAACTGGTTAAGGGGACACAATCCCTCCATTGATTGGGTTAAACGGGTGCTTTCCTTCCCCGAAAACCCCTGTGGATTGCATGACAAGGAACGGGTACTCAGAACTCCAGCCGCCGCACTGGTAGGGTCCCCCGTCCCAGTCTCTCCTCAATTACCCTCTGAGTACTCGCAGTTTACTGATGTTTTCGATGTTAGAGAGTGCGACGAACTGCCTCCCCACAGAGAAACGGACTGTGCCATCGAGATTGTAGGGGAAGGCAAACTGTCTAAGGGAAAGGTTTACCCCATGAGCCCTAGTGAAAAGACTGTATTGCGAGACTATCTGGATGTCAATCTGGCGAGGGGTTTCATACGCCCCTCCAAGGCTCCTTATTCAGCCCCAGCTTTCTTTGTAAAGAAAAAGACGGGAGATTTAAGACTGTGTATTGACTTTCGCAGACTGAACGCAGTCACCCAGTCTAATGCTTACCCCCTCCCTCTTATTCCTGACCTTCTAGCACAATTAAAGGAGGGCCGAATCTTCACCAAACTGGACTTGGTAGAAGCCTACCACCGCATTCGCATCAAAGAAGGAGACGAACCCAAAACGGCCTTTTCCAGTTGTTTTGGGATGTTTGAGTACCTGGTCATGCCGTTCGGACTTTCGGGGGCTCCGAGTGTCTTTATGCAATTAATTAATGAAGTTTTGCATGATTTACTGTTTCGGGGGGTGGTGGTATTTCTCGATGACATTCTTATTTACTCTGAAACCATGGAAGAACATGTGCGCCTAGTGCGAGAAGTGCTCCAGCGGCTGCGGGAGCACAAACTGTATGCTAAGGTGTCCAAGTGTGAATTCCACCAACCTTCTATTACATTTCTGGGGTATGTTATTTCCCACCAAGGGTTGGAAATGGACCCCGCCAAGGTCCAGGCGGTGCGGGACTGGGAAACCCCCACTACCCGCCGCCAACTTCAACAGTTTTTGGGGTTTGCCAACTTTTACCGGAATTTCATTCCCAACTTTGCCCAAGTTGCGCTTCCCCTCACTGCCCTGTTGCGTACCAAGGACAGGGGGGCTAGCGCCGCACTCCCCTCAGCCCGTCTGCAATGGTCTCCCCAGTGCCAGCAAGCTTTTGAACGTTTAAAGCTACTTTTTTCATCCGACCCCGTTTTGGCTCACCCGGATTGCACCAAGCCCTTCGTGGTGCAGGTGGATGCCTCGGATGTAGCCATGGGCGGGGCCCTATTGCAGAGGGATGAGGGGGGACGGTTGAGGCCATGCGCCTACTTCTCCAAGAAGTTTTCCCAGTCCGAAATCAACTGGGCCATTTGGGAGAAGGAGGCAGCAGCGGTCAAACATGCCCTTACCATATGGAGACACTTCTTAGAGGGGGCCGAGCTGCCGTTCGAAGTGTGCACAGATCACAAGAATCTTGAGGCTCTCAAGGGAGCTAGAAAACTCAATGCCAAACAAATTCGGTGGGCCCAATTTTTTGCAAAATTCCGGTTCACCCTCAAACATGTCCCTGGCAAAGAAAATGCCCTAGCTGATGCTTTGTCACGACTTCCCCAGTATCGCAACGATTTCGATCGCCCCGTCGACTCCCTGTTCACTCCCGAACAGCGAGGGGAAGTCCCTGGCTTGGCCGTCACCACCCGATCCCAAGCCCGCCAACCGGAGACCCCCCCTACGCTCAAAGGTATCCCGGAAGCATTCCAACAGCGACTCCGGGACGCCTCCTTACAGGAGGAGGAGCACCATCTCCTCCCCACTGGCTTGGAACGAACCAACACTTGGTGGGTGCAAGGGGGGAAACTATATGTCCCATCTTCCCTTCGCAAAGAAGTATTGGGACTTGTACATGGGGCCAGGCTAGCGGGTCATTTTGGTTTCATAAAAACGCTTCACCTGGTTCGAAGGCAATTCTGGTGGCCCGGTATGAGATCTGATGTAGAGTTGTATGTGCGCAGCTGCCCCACCTGCGCCACAGCCAAGAAACGGATGGGAAAACCCCCGGGGCTTCTCAAACCGCTTGAGAACCCCTCCCGTCCCTGGGAAGTCATCGCCATGGATTTTATCACCGACCTACCTCCAAGTCGGGGGAAAACGGTTCTCTGGGTTATCACAGACCTCTTTTCCAAACAGGTTCATTTCGTTCCATGTGCAGGTCTTCCTTCAGCCCAGGGCTTAGCTAAACTGTTCATCACGCACGTCCTCAGGCTACACTCGATCCCGAGGAAGGTCCTCTCCGACCGGGGGGTCCAGTTTGTTGCCAAATTCTGGCGGGCTTTCCTAAAGTTAATGGGAGTGGAGGAACAGGGCCTTTCTTCCGCCTATCACCCCCAAACGGATGGTCAAACGGAACGAGTAAATGCGGTAGTAGAATGTTATTTGCGTTGCTATGTAAATTTCCACCAGGACGACTGGGTCGACCTGCTGCCATTTGCCGAATATGCGTACAACAATGCGCCTCATTCCTCTACCGGCTTTAGTCCCTTCCAAGTTATATACGGGACGGATTTTGGCCCTTTCGGTTCTGCCCCCGTCTCGCCAGAGCTCCAGTCTACCCCTGATCTTCAGGAGTGGATTCAGGTGGTTAAATCCACCTGGCCATGGTTGCTCAAAAATCTGGAAAGGGCAAAAAGCAAGTACAAGGAACAAGCAGACAAACACCGGTCTCCGGGGTGGGAACTCAAGGTGGGGGAGCAAGTCTATCTGTCCACCAAAAACCTCCGCTCTCTTCGCCCCTGCAAAAAACTGAGCGACCGTTATGTAGGACCTTTCCCCATTACCAGAGTAATCAACGAGGTTACCGTGGAACTGAGTCTCCCTAAGACTCTCAAGGGAGTTCATCCAGTCTTCCATATAAGCCTCCTCAAACCTTATGTAGCAGCTCCCCAGTTCCACCCCCCTCCCGCTCATGAGATTCCTACCGTAGTAGGAGGGGATACCCATTTGGAAATATCCAAGGTTTTAGATTCCAAATGGAAGAAAGGGAAACTGTTTTACTTTGTTCGCTGGAAAAACCTTGGCTCCGCTCATGACGAATGGGTGGCCGCACCCCACATGGCAGCTCCTCGCTTGGTCCGAGAATTCCACCTCGCTTATCCCGATAAGCCTCGTCCTCTCGGAGGGGGGCCTTAAGGGGGGCAGAATGTGAGGGTCTCTGTCTTTGTGTCTCTGCTTTCCATCACCTGCGGTGTTATCAGTGAACTCGTAAAAGCAGTTCACACCTTCTGGTCTCAGGCGCCAGGCCTGATGGCCCATGTATCTTCCCCCCCGCTGTTCTTCCTGCCAGTACTCCCTCAGGCCGGTGCGGCCTTGGAAGTGTGATAGCCGCACCAGACTTCCTGGGATCCGTCTGATGTTTTGTATTATGCCAAGCTTGTAACTTCCCATAACAATAAGTGTGAACCCCAGTGCCCCAGTGCCCTGGAGTCAATATATTCTGTAAACCCGTATAGCCCCTCACTTGCAACTTTCTACCTGTGCCTGTCTCATCTCCTGAAGGCTTCAATAAATCTATTGTTTCTGTATCAACGTCTGAGCAACTGATTTGGAGAAGCAAACTCAGAGAGGGGGATCTCTCACAGATTGCTAGCATTGTCATAGGGACCTTGTAAAAATATCTGTTTATTTGCCTACAAACTGTGTTTTTATTGTCTTTTTCTGAAGCTTTTCCTTTACCAAACGTATGCTTCTTTCTTGGTTTGTCTCAGATACTCAAGTCCGTCCTGAGAACAGAGGAAGAAAAAAAACACTTTACTCTTCTAGTATTACTTCCTCAAATGACTAGTATAAAGACACATTTAGCAGGAGACTGTGGAGAAGACAGTGCGGTTTATAGAGCACACACTAAACTCACCTGAGGACTATGGCGAGATATATGAAAACACAGTCAAGAAGTGACACAGAGTTTACCATTTGATTGCAAACAGTTTGTCTTGTTGGGCCTGCTTTGCTGAACTCCTACTTTTAGTGCTTCCAAATAATCCCATTCCCCCCTTCTTTACAAACATTATTTTACAACACCTAGAACATGATTCTTTCTCTGGATTCCAGAATGTAGAAGTTAATGTCATAGTTCATTAATCATAGCAATTCTAATTAGAGGAAGTCTTAGATACCAGACCAGAGTGCCCTCTTAAAATATGGACACTCTTCAAAGGAAGGCAATGGCAGGCCTCCTCTGCTTCTCTGCCTTCCAAAAGCCTTGCTGGAATTGCCATAAATTGACTTTAGTTAGATAGGCAAACAGATAGATAATTCATTTCAGGTATTTTGTTATAAATGCAGTTCTGCCATCATAGCCATTTAATATCAGATTTAAAAATGTAATTTGGGGATGGCTAGATAGGGATGGCACATTTTAAATAAATAGGCTTCACACTTGCTTTTGTTTTGTAGTCCATTAAGAGTCATTTCTCAGTTTCTAGACTGATACAACCTTTCATACATTAGCAGAGAAGTGAGAAGTAAAATGGCTGGCAAGTGGCTGGCTAAGTGGTCAGGAAGGACGGGGATCCCCCCCCCCCGCAAGTCTCGCATTTCCCCCACTTGCATGAATGTATAAAATCTATTTAACTTTTAGAAAGCTTCCAAAGTTCTTTTCATAAAGTTCTTGCTCTCTCTTTCTTTCAAGTTACAATCCACATGTCTGTGTTGTATTGCCCTGTACATATAAGTATCTGAAAACCTGCGATCACTTTTGAATCGAAGTATTCTAGTCCTGTCTGACTGACCAGTATTGTAAAGTCATTATGGGGGACAGCTGCTCAGTTCCATGGCATTTATGGACCAGAATTGCCTGTGCTATTTAATGTCTACATGAAACTACTGGAAGATGTTGTCTATAGAGCTAGCATGATGTAGTGGTTAGAATTGGTGGACTCTAATCTGGAGAACTGGGTTTGATTTCCCGCTCCTCCACATGAGCGGCAGACTCTAATCTGGTGTACCAGGTCGGTTTCCCTACTCCTACACATGAAGCCAGCTGGGGGACCTTGGGCTAGTCATAGTTCTCTTCGAACTCTCTCAGCCTTACTTACCTCACAAGGTGTCTGTTGGGGGAGAGGAAGGGAAGGAGATTGTAAGCCTGTTTGATTCTCCTTAAAAGGTAGAGAAAATCGGCATATAAAAACCAACTCTTTTTCTTCTTGTATAGATGTGGAGTAAGCATATATAGATGTTCTACTGACTTTTCCGTAGATCCAGACCTTTGAGTGTTTTTGGTTTCCCCCATGCCCACTTTCTCTGTGTAATGGGTGCTGGTTTTATTGAATGCCAGATAAAAGCCATGTAAAATTACAATACTATACACAATTACAATTCTTAAGTGTTTTAACATTTCAATCAATATTATTAATATTTTATCTGGAAGCCACCTCAGAGCAAAGTAGAAATAAACAAACAGTTCCCAAAATGACATACCTGCTCTTGGCAATCAAAACTTTAATTGTCTGAATGTCTTTACATATTAGAAGGAAAGAAGCACATGCAGTCTTGGGCCATCTCTATGTAAACCTGTTTTACTTGTTAAATATTCTTCAATCCAGAGAGGGGGAAAAGGTAGTCCCATTTTAAAATATCTGTGGAACAACAACTATCTCATAAATAGATGAAGCTGCCTTATTCTGAGTAGACCATCCAACCCAACTTCATATTCTATGAGACAACTTGTCCAAGTACGGTTCAGCAGTTCATGGGGAACTGAACCTTCCCCCGCAACATATATGAGAAAAATGATTCCATTGGTTAAACTTAATGTAATCATTATCAATGTAATCATTTATTGGGGGGGTGTCTCATATTTTGTAATTGAATCATATATCCCTACCCGGATCCTGCGTTTTATTTATTCCAAAACAGTCATGACTGACGGGTCTCCTTCTAGTTGTGCGATTTAGTATCTGTGCTTTTTTGTACCCCTCATTTCTGGAGGTATGCATTCCCTCAGAAGGGTTGTACATGAAACATGATGTCGGGCAAAAGTCTATCCCAGCCCTGCTATCTGAGACCTCTTTTATTGCTGGTGATTGAGCCTGGGACCATTGGCATGCAAAGCACATCACTTACTACTCAGCTACATGCCCTCTCCTGTACCTGGAAAAACTGTATAGTCATTACGCCATGGGCCATGCTGGACTACATCTAAATCAGGAATAATAAAATACCTATAGCTGGAAACAGCATTTTGAACACACACAAAAAACATTTAAGCGGTAAAAGGTTGGAAGTGGGATGGTTTTTATCATGCCGAATCAATGTCCTGAGTAATCAAGGCGGTTTAGTCATTATTGGACTGAGCGCCATTATCATAAATTCTAGGTATTGTTTCAGTAGAAATCATTTGTGCATTATCATTAATGGCATAGTTATCCCACACTTCAGCTGTTTCAGCCACAACCTGACTCATTCGGCTGAGTACACCACTTAGCTTTGTTCTCCGATTGATTTGGCTTTAACTAAAAGTGAAATATAGTTATTATAGCTGGATTACTTTTAGACAGGCTTATTTTCCAGAAAGACAAACTACAAATGCACAGTTGCCATTGTGACTTGGGGGAGGAGGGTTGTTGGCTGTTTCTCTCTTTTTTTATGACACATGTCCCTCGGACTCTTAAATGAACAGCTAAGTTGATCTTTAATTTTAGTTTGCATTTTATATTGGGAAAGCAAAACAATAAAGTATATTGTGAATATTTGCCTGGTTCTCTTGTTCATAGCAAAATTGCTATTATGTATATTTATAATTTCCAGCTATCTCATCAATGTATTTGTTCATACATGTTATAATAATTCTTAAAACATTGTAATGTGTAGAGAAACTTCTAGATCTGAAAAATGTGAACATTCCCCCCACCAAAAAAAATCCAGTAACATGATGCTTAAGGCACTTGTTTCAGATAATTTAGTTTTAGAACTTGACATTCTATAGAGCTCTTGGTAGATTATAACGTTATAAATACTATGGGTTTGTACCGTGCCACCCGCATCTCTCAAAGGGAATTGTGTACTGCAGCCAATACATTATGAAAACTCTTGAAACTTTCCCGTTATCACTGTTATCATTGATTAGAATTTTCTCTCTTAATCAAATTGACTTCAGTCTAAGTTAATAGCACAGTAATGATTTACACATTGGCCTCTTTTATCTTACATAACTTATGGAATCGTTCCTCATGGACTGGATCCTACCAGCTTTTCCATTTGATCTCACCCAATCCTCCTCCTCACTGCAGCTCCTATCTTATGTCACTTTTGTCCATGTGGTTTTTGTTCACGAGGGTTCCATAATCCGAAGTATACCCCTTTGATGGTCAAAGAGGGGCCCACGTCCTTCTTTCACATTAGGAAAGCTGATAAACTATGTATTTTACCAACTTGGATGTAAACTTTACAAGTAAAGCTGTGTCACAAGTATTTCTTCACTTCAGTTGTAGAAGGAGTTTGGATTCTTTTTTTGTCTTTGTAAAGGTGTTCCCTGATTTCTTTTTTTTTTCCAGGTAGTTGCTCAAATCACCTTATTTATCCTAAGCTGTCCTGCTGGCTATGCTGAATCTACTTTTAGATTTGCTATCTGGCTTTAAATCCTGTTGATTTTAATGAAACTATTCCCGTGTATGTGTGTGTGCCTAAGGCAGAAATCTACCACTCACTTTGTGAGGAATTCTGGTAATTTTGACAGGCTTGTAGGCTCAGCCAAAGATTTAGGGAATGAACGTGCCTTGTGATGCAGTCCTCATTTACCCCAAAGAGTCTGAACTTTGCCACTAGAATCATACAGTCATTTATTTTGCCACCTTTCAGACAGGAATAGCTTGTTTAGTAATAATACAGAACCATGTTAGAGCAAACCAGTTGAACATAATGGAATATACATCTTCCATCAACAAAAATCCCTTGGTTGAAAAAGTATTATAAAGCTCATACTGTTATGTTTTTAAAATTGAGTTGTTCTGATTGTGGCCCATAGGAGATCTGGCCCTAAGGCAATTTTCTAAAGCTGTAATCTCTATGCTGTAATGAACAAGTAAACGGGTAATATGGTATTACCGATATGGTTACAGTCTTGAAATGGTTTCATGGCCTTTTCTGTGAGTGAAGACAGATTTACTATTAATAGAGCGGTGGGACAGTGCTATTCTCACCGCATTTAACTGAAACCTAACAGTCCTTCTCCATTGGCAGGATCTGGGGAAACTAATAGCAGAGCATGAATAGAGACCATTGCTTGGCTTGAGCTAGACATGAGCTTTCCTCCTTCCCTGTGCCTGGATGAGTTTTGCACAAGGGTTCATAGACTCAATGAAGCTACTGCAACTCTTCCAGCTCCCAACTGAATGTGCAAGGCAGGAACATTGTAATGAATGAGCCAATCCTATGTTGCCACTTCTAGCAACATTCAGTTGGAAACATTTATTCTCCTTTAGAATGCCCTTTCCCCTTGGGGCTCACCTGATGCCTACTATATGTCGTTCAAGTGTCGGGCCAAAACACCTCTCTTTACTCAGGCTTCTAATTGGAAAATATCTTAGTTGTTTTCTGTGGCTTGCTTCTGATGGCCGTTTTATGAAGTCTATTTTACATCCCCTGCTAAAATTGTCGTTTTATGCTGCTGTATTTTGTTAATGTCCCTCATTTGATTTTTGCTTGTTTCATTCCTGGTTTTTAGCATTCGTGATGTTTATTATTTGTTATTTTTAGGATGTTACTGTTGTATTGTTTTTACATTGTGAGCTGTCTTAAAGCAGGTCTCTGGAGAGGTGGCATACATGTTTCTCAATAAATAACTAGAAATTGCTGCCCCAGTATTATTGAGTCTACAACTATTGACAAAACCAGCACTCAAGTTGCTGCTGTGTACATCTGTTATCTAAAATGAGGGCTGTGTGTGCCTGTGTTTGTGTCTGGAACCCACCATGACTTCTGTCTTTATACCCCATCTGCTTAACTGCCAGTCTCCATGGCAGATTACTCATATACTATTTTTTTTTTATTCTTCATGCTAACTGAAGACTTTTACAGCTAGAGGAAGCTTAGATCAGGAGCCTGGAGGTCTTGCAAAACCTTTTCGTCTGAGGCGATATTGGTATCTAGTGAGCAAAATATGCTTAACTGCTTTCTTTCTGTTAGTGCTAAATGTATATCTACACTATCCATGTTTGTACATCTGCCCTATCTACCTGCTCCAACTCCGTTATTATCTGTTGTATCTAGCCCTGAGAGTTATAGGATTAATAAAGAAGATCCACCTAAATATTATCAGAAGAAATTGGAGCAGGAATCGTCTTGCTCATCTACACAGCCTGAAAACAATGTTTGAACTTCAACCTCCTGTGTGATCTCTTCCAAAAAATGGATATGTTTTTTGGACTGTGAGGGTGAATTGAACAAAATAACCAGCTCTGAATGACAATTAAATCTCCTATCTTGGAATTTGGGAGGTTGGAGGAACAAATTTTTTGATCCTGGCTTCTTAATTTTTTTACATAGATTCGATATTTTATGTCTCCAGGAAACTTGGAGTCAGAATTCCCAACTCTTCAGGGATACCGGGCTTTTATGACACCAGTGGTTAAATTCCAGTCAAAAGGGAGGGGTAGCGGTGGCCTGACGGTCTTTATCACTGTTGATCTAAAGGTTGATGTACAGATCCTAAAGGTTGATGTACAGATCCAAATTATATTTACTAAACAGTTATGGTACTATACAGCCCTAACCTAAGTGTGATTAGTCAGGCTCAAATTACATGCTGCATTTCCCCCCCATGATCTTTTTTTTTAATCCCCCAAATGCTACTGGGATTGCTCTTT
Organism: Euleptes europaea; assembly: GCF_029931775.1. Classification (NCBI taxonomy): domain Eukaryota; kingdom Metazoa; phylum Chordata; class Lepidosauria; order Squamata; family Sphaerodactylidae; genus Euleptes; species Euleptes europaea. The sequence continues at coordinate 62,762,074 of NC_079319.1, forward strand.
TTTGTGAGACAGAAAGTCATGGAGAAAGGGAGCTATTTGACTCTTTCTTCCCTTGTCTTTTCCCCACTGCAGATCTTTCTTGATGCTGCTTATGTTGCCACAGGGGAGGAAACAGACATAGCCATAAATTTTCCCAAATGGCAGTAAAAGCAGGAATAGGAATCTATATTGAACTACTGGATTTCAGTAGAGGCTAATTCCAGGCAAGAATGCTTAGTACTGCAGCCCACACTTCTTGAGACAGAGGCAGCGCAGTCTAAACCTAACCCCATGCCCTGCCTCTGATAACTCAGGCATGAAGGAACAAATTATCCCTTTGTGGTATGGTTTGGCTTCAGCTATATATCTATTTTTCACTTTGTTCTGTCTGCCCATGGATTATAAAGGAGGCACATTTAGGTGCTGGGCAAGCAAGGCAAGGTCTCTGAGCCTCTGCAGAGAAGGAATGTGTGAGGGAAGATATACTAACCCACAACAAAACTGCAGCAGCTAAAGCCAAGTTTAGCAGTGTAGCACACTCCAGAAATCTCTCTCTGGAATGGAGTCTAGCTGCAGCCGGGGACTGTTTTTATATTGTTTGTCCATGCACAGAAGAATTTGAAAGAAAACCAGCCATGAAACAACTCCTGTGATTGGGCAAAGAGCACTGCTTCCCCTAACCTGCAACCCTTTTTGCCACTGCCTTCTTCCCCCTTCCCTCCTGTTCCCTGGAAAACCTGCTAATGGGGTGTGGGACAAGGTTCTTGGACTTCACACTTGAAGCCAAACAACCCTGTAAAATAACTGCTCTGATTGGGCAAACAGAACAGTACAACTTCCCCCTAACATGCTTTCCTATTTGCCTAAGAGAAATGGCTAATCCCTGCTCCCTCCTGTTGCCCTGGAAACCTCCAAAGGTGGGGGAAAGGACAACTTTGATGCCTTTAACTGCAGCTATGTGGCATTCTCAAATCATTAAAAAAAACATTTTTTAAAAAAAAACTTGAGATCAGAATAACTGGCTGCATAGAGGGATTCTCTGGTGTATATTTGGCTGGAAAAATACCTGGAAAATATCGGCAAGATGTCTTTGGGGTATTTTTCAGGTCTGTTATACCGAATGCACATCCCTACCCTTTACAAATCTGCTGAGGCAGAAAATCAGCAATATGTTGATTCCCTCTGTGACCTTTGGTTAAAGATCACTGCTTAGAGCTATGCAGCACTCCACAATTTCTTTTGTGTTTTGTTTTTGTTTTTATGACTCCCTTCATTCCAACTGCTCACCATTTTCCCCATGTCTCTTTATATTTCCTCCTGTTAGTGCCCATAAAGTGAAGTCCCTAGACGTTCCTTCAAAAGGGCAAATCATTATATTTCTGCCAGAGCGTTCAATAACTGCCAGCTGCTTTTGCCTTTTCATGCTCATTTTACACCCTTCCTGTTAAACTTTTGTCCTGTTGGTTTTACTTCAGACTTAAAATGCCAAATGGTTGTTTTAAATGAAAATAAATGGCTGTTTTCAATCTTATGCATTCCTTTACAGCTAAATCTTAGCACAAGTAGTCAACTATCTAATTTAATCTAATATTTTCAGAGCACAGACACACACTCACAGAGGCACACATCTGTGCAGACATTGACAAAATTGATGTCCAACATGAGAAAATGCAGAGTGTTAATAAACTGGGTTACTAAGCACTGAGGTAACATTTGGGAGAGCTTTACGTTGTTTCACAAGTGACTTTTTTTTAGGCTTTGTCAAATTTATTAATATATTATATTCCCATGTGCCAACGTATGTAGGTCTACAGACTGGTTCCATGGAGTTGAAGGGAAGGCACTGTGATGTCTTGGTTCCCAGATACGGATACCAAACAGCATGAGTTCCAGGATTTCAGCGAGTGATAAAAACACCGCATTCCATTTTACTTATTGATGAGCCAATGTGAACATATCAAAATAGCTTTTTCCGATTTAAATAATAGTCACATTGAATGCAGCTACAAACAGTCAAGGAAAAGTTAAACTGCTCAATAGAGGATGCTGATTGTCATGGAGAGCTGTAACAGTTGGCCCAGGCTGGTATCTCTTGAATTATAAATTGGTGAGTGTAGTTTTACTTAGAGCACAACAGTGGAACATTTGGAAGATGTATATTCCAGACTAATGCAATGTCATGAAGCTAATGTAGGCAACAGAGCTGATTTTTTAAAATATCTTTTGGGAAAGCCCTGTTGTTTGCTCCAGAAGGGAGAGAGACCGAGATCATGCCTGATGAAGGTTGAAAGGGGGTGTCCCAGTCTAAATAGACCAGGAGTACATTAAATAGATGCATCATTGAATCCTTCCAGGCCCAAGTGATGTTTGGTATTAAAACTACTACTTACCTCTCTCAGTAGGAAATCACATTTTAATAGGGAGGGGCTGTGGCTCAGTGCTTGGCATTCAGAAGGTCCCAAGTTCAATCCCTGGCATCTCCAGTTAAAGGGACAAGGCAAGTAGGTGATGTGAAAGACCCCTGCCTGAGACCGTGGAGAGCTGCTGCCGGTCAGAGTAGACAAAACTGACTTTGGGTCTGTATTCAGTATAAGGCAGCTTCATGTGTTCATGTGTTCAATAGTAAGTAAACGAAAACATTTAACTCCTTTAAAATCAGTATTCCTACTCATGAATGGAAAGATAAGTGAATATATGTTGTGTGATTACTTATTGTGTTTTGTGTCTGGCCTTTTCCCCCCATCATGGAACTCAAGGCAGTGCATGTGAGATTACCAGGAGGCCACTGCCCAGACAATAACAAGCGCTAGAGCTGTGTACTAGGTGGCTGTATCCTGTTCCTTCCCACTTTCCAAACCTACCGTACCCTGAACCTTTGTGCCAGTTGCCCAACATGAAGCTGAATGAATAAATTAACTCTGTTAGAAATTGCTGTTTTATTAGGTGAGTGCCATCCGACCTGAGGGTCCCATCTTCGAACACTATATATATATTTTTTTTCATTTTGGATTGTCTCATCATAGGGTTTTCAAGGTAAAAGTTGGTCAGAAGTGGTTTACCATTGCCTTCTTCTGCGCAGTACTAACCAGAGTTAGCTGCAGTGGCACTGCCGTTGTCTACAAAAAATCTTCCACCAGTGTCACCTTCCACTACCGCTGCTGCCCAGTAGCTAACCTTCAAAGATTCCTCTGCCCCCATCCCCATTGGAACTGCCTATTCTCTTCTGTGGATGTGGCCGTTGATCCCTGAAGTGGGTGGATGCATCTTAGTCTGGCGTCTCAGCTGTGACCACTCCATCTTGAGTGACTCTGCTAGGAGTTTAGTCTCTTGACAGAGTCTAGACCCCTTACGGCATTGCTCCCAGCTTCACTGGCACACACAAACCCCCTCAACCAAGTTAAGGTGTGCGTTCAAAAGGGGGTTTCTGATTTTAGGTCTTATATTTAAGGGTTGATCCCCACAGAGTCCCCATGATCATGTCCACTAGGATTTCTGTGTTTACGGGGTAAATCAGATCAGGGTTGTAGTGAGCATAGAGAAGGGGCTTGCGTGGAATCCCTCCCCCCATGTCCTCTGTCTTTTTGCACCCTGAGTTCAGAAGTCAGAGGGGACATGTGCTTGATCCATCTGAAGGTAACCAGCACATGATTTTACTTTTATGTCCTTAGATCTGTACCAAAACTATGGTGGTTATTTCCCATATCGGTGCTCTAGCTTAATATTTTGTAATAAAGCTTCTTTATGTTTAAGAAAGCAGACTGTCTGAAAAATCTCACCCACATGCTAAAGACCAGTCTTACAAGCTAAAGACCATGCACTCACAGGGAGAGCTAATGTAGTTGGAATCTCTGCCCTTTGCACATGCTCAGAGGCAGCCTTACCAGGGTTCCTTAAGGCACTGGTTTACTGAGATTGGGTTTTATATCTTGGGGGTGGAAGGAAGAGGAAACATGTTTCTTATATGCAGTCAAACACACAACATGCATGAGAGAAAACACATTCCCAGTGCGGGAATGTGACATATACATACATATATGTGTGTGTAGTTGGCTACCTGTTTTGTAGTTGGCTATCTGTTTGGGAGTAAAGCCTGTTGAACGTAACTTACCTCCGAATAAACACGCAAAAAATTGGTCTATAAGAACCATTCACAATTAATTTTTATCTCTTATATACAATTCCTGCCAAGGACCAATTAATACCATATTTATTTATGCTGTAATATCAAATATAACTGAGGCTTACTTCCTTGTTTTGTCTGCTGTTTTATATGACAAAATAACCCCATTCGATGAAAAATACAAGATTTGCCTCCCAGTTTCGGGCTACAAACTGTTGTTCTCATTTGGAATTAGAATTCTTTTTCTAAATACTTTTCCATTATTGACAAGGTATAACCCATCTGTCACACAGACCTATGAATCAAGCATATGTAACATTCTCTGTCGTAAAGAACAGCCATATATGCATGATTAATAAATGGCTCTGCTGTCAGAAGTGAAAATCCTCTAGTGGGAATTAATGCTTGCTCAAAATAATTGCCATCTGTCTATGGTTGGGTTGTAGTACAGAAGTACAGAAGGTTTATTGCTAAACTGGTGAGAGAAACCTCAGCATGAATGGACATGGACAATAGTCAAAGGATTTGAAAGGGGGGATCTCTGCTGGTGGCATATGCGACTCAACCTACTCAATGCAAGTTTTTGCATTGCTTCCAAAGCTTGCAAAACTTATTTGACCGAAGGCCTGGGACAAACAGTGTGCGTGTCCCAAGCAGCATGTCAGTTATGGCGGATTCAGATGGAGCCCAACGGACCAGCAGTTGTTGTTGCCACAGGGAACGCTCAGTGCTGAAGGACTGTTTCCCTGTTGCCTAGGCAACCGAGGCAGTGCCTGTCCTACCATCATGTGTGTCAGTAGCTCTCTATCATGAACCTGCACGGTTTGCATTTGCCAACCCAGCTGCCAGAAGACTCAGATATACTGACTATGCTAGCACCATTGTCGAGCCGGAGCTACAGTGGAAGAATTAGATACACACACACACCACTTGCTTGCTTGCCGCTTGTCCTCACTCTGCCTGTCCTCCCATAGTCTGCAGTAATCTGAAGCGGTGGGCTGAGGGGGACCCGCTGAGGATGAACTCTTCAAGGATATGGCAGGGGAATAGGCAGCCTTAGTAGTTGATTTCCACAGGGAAGCACAGATGTCTTAGCAGAATAGGCAGCAGTAAGGTCCCTCCTATCTTTAATCCAGATAAAAGTCCAAGGAAGGGGTAAGTGTCATTTTGTGCATATGCATCTGTGTCCGTATTGTGTGCCCTCATTCTTCTCCCTCTTGAGATTTATTCAGGAATTTGTTGCCTAACATTAATTGATTCCCGCAGTTATCTAGATTGTGTTTTGATCAATTTGATAGCCCATGGCATTAGAAGTGTGCACTTTAAAAGGTAAAGGTCCCCTGTGCAAGCACCAAGTCATTCCTGACCCATGGGGTGACATCACATCCCGACGTTTACTAGGCAGATTTTGTTTACGGGGTGGTTTGCCAGTGCCTTCCCCAGTCATCTTCCCTTTACCCCCAGCAATTTCAGATCCAGAATTCAGGGAACGGACTGGTACCATTAACCTGATTTCTCAGGATTATCAGAAGAAGAGGAAGAAGAGTTGGTTTTTATACCCAGCTTTTCTCTACCTTTAAGGAGTCTCAAAGCAGCTTACAATTACCTTCCCTTCCCCTCCCCACAACAGACACCTTGAGAGGCAGGTGGGGTTGAGATAGTTCTGAGAGAACTGTGACTGGCCCAAGGTTATCCAGGCTTCAGGTGGGGGAATGGGGAATCAAACCCAGTTCTCCAGATTAGAGTCTGCCGCTGTTAACCACTCCACCACGCTGGCTCAGTACCGTTTTGTGATTCCTTGAAGTGCTGGACATGGAATTTCAGGTCCAACTAATTCCTTTATTATACTCCACCATCCCCCCTCCCAAGAGGCAGCAGGAGTGGGAAGAAAAAGAGAAGCTACTGGCCCCAGGGATGCAGCTGTTAGCTTCTCTTCCCTTTAAATTTTAAGAGATTTTGAATAACAGCTGAGAGGGTTGGATAGACCTGGCTCCCCCTCCCCCAAGTCCCTATAAATTTTAAAAGGGAAAAAAGGACTTGAATGGGCCCAATATAGGCCCAAACTAGGGCTGTCGATTAAGTTCGTCCCGAATCGAAAAACAGCTGAATTTCCCCCGATTTGGCAGTTTTCAGTTTGGATGGAACCGAATTCAAAAAAAGACGGGAAAACGACGAGCCGAATTCGGTGAGTTCGGGGCGCGTCGAATAAATTCAGCAAATTCGGGGGCTCAGAATCAGCAGCATAACCGTCAGTTAGTAAGCAGCATTCTCCTGCGGCCAATGGTGGCCAACCTCGGTCTTCTCTTGGACTATCAGAGCAGGGATTGTCACTTTTGAAATGGCCAGGAGAAGAGTCTAAAAACTCCCATCCCTCCCATCCTGACTGTATTCATTGCCTTCCAATTTGGTGGCGGTGCTGCTGAGAGATCCGATTCCAGACTGGGCCAAGCTGCTGGTGCTTACCGGAATAGGATTGGATTTACTTCTCCTCCGTGCTCCTGCTGGAAGACATCCACACAGTTTGATTTTGGGGTTTTTTCTCCATACCTTTTCTCTTGTGTGTGTGTGTGGGGGGGGAAGCAGAGTCTGTGTGTGGGGGGAGTAGTTTCTGTGGGTGGGGGGAAGCCAAAGGGGGCTTTTGCCCGTTCTGCCAAGGGGTATGTGCCCACTCGCCTCTGCGGGAGTGTGTGTTCTGCTTTTAATGTTTTAAAGTTTAAAGTTGAGTCTGTGAGGCGGCTAGCGAGTCTCTGACGGCTCGGCACCCGGGCCACTCCTCCTCCTCCTTGGTTTTTTTCCCATTTGGGGTTGAGTCAAGCTGTACTGGTTTGAGGGAAGGGGCTTCGCTCGTTCTGCAGAAGGTGTGTGCCCGCTCACCTCTGCGGGAGTGTGTGCTGTGCTCTGCTTTTGTTTTTTGCCCCTAGCCTGGGGTTGAGTGCGACGGTGCGGCTTGCGTGAGTCTCTCCCTGGCGCTGCTCGGCACCCGCACCTCCTCCTCCTTGATTTTTTCCCCATTTGGGGCCGAGCCGTACTGGTTTGAGGGGGGGTTTCGCCCGTTCTGCCTGGGGGGGTGTGCCCGCTCGCATCTCTCTCTCCCTGGTTTGAGGGGGGGCTTCAGTTGTGTGTCCTCAGGTTTTCCCTCATTCATAAGATCGGTTAGGTCTATTTTGATGCTCGCTCAAAACTGGTTTTCAAATTGTGACTTAAACAATGCATTTGCCCGGTCCTGAAACTTCCAATTCCCGAGTCTGATGCAAAAGGGGAAATTCCACCCCCACCTGCTCCTTATGCATAGCTAGCACACCTCTGTCCCTTGCCATGGTTTGCAAACTTCCAAGGTCGCGTCACGTGTTGCTTTGCATGGTTTTGCAAACTCCGTGTCCAAACGATCTATTTATTTCTATTCATTCCAATGGGCGGAGGGGGGACCCCTTCCGGTCCCATAACTTGGGACCCCCTGCCCCAATTGTCACCAAACTTGGGGTTTTTTGCAAGAAGGGTCCCTTCAAGCTACGCAGAAATTTTGGGGCCTCTACCTCCAAAAAGCCCCCCCCCCCAGAGCCACGGAAAGCCGCAAATGTGTTTGTGATGGGTTTATTGCAATGGGCAGATGGGGGACCCCTTCCGGGCCCCATAACACGGGACCCCCTGCCCCAATCGTCACCAAACCTGGGGGTTCTTGCAAGAAGGGTCCCCTCAAGCTACGCTGAAAGTTTGGGACCTCTACCTCCAAACATGCCCCCCCCAGAGCCACGGAAAGGCGCGAATGTGTTTTTAATGGCATTAAACGGCCGAATTTTTCCCCGAACTCTGAATCTCGCGACAAATTGCACGGATCCAAATCGGGGAAGTTTGGACGTCAGCATTTCCCGAATCAAAATGGGCCAAATTTTGCCAAATCCGAATTTTGCCGATTTTTTTTCAACAGACCTAGCCCAAACTTACTTTATCCCAACTGAAGGTTTTCCCTGTCCTCTGGCATCAGAAGCAGCAGAGCCTGCCCTTGCAGCCAGAAAATGGTTGGGCCAGGCAGTCTCCTGAAGTTTTGCAAGGTTTTGCTGCTTTATAGAAATCTCCTACAGACAAACCAGGTTTACCAGTAAGAAATAATGGGACCATTATTTCCTATGAGTTGACGTGGCCCACCATCCAGAGGAGATTCCCATGAGGAAACTGGGCCTTGTGAGACTCCAGGATCCCTCCTGCCATTTTATGGCTGTGGGGATGGTTCTGCTGCCTCCAAGGCCTCCAGAAGGGAAAATGTTGGCATGGTAAGTCCAGGCCAGTTTGGTCCTTCCTGAAGTTCTCGTCGTATCATCTAAGGGACGGTTGTACACATAGTTTGGTGACTGCAACATGACCTATGTGGTGAAACAGGCCCTCGCATGGAACACCATGAACTCTCTTATCTTGAACGTGATGCTTTTCAATGGGGTGAGTTCACACACAGCCTCTAATGATAAAGAGTACAACAATCGAACAGAAAAAGCAAGTGATGTGCAAACAACACGATAATAATCCCCTGCCCCTATTATTGTGCTCCTCCTCATCCTTGCTCTCCAGTGCCTCCTTTCTAGGGTTGCCAGCCAAAGGCTGACAATCCCTAGGTGCATTTGGGGGAAGGACTTGGCTTCAAATCATAGAGATTTGGGGGATTGCTAGAATGCAGTGGTGACATGTGACATCACTTCCAGTTACGCAACTGGAAGTGATATTGTGGCATTGCTGCAGTGGCACTTTTTTCTTGGAAAATTTCTCCCACTGCTGCAACAGATAGCAGCGGAGGAGACAAGAGGTCTCCAGCCATAGGCCTCCTTTCCCCCTCCCTCCCTCTTTGACCATGTCAGTATTTGGCTTTTCTCCTTTTCCCAATGCAAATTTTGGAGTCAAAATAATTCATGCAACTTCTGTAAAAATGTCCTCACTTACTTATATGAGTCTGAACAAAGAATATGCATTTCCTCTGAGCAGAATTTAGCTTTTTTTTAAAGGTGCAATCAAATACACACAGCTCCGTTTCTGACTGTGCTAATGATATGATCTTTCTGATTTGAAGAATTTCTGAGGTACTCTATAACCTTTCTTTACTTGATATTACAGTTTAGCATCACAGAAATGGTCTGGGGTTAACTGAACTGACTGGGGAGGTCTTGAATGCATGCTCTAATTTGTCTCTGTGACCAGGAGAAGCAAAGGAACAAACACTGCTCCCCCCCCCCCGTGTGAATTTTCACAGACCAAATAAAATGTCTACGTTAAGAGCCCGCTAGGAAACCTTAAAATACTGCCCTGCTGCAGTCTCAGAGTAAGATGGGAACAAGTGTTTACAGTTTTGAAAGGACATTGATGTATCTGATGTTGCAAGCACAAAAGTTGAGTCCAGATGACTTCTTCCGAAGACGCCCTCATTAACAGGACAATCCTATTTTAGTCTAGGCCCATTGATTTCAGTGGGTTTAGCCTGGAATAACTCTATAGGATTGCATTGCAAAGTAATTGGGCAGTCTGATGTAACCTGCTGTTTATTATAAGCTTATCAAATGGAATCTCTGGGAGCATTATGCTGCAGTTCTCATCAGCAACTAAAAAAAGAAACTTGTGTGTACAGTTTATTACCCATCTGCCACTTTACATCGTGATGCAATTTAATGCAAAAACTTCTCGAAGACAAAAGACACAGAAGCCTTGACATCTCATTCAAAGTTTCAAAAGCTAACAGTAATATAACCCAGTAAGTAAACTGCAAAGCTGCAAGCAGTGTGGTAGACTGAGTGGAGGAGATGACATCGCCACTGGAAATGCAGTCTGTGGTTTCATTGCCCGACATTACTTTTTTTTTTTCCCTTCTTGCTGCTGCTACTACTCACATCCGTTCCTTGATAATTTTCCTTTTGCGTATTTTGATTTGCTGGTGATTGAAGCAGCACTGGGCAGGTATGGCTTTTCCCAAGGTTGCCAGGTGTGCTGTGTTCTCTACTACCTTTTCAAGATGTTTACAGATTCCATCGTGATCATTCAAGTCCTAGTAATTCTATGGAACTGAACTCCTGGGGGCAGGTGAAACTAAATACTAATGTTGTACTACTGTATCTTATCAATATGCGGAGACTTCCACATTCAAAGGGTCTGTGCTCCATCGCTGCACAGACAAGGAGGAATTGCGCCCAAGTCCTATGGCTGTATTTTGTTCCAAGATCCAAGTCACAGTCTTGCAAAACTGAGGTTGGAACTTACTACTGCTGGTCTGAGCAGAAACAATATAAATGCAACACCACAGTCGCCCCCATTTTCTTCCTTTTGTAACCTTGTGCTCTGTTTTCAGTGTTGTGTGTAAAAATGCATTGTGGCGCATTTTAAAGAATCTTGAGTAACTGTATAGATTAGGCAGTTTTATAGATGTACCCATCTTGTAGAAATAGAACTGCTCTTACAGGTGATACAGGAGATACAGTTTTGTCAATTCCCACTTTTATGCATATCCATCAGGGGAGTTAATGGGTCGTTTAAATAGGCTACCATATTGTGAGAGAGTATGTCGATGTGGTTCTGGCCAAATAGACAACTCTTCAGCATTCCTTGTTTAGCTGCGACCTGCTCAACGAAGCTAGAGACAGATGGATAAAGCCTTGTATCTGGGAATCTGTCTGTGAATTGGATAATTTGAGGGTTCTTTTAGCAGGGGTGCGTTTTAATACTACATTGGCAATTGCCATGTTTTTTCCCCAGTCAATCAAGATTAAAAAAAAATACTAATTTTTTTATGAGTTATCTAGATATTTCTTGTTCTTTCTCTTTTTCTTTAATTTTTGATCTCAGTGTGACATTGTTCAGGGCTGAATTGGCCATATGAACAATATTGTTAAAGTAAAATATTTAAAATAAGCATATTATAATATTTTAAATTTAAAATAACTCTTTTGGTAAGTCACCCCCTTCTCAGAACATGTACCTTTAGACTCCCTGGAGATTATATAGATTTAAAACTGTTGAAGTATGATCAGTGAACTTTCATAAAAATGGGCTTCTTTTTCTTCCCCTTCCTTCCAGGCCACAGTCTCGGCTCAACAAAGGTGTCTCGCGCACAGACATTTCCCAGCTACACCTCGGAGCAGAGCGAGGAGCACGAGCAACGCCTCTCACTGTCTAGCAGCTACGGATTCAGCTACAGCTCAGGCCTCCTCCAATGACACACAGACAGTGTTTGACTCGAGAGACAGCCTAGTGTGGAACCTGCCTCTAGGGCCCGGGAGCCACCTGTCCCTTCCTCGACATCCACAGACGAGAAACGGTCGTGAAAATGAAGGGTGTGAGTCTCCGGGCTGGTGCCGGCAAAGGCGAACGCTCGGATCACTGCTTCCCCGAGGCAGTATCTAAGCATTTATTTATTTAAATTTTATATTGGTTTTGTCCATGTTTTAGAAAAGGAAAGGATTTCTGCCGGAAATCCTAAAGGCGTGCAGTTGAGGTTTCTGCATGCCTCAAACATTACTTGTCCTGGCGAGCAGAGAGGGTATGTGTGTTGGGGGGCGGGGAGGACTGCATAATATGTTGTTAGTGTGCAGCTCTTGCCAATTGACTCTGTTGTCAAGTTTGCTCATCCCCAGCAGAAGCCACCTTTACTCTAGGTATCAGCCCACCAACTGCATCATCGTTACAGAAATGTTGCTCGACGAACAAAACTTCTAAAGGGTCCTTCCAAATTCATCTATCACCAGTTACGCCACAATTCAGTCCCAGTGTCTTGAATGGAATCTGCGCATGAGTAATTTTAGGACTATAGCCGAACACTGCATCCAATGAAACAGAGCCAGGGACTCATCGTCAGAGTCTCATAAATACCGTGAAAACACGTGATCGGGGAATCAGTAGATATTTCCAGTGAGGTGGCATGACAGTGCTTAATAGCCCTTCAGAACTAGATTGTGTTGTATATTAAGAAGTAGTTTGCCTAAAATATTTCCCACACTGAATTTTTATGGCCAGATTCTGCTCTTAGCTGTGAACATTCTGAACCTAATCACAGTATCCCATTGTGGGTAGGGATTATCGATATCAAGAGAATTCAGTGGAACAGTGCATCATCTGTCTTCCTGATGTAGATAATATTTTTAAAAGTGAAGACTGAATTTAGACACAGCATACTTCCGATTTGTATACTGTGCCGGGGATGACTGAGACCATATTGCTGGGTGGCAGCCCCATGCACCACAGATTTATAGGGCCAGAAGCTTGACCAGTAGAAATAAAAATAATTTTGGTCTTATTGAAATCAGCGGATAATATAGACTGCTTCTGCTCCTTCCCATCATTCGTTTGGTTACTGGTCGCTTCCAGTTTAGCAACTGGCTGGATCATGAATGCAATCATGGATCAGTCATGGTGGATTTCCCCATCCATTTATTTCATTGCATGGTTGACTTTTTAAACAGTCCCTGTAGGATAGATAGTCATATGGGACTGAGTTGTGGGGAGCTGGGTTGTTTTTTTAAAGTTTTGCTGAACTTCTATTTAAATAAAACAAAAATCTAGTGGCACCCTTAAGACAAACAACATTTATTCCAGTACAAGCCTTCATGGGTCACAGAGAGCCCTGTAGTGTAATTCACATGAACATTTGAAGCTGCCTCATACTGAATATAAGGTCCATCAAAGTCAAAGTTATACTTGGTCCATCAAAGTCAGTATTGTCTACTCAGACTGGCAGGGTCTCAGGCAAGGGTCTTCCCACATCACCTACTTGCCTAGCCCCTTTAATGAGATGCCGGGGATTGAACCTGGGACCTTCTGCATGCCAAGCAGATGCTCTACAAACTGAGCCACAGCCCCTCCCCTAATTCACACCAAGCCTTGACTCTTCCCTCCTCAACCTGCCCCCTAAATATTCCCTGGTATGGTTTTCCATCACATATCTGTCTGACGAAGTGGGCTCTGACCCACGAAAGTACATGTTGAAATAAATGTTGTTAGTGTGAAGGTCCCACTAGATTTTTGTTTTATTTTTATATGGCAGCTACCCCTTTGCAGTGAACTTCTATTAGTATGTTGTACCAGAAGGTTTCAATCTTTTTTCCAAAGATGAGGAAATTAGTAGCAGCAGCAAAATTGGATCCCCCAGAAGAGTTCACACCTTCTTTATCTTCAAGGAGCATACTGTTTGTACCAAACCTGGGACAAACGGCAGGCAGCTTGGGAAAGGAGAAGGAGGAGAAAGATCTGCTCCAAACACACCTTCTACGAACACTTCCAGTGCATCCAACCAAATTCCTTGAAGAAATAAGAGGAGAAGACTGTTGCTGCTAGTCCAGTGATGTTCAGATTACAACCTGTGGGGGAGACATTTTTTAATTCTGGCTCAAGGTAATGGCTTGCTTCCAAATGAGGGCCTTTATGGAAGGGATGAAGTAAGGAGAATTAGCAGGTAGAGAAAATTCAGACAATTGCCCTCTGCCTTTTATACAAATACTTGCTCCTTTCACATAATAGCTTGCACAAGAGGGGCTGGGTAGAGTTTGCAGCAAATTTTCTCTCCCACTCTTGTACTCTCCCCACATGCATCTCACCATCTGTGTTTCCCGCCCCTCAGGAGTAGCTAGGATATAAAAGCTATGTTGAAAAGGAGACACAAAGTGGAGAGGAACTTAAGAAGAGCCCTGCAGGATCAGACCAGTGATCCAGCATCCCGCTCACGCAGTGGCCAAACAGTTACTCCACAGAGCCGAGGCCTTCCCCTGATGTTGCCTCCTGGCATTGGTATCCAGAGTCTTACTGTGTCCAATTGTGGAGGTCCCCTTTAGCCCCCATGGCTAGTAGCAGATGATTGGCCTACCCTCCATGAATCCGTCTAATCCCTTTGCTTGTGGCCACTACATCCTCTGTCAGAAAATTCCACGTTTTAATTACTTGTTGAGTAAAGAAATATTTCCCTTTGTCCATCCCAAACCTACCGCTCATCAACTTCATTGGATGCTCCTGAATACTATATCTGGTATTTTAAGAGAGGGAGAAAATGTTCTCTCTGTCTACTGTATCTACCCTGTGCCTAGTTTTTTGTTTTGTTTTGTTTTTGGTCTGAAGAACAATCATGATTGAGCAATGTTGAGGGTACATTCATAGTGGGCCAGAGTTGAACATGATTCTTTGGTGGCAAACAGGCTACAGATGTGACAAAATTTGGCTTTTGTAGAAAACAGGCACACGATATAGAATCAAAATGTACTTGAATATGTTACCAGAACCAGTGCAAACATTTTTTCCCCAAAAAGTTCAATCATAAATAGCATCAAAGAGCAGTTCATGGAGGAATGACATAGTCATTGTTGTGAGGGCTGAGCTCGGTCATTTCTTTTTTTAAGACCTACGAGTTCTGAGTTCTCCAGGTTGGGGAGGAATTTCAGGTATTGTGAGATCAGGCCTGTAATATCTATGGACAACTTCTGCACCAGCAAACATAGCCAACATACTTGCAGTGAGCATTTTCCGGTAGCGAGGCCAAGGCACTCCTGCAGGCATGGCAAAGAAGAGCCTGCATCAGCTCCTGACAATGCAGTACTAATGCTGGTTATAAACTAAAGGGAAGACATAAAGGTCCACCAAGAACGCTCAAAAGAGGTTCTCTTGGAGCAGATGAAGAGCCAGTAAAGACCTTGTAGAGTAAAGGCCTGTGCATAGTTTTTTTAAACTTCATAAACTTCTTTCCCTCTCAGGCTCAGCAAGTTCAGTCCTAGGGGTGCCAGGCCTCCTGCTATATTGGGAGACCTCTCAATATCCTGCTGCTTTGCCTCTTGTAGCATGAGGAAAGGAAGGAAATGGAGTGCACACCTGATGTCACTTCTGTTTTAACCATAGAGTTTTTGTAAATTCTAGAGCATCTAATGACATCACATCCAGTTTTTACCAGCCGTGACATCAGCATTCCTGCGTGCCAGGCTTCATCCTCCAATTTTTCCTGGGACTTGTTGGCTGCAGCCTGACAACCCTATTCAGACCCCATTAGCATGTACGTAAAGCTGGGATTTTTTGTTCCAGTATGCAGTAGCTTCAGTTTTCTTTCACCATCCTGAATAATTTTGTGTCATCTGAAAACTTGGCCACTATGCTGCTATTCCCCCAGTTCCAGATTTTTATAAGAACAAAGAAAAGATCAGCAGATGTTTCCATCTTTGAATCCCTGTCATTCATAGTTGCTTGGATCTAAGTCTTTTTTGCTATCTTCTCAGAAGTACAACTATCAATGGAGTCCTGGCCCTCACTGGTGCACATCTCTTCTATGACTGTAAGGAGAGATCATCGACAGCCCTTTCCCACAAACCAATTCCATGTGGATTTTTGTCTGCAAGGTGGCTGCATGCGCACACACAAAATATTTAGGCTTACACTGGGGGAATGGGCATAGGAATGCACCTGAACTGAGGGTGCAATTTATATATTGGGACAGTGGAAGCTGCAAAGTAATTGTAAAGGCTGTTATGTTTGAGCTTGTACAGAATGTGACCCTTCTCAGTCTCAAATTATAGTTCAAGACAGAAACGTTGCTTTCAAGCAGGCCTCAGCTCCTATTCAATGACTTGATCTCTGAGGGGAGGGTTGCCAGGTCCCTCTTTGCCATTGGCAGGAGATTTTTGGGGCAGAGTCTGAGGAGGGCAGGGTTTGGGGAGGGGAGGGACTTCAATGCCGTAGAGTCCAGTGGCCAAAGCGGCCATTTTCTCCAGGTGAACTGATCTCTATAGCAGGAGATTGTAATAGCAGGAGATCTCCAGCTAGTACCTGGAGGTTGGCAACCTTATCGGAGGGTGTCACATAGGGTTTTTTCCTCAGCTAAAATATATATAAAAACAGCCCGTTGCAGTGAAAATAAGACGTGTTAGAAATGAATAAAGGGACAGACAGACAGACACAGTGAAAGAGGTATAAGGGACAGTGTATAAAAGCATTTTTTCTGTCCTCTTTAGCTTGGCCTCCTTCAAGGTCATTGCAATGAATGTGTAGCAAACAATTCCCATAAAATATCTGAAACGCTAAGGAAGGAAATTCACTGTGGGATGATGGGCCACTTGTGTTCCTCAACTTGGTTATCAGTAGAGTTTCCTGTGCTTCATTGTCATGGCAGCACAGGAAGTGGAAAAAGGCAGAGTCAGGCTCCCCTCCCCCACATCGTAAGGTTGCCAACTCCTGGTTGGGAAATTCCTGGAGGTTGGGAGGGGTAGAGACTTGGCAGGCGGGGTATGGGGAGGGGAGGGACCTCAGCAGGGTGTAATTCCATACAGCCCACCCTCTAAAGCTGCTTTTTGGCCCAAGGGAGCTGACCAGGAGATCTCCAGGCCCCACCTGGAAGTTGGCAACTCTACCTACATGAGACGGGTTTTTTTTTTTTTGCAGTAGCAATTTAAAGAATGAAAGAAAAGATTTTTTTTTTATAAATGGTGTGAAAGAAATTCCTGCTTTGATTAAACATTTATTGATACATTCGGGTGGGAGGCTTCCTTCCCCCAAGCCATTCCTGTAGTCTAACAGATTGCAGGCTTGTACATCTCAGTGAACATCTGCTGAATAAAATGGGTTTGGGATCTGATGGAATTAATCACTTACTGCCTGTCACTTACACCTCCTTTATCTCACTCACCATGTTTCCACCGCTGGAGAGAACCCCTTCCTTTGCAGAGCAATGACGAGATACCTACTGCCACCAGACACAATTACTGTTGCATGTTGTTGTCAGTACGCAGATGGGCAGCTTTGGGGGCTGTGATCGGTGGTATTTGTCAGTTTGAATATAAAATCACATTCATATGGAAAGACTTTCTTTAAAAAAATATGCCATATAAGAGAACAGACTATCTAGTGGCTTCAGATCTTAACAATACTAAGCAAAATGTTACACCAGGTGAAAGAATTTCACTCTATTTTCACTGGGGGGGGGGATTACTACAACTACTAGGAAGAAATAAATGTCGTGTGTTCATTTAGTCTTAGGGCATCTGTGTAACAGGTAGCTAGATGCCAGCCTCATATGAATTGTAGAGGGGAATAATGTAATGAGAATAATTCTCTGGAAAGTGCTAAGTTTGACCCCAGCTGATAGAAGTGGGAAATGGGGTATACAGTAGGGAAGGAGAACATGGCAGTACTGTTGCATGCTTCCCAGCAGCCATTTTGTGTGCCACCTTGTATTTATCTGGCAACAAGTTTTGGGTACACCTACTACCCTCCCTCAGGATTCCTAGGATCAACAAGCTTGGGGAATTCCTGACTTGGCTGGCATGGAATAAGCAGTACAATTAACTTTGCATGTGATTATTTGTTGACACCCCCCCCCAAAAAAAGCCATGTACCGCAGTGTAAGTGCAAACACTGAATGGCCCTATACATCATAAATGACCAATGGTCCATGTCCAATGTACTCCATTTTTTCTCTCTTCATGGCAGCCAATGAAATCTGCTACAAAAGACTCAGTACAGTTCACTCAGTATACTTCAGTGGTATATTCAGCCTCACATAGAAACAATCAGTATGTCCATTTGTCTGTATAATTTCAGCTTGTTCTCCACTCACACATTTAAGCATTTGGGAAATGTCTTAATTTGTTCTTATTCATAGCACAATCTCAGGGTAGCCATTTGGTCTGCAGTAGAACAGCTAGATTCGAGGCCAGAGAGTCAGCGTGGTGTTGTGGTTAAGAGTGGTGGTTTGGAGCAGGGGACTCTGATTTGGAGAATTGGGTTTGATTCCCCACTCCTCCACATGAGGCCAGCTGGGTGACCTTGGGCTAGTCACACTCTCTCAGCCCCACCTACCTCACAGGGTGTCAGTCGTGGGCAGGGGAAGGGAAGGTGATTGTAAGCTGGTTTGATTCTTCCTTAAGTGGTAGAGAAAGTCGGCATATAAAAACCAATTCCTCCTCCTGCTGCTGCTTCTACTTCTTCTTCAACAGATCATGAGAGGGAGGGCACCTTGGCCATCTTCTGGGCATGAAGTATGGGTCACTGGGGATGTGGGGGGGAGGCAGTTCGGAATTTCCTGCAATTGTGCAGGGAGTTGGACTAGATGACCCTGGTGGTCCCTTCCAACTCTATGATTCTATGATTCTTCTTCGAGGCGAACAAGAAAAAATCTTGTTGGTCTCTAAGGTGCTACTGGACTCAAATCTAGCTATAGCACAGTCTGTAATGCATTTCACAAAGGTAACTTGGTAGCTCCTATAGGTAGCTCCTATAGCTTTACCAAAACAGTCACCCTTTTTTGCTGTCTTAACTGCACTGTATCTTAAGGATCCTTTTTTTCAAGGTGAAAACCTGCATTGATTTTTTAATGTGCACCAATAGCTAAATGGCAAGTATCTGCAATAAAACTTCATGTGTTGTATTGCATTGTTGTATGGCATAGCCATGCCTACCTAATGCAGCCTTGCAGTTAGACAGTTGCCCAAAGTGAACAATTATTCTTTCCAGACCAAGCGATGAAGCTGCCTTTGTTTTGACCTTTTTTGTATTTATCTGCAAGTCTGTAGTATCAGCAAAACATCCAGAAGGGGTACATCCGAGATCATCTAGACACTGTTACTTATAATTTACGCAGATAGATAAATTAACACAGGCATTTCGTGATGGCTTCTATTGATAGTTTAAAACCAAAGGATCAATACAATGCACTGCTGTTTAGCTAGATAAAAACAGTAAGGTCAATATATCCCTAGGAAGTTCCTAAATCTACAAAAGTAGCCTTTGGCAGCAGGGTGGGGCGGAATGACCGCATCCCCCCATTTCTTGCCAGCACTGTCTGTACCCAGAGTTGACTTCATCTCTACACATCCATTTTAATGGCTGAACGGTCTGGAGCTGGCAGGCTAGCTTGTCAAGCAATCAGTAGAGGGGGCTGGGATCCTCCATTGATTCTTCAGCTGCCTGACCTTACAGTGATCTCACATGGGGCAAGCTCAGCATACAAATGTCAGAGTTAGAAAAGAGAAGCTGGAAAAGATTAGAAATGACATGAGACTTTGTGTTTCATTTTAACGGCCAAAATAAAGAAAGATCACCTGGCTATGGTGAAAAGCTTTAGGTTCCTCCCCCCCCCCCCTTAACATAAGTTTGCTTTCGGAAGGAATCTAATTCATATTTATTGAGTCCAGAGCTGGGAACGTTAGAAGAAGCAGAGTTGGTTTTTATATGCTGACTTTCTCTACCACTTAAGGAAGAATCAAACCGGCTTACAATCACCTTCCCCTCCCCACAACTGATACCCTGTGAGGTAGGTGGGGCTGAGAGAGTGTGACTAGCCCAAGATCACCCTGCTGGCTTCATGTGTAGGAGTGGGGAAACCAACCCGGTTCACCAGATTAGAGTCTGCTGCTCACGTGAAGGAGTGGGGAATCAAACCCGGTTCTCTACCACTCCAAACCACCGCCCTTAACCACCACACCATGCTTGTTCTCTAAAATTAGTTATTTTAGGTGAATTAATTGGAACAAACATGTATGATTATGTGTGTGTGTGTGTGTGTGTGTGTGTGTGTGTGTGCCCTGCTGTGTGAGTGGTGGCCAGTTGGAAGAAGGAACACAATCAAATTCCATCTCTATCTGATGGGGCTCCAGCAAGTTGAAAAGTTGCACCCACCCATTGCCATTTTTTATTCTTTAACATTTTTTATTTATGTTATTTTTTAACATATTCTTTAACATATTTTTATTCTGTTCTGAATTCCTCAGAGGATGCACCCTTGTGGTCCTATCACGTGCCTACTTTTTCATATGCATTTGCCGTATTGTGAGAGTAAGAAGAAGAAGAGCTGTTTTTTATACCCCACTGTTCTCTACCTTTATAGAGGCTCAAAGCAGCTTACAATCACCTTCCCTTCCTCTCCCCACAACAGACACCTTGTGAGGTAGATGGGGCTGAGAGAGTTTGGAGAGAGCTGTGACTAGCCCAAGGTCATCCAACAGGCTACATTTGGAGAAGTGGGGAATCAAACTTGGGTCTCCACATCAGAGTCTGCCACTCTTAATGGCTACACCATTCTGTCAGTAAGAACTGACAAAAGTGCTTGACTAATGTCGCCGAGGCTGTAACAATATTTTTGGTACCTAAATTCAAAGGAAAAGTTCATCAAGTACCCGCCCACCCGCACATTTAGCATATTTTAAAGAGCTAGAAAAATTGTCTCTTATCTCTGTTTACGTGAAAGGCTCTTCATTCTTCAGGCTGTCCCCAGTTGCATCACAAATAGGATTCTACACGTGGAAGACCCACATGGACCTGTGGGGGGCATCTAATTTTCCCCTCCACCAATATTTCTTCTTTCTCTTCCCTGAAATCCCAGATAGCCTCTCCCTTTTTTCCTGCTTTCTTCTCCCCACCCACTAGCTAACCTACCGTTATCACCCCTGTCCAGATTTCCCTCCCCTAGGCAGCCTCTGCCCAGGAAAAAACTATGGCTGAATTGCTCAGTGCCAGTTGCCAGTGTTGTATTGGGGGGGGGTACAAGTATTTGAAGGGAGGGGCACCTCACTTGCCCTTATATCCTCCTCCCCGAACTCCTTCCCTCCTCCTGGCAACCCCCATATTCTCACCTTTCCCTGCTTTTATACCCTGTTCTGCTCAGTAATGGGGACCCCAAAGCAGCCTACATAATTCACCTCTATTTTATCATCCCAGTCCTATGAGGCATGTTAGGCTAAGGATGTGTGACTGACCCACGGTCACCCACTGCACTTCCACAGCAGAGTATAGAGATTCAATCCTGGGTCTCCCAGAGCCTACTCTGAAACTAACCACCACACCACGCTAGGCTTTTGTGGGGTAGCAGCTGTTGAACAGTAGCAAGCATCCCGGGTAAGCCATGCAAGTCATATGGTTTCAAATTGCCTGTTGGTTGCTGCCAGGCCTGGCCCGAATGAGTCCTCCCTCAAAGGCCAAAACAGTCCTGGAAAGGACAATTCCCCCTCCAACTGCCTTTTATTGACAGAAACTAAGGCTTAAAGTTTGGCAATACTGTTGTGGCTGCCTAGCAACCTCCACATAGAGGACATTTGTTTCTTAAAGCTAGAGGTGCTACTTCTATTATTTGGGGGTAAACCCCCATGTTCATTTTTATTTTTTTAGATTTCAGATTTTTTTGCAAACCTGGAACTTTTTCAGGTTTGTAGAAATATCTTTCTTGTCTGTCGATGGCTCCTTGCTGAGAATTAAATGTATTAATGTAAGAGGGAGGGGTGATTTTAAGTGATTTAAAAATGGCATTCAGCTGTTGTTCATTGATGCTCTTTTATGAACGAATGGTGCATTTACTATTGTTTCTTGTTCTAGTTAATGGACATTAAATTCACTGCTCTTCTGGTCTATGTGATGTATTGATCCAGTTTTCCCTGTGAACCAAAGCACTGATGAAATTTGAATTAAACTAGATTAAACAAATATCAAAATGTGCAGTATAATTTTTCCCCATTAATTGGAAAAAGTATGGAGCAGAAGAGACTATAAGTTATCTGATCTATAAAGAATGTTTGCTAAATTCAAAGCAAAATTAAAAAGTGTTGAAGGCAAAATTAATTTGTTTGCACAATTCATTAGACAACGTGTTCATCCAGAGAAAAGATCTCCTGTCTCCCCAAAGGAAACATAAAAGGTGGTGCAAGAAGGGTTATGAACTTTAATTTTTTTAATTAGCTAAAGACATTTGGCATTTCAACTGGTTATAAGCCAAATACAAATTAGTAAGCATAACATTGTTCTTATGGTGGAACCAAGAATACATTTGTACTCAGCAGTATACTGACCACTGTACCAATATAGTTCATAGAGGGAGAGTATATTTTAAATTAGGACAAGCAGTTGCAACTCTTATAGAGATTCATGTGGGACCGCATCGTAAAGAACTGGAGCAATATCAGCATGCATGAGCAACCAGGGCTGCAATGGTAAGTGTGCATTTGTAGAAAACAGTCTAGCTGTCCCACTCTGCTTGCCCCCTTATATGTACCAAAATCCCAGTAAGGGCTACTACCCCATTTCTGCCTTTGTAATGCCCCCACAGAACCCACATCAAGGCTTCCCTGGCCTGCTTCACAACCTTCCAGACCATTTGTGATTTACACAAACGCCATTTGTGAGCCTTCGTGAGCCTCAAGAAGAAGTGGGATTCTTCCATTGCCATGGCAGACTATACATTTCTTTGTCTGCCAAGATATGGGAGAAGAGGGGGCAATCAGTGGGCCATGCCTTTTGGACTGCCATTTTGGCACTGGTGTAAAGATGAAGACTTCTGATCACAAGTCAGTTCCATGGAGGGTTTTTTCCCTTGTAAAACTGTGCATAATTTAGAACTGATAGTATATTTGATAACTCAGGTACAATACCGTGTTTCTCTCTTGTCATTGAGATAATGCAGATTTGTGGTTCACATGCAAAGATTTCCATTTTCTGAGTTCTTCAACTGATGGGGAAAACTCCCCCTGTAATATGTATAGGTGTTTATTAAAGAGCTCACAGATCTCTAAAGATGTGTTCTAGTTGTGTAATGATAATGATGATGTAAACTATGAAACTCCTCAAGTCTAGGTGAGTCAGTTGGTTGTTGTTTGCTTGCACAGGGTTTTCGTCTTGTAGCTCTTTTTGATTTAGCTAACTTGCAAGGATACCTGCACTGCCATGTTTCACTCCCAACATTTAGTAACCAGAAGAATCTTCCTGATCCTCCACAAATAGCTGCCTTTCGGAGAGGCTAAGTGAAATCCACCTGAAGCTGCAAGCAACTATTTTGTCATCTTTGTAAACCAAATGAATTGGCACTATAAATTAATGCTCAGACAAGTAAGAAAATACTTCTTAAAAGAGAAAGTAGCTACAATGACCAGAATAGCTAATCTAACTAGTAGATACTGGGAGCATAAGAAGAGCCCTGCTGGATAAAATCAGTGGTCCTATAATAATCCCTTAAGGCTCCTGTGTGGGTGTCTATTCTCTTTTTTTAATTAAAAGGTAAAGGTCCCCTCTGCAAGCACCGGGTCATTCCTGACCCATGGGGTGACGTCACATCCCGACGTTTACTAGGCAGACTTTGTTTGTGGGGTGGTTTGCCAGTGCCTTCCCCAGTCATCTTTCCTTTACCCCCAGCAAGCTGGGTACTCATTTCACCGACCTCAGGAGAATGGAAGGCTGAGTCAACCTTGAGCCGGCTCCCTGAAACTGACTCCCGTCGGGATCGAACTCAGGTCGTGAGCAGAGCTTTTGACTGCAGTACAGCAGCTTACCACTCTGCGCCACGGGGGCAGACCTTTTATTAGACCTTTTAAAATTGTCCAACACATTACAATGACCAGTCAAGGTATATAGGAACTGAAAGAATTAGGCTTGTCTAATAGGGAGGCGATTTGGCCATCTGAATAACTAGACACACAATAATTTCTTTGTGCCGTAGTCACAGTGAATCTCAAAACTCCCTAATCAAAACAAATACACCAAAAAGAGGGGAATAAAAATGCAACTCAAAAATTGAATTAGGTACCACAAAGGTTGAGCAGAAGCAATCTATTTTCATTTTTCTTTTCTCAGTAATCAATCAACACGTGGCTCGTTATAGCGACAATTGTTCTTGGTGTTTACTATGTATCTATGTATTAGTGACCACTGAAGAAAGCGCATTGAGCCGAAACCCGTTTGGTCTTGTTTACTGTGATTGTGGTCTTATTTGTATGTCGTCAACTTGTGGATATTCATTTGTATTATACCGCGTGCATTGAGGACTACTTAGTCTGGTGATTTCAGTCTAGAGCCTAAATTAAGGGACTATGTTTTTAATTTGTTTCAAGTGCTCTGTACAATAAATTGATTTATTTTAATGCATGCTTACCTTGTTTCTGCTCAACCTTCGTGGCACCTAATCCACGTTCCCTGCAGCCGCACGACAGTGCTGAGGATGGAACGTCATTGTAAAAGTCTGAGGGGGCCTAGTTCAGCTCAGTGTCACAGTGGGGAAGAGGCAAAGCTCCCGCAGTGTTTTCCAGAGCAAAAAATGGCCCAGAGAAGAGTGTATGCCCTATTTTGGAGCTACACGTGCACGGAGTGCTGCATGTGCAAGCCCAAAATGGGGCACATAACTCCACCCTGTTACTGTTTTGGCTCAGGGATGCAGCTTAGGGTGAAAGCAGGAGCCCCGCCTCTTAAGCCATGGTCCCAAATTAAATTGGGTCCTTTCAGAACTTTAAAACAATGTACCATGCAGTAGTTGTGTGGCTCTAGGGAAAGAATGTTGTGTAGTTGGCCCAATGATGCTGAAAGCACAGACGCCAGAAAGGTACACATGAAGCTGCCTTACACTGAATCAGACCCTTGGTCCATCAAAGTCAGTATTGTCTACCCAGACCAGCAGCGGCTCTCCAGGGTCTCAAGCAGAGGTCTTTCACATCACCTACTTGCCTAGTCCCTTTATCTGGAGATGCCAGGGATTGAACTTGGGACCTTCTGCATGCCAAGCAGATGCTCTACCACTGAGCCACAGCCCCTCCCCTTGTCAGTGGCTAGGGGTGGGGGCTCAGTGTTACCCCTCTGCCAATGACTAGCAAAACTGAAATAAATGCTATTATGCAAAACAGCAAAAAATAAACAATGCAAGTTAGTTCTATTTGAATCATTCGTGCAGATCACAAAATTCCATTGCCTATGTGCAGATTTTTAAAGTTTTTTTAAAGACAATTTTATTTTAACAAACACAAACAAACAACCATAAAAACATTAAAACATAAACTCAATATAACAATATATTCAAAGCTTGCCATTCAAAATTACAATTCTATTGTCAGCCTTGTTGAATTACATTGCTCTTTGCTTATAACACATTTTTCCATATCTGTTGGCACATTTATTCCTTACTTATTGCCTAAAGCTCTCTCATTTTATCTAAGTTTGATTCAGTTCCGTTTCAAATTTCTATCTAGATAACTGAAAAAAGGCATTCTATTTTCCCCGAAATTCTGAAATGGGCCAACTGTGTATAAAAGATGTCGGTTTTGCCATAGTTGCGCATTCTATTAATTTATTAATCCATTCATCTAAATCTGGGCATTTCTCTGCATTTTGCTGCATACACCACTCTTGCCGCCATCACCATATACTTAAATAGTTCATTATATGTTTTTTTTTTAATATTGCTTGGTAAAATATTAACAACATAATTTTCAAGTCCATCACAAAATTGAAATGCAAAAGATTTTAAAAATTGTCTTGTATCATTATCCAATATTTCCTTGCTTTCTTACATGTTCACCACATATGGTAAAATAGTGGATCACTCGGTCGCCATGTTTTTCCCTCCCCGATATTTTTAAAGTTTTTATCATTGAATGCGCACATTGATATGGCTGCATCATAATAGCCCCAGAGGCAGGGTGGTTGTGGAACGTGCTGTCAAGTCACAGCTGCCTTATGACGACCCCGTTGGGTTTTCAAGGCGAGAGACATTCAGAGATGGTTTGCCATTGCCTGCCTCTGCGCAACAACCTTCCTTGGTAGTCTCCCAGCCAGGTACTAACCAGGGCTGACCCTGTTTAGCGTCTGATATCTTACAAGATTGTCCTAGCCTGGGCCATCCAGGTCAGGGCCCCCAAAGGCATACATTCCTCATAATCCTAAATGCAGTCATACATGTGGTTACAATGGCAACAAATGAGTAGCAATTTCTATTATGGTAATAGCTGTGCCGCCTGGCTTGCCCCAGCTCCTGTTGGGGCTCATTTTTAGTGGAAATTCAGAAGGCTGTCAAGCTAAAATTAACGATAGTTGGAGTGAGAAGGGACATGTGGAAATACGATCCACACTTACCCTAAGACAGTAGAGCACTCAGCAGCTGTCAGTAGTTTTCGTGGGAGCTCTTGCTCCCTTGTTAAAAGACAAGAATTTAAATGATAAAATAGGCCTCAATAAGTTCTGCTTTTTGGTTTTCTTCACTGATTCTCTCCCCACCTCCAGCCTTATACCCTTTTCTGTCTAGATAGCTGGAGATACATGCGCACATATATATTTATATATGTGTACATACCTATTATATGTGGATTCTCTTTTCATGGTTCAATTTGCCACATTGTTCTCGTTTATTTTTGTTGCAACGAAACCTTATAAATAAATTATCATAATTGTTAACAATAAGGATGGCAAGAGTCCTTGTGCCTGTGTGGGTGTTTTTTCTCCTTGTGGTACCGAAAAGCAGGGACTTGACATCCTTCAATTTCTTTACTGTATAGAAGCCTGCACAATCCCGCACCTTACAGTGGAAACCTGCATCTTATAGTGAATAGAAGGAACTCCTAAAGAGGCTATTCATTCTGGGCATAAGGAAAGAGAAGGATTCTGGTTTTGTGAACTGAACTGTGACCGGACAATACCTCTCTAGTCACCAACCATAGCCGCCTTACCCTGTCAGCCTCTGAAGCCGAGAAAGTAGATGATGGCATTTCAACAGCTAAATACTTGGCCATAAAACAAATTGAAGACCTGCTCAGTGTCTCTCATTCCTCTAGGCCAAACCTGTTTTCAGACCTAGAGTACAAAGAAGCTCTGCTGCCATCTTCTAATTTCTGCACAGCCAAAGTCTTTGCCCTGTGTAAATTATTTCTTGTTGTATCCGCAACACCCTCCATATCTGTGCATGTATACACACGTGTATGCAAAATTTCTTCATTCCCGAATCAAGTGAAAGGTAATGGGGGGAGGGGGGTCACATTAGCCCATATTGAATCTCAGTAGCTACATATTCTTCAGGCCAACTCATTCACAATGCTGACAAAATGGTCACATTTGCATTTTTTGTCCACGTGTGTAGTTGACATAGATCGCCTGCTGCTTTGTCTCAGATGCCGTCGTGTTTCCTCCTTTACTTGCATTCTGTTGGCCATGGAAGGGCTGGGAAGGGAGAAAACAGTGAACTGAAGATTGCTGTAAATGGCCGGTGGTTCGGCAAAAGAGCCTCTATTCTCATAGCGGCGATTCTTAAAATTAGGCAAAATTAGGATTATTTCCACTTTTGTGTTTTACAGCACAGGGTGTGATTTCTATGCATGTTTTGTCTGAATGTTTGGGAAACACCTTTGCAGTTTGTGAATTGGAGGAGGAAAAAAACTAGGCAGGAAACCAAAGGGACCTACTTAACACCCTACCCTGACATCAAATCTTTCATTCACCAACCCACATCCGGTTTAAATGTGCCACAAGCAGAAAACAGGAGCAAACAAGGTGCCTTTTTTCTGGAGATGCCTAAGAAGCAATACCAAATATTTATTTGAAATTAGCATTCTGGACACAGTCAAATTACTAGCTGGTCAAGCATTCAATAAAGGAAGCCACAGCCCTCAGTTTGCAAGATCTGAGCAAGGCTATCAAAGACAGGACATTTTGGAGGACACTGATTCATAGGGTCACCATGAGTCGGAAGCGACTTGACCACACTTAACACACACACACAAGCATTCATCTCCATTTGGCAGCCTTTTGCCCCCTTGACTGCTGCTGCTTCTCAGCACAAAATTTCCTCCTTTGCCATCACAAATGGGACTCAGCAATGTGTAAACAGCTCCAGACAGTATGTTCACATCATGTCTGATCACCAAAAAAATGGAGTTAAAAAAAAATACAAAACGAAACATAAAAGTAGGGAAGCAATTTCAGCTTAGCTCTAGTTCTTACTTCATTATTGCCTAGGGTAATAGGTTTACACATTTATCCATGCAAAGTATTTGCAGGCACGCTGGCAAGCATTGTCCTGAGCTTTTGAAGATTCCTGAAAAGGAGGGGGGGAGGCCTTCAAAATCTGTGCATTAGCTGTCAACCACTATTTCCAAGGGCCACTTCAATTTCCCATAGCCCAAAGAATCTTTGCAGGCCCTCTTCCCTGCCCTACTAGTTATTAGAATGAAACAGCACTGTATCAGCTCACAAATCAGCACTACCTAATAGCACCTCACGGATAGAAAAGAGATTTCTATTGTAACTAACTGATCCTCTCTCGCTTCTGATGGAAAATGACAAGGCTGAACAAAGAAGACCAAATCCTCAGGTCCTCAGAATAATAGTGCAGTGTAGCAAATCATAAAAAGTTGAGAATGTAAGCACATTGTAACAGGGATAAAACAGAATTCATTCAGCCAAAGCCATCCCTGAAACACACAAACATATAACCCACATACCAGAGTCTCTAGACAGACTTACTTGGCGTTCAGTGGTAAAAACGGCTTTTGGTGGCATCATGATCCTTTTCCTCTTCTTTCTGGTGATGCACACATAAACCAATCATTACATTTGGTGCCAGGGCCAACATAGGCATTTTTGAGATTATAGTAATATAGAGTCCAAGGGAGCAGATCTTCGAAAAACCCAAAAGTGTGCATAATGGATTTTTCAGACCTAGAATAAAGTGAAGCTTTGATCTATATTGCGTACCTCTGGTAGCAACTGCTCATATGATTAACTCTCTCAAGTTGAGAAATGGAGAAAAAGCAACTACTCTTTTCCTTGGCATACCACCCCCAATATATGACCTTTCCTATCTTTCTCAAAATGCTTTCTCTTCCAGCGGATGAGAAGGCAGCATAAATGGACTCACACATCTCTCCCTTTAAGTCACTGCTGGTATAGACATCAGTGTTAATTATCTAGCTATATAAAGAATAACACAGAAGGCAGCACAGCAGTAAAGTCACTGAACAAATATCAGATAAATCTGCCTATATGTCCACAGATCCAATAAACTGCTTACTTCCTATGGTGAACAACAGTTGCAACGATGGACAAGATGAGCATTAGTAGCAAGATGGTAGCCCCAACTCCAGCACCTCCAGCTATGGCAAAGATATTCTGCTTGTAATCCAAAGGAACTAGGAGAAGAAAGGTGGAAAATATGATTAATGGGGACAACATTTAAGTCAATAACATGTACCCTCTGATCCACAGATAAAGTTCCACCAAGTATGGTGAAGCTGAGTAGACCAAGAGATGCTGATCATGCCTGATGATTTGACATCGGTAAAGTGGTTCAAAGCAAAACACTTTTGGCTCAACTGATTTGTGGAGTGGCCTAATTAATGGAAAGAAAATAAGCAATAAATGTATGTCTCACCTACAGTCATCTTTAATTGCCATTGCAGTACTGGGAACCTGAATTGTATTTGGTCAGAAGAGTCCCATGATTAAACAAATAGTCCTCTCATGCATGGGCATATCTTGAATACCCACAAGTTTCATAAGAATGTTTACAGATCCATTAGCTCTAGTTGCGCTGGTATAATCCATAGGGTCATGCTGGCCCAACCATCTAAAGTCCAAGGAGTGTACTGGGAGTGGGAAAGGCATAAATTGTACACTGGTCCCAATTGTCTGCCCAGAAAAGCTTTATCTTGGGGTACCTGACAGGATGAAGGAAATCTCTTCAGCAAGGATACTCTTTTGCAACAATTTTAGAAAACCAATTTAGTTTATAGGCCAGTATCAGAAAACATTGCCATATTTGTAACCTTGATATATTCAGACAGGAAGTATCACATCTATGAGACAGGCATCTGCATGAGGGAGAGAGCATTGTGGTTTCTGTAACTGCAGGGGTTGGAACAAGGACTGCCTGAGGCTCAAAATAAATTTGTTTTTGTGCTTGTTTGGGGAGATTCTCGTTTGCTGGGCTGAGTTAATGACAATGTATGTGTTTGGAACAGAGCCAGGTCAAAAGCAGACACAATTATTCATAATACTTTTCTATCACAAATGGCATTGGACAAACCTTCCGCCTCCCAGCACAAGCCAGACATGTTTCCAAAGTTTTTTTAAAAAAAATCAGCCCCTGCTTGAGCATCAAGTAGGCTGCCAAAAGCAAACGAGAAATCGTAGAATGTAATCTTATGAAAAGAATACTGAAAATCTGGAGTCTTTGTGCTATTTTAGATTTTGAAACAGATTTCAGATGCTAGTTCTTCTTGAATCATAGAATCATAGAGTTGGAAGTGGCCATACAGGCCATCTAGTCCAAAAGGTAAAAGGTCTGTGCAAGCACCGGGTCACTCCTGACCCATGGAGTGATGTCACATCCCGACGTTTACTAGGCAGACTATGTTTACAGGGTGGTTTGCCACTGCCTTCCCCAGTCATCTACACTTTACCCCCAGCAAGCTGGGTACTCATTTTACCGACCTCAGAAGGGTGGAAGGCTGAGTCAACCTTGAGCCAGCTACCTGAAACCAACTTCTGTTGGGATCGAACTCAGGTCATGAGCAGAGCTTGGACTGTAGTACTGCAGCTTACCACTCTGCGCCACAAGGCTCCTTCTATCTAGTCCAACCCCCTGCTTAATGCATGATCCCCCTAGAGCATCTCTGACAAGTGCTTGTCCAGCTCTGCTTAAAGACTGCCAGTGAGGGGGAGCTCACCACTTCCCTAGGTAGCTGATTCCACTGCCGAACAACACCTACTGTAAAAAAAAAATCCTACTATCCAGCCAATACCTTTCTGCCCATAATTTTGAAACAGATTTCAGATGCTAGTTCTTCTTGAATCATAGAATCATAGAGTTGGAAGTGGCCATACAGGCCATCTAATCCAAAAGGTAAAAGGTCCGTGCAAGCAACGGGTCATTCCTGACCCATGGGGTGACGTCACATCCTGACGTTTACTAGGCAGACTTTGTTTACGGGGTGGTTTGCCAGTGCCTTCCCCAGTCATCTTCCCTTTACCCCCAGCAAGCTGGGTACTCATTTTACCGACCTCAGAAGGGTGGAAGGCTGAGTCAACCCTGAGCCGGCTACCTGAAACTGACTCTCATTGGGATCGAACTCAGGTCATGAGCAGAGCTTGGATTGCCTCCATAGACCAATACGTATGCAGCAAGGGGTACCTCATAAAACAGAATGATGTTAATCTATTGTCTGCACAAATTTTGTTCAGGGAAGCAGGATGGACCTCCATAAACAGAAAATATCTCCAGGTGGTTATTTTATTATGAACTATCAAATTGTTATCCTGCCCATCCTCTGAGGAGCTCACACAATGTTAGGGAGGGGGCATGGCTCAAGTGGCAGAGCAGAAGGTCCCAGGTTCACTCCCTGGCATCTCCAGTAAGAAGCAGCTCATAGATGACGTGAAAAACGACAGCCTGAGACCCTGGACAGCTGCTGCCAGTCTGAGTAAACAATACTGACCCTTAATGGATCAATGATCTGATTTAGTATAAGGCAGTTTCATGTGTTCATGTGTTTCCAGGGTGGTGAGGCAGGTTATGCTAAGAGAAAGTGACTGGCACAAGGTCACCCAATGATGAGCTTCATGGCTGGGTGGGAAATTTGAACCTTGGTCTCCCAGCTCCCACTCCCACATTCAATCCACTATACCACACCAGCCACCTCATCTGACTAGGGTTGCCAACCTCCAGGTGGTGGCTGGAGATTTCCTGCTATTACAACTGATCTCCAGCTAATAGAGGTCAGTTCACCTGGAGAAATGTCCGCTTTGGCAATTGGACTCTATGGCATTGAAGTCTCTCCCTTCTCCAAACCCCACCCTCCTCAGCCTCCGCCCCAAAAATCTCCAGGTATTTCCCAGCCCAGAGCTGGCAACCCTACAACTGACTCAAAGCAGTTTACAGTAACATGAAACACAACCACCATTTTAAAAATTACCTTAAAATACTACACAAGGACATCTAAGATCAACAAAAAAGACCTGCAAAATAGATCTGCTTTGCAAGCTGTCTTGAAAGACACCAAAGATGAAGCAGCCCACAGCAGAATCAATGTGATGTCTTAGGAAAACCACTCAGACACGGCCATTTTTGTTTAGCAGACAGCAGACATTGTTGATAATTCCCGGCCAGGCCTAGGCAGAGGTTAGCCTTCAGATACATGCATCCCAGTCAATGAAATTAAATTAAACCTGGAAACACACCGGCAGCCAAGGTAGTTGGTCTAATACCAGAGTGACAAGTAACAGTCAACAGATAGGTCACCACATTTTGAACTAATGGAAGTTTCCAAGTTGTCT
The DNA here is from genome assembly GCF_029931775.1 of Euleptes europaea. Classification (NCBI taxonomy): domain Eukaryota; kingdom Metazoa; phylum Chordata; class Lepidosauria; order Squamata; family Sphaerodactylidae; genus Euleptes; species Euleptes europaea. The sequence continues at coordinate 62,794,166 of NC_079319.1, forward strand.
TCAATGGCTGTCCCCTGTACACCTCATTACATTAGTGCAGCCTTGAAGTTAAGTGACTGAATCCAAGAGACAGCACAATTTATGAGCCAGATACAACTGAAAGGACTCGGCACCAATGGAATGCATTCCTGGCACCAATGGGGGGTAGGGACATACATTTTTGAAGGAGAAGGAGAAGGAAGAGGAGGAGGAGAAGAAGAGTTGGCTTTCATATGCCAACTTTCTCCACCACTTAAGGAAGAATCAAACCGGCTTACAATCTCCTTCCCTTCCCCTCCCCACAACAGACACCCTGTGAGGTAGGTGGGGCTGAAAGAGCGTGACTAGCCCAAGGCCACCCAGCTGGCTTCATGTGGAGGAGTGGGGAAACCAATCCAGTTCACCAGATTAGCGTCCGCCACTCATGTGGAGGAGTGGGGGGTCAAATCCAGTTGTCCAGATCAGTCCACCGCTCTTAACCACTGCACCAGGCAGTTGATTTTTAATTTACTTTGAGGGACCTCATTGGTCAGGAAGGAGGGATAAAGAGTTTTAAATAAAACAATAACAACCAATTTCCAAGAAACAACACTTATATTTCTTATCAAGAAAAATAGGTGGATGGAAGACTGCTAAGCATGTTTTGAAGCCTGCCTTCGTTCTCTTAAGCTCTTGCCAAACACACACACACACATTTCTCTTCACAAGCTTCCAGAAATGTCACGGGTGAGTGGTTTCAACCTTCCTTGCTCTGACTGGCTCTGCAGAAGAAACATTGACAGGTCAGACAGTTACAAGGCAGTAAAACCTAATGAGTGGCTTGAACAGCTCTGTTAAGAAGTGAAATGTAGCTTGTTATGTACCTTGGCTCGGAGGTTTGTACCATGTGCACAGGAACAGCACTGTGACAGAAATCACTGAAATATATGTTGAAAGACTGGGGAGCAGAGTGTTAGGGCAAAACCAATGATGTGCCCTTTCATGTGGGTTCCCTAGAAAATAGGTCATGTGACAGAGCTTTCAAACAGTCTATTTCTCAGAGAGTTCTCTCCAGTGTCTGCCACTTGGCTATTAAGTGTCCAAGGTTGCAGCAGAAATGAAGAAGAAGAAGATGAAGATGAAGATGAAGAAGAAGAAGAAGAAGAAGAAGAAGAAGAAGAAGAAGAAGAAGAAGAAGAAGAAGAAGAGTTGGTTTTTATATGTCTACTTTGTCTGCCACTTAAGGAAGAATCAAACTGGCTTACAATCACCTTCCCTTCTCCTCCCCACAATAGACACTCTGTGAGGAGAGTGTGACTAGCCCAAGGTCACCCAGCTGGCTTCATGTGTAGGAGTGGGGAAACCAATCCAGTTCACCAGACTAGCCTCAGCCGCTCATGTGGAGGAGTGGGGAAACCAACCCGGTTCACCAGATTAGCCTCCACCACTCGTGTGGAGGAGTGGAGAATCAAACCCGGTTCTCCAGATCAGAGTCCACTGCTTCAAACCACCACTCTTAACCACTACACCACGCTGGCTCTCAAAAGAGTGGAACCTCATAAGCTCTCCTTACAGGTATGCTCCATTCTTGTGTTAAAATAGTCTTGCCTTCGCACCATAATTATAAAACAGGGTTACGGATACGAAGCAGGCTGTAAAAGTGTTATTGCATTGCAAGTTTGATCTGAGCCCGAGGAATGTTTTTATTAGAGCTCTGCTGTCTAGAGCTCAGAGCTCAGTCTTGCTATCACCACCCTCACAGAGGATCATAGGAAGGAGGGGAAAGTGACATCTCCCCAAGCAGGAAATTACTTGTAATTTTTTTCTCCCCCATCTGGCCCCTTGAGGCTTGCCTGGCACCTATTTTGCTTTCTTTTCAGTGCCAGGCCAAAACATGTCCGTTCACCCAGGCTTTTAATTAAGGGGTTGGTCTTTTGACCCTATTTTAGTCTGGAAACTTGTTTTAAGCTTTAAGTGGTCTGTTTTTATAGTCTATGTTTTTATGCTGGCTCTTTTTTTTTCAATGCTGGATTTTAATTAATATATTTTAATTTTTTATCGTTTTTTATCTTGTAAGCTGTAGAGGTGGCATGATTTTTTCCCGAAGTAAATAAATAAAATCTAGTACAGACCATCCTATCAAGGAAGGGTACAGCCTCACTGATTTGTGTGATTTTTTTCACTATCCCAACTGGGGTGCTTGATTTCTTTCATTTGTTTTTGCTTCCAAGAACATAAAAAACGCCCTGCTGGATCAGACCAAGGTCCACCAAGTCTGGCAGTCTGTTCACACAGTGGCCAACCAGGTGCCTCTAGGAAGCCCCCAAACAAGACGACTGCAGCAGCATTATCCTGCCTGGGTTCCACAGCACCTAATATAATAGGCATGCTCCTCTGACCCTGAAGAGAACAGGTATGCATCATGACTATCATTCAGCCTCCATGCTACTTAGTGGAGAGTTTTAGATGCATTTAAAATAAATAAATTGAAAATAAATACATGCCAATGAACAAGAGCAGGATAAAAAACAAACCCTTCCCCCACTTACCGTTGACTGTGACAGTCAACTTTGTCCAGTGAGCTCCAGATTCACCTGAAGCTCCGATGTAACAACAGCGAAACATCCCAGAATCAGACGTTGTGACATTCCAAAGCACAATTGTGTTTGCCTGGGTAGCACAGTCTACCTCTACCCGTTCTTCGTAATCCGAACCATGAATTGATTGGCCTTGAGCACATTGGACTATGGTATCCACAGTGTCATCACGAACCCTTTCCCATGTCACACGGTTCATTGCTATCACAAGGTCAGTCCCACATCTAAAGGTGGCATTCTTCCCTGGTTCAATAATGACTTGGGAAGCTGGTGAGAATGGAGACGTAAAGTTCCCTGTTAAACAAACAGTAGGGGAAGGAAAAAATTTTAAGAAGTGTTTGTATCAATTTATATACTTATACTCTTAACCCATTAAGCATTTCACAGAGATACACCCCCTGTGAATATGATATTCATCAGGCAACCTTAATAACATATTATCAGTTAGAAACTCAATCACACCATAATCAACAATTGTCTAAAAAAACTCAGTTAATATCAAGAACCTCTAAGTACTTGCACTATTCCTAGCAGTATTTTCATAAAGTGATGTGAAGATAGATGTTTTGTGGTTTAATTCCCCAGACTGCTTTTTTAAATTGTAACAATTCGTACATGTATTACTCTTTGTTTTAAATGATCTGATGGATGCTTTGTTATTAATAAATGCGTATGTGACAGACGGATTCTAGTTCCACCCTTCTTCTGTCACAGCCAGTCCCTGATTCCCTGCTGTGCATGCAAGTCTCTAGAGGAGGGGTATCAATCATGTGGCCTGGGGGGTGGATCCAGCCCCTTGAGGCAGCCACTTCCCCACCCCACTCCCAATTTGGGCTGGTGAGCTTACTGCAGGCTCACCAGCAGAGGCAGCCACAAACACCCCAGTCCCAATCTGGGCAGGTGAGCCCACTGCGGGCTTGCCATTGAGGCAACCACCCCTCTAGTCCTGAGATGTCAATGATCAAAGACTGTTAAATAAAAGAAAATACTGTAAAGTCATTTATGCATGGGGGTTTAACCTGAGGTTCATTGCTGGCTGGACCCACACCTTCCTGTTGGGAATCTAAGCACCAGCAGTCTCCGAGCTCAAATCAAGTCTCCACCTCTTTAAATGCTGCTTTATACCGTAATTGGCTTACTTTGTAATGCTTACTGTGACAGAAAATCCCCCGCCAAAAAAACCAATTGCCAAATAAAAAAGCATTTTAAGAAGAAAAAAACAATAAACAGAGCAATCTGAAAGGAGGGGGGGAGAAATCCAAAACTTGTTTTTTTAAAAGCCTTTCTTCTGCTCAGAAAGAGCTCCAAGGAAGCAGAAAGCATTTGAATCCCCACCTCTTTACATGTACTTTGTAATTGGCTGCATGCTTTCTGTGATAGAAACCAAGCGCCCGTATCTGGCACTTTGCCTTATGCACAGGATTATGCACAGGGATTTCACCTGGGCTGAGCTTAGGGGAGAGGGAAGAATCGGATTAACAGAGGAATGGGAAGATCCCGGATTTGTGAGGGCTGGCAGCGAGGTCATCTCTAATGGATGGAAAATGTATGCATAACTCTACGGAACAACCGAGACAGACCAGGAGTGAACATGAGTGAAAGTACCCATGCACAGACGACCTAAGAATGTTATTGTTTTAAGCATGTTTGTATTTTAATTAAAAAAAAACAAAGTAAAAATAATGTCATTAATTGGTATCTCCAGTACCTGGCATTAAATTTTATGGTACACATGGCCCAGCCCGATCAAGTGACATTTATGTCATATCCAGCCCTCGTAACAAATGAGTTTGACACCCCTGTTCTAGAGTTTCCAACCAATGGGAGGTGTGGAGTTGTCCGACAGAGAAATGGGCAATAACATAAAAACTCCTCAGATAAGGCTCAAACATCAATAAGTGGTTAGGTCTCACGAGTCAATAGAGAGGCATGATTAAGTTAGGTATCCAGTGCAAAACTAGCTGTTGCAATCTCATTGAACCAAGAGTGTAACATTGGCATTTCCCATTGGTGAATTCAGGGCTGCACTCTGACTAGTGCAAGTGAGGGCCTGAGACCCTATTGGTGCAAGGGTGGGGTCAGGATTTAGGCTGTGAGTGGCTAACTGGATTGAGCTATGAAGGAAGGGGCACTTGAATATTAATGAGATGACAACCTTATTTGGCCTAATGGTTTGAGCAAATGGCCCTTTCCTGGGAAGTAATTGCTGTGTCCAGAATTGCATTTACAAGTGAGATACAAAAGGACTTTGATTATTTTACCTTGCAAATCTAGTTCACTGTATAAGAGCCAAAAGGTGTGAGGAGCTCAGGGGGCTAGAAAAGGAACCTATGCAGATGTCTTCCTTCTGCCTTCCAGGTCTCAAATGGCCTTTCCTGCCAGGATTCTGTTTTACCACTCAGTACTTGTGATCTTTGAGATGTAAAATTAAAAGTTCTCTTGCTTCATCTCTGGCATCCATTGACCAGAGGTTTTTGGAATCTGCATCTTGCCTTTCTGGCTTCCTGCATTTCTGCCATCTGCGCAGGGCAAAATTGCCCAAGCTGAGGTGTTGCTGGTGCGTCGTTGAAAGATATTTTTCTTTTCACCACAACCAGCTTCCATATAAGGGTGTCAGCTACAGTAATCTCACAACTGTGAAATATGCACACATCTATAATTCTGAGGTTGATGATATTTTTTCCACCAGACAGCAGCATCAAAATAGAATTCACAATCCTTAATTTTGTCAGATGGATGGCAGAAATGGCATGTGTCTGTCTTACGTGCTGTCAAGTTGCTTCCAACTTACGACGACCGTACGAATTAATGACCTCCTGAACTAACTAGTGGGCTTTAATATCTTGCAAGGTCGTGCAGCTCTCCCAAAGCCAGAAAATTTATAATTTTTCATCAAAGGCTTTCCCCTTCAGAACTGACATTACTGGGAATGACTGCCTCTCATTCTGAATTCTCTTATAAGAATGATCACACATTTCACAGAAATGGGGGCACCCATAAATAGCCATCCTCAATGGCTAACACTTTGTCCATTAGCCGCCTCTGGTCTCTTCCTCCTTCAGATAAGGGGGATTGGGAGAGGGCAGTTCAGCAGCTGTGAGGGAGAGATTGTCCCATGCTCTCCTTCACATGGTCGTTAGACATACAACTTTTCATGCTGCCAGTTTTAGCAACACAGGAGTCAGAAGACTACTAGGCCGGGGTGAGCCCTAAGAAATAAAGAGCCACTAGGAAGGAGGAATACCCTTTTCATCTCATTCAGTGTTCAGCTTCCATCTGGTTGAACACATGAACACATGAAGCTGCCTTATACTGAATCAGACCCTTGGTCCATCAAAATCATTGTTGTCTACTCAGACCGGCAGTGGCTCTCTAGTGTCTCAGGCAGAGGTCTTTCACATCACCTACTTGCCTAGTCCCTTTAACTGGAGATGCCGGGGATTGAACCTGGGACCTTTGGCATGCCAAACAGATGGTCTACCACTGAGCCACAGCCCCTCCCTTTCTCAGAATAGCCCAAGAAAGAGCTACTAATGGCTATGTTGACTATTCTCAGTTGACTCTTGGATCTATGACAAATTCATGTAGTAAAATACCAAGTTTTCCCCCCCTTAAAAACTTCACTGGCCTCTGATAGCTTTAATTTCTTCATCAGTAGACAGTTAAAGCTGCAAGAATTTCCATCCAACTTTTTCTTCAACCCTCTTGGAACGTGTGTGTGTGTTTTATAACTGTCCATCACAGGTTGTATCAGTTCCAAATTTATGATTTCTTATGCCACAGATTGACTCTTCAATTTCCCATCTGGTTTGGAGCGGAGGACACTAATCTGGTGAACCGGGTTGGTTTCCCCACTCCTACACATGAAGCCAGCTGGATGACCTTGGGCTAGTCCCAGCTCTCTTAGAGCTCTCTCAGCTTCACCTACCTCACAGGGTGTCTGTTGTGGGGAGGAGAAGGGAAGGTGACTGTAAGCTGGTTTGAGTTTCCTTAAGTGGTAGAGAAAGTTGGCATATAAAAACCAACTCTTCTTCTTCTTCATAGAATAATCTCATATTTCTATCTTTTTAAACTACCTTTTGGTGGAATGTAACAATTATAGTGACTTGAGATGCTGATACATTGCACACTGTAAATCTACAAAATGAATGTCTTATATCAAGGATACCATGAATGTTTTATACTGGGTTTTTCTATATGGCCATAGATATTTGTCTGTCAGTGGCACTTAAGTTTCATTTTCCTGTTTACAAATTCTGCCTTATGCAATCCCTCAAGTAGCCAGAGTCAGTTTTTAAATACTTTTTGGGTTTATTGCATGGTATTGTTACCAATGGTGTTAGGTTAGTGCTTCCTTATTTCCCAGTTGCTGAGAGGGAGAGGATCTTTGTCACTGTGGTTGACTAAACAAAACATGGTTTCCTCAAGAGGAGTCCACAGGTGACCCAAACTTCCCCAACTGGTTTCCCAGCCAGTGCTTCAGAGGTGAGAAAAGAACACCTTGGGAGTCTGAGAGACGTACTTACCTTCCAGTAAAAAAAGGGTCAGCCCAACTCATACACATGAACACACACATGAAGCTGCCTTATACTGAATCAGATCCTTGGTCAATCAAAGTCAGTATTGTCTACTCAGACCGGCAGTGGCTCTCCAGGGTTTCAGGCAGTAGTCTTTCACATCACCGACCTGCCTAGTCCCTTAAACTGAAGATTCCGGGGAACCTGGGATCTTCTGCATGCCAAGCAGATGCTCTACCATTGACCAGTGTGCAATGTATCAGCCCCTCCCATCCCTCCATCCATCAGCAAAGAACCAATTCTGATAAGCTGGTGTCCCCCTCCCACTAGAGAAAGCATCGCTACATCTATTAGTTGCCCTACAATTACGTGTTAGTCTGGTGACACCTCAGCAAGGGCCACAAAAGAAGAGAGCTGTCTTCACCTGGAACCTCTGGTTCTCAGCCTGTCACCAAGCCCAGCTGCTGTTGATGTTCAGCTCTAGGTGAGCTCAGCTTTCTCCTCATATTCCTAGCAGATATTTTTGGGTCGTCATCACCCTTGATCCCTCTATAAATACAATGACAGCTGATTAATCAAGTAATAACAAGATAGTAATAAAATAGGCTACTGGTGTCAGATCTAGTCTTAGAGTTTCACCCTGTCATTGGGGTGTTATTATTTCATGCTCTCATAAAAGCTTCTGTCTCAGGCTTTGTGCCACTCTGAGGCATTCATGCAGTACCCTCATTCTGCCATTGTCCTTATCTTATGACCATAGCCTTGAACTGGTGCACTGTATGAAATGCACAGCCTAAAGTAACTGCCCCATTATTGATGATCTGAGCACGAACTTCTCAGAGAGAGGAAATGATACTCAATCACTATGGCCATATGAATCTCTCATACTAGTGGAGGATCACGTGCTAAACTGAGGATGAAATTGTTGTGACATTATTCTGGGTCTTCACTCTTACTGTTACATTTGGCAGAAAACCATGACCAGACACAGCTAAAGAATGGGAAAATACATGGCTAATTAAACTCATCATAACACCGTGAAGACTGTGAATCAGAAAACAATTTAGCAAATGTTTGAAACCAGCAATAGACAGCAAGTTTTTAATTCCTTTGGAATTTCAATAGGAACAGGGCATCTAATTGGTTTTACTTTTTTTTTGCAGACAAGACATTTTTTTTCTCCCGCCATGAACCTTTACACTTATGCTTTTCATTAGGGCTTATTTAAAAATTTGAACTAGGAACCCTCTCTCAAAGTTCAATTAGCCCAAGTCCAGAATGAGAAGTGTCAGAACTTTGAAGCAAGAGAAGGAGAAAGAGAAGGAGGAGAGTTGGTTTTTATATGCCAACTTGCTCTACCTTTTAAGGAGAATCAAACCGGCTTACAACTCTCTTCCCTTCCTCTCCTCACAACAGACACCTTGTGAGGTAGGTGAGGCTGAGAGAGTTCAAAGAGAACTATGACTAGCCCAAGGTCATCCAGCAGGCTTCATGTGAAGGAGTGGGGAAACAAACCTGGTTCACCAGATTAGTCCACTGCTTATGTGGAAGAGTGGGGAATCAAACCCAGTTTTCCAGATTAGCGTCCACTGCTCTTAACCACTACACCACATTAGCTCTCATCACATGGGGAAATAAAAGTTTCACTTAAGAAGGAAAGCCTACATTAGTCACACACACACACAGAGAGAGAGAGAGATCAGCTGCTAAAATTAAGCACTTTGCACTTTCTTCAGCAGGAGGAATAATTGGATAGTTAATGTAATTCATCTGTAACAGCCATGTACCAAGAGAAGCAATTTCCTTGCATTTTTTCTTCCTTTCACATGAGGTAGGGAGAGAACGTAGAAAGCTCTCACTCACAGGTTCAGTCACATGAAGTATCTATGTCATATGCACCTTTGAATCACTAATATTTGTTTTTATCTGTAAGTCAACTTTTGATACCTCTAGATAACTGATGTTACTTTTTCGTCAGAATCAGACATGCTTGTTTAAACTGAAGTACAGAATTTTCATTGACAGACAGGATGTAGGATATTAATTAATTTGAATTTTATGAGTTGGCTCCAAAGATCATTTCCACTGACAGAAGGGATTTCTGTCAACAGGACTTTCTGTCAACACACTGTTGCAGTTTGAAATTGCCCACAGAATGCGAATTATAGGGGACAGGGGACCAGCAATAACACCGCGAAGAGCAAGATGAAAGAATAGGAGATCAGTAAAAATCCTCCCTCTTCCATTAGCAAAGATCTACTGCTGGATCCCATGGCTGTGTTTGAAACAGCAGCCCAAAATAAGATCTAACCCAAATGCCACCAGGAGCCAATGTAGACAATAGTCCTATTTTATGGGGCCAGTTGGACCACTTCATGACTTGAACCAAGAGACATAGGGATGCACAAAGATTTGAGTGACGGAATGCAGAGCTGGAAAAACATGCAAGATATTTACCATTTTATCCAACTCTAACCTAAAGTCAGTGATACCATGATGTAACTAAGGAGGAGGAGGAGAAGGAGGAGAGTTGGTTTTTGTATGCCAACTTTCTCTACCTTTTAAGGAGAATCAAACCGGCTTATACGTATACTAAGCCTAGCATGCAAATGCATGCAATAAAGTTGCACCCCATCCCCTTTTGTAAAAGAGCAGCCATTTCAGGAAGGTGTAATTTAGACTGGAGAACCAGCAGGTGGGGGATGTGATTAACCTTTTTCCTCTTGTCAACTTTATATTCCTCCAAGTACCTCCTCTCCTCCTCCCATGGTGTCCCAAATTGATGCATATAGTTGCAAGCATACATTTTGAACCACCAGAAAACTCACATTTGGCATTGGGGGTGGGAGTGGGGGTAAAAGTAGTTTGCAAAAGATTTGGGGCAGGGAAGGGATGAGCAAGGAAAGGGTTTAACAACCCCCTCACTCCCCCCACCACACACACTTCTATACTCTGAATAGTTTCTTCTAAAGCTGGTTTTCTTTACAAAGTGGTTCCTAGGTCCTGTTATTCGCTTAGGTCCCCACTGGGGAGAAAGATGGGGTATAAATGAAATACATTTTTAAAATACATTTGTATAGTTAGACCCTGAGAAGGAAAAGATTTGTGCATTTGTGTTGTTGGTAACATATGTGCAAAAGATTGAGAAGCTATGTTGTCCTAGTTTACGGTTTTAAAATTACAATCCAAATAAAGAAAATCATACTGCTGTTCTCAGTGAAAGCAGTTTGGTGGTGATGGTGAAGTTTTAAAATATTCTGGCAGGGACAGGACACTCCCTTCTCCTCTGCTGCTTCGCTTTATTCAAAGCATCCCTCCCCACAGGTACACTGCACAGGAAAAATGGCCACAGGAACATATGAAGTTGTCCTACACCTAGTCAGATCCCCGATCCATTTAATTCATTATAATCTACTTTGACAGAGGTCCTAGGGTCACAGAGGATTTATCCTGGGGTCACAGGGCATTGAAGAGTGTTCTGTAAAGCCGTTAAATGGAGATGCCAGATTGAACCTGGTAACTTCAGGATGCAACACATGGGCTCTACCATTCAACCTTTTTCTCCCCATTATCACATTCATCGAATCTACAATCACAAGCACAAAGATCCAAAACACCTTGGTCACTGTTGGCAGCCACTAATGCAAAGCCAAATGCACCCACAGAAGTGATATTTTGCACTTATCCATCTTCCAAGACAGCAAGAAAACCATTTATCTTACCTGATTGGACAACCTGTACCCTCTTTTCCCATATTCCATGTGGGAAGGTCTGAAAAGAGCATACATATAAGCCAATATCTGCCTTAGTGGTGCTGTTGAAAACCAGGGACTTATCATTCATAGTATGATTAACAACATTTACTCTGCCTTCATATGTGCTAGTAATATGCAGGTCATGAGGCAGTCTGAAGACCGCAATTGTCTTTTTGCCTTCACTCTTAATCCATGACATCTGGATTATATTTGCAGTCTTTGGATGGACACATTCAAGAGTCATATTATTGGTAAGTTTCACAGTTGAATCCACAATTTCTCTTTCCTCTCCCACAGCGAGACATCCTGTCAAAACCAACAAACAAAAAGAACTCAGAATGGTATTAGCAGCATTAAATGTCGAAACCAGTGATACACACAAACCCACACCTGCGGCATTCAGTGATCAACCAAATAGTTCTAAGACTACAATTTTCATGGGCCTCCCAATAAAATGGTACCCGGAAGCACTAGCAAAAAGCCTTGTTTGGAACAACTGTGAGACAAAAAAAATCTTTGTAGAAATACTTACATCTGGATACTAAAAACATTTCCTTTGAATTAAGTCCTGTTGGTATAACTGAATTTACTAACCCGATAACTACAACAGGTTATATGAAATTAGAGTTTATTTGAATTGTGTCTTAACCTAAATTACTTACCTTTACATGTTTGTAGAATTGCAATAAGAACGAGAGCAAGACAATACATCTTCAACAATACTGAACAGAGATGCGATGGAGCTTCTTGCAGGGTTCTGCTACTTCCTGACCACATAGCATTTCCTGAAGGTATTTTTATACTGGTGAAATGAATCAACAAGAAACAGAGAAGGAATTCTATGGCCTTCTGGATATAAAACCACATGATTTATTATAATTTTATGCTAATCTAAGAACTTAAATTATTTCGATTTCCCAGTTCCGCATGGAAATTTTAGCATTGTCCTAAACCCCATGTTATCCCACAGGGTCAGATTAGGCTGAGTGATAGCAGTTTATTGAAAACTAGGGGCCTGACCCCGTTTGCTTTGTTCAGCAAACTCACAGCTCACTACTGTGGCAATATTATTTGACTGGGGCTCTAACCCTGAAAGTGGAGTGTGGCCATATTTTTCTCCTATAATAATAAATATTTGCAATGTGTTTTCTTTGACACAAATAACTATTATTTAAAATAAATAAATTAGAATGCCTAGATTAAAAAAAAAACATACAGCATTTAGATTTTAATTCATTTTATTCAGAATTGTAAATAATTTGGGGGGGTTATATAGTGTAACGTAACACTTGAAATAGTGAGCCCCGTGGCGCAGAGTGGTAAGCTGCAGTACTACAGTCCCTCTGCTCACTACCTGAGTTCGATCCCAATGGAAGTCGGTTTCAGGTAGCCGGCTCAAGGTTGACTCACCCTTCCTTCCTTCCGAGGTCGGTAAAATGAGTACCCAATTTGCTGGGGGTAAAGGGAAAATGACTGGGGAAGGCACTGGCAAACCACCCTGTAAACAAAGTCTGCCAAGTAAACATCGGGATGTGACGTCACCCCATGGGTCAGGAATGAGTCGGTGCTTGCACAGGGGACCTTTACATTTAACACTTGAAATAACAATTTTGAGACAAAAGCAGTATTGAAAGATCAGCCCCTTAATTAAAAAAAGACGAGTTGGTTTTAATATGCCGGTTGTCTCTGCCTCTTAAGGAGAATCAAACTGGTTCACAATCTGTCAAGACAAAAGAACCATTTTGTTCTTTGCTACCTCGCTGTTCTCCCTTTTGTGTGTCTACGATTTAGCAATCAGTACTTTCCCACAGGCCGGGCTGATTCTGTTCTCATAGATAACACCTGTCGCTTGTTATGCTAATGGACTGAGCTATCAAGGTCACCAGCTCATACCATCCTTATTAGTTGAACCAGCACATCTGGGGGAAGATGGGAAGGGTAGACCACTCTTTTCCTCTGAGAACATCATTCTAGTTTGCCCTGGTTTGAACCATCGACTTCTCCCAAAAGCCCACCTTGATTGGGAGTTAGAGGTCATCTGACCTGAGTCCATTTTTCCTTAAATTTGGTTATGCCTCACAGCATATAGCTTTCTCTACACTTCGATTTCAGCGCGTCACTTTGTCGATTGGAATAACATCTTTTTAAGATCCAGCTTCTCATGTAACATCTTAGTATTATGTAGCCAGCTAGATTTATTGTTTTATTATTGCCATTTGCCTATTGGCTCTGTAACTTGTATTTTAATCTCTATCTTTTTTTGAACTTTTTTTTTTAATTAATAAAGCTCTTTCAACTTTAAGGTTTGAGTTTACTGACCCAGACATTTTTGGTTACTCTACTGGTACAGGGCAGGGTCTCTGTCGTCATAAAATCTCCTTCCCTTCCTCTCCCCACAACAGATGCCTTGTGAGGCAGTCGAGGCTGAAAGAGCTCTAAGAGAACTGTGATTAGCCCAAGGTCACCCAGTTGGCTTCATGTGTAGGAGTGGGGAAACCAACCTGGTTCACCAGATTAGAGTTGGCCACTCATGTAGGGGAGTTGGAAAATCAAGCCCAGTTCTCCAGATTAGTCCACCACTCTTAGCCACTACACCATGCTTGTTCTCCTGCGTGAACAGAAGTGTTTTGGCCTGATGCCTAAAAGAAAGCAACATAGGTACCAGGGGAGCCTCAAGGGGGAAGGCACTCCTTAAGCAACTCCTGAAAAATCTCTGTCTCTTGTTGCCACCCGCTTCCTCTCTGATAGCAGAGTCACAGAGAGCAGGGCTCGCAAGGCTGATCTTAACTGACAGGATGGACAGTATGGCAGGATGCAGTCCTTCCAAGCCCAAGCCATTTAGGGCTTTAATGATAAGAACCAGCCTCCATGCAGTTGCCTTTATCTGGAACCTCGCTCCCTTGAAGGTAAATATAATTTCCCCAGGGAACCTTTAATCCTTGTTCCCACCCCCTCCTACCACTACTTTCTGAGTTCTGTGTGCTTTGGCAATTGTGTGTGTCTGTGCAAAGGAATTTGACTGTTTTTAATAAAAACCTTAAAGTTCACAAAAAGTCTCTTTATTGGAACCTTTTCTACTGATGAGCTCATCCTTGTAAAGTTTGGTTCAAAGATTCCCCACGGCAACCTCTTGCAAAACTCTATCAGTCTCCAATTTCCCCCAATAAAAGGAGAACCCTCTGTTTGGTGTAACAAATGCTCCTGCAGTTGTATTCAATAAAAGCTGTGGCCTATTTTTCCCCAGTCAGGTCTGTGGTGATGTTCTTCTTCCTCACCCTCGCTCCCTCCCTCGCCCCTGGGACCATGGATGCTAACAGCAGTACATGGACCTTTCTGCTGAAGAAACCTTCCCCCCTTGTTGACCATTTCAGTGTTTTACTGCGCAGGATGACTTGCACATCTAACAGAGTAAAAGGTACCACTTATTCAATTTTCCCTCATCAATTTACTCAAATCAGTAAAGCCTAAAAATATTGGCTGATGAGAGCAAGGAAGCCTGTCACGAGACTTGAAAGACAAAAATCCTTACTTTTTATTCATTAGCCTCCAAATTAAAAAATAAAAGACCCACTAAACTGAACACTGCTAAGGAACTAAGAAAAATGGTTTATGGCTTACAAACAACTGCACTGTAAACTCTGCAACTAAGCTGGATTCTTTTTGATTATTGTTTTATTATTATTCCATAGAACAGACTTGTAGTTTAAAGTAAGAAATTCACCCCTTTTGGTGCTGATAAAACTATACTGATAAGTTAGTCAGGAAACAGATCATTCATCTTGCCATAACAATTCAGCACAAATGAAGCTCAGGTTTCATTAAATACATGATGGCATATATCCTTCCTTAATTGGGGATAATTTGTTCACTGTTAATGATACTGGCTATTAGTCACAATTTCAACAACAGATGGGTTGAGCTTTTTTAGAATTACATAATATTGTAAAGATCTATATTCAATATCCTTGGTTTCTGGGAAGGATGGGGATTTGGAATTAGGTGTAAATTGTGTAGCATGATACGGACTTTATTTACTGTTGTCACGATCCCCTTTTGACTAAATTCACTAAATCGAGTGAAAAGTAGGTATACTGGTATATGTGAGAAAACCTTCAAAAGATGTGTACTGGAGTACTGTCTTGATTCTGTTTTCAGAAAAGACCTTGTCTGTCCCATAACCAGATACAAGTCAAGAGGCTGGCACAATTTACAAATAAAGTTCATTTCCTCCCTTTTGAATGGGTTAAATCAGGGGTGTCGAACATAAGGCCCGCGGGCTGTCTCCGGCCCCTTGAGAGCTCTTATCCAGCTCACAAGCCAGCCAAGGCAGCCACCACCACCCACTCTCGATGTGGGCTGGCGAGGCATGGCCTGGCCTGACCAAGTGGCATTTATGTCATATCCGGCCCTCGTAACATTTGAGTTTGACACCTCTGGGTTAAATGATTGTTTTGCAAAGAGGCTTGGAACTATTTGCCGTCGTACTAATGGGGACAGTCAGTAAGAAAATTACAGTTCAGCATGTATGAGTTTAAAGGCAGAGAAGAACTATTAGTGAAGTATATACATTTATTTACAAAATTTATACCCAGTCTTCCCGCCCCCACCACAATTTATACCTTAAAAGGTTTGCTCTTTTAGTTTGCTTTTCAGGAGGTACATGTTCCCCAGATCCCGACAGACACCTTGTCCAACCCCTTAGTTTATCCAAAACAGAGAAAAACTAAATTTTAAGTGTGAGCCTCTCCCAGCAACTACAATTCATTAGCCTGCCTCCTTCGAAGCCAGACTTACAGCCCATACCTGACCTAGGGTTGCCAGGTCCCTCTTTGTAACCGGCTGGAGATTTTTGGGATGGAGCCTAAAGAGGATGGGGTTTGGGGAGGGGAGGGACTTCAATGCCATAGAGTTCAATTGCCAAAGCGGCCATTTTTCTCCAGGTGAGATGATCTCTATCGGCTGGAGCTCAGTTGAATTAGCAGGAGATCTCCTGCTACTACCTGGCAGTTGGCAACCCTAACCTGACCTGAAAGGATGAAAGTCCTTTGGAGGCCAGGAAAGGGCTGCATAGGCGTAAGTGGTTCGGTGGCCGGCAGCCGAGACACTTACGCCGTCCAGATTGGCATGGACACTGGTGGGGGGATCTGGCCGCCAGTCTCCTGGTGATGCAACAGCAGCATCACCCAGGGACGCCATCTGGGCCTTCCACCGGCATTTTACCAGCGCAAAGCCCCGTGCCGGTGTGCTGGGGGGGCGGACCTGCCAGTAGGCAGCTTCCTGTCCCCTTTCGGTCCGGGTATGCCGACAGGGAGAACAGCATTGCTGTGCCAGCTTTTTGCTGGCGCAGTCTCGCTGTTCTCAATGGGGCAAAATGCCCCATTTAAAAAATAAAAAATGGCCAGGGAATGTCTTCGGAGGCGCCACGGCGGCACCTTGGTCATACTGTCCCCGGCCGCCGAAGGTTCATGAATGGGCTGCCCAAAACTCTGGATTTGCTAAACTTCCCCCTCTGGCAGTTAATCCCTGTCCTACTAAAAACAGCAATGTAATGGGTTTTTATTATCCCCTTCCTATATAGTTCCTCCAAATTTCCATGAACCCTGAGTTGCTGTTAACTGTTCCTCATATGCTCCAACCAGGCATAAAGGGGATTGGTTGTTTATAGAAGAAAGCAGGACCTTTGCCCATCTCACATTTTCCTCTTCCCTTTCTATCTGTGGTGTGTTACATTGTAGGTAAGTACTTTGTGTTATAAACAGGAGTTTTTTCATTGGCTGCTTTGCATTAGCCTTGATGCTACAGCAGCTGAAGTTAGAATGGATGTGCGTGTTTGGTTGTCCCCTCCCCCCCCCCGCCCCCAGATCCTGACAGACAGGTGGGAAATTGGAGATTTTATTTAGTTACTTTTTTTCAACCCAGGTAACCTCATACTGCAAATTGCTGCTACAGCTATGTACTTTACATTATTACCTGCTTTAATATGGTATAACAGATGGACTACGCTAGTTTTTTTAGCAAGCAAATTATTCCAGTATAAATAACTGATAATGTACTCTCTGGGTAGCCTTTTTGCCTCAGCTTCTATCTATCATCTGTAAAATGGAATTAATAAAGAGCAAGATAAACTTGTGAATCATTATTAATGGTAAGCAATGATATATTAGGATGACTAGGGTGGTGTGTTTATTATTTATTCCATTTCAAGTTACATCAATATTACGTGTCACGTGGTTCTCTTTGCCTCTGTGAACTCGAGGCAACATTTTCTGGACATGGCAGCAGAACACATTTGCTACATGAAACAATAACGCTCTTTACTATTGCATTGGTTCTATTATACAAGAGCGCCATAGCACTTTGCAAACATAAATTAAACCTGGCAATGTACCACAATGAGAGTTATGTCATTATTTTGATTTAAAGAGATGAGTAAGCTCAGCACAGACTGAGCCAGAGGCAGAAGCTAGCAGGAGGAGTTGGCTGTTACCTTACAAAGCATTCTAAACTGCACCACATTTCATGCCTTTCACCCAATCATTTATATTTTTTGTTCCTAAATCAGATGGCTATCCTTGCTTTTAATCGCTGCTTAAAAGTTCTGATTAAGGCTAGCAATGGTCCTTAGCGGAGGGCTCAAATACACTGAAGACGAGAGCTCATTCGCTGCCCAAGATTTACTTCTAAAATTTCCATTCCCATAGAGGAGGCTGCGGTAAATGGCAGTTTGATAAAAGATGTCTTTGTGTTAAACAAAGGGCATCAAACAAGTTCCCACAAAAGTTAAATAGGTGCATGTATTGCTCATGTTTAGCTGGGATTTTAGTCCCAGTGACAATGCTAGTTGAGTGTCATTTTTGAAGTTATTTTTTATTTAAATCTACTGATTACCTACCTGCATTTTCACAATTATGTAAATAGTTAACAAGATCTCATGATGATTTTACAGTACCTACCAATTCATTATACACAATGGAGATTTTGATACTGAGTTGAAATAATGGAGTCTAAGGGTATTCAACACACACACACACTTTCATATCCAAGGTGTGTTTTTTTTGCGAGGGGGTGTTCCATAATTTTATTCAGTTTGTGCAGGACATTGCTAGTTCATTATTCAAATATATGTGGGATTTTGTTTGGGTTACAGTGCTTGGAGACCATTACTTTCAATGGGGAATCTATTGGATAGTCTGGGGTAGCTGTTTATAAAGATAATGGCACCAAATTTGCATAACATAGTTCACTAATTTATACCCTCAAGTTTCAAGCAAACTGGACACCCAAAGTAGATCTCTTTTGGAGCAGGCACAGTTCTCTCCAATGATTCCTATTAGCAGAAAATGGCACAGCCACAAGTATTTTAAAAAGGAAGCTGTCTGCATTCATTTAATTTTCCTACTTTTATCGTAACTTTT
Source organism: Euleptes europaea (assembly GCF_029931775.1). NCBI lineage: Eukaryota > Metazoa > Chordata > Lepidosauria > Squamata > Sphaerodactylidae > Euleptes > Euleptes europaea. The sequence continues at coordinate 62,812,408 of NC_079319.1, forward strand.
TTTTTGGTTTACCTTTTCCCTGGTCTGTTCTTTGTTTCCTATCACGAAGCAAGGAAAGAGGTACTTTTTTCAGGGGCGCTGGACTGACTGATTTTCAACCAGATGATACCAAAATTGCAGTGGAGCTAGTACTGCTTGTCCACTAAAGAACCCTCAGATTTCCAGCAAGTTGGACTAAGAACTACAAAGAAGGGATACCAAAATTGCAGTGGAGCTAGTACTGCTTGTCCACTAAAGAACCCAGCAAGTTGGACTAAGAACTACAAAGAAGGGAACGAAGGAGAACAGCAACTCTCTGCAGCTTGTCTCCAAACGTGACTGGCTGGGAGTGCTCTGTGCTCCTCCCTTGTAAAAATCCAATTTGGAGAAATGCCATTGCCTGGAAAATCAGTAGAATCAAAGAAAAACATGAGTGCATGCTGCATATCTGGTAAGCACCCAAACGTGGGGGTGTGTGTGACCAGATAGTCTGGGGGGTTTATAACTCCTAAGAATTCCAGATTTCTGTTTCCATTCTGGTAAATCACTGTAACAACCCAAACCAGTGATTTCCGTGTATATTTTCGGCTCAGAAATTTTGCAATACACACCCCCAAAGGTCTTCCCACAAACACCCATTCTTTGTAGTCATCCCACAGTGCATTAATTGAATTGTTTCTCCCAAGGTTAAGATGATAGCTAAATAAAGCTGAACATCATATTCTAGATGGAGAGCTGGGAAGCTCTGCTGCTTAAAACTGCTTCATGCTGAAAAACTAGCTACCATACAGAGGAGAGTTACATGGATATGCTTGGGTAGGATAGATCCTTATACAATGATCTGTAGTAATAGTAAATGCTTCTTCAGCATCATTACAAGTGATACTAAGTTATCATGTTCAAACAGCTGGGGCTCTGATCCAGTGCTTTATCTGCTTTGATATCAGTGCAATGGGGATAGTAGCAACACAGTGAAATAGGATGTGGTGGTGGAAAGTGCCATGAAATCACAGCTGACTTATGGCAACCCTATAGGGTTTTCAAGGCAAGAGACTTTTAGGAGGTGGTTTGGCCCTACCTGCCTCTGCATGGTCTGAGTTCTGAGAGAACTGTGACTGGCCCAAGGTCACCCAGCAGGTTTCCTGTGTAGGAGTGGGAAATTGAACCCGGTTCTCCAGATCAGAGTCCGCCGTCCTTAACCACTACACCATTCTGAATAAATAAATCACCACGGTACTTCAATAACTGTACTTCATCATATTTAATGGGATTTTTATATTGTTGACTGTGTAGCAACCATTTTTGTGAAGTTGCCCTCTAGCCTTCAGTGCTATTCTTCTGAAAAGAACACTGCAGTCAAAACTGTCATGTTACCTTCTGGGTTGTGCCTTCTCTCAGCACCACGGAGACCTACTTATTTTCGCAATGAATGGGCATTTCCTGCATGACACGTAGAATGCTGCTTTACTTCCAACAACAGTAACAGCACTTGCAACTTCCCTCCCGAAATTAGGAGCCTTAACAATGACAATAGGAAATACTGTTAACAGTTGCCTGAACTTCATCCCATCAATCCAGCTGGATCTTTCAACCCACCGTACAAAATCATCCTGCAAAGAATTATAGGTTGGCCTGCAGCTGACAAATAACAACACTTGTTTGTCCTTTTTGAACTCCCACTATCTTCCCTGCACCAAGCAGGGCCTGGTGTTATCTGCCACTCATTTTCTTTCCTCTTCTCTTTCATTTGCTTAGCGGAATGAGAATACCACTGTACCAACAGCTTTATTGAAACGCCCATGACCTAAAACAATCTTTCACACTAGCAGTGCATATAGCGCTCATCGGTCAAGTCAACTTTCTGTATTCCACTCAAAGCAGGCAGCCACATTCTCTGAGCCTGCAGTCTTCATATATCTATGAATACCTGTTGTAGCTGAGCAGGCTGTGATATTGAGACACTCACCATAAGCCATTCAATCCTGTTATTAGAGGGTCACATTGTTTTGCTAAGGCCTTTGGCTTTAAAATACAAAGCACCAACAGTGAAAACAAAATCGGAAGCACAAAGTTAATCTACCCTAGAACTACGAGTGCTTGGCTTAATACGGGAAATGAAAAATAAAGTTTTTCTGAGGTATCAAAATACCTGCTTCGCCCACAAAAGAGGAAAGGGCACTGAAGATTTTTCTTTTTAAAAAATCATATAGATTGTTACGTGAATTCTCTTATCTTCCAAAGAGGAAGGGGCTTCAGTTATGTTGCTCTTATGAGCCATGGGTAGAGAGGCAGCCCAGGGGTGATGGGGTTGCCTACAGAGGAGCAACATGCTTAAAAAGCAAAACAAGAGCATGTTACAATCTACATGAAGAAGAGTTGGTTTTTATGTGCCAACTTTCTCTACCACTTAAGGAAGAATCAAACTGGCTTAAAATCATCTTCCCTTCCCCTCCTGTATGGAAGTAACATGTGTCTGGCTTTAAGACTGAAAGTTGCTCTACAGAGAGAGATTTAGTGTTCGACTTGATGGTGGGGGAGTTTTTCTTTAAGGCATTAGCCTTGTCCTGGTAAAGGCGGGTTTTTTTGGCTCTTCTGATGGCCTTCACTAGGAAGTAGGATGGTTTTACTTGCTTGTTATGAACTGAGAGCATTTTCTTTATTTTCTTAAAAATAAATTTTGTTTTACAAACTAATGAGAGGAGCTGCCGTGTTGTGAGTGCAACTTTCCCGGGGAAGAACCGAAGGCCGGAGAGATAAGGCTTTGGCAAAGAAAAGCTCTCGACCTTATCATGAAACGACCCACACCTTGCCCATTGGGAGTCTGAAAGGGCTGTTGTCAGCATTTCAAACCTGGGCAAGAGTTTATACACCTCCGGTTTATACACCTCCCCTCAACAGACACCCTGTGAGGTAGGTGGGGCAGAGAGAGCTCGAAGAGAGCTGTGACTAGCCCAAGGTCACCCAGCTGGCTTCATGTGGAGGAATGGGGAAACCAATCCAGTTCACCAGATTAGCCTCTGCCGCTCATGTGGAGGAGTGGGGAATTGAACCCGGTTCTCCAGATCAGAGTCCACCGCTCCAAACCCCTGCTTTTAACCACTACACCACAGGGGCTCTACATATTTAGAAGCATAGAGTTGGAAGGGACTACCAGGGTCATCAAGTCCAACCCCCTGCACAATGCAGGAAATTCACAACTAACTCCACCCCCCACACCCCTAGTGACCAGAAGATGGCCAAGATGCCCTTCAGGGTTCCCTTGGTCTTTCCATGCTAGGACATTGTTCCATTAAGTGCCACTCTACCTCGTTCTGATACACTCAGCAGAGTTTCCAGTATTCATTTGGTAAAGATATAGTGATGAAGCTGGGCGGAATGACACCAGACCTTTGACTCTTCCCTCCATCTGTGGAATAAGGTTCTATAAGGTAGCATTCAAAAAGAACCTGAAGTGAGAAAACTTTTTTTAACTTTACAAGTGATGAACACACCACCACTGTGCAGCATGTTTATTGATACAATTTCAATCATTTAAAAAACATAAAGCAATTTACATTATTTATTTAAAAATATATTCTGTTTACTTTGTACAGCATCATGATATTGGGATTTTATTTCCAGTGGAACACCACATGCAGTGTAGGTATTTTCCAGAGAATGCTCAGCTCTTGTATCCCAAAGAATTAAAATATTCCCCTCAGCAGTAAATATCCTGAATAAAATCGGTTTTTAAAAAAAACCATTTTGGGCCTGACTTTCTCTAGCAAAAACCGGTACTCTTTCAACATGCAACATCATACAACTTTTGTCAGCTACTGAGAAGTTGCATTAGGGTCTCCAGACATTTTAAGTGATAGGCATCCTGCTGGTTTTCGGGATTCTGTAGAACAGCTAAAACAGAGGGAAATATATTAGTTCTTAACAAAGGAAAAAGGGAAAAGATGATAAACAGAAGACACCATTTCCTCTACAAACAGAGCCATAACTTCCCAAAAAGGCAATGCCACTTTTTCTAACCTTTAATACATATGTGAGCATCATCAGGATTGCCGTGTCATTCAGTCTTTGGCTTCACTAAGCTTCCCAGAACAAAGTTTCTATAATCAATGATCTCAAGCAATTTTATATAATAAATGCTAGAAAACAAATGTGAGCAACTGAGGAAAAACTGGCCCTTTGATCAAACTCTAGTCCAGTTGATATTCTCTGGTCTTTTATGCATGGCTGTTTCACTCACCGTCACCCCTCTGATGACTTTGGGTCTTTGTTTGGATTATGCATGCCCTTTCTGTCCATCAGAGTTCGCCTTGCTCTCCCCCTGCGTTTCCCTGTGTTTCGAAGGACCTGTTTTATCTTGAATTTGAAAATGTGGGCAAAACGTGGGGAAATGGAGGGGGAGAGAGAGGCAACTTCTGACAGTTGGAAATGGCATGCATAATCCAAACAAAGACCCGAAGTCGTCAGAGGGGTGATGGTGAGTGAAACAGCCGTGCATAAAAGACCTCTGTTTCACGAGTTCATTTTTTGCTCCTTCTGGATGTAGTTTTGCACATGGGATATGCAACATTCTTAGGGCTCAAGACAGTGTATAACAGAGATACCTTTATACTGCTAGAGAACATCTACATGCATTCATTTTTTGCTTGCAGATTTTTTACGTCAACTAAACATCCAAGCTGGAAGGAAAACCCAAGGAAGTGGGTTGTGAGGGGCTGTGGCTCAGTGGTAGAGCATCTTGCTTGACATGCAGAAGGTCCCAGGTTCAATCTCTGGCAGTTAAAGGGACTAGGCAGGTAGGTGATGTGAAAAACCCCTGCCTGAGACCCCGGAGAGCTGCTGCCATTCTGAGTAGACAATACTGACTTTGATGGACCAAGGATCTGATTCAGTATAAGGCAGCTTCATGTGTTCATGTGGTCACACCTTGCCTACTGGCAGAACAGTAATGTAGAAAGTAAAGACCAGCCCAATCTATTCTCCTTTATAGTTAACACACATTAGAGAATTATGGGGAAATTCAAAGTACTCTGCACACAGCCAGATATCCTTATTCTCAACGTGGCCAGCTTAAAGAGGTATGAGCACAACAGGGTGCATTAAGTGAGATTCTGGCCCATGTTCAAATCTTAACTTAAAAGTAATAAACTCTAGAAAGCTTTACTCTGTACCTAGCTTGAAAGATGGATTTAACCCATATCTTGCCATGCGCAGAATACTAATCAAGCCTCCTAAGTCATTACCCCTTGCTCATATAGTCTGGTTCTTTGGCATGAACTGGGTGTAATTCTGTCTACTTGAAGGCTGTGTGAAGACAAGCTACAACAAGCAGAGTCAACTCCATTGTCTGCAGTGAACAAAAGTGGCAAAAGCAGTTTTGCAAAGAACTCAAAGGGACATTGTGTGTGTGACTGCCTCCCCAACCTCAGCCCTTCCACACTTGGCTGTCTCAGGCCAAGAACCAGAAGACACCCATGGATCAGGCCCCATCAAGTCTCCAGAACCAGCCCCAAACAACCTTTTGGTAAGAGGGAAAGAAGTTTTCCCCGGGCTGTCCCAAATAAAATGTTGTTTTCCCAAGGCAGCTGTGGTCCCACCCACCTGGATCTGGACGATTCCAACCCCATTCCTAGAAAGGAGAAGGGCGCAAACTACACTGGGCTTGAGACACAAAGGAGAATAAAACCAACAAAAGGCAAAGGTGGGCAGAATCCCCTTCACCTCCTGTCCGGATTTTCCAGTTCAAATTATATCAGCTGCATCTAAAGCCAACCTAGGCAGGTATGTAAGGAGGCAAGTAGAACATTAATGGAATACAATGAAGAACTTCTGAATTTCCTTCATGTGAGCTTAATAAACATGACTACTGCATTCAAGAACTGGCTTCCTCTCTGTCTCAGTCCCTCACCTGTGGGGGGGAAAGATCAGTTGCACTAGGCCTAGGCCCATTTTGCCCCTGACCAATAGGTGCCTTGGGCTTTTAGGAGAAGAGGTGGAATACACGTTATACAGTAAGGAAGGAATCAGAATGAGGGATAAACAGCATTTCAGAATCACTAGTTACATGGCTCACATATTGGCCTCGGATACTTCTAGAGTAAAGAATAACCCCATCACAATGCACAGAAAAAGAATCATTTTGGTTCTTCATGGTTGTGACTGACCAACAAGAATCTGATAAAAGGGGTAAAAGACTAGATAATGGGTTGGATCCAAGGAGCTTCTGCAATGATGAATAAAGAGAGCAGGGTGTCTTCTCTGATCCTCAAAACAGCTATGCTGGAGATCATGGGGCCTTAGTGGACAAAACCTATGTGTGATGGGGGCTCTAGCAAGGAGATGATTTAGGCAAGATGGAGGCAGAATGTAGCTGGATTCATGTCTTTTCTCTAAAAAGGTAAGCCACAAGGGTCAGGAGGAAACCAAACAGCATAAACACTTCTAATCAGCACCCAACATTAAAAAATTAAGGTTTTCCCATCACAGATTTCTTTTTTCAAAAGCACATGGCTCATAAAGCTTTTGGTTTGTTACCTAAAATATTATTAACAAAGATCTCTTCAAAGAATAATTAGACTGTTAGTTTCTAGTCCTTAGAGATGGAAATTAAACTTTCCCACAAAAACGTACTTTTCTTTACTGAAGCATAAGTTTCATCTATTCTTCTCTTTATTGACGGATTCTTCAAAGTCACTTTTGCCTGTAGCCCAAATAAAGAAAAACCCAATGACTGCATTAATTCCCATGTGCTGATACTCTTAAAATCATTCCTTCCTGCAGTTACATATTGGCAGCAAGCCAGAAGACTATGAATTCAGAACCTTAAGAATGCAACATGTGACCGTACCACTGTGAGTTGTACAGATACTGGAGGGGAGGGGGAGATCAATGAAATAAAGCAATAAAGAGGCACAATTTCCCAGAACTCAGTATAATAGAAAGCACTCTGGAATATTAAGATGCCTTATGAGAGAGACTGTTGCATACTTCTTCCCTGAATACCCAATTCCAGAACAAGTATACTCTGCCGGTTACATGGCAATAAAAAACCTCACTTTAAAAACTATGCAAGACGCAGAGTACAGGATAATTTATTGTGCTGCCATTCACAAGCATTCACTTGATGCATTATTCGTCTCCCAAGCGCCCAAACAGAAGCCGGCAGTAAAAGAAGAACATGCACGTGTGTGTTTTTTCTTTTTCACAAATGCACCATCATCTGTTTTTATTTTGATTAACATTATTAAGAGCCTCATTAACGGTTACTGGATTCAGACCAGAAATCTGGCCATAAGGAGGTATCTAAGGGGGGAAAAATTGTTATCACTCCATCGCACTCTAGTACAAAGAATAGAACCCCAGCTCAGTTTTCAATGGTCTCTGTGATAGCTGATAGGTCAGAAAGGTTTTTTTTGGGGGGGCGGGATATGGGATAGCAAGGATAGTGGAATGCTCCATCCCTGCTCATGCATCTGAGTTCAGAAGGTTTTCATTGGCTTGAAACAGTGGTTAATATTATACATGACACATAACAGACGTTTCCTATCATATTCTTAATCTGGATCTTATCCACCGTGCACTCACAGTAAGGAAGCTTCTGTTATTTAAGCAATGCTACAAAATATCCACAAACATTCCAGCCTCTCAGGAGACAAAGCTGCCAGCAACGAAATGTTCACAGCCCAGCTTCTGGGAGAAAGCTGTTGCTGTCAGTTTGGCTAAGATTAAATGATCGCACAAGCCGTATGGAAGGAGGTGATATGTGGGCAGGATTAAGGGCTGGAAACGAATTAGTTAGAGACCTCAGAAAGCAGGGGAACTAAGGGGTAGATAGCTGAGAGCTACGGTGGCCGAAGGGATACAAGAAGGCAATGGAATGAGATGCAGGAAATGGTGGAAAGGGCACATGGAAAAAACCAGAAGCTTCATTTAAGGTTAGAACATAAGAACATCAGAAAAACTAAGGCCCATCATGTCCAGCAGTCTGTTCACAGAGTGGCCTACCAGGTGCCTCTAGGAAGCTCACAAACAAGATGACTGCAGCAGCATTATTTTGCCTGTGTTCCACAGCACCTAAATATTAGGCATGCTCCTCTGATCCTGGAGAGAATAGGTATGCATCATGAGTAGTATCCATTTTAACTAGTAGCCATGACTATCCCTCTCCTCCATGAACATGTCTACTCCCCTTTTAATGCCTGCCAAGTTGGCAGCCATCACCATATCCTAGGGCAGGGAGTTCCACAATTTACCTATGTGTTGTTTGAAGAAATACTTCCTTTTCTCTGTTTTGAATCTCTCACCCTCCAGCCTCAGCAGATAAGCTGAAGTATTATGAGAGAGGGAGAAAAGCTTCTCCCTGTCCACTCTCTCCATACCATGCATAATTTTACAGACCCCCTATCATGTCTCCCCTTAACCACCTTCTTTCCAAGCTAAATAGGTTTGGGAATTATGATGTATGCAGGCAAGGAAATACAGAATTAGCAGCTCAAAGTTGCCTAGAATTCCACCATCATCATCACTGCAGTGCTGGGATTTGGCAGCCCTAAGAGGAGCAGTAAAAATCAAGAGGCAGTGGCATGGGGACCTAAAGGCCACATGGTGACTTCAACTCATCAGCCAGATACTTGGTTACAAGCTTCCAGTTCTGTATGAACACAGTGGAGTTAACTTCTGAGTATGCTAATGGGGGGGGGGTTGCGATGAATGCACAACGAAGGAACACATTTGCAGAGCTTCTGTGCGAAAGTGGCAGAACAGACCTTTTAAAATGTATTTTTGCGATACACTAACCTTCTGGCAATTGTGGAGCAAAGCCCAAAGTGCAGATGCTCCTATTCTTTGAGTCACGGGGTTATCGCTTTCCAGACAAGCAGACAGCACTGCAATGACTTTATCTAAGGGGGGAAACAAAAGACCACACATGTACTAACGAAGGCCATGATATCAGATACTCTGCTCCTTGAATACACTCCTGTGGGTAATTTATCCCCCCCAATCATATACAGAAGGCTTATATAACATAACATTTATAATAGTATTAATATTATTTATGCAATCATAATTGTACTAATTTATAATATATTCGTAATAATTCAATTTCAACACTTACCTAGGGCTTGCTCCATTAGAAAATAGTACTTGCAAAATTAATCTTGAATCAAACCTTAATGCCCAGAAATTATAGGCATCTTAATTTATAGGCAAAATATACATCACTGATAGCTGTATGCTAGTAATGAGACACAAAACCTGCAAAACAGAGATGGCTAGTATATTGCCATACTAAAAGGTACAGAATTAAAAAGCCCACTGTTTTTCATTTTTCTTTTCCAGCTTGGTCTCCAAACCGTTCCTCTAGAATGCCAGTGTGCTTCGACTCCTGATCATCTTGCTCAATACAGCAGATTGGTTCATTGTCTCCTTCCCAAATAAGATTTCATTACTTGGCAGACATGTTTCCTGAGATATTTCGGTAGCTTCTATATTCATAATTTTCAAAGATGCATAATTTAAGTTTGCGATATGCATGTATGTTGCATAACATCTGATCAATTAATGGCTGTTGTACAATCCACAATGTGCTAACAGGGAGCCTTTTATGGTCAGCAGTGTTGGATCATGATAACCAATTAGACAAAGCAATCGAGACCCACCGTTAGCTAGTATCTTGGCTTTGTTGGCTGAGCTGAAGCAAACGTTGTGCAGAATCAGGAGGACCATATACGGATTACTCTTGTATTTGTACTTGGTCATCTCTATGAGTTGATCTACGCTTCCATTCATCTTCACAATCATCTGCTGTCCATCTTCTCCAAACGATAAGTTCAACAGGAGTTTCAGCCAAGCGACAGCTAGAACACCAAGGCATTTGTTTCCTCCTTTTGGCAATGGTAGTGACAAAAAGTTCTGCAGAAAGTTATTCTGGAGTAAGAGAGGGGGGAAATACACCATGTTACTAAGCAACACCTTTCCACAATCCTTCCATGAAACAGGTTTCTTGGTACAAAGGAACTTGATTAAACAAAACATTAGAAAGCTAACTATTGTTCTGAAGGTTTTTTAAAATGTATCAAGCCCTACTTGATATGCCAAAACACAGCAACTATCCTTTCTTCCAACACACTGTTTCAGTCTGAGCACAACTGATAACCTTGACCAACAGCTCCTTTTGTTTGCTAAAAGTTCCAAAAATAAAAAGATGACAAATTCTAGCAACATTACACACATACTTTTCCTGCACAGCTTAGTTGGTCTAGTGTCTGCAGGCAGTCCTATTGGTTCACAAAAACCAACCAACCAAAAATTACCGCCATACAAAAATCATGTAATTTTTTTCAGGACCAACCAAAATTTCACAACACAGTATGCAAGTTTTCAAGTTGCACAGAACTTTTCATCAAGCTGGGTGCTCTGTTAAGGAACACCCCTCCCCCATTAAAAAGGGGACAGATGAAGGGGGGAAAGACATTTTAGTGCATGATGGAACAAACCCTCACCTTCAGCATGCAGATGTACTTGGATTACATGGACAAAAAAACCCAGGTTTCAGGTTATACTAAAGGCTACTGGAACAGAAAAGGAAAAAAAAATGCCAGTCTCTTTGAGAATATAAAAGCAAGCAATTTAACTACAGATACCCCCTCCAAGGGAGTGTGGGCATTTTTTTGTTCTGTTTTATAATCCCATTAAGTCTGTAATAAATTCTGTACTCCATTTTAAGAGTTTAGAAGCTACAGAGACGGTTACTTCCACTAAGCCCTGAAGCATCATTGCCCCCCCCCCCATCCCCACTGTTTTTTGTAATGAACCTGATGAAGACTTCTGGGCAACCTGAAAGCCTACACATACTGTTTGGTGATTATTTTGGTTGATTATAATAAAAAGATGCAGCCACATTTCCTTAATGTTCTATTAGATGTAGCACAAAGTTGCTCAACAGTTGTGAACTGTCACTGGTCTAGTTGGCTTCAGGGTTTTTCTGACACTGTCAGACATGGGATTTAAATACGGACCAGGCTATTTACAGCCCTGACCTGGATGGCCCAGGCTAGCCTGATCTCATCAGATCCCAGAAGCTAAGCTGAGTTGGTCCTGGCTAGTACTTGGATGGGAAACCACCAAGGAATATCAGGGTCACTGTACAGAGGAAGGCAATGGCAAACCACCTCTGTAAGTCTTTTTTCTTGAAAACCCTATTGGGTTGCCATAAGTCAGCTGTGACTGGATGGCACTTTACACAAACAGGTTACTTACAGGTAACTCTTCTTTCAAATGCAAAAGTGTCTCTTAGAAATGCTGTCGGGAAAGACAATGCAGAAAACAACCTGGTTCTTTCACATGAGAACTGGATATCAATTCTTCCCAACCAGTTAAAATCCAGTACATGTATTTTAGATGAACTGAACATCATTTTCATATTTCCTTCGCTCACGCAGCTGTTAGGCAAATACTGATGTTTTTCAGGGTTGGGGTTTCCCCCCCACTTTTTCACATTATGCTAGAGATTTAAGGCTACTGTTCTGGTTATGCAGGATGTATTTATGGACCTTGATGTCTTGTAAAAATTCTTATTCGCATTTGGCAGAATGATAGCAATACGACCCCGGACTGGCAAGGCTCAGACAGGATTAAGAATGTACAATTTTCAGGACTTAAAATGTTCAGCAGCAGTCGACGCTGAGCAATTCAAGCAGCTATCTCTGTAGAAAGATGTACAAAGTCACCGAGTCAGAAAGTAGAAATCATCCATCCCTATTCCTGCTTGATGGCTAAAAGGAAGAGACTGCCAAGTCCCGCCCATCGCCTTTGGAGGGGAGGGAGCGATCATGAGCTCAGAGAAGACGGAAGGGAATTGTCCTAATGATGAACGGCTTTGAGAAACTTTCCGACAGCGCTCATCAGGCATACGCAGGAAGTTACTGTGCTACTCAAAGAAGAATTATTGCCTCAAAACAAACCAGTCATTTCTGGAGAAAAGCACATCCCACACATTTCATTTACAAGATAACAATACTGACTTGGGGGGGGGGGCTGAGTATCAGGGAACTGAAACCCACCTTTGTGCAAAAGAAACACCGCCACATGACAAAGTATATTGAAGGTGCATATAATTAATGTCGAAATGTATCGGAGCTGCATGCACAAATTATATGAATTACTCTACTTTAAAGCACAGAACGGCGAGAACTGGAGATGTGGCACAGAAATAGAAGCGGTAGCTCAGAAAACCGAGCACATGATTGTTACACTGAATGAACAGACATAGAATTAGGTAACAAAAGCATGCCTGTCTCGAGTGCCAACATTTCTGCCTGTATCCCTGCTCTTCTAAAAGATCTATGCCTACTAAAACCCAGTAACAATCAAGTGCCACAATCTTACAGGTACTTCTACAGAGCAAATGTTTCTTAAGATAGCTATGCAGAGTAAGATGATAGCGTAAGAAAGAAAGACAGAAAGAAAGGAGGGATGCTTTACAAGATGACACAAATAACATAACTGATTTCCAGTTACGGTGCCTGACTCCATCACAAATGTATTTTACATAGAAATACCCTGTCACGTATTTAAAACAGGAACCCTTCTAAAAAGAATTTTAAAGTCCCTTGAAAGCTTTTAATATCTCACCAACAGAAGCTGATTCCCGTCCTCATAAAAAGGACTACATATATTTCCTCTCTGTATACATTACCGCTTAAGCAGAACCCAATTTCCATTCAATTATTAACGGGCAAGGGAGTACAGGAAGAGGAACTGACACTACTAAATCTGTAAGTAGTATAGTATAAGAATTCATAGATAGTAAAATGCAAGTTACCTCTCACATCACATATCAATCATAGAAGAATAAGTTTTTTATATGCCAGCTTTCTCTACCAGTTAAGGAAGAATCAAACTGGCTCACAATCACCTTCCCTTCCCCGCAACAGACACCCTGTGAGGTAGGTGGGACTGAGAGAGTTCAGAGAGACCTGTGACTAGCCCAAGGTCACCCAGCTGGCCTGTGTAGGAGTGGGGAAACAAATCCAGTTTACCAACCACCGCTCATGTGGAAGAGTGGGGAATCAAGCCCGGTTCTGCAGATCAGAGTCCACCGCTCCAAGCCACCGCTCTTAACCACTACACCACGCTGGCTCTCTCATGTATTTTTTATTGCTACTGTAATTATCATGCCTTTTCATTTCCCTGCACCCAGTGGTCAAAAGTGTGGTGGGATGTGCTCTTACCATTCCATTTCCTTTTCAATGGACAATAACCATCCAGGGTCCCACCATTATTATAAAAGGTCACTATGAAAATGGCTCTTTGTCAAACCTGCTAGGTAAATCTGGTTGGACAAAGACTCTGCTTGGCTTGGAGATTCAGTTGTTGGAGGAAGATGAAGTTGTCTCTGGGAAGGCTAGACAGGACTAGCTGGGGACCTTATTCCGTCCAGGCCTGTCCAGACGACAGCTCTTTTGGGGCCTTAAACAGACAGGCACCGCAGAAGCAAGCATTTGGCGAGAGCTTCCTCTTCCTCCAACAACCACAGAAAAATATTCTGTCGAAATACCGGCATATTTCTCCCAACTCCACTAATACCAGAAGAGGGAAATAGGTTCTTACAATTCTTGGCCAGCCCTTGCAGTAAGGAAGTGCACATAAATCTGGAAACGTTTCTGAAATTCTGTCCTGCCAATATTAGGCATATATCCTTGGTAATAACTGCTAACACGCTGTAGGTGTTTCAGAGGATAAATACCTAAATAAAAGTTTGTTATTAAGGAGTTAGTGTTAGCGGTAACATACACAGAAAGGCGGGCTGGATACAGTTCCACCAATGGCAGTGCAAGGAGTCCTCCGCAGACCTCAGCAGAAGGGCCTTTTGTGTCACTAACAGACCATTCTGGTCTAACAGACCAGTCAACGGCTCAACCGTTGACTGGTCTGTTAGACCAGAATGGTCTGTTAGTGACTGGCTCAGCCGTTGACTGGAGGAAGCGCAGCCACACTGCCTCCAAAGGAGGATTTGCCTCCTCACTGAAGCCAAAACCTTGCCCTTACCTGCAAGCCCCGTGGAACTGCTCCATAGTGTTCCACGGGGCTACACCACCTAAAAAGGTGGCACAATTGCAGGTAAGGGCAAAGGGGGTGTTCCCGGCCTGAAGGGGGGTTAGGAAGCCTCCTAAAGGCAGCTACGCCCCCCAGAACGCCCCTGGGACAACGGCGCACCTGGGACAACGGAGGTGCACTGTCAGGACGCCAGTGGGAGGCCGCGCTGGTGTCTTAGGGCCGTGCTGTCACGGCAGCATAGGGAGGCCGGCGTGAGCAGCCCAGCGCCTGTGCCACTCTGGGTGGCGCAAGTGGCCCGGGAGCCGGTGCGGGCCCTTGCCTGCCTCCTAAAGACTTTTGCCTCCCATCTCAGGAATGAGCTGTAAAAGGCTCCTTGCACTGGAGGTAAATGCCACCATAAACTGAATGGATCCATGGGATTAAGCCTGGTGAACAAACCACATGCTAAATTGAGTTTCACCCAATTTGAAACAGAACACACACACCCGCTTCGATTTTTTCATCTTTTAAACACTCCCTGTGTCACCTCACCTTTTGATTCTAGAATTCAATCCTGTCATAAACCTAGCCTGGATTAAGGAATTTGGGTGCCCTGATGGCTTGATTTTGTTTTGTGCAAAACGTAAGGCTTGAAATTTTGATCTGGCATTCAGAAAGATCCATGTGTCTACCTTCTGAAGTATGCCCCTGCAGTCATGAGCTATAACAAGGTTAGCCAGAAGAGTAAAGGTCATCTGTTGGATGATGCTGTTCTCGGCTGGGGTTTGGGATGCTAACTTCACAATGCTGTGCATTAGTGAATTTCCAGCTGCAATTCTCTGGGCTGTCGGATGAGGAGATAATCCACTGCTTGCTATGCACAGGAGACTACAGCCTTAAAGAATGAAACATATAATTGCATTTAAATACATCAGACATTTTTTTTCCATTCAGAACCCCCCCCCCACATTTTCTATGGAAATTATTGATTTTGTTCTTGTTTACAACACACATTTTTCAAGGTAAAGGTAAAGCATCGTCAACAAATGTAACGCATTATTATGTAGGCTCAGGAATGAGCTGTTAGAGTGTATAGTTTAATTGCAACACACAAATAAAGGGGGAGCCTCAAACTTGCTATTAGTTATATGTCTGTTCATCCATGGTTCCTTTTATCCCTTGGTTAAATGCTTGCTTCTTGAAAGGATTTCCTCTCCCCAGTGAGCCATTTTTGCAAGGAAAGATCCATGCATGTGGCTGGGAGCTCTGGGGAAGTTATTTTCATGTCACATAAATCTAGAATGGTTTGCAAATTAGGTTCACAGGCATGGCAGGGTCCAAACAGCTATTGCTGCCAATGCCAAGGGATATTTTTGTTTCTTCAAATAAAAAGAGGACCACCTCACCCCCACTCACGCCAGGTGTCACACTACTGGGCTGAGAGCCAGAGTGGCGTAGTGGTTAAGAGCGGTGGTTTGGAGCAATGGAGTCTGATCTGGAGAACCGGGTTTGATTCCCCACTCCTCCACATGAGTGGCGGAGGCTAATCAGGTGAACTGGATGTGTTTCCCAACTCCTACACACGAAGCCAGCTGGGTGACCTTGGGCCAGTCACACTCTCTCAGCTCCACCTACCTCACAGGATGTCTGTTGTTGGGGAGGGAAGTCGATTGTAAGCCGGTTTGAGTCTCCCTTAAGTGGTAGAGAAAGTCGGCATATAAAAACCGACTCTTTTGACTACTTTCGAAAGCCTTCTCAGTTTAAAGAGAGCCATTTGCCAGGTGAGACGTAGAGGCCTGCTGTTTGGCGAGCACAAAACCCCAATCCACTTTTCCCGTGCGTGCTCTTGGATCCAAGTCCATACACACTATATATGTTTTATAACTTTAACTGTAGTAAGATATAAGGCTGCTCAGAATCTATTCGCAGGAAAAAAAGCCCACACGCCTTTCTGCTATTCTATTTTTAAAATAAAATAAAAACTCATTTGGATCCCATGACAACTAGCGATGTTGAGGCCCTACTCTTGTCACTCTTCCCATGAAGTGTTCATTTGAGATACATCTTCACAAATGTTATAAATAGAAATCAAACCATCAACCTCTTAGATACCAATTATAGGTTACCGTTTAAGAGTTCTTTACCTGCGGAGTGGAAAAAAAAGTCAGTGCATTTGTGCACTAGTGACTTCACACGCAAGCCACATGAGAGGGAGAGAACAATGACAAACACTGCTGCACACTTCCTTTATCTACATGCTCAGATGTTTGAAAGTTTCCTATCACTTTCTTTGATGGAAAAAATGCAGAATGCTTTTGGGGGGTATTCAGTAATTCAAGGCTTGATGCTGGCAGGTATTAGCAGACAGAGAACCTTGAGTCAACATCAGGTATTTGGTTCCCCATTCTGGTGCAGTCAACTATGCATTCCGAGGAAGTCTTATTACCGATACAACATTTTTGATTGGTTGATAGCACATGACTGTAGATACAAAATAGCTACATTATACTGATGTTACTATTTGGAAATTATGCCTTGAAGTGTTGGGAGAAGATGACTGTATGCAGAACTGGAAGCACTACTATCAGTGAATATGTAACAGATAACTTCACACATACAGCTCCGTGGCACAGAACGGTAATCTGCAGTACTGCAGTCAAAAGCTCTGCTCATGACCTCAATTTGATCCCGACGGAAGTCGGTTTCAGGTAGCCGGCTCAAGGTTGACTCAGCCTTCCATCCTTCTGAGGTCAGTAAAATGAGTACCCAGCTCAGGTATACTGTAGATTACTGGGGAAGGCACTGGCAAACCACCCTGTAAACATAGCCTGCTGAGTAAACTTCGGGATGTGACATCACCCCATGGGTCAGGAATGACCCGGTGCTTGCACAGGCGACTACCTTTACCTTTAACTTAACACATAGTGTTTATGTATGTTACTCTATCAATTATCTATCCATGCAAAGGTGATTTCAGAAGGAAGAATAATAATATTTGGTTTTTATATGCCAACTTTCTCTACCACTTAAGGGAGACTCCAACTGGCTTACAGTCACCTTCCCTTCCCCTCCCCACAACAGACACCCTGTGAGGTGGGTGGGAGCAGGGATAGAGAACATAAAACAAATCTAGATATTTTTGCTCATACAATTGTTCTTTTCTCATCGTGCTTCCACTGACTAGACCATAAGGAAGTAATGTCAGAAGCTTCTCTTTCACCTGAAGGATAGTTTGCAGTGTAGACACAAAGCAAATGCAGAGTCGTTTGCATCAGCGAATCGTCCATTAAAAGCCACGGCCACAGAGAATGTAAAACAGAGACAAAGTGAGTTCCGAGGACCGCCACCTGCCAGACAGCGACAAGGAAAGACAGAACAAGATTGAAAAATTCAGGTTTCAGAAATAATATTATAAGTAAAATTGTAAAAACTGACAGCTAAGAACCAAATGTAGAACATATATGGGTAACGGAGGGGGAAATATTTCCCAATCTTAAGCAGCTCAAAAACTCTGTATAGAATATACAAAACATATCCTAAGCTCCAAAGACAGACAGGAAATGAAGTCACTGTAGATTAGTCCACAAACCAAAACAAAGGCTCGAACTGACATTCACCTCCCACTGCCGAACATATCCCATTCAGATGGCTGATTTGAACAGAGTGGAGAGCCCCCAGAACAAACAAATCGAATCACCCCCACAAAGTATCTCGAAGTAACTACTAATATGGCTCTTTTGAAATTCCCCCCCCCATTCCTGTCAAATGTTACATGACCCCCCTCCCCAGTTTCTTACTTTGCAGCCTTCATTTCGAAAGAAACAGTTTCTTAGGAGCTGCATGACAAGCTTTAATTCTTTGCCGAGGTGATCATCCTAGCGGAACAAAAAAATGATTTAGTGTCAATATCCAAGCAGAATCTAGTTTATATGACATATACAGCACTTCTTGCTTCTGGACTTATTTTACCACAGAGGCACTCCAATTGTGCTCGACTACCTCGCCTTTCAAGATGCTGACATTCTAACTGTCTGTGAAAAAGATTATTGAATTTCAATAAGTCCATCCAGCACGGAGAAGTATTTCAGTTCTGTCACACACAAAGGAACAGAGATACAATATGGGATCCATACGGGATGCTCGGTTTTCAATCACAGCAAATGTACCAGCTGACAATAAAAGGCTTTGGTCTCCAAGGAGCTATGAGACAGGCAGGGGCGCGGGGATCAAACCAGGTAAGGAAAACAAACATCATCTTTGCCAGAGGTTTAATAACAATAACAAAAAAAAATAGTTAGTCCTCGTTTTTAATGCAGACATGAAGCCATGCATAAGCATAGAAGTCACATAACTATATTCAAATGCTAAATGCTGCCTTTAACAAAAAGAGTTCTACTGTCTGAAATGCTTCTCAGAAAGCATTTTCACATTCATACAACTGGGTTTCATTACTCCATATATGCAACGAATCGAATATGATGTGTCTTGAGTATTAAGCATTTTTAAAAAACATTTTAAGGGGTAGATTTAGGTCCACAAATGCAAGCTTCCTGATTGTGCCCTCCCCTGCAGCATTTGAGCTCAACTGGAAAAAATGCTTTTGAAATGGTCTGGCTTTGCATTTGTTGGGAAAAAACAGTGGGAAGGAAAAGATTAAATGCCTCTCCCTCCCACCTATTGTCCCTGGCAAGTGTCCTCCATGTCTAAGTATTAGATATACAAAGCAAACATGAGGTTGAGAGCCTGTGTTTAAAATTCTCATCTCCCCCTATGTTTCAATATTCAGCACCCATGGAAGTTAGAGTCTAGGGGCACAGAGGGAAACAGGACCTGTCATCAAGGTGAACATCTAGCATTAATGCTTCACAATGAGACTTGTTAAGGAGGCAAAAATATTTGCTAAGCACCAATGGAAACTCACAAATTGCATTCTGGTAAGTAAATGGTTGAGCAGGTGAAACAAGTTCAGTACTGTCTCAATTAAACAGAACAAAAGTAATACAAACAGGAAGCAGAAGAGATGGACGAAGAAGAGTTGGTTTTACACCCCACTTTTTTCTACCTTCAGGAGTCTCAAAGCGGCTTAAAATTGCCTTATAAGAACATAAGAAAGGCCATGCTGAATCAGACCAAGGTCCATCAAGTCCGGCAGTCTGTTCACACATTGGCTAACCAGGTGCCTCTAAGAAGCCCACTAACAAGACAACTGCAGCAGCATTGTCCTGCCTGTGTTCCAAAACACCTACTATAACAGGCATGCTCCTCTGATCCTGGAGAGAACAGGCATGTCTTCCCTCCCCACACCCACAACAAGCACCTTGTGAAGTAGGTGGTGCTGAGAGAGATGTGACTGGCCCAAGGTTACCCAGCAGTCTTTAAGTGGAGAAGTGGGGAATCAAGCTCGGTTCTCCAGCTTAGAGTCCGCCACTGTTAGCCCACAACTGAGAACCAGCGTGGCGTAGTGGGTGACTGTCCAGAGGATGAACTAATGAACAGATTGGCTCTACTGGCTCCACAATAGGGAGCCAATATCCATCCAGCAGTACGTGTAAATGCTATTACTGTAAACCTCCATCAGCCTATAATATAAAATCCTTTCAGATGTATAAGAAATAACTTAAATTGGGGCACGTAGGCTATTTGTATACACATTTATCAAAGAGCTATATTTTACTCCAGTAGCACTTACAGACCAACAAGATTGTCAAGGTATACGCTTTTGAGAGTCAACGCTCCCTTCATCAGCATATATCAAAAGATAAATATTTATCCAGCCAGTGTGGCATAGTGGTTAAGAGTGGTAATTGGAGCAGTGGAGTCTGATCTGGAGAACCAGGTTTGATTCCCCACTCCTCCACTTGGCAGAGGCTAATCTGGTGAACTGGATTTGTTTCCCCACTCCTACACACGAAACCAGCTGGGTGACCTTGGGCTAGTCAAACTCTCTCAGCTCCACCTACCTCACAGGGTGTCTGTTGTGGGGACGGGAAGAGAAGGTGATTGTAAGCCAGTTTGATTTTTCCTTGAGTGGTAGAGAAAGTCTGCATATAACAACCAACTCTTCTTCTTCTTATCCATTTGCCCAGCCTAGCCTGATCTTGTCAGATCTCAGAAACTAAGCAGGGTCAGCCCTAGTCTAGGTAAGTCTAGGGTTGCTACAGAGGCAGGCAATGGCAAACCACCATTAAACATCTCTTGCCTCGAAAACTCTATGGAGTTGCTATAAGTTGGCTGCAACTTGATGGCAAGGGGGGGGAGCAAGTATCTAGAACTACCAGTTATCACCACAGTTATCATCACTTTCCCAAGGCAGAGGGAGAAAGAACAACATGAGAGAATCTCAACTCAACAGAATTATAACGGAGAATTGCTATAAAAATTACATTGGTCCATGTCTAAGAGTTATCAAAGGAACAGTCCTCTCCCCCCCTCCCAAATCTACAATGATGATTCCTAAGACAGGAAAATTCAAAGAAGAACTGAAGCAAAACTGTTCAATAGAGCCTTTATTTTTTAAATGCAGCCTTTGTAGAGTTTATCCTTCACCTTTTTTTTCTGGACCGCTTTCCCAGGCCTCAAGGAATCGAGGTTCAGCTGTGCGTGAATGTGCTTCATCTGTTCCAAGCAGCTCTCTATAAGGCTGGCTGTAATGAAAAATCTGCTCCATTTAAAATGCCTGCACGATGCACAACCGACAGCATCAGGTAAATCTATTTCTAACCTAGGAGTCACCTTTACAGAGTTCATATAGCTAAAGCACTATTATTTAAAAGAAGCAAGATTAGGAAAAATCAGGTCACAAGTTGATATATTCAAGCCTCACTCAATTAAAGATGCTACATTATTGAATGCAAACACAATTATAAAACAAGACAGTGTTAACCCATTATTTTTTATATTTGTATCTCACTTTGCTGGCAATAATCTTCCAAAGCAGTCAATAAGGAGTTCAAAATTTTCCTTGAAAAACTCACACTGCTGCTTAGGCTACAAGCAGCACTAGATGCCTTGCTTAAATCTTAAAATTAGTAACACTGAAACGTTTAAAACATAAAATTTCTGAAGTCAGCGAAGTTCTACGAGATACACAAACAGTGGGTTCATGCCTTGAGTTAATGTCTGAATACCACACTATTTGATTTACAAGATTCTCCACAAGTATTGTAGTTTGAGTATCATAAAGGTTCAAGGGCATTCTAAAGGCACTGCTTTGCTAAAATCAGCTCCCATGTATTTATAGTGAGTCTAAAAAGACAGGGAAGAAGATTTACACAGGTAAATGCCTGTGTATTTTACACAGATTTTTCATAGACAACAGAGGGGGAGACCCCACTTGACACATGATTCTCACAGAGAAGCATTGGCCAATTTGAGGCAGTGGTACACAACTAATATAGAATAGATGGAAGGTAAAACTGGTTATCTATTTAACTTTGAACCCAATTGCTCTAGCAAAGCATGCAACCACCAGTCTACAATCTAATGTCAGTTTGCTTTGTGTTTATGAGTTCTGCATGTTAAAAAAGTGTGGCTTATAAGGACTGAAATACATGAGAGCAGAGAGATCCAGGATTAAAGGACAGAAGCAGCAATGTGAGAACGAGAGGAAGAGGACAGAGACAACTGAGCAGACGGAGTACCAGGTCTTTGTCCCCCATGCCTATTGCATATTCCCTGCCTTCTTGAACTGTTTTTTGCCTTTTAAAAAATGTCAGAAGATCCTAATCACAGAACTCATAGAGCACGTCTTGTTTGGTCCTAGTGTTGGAAAACTAAGTTTCCTCCCTCCCCCATTACATACATAGAAACTCATTGAAAGTCTAACACAACAATAGCTCACCTTCCGAAGCACACTTCTGTGCACTTTTACTGATGGCCAAAAGGGGAAGTAAAGCACTTGCAGCGATGGGTTTCAAAACATCTTGTGAGGATTTTCCTTCATAGTTCTACAAATAAATACAACATTGGTCACACCACGCTGAAAAAATAATCAAAACACATACAGGAGAAATCTCAGCATTCAACGGCTGCAGTTTTCACATGTATTGACAGCAGTTCAGACTCCAACAATAGACAAGTCCGTTTTTATCCCTATGAAGCCAGACGATTTAGGGACAAACTAGTATCGCAGAGCAATGACCCATGCATTAGAATGCAAATGCCACTAAAATGTGAAAGGTGCATGAGTACCTTTTAGGGTACATCACGGCAAGTGGGCAGAGCTGTTTACACCCCCAAGCATGCATATCTTTTCCGCAGCTGTTTTTCATTGAACAAGGGTTTCTTCCAAGTTCAGCAACCCTCTGCGCTTAAAGGGAAGCACAGGAAGTGAAAGCATGGGCAGCATGATTCTGCTTCCAACCAATGCTTTAGGTTGTTCCCCTCTACCCACCCACCCCCAATTTTGAGGGATTATAGGTGTTAAGCAGCAACACAAACATCTTTGGTTGCCCTGGTGGATGACCTGCATCAGGAGATGGACAGAGGGCGTGGGACTCTGATTCTCCTGGATCTCTTAGTGGCTTTCAATAACCAGCCTCCAATTTTCCATTCATGGGCTAGACCAAATGGTTGCTTCTCAGCTCCGGGAGCTCTTGGAGGAGACTGATTTCCTGGACACGTTTCAATCTGGTTTTCGGTCAGGACTTAGAACAGACTACTTTGGTTGAAGACCTCTATCAAGAACTGCGTAAGAACATAAGAAAGACCCTGCTGGATCAGACCAAGGCCCATCAAGTCCAACAGTCTGTTCACACAGCGGCCAACCAGGTGCCTCTAGGAAGCCACAAACAAGACGACTGCAGCAGCACCATCCTGCCTGTGTTCCACCGCACCCAAAATAATAGGCATGCTCCTCTGATACTAGAGAGAATAGGTATGCAGCATGACTAGTATCCATTCTAACTAACAGCCATGAATACCCTTTTCCTCCATGAATATGTCCACTCCCCTCTTAAAGCCCTCCAAGCTGGCAGCCATCACCACATCCTGGGGCAGGGAGTTCCACAATTTAACTATGAGTTGTGTGAAAAAATACTTCCTTTTATCTGTTTTGAATCTCTCACCCTCCATCCCATCAGTGTATATGTGAAGTTGGGATTTTTTGCCCCAATATGCCTCACTTTACACTTACTCACACTGAAATTAGATGGGGGGGGGGGGATGTGACCATGCTAGATCTACTGGATCTTTCAGCAGCCTTCGATACCATTGGCCATGACATTCTGCTGGGCTGCCTGTCTGCACTGGGACTAAGGGGCACTGTGTTACGGCGGTTCGAGACCTATCTGAGAGGCCCGTCCCAGATGGTGGTGCTAAGGGGTTGCTCCTTTGCCCTGTGTCCCTGGGCTTATGTGTTTCCACATGGTTTGACATTATCCCCCATGTGATTTAGTATCTGCAGGAAGCCACCAGAAGAGGTCATCAGGAGGTCTGGGTGGTGGTATCACAAATACGTGGACGATACCCAGTTCTATCTTTTTCTCCCACCTAATTCTGAGGAAGCTGTTGACATTCTAGTGTGGTTCATGGGAGTCAGTAAAGGGCTGGATAAGGGTGAACAAGCTAAAACTTAATCCTGACAAGACAGTGGTTCTCTGGGTTAGCAGAACGGCAGACCAGGGATTATCAGATCTCCGCTACCCTGGATGGGGTTACACCTCCGTTGAAAAAGCCAGGTTCTCAGTTTGAGAAAGCCGCTTGACACAGCAGTTGTGGTAGAAAATCAGGTGGCTGCTGTGGTTTGGAGTGCTTTTGCCCAGCTTCTGCTGGTGCGCCAGCTGCACCTGTTTCTGCTGGCACAATTCAAGGTACTAGTATTGACCTTTAAAACCCTACATGGCTTGGGACCAACACACCTGAAGGACAACCTAATCCCTTACCATTCTACCTAATCACCGCAGTCATCTTCGAAAGCCCTGCTTCAGGTGCTACTGCCTTCTGCGATTAGGCAGGTGGTAACCCAGGTGAGGGCCTTAACAAAATTCTGGAACTCTCTGCCCAGCTAGACTCATCTCGCTCCTTCTGTTGTTATCCTCTGCCAGCAGGTAAAGACTTTTTTTCCCCTTGACATTCTCCCTCAGTGATCCTTCGTTTCTGCCCTATGTTTTGTTATTGCTGTTGTTTTAAATATTTTTATATGTGTATTTTAGCTTTGGATTTAATTGTTTCAACTATTTTTGTTGATTTTAACAGTTTTTAAGATGTGGTATTATGCATGTTTTTATTCTAGGTGGCCCTGATGAGAAAGGCAAAGTATAAATTTTGTAAATAGAAAAAGCAGAAGAAGAACAAGAACAACAAGAGCAACAAAAAGAAGAACAAGAAAAATAACAACAACAAGAAGAAGAAATTTTAATTTGTATCCTGCCCTCCCCTCCCTCGGCAAACAGGGCTCAGGGCAGCTAACATCATATAAAATACATCATAATTAAAATTGTGTGAAAAATGTAAGTACAATACAACATAGCCAATTTAAAATCCGATAAATTCAATCCCACCCTGATGGCACCTAGAATTGTCACATTTAGAGAGGAAGTTATCTAAAGATGGTCGTGCCTCTATGCCCGTTTGCCTTTATTATCACATCTTGTCTGCCCCTTAATGATATCTGTAAATGAGCCTACCATTTGCTCAAAGAGAGGATGGGAAATAGATTCCTTCCATTCTAACTGGCTGTCTTTTTTTGTTCCCATTGAGAACTCATCTTTTTCACCCTGACTAGTTACCTTTCTGTCATGATGCCTGCCAGCTCTTCAACTTGGATGCTTTCAAACTGTTTTCCCCCCTCTCAGTACACAGATCTTAGCTTGTCTTTTGTCTCCTTTGTTCTCTATACCAGAGCATGATATCCACGCCTGCTTTGATTTTGCTACTCTAACTCTTCTCCCGATAATTGTATCCCCCCTTTTTTTTTTTTTGAAAAAAAAAAGCAAGTGAATTCAGCTTCTCCATACTTGCCCTTTTTCATGGGGCTTCTTTCACAGAGCTATCACTATTACCAAATCAAGGAGCCTGGCAGTATGACAAGCTATATTTTTAATTTCTATCCCCAATCTCCTCCTCAGTCTGATTTCTGTGCTGCTCAACAGCTCCTTAGATATCAGAGTGAGTAGGCTGGCCACCACTTTCTAGGCAGCTGAACACTACAGGGGTTGTGACATCTGATCTGAATCCCAAGGTATCCGAATCATCCACCCCTCCTCTTAAAGCTACAAGCTTCCAAAAGAGAGGGCTTGAACCTGCTTTCACAGAATCCTAATCCCTTTCTTTTCTATCATCTCAGTAACCTGACACTAGTCTGACACCTCCCCCAACTCCCTCTCAGTGGTCTGGCTAACCAAAAGTAGGGCATTGTGTAAGGAGTAGCGATCCTCCTCCTCCTAGCCCCAACTACATCTTCTAGCTAGACTAAGGGAACAGGGGACATTGAAACCATCGAACATGCACTGATATGTTGCCCATTCTACCACGGAGTTAGATCAAAACTTATTTCCCCCCTACTTGGTAAATTCCCTGATGAGTCAGTTGCGCTTTTGGTAAAGAAGCTCCTATTAGGAGAAGACCCTCAGCTTACGCTCCAAACTTCCAAGTTCTGCGCCATTGCTATTAAAATATGCAGAACATTATGAGAAAATGATTGCTAGAATATTTTACAATTTTATCAATTTTAAGATGATATGCACTGCGATTCTGCGGTGTAAAACTATTGAGTCAGGAAATTTTGATGTATTGGCATGTGATTGGTCAGTCGACCGTATTAATAAATTTGAATTTGTGAGGGAAGGAAGCCTCTTGACTAAGGGTTTTGTATCTAAGCGTAAGCAAAGGGTCACATGATATCACAAGACATGTGAGTTAACTGACACATACCTAAGGACATACGGCATGGAAATACATATCAGAACACATGAACACATGAAGCTGCCTTATACTGAATCACACCCTTGGTCCATCAAAGACAGTATTGTCTACTCAGACCAGCAGTGGCTCTCAGGCAGAGGCCTTTCACATCACCTACTTGCCTAGTCCCTTAGTTGGAGATGCCAGGGATTGAACCTGGGACCTTCAGCATGCCAAGCAAATGCTCTGCCACTGAGCCACGGCCCCTCCCTACCAAACAAGAAAAGAATGAAAAACAAAGCACTAACTCAGTTTCTCTGGCCAAGTATTTTACTATGGCAGTTCTCCGTGAGAAAAGGACAGAAGCCAGCCAGACGTTACAAACCAGAAGATGGCTTCTAACTAGCTGGCTTCTAACCACTGAGGTTCATTGTGCTCCCCTAGCTTTTAGAGATCCCCTGGTCAGGATATTAAAAGTAATCCATCTTGCCTCTTTCTAGCAGCACAGCAAATAGGCCCTCCATCTATCACTGTGAATGGGGGTGCTTTCCTTCCTGTATCAGACTTTTATGTTTGCAACACATCGGGAAATCATATTGCTATGTGCTACTCAATCATCTCACACTGTTTTGTCTTCACCTTTTCTCTTTCAGGTATGAGGTGTGGCCCTCTCTACATTCCCAGTTTTAATGGCAGCATAGTATCTGACAGAACATCAAGCAAATTGTTTGATGCGTACTCTCAAGTAACAAGTGGTAGTATATACACATTTTTAGAAGATATAAAGATGAACTCCCAGCATGTTTTAAGGCACACTGATCATGAACGGAAGACAGATCGTGTTTGTGTTACATCCTTTCCTCTTTTACCAAGTATAATTAAGATAGTTATTGTTGGCATATGTTCAGTTTAAACTGAAACAGAGAATTATGTTAGTGGCTCCTATTAAGGGAAAGCCCATTCCTCTTAGGGCTTGAGGAACTAGCTAACTGATTAATGGAGCATCTGAAATAAGGTTCACATATCTTTTGACTTGCATTTGGGCCTAGGCAGTCAAGGATATTTTTCAACCTCACAGCCAGGCAATGAAAGTAATGCTTTCACCGGTCATCTACAGAAGAACTCAAGGCAAGAACACAAGGCTCAAAAGAGATTAGCAGGAGCACAATATATTTGGGCACAGAGAGAAAACCCACAGGTCTGTCGGCAAGTGAGCTGGTAAAAAGAGATTAGAACACCAAAGCATGAAGTGTTTCAGTATTTATTGCTAGTCCAAGGCTCGAGATAAAGATTTAGATGGCAGAAGATCAAATAAAAACGTTTTTTACAAGAAAACAGTGGGGGGGAGGAAACCCACCAAGGAACCAAGCTTCTTCAAAGACATTGATCAACAGTGAGTAAGATGGCATGGGGGAATCTCTTAACAAGATCTTGAGAAAGACTGTATATGAACTGCTGTAACATGGTTAACAGCACAAATTGCACTATGGGTAAAATGGAATAATGATGGTTAGACTTTGGGTAGTCCAGGCAACGCACCTTCCTACAAAATCAACTTGTGAGTTTTCAACTACTGACATATTATAGAGAAACAGAAGTAAAGCTAATGAAAATAATCTCAGTAATGTTTTATTTTAAGGAAGACGAGTAGAAAGAAACAGAGAGGTTACAGAAGAGGCTTTCAATTTAAAAGTGGTGGTGTGGAGGGAGAGGTCAGGTTAAAAGGTAAGGGTAGTCCCCTGTGCAAGCACAGGTCATTACTGACCCATGGGGCGACGTCACATCCTACTGTTTACTAGACAGACTATGTTTACAGGGTAGTTTGCCATTGCCTTTCCCAGTAATCTCCACTTTACCCCTAGCAAGCTGGGTACTCATGTTACCAACCTCGGAAGGATGGAAGGCTGAGTCAACCTTGAGCTGGCTACCTGAAACCAACTTCCGTCGGGATCGAACTCAGGTCGTGAGCAGAGCTTTTGACTGCAGTACTGCAGCTTACCACTCTGCGCCACACGGCTCTCTGGAGGGAGAGGTCAACACCCTTTGAAAACCAGAACAAACATTTAAGTCTCCCTCTCTCTTCCTCCTACCCTGCTTTCAAAACAGTGTGAGCTATTTTGAAGGCTGGATTCAAGGCATTAAATGTAATGGGTCACAAAATCCATCCATTTTGATAGTGGTCAGCTGCATAAGAAAGGACTATAGTGGAGAAATGTCGACCCTCTCCTCCTTGTACATTTCAAGGATCAAGAGTACGCTGGGCACTGTATAAACATGAGATTTTCATATTTCTGAACGTAGCTAGAAGGTTTAGAAAGGCCTTGTGTTCATCTCTGGAAGACACCTAAGGCAACATTTTCATTGTGAAGGACACAAGACACAGTTCATCATCTACCTTCTGCGCAGTCCCTCATTGGGGGACCTGTGCAGACCTGCCTTGGACAGTTTACTAGCTTTTATGCTCCAAAGGGGCACTAGACCTTGGCTCGAGCTCCCAGCAACCATTCACGCCAACGGTCGCATGCCAATAGTCTAGCGCCCCGCCCGAGCCGCCACACACTCATGCCTTACTCAGAGCTCATAGCAAGGCAGGAGGGAGGGATGTGTGCCTGCACAGAAGATACTCGATGAACAGCAGTTACAGGTAAGTGCAACCCTGTTTTCCTGTCTGTGGTATTCTATCTTCCCCCAACAACCCTTCCCCAATCCCATTGCCACTAAGCCTCTCTCTCCTTCTGCCCCTTCCCTCACGAGTATTCTACAACACTGCTTTTATCCCTTAAATCCCTTCTCATAGCACTCCTGTCAGACTATTTTGTCCCCTCCATAACACTGTCTCTCCTCATATATTGCTTTCTTCTGCAGACAGGTAGAGATGGAACAAGGAGAATCATCATTACAACGTCTGTCTTTTGAATTAAGGATGATATCCTACGCTCGCTTACAAAGGAACAAGCCCCACTGAACACAGCAAACAACGCATAGTTAAATTATGGAACTCCTTGCCCCAGGATGTGGTGATGGCTGCAAACTTGGAAGGCTTTAAGAGGGGAGTGGATATGTTCATGGAGGAGAGGGTTATTCATGGCTATTAGTAAAAATGGATACTAGTCATGATGCATTCCTATTCTTTACAGTCTCAGAGAAGCATGCCTATTATATTGGGTGCTTTGGAACACAGGCAGGACAACGCTGCTGCAGTCGTCTTGTTTGGGGGCTTTCTAGAAGCACCTGGTTGGCCACTGTGTGAACAGAATGCTGGACTTGATGGACCTTGGTCTGATCCAGCATCACCTTTCTTATGTTCTTATGACTCTACTTCAGAGTAAACATGCCTAGGACTTGGCTGCGACTTCCTTTTCATATGGCTGAGTTTGGCCAACCTGATCATTGACCATGTGGCCGACTCTGATATTTGTCAAATGCTTATGCCTTTATTAAAATAAAAATAGCCATAGATAAGTTTTGCTAAGCCTGAGGCACATTTTAGTTATAACTAGTCAAACTGCGGAATGATAAATTACAATCGAAAGTAAAAAAAGTTTCTACCTGAATTATTGATTCACAAAGTTGGGCTACAGATGCTCGACTCCCTTTATCTTCATCTAGAAGGAAAACCACAGTTGGGTGGTAGCGAGCACTCTCTTCATTGTGAAGCACTCTCTTCCCTTCCTCGGAAAAGAGAACGGCCAGGAATTGCAAACAAGCCACGTGCAAGTCAGGGCAACTTACAGAAAGGTGCACACATTCACATACTGTATCTAAAAAGACCAAAAACATATTGATTTTATGCTGTAGTGCTCGCACAGAGAAATACAATATAGCTACATATACAAGAATACTATGGCTGCATATAAAATTATGGAACTATAATATGTTGAGTCGGAAGATGATTTTGAAATGCTTTCGAAATGCCAGATTTAATTTGTGTTTTTGACACCTGACTGGCATTTGTCAGCTTTTCAATCAACTAGAGGACTCCAACAGAAGCTGTTGGTTACTGCTTGCATCTTGAACAAATTCCGCAGTTGAACCGTTTGCCGAAAGCGACATCCCTCTGGAGGAAATTGTAGGAATGCGTGAGGGCCGATTACCCTGGAACATATTCAGCAATATTTCTGTATGAAACCCCTTTCAGATCTGACGGAAAAAACAGCAACACTGTTAAACACAACAGTTTGATGTAATACACACAGTGCTGGACTTAGAGAAGGATGACTGTCAGTCACTGTGTGTATGTGTGTGTGTAAAGTGCCGTCAAGTCGCAGCCGACTTATGGCGACCCCTTTTTGGGGTTTTCATGGCTAGAGACTAACAGAGGTGGTCTGCCAGTGCCTTCCTCTGCACAGCAGCCCTGGTATTCCTTGATGGTCTCCCACCCAAATACTAACCAGGGCTGACCAGTAACTATAGTAAAAGCTTATTTATTAATTGTTGTGACTTATAGCCTGCCCTCCCCGGCTGAGGCCAGGCTCAGGGCAGGTAATATCATTTAAAATCTGGCAGTTGATTATCCAGAATGCTCAGGCAAGCTCCTCCCCCTCAGGCATCATACATCTGCGTCTCTGGGCATGTGAGGGCCCCATTCCTGCAGGCCATGTTGATGCCTGCAGCCATTGCTGGGCTTCTGACAGCAGATGTTTTTGCATATACTTGAGATATCTTGGGGCTGGGACCCAAAACACTTCATACACATAGCCTGAATGTAATTTTAAACAATATTTTCAGTAATGTTGTGTACATTGAACCGTCACAAAGCAAAGGTGCAACTATCTCACCAGAATACCTGTACCAGCTGTTAAACAAGAGCAACAACAAACTAACTAACAAGGGCAGACTTTCAGTCTCCACTTACGATGCAGTGCACTGTGTTTTATTTTTTTAGGTGACAGGAAACATTGAAAGCAGGCAGTACAGATCTGCCTGCATGCTGGATTGAAGGATCCAGTTTTCAGATCAGTCTGGATATGGGATGTCCGGATAAGGAATACTTTGTGTGTGTAAAGTGCCATCAAGTCGCAGCCGACTTATGCCGACCTCTTTTGGGGTTTTCATGACACTAACAGAGGGGGTTTGCCAGTGCCTTCCTCTACACAGCAACCCTGGGGTTCCTTGGTGGTTTCCCATCCAAATACTAATCAGGAATGACCCTGCTTAGCTTCTGAGATCTGACGAGATCAGGCTAGCCTGGGCCACCCAGGTCAGGGCAAGGAATACTTTACCGGTATTTAAATTCATGCCCTGACCTGGATGGCCCAGGCTAGCTTGATCTCGTCAGATCTCGGAAGCTAAGCAGGGTCAGCCCTGGTTAGTATTTGGATGGGAGACCACCAAGGAATACCAGGGTTGCTGTGCAGAGGAAGGCACTGGCAAACCACCTCTGTTAGTCTCTTGCCATGAAAACCCCAAAAAGGGATCGCCATTAGTCGGCTGTGACTTGACGGCACTTTACACGCACACACACATTTAAATTCATAGCTTTGCCATTTTGTGCTAGAGGTCTGAAGATCAAGGCAGTTTTAGTCTTCTAACAAAGTGTGATGTCCAATTTAGACATTATAGTTATCACACAGAGATTTCTACTCTCACCTGACATAGTTGTTCATTTATAAGAGTTACTGCATGCACTTGGTGTGTTGAGCTGGTAGCCTGCTGCCTCAGGGCTCTACCTCAAGAATTATGAGATGGGGGAAGGATTTAATGATCAGGGGGAAAGTGTACTGCTTTTTAAAAAAACAACGACAGAATTCCTATATTGGTTAAAACGAGGGGGTAAAACTCTCACCAGATGCTACGACGCAGCAAGGACTTGCCTACTGAAGCCTTATCACTGGTTTGCATGACACAAGGTCACACTGGCTACTGTAACAGTTTGCTATGCAGAACTGAAGTCAAGATGCAAAACTTCCAAAAACAGTAGCACAAGGCTCGTAGAAAATTCATTTTTGCCTGCATATAACTCAAAAGGAAGGAATTTCTTCATGCAACACATAGTTAAAGAGTGGAACTCCCTGCCCCAGGATGGGGTGATGGCTGCCAACTTGGAAGGCTTTAAGAGACGAATGGACATGTTCATGGAGGAGAGGGGTATTCATGGCTGCTAGTAAAAATGGATACTAGTCATGATGCATACCTATTCTCTCCAGGATCAGAGGAGTATGCCTATTATATCAGGTGCCGTGGAACACAGGCAGGATAATGCTGCTGCAGACTTGTTTGTGGGCTTCCTAGAGGCACCTGGTTGGCCACTGTATGAACAGGCCGCTGGACTTGATGGGCCTTGGTCTGATCCAGCATGGCTTTTATGTTCTTAAGAGTGGCTCTTGCATCTGATACCACAAAATAATGGCCTGGTAAGCATAGGAACCTTGTGTATGGCTCACCTTCACATTGTCTAATATGCTGCCTTACAGGCTGAGCGGATGCAAACAATGATGGGGCTCCTGCTCCTTTGAACAGCTGTTTAGAAGGAGTAGTCGTACAGAAGGATTTTCAACCGGTCCAGCTTTTCTCCCTTACAAACTCAATTCCATTCATCTACATGACAACCAAAAGGATACAGGAACTCTGTCTTAATTTGTATATGGTCATCCAGTGAAAAGGAAAATTACAGATAGCAGCAGTCCACTGAAAATGCTGATAGTAACGGTCTTGTTAAAACAGCTGGGAAGGCAAAATCGTTTTTAAAAAACAAGTATGAAATGACACTGCTGAACCATGACAACAGGTGTCAAAGCAAACAAAAACAAAGGTACAAATCAGTGAAGCGTCACTTTGCCAATTCTACAGATGCTAAATCCCTTTGAGCATTTAATACTAAGAGCTCTTCCACACATCCTGAATAATCCGTTTTCAATCTACCTTCAGTGCACTTTAATGATAGTTTGTAAACAGATTTTGCTGTTTCACACGGTAAAATCCATCTGCTAAGTGGACTGAAAGTGCATTATTCAGCATGGGTGAAAGTACCTATAGTGATTAGAACTCATCCTTGCTTTTTTAGACCTTGTGACTTCAATCAATCAATTCGAAAAAATTGTAAGTCGGTTTAGAAACAGACACGCTGGAGATTACCACAATGGAACTCTTACAGAAAGTTCTGCTGTACAGACTGTTTTTGCTGCTTGAGAAAACTCTTGCGTCTGACTACCTATCATGATTCCTCCATCACTTTTATCAGTGGCTCTGTCCTATCTTGATACTACACGAGGAGAATTAGGGTATAACTGACTGTTTTCCTGCTTCGATAGTAAGAGACAATTTTGTTTAGACCTTGTAGCTACTAAGGAATTTTTTTGGGGGGTGGGGAGGTGTTACCAATTATTGCAGTCCAATGCTTGGCAAGTGCTGCAGTCACTGATGGGAGAGAAGCACGTCCGCATTTTCTTAACAGCGTCACCAGAAGGCTGAATAAGTCTTCCCAGGATTGGTGAACTGCCACAGATAATTCAGGCTCTGCCAATGAAGCACACAGATAAGGAAGTGCACAGCTCTTGGTACGGAAGCATCTTCATAACTTACAATTAAGTGAAATTAAATTACTTGCAACTAAACGTGCCCACCCAGCAAAGCGTTTCTAGTTTCATAAGTTACAAGCCCGCTTTAAGACAAAGACAAATGGCTAATATGATAAATGAGCATTTTGAATTCGAGTAAACATCAGAATGGAAGAACAAACATTAACTCCCTTTTACCCAAATCTTTTTTTCTTTCTTTTTTGTGGTAGCAGAGCTTAATATTTCATACTGATGGTCAGGAAGCAAACAAGTATGAAGCTTATTAGGAGAAGCAGAAGTCAAAGAAGTGTAAAAAATTATACATGTTGGCACTAGGGCAAAGATGCAAGATCTTAAAACACACAATGGAGAAATGACAGGAACACGCTAACTCTGGGTGTTAAACTAAATTGTTACAAGGGCTGGATATGACATAAACGTCACTTGGTTGGGCTGGGCCATGCCTCGCCAGCCCATATTGGGACTTGGGGGAGGGCTGCCTTGGTAGCTTGTGGGCCAGATAAGAGCTCCCAAAGGGCCAGATCTGGCCCACAGGCTTTATGTTTGATACTTCTGGGTTAACTGGAAGCCCAATAAGTGAGAGGCTATGGCTCAGTTGTATAACATCTGCTATGCATGAAGATGATCCCAGGTTTAACCCCCAGTTTCTCCAGAACAGACAATACTGATGTTGCTAAATCAACAGTATGACCCAGGATAAGGCAGCTTAATGTGTTTAAGACATGGCAGGACATGCCAACACCACACAAAAAATTCCCCAGAAATACTGGAAGCCCAATAAGTGAGAGGCTATGGCTCAGTAGTATAACATCTGCTATGCATGAAGATGGTCCCAGGTTTAACCCCCAGTTTCTCCAGAACAGACAATACTGATGTTGCTAAATCCACAGTATGACCCAGGATAAAGCAGCTTAATGTGTTTAAGACATGGCAGGACATGCCAACACCACACAAAGAAACTCCCCAGAAATACTTCAAAGTAATGTCAGTGAGCCAGCATGGTATAGTGGTTAAGAGCGGTAGACTCTAGTCTGGAGAACCGGGTTTGATTCCCCATTCCTCCACATGAGCGACGGACTCTAATCTGGTGAACTGGGATGGTTTCCCCATTCCTACACATGAAGCCAGCTGGGTGACCTTGGGCAAGTTACAGCTCTGTTAGAACTCTCTCAGCCCCACCTACCTCACAAGGTGTCTGTTGTGGGAAGGGAAGGAGATTGTAAGTCAGTTTGATTCTCCTTAAAAGGTAAAATCGGGATATAAAAACCAACTCTTCTCCTCCTAACTAGATTAACCTCTCACAGTCCAAAAGATTCTGATCAAGAGCACATCAGATTGTAAACCCCACCCCCGCCACTGCAAAGTGGTCCTTGTATGAAGTTGCTATCAACACTCTCTTTGGGTTGCCAACCAAAAGCAACAGTGGTAGTTGCCAGTGATACGTGGAAACAACTGGAGAGGCTCCAGAGGCTTTTACACATTCTGCATTTAAAGAAGCTGGAAATCACACATGCATCTGGGTCCTAAGGCCTGTAGCAATACCAGTCCATGCATGGTATCCTCTGTTTCGCTTCATTAGGTAAAGGTAAATGTAGTCTCCTGTGCAAGCACCGGGTCATTACTGACCCATGGGGTGATGTCACATCCTGATGTTTACTAGGCAGACTATGTTTACAGGGTGGTTTGCCATTGCCCTCCCAAGTCTGATGAGAATGAACTCAGGCTGTGAGCAGAGCTTTTGATTGCAGTACTGCAGCTTACCACTCTGTGCCATGGGGCTCGGTTCATTAAGTAGCTTGAAATGGGCTGGGGCATCAAGAGATTCTCCCCCACCCCATCACAGCCTGAGGGCTGCACTAGGATCTCTGTTTTTTTTGGCCCCATCAACCATCATATTGCTAGGCTTTGCCGGACCGTGAGGGAGCTTGGTCTACACCAACAGAATAAGTGAAGATCTGAAAAAAGACTATAGATCTAAATGATCTGGATGGGCAGAAGAAAAATTGTGGAATCAATCGACTGACAGATTTCACATCCCAGCCCTTGCAGCAATCTGTCTTCCTCCTATACCACAATAAAGTTACCTAAGCCATCCTTGGAGCGAATGGAGAGGACCATGAAAGTATTTCTTAAGAGAGATGTCAATAATTCATCCTGCATCACCAGGCGAGTGTCTGCCAACAAGCATGACTTCAAGAGTTGGGACAACGATGAGATAAACTGCAGTAGAAACAAAACCTGTTGAAAGGACAAAAATAAATTGGTTCAGTCACTTGCAGTACATTTCTGCAATAAACAAAACTACTTTAGTCACACTTTTCAGAAAATAAGTTAACAGATCTGTCAATCTTAAGAGGCAATTTTTTTAAATGAACCTGATAAGTCAACATATGCAAAAATTCTCACGGCTGAAAATTTGAAGCCTACAAGCAGTAAATAACTGTTGGACACTTTTCGGCTGCAATCCTATATATAAGTATTTGGAATTCTGTTCCACTGAATTCCAAGTAAACGGGCTGAATTTTCATTACGTTTGATTTTAGACAAGAAAAAGAGGCTTGGAAGAGGTCTATGAACGTTTTGGCATGCCCGTTTGCATCATTAACATATAAGGGCTTTTTCCTTCTTCGTGTGATTCCAGATAATCAGGGATCACAGAGTGAATCTGACACCGTCATGTTGTTAAGTACCTTCAAATTTGCTGTGAGGGAGACTCTTCTTCATCAGCCTAGTACCCAACTTCCTGAAAACAATTGTGGTGTGCTTTTTAATGGTTTCAGCTTTGTAGAGTCTCAGTATGTTTTATTAGAAAAGAGCCAGAGTCCAGTAGCACCTTAAAGACTAACGAAATTTCTGGCAGGGTATGAGCTTTTGTGAGTCACAGCCCACTTTTCCAGTATGTTTTACCGGGAGACTTACATACTTACTAAGTATATGGATCCAGAGTTCTGAGTTTTGCATTTTAAGCAAATTATAATTGACACATATTCTAACATGTCACATTAGAAACTCTTTTCTTTTTTAAAAAAATATATCTGTCCTTCTTAAAACAGCACATAGAAACAGATATGATGCATTATTAACCTAGCTCACACTCTCTTTCACTTCATTCACAAAACAATTTCTACTGGAACATGAGATCAAAGGACCTCTGATACCACTGCTTTATATTCAGTTGTACTGCATAACTAAATTATGTAACAGCCCCCTAAGGCTCTGAAGTTTGCAGACTAAAATTATCTTCCAAATTATTGATGGAACCAAGATTTAATGCATACTGACACATGCAGGCATGACCGTTCCCATTCCTCTACGCCAAATTCAATTTAAAAAGAAAACTGTCCCTGTGATGGACAGCTAGAGGCAGATGCTTTACATCGGACTAAGAATCATGATTGACAGGGGGTTCAAAAAGAATTATACTGTTGACCTGGTAGAATGGCAGTTGACAGTGGCAGTTAGGGAGGAAGGTAGGAGGTGTGGAGAAGGATATGACTGGTAGAATGAAGGAGGATCCTGAAATAGGGAAGTGAAACCAGTAGTCCTTCCCTGAGGGAAATAGCTCCTAGGAAAAGGCAGTGATCCCTATCAAGCATTAAAGAAGGAAAATTGGAACCTGTGCATATGTTCCTGCCTCTACAGGCTTTAGAAATTTTGTGTCAAATAAGCTTATGCCTGTTTAATGAAGGAGTGGCAGCCAAGTTCTCTCTCTCAACAGTTAACAAGCACCTGTCGGCAGAACAAAACAGCTACATTTCTGTGACAAACTGTCTACTATATAGAGTTATAAGAAGTTTCCCTCATTCCTTTTCACCTGCCAAGTTTAAAACTGAAACCTTCCTAACTGTCGGACTTGACCATTTCCCCGTAAAAGTGAAATAAAAAGGTTTACGTGTTGTGAATTAATATCAGCCTCTTGTGTGCCATCTTCAGAAATATACCAACAAAGGCTATCCCTCAGATAATCCCCCAAAATCTAACACTGGTAACATAAACACACACACACACAGTTGCCAGCTTTGAGACAGCAGAGTCTGAGAATTAGGAATAAGTTTGTGTGTGTTATCAGGATGAGAGAGCAAACACCCTTATATACAACTTCTCCCTACCAGTAAACCCCGCCCCCCACCCCGAAAGATCCTTTAAAGTGAAAAATGTCTGGCTCCTTAGACAGTCACTTCAGTCCCTCTGATGGAGCCAAGAAGTGGTCTGCTAAGCCAGGACAGGATCTCCTATACGGATCTTCTATTAAGACAGGAAAAAGCCGGTGGTGGCAGGAAGGATAAGAAACAGAAAACCAATCCTTTCTTTGCTTCTCCCCTCTTTCCTTCTGCAATGTTTTCATTGGTCCCGCAAAAACATGCAATCAAATTGTGGAAGGAACACGAGACACAGTTACAACATTCCTTCATAAATTTACACTTGTAAATTCCCAAATGGAAGACAAATAAAATACTAAAATATGGCTATGAGAAATGCTGTTCAGTCCTAAGCATGTATATGCAGTAACAGGTTCCACTGTGTTCAACTGGACTTAAAAGGTAAAGATCCCCTGTGCAAGCACCAGATCATTCCTGACCCATGGGGTGATGCCACATCCCAACGTTTTCTAGGCAGACTTTGTTTTACGGGGTGGTTTGCCAGTGCATTCCCCAGTCATCTTCCCTTTACCCCCAGCAAGCTGGGTCCTCATTTTACCGCCCTCGGAAGGATGGGAGGCTGAGTCAACCATGAGCCGGCTACCTGAAACCAACTTCTGTTGGGATCGAACTCAGGTCGTGAGCAGAGCTTGGGACTGCAGTACTGCAGCTTACCACTCTGCACCATGGGGCTCTTTCAATTGGACTTACTTCCTAGTAATTATGCTTAGGTTTGCAGCCACAGCTGTTTATTACTAAATTGCAAGTTCTTGTTTTTTAAGACATCACTCTTTTTCAGACTTTTTAAAAATGGCACTTATGTTACGGCTGGCAAGAAGAAGCTTATTTAAAACTGCCATCAATAAAATGGCAGGTCATTGGATGAGAACCCTGCGTAAAAAAAAGAATACAAAAACGAGCATACTTGAATCACTAACCTGAATTTTTGTGTACTCCATATGAGGTGACCGAGGAAGAGGCGATTTCATTTCCAAGATACATCTCTCTATCAAGCTTGAATTTATAAGACTAATACAAATCCCACCCCAAAAAAAGACTGTTAGATGAGCAGACATTTACTCGCATACAAACATCACAATGGAAACTAGGCTGGCTGAATGTTAAGACAGAAGACCTACATACAGAAAGTATGTGTGTGTGTTAAGTGCCGTCAAGTCGCTTCCGACTCATGGCGACCCTATGAATGAAAGTCCTCCAAAATGTCCTATCTTTGACAGCCTTGCTCAGATCTTGCAAATTGAAGGCTGTGGCTTCCTTTATTGAGTCAATCCATCTCTTGTTGGGTCTTCCTCTTTTCCTGCTGCCCTCAACTTTTCCTAGCACAGAAAGTATAGTTATTCCCAAAAAAACCCCCAGCATTTCAAACTCAAAACTTTGCCTCAAATCATGAATTGCTGAAGGACAGATGCAACCTTCTCCTTTTCACCACTGAGTAAGCATGACACATGAGATTGGTCCTCTGTATCAGTGTAAATGCCTGACCATATGGGAAAAAATGCTTTCCCCCCCCTCCCAGTTTTATTTTTTATTTTTTAATATAGGAGGGGAAAAGGGAAGTACAGGGAAGGGGAAAACAGTCACACACAAAAAAGAAGGAAATGCAAAAAGTAATTTGTTACATACATGTTTGTGTTTCGTGGTACATGGTTTAAACATAACCGAGGGAGAAATGCTTTCATGTATAATTTATATTCCTCCCCCGAAAGGGGGAGAGAACCACAAATACAGTCTCCTCACTCATACACATGCAGATGGAGCACACTGCTCCTCCACCATTCCAAGGCCCAAGTAACAGGGGTGAAACATCCAAAGTAACTGTTGGTAGGAAGGGAACTCTGACCAGGAAAACAGCACAGGAAGTAATAGTTCCATTGCTTTCTACCCTCTCCAGCTGTTTTGAACACATTGTCAGCCCCTTCCACTTCAGTATATTTAATTAGTTTACAAAATGTATACCCATTTTAAAAACCATTAAAAGCAACAAAACACACAATTAAAACAACTAAAACCAGAGCTAAAATACACACAAAACATCAAAACAATTAAAACACTTGGCAAGGCATCACTGAGGGAATGCCAAAACAAAGAAGTATTCACCTGCTAGTGGAAGATGGCAACAGAAGGAGACAGACAAGTCTCCATGGGGAGAGTTTCAGAGCTTTGGTGCCAAAACCGAGCAGCCCTCTCCCAGGTTGCTACCCACCTAATCTTAGAAAGTGGGGTCGCCCAAAGCAGGGCCTCCAAAGATGACCATAGTGGTCGGGTAGTTTCATGAGGGAATATGCAGTGCTTCAGTTATGGGGTTCCCCAACCATATATGGCTTTAAAGGTCACCACCCGCCCCTTAAATTGTGCCAGGAAACAGTCAGGGAGCCAGTGTAGACATGCCAAGACTGGAGTGATATGGTCCCTATGACCCATCCAGCCAACATCCTGACTGCAGCATTTTTTACCAGTTGAAGTTTCTAAACACTTCTCAAGGGCAGCCCTCACTTACACCGCTGTATAAATCTAATGCAAGATGTAGCTCTAAAATATACTGCTTACATATGTAGCTTGGTCCTTATTTGCCATTTGGCAATTCCAGGCTATCAGCGGTCCCACTTCAGATAAAACTCTACATTAAAAGGAACAGACAGTAGAAGGGTGTCTTTACCACTCAGTTAAGTGGGGCGATCAGTGGTGGAATCTTGTGTTCTTGGTTGGTAATAAAACCACACGTTGGTATGATAGATACAGAAGGAAGACTAAGCATCGCATCCACTTGTGGTCCGACACTCGGTTGGACTGGGGAACTTCCCAGATCACGTTTTGACCACTATGCTACAGCACCTCTACTAACATGCATGGCTACTGTATTAGTGGGCAGAATCTTCTAATGTAGTAAGACATCCCCCTACTTTTCCTCTTGTATTGGAGAACATTGTGTGTTGAAGGCTTTTTTCATTACACACAGAGACCTTAAAGGCTTGCATGAAGGTAACTGCTAACTTATGCAAAACATCACACTTTAAGAGAGATGTGTCTGGTGTCGCCATTAGCCCAACCTATCCTAAGCATTTATGTGTTGTGGGACTGTTCCACAAGTATATATCATTTCCGTGCACAAGCACTGGATTGGGAATACAGAGATATAAGAAAACATAAGAAGAGACCTGCTGGATCACACCAGTGATCCATCTAGTCCAGCATCCTGTCTCACAAAGTGGCCAACCTGTTCCTCTGGAGGTCGAACAACAGAGCATCAAGGCCGAGGCCTTCCCCTGTTATTGCCTCCTGGCACTGGGAATCCGAGGTTAACTGCCACTGAACATGGAGGTTCCCTTAGCCACCATGGCTAGTAGCCACTGACAGACCTATCCTCCATGGATCTGTCTAATCTTGTCTAATCCCCTTTTAGCTTACACCTCTGCTCGATAGGCCCATCTAAGCTACTTGTCACTTATGAGAAACCCTAAACAAAATATAACAAAACAGCCTTTACCGTTAAGAAGTTCCAAATCTGTTCTATACTTTCTTGCAAAAATACACAGTGAGCCTGCTGGCCTGATTTTTAAAAAAATATATATCATTTTGAATTCTCATAACGCTCAACAGACGATCGATATCTGTAACAAAGCTTTGGGCAGCATTTGTCCTTTTCAGGCTGTTGTCTGCTTATAACCTCAGTAATTATTGATCGCTTACCTACTGAGAGCAGTTAGTGTCTGTGCTTGCTGAAGAGCAATCCCAGTGTCTTTTGGAGTGACAATCAGCAGGTTATCCAGTAAGCCACACACAGCTGAAAGAAGAGGGGGGGTGATCACAACGCGCTGATTAGGCCTAATGGTGGACCGGGGGGAATCGTTTGGACTTGAGGATGTGGTGGTGGTGGTGTCACTCTGGCCTAGAACACAAAGTTCAAAGAACAAGCATTTTCAAAGGATGGTTACTTTGGATAAAGGACAAATTACATGAAGTAATGGAGTACATTCCCAACATGGACATAAGTAAGGGTAGGCTATTCAGGGACAAAACCGCCCAGGGTCATCCTGAGTTTCAAGTCTCAGGTAAGTGCTTTATTTGCCCAGCATATTTTAGGGAATTTAGCTTTTAAATCGGAAGAAGAAGAGTTGGTTTTTATATGCCGACTTTCTCTACCACTTAAGGGAGACTCAAACCGACTTACAATCACCTGCCCGTCCCCTCCCCACAACAGATACCCTGTGAGGTAGGTGGGGATGAAAGCTCTAAGAGAGCTGTGACTAGCCCAAGGTCACCCAGCTGGCTTCATGTGTAGGAGTGGGGAAACAAATCCAGTCCACCAGATTAGCCTCCGCCACTCCTGTGGAGGAGCGGGGAATCAAACCCAGTTCTCCAGATCAGACTCCACCGCTCCAAACCACCGCTCTTAACCACTACACCAATCTGGCTCCCTTCTGAAAGGACAGAAAGGTGTTTAAGGAAGCTAAAAATACAATATCACAGGTTTAAACTCAATTGCATTACCATGGAACCATTTGTTTTTATTCTTATTTTATTATGATTGGGTTTTTAACAGCTTTGTTTTGCAATGCATTCAGTTCATTTTCCCATTGTGCCTGTAATTCCTTTTCATTCTTCCTTTTAGTTCTTTCACTGTTTGTTTTAATTTTTAACAAACCACTTAACTGCTTTTAGTTAAACCATGGGGTCTTGTCTTCCTTACCATCCCCGCCTCCACCCACTGGTGCAATGTAAGCACCTTGTTTTACAGCACGGGGTTGCTGTTAGGAATGAATGAGGGTAGCGGGCAAAAAACCCTGAAACATGTGCAAGGGGATTGATGGGGCCGTCAGGATAATCAACAATTCCTTTCAAACGAATAGGCTTACAAATGCTCTCGAGATCACCCTACCTTGAGCCATGAGCCGATTAACGGGCACTTCACGGATAACACTGGCAAGGGGAGAGGCGGTTGCTTGTAATTCCACCGCGTTCTCCAGAGACGATGCTGGTGAAATGATCTAGGGACCAGAACCAAGAAAAGTCAATCAGTCTCCTGAGCCAGTGTGGTGTAGTGGTTAAGAGCGGTGGTTTGGAGCAGTGGACTCAGATCTGGAGAACCAGGTTTGATTCCCAGCTCCTCCACATGAGCGGCGGGGGCTAATCTGGTGAACTGGGTTGGTTTCCCCACTCCTCCACATGAAGGGTGACCTTGGGCTCTTAATAGAACTGTATTAAGAGCTCTCTCAGCCTCACCCACCTCACAGGGTGTCTGTTGTGGGGAGGGGAAGGGAAAGTGACTGTAAGCCGGTTTGAGTCTCCCTTAAGTGGTAGAGAAAGTTGGCATATAAAAACCAACTCTTCTTCTTCCTATATTGACAGATATAGAACTTGTGTATGTACATATGAAGTGCATCACTGATTCAATGGCATCTTCATAATCAATTCCAGGCCAGCAGCAGCAGTTTTTTGGGAGAAGGGGAAACAGACGGACACGATGAGGGGGTGCCCCGGGGCATACAAAGCCGCAAAGGGTTCTGCATGGGTGAAGTAAATGGCCAGCTCCCAGTAGGAACCAGAGCCTTTTGTGTAAGGCTGGACTCTGCTGAGGCCTTTAAGAAACATTTTACGGATGGGAGAGAAAACCAGAATTCCCCTGCAGTGTAGATTGCTGAAACTGCTGCTAAATGAAAACAAGCAGGGAAACAATGAGACCATCAGTGTAGCTGGAGAACATATTCTAAGACAGAAGGTACGCAACTCGTTAACAAGGTCACAGTGATTAGACATAGCAAACTGAGAGAGAAAAATGTCCATTTTAGCACATTGCTGTTTAAGGGTTCCTGATGTTAAACAGGATGTTATGTAGTTCTATTTCCAGATGCCCAGGAAATAGAGGGAGCAAGAGATTGTTAACTAGATGGGACAGAAAGGAATCCAGTTCCTCGGAAAAGCAATTTGCACTACCTCTGACTACTCGTCAACTCTTGGAAACGAAGCAGGGTCAGACTGGTTTGTATTTGGACGGGAGACCACCATGGAAGTCCAGGGTTGTGATGAAGAAGAAGAGTTGGTTTTTATATGCCAACTTTCTCTACCACTTAAGGAAGAATCAAACCAGCTTACAATCACCTCCCTTTCCCCTCCCCACAACAGACACCCTGTGAGGTAGGTGGGGCTGAGAGAGCTGTGACTAGCCCAGGGTCACCCAGTTGGCTTCATGTGTAGGAGTGGGGAAACAAATCCAGTTCACCAGATTAGCCTCCGCCGCTCATGTGGAGGAGTGGGAAATCAAACCCAGTTCTTCATACCAGAGTCCACCGCTCCAAACCACTGCTCTTAACCACTTCACCACGCTGGCTGATGCAGAGACAGACAATGGCAAACCACCTCTGAATGTCTCTTGTCTTGAAAACCCTACAGGGTCGCCATACGCTGGCTGTGACCTGATGGCATTTTCGACCACCACCACTATCTTTCAACTTCGAACTTACCATAGTCTCAGATGTTGATTGAGAACCTGGAGAGTGGCTTTGACTAGACAGGAGTCTCCAAGAGTTAATGGAGTCATCAAAATCTGGAGAAGAGAGGAAATTTTAGGATATTCGACAATCCAGCCTGCTTATGTGTTACCACTCCCCCACTATTTTGAATCAATAAATTACTGCTCATATAATGGAAACTATTAACATGTGGTCCTATAGCCCATCCCATCCTCCAGGCTGAAAGTAGGCAGCAGAAGGGGAAAAAATGTCAAAACAGATAAATAAGGTAAATTTCGTACTGCATGCTTTATTCCTAATACTTCAATAAGTCTCTTAGATTTAAAATGACACAAGATCATTCTTTTGCTTTAACAGAGTAGCAAGGCTAGCCCATTAACAACTTTCTCCTATTTGTGTACATCTGCAGTGATATGAGAAAATAATTGTTAAATATACTGTACCTGTATGGAGATTAAGAAAATGAAGGTGATATATGCCACAGTTGGTACCAGAATGAAGGGAATTGAGACCATATGAAAAGGGCATGTATTTATTTATTTAACTCATTTATATCCCACCTTTCTCCCCTAATGGGGACCCAAAGAAGCTTACGTTATTCTCCATTTTATCCTCACAACAATCCTGTGAGGTAGGTCAGGCCAAGAGAGTGTGACTGGCACAAGGTTACCCGGCGAGCTTCCATGGCATGAGTGGGGATACAATCCTGAGAGAAGAGTTGGTTTTTATATGTTGACTTTCTCTACCACTTAAGGGAGACTCAAACCGACTTTCAATCACCTTCCCTTCCCCTCCCCACAACAGACACCCTGCGAGGTAGGTGGGGATGAAAGCTCTAAGAGAGCTGTGACTAGCCCAAGGTCACCCAGCTGGCTTCGTGTGTAGGAGTGGGGAAACCAACCCGGTTCACCAGATTAGCCT
This sequence comes from Euleptes europaea, assembly GCF_029931775.1. NCBI lineage: Eukaryota > Metazoa > Chordata > Lepidosauria > Squamata > Sphaerodactylidae > Euleptes > Euleptes europaea. The sequence goes on from NC_079319.1 coordinate 62,857,327, forward strand.
CCACCATTCAGAAACAAAGATTTCATACAGAAAATAAAAATGAATATATATTTAAGCATCATTTTTTCTTGTGATAATAGATGTGCAAGGACAACAAGTATCTCTTGTATTTTTAATGGCGAACGACAACACATTTTGTAAAAAAAAAAATACATTACGGTCGAGGTGAATAAGAAGAAATAATGAAGGCAGCTTGCCAAATTACTTTTCCTTATCTCCCCACCTCTAAGACGACAGTTTATGTTGGCGCGTCTAAACCTCTTACCGTCTGACGTTACAAGCGGCAGATACACAAACATCCCCTATGAGGAGAGACTTTGTTCATGTGCCAAAAAACAACCAGAATCAGTTGTCCACATCCTCCTGCACTGCGAACATCATACCTCGGCCAGAGAGAAATATATGGTACCTGCTCTTAATCAACAGCCGAGCTCAAACGGATGCAGGGCTTGTACGATATCTACTAAACGATGGCAACCCGTATGTAACTTGGGCGGAAGCTAGATTCCTTGTAACCTCACTAAGCATGCCGCACTAAATGGTACCCTGCACTTTACATGCAGCACTGAATGTAGATATATTTTAGCTTTTGCTACCTACTGTTTCAGGAATTTTAAGTAGAAACACTGTATTTATGCCATTAAAGGTTTTTTGTATTTGTATTTCTTAAGAAATCATGACACGTCATACAGACTGTATAACTGTAGAAAGAATAAATGAAATACATTCAGTTTGAAAAACTGTTATCCCTCAAAAGATTCTGAAAACTTCCACTGATCAATATCCTTAAGTGGTATGACATGTAAACTTTTGAATGATCACTTACATCACTGTGTAATTTAATTGATTTGAGACTGGAAATGCGAGTCCCTTTCCTCTGTGTTGTTTTGTTGGTTTTCAGCAGTAGCCTAAGTACATTATTGCATTGTTTTTCTTCGTATCCCATTTTTGTGAGACTTTTTCACAGCCATAAGGACTAGACATTTGTTAAGTTACTTCAGCTATAAAAAACAAACAAACCATTGATGACATTGCAGGGATATCATGTTGGGGACCAGCGTGGTGTAGTGGTTAAGAGCAGTGGTTTGGAACAGTGGACTCTGATCTGGAGAACCAGGTTTGATTCCCCACTCCTCCACATGTTAGTGTCTTAATGGAGAATTTTCTACTTGAAGATAAGAATCCCACCATCTCACACATAGTAGAAAAGTTTTGTTATATTGCTACCAGAATACGGAGATCGTTGTTGCTATGTGAAACAGCTTGCACTATTGTACAAATGGGTACTGTGTGATTGTTTCTTTTTTATCGTTATGCTGGTCAATGACTGTATGCATGGTGTAGTGGTTAAGAGCAGTGGTTTGGAGCAGTGGACTCTGATCTGGTGAACTGGGTTTGATTCTCCATTCCTTCACATGAGCGGCAGATGCTAATCTGGCAAACAGGGTTGGTTTCCACTCCTACACATGAAGTCAGCTGGGTGACCTTGGGCTAGTCACAGCTCTCTTAGAGCTCTCTCAGCTCCACCCACCTCACAAGGTGTCTGTTGAGGGGAAGGGAAGGTGATTGTAAGCTGGTTTGATTCTTCCTTAAGTGGTAGAGAAAGTCGGCATATAAAAACCAACTCTTCTTCTTTGTATTTAATACATCTACTAAGCTACTAAAAAGTAGGAGCTACACAAGGGATACCGAGAAGAACGAGTGAAATTCAAGGCTGAAAAGATGCTACTTACCACTGATACTATTCTTTTCTGCTGCCAGGCTGTCTCCCAAGGAACAGTTCAGATCAAATGTATATCGACCTAGGTAGCACTGTCTCACCATCTCAGTCAAATGTTCGTAAAAACGGCAATGATATAACAGGGCCTGCAGGGCAGGTTTTCCAGTCAGAGATAAGCCAGATTCTTCATCATGCACACAAGGTCCCTGGGGGGAAGGAGTTTATTAAAAAAAAGCTTTCTTTTATAGCACTTATTCTCTATATATAGTCCATCATCCTTAGAGTCTTTATGAGTAATGGATACTGTGAATCTCTCAGAAAATACCACACCGTGATATTGTCCATAGAGTTCATCTACCCAAGCTCTTCAGCTTTCGTTTTAAGAAGAAAGCTTCCTAGTCATTATGGCTGCTCGAAAGCATGTTATGTCAATTTTGAAAATGTTCCTAAATAAGATTTCTGGAGGTCCTTTCTGCATTTTTGCTCTCCCTTGCATTTCACGGCCTATGCTTGGAATTCAACAGAGGTGAAAAGTGACGGCACTGTCAATATTTTGATATCCTGCACCACTGATGCCAAATTAGAAGTTTGTAGAAAACAAAAAACAAAAGAGAGAGAAACAATGTCCTACATTACACTATCAGAAAAACTTTATTTTTTATTTTTTTTTTGCAAAATCATAGTTTCAAAGAACATTACCAAATTAAAGTTTGCTAATGTAGAGGAACAGATCTATGGGATCCAACTCAGAATTCTTTGGCTCCAACCCGTTAACATTTGTTTTAAAGGTTAGGATTAGGGGTGTGCACCAATCCCCCACCCCCGGTATTTTTCACATTCAGGTTTATTAAACCTGGAGATTTTCAAAAAATATAGAAAACCCAGATTCTCCCAAAATTTTCAGATCCGTAAACCCAAACGAGTCATTAAACGTTTCCACCAGAGTTAAGATACCATTTCAAAAACCAAGCAGCAATAATAGGCTGTTGAAGTTATCCATGTTGGCATTGTTTTGTCTTGCAGCGCGAATTCCGGTTCTTTGGATGCTTTGCGGTTATTCAACACAAACATAACAGCCCTTTAGAATACCAATGACAGGTACTGTCCACTCAGAGTTATGCATTTAGATGTCCCTTTAATGACAGTGGGAAAGACTAGGGATCTATCTATACCCTCTCCCACTAAAATTAGGATCACAAATGTTTAATCATATGCTTGGCATGCTATCTTTGGGCATCTGTAAGTTCACTTCCTAAGGGTAGCAACCGAAGAACTGTGTGGTTTGGTTCAGTATTTTTAGCTGCAGTATATCAACAACTTCTTTTCCTGCCCAGACTTTCACGAAAAATATCCCAATCTTTACTCTATTTTAAAGTAACTGTGTCCATTCTTCCTTTGAAAATGCTGAGTGTAATCAGACTGGGGACAACGGCAACCTACAAAGGTTGTTAGACAATAGTTGGGCAACTGGATCTCGTTCTCCAATTGTCTTTGATATCTTTACCTTATTCTTTTTTATATCATTTTGATGCTGTTCCAACTGGTATGTCACTTTAAGTTTACAGATAAAGCAGCACATGGATACCTGCCAAATGGAGTCTTTAACCTCTTCGACGGGTAGTGGGATCACCAACAGATTCTGAAGAATAAACGCGGCCTACAAAGACAAAGCAAACAACGGCGCCATCTGGCTGCAACTGACCAGTCACACAGCAAGCTTCAAATAACAGTACAGCGTTGATGGCATAATAAAGCCATAATCATCCTTCAGCTTTCAAACCCCAGATAATAGCTGCACTTCGATTATTCACCAGACTTTTTTAAAAAAATGCAAAGATCATAAAGTGCTATAAAGAGAGATTTAAAAAAAATTACCATTTTATTTTGGGAAGGAATTTCCACTCAGAACAAAAGAACAGCAGCTAAAATCCACTGTGCTGATAATAGACAGCTGGATGCATTGAACTTCCTTTTAGCAGTAATTTCTTTAGTTATTGATACTTCAGCCAGTTCTCTAAATAGCTGTCTTGCTATACACTGCTTGCTTTTTTTTTTATCATGCCTCTTTTTATTTACAGAGCATAGAAACAGAGTTCCTTTGTGTATGTGCAGAATACTGAACACAAGTTTCCCTGAATATTTCTTTCCAATCTGTGTATTTCGAATCACACACAAGATTGTAAGCGTTATCAAGAAACACATTCCTTCCAATCACTGCCTTAAAGATGACAAAAGATTGCAGGCTTTTTCTGCCATGCTCTCCTGGAGAGGAGGAGGAGGAGGAGAAGGAAGAGTTGTTTTTTATATGCCGACTTTCTCTACCAATTAAGGAAGAATCAAGCCGGCTTACAATCACCGTCCCTTCCCCTCCCCACAACAGTCACCCTGTGAGGTAGGTGGGGATGAGAGAGTGTGACTCGCCCAAGGTCACCCAGCTGGCTTCATGTGGAGGAGTGGGGAAACAAACCCAGTTCACCAGATTAGCCTCCACCGCTCCAAACCACCGCTCTTAACCACTACACCATGCTGGCTTCAAGCGTAGTGGTTAAGAGCGGTGGTTTGGAGCAGTGGACTCTTCTTATTATTATTCTACACCACGCTGGTTCTCTGGCGGTTGGTCATATTTAATTGACGGTGGTGCTTTTCTTTGGCACTAAGAGAACAGGATCCAAACAGAGCCAGTGTGGGGTAGTGGTTAAGAATGGAGGACTAGTCTCAGGGATACCAGAGTTCGAATCCCCACTTTGCCATGGAAGCTCACTGGGTGACCTTGGGCCAGTCACTCTCTCTCAGCCTAACCTACCTCACAGGGTTGTTGTGAGGATAAAACAGAAGAGAGGAGAACAATGTAAGCCACTTTGGGTCCCCACTGTGAAGGAACATGGGGTACAAATGAATTAAATAAATGAAAAATGAACATGCTCAGCGTTTGGACATGCACAGACACTATGATCTTGTTGAGAGAAGTGTACATATGCCAGTTCTTTTGATTCTCCTCTGCTTTTCTATATGTCACCCTATATATGTCTTATGCCCAGGACTAGAGGAACTGCCTGAGTAGTATCTCAGCATTTTGCCACCTTATTTTGCTGTGTATGAAGACCCAATCTTATATTTAAATATAAATTATAATTGATGTTACTTTTATATTCATCACATGCATTATGTAGTACAACCTTTGTTATCCAACACTCATGAGGCAAGGGGGTGCAGGCTAATTACACTGGGTGTACCATAGCAGCAGACCCTATGTCTGACATAGACACCCCCCCCCCCCAAACCATACAACTCAGCTGGGAAATTAGTAAGCCAGCTGCCTGGAACCACTCCAGCATGCAGTTCAAGATTTGTTGGGAGTGGCCGTGGCTCAGTGGAAGAGCATCTGCATGGCATGCAGAAGGTCCCAGGTTCAATCCCCGGCATCTCCAGTTAAGGGACTAGGCAAATAGGTGACGTGGAAGACCTCTGCCTGAGACCCTGGAGAGCCACTGCCGGTCTGAGTAGATAATACTGACTTTGATGGACAAAGGGTCTGATTCAGTATAAGGCAACTTCATGTGTTCATGTGAGATGGAAGGAGGGACCAGAAGATAATGTTAGCTGATGTCACTGGGGAATGCACGCCTAAAAACACAGGGATATGGAGGCTGAGAGGGAGGAGCTTAACTCAGTGTTCTAGATCATTATTTGATAGCAAAGCTTTTACTGTATTAAGTTAAATCAAGTTTCACCTACACTGATTAAAATATGACTACCTATCTTTCTGTGAAAGTGTTCAAGGTGGAAGACAGAAAAAATATACATGCTTTTTTTTGCTATTTATGACTTCAATATATTTCTTCTGCCTCCTGACTATAATCTGTAATTTTTAAAAGGCAAATGTTGAAATGGGCAGGAGAAAGGGAAGAACAATCAGTAGATTCTGTGTAACTGTGTAAAGCATGTTAAGCCTCCTACCTTGAAGATGCTTCAGTATCAACATTATAAAAAGGCCATTCTATGATTGTTTAGAAAGCACTTGAGATAAGGGAAACATCTAAATCTAATCCCCAATGGCCTTTCTGAGAACACAATCAAAAGACAACATTTATACAGAGCTCAGAGCAATTTCCATACCTCTCTTCGGACCATGCTACACTCAGACTGGTCCAGAAGGATGTTTATCACAGTTCCCCATAGGCCTCCTGAAATATTCTGGCAGCTTTCAGCCAGAGCAAGGCAACCAGCTTCAAGGGATGTGAGCGCTGATCCTATCGAAAGCGAGGTGGACTTCACCTAGTGTAAATTGACACATACATTTCCTCTGATTAAAACACAATATTTCACAATGTTTCCCTTCTAGCTACTCGCTGAGCCCGCGATCCTGAAAATCCTTGTGTGTGTCTAACACTAGAAACAGAACTTTCCTAGTAACTTCTCAGAGAGTTTACCAATTCAATAATTTTTTTTTTTTAAGAGCTGAAAAGAGAAAGCACGGGGGAGGCCAAGAAAGAAATGAACAAGGACGGGATTCTTTTTGAAAGTGCTTTGCCTTCCCGCATATGGGGAATGGTTCCAATTTTTGAAAGAACGAACAAGGAGTCATTAAGTGAACAATGCTCCTGACATCTACTCCAAAAAGCTGGCTTGTGCCATAACAAAATATGCAAGCTTCTGTTTCTAAGAACATCTAATAAAAACACTGCAATAAAAGGCGAAGGAGGCTTTTGTTCGGAAGGTCACGTTTCTCATATTGATCTTTGTTGTGAGGGAAGAGGCTGTTACAGCAGCTGCTCTTCCAACTGTCATCTCAGCTTATGAGTAGGCAAGGTGCTGTCAGAACAGCCCCCCTTTTACCTCCTCTTCACAAAAGAGAGAGAGAGAAAAAGAAAGTAAGAAAGACAATTACTTCTGCAGGGATACTAAGTTATTTCTTCCCGCTGCTGTCTCTCTTCCCCCCCCCCCAATACAGATCTTGTCCCAGAGGACAGATGTTTTCAAGACCCACAATGCACCGCTTTTAGCCTCTGCTGCCCATTGTTGCGATTCTCCAAAGGTGAGCAATTTGTCCAGCGCTGAGAGCCTGATGAAAACCTACCACGAACCAGAGAGGGCCCTGGCCAATTTGTAATTTAACCACCAGGTGCACGCAATTAACCGAATGGGCACATCACTCATGAACATCCACTGATGTCGGACTGGTGGACATCCAGCTCGTATTCATCAAGGCGCTTACTCATCCAGCTCCCTTGGGCATCATTAAAGTGATCCCAGGCCTAGTACAATCAAGCGCATCTCCTGGCTGTGGAGTTCCAGGGCCTCCTTCCCACTGCAAAATGAGAACTGCGAGCTAATTTCACCTGCTTGACACGGCCCCGTGCCCAAAGGAAGTTTTAACATGAGGCAAGGCGGGATACTCACTCTTGTGCTCCAGCAGAAGCAACACTTGGCAGAGCACAGAAAGGAATGGAGCGATCCCTTCTAGCTTCAGCTCGGTTTTTAGACTGCGTCCTGCTCTGTGCTCACCTTACTATCATGTGTCTTGTTATCGTTGCCTGTCACTCTTCTTCCTTGATCCTTTCAGTGCCAGCTGCTCAGCTATGCTTCACTTGCCACTAGGGTGGAAGCTACATGCAGAATCAGTCCACTAAACAAACCGCTGCTTGGAGCACCATGGCAGCAGGAATGCTACTCTAAGCAGGCAGAGCGGTCCTTCTGATTGTTGCTCCTGCCTCCTCCTCCTCCCTCTAGGGCCTGCCTATCTGGGCAGCTTGGGTAGACTCCTCTAAGATTATGTCTAAAACTGAAGTCGAGAGTCTCACAAACAACTATGGTTTCCCCGCATCACTTTAATGCCTCCAAGATTATAATGGCAAAACTCCCTTGTCTTATCATTGTTGGGCACAGCGTGATGTAGTGGTTAAGAGCGGAGGTTTGGAGTGGTGGACTCTGATCTGGAGAACTGGGTTTGATTCCCCACTCCTCCACATGAGCGGCAGACGCTAATCTGGTGAACTGGATTAGTTTCCCCACTCCTACACATGAAGTCAGCTGGGTGACCTTGGGCTAGTCACAGCTCCCTTAGAGCTCTCTCAGTCCCACCTACCTCACAGGGTGTCTGTTGTGGGGAGGGGAAGGGCAGGTGATTGTAAGTCGGTTTGATTCTTCCTTAAGTGGTAGAGAAAGTCGGCATATAAAAACCAACTCTTCTTCTTCTTATAGAGAGCACATAAGTTATAAAGACAAAGACAGAAATGCTGCCTTCAACTTTCCCTAGCATTATTGCCTTTTCCAATGACTCGTCTTCTCATAATGTGACCAAAGTACAATGGCTTCAATTTGGTCATTTTAGCTTCTAGGGAGAGCTGAGGCTTGATTTGATCTAGTACTCACTGATTTGTCTTTGTGCCAGCCCATGGTACCCGTAAAACTCTCCCTCAACACCACATTTCAAATGAATTAACTTTCTTCCTGACAGCTTTCTTCATTGTCCCACTTTCACACCCGTATATAGTGATGGGAAATACTATAGTATGAATTATCTTGATCTGGGCCACTGTCGACACATCCTTACAGTTAAAGGTCTTTTCTAGCTCCTTCATGGCTGCCCTTCCCAGTCTCAATCTCCTTCTGATGTCTTGGTTGCAGTCTCCCTTTTGGTTGATGATGCAGCCAAGGAATAGAAAATCTTTAACAGTTTAAAGTCAACTAGGAAATGCATTAGAAGCTCCTAGGGATTGGAAATGAAGGAAGGGGAGGCGTCTGGTTCCTCCCCCCCAAAAAAATAATCTTTACATGCTTTAATTTATTGAGAAATCACCAAAAACAATGTCTACAAAACAAAATTATCATTTTTCACTGATTCATTCAAAAATCACGACTAGAAGTTTGTGAATGGGGTCATCAGAGAAAAGCAGGAGTGAAGCTACCCCTCCCCTGGGAAAAGAGCTCTGGATTTTCTCTAACTCTGAAAACCCTGCCCCAGTCTCTCCACACAGGCAACCAGAGGCAGAAGCAGAATACCGCAGGTATTCAATTGTGAGTGTGTGCCAGCAAATCCCAAAAGAATCTTGTGCCGCCTTAAAGAATAGCAGACTGACTGTAGCACAAGCATTCACTGAGAAAGCCCATTTCATCAGATGGAAGAAGTGAATCTGCTGCTGGCAGATGTAACTACACAAAGAGGCAGAGGGGGAAATGGAATAGTGGGCGAAAAAGCCATGAAATGGAGGCAGTGCTATTTGTAACATTTCTATGCCAGACTGAAATCACAGAATCAGAGTTGGAAGGGACCACCAGGGTCATCTAGTCCAACCCCCTGCACAATGCAGGACATTCACAACTACCTCCCCACACACCCCCAGCGACCCCTACTCCATCCCCAGAAGATGGCCAAGATGCCCTCCCTCTCATGAAGTCATAGAATCAGCATTGCTGACAGATGGCCATCTAGCCTCTGTTTAAAAACCTCCAGGGAAGGAGCACTTACCACCTCCCGAGGAAGCCTGTTCCACTGAGGAACCGCTCTGTTAGAAAATTCTTCCTAATGTCTACATGGTAACTCTTCTGATTTAATTTTAACCCGTTGGTTCTGGTCTGACCTTCTGGGGCAACAGAAAACAACTCGGCACTATCCTCTATATGACAGCCCTTCAAGTACTTGAAGATGGTTATCATATGTGTGTGATACTCATGGTGTTAATAGTACCAGTATAAGTCCTGGTTAATACAATTTAAAAAGGTAAAGGTGGTCCCCTGTGCAAGCACAGGGTCATTACTGACCCATAGTGTGACGTCACATCCCGACATCATGTTTATGGGGTGATTTGCCACTGCCTTCCCCAGTCACCTACACTTTACCCCCAGTAAGCTGGGTACTCATTTTACCGACCTTGTAAGGATGGAAGGCTGAGTCAACCTTGAGCTGGCTACCCGAAAGTGACTTCTGTTGAGATCGAACTCAGGTTGTGAGCAGAGCTTTGACTGCAGTACAGCAGCTTACAACTCTGCGCCACAGGGCTCCTTAATAATAATACAATTACATGTACTGTTAAATTCTAATTTAGCAATTATTTATGCTATGGTAAGTCTGTTAGTCTTTGAGGTGCAACAAAACACCTTTTTGTTTATAAAGAAAGAAAGCAATTGCAACACTTATTAAAATGTCATGGATCTATGCAGTGAATTAATACCGTCACACACATTAAAAACGAAAGAAAATTTGAGAGGGGAGGGATGTTACTGACCTCGGGGTCTCTGTCCACCCATAATGGAATCAGCCATGCCAGGCCTTGTGGAGAAGTAAACTGTTCTTCACTGTTGTCACATGGCAAGAACCAGAGAGATACCCAGTCCTGCAAAGAAAACCATTTCTATTTGTAAGAAACTGGATCCTCAAACAAATGTCAATCTTACAGAATAAAGAGCCTGCTCTTCTCTGTCGGCCTGGGCTTGAGTGAGGCAAGGTCTTCCAGAGAGGCCTATAAAAATTGTCAGCAACTGCAAGCCTCATAGGTTTAGACAATCCAATAACAATGGCTGTATTTAAGGCTCTTACCGCATTTGGGGCCTGCGCTATCATTTCGTGGGACAAGTGAAGCAAACAAAGAATAGTACACTTGGTGACACCTTTTCCCATGAAAGACATGGCATTTCCTCTCCATTCAACATAAAAAGAGGAGATGACCTGATAGGAAAAAAGAACACACACAATCAATTTAACGACCACTTTCCTACTAACAGATTAAAAGGATTCTATATACACATCAAAGAGCAGACAGATGAACTTTATGCTCCTTGTGGGAGTCTATAGTTCTTCTTTTCACTGGGTTCTTTCCCAAATAATTTTCACAGGTGGGTTAGAAAGTCAGATCTAATCTTGCTCTTGCCTCATACAGCTCATATTTACACTGTAGCTCATAACGTAAAACTATGGCCTTAAACTAAGGATACGGCAATTGTCTGTGAGCTACTCCATTAACTGTGGCTAATTAAAACAGGTTCTGAGGATTATTAGCTAGTTAGTCTTAGCTATGGTTTCATGTGACATAAGCATGCAGCCATCCTAACTTAATGGTGTCTTGTTCCCCAGTGCTGCCCTCACACATGGTTCACACTACAGATAAACCTGGCGAGACCAAAGGAAATGAAAGCAGCCTGTGCTGAAGCGTGCCAGGAATTCAGAGCTAGTGTGCAAGCCAAATCCTGGTTGCACAGTGCAACATCGTTAAGATAAACCATGGCTTTGCATTATACATAAAGAGTGCCAGTGTGACACCTCCCCAACTTCTTCTGAATGTATAGTTCCCCAGTTTTTCCTCACCTTAGCCCATATTCATCATTCAGTTGCAGTCCAAAAGAGAGAAATATAGCTGTGGACAGAAACTGCATCAGCCGATGGAGCTTTCTTTGATGTTCTGTGTTTAAATATTCTAGAGGGGACAACATTGACTGCTGCGTACAATGTTTGAACTGAAAAGGCCAGCAACAGATAAAGGGCATTCAAACATTGTTGGAAAGCATATATTACATGGTGGTGCATGCGAGTGCATGTGATGCAATTTCATCTGGGTTTCTTAACACAAAAATAGTCTTCAATTTCTTGTGGGAAAGTACATGGTCAATAACAGCATAGATGTAGGACCACCAAGTACAATATTCCTCCACTAAACATGCCCAGTGCATTCTTCATAAGCTAGTGACAGTATCATGACCTATCTCTGCATACTGCTTCATTGTTTATGCCTGATATGTATATGTATATATGTATATATTACAAAACTAAGAATTGCCTAATTGGGAAATCGATTTTTTTTCTGGACACTGCTCAACATGCCCAGTTTCCATTGTCATACATTATCACTCTTCTGAAGACAAAAGTGTTGCTTAAACAGAGGTTTCTGCTGACAGTTTTTAAATTTTAAATATTTTAAATTTGTCATGTTTTTAATCCCTTACTGATGTGGGTCCCAGCCGCCGGGGAGAAAGGCCGGCTTGTGCTTTAAACTGAATAAACAAACCCAAGAGCTGAAAGGTTTGTGATACAGGAAACAGTTGTCTACCCCCACTCTCGCAGTCACCCCTCCGATGGCGTTGTTTTGATTATGTCTGCCGTTTCCAACCGTCAGAGGTCGCCTCGTTCTCCCCAAGGGTTTCGCCTGTGTTTTAAAATTCGAGATAAAACAGGTCTTTGAAAACGCAGGCAAAACGGGGAGAGTGAGGCGACCTCTGAAGGTCAGAAACGGCAGGCATAATCAAAACAAAGACCCAAAGTCGTCTGAGGGGTGACGGTGAGGGAAACAGCCATGCATAAAAGGCCTCAGGCTGTCAGATTCAGCTGTGTTACCAGAAAACCCCATATCAGAGATATACATACCATTCCTCAGAAGTAAAATTTTTCACAAAACAAAGATATTCATTGGCTGATACTTCAAAAATCACTGTACTACAGCATTAACCAAGTTTTAATGAGCAAAACCACAGAAGCAACACACAGTATTTTGCTTTTCAGACTCATTAAAACCAAGATTCATAGTATACTTACCTCAAGAAGCCCTGCTAAGTATTTCTTACAAATTGTAAATGGTTCCATTGTAACCGAGTAGGAACTCCAGCCCGGAACGGCCGTGACATGAACCATTCCTCTTAGTGTCCTTTCCAAAGAGGGCAATCCATAGAAACGAGGGGCATCAGTCACCCGTAAATACTGCATAAGTTTCAAGGCCAGTTCTGTTCGGAAATATCCAGCAAGTTCTACATCTTTCCTACAGGAAACACAAGATTGGCATTGCAGAGATAACTAATTTGTTCTGAAAATATAGTTGCTATTCAAACCTGAAGTACAAGAAGGAAAGTGGAAGGATAACTGTATTAGGGATTAACTATACTATAGTGGCAGCTATACGATTTTGCTGCAAATATTAGTCCATATTCAGATAGAGATATCATACTAAAAGACAAAATGAGGAATAAATGAAGAGGAAAAAGGGGACCGATTCAGTCTGCTCTTCACACCTAAAGCAGCATAGTAATAATTACAGTGCATTCCTGAGAGGAATGCCTGCGCCGGGCTTTGGAGGCAACACGGCTGCGCTGCTTCCTCCCGGCGTCAAAAATCCATGCAACAGCCATGCTGACTTAATAGAAGACGATATTAATTTTTCAACACTTCTTTCCATTGCATCATCCATTTAAGACCAATCGTTTTCAAAAGTTTCCCCAGAAAACTAGAGTTCCTTTAAGCAATACTTTGTTGGGAAAAAATCACTAATAGCTGACAAAACAACAGATTGCCCATTGCTCCAAATCGTCCCAGGAACACGAAGCTGCAGGGGAGTGCAGAGTTTGGTCCAAGGCATATTCATTGTAGGGCAACAGTGATGTCCAACAGGTCCACCTAGTGCCTCATGAGAACTGAGTCCCAGACACAGAGATCCTGTGTCAGATCACAAAATCACAAAATCACACAGGGTTGGAAGAGACCACAAGGGCCATCCAGTCCAACCCCCTGCCATGCAGGATCCCACAATCAAAGCACTCCCGACAGATGGCCATCCAACCTCTGCTTAAAGACCTCCAAAGACAGGGACTCTTTGTGCAGGGATGTGCAGGGATTCCTCGGTAACAATGGAAGAGTCAATATGCGAAGGATCCCTCAAGGTCATTAGTATGAAAGCCATTTTATGGTGTTCCTGGTTTAAAAATATGGGTAAAATCCCGAGGACTACCGTGGTGCAGAGTAGTAAGCTGCAGCACTGCAGTCAAAAGCTCTGCTCACGGCCTGAGTTCGCTACTAACGGAAGTCGGTTTCAGGTAGCCGGCTCAAGGTTGACTCAGCCTTCCATCCTTCCAAAGTCAGTAAAATGAGTACCCGGCTCGCTAGGGGTAAAGTGTAGATGACTGGGGAAGGAAATGGCAAACCACCCAGTAAACATAGTCTGCCTAGGAAATGTTGGGATGTGACGTCACCCCATGGGTCAGTAATGACCTGGTGCTTGCACAGGGGACTACCTTTACCTTTTAAAATCCCTTTGATGAGTTTGATGCACATAAAAAAGAGAAAGTGCTCCTCCATAAATTGGCATCTCATGTAGCTGCCTTCTGAATTTTAAATCTTGGCAAATGCTGCCCCACTTGGCTAAAATTATTGTTCACAACACAGGCTACTAACTTTTCAATTACTAGAATAAAAAAAAAAAACCCCAAAGGTTGACAAGATTGTGGAAAAACCAAGAGTGTGCTAGAAATCATATTCCTTGCAGTAGGCTTCCTTTTTAAAACCAACTGTCTACATCATTTAGCAACAACATTTTAAGAACCAAACTGCTGTATTGCTGTAAGCTGAGTGATACGGACATCATTTTTATGTTGTACCTGTCCGTAATTGACATGAAGCTGAGCAGAAGTGTATTAAAGAAAGTGATCAATTCCTTCTGCAGTTGTCGTCTGACAACAGTCTTGGTGTCATCCACTTCATCTTGTGCCAGGGATTCTGGTTGCACAACCAGATCTAGTAAAGACTCCGGATTCTGTACAATAAAAAAAAGCAGTGATACATCATCGCAACGGAAGGACTAAGACCTTAATAGCAGGCTCTCCATGACAGGAATGGTAGTCCATAAATCGGACCACGGCAAACTAGCCAACAAGAAGCCCTTATTCCTTGAGTCCTCCATACAAAACTGAACAACAGAATCATCCAATACTTGTTGAATAAGCTATTTTCAGCAATGTGCAAAGTTCGAATGACCAGGTCATGAAAACTACATGGCATGGTACAGGTTCGTCAAGTGGTTTATCATCTGAAACAGCTTCGTTGCAACAGAGTACTTCTTTGCAAACAGAAAGTTCATTTGAATTTCACAGATTGCTGAAAACAGCTTTCCCAAGGTTTTTCACCCCCTCCCTTATAAAGTATATACATTCCAACCCTTTCACCAACGCAGTGAGTCTACAGAGAATTTTATCACCTTGCTCTTCCCAGTACCACCATGTCTTCTCTAAAAAGCTGAGACCCTTGAGAATATGAAATGTGCCAGGGGGCCTATAACAGGAAGGTAAAAATTTCCCCACTGCACCCTCGCATGTGCATTTGCTCCATTAGAGAAACTTGTTGGGGTGAAGTGAGAAAGAACACTTCCTTCCTTCTTTCTGTAGCCCCATGCTTGGCATCCCACACTGTTTCCAAAACCACTCCCCTCCCCAACCCCTGCAGTAATTCTGTAGAATTTAAATGCCAGATAGAATGATACTAGGTTCACAGCCATGTTAATGGTTACATAGTTGGAATTAAAATCCCACTACCCAAAATCTAGAACAATATCAGGGAATACCTTTCTCTAGGGCTACACAAATGGAGGCTGGCCCAGCTCCAAGAATACACTACTGTTTTCCCCGTTAAACATTTCAGCTGCTTTCTACCAAGCTGGGACCCATGCTGGGACCCATGCTGGCTTGTCCTCCTCAACCACCACATGGCTAGCAAATGCCTTTCAAGCCAAAGGTTCCAAGCTCTATCACTGGCATGCTTGATTAAAATGATTTCAAATTATCAGGACTTGGAAAGACCTTTGTCCAGGGCTCTGGATAGTCACTGCCCATCAAAGCACTGGCTGTGGCTCAGTGGTAGAGCATCTGCTTGGTATGCAGAAGGTCCCAGGTTCAATCCCCGGCATCTCCAGTTAAAGGGACTAGGCAAATAGATGATGTGAAAGACCTCTACCTGAGACCCTGGAGAGCCACTGCCAATCTGAATAGACAATACTGACTTTGATGGACCAAGGGTCTGATTCAGTATAAGGCAGCTTCATGTGTTCATGTGTACTAGAGTTAGATGGACCAATGCTTTGATTCCCTGTAAGTAAGCTCATTCTTGTATGTAAGCCAAGACAGAAGGGAATGGTATAAAGCAAAGCTTCTGAAACTGTGGGTCGCAACCCCAAATGGGGTCGTGTAACTGAATGCGGGGGTCACAAAAAAAATGATTTATTATTAGTAAGTGTTTGATTTGTATACCTATTTTATATACCTATATACCTGGGGTCATGTAAAAATTTCTTGGGCGGAAAGAGGTCGCGAGTGGAAAAAGTTTAAGAAGCCCTGGTATAGAGCAGATGAAATATTTGAAGGTCTTAATTAAAGCTTGCCATACTTAGGAGTTATCGCAATCTTGGCCAAGTTTGTTTAGAAGACAGTCAGCGGGCTGAACCAATGCCCCTGGCCCTTCATTTGAAGGGAAGGCCTATATCAAACATGAGTTGCCAACCAGGATCTTACATGCTTCAGTACTACATCCAGAATCCACTTCAGGTGTTCTACCTCCGAAGTACTTTGTTGTTCCTTTAGCAACTTGTTCAGAAAACACAGGACATCAGCCAGGAGCTTTTCATCTTCTGAAGAAGCTGGAAGAACCTGTAGAAACCTTGAGTATAAAGTTCACATTAAACACATTCACTAGTGCATCTTCAGTGTGGAACTCCATTGCATATTTTTATACTTGGCAGGCTTGAAACAGCAAGAGTAATGAGTAGTAATGATTCGTTTAAAAATGTGAAGAATGCTAATGCTCACAGAGACGGGTGAGCATTTTACTCGTTAGAATCACAGGATGCCTGACTCAAGTTCAAAACAGAGTGAGTCAAGGCTATGGCATTCCCAGAGATTAGTGTAGCACGATATTTGAGCAGCAGAAGGGGAACAACCAAAAATCTGAAGTGAGTAGAATTCACGTATTTCACTTGGTCGCAATGTGAAGTACCTCCTGCAGTCACAAAAGGACAAGGTGCTGCTGCTGCTGCTGGCTATAGTCTGACTAGCCTGAGAACTCCCTAGGGGGCTAACACAGACTGGTGATGAAGGACTCCCTAACTCAGAGGAGATGGGGAGCAAAGCAGAGGAGAAGTTACTCCCTGCTTCTCAGTTCAAAACAGCACAATCCTATGCTGAATTACACCAGTCTAAGCCCATTGATTACACTGGAGTTTATCTGCACAGGACTGCAGCGTCCTTTCATTTCCTTTCTCCCTTAAAAGCTCCTTGATCCATTGATCTTGAGCAGCATAATTTTAGATCTAATGTTTGAGGGATAAAGGACTGAAATAAAACTTTCCACTGACAATGTAGCCTTGGGATCCCTGCCACTTAAAAAAAAGCCATTATGTCAGACACAGAGGCATTAGAGTTATATGTTAAAAGGGGAAAGATATAACACGATCTAAGTTCTTCATATAGAACCCCGTGGCGAAGAGTGGTAAGCTGCAGTACTGCAGTCCAAGCTCTGCTCACGACCTGAGTTTAATCCCAACGGAAGTTGGTTTCAGGTAGCCGGTTCAAGATTGACTCAGCCTTCCATCCTTCCGAGGTCGGTAAAATGAGTACCCAGCTCGCTGGGGGTAAAGGGAAGATGACTGGGGAAGGCACTGGCAAACCACCCCGTAAACAAAGTCTGCCTAGTAAACGTCAAGATGTGACGTCACCCCATGGGGCAGGAATGACCCGGTGCTTGCACAGGGGACCTTTCCCTTTAAGTTCCTCATAAAAGTGGCATTCCAAAAGGGCATGAGCGAATGAATCAATAGAGCCAGAAGAGCAAGGACAGGTCCTGTCTGGGTATGGTATATTCAAAATTCTGCCTTACATGACCATCGAGGGGTTTGCATTTAGTCTAGCTAAACAGAAGGCTCTAGAAAGACGAGGAGTTATCAAATAATAAGTATAAGCGGGCAAACCGTGTGGTGGTATTCTGAAAAACTGAGATGAACAAACGCAGTGAGCACGAAAAGGGACTGCAGTGTCAGAAATGTAAATGTTGATGACCCAGTTGGGGCTTTAATTAAGCTGGGTGGGGGAGAGAAAAAGAAGAAGAGTTGGTATTTATACCCCCACTCTTCTCTACCTTTTAAGGAGTCTCAAAGCAGCTGGCTTACAATCGCCTTCTCCGCACAACAGGAACCTTGTGAGGTAGGTGGGGCTGAGAGAGTTCTGACAGAACTGTGACTTCCCCCAAGGTCACCTGGCAGGCTTCATGTGGAGGAGTTGGGGAACAAACCAACACAGTTCACCAGATTAGAGTCCGCCGCTCATGCGAAGAAGCAGAGAATCAAATCCCGGTTTTGCAGATTAGAGTCCACCTCTCTTAACCACTACGCCATGCAATCAAACTGAACGGGGGTGCGTGGGAAAAACTTGTTACATAATGTCATATTTGGTAGATTTAGGGGGGGGGGCGTGAAGAAAGAGAAGACAAGAACTCTGTCATCTAGTTTATGCATTTGAAAAGTCTCCCTCTCTCTTCCCCCTTGGTGGGGAACAGAAAAAATGTTTGCTACTTTAAAGATGTTTATTCCAGCAGCAAGTGCCAGGAAAGACTCCAACCTTTGAAAGTTTCAAAGCCAAATCTATTGTGACAAGCAGCTTTGTAGCCAGTTACGTGCCTTGGACTTACACACTGACCTGCTTAATGCTGTTTGCCAAGCTGAAGATTTCAAAGTGGCCCCACAAGGACCACGGCTGCAGATTAAGGCCAGCCTATCATTTAAAACATAAAAGTTCATCCTCGCGACAGCAGCCCGAACTTCCCGGTGGGACCCTGCTTGAACGATTGAATCAAGACAGTCTTGCAGTCCACTGCTGGTGTGCGTTATCTTCAGGGTCACGAGATCTGCTGAAGACAGTTTTAATGTGTCCAAAAATCTGAAAACGAAAGAGAAAGGGCAAGTATATACGGAGGTTTTAAAAAAAGAAATCAAAAGCAATTAATGTTTTTACTGCTGTCTTCACCACATGAATCCCAATTTTTTAACCTTTTCGGCAGCAAGAGACTTTTAAAAGTCTGGCTTTTGACTTCTGCTATACCTATGATTGGTCTTTTTATGAATTAAATTTTTATTCATAACTCTAATAATACAAACATAAAATACATAACAAAAACCCCTCAGACAATACAATACATACACAAAGTCTAAAATATACAAAAAGAAACTTTAAGTGGGTGAACATATACAGTTTGGATTCCCTCTTGCTATCTTCACTAAGATATGCTATAATTACAACATTGAATTTACTACTTTTTATTCAATCTTTCACTCTCATGGTATAAGTACTTTACGCTTACATAATAAAACTGACCATTATTAAATAATTCGAACTGCCTTGTAATCTTATATAGACTTGTTTATATACACCAGTGTGGTGTAGTGGTTAAGAGCAGTGGGGAAGCTCAATTTAAGTCTCTACTTAAAGTCAGCTCATCATAACAGTGCTTGGATTGTGGAGAATTTAAATGAAGAGACTAAAACCTTTTAGCGTGGACCAGAATCAGACCCCCCCCCCCAGGGTTTTAAAAAAGGGAAGAAGAAAAAGAAGAGTTGGTTTTTATATGCTGACTTTCTCTACCACTTAAGGAAGAATCAAACAGGTTTACAATCACCGTCCCTTCCCACAACAGACACCTTATGAGGTAGGTGGGGCTGAGAGAGCTCTAAGAGAGCTGTGACTAGCCCAAGGACACCCAGCTGGCTCCATGTGTAGGAGTGGGGAAACCAGCCCTGTTCACCCGATTAGCCTCCGCTGCTCATGTGAAGGAGTGGGGAATCAAACCCAGTTCTCCAGATTAGAGTCGACCTCTCCAAACCACCACTCGTAATCGATGCACCCGCTGGGAGGATTTCCATTACAGCAAGAGAGGAAATAGGGTCACACACTAAGAACACCTCAACAGGATTCCTTGCAATTAGATTATCTTTTAAATCCAAAACAGAAATTATGCTTCACCTTCTTCCTTTCTAGCACAAGACAACTCTAAACTTAAGAAGGAGTTTTAATATAATAAAGGAGTTATAGCTTACTCTTGGCTTCCTGTGTCATAATTTGTTAGTTGCAGTAGGTTATCGATACCATGAAACCAAGACAGATTCCAAGCCATTTTAAGCATGTCAGACACAGGTCTCAAGGACCAGAGTTCACAAGAAAATGGTAACACCACAGAGTTAGGACTCACTGCATGATGAGCAGTTATTCGAAAAGGTAGATGATACCTTTATGGGAGAAACAAGTATTAGGAGACAAAGTTCTTTATAGTGAAATAAAATCCAGATATGTAGTAAAGATAATGGTTAATTTACATAATTTAAATACTGGCCATAGAAATTTTAAAAATCTTATTTCTAATTTCTGAAGCTACACTGATAGACCAATGTCTTCAATCAACTTAATCATCTACCATAAGAATAATTAGGTTTTTTATTATATGCATCATGTTATATTTATTATATGCATTAGATGACAAAGCCTTTAAAATATTTCTACCTCATCCCTCAACCATATAAGATGGGAGTAACAATTTTTACCTGGGTCAAAAATACTGTGCACCAGGCATGTAACAAGGGGAGCATGTGCCTCAAAGGGGGTCTCACAGCTGAAAAGACTTTGGTATGACAACTCTGATAACTAAGCGGGGCACAGCAGGGCCTCAACCAAACATCTCAACTGATAGACAGAGCATATAGGAGCAAGGGGGATAAAAATCAATGATTTTTTTTAAAAAAATCATAAAAATCTTATTTTTAAAATTCAAATTGGATTTTTTAAAATTCAAATTGGATTAAAAGAACCTTTTTTGGGGGGAGGGAAATCTATCTAAAGATAAGTTTTCTCTTTAAAATACATTATAATTGAAAGGTTTTTCATCATGAAATAAGGATTCGTTTTTAATTATGTAGCATGAGTCTGTATATTCGTGCTATGTTGTATTGTATTGTATTGTATTCTAATCCTGCTCATACAGCTATAGCAGTGAGCAGAAAATAAAGAAACAAAAATGCCTAACTTAGTGTTATTCTTTTGGCATTTAATTATTGTCCCTATAAATTTTGCCAGACAGAGTAACAGAATCATTTGTATCTGATACTAGCCATCCAAGAACATGATCAGTGCTAGTGTCTGGGGCATGGAAGATGTTATGTAATTAGTTATGTAATAAAGTTATGATAAGGGTGAAACAGTTCTCCTGGAAACAACCAAGCATTATAAGCTGAGAAAATTAACAGTTTGAACTACAGGCACATCCCGTTTTATTGTGTCTCGCTTTATTGCGCTTCGCAGATATTGCGTCTGAGCAAGTCTATCGCCGCTTTTCTTCCAACAGCATGTGCTCCATTTTGGTAATTCTCACAAAATTTCAAACTTTTTCATTATTTTTAGAGTACATTTTTTAGACAGAATGCTATTGCGCACAATAGACCACAGCAGCGGTTCCCAAACTTTTTGAGTCATGGAGCCCTTTTCAGGAGAGAAATTCGTCACAGAGCACTAATGTTCACCTAGCAATCTATATGCTAAACCAAATGACAGTAGTATTTTTCTTTCCAATCTCTTCACAGAGCACTAGTAGATGCCGCGTGGAGCACCAAGGGCTCCGTGGAGCACAGTTTGGGAGCAGCTGGACTATAGTATAGCGTAAACATAACATTTACATACACTGGGAAATCAACAAAATGCACGTGACTCGCTTTATTGCGATATTCGGTTTTATAGCAGTAGTCTGGAACTAAGCCCGCAATATCTCCGAGGTATGCTTGTTATTCATTACAAGCATCAGCATCCTCCCTTTTCCTCACCAGTTAAATAACTCTTTGTAGCCGAAAGCCACAAGTGCAGGAGCTCCCCAGGACTGCACATCTGCATGACCAACAAAGACTAAGCCACATGACTTCCTGGTCTCAAGGTCTACCAACCACCATGAAACGTTGCCATAGACATTTCCTTTTTACATACTGAAGTCAAAGTGGAGACATACACTTCTGCAAGGGTCACCGCTTTGGTGTGAATTCAATTGTACGCAAACTTGAAAATCTTACTTCATACTTAGGATAAGGAATACTTCCCACTGACATTTCATTGTTACGGAGACAAAACGAGGGAGAGAGACCTACCGTCTCACAACTGCAACAGGCAAACTAAAAGGGAGAGTGCTAGAGGAATCACAGGAAACTGCATCGGTCCTATAAAGAAAATACTCATATCAGGAAAAGTACTTGTTGAGTTTTTATTCCTGATGCTTAAAGTCATGACTTTGCAAATTTTCTGCAATAAGCTGAGCAGACCCACTATTATTTATAACAAGCCAGGGGCTTGCAAGGAACACCCCACCCTGCCTCCAAAGTAGAACAATTTATATTTTACTTCAATACCTCGTTTCTTCAAGGCCCAAAGCAACTAATATCACAAATACAAACTGAACAAGATTAAAGATTAAAATCCCCCTTGTGAAAAACAAAACATAGGAAAAATTCATATCATGTTGAGAGTCTGAGATTTATAATGTTCTAAAACATTATTAATACCTACTTTTCAATATATCTACCAGTTTAAAACAGGGGCATTTGCAGTATTACCACCACTAATAAGGGATATCATATCACCCTTGCCAATATTACTTATGTGTCTTCCAGGATCAAACTGGAATTTGCACCATGCTACTATTAAAGACATATCATTAACATATGAATCAGAGCAAAACACAGGGAGATTACATTTTAGTTTTGCGACTTATGTTGGCTCTTCTTCAGCAGTTACGCTGAACCTTGTAATACTACTATAGATGAAATGCTTGGTCGCTTTCAGCCAGTATAGGCAAAACACTTGGTAGCCCTTGGCTCAGACTTTGAAATCTAACCCAAAGAGGCTCTTTAATGAGCTTTAGCTTATTCATAGACTTGGCAGTATCAGCATCTCCTTCATAGGTTGACTTTAACAAAATTGAGGTTTCTACTAACCATGCCATAGTGAACAGTAAGAACAAGGTCATCGTTCAAGTTCCATGTTATTTAGGTTGATAAATATAACAAAGCACATGGGGGAGGGAATCAAACTCAGATGTAAACATTGCTTATAAAGGTAAATTCAACTTGGCGGATATCAGGAGCACCACCAGGAACACTGCACACCTTGACTGGCAGGAGAATGAACAAAACCAACCAGCGTAGCCTACCACATCTCTTTCCTCGCTGCTTCATCAAACAGTAGAAGGCAAAGCAACACCGCTACTTCATTCACCACAGCGCCATGTTCTTGGAATATTAAAGAAACTAAGCATAAAACAAAATGAAGGTACAAAATCTTGAGTAAAAGTCACAAGCCTGCTCACTTCAGCCACTAACTGCAGAGGAAATCCAGGTATGCTTTTAAAATGGAATGTACTATCAAGCTGCGTCAGAATCTACTGCTGCAGTCAACTGCAGCACTTTTTAACACTTTTTAAAAACTTTAAAACGTGTCTCCGTTGTCTATGATCACGGTACACAGCCTCCCCAGGACCATGTGAGCTTGCAAGTTCCTGACTTTGAACTTGGACTACCAGGTTTGTAGGGCCTTGTTTAGATCGGGGCAGCGGTATGCAAGAAGAAGGTATTTCAAGCCTTCCCACCCCGCACTGTTTTCCCAGCCTGAACAAACACTATTGACCTTATTGGGTTTCCCCAGTGGGGCAAACAGTGATCCCTTGGGGCCATTTCAGATTGGAAAACTGGCACCAAGGAGCAAACTGAAGGCGATCTTCCTTACAAAAGCCAAATTAGGGCCCCGCCTAACTGGCTAGCTCAGGCAATCCATGTCAGGGCCCAAATCTTCAATGGTGCAAGATCTGCTATAAATCTGAGCAAGCATGCCTTGTATGCTGTGTAACCTGACCTTGATGATATTAGCATTTGGTAGAGTTTTTTGCCCAAATTTCAAAGCATCCCCACGGTCATAGAGGATGTGATGGCATCATTCTGGTGCATGCAAGAAATGATGTCGCCATGTTGTGGACATCAAAGGCCTCAGCCTAAATTTACTGCCAGTAAATCCCCCTGCCAGCTGGCTGAACGGGGCCGGGGGGGGGGGCAGTGCACCGAAGTGGGGGATCCCCCACTACCAGCGGGGATCTGGCACTCCTAGTTCTTGGACATATCTCAACCTCCTTGTTTCCCTCAAAAGAAAGCAGATTCTGCATAGCAAAACTTCTTTAATAGCTAAAACTCACTCTACAAAACCGGAAAGCAACAGCAATACAAGACATAAGCCAAAGTATTTTGGAGTCAGCATATTTAACTGTTAAAGAAAAAAAAATAGTTCACACCAACAGAAGATGTCAAAATACATATGACATTTTCCCCTTAAATGGTGCTATTAATTGTAAATTAAATTTTGTTATATTTTAACAAACATTGCAACCTTTATTCCCCCCCCCCTATTAATTTCTTCTTAATAGTAGCACAAAGTATTAGAGAAGAAAGGTTGCCAGGGCTGGGTTAATGTAAAAATCAACAAATATTATATTAAAGAGAGTTTTTGCAGTATACTGTACAGACTGTCCATCTCTGAAGTACCAGTACGCCAACAAAAGCAAAATCAGGGAAATAACTAGTTGCACTATACAGTAACAATAAAATACCTCGAAATAACATGAGCAAGACATAAGGCTGGAAGGCCAATGACAGCCGTTTAGCTGGTTCTGCATATAAAAGTTTCCTTAAGAGTGTAAGACATGGCAATACCATACAGTCCATGATCTGTCAAAAGATAAAAGGTTTTTATTACGCTTGTTTGCAAATACAGTACGGTACTTTAAATCCACACTCTTTGGAAGCATCAACTCAATCAAACTGTTTGCAAACACTGAGATGAAAATGGTTATCAAGAATGGAAGTGTCCCATCTACTGCTTTTCAAGATGGTAGAAATGGAAAATTAATCTTGCTGGGAGCAGCCCAAAAGTCAGGGGTAATAAAATATATATATATACATGCACAAAAAAAATCCATGAACGGTTTAGAAAGGCTCAGCCTAAGACAAGCTGATAGCTACATTATCCATCATCTTAGATTTGATTAGTTTCACCATGATTTCATTGTACACTGCATGCAGAATAGTTGCAATGTTACACATTTGTACACGTTAAGCCTTCAGTCTAAAACAATACATTATATAATACATTATATCTTCTTAGTGCCAAGGCCAAAAGTGAACATTCACCAAAATAAAAGCTTTTCAGATGCAGTGTACCATAAGATCAAAAATTTATTTTAAATTGTTCTTGGAGCTTTATCACTTAAGCCAACAAAATTTGTCTACCAAGAATATCCTTGCACATTAAAATTGCTGTTGCCACTTCATCGGCCAGTTCCTTAGCCTGGATTCAGAACTATGCTCATTGTAGTAACAATATGGTACTTAAAAGTGGCTTATCTTAGAATTAGAGAAGCTAAAGTTTAAACTAGATATGCTTAACCACAACTAACACCTCCGTGCTATAGAAGCAAGACATATGGGAGTGCAGTTGCCATTTGAAAAGATATTTGGAAAGTTATGTATGTTGCTCCTTTACTGAACTCAACGAGGGATACAAGGAGAAAAACAATCTTGCTTACCTTGCCATCACGGTGAACACATTCAGTACAATAAGCAAGTATTCTGTCTATCACACCCATCTTTTTAATAACCTCATGCATTTGAGAATCTGAAAAAGGAGATAAATTAGCAAAAGTCAGAAGCTCATCATGTATATTCATGCTGACAAACCAACATATATAGGATCCTCAAATCTCATCTACAACATGATGTGCAGGTCAGTAAACACTGTGGCAGTTTCCTCCCTGTAGTCAAATTCGATAGGAGCTAGATTTTATGAAAATTGCATGTCCTCCCTCTGGGAATTCAAAGCATATGACATCACCATGCTCAGCTCACTTTACTGCTATTTATTGAAGCAGGGAACTCCCAAGTTTATTAATTGAAAACCTGTGATGTGAATTAATCGTATGTTACCAGACAATCTCCCACCCTGTGAGAGACAGGAGATACTAAGACCTGGGGCAGTAGCTCTGCAAATCATCACATATTGTTCCAGTTCTACAGACCAAAACAATACTCTTACAGGAGCCAGTGTGGTGTAGTAGTTGGAATGTGACTAGGATCTGGGAAACCCAGGTCTGCCATGACCTGGGACCAATCATGTCTGCATAATCTACCTCACAGGGGGGCTGTAAGGATAAAGTTAAGGAGAGAATGATGAACGACACCTTAAGCTCTCTGGAGGAAGGACACAATAAAACTTTTATCATACTGCATATTTTTATCAAGTGAGCCATACAGTACTTAACAGCCAAAAATGAGGGATATGTAGAAATATGCCAGTCAAATTTCAAAAGCTATAAAGCATGCTCCACAAAAATTTTGAGCTACTGCAACATGCACCCTTACAAAATTATAATCTAATCGTAAGGCTTTTCCACTTAATCTAAGATTATCAATGAAAGACAAGTACATTTGTATGTTTAAATCTGTTACACGGCCGGTGGCCTTTACTTATGCTGTATAAAATGGGATCACAAGTGAGTCCAATTCAAAGAGAACTCTTTCAATATGCAACTGCTGGGGCCAGAATTTTGTATGCTACATACTAGAAAAACCCTAGGATCCTAACAGTGAGTGAGTGGATTTACAAACTGTTTGACTTTGTCTCAATGTTGAAATTAACTTGTTTGTTAAAAAAACAATCATTAGATGACTTCAGGTGCAAATGGCAACCACTGTATGATAAATACGATTCAACAAAGAACCTTGTTAACTGGAATTAGTATATTAATTTGATGTATAAAATAAGCAACTGACGTATTTAGACTTAACCTCTAATAGAGGACATTTAAATTACTACTAGACACTATATCGTCAAATAATTATAGGGTGTATTTTAAGCTGAATTGATTTCTGAGATATATATTTTTAGGGTATTGATAAAATTTGGACACAGAAACCTATCCTTTCCCCCTTTTCCCCATCTTTTTTCCTATTCCTGTACCCTATAAAACTTAATAAAAAATTATAAAAAGTAAAAAAAAAAGGGATCATAACAATAATTGTTTAAAAATTAACATGTGGCAGAGAAAATAGAAGAGACAGAACCAGAACCATGCTGCTTCCCTACAGCGGTAAACGTCATGTCAAGACAAACATAAAAACTAAATTGTCAAATTACTGATGCTGAAATCCTGTGCATTACTTACTATGGAGTAAGTCTAACAATTTACTTCTGAGTAAATATGCATAGGATCCAGATGCACAGGTCAGTTCCAGCGCAATCCTCTGCATCAATGCGAAAGCTTGTGAAACACCAATGAAAACTTCATCGAACTGTGTCATCCATGGAAAAATTTAGAAAATGATTCAGATCATTTCTAAAAACGAGCGATACAGGCCACCACTTTAACTGGACATTATCATCAAGATTACTACTGAACAGAAACCATTTCACTGACCTGTCGGTAAATATGTTCAAACCATCTTACCTTGCATAATCACAGCTAACTGTTCAGCAGCAGACTTTCTCAAAGCCAGATCAATAGTACCCGAGATAAAAATATCATACAGCTTTTCAATAGTCTCGGCCTAAAAAATAAAACAGTATTATTTATCAAAAAGGAAAATAAATATAGCTCATTTAAAATTAAAGGCAGTCTACTCTTACTTGCCAAAAAATGGATAGGTCAACATAAAGAATTTCTTATTTTTAGTATATAAAATAAAGCTGATCAGGCACGTTGAAGAATGATCAAGTGACTGAAGCCTCTTAAGCGTCCCTTCTCTCCTGAACACAAATCACCATCACCAACAATGTGCAGACTGCTTTTGACGTTCCCTCATAGTTAAAAAGCAACTCGTAATGTCCAAGTGAAATAAAGGAATAAAAACATTCTAACCATGCAGCTCTAGTCATGCAAGAGTAAAAAACTACAGTGCTGTGCAAATAAGCAAACAGAGTCAGTATGTTAACTAGGTTACTGTAAAAATCACATGTGGACAGATCAGTTACTTTCATAAAAGGAATCTGTGGAAAACAGATGCAGAAAGTCTGTTCAATATTTCCTGATCTTCATGGTAGACAGTGCCATGTTATAGGAATCATCACTACCGTGAAAGATCTGCTCATATTTTACCTACACTAGTCTTCCTAAGCTTTACTATTGTTGGGTTCTTCTAAAACTGGTTAACTGGCAAGACAGACAGCTGCATAATGATGAGTTGTCCTGGTCACGGCACCTTGAGTGACAGGAGGTTCGAAAAGGTAAAAAAACCCTGAGAATTCTAAAGTTGGCAGTTGAGAGAGTCCATTAAAAATTGACTGTTGAAGCTGGCAGTTGAGGCTGGCAGCTGGCGTGAAAGGAACACAGTTGTGGACGATCAAGAAGGATCCTGTGTGTGAGAAGTGAATTAAGCATCCTTCCTTAAGGGAAATAGCTCCTAAGTAAAGGGGGGGTGATCCCTAACGGGTTTTAAGGAAGAAAACTGGAAAAATTGTGCATCTTATTCCTAGCTCCAAAAGGAGCTTAGATCTGGTTCAACTGAACAGTGACTGCCAAGGGTTCTGTATCTCAGTATATTACAAAAGTATCAACACCTATCTGTGAAATACACCAGATACATCCTGATTTCAAAATATCTATTGTTTGTAAATATCCTGTTTCCTCATTCATGTTGTTTTGTTATCTACCAAGTTTATTTTCTGAAAGTTCCCTGCAAATCTAACTTTACCTTCCCCCCACCCCCCAAAGACAAATAAAACAGTTTGGAGTTTTCATTTCATTAAGCCTCTTTTGTGCCATGTTCTAACTTATATAAAGAGGGTTTTTTGGTGGATCCCCCAACCATCTTAAGTGCAGGACAGAAAAAAACAAGAGACAGTCCAGAAGTCTCAGGAGTGATAGTGGTGGTTGGTGTGGGGAAAAAACCAAATAAAACAAGAAGAGATCCATCATAACTGACTTCGTATTCAGCTAGATTCAGCCATTCAGCATTAAAAACCAACTTCTTCAAGGCTACTTATGCAAGTCCACAACTGACAAATTTAAATGCAGTATCTGCAAGCAAGACCTACAGTCTTTCTACAGGATCATATTGGGCCTTAAGTATATTTAGTCAAAATACATTGGGCAATTTATCCCTCATAAATTCGTAACAGACTCCAACTGAAAATGTGTGCATAATATTTTCAACAGTTATCTTCAGTTAAAGTTGGAGTAGCGCCATCAACTCTACTCCTGTTTACATAGTGCAAATACTTTTGTTCACCTTGAACACTGACTCTTTAGCTTCATCCAACTTCAGCTGAATAGGTTTTTCCACAATAAATAGATTGGGAACACTGGAGAGGACACCACCATTCAACAGTGGACGCTTCTGGTTAGCCCCTTCTTCAACCGTAAGATGGAACATGAGGTGTTTTAGTGCCATGGAACGAACCCTGAGGAAGCAAGGTGCCAGCTTTATTATGGAAACAGTGCCTGCCCTTTAATGCAGTTTTTACATACACACAAAACCAAATGCACTTTACATAACCTACCTCTTCTGTGTAAAACAACTTGTTTTAGCATTCTGCTAGCTTTTTTAAAAAAAAAAACATGTCTGCTTTAGCTTCCCAGCGTCTTACACAGGATTATAATAAATCCTTCCTATTGAAGGATTGGAACCTGGGTCAAAAGGAAGACGACTTGTCCAAAACTACCAATCAATTCATGTCACATAATAGCCGGCTAAAGTAAGATTCTTTGAAGAAATTCCACCTGAACAAGCGAGTCTGAAAAATCACCTAGTCCCTACCTACAAATACCACAGAATGTTAATAAAATTACACTAAGTAATTTTATTGCTGATGTAGCACACAAGTTGCCCTTATCCTTCCAACTTAAGTTCCTAATTTGTAGCTCCAGTCTCCTGTGCACAGTTAACCTCTTTCACTGCTCTTTTATTCCTGTTTCCCAGATGTTACTCCTTGTTAGCCTATCAATCTTCATCAAGTATAGTCCTTTTGGTTCTCAAACTCTTTGAAATGGGACCCACTTCTAAGCTTGCTGTACCTTTTTAGGCTGCAACTGCAATCTAAACTCCACACTGCTTTCCCCCTTCCAGCATCAAATGCAGGAATCTCATTCCAGTTAACACCGAACCAATTTATGATTTACTTTTCGTATCAAGTATCTCACATTTATAGCCTGAGCAACAGACAATTTCCCAGCCATTTCACAAATCATGCAGAAGCCACTCCAGATTTGCAGCCTGTGGATATTGTGTATTTGGATTTCCAAAAAGCTTTTGACAAAGTCCCCCACCAAAGACTGCTAAGCAAACTTCATAGTCACGAGATAAAAGGACAAGTCCTCTTATGGATTGAGAGCTGGCTGAAAAATAGGAAGCAGAGAGTAGGAATCAATGTGGGGGCCTCCTGCGGCTGCGGGAAGCCCGCGCCTCCGTCGCCGGGCACGCCCGGCTCCCCCCGGCCTGGAAGAGCCTCCTGCAGGCCCGGGAAGGCCGCGCCTCCACCGCCTCCACCGCTGCCAGGCACGCCCGGCTCCCCCCGACCAGGAGCACTTCCTGGGCAGCGGGGGGCCCCCGCCGCCGCCTTCGCTGGGCCTGGAGCGGCCTAGGAGCGGCCTGAGGGGCCTCCTGGGCCGCGGGGGGGGGGGGGGCGCTGCCTGCCTGCGCACCTGGAAAAGGTAAGCCTGCTGCGGGGGGAGGGGTTATAAGCCGACCCTCGGCTTATACTCGGGTGCCTAATTTTTCCCTATTTTTGGAGAGAAATTAGGCACCTTGGCTTATATGCGGGTCAGCTTATACACAGGTATATACGGTATGCATGGTTTGGAGAGAGTGGACAGGGAAAAGTTTTTCTCCCTCTCCCATAATACTAGAACACAGAGTCATCTGCTAAAGCTGGAGGGTGAGAGATTCAAAACAGATAAAAGGAAGTATTTTTTCAAACAACGCATAGTTAAATTGTGGTGCCCCAGGATGTGGTGATGGCTGCCAGCTTGGAGGGCTTTAAGAGGGGAGTGGACATATTCATGGAGGAGAGGGGTATTTATGGCTGTTAGTTAGAATGGATATTAGTCATGCTGCATACCTATTATCTCTAGTATCAGAGGAGCATGCCTATTATTTTGGGTGCGGTGGAGCACAGGCAGGATGGTGTTGCTGCACTTGTCTTGTTAGTGGCTTCCTAGGGGCACCTGGTTGGCCACTGTGTGAACAGACTGCTGGACTCGATGGGCCTTGGTCTGATCCAGCAGGGCCTTTCTTATGTTCTTCTTATGCAGTCACACTTTCCAGAGATTTTCCTACACCCGGTTTATTGTCTTTTTTCGCTGCCTTGCAACCCACTTGGGAGACAGCCAAAGCCCACTTTTGGGTCCCAACACAAAGTTTGTCAACCAATGCTCGAGTCACAGCTACGTTGGCTATGGCCCCCCATATCCAGTTTCATATGTTCTCAGAATCTTAAGAGTGCTACTTGATTCTGTAAATGTTTATGGGAGGGGTGTTGTATTACCCTACAGTTGGCACCTCTATTAGAAGACAAAATACTTTGTATTTAGAACTCTCTTCAACGTGCTGGCCAAGACATTTCTAAAAGATAACAACCTCTCCTACACAATGAGTTATCTGATGTTTACTCACAGTGGCTTCTTTGAGAACAGAAGACGCAGGGCAGCCCTAAGCCGAGTAGTTCTTGGGAGAATCCCTTCATTTGCATCATTTGTTTCACTCAGTGCAAGGATGCAATTACCCAGAGGTTCTTCTGTGTCTGCATAACCCTGATATATTAACAAATTTACAAAAACTATGTCATGGAGATGCATGCTAGGTGTTAACGTTTCCTGAACAACAGTAGATGTAATTCTACCACAGTGATTACCAACCAGTAAATCATAGGCAGTCTATGGTCTGCCAAAACAAATATACTGTCACCACTATCAACTAGCGCCACATTGAATTTTTGTGGTAATCTGTTTTCACTACAGATTGTCATTCCGAAAGGGTATGAACATTTTATTTTAAAAAATTGCTTTCATGCCTATTCAAAGCTTGATCTAACACTTCCTAACGGGCCAGACTGAGCCAGCAACTCCATAGACTGCCAGCGCAGTGAAGTAAAAGCTTCGGCCAAAAGAATTCTACTTGTGCAAGACCCATTGGGAAACACCTGGGAGATATAGCCCATTTAAGGCAACAGAGAGAACATCCATATTTGGACGTTGTATTTATATATCTGCATAGCTTTTGTTCCAATGAGATGTACATTTGGGATGCATACCCCTATCCACCTTCCGTCCCAACTAAGCTGACTGTATCAACAACAGCGAACAAGTCTAAATAGGAACACATTCCCAACCGCACACCGTAACACTTGCCCACTTTGCAATTTTACACACTTCAGCAAGAGGATGCACAACCCACCAATAACTGGGGAAGGGATATGTGTCACGGAGCGACAACATACTACAAAACTTGTTTCAGCTCAAAACTATTATAAACTCTCTCTGATATTATCATAGCTGTAAGGCATTGGGGAAACTTATGTGGATGTTATTTAAGCAATGACTCCAAAGCAGATTCAACTGTCAAGAAACTTCAAGAGACACAAGAAAATCATGACTCCACCCGTTATTTATTTATTTGATTGTTTGTTCAATTTATAACCCACCCTCCCCGGCCAAGACCAGGCTCAGGGCAGGGAACATCATCAACATATCAAACATTAACAATGTAAGTAATAATTCTGAAATTAAACAATAAAACCCAATTAAAATCCCTTAAAAACTCCAGAGGGCGCTTAATTTGACCCACAGTGCCCAAAATAAGCAGTAGGTTGCCCCCCACAACAATGAGAGCAACATAGAACAAGGGGGGGGGATAGGAAGGCCAGCAAAGAATGATACCCACAGCTGTCCTCAACTGTAGGCCTGGCGGAAAAGCTCTGTCCTGAAGGCCCTGCAGAACTCTTTAAGGTCCCGCAGGGCCCTGATGTCACAAAACAGAGCATCCCACCAGGCCGGCGCTGAAAAGGCCCTGGCTCTCGTTGAGGACAGTTGCACACTCTTAGGGCCATTAGTCTTCATCAGCAAGAATTCAGAATGATTAGGAAGAATACGAATGACAAATCGTTTAGGGGGAAAAAATCCATCTGTGGCGTTTCCCATTTTAAGAAACCCAACCTACGTAGCTCTCCAGGATTCACCCATAACACCTGCAAAGAGGTACATTGATTACTTTCCCCCCCTTATCTGCTTGGCTACCATGTTCATATATTTCCCCCCCCCCCCATTGTGGAATGTCAGGGAGGCACCTATTGGCAAAGCAATTAAGTGGACTTCAAGATAAACTGTGCTTCGAAAACCTGAGATTACCTGAAGAATTGGAACAACGGGATAGAGGGCCTCAATAAACTTGTTCCAGGTCATTGGTGCCATCATGAACTGGCCCTGAAGAAGATACATCAGCATCAGTGTGGCAGCCGAGGACACCTGCTTTAACGAGAGAAGGTAAGAGAGAGCAATAAAGAGCAGCCAAACCAATTTGTTGATGTCAGAAACAGAAATTAGGCTGTGCCTCAGGACGGCGCACAAAATAGTTCTTGGGCTTTAAAAGAAAACAATGGCTACGGTGAAATACTGTAATGAGCCTCCTGCCTGTTTGCAACAAATAGTCTTCGACTAGAATGCAAGAATTGCATATGGTACAGGAGTGACAAGGACGGACAAACCTAGCCTCCCCTCCCGCCCCACTGAAAAGATTTAGGTAATAAACTCACATCATGCAAGGTGAGGAGAAAATAGCAGAGGTAGAAGGCTGTCTTTGCTTGCTCCCCACAGAGCAATGGGAGCATTATAGGAATATGTTTGAGCAGAACTGCCATATTTCTGTGTTTTCATGTTGCAAGTTTCTTGCTGAGAACAGAGTTGACCCCCTAAGAAATCTCAGCTTTGAGGTTTCTACTACTCAAGATTGAAAATAAGTTTCAAAAGGGTTTAGAAACTTCTGCTGAAGGCTAAGAAACAAAAAAGGTACTTAAATGGCAGTCAGCAATTCTTTCCTGACTCCTTTTTCGTAATTTAGATAGAAAGTTTATGTGGCTAGCAAATGTTTCAAGGCAAGCAGCTCAGGGGTAAACAGAAACTTTCCAGTTTCTTTCCATCATTACCACTAATTTCCCGTTGTCTCTATATAGTCTCTACTACTGCACAAGTCCCTAAATGAATAAACCTGGTTTTCTGCTTGTCACAAACAGCATGCAACAATGTTCAAAGACAAGCTGTTTTCAGACAGTCTCTAGCAGAGTAAAAGGCACACACATATTGGCCCGAATTAGTGTTTCAGGGACTCTTTTCATCTTTACTACTCTCCCTTAAACCGCCCAAATGCAGGCCTAAAGAAAAACAAAGGCAGAACCTCTTGTCAGGCCCCTTCCTCTATCTTAGGCCCCTTTCGGATTACTTTCTAAACCGGATGTTATCCATTGTTGGCCCAATTCCAAGTAAAGAGATACAGGGATGGGCATTCCATACAGCTTATTTTTGCTGAGACTGATTGCGATAAATCGTGATCTTGTGGATCATAGATTAAACACACACACAAAATACAAGACACGTTGCTTTCCTTCACAAAATATATGTTTACTATATTAAAGGGAGGGTAAACTTGGGATTTTAAGAGCCCCGTGGCACAGAGTGGTAAACTGCAGTATTGCAGTCGAAAGCTCACGACCTGAGTTCGATCCCAACGGAAGTCGGTTTCAGGTAGCCGGCTCAAGGTTGACTCAGCCTTCCATCCTTCCAAGGTCGGTGAAATCAGTACCCAGCTTGCTGGGGTTAAAGGGAAGATGACTGGGGAAGGCACTGGCAAACCACCCCGTAAACAAAATCTGCCTAGGAAATGTCGGGTTGTGACATCACCCCATGGGTCAGGAATGACCCAGTGCTTGCACAGGGGACCTTTACCTTGACTTAAACTTGGGATAGAAAATAACTCCTAACTACGTCTCATTTTTCTAACTTTTGCTGGCATATGGCTAACAGGCTTTGAGGTTTGAAACATAGTAAATAATATGGCTAACATTTTCTATTCTTGTTGCCTATTTTGGCTCATAACGTGAGAAAGAAGAATTGAAGCGAAGTCTTAACATAAATGGCACCTTAACTACAGCTTCCTGGAATGCGCCTGAACATCACATGACCAATAGTTCTTGATCTGACCAATCAACACTTGCCAAGTGGCTAGCACAATCCCGAGACCATGTAAACAAAACATAAATATTCAACCCTTTTTATAATCCTGGCAGAGACAAAACTCGCAGACTAATTCCCAACAAATTCAACCTGTTAATGAGCCATCTCTAAAACGCTTTGGCCATTTCAAAAAGCACCACGCTTTTTCCCCTGCCTTTTTTCACAGCACATTATTTTTCGGCATAAAAAAAAAATCAGCTTTTTCAGCTTTTTAAAAAAACGTTCTAAGATTAGTGCTATAGCACCACAGCAATCCAGTGCATCTGAATGGTGGTGATACAGCGTTGAATTGCTATATCACCACCATTTGGATGCACTGGATTGCTATGGTGCTATACAGTTATAGCTTACTTTCTTTAATGATACTGTTTATATGGCCAATTCAGCCCTGAACATTGATAGAGTTATAGCACTAATCTTAAAACGTTTTTTTAAAAAGGCCGAGAAAGAACATGCTGTGAAAAAAGGGGGGAGCGGTTCTTCAGAAGCGCTCCAGACATTTTAAACAGCGCAAAGTAGTGATTCAGAAGCACGAGGAAGAACTGAAAATGGAAAAAAGTAGTTTAATAAAAAAAGGCTGGGCCCCAGAATGCCAATGAGACACAAGCGGCTTTGTCTGAAAAGTTTTTAAAAATCCATCAGCAGCAGGGAGCCAAAATGGTTGTGTCTGAAATGACACAAAAAATCCACTAGCAACCAGCTGCTCAGATTATAAGGGCAGTATGAAAGAGGCTGAGCAGCCCATTCCTAAAGGGGGATAGATCCGTGGAGGCCGGAAGCGGTGGAGCTGAGCCACTTCCTCTAAGGCTTCCCTGCTGCTGCACAGAAAAATAATTAAAAAGGAAAAATAGGGGGAAATGTCCCATTGAAAATAGTGAGGCTGTGCCACCAAAAAATGTGGCACAGCCCCACCGCCACTCAAGAGGGCGTTCCCAGGGCAAACGAAGTTAGGAAGCTGCCCAAAGGCAGCTCCACCCCTGGGAATGCCCCTAGAGCACCCCCCCACACACTGGCGTGGCTGTTCCCTTCCAGGATTTAGTACCCGGACTGGCTGCACTGGTGATGGGTGCTAGCGAAGCTCCATTGCTCCCGGAAGCCGGCATATTTTCCCCCATTCTGGCATGTTTGACACTTTATCCCATGATAAAATGGCACTTACGCCAGCACAGGGTCTCACTGGCTCCTTAGGAGATTCAGCTCCCCCCGCCCATACACACACCGGATTGCAGTCTTAGTCTCCTGAGTAGCACTGGGGGCAGAAGAGTGTCAAAGCTCTCCCGCTGGTGAAATAGTAGTTCCATCAGAATGTTGTTACAACTCTTTCTTGATAGCCTTCTCCCTATATTCCAGGCAACAATTCTATCTTTGAAGAAAATCATTCCTTTGAACATACAGGTCAACCGAATTATAATGCACAAAAACCTGTACCTCATGTTGGGAGTCTTGAAGGCCAAAACTACAGATTTCATACAGAACTCTAGGATGAAGCAAGAAACGTATTCCATGGCAAACTGAAGATGGGGGCTTAGCAATATTATGAATACCTAAGCATTCCTGGAGGAAAAAAAGATATTCATGTTATCAAGTCAGTTTTGTTACCAGTACTGCCTTCATGATCCATGGATTGAGCACATCAGGCACGACAGTTTATTAATATCTCAAAACTTCTTTCAAGGAGCTCATGGGGTGAAAAGGGTCCTTCACTCAACAAGGTATGCAAAGATGAGAAAAGTGGACGGACTCAAGGTCATCAAATAAATCCTAGTCCCAGTCAAAAACCACACATGAAGCTGCCTTATACTGAATCAGACCCTCGGTCCATCAAAGTCAGTATTGTCTACTCAGACCGGCAGCGGCTCTCCAGGGTCTCAGGCAGAGGCCTTTCACGTCACCTACTTGCCTAGTCCCTTTTAACTGGAGATGCTGGGGATTGAACCTGGGACCTTCTGCATGCCGAGCAGATGCTCTACCACTGAGCCACGGCCCTCCCTAGGAAATACAAATCAAGCTGATTCAGTGGAACAACAGAAGAAGGAATGCAGTCCATTAAAATACCCCTCTTGACCAACAGCTACAAATACAAGGGGAAAATTTACAACTGAACATGCTTAATTTCATGTAGCAAATCCAGGAATGTCAGCCCAACACTACTGAGGCAGCTTTTCTCAAAGACTATTCTCCTGTAAGATTATTAAATGCAAAAGGAAATGAACACACCGCCAATATTTCTTTGATTCTTAACAAGCCAGAGGCCACTTTAAATACTAACCTTAACCATTTCGAGGCAGCAGCTATAGGCTTTGCTTCTAATATTCAGCAGAGGATGGGACAACAGATGGAGGAGCAGCTTCTGACTCTCAGAATGCAAGAAGGGGCTAGCTTGAGCAGACTTCCATCTGCAAACAGAAATAATTCAATACAAGACTGAACCATTACTTTAAACACAGATTCCCTTGGGGATGCTAAAGCTTTCATAACTTATTCAGTTATCTGCTCCTTTGTTTAGTTAGTTGCAACTTGTATTACTGTTCATGATTTCAGTTCCAAGACTGCTTACCAAGCAGTATGGTCCATTGAGACTTGTGGTACTTATTTCCTAACAGACATACTTAGGACTGGGCTGAAATATTCTGACCCCTGTAGCAATTCTCCCATCTGTTGTCTCCTCTTCTGTCCAAGTTTAATTTTCCAGTTCCCAGAGGCAGGGACCTGAGTTTTCTTTGTGCTACTATATAAAACCATGTCCGGTGGATGGCATTATACAAAAAAACCCCAGAATTGTTTGTTCCTAATGAAGTGTTAGGGTGGGTCTGTGTGTGTGCGTGTATACATTTTAGTTGGGTAAACCTAAGATGAAGAACATCTGACAACAAGCAGCAACTGGACTCCCATTGACCATCCTCAGCACTAACATGGGGTTCTCATCTAAAGCAAGTATTCTCTCAAGTTAGGAAAAGTATCATACTTACACGTTGGAGCAAATTTTTATAAAGGTCTGGAGTAGGGGAAAGTACTGATGATACGGAAGACTTTTAAGGGCTTGTTCTGCCAGCTCCAGTAAACCAAAAATATTATTTTCTCCCTAAAAGAGCCAATACAGAGAACCAGTGTATGACCAGACCAACAAGAGTGACACAGACAACCTACTTAAACAGTTCATAATCCAAGAATAGTTTCAGCCACACAAATGCTCAACGTAAAACGCCTCCTAATCATAAACACCAATGTTATCCTCACACATTCACCAGCCTTGCCAAAAGTCCCACTGAAATTACCTATGATGGAGAGGCCCTGACCTGGATAGCCCAGGCTAGCCTGATCGCATCAGATCTCAGGATTGACCCTGGCAAGTACTTGGATGGGAGACCTCCAAGGAATACCCCCTCCCATACCAGATTCACAGCTGAACAGTGAGAGCTAATTAAGAGGCCTTTAAGAAGACCTTGATAAGTACCTGTCAGTCTGAGGAGGGGTTGGCTCACACCGGCAGAGCAGAGTGCAATAAAATGAAAGTTTACTTGAATTTTCCTTTAAGATGGCTTCTGTCTTGACAAGCTGTCACCTTAAAACCGCTTGATACATTTAAAATGTGCTCGGGTATTTAACGTATACTACTGCCTCACAGAAGTTGTTTTGAATTGCAATTTTGGATCTTTCAGACAAGGTGGAAGGAGAGCGATGGATGGACTGCAATTGTTTTCATGGCGGGGCTGGAGAAAGAATTCTTTAAACAGAAATTGTCCTAGCTGGTACACCGGTCCACACTAACTGTATAAACACTACAAAGTTTATGCCCACAACTACTCAATGCTGAATCATCTCAGAGTTACCAGGCTTAGAAGATGTTTCCTACCTCTCTGTCAACATCCAGCATAAAGTTACAGGTGCATTCAATTGAATAGGCAACCTCTGAAGCTTGCTTATAAATACTGTAGTTCTCAGAATTCATTTGCTCCAAATAGGCTGTGACTGAGTCATGAATACTTGGATATTCCAGAGAGAAAGGCATGTCCACAGAAAGCACAAATAAAGCAGCCAGTAAACTTTCTGGTAAAACATAGTTGGCCTAAAGTAAGAAAATAGAAAATAATGGGCAAAAGGTATGTAAAGACAATACAAATACGAGCTATTGAATTTTTGATAATTTGCCAGCTATTTAATACACAATTCCCTTCGAAGACAAAAACCCTGTCAAAATTTGATTTGCAGACTTGTATAGGATTCAGAGCAAATAAATGATCCAATAGGATGAGACAGTCTAATAACAAATCAGGGTTGTCATTGATGCACTACGTAATTCAGAGTTTTTACAAAACATGGCATGTGGAATTGCCCTGAAAGAGTTCAGAAACGGTGGGAGAACCGGGTTTGACTTCCCCACTCCTCCACATGAGTGGCAGAAGCTAATCTGGTGAACTGGGTTGGTTTCTCCACTCCTACACATGAAGCCAGCTGGGTGACTTTGGGCTAGTCACAGCTGTCTTCCGAACTCTCTCAGCCTCACCTACCTCCCAGGGTGTCTGTTGTGGGGAGGGGAAGGGAAGGTGATTGTAAGCCAGTTTGATTCTCCCTTAAGTAGTAGAGAAAGTCGGCATATAAAAACCAACTCTTCTTAATGTCTAAAGATCTGTCATGTCGAAGTTTTTTCAGTAATATCCTTGTACAGTATTCTATCCCTGACGACCTTATAGGTACCTCAACAGACACCAAGAATACAATTCCCTTCGAAGACAAAAACCCTGTCAAAATTTGATTTGCAGACTTGTATAGGATTCAGAGCAAATAAATGATCCAATAGGATGAGACAGTCTAATAACAAATCAGGGTTGTCATTGATGCACTACGTAATTCAGAGTTTTTACAAAACATGGCATGTGGAATTGCCCTGAAAGAGTTCAGAAACGGTGGGAGAACCGGGTTTGACTTCCCCACTCCTCCACATGAGTGGCAGAAGCTAATCTGGTGAACTGGGTTGGTTTCTCCACTCCTACACATGAAGCCAGCTGGGTGACTTTGGGCTAGTCACAGCTGTCTTCCGAACTCTCTCAGCCCCACCTACCTCCCAGGGTGTCTGTTGTGGGGAGGGGAAGGGAAGGTGATTGTAAGCCAGTTTGATTCTCCCTTAAGTAGTAGAGAAAGTCGGCATATAAAAACCAACTCTTCTTAATGTCTAAAGATCTGTCATGTCGAAGTTTTTTCAGTAATATCCTTGTACAGTATTCTATCCCTGACGACCTTATAGGTACCTCAACAGACACCAAGAATACATACAACGTGCTGTTACGCTGGCTACCAGTGAGCTCTGAGCACAATTCAAGATAAAACCCAATATGTTCTGGATCTTACATTAAGCGACAGCATTCTCCCTTTCACTTCCCTCCTACACATTAATATCTAGGGCTCCAGTTTCTGACCCTCAGAAAGATGAAATGTACAGGTGAAGGACTCTTGTGTTATGCAAATTACTAATCCCTCCACACACAAAAAAGAGGGCATTTTTGCACCTACTGTTGTAGATTTGGCACCTAGCATTATTCTCTAGTCTCTGATCATCAAGTGCCTTCCTTGTTAAACTATATCATTATAAGCAGTGTTTTAAAGGTTATTTTATGGAACTTTTTAATATACAACTATATACTCATTAGTTGCCTTGGGCTTCCATGAGGAAAAGAAACGACAGTTATACTTTTTTAGAAACTGCCAAAGGATTATTATAATTTTTTAAAAAGTTAATCCTGTCTTTCCACCAGCCGGTATCCAAGGCAGGCTAGGAAGATCTGTAACACAACATTACAAAAATAAAACAAGCCTCTG
This sequence comes from Euleptes europaea, assembly GCF_029931775.1. NCBI lineage: Eukaryota > Metazoa > Chordata > Lepidosauria > Squamata > Sphaerodactylidae > Euleptes > Euleptes europaea. The sequence goes on from NC_079319.1 coordinate 62,897,931, forward strand.
TATTTCTGAGGAAACAATCCAGAGTAACCACAATTAACCAACAGCAATAAAAATGAGGACACTCGGCCTTGAGAAGTTAGCACACAGAGCAACAAGAATCCATCACTCCTCAAAACCAAACATTAGCCACCAGATTCAACACAGCACTCAAAACAAAGATGGCACCAGACAAACCTGCTTGAGAAGACAGCCCCATCGCTGGAGTACAATCACAGAAAACACTCCACCTCTAGAGCACACCCACCTAGCCCTGAAGGTGAAAGCACTCAACTTCTGTATAATTCATACAGGAGAAAGCAGAGTTAAGATACCCTAGCTCCAAGTCATCTCTTTAAAACCCTAGTTAACATGGCTGCAGTGGTCTGACCCTCTACAGCCTTAACCCCTCTCTCTTATACTAACTGAGCTTCGTTATAACTTCAGTACAAATAACCATGCCAAAATCCTTACTTTACCGAAGGAGACACTGGTGGCAGGTATACCAAAGCTGGGAAGTACCTTTGGGCTACATACACTAGTATCACATTCACAAGCAAAAGGGCAGAAACCACTGAAAGACAGTGGGTTCCACTTTCAACATGATAGACTTTCCAGATCACCAAACCTGAAGTTATTGATGTGTCCAGGAGAATCTCCCTATCTCCCAGTGAAGGATTTCTAAATCAGGTTGGCCATGACAGTTTCAGTCCCAAAATCAGACCAAGCCCCAAACTGAACTTGGTCTATATAAATCATTTCATCCAGGAGTGTCTTAATATGGCTGCCTGCGCACTTAAGCACTACAACTGCTCAAGGCTCTGGTTCAGCAAATATCAGATGCATCAATACAACCAGCCTCTCATGAAGCAACACCGAAAACAGCATCCCCTCAACCTCATTAGTTAAACCAGTGGTTCTCAACCTGGGACCATATGGCCCCCCCGGGGGGGGCCCAGGATATTCCAAGGGGGCCACAGGTGAAAACTGCATAAATGTTGTATTCCCTTTTTTGTGGGGTATTTTTTTAAATTTCAGTTAAGAACGGCATGTGTGCATTTTGTGTGGCTGTTTATGCTTCTTTGTTCCTTGGCTATTTACAAACAAAACATTTAAATAGCTACCTTTCTACCGGTAGGACAGGGGGGCCACAGGAAGGAAACAAGATCGGAAGGGGGCCACGGTCGGAAAAAGGTTGAGAACCACCGAGTTAAACTACTGTTGTCCCTCACCAATTACCAAGCAGTATTTACCAAAATCTTTATTTCCAGAGATAACAGCATGGCTGTATGGGAAGTAAAGCCTGTTTCACATAATATTTTACCTTTATTTCTGCACAGAAGAGACATTGTGTGAAACAATCCTGAATCTGAACTAGATTAACTGAAGGACAAATCAAACTGTAACATTGCTCTTTTCTTTAACCACCAGATGGCAGACAGCATATCAAACCTACATTTACTGGTCCTTTATAAGATTGCAGTAACATTATACAATTTAGTCCAGGTTATCAAAATTGAGTACCCAGCTTGCTGGGGTTAAAGGGAAGATGACTGGGGAAGGCACTGGCAAACCACTCCGTAAACAAAGCCTGCCTAGTAAACGTCGGGATGTGACATCACCCCATGGGTCAGGAATGACCCAGTGATTGCACATGGGACCTTTACCTTTTTTTATCAAAATTGCATCATTATAATGCATAATCCACACAAAGAATGAAATATGACAGATTTATTTAGGTAGTCATAACTGAAAACTCTGAGACAATGGGTTGAACAAAAGAGAACACTTCAAACCATATACCCATACACCCAAACCATATAACCATATACCCATCAAACCATTCACTGAAACATGTAAACAATAAATATAACCTATAGATCTAAATGCTTTCCATGAACTTCAAAAAAAATGCACTTGACAAGCCTACACCTATGAAACAGGGCCCATTGATGCCCACCTTAGTATCCTTACTTCTACCCCTGGGATGCTGCTGAACTCAAAACACACTTTCATTGAAGCGGGCCCTATCAATGCATCACATTGCACAAGTTTTCCACTAGTTCGAAATAAGCACACGATTCTCAAAATTGCACATATCCAATATTCCAAAGTTGCTAAAGGGAACAAAACAGAAACGAAAGAAATTGACATTGAAATTATAAACATTTTTTTCTAAGTGAGAATTAAAATTACATACTACAGTCAAAAGATTTGCGAGGCTGCATCCCTCCTTGACAGATCCAAATTCAAGCCTGCCTACACGCACCTTTAAAATATATTGTTAACATATGTTGTCTGTTTTTACCGCAGACTTGAACACACAGGTGGGTAGGAAAAATGGCCCCTTACCTTTTCTACAGGGAGAAGCGTTTGCAGCAGACGAATTGTGAAAAGCGAAACACTAATGAACACCATTCTGTGGTGCATTATAAGAGGATCTGCTGCCCCTGAGCCGGCATTACTTTGGTGGTAAGAAATGGTTTCACCCAATGAATCTAGGACTCTAAGCAGCTTTTCTTTCTGCCAATAGAGAGGAAATGGCCAATTAGTACTCTTTAGCAAAATACAAGAAAGCCAAGAACACAAACAGTTATTGTGTTTTTCTGATGTTTCAAGAATAGATAGTAATTTCTGGCCTGTTTTTCAAATTTATCTCAATTTATAATCTATTGTTTGCTTTTAACACATGCATCTCCTCTAAGTTTTTTAATTCATTCGAAACAAGACTCCTTAATGTCAATTATATTACATCCATCAATTAGTTCTTCTTCTCTAATGTCCACATTTTCATGCCCTTTTTCTTTGCCATGCTTTGAAAATAACCTGTTAACTTGTTGTTCTTCCATCATATGCTCTTACATATGCACTTATCAATCGTTACTGAAGGTATTCTCATTTATCATCCTGGTTAATCAAAATCATAATTCATCTAATCATTAAGTGTATAATATCTTCGTATACCTGCAGCATTATTTCTTATATTCATTTTCATGTGCCTCTTTTATTGAATAATAAACCTACACATTAATCCCTACATAACTCACAATTAATTCACATGAAACCATGAAACATGAAACAAGCCAAGCATTAATTATAAAACACAAATTTATGTGCTAACAGATCAAAACAGAGACATTCATTAACGGGAGATTCTCAATCAAAACTTTAGCTCATAAATCCCCAAAAAGATGAACTGCCAATCCTCAATCTTATAAACTTCAACCTTCCAATTAATTCATTTCTTGATCAAATGCAACGTTATAGAAGCCACAAAACTTGTCCCTTGAGCTCCAGAATTTTACTTCCAGTTACATATGAAAAGTTCCAAACAGAGAAAGTGCCAATGGCCCTGCTCATTCAGGTAAAAGAAATTCCAAATGTATTAGAATTATCTGTGATTAGTACAAGGCAGTAGGAAAAGAAGGATCCAACATGAGATGGATCGACTCAATCAAGGAAGCCACAGCCTTCAGTTTGCAAGACCTGAGCAAGGCTGTTAATGATAGGATGTTTCGGAGGTCATTAATTCATAGAATCGCCGTAAGTCGCAAAGGACTTGATGGCATCTAACACACGCACAGATCCAATTAGCTCAAATGTACCTTACATGATAATTGTCTTGATAACCCAAACTGCAAATCTTCTGAAATAACAAGGACAACCAAGAAGAAAACACACTTTGCTCCAAGGATGGCTCTAAGGATATCCTTAGCATCCACCTACCATGTGCACCAAAGGCTCAGCCTCTGGCCACTCTGATGAAATTTATAGAGGAAAGAAAGCCCTCCAAAGCAGCACTGTGCACCTGATAATGGAGTCCTCCCTTCCCCACTCCCCAGGGAAAAGGTTCCATCTCCTTTGTGGAGAGTATCAGCAGGGCTTCTGCCACCTTGATGGAAGTTTGAGATGGCAACCACTTCAGCCCTCAGGACTACTGTCCTAACAACCAAATATTTTATCCATTTTAACATGATTTCCCATTCTAAATTCTTGACAAGAGATGAGGTAGAAATTTTAATAGATTATCCTTTTTTTTTTTACAAAAGCAAATTTTTAGACAACTTTAACTTAGAACACTTTAACTTAGAACACTCACAAGTTCTAGCCCGAAGAGACTATTTTCTTCCCAAACATCTTCTGACACAGCATCCACAATAAGCAGCAGGTCTTCAGCAAGCAACTCAAGAACTTGCAGGATCATTCTCTTGCTACCTAGGAATTCACATGTGAAGGTTAGAGAACTTAATTTCCTTGCTACAAAGTGTTTAAAAGATAGGAATTTAAAACAAGAATGAGTGGAATTCTGAACAATCATTTTCTTGAGTTTTATGCTAGTTCATAGAATCATAGAGTTGGAAGGGACCACCAGGGTCATCTAGCCCAACCCCCTGCACAATGCAGGAAATTCACAACTACCTCCCCCACACACTCCCAGTGCCCAGAAGATGGCCAAGATGCCCTCCCTCTCATGAACTGCCTAAGGTCATAGAATCAGCACTGCTGACAGATGGCCATCTAGCCTCTGCTTAAAAACCTCCAGGAAGGGAGAGTTTACCCCCTCCCAAGGAAGCCAGTTCCACTGAGGAACTGCTCTAACTGTTAGAAAATTCTTCCTAATGTCTAGATGGAAACTCTTCTGATTTAATTTTAACCCGTTGGTTCTGGGGCAACAGAAAACAACTTGGCACCCTCCTCTACATGACAGCCCTTCAAGTACTTGAACATGGTTATCATATTCCCTCTCAGTCTTCTCCTTTCTGGCTAAACATACCCAGCTCCTTCAACCTTTCCTCATAGGACTTGGTCTCCAGAACCTTCACCATCTTTGTTGCCCTCCTCTGGACACGTTCCAGCTTATCTACATCTTTCTTAAATTGTGGTGCCCAAAACTGAACACAATACTCTAGGTGAGGTCTAACCAGAGCAGACCTCGCCTAAAGTAGCTGCTCAGTATCTAATCCCACTTACTCTTAGTAACCTATAAAATCTTTGAACTATTCATTATTTTTCTTGCCAAAGGGAACACTTTGATAACTCATGAATGGACAGATCCACAGCCACTCCAAGTATCAAAAGAATCCCTCCAGTTCAGTTCTCCCCTCCTTTGACAGTATTCCAGGCAACATGGCAGCTATTTAATGTCGATTTATGTCAGCCAACCAACCAACCAAGAGATGTTTCATGCTGGCAGCTGACATAGGCTCAGTATCACCCACGCACCTTTCTAAGAAACTGCACCTTTCTTTGGCTCCACCCAACAAAAAACCTCTTACACGCTCCATTTCAGCTTGCCAATGGAAATCTCTCCTATTGGCCTTGACAGCTAAATGGGAAAAAAAGGATTCTGAATCTCTTCTGAGCTACAAAACAAATGGCAGCTAGTTGCATTTTTTTCCTTTAAGATGGCAGCTTGGTCTGCTCTGTATAAGCAGCTGCCTGTGGCTGTACACAAGGGTGGTAGCTGCCAAAAGCCACAGGATGGGCAGCTGTTCATTTCCAAAATGCTGTACACAGATGTTACAGCCAGATAACATATAATTCTGGCATTTCCTCCTTGGCTCTTTGTTGCCCATCCTTTCAGGATTTTTGTTAATGGATTCCCAGACAGTCTTTTCCATGAGACCAACAAACTCCATTCGTTTCTCTAAGACAAAGACACTTGGCTTCCTAACATTCACTGGGGTCACATCTGCTCATATTTTGCCTATCCCAGTTTCATACATCTCCTCAGAACATTTTAAAAGTTTCATTACAAAAATGCTCGGGGTAGGGGGTGGGTGGGGTGGATCTCCTAATGGTACAGAACTCCCGGACTAGCACAAGCAAGAAAAATGATTCTGCTCTTTCCGTTACCGATTCTTAGAAGAGGTACAGCACATTCCAAGACAGCCACACAGAACTGAGGAAAACTAAGCTGTTGGAATTGTAATTCCAAAGAGTGTTCATTTTCCAATTCTTGCAGGTCCATATAGCCCACATCTAAAGGTGAATACACTCTGGAGTTGGCGTTTGCATGAGCACTGCTTCCACTACAGAAAGGAAACAACAGCAGCATTAGTATACAAAATGCACCCAACTGCTCGCAGATAGAAGTGACCCAGTTGCCTTGAAAGCGTGGCTTGACAAATCTTTGGGGAAAAGGACAGTAGAATTTGTCAGGTGCCCATCATAGTTCCCCCTTTCTTGATCCCCTTCCTCAACAATGACCCACAGTAAAACCTTCCCACAACACAGTGAAGGATTTCTGCAAGAAGTGACTAGTGCAAAAAGCCCACAACACTTCTGATCATATGGCACATCATCGATGAGCATGATAAAATTAAGCAAAGGCATAACAACAATGACATGGCCTTCAGCTAAAGGAGCTGCTACCAAGATCTGGGGCGGGAGGGATGAACACTACTGAATACTACACTAACAGGATGAGGCTTTGACCTACTGCATGCCAAATAGGGGTGTGCACCAATTTTTAATTTGGGGGGTATTTTTCGGATTCGGGTTTAATAGACCCGGAAATTTTCAAAAAATCCGGAAAAAGCCAAATACGTATTTTGACTTTTCCCTGAAAATGGGAAATTTTCAGGTTAATAAACCTGAGCCCGAAAAATACACAATGTAGAGCTGAAGGCTGGTCTTGGAGCGAGCCCAACATTCAGTTCTGTGTCCCCACTGCAGCTGAACTCCACATGGAGTTCAACTGCGGAAGGGACCCAGCCAGCAGGTAAGTGAGAGGCAGGGAAGGAGAGGGTTTAAAAAATGGCAGTGGGGCAAAGCAGCCCCAAATAACGCTGAATAAATTCGGCATTATTCGAGATCCGCTTTTTCGGCTCTCTTTTATTCCCACCTTTTTAAAAATAGGTTTAACACACACACACCGAAAAATACCGAAAATATATTTTTTTGGGGGGCGGAGATTGGTTTGGCTTTAGCCGAATGCACGCCCCTAATGCCAAGCCTGATTCAGTAACATTCAGATCTTCACCTCATGAGCAAAAGGTTGATGTATTAAGGCACCAGAAATTGTTGATTCCATCTGCTTGGTAACTTTTTAGACATTGACCAAGATCTGAGGTACACATGTATACATCTTCAGGTAACCCATTGCAGTATTTTTTTTTCTGCTTTAGCACCTATGAAAAGCCTCTAACAGCCCTCTCTCAGTGCTGCAGGCCATGCGGCCATTCCACTCACACTTCCCTTCCAGCAATACATGGATTTTCCTTGAGGCAGCCGAGGGGAACAACAAAGTCATGAGATTCATGTACCCTCACACAGAGCGTTGTGTGAACACAATTATAAGCATAGCATTTTCATGTTTGCAAACCACACAAAAAGGAGAGAACGCGCCATGCTTCTGTTTGCATGTAAAAATCTGTATAGCAGAATAAGCCTGATGCCTGCGAGGGATTGATGGAATGGGGTAAGGGTTTAAGCATACTTTCAAAGATGCTAGCATTTTCCTGTATAAAATTATTAGTATAACCTATGCAGGCCACAGAATACAAAACGTGGCCTCAGGTGATGCAGGCAGTCTGTGCCTGGCTTACAGATACCCCCCCCTTAACCAAGACTATCCAAATTAAATTAATTTCCAACTCTATAAGAAATACTGAGTATCAGCTGCCTCACCTGGACGATACTGCGTCCCTGTCTTGACCATCACCCCTGGGACGCTGACCCGTACGCCCTATCACAGATGGTCGAGGACTGCTACTTCCAGGAGACGGATTCTGAGATTGAGAGAACTGTCTGGCTTCTTGAGAGTACGACATTGAGGAATTCTGGGAAACCGTACCTTGCACAACCAACATATTATCAATCAAACTTGTGTCACAAGCATATAGCTTATTTTCTGTAAAAATACCTCCTGAAAAGCTACTTCAGCAAAAAATACCTGTTATGTAACCCATCACTCATCAATAAAATCAAAGTTAAAGCCACATCACAACGATATTTCTAATTTAGCCCATCTTTCTCCCCAGTGGGGTCTAAAGAGGCTTACGTCGTTCCCTTCTCCTCCCTTTAAAAAGCAGACCACTGAGGGAAAATAAGCTAACTTGAAGAAAATGGCAGCAGATCTGCATAATGGAACCACACCAGAGTGGGAAAACAATGAGACCACTCTCCAAGCTGTAAAAAACCCAGGTCAAAAACAGTTAACAGATGGAGAAGTTTTAGCCAACCTCCTTATAATTCGAAGGAATGGTGGCAAAACTTCCCAAAGGCAGCAAATCAATTTTTAAGCTATTAGCAGATGTGTAATTTGAACTAGGTCAGACTTCTTCTGGAGGGTTTACAGTTGGCACATAAGCCTAAACTGATAAAACCATCCAGGACCTGAGCATTCAGGGTGATTAAACCCCATAAAAATAGGCTGAATTACCACCAGCCACGTTTGCTGAAATCACTACTAGCAGCACTCTCCTCTTATCTGAAATAAGTTCCAGTTTGTTCACTCTCAGCTGCTCCATCACTGCCTCTATACTGATGACTTCCTCCCCTCAAAAGCTTTCCTCAAAAGTCTTACCATTTGTTTGGCGCCATAGAATAAAAACATGAATTAGCACAAAGGCTCAGCTCTCCCACTCAACCTCAGTTCTTAGCTTGCTAGGTTCCTTCCCACTTTAAAAATAGGAAAACAAGGCAAAATGGGTGTTAACAAGTGATAAGCCTTAATGAGTTTTACAATGCACTTTGGGCAATATTTGGTTTCACTGAGCTTTTCAGAGTTTCTTCTATACCCAGGATGAGTGATAATGCTAGAAAGTGTGGTCGAATCTATACAACTGGGTGCAAATAGCACTCACACTACAACACTATAATAACTTTGTAAGTGAGCCGAGAACAGGACAGATTACCAGTGCTCTATTCCTACCACCACCACCATCATCATGGCCAGTGCAACTGCATGCCAGCACTAGATGGACAGGTCTTCTCTTATGGCCCTAGGGATGTTATACTGTATGTACACACTTTAGACCAGGAGTGTCAAACATAAGGCCCCCAGGCCAGATTCAGCCCCTCGGGAGCCCTTGTCCGGCCCACCAGCCAGCCGAGGCAGCCACCCCTCCCCACTCTCAATCTGGGCTGGCGAGGCGTGGCCTGGCCCAACCAAGAGAGCCAGGGTGGTGTAGTGGTTAAGAGCGGTGGAGTCTGATCAGGAGAACCGGGTTTGATTCCCCACTCCTCCACATGAGTGGCGGAGGCTAATCTGGTGAACTGGATTTGTTTCCCCACTCCTACACATGAAGCCAGCTGGGTGACCTTGGGCTAGTCACACTCAGCCCCACCTACCTCACAGGGTGTCTGTTGTGGGGAGGGGAAGGGAAGGTGATCGTAAGCCGGTTTGAGTCTCCCTTAAGTGGTAGAGAAAGTCGGCATATAAAAACCAACTCTTCTTCTTCAAGTGACATTTATGTCATATCTGGCCTTTGTAACAACTGAGTTTGACACCCAGCCTTAGACTACTTTTGTCCCTGATGTAAAGCAGACCAGCCAACACCACCATTTGACTTGAATTAAAATCTCATGGTTGTACCCTGACATTGTGTTATCACAGCAGAAGAACAGAAGGCATGCAGAGGCTAAATCTTGAGCACTTCCAGCTTCTCCCTTTACCTTCCCTCCACATGGGAAAAGGTCACATGGGCTAGACTCCACTGAATGTCAAACTTATCCACTCCCATATGGTTTCACTAGAGAAAGCCAGGCCCCTGTGCTGTTTTTAGCCTTTTTAGGAAAAAGACAGGGGATGAAGTCTTTTGCTCATCCATTGTTGTTTTTTAATTGGGTTCCGACTTGCAAAATTCAGTGGGAGCGAAATGGTTAATCCCCCACTCCCAATCCCCATGCAACCCCTATCCAAATCAGGGACCCATGTAGATGTAAGCCATCTTAAAGGTCTCCCAATGTCTCATCTGTCTTGAGCCTACACCGGCTCCTTCAGGAAGGAAAAACTAACAAACAATTGGTTGATTGCTAAGGAAGTTTATCTTTACTTTTATACAAACCGGTTTCACTTGAGACAAAACTTGGATCTCTATGAAAGTTAAGTCTGTTCCTTAAGAAGACACACAACTGCTGCAGACATGATAAAGCCTGTAAGGCCAAACGGTACTGTCCATCTCTTCCAAAGGCCAGTGTTAGGAGAGAGAGAAGATTCTGAAGGAAATAAAAAACGCCTAATTATGATAAATGGCCAAAATGCATTTCCGCTTAAGTGGCTGCGGTGATTCTGTGGAAAGAGATAAAGGACCATCTAATTCATTGTAAGCTGCTGTGTTATGAACTCAGCTTGTTGACCACTTCGTGGGATTCATAGCTGCTGGTGTTATCTCTAAGCCTCTCACCAAGGCCTCCTGTAATTAGGGGAAGAAAACTTGTTGATAGCCTTGATATAATTATGCATGAAGGCTATATTAAATTAAGAATTATGTGAGTGAATAACCACCATGCCTGTTCATTTGAACAGTTAATTCATTTATTTACATTATATATAGTCTGCCTTTCTTACTGGAACTCAGGCCAGATTACACAAGTCAGTCAGTACAATCAACAGGATGGGATACCCAATAAAATAATGCAATAGGATTTGGGTTGCAGAACCAACCAGAAGTCCAAAGACTGATCTGAAGCAAAGCACAACATATAAATAAATAAAAGGATGCAAAACATAACATATAAATAAGCAAAGCATAATATATAAGCAAAGCATAATATATAAATAAAATATTGTAAAATGACACAATAGGATCCAACCCATAGCAAACTATACACAGTCGTACAGACCAGTCCCTAACGATTTATTCAAGTAATTTTTATGATGCCAATTGCTTGCATAGAAAAGCCCTCTTGAATAATTCACTTTTGCCTAGTTTGTGGGAAACCAGGAAAGAAGGAGCTTGCCTGACCACAATGGAGAAGGCACGTGTATGGTAACTGTTGACTTTGCCCATTTGCAAGTTGGTACTTGCGGAAGGCCCTGCTCAGATGAGCAAAGATGCCATGGTGGAGCAAAGGGGAACAGATGGTCTGGCAGATATGAGGGTGCAAAGCCATGAAGGGCTCTGCATGTAACAGTCAATACATTAAACTGAGACTGGTAACCGGTGGGCAGCCAGTTGAGTGACTGTAGAATGGGAATAGTTCGCATGCTCCAGCTGGCTCCCAATAATAGCCAAGCTGCAGGATTCTGCACCGAATGCAGTTTCCAGATTGATTTTGAGGGGAGACCAATGTATAGTGCATTACAGTAGTGTAGTGGCATGTATCCAGGTGACCAAATCAGCCTTCTCAAGGCACGGGGCCATTTTTTGAGCTAGGCTATGATGGAAGAAAGACTCTTTTGCAACTGCATTAACTTGCTCCTCCAGCAATAACGTTGGACCCAGTATAACCCCAAGGCTTCTAACTGAGTCAGCAAGGGGCAGCTGATCTCCATCAAAAGCGAGGAGCACAATGTCCTTCAAGATCTCCGCCTTCCCAACCAACATTGCCACTGTCTTCTCAGGGTTGAGCTTCAGTTTGTTCGCTCTTAGCCAATTTACCACAGCAGCCAGGCAGCGATTTAGGACCTAAACCACATCACTAGGATATATAGAGCTGGGTATCATCCACATATTGATGACAACCAACCCCAAAGCTATGAATGATTCGCCCTAAGGACTTTAGAAGAGCCCCATGGCGCAGAGTGGTAAGCTGCAGTACTGCAGTCCAAGCTCTGCTCACAACCTGAGCTCTATCCCAATGGAAGTTGGTTTCAGGTAGCCGGCTCAAGGTTGACTCAGCCTTCCATCCTTCCGAGGTCGGTAAAATGAGGACCCAGCTTGCTGGGGGTAAAGGGAAGATGACTGGGGAATGCACTGGCAAACTACCCGTAAACAAAGTCTGCCTAGTAAACGTCGGGATGTGACATCACCCCATGGGTCAGGAATGACCCGGTGCTTGCACAGGGGACCTTTACCTAAGGGCTTTACATAGAGATTGGAAAGCATGGGGGATAGAATTGCGCCTCGTGAAACTCCACAGGATAGGTCCCAAAGTAGCTGTCACAGCGTGAGCGTAACAAGGATTATACATGAATCCAGTTATCCTGTTTTCTCTGCTGCTCTTCCAAGGCAATGGCTGCATGTGGCTATACCAAACATGCACAAACATACCTCTCACAACTCATGACTTCGTTAACTACCCTGACAACAAGCATGGACAGAAAATTAGGAAGCTGATACTGTACCAGAATGCCTGGTAGTTTTGCCATGCTGCACATGGTCATGTCCCTGTAATTGCATAGGATTCCTGAACAGTCGTCTTTTAGCCATGAAAACTATGGAGTATTATTCTTCATAAGACACCTTTTGGGTTATTCTTCATAAGACACACGCTATAAAAAGCTAATGTCGTGAAATAGTTAATGTATCTAACTTGGAGGGGAGATCTGGGTTTATAAAGCTTGCTTTGAGCCACTGAGCCACTCACCCAAACCAACCTCACAAGCTGTTATGAGGACAGCATGCAACTCCTTAGTAGGATATAAATGTAATTAGCAAATTATGAGATACATTTTTTAAAAGATCAAATAGACTGAAATGTGTTATATCCACTTAGTTAGCCAGAATGATTATTTTCAGGTGAGTTGCAGTTACCTAGGCAAAGATTTTTGTCTCATTAATATTTTTTCAGATCATATTAAGTAGTGAAATAATTTCCACAGGGTAAAATTGACAAAGCCCAAAACATTGACATGAAATCCATCTAAATTCCTAATGTCGTGAAAGATTTTAGCTAAAAGCGCTTCTAACCTGAACAATCTTTGGACGCTGAAGGAAGATCTCTGCAGGGAAGTCTTGCATGATAACGTCTTGCAGTAGCTCACATGTGCTCCATATTAATCTGGGGTTATTGCTTCTCAGTGAACTAAAAAGAAACATTCTCATCAGTGGCAGAGACTTTAATTTTGCTTGGCTTAAGTGCAGTGTTCAGACTTAATTTAATGGGGAGGGGGAAGAGACCAAGAGCATTGATCAGAAAGACTGTCAAAACAGTCAGGACATTTTACAGAGGACCAACGGAGAGCAGAACAGCTCTGATGACACCCGAAGGAAGAAGATGCGAGCTCCTACCAACTGTCAGTCTCTGGCACGCTATTTTCCCCTCCCACGCCTAATGAATTTTATTGGGAAAGGGCTGGGTTCCCAGCAGCTACTAGGCCACCAGTCAAGCCAGTGAATGAGAACAGGCTACCTTGTACTTTGCTCCTTCTGCAACCAGAGGACAACAGACAGTAACCCCAGAGTTATCCCTTAAAGGGGTTATTCATTCAGAAACTGTTTATGCAAGGGCAAAAATGTTCAACAGGGCTGCAATCTACTTTAAATACCTATAAAGGTTTAGTACGTACAACAAATTTAGATTGGCTTGTTTTTCAGGACCGACTAAACACACAGTAGGTTTTCTGTACCTTTCATTTGATGACAGGACGTGCCTATCTGTTGTTGTCAGTAGTATCCAAGGAAACGTAGAAAATTTCAAACACTTCACTCCGTGTTTCACTGGAGAAAGAGAAAAACCATTTGTTTTTGTTGCGCGTCGTTAAGCACAACATAGAGAAAATAAACATTCATTTGCTGATTGTGACAAATGTTGCTCCTGCAACAAACAGATACGCTAGTGATCAGATCTCAATCTTCCATGAACTTTTTCACTAGTGAGCATCCTTAAATTTCTAACCATGACAAGACTTGATTTCCAAGATTGCTTACATATTGTTTTTTCTGAGCAGGGAAAATGAAAGATGCTGGATATGTAATATACAAATAGATAGCCTTCGTGTGCGTTCCTGGGGGAAGGAAGCTTCATAGGAGCTGGCGTGCCTGTTTAACCTGGGATAATGGGCACTTACACCATCCCGGATGGCACCAGGGAGCTGCAGAGCTGTGCCGGTGGTGCACTTTTTCGGCGGCACAGCTGCGCTTTTTGCAATGGGGCATTTCCTCTTTTTTTCCCATTTTTATTTTTTGTTAAATTCTTTTATTTTCTCCACGGATGGCCAGCCTTTGAGGCAGCTGAGCCACTTCCGGCCTGCCGCAGATCTAACCCTTCCCCAGGAATGGGCTGCCAGACATTAAGTGAGTAGCATCAGAAATGTTCATCTAATAGTTTTGCAATAAAGTTAGTCTTTAAATTATTCCACGGGATAATTTGACAGAGATTAAATAAAGCGCTTCCCTTTGATTGGTCAGGGTTCCAATACTGTTGAAAGGTGAAACTGCCGACCTAAAACTCAAAGCGGTCCTTAGTACTAGAAGTCTGCTGCCAAAGAAGAGGCTAGCTGAAACTCATGTAATATTCAGCCTTCACCTTTTCCTCTTCCTACTAGTCCCTTTTGACTCCAGTTCCTCATGTCCCTACCCAACATAGTTGCTCCACCTACCCATCCTTCTGTTATTCCATCTCAGTTGCCTGCCTTTCACCCACCTTTCAGCCTCTTTACCCCTAAGCCTCCTGGCTCTTAGCTTAGCTTCACTCCCTCCCACTGTCTTTTTGAGTCATCAGCCAGCCTTATCATGCAGCACTTATCCCCTACAGATGTGTCCCTGTATCCCTTACCCAGGCTGTCACAAACCCGCCCTGAGTCCATGTGTTCTTACATGCCTGTCATATGCTCGCAGGCATGTAAAGTGTGTTTCCTCTTCGTGGTGCGACCACCCCAAGTTAAAATCCAGCCTCCCGTGTTACCAGTGCCTTGGGGGACCCCAGCTGCCTCTGAGCAAGTACAAAGAACAAAGCTTTGCAGTTACTTCACCCCACCCCAAATGCATGCATGTGAGCGCCAGCAAATGAACTAAGGTATCCGGGGGAGGAGTTGAAAACACAGTCTGCTTTCTTAAACAGTAAAGACTTTATTACTATAGGTTAAGCTAGAGCACAGACATGGAAAACAGCTATCAAGCCTAGTGGTTACAGATCTAAGGAAAAGATCATAAAACATAAGCCTAAGCTAAGTTAAGAGCCCCATGGCGCAGAGTGGTAAGCTGCAGAACTGCAGTCAAAAGCTCTGCTCATGACCTGAGTTCGATCCCAACGGAAGTTGGTTTCAGGTAGTTGGCTCAAGGTTGACTCAGCCTTCCATCCTTCCGAGGTCAAATGAGTACACAGCTTGCTGGGGGTAACGGGGAGATGACTGGGGAAGGAACTGGCAAACCACCCCATAAACAAAGTCTGCCTAGTAAACGTCGGGATGTGACGTCACCCCATGGGTCAGGAATGACCCGGTGCTTGCACAGGGGACCTTTACCTTTTTAAGCTAAGTTACAATGCAGAACAGTTACGTTTGACAACCTCGCCAAGCTGGCATGGAACAAATGCACCTTCAGACCTGCAGAAGAATCTGGCTCCTGGTGTACAGTCGCAACATTTGGGCAAAGCATTTGAACAAAGAACGGATGATTCACCCTTTTAAACCTCCCCCAATCCGGATTTAGGGGACTTGCTCCACATGAGAATATACACCCCCAACTCACGTATCACACATCTCCATACCCATATCATGTTTTATAACTGTTATCCATCCTGTCTCTCTGGCAGATGAGCAAATTGATATCTCCCAGTGAAAACCCATCTCCTGCTCTCCCTGACCTCTTGGTGCATTTTATTGCTCTCTTCCCTAAGAAAATAAACGGCTGTCAGGATCTCAGGAACTCCCCAATGCATTTCAAAGCATCTTTTTAAAAAAATCTCTGAACCACACCAGACAACCAATACCTTTCCTTTTCATCACCTAAGTAATAGCCCCGATCTCAAATGTTAATAAACATTCCATCTCATCCAACCAGCTCAGCCAACAAACGTTAAAAGATTTCATTACCACAAGTGTGATACAATACAAAGAGATTTTTGCCTGGAAGTCTACTTTTTATTCTAGGCAGATTTTTAGGCAGCAATGAATGTGTCACTTTTCAATCATGCTAAGTAACATGGATACAGTAACAAAAATGCTGTTAATCATATACTGACTTATAGAACAGGCATTACTATAACCTACCTGAAAACTGTTTTGGTGGTGTTTCTTGCAAAGCACTTCTTCCTTTATGAAAATAGCCAGCTTGAGGCTCTTGGGGAAATACTTAAAAATTAAAGGAGGAAAAGAGAGTAAGCACATCATGCCCTGTATTTGATACACAATGGCTAGCTTAGACCTAAACAGCCAAGAGTAGATTGCCTAGAGGGTCCTCGGAGGTGTGCACTCCCTTCTCCTGCAGCGTTTAGGCTTCCATTTCTCCCCACACCATCAATTAGCTACTTTTGATTAATTTTTTTATTTCCCCCCCCCTCAAATATATTGTACAAGTGGGGGGTCTGCAAGGACTTGCATGGAGCGTCTCATTTCCCCCTTGCCCACTATTTCCCCCTTCCTTTCAGTAAAAGCCCCCTTTTAACTGCTTCCCTCTCCTTCCCACCCACCAGCCAACCTACCTTTATTTGCTCCCCTGTCCCTAGCTTTCCCTCCCCCGGCAGCCTCGACCCAGGAAAACGATGCCCCCAGGCATGCAGCACTGGGTACCTGGGCCAGCCGCCACCCTCCGTCTTCAGCTATGGTTGTCATTTACTTCATTTACAGGCTTTTGTCCACAATGGAGACTAAAAGCAGCTTACATCATTCTCTTCTCCTCCATTGTATTCTCACAATAAACCTGTAAGGGGAGGCTGAGAATGTGTACCTGGCCCAAAGTCACCCAGGGCACTTGCACGGCAGAGTGGTGGTGCGAATCTGGGTCTCCCAGATCCTAGTCTGAAACTCTAACCATGGCAGTATGCTAGCTTCCACGGGGTGGTTGCTGTTGAACAGCAGAAAGTAGCGGAGCCTGGCCTGGCCTTGAAAAATCCTTCCTTAAAGCCCAAAACAGCCCTGGAAAGGGTTCTGCCCCCTCCCTTTTACTGACAGAAACCAAGACTTAATGGCTGGTGATACTGTTACCTAGCAACAGCCATTGAGGACATTTGTTTCTTAAAGCTACAGGTGCTTCTTCTAATATTTGGGAAAATTAACCCCCCACAAATGGGTTTTTGTTTTGTTTTTTTAGATTTCAGATTTTTCCAAACCTGAGACTTTTTCAGGTTTGCAGAAATATCTGTCTTGCTTGTTCCTGTCCCCAGTCTCCGGATTTGAATATCCATACCTTTGGGCATGTTGAGAATTAAATACATTGATGCTGCTTTTTTGTATAGCTTCTATTGCATAACTTCTATTGTTTTAACTGTTGGTTGTAAACAACCTCAACAATATTTTGACAGAGTGAGAGGATTAAAACAATATGCAACCTGAGTAAGCCTGGGTTTTGTCAGAAAATTTCTATTTAACATGGGCTGCAAATAATTTTCTTAGATGAACATGCTCATTTAGGAGTTTAAAATATAAACACAATTAACAAAGGTGCAATATCTGGCTTGACTAAACTGGGCAGTTTCCAACAAGATGCCTGGACTACTGATACTCTTGTTATATAGACAATTACGATTTACCAGCAGTAGCCATGCGGAGCAAAGGCTGATCTTGATCCGGCATTGCCTGGTAATCAGAACGGATGTCGGAAGGCAGCTGGAATAGTCCATCCAGAATCCCATCAATCACCGCCTGCAGATTTGGGTCCACGTTTTGACGAAGTTCAGAGAAGAACTCCACTGCCCCAATCCCAACCAATTGCTGCACAGCAGATGGGTACTAAATTGCAAAGACAGTACGGGCTTAAAATTAGTGCTGATATGAATAGATTAAAGATCAGAGCTTTTAGAACAATATAAACAACAAATGTTCAAGCAACTATGCTTTCACACTTATAAACAATGTGGTCTGCTTCTGCAGATTTCAAGATTTTATTTTTTAAACTGAGTAGGAGCGATCTTGTTATATTTGAAGACTAAGTGTCTTGTGAATGCACAGGGACCCATCCCCCAGGTAGGGACCCATTCCCCATGTGAAACCAGAATAACC
Source organism: Euleptes europaea (assembly GCF_029931775.1). NCBI lineage: Eukaryota > Metazoa > Chordata > Lepidosauria > Squamata > Sphaerodactylidae > Euleptes > Euleptes europaea. The sequence continues at coordinate 62,915,896 of NC_079319.1, forward strand.
TTCAAGTTATTTCACTGTCTGGGTTCCACAGTATATTGGCTGCAGTACGTTCAAAGCTGTGCAGAACATATAACTCCTAGCAGGGACCCATGAGAATTACAGGGGTCCTGTCTCCCATCCCCAGCTTACCCCCCCACACACACACACAGGCCAGGCTGATGCTGAGGCTACCATTCCTCCCTTCACAGGCAAAATGACAGGGAATGGAAATATCACTCACCTGCCCTCCCATTTTCCTACAGCAAACTAACAAGAAGGGGAAATCTCACTCCCTCTGCTGATTCTAGCCCCTCTATACTTGCCTACTGTTCAGTGCTCCCCCCCCCCGTCTGCCCACACTGGGAGCCAGCATGGTGTAGTGGTTAAGAGCGGTGGCTTAGAGCGGTGAAGTCTGATCTGGAGAACCGGGTTTGATTCCCCATTCCTCCACATGAGCGGTGGAGACTAATCTGGTGAGCTGGATTTGTTTCCCCACTCCTAGACATGAAGCCATCTGGGTGACCTTGGGCTAGTCACAGCTCTATTAGAGCTCTCTCAGCCACACCTACCTCACTTGGTGTCTGTTGTGGGGAAGGGAAGGTGATTGTAAGCCGGCTTGATTCTCCCTTAAGTGGTAGAGAAAGTTGGCATATAAAAACCAACTCTTCTTTTTCATTCTCCTCTTTGCTGCTCTGAGGCGAGCAGTGGGGGGGGGGGCTTCTGCCCTCTCCCTCTTGCCTGCAGTGGCACATCTCCCTATCTGGTGAAGCAGCAGCTCCTCCCTCCTTCATCATCTCCCACATGCAAGGAGGAGGATGGATGCCACAAAGTAAGGAAAGGAGAGTTGTTGCAGCAGTAATTCCCCTCCACTTTCATATTTTTCTGCAAAATTGATGGAGGTACCCTAAGTTTGAAGAAAAATACCCCTCCTCTCTACACCGCCCCTAACTGCATATTTAAGCATCTGCTGATGGGGCCATGCTGCAAATTAGATTTAATGATTTTTAAGGTAGGCGGGGATGTTAAGATGTTTGTTATCTTTAATTAAACACCTCTCGGGTACAAGTACCACCACAGAAATCCATACCTTTACTAAGATGCTCACTAAATTAAGTACTTCTTCCTTCATTGGTACTACAGGAAAGTTGAACCATTCCAAAAGACTCAGAAATAGCAGCTTTTCTTGAACCAAGTCAGTATATGCAATCAAATTATGATCTAATTTACATAAAATATTCTTCAGAGCTCGTTCCCGAATCTCAGCCACCTGATGTCCTGTTCATAAAGCAAAATAAAAATGGAAAACACTTTAAAGTAACATTATAGCTTCCCCCCCCCCACATCAAGTCATACCTGACTTATGGCAACCCTGTAGGGTTTTGAAGGCAGGAGACTTTGAAAGTAGCTTGCCACTGCCTGCCGTGGCCAGTGGTAATCTGCTTGGTATGCCGAAGGTCCCAGGTTCAATCCCTGGCATCTCCAGTTACAGGGAGTAGGCATGTAGGTGATGGGACAGACCTCTTCCTGAGACCCTGGAGAGCCGCTGCCTGTCTGAGTAGACAATACTGACTTTGATGGACCAATGGATCTGATTCAGTACAAGGCAGCTTCACATGCCTCCGCATCACGACCCTGTTATTCTTTGGAGGTCTCCCACCCAAATACTAGGTGGGGTCAGGGTTGAGATTGTGTGACTGGCCCAAGGTTACCCAGCAAGCTTCCATGACATAAATTGGGATTTGAACCTGGGTTTCCCAGGTCCAAAACCTTAACCCCTACACCATGCAGGCTCTCAGGTCCCTATATCTTCATATAAACAGGAAGTTCAGCACTGAAAGAAAATTCTTGGGGACATATGTAATCTACCATCTATTGAAGAGCCAGCATGGTATAGTGATTGAGAGTGAAAGACTCTAATCTGGAGAACCGGGTTTGATTTCCCACTCCTCCACATGAGCGGCAGACTCTAATCTGGTGAACCGGGTTGGTTTCCCCACTCCTACACATGAAGCCAGCTGGGTGACCTTGGGCTAGTCACAGTTCTCTCCAAACTCTCTCAGCCCCACCTACCTCACAAGGTGTCTGTTGTGGGGAGAGGAAGGGAAGGAGATTGTAAGCAAGTTTGAGTCTCTTTAAAAGGTCGAGAAAATCATCAACTCTTCTTCTTAAGCCTAAATGTGGGGTAGTGATACTATTTGGTTCACTGATCAAATTGACCATTTATGTTGACTTCCTTGGCATGACTGCAGAGAGGCATATCTCCATTCCATTGGTCTGGTCACAGGTGTACTATTTTCACACTCCTTCACACATCCAACCTTCTGTTCTTTAACTAATAAGCAGTAACTTACTTAGTTATGAAATGTGGCCGCTTAAGGCAGTCTAACCTAAAAAATGAGGGCGCTTTTTGGAACACAGCAACAAAACAGAGATCTGAAAACAGCCAATGGGCACCAAGGATTCACCCCCACTTCCAATACTATGGAGATCTTTCATGTATCTTAGTCTTCCTCTAACCTAATCAAATGATGGAGAAGCTGAATGGAATCTTACTTAGAAGAAGTATACTCTTGTTTTTTCAATAAACAAGAAAAGGAGGGGGGAACCCAACCTGAAAAACCAAAAACTGGTTACCCAAAGGTTGGAGAAAGGTAAAGGGTAGAGAAAGGTAAAATGATGTTATGGAGGAATATGTTTAGTTTAAGGCACTTATATCAAAGTTAAAAACATTTAAAATGATAAAACAAAGAACAATAGCAACTGGTAAGGTTGATAAACATAAACCGCATACCATACGCGTTTCGGCCAACAGGCCTTCGTCAGTGGTCAGATAAAAAGCTATATAATGCACACACAAACAATGTATCACAGTATATAAACAAAATTATAAAAGCCCAGGTAGGTATGTAAGGTGTATAAGAAATTTCTAGATGAAGTATCTGCAAGTTGTTCTGCTCTGGGCTATATTAGTCTCCCATACAGAGTGTGCATGCGAATATCATCCTGGTAAATTACCACCCAGTTCTCTCCGCAGACTCAATTAGAAATGCACTGGACTCCATTTATTCTGCAGTAACCATGTATTCCATTTTAATGGATGTTTGGAAATGTAGTGAATCCACGTAAGAACATGCTTCTATAACTTCAGGAAGATTGGACGTTTGTAAGCTTTGATTATATTTGTGGACACAGTATACTGTCATTCCTGCAGGCTGATCAATCAGAATAGTTTGCAGGTTCTTTTGTTTGCATGTTTTACCCACCAGAGCACACAGACCTGGAGGGAGGAAACAAGTCTGAGAGTGAGATAAGAAACAGCAGTTTGGGCTTATGGAACAGAAAAAGAAGCAGACAAAGATGTACAATATTAAAAGTAGTACCTTAGGATCATGCTTGGAAAAGTTGAAGGCAGCAGGAAAAGAGGAAGACCCAACAAGAGATGGATTGACTCCATAAAGGAAGCCACGGCCCTCAGTTTGCAAGATCTGAGCAAGGCTGTTAAGGATAGGTCACTTTGGAAGACACCGATTCATAGGGTCGCCATGAGTCGGAAGCGACTTGACGGCACTTAACACACACATCTTAAGATTCAGTCTCTTAGGGAATCGGATGAGGGTAATGAACCTACAGCCTTGCAGTACCTCTGCTGTACCTCAATATTTGTTCATGTTTGGACATGTTCATGGAGGATAAGGTCCTCCATGAGCTACTAGTCAAAATGAATACTAGTCATGATGCATACCTATTATGTCTAGTATCAGAGGATCATGCCTATTATTTTAGGCCCGGTGGACCTTAGGCAGATCATGAGAGGGAGGGCATCTTGGCCATCTTCTGGGCATGGAGTAGGGGTCACTGGGGATGTGGGGGGGGAGGAAGTTGTGAATTTGTTGCATTGTGCAGGAGTGTAGATGACCCTGGTGGTCCCTTCCAACTTTATGATTCTATGAACACAAGCAGGATGCTGCTGCAGTTGTCTTGTTTGCGGACTTCCTAGAGGCACCTGGTTGGCCACTGTCGAAACAGACTGCTGGACTTGAAGGGCCTTGGTCTGATCCAGCACCGCTTTTCTTATGCTCTTATGTAAATATGGTGAGGATTTTTACTTTAAGACTAAAAACTTCCAGTGCTTTGGAAACCACCCCTGAGTAGCACTGCCTTTGGACTTTTCATTGCTCGGGAAGGAGAGGAGGACTGAACAACCCTAAGTATGCTTGCTAGGGAGCAAGCCCCATTCAACAAAATAGGACTGTACTTCTAAGTCAACATGCTTAGGATCACACCGTTTACCAATTCAGCATTACCAAAGGAATATAAATTGAACACATGAATACATGGAGCTGCCTTATACTGAATCGGACCCTTGGTCCATCAAGGTCAGTGTTGTCTACTCAGACCGGCAGCGGCTCTCCAGGGTCTCAAGCAGGGGTCTTTCACATCACCTACTTGCCTGGTCCCTTGAACTGGAGATGCCAGGGATTGAACCTGGGACCTTCTGCATGCCAAGCAGATGCTCTGCCACTGAGCCACAGCCCCTCCCCATTCACTTTTGGGGGAAGAGAGTTCATCTTGCTCATTCAGGAACTACTTAAGAAACACAATTACTACGGGTGCTTTCAGACCTGCTGGATAATCCACTTTCAATGCACTTTGCAGCTGGGTTTTACTGTGTGAAGCGGCAAAATCCACTTGCAAACAGTTGGTACAGTGCATTGAAAGTGGATTATTCAGCATGTCCGAAAGCGCCCTTAGTAATTGTGTTTCTTAAGCAGTTCCTGAATGAGTAAGGGCGCTTTCAGACATGCTGAATAATCCACTTTCAATGCACTGTACCAACTGTTTGCAAGTGGACTTTGCCGCTCCACACAGTAAAACCCAGCTGCAAAGTGCATTGAAAGCGGATTGAAAGTGCATTATCCAGCAGGTCTGTAAGCGCCCTCAGGCGAAACGAATCAAGCTCTCCAAACACCTGCCGAAAATAATAAATAACCCAAACTGGGGTCATTTGGGAAATCTCACTCCAAAAGGAAAACCCAATAATAAGCCATAATAAAGTTCTGTATTAATTGCTGAAACGGGTGACACTTTCATAAGCGCTTCAAGGAGCTGGGGAGCAAGGAAGGGGGGGGAAGAAATCTCAGCCTCGGAAGAATGCGTGTCTGAAAGTGACACGCAGCAGGCCGTCCACACGTGAAACGGGAGATGCGTGGCTTTGGCCAAAGGACCCTGGTGAGCCCGAACCAACCGAGCCGACGGCCGCCCTGCCAGGGGCTCAGCCGCCCAAGCAAGGGGCGGGCGGACGGACGGAGAATCAGACACTTACGCAGTTTTCGGATCAGCGGCGCCAAGGACGCCTGCGTGCCCGCAGAGCTCGCCATCGCCCCGCGTCCCAGCCCGGTTCAACCGCCGCGCCGTTGCGCCGCGGCAAGCCCGCGAGGGCCGAGCGGGAGGAAACACCGCGAGAGCTCGGCAGGCGAAGGGCTTCTGGGAGCTGTAGTTTTCTCGCGAGCGCCCGCTTTCTCAATGACTCGCCGGGTGTTCCGGACGGCGGAAACGGAAACGCCTGGTCTGGAGTCTCGCGACGTCGGGACTGGCGCCTGCGTCTGTAAGGCTTTCTGTTGCCGGGGGAACAAGCCAAACCTTGCGGGGGGCGGGGGGGCGGGGGGGCGGCGGCTTGTTCGGGAGGTCCCTTCCGGTATAAGGCTGTCGTGTGTGTTTTTGCTCCGCGGCGAGGCCGTTTTCAGCCCGTGGCTCTTGGAGCTGGATGTGTTCCAATGGGATAAACAGGATAACACTAGTAGTCGAAAAGGGCAAGAGTCCAGGAGCACCTTAAAGACTAACAAGAATATTTTCTGGCAGGGTGTGAGCTTTTGTGAGCCACAGCTCACTTCTTCAGAGACAGCTAGAATGTGACTCCATCGGTCTTTAAGTAGAGGAGAGTGAATTCAGACAAGCATTAGTATGTCAATGTTAACAGTATGTAAATGTGAATAGCAGGCGTGATGGGATTAGGTGTGGTATGCAGAAGAGTCTGTGATGTCCAGGGGAGAGATCAGCATTGATCATGAGCCATGAATGCAAGGTCTTTCTTCAGCCCAGGTAAACGCATTGACTTTAGTTTGAATATCAACTGTAATTCAGCAGTTTCCCTTTCCAATCTCCCTTTGAAATTCCTTTGTAAGAGAACTGCTACTCTTAAATCTTCAAGGATAACACTAGAATGCGAGGCCAGCTGTTGAAGCTGGAGGGTGACAGATTCTAAACAGATAAAAGGAAATATTTCTTCACACAACGGCATAGTTCAATGGTGGAACTCCCTGCCCCAGGATGTGGTGATGGCTGCCAACATGGACGGCTCTAAGAGGGGAGTGGACATATTCATGGAGGAAAGGGGTATTCATGGCTATTAGTGTAAATGGATACTAGTCATGCCGCATACCTATTCTCTCCAGGATCAGAGGAGCAAGCCTATTATCTTAGGTGCTGTGGAACACAATCTTCTTTTCTTTTCTTTTTTTAATAGTTTTTAAAGTATTTTTTAGGGAATACAGAAGGGGAAAGGGGGAAGTTTAACGTCCGTTTGCAATAAACAATGTTATCTCAATCAATAATAAGCGTACTTTTTATAATTTTTTATTGTTTTCTTCATTTCATTAACATATATAAAAAACATCCATTACTTAAAATCTAACAAGGTAATAAAAAGAAGATAATTGTAACAATTAAAATACAAAGTGACTTCCCCTTCACCCTCTTCCATTCTAACTTAGATTGTATATACTTTTGCTAACAACACTAATCCCTATCCTGTTAATTAATATATTCATATCTTATCTTACAGGTTTCTGCAAAAGTGGAAGTTGTGGTTTGTGCCTCTTTTGTGTTTGTTTATTGAAACAAAAGGGAACTGGAAGACAAGGCTGTACAGTGATTTTTGAAGTGATGAAAGAAAAATGAGGGATAAACAGATGGTGGCATCATCATGGGGTGATGCAGACAAAAGAGAACTGTGGGGATGCAGAGAGAAAAAGGGTGGAGACACAGCAGTGTGGACAGACCTGCACAGTGGGAAAAGACAAAGGTGGGAGCAACTGCAGAACAATTCATTTCCACGTTCCGACTTGACCCTTAGGCTTTAGGAGACTAGGTGCGTCCAAAACAAAGTACCCAAACCACAAAACTAGTGTAGTGGTTAAAGTGTTGGATTGTGATCTGGAGACTTGGGTTCCAATCTGTCACGTAAGGTTGCTATCTGCCTGCGAAAGGCTTTGCTTGCAGTAAGGGCAGCCATACCATTCAGAACAGGCAGAAGGTCAGAGGCCAGTCTTGCTGCACTCAGTTATCGTGACATCCTGTCCTTCGGCAGGTGATCTGCTTATTTGGCACGACAGAAGCAGTTAAGCTGCAGTCTCCCTCAGATTTAAACATGGGAAGATCAAGACGAGATAAGAGCAAATCTCTGCTCTTGTCCAAAAGCGGGGAGGGGGGGGAGACACACCTGATTATGCACAAATCATTCTACTCACATGTGAAAAAAGGGAGGGGATAGGTATATATTTTTTTGCAAAAATTGAGAGAAGGGGAGTAATGCCCACTGTGGTGCATTTAATTTTCTCCAAGTGAGGCTGCTAGCTCCCCGGGAAGTTGTAAAGGGGGGGCTAGAAGAAACATGCTGAAATTAATCCTAGAAAAAGATATGTGTGTGTGTGTGTGTAGGTTTCATGGCATTTGCTGTTTCTTTTTAAAATGGGAGCTCACCTCTACCTGCATCAGGATTTAAGTGGTGGAAAAAGGGGAAAGAATGGAGGATCTCCAAGTGCGTACTGTACAAGGATTCAAGCAGTGGCTGGACGAACTCTTGTCAGGGATGAGCAGGGGGTTGGACTAGATGGCCTGTATGGCCCCTTCCAACTCTAAGATACCAAGGCAGAACAGCTTGCAAAACAGACCTTTTCTCACTTTTTTCAGTCTTTCATTTATTCAGATCTAATGAGTGAGGGTTGTAATCCCTGAGAATTATTTTCCCATATTACAGTAGTAATATGCTTTCCAGGGGAATGTCATACAAAGACAATAACCACCCGGAACATGGGACATTGTAGATTGTATCCGGTGACTCTGTTCTGCTGATGGCAGAGCTTTTCTGTGGCAGAAGGAGATGCTTGCTGCCAGAATGAGCTCCTTACACCAGCAGAAAGCTTTTGATATTTGGGGAAAGCGCCAGTCAGCAAAGTAGAGTCATTGGATGCAGCCCATGGTATTAAAGAATCCAAACAAAATTGTAATGAAACATTTCTGTATGTAATTCCTAAAATTGTTTAAAACAATTTCCAACATTATGTATTATTGATAACTCTTACCTGGAATTTCCAACATTAAGGCAAAAATCAAGAAAGCATCTGTGTTATTTGCTACCAAATATATTTGAAGCATTAATAACAATTGCACTCGCATTGCATAACAATAGAAGATTTTTTTTTTACAGTTTATGACAAGGGTATCATTTAAAAAAATTCCACAGTTTAAAATACACAACAAATAAACCTCAGCTTCATTAGGAGGTAATAGCCAACTGTGACAGAGAGCTGCATTGTAAGGAGTTGTCCTGGTCAAAGAACCCCATGATAGACAGGGAGTTCGAATATAATTCTGTGAATGGCAGTTGGAGAGTTCTGACAGTTGAGAACTAACAGTTGACTAAGAGTAGTTAACAGACAGAGCTTGGAGACAGTGGTGAGAGTTGCAAGCTGACTGGTGGAGGATTATCCTCAGGAGTGAAAAGGAACCCATTTGGGGATTTTGGATCAGGACATGATCCATAACCAGTAATCTAAGGAAAATACCTCTAAGGTTTATAGAGTGATTCCTAACAGTTTAATGGGAAATAGCTCTGTGGAAAAGACTGATCCCAGGCCAGTTTGAGAAAGAAACTGGGGAAGTTCGTTACTGTTCCTAACTCCTACAACTAAAGAAGTACTGTGAAAAAGAAAGAAGCTTAAGTTTAAGAAGCAAACCAGTGACTGCCATCCAAATTTGGCGACTTTGAAAGTGATCTCTTGATTCTTATCTGCTAGTATAACTGAGAGAACAGTCCTATTTTTTCCGGGATGTTGGGTAATTAAGGGGGTAAGCATCAACCACTAAATTGTTCCCCTTAAGAAATAAGGGGACTCACATGTATTTACATTTGTACGCAGTCTACTGATATCTCATGTGTAGTTGTCACAAAAATATACTGTCCTCTGTTTCAGTGATGTTACATTTTTGGTTACACTTATTTCTCTAATGAACTTCAGATTCTCAAAATCTGTCCTTTATTAAATACTAGCTGCTGCTTCTTTTAGCAGGCATGTAGTAGGAAAGGTCATATCTGTTATTATTGATCAATGGTATGTCTGATCAAGCAGCATTGCCCTCTGAATTGGGTCATGATATATACAAAGTCCCTTTAATACTGCAACTCCATTGTCCTTGAAAACCAGTTGCTACAAAACCTGCGTGCATGTCTTTGCGGCAAATGACAAGAATTTAAAGATTATGTCAGTAGATTAAGGAACAATTCTGACCACTAAGAACCTCATCACTGCATGAAGAACTGAACAGCTTAGTTGGTACTCAGCAGTACAAGGCTAAAGGAGCTGGTTTTTAGAGAACTTGGGTTTAACCCAAGTGACATAAATGGATGTAGTTTCTCCAATGAAATCTGGCAAGATGGCTGTTATATTTCTGTTTAAAAAAATCCTGTGTTTATAGAAGTGGTTTTTCTGTTTGCTGATTGTTGCATTAAATCCCCCCCCATATATTATATAAATCAGTACAGAAATGTTAGCAGGGGAAAATTACTGATTTCCCCATCCCACTGAACCTTTAATGATACTATTCATACAGCCAATTTGACTCTGAACTGTGTTACTCTAAGACTAAAAGAAAGGAATGTTATTTATTTATTTATCTGCATAAACAATGGAGAATTAGTATTTTTTAACCTTAATCAACTGGGGGGGGGGGACTTGGCAGCTGCCAATGTAATATTAAGATCCACCCCTGATAAAAGAAACCTCAAATTATCCACTGAATCAAAAAGACATAGTTGGTGGTTGTCTACATTGTACTGCTAAAAGGAATTTCAGTTTTTGTCAGTATCTGCTAGCTATGTCATCCTTTGATCATTGGAGAAGAGATACAACTATACAATTGGCTAGGTAAATTGCTCAGTTAGGACTCATGTTACCGGAAATGGCAGATTGAAACATCTGGTTCTTGCTAGAGGCTGTTGATCTACTGGAAGCATGTTGCAGATGTGGAACAACACTGTGGTTTGGTATGTTACATGACCAGGCTTCTGAGAAAATGCTAGCACATTTGTAATCTTTATTCTTGCTCTTTTCAAATGTGAGTATATTCTCCGCAGATTTCAGCATATGCTGTAGCAATAAACAAGCTTCTAAAAATCAGTTTTTAAAAATTGGCACTGTCTGTACCACGAAAAAGACTTATAGTGCATTGCTGCGCTCTTCGGCCGAAAGAGCTCAAGAGGCAAAAAAAGGGGTTGCGCTGGCGTAAGTGGGACGGCCGCCAGCAGTCGTCCCATTTACGCCGTGCAGAGTGGCCTGGATGCTGGCAGGAATGCCTGGACACCGGTCTCCCAGCGCTCAGGGATGCTGGCTGGGCCTTCCACCGACATCCCACCGGCGTAAAGGCCCGCTCCGACGTTCCGGGGGGCATTCTGGCATCCCGGGGAGCGTTCCCAGGGCGTTCCGGGGGGCGGGGCTGCCTGTAGGCAGCCTCCTGTCTCCTTTCACTCTGGGTACGCCACCGGGACAAATAGCATTGCTGCTTTATAGCAGGCACAGCCTCGCTGTTTTCAGTGGGGCGAAAAGCCCCCTTTAAAAAACAAAAAGCCTTCAAAAGGCTTTTTTTGAGCTTTCAGCGGCTGAGAAATGGGCTAGGAGCCGCAGCGGCGGTGCCTCCTCCCCACCGGCTGCCGACAGCTCAGGCTGTTAGACACCGCAGCTCAGGCTGTTAGACACTGGCCGCAGACAGCTCAGGCTGTTAGACACCGCAGCTTTCTGTTAAAAATGTTCCAAGAGTATTTTCACACATAAGACTTAAATAGTAATGGTCTTTGTTTTGATTGTGGAAGGCACAGAAAATTGGTACATCATCTTTCTCCTTTTAAAATATCAACCTGTAGAAGAAGGTTTGAATGTGGAACCTCCAGCATTAGAGGCAGTGGTGAATGGCGTAGTGCTGCCTGACAAATCTCAAACAGGCTCCCTGTTAGCTGCATCTGAAAGAAACTCATTCTCCCAAGCCAAGTACATCCAGCTTCATACTTCAAAGACTTGGAAGGATAAGAATGATCCATGCATAACAACAGCTTTAGTACTGAAAGGTGTGAATGGCAATAGGTGTGTAACTCCCTTCACAACGGAGGCAAATGCAGACCATTTGCCTCCCTTGTGAAGGGAGTTGCACACTCATTGCCATATGCACCTTTCAGTAATGAGTCTCACCTTATGTGGGATAAATAGTAAAAGGGCATTTGTTATGTGAATGAGCATTCTGACAGTGTAGGTTTTGACATCAGCATTACAAATCCAGTTGAAGCAAGCCATTTTTTATGAAAACAAAGCTTTTGTTGTTTGAGAAAGTTATTGAGATTATCAGGAAAAAACACTGGCCCAGTTACAGTAAGAAAAACCACTGTTATGCAATAGGAAATAATGTCTACATTTACCCACAAACATTGCAACATAGGCAAATAGTTAATTGTTCCTGTCTGTCCTCATGGTCTTTCCACCCCTCTTCCTGGTATATTTTTCTTTACAGCATATTTTTTTTCCATAATTGCCTTCATTTAGAGGAGCTAGGCATGTGCTATGCTCTGTTTGAACTTATCCTGTTCGATCTGGTTTTCTAAAAATAGCAGCTAAGATCCCCAGCAATGTGGATAGACCTGCGTATATACCAGATGTGGATAGGAGGGAAGACGGCATGGTATAGCCCGGTCTCGGAAGCTAAACAATGTCAGAGACCACCAAGGAAGACTCTGCAGAGGAAGGCAATGGCAAACCACCTCTGCCTCTCAGTTGCCTTGAAAGCCCCTTGCTGGGGTTGACATAAGTCGGCTGCGACCTGACGGCACTTTGCACACAGATACCACATGTGGAAGGGGCCTGAACATCTGTTGCCTGAGCAGCAGCTTTCCTCACATGCAAATGACGCAGCAAAAACTGAGTGAAATTTCAAAAGCAGTTTGCGGCGTGGGGAAGAGGAGGTATTATTTTATTTATTGACAAAATGTTATCCAGCCTACCTGCCCTCACAAGGCCCACCAAGGCAGCTAACAATTTAAACCATACATGATAAAAAAAAACATTAAAACCATCAAAAACCATTTTAAAACCATTAAAACCAACCCACCCCAAAAACAACACACATGATTAAAACAATTAAAAAGAAAGTTAAAACATGTAGAAGACAGGAGGAGCAATCACAAATCCCTTTGGGTTGACAATGCAATCCTATGGTGCATTAACTGCACAATCTTAAGGGGGGTAGTTGCAGGACCATCTCTCCCCCCCCCCCAATTTTTATTATTAAAGTAAGAAATAAAACTTACATACCCATACATACAAAATATCATATCTTCCAAAGGGAACATATATTTAGAGCCATTCATAATGCTTCCAATGTCGGATTAATATTCTTACTACCCTTTGTCATTACTGTCTATATACTATTGATTGTTATTTTATCAGTGTTTAAACTCAATTTAAAATTGATCAAACTGCTGCTTGCCGCTTACAGACATCTGCTTTATACTACCCCTCTTGTTATTGCATTCTCTATAAACTACTGATATTAACATTTGTGAGTCTCCTCCTCCGTTTCACTGTCCGTTGCCCCTTCCAGCTCAGCCCTTATCTGTGATTTTGTTCCTACCGACTGTCCCAGCCCTTGTAGGTGAACCTCGCTGAGCCTCAGACTCCGAGTTTGGGGACCGCTTGTCCCGCTCTTCACTCGTGGTCTCGCAGGTTCCTTCAGCCAACCGTCTGATGGACCCTCGACCTGTCTCCTCCTTGGCTCTCGTTCTTGGTTCCCACTTTATGCCCGTCCTCCCATTACCTGTCCCACCCACCAATTACTGCTAATTGCTTGTCTCCCTCTATGTTGGCGTTTTCCTACGCCGCCCCATTTCTGCCTTCCTTGTCTCCCTCCATCTTCCTCTTCAGAGGAGGGTTCTCCTTGGGTTCCCATCCTAATACCTCTTTCCCGGGTCTTCCCCGCTTCTCCTGTCTTCCCCTTCTTGCTGTTGTCCCTCTTTCCCCCCCGTCCTCCGCCTCCCCTGTGCTTTCTGTGTCTGCACGTTCGCTGGCCTTCTGTTGTCCCACTCCCCGTCTGCCCCTCCGTCTTGCATCCCCTGCTGTGCTGCTGCTCCGTCTCGGGCCTGGGACATTTTCCCTTGCCACCACCAAGCAGGCTGTCTGGGTCCAGACCCCTGTGGGGAGTCTGGGTTCCTTGGAAGAGTGCCCGGAGTGGCACAACATTCTAATTATCTCACACCCTATACCCATAGTGCGGTCACACATAGATGGTATATGGTTTCCATTTTCTCCGAAACTTCTCCTCAGGTCTTCTGTTCATCAAGTACGTAAATTTTGCCATCACTATATACTCTGCCATTTTCTCTCTCCACTTATCAATCTCAGGAATCTCTTCTTGCTTCCTTTGCAGGGTCATCTTAACAGCATTATAGGCCCCCGGGCAAAGCAGTGCACTGGCGCCCCCACACAACCACTCACAGGAATAAAAATGTAAATGGTCGATAAAATTAAAGATGTATTTATTGGTACTTCCAACAAAATCAGTGTTTAAACATTTAAAAAACATGCTTTACAGCAAAGACTAATCAACACAAACGTTTGAACGATATAACACGATATTTATAGTTTATAATATTTATAGTTTATGTCATGAGACGGACCCTGTCGGGGCCTGCTCGGACTTATCCAGCCCCCCAGGCCAGAGGGGTCCCGCCTTATTGAGGGGGAAAGGGGGAGGAAGGGACGGTGACCCGGGCAATTGGGACGGCAGCCCCTTTCCAAAGAGGCTCGTTTTTTTCCCCTGGAGGCAGGGGCGGAAGGAGCCTGGGGGATGCAGCCAGCAGTCAAGGAAGACCCCGGACCGAGGAGAGAAGAGATGCCACCTACCTCGACACTAGGAGGGAAGGAGAGGAAACACGCGTCGGCACGGACAGGAGCCAACAGGAGCACGGAAAATCAGCCGGCCGCGGCAGAACAACGCAGTCAGCCGGTACCAGTCCCGACGCCCAGCTGAGAAGCGTCAGGGTGTGCCCCGGACGCGCGTGACCTGGTCCTAATAAGGAATCGGGAGGCGGGGCTTGGGGGGAGGGGCTGAAAGCCAGGTCTTCAAAAGGCCAGTGGAGCGGAGGCCAGGGAGGAGGGCAGACCTAGGTCTCACGACTGTGTGAATAACAGGACAGAGACCCTGGCTGCATCCGAGGGAGAGCTTGACTCCGACTCTCCCTCTGAATTGTCTGAGGCTGAGGAGGCTCCTTTGGCGCGGCCCCTACGGACAACGGAAGAAAAAGGGGTGGTCGCCGTTGAGCTCCCACACCTTACAGTTTAGTATAGTATTTATTATAGGAGCCCCATGGGGCAGAGTGGTAAGCTGCGGTACTGCAGTCCAAGCTCTGCTCACGACCTGAGTTCAATCCTGACAGACGTTGGTTTCAGGTAGCCGGCTCAAGGTTGACTCAGCCTCCCATCCTTCCGAGGTCGGTAAAATGAGTAACCAGCTTGCTGGAGGTAAAGGGAAGATGACTGGGGAAGGCACTGGCAAACCACCCCATAAACAAAGTCTGCCTAGGAAACGTCAGGATGTGACGTCACCCCATGGGTCAGGAATGACCCGGTGCTTGCACAGGGGACCTTTACCTTTATAGTATTTATTAATTGACAGCAAGTCACAACATACATAGATTAGCATGGGGCCCCTATGCTCGTGGGGCCCCCGGGCAACTGCCTAGCATGCCCATGCATTAAGACAGCCCTGGGGAGGAATAGAAAAATGTTGGAAATGAAGTGAGGTGGGAACACTTTTCCACCAATGGTGGAGTTGTAGCAAACCGACAAAAGTTTGGAAAGATAGTCACGAGGAAATTTCTAAAGTTATGGGAGTAAAAATTCCACTCAAACCAGAAATATATTTACTGGGTATCTTAGATAGGACATTAGAAAAACAGTTGAGAGATATACTTAGATATTTGACAACAGCAGGAAGAATTGTATGGGTGAAAAAATTGAGAATAAAGAAGTACCCTCACTGCATGAATGGCATCAGAAAGTTATGGAGTTGGCCAAGATAGCCAAGTTAAGTAAATATATTGAAGATAGTTGGGTTTCTGACTTTGATATAGACTGGAAGGTATTGATTTAAAATTTTAAAATATTTAAATCAATATTTTAGGGATAAAAAATGACCTTAGGTTTTAGAATCTAAATTTATTAAATGGTAGGCTAAGATGAAAATAGTTATATAATAATTAAAGTAAAAATAGATTAAATCAAAATTATTTGCAAGAGAAATACGGTATATGGTGGTCTGTTCTGCGTGAGGAGAGTTGGAGGTCGGTTTCTGTAATGTTTTGTGTCTCACTTTTTCTTTTTTTCTTCACTTTCTTTTTGTATATTGTGTTTTTGTATGCTTTATGTACTTTGACATATTCTGTAGTGTTCTGCACATTTCAATAAAACTTAAATATATATTAAAAATAAGAGCCCTGGGTAGTTGGGATGGGGAAGGCGCAGGCTGCTACGCTTCCCGAGAGGCTTCCCGGCCCGAAATAACAAACAAAAAAAGGCGATCCGCACAAAAACCTGTGAAACTCTTCAGTTGAAGCAAGCCATTTTATCTGAAAACAAAGCTTTTGTTGTTTGAGGAAGTTATTGAGATGATCAAGAACGAACACTGCTGTCATGTGGCAGTGGCAGCCATCCAGATGTCAACAGCCAAAATGGCCACTGAAGAATGGCTGTCCATACCAAATGGACCTCATTTCTCTTGTGCCCAGGGAATTGATTACCCCTCACCATCCTCCTCCCTCTGGGTCATTTCTTCTTTCACTGTCCTTCCCAGAATGGCATAGTATCTAGCCTTTGGTATCCCCAAGTCTCTGTCCTCTCCAAGTTATCACAATCCTGTTTCGGTCGGAGATGGTCCTTTGATTGCTCTCTGTTAGCCAGAAGCATTTGCATAGCCAAACCTTATGTATTGGGTGCTTGGAGGAGCCATCAGCATGATGAGGATGCTTGAGAGCAATTAACTTCTATTGTGTGTCATGCTCCCTCGACAGAGAAACCACTTAAAATGAAGGTGGTGGGTTTTGTAGCCCCCAAATTGAATGCATTTCTCTACAAGCAGGGGTTGAATATTATCGCTTGGTTTATAAAACACAGCCAAATGTCTAGACGAAGCTATCAAAGGTCATTTGTCCCAGAAGTTTCAGCTGCAGCGCTCCTCCTGAAAGGTACCTTTGTAGATATTTGTCATTAATGTGAATAGCATTAAGAGCATTACAGTCACGTGGTGCGGACTGCCCTGTGGCCCTAAAGTAATGCCATGTTTGCCAGCAACCAGTTAGATGATGATTCAGCCAGACCCATGACACACAAAGCCAATCTCAAAAGAAAACGCTGGGGCCATGGGGCCACAGAACTAGCCTCAATAATCATAGAAGTGCAGGTTTTTTATTGTTCTTTTATAACCTTCAAGTTATGCTTGGTCCGGGAATTATCTAAGCCCTGCTATAAAAGATAATGTCAGCTGGGAGACAGAAGAAGTTTCTGATGATAATAGGATAGTGTCGGCTGCCTTAACCATTTGTGGTCAGCAGTATATGCTCTAGCACATTGCTGACATAAGCTACACTTTCATGCCGAGCTATAAAGAGGCTAAAGACACATTGGATGCACTGCTGCACACAGGCTGCTTTAAATACCATCAACTAAACATTCTGAACAAATGCAGGATTGCAAATAATCTTTTTCTACTTTTTTTTTTTTTTTGAGGAGCAAGGTTAGGAGAATTATTTATGTCTGTGATTTTTCACTTATATAACCATTGTGCTGTGTGGATAGCTTCCCATCCTCTCTGCATCATGGCATTTTTAAAAATAAGATTTGTTACAAGGGCCGGATACTATATAAATGTCACTCAGTCAGGCTGGGCCATGTATACCATAAAATCTAATGCCCAGATCATGGGGGGGGGAGTAGGGTTGCCAGGTCTCTCTTTGCCACCAGTGGGAGGGTTTGGGGGCAGATCCTGAGGAGGGCGGGGGTTAGAGAGGAGAGGGATTTCAATGCCATAGAGTCAAATTGCCAAAGTGGCCATTTTCTCCAGGTGAACTGACCTCTATCAGCTGGAGATCAGCTGTAATAGCAGGAGATCTCCAGCTAGTACCTAAGGGGAGGTGGCTGCCTTGGCTGACAAGCCCGGAGCTGGCTCATCAGCCCAGATTGGGACTGGGGTGGTGGTGGCTGCTTTGGCTGGCTTGCAGGCCAGATAAGAGCTCTTAAGGGGCTAGATCCGGCCTTATGTTTGATCCCCCTGTTTGCAGGCCTTATGTTTGACACCCTTGTTCTTAGTCATTCACAAGGACTGCTGCTTTTGTATTTAAAAAAACCATTTCCTGTTCAGTATTTAAGCTTAGCACAGCAGGAAGGGCATAGCTGTATTAATCTCAATAATAAATATTTAAGATACAAATGGTATTGAAGTGCATGGAGCTTACAAATTCCACGCTGGTAGCAAGATTTTCCTTTGTTTTGTTTTTTTTGTGTGTGGGGGTTTTTAAAAAAAATATTTTTAATAGGATACAGAAAAAGAAAAAAGGGTAATAGGGAAAAACACACATATCACTTTTATGTCCCATACTGCCCACCACCTATATTTGTTAATCTATACTCAATATCCTATTACACATTCGACATACTCACACTAAAACACATTAACAAGTTTATTTTCCCCTGTCTATATATTCTTCTAAGATACTGTCTAATCTTTAATCATCAAAATAACCCTTAACTTTGAACATTTAGCACAATTAGAACTCTCTGTTTTGTGATCTTAATTATTCATTCGTTTTGGCTTTAAACAATTACTCATACATATCTGTCATAAAATGATTGCCATCACCGTTTGTGCTCATCTATCAATTTTCCTTGGAGTAGATTCCGTTAATTTTACCATCGTTGCATATTCTTGCATTTTTGTAATCCATTCTAACAATCCTGGAATGGAGAAATTAGGTGCTACACATGGATCTGCCCAAATCACAGACACAACTTCCCCTCCTGTGATTTCACCACTGGATCCTGTACTCTTATTGACAATATTGGGAGTTACTGGGATGGATTGTCTGTTGCAGATACAGCTCACATGTAATTTTATGCACATCTCTGAACTTTGAGTTTTCAAATAATACAAGAACTATTTCTTCAGAATTTGGGTATTGTGACATATACACAGAACACTTATGGTACTCTCTCTGTACATTTTTGATGTATGTTGGGATCTTATGCTGCATGCGCTGTATTGCTCTGCTTCTTCGCACTCTCATGACATGATTCGTTTTTAAAACAACAATCATCCCAGCGAGCTGAAATAGCATCATTGCAAATCTTTTGCATGACTAACAATGAAGAGTCGTGAATGCTCACAAGTGGCATTGTTTGTTAATTTGTAACGTGGCAGTCACATATAATGGAATCTGACCTCTAAGGGGGGAAAAGGAATTGCCCATATGCCATTCCCAGAATCAGAAACAAAAGATCTACACATAAACTGAGACTGCTGTGAAATGGTTCTTGCAACAAGAACACTTGGTACTTTATTTCTTTGTTTATTTGAGGAATATTTTTTCCCAAAACTCAATTACCGTAAGGCAACAAATTATCAGTAGTACAGCAAAATATCCAGTTTTCCATGGCCCTTGAGGCTGAAATGAAGACAGAACAACGTGATCAAGTGACCCAACACTTTCTAGTCATACAAGACAAACTTGAACATCTCATAAAGAATATTTTTAAAGGTTATTAGCTCGAAGGTAGAACTAAATAGATTAACTTGCACCTTATCAGAAAACCAACATCTATTATTTTTGTGTTTCTTACTGTGATAAATACAAGTGGTGGCAGTTTATATGCCTTTGGCAATGGGTCATCTGCGTGGAAAAACAAGCTCCTCTGAATGGGCCAGCTTCGGTGTATAAAGAGGACTCTGCTGTGACAGCATAAAATTATCTCCATCTACCAACCCAGTTTGGGGATGTCCAATGGAAAGATCTCATTTTCCAGTGGTCATGACAGGCTTTTTGCCACTTGTTGAACTTTCGGAGTTTCTACCTAAATAGTTGGGATAAGGGGCTTCTGGTTGATCACCTAACATCTGATAGGAAGAAGATCCATGATGAACATTGGATCCGTGTGGGCTCCCTTTGGAAGGGAGTCCACTTCTGGCACTTTTTGTAATACTGGCTTTATTTACAACTGTACAACTAGAGCACAGATGGAGGACAAAAAAAAGTTACTCATATAAGATAGCAGGTTAAGGAACTGGTTTTTTTTGGTCTTAGGCCCAGGCACGGAGCTGGGGGAAGGAATGCCCAGGCAAGGAATGCCTGAGGAAGAGGGGGAGAGGTCTGCAGCACATGCGTACTGGAGCCAGACGCTGGTGGCCTCGGGGGCAGAGAGAAATGCGCCAGGCAGGGAGCACGGTGCCACCCCCCAAGAAAGAGAGGGAGAGCAGTGGGTGGGCGTCACATGCACCAGCCGGGCCATGGGCAAGCAGCTGCACACGTGCTGTGGTGCGGTGGCACTTCTCCCCATGCCTGCGCTCCCCGTGCTCACACTGGCGCCCTCCCTCTCCTTGCCAGCCCCCCCCCCCCAGAGGCCCTGCTTAGGCCTTTACTCTAGTTTGCTTAGGGCAAACCCAGTATAGTGTGCTGATGAAATACTAGTCTCACAATACCAAAATAAAAAAGATATTTATTGCTGAGAAAAGTCTTCCCATCCTTACTTATCCCCTTTGGGCATACCTAATGCTGGGTTACTGGTAAAACTATCAATGTTCATTGGTAACCATGTTATTCTGTTTCAACAAAAATACATATAAGTCTTGTGGCACCTTAAAAACTAGCAAAATTTTGTTACGGCTTAAGCTTGTGGTAAAATGGGCCCTGCAGACACCTCATGGGGAATTTGGAAGTTATTCAGCTGTCCCATGTCCCAAGATGATAGACTCCAATGATGTGTTCACCTCTTCAGCTTTATTCCACCCCTCTCCTCCCCTATGCAATCAGTAGGATTCTGTTTCGCTGCCTGTTTCACATGAAGACGTACATTTACTTCAATGAACTTAGAAGGGTGTATGTCTGCTTAGAACTGTAGAGGTAGATCAACACTTGTCTGGTCATCTGTACCTAAAGGTAAAGGTAGACCCCTGTGCAAGCACCAGGTCATTACTGACCCATGGGGTGATGTCACATCCCAAAGTTTACTAGGCAGACTTTGTTTATGGGGTGGTTTGCCATTGCCTTCCCCATTCGTCTACAGTTTACCCCCAGCAAGCTGGGTAGTCATTTCACCGACCTCGGAAGGATGGAAGGCTGAGTCAACCTTGAGCCGGCTACCTGAAACCCACTTCCGTCCGGATCGAACTCAGGTCATGAGCAGAGCTTTTGATGGCAGTATTGCAGCTTACCACTTTGCGCCACGGGGCTCTCGTACCTAGACTCCCTATTTTTTACTTTATTTATTTTGTCTTTTAAAAGACTGTTCTTTGGATTAAGAACATGGAGCAGTGAGCACTTAAAGTTTCCTACCCTATTAGTGATGTTTGTAGCTTCTTTTTTGCAGTTGTTAAATTCAACCATTTGCGTATAAAATGTGACAAATGAAGCAGTAACCAAAACAAAAACAAAAAACCTGCTGCCGACAACTCAGCAAATATGTTACCATCGGATGTGCATCTCTGTCCCTGACCTTGAAACATATAACTAAAGCCCTGCTTAGAAGGGCTTTGGAATATTAATCTGGGCCCTTCCGATGCACCAAAACCACTAGCTCAGGGCTTTGAATTTTAGTTGTAATATGTTACACTGAATTTATTTCATTCATAATGTGGTCCACTGTATTATACAAATTGTATACAGAAAACAGCAACAGCAATTTCTGGAAGGAGTGGTGCATTGCTCTCCCGATACTGTGGCTGAACTAAAACTTCCAAATATATGTATTACCCATTGCACCTTTATGGATTGCTTTCGATAGCCTTGTTCATTTTTTTCTCGTCAAGCCAAAGTAATGTTTCATCAAAGATCCCTTTCAGCTCTGAAAATCATTTTTGTGTCCTGACTGGAACATAAATAAATCATGAGCCCATCAGAAGCATGAGATGGTTCCTTTCAGCACCATTCTTTATAGGTACGATGCTGCCTATCTCTAATAGCAAAACACGGTAATGTCAAACTGAGGATGTCTAGTAATTTCCATACTTCCAGACAGAAGTGGGCAAATTGATGCTCAGTTAGATGTTATCTGTATGGCTTCCCCCCAAAAGTAATTCTCACATTTCCAATGGAGCTCTGTAAAAGGAACTGTGGAATGACTGTTCTTCATATATTTCAGACTCACTAGAAAATTTCTTTGATCCAATTTTAATGCAATCCTTCGACAGTAAGGTTCTTTATGAAACACAGTAATGTTTTCATTAAAAAACACCAGATGGGGTAAGTTATAGTACGCTTACAATAATTTTTTGGTGTGGAACATAAACATGGATGAGAAATCTGAAATACAACTATCATGTGTGAACCAGACCCAATCATATAGTCAGAAGGGACATGAAAAGATTATCCTCAAACTTTAGCAAGTTTCCTTAAGTTTAAAAAAAAAAAAAACAATTATTGAAAGCTCCCCAAATATAAATCAACAGCACACTATACTGGGTTTGGCCTAAGCAAACTTGAGTCAAGGCCTAAGGCATTTTAGGGCAGTTTTTTTTTTAATGGGGTGCTCTGATGCGACTGATAACGACACCAATGACGACAGCACTCTCCCTTCGAAAATCTTCATCATTTATGCCACATGCGGAAGAAAATAAACCAACTCCACAACTGTAAAAATGCACTGGGAGGGCAGACGTGGAAGAACTCTGCCCAAACTGATTCCAATCATGCTTGTGGATCGACTCCCAAGGAAGTCAGGAGTAACTCGACTGTGTGGAAAAGGTCCCGGTTTTATTAAGCTATACTATGCAATTCCAAAAGCAGTAATTCCCAATATTTTGCCTATCTGTTCATAGGTACACATGCAAGAAATGTAACCATAAATTTTCTAACGTGAATGAGGTTATGAAAAAAGATTTTTAGAGCTCCCGTAAGAATCACTTGCATGTAAACAATAATGTGTTAATTTTATCTTGCAATTTAGACATTGTATGCAGGCCTGCATCTTATATTCTTTCAGAATAACTCAATACACAGTTATGTACTGATGCCTCTGCACCTCAGCAAATCACTAATCTAGATACTGCCGGAAAAACAGCATCTGTATAACACAAGCAGGGAGCGAGGAAGTGATGGCATATGGCATAATCAAGAATGAATTTTGCATGCTGGTTGCTTAGCCCCTACCAAAGCATACTGAAAAGCAGAGATTAAAGACTGATTTAATCATACGCTACCGCTTCCCTTTATACCTTTAAAATACTTTCTAATAACAGAGTAAGACTATTTGCACTACCATGTATTACCTTGTTCCTCTTATCTGTAGTCATATACAATTCTCAGAGCCTCCGTCCTGCCTTATCTTCTGCAGGATGTAAGAGATAACTGGTCTATATTTGGAAACATGCACCAAATCAAGAAACACGAAAACACATGAAAAAGGAAAGGAGGTTATTTCTATCTACGAGAACCTTCAGAGAACCATGGAGATCAAAATGGAAAGCTGTTGATCTTTCAGAATAATTCTGTTTAGAGAAAGAAACTCATGATAGCAGTATTTTCAGGGTTGTTTATTTAAATGAAATATTGTGTGTGTAAAGTGCCGTCAAGTTGCAGCCGACTTATGGCAACCCCAGCAAGAGGCTCTCAAGGCAAGTAATTAAGCAGAGGTGATTTGCCATTGCTTTCCTCTCCAGAGCATTCCTTGGAGGTCTCCCTTCTCATCCCTGACCCTTCTTCGCTTCCGAGATCTGACTAGATCATTCTGTACCTTACTGCCAAGTAGGGTTGCCAACCTCCAGGTGGTGGCTGGAGATCTCCCTCTATTACAACTGATCTGCAGGCAACAGAGATCAGTTCACTTGGAGAAAATGACTGCTTTGGAAGGTGGACTCTGTGGCATTATGTCCCATTGAAGTCCATCCCCTCCCCAAACCCTGCCCTCCTCAGGCTTCACCCCCAGAATCTCCAGGTATTTCCCAACCTGGAGATGACAACCCTACTCCCTACTCCCAAGTGATGTGTTCACTTCATGTTTTAATTTTATTTAAAATTACTATGAAGCCTGTATGAGGAATGATAGAAATTATATCAGTGGTATTGGTACAGTTAAATTCAGTATGCAGATATACTGATAGTACTTCATAGGCTGCAGGCAGAACCTGATTATTTTTTTCAGAGAGCTGGAAGCAGTTTGAAAAAGGGATTATTGACTGTGATATGAAGGCTCCAAGAATAATTTCTCTGAACCCATTCTATACATATAATTTTATACACCATGGTTTTGAAGTGACAACAGGCTAGAAGTTGTGCCCCAGTAAAGCATATTCATCTTTCCCCTGCTTGGACTACACTAATGTTACTTCTACCCTCACTGTGGCTGTGGTTACCAGGTAGATAATACTAAATATATAGAAAGCAGGCCATTTTTAAGTCCACCTTCCCCGCCTTCTCATCTGTCAAAAAGAGAAGATATGTGCAAGTAACTGAAGATGCAACAGCTTCCTGCTCCATCTTTAATGTTGAATTTGTTTATAGTATGCCTTTCTCACTGGGTCTCAAGGTAGATTACGAGTTTGCTCGAACTATTCAGTCAATTGGTAAGTGGATTACAAAAATATGATAACATAACATCAAGATAATGTTTGATTCTAATAGCCAAGATGTGTAATCATGGTTGGAATAAAAAATAAAGTATTATACATCTAAATTTCATAAATGTACCAGACACGAGCATTTTATGTATTTATGTCATAATTAACTTGCACATTGTGCATGTTTTTGTTCTTAAAGTAAGTTTATATTTTTTTTAAAAAAAGGATTGCATATATTCAGTTTCTCCAAGCTTCAGCTTTTTTTCAGGAAAAATATGGGAAAGTGTCCTTTACCCACTTTAAAATTTCCAGAAGTTTTGGATTTCTAGGTTTGACCTAATGATAATATCATACATTTCTGTAGCAGTGTATATCCACAAACGATTATTTGTGAACCTGCAGGTATAGTATATACATTTTTGTTCAGTATACCCATTTGTTCTCTATGAAGATAAGCTCTTCTTCATTAGGCTGTCTTTCTATGATACCAGCCCTACTTATTAAGAGTAGGGGAGGGAGCAGAACAGCATGCATTACATGCATTACAGTTCTCTGTAGGTATTTTCTAAATAGTAGTGCAGCAGGAACCAAGGGGGAGAGAGCAATGATACATATTAATGAGCCATTGTAACCTTCTCTCCACTCCTCCAATCAATTGTGTAAAACTAGAGCAGAAAGACCTTTTAGGATTTATCATCCACATTCAATGTTGTTGTTTTTTTGCAGCAGATATGGTTAATAAATAGAGTTGCCAACCTCCAGGTACTAGCTGGAGATCTCCTGCTATTACAACTCATCTCCACCCAACAGAGATCAGTTCACCTGGGGAAAATGGCCGCTTTGGCAATTGGACTCTATAAAAACATAGAATGCCCTGGGAACGGCTCCTGGGATGCTGGCGCAAAGACTTGCGCCACCTCCTAAGCCTCCTTGAGCCATGTCAGGTCTATTACTATTGGGGTAAGACTGCATTTGATATAATATTTAATATTGTACATTTAAGAATGTGATAATGACGTTATTACATGTTTGATATATTTTGATATATTTTTATAGAGGCTGCATGCCCATACTACACATAAAAAGAATTTTCTTTAAAGCAAAACTGAAGAAGCCGGATTGGCGAAACGACCACTTATCTAGAAGTGTCGTCTTTATGATTTGGAACGTCTGTTTATGATTTGGAATGCCTGTTTATCCCCTGGAGGACATTTGGGGAATTGACGCCATAGGAGGAACTTACCTTGACGGTCGGGTGTGACCTATATTTGATTTGGACTCTTTCCTATGGTTTGGGAATGAACTTTAATTCCTTTTGAATTTTTTTTGTATGTCCTTGGAAGTCTATTGCTTTGGTAATACAGGAATAATGTATTGAATCATACTTGATTTGCTATAAAAAGTCTTAGCATCACATACTAATTTTTCTTTACAATTGTTTTTTATAAAATTGTTACATGTTCAACTTTTGAGCC
Organism: Euleptes europaea; assembly: GCF_029931775.1. Taxonomy (NCBI): domain Eukaryota; kingdom Metazoa; phylum Chordata; class Lepidosauria; order Squamata; family Sphaerodactylidae; genus Euleptes; species Euleptes europaea. The sequence continues at coordinate 62,941,479 of NC_079319.1, forward strand.
GCATGCTGTTGTTCTCAAACATTCAGTTCATTTCAGCATAGGTATATTGTTCTTTCAGATAACCTCCAGGTACTAGCTGGAGATCTCCTGCTATTACAACTCATCTCCAGCCAACAGAGATCAGTTCACCTGGGGAAAATGGCCGCTTTGGCAATTGGACTCTATAAAAACATAGAATGCCCTGGGAACGGCTCCTGGGATGCTGGCGCAAAGACTTGCGCCACCTCCTAAGCCCATTCAGCCCCCAACCTCAGGAATGGGCTGCTAGTGTTCTTACCACCTCTACGTGTACACATTCCACATTCATATACTTTTTTGGCTTTGTAGCAATCAGTCTTGTAGGGTTACGGGACCTCAGCTTCCCTTTAACATACCTAAAGTTCAAGGAGTGAGGAAAGAGTATTTTTTGCTCCAAGTCTCTGAAACCGAAGAGGAAGTGTACTACCGAAAGATCGGGTGGTTCTGCATTCAAAGCTGTTTGTGCTGCTTAGTCATTCCTTTCCCACATCCAACTTCTCCTGTTTTGCGCCAGCAGCAAAACAATCACAATAAATTGGCTTGTGGAAAAATCAAGATGCACCGTTCTCTGTGCCCTGTTGACTGTTAGGTTACAGGCATTGTCCTGCAGTGTGGGTGTGACAGGTGGCTTCTAGTCCCACCTCCTCCCACGACCGTTTTGTGGTGCTGCAACCCGGTACTTGCCAAAAGATGAGCTTCGCTTTTCCCCAACCCCCATGTGACTCAAACCAGTAACGGCTGTTTCTCCGCAACAGTGTTTTCCCCACTGAGATTACGGGAGGGCAATGTTGTGGCACTTTAAACACAATTGTTACATTATAATAATACGAGGCAAAGCTAAAGAAGTATACGAGTGTGGAATGTGTTCTTATTTTCTAGCGTAAGCTTTTGTGGACTAGAGATCACTCTGCACGGTTAGTGTTTACCGAACGCAGTGAGCGAAAAGCTTAAATAATCAGAGTTTCAATCATGATGGGTAGCCGTGTTAGTCTGTCAATAGCAGTAGAAAAGAGCAGGAGGCCAGTGGCACCTTAAAGACTAACAAAATTGCTGGCAGGGGAAGAGCTTTCCCATACCATGCCAGAAATGTTGTTTGTCTTCAAGGCACCACTGGACTCTTGCTCTTTTCTACAGACTTCCAATATTTAGCTAATTTGAGGCAGTCATTTTAAAACCTACCTATTGTTAGGGTTGCCAACCTCCAGGTAGTAGCTGGAGATCGCCTGCTATTACAACTGATCTCCAGCCGATAGAGATTAGTTCACCTGGAGAAAATGGTCACTTTAGCAATTGGACTCTATAGCATTGAAGTTCCTCCCCTCCCCAAAACCCCTCCCTGCTCAGGCTCCACCCCATAAACCTCCTGCTGGTTGTGAAGGGGGACCTGGCAACCCTACCTACTGTATATGGTAACTGGTAGTGGGGCCACTCCTAAGATACACAGTACAGGATATAGATTTCTGTATTTCAAGACAGATATAGTGTGGTGAGCACTGATGGTGAGACAGCCAAGTGTGTGGCAAATAATTCAGAATGGCTGAAACTATGAGGTGGATCCACTTAGCTTTTCAACTGGCAAAAAAGGGAGGAAGAGTCCCCTTTGATCACCCAAAAAGGCTATGCTACAAATCATGGGACTTGCATGACAAAAGGCCCAGGGGGATGAGGGCTGTAGTAACGAGGAGAATTTGATGACACAGTGGAAAAGTTGGCTGGATCCAACCCCATGTGAACTGTTCCTATGAGAAAAAGCAAGTGGTGTCCCAAAGCTGATCACTTCAAAAGATGCACATGAATGTTCTCCGTGAACACTGCCAGAAAGCACAGTTCGTGCAAGGAGCAGGTCAGCCTCAAGAATTTTCTCCATCCCAAACAGGTACACTTCCCACCACAGGAGAAGGCCAAGTTCTAACAATGCTAGCAGCAATGCAGAGGCTGGCCTGGACCCGGTAGATGACAGTATGGATCTAGGAGGCCATGCAAAGCATCCACACCTGTTGCCTTCTCCCACAATGCTGCTGGCAGGGAACCCAAGTGCTTCAGAGCTAGCCTTGGAGCTGGGGACCAGCAGCAAAGTTCTGGAAAACCACAAAGAGTGTAGGCCATGCATGCAGACCTTTGCTGCAATTATGCCTTCTCCCACATGGCCACAGACAGGCAACAAGATCAGCTTTGACAGTGTATCACTACACTCTTCTCATTGTGGTACCCCAAGCAGCGGCTTGGATTGCTTAAGCAGTGACTACGGCTAAGAGCAAGTAGCAAGTAGCACCATAAAAGAATGCAGTACCAGTACAAATATTTTCCTTCCTCTAACATTCAATTGTCAGCCAACTTCCACAAGGAAGAAGCATTTGCGCAATTCTCTATAATCTATCCATTCTCGCAGAGTAATAGCAACAATTTAAAATCCAATCATGCATCTGTACTTAGTGAGACAATGGGTCTACCAGCATCAATATCATCTCCTCTGACTGGCAGTGGCTTGTTAGGATCTCAGGTGGACATCTTTCACATCACCTACCATCTTTTAACTGGAGGTGCCTCAAAGTGAATCTGGGACCTTCTGCATGCAAATCAGATGCTTACCACTGAGCCATGGCCACTGACATCAAAATAAGGACCAGGCATATTTATATACACACAGCAAGCTCCGCCCCCTCAAATTAAAAAAAAGCAAAAGGATACCTTGGAAGTGCAGGAACACATGTCCTCCTTCAAATACCAGTCAACAAATCCATGATAAAGTGCTATTCATACAGCTGTATGTAGCCATTTTTTTCATTATATTAGCAGGAGAATTTGCTGCTAGAGTCCCCTGTTCCCTGTTCATGTCATGTATGTCTTTGAATCCTTATTATGACCGCCGTTTTTTTGGGGGGGGTTGCATCTGGCTGCTATTCCTTACGTATCAATGAAACAGCATATGACTGCATAAACATACACACAACAATCAACACTCACAGTGTCAGAAGGCCAGAAAGTGCAAATATTCTCCTCCCCCAATAGGAAGCTAGCAGTGTGTGTGTGAGCGCCGTCAAGTCATAGCTGACTTATGGCAAACTCATAGGGTTTTCAAGGCAAGAGACATTGGGAGGTGGTTCACCATTGCCTGCTTCCATATAATGACCCTGGTGGTGTTTGGAGGTTGCCCATCCAAATTCTAACCAGGGTTGACTCTGCTTAACGTCTGAGATCTTCCAGGTAGGAAGCTAGCTATCAACCCATTAAGAAAAAGGGGCTCACACCGATGTCAATGCCCCACCAAATAAGCAAAACCTATCTCAAGAAAGGCCACACTACCACCATATATCCTAAATGGAACCAGCTTCAGAATATGTAAAATTAATAATGACAGAAATAATCTCTTATCACAGAACACTAAACCCAAAGCTCTTTCTCAAGTCTGATAGTTATCAGATCGATTCCCCTAATATTGCCTTTGGTGGTAATATTCCCCTCTCAATTTAAACCGTCCCCATGCCTTTTTTGTAATAGTACCCTCCATACAAACTGTCTCAGAACTTAGGATCTCTGGCTCTGTGGGAGCATTGAGCAGTGTTTATCACGCCCGTCAGGGGCCATGTAATTGCATCAAAACTCAGAAGTGTAAAGCAATTTTGTGTCATAAGTTTTTTATTAGGTAAGAAGATGTGATGTTGAAAATGAGATGAGCACAGCTCTTGTTCCTCAGCACAGCTTACTTTAATCACTGCTCTTTCCAACACTGTGCCCAGGCTGTTTCGGTTGATAATTACAGCCTACTGGAAACTGAAAAAAAATGAGTGACGGAATAACTTGGGAGGAAAGAATCTGCCCTGCCCTTGGCTAATGCCTCACAGACGTCACTGATGAAGGAACACACAATGCAAGCCACAAAACTTGAGACTTTAGTTTAACACTTATGGGAAGCCCTGGTTTTCAGCTGTGTGGAGAGTATACCAGTGTCCAAGATTCTCAGGTTTGCATTATATTTTCAACTTTAAAATAAGAGTTGGTTTTTATCTCCCGCTTTTCTTTACCCTTAAGGAGTCTCAAAGCGGCTTACCCTCCCCACAACAGACACCTTGTGAGGTAGGTGGGGCTGAGAGTGTTCGGAGAGAACTATGATTGGCCTAAGGTCACCCACCCAGCTGGGTTCATGTGTAGGAGTAGGGAAACCAACCCTGTTCACCAGATTAGCGTCCGCTACTCTTAACCACTACACCACGCTGGCTCTGTTTTGTACCTATAAAGACATTGACATTATGGTACGGGCATGAATTTTCTTCTCCTCTATTGTGACTGCTCAAATTTATCTTGATAATTACAGATACGTCTCTCTTGTTGTTGTTTTTTTTGTCCAGCCATTTAAAAGTTATGACTCATCATCACACACTCCAAAAGACACTTCAACCCGTCTCAAGGTGGCTGTTTTCTTTTTTTAATCCAAAGATTACTGTTCCCACTCCTCGAGTTTGATGTCTAACGTCCTCTACCTCGTCCCAAGCCTTGCCACACATGCCATTCTGATATGGGGGGGCGTCCCCCATGTCACTAGCCACTGTCTATGATCACTGTGGTGAGAATTTCTTTGTATTGAACATTAGTTTGTATTAAACATCATCAGTTTGAGTTAAGAAACTGATTAGCTGTGTGTCTGTTCTGTGTGGGTCTGTTACATTTATTAAGTATCGCTTTGATTGCTTTGCTTTGATTTCTGTCCTTATAGTTGCTTGAAGGGTTTAATAAACTGCATGAATTCTGTGACCTGTTTCGTGTGCTGTTTGAAATAGCTTGAGAGCAAGATCTGTCCATTTTTCCTGTAAAATCTCTGACTCTTGAGTTAAGCAAGCAGAGAATCCAATCTCAAGAACCTCAGGGGGGGGGACTTGTAAATCCCCCCCCCCAATCACCTCCCGGCATCCCAACCCTACCCGTCTCATAGCTTCTTCCCACGTGCGCTGCAACTCGCTCGCGCGGTTTCGCCCGCCCCGCCCCCCGAACTCCTGCGATCCTCCCCGCCTATCGGGTGTCTCCTCCCCGCCACCTCCTTTTGTGACGTCCCTGATTGACAGAAGGACCTTATTCAGCAATATATTCAGCAATAAGGCATCGGATACCGCAGCGAGGCTGGGACCTGGGAGAAGATCGCCCCGAAACGCGTAGGCTTCCAAGCCGTAGACAGTTTTGCTGTGTCAGCAGGCATGTTTGTTTCCTGCCCCGCGAGGGCGAAAACGCATGGGAGGTTTTGCCTTGGATTTGCTGCTCTCTAAATGCACATTCCCCCCCCCCCCATCCATATTCTCAAAACTCAACAATAAGCCCCCCCCCCCCATGCAGAGTTTTGAGAATTCAGATGGGAAAAATGTGCATCTGGGCCCCCAAGCTGGAACGAAGCACCAGCTTTTCCATGGGGGAAAGAAACTATCCTTCCCAGTTTTTCAACGGGGATAGAAAATATCCCTCCCCCCCTCCCCCCACACGCACAGATGGCATTTATGCGTGGGAGGTTGTGCCTTGGATTTGCCACTCTTCAGATGCACTTTCCCCCTATCCCTATTCTCAAAACTCAACAATGTAAGCCCCCCATGCAGAGTTTTGAGAATTCGGACGGGGAAAACGTGCATCTGTAGAGTGGCAAATCCAATGCAAAACCTCCCATGAATAAATGGCCAGAGAGTTGACCACACGCCTATATGGACCGTGTGCATGTGGGAAAGGCATTTGTGCGCGCGTCTCCGGTTCAGCGCCTGGCAGCGAGAGTAACGGCATGTACAAGATGCGAGAATAAGGGGGGGGGGGAGAGTGAAACTATTCTTCCTTATTTATATATATAATTTTTTATTTTAATAGGATAAAACAAAACAAATACAATAATAACAAAAAAACACAAAAAATACAAGAGTATCAATTATAATTATACAAAGTTATAAAGTTCAACAAAGCCAGAATACCCTTTTGACCCTCCACCCACCTTAAAAAGTGACCCTTCACCTGACTTCTGCAGAAGTGTCTAAACAGTTTTAAAAGTTGTTAGTAATAATATAAAAGTAAATAAATTTGTTTCTATAACTCACTAATTAAAATAGTAAAATCCATTTTTGCCAGTTTGTCCCAATATGTGATGGCCTTCGCCCAAGTTTTTTTGAATTCTTCCATATCTTTTCCGTGTAGGAATTCTGTTAATTTGGCCATCCTCATATACATCTATTCACGGGGGGGGGGGGGGTTATTGTTGAGTTTTGAGAATTCGGAGGGGGGAAAACGTGCATCTAGAGAGGGGCAACCCCAAGGCGAAACCTCCCATGCATAAATGGCCCCCCTCCCCCCAGCAACAGACCCCAAGGGACAAGCCAGGAGAGACACAAAGGCCGTTTACGCATGGGAGGTTTTGGTTTGGGTTCGCCACTCTCTAGATGCACGTCCCCCCCCCCCCCCCGTATGAGTTCTCAAAACTCCGCATGGGGGTTCTTGTCGGTTATCCGGGCTGTGTGACGGTGGTCTTGGTATTTTCTTTCCTGATGTTTCGCCAGCAGCTGTGGCAGGCATCTTCAGAGGAGGCATCTTCAGAGGAGTAACACTGAAGGACAGTGCAGATGCACGCTTTCCCCATCCAAATCCCCCCAAACCAACAATAAGCCCCCATGTGGAGTTTTGAGAACTCAGGGGTGGGGGGAACGTGCATCATAGGGGGCCCGAAATCGTGCAGAGGAAGGAGGGAGGGGGCCCGGGCTGTCTGTGTGTGTGTATACAGGGTGGTTTGCCAGTGCCTTCCCCAAACGTATGCTTAGTGTGATCAAATAAACATAGCTAATTCCCCTAGCTATAGTCAGTCTTAACCATGGGTTTGACTGGAGTATGAATGTGAACATCTGGCTTGTTCTTTTATTCTGCAGGTTGGGATGCTAACAGGATCTCTGTGGAAGAGGCCTCGGAAAGAGTGACGGTGATGAAACCCACATTTGTCAAGGCAAACCGTTACCTGAATGATCATGTGTGAGCCCAATTCTAGGTCACAAACTAACAGCTGTCATAATAAACCACAATTTTGTGTGAACTGTGAACTGTGTTTGTTCATCATGCAAAACTGCGGTTTATAAGCCAACTTCACATCCTGGGTTCAGATCCTGGTTTGACGGATCATCGCGAACCATACTTAGTGGAGTGGCCTCATCCAGACAATTACACTAACCATAGTTAGTTAATTAAACAGTGGTTTTACAGGATGTCCAGACTGGGTGCTTTAAGATCTAAAGCTGAAGGAACCACAACACTTCTTTAAGTGACTGAATATTGTTTTATAAAAATAAATGATACAAGAAGAAGAAGAGTTGGTTTTTAGATGCCGACTTTCTCTACCACTTAAGGGTGACAAGGAACTATTTATAAAGTATATCACGTTTTTAAAGCTCATATTATCATTGTATAAATGATACAAGAAGAAGAGTTGGTTTTTAATAAATATTAACAATAGTTTTAGGATTAGAATTTTCTGCAAAAGATTACAAATTTATTGCAAGATGAAGGGAGACGTAGGGGACGTCCAAATTTTGGTTACATACATACCTATTTTAACAAAGCTACCTATCTGTGATTATACTTTACTGTTTATATTTTTGTTAAACTTTGTGATTAATAATCTTGGGAAAAGAATAAAAAAAATTATTTAAAAAAAGAAGAAGAGTTGGTTTTTAGATGCCGACTTCCTCTACCCCTTAAGGGAGGCAAGGAACTGTTTATAAAGTCTCCCCATCCCCTCGTTCCTTCGATGCGTGAGGCCAGGCCGGAGGGGAAAGCGGCCGAGCTGGGCGCCGTCCCCCTCGCGCCCCTGCCGAGACGGGGCGGGGGGTGGAGGAGGAGGAGGAGGCGGAGGGAAGCCGCCACGCCGGGAGGAGGAGGAGGAGGGAGGAGGAGGAGGAGGGAGGAAGCGGCGGCCGGGCCCGGCCGACGAGCAGGCAGCCTGGCGGAGGCGGAGCCGGCGCTGGAGCCCGGCCGGCCTGCCTGCCTGCCTGGACCTCCCGCAGCAGCGCGGCCGCCGCCGCCGCCATCAGCAGCAGCAGCAGCGCGCGGTAAGTCCGCCTCGGGCCTCCTCTCGGGCCCTTCTCCCGAGGAAGCGCCCCGGCTCCGGTGGGCGGCCGGGCCTGGAGGGTGGGAGGCAGGCAGTGGCGGCCTCCGGTGGGCCACTCCGCCGCCCGGCCCGCCGCGGCCCCCGGGGTTCCCCCTGCCGCCGTCGCGGCCTCGCTCTCCCCTTCCCTTTTGTTCCCGGCCGCGCTGGCCTGCGGAGAGAGCCGAGAGGCGGGGATGCGGCCTGCTGGAGGAAGGGGCGCCAGAAGCCCGGAGTGTGTGTGTGTGTGTGTGTGTGTGTGTGTGGTGGGGGGAGCTCGTCCCCGCACTTTTAGAGCCCCGAAGAAGCGGGGTGGGGGTCGCAGCCCCCCCCCCCCAGCTTCACAACCGAAAGCCCAGGGCCCACATGCGAGGTGTGGGGAGGGGTGGGGAGGGGTGGGGGGGGAAGAGCGTTTGCTCCAGGGCCGTAGGGAGTTCAGTCACCCCTGTGAGTGTTTGGGGTGCTTTTTTGCAGTTCAGGGCCGCCTACAAGTGTCTGGGTTATTAACTTCCCCATAGGGTTACGCCCTCCTTCTCAACAACCCCCCAGTTTATTTCAGATAATCAATATTAAATCTAAACTATGTTGTTTTGGCTGCTTCTATGTAGTTGTGTATGTGTTTAAGTGTTCAGTCACCCTTGATGTGTTTGGGGTGCTTTTTTGCAGTTCAGGGCCGCCTAGAAGTGTCTGGGTTATTAACTTCCCCATAGGGTTACACCCTCCTTCTAAACAACCCCCCATCCTCATCCCGGAGTGTCTCTCCCCCCCCCCATTTTATTTCAGATAATCAAGATTAAATCTAAACTGTGTTGTTTTGGCTGCTTCTATATAGTTGTGTATGTGTTTAAGTGTTCGGTCACCCTTGATGTGTTTGCGGTGCTTTTTTTCAGTTCAGGGCCGCCTAGAAGTGTCTGGGTTATTAACCTCCCCATAGGGTTACACCCTCCTTCTAAACAACCCCCCCCATCCTCATCCCGGAGTCTCCCCCCCATTTTATTTCAGATAATCAAGATTAAATCTAAACTGTGTTGTTTTGGCTGCTTCTGTATAGTTGTGAATGTGTTTAAGTGTTCGGTCACCCTTGTATGTGTTTGGGGTGCTTTTTTTGCAGTTCAGGGCCGCCTAGAAGTGTCTGGGTTATTAACCTCCCCATAGGGTTACACCCTCCTTCTAAACAACCCCCCCATCCTCATCCCGGTGTCTCCCCCCCCCCATTTTATTTCAGATAATCAAGATTAAATCTAAACTGTGTTGTTTTGGCTGCTTCTGTATAGTTGTCAGTGGGTAGCTGTGTTAGTCTGTCTGCAGTGGTAGAGAAGGGCAAGAGTCCAGTAGCACCTTAAAGACTAACAAAAATATTTTCTGGTAGGGTATGAGCTTTCGTGAGCCACAGCGTGGCTCACAAAAGCTCATACCCTACCAGAAAATATTTTTGTTAGTCTTTAAGGTGCTACTGGACTCTTGCCCTTCTCTACTTCTGTATAGTTGTGTCTGTGTTTAAGTGTTGAATATATAGTTCCAAATCGTCTGTCTGGTTCTTTTTAAAATCTTTCATCCAGCGGCATGAAACGCTTACTAGGAGGGGTAAAGAGTGAGGAAGATAGGATCTGAATGACTCTGGCATGTACAAGTTACCTCCCACTCCCATCCCCAGACTTGATCCTTTTTCTTCTTTACCCCATAAGAAACGATAAAGTTTAGGCGATTGATTTGGTCTTGAGGCTGGCCGCTTAATTTCACAACGAAATGCCTCACGTTCCACATTAATGTAGCGCGCATTAATGCAGCGCAGGCATATCATTCTCTCATCTTGAAAAGGATCCTTCACTTTTACTAGCTGGCTAGACAGTGGCGGCCCTCTTGGTTCCAAAGTGCAGGAAATGCAAAGCAGATATATCATCCTTACTGAACAAACTTCAGCTTGTGTAGGAGTATGCAAACTTTCAAGTTTTATGAAACTCTTCCCGGGCAGTGGTCAGACCAGTAAAATATACTGTGTACAGCATTGTATTGCCACTCTTACTAAACTGATGTTTTCATACTATTTAGTTTCCATACATATGAGCTTTAAAAATGTGATATACTTTATAAATAGTTCCTTGTCTCCCTTAAGTGGTAGAGAAAGTCGGCATATAAAAACCAACTCTTCTTCTTCTTCTTCTTGTATCATTTATTTTTATAAAACGATATTCAATCGCTTAAAGAAGTGTTGTGGTTCCTTCAGCTTTAGATCTTAAAAGCACCCAGTCCGTCAAACCAGGACCTGAACCCAGGATGTGAAGTTGGCTTATAAACCGCAGTTTTGCATGATGAACAAACACAGTTCACATGGAAATTGTGGTTTATTATGACAGCTGTTAAGTTTGTGAACTAGAATTCGGCTCACACATGATCATTCAGATAACAGTTTTCCTTGACAAATGTTGGTTTCATCACCGTCACTCTTTCCACTGCCTCTTCCACAGAGATCCTGTTAGCATCCCAACCTGCAGAATAAAGGAACAAGCCAGATGTTCATATTCATACTCCAGTCAAACCCATGGTTAAGACTGACTGTAGCTAGGGGAATTAGCTATGTTTATTTGATCACACTAAGCATAAGTTTGGGGAAGGCACTGGCAAACCACCCCATATACAAAGGACGAAAACGCATGGGAGGTTTTGCCTTGGATTTGCCATTCTCTAAATGCACATGTTCCCCAGCCAAATTCTCAGAACTCAAAAATAAGCCCCCATGCAGTTTTTTGAGACTTCAGATGGGGAAAATGTGCATCTAGAGTGGCAAATCCAAGGCAAAACCTCCCATGCATTTTCACCCAAAGTCTGCCTAGGAAACGTCAGGATGTGACGTCCCCCCATGGGTCAGGAATGACCTGGTGCTTGCACAGGGGACCTTTACCTTTTTAAAGCATAGTTAGTTTAATTAACCTGCAGTTAACCTGCAGTTTTGCACAGGTTACAGTGTCTGTAACTAACTTCACCTGAATCAATAATACTTCCCAGTAAAATATTTAGTTGCTGATTCTAGGCAAAGCTAAACTTGGATAGTACTTTATATTCTCCATTTTTCTGTGGGATTACAACTGTGAAACTGATTGACATTTTTTAATTCCCTATGTTCATAGGGACTGTAACATTCGAATCTGAGTTAATTTAACACAGCTTGTCAAAAACAGCATGGCTTATGGGGGGCAAATTTTTGGTTTGTGATAAATTTTAAAGAAAATCATTATAGTTTTTAAATGAAAAATGTACCCTAAAATATGTAATATTCTTAACTGGCAGCACACCAGCTGTTAATAACTAAGTGATCAATAACTGCTCTACAATTTAAACAAAGATCCAGGATAAGTTTATTCATATCCCACCTCACTTTCCTCACTATTATGACAGAAGTTCTCAGTAGAGAAATCTGTTTAAATTCAGCATTACTATGCCCTTCAAAGGAGTTTTGGATAGGGATACTAATAACCAGTAATTGTTTGGGTGCTGAACTCCTGACAAAACACCGCTTGTACTGAATCTTGATCATCTCAGCAGAGAAGCCATATATGCCACTCCTAAGGTCATTTCTAGTCACATTTTAGAAAACCATATTTATTCATAGTGCTATAACAGCATTAGCCAAGACTCAGTGCTAGCAGTGCAATATATAGGAACAGTGAATTGGGAAGATGGGTTGCCTGCTTGCCTTTTTGTTGTTTGTTTAAAACTAGGGAGAAAGGTATATAATCCCGGACCTAAGAGGAGGAGAGCTCAGCTAAAACTGAATGTTAAACACCCTTCAGAAAATGTTAAGGATATTGGTGGTGGTGGGGGCACCCTACCACCTCCTTTGCCTAGTCCCACCCCCTCCCCCCTCCTCCCCTCCCTGTCTCACCCTTCCTCTGGCCCCCTGGTGGCTGCCTGCCACCCCGACCGACAGGCCCCCAGCTCTGCACTAACATCCTGGCTCCTGAAGTTGTGTGGTTTCACTGCCATTCTGGGGCTGGCCATGGCAGCGGCTCCGCTGCATTATTGCTACACTGTCCCCGGCTGCGGCACAGCTCCCCACCTCACGGATTGCGCTGCCCGATATAGGTTTGTCAAGGCATTGTCTGCTTTCTATTTTTTTAAAAATAAAACCAAGCTGCTGGCTTGTACTGTGATATTTTCAGTCTCAAGGTTCGTTGTTAGTATTTAGTCACTCCTCGTCTTTGTAGAGCTTTTTGCTTGCTATGGTAATGCAGGGCAGAATTCTGAATATACCATACTCAGGACCTGTCCTTGCTCTTCTGGCTCTATTGACTCATTAGCTCATGCCCTTTTGGAATGCCGCTTTTACGAGGAACTTCGATTGCACTATATTTCTCCCCTTTTAACATACAAATCCAATGCCTCTGTGACTGACATAATGCCTTTTTTACTAAGCAATAGAGACCCCAAGGCTACATTGTCAGTGGCAAGATTTGTTTCAGCCCTTATATCCCTCCAACACTAGGTATATGCTGCTCAAGATCAATTGATCAAGGAGCTTCTAAGGGATAAAAGGAAGGAAAGGAGTATTTAGTCACAATGTATTTATTAAATCCTTAAGTGTTATCATTTGGTCTTGATGAATTAACAATGCAGGATTTATGAGCTTCCCTTCTCAGTGTCAATTTACCAGTAAATTCAAGATGTAGTATGAAGCATTTAAACCTTGAACTTGATGCATATTGAGTTCAGTTGGGCTTATTCCTAAGTGTATCCACACATAGGACTGACTGTGGTATTCTCAGGCTTAAGCGTGGTGTATTGGTTAAGAGTGATGGACTCTAGTCTAGAGAACTGGGTTTGATTCTCCGCTCCTCCACACGAGTGGCGCTCTTATCTGGAGAATCATGTTTGATTCCCCACTCCTCCACATAAAGCCTGCTGGGTGATCTTGGGCTTGTCACAGTTCTCTCAGAACTTTCTCAGCTCCATGTACCTCACAAGGTGCCTGTTGCGGAGGGGCGGGGGGAGAGAAGGTGATTGTAAGCCGATTTGTGACTCCTTAAAGGTAGAGAAAAGCGGGGTATAAAAACCAAATCTTCTAATTTTTGTTCTTTAATCTCATTTTCTACAGTATACGTAACACACACACACATACAGTATATGAGTAAAACTTCATTTTTGATTGCAGAAACTACAGTTGGTTAACCATAATTGGATGGCTTCTGGTGTCACTTCAGGGAAATATATTTCAGGAAATACAGAGGAAACTTAAGACATATTTGGTTTGTTGTTACCAAGCAGTTCAATTGACGTACATAATATATTACATTTATGGTAACGTCAAGCATATAAGACACCTTAAAGGAAAACAGAGTTGATGTCATGTAAGTGACTACAGGTGACAACTTTTTAAACAGAAGCATGGAACCAAACTATCCAAATAAGTCTGGTCTAGATTTTAAAATGGAATATTCATTAACCATGTTTACGTCGCAGACATGTCATTCACCAAGTATATGCCTGTGATCTTGTAGCAAGTACAACTATGATGTTATGCACGTTTTGTTTCTTTTAAGCATCAGGAGAAACATTCAAATTAAAGCACTTTATGGGTAGGAAAGTTGGGTGATGACAGTTGTGGGCCGTTTTAAAATTGTAGCGGCCTGGTCAGCGGTTGTTCAAGTGTGGGAGGGCCAGCAGCGTCAGCTCCGGTATGAGCAAAGAACTCTAGTCCCTTTCTCAGGTGAACAATGGTTGAGCCTCAGTAGAACTTGCCTTGTTTGTGGGCTTCTTAGAGGCACTTGGTTGACCACTGCGCGAACAGACTGCTGGACTTGATGGGCTTTGGTCTGATCCAGCATGGCTTTTCTTATGTTCTTATAACTTCTGTTACCGTATCTTATTGTGGAACAAGCGGCTGAGGATTAATTATTGCTGTCCATCCTATGGGAGAAAGGGCAGGCTAATAAATACTTTGGTAGCAAGCCATTTCATTTATGTGTATCTTAATCTTAATTTATCCTTTGATTATTTAACAGTTTGTCACTGATGGTATGACTCAGAACCACCTTTTTGTTCTTAAAAGCAGTGCTTAATAGTGGTCAAAGTATTACTTTAATAAGATAACTTGAACAGATATTTATAACTGCATACATGTTTCCATTGGAATATCACTTTATGGGGTGGGGTTGGGGGCGGAAACAAGAATAATCTTCCCTTAGTGAACCAACGGCCATAGTGCATACTTCAGGTCGCTTGACACAATTTGGGAAAGTGTTAATGGACTAGCAATAATTTCGTATAGTGAGGCTATCAGATGCATAATTTCGTATAGTGAGGCTATCATAGGCAATGCCTATGTGTTGTAGAGTGCTATGAAATCTACAGCTGTGATCTCTCACCACATGCAGTGTCACTTCTTCTTCTTTTTTTTTTTTAAAGGTAAAGGTCCCATGTGCAAGCACTGGGTCCTTCCTAACACATGGGGTGACGTCACATCCTGACGTTTTCCAGGCAGACTTTGTTTACGGGGTAAAATGAGTACCCAGCTTGCTGTGGGTAAAGGGAAGTGCCTTCCCCAGTCTTCTTCCCTTTACCCCCAACAAGCTAGGTACTCATTTTACCGACCTTGGAAGGATGGAAGGCTGAGTCAATTTTGAGCCAGCTACCTGAAACCAACTTCTGTTGGGATCGAACTCAGGTCATGAGCAGAGCTTGGACTGCAGTACTGCAGCTTACCACTCTGCGCCACGGGACTCCTTCTTTAGACAGTGTTAATTAGATCAGAATCACTTCCACATTGTGATTTAAATGATAGGCCCTCCTTGGTAGACTCTGAATTAATAACAGTACCTTTAAGCTAGTAGTACTCACTCAGTGACTCAGTAACCACATGGGGCTCTTTGATGTGCCACATGTGGCTCTTCAGAGCATGTGGCACTTACACTGTGTTCCATGAAAGAGGGCAAGGCCCCTTGCCTGATAGCAGGTGGTTCCCATCTCAATATAGCTTCTACTGGAGGAACGGAAAAGGTGCCATCCTCCCTAAGGTACAGGTCTCATGCAGGGGTAAGTCTTGTTCTTTTGGTTGATGGTAATCATGAATGTTAAACGTCGGGATGTGACGTCACCCCATGGGTCAGGAATGACATGGTACTTGCACAGGGGACCTTTACCTTTAATCATGAATGTGGCTCTCTACAACCCATAGAGTACCACTGCCCTTAAGCATACCTAGGTTATTGGTTAGATATTATTTTCAAGTTAGTGCACATGTGACTGCTGATAATAAGGAAGGGGTTCTCTTGGAAATGGTATGCCTAGTCCATTTAGTATTATTGGGAAACAAGAGAAAGCAATATGAAGCCAGTGAAGAATCAGGAACATGAATTTAGTATCTTTCCTGTGATTTCACACGATCGGGAGGTTGTTGTGCAGCAGTTTTAACAGCTGAACAATCTCCAGGAGTAGCTGTACATATGGAGTAGCTCCTGGAGTAGCTGTACATAAACCTAGCCTTGGGTTATATAGATATTAAATATTTAGCCCATGGGTTGTATAGTGAATGTATCTGATTCAGTGGTTGAAGAGACAAAAGCTTAATGCTGTACATTGATTTGAGTGGGAGCCACTTAAACAGCATTCTAATTAAGTTAGTTGAGTTTATGAAGACATAGTTAACTTTTGGCTTGTAATATTTATAGTTTTGGCTGAAACATTACTTCTACAGCCAACTGTCCCAGCTGTATTGTCAGTCTTACAGATCTTTGAAAGCATTTATGGTAGCAAAAGTTTGCTAGTACATTGCTACATCAAAATGGAATTTATTTCTCCAGTATCTGTTAACTGAAGATCACAAAAAGCAAAAATACAAAAATACAAAAAAAAAAAGACATAGAGAACGTTGTCTACTATCTTTTGGAGGGTGATTAACTGTTATGCTGTTGTGTCAATACTAGAAGTGTCCAAGCCAAGATGGGGAGCTATAGTGTTTGTTGCTGAATGACAATTTAGATAAAGTGAGTATTTCAGAACCGTGGTAGAATGGAATACAGTCATCCCAGGGCATCAGCTCTATAGACAGGACAAGGAGAGACATGTTGCTTTATATATCAAAGAGGGCATAGAAACATATAAGCTAGAAAACATTAGGGTGACGAACTCTCCAACTGAGTCATTATGGGTGGAGATTCTAGGCCTAGTGTGGGTGGTACTTTCACCCTCCTGAGGGTGAACACGAGATAGAGAAGGGAATAAGGGAAGTGACTAAAACAGATAATGTTGTGATACTGGGTGACTTCAACTGTCCTCACATTGACAGATAAACAAATGTTAAAGTCATGCTTTAGAAATGAGGTTCCTCAAAATCATAAACAACCATGTAAAGTTTATCACAGAACCAGCCAGAGGGGAGGTGATCTTGCACTTAGTTCTGAGCAGGGTTCAAGACCTAGTGCAAGAGATAGATGTTATTGTATCAATTGGGAACAGTGAACACAGTGCTGTTAAATTAAACATTCATGTCAGTGGAAGGATCCCCCTAAATGTCAGAATGGTAACATTTGATTTCAAAAGAGGGAGCTTCACAAAAATCAGGAGATTAGTTAGAGTAACTGGTTGGCCCCAGTATGAGATAGAATTCTGGACTAGATAGACCACAGCCCAGGTCCAGCAGGGCTCTTCTTGCATTATTAGGACTTTACATAGAGCAGGGGTGTTGAACTCATTTGTGAGGAGAGCCAGATCTAACATCAATGTCTCTTGGTTGGGTCGAAGATGGGTGGCCTCCGAAGATGGGCCACCATAGAAACCAATAGGTAGACCTGGTCTCCATGGGAGTCTCAGTCAGAAAGCCAGGTCTACTACCATGCATACCAATGGGTAGTCGTGGCCTCTAGGCAGAGACGGTCCCCCCCCCCCACGGAGGGTTTCAGTCGGGAGGCCAGGTCTACCCATTAGTTTGCATGGCAGTAGACCTGGCCTCCTGACTGAAACCCTCCCCCCTATAGAGGCCAGGTCAATGGGCATAGAAACCAATGAGTAAACCTGGCCTCTGGGGGGGGAGGAGTAAGTCCCCATCAGGAGGCCAGGTCTACCACCATGCAAGCAGCGGCCTGGCAGCACCCAGGAGAGTGGGTGGTGGTGGCGGGGAAGGCGCTCCTGGCCCAGCGGAGCCAGGATCGCCCAGTAAAGTGTGGTGGGGATGGCTGGGAAGGCGTTCCTGGCCCGGCAGGGCCAGGATCGCCCGGGAAATGGGGGGATGGCGGGGAAGGCGCTCCTGGCCCGGCGGGGCCAGGATCGCCCGAGAAATTGGGGGGATGGCAAGGAAGGCACTCCTGGCCTGGCAGGGCCAGGATCGCCCGGGAGAGTGGGGGGGGGTGGCGGGGGGGCCGGGCTTGGCTTGAGGGCTGGTGAGGAGCCCTCCGGGGGCTGGATCTGGCCCACAGGCCGCCAGTTTGACACCCCTGACATAGAGAGCTGACAGTCCAATCATGTACAGCCTAAAAAGGAAGAGGTACTATGTATCTAAGGAATAGCGAGAAGGATTTTTTCTGGTGCTCTCAAAATATGAAGTGAGGTGTATTAGAAAACAAGTTTATAAATATTTATCGTATGGAAAAGGACATAAATGGAAGGTTCTCAATATTTTATATAATCAGTTTCATTATTTCCTGAATCACTGAAGTAATTGTGATCAAGAACTGTGTATGTGTGTTTTGTGTGTATGTTTGTGTGTTTTTAAATACGGGATGCAGTAGAGATTTATTTTGTGTGATCACGGTATTTTCTATTATAAGTTATATGTGGCTGTTTAAAGATTCAATTTCCCTATTTTTTCCCAGAAGCCAGAACACCTCGTTACGCATGTGTTATGTTCCTCCACAATGTTATCCTCATAAGAGGATGTCCAGCAAGTGTGATTCTTGCAGCTGCTCATTTGGGGTGTGCAGAAACTGAAGAATCCAGTGCATTCTGCTCATGCTGAAAAAAGCAGCTCCTCTAGTTTAGGGAGTAGAAACTTAGGTAGGCAACCTGGTTGGAAAAGGTTCCATCTGGTTCTGCTGTGTCAGATGGTGGCAGTTCTACCTGTGACTAAGCGCCCTAGCCTGCTGTTCAACTCAGAAGTAGTTACTATATTCTGGACTGCAAATCTGGAAAGAACTTCACCGGACTTTAATAGGATAGTATTATGATGATGACTACTTCCTGTTTAGATGGAGTATTGGCACAATTGCAAAAATAAAATGATGCTATTCTAAAGGTAAAGGTCCCCTGTGCAAGCACCGGGTCATTCCTGACCCATGGGGTGACGTCACATCCAGACGTTTCCTAGGCAGACTTTGTTTACGGGGTGGTTTGCCAGTGCCCTTTACCTTTACAAGCAGTCATCTTCCCTTTACCTCCAGCAAGCTGGGTCCTTGTTTTACCGACCTCGGAAGGATGGAAGGCTGAGTCAACCTTGAGCCAGCTACCTGAAACCGTGTAACCCTAAGGAAATAATCTCAGTACACTGCCACAAATTTGTTCTCTTTTAAATATATTTTCTCCAAGTGTTTCCTTCTCCAAGTATCCTTAGTTTTAAACTTTTAACTTGTCATAACAACATGTACAACAACAAAATTATAAGTTCTGAATACAGTTAGATTTACCGTGAAACTTCACTATACATATCACTTATATCAATGTTAAAAGATTCTGATAAGTGATATGTATAGTGAAGTTTCACGGTAAATCTAACTGTATTCAGAACTTATTTTTTTGTTGTACATGTTGTTATGACAAGTTAAAAGTTTAAAACTAAGAGGATACTTGGAGAAGGAAACACTTGGAGAAAATATATTTAAAAGAGAACAAATTTGTGGCAGTGTACTGAGATTATTTCCTTAGGGTTACACAATTACAAATCAGTACACCTTTTTTATACAGCTACCCATGATGCAGATTTTCTGGAAGAAACTGAATTGGGGAAAAAAAAGCTAATGCTCTAATTTAGCATGTCTATTTTTTATATTTAGTAAGCGTTTTAAAAATGCATCATGTTAATTTTAAGTCTCAATAGCAACAAATATTTGAAGTGAAATATTTAATTAGGAAAAATAAATGTGGTTGAAATATCTTCCCAAAAAAATCAAAGCTTTGCGTAGAAATTATGTCATTGGAATAATGCTTGTAAAAATTTAAAGCCAACATTGCATGTACATTGATTAAAGTTAACATTGGTTAAATTTAAGGGGGAGGGAATACCTTGAGAACTGTCGACACACTAATTTTAGCATGCCCGAACAACTGTGCCTGATGTGCTGTGGACATGATCGTCCACTTATCTATTACAGCTGAATTTAAGTCTTCCACAGAGGTCACTGGGACACCTCAGTGTAATTGTTACTTTCTGTGGCATCACTTGCTTTAGTTCTGTAACAGTATGGCTGTGCGGGTCAAATCAAACTAAAACTAAAATCCTTATTTGTAGGCATTCTCCCACATGGTGGAACAGATATTGTAGTCATCAATCAGGTAAATTCATAACTTCATTTTTTTATTTGGACTACTATATGTGTTTTTATCCTCGCTCTCCCCCATTTACAGATCAATAAAACCTCTGTGCAGTCTTTCAATCAAACTTCAACCTTTGCAATCAAATGTATTCAAATGTATTCTCTGACACAATTCTTAAGGATAATAACCTGAGAAACATTAAATACAACTTTGAAACTGCCAAAGTTGCTAAATATTGTACTGACAAGAGTGGCATCCATTTATTGTCCCTCATTTTATAAAACAATCTTTGGAAATGGAAAATTTTCCATAGAAAAATTAAGCAACATTTCAGAAAATTTTCCACCTCACATCTCCAGCATTATTTTTAAAGTCCTCTTGGAGTCAAAATTTGTGTTTTCTTTTAAATTATGAAATGGAAATAATAAAGGCACTACCCTAAGGTCTTTCAATGCATTGGCTTATTAGCTGAAAAAAAAACTTTCTGGATTTAGATCTTATGAAAAGCACTATTTTTAATAATAGTAACAGCAATATTGGTATGCCATTAATTTTGGACAATAGATTTCATGCAGCCAAATGGAACAGCAGTCTTATCAGCAACAGATGTAGATGGCTTTGTGACCAAAACTGCTTTTTGTATGAGGAAATAACTCCATGGAGTCAACTAGCAAAGTGTAACAATTAGTAATGTTTATACCACGAGGACTGCAGAGTGGCTATTATATCCTATAAAAATAAGTGTGCACTCCCGCAAGAAACAACAAAAAACAAACAAACCATGACACTAGGTCCATTCCCTTTTTACCACTATTACTTTGTTGTATTTACAAAACTTAACTGTATTTCTCTTCCCCATTCGTCTATATTGTACATTTTATGAAAACCATATTGGACCTAACTGCTTGCAAGAGCACACTCACAGATACCATTACGACAGAGCGCAGTGGTGTTAATGCTACAGAATTTCTGTTATCAGTTTGAAGCTATCAAATTATTTTGATCTGAAGGATTTATTTAATTTTAAAAATTGCACTCTGTATAAGGTTTAGTGTGACTTGAGAATACTGTATATCACGTACTGGCTATACATGACGTACTTATTCTGACATTTGTCCACCCTGTTAATAGTTCTTTTAAAAAGAATAGTAGGGAATGTTCATATTATGAAACTTAATGAGCAGAAGTTTTTAAACTTCAAGTTTAACTTTTTAATTTATCGTGCAATCCTAAGGGTCATAGGAGTTTTTTTAAAAAAATTTGGGGCGGGAAGTTGCTCAGGAGGTGGGGTGGCTATGTCATCCCGCAGCACAACGTAAGTACCCCCCTTTGAATTGGGCTTCTCTTCTTCCTTTCTTTGGACTGTAAAGCAGACATGACAAATTTGAGGAAGCTTCTAAAAGTGCTTGCTGTAGTCTGACAGAGGCCAACTTCTTCCTACTATGACTTTTGTCCTTTTAAAGACTGTTTGATAAGTGGAGATTCAGCATTTAAGTTGCGTTTTGCCCATCCTTGCAGCTGTAGGTCATGAAACGCCTGCTGAATGTTTATGACAGATTGCTAAAATATTTCCGCTAGACTTGATAATAGTGAAGTTTCTTATGCTGTATTTATTATAAAGTAATGGGAAAAACAACATTTTGTGCTATGGTCGTTTGAGGTAAATGTTTGCGAATCAAGAAAATTTTACAGGTATAAATGTGAAAATAGTTTTTCAACTAATACATTGAAACAATCACAAAAGAAATGTATTATTGTTTACTCATTAGATGCACAGTAGACTGCAATCTAATCTGATACTCGCTCAGTAGTAATTTGAAACTGGCTTTTAGAACTCTGTGTGGAATGTGTAATTAGAAACACAAATAACAAGCTTTGTCACTAAATGGCACATGCGGTTGTACCCACTCACGCCTACTTTTCTTTCTGATACATGATTGCCAACGTCACATCCTTTTAAAAGCATGTAATTTTCTTCCTGATATATGGCTGCCAATGTCACAGCCTTAAAAAAAACCTGATCTGCAACCAGAAAGCTACTTTGGGTTCCTATTGGGGAAAGAAGTGGGGTATATATGAATAAATAAATAAATAAATAAAACAGACTTCATGTATTTGTTTCATGTTTCTGATCCCACAGAAAACTGAGCAGTTCCATTTTCAAACTTCTGATAATAGGACAGAAAATAGAATTTTAAAAATTAAGGCGTTGGATTTTTTAGATACCCTCAAAATGGCAAAAGTCAACAGTGCATTAAGACAATACATCGCAAAAAAATTGCCTTTGATTATACTTATTTATCCCAAGGGGTGCTAACTAAATGCTATTAGTATAGTCCTCAAAAGAAAGCCATTCCTGTTTTAGAACCAGACTGCATATGTAAGTGACTTTCTACTTTATTAAGCTGGTCGAACCTGATTTGCCACCCTTTGTTAGGATTTGCTCCGTTTGGCTTTTGTCCCTGAAAGCCTGCCAATATGCCAAAGGCCATTTAGTTTAAAAGAGGATGTCGGGACTGTTCCATAATACAGTCATAATCAACTTTACTTTCCCTGCTTACATAAATTTCAAGATTAAGGACTGATTTAAGCTGTCGGCCATGAAAAAAAACATGCTTCAGGAGCTGAGGGATGGGGAAGATATGGCTTGGGGTAATATTGATCCGAGGGGCATGTGTGGGGAAAGGGATAAGATCCCACTCCCTCAGTTGCTTTTGCACTTCACGTGGTCTTCTCTTGAAGCTGGTTTTGTGTGTGTGTGTGTGTGTAAATGAATCAGTGCATTGTGTGAGTGTGTATGTGTGATAGTTTGTGTGTGAGAGAAAGAGAACATGAACATAAGAACGGCCATGCTGGATCAGACCAAGGCCTATCAAGTCCAGCAGTCTGTTCACACAGTGGCCAACCAGGTGCCTCTAGGAAGCCCACAAGCAAGACGACTGAAGCAGCATTGTCCTGCCTGTGTTACACAAGTGTGCGTGAAGTGCCATCAAGTCTCAGCTGACTTCTGGTGACCCCAGGCAAGGGGCTTTCAAGGCAAGTGAGAAGCAGAGGTGGTTTGCCATTGCCTTCCTCTGCAAAGTCTTCTTTGGAGGTCTCCCTTCCAAGTACTGACCCTGCTTAGCTTCTGAGATCTTCTAAGATCTGGCTATACCATGCTGTATTCCCTCCCAGAAAATGCCATAGAATGTCACAATTTTTTTTTTGTGTGGTAAATCTAGTTTTTAGGAATAAAAGGTGGATTGCTATTGAATATGCAGGAAAGATACAATTTTGAAATGCTTATACTTCATGTTACACAATATAAAAAGAGAATCTGTTGATTTTTGGATACATCTGAAAGTTTCATTGTTGTGAGAGCTTTTCACAATAATGTTCATATGTTCTTGACCTGCTATGAATAAGCCACAGATGTGCTATTTTCCCCATTTCTAATGTATATTTTGATAAAATAACTTCGTTAAGCATCATGCTATAGAGGTCCAGTTTTTAAAATAGGCAAACAGATGACAGGATAAATCGTCAAATATGTTTCCCTTGTTGCTATTTTTGTGGCAATCTGATTGTCAATCATTATTCCCCTTTTGCTGTTTACATTGAATATCTCATACTCTACTTTAAATATAATGAGGGCAGATCCACCTTTAAAGACACGGATCAGTTGCTGTCGCATGTAGTTTAGACCAAAGTGAGACTGGGTAAAATAATTACAATGATGTGAATATGGTATCTTTAATAGTGGATTGGGTTGTTTGTTTTCATGCCTTCATATTTCCTGGCCTTTCATGTTCTCTGGTTGAACGCTAGAACCAATGATTGATAGTCTTTGGATTTCAAGATGCTGTAGTGCCCTGGAGCTCGAAGTTTGATTGGCAAAGACATAATTTGCCAGAAATAAAAGAGTAAAGCCAGATTTGTTTTTAAAATCGTGAATTTTAAAAAAAGATCAAAAGAAATAGTCCTTAAAATTTAAATCAGTTCTTAATTTTTAACAAAAAGAAGAAAAAAAGTTGGTTTTTATATTCCAACTTTTTCTACCATTTAAGGGAGACTCAAACCGGCTTACAATCACCTTCCCTTCCCCTCCTCACAACAGACACCCTGTGAGGTAGGTGGGGCTGAGGGAGCTCTAAGAGAGCTGTGACTGGCCCAAGGTTACCCAACCGGCTTCATGTGTAGGAGTGGGGAAACAAATCCAGTTCACCAGATTAGCCTCCACCGCTCATGTGGACGAATGGGGAATCAAACCCGGTTCTCCAGATCAGACTCCACCACTCCAAACCACCACTGTCTACCACTACACCACTCTGGCTCTCAGTAAGGTTTCCTTCTTTTAAAAAATAAACTGGTTGAAAAGAAAACTTGAATGTAATGCCAACACAGCAGAGCTTGTACCTATAATCTCTTGAAACTGAATCCACAGGCTCTATCAAACACTGAGGTAACAGTGCTTCTCAAATCCTATATTCTCACTATCGTTCATGTAGAAATGCTCTGTGAGTTTCCAGGACAGTTTATGATATAGGTGTGAGTAGACGTCTGCTGTTCCAAAGAGAAAAAGTCAGAGTTTCATAGGGTGTGTTCAGAAACTAAAGGTAAATGTTGTTTTTCTTTTTAAGGTAAGAATCAGGGTGTATTGATGGCCATACATAAATATGACACATTATATTGCATGGGTTTCCATTTGTGCCTTAGAAATGACATGTCATCATAGATGTTGGGATTCACTCCCTGCATATAGAAGATGTCATCTTACATCTCACCAAGATAATGCTATATATCCCACACGAATGAATGCACAGTGCCATCCTAAGCCGAGCAGCACCTTCCTAGGGCCATTAAGCTAATGGCCCTAGAAGGGTGTGTTATGGTAGGAAGCGGGGGTGGGTGGGGAATTGTCCCTTTCCTTGCTGGGAAACTACCTTAGACCAAGGGGTCTCTGGAAAATACCCTGGTAACCTGCTGCCACCACTCAGGACCCCCTGAGAACCTGTAGACTGATCCACTGAGACGGTAGTCTTTCAGGGCAGTATTAGAGCAATAACAAAATAGCTTAGAAGCAACCTGGTAGCACCCGTGCCGTCTAGCGCTTGAGGAAGAGATTAAGAAAACTATCCCAGAGAATTAGATTGTACTAAGCAAAGCCAAAAATAAAGTCGAATCCTAAACAGACTTCAACAGACGTAGAAGAGTGTAACTTTGTTCAGAACACATGCCTGGGTGCAAGGCTCTCTGAACAGATTTCAGTATGATTCTGAGTTGACCTGCTTAGGATTGCGCTGTTAGCTAGTAGCTCTTATAACATTGTCTGTATGCTTAGGAACTGCAAGTTTCATTCTAGCACAGGAATAAATTGCTTTATATTCTGTAGTGATTTTGTGTACAAGTTCTACTATTTAACAATGCAGAAATGTTTCATGCATGAAAGACTTTTGTTTTTATCCTGTCAGTTTTATGCCTGGTGGCAAAATGAATCTTGCATCACGTTTTATAAAAAGGGGTAAGAGATACTGTTCATGCTGACAGAGGAGTACAGATTTTCCATTTAAATATATACTTATATCCTGAGTGCTGTGTTTGGAGTTGAATGCTTCTGAAGTTTTGATTGTGTGTGATGTCGATCAGCTGAGAAGTATTCAGAACTTTTATTCTTAACAGATAAGCTTACCAAGCACATGTAACATGTGCTTACCAAGCACATGTAACTTGCATAAATTAATGCATGCACTCCAGTTTATCCCCCCCTCCTTCTGGCCTCTTTGTTGCTTCCCTTTATGTCACAAGGTATATTGTAGCCTTTTTAGTGCAGCGTTCTTGCACTCTGCAAAGTGAAATATACATAGTGCTATGTTAATAGTTATCATACTTAAATAACAGCCCATTCCTGAGGGTGGGGGCTGAATGGGCTTAGGAGGCGGTGTGACACCTATGCCAGCATCCATGCCACTTGTGCTGTGCAAACTGGCATGGACGCTGGTGTAGTGCCACTTATGCTGCCCCCCCCCCCCGACTGCAGCAGCAGCCGCACGGCCCTATGACGCCAGCATAGCCTCCCACCGGTGTCGTCCTGGCGCAAGTTTAGGCAGCTTCCTAACCCCTTTCGATCCGGGAAGGCCCCCTACAGCAACAGTGTTGCCTCGCCACCTTTTTGTTGGCGCAGCATCGCTGTTTGCTATGGGGCTTCCCCCTTTTTTCCTAAATTTTATTTTTTAAAGTCCCTTCTCCCCCCTCCTTCGCAGCAGCTGCAAAACCTCTTTAGGAGGCGCCAAAGCGGCGCAACCGCCACACCGTCCCTGGCCGCTGTGGCTTTGAGGAATGGGCTGTTAATGTACTTCGTGTACGTATCAAATTATGTATACCTCTTTCTCTAGTTGACCAATTTGGGGTTGCTTTACCTCTACCTCTGTCAATGCTGTTTGCCTTTTTTTGGCACCCTAGCAGAACAATCAAAGCTATTTTCTGGGCATATTTTTATTTGTTCGCTGAAGGAAAGAAGAGAATTGGGACCTCCACATTAGCTTTTCAAGGTTAAATACTAAATCAGACTGTTGCAAGGCCAAAGTCAAAGCAAATTAAAACAAGCGAGAGTCTTCTAATTGAAATCAGTGGCTTTGGATCAGAGCTCTAATTGATTAAATGATATTGTCTGTTCAATTAAACAGTCTGGTACTCTGAAGAATATACAAGGTTGTTCTGCAACTAGTCACGTACTAACAGTATGGTTCTAATATAGAAAACTAGGAGCAGTAACTGTGCAAGTATTCCATATTAGATTGTTTGAGAATCACTGTAAGGGTTTTGAAATCAATTTGGTAGTAACTTCTCAAAATTGCGTTTCTTCTAAATAAATTGGCTTCCAAAAGATTTACAGTGCAATCTTAAACAGATTTACAGCCTTCTAAGCCCATTGACCTTAATGGACATACACCCTTATAACTCTGTTTAGGTTTGCACTAGCATTGGTGAGGATTTGGACACAGGATTCAACAGTAGGTTTTAACTACATTTTAAATCTCAGAGTTTCAGTGCAAGAGGTAGAGGTTTTGCTGTCTGTTGCTTATCCCAGTGTTAATCCTTCACCATATACCAGTTAAATGCTTGTCAGTATGACGGGCTCAACTTTTTCCTTCCTGAAAGTGAATGGTTTTTTACTGACTTGTGTGTCCAAAGGTGACTGCAATTGGTGAGGGTCACAAATGTAAAAAAAAATTAGCTGCACGCTCAGTCTCTTTCTTATCTCCCCTCGCTTGCACACTTTACTCTTCTATTTCCTGTTTAGTTCTAACCATAATTTGCTATATCATATGAATAAGAGAACTGTAGCTTGTGCTTGACCTCTGAACCAGAATCAGAAACCATGGTGTGAATAGATTTTTATTCTGATTTGGATCTGAAGCTGTAATCATTTCTTGCTGATTTGGGGTTAGATTATGCCAAATATTGCCACTGATGGAACGGGGTGTATTTTTTTTTTGCCAGTTCCAACCATCCCTGCAGACATTTGACTGCTTTCAGGCAATTATTGGGAATTCTTGGTCACTTGGGGGACAGAATTTCAGGGGGCATTTTTGGCCTGCAAGCAGGAGAGGAAAGGTAAGAAAGCCCTTCAATCAATCAGCAGTAATTTTTGTTGGGATCCAGGCTTTGGCCATTACAACTCTGGTTAGCATTAAACACAAAATATAACTAGAAAGTGGAGTGGAGGGCAGAAAAGGAGGGAAGACATGAACCTCAGGAATAATTACTTAGCGAAATGATGATGAATACAATGAGGAATATAAATAAATTTACAAAAGAAACATTTCATATGAGTTAACAATAAAAAATACTAATTTTGATAGAATTGCTTGTTAACCGTCCTTTTAAGTTTATACTTCGTTATACATCTCTTAAGTACCTTCCTTTTCATAGAACGTGCCTTATATGTTATTTGTTTGCTTGTTTACAGGATATGGGTCTTGAAGTTAAGTGAGACTGGATAAGACACATCAATGAAGCCGTTTCTGAACTATATGTTTTAGGGGCAGAACTCCAAAAGTGTCAAGCAACCAGACTTTCATGATGAAGAAAATTAGTCTGAAGACCATTCGTAAGTCTTTTAATTTAAATAAAAGCAAAGATGATAGTGACTTTGTTGTGGTTACGCAACCATCGCTAAGTGATTTTGGAAAAGACGACTCCTTGTTTGGTAGCTGCTATGGTAAAGATTTGGCTAGCTGTGACGTCAACAGCGAAGATGAAAAAGGTGGCAAAAACCGCTCAAAGAGTGAAAGCTTAATGGGTACTTTGAAACGAAGACTTTCAGCAAAGCAGAAGCAGAAGGGCAAAGGCAGCACACCTTCTGTTAGCTCAGCTGATGATGACACATTTTCTTCCTCCTCTGCCCCGATAAACTTCAAAGATGTGAGAGCTCAAAGACCTCTTCGATCCACCTCCCTCCGTAATCACCATTATAGTCCAACTCCATGGCCCCTCCGTCCAACAAACTCAGAAGAGACATGCATAAAAATGGAAGTGAAAGTAAAGGCCTTGGTTCATTCCTCAAATCCAAGCCCTGCACTGAATGGTGTTCGCAAAGATTTCCACGACTTGCAGTCAGACAGTGCGTTCCAGGAACAAAACAATGCATTAAAAAGTACAGAATCTCAAAATGGAGACTTGCATCTTCATATTGATGAACATGTGCCTGTAGTTATTGGACTTATGCCTCAGGACTACATTCAGTATACTGTGCCTTTAGATGAGGGAATGTATCCTTTGGAAGGATCACAAAGTTACTGTTTGGATAGTTCTTCGCCCATGGAGGTGTCGACAGTCTCTTCTCAAATGGGTGGGAGTGCATTTCATGAAGAAGAGGGGACAGTGGGTCAAGATGTAGTAGTTGCTCCGGATATCTTTGTGGACCAGGCAGTGAGCGGCTTGTTGATTGGTACCACAGGAGTCATGCTGCAAAGTCCAAGAGTGAGTCACAGTGATGTTCCTCCACTCTCTCCGTTGCTACCTCCAATACAGAATAATCACATCCAAAGGAACTATAATGGCCTAAG
The DNA here is from genome assembly GCF_029931775.1 of Euleptes europaea. Taxonomy (NCBI): domain Eukaryota; kingdom Metazoa; phylum Chordata; class Lepidosauria; order Squamata; family Sphaerodactylidae; genus Euleptes; species Euleptes europaea. Next base: position 62,970,084 of record NC_079319.1, read on the forward strand.
TGGCACAGATGTCCATGTGGCTGAAAGTATGCGCTGTCATTTGAATTTCGACCCTAACACCGCACCTGGAGTTGGAAGAGTGTATGATTCTGTACAAAACAGTGGTCCCATGGTTGTGACTAGCCTCACGGAAGAACTGAAAAAACTTGCAAGGCAAGGATGGTACTGGGGCCCTATTACACGATGGGAAGCAGAAGGCAAACTGGCCAATGTACCCGATGGTTCGTTTCTTGTACGGGACAGCTCTGATGACCGCTATCTTTTAAGTCTGAGCTTTCGCTCCCATGGTAAAACTCTTCATACTAGAATTGAGCATTCAAATGGTAGATTTAGCTTTTACGAACAGCCAGATGTGGAGGGACATACTTCTATAGTCGATCTAATTGAACATTCGATCAGGGACTCTGAAAATGGAGCATTTTGCTATTCAAGGTCTCGGTTGCCTGGATCTACGACATACCCAGTCAGACTGACCAATCCAGTGTCTCGGTTTATGCAGGTGCGCTCTTTGCAGTATCTGTGCCGCTTTGTTATACGTCAGTATACCAGAATAGATCTGATTCAAAAACTGCCGTTGCCAAACAAAATGAAGGATTATTTACAAGAAAAGCACTACTGAAGGCTATGGGAACCTTGCATCTTGCACTTTGGGAACAAAATATTAAAGGAGAGATACTGAAAAATCGTTTACAAACTTTAATTGCTATCTTTTGCTGCCATAATTTCATTTTTTTGTGCATAAAGAAGGGTAATGCATTTTTATTTGTTTAATGGGTGATCTGGTTTTTTTAAAATGATGATCTCAAGGTTTTTTTAAAGAGTGAAATTAATAATCTTTCACTCATCTTGCAAAATAAATCACAATGTGAAGTATAAAACGTTTCTTAAAATTCCCCATCTCCTTTGCTGCTAATCCACTGTGATTTTTATGCATTCAAAGCACATTTCATGTGTTTTCAACCATAAGTTAAAGTTGAAACTTGATGAAATATGTTTTGTCAACTTCAAATGGCCTGCTTTGTTGTTGTTGTTTTTTAAATTAAAAAAGTGTGGATAAAACATGCTGGTATAAGAAAGTAGAGAATTTAGATGAATGCTAAAAATTATTTTCCAGTACCCTAATCAAAACCCATGAATTTAACTGTGGGCTGAAGGGAATGTGTGATACAAGACAGTTATGCAACGTAATCATTTGAAAGCCTCCTTTCTCCTAAACAGTTTCAAAGATTGTAGATATTATTTTGTTTTTGTTTTTAACTATTTCATTTTTTCCTAGTTTTAAAAATGGCCTTTCAAAACAGTGTTGGAAAAATAGATAATTGACATTTTCATGTTAGTATTTTGTATTTTAGACAAAGGCTAAATGTAAATTAAGACCATTGGTAAAAATGATTCTCTGTAGAGACTATAATTTGGACTAAGTTTAGTAACACACAGAAAGCAAAATGAGAGCGTTTCAATATCGTAAGTTTCCCTTATCTCATGTAGTACTACAGAATTATCACATGATCTAGCCATGTTAAGTGTTCAGGTTCTATTGATATAATCGGGAGTGTTTCGCTCACATTCAAATCAGTGGAACTTAGAAATTCTTCAATTTGGATCATGTCCTTAGTTTTAAATGTATTTCTCCTTTGCATCTTTTAGCATTCATTTTAATCTGTGGAGGTGGAAAAATTATCCCTAATTATGCTTTCTGAAAACATTGCATGTTTTAAAATTAGGGATGGATTGATTGTATTGTCGCATAATCACCATAGGAAATGTTTCAGCATGTTACCAGTTTTCATTTCTGTATTACTCATATTTAAGGGGGAAAAAAGAAATTTAGTTCCATTTGCAGTATTTGTATACCTGGCACATGAAAATCTACTAGAAGCTTCTCCTGTATGACCCATTAGGATTTCCACAGACACATAGACTGCAATCCTGAAGGGGGGGGGGGCGAATCGGCATAGTAGCCAGTGTGACCCTGTGTCAGCATAAGTGCCCATTTATCCTGGGATAAGAAGCACTTACCCTGGCAGTGAGGGGCATTCATGCCGGCCCTGGGACGCCATGCCGCTGCATGGGCCTCTGCCGCCAGGGCTGCCTCCTGGCATTCCAGTGGTGCAAGTCCCTGCGTTGGCGTCCTAGGAGACATTCTGGGGGGCAGAGCTACTTTTAGGCAGCATCCTAACCCCTTTCGCTCCGGGAATGCCCCCTCCAGTTGCAGCATTGCTACTCCACCTTTTTTTGGGCGGCGTAGCCTCGCTTTTTTAATTGGGGCATTTTCCCCATGTTACATTTTAAATTGTTTTAATTTCACTTTCGGTGGCTGGGAAGCCTCTCTGGAGGTGCCATGGCTGCGCCGCTCCCGGCTGCCACACATCCACCCCCCCTTCAGGAATGGGCTGCCTGATGTGTTGTTGTGTATCTTTCATTTCAGTGGGGTTTATGCAGGAAATGTTTCCAGTGGATTTTTCCCATTCGAAATTAGAAGGGCTATTGCCAGGGCTATTTCATACATTGGCCCCAATTCAGAGTATGTTGGTTGTGCTTGAGTCCCTTTGAAATTAACAGGACAAGTTAGTGATGACTAATTTAAGCACCATTGGTTACAATGGGACTAGAGTGCAAGAGTTTTTCTAGACTGAGGCCGTTACAGTTGGTGTTTTTAGGAGTTGTTTCCATGCTAAAAATCGGGATGGGGGGGTGAACTGCTTCAGGATTGCTCTTGCGATTCAAAATCTTTTTGAGTAGGAAGGTGAATTCAGAAATTTCTGAAGGAAATGTACAATTTGGGCGTGTGGTTTTTAGGTTCCAGAATTTGTTGTGCCATTTTCATCTTTATCTTATTTTTTTCTTTTTAAAAGATATAGTAAATATTTTCCACATTTTCCATTTCCACATCTAAACCATTTGAATAGGGTTCTATTTCGTTGTTGTTCAGTTAAATTCAGTTCATTCAAGGGATGATGAATTTTTTTTGGGGGGGGGTCTTTATTTTTGGATAATTTTCTCCTCCTTGTTCTACCGAACCTTTTTGTCTCTGAATGATTTTGTAATATTAAGTACAGTGTTGCTGCAAGGTGCTACATTGGCACTACATCCTGGGTTGCCTGAATCAATATGCTAAACTTCTATTTTTTTAAAATTTATTTTTAGATCATAGTGTTTAAAAAGAATATTGGAGGCCTAGCATGTCTGTTGCTGTGGGAGATATAGGCGGAAGTGTCTCTCTTGCCCAGTTAAAATTAATTTTGAAACAAAAAAAGATGGAGATGTATTCTTAAATTTCTGAGCAAAATATATAAGCGTATGTGTGCATCGTTCTTCGGCTCTGCTATTCTGCTTTTTATGCAAACTCTTTGCTTTCTGATTTCCCTCCCCCCAAAGTAAGACTACAGATTTTATACATAAAAGGCACAATAATATACTATGGTACAGTGTTTTAAGTCTGTCTGAGAGGAAGAAAAAGAAAATCATTTTTATACAATAGGAGACATGCTTTGGGATAAAACCCTTGTACTGTAACTTCCTTGGGGGAAAAAATTCTCCTCCAGGAGCAGAAAGGAACAGTATGGTTGGGGAGAAAAGCCCTCTAGAAGTAAAATGTATTATGGCAAAGATGTAAAATAAAAATTTTCCCAGTGTTCAGCGATCCTAAATGATTAGGGGTTCCTTATACATTACAGTTCTTTCCATATAAGTTTAAAAAAATTAGACCTCCAGTATTCCTGTCGTATCAGAGTGCTGAAATAGTTATCAATGAATTGGCATTCTGCATTTCTGCTTGTGTCTTCTTATAAGCAGTTGTTAACACCAGCGTACACCGGTACACCAGCTGAATATAAGTTTTCTTGGGATGACTGTCCAATCCTTGCACGGTTCACCCCAGTGCTTTCCTTCCTCCCTTGCAGTGATAGCAAAGTGCTGCAAGTACATCTGCCTTCCATTGCACAACCTGGCAGAGTCAGCAGAAGTCAGCCTGATGATGGCAACACGTGGCCATGTCATCTGTCCCAGGGAAGCGAAAGATGTCCCTCTTCTCTTGCGTGTGACTTTCCCACAGCCAGTGCCTCCTGTCTCAGCCGGTACAGTAAGCCAGTGCCAAACATTCACCCTGATTTACCCAACAAACAAGCAGCGGCAAATAAAAGTAGCCGCATGCGACTACCGCCTGTGTTTGGAGCTGACAGAACCCTTTGGCTGGAAATGCACCAACTCTGCCCAGAGCAGATGTATTCTCCTTTGCCGTTGGTAGCCTTTGGGCATTGCTCTGTGGTGGAGGACTGCAGCATTACCGCAGATGGTGAAGTGATGGTATCTCTTTACTCTGCTCTGGTTAGACCTCACCTAGAGTATTGTGTTCAATTTTGGGCACCACAATTTAGAAAGGTGTAGACAAGCTGGAACATGTCCAGAGGAGGGCAACAAAGATGGTGAGGGGTCTGGAGACCAAGTCCTATGAGGAAAGGTTGAAGGAGCTGGGTATGTTTAGCCTGAAGAGAAGACTGAAAGGGGATATGATAACCATCTTCAAGTACTTGAAGGGCTGTCATATAGAGGATGGTGCCAAGTTGTTTTCTGTTGCCCCAGAAGGTCGGACCAGAACCAACGGGTTAAAATTAAATCAATAGAGTTTCCATCTAGACATTAGGAAGAATTTTCTAACAGTTAGAGCAGTACCTCGGTGGAACAGGCTTCCTCGGGAGGTGGTAAGCTCTCCTTCCCTGGAGGTTTTTAAGCAGAGGCTAGATGGCCATCTGTCAGCAATGCTGATTCTATAACCTTAGGCAGTTCATGAGAGGGAGGGCATCTTGGCCATCTTCTGGGCATAGAGTAGGGGTCACTGTGTGTGTGGGGGGGAGGTAGTTGTGAAATTCCTGCATTGTGCAGGGGGTTGGACTAGATGACCCTGGTGGTCCCTTCCAACTCTATGATTCTATGATATGCTTCCTGTTGCATTTGTTCTGGAAATTCCCGAGGGGAATGGCTAGTTTAAAAAGAGGCAGGAAAACCAAGGAGATGTAGCCCAGTACGGTACGGGTTGGAAGTTCTCTTAGTTGTCTGGTGTGGCAGTAATCCACTAACAAAACCCTGTATCTGTAGTATCTCTTTCCCAGAGCCTATTCCCCTTAGTGAGCTGAGAAAGGGTCCCTTTTCCTCCCAATCTCTGCCTGTCACTCCGCAGGATTTGTTTCACACCAGCTTAGGCATGACTGAACCCTTAGGTTCTCAGAATCATACACAGCCACTGATCACGCAGGTTATCAATATCAGCATCCTTTCCTTTCCTCAGAACAGAGGAATATTTCTTAGCTCTGCCCACTCCCTATCTCTGAGCTTCTCTCAAAGATTAACCCTTTGTCCGTCACATCTGGCTTTAAACCTTTGCCAAACTTTAGCCTAATTCATGTGTTACAGTGAACTCATGTACGTCCTGCACGTAAGTGCATGCATCTGTTTGTTAGAAAGAGCCAACACATGTTCACTTTGCAGCTGAAACCAGGGATCAGTACCTGGATAAATGTGGATTTTATATAACCTGTTCAGCTGTACAGACATTGAATGTAACATTAGAATTAACACATTTAAAAAAAAAAACCAGGTGGACACTGTACACAGATCATATGTACATTCACTAACTTGTGAATGGGACTAGGGAGAGGCACTAGCAGCTTCTTTGTCAATACAGGCTTTTATTTCTAATTCGGAGTAGATGCGGCTTTCCTGAGTTAAGATCCCTTTGTTGCATTCTGAAAAAAGACTGCTGAATGAATACATTGAAAACACTTTTGAAATTCCTTCCTGGCTCCATTGCTTGAATTTTGTGAAAAGTTCATATTTTGTCGCCATACTGATATATATTACACTAAGCCACATTTTTTGGGTATTTGATGGCAGTAGAAATGGGAAGGAAATCATGCAATAGGGCAGTACCATGAAGTGCTAGAAAGTGGAATCCCTTCCCTGAATTGCTTGTTGCCACATGACACTATTGCCAGTAGACGACTTTATGCAAGCTTGTTAAGCGGAGTCACACTGTAATAGCATTTGACATATAGTTTCTCAGATCAACAGTTAATACAAGCAAGTAGTATAACAAAAGAGACACCCTCAAGTTAAAGACAAACTAATCAGTTCAGCTGAACAGTAAGTCTTGTAACTCTATGCAGGTCATTTACTTAAGTTTTATTACCACTCTCTGAACTAATCCCATTGATTACATGTTAAGGTTTATGTGCTAGTGGAAGAGGCTTTTTAGTCAGCAGAAGGAGCACAATTTAAAGAACCTTAGCATTGATATAATACTTACGGTTGACTTTTGTCAAATTAACTATCACGTCTGTGCTAGCATAATTTATTTAATTATTACTTTAAGTTTGGTTTCTAGAGAAAAGCGGGATATAAATATTTTAAATAAATTCAGTAAACTGAATTACAGGAAATGCCACTGTAGACCATCTGATGGAAATTCAGTGGTATGAAATTAGGTAAAGGTAGTCCCCTGTGCAAGCACCGGATCAATACTGACCCATGGGGTGATGTCATATCATGACGTTTGCTAGGCAGACTTTGTTTACTGGGTGGCTTGCCATAGCCTTCCCCAGTCGTCTACAACAGTGGTCTTCAACCTTTTTTGCTCCATCCCCCCCCTTTCACCATTGTTCAGAATACAATTCCCCCCTTCCCAAAATAGTCTATCTCAAAAGGTACATTCCAAATAATATGCACTTTGCTGAATAGTGGTCCCAATTTCCCCCCCCCCTCGGAACCCTAAAATCCCCCCCTCGGAACTCTAAACCCCCCCGGGGGGGATTCCCTCCTTGTTGAGAACTCCTGGTCTACAATTTACCCCCAGCAAGCTGGGTATGAAATTAGCTTTTTACAAAATGAACAATAACACAGAACAAAAAGGTTGCTTTTTTAGGCCTCTGAGTTACATTCAGCAAACCAATAATAGTAAGCCTGAAAACATTATACTTGAGAGTGTCCCTTTAGAAGAAAGCATATCAAAATTGACCTCAGCAGGTGGGTATATGTGGCTACACATTCGCTACACTTCGCCCCAAAAACCTCCTCCCAGTGGCAAAGAGGGACCTGGCAACCCTAACAATCCAAGCCAATGGTAGCTGAGCTTTCTGCTTCTTTCTAGTTCCCAAGATGTCATCTGGTTAAATCTCTGGAAGGATTGCTCCCTTTCCTAGCCTAAGATACTGCATTAGGCTACAACTGTGCGGGAGCTGGCGCCCACAGTGTGTACCTGTATTGCTCTTTCTTTAGGTGGATAGGTTGACCCATGATCTAAATATGTTCTGTCTCAACTTTAGTATTTAAAAAATGAGGCTTTGCCTAATTTCTTTTCCCCTTTGCTACAGCAAGAGGATGTTCATACACTATTTTAGTGCTTTTCCTCTGATACTTTTTACAGGACAAAAAATAGTTTGTGAATTAGAGATTTTCAAATTGTATCATTGAGATAGAAATCATTTGCTTTTTAAGTGGACTGCGCAGTTACCATATTTATCAATATAATGCAGTACCAGTTCTGGTATATACAGTCTATTGGCAACCAGCAACTTTGCATTTTCCATCCTCCAACTGTGGATAACTTCTTCAAATGTTTCCCAGCATTGGTTTTAAATCCCTTGTGTGACCATAGCACCAAAGTCTTTGTTATTTTTTCCTTGTTTCTTATTTTTCAAGCTTCTCCTCCCCCTCCATGCATACTTCCCTTTTCTGCACTTTCTTCCAGCAAATACACAGAAACATACAGGCATACTTGCTGAGCAAATGTCCTCCCAGGTCCCACAGTTTTACATAAAGTTGCCTAAAGTCACTTGAGAATCCAAGCAATTTTTCTCATGATTCTGGACCATGGACACAATGTCGTACAGGATACAGAGTAATGGTGGTTGCATTTCCAAGGATTATAGTTTCACAAGCAGAGCCTGAAATGAGTTATGGAGGTCATTCTATAACTCTGGGAAATATATATAACCAGGCTTTCAGTCCAGTTCTTTGACACTGTAAAGGAAAAAAAAATCCTTTCTTTGTCAAAATCCTACTTACACTTTCTTAGGGCGGCCATGTGACAACATCTGTAATTCCATCTCTGGGGACCAAGATAGGGCCTGCCCTTCATCGAAGGCAAGGATCACATTGACAGTCAGTAACTGTCAGAGCTTCTGGCCTTGAATAGTTATATGGAAAACAAAGTTTTGGCAAATGTGGGAATTCACAGGGAGTTTGGAGCATCTAGATATGGGGCAAGCTCCTCCACATTTGCTAAATCTTGGGGAAAGTGCTGAAACCAGAAAGCATCTCCAATATTTTTTGTTTGTTTCTTGTTGGTATTTCTTGTCACAAAAGAGCAAGTCTAGCAAACCCAGAGTTGATGTTTCTTTGTGTTTTTTTTTTAAAGTAGCCCCAGATATCTTTAATATTCATGTCAAGGTGCTCTTCACCATTTGAACACTTACTGCTGAGCTTCACAAAACATACAGTTTTTCTTACGGTTCATTTCTTAACGTGTAAATACTGGAACTATAAATGAAACCAAAATACCAGCAATATATTGACTGTGAATTTCCAGCAAGGAAGGGTTTTCAGATACATAACTGAAATTCTAAGCTAAAATATGGTTATATCAGCTATTGCTACTGTTATGTCTTTGAATACTTAAAAAAAAAACGAACACATTGTTTAACAAAAAATGGGATAATTCTTAAAATGACAAAATACTGTAGAGTTTGCTGGATTTGGAAAATGGCCCAAACTCTCTATGCCAATACTGGGGGGAGGGGGATTCTTACAGAATTTTGTATTGTTACATATTGGATTAAAGAATTTTTATAGTGGTGATGGAGTGCCATGAAATTAATACTTAAAATCCAGATTGCTGTAGTTTACACTTTTCTGTATGTTTCCAACGGAGTGTGCGCTCTTTGTACTAAGCACACAACTAAACAAATTATCCAAAGTCCATTGATTTTAAATGTGTTTTGGTTTGTTAAAAAAAGATTATAGTAATTTCTTGCACATTTTTTTGAAAAAAAATTGTATAAGGATTTATGTATCTACTTCTAGATACAGTGTGTAAATAAAAATTTCATTCACAAAAGGATCTGTGGTATGCATTTTTGAGAAACTATGATAATCATCCAGTAAGATTCAAGAGATAGGTTGGTGTTTGTATTCCACAAAAAGTATTTAAACAATGTCTGATTTGGTCATTTCTGTCTTTTCTTTGTTCAGGGCATTTTTGCTGCATTTTTTGTAAATGGTGGGGGGAAAACTCATTTAATGAATTCTTAACTTCACACATATCCGTATAGAGCAGTGGTTCTCATCCTTTTTTGCTCCATTCCCCCCTTTCACCATTGCTCAGAATATAATTCCCCCCTTCCCAAAATAGTCTATCTCAAAAGGTGCATTCCAAATAATATGCTGAATAGTGGTCCTAATCCCCCCCTGGAACCCTAAAATTCCCCCGGGGGGGGAATTCCCCCCTTGTTGAGAACCCCTGATATAGAGCCTATGCAGAAATGGGTATGATCAAAAATTAGTACAAAGCAGCAGAGCTAAGCAGCTGTCACAGAAGCATCTGGCAGTAATAAGCCAAAAACCAAATCTACAGTTGGTTTGGGAGGTTTTCCTAGAGAAGCTTTAAGCTGCTCCGAGTTGCCCACACTTACACCAGAAGAGCCCCTTTGTTGTGATGTGGATGGACTGGAGATGGCAACTGCAGAGAATGTTGCAGCAAGCACTTCGGTATGTCTCCGTTCCGAGTTCTGCAATACAGTGCTGTTGGATCATTGCGTATGCTATGTTTTTCCTTCAAAACTTCTGAAGTTACAAAATAATAAATAAAAAACAGCGTAGTTAACATAATGTTCTTTGCTGCATCAGCGTGGTGTATTGGTTAAGAGTGAGGGTTAGAGCAGTGAACCCTAATCTGGAGAGCTGGGTGTGATTCCCCACTCCTCCATGTGAGCGGCGGATGCTAATCTGGTGAACTGGGTTGGCTTCCCCACTCCTACACATGAAGCCAGCTGGGTGACCTTGGGCTAGTCACAGCTCTCTTAGAACTCCCTCAACCCCACCTACCTTACAGGGTGTCTGTGTGGGGAAGGGAAGGTGAGTGTAAGCCAGTTTGATTCTTCCTTAAGTAGTAGAGAGAGTCAGCAGATAAAAACCAACTCTTCTTCATCAGTGGTGCAAACAAATTCAATTGCTTCTTACTGCATCAATACCTTGGTTCTTGTAGACAAGTACTATGAATGGCAGTGGCTCTGTGTCCCAGACCTCCTGCCAAAGGTAAGTAGAAATACTCAGTTCAGTCCTTGACATATATTCTGCCTCTTCCCAAAAAGTAGTCTCCTTGTTACTTTTCACCATGTAGGATGACTGAGATCTTCTCTCCATGTTTAATTTGAATTATAGCTTTTTGTGAAACTTACACATTCCCCCCCTCCCCCAAAAAAGTAAATGGAATACAGGATTGAAACATCCCCTTTACTGTAGGAGAATACATAGAAAATAGCGAGTGGCACACTGTAGGGGAAAGTTTTACATTTTTTTACAGCAGTGCCTAGGAGGAGATGGTAATTTTAACTACTGATCTTTTTTACATGGGCTTGTATCCTGCCACTCAACTGAGCAAAGAGCCTTCTTTTAGCCCAAGAAGCCCTTCTCCATCTTGTGGCTCTTCTTCCTACGGTGGACATCATGTTAAACTAGGGGTCGCCAACACCTTTCCTGGTGCTCACCAGGTGTGTGTTTTTTAAACGGGGCAGGAAGAGCTTTTGTGCAGCAGGGCTTCTTGTTGGCCACTGGAGATCTGATTGGCTGTATTGATTAAAAGCCATCTGGTTAAACAGAGCTTCAGCTTGAAATATTGATGAGTTACTGTTAACCGTTCTGCACAAGTCACTCCCTGCCATTTTGTGGTTGGCTCCGCCTCCTGCAGCAGACATTTTGTGGTTGTGCCCACCACCCTGTTTCAGAATTGCAAAGGTCACTTCAGGCTCAAAAGCATTGGGGACCCCTGGACTAGAGGAAGCTCCTCCAACCTCAAGGAACATTAGCCAATATCTTCCCTGAACTGTATCCCAGTCTTCCCTGAACTGTATCCCTGTAAAAATTGAAGTGTTTTTTCTTTTCAGGTTACCTTCATGCGATGGTACAGCTTAACAGTCAGGATGTTGGATGCACAGTTTCATGTATATACACACACTGGCATGCAAGGGTTGACCAATGAATATCAATCTGTCGTGTTTTACATGTTACACATCGCATTCCCTTCAAATCTTAAAAGCTATGAAGGCTCTACCCCCAAAATCTCCAGGTAATACCCAACCCAGAGCTGGCAAGCCTATTAGCTACAGATGCCAAACAATTAGTACACGAAGAAAACTAGATATTAAGAAGTCTTATCTCAGAAGACACAGACACCAATCAATGTTGTAATTGTATGCATCTGACATTTGAACACACTCTGTCAGCAGACTAAAAGGTAAAACAACAACAACCATGGGAGTCCATTTAATGTCACAGTAGTCCCATTGGGGATTTGATTATAAACTAATCTCTGCAGCTCTGGGACGAAATGTGATTTTCAGTATAACTGGCTTTCCAGTGGTCTGGCCTATAAATCTGTGTACATGTTACCTCCCTAACATTGCAGTGCAGTGTAGGTGGGGGGGGGGGGAATCCCCTAGCCAATATGGATTAAAAATATGGATTGAAAATGTCACGATGAATAAAGATCAGCTGTATTTGTCTCACATGGAATCTTGCAGCATCAGCAGCAGAATGAAGAGAAGTGAGAAGCTTCCATTTCTAAGTGTGTTTGTGTGTGTGTGGGGGGGAATGTAATTTGGCCTTTGAGAGAAGTTGAAGAAAGTAAATGGATGATGGGAGGTATAATATAAGGCCTGGGCTTGGCCAGAGGTGTTTCTGACAAGGGAGGAAAAGGGTGAGATTCTGCTATTTGGGGAGGGGCTGTGGCTCATTGGTAGAGCATCTGCTTGGCATGCAGAAGGTCCCAGGTTCAATCCCCGGCATCTCCAGTTAAAGGGACTAGGCAAGTAGGTGATGTGGAAGACCTCTGCCTGAGACCCTGGAGAGCCACTGCTGGTCTGAGTGGACAATACTGACTTTGATGGACCAAGAGTCTGATTCAGTGTAAGGTAGCTTCATGTGTTCATGTATTTAGCAGCCCCTGAATAATGTCTCACTGAGTTTGGTTTGCTGTCTGCACGCAGATATGCAAGGCCTAGGTGTGGCCAGAAGCACAAGTCAGAGGGCTCTTGGCCGCTGACACTCAGCTGTTCAGCAGGTGGAAGCAGGCTGGTCAAAAGTGGGGAGCAATTGGCATCCATGCATGTGCACAATGACGTCACTTCCAGTGCAATGTGGAAGCGCCAGCATCACACCAGGGGGATGCTCTATCACTTCCCCCAAACTCTATGGAAAACATAAAGTTTGGGGGCAAGTGCTAGAGAGTCCCCTCGGTATGATGCCAGTGCTGCATTGCGCTGGAATTTGGGGGTTTGAGTATTAAGTCTGCTGCAGCGATGTGGTGCTTCTGGAAGTAAAACCGGAAGTGAGGTCATTGCATGCACACTCCCATGTACACATGCAGCCCCCCAGCCCAGCCCCCTAAAACGTTCCGCCGATCGGGAAGGGGTACCTGGCAACCCTAACAGTGGCAGAGGTTTGCATAAGCAACAGTCATTAGAGCCATAGTGACATTCAAACAACACCCAGGTACACCTAGAAACCTATCTCAGAAGGCAGTATAGTGTAAATGTTTGCTGATGACTCTTGTTTCCTCGCTGAGTAAATTTTGTATTTGCGTTTCTAAATTATTTCTCCCATAGTAAGTAGATGAAACATGAAAATTCAGAAATTAAAGTGAAGACGGAACCAACAGAGATCAGAGGGACAGTGGTAGAGCTTTTATTATAGTGTTGGGTGCGGAGTTCTGTTTCGTTCTCTAAGGTGCATTCATTATTGCAACCCTGTTTAAGATTTCAGTCCTGTCCTTGGGAAGTTCCACTTGCTGCACCTGTTTTCCTGTATAAGTGGCGCAGTTCAATTCACTATGCTGCAAATGACTATAGTATTGAACTAATCTGATTTTGCGGTACACTGGTGTGGCATATCTTAGAAAGTCACTGTAGTGCAGTGATCGTGTCAGACTAGGATCTGGGAGACCCAAGTTCGAATCCCCACTCTGCAACAGAAGCTTGTTGCGTGATCTTGGGCTGGTCACACACTCTCAGCCTAGGGTTGCCAGGTCCCTCTTCGCTGCTGGCGGGAGGTTTTTGGGGCAGAGCCTGAGGAGGGCGGGGTTGGGACTTCAATGCCATAGAGTCCAATTGGCCATTTTCTCCAGGGGAACTGATCTCTATCGGCTGGAGATCAGCTGAAATAGCAGGAGATCTCCTACTACTACCTGGAGGTTGGCAACCCTAGCTCAGCCTAATCTTCTCCACAGGGTTGCTGTGAGGATAAAATAGAGGAAAGGAGAACAGTGGCGAAAGATGGCGTCTAAATAAAGTAAATAACTATATTACAATATAACCAAGAGCGGACAGAAGAATTTTGGCCAAAAAAAGACCACATATTATTTCTATTTCAACAAAATTGTGATAAGCTTGTGAAGTGGTAACTTTTAATTGCACCACAATTTTTTAAAAAAAATCAAGGGAGGGGGAGCCCAGAGAAATGATATGCATTTATGTAAAAGTAGCAAATGTACACATGCCAAGTTGCATCCTTTATTTTGAGGATCGAAGGTTTGGGGAGGAGGGGGACACAGAGGGCTGCCAGCAACCTGGAGAACAAAATGTCCTGTCCCTTTAAAGTGTGGAAATGGGCATGTGAAGCTTTTCATTGCATGGAGGGAGGTAACACCCCATTAAGGTAAAAAGGTAAAGGTCCCCTGTGCGAGCACCGGGTCATACCTGACCCATGGGGTGATGTCACATCCCCACGTTTCCTAGGCAGACTTTATTTGCGGGGTGGTTTGCTAGTGCTTTCCCCAGTCTTCCCAGCAAGCTGGGTCCTTGTTTTACCGACCTCGGAAGGATGGAAGGCTGAGTCAACCTTGAGCCGGCTACCTGAACCCAACTTACGTCGGGATCGAACTCAGGTCGTGAGCAGAGCTTGGACTGCAGTACTGCAGCTTAACACTCTGCGCCACAGGGCTCCCTAACACCCCATTAAGCCTCTGTTAATGGGGCAAGACAATTTTTCTTCCAGTTATTAACTCTAGAGTTTAGCTGAAACGTGTGTTTTGTGTTCTCTCTTTCTTTAGAAAATGAAAGGAAATTCATCGTCTGGCAACTACATGTGCAGGTGGAGGCGAGCAGTTCATGGTTTCCTCTCTTGAATCTTTTCTCTTACAGGAGGGGGAAATGGGGAGATTTTGAGCAAAAAGACTCTTGGCATTTCCAGATAAACCAAAGCTTATTCAAGTTACTTTTTCCCCATATACTAACAGTTGCAAGAACAAATCTTGCGAGATATTGGAAAAGCAAAAAACTCCCTGATTTAAATAATTGGCTTGATGAGGTTAAAGAAACATATGATTTAATTAAGTTGACTTATTATAATAATGACAAAAATACAGAAGAACTGGACGCTCGCTGGAATGTGACAATTTCAAAGATGGAAAAAACACTCCAAAGTGTAAATCGCAGTGAGGGAGGGAAGTGACAACCATGCGGATTTTAGATAAATAGAGTTGTGCTTGGTTCACTATTATGGACATTTTGGTTATATTAGCAGCACGGTCTTAGTGTCTTCTCAAGAATTTGTATTATGAGTATTTTAGTAAAGTTATATTTCCATTTTCTTTTGTTGTTGCATTTCCGTTTTCCTTTGTTGTTGTATTCTCATTTTCTCTTAATGTTTTTTTAATAAAAAAATAAAACGGGGGGGAAAAAGACTCTTGGCAGGAGAGGGTTAAAAGAGGGTTCCTAGTTCTTCCGCTCAGTTCCCCAGCTTCATCAGGCAGCTATGTTTAAATAGAACAAATACCTGGGGGGAAGATAAAAACGATGGAGTATCCTGTCTGGTTTGGCTGACAGCGATGTATGTGTCTTTCTAAAAGGCAAAAGGAAGTTGAGAAGCATAATGATATTCGAGATGCTTAAAATCAATGGCTTTGCATTTCTCGCAGTCTGGTATCACATCACGGAAAATAGAGATGGTTGGTCTATAGCCTCAAGTGTGACCTTCAAAACTATTCCTGCTGGCTGAATTGCTGAAGTACTTCTAATTAGCCCTTAAGAGTATCAGTGTAACAGAAGGGAAACGGCTAAGAGCTGTAATGATGCATTCTTGTTCTGTTGATTTCATTAGCAATTAAAGGTGTATGACAATGTAAGATTATAGGCCAAGAACTACTTCAAAAAGCCTTTTAATTCTAGTTGTTGTCTCGCAAAAGGAATGGCATCTGAAGAAGAATACAGAGAAGAGAATGAAATCCTCTTTGGCAGCTTCGAGTGGAAGTTGTTACCAATAGAAGGTCATTCCCCCCCCCCATTGTACGGTTGGCACAGACGTTAAATAAGTCTAGTGAAATCATCCGTTTTAAGTATGTCGTAAAGCATGGCTTTCCAAATTTCTACTATTGAAAGTTCAGCAACTTTTCAAAAGCATCCTGACCTCGTTGGTTCTTGTAGGTTATCCGGGTTGTGTAACCGTGGTCTTGGAATTTTCTTTCCTGACGTTTCGCCAGCAACTGTGGCAGGCATCTTCAGAGTAGTAACACTGAAGGACAGTGTGTCCTTCAGTGTTACTACTCTGAAGATGCCTGCCACAGTTGCTGGCGAAACGTCAGGAAAGAAAATTCCAAGACCACGGTTACACAACCCGGATAACCTACAAGAACCAATGAACTCTGACCGTGAAAGCCTTCGACAATATCCTGACCTCGGTTTGCTCATGATTTATCTAGATCTCAAACCCACTGGCTATTTTTGCATTGTCATCCTTGCCATTAAGAGGCACACGCTGGCTTCCCTCTGCTGGCACTAGGGTTGCCAGATACCGCTTCGCCATTGGCGGGAGGGTTTTGAGGAGGAGCCTGAGGAGGGCGGAGTTTGGGGAGGGACTTCAATGCCATAGAGTCCAATTGCCAAAGCTGCCATTTTTTCCAGGTGAACTGATCTCTATCAACTGGAGATCAGTTGTAATAGCAGGAGATCTCCAGATAGTACCTGGAGGTTGGCAACCCTAGCTTGCACTGATGTGCATGTGCTTTTCCTCCCTTCTTCTGAAGCCAGTGTCCTACTGCTTGTATGCCACTAAGAATCATGATCTCTTCACAAGAAACCTTTTAACCAACTGAAGTTCAAAGGTGAAAGGCAGGGTTGCATTGAATCCAGACTGAGTCATATGTACGGTAAACCATTAACTGCAAATTTAAATAACTGACACTCTGTGGTTGAACTGTAAGGCCAAACTGGCAACCTTTTGTCCATAACTATGGTTCATACAATGGCTTAAGCTCGATGTTTTTTGAAAAGAATACGGTATTTATAGGGTCACCAACCTCCAGGTGGTGGCTGGAGATCTGCTATTACAAATGATCTCCAGGCGACAGAGATCAGTTCCCCAGGAGAAAATGGCTGCTTTGGCAATTGGACTCTATGGCATTGAAGTCCCTCCCCTTTCCAAACTTTGCCCTCCTCAGGCTACACCCCCAAAATCTCCAGGTATTTCCCAACCCGGAGCTGGCAAGCCTGCGATATTTAGTTGCGGTCTGCTCTGTGTGAATACCTATCAAGCCAATGGAACGAGTGCCCAGCATGGGGTTGTTTGAATTCATGGTGTAAACGCAATTCCTTTAATTGTTTAGGAACCAGTTGAAAGATAAGAAACGGACAGGAATGAATGTTTAGTTTGCGTACTGGGGAGGGGGAAAACACAATGAAATGCCTCAAAGGATCCTGTTTTCTCCCCATCCTCTGTTCAGTTTTGTGATACCAAAATAGAACCAGCACAGCAGCTTCAAGTCTACCATCACAGTGACTCATAACAAAAATCTTTATAGGGTGTGTAGCTGGCTAACATATGGAAGGTGGAAAAATATATTGGTTTTGGTGTAGCTGTTTCATTTGGAAGCTGAGGTGAGGTGGAGACTGATTGGGACAAAGGAAAGTAAAGGATTAAGTTTAAAAGATTGCAGCAACATCAGTAGATCCACAAATATATCCGCTTTTTTTTTTTTTGAACCACAGGTATATATCAGCTTTGAGACAGTTGTAAAATATCTCTATGTACACATTTTGCTCAGCTAAAAATAAGGGTATACAGTTCATCCTTCTTTATTCCGGAGTGCTCTTGAACATGATAATTGTTATAGCCTCAGTCATCTCACTTGTGGTATCTTAATGGGACACAGTTGGAAAAGGAAAGTGTTGAATAGACATTTTGTGTAGTAAAGCTTCCAGTGAAGGGAAGCCTCAAGAGGGCAGTTAAAAGAACAAGCAATGTAATGGCCAATGAAATGTAATGTTAAGCGCATAATAATGTGCATTGGAAAAATAACTTCAACTTGACTTGCACCCTGTTGGGCTATGAATTAGTTACCGTCATTCAAGAAGGTGATCTTGGAATAATGACAGATAGCTGTATGGAAATGCCAAGGCAATGCACTGACAATATAAAAACACAGGCTTGGCTGTTATATATTCATTTCCTAACCATCTCCAATGGTTTGGAACTTTTTCACTGGTGGAAGAAGGCCAATTTTGCTTGAGTTCCCTTCTCACAGCAGGCCCACAATTAGGGCTGCCAACCTCCAGGTACTAGCTGGAGATCTGCTATTACAACTGATCTCCAGCAGATAGAGATCAGTTCGCCTGGAGAAAACGGCCGCTTTGGCAATAAGACTCTATGGCATTGAAGTTCCTCCACTCCCCAAACCCCTCCCTCCTCAGGCTCCACCCCAAAAACCTTCGCCAGTGGCAAAGAAGGACCTGGTAACCCTACCCATAATTCCCACCATAGACTTTTTCAGGGATCAAAAGGGACATCTCTCCCTTCTTCCACAAGTGGAAAAGCTGCTGGGATCCAACCCATTGTTTATCACAATGTCTTTTTATGCAATCACCACTATATCAAGCATCTCGAGCACAAGGACATAGTAGAATTTGACATCATAGCCAAGAAGAGTCTAGAAAGGGGATAGGTGTTCAGAAAACAGATTTACACTGCCAACCTAAGCAGGCTTAACCCTTCCAAGTGCACTGATGTCAATGGCTTTTTTGCGTGTGCTGTCAAGTCACAGCTGACTTATGGCGACCCTGTAGGGTTTTCAGGGGAAGAGACACTCAGAGGTGGTTTGCCATTGCCTTGCTGCTCCCCTTAACCTCCAGCATTTTCACGGTGGCTGACCCACCCACCATCTCTATGGGCAGCACAAGATTAGCTGGTTGCTATATTTATGGCTAGGGTTGCCAGCCTCCAGGTAGTAGGTGGAGATCTCCTGCTGTTACAACTGATCTCCAGCCGATAGAGATCAGTTCACCTGGAAAAAATGGCTGCTTTGGCAATTGGACTCTATGGCATTGAAGTCCCTCTCCAAACCCTGCCCTCCTCAGGCTCCGCCCCAAAAACCTCCCACTGGTGGCAAAGAGGGACCCTAGCTCAATCTCTAGGTGGAACAGATGGACACCCTGATGGCCCTTTGGCCACCAAACTGTTCTGTACTTTATATTTCTTCTGCTGACCAAAATGATAAACTGAGCAAGGAAGAAGCAGAAGTGATATGTTGGTTTGAATTTCCAGATTACGGTATAACATTTATTGCATAGACTGTTTTATTTTTGGTATTTTTGGATCTTTGTTTTTATTGGCCTAGTGATAATAATAACAGTATGTTTTATTGTTGTAAATTTCCCTAAAGACTCAGGCCGCTGACAGTGCAATGTATAAATGTTTAAATTAAATAATTAAAAAGCAAAAACAAATTGGGTTAGTTCCTCACCTTATGTATGTTCATCTCTTTATTTGTAGGGGCCTGAAGCCTAAGACCTTCAATTTGTGATGGGATATCTGGGTTTATTGGGATTTAATTTGACTGGGGTTTAGAACAGGAGAGCGAAACTGATGAATTATGTTCTTTGCTCTTACTCTCCTTGCTTAGTGGTAGATTCTGTGCTGCCAGCTAAAGTTCTGAAGGTATTTGGCTTTCAAATTGACATTGATGGGGGGGGGGGGAACTTGGATCACTGCCAATCCAGATAAATCTTACAGAAACTGTGGTCTGCTTCTCTAAAATATGGCATCAATAGATCTATTATGGAAATATGGTAGGACTATTACTATATCAATCATGCCTAAGTTATTTTTTAAAATATTTTTGGAGAGGTTCTGAATGGAGCATAGCCCAGCCTGTAAGATTTTTGCATTCCATTGGCTAGTGTTGCATATTCTTCAGATGATTGTGGCACAATGGCATTCTGATGCTCTCCCTTAACGGGTTTTTCTTTTTTCTTTTGCTATTCTAAGCAAAATGAGAATGACTGCAGATTTGTTAGTGAAAGAAAGAAAAGCAGCTCTGGAGCGTTGAAACCTCAGGATATTTAATTCACTGGTAATTATTTGCAGTGTGCTGTCAAGAGTGGTAAAACATAAGAGTTTGATCTAGCAACGTTATCTGTGATTTCAGTAGGAAATTTGTGATTTCAGTAGGCCCATTCCTGAAGGGGGGCAAAGCTCCATAGTAGCCGGCATGACCCCGTGCCAGCATAGGTGCTACCTTATCACGGAATAAGGTGTCACCTATGCCAGTGCAGGGGCAAGCACGCCGGCGTCTGGGCAGCGCTCGCTCCTGCCGCCAGCGCAGCTGTGCTGGCAGGGGGCATTCCTGGGGGTGTGCGGGGTGTTCTCGGGGGTGGAACTGTCTTTTGGCAGCTTCCACGGCCCTTTCACTCCAGGAATGCCCCCCTGAGGGACTACCTTTTCCAGTGGCTCAGCCTCGCTGATCTCTATGAGGCATTTCCCCCGTTTTTAATTTTAAATTTAGCGAAAAGGCTTTTTATGCCTCCGCAGCAGCTGGCGAGTCTCAGAGGAGGTGGCGTGGCTGTGCTGCTCCCGGCTGCCGTGGACTTCAGATTTGGGCTGCCCGAATCAGACAGGTTTTACACGGACTGCCAGTGCAATTCTAAGCAGAGTTACACTCTTGGAAGTCAGTAGGCTTAGAAGGGTGTGACTCTGCTTAGGGTTGCACTTTAGATGTATGAGTGGGAGATACTTGAAAACTCTCAGTTAAAAAGGACAGGCTGACAGGCTCACCGACAGGCTAATTTTGCATTGCAATAATTTTATTTTATTATTATTTTCAAAGGGGTCGTTTTCAAACATTCAATCTCCCACCTGCAGTTTGGAGTGGTACAAATCCAGGAAGAGCTTTTTCACAACTTATCTCCAGGTGACAGAAATCAGTTCCCCTGGAGAAAATGGCCACTTTGGCAATTGGACTCTATGGCATCGAAGTCCCTCCCCTCCCTCCCCTCCTGCCCTCCTCAGGTACCACCCCCAAAATCTCCAGGTTTTTCCCAACTCGGCGCTGGCATCCCTAATGAATATACTTGAAGGGGACTGGTAGAAGAAGAAGAAGAATTGGTTTTTATAAGCCGACTTTCTCTACCACTTAAGGCAGAATCAAACCAGCTTACAATCACCTTTCCCTTCCTCTCCCCACAACAGACACCCTGTGAGGTAGGTGAGGCTGAGAGAGTGTGACTCGCCCAAGGTCACCCAGCTGGCTTCGTGTGTAAGAGGTGGGAATCCAACCCAGTTCACCAGATTAGCCTCCGCCGCTCATGTGGAGGAGTGGGGAATCAAACCCGGTTCTCCATCGCTCCAAACCACCGCTCTTAACCACTACACCACACTGGCAGCTTTATGTGTGCATGTGTAGATCTGGCATGTTGATGGTGTATCTCATTCTATTTTGGTTACTCAATGTAACATTTCGTTTACTAAATGTAACATTTAGTGCATAGTACTCTCGACAAGCCTCAATTACACGGAAATTTGCAAGAACAGCATCCTAGTGGATGGCATCTTTTAAAGACCTAGCAAATTTTTAGCTACTGCAGTTGCTTGTAACATGAGTAATAACAAAGATAAGGCAGAGTTGTCAAGCCTTATGATTCATTCCATTATTTCTGGGCAAAAGGTCACTGAAGTTTCCATTATCAGCCCTACCTTCTTTTCAACGGCCAGTTTAATGTCTCAGGTCTGGACACTGGTATCCGTAACAAGTTACTAATTCCCCAGGGTGTTTATCAGTGGAGGGAGTATGGTGTGGAAAACCTGTTGGCACAGAATGTGGGGAAAAACATTTCCTTTCCCAAAGCTGGTTAGCTGTATGCATTATCAACAGGCAACTTCCAAAAAGAATTGTATGGAAGTGCACAAATGAGTTCCATTTTTAAAAATTATTTTTATACCCTTTCTTCCCTCAAGGAACACAAATGATTCCCATGATATGTCCAATCCAGGTACTAACCAGACCCATACCAGACACATTCACCTTCCACAAGAATGCTGTATAATGGGGTATACAACTATATACCCAACTATATCCAATTATATGGGGTAATTTCTGTGGAACTGATTTCCATGCGACTGTTAAGCACTTGCCAAAGATAGTTGCCTTCAATGATAACAGAGCCAATATACCACGCTGAGGTGTATGTGTGTATACATAAATAAAGATGTTTATATGGTGTAATAATAGATTCATCAAAATATTAATATTCAAGATTGTGTATTTTATTGTGCTCCTGTGGGTTGGTGGGTGGTTGGGTAAGGGTTTATTTAGGTGTGTGTAGATTCTTTGCTAGGCATCATGATTGCTATTCAAATCAATATTGTTCCTTCTTTGAAGCATGCCTATTATGATGGCTTTCCATACTACCTGATATATTATCTTTATGTGTTTGACATTTGCTTTTCTGGAAAAAAAATATAGAGATCAGTTCACCTGGAGAAAATGGCCACTTTGGCAATTGGATTCTATGGCCTTGAAGTCCTTCCCCTCCCTCCTCAGGCTCCACCCCCAAAAACCTCCTACCAGTGGCGAAGAGAGACCTGGCAACCCTACTGTCAGAGTACTAGGAGCTCATGGACCCCAGCATCTAACATTATTTGGGGCAATCAGTGATGGCCTATGGTAAGGGACATGAAATATCAGCTGCGGTCGAGATGAGCCATTCAGGCATACACCACATACCACATTTTAATCCTTTTGCACTCACTGGGCAGAGATGTTTTATAAGTCGGCTTAAGATCCCAGGTTAATTATAATGAGCAAACATAGTGAAAGGCTACATTGTCTACAGGTGCTTTCTTATTTTATTCCCCTCCCCCTAAAACTGTCCCCTGTAGCCTTAAAAGGAGCAGAGAGATCTCTAGGGCTGGAAATAGAATCCCACACTTGCATTAGGTCATGGGTGTGCACTGCTTCCTTATATTATGCAAACTGCACAAAGGTTACAATAATTCAGTTTAAATAATCTCTCAGGGAAAGGCTTGGGAAATGGGCATTTACCTAAAGCAATTCAGATCATTTCCTGAATGGTGTTTCAGAAAATTGCATGCCTTGGGTACATAGAGAGGTGCTGCATTTAATAACCTCGGGGTCTGAAATGATGAATGGATTTTTAATTTTGTTCTGTATTTCTGTGCAGGCACAAAAATTATCTAGACTTTTTTTGTAATTTTATGACAGGTAGGGGGAGAAAAGGAGGTGACTGAAGGACATTTTCCTCCAAAAACGATTCTGTATTTTTGTCTTCATGTCTGAGACAAGACTGCTGCTACAATGGAAGTGTTGAAGGCCACAAGCTGATTAGCACTCAGAAGAAAAGAACAGGTATATATGTAGACCCGAAGTGGGAACAATGGAAAGAGAGGTCTAGACTCAGTTTCCTATCCTGAACACACAAGTAGACCTAAGCATTTGCTTCAAGATTGTCATAACATATTTGGTCAACCCTTAATCCTGGGTTTCCTATATACTGACACCAGAATATAGTGTTAGCAAATATCGATGTGGAAAAATATAGAGCACCACAGATTGGCAGGCAAAGGGGCAGCCTTGTGACAACAAATGGAAGGAGTAACAGACAAAGAGAACAAGACCATGGTGTCCTCGGATGCCTAGGGTTGCCAACATCCAAGTGGTGGCTGGAGATCAGTTCCCCTGGAGAAAATGGCTGCTTTGGCAATTGGACTCTATGGCATTGAAGTCCCTCCCCTCCCCAAACCCCTCCCTCCTCAGGCCCCACCCACCCCCAAATCTCCAGGTATTTCATAACACAGAGCTGGCAACCCTACTGATGCCTTCTTGTCCCACCTTAGGTCTCTTCTTTACTACTGAAGCCCTCAAGTTATTCCCATTCATACTTTTAATGGGCCTGAATCTTGGGGAACTTGCTGCAGCTTGTCTAGTCCTCTTCATTCCCTAGTATAAAACGATTTCTCAGCAATTATGGTGGCCAAAGCCATGAACCTTTGGCTGTTAGCCTGAGGGAAGAGGGGGAAGGGGGAGGTATGCACTTGTGATTTTAGTTTTTTCTGATTTTCTCAGAATAATGTGTGGTTATATATGTGCCAATATTTAAACCAAGTAAGACTAATTATTTTCCTCAAAAGGTTTGTGGGGAAGAAGAAGAAGAGTTGGTTTTTATATGGCAACCTTCTCTGCCACTTAAGGAAGAATCAAACCGGCTTGCAGTCTCCTTCCCTTCCCCTCCCCACAACAAATACCCTGTGAGATAGGTGAGGCTGAGAGAGTGTGACTAGCTGAAATGTGTTCTTGACATTGCCCTCTTTGCATTGCTCCTGGCATTGTGTGGAACATAAGAACATAACATAAGAACACAAGAAAAGCCCTGCTGGATCAGACCAAGGCCCATCAAGTCCAGCAGTCTGTTCACACAGTGGCCAACCAGGTGCCTCTAGGAAGCCCCCAAACAAGATGACTGCAGCAGCACCATCCTGCCTGTGTTCCACAGATCCTAAGATAATAGGCATGCTCCTAATAGGAACACTTGGGCCATTTATGGATGGCTGTTTCCTGACGGTCGCCCCGCTGACTACTTCAGGGCTTTGCTTTGATGATGCTTGAATTTTCCGACCCGTCAGAGGTCACCTCACTCTCCCTGTGTGCTCCTGCGTGTTTTGCAGAATCCAGACACGAATCCAGAAAAAGCCAGACACAAATCCAGAAAACGCGGGCAAAACGCACGGAAATGTGTGGGGAGAGCGAGGCGACCTCTGACGGTAGGAAATTGCATGCAGAATCAAAGCAAAGGCCCCAAGAAGTCGGCAGGGTGACTGTGAGAAAACAGCCATGCATAAAGAGCCTTCCTGTAATGGGGAGCAAAGAGTGCCCACCCTGGTTAGTCAAACAGTCTCATTTCTCTAGGCTTTGTGTTGATTCTGCTGGCTTAGGATCTGATCTGTATTCTTATTGTGCTTTGTGATTGAGCAGTCTTGAATTATTACTACTGTTGTTGTTGCTTGTAATATTGGCATATTACAGATAGGGTTGCCAGGTCCCTCTTTGCCACCAGCGGGAGGTTTTTGGGGTGGGTGAACTGATCTCTGTAGGTTGGAGATCAGTTGTAATAGCAGGAGATCTCCAACTAGTATCTGGAGGTTGGCAACCCTAATTACAGAGCAAAACTTTCCAGCTTCCTCCCCCTGAAAATTTTGCTTCTCAGGTTAGCATAGAGAGCTGTCACAGAAACTGCATGGTTGGATACATGCCACTTAGGTTTGCCAGCTCCGGGTTGGAAATGCCTGGAGATTTTGGGGGCGGACCCTGATGTGGGCGGGGTTTGGGAAGGGGAGGGACTTCAATGCCATAGAGTCCATTTGCCAAAGCGGCCATTTATTCCAGGTGAACTGATCTCTATTGGTTGGAGATCAGTTGTAATAGCAGGCGATCTCCAGCTAGTACCTGGAGGTTGGCAACCCTACAGAGGGCACATCTCATGTTTCTTCTTTTCAGCTGAATGAAAGCAAAAATTCAAGACAGAATCAGAATTCAAAGTTCCTCTGTTTTGGAACTAATGCAGGACACAAAGAAATATAAGGAAGCCTGCACACCTTGTTAACAACACTATTTACACTATATTTGAAATAGCTTAATGCAGTCATCCTGGCTTGTCATATTGGTCGTTAGTTGATGCAACTGCTTTTGGTAAAAGGTCTTAATAATACAACATAAAGAGCTAATCAGTATTTATTTTCAATAGTTATATCTTTATTCTTCCTCTCCCCCCTCCTTTCAGTCTCTCTCCCCTTCAGGTTATGCGCTGTAGTCCTTGTTCTTAAAGGTTTGGGGCCTTGAATATAGGTATTACCTCTCTCCTTCTCCATTTATTATTTTTACTATTGTTTGCGCATATTAGTTAATACCCAGGCACTTGTAAACTGTTAGCAAGAGAATGAAGGGATGGTAGGGGCGGTGGATGAAATCCAGGCTCTTGAAGATTACTCCACCTAGTGGAATTTTTTTCAGTAATTTAGCAGTCTGTCCTTTGTCTGTATTGTGCATTGTGAAAGATGACTCAGTTTGAGGCAGGCATCTGTTATCATTTGAAATTGTACATCAGATGATCTGTATAGCCTGGAACAAATCACAACAATATTTAATGGCTATTCCAACAGGAAGGTAATAGCACTGTTTTCATTGGGGTTGCTGATGTCAAACAAGCAAACAAAAAACATATGAGCTTAACAGCAGTGGTTAGAGTGTTGGACTAGGATCTGGGAGACCCAGGTTCGAATCCCCTCTCTGTCATAAAAGTTTTCTGGGTACCTTTGGGCCACAGTGCTGTTTAAAATGTCTGGAGAGCTTCTGAAAGTACTGCATTTTTCCGCAGCACATTCTTTTTCACCCTCTCTTTTTTTGAATGTTCTGAGATTTGCACTATAGTGCCATAGCAATCCAGTGCATTCCAATGCTGGTGATATAGCAATTCAGTGCTATATCAATAGCATTTGGATGTATTAGATTGCTATGGTGCTATAGTGCTATAGAGCAAAATCTCAGAATGTTAAAAAAAGGGCGAAAAAGAATGAGCTGTGGAAAAAAAGGGGGGAGCGGCGCTGTTTGAAATGGCCAGAGTGCTTCAGAGTGCTTTAGAGACAGCTCATAGACAGATTGAAATGCGCTGTATGAAATGCCTGTCTCTAACTCGCTTTACTTGGAAATGGGCCAACAATGGATGACATCTGGTTTAGAATGGTAATCTGAAAGGGGCCTTACAGTTTTGGAGCCATAGAATTTTCTTATAGTATGGCAGAAGTAAAAAAAAAATTTTTTTTTTTGATAAAATGCAGCTCTTAAGAGATATGATAAATTGCATTTATACCAAGGCCACTAATGTTAATATTTATATATTTGCTCTCCTAAAAGTGGCTTCTGATGCCAAATGATAAAACCTACATTAAGTTTGTGCCCATCAGTTACACTGATTACTTCTTTATTGACCTCACTTTAGTACTGATCTGTTTCCTGAAACTCAAATTAGGAAGAAACCTTCTCTGAAAAATAAAGCTCAATTTATAATTTGTCATGTCTTACTCTGCATTTCAAGCACTTTCCTCTATTTTCCTGAAGATCTTAGGGCGAATGCAAGATGTTCTCAAGTCAGCTGCTGTGGAAACAGAATTGTGGGCTGATGATAAACAGTCAGTGATGAATGCTTTTAATACCTCCCATCGAGTAAGAGAAGCTGTTATCGAATTATTTTTGCAAGATCTCCCCTCTCTCACTGGAAAGAAAGATCCTGTATTGAAAATCTGAAAACTAATACCCGAAGTCTTCAGTGTTGATTTCCTACATTCAGCCACCCCCTTCATTGCCCTACTCAAACGCTCAGGCTCAGAAGCTTGTTTGGATGTCTATTGGTTTACTAACACTACCCTCTAGTGGTGAATTGGGTCTTTTGTCTCTTGCTTTGCAAAAGGATTCATTTTTAAAGTATACACTAACATCCCTGCTGTAAGCCTGCACAGAGAACTGTGTTTTTTGCATGGGTTTAGGGTTGACTTTTGGACCTTACTGTTTGCCCCCTCTTCCCAGAATGCAAGAGCTGCAACCTACACTATAGACAAACTTCAAATGTCTAGACAAACTGCAAACTAACAAGTCACTGGGACCAGACAGTAGTCATCCTAGAGTTCTTCAAGAACTCAAACGGGAAATTGCTGAACTTCTAACAATGATATGTAACATGTCCATTAGATCAGCCTCTATACCAGAGGACTGGAGAATGGCCAATGTAATACCCATTTATAAAAAAAAAAAAAGGTCCCGGGGAGGCCCAGGAAATTACAGGCCAGTTAGCTTAACGTCTGTTCTGGGTAAATTGATGGAAAACATTATTAAAGATAGAATTGTCAAGCATATAGAAGGGCAAGGTCTGCTGAGCAAAACCAACATGGCTTCTGTAAAGGTATGTCCTGCCTCACTAACCTATTAGAGTTTTTTTGAAAGCATCAATAAGCATGTGGACAGGAATGAGCCTATGGATATTGTGTATTTGGATTTCCAAAAGGCTTTTGACAAAGTCCCCTACCAAAGACTGCTAAATAGACATCATAATCATGGGATAAGAGGACAAGTCCTCTTATGGATTGAGAGCTGGCTGAAAAATAGGAAGCAGAGAGTAGGAATCAGTGGTCAGTTCTCACAATGGCGGGATGTGAGCAGTGGGGTTGTTCAGGGATATATGTTGGGACTGGTGCTTTTAAACCTGTTCATCAATGACCTGGAGTTGGGGGTGAACAGCGAGGCAGCCAAGTTTGCAGATGGCACCAAATTATTTAGGGTGGTTAAAATAAAACCGGACTGTGAAGAGCACCAACAGGATCTCTTTAAACTGGCATTAAAATGGCAAATGAAATTCAATGTGAGCAAGTGTAAAGTGAGGCATATTTGGGCAAAAAATCCCAACTTCACATATACACTGATGGGATCTGTGTTGGCAGCGACAGACCAAGAAAGGGATCTTGGGGTGTAGTGAGTCAGTATGAATCCTTTCCTTTCCTTTTATCCCTTAGAAGCTCCTCGATCAATTGATCTTGAGCAGCATATATCTAGTGTTGGAGGGATATAAGGACTGAAACAAATCTTGCCACTGACAATGTAGCCTTGAGGTCCCTATCACTTAGTAAAAAAGGCATTATGTCAGTCACAGAGGCATTGGATTTGTATATTAAAAGGGGGGAAATATAGTGCGATCGAAGTTCCTCGTAAAAGTGGCATTCCAAAAGGGCATGGGCTAATGAGTCAATAGAGCCAGAAGAGCAAGGGCAGACCCTGTCTGAGTATGGTATATTCAGAATTCTGCCCTGCATTACATAGAAGGGTTAGCATTCAATCTAGCCAAGCAAAAAGCTCTACAGAGACGAGGAGTTGTTAGATAATATGTATAGGCAGGCAGACCACGTGGAGGGGGTATTCCGAAGAACTGGGATGAACAGACACGACGAGCACGAAAAGTAGTGCTGTTATAATCGAGCTCTTTAATGCGCTTTTTAATTTTGGCAAAAGCTTCAGTTTTCCCAAGATCTGATAACATATCCTGTGAGAAGCCCAACAACGCCAGTTTCTCATCTAAGATTTTTTGCCATGAGGATTTAAAAGGGTCATGCTTCAGAGAAGCTAGGAACCCCTCAGTGCTAAAGCACAGTTTAAGGTGTAGTTTAAAGGCGGCCAACCACGCCCTAGCTTCAAGTGACATTTGGCCAAACTCGGAACGAAGAGTAACGCCAGCAACACATCGAGGGGCATTTAGGAGTTTTCGTAAGAACTGAAGCAGTGGACGATCTATAGATTTATTGATGACTGTAATCCAGATGGCAACACCAAAGAGGATAATTGGGGTAATTTTCAGGTTAAAAACCTGAATAGCCCCTGGAATATATTTGCCACCTTTGGTGTGAAAAAAATTGACAATAGCACCAACCCCAGGTTTAATTTTGTTGGACACTGCTTTTTGATGGGCATTCCAATTTAGGTTATGGGAAAACAGAATGCCAAGGTAAACAAACTCCTTGATTTGGTCAACCTCAAAGCCATCTAATACCCAGCGAAAAAGAGGAATTTTTCTCCTCTTAGTGAAGATCATAATCTTAGATTTATGATGGTTTATTTTAAGATCTTCCCTAGAGAAAAAAAAAACTCAGAAAAAGTTTGCAAAGATCTTTTCAAACCAATTCTTGTGCGGGACAGGAGAACTGCATCGTCAGCATAGAGTAGAATCAGGGTGGGATGACTTGCAAGCTTTGGGGGGTGGCAAAACTCTGAGAAATTGGTTGCCATATCATTCAGGTATAGATTAAACAAGAGAGGAGCAAGGAGGCAACCTGTATGAATCACAATATCCCTAATGGATCTAGATCTCCTATAGCCTTTCTTGGGAAATACCGTATTTTTCGCTCCATAAGACGCACTTTTTTCCTCCTCAAAAGTGAGGGGAAATCTCTGTGCGTCTTATGGAGCGAATGTGGGGGAATCCGGCCCCCGGGGAGAAGGACAAAGCTGCGGAGAGGCCCGGCCGTGGCAGCCCAGCGCAGAGCCGGCGCCCCCAGGAGCCGGCTAGGAAGCCGCCAGCCAGCTGGGGGGCGGGAGGCCCCTCCCAGCCACCCAGCTCAGTGGCAACGGGGCCGGGCCGCCCCAGGAGCCGGCCAAGACTCCAGCCAGCTGGGGGTGGGAGGCCCCTGTGAGCTGCCGAGCGCAGCGGGGCCGGGCCGCCCCGGGAGCCGGCCAAGACTCCTTCCGGGGAGGGGGAAGCGGAGCAGGAGGTTTCCAGCGCCAGCGGCCCTTTGTCATTCCAGGTGCGCGCGCGCCCTCGCTCTCTCCCTCTCCCTCCGCTGGTGCGGCGCCTGGTGTCTGTTGTTAGTAGAGGAAGGAAAGCTGATTGTAAGCCAGTTTGAGACTCCTTAAAGGTAGAGGAAATTGGGGTATAAAAACCAACTTTGTCTACTTCAGATGCATTAAATTAGCAGCAAAATATACATGGTTACAAATAGAATGGATATATATTGAATACAGGAAGATGCCATACTGTCAGAACATCTATCAAGGCCAGTATTGTCTCAGGTATGTCACTTGTTCCCTCATCCTTTTAACTGGAGTTTCTGGGGACTGAAACTGGGACCTTCTGCACACAATGCCAATACTCTTCTACTAAGCCATGGCCTTCTCCCTGAGATATTACAAAGTGATACCAGAAAGATCAGTAATGCAAAAAGTCTATTATATTACTGTTCAGATACTATTTCCTAACAGCTTTTATCCAGGCTGAAGAAAAAGTATGGATTGTGGTGGATCATGATGTCAAATGAACTCATGAAGCTGTCTTATACTGAATCAGACCCTTGGTCCATCAAAATCAGTATTGTCTATTCAGACTGGCAGCAGCTCTCCAGGGTCTCAGGCAGAGGTCTTTCACATCACCCCACTCCTTCACATGAGTGGCGGAGGGTAATCTGGTGAACCGGGTTGGTTTCCCCACTCCTCCACATGAAGCCAGCTGGGTGACCTTGGGCTAGTCACAGTTCTATTAAGAGCTCTCTCAGCCCCACCTACCTCACAGGGTGTCTGTTGTGGGGAAGTGAAGTGAAGGTGATTGTAAGCTAGTTTGATTCTTCGTTAAGTGGTAGAGAAAGTTGGCATATAAAAGCCAACTCTTCTTCTTCTACTTGCCTAGTCCGTTTAGCTGGAGATGCTAGGGATTGAACCTCGGACCTTCTGGATGCCAAGCAGATGCTCTACCACTGAGCCATGGCCCTTCCCCAATAGGAAAACAGCAAGGGAGGAAAGATTTAAAGGATTCCGATCCCTACATATTGTTCTCCCCCTTGAGAAAGCAGCCCCAGAAGCGGCATTTGGAACAAGAAAATCTTTTTAAACAGTGATGAACCTAAATGGAACATATAAGCGCCACCTTAGTTTGTTCTTTTGGCTGCAATAGACTAGTGTAGCTACCCTGTCGAATCCATCTCTCCCTGTGGGTCTAATTGGATTACAACTCAGATAAAAAAGTTATACCATGTTCAGAAATAGGATCTCTGAAATTTAATATATTATGTGTAAAGCGCTTTGATGCAGGTAATGTCGTTCAGTGTGGTCTTGTTCTTAATGGTTGGTTTCTACCCATTACCTTATGAGGGATCAGATCTGCCATCAGCTCTCTAGAAGTGTCTAAAGTCAGTTCAGGTCAGACAAAAACCTGGGGAGAGTCTGATTACTTCTTTTCTTAGGAGTGCGGGGAGTCTGTTTGGTCTACACAGGCCTCTAAATTATTTCCCTTGTTTTAAGAGTCCCGTCTCTTATAATGTTTTAGGACAAAAGGTGGAAATTATGGGACATTTTTGAGACATTTTGTTAGAGAAGAAAGTACAAGTTTTGAGAATTTGAGCCCAGTTGTGTTTGTGTAAGTGTCACAGTAGGAAATGTGTTTCCCAGTAAGCCAGTGGGAACAACTAACATCCCATTCTTGGGGGTGGCAAAACTCCGTAGGAGCCGGCGCGACCCTGCACCGCCATAAGTGCCCATTTAACCTGGGATAACAGGCATGTATGCTGTCCCGGGTGGCACACATGCTGGCTCCAGGAAGCCACGCCGCTGTGTGGGGCTTGGGCACCAGTGCAGCCTCCTGCCGGCGTTCTCCCGGCGTATTTACCCCGCGCTGGCAGCCTAGGAGGTGTTCCCGGGGCGGTTCTGGGAGTAGAGCTGCCATTAGGCAGCCTCCTAACCCCTTTCAGGCCGGGAATACCCCCTTTGCCCTTACTGCAAGTTATGCCACCTTTTTAGGTGGCGTAGCCCCATGGAATGCTATGGAGTGGTTCCAAGGGTTTTGCAAGAAAGGGGAGCATTCTGGCTTCGGCGGAGGGGCTGCAATGTACCACAATCATCCTGACTCCTGAGTAAGCGGAGATGTACCATTGATTGTCCATTTCAAAGATACCCTGGAATGAGTTATCACATTCAAATTGTTTTTATTTTGACTGGTCCCTAGTTACAGTACTGGGATCTGGTGCTGCTGTAGGAATTCAATTTATGTCACAGGGGTAAACCATGAGCTCAACCCAGTCAGTGGCCAGGAGGCACACATGTTTCTTCTTATGAGGCACCTAGGACCTACTTTCTCCATTCTTGCCTCATTCTCCTCATTCTCTCTCTTCCTTCTGGAGTTATACTTCTCATGGCTGTCAACTGTCCCATCTTCCTCCAGGCCAACCCCCCCCCCCCGCCAGATAAAGCCTAGTCCTCCTGTGGTACTCAGGCCCTGTGCCTTTAAAAAATCCTGCCCAGGAGAGGAACCAACAGTGCCTGGGGTGGGGGTTGCTTTCTGATACCAGGAGCAAAGGGGCCAGCACTGCAGTGGTGGAAGTCTGGAGGCTGATAGGAAATGCATGGATGGGGGCAGCTGTCGGCCCCCCTCTTGTCGGAAGATGATCTGGGGTGGGAATTGAGGCTTGGGTTGCCAGCTCTGAATTGGGAAATACCTGGAGATTTGGGGGCGGAGCCTGAGGAGGGCAGGGTTTGGAGAGGGGAGGGACTTCAATGCCATAGAGTCCAATTGCCAAAGCAATCATTTTTTTTCCAGGTGAACTAATCTCTATTGATTGGAGATCAGTTGTAATAGCAGGAGATCTCCACCTCGTACCTGGAGGTTGGCAAACCTACTTGAAGTGTTCCCTCTTTTGAGCTGATAAACACTGGTAAATCTTAGCGAAGGCATTACATTTATTATTAAAAGTGAAGGACTCAGTTTTCAGATCTCCAGCCACCGCCTGAAGGTTCGCAATTAGGGTTGTCAGCTCTAGGTTGGGAAATACTTGGAGATTTTGGGGGCAGAGCCTGAGGAGGGTGGGGTTTGGAGAGGGGAGGGACTTCAATGCCATAGAGTCCAATTGCCAAAGTGGCCATTTTCTCCAGGTGAACTAATCTCTATCGGCTGGAGTTCAGTTGTAATAGCAGGAGATTTCCAGCCACTACCTGGAGGTTTGCAACCCTATCGGCAACTCTAATTGAGGCCCAAGGTCACACCACCAATCTTCCATTGTACTGGTATAGTAAATTTTGTGCACAGAACTGCCAAGTAGCAATTTATATCTTTGTACTACATTTTGGACTATTTT
Source organism: Euleptes europaea (assembly GCF_029931775.1). Lineage (NCBI taxonomy): Eukaryota > Metazoa > Chordata > Lepidosauria > Squamata > Sphaerodactylidae > Euleptes > Euleptes europaea. Next base: position 63,003,279 of record NC_079319.1, read on the forward strand.
TATGCATAGGACAATACACATAGCATTTTTAAAATAAAAGACTCCTGCAGTGGTTAAGATGGATCAATTTCTAGATATTATTCCAGAAGATCCTAATCACAGTTACTTCATTTCAGGTCTTCTCCTGAGCCTGTAGACTATGATACTAGAGAACAGTCTGGGAAGAAGAAGCAGGAAGCTCTTCAGTTGTGTGCTGTATGGATCCACAGACAATACAACTACCTAATGTTTGTTGACTGTTTAAAACTTGAAGTTAGGGTTGCCAGATCCCTCTTTGCCACCAGCAGGAGGTTTTGGAGTGGAGCCTGAGGTGGGTGGGGTTTGGGGAAGGGAGAGACTTTAATGCCATAGAGTCCGATTGCCAAAGTGGCCATTTTCTCCAGGTGAACTGATCTGTATCGACAGGAGATCAGTTGTAATGGCAGGAGATCTCCAGCTAGTACCTGGAAGTTGGCAACCCCACTTGAAGTGTTCCCTCTTTTGTGCAGATAAACACTGGTAATTCTTAGTGAAAACATTACATATATTATTAAAAGTGAAGGACTCACTCAGTTTTCAGATGTTTCCTGAATCCAGCTGTTAGGTTCAATAGATCTCGTTTAAGGGCTGGAGAGCTTGCAATAAAGCTGACAAATGATGGGCAGTAAATGGAGAAAAGAAACAGCAAACAAACTGTGTTAGGAGCCTCTTCTACCAATTTACTTTCCAAAGGTTATTTTTTTCAAAATAGACTTCCATAGGTAGGGTTGCCAACCTCCAGGTACTAGCTGGAGATCTCCAGCTATTACAACTGATCTCCAACCAATAAAGATTAATTAACCTGGAAAAAATGGCTGCTTTGGCAATTGGACTCTATGGCATTGAAGTCCCTCCCCTCCACAAACCCCACCTTCCTCAGGCTCCACCACAAAAATCTCCCACCAGTGACAAAGGCTGTTACCGCTCTAGGTATTCCCAGCGATGTATCAAGAGTTTGGAAATGTTATAAAAAACATCACTTTAAAAGGGTTTTTGGATGCCACAGTTAAAAAATGGTTGGACGACGTCTTCACAGCTAAAGAGGCCAAACAAAGTGAGAACAGTATTTTTTATAACATTTCCAAACTCTTAATACATCGCTGGGAATACCTAGTGTGGTAACAGCCAACAAGAGACCTGGCAACCCTATCCATAGGGAATATCTGTTGAGCATGGAAAAACTATTCTCCAACATACAAACAGAATTACCTCTTTTATTCCTGTGTCACTTTCCCTGTTTTTTCCCCCCTGTCTAGCTGGTAATCACAAGAAATAAGGATCTTTAACCAAAGATCATGCTCAAAAGAGATTCACGTTTGTCTGAGAAAAATCCCATCATTATTCTGTAAGATATTTTATACAGTACCTACAAAACAATAAAAAGGAGGAAAAGACAGTACCCTCTTTTATCAGTTGTCTCATTTCACATCTATTCTCAGAACATCTCATGCTATTTTTCACTTGATTGTTTTGAATATATATCGACTCGGAAGAGAAGTAATCTAGTCATATTGTTTGAAATCACAGAACCCAGACCCTGGAGGTTGGCAACCCTAACCTAGCCTTTGTATGAATTGCCCACTGATAGGACCAGGGCTCCCAGCTTCTCTTCTCTGCATTGAAGTTCTAAGGCCTCACCTTGTGCCGGCATCTCCTGCTACTCAGCATCTAGTTACCATAGAAACAACTTAATAACTTGTGCGCCACGGAGGGAGTAGCCACTTGCCAACTGACTGCCCCTCACCTTATTCCTGGCTATTCTTTTAAAATAGCGTGCTTGGAACAATGGAGGTCTTTTGTGGTACAAAAAACCACTACCAGCTCTGAAAGTTATAAATTGTTTATTAAAAAGAAAATGTCTGCATGCACACTCTCAGCCCAGCAATAGATAGAGCAAGGGATCCAAAAGAAAACTGTAAAAAGCAACTCCTTTGTCCTTCCCTCTGTACATGCCCTAATGGATGTTAACATAATGCAGGCTTGTTACTTTAAAAAGTTACTGTGGTTCTAAAAGGCGCCCATTATCTTGGAGCCTCTGTTCAGGCCTGCAGGCCTGCACATGGAAAAATGTGTTTCTCCACAGAGCAGCACCTCTGATGCAATGATGTCACTTCTGGCTTTTGCTAGAAATGACATTGTGCACCAGCACCCCTCCCATTTTCCCCTCGCCCATCTCCCCCCTGCTGGCCTTTGAAATGTCAGTGGGGAAAAGGGGGTATCGCCTGGCTCCCCTGCCACTGAGGTGGTACTCAGGTATGGTGTTGAGTCAAGTTTAATAAACACAAGAGCAGAAAGGGTGCTCGGGGCATGGGCCCAGCTTCTACAACTGTAGAGTATACAGAAAGGAACTGCAGATATATATGAAGGTGAGGCATGTTATGCGGCATACTTTTCACAGCTGTAAAAAATTCTGAAGGGTTAACTGTAAGGTGTGCTAAGGTGTGCTCTGAATGCATGCACATCACTGGAAAGATTGGGTCCATGTCAAGAGACCAAGGAGACAGACAGTCATAATATTCCAAATGCGAGCCCTGTTCACAAGTTACAGTGAACTCATGATCATCCTGCCTGTACGTGCTTACATCTATTTGTAAGAAAGAGCAAACATGAATTCATTGGTTCTTGTAGGTTATCCGGGCTGTGTAACCGTGGTCTTGGAATTTTCTTTCCTGACGTTTCGCCAGCAACTGTGGCAGGCATCTTCAGAGTAGTAACACTGAGGGACAGTGTCTCTCAGTGTCAAGGGTGTAGGAAGAGTAATAGTCAGAAAGGGGTTGGGTTTGAGCTGAGTATTGTCCTGCAAAAGTATTGTCCTGTAAGTATCAAGATAATGTGCTAATGAGGGTATGGTATGTTAATATGGAACCATTGTATCCTGAAGTGATCTGTTAATGTGTGTAATCCAAAACTAATCTGTATGGCTATTGTTGAATGTTGACTTTGTCTGGAGGTTTTTCAGGGCAGGAAGCCAAGCCTTATTCATTCTTAAACTCTCCTCTTTTCTGTTAAAGTTGTGCTGATGTTTATGAATTTCAATGGCTTCTCTGTGCAATCTGACAAAATAGTTGGTAGAATTGTCCAGTCTTTCAGTGTCTTGGAATAAGACCCTGTGTCTGAATGTTTGGATGGATATTATTAAGATGGTTTAGAAAGTCCATTAATTTTTCTTCACCATGGCTCCAAATGGTAAATGTATCATCTACGAACCTGAACCAGACTGTAGGTTTGTAAGGTGCTGATTCCATCTTAATAATATCCATCCAAACATTCAGTTTACCATGGAAAAGGAAATTGAGGGTAAACTCCCATTTCTTGATACCCTTGTCATCCGTAAATCAAACCTTCAGTTAGGTCACAAGGTCTACCGGAAACCAACTCACACAGATCGCTACTTACACAAAAACTCCAACCACCACCCCCGACAGAAAAGAGGAATAATCAAAACATTAATGGACCGTGCAAGACGGATCTGTGAACCACAGTTTCTCAAGGAAGAAACTAACCATCTAAATCACGCACTGCTAGAAAACGGCTACTCCAAGAATGAAATCAGAAGGGCCATTGAACCAAACAAAAATCAGAAAACTCAAGAAAAACAGTCTCCCATAGGAAAGGTATTCTTGCCATTTATTAAAGGAGTCACTGATAGGATGGAGAAACTTTTGAAAAAACATAACCTACAAACAGTGTTTAAACCCACCAAGAAAATACAACAAATGCTACGATCAGCAAAAGATAAAAGAGACCCCCTCACCTCTGCAGGAGTATATCGTATACCTTGCAGCTGTGGAGAAGTTTACATCGGGACCACAAAACGCAGCATACAAACAAGGATAAAAGAACATGAAAGATACTGCAGACTTGGCCAACCTGAGAAATCAGCAGTGGCTGAACATGGACTGACACAAACAGGACACAGGGTCTTATTCCAAGACACTGAAAGACTGGACAATTCTACCAACTATTTTGTCAGATTGCACAGAGAAGCCATTGAAATTCATAAACATCAGCACAGAAAAGAGGAGAGTTTAAGAATGAATAAGGCTTGGCTTCCTGCCCTGAAAAACCTCCAGACAAAGACAACATTCAACAATAGCCATACAGATTAGTTTTGGATTACACACATTAACAGATCACTTCAGGATACAATGGTTCCATATTAACATACCATACCCTCATTAGCACATTATCTTGATACTTACAGGACAATACTTTTGCAGGACAATACTCAGCTCAAACCCAACCCCTTTCTGACTATATATTACTCTTCCTACACCCTTGACACTGAGAGACACTGTCCCTCAGTGTTACTACTCTGAAGATGCCTGCTACAGTTGCTGGCGAAACGTCAGGAAAGAAAATTCCAAGACCACGGTTACACAGCCCGGATAACCTACAAGAACCAATGAACTCTGACCGTGAAAGCCTTCGACAAAACATGAATTCACTTTACAAATGAAACTGGGGACCAGTACCAGGATAAATGCTGGGTGTAAATAGCACATTGACCTGTACGTGTGTTGAACATATCATGAGCATTACGAAGAAAAATTATGAATTACGAAGAATTATGAAGAAAAATCAAGAGCACGCTGTACATGTGTTGTATGGTCTTTTATGCATGGCTGTTTCACTTGCCGCCACCCCTCCAACAACTTTGGATTTTTGTGTTGATTATGCATGTCATTTCCAACCATCAGAGGTCGCCTTGCTCTCCCTCTGAGTTTTCCCATGTTTTGCCCGCATTTCCAGGGACCTTTTTTATCTTGAATTTGAAAACACAGGCAAAACACGGGGAAATGCAGGGGGAGAACGAGGCAACCTCTGACGGTCAGAAATGGCATGCATAATCAACACAAAGACCCAAAGTCGTTGGAGGGGTGACGGTGAGTGAAACAGCCATGCATAAAAGACCAATGTGTGTTCACTGTAACTTGTGGACAGGGCTACAGTGGAAGTGAGGTGAACAGGCAGACTATGCATTCCAAGACATTTATTTTCAGGGCAGAGAATGTATGTTCAGACCATTTACATGGCATTTAGAATGTCTGTCTCCATTCTCACATTTTCTTTCCCAGTCATATGCGCATTTATAAATCAGTGTTGAATTGAGTAGAGAATTAATTGAACGTTGGAGTAATGTTCAAATCCCACAAAAAACACAGTGGCACATGAGTGCTAAGAAAGAAGCACATGTCACATGCTGGAAACCAGGCAAAGTCCTTTACAAATCCTCCTGTTATTCTTCTGTGCAGAGAGCAAAATGCCAGCAGTTCTCTGCTTTCTCATTAGTGGGGAGTGCTGGAGCTGTAAGGTCTATGTTTTAAACACTGCGAACTGGGAAATTACAACAGCATGACTTTGTATTATTCCTTTTTAATGAAGCGGAGACTCCTGGATGTAGGCTTTGGAATGGTATTTGAATAAATTTGGCCATTTCCATGCAGCTGTGCTTTGTGAACTCATTTTAATATATCAGGAGGTCTCAGTTCACAGCCAGGAGGGAAACTTTATTTTAATGACAAGAGAAAAAGACCAATGAATCTTCAGAGAATATGAAGGACAAACATCTTTCTGCTCTCCCATCATGCTCTCCTTTTATCAGCATCAATTTTTATACAAAGGTAATCACTAGTTGCTCATTAAATCAGAATTCATAGATTTATCTAATGCAATCATGTTATCACTGTGATTTGGACTCATTTGGGCAATTTCTACATTATTGGTTATGCAGAAAAGGAACTGTACTGGTGTACTATGGGGCTATTATTTTGTGAGTTTGTATCTCTAACAAATCAGTACAACCCCCCCCCCCCACAACTTTCTAAGGGACCAGTAATTGGCAGAGGTATGTGCTGGTAACAGGAGGGGTGGAAACCCAGCTGATTCAAGAGAAGTGGACATCAACCTGAATCCAATTTTCATCTTTAAAATGCCGGGGGGAGGGGTATTCTCACTGCTGAATTAAAGTATTCATTTTTAGAGCCATTTACTGCCCCACACTCAACTAGTCTTTTCTTTTTGCTGAAGTACCCAAAAAGTTTTTTTTTTTTTTTTGGTAACCAAGTTTTAATAAGGATTCTTCTAGAGTATGTGGCTTTTCTAGGTGGCAGTGTCTTACTTAAGACTTGAGAAAAAGCTCCTACACAGCAGAAGGAAGAAAAATGAAGGGAAAAACACCCCATCCGTATTTAAACCCTATTTTTCAGTTTTAAAATCTTTATTCCATAGCCCTAATTGACTAGGCAAGTAGGTGATGTGAAAGACCTCTGCCTGAGACCCTGGAGAGCCGCTGCCGGTCTGAGTAGACGATACTGACTTTGATGGACCAAGGGTCTGAGTCAGTATAAGGCAGCTTCATGTGTTCATGTGATCAGTGTATAGCTATGAAAGGTCACCACTGTGCCTTGTCCTGCCTTTGGGGTCAAAGTTGCTAAGGCACATGGGCAGTTCATTCCTAAGCCCCAGATGCTGATGTTTCATCAACAGCAGTGTAGTGGTGATATAGGTCTTTTATGCATGGTTGTTTCACTCGCTGTCACCCCTCCAATGACTTTGTGCTGCTTCCAACAGTCAGAGGTCGCCTCGCTCTCCCCCTGTGTTTCCCCACGTTTTGCCTGCGTTCTAAAATTTGAGATAAAACAGGTCTCTGAAAATGCGGGCAAAACATGGGGAAATGCAGGGGGAGAGCAAGGCGACCTCTGATGGTCGGAAATGGCATGCATAATCAATACAAAGACCTGAAGTCATCGGAGGGGAGATGGCGAGTGTAACAGTTTTAGATGTAGGTGAGGTCTGGAAAACTATCTGCCAGGGTGAGTCAGAGGGTTTGGTTAGTGACTTGATGAGTTCATTTGTGTCCATCCTGATTCTCTGAATGGAGTTCTGTCTCTGATGAGATCAATGAGGTGTGCCTTATCTGCTGCAGGAGAGAGCTAAACAAATGTTGAAGAAGTCTGTCTTTTGTCCTTTTGTTTTCCAAGTTACACCAGATGTCCTCCCAAGGAGAAACTGGAAATTTATCTTTGCCACTCTGACTAAATTCGGTTTCCCTCATGAATTTTTGACATGGATTAGAATTCTTTATTAATTGCCCAGATCCATAGTCCTACCAAATGGCGTATTTTCCTCATTGTTCCCTCTCCAGAGGGGTACTAGACAGGGTTACCTTCTTTCTCCTCTTATTTTTGATCTATGTCTGGAACCTCTGGCTTGTGCCATTAGACGGAATAATAATATTCATGGCTTTGCACATATCTCTTTGGAATTTAAAATTACTCTTTATGCATACAATCTTTTATTATTTATTTCGGAACCTCAGTCTTCCATTCCCGTATTAATGAATATGATTAATACCCTTGGAGACTTGTCTGGATATTCAATTAATTGGGCAAAATCTGAGTTGATGCCACTAGGAGACAATGTATCAGTGTATTTGCCTATGGACATTTTTGGTGATGCCCAGATGTCATTGCTTACCTTGGAATACCGACTTGTAGAGATACTAGGCATATGATTATGCTAAATTTGAACAAGCTAATTGCTGATATATCTTTGGATTTGGACAGATGGCCAATTTTAAACTTCTCTTTGTGGGGCAAAGTGAATACACTCAAAATGAATATTATACCTAGGACTATTTACATTTTATGCACACATCCTTTCTAAATACCTTACAGATATATTCATAAAATTAAGACTTTGTTTTGGAAATTTATGTGAAGTTCCTTACTGCCTCAGATTTTTTTAAAGAGGATTCAGCTTCCATTTCAAGCATCTAACTGTTGGTGTTGCAACTCACAGGATGTGTCCCTTAAACATGTGCTTTGGGTGTGTCCAGTCTTTTGGTTTTTTCTGGGAAGAAGTCATTACTCATAACAATTTTGTATTAGAATGTACATTGATTTTTGAGGATGCTTATGTACTTTTAAATGATATGCCTGTCTCTTAGCGGCTAACCGGTGGTCAATGAAAATGGAGCCTTTGTGCCTTTACCACAGCTAAAAGACTTGTATTACAGCATTAGAAAGATAAATGCCCTCTACTGGTAAATCAATGGATTGAAGACCTTAACATTCTATCAATATTTGAATGCATGGCACATAGGTGGCAATTGCATATGGACTTGTTTTTAGATGTTTGGAAACCCTTTGTAGAAACTTATGTGTAGATCTGCTACCACTATTGTTAGATTTTTTTTGTCTCTTTGCATATCCTTTATTCTTTTTCATTTTTAAATTTTATTCTGTTTAGTTGCTGGATTTTAAGCCCCCACCCCCGTTTTTCCTGTTCTTTTTGAAAGTAAGAATTAAAAAAAAAATCACACCCAGCAGAACCACATTTCCTTTTCATGGAGCTTTGAAGGAGCCTAGGGTCACCCCACACACAAGAAAACCTCTAAAGGGCAGGGCAGTAGGTACTAGCTGGAGACCTCCTGCTATTACAACTGATCTCCAGCCGACAGAGATCAGTTCCCCTGGAGAAAATGGCCACTTTGGCAATTGGACTCTATGGCATTGAAGTTCCTCCCCTTCCAAACCACACCCTCCTCAGGCTCCACCCCCAAAACTTCCTGCTGGTTGCGAAGAGGGACCTGGCAACCTTACTAGGCAGCCAGGGAGTAGGGTTGCCAGGTCCATTTTCGCCACCAGCGGGAGATTTTTGGAGTGGAGCTTGAGGAGGGCGGGGTTTGGGGAGCGGAAGGGCTTCAATGCCATAGAGTTCAATTGCCAAAGCGGCCATTTTTCTCCAGGTGATCTGATTTCTATCGGCTGGAGATCAGTTGAATTAGCAGGAGATCTCCTACTACTACCTGGCAGTTGGCAACCCTACCAGGGAGGAAGAGCCAGGCCTGCCCTACACCACTGAAGGAGAGCAGTGAGGTTGGGGGGGCGGGCAGGGTGAGTTCAACCCCTCCTCCTCTCATAGGTCTGAAGCTTACCTGCAGTCGGGCCTAAAAGGATGCTGGACGGTGCACTCACATCGGGCTTCCCAGGTGGCGTCTGACAATTAACTTCTTTCCCTGATCGGATCAAATCACATCCCCTCCCTGAGCCCAGTCCCTCAAAATTCATTTCCTCAACGTGACAGATCCAGATGACATTTAAGGTAAGAGGAGGCTGCACTCGAATGAGCAGCCTCTTGCGTCACTTGGCCAGGTTGACTCCATTAGCCCGTTCCAACTACAAAGGTCTCACCTGGAGGGTGAGAGATTCAAAACAGACCAAAGGAAGTCTTTCTTCACATGACACACAGTTAAATTGTGGAGCTCCCGGCCCCAGGATGTGGTGAGGGCTGCCAACTTTGAAGGCTTTAAGAGGGGAGAGGACATGTTCATGGAGGAGAGGGCTATTCACGGCTACTAGTAAAAATGGATCCTAGTCATGATGCATACCTATTCTCTCCAGGACCAGAGTAGCATGCCTATTATATTAGGTGCCGTGGAACACAGGCAAGTAAATGTTGCTGCAGTCGTCTTGTTTGTGGGCTTCCCAAAGGCACCTGGTTGGCCACTGTGTGAACAGACTGCTGGACTTGATGGGCCTTGGTCTGATCCAGCAGGGCTTTTCTTATGTTCTTACATCCTTAAACAGGAACAGCACGGGGTTGTATTCCAGGCCTCCTCTGCAGGGCCACACTGTTGCACCCAGTGAGTAAAGCTAGTGTCATTCCTGTGCACCGTTCCACAACACATCATCATCCCTAAACTTCCTATTTTAATTGTTTAGTAGCTATGCATTCTCTGTACCCAAATAAATAAACTATACTTTCAGCCCCCTTTCATAGTACGTCCAATGGAGAAAAGTGAGAGTGCTTTTCATAGCTTTGTAAAGCTTTTATGACAACAGCTCTTCCTCATTTTGGCTCAATCCTATTGGTAATCCTTTCCCCCCACACTAAGATTTTGCAGGTTTATCGGTATGAAAGAAGCACTCTGTGTTTTCCCTGGTGGGCTGAGATGCGTCAGACACATGGAAAACAAGCCAATTGGAAACATTTTCTGAATCTATGGCTATGTCACTACATGACTGTATGTCAGTATGACTCAGAACACTCTAGAATATAATTTCAAATTTCTTTTGGATCTTGGTGTATGAGAGAGAGAGAGAAAAAAAGAAATGTTTTAGTGCTGTTATTTCAGGTGTCATAAGGTTACAGGCTTTAACCTTGGGAACGTTTGTACTAAATTTGATTTTTACTGTTTCACAAAATGAGAATTGTTTTCTGTCAGTCAATAAAATGGCAGACGATGGTCTTTTTTTATAATAGATTTGAACAGGCTGCTATGTTTGTTATAGTAGTTTAACTGCAGGGCAAACCAATAAGGCGGTCCACTGGAGCAAACACACAATTTTATCTGGCTTGTTCCTCATATCACTACATGGACCAGACGTCACCCACCCATTTTGAATGGGCTTAGATTGAGGAAAGAAAGAGGAGACAGTGACAAAAACAAGCCCTCAGGGATGATTTGTCTCACTTTCCTCCACTTTCCTGAGTCGTGTATAAAATGTGGTTTATACACAGTCTTGGTGGGTAACATGGAACAAAACCTGGGGCTCACCTATCCTTGCCTAATACACATAAAACCATGAATGATGAGCTTGTATCTGTGTGGTGCCATAAATACAATATGTGGTGAAATGGGCACCATAGTTGCCAACTTGGAAGGCTTTAAGAGGGGAGTGGACATGTTCATGGAGGAGAGGGGTATTCACGGCTACTAGTAAAAATGGATCCTAGCCATGATGCATACCTATTCTCTCCAGGATCAGAGGAACATGCCTATTATATGAGGTACTTTGGAACACAGGCAGGATAATGCTGCTGCAGTCGTCTTGTTTGTGGGCTTCCTAGGGGTACCTGGTTGGCCATTGTGTGAACAGACTGCTGGACTTGATGGACCTTGGTCTGATCCAGCATGGCCTTTCTTATGTTCTTGTTCTACCAAAGGGCATGGAGAATTTTGTCATCTGGCCCTGTTCTCAAACCACTGAACTCTAATGAAGAGTTTATTCTCTGGATGTATTAATTTTCGTCAGGATTCGGGCCAAAGTGGAAAGTGGCACATTTACACTGTCCCTTATCTATGCATGGTAAGACTGACATACACATAGATCAGACTATGCACTGCATTCTGGAGTGAACAGGGCAGCTGGACTTTCCTCTGCCTTTAGTAGATGTACATTCCTTCCTCTGTTGGCAGCCATTTAATTAGCAAGAAGATCCTGCACTAGTATGTCCACGGTAAAGGTTGCCTCCTTGTTCACCCCCATTTTAGGCATCAAGGTGCACCACGATTGGCGGGATCTCAGTGCAATGCTGCTAGACTGTTTTCAGCATCAGATGAATTCATACAGTCCTTAGAGTTATTACCCCCAAAACCTCCTACCCAAAATTATCAGTTCCCCAAGTCCCCTACATTTTTAAAACCTATGCAGCTAAGGAAGAATGCAGCCAAGAAATCAGAAGGAGATTGAGATTGGAAAGGGCAGCCATGAAAGAGCTAGAAATGATTCTTAAGTGTAAGGATGTGTCATTGGCCACCAAGATCAAGTTAATTCATGCCATCGTATTCCCTATTACTATGTATGGGTGTGAAAGCTGGACATTGAAGAAAGCTGATAGGAAGAAAGAAGATTCTTTTGAAATGGGGTGTTGGAGGAGAGTGTTTGTCAGGCATATCTGTGTTGTTCGCTTTGTTCACATCCTGCCATCCAGACTCAAGGAATATTATCCCTACTGAACCGCAGCCAAGGTTACAAAGACTGTTTTGCCTAGCACTTTCTGTTTGAAGTTCTGGGAACCTACTTCGCTCTGGGAACTTACTTATGTTTTCAATATGTAATCTCTCACCCTTTCTGTGTGTCTATAATACCAGGTTTCAGCAAGACAGCTTCATAGCTGTCACCCTTTTCCTTTATGCTCTGTTATTCTATTTGACCAGTAAAGACCAGCTTCTTTGGACCTAATTGTCTATGTCGTGGTTTCTGGTTCTTTGGACCAAGGGCTTACATTGTGACAGCTATCCCCCTCTGTCTACTTCCCTTCGTCAGGCTGGAGCCCGGGAGGGTTCGCCTGCCACTCGGATGGGAGCGTGGAGAGCGCTCTCCGGGTGATTCGTCTCAAACCAGCCGGTTGTGATCCCCGGACTACGGGTGTCTGGACCAACCCTGGAAGGTGACGACCCCAATCTGTTACGGGACGTTGTAGCCGAGCTGAGCAGGACTAGCGCAGAAGTTAGTCGCCTTAATGGATTACTATAGTCCCAATGGCGTTCTCTAGTGACTTTTCCTTGGATGTCTGAGGTTGAGGATACTAATGCCTGTCTAGACCTCCAAGTCCTTGATCGGTTGGTGGATGATGCCCAACTAGCAGCGGAGGATTTACAAATACTAACCAGTTTGTTGGATAAACTAATTGCTCGTGAAACTCACTCAACAGGAGCCATGGCAGATGCTGCACCGACAGGGTTTTCTTTGGTGCCAAATGCAGCCGACTGTCAGGCAGAGGCGAGACAGATCGCTATCCAAACAGCGCTTCTGTTTGTGGATCTCACCAAGGATACTACCGTAGCCACTCTGTCACAAGTGTTAACCCCAACTTTCGGGGCTGATGCACCTGTACTCGCGGTCCAGATTCAACCGCTATTGGGGGGGGGGAGTCCGAACCGCTCCTCGCTCTCTTGGAGAAGGAACTTTTACCGCTCGTGACCGCGGATATTGCCTTGAAGCTTGAGACTGCTCAAGCTCTTGCGGACAGAGAAGCAGCGACGGCGGCGGAAGCGGCGACCAAGGCTCAAGGCGCACGGGACAGGGAGCAGCAGTTGGCTGCGGAACGAGCACGGGCGAGTGTGCGCCCCAAAGATTCCGGGCAGACCGGCCCTTCGTGGGGACCAACGTTCTCCCCAGCTTTTGCCCCGTCTCGCACCACCCAACGCGCACGGCGCCTCGCAGAACAGCTTCGGGAATCCGACAATTCTGACGAGGAGGACTTATATAGAGACAACTCGCACTGGGCCACGGGTTTCCGGACCAGCAGGGCGCATCGTACGGGGGGACCTGAGGACGAGGTACACTTGTTGCGAGCGCAGAATCGAGAATTATATGACCGTGTAGACCGTCTCCAGGAACAAATGGAGCGTTTGTTCCAGGAAAACGAACGGTTACAGCGGGCGCAGGTACCTCCGGCGCAGCCCATTCTTCCCAGGCCCGCCGCATCAGTTCAACTGGTGGTGCCACCCCAACCACCAGCTAACCTCCCCATCCAACCACTGGCTCCCGGAGCGCCAGTTGTCCCCGGCCCCGGGGCACTCGTACAACCAGGACAACCCATACCCGGTCCATGGAAGCAACCTCGATTGAAAACGACCTATGATGGCTCGCTCGAGACTCTACCCTGTTTCCTACACCAAGTGGATAGTTATATGCGGGAACAAGGGCACTTCTTTCCCACAGAGGATAGCCGGGTCCGCTTTGTAGCTTCTCTATTGACGGGGAAAGCCGCTGACTGGATGGTCCTCCAATTTGACACCCGGTCTCGGTCTATCCGCTCCCTCAACAATTTTATGACTGCCTTGCGGAGGCGTTTTGAAGACCCCTTCATGGGAGAACGAGCCAAAGCAGAACTTCTACAGCTCAGACAGGGCTCTTCTCCAGTCCGAGAATTTGCTGATGAATTCCAGAGACTAGCCAATAGAATAGTAGACTGGCCGGAAGCTACCCTTATCCACTACTTCAGGGAAGCCTTACACCCTGACATTTTGAACTGGTCATATATGCGAGGCGATCCTAATACCCTCGAAGATTGGATTTTATTGGCGGAAGAAATTGAAAGCCACCGGCGTTTCATATCCCTGGTCCGGCAACGACACAAGGATAAGAACGCCCAGAAAACCCCATCAAGGGCGCCACTCCCCAGCCTGCGGAAACCAACGCGACCACCTCAGGATTGCGAATCAAGGTTCCAGAGGGGAGCTTGCCTCGTGTGTGGGGAATTGGGCCACTTTGCAGCGACTTGCCCTCAACGACCGGAGGCCACCCACCCCAGCGTGTCACTCCGAGCTCGAGGAAGACCTCAACGCAGAGGCACCGCGGCCACCCGCAGCGCAGCGCCGGGACGACCCACACCCTCTGCACTTCACGTTGAGGAATCGGCTAACCTCTCTGCACCAAACGACCCCACAGGGTCTCGGATTACAAGTGCCCCAGTGGGGGACAACTCTCCGTCTTCAGACGAAGATCAATGGAATGCTCCAGCGCTAAACCTGGAAACCCCTCTTGATTTGTCAAAAAATGGATTCGGTCTGTGGTGAGTGGAGCGTCTCCACAGACCGCTGCAGAATCTCCTGCTAAACCCAAAGCTCCCGTCAAGGTGAGTGAGATGGAAACCACTGTTTATGTGGACGCAGTATTACAACACTATAAAGGGGGCCCCCAACTGCCTGTCAAGGCACTTATTGACTCTGGCTGCGGTCGCACTTTAATTAGTGAAGCCACATTCGCAGCTCTCAAAGTCAAGTCTGAGGCACTACCCGCTCCCGTCCTATTTGCCCAGATGGATGGAAGCCCTTTCAAGGGGGGGCCAGTCGATCATCGCACTCAGGGAGTGGCGATGGGTATAGGCTCCCATTGGGAACAAATAGACTTTACCATAGCCCCCATTCGGTTCGAAGTTGTCCTAGGGATTAATTGGCTCAAGGACCATAGTCCTTATATAGACTGGGAGATGGATACTATTTCCTTTACCAATCCTATGTGCGAACAACACCGGCAAGGAGTCGCAGTGACGTCTCCACCTACTCCGGCTTTAACTTCCAATACTACATCGCCACCGCTTTTGCCCGATGCCTACAGAGACTTTGCAGAAGTCTTCGATATTAAAGAATGTGACGCCTTGCCCCCCCATCGTACCGCTGACTGTGCCATTGAGGTAGTGAAAGACTGCACACTGACTAAAAGCAAGATTTACCCCATGAGCGTTTCCGAACGCGCTGTTTTACGTGACTTTTTGGATAAAAATCTTGCTCGAGGGTTCATTCGGCCATCGAACGCTCCCAACTCAGCCCCAGCGTTCTTTGTCCGCAAAAAGGAGGGTGACCTGCATTTATGCATTGACTTCCGAAAGCTTAATGCAGTTACCCAAGCCAACGCCTACCCCATCCCGTTGATCTCAGATATCATGGGGCAGTAACAGGAGGGTCGTGTTTTCTCCAAGTTGGACTTAGTGGAAGCTTACTACCGTGTCCGAATTCGTGAGGGGGACGAACCCCTCACCGCCTTCTCTAGCTGTTTTGGAATGTATGAATTTCTTGTGATGCCGTTCGGGTTAAAAGGGGCCCCGGGGGTCTTCATGCAGCTCATTAACGAGATCCTCCATGATTTGCTGTACCGCGGCATGGTGGTTTATTTGGATGATAGTCTTATTTATTCAAAAACCATGGAAGAACATGTTGCTCTAGTCAGAGAAGTTTTGCAACGCCTACGTAACCACCAGCTCTATGCAAAACTGTCTAAATGCGAATTCCACCAAAAACAGATAACGTTTTTGGGCTACATAATCTCTCATCGTGGCCTTAGCATGGATCCCACTAAAGTCCAATCGGTACTGGACTGGACTCCGCTCTCCACCCGCAAACAAGTACAGCAATTCTTGGGTTTTGCTAATTTCTACCGAGGTTTCATTCCTAACTTTGCTCAGGTGGCGCTGCCAATCACTGACCTCCTGAAAATGAAGGGCAAAGGGGTTTCTGCAACCTTGCCCTCTGCCAAAATACTATGGACGGCTCAATGCCAGGCTGCCTTTGTAGCCCTTAAACGACTTTTCACGTCTGAACCGGTCCTGCAACACCCGGATCCGAACCAAATGTTTATTGTGCAAGTCGATGCATCTGATGTAGCCATGGGGGGGGGCCCTACTCCAGAGAGGACCGGACGGTCTCCTGCATCCCTGTGCCTACTTCTCGAAGAAGTTTGCACATTCCCAGCTAAACTGGCCCATTTGGGAAAAGGAAGCTGCAGCCGTCCACCATGCCCTTACACTGTGGAGACAATTCCTGGAGGGATCCGGGATCCCCTTTGAAGTTTGGACCGATCACAAGAACCTAGCTGCCCTCACTGGGACCCATAAATTGTCCGCGAAACAACAGCGTTGGGCGGACTTCTTTTCTCAATTCCGTTTCGTTCTCAAACATGTACCCGGGAAACAGAATGTGCTTGCGGATGCCCTATCCCGGTTGCCCCAATACCCGATAAAACATGATCGGCCAACAGACTCTTTATTTACCCCGGCGCAAAGGGAAGCCCTGCCCCTGCTGGTTGTGCAAACCCGAGCCCAAACCCAGCTCCGGCAGAAAGCCATACAGCAGCCGACAAAATGTCCAGTCTGAACCAGCAGGCTCCCTCGCCTGCCTCCCCACCTGTTTCCAGCGCTCTGCAGCAACCAGTCCCTCCTCTCCCTCCACCTCCACCAGTTCCTAATTTGCCCTCTACTACGAAAGGAGAGGGGGTGATCATCTCCAATACCTTCCTGAACTCCCTTCAAGCTCAGTGCCTAGCCGAGCGTGCTGCCCAAACCTTGCGCCAAGGTGTACTTGAGAAGGGGGGTTGTTGGTACAAAGACTCAAAACTTTACGTGCCTAAAATACTTCGACGAGAAGTTCTACAGTTAGCCCATGGAGCCAAAACTGCAGGGCACTTTGGGTTTCTAAAAACTCTCCACTTGTTGCGCAGACAGTTTTGGTGGAGAGGAATGCGTTCTGATATAGACTCCTTTATTCGCAGCTGCCCCATCTGTGCCACAGTCAAACGATTTCAAGGCAAAACCCCTGGACTACTGCAACCACTTGAAATTCCCAGCAAACCCTGGGAAGTGATTGCCATGGATTTCATGACGGATCTCCCCCTTAGTGGGGGAAAAACTGTACTCTGGGTTGTTACTGACTTATTTTCCAAACAGGTACATTTAGTTCCGTGTGTGGGTATTCCCTCCGCCCCCAAGTTGGCCCGCCTCTTCATGTCACATGTGGTCCAGTTGCACTCGTATCCGCGCAAGATAATCTGCGACCGCGGAAGTAGTTTTGTGGCAAAATTCTGGAAGGCGTTCCTTAAACTAGTGGGGGTGGAACAGGGGTTGTCAAGTGCTTACCATCCCCAAACGGATGGACAAACCGAACGTGTTAATGCTGTGTTGGAGTGTTATTTACGCTGTTATGTTAATTACCACCAAGATGACTGGGTAGAGCTATTACCTTCTGCTGAATACGCGTACAATAATGCTGTCCATCAATCTACAGGGTTCAGCCCTTTCTATGCTGTGTACGGTCAGGACTTTGGTCCTATTGCCCCGGTTGAAATACCTGAAGGGGAGGGGGATTCCGATATAGCTTCTTGGGCACATACCCTCCGCACCACTTGGCCCTGGCTGGTAAGCAACCTGGAGAGAGCCAAGCGCAAGTATAAGGAGCAAGCAGATAAGCATCGCTCCCCCAGCAAAGAATTCCAGGTCGGGGATTTAGTATACCTGTCCACTAAAAACCTACGATCTACCCGACCTTGCCATAAGCTCAGTGCCAAGTACGTTGGACCCTATCCCATTGCCCGGATCATCAATCCTGTCACTGTGGAGCTGACCCTTCCCAAAACCCTGAGACGTATCCACCCAGTTTTTCATGTCAGCCTCCTAAAACCCCTGTCGCCTCTTCGGAATGGCATCCAGAGCCACCTCCGGAGCAGCCAATGATGGTGGGGGGGGGAGGAGCATTTCGAAGTGTCAAAAATCCTAGATTCACGTATACGGCATGGATCCTTGCAGTATCTTATTCGATGGAAGCACTTCCCTCCGGCCTACGATGAATGGGTGCGGGCCCAGGATGTCTCCGCCCCGCACTTACTAACCGCCTTCCACACCGCCTACCCTGATAGACCATCCCCCTCGCGGGCTGGGGGAGGGCCTTAAGGGAGGCAGAATGTCAGGCATATCTGTGTTGTTCGCTTTGTTCACATCCTGCCATCCAGACTCAAGGAATGTTATCCCTACTGAACCGCAGCCAAGGTTACAAAGACTGTTTTGCCTAGCACTTTCTGTTTGATGTTCTGGGAACCTACTTCGCTCTGGGAACTTACTTATGTTTTCAATATGTAATCTCTCACCCTTTCTGTGTGTCTATAATACCAGGTTTCAGCAAGACAGCTTCATAGCTGTCACCCTTTTCCTTTATGCTCTGTTATTCTATTTGACCAGTAAAGACCAGCTTCTTTGGACCTAATTGTCTATGTCGTAGTTTCTGGTTCTTTGGACCAAGGGCTTACAGTGTTACAGATTCCGTGGACTGCCAAAAAAAAAAAAAACAAATCAGTGGGTTATAGATCAAATCAAGCCTGAACTGACCCTAGAAGCTAAAATGACTAAACTGAGGCTGTCGTACTTTGGTCACATTATGAGAAGACAAGAGTCACTGGAGAAGACAATCATGATAGGAAAAGTTGAGGGCAGCAGGAAAAGAGGAAGACCCAACAAGAGATGGACTGACTCAATAAAGGACGCCACAGTCCTCGGTTTGCAAGATCTGAGCAAGGCTGTCAAAGATAGGACATTTTGGAGGACATTGATTCATAGGATCGCCATGAGTCGGAAGCGACTTGACGGCACTTAACACACACACATGCAGCCGAAGGTACCGGCAGACTCCCTCTTGAATCCAATATATATATAGGATGTATTAAATATTGAATAGTTTGGCATTTGAGCTTTAGTGTGGTCCTGCTTAAGACCTATTGCTTATTTGAGCAGAATCATTAAAATCATTTTTAAAAACCACCCTTTATATTCCATTCTCATTAAGAGCATCTCTGGCAACACAGACCTGACCTGAAAACAAATCAAGTTCTTAATCAACAGGATAACTTAATCTCATTCTCTATTAGCACCCCCCTTGAGTATTCAAGTGCACTGAACATCTGGTTTCCTCCTCTAGCAAAAAAAGGTGTACATTTGAAGTACAAAAGGACCCCTTCGATCAGCAGTTTAAATGCATTTCAACTGTCCCTCCCCCATGACTCTTGAAGGCTCATTTTAGGGTTCAATCAGCTCAGCATTCCCCCAGACTTCACCACTGGGGCTCTGAAGAACTCTTGACTGTGCTCACACAGGCAATGTAGGAACCTTTCTCCCCCTTTTTTCCTAATCTCTATGTCTCTCCATCCCTCTTCCTCACCCTCTATCTCTGCATGACTCCCTTAAAGTACCAGATCTCCCAATTCACTCTGCCAGATACCTACTACCCCTTCTCTCCCTCCTGGGCTTACTGCTGCTTCCCTCCCATCTCTTTTGTTGCATGTTCTGCCCCCCTCAACAGAGACACCCCAAGATCCTGTGGTCTTCTGAGGGCAGAGGTACACCAAAAATATGCCGCAAGATCTTTTGGCCTTCAGATAACATAAGTGAGGGGAAATATTCTAGTGTGATATTAAAGACCATAAGACCACAAGCAACAACCCAGCTTTGCAGGGTACTAAAGAAAGCTCTTGAAATTTCTATCAAACCCATCTTAGATATGCTTATTCAGGTGCCCCCTTTTATCATAGGATGGCTGCATCACCCTATCAGAGCCCAGAACCTAGAAATACACCAGTGAGGGCCGGAACCTAAAAAAAGGCACCATTAAGAGCACAACCAAAAGTCTTCCAATGGGTAGCCAGGTTTCCAGGTATCTTCTCTTAGTTTCTCCATTCAGAACTGGCCTGCCTTAGCCTGCCAGCCCTTTCCCATTGCACCCTGGTTAGGGACTGCTACTCTAAGTTCTTTTCCCATCCTTCGCTCTGCACCTTCAGGTCCCATTGTGGGCAACACCGTAAATATCTTTGCTCTCTGGCTTAATTTGCTCTGGATGAGCCAAATAGGAGAAACACAATTGGGATTAAAAATAACTTTGATTGGATATCTAGCTTAAAGTAATAAAGCCACACATTACGATCGTGCAAAGAGAATAGATTGTATTGATTTCTATCCTGCTCTTTCGTATGGACTCATTTTCTAGTCTGTATCTTGGTTAGGGTAATAAAGTTACCTGCTGGCTAAGTGCTTTTCTCTCTTACATCTTTTCTTTATTTGAAATTTATTGCGTCAAGCTGGATATTCATGGACTCAACAGTTAGGGGTGTGCACTAATTTTTTTCGGTATTTTTCTGGTTCGGATTTATTAAAGCCGGATTTTTTTTGAAAAATCCGGAAAACCTGGATTTTTTGAAAATTTTCGGGTTAATAAACCCTAACTCCAAAAAATACTGAACTTGAAATCTATGCTGCCTGCCTTCTCCAGATTCTGCCGTCTCCAGATTCTGGAGAAGGCAGGCAGCGTGGATGTGTGTCAGATCCCTGCCGCCCCCTTTCTCCAGAGTCTGGATGTGGGGCAATGTGGATTTGAAGGTAGAGAAGGGGGCAGTACAGTGCTTGGCTGGGGAGGGGAGGAAAAACAGAAGATTGTGGTATCTCCCACATGGGAGGCAGTGCAATCCTCACTCCCCCTGCCCCAGCCAAGCCCCATTTGAAAAAAATCTGCGCTGCCTTCTTTCCCTGACCAACCAGATGAGTTTCTGGCTAAGAATCTCCTACCTGATGAAAAATCACAGTTTATACTCTTGACTGCTAAATTCTGCACTGCAGCTATTAAAATACGTCGTACCCTGACAGGCTAAGAGTAACAGAAATACTTTATTACTCAAAATACTAAGGGGGTCACACCAAGTTATACGATGTTTATATACATTTTATTCATACATGTAATATGTAATGTTTAGGCTTAGATTATTTGTAGTAGCGGTAGTAGCTGTTGTGGTGGTTTTCTTATTATCTGTTGTGGCTGTTGTTGTTGGGTTTTTTTGCTGGTCTGTGACCGTATTAATAAATTATGTATGTCATCTGCGCTGCCTGCCTTCTCCGGTGGCAGGGCCATAGCGTCCCCAAATAATACCGAATACATTCGGCATCATTCAGGACCACTTTTTGGGCTCCCATTTATTGCTGCCCTTTTTTTTGGCTGGTAAAAAATAAACCTGAAAAATACCAAAAAGGTATCCCCCCCACCCAAATTTGGCATATTGATATGTACACCCGTAACAACAGCCTAGAGTTCCCTCTTACCCCAGGGCCCATTTTTTTTTGGATGTTTAGAAGATGCCCTCACATGATATGTCTGACACAGGGATTGATTAGTATTCCTTGTAGATTGAAGGCTGTTACCCTATCCATAGTTTCCTGCAGTCACAATGGCCAAGTCTGAAGTTTGTTTTATTTACTTGTATTTTTTGCTTATGGTGGGTAGGATAAGTCAGTGTTGCTCCAATATGCTTGTGTAATCTACATTTTATGTAGGATGTTCACTTAGCAAGGAGAAAGCAACACACACACACACAACACTAATGACTAATAACTAAAGACAGCACTTAAAAATAGCAGCTTCAGATGAGAAGAGTCTTCAATATATTAATGGCAACAGCTCTCTGGTGCACAAAAAGTGTTCAGAATGTTGGCTGAAGCAAGTCAAAATAATCAGCAGGAGTGCATTATGCTGGAGAACACTTTGCTGCTGTTAGGCATAAAACTGGGACTTCAGCAAAGCCAAACAGTAATCCAAAGTTTGCTCAAGAGGATGTAAGTCCCATTGAACACAGGCTTCCTCCTGGGCAGTAGTGGCCTTGAACTAAGTTGTGCTGATTTGAATACATGGAAAATGATATACCTACAATTTGGCTTGTGGTTCTCACAGAGCATCTCCCTTGTGCCAAAGCTCGGCTTTTAAAGCTGATGTTATATATCATGACAAGTTGCATCAGCACAGACACCACAGTGATAGTGGGCGCATTCCAAACATTGTCCGGATGAGGGCATCCTTAGAAGAAGTATATGCTTCTACGTTAATTGCCTTGAATGGATGTAGAAGGTAGGCTTGCCAACCTCCAGGTGATGGTTGGAGATCTCCTGCTATTACAACTGACCTCCAGGAGACAGAGATCAGTACCCCTGGAGAAAATGGCCCCTTTGGCAAATGGACTCCATGGCATTGAAGTCCCTCCTCTCTCCAAACCCCACCTTCCTCAGGCTCCACTCCCAAAATCCAGGTATTTCCCAACCCAGAGCTGGCAAGCCTAGTAGAAGGGTATAACATTACCCAGGATTGCACTGCAGATGTATCTATGAAGGGAGACTCCACACAAATTCACAGAGGTTCCCCATGACATTCGCAGAACATTTCCTCCATTTCCATATATTTCTACACATACTTGACGGAAGCCGTCATTAGCACCATGCCATCATTTGACCCTATTGCTGTGAAAATTAATGCCCGCCTTCTCCACTGACAACAGGGATTCGTATGCCAAATCGACTTGAATCGAAAATAATAGATTAGTGTTCCTTATTAAATGGTTGCTGAGGGCCTGGATCCTGCTGAGATACCTCTTCCCTTCATCTTTCAGCAGCTGTCAATGAGGCCATCAGAAGGAGTAGGCAACAGCAGGCATCCTTCCATTGTGCCTGGATCCTGCTCAAAAAGGTCTGCTGGATTTGGTCACTGTGGGCAGAAGCTGTCCCAAGAAACATTTTTATCTCATTTTAATTGTCATTTCTGTGAGTTTTGGGTTTCTGTAAGCAACTTAAGAAGCCAATTTTGGCTGAAAAGTTACAGTTAAAAATATAATAAATAATAATAAAATATGTAACATGTAGGTATTAAACAAGAGAATGGGGGCTCTTATCTCCCTCAAAAGACAAAGTATTACTTAAAACAGCACAGCAAAGATTTTAATGTTTCTCTAGAAGATGGGCTAGGTGCCAGATCTCATACAGTGTAACCACATTCCATTAAAAATTCACTACCCCAAACAGATGCAGTATTGTGAAGAAAAGTAGTATTAAAGCCAAGACTATGCTGGTATTTGAGATTTCTCTTTACATACTTTTGTCTGTTGGTCCAGTACACATAGTGTTGCTTTCAGGTCCAGGAGGCCTGGGTTCAAATTCTTTTTCAGATGCCGTCTCACAGATGGCATTAGACATTCTGCTATTCCAGTGAGTGATTTCTCCAACAACAAAAAAGGAACTATGAGTGATTTGCCTCACAGCATGGCTGTAAAGGCAAAAACACCATGCCTTCATCCTTGTGTGTTTCCATACATGGCTCAATTTGTAGAGCATCTGCTTGGCATGCAGAAGGTCTCAGGTTCAGTCCCTGGCAACTCCAGTTAAAGGGACAAGGCAGGAAGGTGATGTGGAAGACCTCTCCGCCTGAGACCCTGGAGAGCCGCTGCCAGTCTGAGTAGACAATACTGACTTTGATGGACCAAGGGTCTGATTCAGTATAAGGCGGCTACATGTGTTCATACCCCATTTTCTTTGTATAGTGCAGGAGCTGTATATAAATACATAAGAATTAAGAACGAATAGATGCAGAAGCAAAGGTCTGAAATATCAATTGAAACCAACACACATTTTGGGGAGTGATGTCAGGCACACTAACAAATTGAATTAATGAAGGGCCCAATTAAATCAGAGACCGTTCCACATCAACTCTGAAAGGCCAAGTGTTGATTTTGTGGTGGGCTTCAAACCACTATCTGTTTGTTTTGGTGGAGGGAGTTTGTGACACCCCCCCCCCAGGAGGGCAGGGGAAGAACATACTGCCAAGCCTCCACAGAACAGGTGCAGTTCAAAGCGCTCCTTTATTTTATTTTCACTTCAGGGGGGCCTGTTAATATTACTGGCACTGTTGAGGGGATCAGTCCTGTCACCGGCCAGGAGGCATGACAGTGATAAGTCTCAGCTACCTACATGGATGCCCAGGTACCTACAGGTATTTACCAACACAGGCCTAGGTAGGGTTGCCAACTGCCAGGTAGTGGGGAGAAGAAGGCACCACTGTACTAATATCAAGGAGATAAGGAATTCAGTAGAGAGGCAACATATTATGCAAAAGTGAAAATAGTATTATTATAGTGATAACTTATACAATTGAAATACAAAATGACTATACAAAAAGGATAATATTCCAATAATTGCAAAGTTCATAAAATAGGTTCTCGTAGGTTATCCGGGCTGTGTAACCGTGGTCTTGGTATTTTCTTTCCTGACGTTTCGCCAGCAGCTGTGGCAGGCATCTTCAGAGGAGTAACACTGAAGGACAGTGTCTCTCAATGTCAAGTGTGTAGGAAGAGTAATATATAGTCAGAAAGGGGTTGGGTTTGAGCTGAATCATTGTCCTGCAAAAAGTATCAAAGGTAATGTGCTAACCATTGTCCTGTAAATATCAAGATAATGTGCTAATGAGGGTGTGGTATGTTAATATGGAACCATTGTATCCCGAAGTGATCTGTTAATGTGTGAAATCCAAAGCTAATCTGCATGGCTATTGTGGACTGTAGTCTTTGTTAGTCTGGAGGTTTTCAAGACAGGAAGCCAAGCCTTATTCATTCTTAAACTCTCTTCTTTTCTGTTAAAGTTGTGCTGATGTTTATGGATTTCAGCACAACTTTAACAGAAGAGAGTTTAAGAATGAATAAGGCTTGGCTTCCTGTCCTGAAAACCTCCAGACTAACAAAGACTACAGTCCACAATAGCCATGCAGATTAGCTTTGGATTTCACACATTAACAGATCACTTCAGGATACAGTGGTTCCATATTAACATACCACACCCTCATTAGTGTCAGGCCTGCTCTCGATGTTTCTGGATTGTTTTGGTTTCTCTCCTCTCCTCAAGGACTGTTTCCCTAACTGACATTCCTCTCTAGACTTTGAAGCCGTGGGAGCCAGGGGTTGCCATGCCAACCTATGCTACCTGATATGACCTGTAAGACCACTGTTTTGCCATATATTTTGCTGTATGTTCCCTTCTCCTCCATTCCTGCCTTTTTACTCCTGCAAGCTCTGAAAACCCGAATGATTTCCATTAAAGTCAACTTTCCTTAGGACTACCTGTCTGGGTTGTTGCTTTTGGGGAATGCTACGGGACAAGTGCTTACATAAAGGCAGGAATGGAGGAGAAGGGAACATACATAGAGAGGAATGTCAGTTAGGGAAACAGTCCTTGAGGAGAGTAGAGAAACCAAAACAATCCAGAAACGTTGAGAGCAGGCCTGACATTCTGCTCCCCTCAGGGCTGGCTTGTGGGGGTAGGTGGTGTGAAAGGCGCGCACCAGATGAGGGGCGGAGACATCGCGCGAGCGCACCCATTCATCATTAGCAGGGGGGAAGTGTTTCCAACGAACGAGGTGGTTGTTGGTAAGATTCTGGACTCTCGTGTTCGTCATGGCTCCCTCCAATATCTCGTTCGTTGGAAACACTAAGGCACTGAAGTACCTCCCATCCTCAAACCCTGCCCTCCTCAGGCTCCGCCCCAAAAACCTCCTGCCAGTGGCGAAGAGGGACCTGGCAACCCTAACTGCAGCTCCATGACAGCCCCACAAAGTTCCAACGCAGGCGCACAATTCCTACAACTAGAACTGCTTCCTTATTCATTGCTATGCTAAATCTCCTAAGGGTACAAGAGATCCCTGTACATCTTGGCTTATGTGCACCTTTGAACTCTTCAGCAAACTGAACTGGTTTAGGATGAAACAAGAAACGGAGAGGGAAAGACAGAGCCTTTAACCACTCTTTCGAGTAATAAAGCATCACTTAATGAACCATGTGGTTTATCTCCCCATGTGCTTCACTGAGTTTTGCTTCCAGGCAACAACTAATAACACCGTAGTCTACATAAATTCCCACACGAAAGTGGCAGCTCCCGAATGAAGGCAAAATGAGAAGCACTGTTGCTCTCAAAGCATCCAGCATTGAAAGAGCTTCATCTGCCATAAGTTAGATTAGTTTCAGACCTAAATGTCCATAATAAATAAAAAGAAGGCTGTGGAAATCTGTCAGAATACAAATAATGTTCTTTATTGTGCCCAGATGCACTGATGGTACATGTATAAAATGAGGAGGCAGGAATGTTTCCTCAGATTCATTGACAGAAGCCATTCCAAGAGAGAGACTACATATAGTTCTAGAATTCGTCCCATGATGCTCTGTTCTCATTTAGAGATCAAGGTCTCTCTCTTTCTCTGTACTTGCAGAAAGGTTAAAACCCCATTCTACTGAGTTCAGCATACCTCCCAGAAGTATTATGAGAATATGGTGAAGTAAATGTAAAACACTTGGGCTTGGATTCTATGGAATATATACTAAAGAAAGCCTATGGCTGTATTTCTTTCTTGTCCTCCCCTTCCCTTATTGGTTTTTTCCTCCAAAATGCTAATGCTAGAGGTTACAGGATTCACATAGACAAGAAGCCACACGATGGAGGCTGCCGTGAGGAAAGGCAACTAGATTGGCACCACCCCTGGACCAATGGAATCTCTTCCATCAGCAGAAGTATCACTAAGAGAAAAGACAGGGGAGAATGATTTTGCATGGCTCTCCCTCCAGTACGTCCGTACCCATGAAGTATGATGGTTAAGATATGTGAGACATGCAGTCCTCAGCATCAGCATTTTGGAAATCTCAGCAGATACTTGTGGGAAGGGAGAATATAGAAAAGAACCCCATCATGATCATCCTTAAAAACATACTCCATATGACCCAGGACCATGTAACTGAAAACTGCACAAAGACTTTCCAGAACCAAATACTCTTGGCAGGTACAAACTTGGAGGCTTCACACCAGACTGAGATCAGTTACATTAAAAAAAGATACCTTTCAGATTTGCTAGATTCCATAAAGAATTGTCATTGTAGCACCAATTTTCAGTGGCCCTGTATTTGGGCTGTAATATTTGCATTAGCCCTATCTTCCAAGGAGGGTGGGAGGGCCAAACTAGAGAGCCAGCATGGTGTAGTGGTTAATAGCAGCAGAGTCTAATCAGGATAACTCAGTTTGATTCCCCACTCCTCCACATGAGCGGCGGACTCTAATCTGGTGAACCAGGTTGGTTTCTCCACTCCCACACATGAAGCCTGCAGGGTGAACTTGTGCCAGTCACAGTTCTCTCAGAACTCACTCAGCCCCACCTACCTCACAAGATGTCTGTTGTGGGGAGGAGAAGGAAAGGCGACTGTGAACTGCTTTGAGACTCTGTAAAAAGATAGAGAAAAGCAGGGTATAAAAACCAACTCTTCTTCTTAATGTGACAGTGGGCATGGGGCCAAACCATGGCCACCAATACCACTTTAGAGGAGAATTTGGCCATTCAAAAATTGTTGCACAGCGTGGTGGCAACAGTCGATCTTGTTTTTCCTCTCCATACATTTTGAAGTGCTGAAACAGCCCACAGACTGTTTCTGTGCAGTTTAAGTCCAACGGTACATCTGCTCCACAGAACATCACCAGATGGAAGCAAGTTTGGATCGCCTTCCTGAAAGGACTGCAATGTATGAGCTGACTTAAACATACAATAAAATGTGAGGGAAGCCACCCTTTTAATGATAATTAAACAGTAACACATTATAAATAGGGTTGTGCATATTGATAAACCCAAACCGAAAATAAACCCGAAATTAGCCATTTTGGCAATATTTGGGTTTCAGCTTTCCCCATGCTTTTTTTCGGCTTTCCCCATGCTTTTCCCATTGGGATTTTAAAAATGAGCTCTCAGGGAGGCATTTTTTAAGGTAGAGATCCTGATTTTCAGGGTAGCTTCAAGGGACTCTTCTTGCATGAACCCCAAAGTTTGGTGATGATTGGGTCAGGGGGTCGACCCCCTTCTCCATAGAGAAGCATTGTAAACTTTACCATACTTCTATATGGAGGAGGGGGGACCCCTTCTAGATCCCATAAAATCAGACCCCCTGCCCCAAACTTTACCAAACTTTGGGGTCCATGCAAGGAGAGTCCCTTGAAGCTACGCTGCGAATTTGGTGACTCTACCTCAAAAATGCCTCCCCAGGAGAATTTTAAAAGTACTTATTTTTCACAGTCTGTAATGGCCGCATCCATTCCAAGAGCAATTGTGCAGGACTATTGCAAGCATTCATGAGAAACTGAGTTTTCACATGATTCTTGGGTGAGAAAGCAGGCGGGAACAAGTAATGGTACTATAGTAACATTTCAGAACTTTCTCTGAACAACTGCCATGATAAACGTAAGTTGATCACTTGATATTTCAATACCTAACCTCATCTGAGATTAGAAATACGCTGAGTATCCTGTGTAGAATCACTTGCTGGCTTGTAGCAAACTTTCAAAATAACTGCAGGAAAAGCAATAGAGAAGCTTTTTGATTGTAACCACAAGGAAGCACATATTCATCATACAGGTTGAATATCCCTTATCCGAAAATCCAGTATCCAAAATGATCCAAAATCCAAAACTTTTTGAGCACCCTCAAAGAGTAATAAAATGGCATGTGTGCAGGCTGGTTGCGCCAACAGCAGGTTCTCCACGATGCCCTACATGCACAAAATTATTTAAAATATTGTATAAAATTACCTTCTATACCTATGTGTTTAAGGTGTATATAAAACATAAATGAATTTCGTGCAAATATTCCAAAATCTGAAATGATCAAAAATCCGAAACACTCCTGGTCCCAAGCATTTTGGATAAGGAATACTCGACCTGTATAGGGTTTTCATCTGTATTATTGTTTAATGGAACCTGCTTTAGGGTTGTTTGTTAACCACCTTAAGTTTTGAAAAAAGGAGGGATATAAATATTACAAGTCAATCAATCAATTACATTACATACATTTCTTGCTGTTGCTGCTGTAATTGTCAGATAGATTCATCTTGATAGTCTGCACTTAAACTCAGAAGCAGTCAGAATCAGATCAGTTCATGCAGATTGACTTCAACAAGTTCATCAGCACAAAGAAGAGAATTGTCAAAAATCAACATTCTGGGCTTTTCCAGTGTGCCTGATTTCCATGCCCGGGCATCACAAGCTTCTTTGAAGACTCAAAACATGTTATCTCCAGGAAAGCTCTTAGGAGTGAATATGCTCTACCTACTCTAAATTCTTGAAGACAACCGACCCTTGAATTGTGATATGGATAAAAATGCTGCTACTTTCATCCATCATATGATATACCAGAAGAACAAAAGAAAACAGGTAGATCAAGTCTGTCAGACTCGGAGTGTTAGACATAAAAATGTTAGATTTAAAAATAAATGCACGTGAACCTGATGACATTCTGGACTCCGAACAATGAAATTCAACAAGCTCAGATCATTCCAGTGTTGCCTGAGAGTGGTGCTTCTGAATAGCTTTCTTGAGTATAAGAAAATGAGAATACGAGATACTTCAGAAATTACTCAGATATGGCCCCATCAGATACTTCAGAGTAGCCAATTAAGTATGCCAAAGGAACATAGACCAATTACAGCTAGACTTTCAAATTTCCATGCGTACGATAGTATCAGTGCAGAAGTGTTTCAACATTTCTTGAGTAAGTGTCTTTTTCACTCACTGGAGTGAAACCGGGTTTCACTGGAGAACCGGGTTTGATTCCCCACTCCTCCACATGAACGGTGGATGCTAATCTGGTGAATTGGATTTATTTCCCCAGTCTTATACATGAAGCCAGCTTAGGCCCCAAAAGGTGGCAAGGTGAGTGGGGTACCCTGGGTTAACTCCCAGCTTCTTCAAAAGCCTGAAAGAAGGGGAGGGGCTGTGGCTCAGTGGTAGAACGTCTGCTTGGCATGCAGAAGGTCCCAGGTTCAATCACTGGCCTCTCCAGTTAAAGGAACCAGGTTAGTAGATGATGTGAAAGACCTCTGCCTGAGACCCTGGAGAGCCACTGCTGGTCTAAGTAGACAATACTGCCTTTGATGGGCCTAGGGTCTGGTTCAGTATAAGGCAGCTTCATGTGTTCTATGATACCTTTCAAGACAAGAAAAACATGTTATACAAGCAGGATCAACAAACTAGCACTAAGGACCTGCTTATGAGCTCCATGGGAGAAAGGGCAGGATAAAAATATGATTGATAGATAGATAGGAAATATAGAATAGCAATTGTTTTCTTCTCAGCGAGCCAAACTTTAATAGTTTAATCCATATTGAAGCTATAGTTCTCAAACAGCAGTGAAATACTCCTGCTACTTTAGAAAGTGTAGGTGCGAACACACTGCAAGTAATGAGAAAATTTTCATCTTTTTTCAGCCTCCTGTACCACATAACTCGATTTCTCAGCACTGACACCATAATCTTGTTTTTGTAGATGGTTAAGGTTATCCCCCCCTTCATAAGAATCTGGAGAAAAATATATGTTAACTCAAACAACCAGCAGAGGGCAGTGTGCACCGATTTTCCTCTCCCTTCAATTTTCAAGACCACAGAAGTTCTGATCTTTTACAAACCTGTTCTTTTTTTTTTCTTTTTTTTACAGCTAGAGAATATTGGCTCTGTCACCCAAGCTACAATCAAGATGTATAGGTTCAGAAAGAAACACAGGAGAGATAATGGGAAACAAAACAAATCATATGGGAAACAAACGCGGCAGTGTTAATAACCAGATAGATAAAGCTCTTAAACATTCTTATTAATGGTCTTTTGCAAAAAGGGCATTAGGCTCTTTAGTAAATTATCATTTCACTTTTGCATGTAAATTTAATTCAAGGACATAAGACAGTTTCCACCTTCAGTGCTATAATGAAATTAAACTTCATCCTGGACTGTAACTGAGGAGGGGGGACCTTGTGGTTGGACACATGTCTGACATGCAGATCCAGTCTTTTGCATCACCAGTTAAAAAGGTGTCAGACAGAAATGCTGGGGGGGGGGGAAAGATATCCACAGTGAGTTGCATTCAGCCAACCTTTCTGCTGGTGAAAAAGGAAGTTCCCTTTGGCCACCCAAAAAGCTATGCTGGGGACCATGGGAAGGGCACTGGAAAAAGCCATAGAGGGGCTGTAGTATGGAGGGGAATTAGGGACCCTAATTGGATGGAAAGGCCTTGAGGGTTGTAATTGGCCAGAAAGGCAGAACAGAAATGTTTTAAATAAAGAAATAAAGGTGAGAATGAGTGAGAAAGTTGGCGAGATCCAATCACCGACAGCCGCTCACCAATGGTCTGATTAATACATGTGCCTGTAGGTTTGCTTCAACAAGGCAACTAGTAGCTTACTATCATTTCAGGTCGTGCAAATAGCACGGGGTGCGGGGAGGGAGGCTTAAACCGCCTCCTTTCCTGCAACAATCCTTATCTGAGTCAGTCATCCTGACATTTAGAGGGGGAAAAAAGCTGGAAGCTCAGTTCATGGAACTTCCAGCATATCGTGTGACAGAGACGTCAGCATTTGTACGAATATGTGCCATATTGTCCTCAACTACAATATAACCTATAAAGGCAACTGTGAAAGTTTCCATATCCAGCATTTTTGAAGGAAATTAAAGCCCTTTGTTTTCTCTGAACTGGCTTTGACCTCCCAGTCCAATGTTTCAATTGTAAGGGTACCAACTCCTCGCTCAAGTAGTGATCCCCCTGTCTTTAATCTGGAGCAACACATCCCTCAGGCAAACTCTTTGCTACATCCCAGTAAAGAGGCTGAAGTTCTCCAAATAATTCAGTTGTTGAAAGCAGAGGAACATCAGATATACAAAAGCACAAGATGTAACTGAATCGGTGAGAAGGCTGAAACCACCATCAGACCCAATGTGATCAAGTTCCCCAAGATCATTTTGCAGTTAGGGCAGCAAGATTTAAGAGGAAATCCTGACAGGTGCTGCTTTTATCTTTCCTCATCAAGTTGCACTCACCAACAGTATGAAGGATGCAGAAGTCCTATCATCCTTTGAACCCGTTCACCCTAGTTGCCCCTATTGCTTTAAGGTATAACAAAGGGGACCACCACAATGAGTAGGGTTGCCAACCCCCAGGTACGAGCTGGAGATCTCCTGCTATTGCAACTGATTTCCAGCCAACCAATTCGCCTGGAGAAAACCTCAGGCTTGGCACCTCCAGGCGTTTGAATACACTGGGGAGGGGCTGTGGCTCAGTGGTAGAGCATCTGCTTGGCATGCAGAAGGTCCCAGTTTCAGTCCCTGGCATCTCCAGTTAAAGGGAATAGGCAAGTAGGTGACGTGAAAGGCCTCTGCCTGAGACCCTGGAGAGTCACTGCCGGTCTGAGTAGACAATACTGACTTTGATGGATCAAGGGTCTGATTCAGTATAAGGCAGCTTCATGTGTTCATGTGATGTCCTCATCATTGAAAAGTCTTTTTTTCTTGAGAAAGATATGCCATGGAGCTGAGGGAGATTGCACTTAATCCCCTTTAATTCCAACAATACCCTTAATTCCAACAATACCCTATCTCGTCCCTGGGACTCTCCAGTGTCATGGCTGAACCCAGGCACCTTTCTGAGACTTCCCAAGTTTTAGATCCTCTGGCAGGTTCTAAAAGGGGGTGCCTATTACAACAACTAAATCCAAAAGAAAAAAAGTGGGGTATTTTTCTGAGGATCTTAGCTGGAGGAGGGGGAAGGGTCCTTCCATGTGGAAGCCCCAAAGGCCTCCTGAAATCCTACTTCTGAGTGAAAGGTGACCCACAGGAAAAGGAGTTTGGGGGATCACATTTCAAAGATGATACACTTCTGGAGTCATTGTAACTGTGAAAATGTGGTGCTGAATCCAGTCCAGAATTCTGGGCAGCAAGTCCTAACTATTCATGTGTTTAAACTCTAGTATTCTAGGACCACAAACCACTCTACTCGCTGACTCTCTGTCAATCCTAGTCATGCTTTTGTTTGACATGAAGTAGCACCATGTCAGTATAACTCTGTGTCCATGTCACTTCGAATAATCCAAAATTCAGAAAAGTTAGTTCAGTGTAATTCAAAAATTATGGCTGTCAGAATCTACATATTCATATTGTTTCTTACAACTGAGGATATATGACCATTTTTACTAAATAGATTATGATGTAGGACTCAACATCTGGCCACTGCTAAACCTTTCATACTAAGAGACATGGAGCTTATATTTGAACTTGTTTTGAGGGGTCTTGAATAATCTATACAATCGATCATATGGATAGCAGTGACTAACATTGCAGGCTCATTAGTTTTGGTCTGATTCTATGCCATGCAATAATTAAACATTTGCATGCATTTATTCTTGTTATGAGCTATTTGAGTAGGACTAGATTTGAGGCATTACCAGAGTTTGCCATCATTCATTATCTATCATCAGCCCATTAATTATCTGCCACCTGCGGCACTTCCGGAAGTAAACCTGGCAGTGATGTAAGCATGTCGCGCTTGGCTGTGTGCATGCATGGCCGCCACTCTAAGCAGCCTGCTGGATTGGCGGGCAATTGCCCGCCGGTTCCAACAACCTTGTAACCCTATAGATTACTGCGTAACTGACTTAAGGTGAGCATCATGGCACAGTGGTGATTTCAACATATGTCTCCCTAGCTGTAATGCAATACTCCCTAGCTGTAATGCAATACTTAGGGCCCCAAGAGAGTGGGGCCCTAAGCTATAGCTTGTTTAGCTTATACGTAAATCTGGCACTGCAAGGCATAAATGAACATTTCTTCTAGGTTCCAAGCAGCTGCATCATTAAAGTAAAAACAGAGTGTAGTATCTTCAGGGGAAAGCATCATAACAGACAATGGAGGGGTGAGATGGGGTGGGGAGAGATACCAAGTCACAGCATAGAGAACATGGATACAAAAGAGACCGAAAAGCGAGAAATGCACGAGGAGATCTCTGAGTCATGAGAGGAGATGCAGCAATAGATGCAGGGGCAGTAGTGATTCATAGGCCATTACCAGGCCTGATTTAGGTACCTATTAAAGTAATTTAAAAGGGATTTTGTATGCATACTATTTATAATAGTGTCAGTGTTTGCATAATTCTTTCTCTGTTAATAAAATGCTACAGGAGAAGAAATGCTTCTTAAAGGGAGAAGCTGCAAAGTGGGGAGGGGCTGGAAGAGAGGTTGGAGTGTGAAAATCTACCTTTCAATGGTCCCTCTGGCATCTCTGGAGATAAGAGTGCCCAAAACTTAACCGTTTGGAAAGCACTAGGGTTGTGCATTTCAATATACTCAAACCAAAAATAAACCAAAAATTAGCCTTTTTGGTAATTTTCGGATTTTGGGTTTACCAAACACCAAAACCTGGGGATCTGCCTGAAGCCAAATAGGTGCTTTTTGGGTTCGACTATTCGCCTTTGCTCAGCTGCAAAGCTCTGTGCTTTCTCCCATTTTTCTATCTTTTTTTTTTGGACTGGTTTTGTTAGGGCCCCATAATTGGGGCCCATTTGAGGTAGGGATCGTGTAATCAGAGCCAACTAGGTCTGACCAACCATCCAACCACACAACCATCTATCCATCACCATTCAGTGGGTTAATTTGGATAAGGCATAAGGATTCTTTAAAAGACGGGGCTCACCCAGTCCCGTCCAGAGGGATATACCCTCCAACTAAAAAACGACCTCTTCTACAGCTACTCATTGGCCTTTTGAACAAGAATCCTCATCCACACGGATGAGCAATCTCCTTCACAAGAGCTGCCTTGGTCATGACTTCGGCTGGCTCCAATATCACTGCCCCCCCCTGAAAACCTGTTCTCAAACTGAAGGTTGCCCTGAGTAGAAGCTTCATTTCTGCACACTGTGACCATCTCTTGAAATCAGATTTTTAATGACAAGGATGTCATTTGCCACCAAAAGAAATATTTTCCATGCCTCATTTTTCTTGCATTTAAGCTGCTTTCCTCAGATTGGAAGCTGATTTGCATTGACATCATGCTATGCACCCCAAATACAAATGGAGCCCCCAGACTTTGAGGCACCAGCCTGCCAATCGGCTTTTCCCACCAATCCTCGGCAATGCTGAACTTCTGAATCTGAAAACCGATGGACTGCTCTGCTTGCAAATGCCTGGATGGGGGTGACCTCTTTGCGGGCCCATAAAATTGGACCCCTGTCCCAAAGTTCACTAAACTTTGGTGTCCATTTAAGGAGAGTCTCTTACAGTTATGCTGCAAATATGCAGCATATCCCCAAAAATGCTCCCACAGGAGCTTTAAAAAAACTTCCCGTAGACTAGAATGGGCCTGACTTTTTCAGTAAACTTGGAAATAAAGCCGAAATACAAATTTACTGGTATGGGTATTTGGCTTATTTCAGGTTTACTGGAAAAAATCGGGCCCAATAAACCCGAACCCGAAATTTACCGAATATTTTTTTTGCACAACACTAGAAAGCACAGAAATGTGCTCACTATTTTTCATTAGATGTTCAGCTTGCTTCGTATAGTTTTTATATGTTGGTTTGATAAAAGCAGTATGAATAAACAAACACTGTTATTGGCACCTGTTGACAGTAGGGCAATGTTTTGGGAGAGAGTGGGAAAGTAGTGCTTCTGGTATTCCTTGTGTTTGACGAATTGTCAGAGCTCTGGGATTTTTTGGGGGGAACACAGTTGTAAGGAATGCCCCAGACAAATAACTACTGCAGAAGATGATTTTTTTTAAAACTGTGGCATAGAAGGCATTTTTGGAAAGCAGAAAACTTGTACAAGTAATATCCCCAAAGTCCCCCACCTTATGAACACAAAATACCCACATTTTAAAGGAATGAGTAAATATCTCCTCATTTGGCCCATATCAAGCTTGGTATGGCCTTATAGGTTTCTTTTTTTTTCCCTTCAGGATTTTCCAAGCCTTATTCAAAGGAAACTGAGGATCCTCAGAATCCAAGCCTAAATCACTACAGAGAAGCCAGGTTGCCTGATATCAGAAAGAGAACAATGCTACATTCCTAATCCATTCCTTTATTTAAAACATCCTTAACCACTCAAGAATAAGAATAAGAGTTGGTTTTTATACCCCGCTTTTCTCTACCTTTAAGGAGTCTCAAAGCGGCTTACAATCATCTTCCCTTCCCCTCCCCACAACAGACACCTTGTGAGGTAGGTGGGGCTGAGAGAGTTTGGAAGGAACTGAGAACCGGCCCAAGGTCTCCCAGCAGGCTTAATGTGAAGGAGTGGGGAAATAAACCTGGTTCGCCAGATTAGAGCTCACCGCTCATGTGGACGAGTCTACCACGCTTAACCACACTGGCTCTCTTCATGGGTGCATGTAAGCATATGAAGTTGCCTCGCAGATTCAAATCACTGGTCCATTTAGCCCAGGGTTTAGTCTGACTATCAATCAATAAACCTTTAATGGCATATCCAATATTACAAAGAGGAAAAAACAGCATAAATACAACTGTCAGCTAAAAAAGCTAAAACAAACATAAAATCATAACACAGTTTCCCAAATTTTTAATTGTT
This sequence comes from Euleptes europaea, assembly GCF_029931775.1. NCBI lineage: Eukaryota > Metazoa > Chordata > Lepidosauria > Squamata > Sphaerodactylidae > Euleptes > Euleptes europaea. The sequence goes on from NC_079319.1 coordinate 63,039,556, forward strand.
AACACATCGACTAAGAAATTGGCCACCGCCACAGTGATCTCTACTGTTGTATCGTTCAATAAAATTTGACATTTTATTTTATTAGGAAGATAATATTTAGAATGTATCCAAGTATTTAACCATTTCTTCCTAGCGGATGCGTATAATGAGCAATCTAGTGATATGTGCTCGATTGAGTCCAAAGAGTTGGAGCCACATTCACATTTCCGTTCATGTTTAGGAATATTTTGAAACTTTCCATATAACAACTTCGATGGGAAGGCATTTACTCGCGCAAGAGAAAAAACTCTGCGATGGGTAGGACTATCAAGATTGTATAGATAATGGGGGATACATCCTGCAACATTCTTAAGTTTTAGTATAGCTGATGAACAGACAGGGGGTTGAGATGGCTGTATTTTTTGAAGTTCAATATCTAAAAGCCTCTGTTTAATTGTCTTAAAAATATAAACTTCTGAGGAGAAAGCTACAACAATGCCTGTTAATTTTGCCAAGTGGGAGAGTAGAAACTCTATTTTACAATCATTGGCCTCTATTTTGAAACTTGACAAGAAATTCATTGATTTAGTAAAGGTTGAGAACCTCCCTTTTTCCTCTATGGGGAAAAGATTAATTTTATCTTTCAAGAACTCAAGCATTCCAGTAAAACTTATGCGTCAGAGACAGCTTTTGGCCAAATTTGGAATCCAGCTCTCAAGAGTGTTTAATGATCCAGTGATCCAACCGCTTTTAAAGTCTTATGGGAGAAGGGAAGCGTCTATTACTGGTCTGAGCTCCTTGATACCAACAGACAGAAACCAGGATATTCCAATGGAGACAGGCAAAGTCATGTCCTTAATGGATACTTTTGTTCCTCCTCAACTGTCATTAAGTGCTCCTCTTAATCCTAATTTAGTTTCTCCGCCCCCAGCTCAGTCTGTAATGCAAAAGGATATGATGCTACCGGGGGATTGTGATTTTAAGGATGACTCTTATTTCCTTACCTTTGGGAATCTTTTACCCATGGAACAGCTGGATGTTAGCGACAGATTGGAAAATACTGTTCAACGTCTGCGAGAGTATAAAGCCTCCTCTACTTCGTCTATTCCCTTGTCTCCTAAAGCGACTGGTTTAACTGCAGTGTCTGCCCTATCCACCCAAACTTCTCTGCCACAGGCAAGTGTGGATCAAATGGACAATTCTTCTCTGGGTCACACCCTTCCAGTGCCTTCAGGTCCCACTGTTGTTTTATCAGTTCCAGAGTCCCCTCCAAGTGCAAATGGCTGTATCTTCCAAGACCCACATAAGAAGCTGGATATTATCGAGGAAAGGGATTGACTATTTAATTCTCACTCTGCCTGTTATGTTCAAATCGCATCTTGGAATATCGTGGGCTGGAACAAGAAAAAATATGATCTTGACTTTATCAATTATTTAGGGGGCTTTGATTGCATGTGTTTACAGGAGACATGGATGATAGAAAATTTGAGTATTAAGGGTTTTAACTCCTATTCTCTTCTAGCTCATCGAGAAAATTTGAGGGGTCACTGCAAAGCAGGTTTAGCAATATTAATTAAACAAAAAGTATTTTTGAAATCTGAGCTACCTGGGAACTGTAATCATATTGCGCATGCGGTCCTCTTGTCTTTCTCCTCACCATGTCTTATTTTAATCAATGTGTATCTTCCTTTTTTTGGTAATGACAAATTTTTAGATACCAACTGGTTAAATCTGTCTAATTTTGTTTCTGATATTGTCCATAAACACCCTGAGATTCCTGTGTTTCTTTTGGGTGATTTTAATGCAAGAATTGGTCCCAACCCTTTGTTTGGGGCTTCTACTCTGGGTCTGATTGACTCTGAACTTTTACCCCCGCAGCTAGGTTTCCCCCGCTACTCACAGGATACATGCTCTAATAATGTGGGGTACAAACTAATTGAGTTCTGTATTGCTCAGAATTTGTTAACTCTTAATGGCTTGATACAATTTCCATCCTCTCATTTTTTCACATTTAACTCCCATCAAGGGAGAAGTGTGATCGACTATGGTATTTGCCATCCCTGTTTTTTATCCCTTGTTAAATCTGTTATTGTTGATTTCCGCCCGGAAAGTGATCACTCTCCGCTTTTGCTTCCCTTGGGCCGTTTACATAAAAATGCTTATTCTCAAGAACCATTCGTTGATTCACAGTCATATATGATTCTTAAAAGAATCAAGTGGTCTGAATCCTTGAAGGAATCTTTTCCCTCTCTTCTCTATTCTGAGACACTTCTTACTCAGAAAAGTATGATTTTGAATTCTGATTCTCACTCTGAGATATTTTTGTCATTTGCCCAGACTGAGCTGCTTTGCTCTTCACTGGCAGAGCCTGTACGGACCGGCTCTCCCAAGCAATGTCCATGGTTTGACAAAGAGTGCTTAGAACTTAAAAGACAACTCAGAGTTTTGTTTAAGGATCTTTGTTTTGATACACCTTATGACAGACTAGGTAGTTTTTTCTCCTTTAAAAAGCAATTTCAAGATTTAGTTACGAGGAAGAAGAAAGCCTATTTCCATCATTTATAGTCTGACTATAAGGGGCACTTCATGTTTTCAAACAAGGTTCCCCCCTCATCCAGCATTGCTACTTAACTGGAAATACCAGGGATTCAACCTGGATCTACATGTCCTTTGCCACTGATGTATAGTTTTGCCAAGTAAAAAAGCTGTACAAACTTTCTTGAGAAAATCCCACTGTCAGCAGTATGGGATTCTCGGGTGCTCATCATTGGCTTGAAGAGATGATTCTCATAGCCACTTTTCAGAAATACAAAGAAATATAAGTACTAAATTGCCAGTAAAAGCAGACTCGTTTTTTACAGGGATCAAATTACAAAACAAGACTGATGAAGTCATCTTGGGAAATAGCTTCCTGAGTTCGAGTGCTACAGTGGGGTGGTGAGTAATTTTAAACTGCACAACATGTTTCTTCCTTTATCCAGTGCTATGTGGACAGCCTTCTAATCACACTATTAATATCCATGAAAATCTATGAAGAGACGGACTCCCAAAATGGCTCCGGTTGCCATGAAGCTGGCTTGTATTCCAAACAGAACAGTCCTGGAGGAATTAGTTGTCATAAACAGTGAATGTTTATGGATAGGAGAATAAAGGTCTCTTGAGTGCGGCCATATTGCACTTGACTCTTATTTACACTTGCACTGAAGCACAGAATATTTTCTTATATTTTCATTAACTAGCATTTATCCAACCAAAACCAGATTCAGCAGCAACTCGTCCTTCAAAATGATGCCCCTAGTGATACAAAGTGTGTGCTTATGGAATTTGTGGTTTTTTCCTGTCTGCAGTTCTGTCAAAGTACTGGCTTTGCTACTCAAACCCTCTTTGCATACACATGGAAGGAGATTCTCTATCCTTTTGTCTCTAGCCAAAAAATATAGTAGTAATAAAGGCCTCCAGCACACAGGAGATAGAAAAGGGGATAGTAGAGAAAGTAAGAGAGGGATATTCATAGGCATAATGTCAATCATGCGTAGCACTATCAAGTTTATGACATACATGGCCAATTTATTCCTTTCAAGAATAGCGGTGCTGCCTCTCTAAAGTCGTGCTCAAGGCAGCTCACAGAGTAAGAACAGTACAATAAACAATATAAGATCAAGTTATAAACAAGTCAGTCGAGTCCCAGCCCACCCACCATATTGTGCTACTTTCGTATTGATGTCGGGAGTAGGGCCAACCAAGCCCAGCAAGACAAACAACACAGATATCAGTGGCCTTCCAAAATCAAAGTGGAAACCAATGGATCTGTCTTGCTTTAGCAGGGCTGAGTTGGGTTTTTGCAAGGTTTTTGAAATGGGGAGGGGTAGTGGCTCAGTGGTAGAGCATCTGCTTGGCATGCAGAAGGTCCCAGGTTCCATCCCTGGCATCTCCAGTTAAAGGGACTAGGCAGGTAAGTGATGTGAAAGACCACTGCCTGAGACATTGGAGAGCCACTGCTGGTCTTAGACAATACTGACTTGGATGGACCAAGGGTCTGATTCAGTATAAGGCAGCTTCATGTGTTCATGTCAAGGTTCCCATTTGCATGGACAGTCCACAGATATGGTCTGTTGTGATGAGGGAACTAGCATGCATAGACTGAGGGCAGGAACTGCTACCACAGTTCCAATTCTATTAGCCAAATGGCTGCAAAGGACATTCAGGGACTTATGGACTAAGGTGACTAATATTGATGAAGTTAAGTTGAATAATATAAATGAAGCATTCTGCCCAAATATCTGCTGGCTTGTCTTGCATCTTTTAAAGCCACAGGTACAACCCTTTGGGAACAGAAGGTTAGGAAGTTGATTCAGTGTAGACACAGCCAACATTCTAGGCTTTTATGAGTCAAAGACAGCATTCTGAGTTGTGCCTAGAACGATTGGTTCTCACACAGTGGCACATGTACCACCACTGGGACACAGAAGTAGTTTAGGTGGGAGGCAGACCTTTCATAACAATTACCTAGGGTTTGTTCTCCCTCAGCCCCCATGTAAGTGTGATGTTCTGTGCCACAGATTATCCATCTGTGTCCTTTTGGCTGCTAGTAGTAACCCTGGACACTTGTGTTTCCCTGTTCCCACCACCAAGTGCCTTGATGTACCACTTCCTACCTGCCAAGGATTATCCATTAGAGCCATTGCAATAAAATTTACTCCCAGCAACACTACTGCAATTTTTTATGCCCTTAAAACTGACTACAGATGATAAATACAATAATAGAATGTCCTGAGGGAAAGGGGGACTTTTTGTTTCTATCATGATGGGACACAGGTTCTGCAATAGAGTGACTGGTGGGATGTAAGATAGGAAAGGTTGAACACACATGAAGCTGCCTTATACTGAATCAGACCCTTGGTCCATCCAAGTCAGTATTGTCTACTTAGACCGGCAGCAGCTCTCCAGGGTCTCAGGTAGAGGTCTTTCACATCACCTACTTGCCTAGTCCCTTTAAGTGGAGATGCCTGGTATTGAAACTGGGACCATCTGCGTGCCAAGCAGATGCTCTACCACTGAACCACAGCCTCTCCCCTAAGCTCTCCAGGGTCTCAGGCAGAGGTCTTCCACATCACCTACTTGCCTAGTCCCTTAACTGGAGATGCCAGGGATTGAACCTGGGACCTTCTGCATGCCAAGCAGATGCTCTACCACTGAGCCATGGCCCCTCCTCTAACCACTGAGAACCACTGACTGTAGAATTGAAACCCATTGCAGATTATGGACAATTTGTGTAATGTGTCCTAATGGATTGCTTTGTTCAGGAAGCAAACCACCCTATGTGTACCAGACATTCAAATCATCTTATAACAGTAAGTTCTACAGTGTACCTGTGTGTATGCCATCAAGTCACAGCTGACTTATGGCGACCCCATAGGGTTTTCAAGGCAAGAGACACTCAGAGGTGGTTTGTCATTGCCTGCCTCCACGTGGGCTGAGGAAGTTCTGAGAGAACTTTGACTGGCCCAAGGTCACCCAGCAGGCTTCTTGTGGAAGAGTGGGGAATCGAACCCAGTTCTCCGGATTAGAGTCTGCTGCTCTTAACCTCTACACCACGCTGTACTGGTGTGTATTTATATACTACTAAATACAGCAGTGAAATATCACGTTTGCAGGTGATGGTCAGAACATTACCCATGACTCCGAATAAATGGAATAAATTTTGTTTTAAGCTCCACAGTTCCTAACAAGTTGCTCCTATTTAACATTGTTTGTTGCTCCACTCAGAGAAACATGCCTTCAAATTCAAAGCAGTATGTGGAAATGGGCTGCATAACTGAAATATTTGTATTTTGAACATGGTTGCTGAATTTTATGGCCTTGCTTGTCACACCGGCAGAGTCACGGACCTGCAATGAGCATATCCTTGGACTCTCCAGATGGGCTTGTAACAGAGATTTACACAATTTCCTGTCAAGCCAGGTGGTTGCTCACATCTTACCAAGGTATTCTGAAAGGAGGAGAGAGTTGGTTGGTGGGGAAACAATGCCATATATATGAGATAAGAAAGCCTAAGAATTCTCTTTAGAGATAAGGATGAAAGGGAAATCTTTGCATTCTGGTCAGGATGGATATAACCCCAAACAAAGAGGCTCGAAGAGCAAGCAAGCTAATTAAGCATTCCACAGCCCGAAGATCTACAATGCCAGGCAGTTCCCCATTATTGAATTGTATGCTATTCCGGCACAGTGAATTTCCCTCTAATTGCGATGATTTATTTTTATTCCAGAGAAGTTAAACCTCAGTGTTACGCTGCCTGCTCGATGCAGCCCTTGCCGGGAGGTTGGCTATAGCTCAGCCCTCAACTATGTTAAATAAGAACCATAAACAGCGACAGACCTTGAGAGAACTCCTGGCAGGGAAGAAACACTGCTGTTCAAAAAAGGAGGCTGTAAATCAGGCGCAGGCAGTTTCTAGAGGATGCTGCAGATCAGAAGCCCGGCTGATCTTTTTGGGTTTTTCCCCTGCCTTCCATTAGAATGTCGGCAGTAAGCATGAATTGTATGCGGCTTGCGCCATAAATTCCGAGGAGCTTTCTACACCTTCACAAAGGGTATGGCAGAGGATCAAGAGGAATCTATATACTTAACTGAAAAATTTGGCCCAGGGGCAAGCTATTTTACAGGCTGTTGCCAGCTTGCATACCTGTGGGACTGGCATTGTAAAAGTGGTATGGGCAGGAGTTTGCTCTTGGTTCCGCAACAAAGTGGCAATTTTTTTTATTGCAACACAGAGCCATGGATTGGTACCCTCACATTCTTTGCCACAAGAAGAGAAATGTTGAAATATACAATAGAAATATGTTTCCTTCCTGAGAAGAGAAAACGAAGTCTTATAGAGCCCCATAGTCCATTTGGATCATGGATAACCTATGTATAACTCCTTAGCAAGTTTATTATTTATTTCCCTGAGCATTATGCTTCCATGCCTCTATTTTATCCTCACAATAACCCCAAGAAGTCAGCTGAGAAAGACCTACTGGACTGAGATAATCAGAATATGCCCCAGCCCTTTATCTCCCTCTAAGTCCTTCTCATGTTGAGGCTGGACAAGTCAATTTGGGACCCCTCTTCTGTTGGCTCCACTCTTCTGTCTTCTGCAGTCACATGGTGTAGTGGTTAAGAGCGGTGGTTTGGAGCGGTGGACTCTAATCTGGAGAACTGGGTGTGAGTCCCTGCTCCTCCACATGAGCAGTGGAGGCTAATCTGGTGAACTGGGTTGGTTTCCTCACTCCTACACATGAAGAAGTAGAAGAAGAAGAGTTGGTTTTTATATGCCGACTTTCTCTACCACTTAAGGAGGAATCACACTGGCTTACAACCACCTTCCCTTCCCCTCCCCACAACAGACACCCTGTGAGGTAGGTGAGGCTGAAAGAGTGTGACTAGTCCAAGGTCACCCAGCTGGCTTCATGTGTAGGAGCGGGGAAACAAATCCAGTTCACCAGATTAGCCTCCGCTGCTCATGTGGAGGAGTGGGGAAATCAATCCTGGTTCTCCAGATCAGACTCCACCGCTCCAAACCACTACACCATGCTGGCTCTCATGAAGCCAGCTGTGTGACCTTGGGCTAGTCACAGCTCTCTTAGCGCTCTCTCAGCCCCACCTACTTTACAGGATGTCTTTTGTGGGCAGGGGAAGGGAAGGTGATTGTAAGCTGGTTTGATTATTCCTTAAGTGGTAGAGAAAGTTGGCATTAAAACCCAACTCTTCTTCTTCTTCATCATCATCATCATCATCTCAGGCTTCTTCAGGCCTTAGAACAGGGGTGGGAGGACGTGTTAAAACACCCAGTTCCAGCCTTTTCCCTTTTTGCAGGAATGCTCACCTTGGCTGCAGGCTCAGCATCCTTTCTGCTCCTCCCTGGCCTGGTTGTGAATCCCTCTTTTCTTTCTCCCAGCTCTCTCTGGTCCCATCCCCCTTGGTCCAGCCCCAAAGTCCAGGGCAAGGTGCCAGCCATCCCTGGTACCTGACCACCACCCATTTCCCTGGCCTGGCCTTGGCGGGTCTCCTCCCACCCTGTCCTGGCTAGGCATTCAGAGGTTGCAGCCGTCAGATTGGCAGGGAGGCTGTACCCAGTCGGTTTGAAATGCAGCTGCCAGTTGATGACATCATTGGCTAGAGCCAAGAGATTGGCAGCAGGGACAGCTTTTGTTGTGGGTGGCCTGGAAGGCTCTCCAGGATTCCTGTCTAGTCCTCCTTGGGCCAAATAGATCAATTGTTTTTTTTTCTTCCAAAAAATGCTTTACAAATTTGACTTTTGTTAAAATTCAACTAACTTATTCTGAAGTGGCCCACCCTCACTGCCTTTATGTTTGTACTGTGCTCTGTATTCTGCTATTTTGCTGAACAGAAGGCTCAGAAGAAAAGGGAATGCTGGGGGGGGGGGTAGAATACCACCATGTATACTTTTTATAGGCAGAATGCATGGCTGTAAAAACATACCTGGTGGCAGGGACAAATCTCAGGTTGGCAACTTGAATGGTTATATAGCTTCCTAAGCATCATAATCTTAGACATGCAGCCATCAGTCCATGAAACTGTCTCATTCCAAGCATCAATAGAAATGAAGCTAAGGATGTTTATGGATGATTTCATCCATCCCAGTTCTCAAAGTGGCACGTCCACATGCTATTGGCTTCCACCCAGTGTGGTGTAGTGGTTAAGAGCAGTGGTTTGGAGCAGTGGATGCTAATCTGGAGAACCGGGTTGGATTCCCCACTCCTCCACATGAAGCCAGCCTGGTGACCTTGGGCTAGTCACACTCTCAACCCCACCTACCTCACAGAGTGTCTGTTGTGGGGAGGGGAAGGGAAGGTGATTGTAAGCCAGTTTGATTCTCCCTTAAGTGGTAGAGAAAGTCGACAGATAAAAACCAACTCTCCTCCTCCTCCTCCCATTTCCCTCTACATTTAGCCATGGTTTGCTCCAGTGGTTCCAGAACCTGCTTTGCTCCTATCTTTGTGGAAACATAAGAATCAAAGTTGGATTGCCCATATATGGATGGGAATGTGTGGCTTTGTGAACCTTCCCAGCCGTACCTGGTGAGGTTTCCCTCCAAGGGGCTCAGTGTCATAGATGTGGGGCATGCCTATTTTACCTTCTTAACAAACCAGCGAGGTCAGTTAGGCTGAGTTGTTGCGGCCCATCCAAGGCCACCCAGTGTGCTTAATGGCTGAATGGAAATTTGAATCCAGTCCCCAGTCCAATTTTCTATCGACTATACTCCCTTCTAGTTTAAGCAGGGTTTTCCCTTGAACACCACAGGAGGTGTCACCAGCATTGATAAAAGATGATAATCTTATGATAGGGCCAGAGACAGAAATCCCTGATCTAGTTAAGACTTGACTTTTAAACTGTGAGGCACAGAGAAAAAAAAAACAAAATGTGCTGAGTTTCAGAGTCTATCTTGAAAAATACAGGTACAGCTTGATAAAAATCAATGGAGAAGGCAGGGGGAAATTGCAAAAACATTTTATTGCAATAAAGTCGCAGCCAAAAGGTTGTGTGCGCTAAGTAGCAACCAAGCATTGAAAAGTCATTTTTAGGATTTGAATGGCAAGTGAGAAAGCCACAGAAGTAATAAAAAATGTATTTTGTCATAGATCTTTTCCCGAAAGCAAAACAATGGTTGCTAAAAACAGATCTAGAAGTCCAGAAAGAAGGTATCATAATATACTAAGCAGAGGTATGCACTCATCTGTCCTGGGCTGCTAGTCAACAAGGTAGTTTATTGTGAGTAATAAATAACACGGTGATTGAAGTATCATTCAACAGATGGGAGAAAACCAGTAAATCATATAATGAGGTTTCTTTTTCTCCTGTTGGCCAGGAGCACTAAAGGAAAGCGCAAATGTATGAAGCTGTAAGGTCCTTAAGACAGCTGTTAGTTTCGTTTTGTTCAATTGCTACAGCACTCGAAAGATCTCTGGATACTCATTCCTAGATTTGTTAATGCCCCTAAAACAATCACACTTCCCTGATGGGTGGATCTTCACTTAGCCCTTGCCAATTACTCATTCAGTAAGCTGCATGATCCTACGGATCTGAGAATCTTCCACATTTTTCATGTCCTCTGTTTAGGTGACCCTGATCCTTCTATCTATGTTCAGTATATAGGGTTATTTTTTAAATTGATTAGATTGCCATCTTTTTGCCCATGCCTCTTTTTAGAGATTTTTTTTTAATTGGAAAAATCAATATTTTAATATCCTATGCCAACTAATTTTTCTAGTCATCTACAACATGTTACTTTATTTCTGGACTTCTAGCTGTACTATGGGAGCATATGGCGCTGTTCAGCAAAGTGGTGGACCGAATCCTCCAAGTCTGATCCACAATTAATCCATAATTAGTTTCATTATCTGACATCCACTAGATATCAGACAGTTAATTCAGCTTTAGCTGGATTCATTGTGAACAGCCTCAGGTTACCTCTCAGTGCTGGAGGTTATCAGCTACTTGGAGGCGATCTCTTGGCTCCCTTTACATTCCCCGTCCTTCCCTCCAGCTTCTTCCTTGTTAATTCTTACCCTAGGAGAGTAGGAGGTAAAGGGGACCCAGTTTGTAGGGGAAGGCGCATGGGTGATGCATCCAGTGTGGCAGGAAATCAAATGATTAAATGATCTTTTCCAGAATTTATGCTCAAAATCCGCCTGCTAACACAACTGAGCTTTCGGTGTGCTATGGAATTTTCTGTCTGTGCCAGAAAAAGTAACTGGACAGGATGCTACTATGCGTTGAGAGTTTCCATATTGCTGTTTTAGTATGGAATATCCTATATCGATCCATCCCGTGCTTAATGAAATCAAGCTCCAACAGTCTTAGGGTTACCAATCTCAAGGTGGAGCTTAGAGCTCTCCTAGAACTACAACTGCTCTCCATACTTTACAGATCAGTGCCCCGGAGGAAATGGAAGTTTTTAATGGGTGTATTCGACAGCATCATATCCCTGTTAAGCACTCTCCCCTCCCCTGACTCTGCCCTCCCCAGGCTCCACTCCCAAACCTTCACAAATTTCCCAAGCTGAATCTGTACACATGGAGCGCTGTCAGTTACCCTCAAATGCATCCTTATGAATAAGCTCAGCTGCAGATTGTGAGTGTTCACATCTACCATTAATATCTCAACAACTGTGATAGTGCTGATTAAAAACACCATCAACAACCAGAATCTTCCTTAGTGCTACTTGCAACATTTTGGTGGAAAGGTTACAGCAATGCTTTTGAGCATCCCTATGTTTTTATTGGTTGATATTAAACCTGCAATCTTGTATGTGTGTGTGTTTTTTTTTAACTTCTTGTCAAAATCCCGACTGCCTCGGTATTTCTTATCAGTTTCAGCAGTTTGTCTGTGCACGGGAGTCTGTATGAGAAAGGCTTTCCACCCACATAAGTATATCTTCAGAATGATCGCTTAGGGAAGTGGATAAATTAAAAATGTTTCTTGGTGGGAATCCACCTGAGGGGCTGGCCACGCATGCCTTTGCTCACATCATCTATCATGATCTATTTTTCTAAGCAGTAGATAACTGTGAGATGCATTCCTCTGTGGAGACCCTCTGAAATGGCCCAGTTCTTTTCAGTGCGGCAGTGTTATGTTTATTTATTGTGGTGCTGGTTCATTGTGCATGGGACCCCTCTCTGCAAAAGAAAAGAAACCTCTGTATAGATAATGAAACAGCCAGGAGGCTTTCGGTATGTCTGTGACACCTAAGAGGGGAAGAAAAGCCCAACAAAACACACCACTTTATTTCTGTGCTTAAAGAATTAGAACCTATCGGTTAATACATTTATTTGTGTCTGCAACACCATAACAGGTTCTTGGGGCATTTGGAAAAGGATTGTAACTGGATGCCTGTTTTAAAGCTGGGATTTCCCACCTTTCATCTGGAATGTGTGGCCATGAGTTTAAAGAATTTTGTTTACCTGCAAGGAAGTCCCCTCTGTTAGGTTGTAGCCCCTTCCCCCGTGAAAGAAAAAGATGCAACTGAAATAATGGTGTGTTAATAGTCACTGCACTATCCAATCAAATTGTACAGAAACTGTCCTCAGAATCCAAACGCTTCCATATTTTTAATATGTCTATAATTTAAGGCAGTGGTACTCATTTTGTAGGAGCCCCGTGGCACAGAGTGGTAAGCTGCAGTACAGCAGTCCAAGCTCTGCTCACGACCTGAGTTCGATCCCGACAGAAGTCGGTTTCAGGTAGTCGGCTCAAGGTTACCTCAGCCTTCCATCCTTCCGAGGTCAGTCAAATGAGTACCCAGCTTGCTATGGGTAAAGGGAAGATGACTGGGGAAGGCACTGGCGAAACACCCCGTAAACAAAGTCTGCCTAGTAAACTTCAGAATGTGACATCACCCCATGGGTCAGGAATGACCCGGTGCTTGCACAGGGGACCTTTATCTTTTTACTCATTTTGTGGCTCGTGGACAGCCATTTACATTCACCATCAACCAAAAGAGCCATATGACTGTGGTATGCCTTGTATTCCACCCTATCAAACACAGGCATATACTAATCTCGGATATAAAACATATAAAAAAGTGTGCAGTGCCCCCCCCCCCTGGAAACAATAGATGGTGGTTGGTGGCACCTTGTCCAGGGGCCCATAGAATTGGACCTTGGGGTCTTAGTAGACCAAACACTGAACATGAGTCAGCAGTGTGATGCTGTAACTAAAAAGGCAAATGTAGTCTTGGGCTGCATCAACAGAAGTATAGTGTCCAGATCATGCGAAGTGATGGTATTGCTTTACTCTGCTCTGGTTAGACCTCAACTAGAGTACTGTGTTCAGTTTTGGGCAACACAATTTAAGAAAGATGTAGACAAGCTGGAATGTGTCCAGAGAAGGGCAACAAAGATGGTGAGGGGTCTGGAGAGGAAAGTCCTATGAGGAAAGTTTGAAGGAGATGGGTATGTTTAGCCTGAAGAGGAGAAGACTGAGAGGGGATATAATAACCATGTTCAAGTACTTGAAGGGCTGTCATATAGAGGAGGGTGCCGAGTTGTTTTCTGTTGCTCAAGAAGGTCGGACCAGAACCAACGGGTTGAAATTAAATCAAAAGAGTTTCCGTCTAGACATTAGGAAGAATTATCGAACAGTTAGAGCGGTTCCTCAGTGGAACAGGCTTCCTTGGGAGGTGGTAAGCTCTCCTTCCCTGGAGGTTTTTAAGAAGAGGTTAGATGGCCATCTGTCAGCAACGCTGATTCTGTGACCTTAGGCAGATGATGAGAGGGAGGGCATCTTGGCCATCTTCTGGTCACTAGGGGTGTGGAGGGGGGAGGTAGTTGTGAATTTCCTGCATTGTGCAGGGGGTTGGACTTGATGGCCCTGGTGGTCCCTTCCAACTCTATGATTCTATGATGTCTTTGTCCAATTCACTTGAAATGGGGATTATTTAAAAGACAGGCACCAGCAGCTCTGCTGCCATTTTGGTGCAATTTGCTCAACAAACAGCCCCTCCAGCTCTCCAGAAATATTCCCCATGGGGAATAATGGAACCAAATAATATGGACCCCCACAAAAAAATCTGGATCCAAATACCAAACCAGTATTTTGAACCCATAGCAACTTTTGGACTCTGCTGCCATGGCTTGGCTAAGAGTGGCTTTCCGACACTGCTGCAGGCAGTGTCTCCTGGATTTTGCTGTCTCTTCAAGGAAGTCTGTTGTCTGTGCATGTGCAGACAATGCTCTTTATTTTGGGGGATTTTAACTCTCCCAGAGTAATAGTTTTAGGTCCCCCAAGTTTGCAGAACTATCTGTTTTATTAGAAAAGAGCAAGAGTCCAGTAGCACTTTAAAGACTAACAAAAATATTTTCTGGCAGGGTATGAGCTGAAGTATCTGAAGTATCTGAAGAAGTGAGCTGTGGCTCACGAAAGCTCATACCCTGCCAGAAAATATTTTTGTTAGTCTTTAAGGTGCTCCTGGACTCTTGCTCTTTTCTACTACTGCAGACAGACTAACATGGCTACCCACTGTGAATTATCTGTTTTATGTCAGTGTGGCCCCAATCTGCAGATATAAGTATTCACAGATTAGTCCACACAACTATTAGAGCATAAGATTATAATACCCTCTTTTCTATATAACTGCTAGGATCCTAATTACATTTTTTTACTGGTACCCTCTCCAATTATTTTGGAGAGTTCGCCTTGAGGCAAAAGGCTATAGGTTGCTCTTAACAAATTGGCTGAAATAAATGATGTTAAAAAGCAAAGTTTCCAAAATGCTTCGTTGGAACTGTCACTGTCTCCCTTGCTCCATGCAGGACTCAGATGGGCCAGGCACTGCCACCCCAGCAGAGCTTGGGCTGGCCAGGCGCTGCCTTCATTGCTTTGGGCAGGATGGGAGCTGCCTCCTCCATGCAGCGCAGTACTTGGGCAGGCTGGATGGAGCCTGGGCATATCCCAGTGCACATATTGGCTAATCCACCCTGATGAGTACTATCAGATTCTGAAAAACCAAAGAATGTGGTGGGGAGGGTCTGTGGCTCAGTGGTAGAGCATCTGCTTGGCATGCAGATGGTCCCAGGTTCAATCCCCAGCATCTCCAGTTAAAGGGACTAGGCAAATAGGTGGTGTGAAAGACCTCTATCTGAGACCCTGGAGAGCCGTTGCCGGTCTGAGCAGACAATACTGACTTTGTTGGACCGAGGGTCTGATTCAGGATAAGGCAGCTTCATGTGTGTGTTCAATATCAGCTCTCAAACGCTGCATAGTAACCACCGCCAGACACCAAATACTAATCAAATGTCACGGGGTATCAAATTTTTAAAAATCCATACCTGAAGAATGCAATCTAAGCATGCAAAGAGCAACCAGAAAATGTATGAATTAAAAAACTAGAAAGGAGAATTGTTTTTGAGCAAACTTAGTACAGATTTGCCTCTGAGAGAGGAGAACAACTGGAAGTCATGCCTGATGTTCATATTGATTGTGATGTGGAACGGGACATATTGTATTAACCCAGCTATATAGGACTTTATTGTTTGATTACTGTTGGAAGCAACATTTATCATCTTCTGTATCACCCTGTTCTTATATCTATTCACACTCTGCATTTGCCTTTGTAATAGCTTTACCCAAGTCTCAAGAATATGAGGGTACATGATGCATTTCTTCTGCTAAAGCTAAGTAAGTCTGGCTTTTGTTAAGTGGCAGGATGAGAGGCTGCCTGTCAATTGCCTGTAAACCACTCTGAAATATCTGAAGGAAACAGTGTGAAAAAAACAAATAGTGTAATACAGTTATCAGTGGCTCTTGCAGAAATAATGTGTACCCTCACACACACTGTATTTCACGGTATATTAACAACCAGTAATCAGATTATTTGTGACAATATTATTGGCAAGTAGCAGAGTGGTAAGCTGCAGTACTGCAGTCCAAACCCTGTTCACGACCTGAGTTCAATCCTGACGGAAGTTGGTTTCAGGTAGCTGGCTCAAGGTTGACTCAGCCTCCCATCCTTCCGAGGTCGGTAAAATGAGTACTCAGCTTGTTGGGGGTAAAGGGAAGATGCCTGGGGAAGGCACTGGCAAACCACCCCATAAACAAAAGTCTGCCTAGTAAACGTCGGGATCGGACGTCACCCCATGGGTCAGGAATGACCTGGTGCTTGCACAGGGGACCTTTACCTTTATTTGTATATTTTATCCTACTTACCATAGCAGGGGGCTGCTACATTTTCAAGGTTTTGGAAACACTTCTGAAGAAATCATTAATATTTCTATGAACCAGTAATTGTTAAGGTTTCTAAAGAGTTTCTATACAGTCTCATTTTATCCTTATTCTATCTTTTAATTTACAAAAGAGATAAGAATAGGAGTCAACGTGCATTAATGATTTAGGCAGAGGGCATACCTGTTCTAGTGCTGCAGAAGGCTGCCTCACCATTGGATGGTTCACGGGAGTGAAGCGGATAAAAATATAATTCCTCAGCCAATGCAGCATATACAGGATGAGTACATTTCAAAAAATGAGTTATCGCAATTTATTACCAAGATGATATACTGATTTGTGCTGAGTGTTTGAACTCTAGCATCACATAAGTGTAATATTTTTTATTGATTGACATAATGTTTTCATTACTGGACTTATGAATAATGATGGAAAGAAACCTAACTATTGAGATGTTTTTTTCTTTCCAGAGTTACTCTAAAATTAGTTTTGTAAGTGCCAATAAATACTTCAGCGGTTATCTGAATTATTTATTCTATTTATAGCCAGTTTTCCTACCAAATAGCTCATAAGGGAGTTTATAGCCCACATCGGAGGAGACAGTCTCTTATTTCATATATTCATTTTTAATAAAATATTGTCAATGTAATACAGTTTTCCTCCTTACCTATTCATTTGTGCCTCGCTGTCATAATCACAACAATGAGTTTTGTACAAAGGGAAATATGTACAGTTAAATGATTAATACATGCCAGTGTCCCACCAGAAAGTAAATAAAAATGGAATTTTCCCCAATGGGCGTTGGTGCCCTGATCTAGCTCTGTGAACGTTTCAGTACAAATGCGGCTCACCATGCCCTCGTTCAATCTACTTGCTGAATACATTCCAGGATGTAGTGAGTTGCGATCTGGAAACATACAGAAGCATTCCCCCCAAATGGCTGAACCAACAGCTTCTCAACCAATAACGACATAAAAAGCACGAGATGCAAAAAGCAACAAAAAGGTACTTGCTCCATCCGCTGCCAATTTCGAACGGTTTTTTCCCCCTCCATAAACCCAACATTTTAATATTGAACCACAGCAGGGGTTTCCCTTTGGCAAGAAATCTTGAAATGATGCAAGAGAGGCACACACTGCGTTTCAGTGGCAAGTGTCAGGGGATTATTTACCACTTGCAAATGAAGTGACTGTGTTCACAGTGAGACGGTTTTTGTAGCTTGCAGATGGTCACAAACTTTAGATCTAATAATGCACCTCAGTCTAGCCCTCGTCTAGATGGTCTTTGGAGCATATGAAGTCAGAAGGTTGCTATCACACCGATCTATTTTTAGAATATATTTTCTCTCTATGTTTCTATTTTCTGCAGGAGACGGCGAGAACAAGTATCCATCTGCCTTGTCCTTCCTTCTCAGACTCAATCAACAACCAGCCATTTTGCATTAAAAGTCACCTGGGAAAGTATCGGGAGCACAAGGACTCAAGCCTGCTACAGGTCAAGCGTGACCTTCCCTTTAACTGCTATTTGGTGGCTAAAACGTCAGGCACAGCAACAGAGAATGGTGGTGGGAATCTTCTTCTGTTTGGGTGTCAGTTGTTCAATCAGAGTCAAGTTCCTGCTATGTAGTTCTGTTGGGAGATGCCCCTCTAGTAGGGTTGCCAACCTTCAGGTACTAGCTGGAGATCTCCTGCTGTTACAGCTGATCTCTGGCCAATAGAGATCAGTTCACCTGGAGAAAATGGTGGCTTTGGCAATTGAAGTCCCTCCCCAAACCCTGCCCTCGTCAGGGGCCGCCCCAAAAATCTCCAGGGATTTCCCAACCCAGAGCTGGAAACCCTACCCTCTATGCTTAGGAGTGTTTTTCTGCCTGCTTCTGGCTTGTCAGGGCCTATGGACTGGAACATGGACTGGAACATGGCTATGGCTTAGGGTTGCCAACCTCCAGATGGTGGCTGGAGCTCTCCTGCTATTACAGAGATCACCTGGAGAAAATGGCCACCTTGGAAGGTGGACTCTATCGCATTATACCCCATTGAAGTTCCTCCCCTCCCCAAACCCCACCCTCCTCAGGTCCCACCCCCAAAATCTCCATGTATTTCCCAATCTGGAGCTGGCAACCCTTCTCTGGCTCCTCACCTGTGCTACTAACTTGCTAGTCTTCTCTGTGCAGATTGCTTGCAAGGAAGTCTGGTACTGAGTGCATGTCTGAAGGCTAATTTAAATAAGCAGCTGATGTAGAGCTGCCAGGTTGCAATAGACATGGCACATGGAACTGGCCTGTACTAATGAAAGACAATGCAGCTCCAACTTTTCCTGCTCCCCTGAGCCTGTGAGTACCCTTGAAATTCTGACACAGGGCAATGGGCACAACCACAAAATGGTTCCCATGGGAGGCAGAGCCAACTACAAAACAGCTGCTGTGAGAAGAAGAGCTGATTTTTATATGCTGACTTTCTTTACCACTTAAGGAAGAATCAAACCAGCTTACAATCACCTTCCCTTCCTCAGAACAGACATCCTGTGAGGTGGGTGGGGCTGAGAGAGCTCTAAGAGAGCTGTGGCTAGCCCAAGGTCACCCAGCTGGCCTCACGTGTAGGAGTGGGGAAACAAACCCTGTTCACCAGGTTAGAGTCCACTGCTCATGTGGATAAGCAGGGAATCGAATCTGGTTCACCAGATTAGAGTCCACCGCTCCAAACCACTGCTCTTAACTACTACAGTGGCACACCCGGACACACAGGAAGCCCAAGTGCAGGGAAGAAGAAGGGTAACCTTTAAAAATACACTGGGGAAAAGGAGGCAAAGACAGAATAAAACCAACATTATGGTGACAGCAGCTAATCTGTGTAGCCAATCAAACTAATCCTATGTATTTTTCTGGCAAAGCCGTACTAAAGTGTTTGTTTTGTTTTGTTTGTGTAGCCAATCAGATGCCCTGTTGGGCAAAAAAGTCCTACCTGGCTCCACCCACTTTCTAAGAACACTTGGCAGATGCTGGGAATGGTGTCAGTGGGTCCCATGGTGCCCATAGGCACCACAGTGGGGACCCCTACCCTAGACCTTTTATCCATCCTCTTCTCTCACTTGCTGGAGCAAAGAGAAATTTGTGGTTGCTCTGCCTGAGAGGACAGGTAGATGTGTAAAAGCAGGGTAGGCAGAGAAGACAAGATTACCTTTCACAGACATGGCAATGTTAAGTTTTTTTGTCCTGGAGTTTATACTGAGATACTCCTCAGGGCCAGATGGATCTTTGGTTTAGTCAACTGATGAAGTATTTATTTAAACAGCAAGCAAACAAAACCAAATGCCCCACTTTTACAGCCTCATAACAAAGAATGCCTTGGGACCCCGCTGGGAATGTCTCCACCTTCACATCTGTTCCTTCAATATGCAGAAACATGACAAGCAGTGCTTTGCTGGGGTTGATGAGCATAAAGAAAAGCCAGCGGGGTGGGGGGCAGGGCTCAGAGGAGGAAGCTTGTTAGGAAGCAATGCCCCTAAAGGCCAAAGTCTTCTCAAGGTGCCACCCTGCAAATGGGTAAGCTCAACAGCCACCCATAATGTGCTTTCTCGTTGTGGCCCCCATTTCTGGAATGGCCCTCCTGAGGAGGTCACAAACTCCCCCACACTCCTGTCATTCTGCAGTATGTGAAAATCAGGGGATATTAAGGCTGTAGTAAAATGGTGTTAGAAACGAAAACCCTGCATTTTTCTGAGCTTTTCTCTGCAGTTTCTCAGCCTTTCCCCATTGCCCAAAGCAAAGCCATTTTAGATCTTCTAAGTCTTCTCTGCCTTTTTAAGAAGTAGGGTTGACAACCACCAGGTACGAGCTAGAGATCTCTTGCTATCACAACTGATCTCCAGCCGATAGAGTTCAGTTCACCTGGAGAAAATGGCCGCTTTGGCAATCGGACTCTATGGCATTGAAGTCCCTCCCCTCCCCAAACCCCTCCCTCCTTAGGCTCTGCCCCAAAAACCTCTCACCGGCTGCGAAGAGGAACCTGGCAACAGGCAACCCTATTAAGAAGCATGCTTCTCTCTCTCAAAAACAGTGTATCTACAACACTGGCTGAGAGACAAGAGGAGTGCAGGCGTATTGTCTCGAAGGTCAGTTGTTTGCTGGGGGCATAAAAACACTAAAGACACGCCCGATGTGAACGCAGCTTCTCCATTCTGATAAGGATCCAAGGAGGGCCCAGCCTGTCTTATCATACCAAAGACATTTGTAACATGTACAGAACAAATAATTTTGCATTATCATTCTGACACAAAACAGTCCCACAAGCAGCAAGGGTTCAATGTTTTGCAGAGAAAGGTCCACCCTGCTTGGGCAGTGTACTCTTCGGCATCTATGGCAACTGAGCTCTACTGGGTTATTATACTGTCTCTATTGTGTGTGTGTGTGAAGTGCCATCAAGTCGCAGCTGACTTAGGGCGACCCCTTTTTGGGGTTTTCATGGCAAGAGATTAACAGAGGTGGCTTGCCAGTGCCTTCCTCTGCACAGCAACCCTGGTATTCCTTGGTGGTCTCCCATTCAAATACTAACCAGGGCTGACCCTGCTTAGCTTCTGAGATCTGACGAGATCAGGCTAGCCTGGGCCATCCAAGTCAGGGCACTGCCTCTATTAGGAGTATGCATATGCTGAATTAAAAAAAAACCTTTTGGGTATTTTTCAGTGGTTTTTTTTACCAGCAAAAAATGGCAGCTGAAAAAGCAGACCCCTAGTAATGCCTAATGTATTTGGCATTCTTTGAGGCCGCTATTGCCCCGCCACCAATTTTTTTAGCCCCCCTTACTTACCTGTAGTTTGCTTCTGCGTGGCAGCAGAGCTCTGGAAGACTGCAGGCAGGGCTGGCTTGGAGCTCACAGCTAGCTCCGTCCCGTTTGATTCGGCTGGGTAAGTAAGGGAGGGAGGGGGAGCCTCACAGGTAGGAAACCCATGCCACGCCTCTTCTCTGGAGGCTGGAGAAATGGTGCAGCATGGATTGCTTTCAGATCTGCCTCTCTGGCCTTCTCTGGACCCCAGAGAAGGCCGGTGGGGTGGATCTGAAAGTTCCGGGATATTTTTGGCATTTTTCGGATTTGGGTTTATTAACCCGAAAATTTCTGGGTTTGATAAACCCAAAAAATATCAATTTTTTTCACACCCCTAGTCTCTATGTGTGTTTGTCTTTTCTCCTGGGCACAATCTGAGAGTCTGTGTGCAATTGCTTCTGAATTGCTTGTTCCATGCCTCTGTGATCCTCACATCCCCTCCATGACGACTGCATCCGTGTGGCTAAACCTTCAAGAGGATATTTCCTGAAAGGGCTCAGAGTCCACCTTTGGGTAAAGCATTAACCTACTGAACTACACTCTGCAGGCCACCCCTGCAAGGTAGGATATGGGCCAAAATCCCTATTTCTAACAATGGATTGATTCACGAGGAGGGTTGCTTAAAAGGAACAAGACTGCAATCTATTCAACTGTTTATTGTGTGCATTAGCTTGCTCTTACGACATTGTTTCTACTTCTGCTATTCCACTTTTTTGGTATAGTTTCTGACATATCTTATCTGATGCTTTTTCTTATTTTTCTGATCCAGTCCTACTGCCACCCTGACTTGGAAGGCCCAAGCTAGCCCAATCTCATCAGATCACAGAAGCTAAGTAAGGTTATTCCTGGCTAGTACCTGAATGGGAGACCACCAAGGAAGTCTAGGGTTGCTACAGAGAGGCCTGCAATGGCATAACCCCCTCTGTCGTGTTGCAGGCAAGGAGCGAGGGCTGGAAGCGTAGTCTGGAGAGCAGTCCAAGGTCATTCACAGTTCAGTCAAGAGTCCAAGATCTCAGTACAGGCAAGGGCAGTCCGAGGCGTTAGTCAGAGTCAGTCCAAGAAGTCAGAATACCAGGAATCCAAAGGATAGCAGGGAAACAAGGCCAGCACACAAGGAGGTTGGTGACAAGTTGCTTGCACAACAGCCAAGCCTAACTGATGGCTTCAATCCCTTCTCCTGCTGCTGTAGCAGAGCCAGCTGATGCTGATTAGGCTGAGTTCACAGGTGGTGCTTCAGCCCTGCTCTTCCTTATCACTGTGCTGAGGAGGCTCCTCTGTAAAGCCTTCAGTCTTGGACTCTGATGCATTGCCAGATGAACCTGTCTTCTTTTCTGATCCAGTGGCCTTGGCGAGGCCTCTGGGGACACTGCATGCTGCAAGGTGTCAGGTCCAACAGGAGTCCTTGAACTGGCAGGCTGCAGGCATGGTGAGTCATCACCTGACTTTGGCTGATCCTCTATTCTGGCAGGCTTTAGACACTGTGGTTGTTCCTGTGTGACTTCTGCCTGAGGATGTCTCTCTGTTCCAGCTTCTATTCTTCATCAGAGGAAGTCTCTGTAGGCTGACTCATGACACCCTCTGTTCATCTCTTGCCTTGAAAACCCTACAAGGTTGCCATAAATTGGTTGTGACTTGGACAGCGCTTTCCACCACAGTGCGATTGCATGTTTTGTTGGGTGTCTTGTGCTATTCAATTGCGTTGTCTGACACTGTGGAATCTGCCTTGAGTTTCAATGAGAAAGGCAAGCTATAAGCAAAGTGAATAGTTAAACCTGCCCTCTAGGCTGTGACTTGGCAACCCAATTTATTTATTATTTAAATCATCATAAATGCCACATGTAATAGGGTTGCCAAGTCCCTCTTCACCATCGGCTGGAGGTTTTTCAGGCGGCGCCTGGGGAGGGTGGGGTTTGGTGAGGGGCGTCCATGCCATAGAGTCCAATTGCCAAAGTGGCCATTTTCTCCAGGTGAACTGATCTGTATGGGCTGGAGATTGGCTGTAGAAGAAGAACAGTTGGTTTTTACATGCCTACTTTCTCTGCCACTTAAGGGAGAATCAAACCGGCTTACAATCACTTTCCCTTCCCCTCTCCACAATAGACACCCTGTGAGGTAGGTGAGGCTGAGAGTGTGTGACTAGCCCAAGGTCACCCAGCTGGCTTCATGTGTAGGAGTGGGGAAATAAATCCAGTTCACCAGATTAGCCATGTGGAGGAGTGATGAATCAAACCCGGTTCTTCAGATCAGATTCTACCACTCCAAACCACCGCTCTTAACCACTACATGCTGGCAACCCTGCACATGTAAACTCTGCTTATTCCCCCCCCCCAAAGCTAGCTCCCTATCAGCATGATGGGAACTAACATTTAGATTTCAATATTAGCTGCACTTGAGAGTGGAAAAAAACTGAACATTTTCTGATGCAGTGTTTATTTGCAGTTGAACACATGTGAAGAACTTAACAAAAATGGTGCAAACGGAATTAACAGCCTGAGCACTGAGAGTCTGCTTTGCAACTAAAACATATTTCCTCTTCTCCGATCCGGGATCATTGTTTTAATTGGCCATTTTATAGCTTTGCATTTCCAAACATAGCCATTTTAAGCTTCTCTGTCCCTCCTCCCAGTAAACAATGTATATCTGACAAAGGAAATGGCTGGAGATAGATCTTCACAGAGCCCCTCATGATGTTCCCCTGACATGTACTGTCCCAGTTTTATAAATTAGAAATCTGGTCATCTCATTTAAAGTCTCTAAGCAATGCCAGCTGTCTCCCATCTCCAATACTTCCAAGATGCTTTGAAGCTCTTTCTGTATTCTGTTTGCAATATTTGTGCCGAAAGATTTGAAGAATATAATAGCTGAAAAAGGTTATCCAGGATCACGTAATTGACAGCAGCAATATAAAATATTGCCTGCTTTCTGTTTTGTAACAAAGCAGATATTGCTTTCTTTGAGGTTTGAAAAGACACAAAAAGTGCAGCCGAAATGTCTGTTCTGCTAACTTTCTTAACTTAAAGAAGGAAATCTGTATTGTTAAGTGCCTTTTCGCTTGCTGTGTACATGAGTCATCATTCCATCCTGCTTTTTCTTCTTCTTCGAGGCTTCCTAGCAATGGTGAAGGATGGCTTGTTCTTTAAAGTATGCGCGTTGTAGTGCGGGTGTTAACTGAGGCAAAAAAACCAACAGTGACATTCGTCGAGGCCACATTTTTCATATATTGAGGAGAAAGGAAAAGGGGTCTTAAAAATTTTTTAAAAAGAAAAAAAATTACACAACATACTCACACAACATACATACAGCATATCAAATCTTCCAAAAGGAGTTGTCTATTACCTATCTTCTATATCTACTAGAATAATATAAATATCGGCCACTAAATATCCCATTGTAAAAGATTTTTTGATCTCTTGATGCTGCTTTATAAACTATTTCAAACCCCCCAAAACAACATATGCTGCAAATACAGATGAGCTGAGACAAAAAAGAACAGCACGCAGGCTCTATATCTCTATACACCTATTTAATGTGAATACATATACTAAAGGAAACTTATAGAAAGGAAACTTATAAACACTATTGCACTCTACCTTAACTCTAAGGAGAGTGTGTACAAAGCCCCGTTCTGCGCGGTCCAAGGTGTCACTCAGTGGGCATGGAAAACATCCAATGAGAAGAGGGAGGACCAGGAAAACAGCCAACCAGTACGTGTGGTCGATTCTCACACGTTTCAATAGCTTCGTCAGCTTGCCTGGCCAAGACTTAAATTCTTCAGAAAAATCAGAGAGCTGATTATACGCTTTAACCTGAGCTAAAAGCCTCCAACATGCTTATCAGCTACTTCTCTTACTAATGACCCTGAGGTCTCTGGCACTTCGGAACCTCCTGATGGGGCTTTGTGCATACCTTCCTGTTGCGAGGACTCATTCTTTTTGCTCTCGAGTAATCATCCATAGGAGTGTCCTCCCACGGAGGGGATCACACTGATTGACTTGTGGACTATCTATTGGGGGCTATTGTTTGTGTGTACATATGGTCTCTTGTGCGTAACTTGCTGTTGGTTAGAGTATATGGTATTAGAGATTGTAGTTTGCTAGAGATGCTTAGTTAGGTTTAAGGTTAGTATCCACACTTAGAGTTAAGGTAGAGTGCAATAGTTTTTATAAGTTTCCTTTCTAAACTATGGCATTCATTACTTATTTCACTGCACACTAACATGTAACTTCCCACTTTCTTGGATATCCAGCTTTCTTTCTTAACATCACATTAAATATAACTACATGCGGAGTTATTGGTTTATACTTTATAACCCTTTACCGTGATTATACAATTAATCTATGTGGACATTACTGATACCTGTTTGTGATAAAATATCTATATATTCTAACCACAGCATTCTTATTTATCCCCTTTCTAATTATTCTGCTACTTATAAGGTCCTATAAGGCAATCCTTTGCAGAGTTAGTCTGTCGATTCCAAATGGGGCAAATGGAGAGAGTGTTTGGTTTTAGAGTGTGAGGCTGTTGCTCAGTGGTACACTCCATGTTTTGCATGTGCTTCTCAGAATCTCAGGTGGCAGAGACATGAGGACCTCTGCTGGAGATGCCAGAGAGTCCTCAGACGGTCAGGTTAGACAGGCAGCTCCTTTGAAAAGGAGTCACAGGCCCAATGGCCGTTCCCATGGAAGCGCTCTGATTTATGCTTACTATCACGCTAATATAGTTCAAGCATTAAATTAAAAGGAAGCATTCCGACTTCCCATAACCCTCACAGTGTAGCCATCCAATCTGCAACAGGAAATGCCTCCTCCTGATCATATAGCGTTCTTTGTTCATACTGTGTAGGATAATGATATTTAAAATATTCCTATGTCTGGAAGCAGGCTATCTCTCTTCTCATATCTGAAGGGAAAAGATTCACATTGGTGGGGTTTTAGAGAAATTTTAAAGAGCCCTATGAGGCAGTCTTTGTAATATTAATTCAATTAAAGAAATTGTTTTCACAGAAGTCCTTGAGGCTTGAAAGCTTGTATTCTGCTTGACTGTAGAAGTTTGTTCAATGGTTAGTATTTAAATTTCGGTCAATAATGGCTTTGATTGTCCAGGTGTGATGCTGCAGGTGCCTACTCAGAAGCAAGGGTGATGGGATTCAGTGGATTTACTCCCAAGTAAATGTACATACAGTTGCTTCAAAAATGTCTTCAAGAAGAAAGACCATCTTAGTACATTTAATAGCTCCACGGACTGAGCACCTGATAAATATTGTTAGGGAATTTTGCAAATAGGGTTGTCACGGAGCCCCTATTGTTCCCTTTAACTTTTGTTCCAAAGTGCAGTGAGTGACTCTATAACCAGATTTGCAAGGAGAGAGAGAGAGAGAGAGACAAGAAGAAGAAGAGTTGGTTTTTATATGCCAATTTACTCTACCACTTAAGGAAGAATCAAACCAGACACCGGCATGTTTGCCCCTGTGTTGGCGTAGGTGCCATCTTATTCCATGATAAGGTGGCACCTATGCTGGCGCATGGTCATGCCGGCTCCTAAGGAGCTTCGCCTCCTTTCAGGAATGGGCTAAAAGATTTATACCTTTTGCAGTCCATAGAAGAGATAACAAATGTCACTCAAGAAAATGTACGTAACTGTACATTCTCCAGATCCCTCTGGTGAAGGTGATATGGGGGATGTACATGTCATACAAGAATTATGTCCAAGCCCCCTGACCTATCTGAGGGGGAAGATAATCATCAAGGTTAATCCAAGTCTCTCTTGGATGTTTAGACTTTAAGGATGGTACACTTAGCTCTGGAATGTCTGAAATAACACAGCCAATGGGCAACGGCAGGTCAGTGCATTCTAAAGGCTCACATTAGTATGTTTGCAAAGGCTTATAGGAAAAAGAACCAAAGACGAAACTCGAAAAAAGACAACAAGGCTTACAGTGCATTCCTAAGGAGAGTAATTCTCCTTAGGAATGCACTGTTAGTCTCATCCTTTAAAATTCCACAACAAATATATGAAAAAGATACAAACATCCAATCACAAATAAATCCAAGGAAAAAGCAAGTTATCAATAATTCTGAATATTCTTCTAATACTTTGAAAAATTCATCCGTCCTGTCACCCAGCTCATTGTCGTTGTAGAAGGGACAATGCAGCAGAAGATGTTCTATTGTTTCCACTTTCTCTGTTTTGCATGGGCATAATCGTTGATGAAAGGGAGTACGGAGATACCTGCCTTCCAGGAGAGCTGAAGGTAAGGCATTGAAATGCGCAAGAGTAAAGGCCCTTCGATATTTGGATACTTCTAGGAATCCAAGGTAGTCTGCTGGGTGGAAAGGTTTGATGAATTGCAAGATCTAGTCTTCCAAGCTGAGTGCTATTATTCCAACCAGCTTGGAAGACTAGATCTCTAGAAATTCCCATGTGGTCAAAATCTGTAGCCAAGAGCTGGAACTTTAGGTGAGCCTTTGTAAAGATTCCTAAAGCACCATGCACAGGGCTAAGCACAAATAGTGCAAAAGAGGTACTTCTAAAAGTGAATTCCCATAAACCATTCAGAAAAAAAACTATTTCATGGAGGAGATGGGTATTCATGGCTATTAGTTAGAATGGATACTAGTCATGCTGCATACCTATTCTCTCTAGTATCAGAGGAGCATGTCTATTATTTTGGGTGCGGTGGAACACGGGCAGGATGGTGCTGCTGCCGTCGTCTTGTTTGTGGCTTCCTAGAGGCAGCTGGTTGGCCACTGTGTGAACAGACTGCTGGACTTGATGGGCCTTGGTCTGATCCAGCAGGGCCTTTCTTATGTTCTTATTTCTAAATCTGCTGCTTAATTCATGAACACATGAAGCTGCCTTATACTGAATCAGACCCTTGGTCCATCAAAGTCTGATCGGCAGTAGCTCTCCAGGGTCTCAGGCACAGGTCTTTCACATCACCTACTTGCCTAGTCCCTTTAACTGGAGATGCCGGGGATTGAACCTGAGACCTTCTGCATACCAAGCAGATGCTCTACCACTGAGCCACAGCCCCTCCCCAAATTCCAGTTTGAGGGGAAAAAATCAACAGAAACTTTGGGAAAGCTAGGATGATTTTTGGAACTATTCGGCTTACCAGATCAAGCACTTTTTTTGCATATTGAAAAAGTTTAACATTGCAGAATGCATGACATCAAATTAAAGAAGAAAAATGCGTTGCAGCAATAAATTGTTAACCAAATGTTTACTTATATTCAGGCAGTCTTTTATTTGTTCTGAAACAAATTATTCCTAAATTTGTTGGTTGGAAGAATACCTCCTTTCATCATCTGTGTCCATCTGGTTCTCGATTGAATGCTGGAGAATAAGTTATGGGAACATAAGGGGGACAATATGCTCGAACGCATGTAGATTACTTTCTCAGATCACATTTGAAGAAAACAATTTAGAATGGAATGGATTAGCAAGTTCGCTGGAAAAAAGTAGTAAAAAGAGAGGACATGGATGCCTTATGTCAGCTATATTCTTGGGCTCAATCCTTTTTGAACCATATACCTTGTTGTTGTACTAGTAGTAGTAGTAGTAGTAGCAGCAACAACAACTTTTATCTTTTATTTAACCTTTATTTAGCTAACATCTTCAAAGTGAATTGCATCTGTGGGTCAAACATGATGGGCACAAAAGAATGAAACCCTGAAGATGATCTGAGGATCTTAAATTAACTGATATGCAGCCATAATCAAAGGCCACAATAATGTGAAAAGGAAAGAATCACATTTCAAATCATAGGAATGCTTAAAAAATAAATACCCTAAAACAATATGCTAGCAAAAACATGTTTGTCTAGGGCTCTACTTCATAATAGTATCTACTAGCTACTCTAATCCAGAAATAACATTTAAGTCAGTTCAAAAGACCTGGAAATAGAATTAACACTATTTAAACAACACTTCATAAGAGGTAAGAGACCATGGGGCAGTTTCTAGGCCACATAACAATGCCCCTCCCAGCCGTGGTATTGCAAAGTACAAGTCCTCAGGTTACTTTTTATAAGATGTGCAGTGCAAATGTCTATGAGTTGCTTTAATAAAGGGGAAGCATAATAAAAATACTTGCCAACGGGCATTTCAGGGGTGAAAGCGATAAGCTTCTGAAAAGATCCATAAAATATTTATTAAAGTCTCCGCAGTATGCTCAAGATACACACCAAGGAGGGGTGACAGTGATTAAAACATTCAGCATCTATCCTGAGATATGTGCAGCTTTTAATGTGCTGAATATTGATTGCATGGCAAAGGATCCCAACTGTTTATCTCCTGTAGTTCTTCACGACAGGAGGGAAAATGAACACACTACATAACATTCTTGTAGGGAAAACAGAGGCATTATTACATTAAGGCTTAGCCAAGAAGGAGAGTATCCATTTTCCCTCTTTGGCTGTGTGTATATAAATAATTCCTATAAGCATTGTTAATATATTGGTGGTTGGGTTTCATCATAGACTTTGATCTGAATCGCCGATTCATAGGCAATTGCTTCAAGCAACACCTTCAAATGAAACACTGGGGTGAATTATTATGTTTCCTGTCTTTATTTAATTATAAGAAGAAGACGAGTTGGTTTTTATATGCCAACTTTCTCTACCACTTAAGGGAGAATCAAACCGGCTTACAATCACCTTCCCTTCCCCTCCCCACAAAAGACACCCTGTGAGGTAGGTGTGGTTGAGAGAGTTTGACTCGCCCAAGGTCACCCAGCTGTCTTCGTGCGTAGGAGCGGGGAAACAAATCCAGTTCACTAGATTAGCCTCCGCCGCTCATGTGAAGGAGTGGGGAATCAAACCCAGTTCTCCAGATCAGACCCCATCACCACACACCACTGCTCTTAGCCACTACACCATGCTGGAGGGAAGGCAGCATGATGTAACCCTGTCTTGTCAGATCTCAGAAGCTAAGCAGGGTTGATACTTGGAAAAGAGACCGTCAAGGAAGAAGACTCTGTAGACAAAGGCGATGGCCAACCACCTCAGCTGCTCACTTGCCTTGAAAGCCCCTTGCTGGGGTCACCATAAGTCAGCTGTGACTTAGCGGCACTTTACACACACACACATTTATTTATTTTTGTATTTATTTATTAATTTATATCCTGCCTTTCCTCTTGGTTCAAGGTGGCTTACCATAGCTAAAAACAAAAAGATAAAATAGCATGCCCCAAATACCTCCCCCTTTAAATGCTTGCCATTTAAACCCCCTCAAAAGTCTTGGCAAACAGAGGCGGATCTACTGTGAAACTAATGAAGCTTAAGCTTCAGGGGCCCTAATCCTGGAGGGGGCCCCTGAAGCAACTTTTTTTTTTTAATGAGTGAGTTTCTCAATACAATCGATGGAGTTTTTTAGTGATAGAATCATAAGCCAATGGGTGGAAGTACTTAATATTGACCTTAGAATATGCTCTAATACCCATTTCATATGGCCTCAAAATGTCCCTGTAATTGGTAAAATTTCAAAGGTTTTTGGGGAGGTTGCAGCACCCAAACCCCAGCTGTAAGGGCTCTCTGAGCTCACCAGAATCTATTCATAGCCTACATTTTGGCAGCTGGATCCTCAAATCCTTCGCTGGTGCACGGCTTAATAGTTCTATAGTTTTATTTCATCACTGTATGGCCCATTTTCAAGGACTCCACCCCACCACACTGTTCTCTGCCATTTGAGCTTTGAGGTCCTTGCAAGGGCAGCAAGGCCCTTTGGACCTTGTTGGATGTTGCCCTGTTGTTGCTGGTTGTGAAGGGGGCCCCATAACAGTTCAAGCTTCAGGGCCCCAAAACTGTAGGTCCGCCACTGCTTACAGCACCTCCCAAAGATTTCCCAGTAGCCTCCCCTTACCTTTTCAGAGATCCCATTCCACAAAGCCAGAGACAACGTCATTCCTCCTTGGAGAAGTGGCTTCAGTACCTCTAGAATATCAGCCTTCCTGACCAGCATTATCTCTGTCTTATCTCGATTTAGCTTCCTAAATGTATGAAGATTATACACTGCATCTCTGAAGGAGCAGACACTTAGGAACTATAATGATATTGATGGCTGAGTTGACCATGGTCTTTCATACAAAACAGAGGGAGATAAATATGCCTATTATACATGGAGATGAGCTACTCTGAGTGCTGGTTGCTCAGGGGTTCCTAGGAGCTAACTCCCCAGCCCCTACAAAGCCTAGAAAACCAATGACTGCACACACGTCTAGCACTGCCATGTCTGTGTTAGCTGCAGCTCAGCTTTGCAGACTACATACTGGGATGCAGTAACATCTGTGATATCAAAGAGATGCCCTGCTGGTGGCATCCTTATATGTGGCATGCAGGCTAGCTGCAATGTAAGGAAAGGCTAGGTAAAAGGTAAAAGTCCCCTGTGCAAGCACGGGTCATTCTTGACTCGTGGGGTGATGTCACATCCCGACGTTTACTAGGCAGACTTTGTTTACGGGGTGGTTTGCCAGTGCCTTCCCCAGTCATCTTCCCTTTATCCCCAGCAAGCTGGGTACTCATTTTACCGACCTCAGAAGGATGGAAGGCTGGGTCAACCTTGAGACGGCTACCTGAAACCGACTTCTGTCAGGATCGAACTCAGGTAGTGAGCAGAGCTTTGACCGCAGTACTGCAGCCTTACCACTCTGCGCCATGGGGCAGGTAAAGGAAAGGCTACCCCTCCTCTATTCTGTAGCTAGGACCCACTGACAGTGACCATTAGGCTTTTACTAGGACAGCTCCTTATAGTGCATTCAAAGAGCCTCCTAGAGTATCTCAGCATACACTTGCTGGTATGCCTCGCTGATTTAATAATAAGTGCATCTATGGCTGCTAATTGGCAATTGGGACAGAGCTTTTTGACTTTGCCAAGATTTGGGTGCTCCTTTAGCTGCAGCGATGCAAGGTTCTATTTGCAATATTGAAGCTGAGGCATAAAAGTGAGCTACCACATTTCAAACAGGTAAGTAAGACGATAATTTGCTAGTTATACTCTGTCTTCCTTCTCTTGCATAGATTGTATTTCAGGTAAGGGGGAAAATATATCCTTTTCAGTACCATTCATTCTCTTAAGGAAGACAAAAAGAGAGAGAAAAGGTCAGAACGAAAAAAAGACATATATTTATGTTGGACCCCAAACTCCTCTGCCAGTACAAACGGAAATACATTACACTTCTATTTGCATCCAGACAGAATTTGTTTCCAAGTAGATTACCAGACAGCAATATTGATGTGGCTTCTCAGTGCCTCTCGTCCTGAAGTCAGGCCTTCAATCTTTCCTGATGGTAATGAGCAACATGTCATATTTGTGGAGTTCTCCCTAGTCCCACGTGGATAATTTTGATTCCCACCCCGCACCTCCGTAGCAAAGTGAAAAGAAAGATGAACCCGCTCCCATTCATTGACATCATTTCTGTTGCCAGTGGTTAGTTTACATTCTGTGAGCTCAACAGGCAGAGTTGGAAGCCTTGCGGTTTGTGCACGGCTGGGATGTAGGCCTGTTCTGCCAGTTCTAACCACACACACCCTCACACAGGCAAATGCACAATAAAACCAATACCCACTTCCCTTGGTTTTTCACAGGCATACGTGCAGGAGAATGTTGTCCATTTCAAGCTAGTTATTACCAAAGGAGCCTACAATAAGATTCTTGTTTCCTTTGCTTAGTTCAGTTTACTTATTTGGACACAGGCACAATGAACATTAATCCAGAGCCAACAATGCTGCTGGCCTTGACATGCTCATAGAGTGCATTTTGGTGCTGCAGAAAATCATGTACAATATGTATATGGGTGCTTAGCGTTTTCCAGCACTGAAGTGAATCGAGTTCTTGCCAAGAGCTCTGCATACATGTATTAGTTTGTTAGAATGTATCCTGACAGCCAACATGGTGTAGAGGTTAAGAGCGGTGGTTTGGAACGGTGGAGTCTGATCTGGAGAACCGGGTTCGATTCCCCACTCCTCCACATGAGTGGCAGAGGCTAATCTGGTGAACTGGATTTGTTTCCCCACACCTACACACAAAGCCAGCTGGGTGACCTTGGGCAAGTCACAGCTCTGTTAGAGCTCTCTCAACCTCTCCTACCTGGGTGTCTGTTGTGGCGAGGGGAAGGGAAGATGATTGTAAGCTGGTTTGAGTCTCCCTTAAGTGGTAGAGAAAATTGGCATATGAAATCCAATTCTTCTTCTTCTTCTTCTTCTTCTTCTTCTTCTTCTTCTTCTTCTTCTTCTTTTTGTTTACATATAAACGTATCTGTTTATATGAATTGAATTCTATATATAAGGGTGGAAACACAGCCTTGGGGTAATGATTAGTATATAATTAGTATTTCATGGTGGCCAGGCTGGATGACATTTGGTTGGATTATATTTACAATTCAGATCAAGCACAGGAGGACTTATGACAAAAGTGTGCAGCAAATGCATACTGGGATTCCTAGTAGGGCTGCCAACCTCCAGGTACTAGCTGGAGATCTCCTGCTATTACAACTGATCTCCAACTGATAGAGATCAGTTCAGCTGGTGAAAATGGCTGCTTTGGCAATTAGACTCTATGGCATTGAAGTCCCTCTCCTCCCCAAACTACTCCTTCCTCAGGCTCCGCCCCCAAAAACTCCAGGTATTTCCCAACCTGGAGCTGGCAACCCTAATTCCTAGCTATAGAATAGCTTCAGCACCAACTTTCATTCATTCAAATAAACAAACCAATAAGCAAGCAAGCAGTTCCTTCTTTGGAATTTTTTAAATGGAGAAACTCTTGGGCATTTTATATTTTATGTATATGGTAGTTTTTTTTTTAACCCTGAAATAAATTTATTAGCCCAACAGAACAAGCTGAGGCTAAGGAAATCTACGTATTTCCTGTGTATGAAGGCAACTGCATTACAGGGGCAGTTATCATATATGGTTATTTGTACCCAATTAATGCTGTTGTGCACTGGGTATTTTTCCAGCTCTCCCACAGCATGTTGGTGCTTCCATACACCACCCAGGTTTCCCTTGATTGTTCTGTGATCTTTCCCTTGATTGTTCTATGATCTTTTGCTGTGAGTGGAAGGACTGTGATTCAGTGGCTGAACATCTGCTTGGCATGCAGAAGGTCCTAAGTTCAATTCTCGGCACCTCCAGTTAAAAGGGTCATGTGACAGTTGATGTGAAATAGCTCTGTCTGAGACCCTGGAGAACCACTGACCATCGGAGTCAACAATACTGATCTTGATAAACCAAGGGACTGATTCAGTATGAGGAACTTCATATGTTCATGTGATCTTTTGTGTAAGATCTCAGCAACACTGAGCTGACTGCGTGTGGGCAAAAAAACCCCAACCCTCTGGATTTTACCATTCCCATGCTTACAGCAGCTATTTCCCCTGCTCTAGTCCCTGTGGTAGTGACCCTAACCCCACATATGACCAGGTGTTTTTTTCTTAATGGTTTAAAAAATGGCAATGGACACCTTGATATAATAATATATTAGTATATCCATTACCAGTTTAAAAAAAGAAAGAAAAAAAGACCTCCCCATAGTGTTTTGGTGGGGGTGGAAGGTGGCAACCAATGGAACTGGGGCAGGGAAATGGCATATAGGTGTTTGTGTCACTGTGTGCGACAATATATTTAGTGGCTATACATTTGGGTAGAATAAAAAGATCTCAGCTACCATATCTCTCTTGAATAAAAAAAGCTTATAAACATAGCACTCTTGATTTATTGCAAAACAGTTGACCTTATTATCAGCTATTGCTAGAGTCAAATGTTAGCAGCTATTAGAAAGAAAATAATGGGATTTTTAGTCACTTGTATTTTTTTTAGTAACATTAACACTAAAGTGATTTACCATGTAGTGGTCTCTATTTAAATATTAAAACATCTTAATTGGTTGTAATGAAACACTTCATTCAGAAGATTTTAATATATTAGCCGTTTCTACTTCCATTTCTCCCCTACTGATTTCAGTGTTTTAAAATAAAGGGTTTTTCTTACAAATCTTTTCACAAAGCCTGCTAAACTTATGATTGTGTACTGTGCACAAATGTGCGTACGCGTGCTTTGTCAATGTATTTCTTGGACACCATTTTGAGACACAGGACCCACACACTATTTAAAAACCTGAAACCAATTTCTTAAGAATATGCAGCAAATAGCAACGGTTCTAACCTCAATGGGCTATTATCAAACACTGTCAGGAATCGACACACCTCCAAGCACGTGGCTACAGTATATGGGCAGCTCAAGGACCACTGTAGTGTCACTAGCGTTGCCAACCTCCAGGTGCACCTGGAGATCTCCTGCCATTTCAACTGATATCCAGGCAATCAAGATCAGTTCCCCTGGAGAAAATGGCTGCTTTGGAGGGTGGACTTTATGGCATTATACCCTCCCCTTCCCAAACCCCACCCTCCCCAGTCTCCACCCCCAAAATCTCCAGGTATTTCCCAACCTGGAGCTGGCAACCTAAGTGTCATCTTCACTCCCTGTTCCATGGGGCTGGATTAAAAAGGAAACGGGGAACTGTGGTAATATAAAAACACCGCTTACGTATGTATAGGTCCAGTGTGACTATATGTTTGGACGTGTAGACAGGTGTGGTCTGATCTGGAGGGGGGGGGTTTCTTCTTTGACCATCAAAAGGCTGCCCTGGAGATCATGGGATCTGCATGGGTACAAATACTGTGGTGTAAAAACTGTCATAAGAAGGGGAAATGGGTGAGCTTGAGTGAAAATGGTGGCTGGATCCAACCCATAGGATATATTTTGAACTTGCTATAATATGGATTTTACCTAAGTGGAGCCACTGCAGTCAGCAAAGCAAATGGGGACTCTCCCAGATCTTAGTCTGCCACTTTAACTACTATATTGCACTGGATTCCTAAAAGATTCAGCCATAACTATAAAATTCTAATCCATAATCAAATTCAAGTTTTATGCATTCCATATGATAAAAAATCATTTAAGAAGCATTTAATTATACTCCAGTGTTTTTATTTGACTAATCTCGAATTATCCAACACCGCTACAAAATTTATCTTGGAACCATTCAAATGTGTGGTTTGTTTATTTGTTTACAACTTCTCTACCTCCTCCTCCCAAACGAAGACCCAAAGAGCTCATAATGCAATTTAAAACTACACTATAAGGAAAAAACATGCCTTAACGCAAAACACTTCCGCTAAAATCAAAACCATTGCTTCTATGCTTGCTTGAAAGCATTCCTAATAATACTGCATCACAGACTCTCCTAAGAACTGGTAAGGTAGTAGGGATGCATACCTCAAGAAAAAAAATCAGATCTGAATATCAGGGAGCAGAAAATACCCAGTATTCTTAGTTATCTGGGTTTATTTCAGGATTCCATTATTTAGCTCCATTATTCCCTGTGGGGAATCGTTCTGGAGGGCTAAAGGGGCTGTTTTTGAAAAAAAATGTACCAGAATCAATCATATCAAGGTTTGCTGTGGGACCAAGCACACAAACAAACATGTGCAGACCCTGTCCATCTGCAAATGGAGATCATCCACCAGCTCTTCCAAGGTCATCTTGGTTGTTTTGTGCTGGATAAATCACATATTCATTATAGCGAGATGAAGTATCCTTTAATCTAACCGCGAACTGAGATTATCATTTTAATGTTTTGTACCTAATGGCCACCCTCGACCACAGAGTTGGAGGTGCTTAAGCTGATTGATTTAAATAGGTTTAACCGTCCCTAAACTTGGCGGATTGAGACTTAGAATCAGGTTGCAGAGTATGTTCATTGTTCTGTCTGAACTTTCAAGACTGTGCAGTCATACTTTACATTTACAAAAGCTGTGATCTTTTATTTTAAAAAATCTAGATTTTTTAAAATAGGGATTCATTTAAAATGTAATTGATTGTCCAACAAAGAACCCATGCTATGTGATTTATTTAGCGCAGGGTTATTATCAGTTAATTCTGAATGTAATTGTAATCAGCAAGGCTCCTTTGAACTAGCCTTACGATCTCTAATAAGGAGATGGGACTTGGAATTGCTGCTAACAGTGCAGATAGCACTTGTCTCTCTGGCAAAATAGTATAATTGTAATTATTTTTCCTCACATGGATCTTATTGTACATTAGCGTGTTAACACTTTAAAAAACTCACAGCCTTCACTGATGCCTGCTATAGAGGATTGTAATAGTCTATAAACTAAAGGCCTTTCCAGATCTGACATATTTAGGACAGATTGAGAGATTTATGAGTATCAGGTATACTGAACTAATGGTGAACATGTACTGTGAAGAGGTGGGGTGGTAGAGCATCTGCTTTGCATGGAGAAGGTAGCAGGTTCAATCTCTATCATATCCACTTAAACGGATCAGGTAGTAGGTGATGTGAAGACTTCTACTGGAGACACTGAAAGCCTGGCGTGGGTAGACAATACTGCTCTTGATAAACCAATGGTCTGACTCAGTATAAGGCAGCCACAAACCTGATGGGTTGGATCCAGTGACACATTTCTATGGTTGCAAGGACTTTCTTTCATGGAGTGTGCATGCATGACTTCATGGCTCCCCCAGAAACAGGATTTTGGGAGCCATTTTGGCCAGTCATGGGAGGAGAGAGCCACAAATGTTATGCTTTGTAGGTACAAGCTCTTGTGTATGTGGAAATGTGAGAGACATAATTGAAAGTTGTATTGGCTCTAGCTATTCACCACTCCTATCTTCCAGCGCCCTGTTGTATTGCTTATGAACTAGCTGAACCAAATATAAACATGTGTTTTATAATGTATTCATATACTATTTCCTTTACCTAAGAAATTACATATGTGTTATGTGACTTGCTTTGAATTCACTGTACCTTTTCTGTTTTTTTTTAACTATCTGGTTTATGCTGGAATTAGGAAGGGTGCCCGTTTGCAAGAATGTAATCTTCAGCAAAAGAAGAACAGCTAACGGGCAACTGCCCTCTGCATTCAACAACTTTAACCTGAAATTTTCTGAGATGTTTAGAAACAGAGAATGCTTGCAAGGATGTGTGAAAAGTCAAAGTAAGCCAAAGATCAAGGACTCCACATGTGGCCCTAGAGCAGCTTATTCCACTCCGGAAAGACACGAGTGATGTACTTGAACTTTTCTGTATAGTCGGCCTCTTTCACCTCCCCTCCCCTGCCAGCAGAGCAAGATAAGGAGAAAACAGCAGAGACAGGCAGAGCCTGGCAAAGAGCAACAAAGATGTCAACAAGTGATATCTGCTGTTGAGCAAGAATGAGATGCACCCGCATAGTGGAGGCTAAAGGAGAAGGATTGCGGAGGTGACGAAAGTGCAGAGAAAGGCCAGAAACACGGCGATGTCTTCAGCTCCACAAAGGAAGGGGCCAATGATGAGATGGGCCCTGCAGAGTTCTATAGCACTTCGACACATGCTGAATAATGCACTTTCATTCCACTTCCAAGGCACTTTAAGGGTTGTTTGCAAGTGGATTTTGCCATTTCACACAGTAAAAGCCATCTGCAAAGGGCATTGAAAGAGCATTATTCGGCATGGGTGAAAGTGCCCCTCCTTTCCATCGTCAATGGAGCTCTCCTGCTCAAGCAGCCTGGGTACATCATTAGGTCTGCTCAACCTAACCTTTGAGTAAGTGTGGAGTGTAAATGAGCTTAGCCTGGGATGTACAAGGGATTTTAATAAAGCTTTATTTTGTTTAAATTATCCTTGGCTGGGACTGTCCATCTGTCCACTACTGAAGAGTGGCTCATGGGCCCCAGCCCTGCTCTAGGGTCTGATCAGCTGTGGGGTAGAAGGCAGGGAGCCACAGGTGCAGTTTCGTACCTGACAGAAACATGGTGTTGGATCAATTCCGATATCTGATATAGAGAGCTAGTGTGGTGTAGTGGTTAAGGGCGGTGGACTCTAATCTGAAGAACTGGGTTTGTTTCCCCACTCCTTCTCATGAAGCCTGCTGGGTGACCTTGGGCCAGTCACAGTTCTCTCTGAACTCTCTCAGCCCCACCTACCTCACAAGGTGCCTGTTGCGGGGAGAGGAAAGGAATGTGATTGTAAGTAGGGTTGCCAACCTCCAGGTAGTAATCACAAACGGCTACAAGTGCTAATTGGAAGTTATAGCAATTCAAAGCAAAAGCACCAGTAAATGTTGTGCAAAAAAGATGATAACAACAAAGTTATTGCTCTGGAAGAGCCAGACATTTTGCGTTTTCACATTGGGTCTTTTTAAGACCATTTGTACATAATTATTGTGGTGTTCTGCTCAACTTGGGTTGTGCTTATTAGAACTGTTCTGAATATATATTTTCTAATAGCAATAACATTGTTGTTATCATCTTTTTTGCACAACATTTACTGGTGCTTTTGCTTTGAATTGCTATAACCTCCAGGTAGTAGCTGGAGATCTCCCGCTATTACAACTGATCTCCAGCCGATAGAGATCAATTCACCTGGAGAAAATGGCCGCTTTGGCAATTGGACTCTAAGTCATTGAAGTCCCTCCCCTCCCCAAACCCCGCCCTCCTCAGGCTCCACCCCTAAAACCTCCCACTTGTTGCCAAGAGAGACCTGGCAATTTTAATTGTAAGCCAGTTTAAGACTCCTTAAAGGTAGAGAAAATCAGGGTTTAAAAACCAACTCTTCTTCTTCTATGAGGTACTAAGCCATTGTGCTGCTTTGGCCCAACTTATTAATATAGACAAAACTTCAACCATTAAGCAAAACTAATTCTTATAATGCCAGCACCCACATCCTACATTTGCTTCCTCCTATTTCCCATTTGCCACTACTGCTGTAGAGGGCAGCAGCTAATTTGCATCTTCCTAATTATCAGTTAATTAATTCATTAGTGAGAAATGAACATATGATGTAAGTCAGCATTGCAATACGTTTGTGCCTTTCAAATATTAAATTAAAAGAATTAAATACATTTGATACTGCAGTTTAATGTTTCAATTTACAACAGTCACCCCCTCTCTTTAGGATAGTGGTACTTAATTGGCAAATTAGAAAAATAAGCTTAATCAACACATTGCCAATGCAAGGGCTTAACATCAGTTAGCATTTTTGGCATTTGGAATAACCTTCTTCAAAATATATGATCAGCTTAACTTTAGAAAAAAAGCACTTCCTCTACTAATTGGATGCTGCTGGACTATTAAAAGGCCAGCTAGGTATCAAACATTAATGTGGTTCTTAAAAGCGACAAGGCCATTTGCCGTGCACTTAGGTCTGCTACACTAGCAGTAAAAGTAAATTAGTATGTTCGTCAAGCTTTTTTCTGAGGTTGTGCCTGTTTTGAGGAAACAGGAAGAAGAAGAAGAGTTGGCTTTTATATGCCGACTTTCTCTGCCACTTAAGGCAGAATCAAACTGGCTTACAATCACCTTCCCCTCCTCTCCCCACAACAGACACCCTGTGAGGTAGGTGAGGCTGAGAGAGTTGTGACTAGCCCAAGGTCACCCAGCTGGCTTCGTGTGTAGGAGTG
This sequence comes from Euleptes europaea, assembly GCF_029931775.1. Lineage (NCBI taxonomy): Eukaryota > Metazoa > Chordata > Lepidosauria > Squamata > Sphaerodactylidae > Euleptes > Euleptes europaea. The sequence continues at coordinate 63,079,529 of NC_079319.1, forward strand.
GGGAAACAAATCCAGTTCAACAGACTAGCCTCCGCCGTTCATGTGGAGGAGTGGGGAATCAAACCCGGATCTCCAGATCAGAGTCCACCGCTCCAAACCACTGCTTTTAACCACTACACCACGCTGGGGTTGCCAGCTCTGGGTTGGGAAGTACCTGGAGAATTGACCTGGCTGGACAGAACTACAGACAGTGTGATGCACTGGCACTGATGCGAGTGCGTGTGGAAGCATTAGTGCATAGTCTTGTGTGATTAAAACGCCATCAAGTCACAGCCAACTTATAGCAACCCAATAGGGGTTTCAAGGCAGGAGACGAACGGAGGTGGTTTGCCATTGCCTTCCTTTGCATAGCGATCCTGGTATTCCTTGGTGGTCTCCCATCCAAGTACTAACCAGGGCTGACCCCGCTTAGCTTCTGAGATCTGACGAGACCAGGTTAGCCTGGGCCATCTAGATCAAGGTGTGCATAGTACCTCTAAAAGCTCCTCTTTGCTGGCATGTGATGGCATAAATCACATTAGAAGATGAACAGGAGTATGATCCTGAGTATGGCTGACGTTGCTGAGCCCAGTGATGGTGGAGCTAGGATCTATATGAGAGCAAAGTTGGCACCTTGGTTTGTTGCGGGCCTTAGTACTGGTGTCCATGCTACTGTTAAGTAGTTTATCATTGTGGGTGAGAAGTTGTTTTAGGTTAGCAGGCTGTCTATAAGCAAGAAAAGGTTGGCCCCCCAGTGCCTTAGTGAGGGGTAGGGTTACCAGCCTCCACGTAGTAGCTAGAGATCTCCTGCTATTACAACTGATCTCCAACCGATACAGATCAGTTCACCTGGAGAAAATGGCCACTTTGGCAATTGGCATTGAAGTCCCTCCCCTCTCCAAACCCCTCCCTCCTCAGGCTCTGCCCCACAAACCTCCCGCCGGTGGCAAAGAGGGACTTGGCAACCCTAACAAGGGATGTCCCAATCCAGCATTGATTGTAGGACATTAATAAACCGTTGGATGGGCTTGAGTTGTGAGCTGTACATGACCATTAGAGGTGTTCTATTGTCATTTTCTTTGGCCATCTTGTAGCAAGCTGTGCCTGCATATCATGCTGGCTTTTCCAAGGCATGGCTTGGAAAGGCACAGCTTGGATGCCTATAGAAATGGCTGTTGTGTAAGTGCAAACATGCTTGACATGGTATCCAATTTAAACTTGAGCAAAATATTGAGAAGATCCAATGAAGGGCTCAGATCACGTGTAAATGAGCAGCTTGATCATAGTAATTTTCAGTAGCAGTCACTTCCCTATGAAAGTTCACAGCAACTGCATGGATAACACAGGATCTCTTCTCTTTGGAATGAAAAGCAGGTCCTCTTAGAAGACTTAGTACTACGAAGGAATTAAGAGCAGGATAGAAGAAGAGAAAGGGTAGCACATCAGGCCATACTAGTCTATTGTTTAACAAATCACTAGCAGATTACCTTGATCCAGTTAATTAATTATGATGGATATACATGTGACGTGGAAGCTGACTGGGGTAATAGGGCTGTCTGAGCATCCCTTGCTGGGTGGTACCCTAACATGAGCTCCCTCATCGCCACTACTCACTTCTGCTCTTACCAAACAACACAGGATAGATTGTGTACAATACTTGATGCCACCACCTCCAGTATGAATGAATAGGGTTGCCAGGTCCTTCCAGCTAGTACCTGGAGGCTGGCAACCCTACTAATGAAGTTATTGCTCTGGAAGAGCCAGATATTTTAACAGTAAAAGAAAAGCAATGGGGACTTGCCAAAAGCAAAAAAAAAAAAAAAAAAAAAAATGTGTAGAAAAGGAGCCAGGCAAGGAAAAGCAATACAAATTATCTAATGCAAGTAAACGGAACGTATGGCTGCTTAAAATCCTCTCCTAAACCAGTTTACTGAGTCAATCTAATTTAGCTGTTATGTTTTCTCAGGCTGACTGTACCACATATGAATGCCTGGATACCTGCATGGCTATAATCTGGTGCGCCTACATCCATCGCTGGATTTATGAACAGAAGGCATTTTTCCCCTGAACTGGATTCCATGGTCTTTATGCATGGCTGTTTCACTCGCCATCACTCCTTCGATGACTTCTGGTTTTTGTTTTGATTATGTATGCCATCTCTGACCATCAGAGGTCGACTCCCTCTCTCCCTGTATTTCCTGGTATTTTGCCCATATTTTCAAATTTGAGAGAAAAAGCAGGTCCCTGAAAATGCAGACAAAATGTAGGAAAACGCAGTGGGAAAGCGAGGCGACTTCTGATGGTCGGAAACGGCATACATCATCAAAACAATGAGCGAAAGTTGTCAGAGGGGTGACCATTAGGGAAACAGCCATGCATAAAAGGCCCATCTTTTCCTTTCCAATGTGTTTCTAGCAGGTTTAGAGGCATGGGAGAAAAGGATTAAATAATCCTCCCTTCAGTGCCTTGCCCCTGATTTTCAAAACAGCTGCGTGGATAGGGTTGCCAGCTCTGGGTTGGGAAATGCCTGGAAATGTGGGGGGTGGAGCCTAAGGAGGGTGGGGTTTGGAGAGAGGGGGACTTCAATGTCATAGAGTTGAATTGCCAAAGTGGCCATTTTCTCCAGGGGAACTGATCTCTGTTGCCTGGAGATCAGTTGTAATAGCGGGAGATCTCCAGCCACCACCTGGAGGTTGGCAACCCTATGTGTGGAGCTGCTAATTAATTTTTCGAAAGATGCACACACATACACACAGAGGTTTTAATCACAGAATATGCAGTTTGGCCCTTAGTGTTCCAAAACGCAGAAGGCATGGGAGTCAAGTGTACTATAATTTCTAAGTGAGGGTAAGAATTGCAAAGTGGCTAATTTTAGACTCAAGTCATGGGGGTGATGGCAGATAGTTAATTGCATGGACAAATCCCATACCATAAGTTCTGCTTTTCAAAAAGGCTTGTTTGTCTCATTCCAAACCTAACAAAAATGAGCAAACTAAGACAGGGTTAGAACTTTTTGCCCCTCGTGTTCATCTGTTAAACAGCCAATTTTGCCCCTTAGGTGTCAGGACTTAATGAGTGCAGTTTCTCCAGAACCACCTATGAATGCAAAAACAATTGAGTTGTAGACTGATAGCTCCCCTAGGAACACCAAATGGTGGTAGATGTGAATGTCATTAATATCACTTGCAAATTATCTATTTGGCTTCAGTGCATCTATTTGGCGGTAACCTTGTCAGTCAGATATAACTAATGAGCGAAAGGAAAAAAAGTCTAACCAGCTGCTGAGAAAGTCAGCAGGGAAAATGGAGACCTCTTCCTTGTCTCTGCACTTGACCTGAATCGACAGTACTAGAAACAGCATAAACCTTTGACTGATGTTCTGCACATATCACCTGACTATGAATTAGAGAACATAAATTAGTCATTTTGCAGCATTTCCTAACATAAACAATTTCTATTCAGGTTAAGGATAATTGATTAATCATTAAATGTAATTTTAAGGATTTTAGGAAGTTATATTTTATAGTTTGTTTGCATTGTTCAGAGAATCATAGAATTGGAAGGGACCACCAGGGTCATCTAGTCCAACCCCCTGCACAATGCAGGAAATTCACAACTATCTCCCCCCACCCAGTGACCGCTTCACCATGCCCAGAAGATGGCCAAGATGCCCTCCCTCTCATGATCTGCCTAAGGTCATAGAAAAAGCAGATGGCCATCTATCCTCTGCTTAAACACCTCCAGGAAAGGAGAGTTTACCACCTCCCGAGGAAGCCTGTTCTACTGAAGATGCGCTCTAACTGTCAGAAAATTCTTCCTATTGTCTAGATGGAAACTCTTTTGATTTAATTTCAACGCATTGGTTCTGGTCTGACTTTCTGACTTGGCACCTTACTCTAAATGACAGCCCTTCAAGTACTTGAAGATGGTTATCATATCCCCTCTCAGTCTTCTCCTCTTCAGGCTAAACATACCCAGCTCCTTCAACCTTTCCTCATAGGCCTTGGTCTCTGTTATATGGTTATATTTGATGTTAGCTGCCCTGAGCCTGGATTTGGCCAGGGATAGAGGGTGGGTTAGAAATCAAATCAAATTTATTTATTGGGGCGGGGGGCATTTTTACACTGAAGGTTTGACTCAGCCTACATGGATGCCTAACAATAAATTTGAAGGAAGAGACTATTCTGTATAGTAACCATTTTGGAAAATACTATTTATATTAGACAATGGTGTTAACATATATTTCAAGATTGCTGAGCAAGTCATGCTTAATATGAAACAGGAAGAATGGAACAATGTTCAAGACATTGGCAAGGTATCTGAAGAACTGAGCTGTGACTCACGAAAGCTCATTCCCTGCCAGAAATTTTGTTAGTCTTTAAGGGGATACTGGGCTCTTGCTGTTTTTGACTGCTACAGTCAGACTAACTCGGCTACCCGTCGTGATCAATGTTCAAGACAGACATCAGGTTTCCTTTTAACATTGCTACTGCCTCGGTTTCTGATCAGTACCATGGGGTGGACATTTGGACATAATTTTTTTTTTATAAATTTTTTATTTTCATAATTAACACAAAAAAAAGAAAAGAAAAAAAAGAAAAAAATATAAAATACATATACATAAATTAATCAACCAGAAAGGAACTGAAAATGTCCCCCCCTTTAATAAAGATACCCAGCTTGCTGGGGGTAAAGGGAAGATGACTGGGGAAGGCACTGGCAAACCACCCCGTAAACAAAGTCTGCCTAGTAAACATCGGGATGTGACGTCACCCCATGGGTCAGGAATGACCCGGTGCTTGCACAGGGAACCTTTACCTTTTTTAAATAAAGATATCATAACTAATCAATAAACTGGATTTTAAAAAACGTGATGGTGATTATTGGAAAAGATGGTTAATCCTTGGTAATTTCTGTATGATGCTAGCTACTGTTTCCATTAGGGCAGAGGCGGGACAGAGTGAATCAACACTTAATGTAAATGACAGGGACATTTTCCAATCAGCAGAGTTGCACATCTAGCCATTGAAGTTACATATCTATGCATTGCATTTCTGTCTAACATGACACTATGTCTCAGGATGTCTCAGGACACATTCAGATGTCATACACATATCTGTGTATGAGCCCCCTCTGACTCCCTAGACCAGACCTGCCCCCAGTGACCGAGCTTCCCCTAATGTTCATCAGACCTTGATTTGCAATAAGGCACAGAGACAGTCGCTGGATGAAATGGCCACAACTTTTTTGTTACAGCAATAGGCATTGACATGGCATTGGGTCGTGATCCTTAACATCGGCCTACCCGTTGCAGGCCGATGTGCAGACCTCCCAGCCCACCTTGCTGGGAGCAACAGAGATGGCAGTATCTGAACCCACGTGGCAGGAAGCCAGCTGTGTGGTTCACTGCCACTTGGAAGGAGGCCCTATCCACTTGCCCCCGAGCTGGGCAAGTCCCTTGACAGCCCCCGACTGGGCTTGTCCCTGGCAGCCCCCAGAGCTGGTCTTGCTCCAATACATATCCAGGCCTCCCCCAAAATCCCTTATTGGGATCCTCATAGTGTGGGGGGCGGGAAAGGGGACATGCAGGCCGGCTGTCCCCAAACTGGATCCGGCCCCATGCCAAACTGCCAACACAAAGTTGTGACAAAGAATAAACAAAACACTGAGCAAAGCGAGGGTGGGCGGGAAAAGCCCAGAGAGCATGCCGCCAGGGCCTGTCTGCCCGCCTTTATTGGCGGCCCTGCTGGACCTGAGCAGCGGCACCAGGTCCGGCATGCCGGAGGAAACCATTTCCCCTGCAGCCACCTGGGCCCCAATTGGCCCATTTAGGATCAGAGGCGGGGCAAAGCAGCGCAGGCGGAAGCACACGATGCCTCGGGTTCCGTGCGTCCTGCAACTCCCTCGCACACCTCCATTTCACGGCAGTGAGGGAAAGGGCCCGCTGCAGTCTCCCGCCCGCCTGATGTCGCCACTGCACCCTGCTGCCTGCAGAGCAGGCTCGGGCCCCGCTCCCAGCCCAGGCCACCAAATCGGGCCTTTCGTTGAGTTGGGGCCCGCTATTGCAGGTGAAATGTTTTAACATTCCAGGAGGACACCAGAGCTGTTCTTGGTACTGATGCTGACTGTTTTTGATTTTTCCATGCTGCGCTTCAATTTCTGCATGAAACCAAAACCACATTCACCCTTAGAAATGAGTGTCTGGTAGAATGATGTTGAGTAGTTTCTTGAACGACACTATCTGCCAACCGATGAGGTTTGCCATTACAGATGAGTACTGTTGCTGAGTATCTCAAGGAACATGAAGATTGCTCTTAGCAAGTAAGAAAATGCAGAAAATAATTGTCACTTCCCCTGTTCTTGAGAAGAGACCGAAGAGAGAGGGGGGAATGGGGAGAGGAAAAAAAACAGAAACCCTAGGGGGAATGCGGAAAATTGTGCTAGACTGATTCAGCAACTAATGTAATCGTGTACCATAATGTTAATGTATTATCTTAGACTAATCACTTGTCATGCATACAAAAGAAAGAATTGGATGTATTAAAGAAGTGCTCAAATATATGATTTCATTATTAGGTATTTCTAACTATTCCAATTTGTTTCGCAGTTTGTTTTCATGTTTTTATGGGCTATCCATGTTGTGTAGCATAATGGCTGCCATGCTGAAAAAGAAAGCAGTATATGTTTTTAATCCCTGTATCTCAAGCTCAAGACAGACAACACAATGTATGGCTCTAACAAGTTAAAAAAAGAAGAATGTAATTCTTCTGTGTTAAAGAGTATGGCGCTTGTTATGATTAATGCATTGTCGTGCACACTAATGAAATGAAATAAATTATAATTAGTAATACTTTTTGCAGTGCCTTTGACATACACTAGAGCTTGTACATTAACAAGATGTAAGTATGCAGTTTAGCTGGGGATCGCTGGTGGTACAATTGGTATTTTTGTTCTTTTTCAGGGCACTTTACCACATGGCATGGTCCAGGCAAGACTCATACATAAAACTATTTCCTGGGATATATCTGAAAATGTTTTAAAGCATTTTTGGTGAAAATATCATGAATCATATTTCAGGTCCCCATAACATAAATAGTTCTGTTAAAGTGTACAGTTTACCCCCACATCCCTGGAATACAGACAGGAGACAAAATGTTTGGGCTGAACGGAGGAACACAACTTTATTTATTTCATGACTAATATACAGCACCCTTAACTCATTTCAGATGACTTCCATCTACCTCATTGTGGTTAACTGTTCTGCTCTATCAAGTAAGAGCTTGGAAAGACATCTGCAGCCAGTCACCTTGTTCAGGGAGCTTGAAGCCTCTGCTCAGCAAAAGCACTGTTCCTTGTTCTTCGCTCAAAGGAGTGCAGAAGAGTCCTATCAGGTCATCAGCTCCTCGCTGATAAGCTAAGAGGCCTGCTCCAGATCCGTTTTAATATGAAATAATGGGAGATAGACCTGCCCTGGGTGCCAGGCCTACTACAGCTCATTATTTTAGTTCCTTACAGTTGCTAATCGGTGCCTTGGCCCTTTCAGTGTTAAAGGACCATTATTTTCTATGGGGGTAGTCCAGGCCTACTGAGTCTGGAAGCCAGGTCTTCCTAAAGAAAACAATATCCCTTTAAAATGTAAAGGGACAAAGCTCTAACAATCAGCTGTAAAATTCACAGGCCCTTCTGTAGTCTCCCTCCTTCCATTCTCCCCCTTTTAATTCTACACGTGGAAGTGGGGAAGGGCATGATTTTCTTTTAGTTAAGTATCAAGCATATTGGTCCAGTATTTCTAGAATGAATTCCTGGAATGACAACAATCTTTAATTAAAATAATTATGCTGTTCCAACTTCCCAATACAGAATTAAAATAATTTACTGGCACACCCCTACTCTCTCACAGGAGGCTGGCTGGGCAATGTTATCGTGAAAATTCGAATAGTCAAAATTTTCATTTAATTACTTTTTATTTATATACCAAGGTTATACCAACTTCCATTTACACTTGCCTCAGTGACCATAGTGTTTTGTGTAATTTGTCCCCTAATGGCAACAAGAGGTAGGATATCTGGATGTTGTATAGGAGATTAGGTTTGAGATGATATTGGAATGTGTTGTCATGGACCAAAAGAATTAAAGTATAATACAAATTCAAACCATGTTAAAAATAATAATTTTATGAACTATTTGGGTTTCTTGTTCTACACTGTATAGGATATTAATTACATCTGTGGGGAAGGAACCTGTAAAAAATAATCTTTCAAACACACACACACACACACACACACACACACACACACACACTCACAACAACAACTCAATTTAGCAAAAACAAATTATAACTATGTAGTGAATTTCAAAAATGTCCACAAGTTCAGTATTCCTCAACTGATTTCTATCAGAAAGCTTCATACTGTCCATTATTGTCCAATATGGGCATTGTTGAATCATTTTAATGATCATCCTAGACTGGTTTAGAAAATATTTTTGCAACCACCTTATTTAAACAATGTCGATACATTTTATGGGACAGGAGCAATTTACTGTTCATCGGTTCAAAAGGCCATCAAAAGAGTGCTATTTGTTGAATGCAGTCAGAGATCATCCAATTAGTGGCAAGAGAGGAGTTTTTGTGTTACCATTCCATGTACTCAATAATAAGTCAATACTCTTCCACCTTCTGCAGTCTATTAAACCATGGCATTTCCTCATTACAGATGGTTTCTGATATTTTATGATTTAATGTATATCCTAGTTATGATTCCTACATCTACAGGTTCATGAAGTTTACTTTTAAAATGTTGTCATTCACTCTCAATACGAAGCAAGTATTTCTGAAAAGTCTGAACTTTAAAAATCTCAATAGAACAGGTAGCTCTCAGTTAAGTAATATAGTAAACAGCAAATCTGATCTGGAGAACTGAGTTTGATTCCCCACTCCTCCACATGAGTGCCAGAGGCTAATTTGGTGAACTGGATTTGTTTTCCCACTCCTACACATGAAACAAGCTGGGTGGCCTTGGGCTAGTCACACTCCCTCAGCCCCACCTACCTCACAGAGTGTCTGTTGTGAGGAGGGGAAGGGAAGGTGATTGTAAGCTGGTTTGATTCTTAAGTGGTAGAAAAAGTTGGCATATAAAAACCAACTCCTCCTCCTCCTCCTCCTCCTCCTCCTCCTCCTCCTTCTCCTTCTCCTTCTTCTTCTTCTTCTTCTTCTTCTTCTTCTTCTTCTTCTTCTTCTTCTTCTTCTTCTTCTTCTTCTGATTAAAACAAACCCCATTCCCCTGGTTATGCCCACCAAAGATGCTACTGAGTTGCCAGTAAAATTGCTGACACATACTGTGTATTGATGACAGTATTAAAATACCTCTCCCCAGATATTCAGTGACTTCATTTGAATATTTAGCTTCTCAAGACAGCCGACATGTTTTAGCCTTTCAAAGTCACGAATGAGGCGATGAGTTCTTTTAATTGTCTTATTGGGCTGAAATAAAGTGTCTAGCTTTTAGAGTGAGAACTGGACTTAAAGCCAAGCTAAGTTTTGAACTTAATTTCTTTAGTCAAAAGATTTTCAGACAGTAAAATTCTAGTCATGCTAATAGATAACCTGAGGGAATTGTAAAAGCTCAGATCGCACCAACAGGAACAGGATCACAGGATCTGAGGGAAGTATTTTCAAATTACATCTAAGAAGAAGAGTTTGATTTCAGTACAAGAGGTATTTAAAACTGGGAGCTAAAACCTTTCGTGTGTCATCTGTGCAAAAATCCATCATCATCACTGGGGTTAACACTTGCGAAACGGAGGGCAAAGTTTGGTGATTCCCAAAAGCTGGAAGATAAAAAAACCATTCATTCAATTCAGTTCTAGCTAGCTGCCTTTTGAAATGAGCTGTTGAATTCTCAGATGTGGGAATGGTGTGAAGGACTGAATGGAGATTTGTAATGTTCCTAAATGACCCAGGGCATTTTTGTTCTGCAGCAGACATAAAACAAGTTCAAGGCCGGAGACTGTATTTCAAGCAGAATTCAATACAAAAGTCTTAATTTTCTTTTAAGTAAGTATATTTCTCTATGTGCAGACTAAATTTTGTACCTGACAAATCATGTTGCTTCTGCTACCTATCTGCACCTGGGTGGATGATATGACACTACTGTGTCACAAGTATATAGATTCCTCTTTTCGGGACAGAGATTGGACTAGATAACACCAAGGTGTGCTATGCTGTGTGTCATCTTAGGGCAAGTTCTCATATTATCTTTGAGCAAAAACGAGTGGCTTCTCTGCTTCCTCACTAACCGTGCATTCCTGAGATGCTGGCGTGCGGGGACAGCAGGGAAGAGGCGCAGCCGCGCCTCCTCCTAAGCCATTTCCCACATGCCGCCAGGACAAAAAAATCCTTTAAAAGGCTTTTTTCATTTTCAACAGGGCTAAAAGCCCCACTGAAAACAGTGAGGCTGTGCCTGCTAAAAAGCAGGTGCAGCAACGCCATCCTAGCCGCCAGCGCCCGGGGCCAAAAGGGCATGGGGAGCTGCCTAACAGTAGGCTTCTTGAAATATGTGGTGAGACTAGTATGGCATTGGAACTAAAACCCACCAGGTACACCAAAGGATTCTAATGATAAGTCTGGGGCCAGTTGATTGATGTCTGAATACATGAAGTTGGCTTATACCAAGTCAAGGCAAGTGAGTTTATTTGTATTGTCATAGGCCATTACAAAGTATCCTAAAATATTTACAAAATTATTATTATTTTTCAAATTTATACCCCACTGTCATTCCCAGCAAGCTGGGTTCAGGGCAGGTAACAACCTTTAAAACAAATAAAACCATCAAACATCAATAAAACATGAATAATATCAATAAAACATCATAAACCGTAAACAGGTGGCCATAAATTCTAAGAAAACTGATTAAAAATTAGTTACGGGATAAAAAGGTAAAACAATAGTTATTACACAATCACAAATCTATAATCATACAATAAAGGGGGAAAATACATTAAAACTAAAAAATGGTTTCACTTGTTATGCCTAAACAGTTTCCTTCTTCAAGGGCTCTTATCTTCTTAGCAGCCAGGGCAAATTGAGACATTCTATAAGTCATGTGGGCATCAGAGTCTGATAGTAGAAAAATCCATTTTTCAGTTTCAGAACAAAAGTTTACGCCTTTCAAAATCCCATCCAGAAATTTAGCTCTGGGCTCCCTATACAACAGGCATAATAAGATGAAATATGTCTTCCAGAGATGGGATTCCACAGATGCTGGTTTATAGCAAGTCAGACCATTTATGATTATTGAGGTTTAATAGCCCATAGGCCATTCACCAAAAAGAAACTAACAAACAGAAATAACAGCAAAACCAAATTCAGCCACGTCAACTGCGCAGTCCTTGCTACAGCCGCTTAAAAATAACCTTAATTTGTGAGCATCTGGGGTAGCTGAGTAGTCTAGTAGCCACTTTGCAAGCAATTTCTCTTTGGCTGAGGCGTATTTTGGACAGTTAAAAACAGACATGTAATTATGAATCAGCCACCAGTAAGGGGCAGTCACAAAGATGCTGTTCTGGAGGCGACTTAAGGAAATGACCTTTTATTTAAGCTGTAGGCAATGTGTTGCAGTGTCCTATCATGTATGACTGCCTCAGTTTGGGAACCGTCAGCATACAAGAATAGCATGGGAGTTCAAATTTGGCTAGATATTTGCTTCCCGCACAAAGTGGGGAACGTTTCCTTCCAGTGTCTTAAAGCAAAAAGGGCTTAAATCTTGTTTAAGAAGTTTCTGTATAATAGCGCTCTTTTCCTCTCTGTTAGAGGGTACAAAGGCCTCCATGAGCTCAGTTGAGTAATTTTGTAATCCACAGCTCTGTTCCACAAGGACCAACAGCACCTGCTGCTAGTTGAGTAAATACTGGAAGGTCTTCGGCTTTGAGCAGCCTAAACCTATAGTTGATAATGGCTTTCCATATCAAGGCAGAGTTGGACCATTTGCCTATTAAGGTCACTACTGACTACTCTGACTGGCTTCAGCTCTCCAGAGTTGCAGGCTGAGGTCTTTCAAATCACCTTTAAGTGAAGATGCCAGAGACTGAACCTGGAACCTTCTGCACCATGCCTCTGAACAAAGTCCAAAGTACTATAGTGCTATAATGTTATGGTCAGTTTTTAATCTATTGTTGAATTATATTTTCCAACTGGATTCTTTATTTGTTGTTACTTGCCCCAGGAATATAACTCCACTGAAGAAACCATACCTGCTGTTCAACTGTGGACTAAATAACTGCACTGCTATCAACATAGCACCCAAGTTACTGACTCTGATCTTCTTTTCCTTCCTGAACTGAAGTCTGGAACATCTGACCAAGGGTGAGATCTGCATGCCAGCAACATAGACAATACATAGCTAGTGGGAAATGCTGACGTGTGGGTTAGTTTTGCCATTGACATCACTGCAAAGAATGTAACATATGAATCACCCATGAATAGTTATTATAGATGGTGTCGATCCTCTTTACCCTTTCTCTCCCTGAAGGCAAATAAGCACTACCACTGAGTACAGATTCCTGTCATCTTATAACTGGTAGTCATTCCCATTTCTAACATAAGCAGCCCTGTATGTCTTATCCTTTGGGAATATATTGTTAATCTAATGGTTATCTTTTTACATTTTGAACCTGGCCAAATTGACCATGACTAATGTTGATTTTGCTCTGTTTGGCAATGGGGCAAATGCTTTGCTCCAATCAGTTAAAATGTTTCCACTTTGTATTGGAAATCTGCCTACACAGTTGGTAGTGCCAGCTGGCACACACCCAATGCAGGGGGGGGACTGGCAAGCTGCATGTCAAGTCACAAAGAAAAACACTTTACTATTTTGCCCCTGTGGTACCACTGTAATTTATAAATTACGCTAAATCAGTGGTTTTGAAAAGAGGTTTATACTAATTTGGCTGAGTTAAGTCTTCACTAACACTTACTCTATCTTGTCTCGGTGGACTGACGTTGGTGTAGTGGTTAGGAGGGGCGAATTCTAATCTGGAGAACTGGGTTTGATTCCCCATTCCTCCACAGGAGCGACAGACTCTAATCTGGTGAACCGGGTTGGTGTCCCCACTCCTCCATATGAAGCCAGCTGGGTGACCCTGAGCTAGTCACAGTTCTCTTTGAACTCTCTCAGCCTCACCTACCTCACAAGGTGTCTGTTGTGGGGAGAGGAAGGGACAGAGATTGTAAACCAGTTTGATTCTCCTTAAAAGGTAGAGAAAGTCGGCATATAAAAACCAGTTTTTCTTCTTCCCATTTCCATATGTACACTGAAAGATGTACTCTTTCCTGATAGCAGCCGCCAATGATGTACACAGATGGAGAAATGCACATTAGAATAAGAGAAGGACTGAACTGAACTGAATATTATGGCGAGAGTTATCAGTTTCCAGTTTATCATAAGGTATAGTGCTGACCTCGGAGAAATACAGCATGTGTCAGTTCTCACAGTCAGGTTGTCCTTCATGTAAGTAGCTGTAGCATAGGGATCTCAAGGATAGCACAGATAATACATTGGGATAGGATAGCAATAGCAAGAGTGTAGCAATACTCATGGATCCATCTCATTCATGAGAAACTGGTGCTGGCTGCCACTTCATGCTGATGTTTTTCCATGGGATTGCAGTGCTGTGGCTTGCCAAGTATTCTAAATAAGAATAGACAGCATGTCAAAAACATGCAATATCTATCTATCTATCTATCTATCTATCTATCTATCTATCTATCTATCTATCTATCTATCTATCTATCTAGTAGTACCTAAATCATAAAATATATGACTATTACATGTATTCTCAGACACAGTAATGAACAACCGTACATAAACAGAGTAACGAACAACCATACAACATATTCCATTGAAGTCTTTAGACTAACACATAATATTTTCTTTATCTCTTGCAGGAGAGACGGCCTGGCAGCCTCATTCAAGAGCTGTTTCGCCTTGCTCAAATTGAGCTAGGCTTTTTCAACTCTCATTACAAAAAGAATAACTGCGATATTTAAAAATCCACTCCAAACTTATTGTGTTATGCTGGTAAAAATTATGTAACTAATATAACTTACCAAAATAATATCCTTATAAACTCATCCCTATATCTGTGTGTGTAAAGTGCCGTCAAGTCGCAGCCGACTTATGGCGACCCCTTTTGGGGTTTTCAAGGCAAGAGACGAATTGAGGTGGTTTGCCAGTGCCTTCCTCTGCACAGCAACCCTGGTATTCCTTGGTGGTCTCCCATCCAAATACTAACCAGGGCTGACCCTGCTTAGCTTCTGAGATCTGATGAGATCAGGCTAGCCTGGGCCATCCAGGTCAGGGCCATCCCTATATAGACATCATCATATCACTGCTGTTTCCATCCTGGTGGATCAAATTAGGGCTGTTGAATTAAAACTTTTTTGGTATAGTTCGGATTCGGCTGAATTCGGCCCGTTTAGATTCGGCATATGCCGAAGTCCGAACTCCCCCACTTCGGGTCTGTGCAATTCGGCGGGAATTCAAAGTTCGGAAAAAAAATTCGGACGAATAAAGCCATTAAAAACACAACCGTGCCTTTCTGCGGCTCTGGGGGGGCATTTTTGGGGGTAGAGGTCCCAAACTTTCAGCAGAGCTTCAAAGGACGTTTCTTGAAAGACCCCCCAAGTTTTGTAAAGATTGGGTCAGGGGGGGCTGAGATATGGGCCCCGAAAGGGGTCCCCCCACTAGGGCTGTCAATTCGGTTCGGTCCGAACTGAAAATCAACCGAATTTCCCCTGATTCGTTGCTTTTCTGTTCGGACGGATCCGAACTCAAAACTGGCGGGCAACCGGGGGGGCCGAATTCAGCGAGTTCGGGAGTTCGCGAATAAATTCGGCCAATTCGGCAGTCAGTAAGCAGCATAACCGTCAGTAAGCAGCATTCTCCTCCCCCGGCCAATTGGTGGGCAAGCTGGGTCTTCTTCTGGCCAATCAGTCAGGATTGAGTACTGGAGGAATCAGCTGATGAGCGGCCCGGCCAGGGAGAGAGAGAGAGAGAGAGAGAGCGAAATCCTCGTGTGTGTGTGTGTGGTGCTTGTGCACATTCGCTCCTTTCTGTGGCTGCAGGGGGCGCATTTTTTGGGGTGCACACACAAAACTTTCACTGGAACTTCAGATGAAGCTTCTTAAGGTACCCCCAAGTTTTGTAAACATTGGGTCAGGGGGTCCCGAGATATGGGCTCCCCCCCTTTTTCTTTCCATGGCTGCAGGGGGCACATTTTTGAGGGTACAAATCCCAAACTTTGAGCGGAGTTTCAGACCAGTGTTCTTAAGATACCCCCCAAGTTTTGTAAACATTGGGTCAGGGGGTCTCGAGATATGGGCTCTCCCCCTTTCCCTCCCCCCTTTTCCATTTATGTGGCTGCAGGGGGCGCTTTTTTGGGGATATAGCCCCCAAACTTTTATCATAGCTTCAGTGAATTATTCTTAAGATACTACCCAAGTTTTGTAAAGATGGGTTCAGTGGGGGCAGAAATACCGCCTCCCCCTTTTCTCTTTCCATGGCTGCAGGGGGCGCATTTTTGGGGGTGCAGACACAAAACTTTCACTGGAACTTTAGATTAAGCTTCTTAAGGAACCCCCCAAGTTTTGTGAACATTGGGTCAGGGGGTCCCAAGATATGGGCTTTCCCCTTTCCCCTTTCCCCTATTGGGATGAATGGGGCAGCCGATCCGATCCTGTGTGCATCTCTCCAGAGCAAAACGTTCCATGCCTAATCTTGGATTACAGCCCGTCCTGATGGAACAGAAGACAGCCACAGTAAGACCCCTTTGGGGGCTTTAATCTATAATTTTTCTCCTGTGTATGTGTGTGTGTGTGTGTGGGAAAGCAGAGTCTGTGTGTGTGTGGGGAGGGAGCAGTTTCTGTGGGTGGGGGTGGAAGCCAAAGGGGGCTTTCGTCGGTTCTGCCTGGGGTGTGTGTTCCCCCTCGAGTCTCTCGCTCCCTGGTTTGAGGGGGGAGGTTTCAGTTGTGTGTTGCAAAGGTGTTGTTTAACAAGGTTGTGTTTGCAGTTGTTTTGCTAATTTCTCCGCTGTTGTCGGGCTGGGAGCTTTGTGCGTGGGCGGCAAGCTCTGCTGAGAGATGCACAACATTAAGGGTGGGGGGGACCCCTTTCAGGGCCCATATCTCAGCCCCCCCTGACCCAATCTTTACAAAACTTGGGGAGTCTTTCAATAAACATCCTTTGAAGCTCTGCCAAAAGTTTGGGACTTCTAAGCCCAAAAATGCCCCCCCAGAGCCGCGGAAAGGCGCGGTTGTGTTTTTAATGGCTTTATTCGGCCGAATTTGTTTCCAAACTTTGAATTCCCACCGAATTGAACTGATCCGAAGTGGGGGAGTTCGGACTTCAGCACGTACCGAACCCACAAGGGCCAAATTCGGCCGAATCCGAACTGTACCGAATTTTTTTTGACAGCCCTACCCCCCACCCTTAATGTGCATCTCTGAGCAGAGCTTGCTGCCCACGCACAAAGCTCCCAGCCCCGACAATCAGCTGAGAAGTTTTTTATGAATGAGGGAAAACCTGAAGACACACAACTGAAACCCCCCCCCTCAAACCAGGGAGAGAGAGACTCCAGGGGGAACACACACCCCAGGCAGAACCGGCAAAAGCCCCCTTTGGCTTCCCCCCACCCACAGAAACTGCTCCCTCCCCACACACACACAGACTCTGCTTCCCCCCCCCCACACACACAGGAGAAAAATTATAGATTAAAGCCCCCAAAGGGGTCTTACTGTGGTTGTCTTCTGTTCCATCAGGAGGGGCTGGGGAGGACTGGGTAATCCAAGACGTTTCCATTTAGGCACGGGACGTTTTGCTCTGGAGGAGATACATACAGGACCCCATTCATCCCAATAGGGAAAAGGAGAAAAGGGAAAGCCCATATCTCGGGACACCCTGACCCAATGTTTACAAAACTTGGGTGGTCTCTTAAGAAGGCTTGCCTGAAGCTCCGCTCAAAGTTTGGGATCTGCACCCCCAAAAATGCGCCCCCTGCAGCCACGGAAAGAGAAAAGGGGGGGAGCCGATATTTCTGCCCCCACTGAACCCATCTTTACAAAGCTTGGGTGGTATCTTAAGAAGGCTTGTCTGAATCTCTGCTGAAAGTTTTGTGTCTGTACCCCAAAAAATACGCTCCCTGCAGCCACAGAAAGGAGCGAATGTGCACAAGCACCCCCCCACACACAGGAAGATTTCCCTCTCTCTCTCTCTCTTTCCCCGGCTGGGCCGCACATCAGCTGATTCCTTCCCTACTCAATCCTGACTGATTGGCCAGAAGAAGACCCAGCTTGGCCACCGATTGGCCGGGGGAGGAGAATGCTGCTTACTGACGGTTATGCTGCTTACTGACGGCCGAATTTGCCGGATTTATTCGTGAACTCCCGAACTCGCTGAATTCGCCCCCCCCCAGTTGCCCACCATTTTTGAGTTCGGTTCGTCCCAAACTAAAAACCACCGAATCAGGGGAAATTTGGCTGTTTTTCAGTTCAGGCCGAACCGAATCAACAGCCCTAGATCAAATCGCTTACAGCACCTTGCAGCTGGTCTCAGTATATAAGTGTTTGCATGTATCTGACTGTCCTTTCAGTTAAAGGTATACAGTATTATTTAAACTAGAAATTATACCTTTATATAAAAGCCCCCAAATCAATACCATGTATTGGCAATGTGTTATAATCATTTTGTTAGTCAGTGATTGGGACAGAGGCCCCGATGTAGGATGGGAAAGATGGGATTGCAATAGCAGACACTCATGTTATGTCAATTTGTCATACTTCTACAATTCTAAGAGCATGTTTCTGGCATGATCTGGTGTACTGGCTTTCCCTGGCTCTGATCATAGAACACATCTGTTCTGATAGCCCCAAGCCAGTTCTACATGCTGGTCTCCACTGGTTCACCTCTCAAAAAATAACCTCAAAGTAGATATTTCTATGTTATTCTGATATGGATGAGATTGCTGCAGCTAGAGAGGATGAGGATTCATTAGCAGGCCTGTCAAAGGGGGAAAAAACCCTCACAGTATAGAACACAGCTTATGGGTACTATTAGTCCATGACCTTTCTTGAATGGTGAGTTCACTCAGAAGCTAAGGTAAAATTCTATGTCTTCTGAAACCTTAAGAAATGTCTTGGATAATAGGTATTGGTGTACTGTAAATGATATCCCTTGAGTCACCTTTTTACCTTTGAGATGGAGTATGTTTAACAAGGCCCTTTCTACACAGCCAACACATATTTAAAAATGAGGTAAAATAGCAGATAGCAGCATCATGCTCTTAGTAGTCTTTCCACAGGTCTCAGGGGGAAAGTTTTAGGAAAGTTTACCAACTTTAATTAGGATTTTATGTTTTTTCCCCCCTCCAGAATCGATGCTAACTTTTCTCCAGCAACTGAATTATGAGTTGGCTCTGAAAGTGTTGCATGGTATGGGGACCATTTATCATATTTCTAGGGCAACTGCATTGCCATAACCCACCTCTTGTTCTGAGGTAGGATTCTGGTTTCACCAACAGGATTTCACCCTGCCTCCAATTAATTCTATTATTAAGCATAAGTATGTAATACTCGACATTATACTTTACATAGTCTTCAGGACATGGAATAGTATTGCCCTTGGAGACAAGAATATCCTACGACTGTTATTTATTCAGTTCAATTTGAAATTGAGTTCTATGTGCTTTTTTGTTGTGTTTCATGTCTAGACCAACTATCCTCCTTTACCATTCAAATTATGTGCTATCATAGTTCACCATAGTCGTTACCCTATTGAACCATGTATAAAATGCCAGAATATAGTGGATATTTCCATGATAGTACACTGGTGTGTCTTTCGTCTGATAACCTTTGAAAATGATTTGAAATCCACATTATGTATGAGGACATTTTCAAAACCTTCAAGCATTCAATGAATTCTTAGACATTGTAGGTAACCACATCAGTCTACAGAAAAATCCCAATACCACTGATTATGGCTAACCCAAATGTCATAATATAGAGCACAAACGTTCAACTTCTCCAGAATACTTCATCAGGATGGACGTTAAAAAGGGGGAGAGGAGAACAAAATTAATTTTTTAGGCCATGAAGTTAACATCTCTGTTTTTTGCATCTATTGCAGAATGTATTGTAAACTTAATGGGATTAAGTGGTACTAAATGGAAATGGCTGTAAAGGCTTTTGGAAGCTTATAAGCACATAAGAGTTCATGTTGAATGTACAAGATCTGTCACAGGAAGCTACCTTATACTGAGCCAGGCTATCAAGATCAGTGTTGTTTACTAGCAGTGGGTCTCCAGGGTCTCAGGCAGAAGCCTTTCACATCACCTACTGCTTTATCTATTTAGCTGGAGATGCCAGGATTGAATCTGAAATCTTCTGTATGCAAAGCAGATGCTAGACCACTGAGTCACAGCCCCTTCTCAAATTATGAATGATTTGTTTGTATGACTGACAGCATGCATGGATTGCTTGTTGGGAGTGGTATCTTGCATCAGTTAAAGCAGAAGACTCAACATTGTAAAGGATGGAAAGCAGATAGGAGTGTGCTGAGCACTGCATTGGAGTCTGTCCTCCAGATGAATGGGCAAGGTTTACTGCTGTAATGCTGGGGCATCATTAGAATAATAGAGTTGGAAGGGTACAGCAGGGTCATCTAGTCCAAACCTGCATAATGCAGGGAATTCACAAATACCCCCTCCCAGTGACCCCTACTCCATGCCCAGAAGATGGCCCAAAAAAACCAAAAACCCTCCAGAATCCCTGGCCAATCTGGCCTGGAGGAAAATTGCTTCCTGACCCCCGAAGTGGCAATCAGGACTACCCTGGTCATGCTGGAAAGGGCCACGAGAGCCAAACATTGATGCAAACCTTCCTGCCCTCCCTCTCATGACCTGCCTAAGTTCATAGAATCAGCATTGCTGACAAATGGCCATCTAGCCTCTGCTTAAAAATCTCCAAGGAAGGAGAGCCCACCACCTCCCAAGGAAGCCTGTTCCACTGAGGAACCACTCTGTCAGGTTATAATCCACAATAATTCTATGCTAGTAGAATTATTGTTGAGTGTAACATGGATGTATTTTAGTCAGTATATATATATGTGTGTGTGTGTGTTAAGTGCCATCAAGTCGCTTCCTTCTCATGGCGCCCCTATGAATGAAAGTCCTCCAAAATGTCCTATCTTTGACAGCCTTGCTCAGATCTTGCAAATTGAGGGCTGTGGCTTCCTTTATTGAGTCAGTCCATCTCTTGTTGGGTCTTCCTCTTTTCCTGCTGCCCTCAACTTTTCCTAGCATGACTTTCTTTTCCAGTCAGTATATATAGGCAGACATAATGTTTGTACAGGATAAATTAAAATCTATAAGCATATGTCCCTCAGCCACATACTTTTATATTTCGAGGTTTAGCTATTTTCAACCTCAGCATCTACTGAATTAATGCATGTCAAGTTCCAGAAAAATTGTAGTGAATTCTGAAAGCCCTACTCTAGAAATTTCTCTTACATTAAATTATCATAAGGGAATAATAAATTGAAAAAAACACCCCCAATATTTAATGTCTGGACAATCTCAGAAGATTTGGAGAAAATTAGCTTGGAGGGGTATAAAAAGATTTTGTGATAGCTTATGTTTTATGGACCTAATGCAGTGCTGTCTAGTACATCATCTACTGTCCATTGTATGATAGTCCAACAGAACTGTGAAACAGTAAGTTGCTGTTTGACTGTTTTTGATACACAGATGCTCAGAAGGGTTGTTTCCTGATGCCAATATATCTGTCACCTATAAGATTACTTGGTATGGTGTCTCTATAAAGACCAGACATAAGTTTGTTAACTTAAACTGAAGGCCGTTTCTTCTCATGGCGACCATCTGATATATTTAGTATAATTTCTGTGTTTCCCCCCCCCTGGATTCATACCATGGTTACCCCAAGGATAGAACATATCAACACACTCTACATGGGTCTGCCCTTGAAGAAAACTTGCGAACACCAGCTGGTATAGAACACCATGGGTTGTTCATTGTGAAGAGCTGGGTGGAGTATGCATATTACACGTATACTGCAGTTACTCTCCTGGTTTCTGATTAGTTTCTGGGTTCACTTCAAGGGGATTACCTACAAAGCCCTTCCTGATCTAAGACTCACATGTCTACAGATCCACCTCTCTCAATATGCTCCACTTTGCAAAGCCATCTGAAGGTGCCACCCTGCAAATGGGTGTAACATCAACACATGCCTGTATCCAATCTTTCTCTGTTGTGACTCTAGTGGAATGGCCTGCCTCATGAGGTAAGGAAGGCTCCTATCATTCCACAGAGTGTATAAAAGGAGGACATCTTTTATAAAGGAATTGGACTGCAATTCTGATTGCCTGTGAAAATTTTGGACAGCTTTCTCTCCCCCTCCTCCCACCATTGATACTGTCTTTATTTCGTTGTTGCATAATTGTGAAATTCAGCTTTACAAGAAAGGTGGACAATAATTGAAATTAATAAAATTTTATCCCTGATGGTGCCCCAGATTTTTGTGAGCTGCTCTCTTTAATGTTAGAGGAGAAAGCCTCCTTTTTTATTACCTTTGGTAATAAATAAAACTATTTCCTTGTGGTGTCAATATCACACACACACAAAAACAAAACTCATATGTGTTGCTATTCCGCAGATTCATGTGGAGTAATCTCTTTGGAGTCCAATATGTGGATCCGAGCACTTAACTATTGGCTAAAACTCATATTCAACCCTATTGGTCTAACTCCTCTGATTCTAGCTGATAATCACTGCTCAACTTGGCAAAGTGCAATAGAGAAGATGCTCCAGAAACATGGCGTCTCTTCTCAAGCCATATTGGCATTGGGACAATACATCAAACCTTTCCACCCAGCAGACTACCTTGGATTCCTGGAAGTATCCAAATATCAAAGGGCTTTTACTCTTGCATATTTCAACGCCTTACCTTCAGCTCTCCTGAACGACTATGCCCATGCAAAACAGAGAAAGTGGAAACAATGGAACATGTTCTGCTGCAATGTCCCTTCTACAACGACATAAGATCGCAGTACATTCTCCCCATACTGACATCCTTTCCTGGGAGATCAGAAGAAGCTAAAGTTTCTCTTCTCTTAGCAGACTCCTCTCAGGAGATAACCATTCAAGTAGCCAAATTTTGCCTCCGGTCTAGTGGGATTCGTAAACGGCTTATTGAAAACCCTTCCCCATAGAAGATCTTTCCTGCTCCTCTTCAAATCACCCTTCCCAGAATCATCAACTTTTATTATTTTATTTTATTATTTTAAACCCAACTTTGATTTTATTCAGAGCTGATATTATATCAAAATAAAACTTGAATAATATTAGAGGAGAAAGCCTCCTTTTTTATTACCTTTGGTAATAAATAAAACTATTTCCTTGTGGTTTCAATACCACATACACACACAAAAAAAACCTCATATGTGTTGCTATTCCGCAGATCCTTGTGGCTATAAGAACATTCCCTTTTTGGATGCTCTTTTTCCAGAAAAATAAACATCTGGTTGGATGATCTTCACATTCCTTGTTTTGCTTCCAGCCTGTTCAGAATAAAAAGCAGAGAGATTCAGTCTGGAAACAAAAAAAAAGTTGGTGCACTCTTTTTGAGGAGGCACATTAAACGATTTAAACCAGCAGTGCCTTCTAGCAATCTAGCAATTTAGTCGCTTCCCTGCTGAAGCATCTCCCAGTACTTTCTAAATATTGCATGAGGTACTTAAAGGTGAGGACACAGCTGTTGTGAATATCCATATCCATAAATCATCATTAATGACAAGACTTTACTGACAGAGTTCTCTAGGCGACTGTTGCTTCCCTCTCAAATGGGACTGACAATCCCTTTAAAAATGCATCAGTTCTTTTTACTTCTTACATTGCTTGGGCTTATCAAACATTATTAACCCCGTTATGTCTTGGGCGGAATGTAATAAATGTTCCCTCCCTTTCTCTCTCTCTGGTGGCTGTGGAAGAATAAAGAATTGCTTTGCCAAAGAGTGGCTGGAACAAATCTTCCAAATTTGAAGTCTAAAAAAAGGAAGGAAGAATGATTGGTGCAAATACAAGGAGCCTTGATCTTCAGAAGTAATCACCTTTATAGTACGTTTTACAGTTGATAATGCTTTGTAATACTTTTACATTTACGGCAGGATTCTCTCGTAAGCTGCAAAGTGCTGTCAGAGACTGGTTTTGTAAAAGGGAGATGTCATAAAAGATTGACATTAAACAATGCATCTCCTTGGATTTGCTAAGGCTAACAGAATTAAGCATGGCTGTTCCACAGACAGAAAGAGAATAGAGAGAACATCACTTCTCCGGAGGCATAAATTATGAACATGGGGTTCCTCTGTTAGATTGCCTTGTATAAACTACATCTCTTAACCACAAGCGCTGCACTTCTACATCTGCCAGACTTCACACTCATACGCAAATGTACACCAACAAATTTGTGCACATGCACGTGCACATATACAATAAGCATCTTCCTTGTGGCCATACCCTCATTCCCCCAGATGTTCTGCTTTTAATGCAGGCCAGATTAGAATATTTCAATACTCCCTTCCCTCTTCGAGCATGCCACTGGTTCCCTCGAGGGAATTTGCCACTTCTTTGGAATCACAGGGAATGTTTACATGGAGCACAGTGCAAAGAATAATCACATTCCTGGGGAGGGGTCTTTATTGTACAGTGCTTAGCAATTCTCATAATAAGCCCAGTTTCTCTCTTCCATATTAACTCATTGTTACATTTTTAAATCCTGCCCTTCCTCTAAGGAGCTCCTGGGAGTAAGTTCTGTTTTCTCCTTCTCGGTGTCTTTTTGGTTAAAAAAGAAGAAGAAGAAGAAGTTCTGGTACTCATATATAAGGCTGCATAAATTTTGACCAATTCCCCCATCAGGCATTTGGGTAGCTACCAAAAAGGAGCTGGTACTCCATATTGGTGAGTGTCTTCATTTTATCCTCACAACTCTGAAATAGTTAAGCTGAAAAATAATCATGGCTGAAGAGGGGCTTGAACTTGGCTCTCTCCAATGTCTGTCACCATATTTTCTATACCACAATGACTCTTTGAATAGGTTATTTTAGGTTTAAATTGAGCAGGTGTCTCAGGATTTTGACTGCAAAAATGTGCGGATGGAAAACACTGAGCTGTCTTTTACTTTCTGAATCACCTCACCCAGAGGAAGACTATATAACACTGGAGTTTTGTGATTGGAACTCCAGATGTGTAATTTTGCATATTGATGATTCAAACTCCAAAGCTATGGATTTCACTCTGGCTTCATATAGATATTAGGAAGCATCAAGAAAGGACAGTGCTCTGAAGAACTTCATATTTCAGATCTCAAAGTGATGCATAAATCTCTCCAATGAAAACTCCTGGTGAATGCTCTGTCAGAAATGACTGAAACCATCAGAGGTAGGTTCCCATAAACACAATTTCCCAAATGCAATGACAATGTCTTGATGGTCAGGTGCTGCTAAGAGTTATAACAAAATTATCAAAGTGGCAGTGGAAACAGAGGTTTGCAAACAGAGATTACCCAACAGAGCAATCAAAACTGTCTTAGTTCAAAAACTTGTCCTGAAGCCCAATTGAAAAGGGTCAAGAGGAAACAAATCATCCATGAAACTCTGAAGTTCTTCTGTCAGACTCCACTCAACCATGTTGTTCAGAAATGGAAGACTGGAAACCCACCTATATTTGGCAAGATCTTCCATTGGCAAAACTGTTTTTTTGATGATGGCTAGGGTTGCAAGGTTGTTTGCATTGGTGGGCAATTGGCCACCAATTCTCTACAGTATCAGAAGAGCATGCCTATTATTATGGGTGCTGTGGAACAAAGGTAGGATAATGCTGCTGTAGTTGTCTTTTTTGTGTGCTTCCTAGAGGCACCTGGTTGGCCACTGTGTGAACAGACTGCTGGACTTGATGGGCTTTGCTCTGATCCAGAATGTTTTTCTTACGTTCTTCTGTTCACCAATCCATCGGCTGATTTAGGAGTGGGATGCAGTTGGGAATGTTCCTTTCCTGCCTGGTGAGCCACAGAGAGATCCAGGAGATTCTGGAGCAGCCGAACAGAGGAACAGAGGCTCTGAGTGACTTGAACCCACTCCCCTCCATATAGGGTTGCTAGCTCCGGGTTGGGAAATACCTGGAGATTTTTGGGGCGGAGTCTGAGGAGGGCAGGGTTTAGTGAGGGGAGGGACTTCAATGTCATAGAGTCCAATTGCCAAAACACCCATTTTCTCCAGGTGAACGGATCTCTTATCAGCTGGAGATCAGTTGTAATAGTGGGAGATCTCCAGCTAGTACCTGGAGGTTGGCAACCCTTCCTCCATATCTGAGGCCAAAGCAGGGACAGGAGGCTTGGTAACCTTCAAGCAACTCCCCCTTCTGTAAATCCACTGGCAAGAGCAGCAATAGCATCTGCAAGACCCCCCTCCCCAGTTTATGCAAAAATAAATGAACACATTCAATGTATGCCTAAGATAACTTGTAACAGTCCCATGGATGCCATGGTGGTAATTAGGTCCTGAGCCAGCCTTGATAGGACCAGAACTCCATCAATATCCTCTGGCTGTAAAAATTTCCAGTGATCAATAAATGAACTGAAAAAAGGTTCTGAAGAAATTATAGACAAAGGATTAAAATTAAGCGGGACCAAGGACAATAAGGATGCCTTTAAAGACCTCAGGATAAACACAAGAAATTAAGCGCAGTGAAGGAAAATAATGAGAAGCTAATAGTAAAATTTAATCATTATTGTTACTAGGAAATGTTCACAATTAATCCAATACTGTAAACAATTAGAAGAAACATGGGGGATAGCCAAGAGAAGGAATTGCATTCCAAGTTACACTAAGAAGGACTGACAGCGACAAATATGCTAGGGTGAAATCAGCAAAATTTCATTGCTTTTGCTAATATAACCCCACTTTTCCCATGAAAAGTGGAACATGAATAGGGTTGCCATGAATAGGGTTTTGGGGGTGGAGCCTGAGGAGGGCGGGGTTTGGGGAGGAGAGGGACAACAATCCCATAGAGTCTAGTTGCCAAAGCAGCCATTTTCTCTAGGTGAACTGATCTCCATTGGCTGGAGATCAGCTGTAATAGCAGGAGATCTCCAGCTAGTACCTGGATGTTATGGAAATCCCTATGCAGGAAGGTTATTTATCAGTACACAGCCACTAATCACTCTAAATTTTCAAATTGTATTACACTTTATACAAATCAATGTATGATGAATTATTACAGTAAGACATGCAATACTGAATACACAAGACGGACCATAACATATAAATGTCCGTGAATCAAAGTTCGTATTACTGATGTTCAACATCAGTTGTAAAACATCCATCCAGAATTGCAATCATGTAATAGTTGGAACACCAGGGGGGGAAAAGGGGGGGGAATCAACTTATCGGGCAGTGTGATCCTTCAGTGCCAAGATCGAGAGATGCACTTTGTTCCGTGGTCAGCTGATTCTTGCTGGCCAAACCTATGTTGTTCCTTGGATCTATTGTTGCTAGAAGTTGGCAACCCTAAACACGAAGGTTTAGTCAAATAAAACAGAGATGAGTGTCTGGCTGGCATGACTGAAGTAAATGAGTCATCGGAGACTTGACCAAATAAAGTTTATGTTTCTTAATGACTGTGGCTGGTTCCCTGAATGGCCAATTTACCTGCAGGGTGGAGTCTGAAAAAAAATTAGTTCTTGGCAGATATGTATGTGGGAGAACATTATGAAATGGGAATCCTTATGGTTTCAGTTGGTCAAGTGAGACTGTTTTGGAGTTCTCCGTCAGCTGGAGGTGAACCACCATGGATAAAAATAGCTGTGCGGAAATTTGCTGCCTGCTGAAGGAGTGGTGAATTTGCTTCCCAAAAGCTAAGCTTGCATATTTGTAAATAAACAAATGTTACAAAAGATGCCACAAGTCTGCAGTAGTCTTTGTAACAAAGTTAATTAACACTGGCAGCATTGCCCTAGGACCTTGCCTCTGCTTGGACCCATTCTGCCTTTTTTTTCCCTTGGGGAAAAAAAATTCTGGAAGTATCTAGGAAGAGTTTGAGTAGTACAGTAAATGGACGCATATGTTGTTTCACACAAACCATTTGCATTTAACCAGAAAGCACATGTTATTCACACATCTGCTTATTGCTGTTTCTTTAATAGCAGTTCATAGAATCAGAGTTGGAAGGTACCACCAGGGTCATCTATTCCTGCACAATGCAGGAAATTCACAACTACCTCCCCACACACCCGCAGTGACCCATACTCCATGCCCAGAAGACGGCCAAGATGCCCTTCGTCTCATGATCTGCCTAAGGTAATAGAATCAGCATTGCTGACAGAAGGCCATCTAGCCGCTGCTTAAAAACCTGCAGGGAAGGAGAGCTTACTACCTCCTGAGGAAGCCTGTTCCACTGAGGAACCACTCTGTTAGAAAATTCTTCCTAATGTTTAGACAGAAACTCTTTTGATTTAATTTCTACTCGTTGGTTCGGGTACAACCTTCTGGCACAATAGAAAACAACTCGGCACCATCCTCTATATCAGGGGTCTGCAAACTGCGGCTCCCGAGCCGCATGCGGCTCTTTGGCCCATTGAGTGTGGCTCTCCGAAATCTCAATCATTGTACTGTTGATATTTGGCTCTTTTGACTAATGAGTTTGCCGACCCCTGCTCTATATGATAGCCCTTCAAGTACTTGAAGATGGTTATCATATCACCTCTCAGTCTTCTCCTCATCAGGCTAAGCATACCCAGCTCCTTCAACCTTTCCTCACAGGACTTAGTCTCCAGACCCCTCACCATCTTTGTTGCCCTCCTCTGGACACGTTCCAGCTTGTCTACATCCTTCTTGAATTGTGGTGCCCAAAACTGAACACAATACTCTAGGTGAGGTCTAACAAGAGCAGAGTAAAGCGATACCATCACTTCGCGTGATCTGGACACTATACTTCTGTTGATGCAGCCCAAGATCGCATTTGCCTTTTTACCTACCGCATCACACTGCTGACTCATGTTCATTGTTTGGTCTACCAAGAATTTCTAAAAGAATTTGGAGAACTGCAGAACAATAGAACTAAATGAGATCAGACTGTCTAATGAAGAATTCCTTGTGCATGTGAGATCAGTGACACCACAGCTGACAACAGTGTGAAAAACAGCTATGTTCAATAAGGTGGTCACTGAGCAGATCATGTTGGATTACTGATTCCCTGCTCACTTACCAACCTCAGTCCAGTGCAGCTCTAAGGCACGTGGAAAATTATTTCAAATCGGCGGATGATGTCCCTGGAGAACAAAGGGCGTTAGTTGCCTCTGCTAGAGAATAAACACGTTCAACACCCGAGACAGGAAAAGGCAGCGATAACTAATGCAGTGGTTCAAGGAAGCCCCTTGTGTCAGAAGGAGTTTGCCAACTGATTTTATATTAGCTCAGGCCCAAGCATGAAATGTTAATGATAGGAGAGAGAAAGTTGGTGAGTAAAGCTCTCTCCAACGTTAACCGTACTGGGAGAAAGCAAAACAGATCTTCTTTAAAGATTCCCCTGAGAATGATGCTTGCTTGTAGCTTTTTGGCTGCCTGCTCTGATAACATATTACTGCTACATGGTTTACAGAATCCAAGACTGACTGGAGGCAAAGAAAGTGCTTTAATATTGATGAAAATGGATTGGACCCTTTTTGTTTGTTTGGTTCCTGTCCATTTTTCATAGCATTCTCTTCTTCTGTTTACCTTCACACCTTGCTGTGCCATTAACTAGTAAAATGGTTCCATGGTAAAAGCTAAACATTTCAAAAGACTGTGTTACGGTTAAAAATTAAGGCTGTGCAATAGAATACTTATTGATTAATATACAAAAGTCAAGGAAGCTATTGACAATAACTGAGCTTTAATGGATTTGGCGAATGAATCAATATGCACAGTATTTTTCTTTTCTTTTTTTATAAAGAAAAACAGACACTTTACAGGTGCAACCTCATGCAAAACAAGAAGAGGGGTGCTACACAATGGTAATTCCTCCTGAAATAATGCAGCTGGATTGGGGGGTTACTTTCCCAACGGAATGACAGTATGCAGCAAGCAGCTCCTGAGGGTACCTGGCCAAAACCATATGCAGCTGTGTAAGATGCAGCATTTCTGTTGCTCTGCTAGCAATTTCTTAATAAGTAAAGATACTACCACCTTTTAGCCCCAAGATGCCACATTTCATACCTTTGAAGAAGAAGGAAAAAAATCAAAGATAATAATGTGACATGATTGGCAATGTGTCAGGGTCTTCACTGAACGCAAGATCCTGACGGGCTCTTGACATGAGTTCAGGCCAAGTTCTAGCCACAAGTCAAGTCCTTGGTTCCCAGGGCTTGGAAGCTCCTGTGTATACTTCGTTAGTGCCTGTTATCACAGCTGTGGCGTGTTGTCTTCATTCATGAGAAATGCCTATCTCGCTGTTGCCTAGCAATGTTTATCTTACTCTCTTGTCCAAATGTTTTTAAGCGGGTAGCCTGTACTTGCTTTCCACTGCTATCCTTGCCTGCCTGCGTGCAGTTAGTTCTTTTAATTTGTTTTTTAGTTCCTAATAAAGTTTTACTGCTTCAGATCTACCTGTCTGGATGAGTATGCTTGAGGGATGCTAGAGGCAAATGCCTGAGACTGACACAATGTTCTGTCTGCAAAATGGTAGACATTAGTAGGGATATCTGGTATTAGTGGATTATCAGTGCCATCCTAAACACAATTACACCCTTCTAAGTTGATTGAGGTTAATGGGTTTAGAAAAGTGTAACTCAGAAGTGTACTGCTAGCGTCTTTCAGCAGGCACCTATGACAGCTGGGAATAGGCGTCATGTAGGGTTGCCACTAGGGTTGCCAGGCCCACCTTGGCAACCACTGGGAGGTTTTTTGGGTGGAACCTCAGGAGGTTGGGGTTTGGGAAGGGGAGAGACTTCAATTCCATAGTGTCCAATTGCCAAAGCGGCCACTTTTCTCCAGGTAAACTGATTTCTATCGGCTGGAGATCAGTTGCAATAGCAGGAGATCTCCAGCTAACACCTGGTGGTTGGCAACCCTAGTTGCCACCCACGGCCCAGACATTGAATGTACACTTTTCAGTCTCCCCCTGCAGTAGGCAGCAAGGTAGGGTATTACCTAAGATCCATTTTGGTACCACGCCCTGCTTCTACAAGGTGCATTAAAACTTAATAAGGATCATGAAAAGCGACTGGCCAGCGTGGGACAACAGGAAACAGTGCTTTGTGAAAGGAATTTTGATCAAGGAGAAAGCACTGAACCTATTTATTGGAGACCATGGGGCCAACTATTAATCCAAAATTAAGCATGACTACACATAACTAAACGAGCGACATTTACTGCTTATATTTTGTAATAAAACTGTTGCCTTGGACAGGACAAAAATCTGAGAAATGTAGGCACTGATCTGTGAAATCATAACAATTATTACAATTTTACTTTTGCAGTTTTAAATGTTATTCTATATTTATGATGTTCAGGAGGGAAGCCTGCTTTAGAGCAGCTCTAGGAAAGGACCAGGGGAGGAGGTCGCATTCCCCAGGCACAGATTGATGGGAAGCATGGGGCCGTACCTAATTCACCTAATTTTCAAATCAGAGCACTCTTTTCTCCTCTGCCTCATGTAATTCCCTTTCTTACAACATCCCCCACTCCACATGGCTTTTGTCTATGCTTTGCATGGAAGGAGGATGATACATGAAACATCAGGTAGCAAAATACTGTAGGCTGTTCATTGAGCTTGACAGTTGAATATGAATGTTAATAATTTTCAGAGTTTCTCAGTCTTTTGTGAAAATCCAAACCAAATCTATACTTGGGATGGGAATATTCCTGTAGTGTCTGAGGGCTCTCCCATCATATCACCCCAGAGATGAAGCATCAACACATTCACGTAATACCTAGGGTTGCCATCCTCCAGGTACTAGCTGGAGATCTCCTACTATTACAACTAATCTCAAGCCAATAGAGATCAGTTCACCTGGAGAAAATGTCCGCTTTGGCAATTGGACTCTATGGCATTGAAGTCCCTCCCCTCCCCAAACCCTGCCCTCCTCAGGCTCCACCCCAAAAACCTTCCACTGGTGGCAAAGAGGAACCTGGCAACCCAAGTAATACCTGTCATAATCCACATTTAATTGGGTTTTGCATGCTTCTTCACCTCTTCCACACACACTTTGGGGGGGCTATGTAAGTGATTCCAGAAGAAGTGAGATCACATGTATCAATTGCATCTAGGGTTGTCAACCTCCAGGTCGTGGCTGGAGATCTCCTGTGATTCCAACTGATCTCCAGGCAACAAAGATCTGTTCCCCTGGAGAAAATGGCCACTTTGGCAATTGGACTCCATGGCATTGATGTTCCTTCTCTCTCCAAACCCTGCCCTTCTCAGGCTCTACCCCCAAAATCTCCAGGTTTTTCCCAACCTGGAACTGGCAACCCTAATGGCAACACAAGGATTGGTCAGTTGATTAAAAGCCTGGCATCTGATTTATGGCATTGGGTCTGCTAAATCAGTGGTTCTTAGTGACGCCAAACACAGTGGCTGCCTTTCATAAGGCATTATATTGGTAGGACATCTTGGTTTGCTGACTATTTGAGTAAACTTGAAAAAATGTTTGATGGGACTTCAGCAAATTATTGATTTCAAACTGGCAGACAAAAATATAGGATCCATCAAATCTGCATCCCTTAGGGTTGCCAACCTCCAGGTACTAGTAGCTGGAGATCTCCTGCTATTACAACTGATCTCCAACTGATAGAGATCAGTTCACCTGGAGAAAATAGCCGCTTTTGCAATTGGACTCTATGGCATTAAAGTCCCTCCCCTCCCCAAACCCCAACCTCCTATGGCTCTGCCCCAAAACCTCCCACTGGTGGCGAAGAGGGACCTGGCAGCCCTAGCATCCCTGCATATTATGAGGGAGAAAGGGGGTACAGATATATGTGACGGGAAGCTAAGATGTCCTAAACTGGCAAGCATTCCTCCTGTTACTCATTCATTGTAGGGAAAATTGAGTTATGTGCAAGCCTCCAAAAGCCAGACTTTTACTAAACATGACCTGTGTAACATTCAAGGATTCTACGTTTGTTTTTTAAAAGGTTATTATATGGTCATTTTGCCTTTCCCTTTCCTTTATTGAAACAATCAATTATAAAACTAGTGCTACTGTGACATTTCTGGTAATTTGTTTTCCCTTAGGATGTTGAACCTAATTAACCCATAGTCACTATTACTTAGTAACTCATCTTTTGTGTCATTTTAAATTAACTTCTCAACATTACTTAAGAGTTCAGTTGAGAATTTCATTCCTTATTCTCTGGTCTAAAGGACCTGCTTCAAGATTAAACATGCCCATTCAAATCAATGAAATCAAGACAAGTCATGGATAAAGATGTTGTTTTTCTGAACTTTGCCCTGACTTGGCCATATGGCTAAGGGGGAGAAACGATCCCCCCCATTAGGTTCTGTATTGTCTTTCTGAGCATTGTGTGTTCAGGTACCTTAATGCAAAATAGTTTTAATTAATACATACACGTATATTTCTTTGACCTTGGATTTATGATTAATCTCATTGAGTTTTAGGGAATGTCAAGACACTGGGGACCCTTTGGGTTGAAATGCCGTCCAAAGATAAATAAACTGCTATAAAGTGCTATTCAGCTACTTAGGATCAGGTTCAGTTTTGTCTTCCACTCTACCTGTGTGGAATTGCAGCCTTTTATAACCTCTACATTTCGTGCCTTAATAGAAGCTTGGAATGGTTGCAAATTAGTGACAAATATGTGATGATTCATGTGACCATCTATATTTCCTGCAATCTTTCTAGTGAAGGGAGGCTAGATTAACATGAAAAAGTATGCAATATCCCCTAGAAATAATAGTCTTCTGTTTCTTAGGGAATTTCGCATCCTGCTGTGTATGCTTAGTGTATATAGCACTGATTTTAAAGCAAGGGTGGTGTACATGGTAATTCCTCTTCCACTTTCTCTTCTCAACCACCCTGTGAGGTAGTTTAGGCTGAGAAAGTATGACTAGTCCAAGGTCCCAGAATGCTTTGTGACAGAGTGACAATTTGAACGCTAGTCTCCATTGTCAGGCACTCTAATCAGGGCTTGGGAAGGGGAGGGACTGCAATGTCATAGAGTCCAATTGCCAAAGTGGCCATTTTCTCCAGGTGAACTGATTTCTATCGGCTGGCGATCAGTTCAAATAGCAGGAAATCTCCGGTTAGTACCGGGAGGTTGGCAACTCTATAGCGAGCAGATCTGCATTTGCCAGATTTCCCTCTCATTACTGGCACAGGATGATTCTTCTGTGTCTTCTGACTATGATAAGGCACAACCAGAAGGGCATTGATTCATTCAGGACGGTAGCCTTGAGAGAATGTCTGCTGTCACCATATACAAAGCTTGAGAGACACAGAAATGATTTTTTTTGGTCCAATGCACAGACAGTCGTGAAATATCCCTTCTATGAACCTTAGACTCAAAAACATCAGTATGGTTCACGCAGACTGTCGTTGCAATAATCATTTCTGTGGAATAATAGATACCAAAGTAGATACAATTCCAGTTCATTGGAAACACTCATATTTTTCAGGTAATATACATTTTCATCATCAATAACATTATTATTAGTCCATGTTGTGTTGCAGAATGGAATAAAACCACCTCCAGGAAGATCTGTGGCTATCTCTGAAATACTCAAGGTTCATTCATTTCCAGCCTCCCTCATTTGTTTCACTATCCATCATCGAAGAAAAGAAGGGACAACATCATCTTACCTACTCTGAAAAAATCATGCTGTTTCAGCAACAGGCTATAAATAATTCTTAGTCACAAATACATTGACAGGCCAAAACCTTCTCACTGTTGTGACACTGTAAATTGAGATGAATGGTATTGTTTTAGGATATATACCAGAACGAAAAATGGAATTTGCTGTCGCAACTTCACTTCAGCGGACCGAGCAAGTCAGCTTTGTATGCCTTGATCTCCTACTTGAGGAACTATTTTTACATGTCAATGAGCTAGAAAGTCAGCCATTCAAACCTGTTGACCCTGTGGGCACTTTGGGAATTTTCAGGAAGGGTAATTGGTGCCACTACTAAATGGCTGTCGTTGGCATGTTTTGCAAAATCAGTATGTACTTCAGCAAGCTTCTCTCTCCTCTTTCTCTTCCCCGCTTCCTGTTCCCTAAATAAATATCATCTGTACCTGCTAATGAGCAGAGATGAAGGATAGGAACCTTAAATCATGTGATTTTAATGGACGTGGATGTGTCTTACTTTATGTCAAACCTAATCTAGAATGACTTTACACTGGAAAACATTCAGGGCTGACATCAAAGGTAAGCACCTTGTGTAGCTGCTGAGGCCCCATGAGGTAAGCAAGACTGCCACCATGCAACAGCCATAATGGCAGTCAGCCTTCTCTTTCTGAACCGGGACTTCAGTCTCATGCAAGGACTGAACCTGCTCATTCCTCCTTCCCTTCTCTTCCTCCATTTTTCTTCTACCAGAGGACTGGCCACTGTTCACTCACCTGCACAAGGGATCAGTGATGGTTTCTACAACCAGCAGCTGTAGTAGCCATCAACCAGAGGGAGAAGGGAAAGGGCATGTGGTTTTCTAGAAGTAACCTCTGCTCCTTCGCTTGTGCCAGTAAGGGGAAAACAATGATGACTCAGAACAGCAAATGACATTTGCTCACCTGCCTTCTTGATTCCTGACATGGACATGCTTTGGAGGATCCCACTGGACATCACCTTGCTGATGGTCTCCAAACCTGGCATTGGCCCCCAAAACCTGTTTGAAGACTACAGTCAAAATTTACTTTTTTTTGTTGCACTTTACCCTGATTCCTGGCTCACCTAGTGTCAGATCTAACATTTCTCTACTGAACCAATAAAGAAAAGTATTAACTCATATTTTTTTCCATTCCTTTACTGTTCCTGGTTTTCCCCTCTGAACAATTTATTTCCTTCATTTGGCATATTTACAAGAACTGTTAAGCTGAACGTGACTTATCCATTCGAAAGCCATATAATATCAGCCTCAATTTTTTTCTCACTAACAAAACTGCATATAACCTTGGTTGTTCTTCTGGTTCTCCCTCAACATTTTTGATAGTTTGTTGGATATTGGAAAGCAATTTTATTTAATGCTTAGAATTTGAATATTTTACTACCTGAACATCTGTTAATTAGTCAACCTGTCTGGCAGCCAAGATAAATTTACTGAACACTAGAAATAGCCTGAATATAAAGCACGGTATTATCAAATTTACTGCTTACTATAACATGCAGAGTTTTGTGTTCCATTAGCAATTGAATCCTGAGAAGGAGAGTTAATATAGAGAGCTCTCAAAAGTGATCCCTGCGCATGTACATATGTCTGAAATGGAATAGTTTCCTGTCATGCAGGAAGGCAATATCTCTTTAAAGGGTGAAAATGCATGGTCACTTTATCCTCCTTTAATCCCTGTTTTGGCCAGGATTCAGCCAGGATCGAACGCATGCGTTTCACCTAATGTGCGTTCGATCCTGGCTAAAATAGGGATTAAAGGAGGATAAAGCGACCATGTGTTTTCACCCGAACAGTCAGTAATACTATTATTTAAGGGTATTTGTGAAATATCTCCAAAGGGGAATTAATCTTCCAATGACTCGGAAGCTGCCAATTCTAGACTGTTCCACATTCATTTGAAGAAAAGCCACCGTGAAACAGTGTTGGAACACATTGTTGCCACTTTTTCTTTCCAGCAGAGTCTCTGCACCATAGAACCTGCATGATGGGTAAAAAATTCAACGGGTGTCATTTCCCCATTGTTGCATCTTGACATTGGGAAGAGTGGTTGAGTTTCTGTCTGCCATCAAACCACTAGACACAGGAAGAAATAAAGACAGCAAGCTTATAATGTAATGGAAAATGCCCAATGACACTTGATGGGTTATATTGATGTTTCAGTTTCTGGATGGATTTTATAACATTCCTGGTTGTTCCTATTGTAAGTTTTTTTTTTTTTTAAAGGAAGTCACTATAAAATAACATTTCAGAAGATTTTGGTGTGTTTAACTAAATGCTCCAGAGATATTGCCTACTTTTTACTTGTCCTAGTGTTGTGCATTTAGCAATTCTTTTTTTGCCATCAAGTCATAGCTGACTTATGCTGACCCCATAGAGAAGGAGTATCAAACTCAATTGTTACGAGGACTGGATATGACTAGAGTCGCCAACCTCCAGATACTAGATGGAGATCTATTGCTATTACAACTGATTTCCAGCCGATAGAGTTCAGTTCACCTGGAGAAAATGGCTGCGTTGACAACTGGACTCTATGGCATTGAAGTCCTGCCCCTCTCTAAACCCTGCCGTCCTCAGGCTCCACCCCAAAAACCTCTTGCTGGTGGCAGAGAGGGATCTGGCAACCCTAGATATGACATAAATGTCACTTGGTGATGCAGGGCCATGCCTCACCAGCCCTGATTGAGTTTTGGGGAGGGGAGAATGAGGAGCTGAGGCAAATAGTGGTAACAAGGCAGGAAATCCTAGAACGTATAAACAAACTGCAAACATGTCACCGGGAACTCATCCTAGAGTTCTTCCAGAACTCAAATAGGAAATTGCTGAACTTCTAATGATATGTAACATGTCCCTTAGATCAGCCTCTGTACCAGAGAACTGGAGAATGTCCAGTGTAGCACACACACACACCCCGATCTCCATAGCAGGAAAAGCTTCATTTGCCTGATTTCTGCAGGCTTTTGCTAAATGCAGTATGAGAACAAGCATGGTATAGTGGTTAAAGTGTCCAACAAGAACCTGGGAAACCCAGGTTTGAATCCCCACTCGGCCATGTAAACTTGCTGGGTGATCATGGGCCAGTAACACACTCTCAGTCCTGACCCTGGCTAGAATTTGGATGGGAGACCGCCAAGAAATACCAGGTGCATGACATGGAGGCAGGAAATAGTGAATCACCTCTGAGCATCTCTTGTTTTGAACACCCTTCAGTAGGGGTGTCAAACATAAGGCCTGAGGGCCAGATCCTGCCCCTTGAGAGCTCTTATCCGGCCTGCAAACCAGCCAAGGCAGCCCCCCCTCCCCAAAACATCTGTTCAGGAAAATGTATCTCAATTCAATATTTTTATTGGCATATATGGAAAATGTATCTGCCCTATATCTTAATCAGTGAAGACAGATGAGAAGAATTCATTTAGTTTCTCAGCAATTATCCTCTGTTAGTGTTCCTTTACTCCTATTGTCTTCCAATGGTCCAACTACTTCCCTGGCTGGTTTTCTGCTCCTAAGGTACTAATGTACTCTCCAATAGACTGTTATTAAACCAAAAAGGTGTTTTTATTAGAAAAGGATGTCAAGCACACAAATAAACACATGCTCTGTTCATTCAAGAGCTAAAAAAGGAAATAGTTGAAATTGGATAGAGTTTGGGGTAGTCGATATTTACCAATCTAGACAAGATGAAGTCCTAGGATAGCAGCGCTGTAAGAGGAAGAGGAATGACCAGCATTCTCTTTAGGAACATAAGAACATAAGAAAGGTCATGCTGGATCAGAACAAGGTCCATCAAGTACAGCAGTTTGTTCACACAGTGGCCAATCAGGTGCCTCTAGGAAGCCCACAAACAAGACGACTGCAGCAGCACCATCCTGCCTGTGTTCCAAAACACCTAATATAATAGGCATGCTCCTCTGATCCTGGAGAGAATAGGTTTGCATCATGATTAGTATCCATTTTAACAGCAGCCACAAATACCCCTCTTCTCCATGAACATGTCCATTCCCCTCTTAAAGCCTTCCAAGTTGGCAGCCATCACCACATCTTGGGGCAGGGAGTTCCACAATTTAACTATGAGTTGTGTGAAGAAATACTTCCTTTTATCTGCTTTGAATATCTCACCCTCCAGCTTCAGCTGGAGGAAGGCACCCACAAACAAGCGGGAGGGTGTGTGCTCCAATCCAGAACACACACACACACACACACACACACACACACACACACACACACACAGGTCCAAAAAGGACCTGTATTAATACTCAAAAATGATCCCTGAGGTGTTGTAAAAATGGTCTGGCAGTGTGAAACCACTACCAGAAACAGAAAACTTAATTGCTCATCTGGGTCCACTTAAAGGAAGGATGGGAAATAAAACACGAGAAGTTTGAAGTGTAAGCAGCAAGGTTTTGAAGTACTGTCAGAAATGCATGAGCTTATTTTAGTGACCTTCTGATGGATTGTTTGATTGCATCTTTTTGTGGATGTCAAGGTGCAAGGATCTCTGGGTGTCTTCCTATGATGGATGCCAAGTGTAAGAAGGATGCGTGTGACCTCTCTGCGTATCTGATGAATGTCCCCGATGGGAAATAAAGTTTCCAAGAGAATATCTGTGTGTTCCTCTCCAATACCTTTGATTACCCACGATGGGTGCAATAAAGATGGGAGAGATGTTTCCTGGGAATTGCTAATTAAGCCACCTTGTGCCCATCCTTCTACAGCTATTGACACCTTGATCCTGGGAAAGTGTAAAGCTGTCAGCTCTCTTCCTGATTAGGTTAAGCAAACAAACAGAGATGCATCCCAGAGTCCTCTGAGAGAGTTTTGGCTCATCTCTGTGGAGCAGCATTCTGCCCATTGCCAACTTTGGGGCAAATATGGCACCCTTTTGGCTGGAGATAGCCCTGCAAGTTACAAGCCCAGGGTGAGAAACTACCTTCCTCACCACAGCCTCATACTCCTTGTATGAGAGCCAGCATGGTGTAGTGGTTAGGAGTGGAGGACTCTAATCTGGAGAACCGGGTTTGATTCCCCACTCCTCCACATGAGTGGCAGATTCTAATCTGGTGAACTGGATTGGCTTCCCCACTCCTACACATGAAACCAGCTGGATGACCTTGGACTAGTCACAGTTCTCTTTGAGCTCTCTCAGCCTCACCTACCTCACAAGGTGTCTGTTGTGGGAAGAGGAAGGGAAGTAGATTGTAAACCAGTTTGGTTCTCCTTAAAAGGTAGAGAAAAATCAGCATATAAAAACCAACTCTTCTTCTTCTTCTTCTTCTCCTTCTCCTTCTTGTCCTTCTTGTCCTTTTCTACTGTGCTTCTAGCATGGATTAAAATCCTGGCTGAATCAAACAAAATTATTACACATTCTAAGTAATGACCCACACAGTAGACATAACAATCTGTCACTGGGTAAGCAAATGAAAGTGCAAGTCTGGAAGGAACCAAGACATGTACAGGAAACCAAAATGAAGCATAAATCAAAAACAAGGGTTCTTAAAGAGGAATTATACTATGCATCAAAGCAAGGGAATTAGATACCTGCATACTATGTTACCTGCTTGGGGGAGGGGGAGGAGAGAGTGTGGGGGTCTTGGCAAGAGAGATAGCAATTGAGGGGTAGAGAGATCTATAGCTATTGATCTGGATATCTAATAAGGTTCCAGAACTCATTAGACAAGGGGGTCCAAATGTCCTGGAAGCCATTCAGTCCAATAGGGTGGGTGTCTGATATTTTTTGGCTCCATTATTCCCTATACAGAAACTTGGGGGAGCTGTTTTTAAAAATGCTGGCACCAAAATTGTAGAGGAGCTGCTGGTGCCTGTCCTTTAAATAATCCCCACAATTCAAGCCATTTGGACCATGGGGTCCAATTCAATGGGCCCCTGAACAAGGTGTCCCCAGCCATCCCCCATTGTTTCCTATGGAAGGGGAAAAAAACCTTATAAAACTCAATAATCTCCCCCCCCCCATAGCAATGTTATTGCAAGCTATTGCCAGGGCTGGATCTTGGTGGGGTCTGGATGGGGCAAGTGCCTTGGGTGCAAGGAGGGGGGCACCAGTGCGGACATAGAGAAGCCGAGTGCCACGGCTGTGGTGCTGTGGGACAGGCACAACTGTCCATCTGCAGCCCAGCTGGTGTATGCACCACTGCCCAGCATGTAGCCACCTGCCCTTCCTCATCTCCTGAACCACGCCTACAGCAGCTGTGTGCAAGGCCAGGGGGCAGGCGAGCAGTGGCGGCGGTGTGGTGACTGCCCCTGGGGACACCAGTGCATTCGTGTGTGCATGGCACCCCCCTCCTTCCCCCCTGTTCTGGGTGCTCCTTCACCCAGCTCTGTGCCTGGCTATTGCTAAGCTCAACCAATGAAAGTCTGAAAATCACAACCCATGTAAACCTGAGAATCTGAATCTACGTAAAACCTGAAAATCTGAACCTATGCAAAAGGCAAGAACCTCAACCTATGTAAAACACAAGAATACAATTTTTCGGTATCCTGAAAAATCCCAGATATATTTGGGAGACCTGAATACATCTGGAAAATACCAGTAAGGTATTTTTGAATATATTTTCAGACCAAAAATATCTGAATACACATCCTTAGTCAAATTCAGACACCTTTATTGGCATAGTAAAATAGCACTGAGGGAGCATAAATACATGCACCCGCAAGGATTTACATGCAACAACATGACCCAAACTTGTCCCTCAAGTTAAAACATTTCAACTTAAATGCCACATTTTTTAAATGCCACATCCTTAGTCGCTACACAGAGGCAGGTCATGGCAAGCCACCTCTGAATGTTTCTTGCCTTGAAAACCCTATGGGATTGCCTTAAGTCAGCTCGACTTAATGGCAAAAGAAGTTGTAAACAGTAGCACTGGCCTAGCAAAATCCATGTAACACCTTTTATTAGGACCAACCAAAATGACACAAAACACTGTATAAGCTTTCAAGCTCATCAGAACTCTTCCTCAGACTAGATGTTACAATTTTTTTTTTAAAAAAAGAGAATAAAGCAGATTTTTTTTTCAGTCAAAATTTTAAGACCCTGTCTTAACACCCTTTGTTGCTAGAAGCTGGCAAGGTCACAGGTCCACTGCTGATCCTTGATTAATGATCTAAATAATATTTCTAGCTGAAGTCATTTCCACCTGAGGTACCCTGGAGAGCCGCTGACGGTCTGAGTAGACAATACTGACTTTGATGGACCAAGGGTCTGGTTCAGTATAAGGCAGCTTCATGTGTTCATGTGCTCAAGCAGATCTGCCAGAGGTTGTCTATCCATCCAACAGCAATGATTAAATCAGGAGTGTTCTCCCTTCAATTTCTGACTGGCTATAATCTTGCTTACTTGATTTCAATGCAAAACACGGAGTAAAATAGGTTTCAAACATCAAAACAGAGGAGAAAGAACAAAATGGAGGCGGTGGAGCTATATTATACTGATAGAATAATGGAATGAAAAGCCAACAAGATTATATAGTTCTTCTTTCGGCATGTATGTGTTTATTTATTTGAGGATGTATAATACATATTTCAACTCAAATGAGATATTAAAGGGAGAATATTATTAAGAATATAAGGCATAGATCAGTAGCAGCATCTTAACAGCAGGGTTAATACTATCCGCCCAATTTAAACAGAATCCCCCATAGATTTCTAAATAATTTACTCATACAATTAAAGAGCAGAGCCAATGATCAACTGAGTTTTATTATATTACAAACTTGGAAATGGAGGGCCCTTGAATTGTAGGGGTACACTTTGCAAAATACATTCTGGTGTGAAATACCTGCATTCTTGTTATATAGAGAGAGCCATTTCTCTTCCCCGGTTATTGACGTTTCCATGGGTGCTTTCCCCTTATTTATTTGTCTAATTTTGTGTGACATACTCCTCACTTTCTGTGAAATGATATCTGCAGATGATTGATTCACCGTCATTCCCCACAGGTCGCGTTAGATATCCTAACAGGAAAGGCATAGCTCATTATGATAACAGGTAGCGTGTGCCTTTCCATCTACCTGGAGCTCCGTTGTACCTTTGTTTGGTTTGATTTTGTGCTCCGTCGAGTCTTTACACCTGACACCCTCCCTTGTGCAACCCCCCCCCGGTCTTTCTGTCTTTTTCAACCTATTGTAGGTGTTGGGATTCTAAATTAATAAGAAAATAGAGGCGCAACTCATTTACCCAGAGGCTCAATAATGGCCGTAAATGACAAGCCCTGCTTTGATGTATTATTTAGAAATGTAATGTTGCTGCCATGCTGTTATTCTCTTGAGGAATGAAAATGTATGACACCATATGGTAATGGACTGGTGGAGGGGGACCCTCTTTTCTCATGCTAGTTACTAGGAAGATTTGTTTATGTATCTAAATGTGAAAGAAAAGATCACCGGCATGCCTTGTGTTCATTAGCTCTGCTCCTGCTAATTGTTGTCTAGTCTGTGGGAGGCAGATCATTATTGCTTTGAATATCTGTCAGGATCCTTTTGTCTCCTGTTTGTTGATTTTTTTTTTTTAATATGAGCCAATGCTTTGTTGTACTTCTATTTTTTTTTAACTTTTCTATGAGCGTACAAGGAATGTGCTCTGCCAGCAGGCAGGCTTGGCTTTCAAGCAAAAGAAAAAGGTGGTAAAAGACGTTAAAAGAGAAGCGTTGCCAACATACATATATTAACTATTATCTCACAGGGAAACTGAATCAACAATGTAAGTTACATCCCTTTCTTTCCCTCATTAGTCCCGTTTTTGAAATGTTCATCCCCAAATGACCAATAGCACTCCTTGTACCAGGTCTGTCATGTTGCCCTCCCATTTGTTACTCCAGATAAAATAGAAGTACTACAGGTTAGGAATAAAACAAATTCTGGGTAGGCATTCCTGAATGCAGTAACACTTAAGGAAGAATCAAACTGGCTTACAATCACATTCCCTTCCCCTCCCCACAACGGACACCCTGTGAGATAGGTGGGGCTGAGAGAACTCTAAGAGACCAGTGACTAGGCTAAGGTCATCCAGCTGGCTTCATGTGCAGGAAGGGGGAAACCAACCAGGTTCACCAGATTAGCGTCTGCCACTCATGTGGAGGAATGGGGAATCAAACCCGGTTCTCCAGATCAGAGCCCACCACTCTTAACCACTCCAAACCACTGTTGTTAACCACTACACCATGCATGGGGTGGTGAAAGAAGCGATACACAGCCCAGGGTATTTCTGGACACCTTTCTATTGCTGGTTAAACTGACGTTGCATGGAATACCTTTTGCCAGCTTTAGTTGGGTACACCAACTGCAGCCATTCCCAGAGCAAATGTCAGGTCACAGTCACACAGACTAGAGTACTCTAAGGTGAGCTTTGTGGAGCCACCCTTGATAAATGTTTATTTATTTGTTTGTTTGTTTAAAATACTTTTATGCCCATCTTTCTTTGAAGCATCTCAGGACTCCAGGGTGGTAACAACAATGTAACATCAATCAAACCATAACAACATTAAAATCAGTCTAAGAACACCTTATGCCCTATCCCCTCTGCCCAGGCTCAGACTGTCCCATAAGCTTTCAGGAAGATCTCTGTTCAGCAGCCTTGCCAGAAATCCAGGAGGGTACAAGATAGTCTTGGAAAAATTCTGGCATGAAAAATTCCTGGAGATTTCAGTGGTGGTTGCTGGATTTTGCAGTAGGTAGGAAGCCGCATGGCGCAGAGTAGTAACCTGCAGTACTGCAGTCAGAAGCTCTGTTTCATGACCTGGTAGCTGGCTCAAGGTCAACAGCCTTCCATCCTCGGAGGTCGGTAAAATGAGTACCCAGCATGCTGGGAGTAAAGTGGAGAAAGCAAAGGCAAACCACCCCTTAAAAGAGTCCGCTTAGGAAACATTGGGATGTGACGTCAGCCCATGGGTCAGTAATGACCCAGTGCTTGCACCTTTACAATTCAGGGAGCTCAGCATTTCATCCAGGGGAACTGATCTGTGTAGTCTGGAAATCAGTTGTAATCAGTTGTAATGCCAGAGAACTCCAAGCCCCACTTTGAGATTAATAACACTAGTAAGAGAATCCTTGACCTATTCTGGTAGGCTGTTCAAGAGACATGGAGTGGTTACTAGAAAGGCTTAAGCCTGGCCTGTTGCCAAAAATGCTTTGAATAAGTAGCGTTGCCAGCTCTGGGTTGGGAAATTTGGGGGGGGGGAGAGCCTGAGGAGGGTGGGGTTTGGGGAGTGGGGGGACTTTTGTGCCATAGAGTCCAATTGCCAAAGCAGCCATTTTCTCCAGGTGAACTGATCTCTGTCATCTGGAGATCACTTGTAACAGCAGGAGATCTCCAGCTAGTACCTGGAG
The DNA here is from genome assembly GCF_029931775.1 of Euleptes europaea. Taxonomy (NCBI): domain Eukaryota; kingdom Metazoa; phylum Chordata; class Lepidosauria; order Squamata; family Sphaerodactylidae; genus Euleptes; species Euleptes europaea. The sequence goes on from NC_079319.1 coordinate 63,123,776, forward strand.
GTTGACAACCCTATGAATAAGGTGGATACTAACAGTAGATCCTGCAGGGAAGAATGAAGCTGCCGCATGGCAACATGCAGGGTAAGGCAGTCCTTCAAGAACTCCAAATGTGGCAATAAGGGTATTGACTGATACTTGACATAGCAAATACATACAGCTGATGTGTATTGGCTGCCAGTTTATTTCCAAGCGTAATTCAACATGCTGGTACTGAAAACAGAGTATCAGAAACTCCCATACCAGTCAGCCTGAGCATTAAGATCCAGAGATGTTTTCTTTCTGCAGGAACCAACTATATCTGGAATGGGGTTGATGGGCATCTGCAGGAAGGCCTTTTCAGCTGCTGTCCCTGAATTCTTTCATCTGACGGTAAGAGTGGCCCACCATTCTTTACAAGCCTACTAGACTCAGCTAAAGACATTTCTGTTCCAGAAGGCCTCTGAGCTGAACTGACTGTATGGTTCTACAGCACCTCCTTTCACTGTGAAAAAGCAGTATATTCCAGAAATCCAGTATTATATTAATACATCTCAAAGCCACAATGACCTAGTCCATGATTAACCCTCCCGCCCTCAGATTCATTGCCCATAATGGCATCATCCCTATTGTGCGTTATCCCAAATGACAATTTATCAATGTGGTAACTGCTAATAGGACTCTATACATAAAAGGAGAGGTGATCTGTTAATAGGGTTGCCAGCTCTGGGTTGGGAAATACCTGGAGATTTTGGGGGCAGAGCCTGAGGAGGGTGGGGACTTCAATGCCATCAAGTCCAATTGCCAAAGCAGCCATTTTCTCCAGGTGAACAGATCTCTATCGGCTGGAGATGAGCTATAATAGCGGGAGATCTCCAGCTGCTACCTGGAGGATGGAGTAAGAAAGACTCACTAAAACTGTAAAGCTAAGCTGTATCAAAAAACAGTAGTAGGCTCTAAATACAAGATGACACTATATAATTAGAATAAGCACAAACAATGAAGGACAATATATACAAAAGCAGTCAATGAAATTGACACAAAAATAGCAAGCCTCAAGCAAGCAACAAGGTGTGCCCAAAATGTTAAACCAAAATTGTTGGAATATGCAAAGCTGTCATATTAGCTGTGACAGGCAGACTTAGATGGAAAGGATCTAACTGTCAACCATAGGCTGATGCAATGGCCTGGAAAGCCCCTAGGAGGCCTGATTATACTGGCCAGATCCAGTTGAAGCCAGAGGCTGAGGTGTGATGTTGCACCTGGAAAGTGACTAAGCATATACTGCTAATTGATGCCTGGAGGTGGCATTGTATATAAGTGTAAGACTCTGTGAGTCTGTGTTGGGAGTTAAGGTGGAGAGAGTGTGTATATAGCACTGTAAATAAACAACTGCATTTCTATAAGCTCTAGTGGTTCTGGTGGTCATTCCTGGACGTTGGCACAATCCGCCAGCTCTCGCGCCAAAAATAATACAAAGTAGTTCAAACTTGCAAACTATGCTACACAGCGGAAAACAGGTCATGCGTGCTCAGCAAAGTTCCTTCTGAGTGGAACATCTCACTCAAAAAAGCCGTGGGTGTCAGCTAGGCCGGACGCTTTTCCTGGTACAGTTCGTCAGGCAAAAAACATTGGAAATGTCTTTCTGGATAAATCACAGTACTTTCACCACTAAAAAGTGGCTTCATCAGCCTTCAAGAATTACAATAATTCACAGTCTATTTCATATATATTTTATATTTTTAAATCCCTTCTGCTGCTCCCATAATAGGCTGCATACCTCTCTGGGTCATCCCGTGATGTATTTAGAGCCTACTACTGTTTTTTGATACAACTACCTGGAAGATGGCAACCCTATATGTTAAAAAGGTGATAGAGCAAGGTGAATGGTCCTTATGACATGTAGAGCTTTTTTTCATTGCCCATTATTCAACGTTGCTAGACACTGGTTGAGTCATGTGATAATGGAAAGAAGGCACTCACCCTTCCTGACATTTTTAAATAATAAATAAATTGGAGATAGTAAATATTTCAAAATTTATGTGTGTGTGTGTGTGTGTGTGTATATATGTATTTATGTATAAATGTATATATATGTGTGTGTGTGTGTGTATATGCTGCCTTTTTTAAAAGATAAAGGGAATATATTAGATATTAAGTATTTTGGACATTGTGCTTTAGTGTGGTCCTGCTTAAGACCTATTGGTTATTTGAGCAGAATCATTCAAGAAAGATTTGTAGAACTGAAGCCTACTAATTTATGATGCTAGCTCTTATACACAATATCTTGGTATGAACACCAAGAATTGTATGAATTGGGCCACCACCATCATTCAAAATTATTTTGTCTTACTGGCAGGTCCAGTGTACGAACATCTTCTGAAGGACAGAAGTACTTACAGCACGGGCAGAACAGTATGACACATAATCATGCAGCTAAAACTTTTAGGGGCAATTGGAGCAGTGGAAGGATTAATAATCCCCTGCTGGTTCACTCTTTCTAATCGTCTCCTCCTAAAATAGTGTTCTACCTAAAAAGAGAGTCACTGAGCAACAGTTACACATATTTGTCCATAACATGTTGTTTGGTTTAAATACCAGAAGCCAGCAATTTGTCTGCCTGTCTATAAAACTCATCAACAAATAGTAAAAGATAGGTGACTTTTTTTTCTTTCACCCTTTGATATCTATTTTTTCTGCTTTGGTAGGGCATTTCAATATCTCCTGGGAAGTGGAATGCTGTGAATGTGTGATACAGTAAATTGGCACAAAAATCTCTTATAAAAGTGTAGTGGGATATTCCAGTTCTCATAGCAGGAAAGAAAATTAGCATATAAGTAAATAAACTTTTGAGGATGTCATCCTAAGAACACTTGCCAGGGGGTAATCCCCACTGAATAAAACAGGGCTTACTTCTGAATAGATTTGTTTAGGATTGCTCTCTGAGTAAACTGAGAATAAGTAGTTATCGGAAAAGCTTGTTTCGTGGTATAAAATTGCCATACCTTTAATTATTCAGTTTTGGCTTCCCATCACTTCAAGTTACAATATTTTAAATTCATGACAAAAATATTTTTATTCAATTAGTGAATTATTAAGATTAATGATAAACATGGAGTATTGGATTTCATACATATAAGATGCAATTAATTCTTAGGAATCCCTCTGGAGAAATTATACTGCTTATTTCATCTCTTCCACAAACTGTGTAAGTGAGGGAGGGGGGTGCCAGTCCTGGAGGTTCTTAAAGTTCTTAGTAATGCCTCACCCAAATTATTTTTTCCTGGCAGATTGCTAATCCTACTTTAACAAGAGAAACTATGGTGAGCTGGAGAGCTTGCGGCAGTCATTGTGAGCGTTCTGTAACTAAGGCTGTGGTTCTTCTGATCCTATTAAGGAGTGGCACAAATTCCTAGTGTGTATGCCAGTTGCAGCACCTCTGTCTAGTGGCTATTAGTGTTGTGCAAAAAAAAAATTGGGGGGTAAATTGCAGGTTTGAGTTTATTGGGCCCAATTTTTTCCGGTAAACCTTAAATAACCCTAATACCCATACCAGTAAATAGGGGTAAAGGTAAAGGTCCCCTGTGCAAGCACTGGCTCATTCCTGACCCATGGGGTGACGTCACATCCTAACGTTTACTAGGCAGACTTTGTTTTCGGGGTGGTTTGCCAGTGCCTTCCCCAGTCATCTTCCCTTTACCCCCAGCAGACTGGGTACTCATTTTGCTGACCTCGGAAGGATGGAAGGCTGAGTGAACCTTGAGCTGGCTACCTGAAATCAACTTCCATTGGGATCGAACTCAGGTCATGAACAGAGCTTGGATATAGGGGTATTCGGCTTTATTTCCAGGTTTCCTGAAAAAAATCCAAGTTCATTATAGTCTATGGAAATTTTTCCCGAAGGCTCCTGTGGGGGCATTTTTGGAGGTAGAGTTCCCAAATTTTAAGGGTAGCTCCAAAGGACTTTCCTTGCATGAACCACAAAGTTTGGTGAAGATTGGGTCAGGGGGTCCAATTTTATGGGGTCCCAAAGGGGTCACCCCTTCTATAGAAATGCATGGTAAAGTCTACAATGTTTTTCTATGAAGGAAGGGGTTGACCCCTTCAGGACCTTATAAAATTGGACCCCCTGACCCAATCTTCAACATACTTTGGGGTTCATTTAAGGAGAGTCTTGTGAAGCTACACTGTAAATTTGGTGACTTTACCTTGAAAAGTGCCCTCCTCCCCGAGAAAATTTTAAAAGTACTTACTTTTAAACGGACCTGCACAACGGACCTGCACAATAGCCCATTGCAAGAATTCATGGGAAACAGAGTTTCCCCCACAATTCTTTAGTGAGGGGAAGTGGCCGTCCGTTGCAAGCATTTATTACCAGTATTAATATTCAACTTTAATTAAACCCGAAAGAAGCTGAAAAGGCCTTTGTCGGGTTTATTTTCAGTTTGGGTTTATTGATATGCACAACCCTACATGCTAGGGTGTTGAATGTGGCTAAGGAAGACACAGGTTTAAATTTCCATTCTACCACAAAAACTTGCTGGGCAATGTCGGGCCATTCCCTCTCTCTTATCCTGTCTTACCTCAAATTGTTGCTGATCAAATGGAGGAAGGAAGAATAATGTAAGTAGGGCGGTTGAAAAAAAAATCGGTATAGTTCGGATTCGGCCGAATTCGGCCCGTCTGGATTCGGGATATGCCTAAGTCCGAACTCCCCCGCTTCGGGTCCGTGCAATTCGGAGCGAATTCAAAGTTCGGGAAAAAAATTTGGCCGAATAAAGCCATTAAAAACACAACCGAGCCTTTCCACGGCACCAGGGGAGGCATTTTTGGGGGTAGAGATCCCAAACTTTCAGCGGAGCTTCAAAGGACCCTTCTTGCAAGACCCCCCAAGTTTTGTAAAGATTGGGTCAGGGGGGGCTGAGATATGGGCCCCGAAAGGGGTCCCCCCACCCTTAATGTGCATCTCTGAGCAGAGCTTGCCGCCCACGCACAAAGCTCCCAGCCCCGACAAACAGCTGAGAGCAAGGGCGGGGCAGGTGCTAACAAGTTTGCAAAGCAACACAACTGCAAAGCAACACTGCAAAGCAACACAACTGCAAAGCAACACCCACAACTGCAAAGCAACACCTTTGCAAACATGCAAAGCAACACCTGACACCTGGGAGTTTGCAAACCATGGAAAGGGACAGAGGCAGCTAGCTATGCATAATGAGCAGGAGGGGGTGGAATTTCCCCTTTTGCATCGGACCGGAGACCAGGCAAATGCATTCTTTAAGTAACCATTTGAAAACCAGTTTTGAGCAAGCATCAGAATAGACCTAACCGATCTTATGAATGAGGGAAAACCTGAGGACACACAACTGAAGCCCCCCCTCAAACCAGGGAGAGAGAGACTCGAGGGGGCACACACACTCCAGGCAGAACGGGCGAAAGCCCCCTTTGGCTTCCCACCCACCCACAGAAACTGCTCCCTCCCCATACACACACAGACTCTGCTTCCCCCCCACACACACACACAGGAGAAAAAGTATAGATTAAAGCCCCCAAAGGGGTCTTACTGTGGCTGTCTTCTGTTCCATCAGGAGGGGCTGGGAGGACTGGGTAATCCAATATGATTCTATTTAAGCATGGGAGGTTTGCCTTGGATTTGCCGCTCTGGAGAAATTATGTTGAATAGGTACGTGCTGGATTTCCCATATGATCCAGGAGCATCTGAATCTCACCCCCAGGTGACTGAAAAATCATAACCATATGAGAGAAATGCAGTTATATGTGAATGAAAATCTGAGCAACTTCACCAAAAATTCCGTAAATTATAAATGAAATGACCATGTAAATGTTCCCCTCCCCAGATTTGGCACAGTGCCATAGAAATGTGTCACAGTGCTAAATGTGTATCTGAGGAAGTGAGCTGTGGCTCATGAAAGCTCATACCCTGCCAGAAATTCTATGCTAAATGTGTTTGCTGCTTGACAGTTTGGTAAAGGCTTACAAGTGTTGGCTTAGTACTTTGAGGAGCTGCCTTTTAGCTGTGGAAATATTGCAACCCTAACCATAACCCTTTCCTTCCCCTCCCCACAACAGACACCCTGTGAGGTAGATGGGGCTGAGAGGGCTCTAAAGAGCTGTGACTAGCCCAAGGTCACTCAGCTGGCTTCATGTGTAGGAGTGGGGAATCAAACCAGGTTCTTCAGATTAGAGTCCACTGCTCTTAACCACTACACCATGCTGGTGATTTGGTTCCTGTTTACATACACATTACCAGTGCTTCCATACAAAAGCAAATCCTATGCTTGCAAAAGTAATATAACCATCAGTTCTTGCATATAGATTACAGTTTTCATGGTTCCATTATGAGGTGGCACTTTTAGCTTTGGATTGTTAGGCCATATTAACCTTCTGCCAAACTTTAGAAAGTAGACTTGGAGAACTTTTCATCCTGATCCCTGATATCAACAGTTAAACATATTGCCACATCAGTAGTATCTAATAGGGTCTCTTTACCTGGAAGTTAGGTAGAAAGAAACACATTTCTCTTCTACCTTCCAAAACTCCCCACTGGGATAACTTGAAACTTTGACATTTTGATCATTCTTCTCTGAACTGATTCTGACTTTGCTGAACAGGAACTTTGCACATGAACCTACAGATTACCTTTCACTGTCCCCATTCTTTCTTTTTGAATACCATCTTTTACCTGATGAATGGCATTCAGAAAAAAAGTTAGGATTGCCGTGTCCCATTGAAATAATGGGTCTTCTGGTAGAATCCTAAGCAAATTTACTCAGAAGCCCCACTAAATCCAATAAAATGTACTCCCTAGTAAGTATGCCTTGGATTACAGAAATTAACACTGAAATCCTATTATCTTTAATACTCTTAAGGAATGTTCAGCTTTCTGAATTAACCTCCAATTAATATGCGTTGCTTGAAAATGAGCCATATGATAAATTGATTCAGCCTTCTACTGAAATAAAACATCTTACTTTCATTACCTTTTAGAGAGCTGATATTAGAACAAGGATGCAAGCTACAAACTCACAAGTCCCCTCCCCAAACCCTGCCTTCCTCAGGCTCCACCCCAAAAACCTCCTGCCGATGGCGAAGAGGGACCTGGCAACCCTACTGCTTAAACTGGCTACTGCTATGTTTCATTGCCACACTCTCCTACTACTGCTTGCTCTTTCCCCCAATGCAGTATTTTATAATGTAGGGATCTCCATCAAATGGCCTGCTGCGCTCTGTGCAGATGGAGGCAATATTATTTCCTACATAGATCATATGTATTTGTCATATAAGTGTATGGCCTCAGATGGATCTTTCATATTGATTAGGGAGGTTCTTAGGTCATTGAGAGATCTGGATGTATATAAATGTTGTGCGGTCTGTATTAACCTATCTGACCAGTAAAAATTGACCATATTAACAGAATTTTCATTATTATACATTGAGTTCCAGGTCCTTTTGTTACGGGATTTAATATTAATAGTGAGAGTTAGGGGAAGTTGATCACTGCATACACATTCACCCACAGAAAAATCAATTACAGTGTCCCTTAAGGAAGGGGAAATGGAAATATAATCAGTTACACTACTGTTCCTTGACTATATGAACGTAAATTCACCTGGCGAGTCATAAGGCATTGGCCATTCAGTAGTAATCTATCAAATTGAATACAAAAATTTGCAAATAGTATGCCCGCCTTGTTAATGTGGGGATCTTTTGAATGCCTCAGATCATATGTAAGAAAGATCTCCTTTCTTGGGTACAATCAATGCAGATGATCAGAGAACAATTCCATTCAGTTGCAGATTTTAGAGTTAATTCTTGAAGAAGAGGAAAGAGCGATGTATGGAAGTAAGGAGAAAAGACATAGATCAGGCTCCAGAGAAGACATTAAAGGAAGATAAATAGGTGAGGTTGGCAAGCTAGAGGGAAAAGAAAATAGTCCAGGGAGAATTGGAAAAGGTGCGGTGCTCAGCGGGCTAGACCTCTAGAAAGCCTGTAAAGGTTAACAAGAAATGTAATAGATGAACAAGTGAAAGGTTTCAGTGGATTGGTTCAAGGGAATGCATTTTTTTAAGCAGGGGAAACTTGGCAGCATGGCTATGTAAAAGGAAGAATAAACTACAGATAAAGCAATTCCACAGTCAAGGTGCAAAACTAAAAGAAAAAGTGAAACAAATACACCTCTATCTCTTCAAAAGCCAGACTTTTTGGTCCGATGTTAAAGAAATGGTTCTTGTGGCTTAATGCCCTGGTTTATATATTACTGTCGACTATATTTTTAAATCTGCGATTTAAGCCTCATATCTGCTCTGCGGCTTCATATTACAGAGTTTAAGGCTGGAATTCAATTTTATTATGTTTTCACTGTTTTATTATGTTATCACTGTACCAGGCACTAGTTCTCAGATTGAGGGGTGGGATACAAATTCTTAATATATGAAGAACCCAGGTAGTCAATTGGGAGCAGGGGGGTCTTCAAGTATTTATACACCCATAAAGTGTTGGGATTTGATATCCTTGCATAAGAACATTGTTTCTATTGCAGGGTGTGTGTGTGTGTGTGTTGCATGCTGAGAAAATTCTTGACTGTTAGAATTCTGTCAGATAGGTCGGTTGATTAAGCTCTCCCTCTGTGTTAAGAATGTATGTTTCGATAAGTTCAGACATCATTATATCTGCCTGTAAAGTGTAAGAAAGTTACATTGTTTCCATAAGTTCAACTGAACTACACGATTGTAAGAAAGTAAAATTGAAGTGTTTTTTTTTTAACGGTTCTCTGAGGAACAGAATTATTTCATCGTAAACCTGCTGATCTTAACCGATACAGCAACCTCAGTCTCAAAAACAAAACTCCCCTGCTTATTCTGCCTGGGATGCTGTGGGGATAGAAAGACGATCGCTCAGGTTTCATCATATATTCAAGCGAATATTGATTTTTAACCACAGACCCAAATCAAAGAAAGGGGTGGGATACAAATTCTTAATATATGAAGAACCCAGGAAGTAAAGGGGGGGGGGCGTCTTCAAGTATTTACGTATACACCCATAAAGCTGATGTTCAGGTGGTCTATTTGGAAACAGCAGAGGACAGAGACAAAGGGATCTAAAGCCTGTCTCTTCCCATGCTGTACATTAGTGTGTTTCAGTGCTTGAAGCATTATTCTTCCAGCCAGGCTCTGATCCTGGAACTGAGAATTTGTCCACCCAACAATGCCACATTGTATTCATTTGTATATACTGCTCTATAAAGTCCCTATGAATAATAAATTAATACAAAGAAACTAGCAAAACAGTTCATACCAGATCACTTTACCAAACCATAATTTTGAATAATGTATATAGCTTTTCAGTTTCCTCATTTTTCAGTATAATTGTTTAAAATGTTATATCCTTAGATTTGTTGAACTACATCCATGAATCAGGAAGAAAGGGCATGGTGCCCAATGTCTTCAGAAGGCTCCCCCTTGTTTGGAAATTTCTGCCATATTCGTAGATTTGGTGGGAGACAGGCCTACTGCTGGTCTCCCTCATTGCTACTCCCTAATACCTACTGTTTCTTGTGGGGTTGTCTGGCAACCAGCAGAAGACCGGGGAGGGGGCATGGAGAGCAGCTGGTAGTGATGGTGTGACATCAGTTCCAAGAAACCTGGATGTCAATCCTCTCTAAGAATTGCTGGAAACTCTATGATGCCATGGTTCTTCCCATAAGTGACGTTGTGCTGTCAGCCCAATAGCCATTTTAAGAAATGGGGGCATGGGGAGCAACTGGTACTGATGGTGTGACATCAGTTCCAAGAAACCTGGAACTGATGTTAGTCCTCTCTAAGAATTTCTGGAAACTCTATGGTGCCATGGTTCTCCATGCCTTCAGCCCAACAGCCATCTTAAGAAATTCTTTCACTGGCAGCAGGAAACAAGAGACAGGGGTGGGAGATTCCCCATCCGCCAGGAGGCTGGTGGCCCTAATGTCACGTGTCTTAGTTATTAGTTTATTTATTCATTGACTTTGAAGCACTGATGTTCAATACAACTCAGAAATGGCAACAAACATTATAGATGGAAGATTGTCCTCCTCACTCCATTTATGCTGATATACTCCTCCCACTCAGATTGTGAGTGAAATTATTTGAGCCCATTAAAATGACTTTCCAAAAGTAAGCGGGTTACAAAAGTAAGCGGGTTCAAAGAAGTATCTTTGAAGATCAGTTCAGTATTTCATATTTATAGGTCTTCAAAATCAGATTCTAACTATAGCCAGTTGTCTTGCTTGATAGGACTCCCATTCTTGGCTAACCAATTATCTGACAACTTCAAACACTTTGCAAAGATATTTGTACTCATATATCAAAATATATAAAAGCTGTGTTATTTCATTCTGGCTACTTTTATCATAACAAATAATAACAAAAATAGGGATACAGGTTTCTTACAGACATGGCTATCTGTTAGCCTTCAACCAATACACCTATCTTTGAACTATATCTTCACTTCTATATTTAGGTGGACATTCCCGCCATTCTCAGATGTTTCTTGCACTTGGGCCTAGACACATATTATATCCCCTGATATTAATTATACTATTTCTAATCTACAAAAGGCAAGCGTTTCCCACTACTCCTTAGTTCTTTACCCCTTTCCAAGACTGTTATGTTCTGGGTTTCTGGACTTCCTATTTGTCACTGTTTTGCTGAGAAACTAGGCCAGTTCAATGCTGGCCTGCAGAAGCATCCTCTGTTATCTTTTCTGTTAAGACCAGAAACTTTCCACCTATATTGCCGGCCATATCCATTTCAAGATGCTTGGGATAAGAGGCATAGAGAGAGGTGTTTTATTAGGGAAGCCCTATTATAAACCACTTTCATTGGCAATCATGTGCTGTAAGAGGGAATTAACGAATTCAGCACTGTATGTGAAGCTTTTGTTTCAAGCAAACCTTAGAGTTTTTCACATTGGCATTATGTTTGTGTGAACAGCAGGAAGGAAATGCTAAACTGGCAGCTGTAAATATGACCGCTTTAAGCCAAGGATGAAAATGTGGCTTTGAACTTTAAATATTTAAGAATGCTCTACATTTATCATGCCTTCGGGCTTTTCAGTAGCTTTGTTCAGCTACATTTTATGTGAGAAAATGCTATTCTCAAAGGAAGAGACAAAGTGATAAGTTCTTTTGATGATGGGTCATGGAATTATAGCAAGGTAGTCCATGGGGAATGCTAAGAGCAAATACTTCCTTTAAATGTCACCAACACAAGAGGACCTGGTCATTTTCTATTGATGTGACTCACAAGTTGCACAATGGCAAAACATTATTTTCAATGACATTCATTTTTCAGCCCCAAAGAGAATAAAAATATGTACAAATGAACAGAAGCTTATCAGGTGTTTGTGTACATGGACGAGTGTCCGCAGAGCATTTGTGCGTGAGAGACATTTAAAACGAGCAGCTCTTCTGAACTGAAAAGTGACTCACAAATACACACTTTGATGTGTCGCAGCATCCTTAGTGAAGTGCTCCCAGTTTAAAATTGTTCTGTTTAAAGAGTGAAATGAAATTTTCTTTTTCTAACTGCCTGAGCAGCAAGGTCAAGCTAAATTTTGAAAAACAACGTGTCATCTTTTTTGATTTGGAAAAATGTCACCTTTTTACTTCTAGGCCAAATCCAAGGCTCCATTATTCTTTAAAAAAGCTGACAGTGCAACACAAAAGATAACTTGGTTCTGTTTAATATCTTTTACAGCAATGGAAGATCCTGTTTCCACTTAATATATTATGACAAACCTGCAGCTTTGAGGAGGATCTTGCTTCTGATTCACATGTTTTTGTAATATTCAGACCAAGAGGTAACTTGCCTCAATTTAATTTCATAATCTTCTTTACCTCTTTGGACCAATTCATACTACTGTCAGTCAAAGGATGTTGAAACGGGTATTGAAATAGTAATTTATTTAAGTAACAGTCTGATGAATTTTCTGTCATCCTTTTAGAGCTGATTGAACTGGAGCCATAGCTCAATTAACTGACTACCAAAGAAATACAAGAATAGTGATATGGGAATCATTTGTAGTTGATACATGGCTCAAATTATCTTTGAATTCTTTTTAATTTGCAAGTTATTCATCAGCATATCATTACATCCTTTTCTGAGTTTTTTTTAGGATTAAAGGGTGTTTTATGGCATTTAATATATCAGTAATATAGCATTGCAGAATAATATAAGAAAAGCCAGAATGGCCCCATTCAAAGAACTTTCCAATCAAACTTTCAACAGACAATGGGGGAGAAACAAGGGTAACTGAAAAGTAGAAATCCTATTTAGTTGACAAATAAAAGGTGGGTGAATGTGTGTTTAGGGGGAGGGGATTATTAATTGGGTTGCCAGGTCCCTTTTCACCACAGGTGGGAGGTTTTTGGGGTAGAGCCTGAAAAGGGCAGGGTTTGGGGTGAGGAGCAACTTCAATGCCATAGAGTCCAATCGCCAAAGCTGCCATTTTCACCAGCTGAACTGATCTCTATAGGCTGGAGATTAGTTGTAATAGCAGGAGATTTCAAGCTAGTACCCGGAGGTTATGAGAAACACTAGCACAAGGCTCAAAGATTGCAAATTCTATATTACAAAATCAACTGGTTCTTGTTGGTTATCTGGGCTGTGTGACCGTGGTCATGGTATTTTCTTTCCTGACGTTTCGCCAGCAGCTGTGGCAGGCATCTTCAGAGGAGTAACACTGAAGGACAGTGTCTCTCAGTGTCAAGTGTGTAGGAAGAGTAATATATAGTCAGAAAGGGGGGTTTTGAGAAAGGGGGGGTTTCTGACTATATATTACTCTTCCTACACACTTGACACTGCGAGACACTGTCCTTCAGTGTTACTCCTCTGAAGATGCCTGCCACAGCTGCTGGCGAAACGTCAGGAAAGAAAATACCAAGACCACAGTCACACAGCCCGGATAACCTACAAGAACCAATGAACTCTGACCGTGAAAGCCTTTGCCAATATTTTACAAAATCAGCTATACAAAAGACATAGTGAATAATGTGTCCATACACCAAAAGTTACAGTGCAATGATGACAATACAAACAAATAACAATCACACTCAATATGATTTCTATGTACAATGACAATTCACGTGCGCAAAGCAGCGCTAGATGACAAAAGTTCTGATTTACTTATACCAGCCACGAAGGCTATATACACAGAAATAAAGCTTCAAAAGAAGTCTCTGCAGCCAGAGGGGAAAGTTGGAACGCTTCCCAGGTTGTTGTTCACGTTTTCGCCACTAGGGGCTTCATCAGCGTATTTTCAGCACAATAGGCTCCTTGAAGCCCCGTAGGTCTTATCTTTTTTGCTCTGCCTCCCTGGGCTGATAAGATTCACAAGTCAAGATGTGCCACACCAGCGAAAAAGAGGCTTGTGCACAAAACAGCACGGTCTGCCTTTATAAATATAATTAATCTGCTCGGGGCTGGAAGCACGAAAGATTGTAAGAAGAAAGCACCAACTGAGAAGTTATGCATGAGGGAAGCCAGGGAGATTTTTGGCTGATGAAGCCTTATTTGGTGAAACGCAAATAAATACCTGGGATTTGCGTCCCTTTATGCGGTCCTGAACAAACCATTCCTGTGGGTCCCACCAGATGCTCGACATTACCCTCTTAAGGGATCCATGTTGGCTTCGGTACGATGAGCGGAGTTGAAGACAATTACTGTGCTTTGAAGGCTTACATAGTCCGCACACGGCTTATTATCTTTTGTAGCTACGACCCCTATTAGCGTGCTGTGGGACAATTTCGCTTATTTCGCTCGTTGTATATAGTTGTAAATATTGTTGTTCAGTACAATTGTGTGTTTGTTCACATATTGTTCACATATTGCATGTTATTAGATAGTTAGTTAGGTAGTTCCTTTTTTCTTGCTATTTCTAGATAAATACATTTTGTGTTTGCTTAATACATTGTGTGTGCTGTTGATTTGGTTGAGAACCTCCTGGAACTAGCTGGAGATCTCCTGCTATAACAACTGATTTCCTGCCAATAGAGATCAGTTCCCCTGGAGAAAATGGCTGCTTTGGCAATTGTACTCTATGGCATTGAAGTCCTTCCCCAAACCCCGCCCTCCTCAGGCTCCTCCCCAAAAACCTCCCACTAGTGGCGAAGAGGGACCTGGCAACCCTACTCAGCACTCAGCCTGTCCATAATCTGTTGAACATTGTTGGACTATTCCCCTCACTCATAGAAGAGGATTTTGGTGCACACACCTCAGAGTTTCCAAGAATGAATTAAAGCTGCAAATTTAGTCCCAATCTAGCTGGCTTTCATACTAATTTTTTTACTCCAGCACAGTTTGTTTACTAATATGCATAGCCTTTGTCTGTTGAAAGCCAGCACTCAGGTGAGGACATTTAACAATTCTTAAGGACCTCCGAGTAGAAATGCATCGCAAATCCTTTGAATTGTGACTAGTGAGGCTGATCATGCATATTTTCATATTATATATTCTTGAAATAGCTATTTTTGCAGAATGCAAAAGCTGGCATTGTAAATAGTAATCGTGTATCTCCCTTTTAGTGGAGCTACTCACTGAAAACACTTCAAACTATTATGGTAATTGTACTGTATTTTTCTTTTATAACTTGAGTATTACGTGGGTTTCCAAGCTACAGCAAGCTACCTCAGGAGGAAATGGGGGGGGGCATCTGTTGTGCTGGCATTGCACCAGTGCACTTATATCACTTCTGATGAAAAGAGACGTGGCGGACACTCTGGCCTTTTGCAAAAACTCTATTATCACCAGAAGTGACCTAATGGAGCCGGCAGAGCACCAGTGTGCTTCCCCCCCTATTTTCCTGTAGGTTTTACCTGTATATTGTGGTGCACTTGAGACAATATTTACCTCTTTTAGATAATTTGTGCCACTAAGGAACACTAATTGCTGAAACATGTTGGGCTTTTTCAGGCCAGACAGTACAATTTTGGCTCTTTTGTGACATACATTTTTGCAGATCCATAGGTGTTGCATTTTTTATGTGATCTGATGCAGCTCCACAGAGCCTGTAATACTGAGATGTTTCATGGGTAGGGTTGCCAGCTCCGGGTTGGAAAAAAACCTGGAGATTTTTTAGGATGGAGCCTGAGAAGGGTGGGGTTTGGGGAGGGACTTCAATGCCATAGAGTCCAATTGCCAAAGCAGCCATTTTCTCCAGCTGAACTGATCTCTATCAGCTGGAGATCAGTTGTAATAGCAGATCTACAGCTAGTACCTGGAGGCCACTCTATCTGCCAGGCCTATGGTTGAGGGCAGCAACAGTTTCCACAGCAGCTGGCTTCCCTTCCTCTACCTTATCTGGTTTGATCTAATTTCTGAGATTCGGACCATTCCCTCTGGCCTGGCTACTGACCTGTGTGTCAAAGAATTGGGTGCCAATCGGATTTTAGAGTTATGGAATTATGGTTTTTATTGTAAATCATATTTTTGTACATTAAAGTAACTTGGATCATATTGTCAATGATGTTTTTATGATGTGAGCCACTCTGAGCCTGGCTTTGGCTGGGATAGAGAGAGGTGCAAATTCAAAAATAAATAATAAATAAATATATTGTTACATTGTGTGGTTTTTTTTGTACTTTACACCTATGTGCTGCTCTTTTAGGACACAGATCAGATTTTTTTTGGATGGGGGTATTCCTTTTTATTTATTAAAGATACACGTCTGTTTTTATATAGTATTTGGTTGTGGTTTCCTTTTTATCAGCCTTTTGTATTACCTAATCATGTGCTCAGGTGACTTACGCAATGGCCGACTGGCCCAGTCAGGGTTGGACACCGTGGGTACTTTCACACAGCCCAAATAATCTACTTTCAATCCACTTTCACTGCACCTTAACAATCATTTGCAAGTGGATTTTGCCAGTTCACACAGTAAAATCCACCTTCAAAGTACATTGAAAGTGGATTGAAAGTGCATTATTTGGGCCCTGTCCAACCAGTTTGCCCAAAGGCAGTGGCAAGCAAAACTGAGCCTCACGTTTGATTTACCTGGGCTAGTGGGCTGGGCCTCCCTCCATTGGGAAAATGTGCTTGGGGGTATGGTATGGCAGCAGAGAGGGCAAGGCCCTTTCCAGGGCCGTTTTTGGTCCCTTAATCCACCCATGACTTATAGATCACTCAACTTTTTTAAAAAAAATCTGCACTTAAGAAAAAGGGTATTCTTCAATCTGTATACATTTTGTGAATAGGCCCATGTTAACTTATTTTGCACAATTCCACATCTACTATTTAGAGACAGAGGTTCATCCCTCAGTCATTCTTCTTCACCTCTTCCTTCTGAGATTTTAACAGTCATTGTCCACGTATTGCTTTCTTCTGTCCCAAGGGCTAGAAACTTGCTTTAAAATAATGAATGCTGATATCTGTCAGCAGGTGTAGTCATTCCATGGTTATTTAGTATGATTATAGAATTATGGATTATACACTTCTTTGACCATGATCTAGGTAATACAGTCTTTTCTGCTAGAGCAATTAGGTGATAAATCCCCAGGTCTGAATAAGTAAAAGTAGTATTATTGCATATATCTCATAGAAGTATTAATGTTACTTAAAACATCACATAAAATGCAATGAAATAAAATTTATTAAAGATTTTAAATAAAAGTTATCCTTGTCATTCACATACATGATTGTATTTTATCACAATACATTAATTTTAAGTTAGTAGAAAGATAATACAATTTAGAATGTTTTTGCAAAAAAATTAAAATGAACAAACAGTCCCTTCTGTGCTCCAATTGTGGGCTAGCTATGGAATAAACCTCTGAAGTTGGATCGGCTAAACTTTAGGTAGCATACCTCACAGGTCACAGCTCCAAAGGATGCTGCCGTGGGTAGGGGGCTATGACAAATGTATTCATTAAGCTCTGTGGAGGTATGATTCTATCAGCAGAGTTTTCCTGGTGTTTTCCTTTCTAAACCACTCCTCCTGTATAAACAGCTTGGGGGCAATATGCAATTAACATAAAATGCAAGCACCAAGCAGAAGTTTTGGTCAGTCAGAAAGGTCAGCAATTGCACAGCGGTAGCCATACTTTATGAAGATATAAATTGGATGTCACTGACAAAGTAATATAAATAGATGCTAATACATGCATGTACGGACATCCAAGTTAACCAAGAGGTACATCAGATACCTAGGAACTCACAGTTTTAGGGACTTTCAGATATCACCCCCCTCTCCAAAAAAAAAACCTGCTCTCAAATGGAAGGTTGCCCTGAGTAGAGTGTTACTAAACGGGTTGCCAATCTCCCGGACTGGTTATGGCAACCCCAGCAGATGTGTGCCCACACTGTTCCAGACGCGCGCCGAGCCCCAAACGCAATGGGGACGGCTCCCGCGCCAGCGAGTGAAACTGACAAGAAGGAGCCATGGGTGGAGAAGTCTCTTGGAGAGAACCAGAGGGAATCCATTTTCCTGTGTGCCCCATTCCAGCAGAAGCCATCTCGCAGGGAGCTGTCAAGAACTTAGTCTTCGTCTACACCCTCCCTCCCAGCCTCATCAGCATGATTAATAGCCCATTGGAAGACATCAAGATACCAACGAAGGATCGTTCCCCCGGCTATGCAAAGTGAAGCACCCCGGACACAGCTATGCGCGTCTTTGTGTTAGATCGTTAATCCCAGCTGCAAGCAACTCCCGGTCCTCCAGGAATTGCGCAAATCAATTGAAATAGGATAGTTTTCTCAATTGCCCTCTTGCCTCACCCCAGCAGCCAACCATTAGGGTCTTTGTCATCTTTTGTTTTACATGGGAACCACAAGAGGGTAATCTCATTACCCCACCCCGGTAAAGAATATATCTAGGGTCCCTGCCATCCATTCCTTACCCTAGGTCTTCCCCTTTCATACTTGCGGTCACTCTGTCGGAGTAGGCAGCCATGCCCAAACACGCAGAGGACCCCCCTGCCCCCTTTTTATTCCTCTTAGCCCACGGAACCCAGGACAACTCCCCGTCAGGACAGGTGCAGTATTTTCCCGTCATCAAGGTGCCTGCCACATGAGCAAACGTCTCTATACTCCTCTCTTTTATTCCTAGGCTCTGTATGTTGGTGTGTGTATGATATTTGAGTGCTTGTGCACATACTATTAATAAGTAAACCTTTGAAACTAAATTCATTGACTTCGCTTTATTCTTTGAATCACGGTTTGGACTCCTGTAGCACAGGTTAGATCCTGCAGGTTATGCCCATAGCCGGTTATTGGATGCTAATTCCCCCATATAATAATTCGTAACCGGGCATTTTGGCTAACAAGAGGCTTCATTTCCCTGCACCTTGATCATCTTTTGAAATCAGATTTTTGATGACTACAGTAAAGGACTGTTTACAGGATTGTCATTTGCCACCAAAAGAAATGTTTTCCATGCCTTGCTTTTCTTGCATTTAAGCCTTTTTCCTCAGTTTGGAAGCAAATTTGCATGGACATCATGCTATGCACCCCAAATACAAATGGAGCCCCCAGACTTTGAGGTGCCAGCCTCCCAATTGGCTCTTTCCACCAGTCCTCAGCAATGCTGAACTTCTGAACTTGAAAACTGATGGACAGCTTGGCTTGCAAATGCATGGAGGATGGGGGAGACCCCTTTGCGAGCCCATAAAATTGGACCCCCTGTCCCAACATTCATCAAACTTTGGTTTAGTGAGAGTCCCTTGCAGCTACACTGCAAATATGGGGACTTTACCTCCAAAAATGCCCCCACAGGATCCTTGAAAAAAATCCCCATAGACTATAATGGGCCTGAATTTTTCAGTAAACTCAGAAATAAAGCCGAAATACAAATTTACCAGTATAGGGAATTCAGCTTATTCTGGGTTTACCGAAAAAAATTGGGCCCAATGAACCCAAACCTGAATTATTATTTTTTGTACAACCCTAGTATGGAAACATGATCAATGCTGGAAATGTGTATGCCCCAAATCTTGAGCATATTTGTTTATCTTGAATTTTGGAGAAATTAGGTTGGAAGGAGTCTTCTCTTGATGTAACAGAACTTTCTCCATCAAAGTAGTGCGTGATCCTTCTGTCAGAGGAAGACTTCTCGATTAGTAGGAAAAAATCCTTGGGTCCAACTAGCAGTCCCTACTTCCTCAAGTCCTGCACAATCACTCCATTGTGTTCCTGACACATAGCCCCTTTCCATCATATATTTTGGTGCTTCTATCATGCATACTGAGAAAGTGACCTATATGCGTTCATCGTTTTGTATGAGTAGGGTAAAACATGTATTTTTCAGCTTCAGTACATGCAATCAGAAACCCATGTTTATCGCATGTACACGTTGGCTCATTCCAAAGCTTGAAAATACATGCATTACCTTGTTTGCCCAAAATGTTGATTATACATATCAGGAGACTGGTGGGTAGAATATTCTCCCAGTATGCAAGAAAGGAAGGCTGAAAACATAATGACTGCAAGGGTGACAGTTTGCCAGACGTTGATCACCTTTGTGTGCCCACAACCATTCTTGAGCCTTTGCTTCCAATCTGTTAATTAAGACAGTATTTGTTCCTTTCTGTAGTGTGAAATGTGTTGATTGTCTGATATGTTGGTAAGGCAGAGATCAGGGTGAAGTTTGATGTCTATTTCCCTGTTGCAGAATAAATGAATACTATTCCTCCATGAAATTTCTAGGGAGAAGCAGCATTTGCTGGGGCAGGTTTTCCAAACAGTCTATTCTCCTCAAACCATCTTCTCAGAATTCAGGCAGTACCTCGCCTGTCCCTCCTTGGTAGATCAGTAGAGAAGAACATCCACAGACTCACAGCTTTAAATGATGATGCAAAGAGAGATGAAAGGGGCAGTGGTAAGGGATAAGTGTTCTGAACCTGTAGCTAGGAGTATCTCCTTGGAGGCAGAGAAGGCTGCCTGTGTACTGTGCAACAAAAATTACTGTTAAAAGGTCTGTGGCAGCAATATTTCAAATATGCACACTATTCAGGGAAAACAGATCTGATAAATTAGTCACACTTATGTGAAGAGTAGCAAAGTGTCACTGCTACCAGATATTTTGTGTTGGATGTAAAATTGCATTTTCTTCACAATAGGGCACCCCTGATCGTACAAGAAAAAAGAGAGATTATTTTCACTGATTGCCCATCCAACTGCAGTGTTATGCTTTACATCACATACTCTTTCAGTCCACTCATCCTGGGGAACCTCATTCCAGTGAGTGCAGCAAGCAGTAGAGGGAAGTGTGGTGGAGGAAAAGATCCATCCTGTAAGCAGAACTCTACTCACTCTTTTGAGTGAACCAAACCCATGTCTCGAGACCACTACCTACAACTTATGCAGTTCTTCTCTATCTTATCACACTGTTTAAACATATAGTAGCCACAGATGACAATGGACTAAAGAAAAATGTTTCAGAGCATACATGATGGACGGCCAGTCATTTGTAGCATTCACAATCCAAACATTTTACAATGGCATTGCTCCTAGTTACAGATCTGCAGAACTGGGGTATGGCCAAATTCTCCTTGCCACAGAGGGAACTGTTATGGATGGATAACTGCTCATATCGTTGTAGTCATACCACAACAAAGTTGTCTGCCACCTATGATGAGAAATCCAATTATACAAGCAATCTTTGGTTTTAGGAAAGAAAGATAAGTAATTATGTTCAATGCAATATGCATATATTGCCATTTTCTAACTCGTGACAATTTTGGGAAAGTTATTGCCACCCACATTTTCAACACCAGACGTGTATAAATATTCAAACTTTGAATTTACACGTAATTTTGGTCCAGTCTACACTGTGTCTCGGTATGTCTGTTTTATATGCAGTGTTGCATGGTCATTGAGGCTTGAGTAGGTAAAAATACCAAGGATGTCTACATGTTTAAATCCAGGCCGACATGTACAGTAAGTCAGATAATTGCCATTTCAATATGAAGAATACATCTGCATGCAGGCATCTGCTACCTTCCTTCTCAGCATGGCACAGCAGATGTTTTAACCTACTCTGCATTTCCATGCTGGGGCATTTGCCCAAGCTAGTCAGGAATTTGGTGGGGAAATGGTTTCTTATGCATGTGTCTCACTTAGGGTTGCCAGCTCCAGGTGGGAAACACCAGGAGATTTGGGGGGTGGAGCCTGAGGAGGGTGGGGTTTGGAGAGGGGAGATACTTCAATGCCATAGAGTCCAATTGCCCAAGCAGCCATTTTCTCCAGGGGGAATTGATCTCTGTCGCCTGGAGATCAGTTGTAATAGTGGGAGATCTTCAGCCACCACCTGGAGGTTGGCAACGCCAGCACCACTCTCACTGTGACATTTTCAGATGAACTTCCCAACTTCTCTCTCTCCCTTTCTTAGTGGGACTAGCTGGTTGCTTTGGGGCCAAGCAGGATTTTGGGGTCCATTCTGATTCGCTATGGTTGATTTAAATATGCCTGGTTCTAGGACAGGAGAGGCCCTTACTGGGTTGGCTAGAACATGATTGGCTTAAGTTAAGTGTATTTTTAACACCCTGAGGCATCTCTTGGTGGGGGGGGGGTTCCCTCATGTCTCATAATAGAGGTCTATAAAATTATGCATGGTATGGAGAGAGTATACAGGGAGAAGCTTTTCTCCCTCTCTCATAATACTAGAATGCGGGATCATCTGCTGAAGCCAGTGGGTGAGAGATTCAAAACAGATAAAAGGAAGTATTTCTTCAAACAATGCATAGTTAAATTGTTGAACTTCCTGCCCCAGGATGTGGTGATGGCTGCCAACTTGGAAGGCTTTAAGAGGAGAGTGGTCATGTTCATGGAGGAGAGGGTTATCCATGGCTACTAGTCAAAATGAATACTAGCCATGATGCATACCTATTCTCTCCAGGATCAGAGGAGCATACCTATTATATTAGGTGCTTTGGAACACAGGCAAGATAATACTGCTACAGTTGCCTTGTTTGTGGGCTTTCTAGAGGCACTTGGTTGGCCACTGTGTGAACAGACTGCTGGACGCAATGGACCTTGGTCTGATCCAGCATGGCCTTTCTGATGGTCTTATGTTCTTAATAAAGGAGTTTGGAGAGGGGATCTCCTCAGGGCTGGTTCTTCACCACTGGAACCCTACTGCTGCCTAGCTTGGGGAGAATGGAGTTGTCGAAGGGTCAGCTCCACTCAGCATACCTTTGAGTATGTAAGCCAAAAAAAGCTTTGACATAAATGCCAACCTGGGCTTGGAACTAGGGTGGGATTGCCTATGACACAGGGATACATTTATGGCAGCTCAGTAAATAGAGTAACCTGCACTAAGGAGTGGGTGGTTAATGTGCTTGCAGTATAGCCGTTAGCTCATATATACAGTTTAACTTTTGGTATGCAGTGTCTTCATTTTGGAGGATGTGTGGGTAAACCCCAGGTGCCTGAACTAATATTTCCCCGGAGAGGTGGTATAGCAATTTTCTAAATAAAAAATAAAGAAATATTACCTAGAAGGTAAAGACCTTTTAACTAAGTCCAATTGGCAGGTTTTAGAAGGGTATATACAGCAATGATTTTTTTAAAAAAAGTCTTGCGATGAATGCCACATTGGAAAAGAACTTGCTAGAGAAACCACAGGCTGTGCAGTGTGGTTTTTCAAGTGAGACTGAGATGGAAGAAAAAATATCTTCAGAACAGCATGGACTAATGCCTTGGTAAATAGCCTATAGAACATAAGACTCAAGCTGCTCGATTCCAGGGGCGGTAGCAGGACACCTCAATTAAATGACTGAAGTGAAGTTCTAAATAAAGATCAGAAGTCTTTGTGGCTCCAAGGTTACCAGAGTTATCTGAAGGGTAGAAAAAAAACGCTGGCTCAAGGAAGCCATTGACTGCATCTTTCAAAGTGATCTGTATTAGAATCAATGTACCTGCTGAGAAGAACTACATAGCAGCCGGTCTTTTAAATTCCTTTGGCAATTGAAAAAAGTAACATTCCTTATTAAGCGAGGATTTACAGGGTTAAGAATCTTTGCCCCAGGCTCCCCCAAATAAGGACATGTGACAACAGCATGGGTTTAGCTAGTTTATTTAAGCAGCTGAACGACATAATAATGTTAAATACACAAACATATTTAAAGGGGTGGGCTGCACTAGGCGGCCTGACCACGGCTGCCTTTGTTGAGCAGATCCATCCTGGCTCCAAACTCCGACAGCGACTTCTGCCGGCTTTGTTTATCCTTGCCTGGACAAGGTGTACTGAGAGGTGCCCAGCCCCATCCTCCTCCTCTGATGTGTCACAAAGGCACTACCAGGTTTGGAAAGATGTTTCTTGGCACCAAGGGTGCTCCTTGCCAAGCCACACCCTGTCACAAAGCCAGTGATGTGCTGTTCCAGAATGCTCAATGCCTCAGGGTTCTTGCTGAGCATCTCTACCTATCATGAGCAACCTGCCCTATCCCTGCCAAATGATGATGAAGAAGAGTTGGTTTTTATATGCTGACTTTCTCTACCACTTAAGGGGGAATCAAACCAGCTTACAATCACCTTCCCTTCTCCTCCCCACAACAGACACCCTGTGAGGCAGGCGGAGCTGAGAGAGCTCTAAGAGAGCTGTGACTGGCCCAAGGCCACCCAGCTGGCTTTGGGTGTAGGAGTGTAGAAACCAACCTGATTCGCCAGATTAACGTCTGCCGCTCATATGGAGGACTGGGGACTCAAACCCTCTTCACCAGATTAGAGTCCACAGCTCCAAACCGAGTCCACCGCTCCAAACTACTGTTCTTAACCACTACACAACACTGCCCTAGCTTATTACCACTTATTAACACTTGTCCCAAGGCAACACCCTCCCACGTTTTGTGCAAGGTGACAACAGTGTGGTTTTCTATACACCAACTGTACAGATGCTGAAAGTGGCACTGCCTCATCATAGTGGCACCATGCCGACCCCTTGTACTCTGCATTTAAAAAGGTAAAGGTCCCCTGTGCAAGCACCGGGTCGTTCCTGACCCATGGGGTGACGTCACTAGGAAGACTTTGTTGTGACGTCACTAGGAAGACTTTACTGGGAAGACTTTGTTTATGGGGTGGTTTGCCAGTGCCTTCCCCAGTCATCTTCCTTTTACCCCCAGCAAGCTGGGTCCTCATTTGACCGACCTCGGAAGGATGGAAGGCTGAGTCAACCTTGAGCCGGCTACCTGAAACCAACTTCCGTTGGGATCAAACTCAGGTCGTGAGCAGAGCTTGGACTGCAGTACTGTAGCTTACCACTCTGCGCCACGGGGCTCATACTCTGCATTTACCCTATGATTAACGTAACAATAACAATAACAATAATAATACATATACATATATAAACTCAGTTATTAACTTGTGTATGTGTGTGTGTGTTTCTGTCCCTGAGACACACAACCCATAGGGTTAAACAAAACACGAAGTTAACTTTTATTTATAGTATGAACACAACACTGAAGAAAGTAAGGTTGAAGTTACAACATGTCACTTCCCCGGAACGTTTGAACTGTTCTCCTATTTTCTGAACTGGGATCCTTTGTTACAACTTGACTCTTTTCAGCCAGCTCTAGGCAGCTCTTCTGTGCAGTTGCACTTAATGAGACACCCTCCTTTCCCCTCTCAACTCCCCAGCTGCCAACTCCCAACTGCTGTTCTTAAGGGCTGCTCTCCAACTAACAACTGACCAGCATTCCTTCAGCTCTCATTGGTCACTCCCAGGGAGAGGCGGAACCTAGCCTGTCCACCACAGGAAGTATCAATAGCTATGGTAGAACATTCTCACAAAGCAGGATCTTACAGCAGCTTTGCAGATCCATTCTTGCTATATTGCAAGTAGTACCACTTTCGTAAATATTTTGTATGTGTAGAATCCACACGTACACAGAGATTCCTAAATGATATGGCACAAAACACTGAACAGTCTCTCTCTCACTCTCAAAAAAAAGAAGAAGAGCCTGACAGTGCATTCCTAAGGAGAGTTACTCTAGTCGAAGCTCATTGAAATGAATGGGCTTAGACTGGAGTAACTCTCCTTAGGAATGCGCTGTGAGACTTTTGACTAGATCTATCAACTTATTTATTATCAAAGGGGAGTCCACAAATGCTAACGGAACCATGCAGGTATACCATCTGTTCATGTCGTGGAAGGGGGAAAATATTATTCAGCTGATGCAGCCATCAATCCTTTGGCAAAAATGTATGATAATAAACTGGAGAGTAATGGAAAACACCCCCCAACACACACACACAATGATTGCTTTGTTTTCTTAGGCTCATCCATAAAACATAGCATACATTGTTATCTCTTGGTTGCTGAATTGTTTGACAGCTGTTGACATGTCTTTATTTAAAAAGATAAGCAGTACAAAAAAGATTACAGCTATCTGTCAATCTGGGAGAGGTAAATTGAATGTGTTTGGAACCCTGATTCAGGTCAAGGCTGCACTGGGAGAGGAAAGGAGATGTAACCCTTCAACCTCCACTCACGTTTGCTTATTGAAACTGAAATCTTAGCTCTTCAAAGGAAAAGACATGCAGTTTTCTCTGTTAAAATTCTAATAAATGTGCAGGATGCCAGAAACTGAGCGGAAGATGCAGGGTTAACAGTGCAATGATCCTAAACACTGATGAACTCTTCTAAACCCATTGATTCCAATTACATTAGGAGGGTACAACTTTTCTGAGGAGCGGACTGTAAATGCCCTCTCTGCTTCTTCTGCAGTCCCAATCTACATCATGCCTGTGTGCACATGCAATTCACCTTTTACAGGTGGGTGGAGATCTGTGGTCTTCATTGTGGGTATTTAACTTCGAGGCTATTATCTTAAGCATACCATTTTGGAAATAATCCCCAAATAATAACATTTACTTCTTTGCCTTGATTAGGCTAATGTTGATAGAAATCCAACACAAACATACTAAAAACTAACATGGTCTTTTCCTCCACTTGATGACTAGTTTGGCTTCCAACGATTGTTTCAGTTGCATACTGGGATTGTGTCAGCTGTTCTTGGCAGTAGCCCATGGAGAAATGAATCAGGAGAGGGGACCAATAAACCTGAAGCAATATTTTCTTTGAATACCACCTCTACTGTTTGCCAATTAAAACTAGCCATATTTGCACCTCCCCTGCCGATCTGTGCGCTCTTTGAGTGCATCTTTAAAGTTATTACATCAAAGGCACAGGCAAACGGTTCTATAATTCAGTTTACGGATTCTGCAAAGGCTGCACAAAAAAAAAATGGCTTAATGTTTAGAGAAGGCCAAGCATTTATCTTGTATGGTTATTAACATCTTTGTTTGCAAGGAGGTTTTTTTTTTTAATACTTCACGAAACAAAACTTTGTGCTGAGACTGATAAAACTGTTTATAGTAAATTGCGCTCCCTCTGTGCTCAACACCTGATTTCATCGGCCGCCCTGCGAGAGATGTCAGCTCCCATGATGCCCTACAAGAATTGCTGGGCTCAGCTGAAAAGAACTCAGTTGCTTTGACACTGAACATCTGGCACGGTGTTTATTTGTTCTATGGCGCCTTTTTAAAACGAACGTGAAATATCAGATGCCGCGGTAAAATTAGTTTTCCAGCGATCAGGGCCGTGAGCTAGCTTAATAATCTACTCCGAGCCTTTGGAGCGTCAAGCAATATTACTTTTGAACTTCAAG
This sequence comes from Euleptes europaea, assembly GCF_029931775.1. Classification (NCBI taxonomy): domain Eukaryota; kingdom Metazoa; phylum Chordata; class Lepidosauria; order Squamata; family Sphaerodactylidae; genus Euleptes; species Euleptes europaea. The sequence continues at coordinate 63,150,402 of NC_079319.1, forward strand.
CGAGAGAGAAAGACAGACATTGCCTGGATGAATCTGAAGCACCATTTTGCATAATGGGGGCTTTGGTAATTCAACAAACAGCAGACAATGTGAGCACTAGAAGCACCCCTCTCCTCATGGAGAGCTTGGCTTTGATACCCAAGACAAAACAAACAGTGCAACGCTGAGCGTCTGACGTGTCAGGTTTATATAAGCTAATTTTAATTTAAAAAAAAAGCAAACACACTTGATTTGAAACACATTACCATGTGCCAGCTTAGCCCCAACAATGTCAGCGGAAGTTTGTCCACTTAATTTGATGGGTCAGGATGGTGTTCTGTTTGGTTTGCATCACTGAACTGGGTTGCAGCAATACACTGTATAGTATTTTCACCGAGGCAGAGACTGCTATTGCATTTGTTCAGAAGAGTGGACAGAGCTACTGCAGTCATTTGATGGGGGCTCCCTCCAGACAAGAAAAAAACATGGCTTCTTATTTGTAGTTTGTGAAACCAGGATTCAGCCCTCGGATGATCTTTCAAATCCCGGATTGCCTTGACGAATGCTGGCTCCATTGCCTCCATTCTTTCTCCGGCCTCCTTGGGCTAGATGTGATGGAATCCCGGCATGCATTGTAGTGACAGTGGCGCCAGGGAAAAGACCAGGCTGTCCATGTCTACAAAGCCAAAGTTAAGATAACCGTGGTTAATAAACCAACTTCAAACGGTGGTTTCAGATCCTGGTTTGAAATTACCTAAGTAACCTTAGTAAGAAATGGCCTGCTTTCAGACAATCATGCTAAGCGTAGTTGGTTTAATTAAACCATCCTTTCTCCTGAGTCTTTTCAGTACACCCAGAACTGCTTGTAGGTGCTAATTCGTGGCTGCTTTTGTGATCCTGGTGAGATCCAGACACACAGAGTCGGAGGAAATTGCAACATTTTACCCATGCATGAAAATCCAGAGAGATCCCCATCAAGATAGTACCATGACAGGGTCTATTTATGAGATGCACACACTTTAATTTAGACCTGGTAATAGTCTCTCCACATCAGACTCCCCAGCGTTTGCAGTCTGACCTGATAGAGAGGGTTGCCAACCTCCAGGTGGTGGCTGGAGATCTTCTGCAATTACAACTGATCTCCAGCCGATACAGATAAGTTCATCTGGAGAAAACAGCTGCTCTGGTAATTGGACTCTCTCCAAACCCTGCCCTCCTCAGGTCCTGCCCCCCAAATATCCAAGTATTTCCCAACCTGGAGCTGATAGAGTCGAAAGCTGGAGCCTGAAATGCAGGACACTGAATGCACTGTTACTAGGCAAAGGCAGAAGACATGGCTCTTTGTTTGTTTCCAGGCTGGTTCTTTAAAATCCTAAGTGGCTTGGGGCTAAAAGTTTTTATAGGACCACTTCCTTTTACGCTGTCCAACTTGCCAGTTAAGATCCTTTCACGAGGCCCTGCTCTCTGTTCCCTTGCTCTCTTTAAGGTACAAGGCAACCAGAGACAGGGCTTTCCCAGTGGTGGCACCTCACCTTTGGAATGTCCTCCCAGTTGAGGCTGACCTGGCACCTCCTTTACTGTTAGGTGGCAGACCAAAACATTTCTCTTTACCCAGGATTTTAAACATAGGGTACCACCATTTTAGCTGCTTTTATAGCCTGCTTTTAGCCTGAGGGATGTTTTAAGGCTTGTGCTTTTATAGTTTGTTGGTTGGTTATTTTTATGTTTGTTGTTTTAACGATCTTAATGTATTTTTTTTACCTTGACTGCTGCCTCAAGCTGGTCTCTGCAGAGCCAGCATATAAATATTTTAAATCAATCAATTTACAGGCTTGTTTGATCTAGAGGCTTTGTACTCTTGCAGGCACTGATGCGGAATATTCCTATTCCACTGTAAACCTGAAACAGAAGAACATACTACTGATTCATGGCAACCCTGTTCATGGGGCATTCCAAGCAAGAGACAGGCAGAGGTGGTTTGTCATTGCCTTCCTCCACATAGCCACTTCAGTCTTCCTTGGTGGTCTCCCACCCAAGTATTGATCATGGCTGACCCAGTGTTAGGTTTGTGAACCTCCAGGTACTAGCTGGAGAGCTCCTGCTATAACAACTGATCTCCAGCCAATAGAGATCAGTTCACCTGGAGATAGGGTTGCTGACCTCCAGGTACTAGCTGTAGATCTCCTGCTATTATAACTGATCTCCAGTCAATAGATATCAGTTCACCTGGAGAAAATGGCCGCTTTGGCAATTGGACTCTATGGCATTGAAGTCCCTCCCCTCCCCAAACCCCGCCATCCTCAGGCTCTGCCCCCAAAACCTCCCACTGGTAGCGAAGAGGGACCTGGCAACGCTACCTGGAGAAAATGGCCGCTTTGGCAATTGGATTCAATGGCATTGAAGTCCCTCCCCTCCCCAAACCCCACCCTCCTCAGGCTCCACCCCAAAAACCTCCCACTGGTGGCGAAGAGGGACCTGGCAACCCTACCCTGCATAGCTCCCAAGCTCTGGTGAGCCTGGGCTAAGCCAAGATATTTGGGCTGCTCTGTAAACCTGAAGAGAGTGCTAAAGCCTGAATACACAGAGCTCATTGTCATTTATTGTACACACTAGATTATAACCCTGGCACAGTGATGTTCTAGGTTCCATCCTTGGAATTCCTGACATGTACCCCCCTTAGTCACATGTGAGCTATGAAAGCACTAATTTGTTGCTCAGAAAAATTATTTCATATTCCAGAAGTCTTTCAGTTCCACAGGGATTTTACCACGTAGATAAAGTTAAAGATAGAGATATTTACCCCAAAGTATTCTGCTGCATGGAGTCATAATCATGAGGTGACAATCAGCACTTGAAGTTAATACAAAATGTTTCTTTCCAGCAGGTATGAATAAGTTTCTTGCATTCTGGGTTACAAGTTGCATTTATAAATGTTATTTGTCACAAGCGAATAAATTTTGTCAGGATATTAAAAAAGTGACGGGTGCAATTTTATACTTGTTGGTGTCACGGCTGTCAGATCAAATTGTGCACAGGTACGAGGTCTGATTTCTTCTTTGTCAAAAAATTATTCTTGAAGTTATTTTTCTGGGAAAGACACCCCCCCCCCCAAATCAGCAAAGCTGGAGTAAAAACGAGTGTTTTATCCTTCAGGAAGTTCATTTAGGGAAGTTTCAATAAGACACGAGAAAGGAAAATGGGAAATGACTTCCATCGGAGCTGGGTTAATTTTCAGAAATTGAGTTAAAGCTGGAGAGTGCGAGAGGCAATGTAATTATTGGGCAACTAATGTGGTACACATCAAGTCCCATGAAGGAAATTAGAGGTGCCATGAGGGAAGAGCATGCGCTGCCTTTAAATTGACTGCATGATTTCCTCCTCTGCATCATTTGTTTTCTTTAGAGACATGAGAGAAATTCCTTTTTGGTATCCCAGCATGAAGAGAAGATGCAAAAGGAGAAATATTGCCCCTTTATTGATCGATAAGATCTTTGCACACGAAAAGCGAACTGCTATTGAAAGGCAGGTGTAGACTACTCTATATGGAATATATGTGTACGTGTATGTCACACACACACACACACACACACACATGCAGAGAGAGAGAGAGAGAGAAAAGAAATTTGCTGATAAACATAAAACATGACTCAGAAACAGTGCTTTTTCTTGCTACCCTCTTGCAAAATCTAAGCCTATAGTAAAGCCACTTCCCTGCTAGCCAAGGGAGACTATCACACTTACTAGAATCTACTATCACACTTTGGAGGATACTCTGCCCACATAAGGTTTTATCATCAGATCTCTTATACATATGTCTGCATAATCTTTCTCCGTATGCTTTCAGGTGCATGTTGATTCAGAAAGGCCATTTTTTTCTGCCTCTCATCTATTTTACCTAGGGCCCTCCAACAAAATGTCCTTTTTTTTAAAGGACATTTTGCATATTTGTTTCCTCTTTTTTTGCAAAAGTAGCTTAACTGCTATTACAGCTACCTGTTTGAGATCTATAAAATTAGTTAATGGGTGCCAATGACTGTGAGTATGTTAACATGCAGTGCATACTTCCTGTCTTGTTCCATATGACACACTTCAGCTGATGATAGTCTGCTCTTTGCTGGGAGCCAGCGTGGTATAGTGGTTAAGAGTGGCAGACTCTAATCTGGAGAACCAGGTTCGATTCCCCACTCCTCCACATGAAGCCTGCTGGGTGACCTTGGGCTACTCACAGTTCTCTCCAAAGTCTCTCAGTCCCACCTACCTCACAAGGTGCCTGTGGGGGCGGGGAAGGGAAGGTGATGATTGTAAGCTGCTTTGAGTGGGGTATAAAAACCAACTGTTTCTGGAGGGGGCGTTCCTGGCCTGAAAGGGGTCAGGAAGCTGTCTACTGGCAGCTCCATCCCCCGGAACACCCCGGGAACGCCCCTCAGGACAACAGCATGGGGACTTGCATCGGCAAGATGCCAGCGAGAGGCCAAGCCAGTGTCCCAGGGCCATGCTACCACGCCAGCACAGGGAGGCCAGCATGAGCACCCCAACACCGGCGTCCCTGCCTCTCTTGGTGGCACAAGTGGCCTGGACACCAGTGCAGCCACTTGCATGCCTCCTGAGCTCTTTCGGCTCCAGAGCTCAGGAATGGGCTGCCCATGTTTCAGATTACAACTGATAGTGGAAGCTGGAATAATTTTAATAATTTTTAATAATTTTAATCCAATGGCTCTTTTGCCAATAGGGTGTTTACACACACACACACAAACACATACACAAGTTTTAAACTATAACTTGGACCATGTAACATTCATTGTGAAGATATGGGGATACTGAGGATATGAGGATAGGGCTTCTTGTGTCTTTGGTACAAGGGAGGCAGGAAAGACCATGCAAGTTCTGAATGAGTTCTTCTGATCCCCAAAACAAAGTCCCATAGTCTTTTACAGACAAGGGAGGCAGGAAAGACCATGCAAGTTCTGAATGAGTTCTTCTGATCCCCAAAACAAAGTCCCATGAAGATGTACCCATAGTCTTTTACAGAGCAGCTTGATTCCATTAAAGCTAGAGTGAAATCCTAAACAGAGTTACACCCATTTGTGTCCATTGAAGTTAATAGTTGTGCCCATTGAGGTTAATAGGTGTAACTTTGTTTAGGATTGCACACTGTATCCAACTCTGAGAGGCTGTGTCACCCCTCAGTGGTCGAGCTAGCTTCTTCTTTGCATGCAGAATGTAGCAGGATCAACCAATTTTCAGTATTTCCAGTTAAAAAATCAGGCAGTAGATTATATGAAAGATCTCAAAGCCTGGACAGCCACTGCTAGTCAGAGCAGACAACACTGACCATGACATACGAGAATTATTGGATTCACTATAAGACAGCTTCATGTGTTCATACTTCTCCAAGTTTCTCTTCTACTAGCAGTGGAGCCTTCTTCTGATGCAAGGAGTCCAAGGAGCCTTGCTGTAGCAGAAGAGGTGTGCTCTAATAATGGAAGTTTCCTTGTGTGTATGTGTTAAGTGCCATCAAGTCGCTTCTGACTCATGACAACCCTATGAATCAATGTCCTCCAGGATGTCCTATCTTTAACAGCCTTGCTCAGGTCTTGCAAATTGAGGGCAGTGACTTTCTTTATAGAGTCAATCCATCTCATGTTGGGTCTTCCTCTTTTCCTGCTGCCTTCAACTTTTCCTAGCATGATTGTCTTTTCCAGTGACTCTTGTCTTCTCATAATGTGACCAAAGTACGATAGCCTCAGTTTAGTCATTTTAGCTTCTAGAGTCAGTTCAAGCTTGATTTGATCTATAACCCACTGATTTGTTCTTTACACTAGGACAAGTCTCCTTGCACCATCAGGCTTACTCATTAGCGGAACAAATTTTTTTACTCCAACCCCTAATCAGAAGATGAAAAGGAATCAGTAGAAAATGCAAGTACAATAGCTCATATTTCAAATTTATTTTTAATTATTTCATGACAGACAGTACTGGTTCAGTCATTTATATAATTAATTATTCACAAGACAATAATATTTTGGTTCAGCACGTAGAAAGCAATATTAAAATAATACAATGTATCTTGTAAAGGAAGTATTTCTTTTTTTAAAAAAAAACAAATACATCTAAAAATGGCTTGCCAAATATTTGCTGCATTATCAGCAGCATTTCATGTACAACAGAAAGGTTCTTGCATGCCCCATTTACTTATTCCTCCTTCATAGTATCAGTTTCCCAAGTGACAACCTTCATTAAGGATAATTCTGGGAAAAGCAGCCGCTAATATGTCATTCTCCCTGTGGCATTTATGCAGAGCAATTGGTGGCTATTTATTCTATAGTCCTCAAGTAGCCTTTACTATTAATTTGTTCCCATGATGATTGTACAGAGCACTGTAGCATTTAATTTGCAAATAAAGAATCATGACAAACTATATTATAATCCATATGTTCTTGGAGAGCATAGGACATCCTAGTGCCAGATACGCATAATTGACACTCCTTAATAAAATTAACCAAGACATTTTGCTTAAACTAATAGTAATGACAACAAATGCAGGAGTAATTTTAAATTTGCCCTCATGCTGGCTTAAAGGACAAACACAAAATGCAATTAGCATGTAAACATATAGTGCCTACTTTGATGGCCAACACATGTCAGAATAAAAATAACCCCATATATAAAATGGTCAGTAAAAAAGAGTATTTGATAGTAAAATGGATATTTATTATATTTAAAACATTTTTATTTTGCCTTTCTGCCCAAACTGCATTGAAAATATATATAGACAATAATTCAGTAAAAACAAAAAGAGTAGGGCTGTGCATATTGATAAACCTGAACCAAAAATAAACCCGAAATTGGCCGTTTCAGCAATTTTCAGGCTTTGGGTTTACTGAATGCCAAAACCTGGGGGTCTCCCCAAAGCCGAATAGGCAATTCTCAAAAAAGCCAAATAGATATTTGGCTTTTTCGGGTTCGGCTATTTGCCTTTGCTCAGAGGCATGGCTCAGTGCTTTCTCCCCCTTTTCTATATTTTTTGCCTGGTTTTGTTAGGGCCCCATAGCACACAACCATCCATCATCATCTGGATAAAGCATAAGGGTTATTTAACACCCAGTCCTGTCCGGAGGGATATACCCTCCAATTAAAAAGAGCCAGCTTCAACAGCTGCTGATACCACCATGCTTCCAAAGGAGATTTCTTCATCCAAGTGGATGAGCAATCTCCTTCAGACAGCCCCGTGGTCAAGACTTCAGCTGGCTCTGATCTCGCCCCCCCAAAAAACCTGCTTTCCAAAAGAAGGTCACCCCAAGTAGAGGCTTCATTTCTCCGCACCATGATCATCTCTTGAAATCAGATTTTTGGTGACCATAATAAAGGACTGTTCACAGGATGTCATTTGCCACCAGAAGAAATGTTTTCCGTGTCTTATTTTTCTTGCATTTAAGTCTTTCTCCTCCATTTGGAAGCTAATTTGCATGGACATCATGCTATGCACCCCAGAAATGAAGGCAGCCCCCAGACTTTGAGGTGCCACCAGCCATTGGCTCTTTCTGGCAGTCCTTGGCAACACTGCTGACTTCTGAACCTGATGGACAACTTGGCTTGCAAATGCCTGCAGATGGAGGAGAATCCTTTGTGGGTCTATAAAATTTGACACCCTGTCCCAAAGTTCACCAAACTTTGGTGTCCATCTAGGGAGAGTCCCTTGCTGTCACACTGCAAATTTGGTGACTCTAGCTCCAAAAATGCCCCCCAGGAACTTCAAAAAATTCCCATATACAATGGGCCCAAATCTTTTGGTAAATCTGGAAATAAGCCAAATACAGAAATGGGTATTCAGCTTATTCCAGGTTTACTAAAAAAAATTGAGCCCAATAAACCCGAACCTGAAATTTACCCAAAAAATTTTTTTTTGCACAACCCTAATACAGACAAATAAACACACACTATCAAAACCAGGGAGGAGCATCAATAACAGTTATTGGAAGCATGCCGAATGAAAAAAATTATTCTACTTTCTTGATGGATGGAGACAGATGAATATCCCTTAAGAGGGAGTCCCAATGTTGTGGTGCCCTGACTAAGAAGGCCCTTTCTCAGATTTTCACCTGTCTACCTCAGATGTTGGGGGCCTCTGAAGCAGGACCTGTGAAGATGACAGGAGTGGATGCGTAGGTTTACATGGGAGAAGGTGGTCTTTCCAATTGCTCTGGTGTATCTACCAACCTGAACAATTACCATTTTACCAAAGAGCACTGTTTATTAATGACGAACTGAAGATTATATAAAACTAGCCCAATTTCTGAACTTCACTTGCTATTAAAAACTGGAGTAAAAGCAATACTTTATAGTTATTTCTAGTCAAGTGGTTTTCACATTGGACCAGCCACCCCCTCCTTTTGGGAGGCAAGGGATGTCTGGAATGGGATGTTACAGTTAATGGTAGGATCCTGAGGAGGGGGGGAGGCTTTCCTCCTGCACTCTCATGCCAATACTTGAATGAGTAACCCCTCTAGTATCTCATGGTTAAGGTAAGGCAACACTGTTACCTTAAAGTTACCAACATTGTAATATCATCCTGGCATCACCTGCTTTGTTCTGATGATATTTCATCATATGTGATTTTAGGAAGGAATCAGGATGCATGCAACAGCCCACAAGAGTCTCCACACATTATACTTACGGACATTTCTTTGTTCAAATGAGTAGTGCTCTTGAATGTGCAAGACATTGTTAACGTGTTCTAAAATGTGTTGGAAATGTTTGGAATATGCTGAATGGTTTTGATTAATTCTGTTACCTGCACTGGCACAAAAGTGGCACAGACCTCTGGGATGCCAGCATGGCCACCACCAAGACTGGAAAGCCTCCTGGTTTCCACCATCACAGCTGCACCTGGAGAGGTGCCTTTTTTTTTTAATAAATTTTTTATTAAATTTTTAATAAAACATACAAAAAAAACATAAAATACAAACAAAACAACCAAACAGAAATACAAAGAGCACTAATTATCTAATAATTAAAAGATACATTCTCTTAATATATATCTCCATAGTGCCCTGAGTCCCAGCCCCCACCTCAGTGCCCATCACCATTGGACTTCCGTTGGGGTGTTATGACACTGCATAAAAAAAAAATTCTCATCTTAGAGTTAATTAAGAATCACATAATACTACAATTCGTTAAATACAGTTTCAAAATCCGTTTTTGCCGATTTATCCCAATATGCGGCGGCCTTTGACCATATAGATTTAAAATCCTCCATATCTTTATCATGTAGAAAAGCTGTAAGTTTGGCCATCCGCATATACAACCATAGTTTTTCTCTCCACTCTTTAATTGAAGGTTTATTTATTTGCTTCCATTTTTTAGCAATTGTGATTCTTGCCGCAGCAAAACTATATTGACATATGACTGTCACCTAGATCTAAATCTTGTTTTGAAATACCCAATAAACAAAAAGCGGGATCTCTCTTAATTTTGGACTTAATCAAATTATTTGTTTCATTCAAAACTAATCTCCAAACCTCCTAATTTTTTTACAAAACCACCAAACATGCATAAATGTACCTATATCCGTACCACACTTCCAACAAGAGGCCTTACCATCTTTTTTCATTTTGCTTAATAATACTGGAGTTATATACCATCTATAAAACATTTTATATAAATTTTCTCTTATTTCATTTGAGATGGTAAACTTAAACTCTTTTTTCCATAACTTTTCCCATATTTCCAGATCTATATTATGCCCCAAATCTCGCATCCATTTCAACATCACTGGTTTAATCCTTTCCTGTTCTAAATTTATTTCTATAAGTAATTTATAAACCCTACCTATCAATCCCTTGTTGCCCTTGGCTAATATAATCTCAAAGTTAGATTTAGTTTGATTATAATCCAACCTATTGTCCTTATTAAAAACATCCTTTAATTTATAATACATAAACCAGTCTTTAATTTGAAGTTCTTCTCTCGATTTCAGTAACGACTTCCCATCTTTAAATTCTATCATTTCCCTATAAACCTTACCATCCAAATTTAAGTGTGCACCTCTTCTCAAAAATGCTTCTATAGGATTAATCCAACCAGGTGTTTTACTTTCAAAAGCTAATTTGTATTTATTCCATATTTTTAATAATTTTTTTCTAATAATATGAAAATTAAAATCTTTATTTACTTTCTCCTTCTCATACCACAAGTAGGCGTGCCACCCGAATCGCAAATTGAATCCTTCTAATTCTAATAACTTCGAATTCTCTAAGAAAATCCAGTTCTTGATCCAGGTGAAACACGCCGCTTGGTAATACATTCTCAAATCTGGTAATCCCAATCCTCCTGTTTCCTTTAATTCTATTAAATTATTGTATGCAATCCTATGTCTCTCTTTACCCCACAAAAATCTAATATCTTTTTTCCAATCTTCAAATATCTGTACACCTTTCAATATTGGTAGGTTTTGAAACCGAAAAAGCATTTTGGGTAGTAACATCATTTTGATGACCGAAATTCTTCCCCACAATGATAATGGCAATTTTCCCCAATTTATCAAGTCTTTCTTTATCTTTTGCCATTGATTTACATAATTGTCTTGAAATAAATTGAGATTGTTATTCGATATCCATATACCTAAATATTTAATTTTGTTTTCAATATTAAACCCCGTCTTTTTGATTAATAATCGTTGTTGTGAGAGAGTCATATTTTTGGTTAAAATCTTTGTTTTAGTTTTATTCATTTTAAAACCTGAAAGCTTTCCATAAACCTCCAAAATTTCCTTCCATCTGTCAATTTGTTCAATTGGATCAGTCAAAAAACATACTAAATCATCTGCATATGCCTTAAGTTTATAATGATTACTACCTATTCGTATTCCAACTACATCCTCAACTTTTCTAAGATTATTCAATAGTAATTCTAATACTAAAATGAACAATAAAGGAGAAAGAGGACACCCCTGTCTCGTTCCCCTTTGAATTTCAATCTTTGGTGATAATGATCCATTTATAATCAAATTAGCAGTTTGTTGTGTGTAAATTCCCTTTATAGCAGTTTTAAACTTTTCGCCAAAATCCATATAATTCAATACCTTAATCAAAAACTGCCAATTAACATTATCAAAAGCTTTTTCAGCATCTAAAAATATCAAGGCTATTGGTGTAGTATCTTGTTCTGCATACTCCAAAAGATCTATTACCACCCTTACATTCTGACTAATCAATCTTCCTGGTAAAAAGCCGGCCTGATCCTCATGTATTATTTGATTCAGTACCCTTTTTAATCTAGTAGCTAAAATTGCTACAAATAATTTATAATCAGTATTTAACAATGAAATAGGCCTATAGTTCTTGACTTCCAGTATATCAGAATTTGCCTTTGGTATCAATGCTATATTTGCCTGTTTCCAGGTTTGGGGGATAATACCTTTTGTCATTCCTAGGTTCATCACATCCAGTAGATAAGGGGTTAACTGTTCCTTGAAAATTTTATAATAATACGCATTAAAACCATCCGGTCCGGGAGATTTATTCACTTTACTCTTATTTATTACTTCTTCCAATTCTTCCTTAGTTATTGGGGAATCCAAAAGATCTTTATTCTACTGTGTTATTTTCACCCAGTCCCATTTAGCAAAATATTCATCTATTTCTACCTCTGAGATTACGTTTTCCCTGTATAAGTTTGTATAAAATTCAACAAATGTTTCTAATATCTCCTCTTTAATTCTTGTTACCTTACCCTTCCTTTTAATTTGAAGTATTGGTACTCTATTGTCTTTTTGCTTAAGTTGCCATGCTAGCATTTTACCCAGTTTATTTGCATGTTCAAAAAATCTTTCTTTGTTATACATAACTTTTCTTTCAATTTCTTCTGCAATTATGAATTCATATTGCTGTTGGCAATTTCTGATCTTATCCTGCTGTTCCTGTTTGGCTGCTTTATCTTGTACTCTACTTAAACAACGTTCCCCTTGTTTTATTTCATCTAGTATATATTTTATCTTTTTCTCCCTTTCTCTATACCATCTTGTATTTTGTTGAATCAATAATCCTCTAATTACTGCTTTACCAGCATCCCAAACTATATCTTCACGAGTACCCTTATCTGCATTTTCTTTAAAGTAATTCTGAATCTGCAACTTCATTTTGGTAACTATTTTAGTATTTTTTAATAGAAAATCATTAATCCTCCAGATTTTACATCCTCTATCTCCCAATTTAATTTTAACTAATATCGGATTGTGGTCTGACAAAACCCTTGGCAGGATCTCTGCAGCTTCTGATTTTTCTATTAAACCCTTCGATAACCATAACATATCTATCCTGGAATATGTAAGGTGTCTCTGTGAAAAAAAAGTATAACCCTTCTTATTACCATGTGCCAATCTCCAGACATCAAACATATCCCATTGATCTGTAAGAGCATTAAAAACCCTTGGCAATTTTCCTTCATTGGATGCTTTTTTCTTTTTCCCTGATCTGTCTAATTTAGGTGCCATAACACCATTAAAATCCCCCATCCATATCATTTTCTCTGTAGCATATTCAGCTAGCAATGTTGACAATTTGTCAAAAAATATTTTTTGGTTTACATTAGGCGCATACAGACCCACAAGCATTATCTTCTGGAGAGGTTCCTGACATCCTCCACCACACAGCCAGGCCTGAAGTGGCTGCCTGTGGTGACCACTATCAGCAATAAAAATAATAATAATTTGGGGGGCAATTTAAACTCCCCTATGTATTTTTTTTGATGACTTCAGATTTTTCTGCAAACCTGGGGGGGGGGGGGTCTCCCAAATTTGCAGGAAAATCTGTTTTGCATTACTATGGCCCCGATCTGTGGATTTAGATATCTGCAGATGGGGGAACCACACATCACTATTAGATATATAGATTATTATTCTACACTGTATATTTATTTCATTATTAATTTCAATAATTACAAAAATGAGATGCTCCATAATGATAATATTTAATATGATAACCAAACAAATTCCCCATCTGAACAGCCTATAGGGGGAAAAACCCATCATAATTTTCTTTCATTTTGTTCTGGGCTCTTTTGTTATTGTAGTCTATGCCTACACTGGTTTCACATCTATAAGCAGCCAGCATTTTCCTCATAAAGGCATACAGGGAGACCAGTGTTCTGCAATGTGATGAGGGAGACGAGCTCTGGGTTTTCTGGTTTGCAAGCTCTAGCCCCTAGGAGTACGTATATGTGTGAAGTTTTCCAATCCTTGAAGGATATGGGGTGGGATTTTGCCTTCCTCTCCCCTCCCAATGCCTGCCCTGCAGTGCCAATTTTTTCCTTGCAGTCTGCACTCCCCTGCTTGCCTGCTGCTCTTTTGCCCTATTCCCCCATCCAAACAAATCTACCTCAATGTCCTCTTCCTGCTCCCTACCCAGACGCCTTGCCCTCCTTGTGCCACCAAATACCCCTGATTTGTCAATCTGCCTCTTACTTATGCTACTGTTCTTCAAGCTAAGTTGCTGCAGTGCTGTTTGTGTTACTGTTTAAAATTAACTAAGTTAAACCTTAGTGCATTCCACTGCCTCAAAAGGCTAAATCTGTCTGCAATTTGGCAATGGGGGTGTTGTTGAAGAATACTACTATCCTCCCCCCATGGGATGAGGTGTTCCATTGCTGGGGGTAATGTGTAGATGACTGGGGAAGGCAATGGAAAACCACCCCGTAAACATAGTCTGCCTAGTAAATGTGGGGTTGTGGCATCACCCCATGGGTCAGTAATGACCCGGAGCTTGCACAGGGGACTACCTTTACCTTTTTTTTAAACCTTTCATTGAAAACAGGAGAAATTGTAATGCAATAAAATTATGAACACGAAACAATAATATAAACAGAAATAATTATGAAAGAAAATCATGTGAAACAATCTAGTAATGAAACAGTCCTTTTGGAATTAATAACAAAAAATAAAAGAAACAAAAACTTCCATGCACAAGTCTAGTAAATTCAGAAGGGGTGGGGGTGAGTTCAGATGTTTGAGAAATGTTATTCTAGACCTTACTTTTATTTGTAAAAGTACACATGTAACAATTTATCAATTTTACCGGTGACATCAAACCTTCATTATGATTTAGGGTTCATTCATATTGGCGCAGAGTCATAGTTATTATTCTCTATGGCTGTATTATATATCACACTGAAGACAGAAAATTGACACTATTGTGTTAGATTAAAAGTAGTGAAAAGGGGTTTTCCAAAATGTTACAGCCAGACTGGAGTGTTTGGATTATGCCATTGTGCTACTGTCAAATATTCCAGGATCATACTAGGAAGGATCAACAAACACTGGCATAGTTCCCATGTGGATTTCAAGTGTCTGGTACTTAACACAGCATATCTGCTGCCTGGACCCCCTCCCCCCAAATATGGAATCAACCTGACCTAATTCTTATGCTTGAAGAAAACCAGGATGTAAAGCTAACAAAGGATTTCTCAGGAATCTCTATGGGTTGGATCTAGGGACGCTTGAACACCTGTTGGTTTGGCTCATGTTCTGTTTGCTCACCATGAACAGGGAGGTGATTTTTGGATGATTGGTTTGACTGTTCATCAGCCTGTTCATCAGCAGGTTGCTTCACTGTATTCCCTCCTAATGGAGCAGTGCAGTGCAAATAATTTGCCAGTCATCTATGGCTACCATTTCCCCTGCTGTGCCCCTAGAGGGCTTTTGAGGGTTTTTTTTAAAATCAGCAATTGTTATAGCAAACATGCACACTAATGTTCTAATGATCTAATGCCATGATGTCTGAATTTCCAACTTTCATGAAGAAAAGTGTATTGTGCCTTTCTTTGTAGAATTTTAGGAGAAAGGTGTGTTGCACATTTCCCCTTATAACCCTGAAATGAAAAGGGTTAGAGATACTTGCTCTTTTTAACATTAAAGCTGGGGGTTAAAAGATCATGCTAATATATCATTAGAACATTAGTGCACATGTTTGAAATTGCAGTTATTGTACCAACTTTTCAAAAAAGACCTCTGGTGGTATGGCAGGATGAAGAGGCAGTGATAAATCAGTTATAAATAAATGCTGCATTAAAAAATACAGTTCAGTATTTGTCCAAGCTGTCCTTACCAGTGTTAATGGATGCTGTGCTGTTTGGACTGGCATTATTTTGGCACATGTTCCATTTTGGGGGGAAAATGAAAACTTGTTCAACAGGTGTTCGAAGCCACTGACATGAACTAAACAAACTTGGAGGTAGACTAATTTCTTATTGATACTGTTGAGCATGGCAAGTTTGACTGTACAACATGTTCTATTCATAGCATCCCTACTTGGATCCTGCACAGTACAATTGAAAGGAATAAATTCTAGCTCAATGGAGGAGCTGTGCTTTAAATGGTATCCAGATACACTGTATCTTTATGGAGGAGTGGGGCTAACTTTCCCACCATTTAAAGCCTGGCTCCTCCATTGAGATACATAGTGACACACTAAAGAATCGGAATGCAGCCATTTTGCCCTTTATTTCTATGGAGGAGGATTGGGGTGACCCCTTCCAGACCCCATAACTCTGGACCCCCTGACCCAATCTTCACCAATCTTGGGGGTTCTTGCAAGGAGAGTCCCTTGGAGCCATGCTGAAATTCTGGGGGCTCTACCTGCAAGAATGCCCCCCCCCGGAGCCAAGGAATCCAGCTTTTTTGGGTTTTGCAAATTCAGCTTTGCCGATCTCCATGGTTTTGCAGACTCAATCAACCCGAACCAGAAATTTACCGAAATGGCTTTCCCCCAAGATTTTTTCAGTTCGGGTTTTACTGAATGCACAGCCCTATAAATGTCCACACTTGTGAATGGTTTATCTGCATCACTACAAAAGACAACTCTGAACTTACATAGGTACTTGCATACAAGACACATTAATCTGATTTATACAAATGAAGTGATTCAGTAAGTAAAATGAAGTCTGACATTGCTGGCAGAATTGTGGCTGCTGCAAAACCTTGGCTGTTTACAGTAATACATGTAACTTCCATGCATCATGCTGGTAGAAACCACACTGCAAATAACACATACCCTAATGGAGAAGACATAACCAGTGAGATATGTAACCACGTAATCCATTTTAACCACATGGCTGAAAGCTCTTGGGAATCAAACCAGTGTGAGAAATGTATGCTGTGGGCCTAATTCTCAAACAAAGCAATCAGATTTCTTGGGAATCCATCATTATGCTGTCAAGAAACACATCATGCAAAGAGAAAGAAAACAGACAATATGTTATTTCCCAAGTCAGCTCTTCGGTTCAACTCTTTTGAAACGGAAAGTTTAGCACTCTTGTAACTTCTACAATGGGCTATAAAATGAAACGAAATCTTTGCAGCCACATGTCTCAAAATCTCATTTGTACTGATATCACTGTTGTCATCATTATAATTTTAACTGCTGTTTATTATCATCAGGCATATCTGCCTTTCCATTTTTTCCTATTACAATGGTTTTTTTGTTTTAAATGTCTCTTCTGGAATACCATCTGGGCTCTGTATTCACTTTTGAAGTTGTCCCACCTTACCTCAGTGGCCATTCCAAATCTTGATTGCTCATAGCTAACAATATCTCAGTGCAACCAGACACTGGATGACTTGCAAAAGGTGTGGGGTACCCTTCACAAAGACAAATGCCTACTTGACATATTGTTTACAGCTGAAACAATATTTCCCTTAAAAAGAGTACTTTTTTAAAAAAATAAAGGTATTACTTGTACACAAGTGTGCTTATGGAAGTAGAGTATCTGGAAATGTAAAACACTTACACAACAACTTAGTAATATCAGGGGGGAAAAGATAGCACCCCATTGGAATGGGAAATGATAAAGATGGCCATATTTAAATGATGCAAATCTCAAAGGGTGAAAACAATAATTTGCCATCTGTATTGTGATGTGAAAGAAAGAGGAAGACATTTCTCACTGTACAGCAGGACGTTCTTTTGCTTTTCATATTTCTGATTCCAGACAGTATGCTCTGTACAGCAAAGCAAAGGAAAACAAATGCTAAGCTTTAATCAAAAGCATATCGGCTGCGTTGGGGCTTTCAGATCATTGGCCCATTCCTTAATAATGTCATGTAGATTTCCCATGAGATTTTCAGTGCTAACCTTTGCCTTGGATGTTAAGAACGGATTGCAAGATATTGAGCAGGAAATCGGAGTTAAACAATCTTCTTTGAGTTGAGAAAGGGAAAAGAGGGTAGACATTTCACTTCAATTTAATTCTCTAATGAAACTAGGAATTAGAAGCAATGTAGTTTAATGCTAACCTTTCTTTTGGGTCAAATCCTCTCACCCCGACACTTAAGCTTATTAGTTAGAGAGAGCACTGAAAGAGTCAAACAGCCATATTTTTCAAAACTATTAAGAAACTTATTAATGAGTAAACATGCTTATGTCGGACTTTAAGAATGCCCTAACATCTCACAAATTTCACAATGGGAATTTCTGAGCCACTTGAGGGTGCAGCGTGAACAAAATTTTGCATAAGACCTTAAGCAACTTTCATGGGCAATACCTTGTTGTTTGCACTTGATGGCCATTTTGGTAGCAGACTATGTATTTTTGTGTGCATGGGCACACAAGATGGAAATTGGGGACTGTAATGCACAGGAATATACATGGTCTGTAACCAAAATGGCTGTTGAGTATAAACAACTAGGTATTGCCTTTGAGCTAGAGTTGCCAGATACTAGACACACCTGATAAAAAAGAAAAATACACTATCTCTTTAGTAGGGGCTTATGTGTGGGAATGAGTCATGTAAAGTTTTAATAGCATGGAGGCAATTAAGATCCTATTAAGTCTCTATTAAAAGGACAGAGCATTTTTTTCCAGGCAGTTGGCAACCCTAATTAGGATCTACTCTGTCCTAGTCTGCCAAGATAAGCACCACAACATACAGGGACTTCTAGGTTGCACAGCAGGTAGAAATTCAACAGACAAAAGCAATAGTAGGTTAAGTTTCCTTTATAGTGCTATTTTATAGCTTCTGAAAAGCAAACCAGTAAGTTCCTGAACATATTATGGTCTCCGGGGGACTTCTAGAACCACACAGCTTGAATACACAAGTTCTTTAACCCTTCCTGCCCCAGTTGGAAGCCCAGTACCCAATCCTGAGTTTTGGAACTGATACCCTTGTGGGACCCTAGAACTCCTTTCCCCAATCAATGGTGGAGTGCACATCTTCCTGGCTTTCTTGCCAACCTCATGTTATTGCAATAGCCACCCATCTTGCCTCTTCTTGGCAGTTGGGCAAATGCTTATTTCTTCCCAGGAAACTCATCTCTGCTCTGCTGCCAATTTGAGTCTTCTATGGCCCTCCTTCCTAGAGCTCTAGGGAGCACTGGGTGAGCTTCAAAGCATCCTACATCTTCTGGGACACCATATATGTCTCCCCATCTGGAGCTGCAAATTCTCACTACCAGCACCTCCCTGAGATGCTGCCCTGTCATGATTCCAGTGGCAGCTTTATGTCTTCCTAAGGATACTGCATGGAAACTGTCCTCATGTGAACCAGCCCTAAGTATACCACACTTGTAGTGTCATCCAAAGCAGCATTACACTCTTCTATGACCACAGAAGTCAATGGGCTTAGTATGAATGAATAGTTTATTTGTATATAGCCTTAGGCCATTACAAATATAATAAAAGGAAAAATACTAGGTTAATAAAATGCTAGATTAATAATAAATATACATAATAAAACTATGCTAAATTGATGCATACAGAGCAATA
Source organism: Euleptes europaea (assembly GCF_029931775.1). Lineage (NCBI taxonomy): Eukaryota > Metazoa > Chordata > Lepidosauria > Squamata > Sphaerodactylidae > Euleptes > Euleptes europaea. The sequence goes on from NC_079319.1 coordinate 63,169,133, forward strand.
ATGACTAAAAATTGCAGTGGAGTCCCAATTGGCCAATGAGACCTGGCAACCATTAAAATCAACTTGAAAGGTCAGCTCTCTTAGCAGCCATGTTGGACCTTATTTTCTTTGCAGTCAGAGCATACAGGGAGGTCCTATTTGAAACAAACCCATCGGAATCTTTTAACAAAAATACTAATTTCTCAGCACTAGGACCAGAGTTTAGGCCACAAACCAGCCCAGCAAGGAATGTTACCCTAGGTTCCACATATAGAGGGCATTCAAATAGGTAGTGGTATAAGTCCTCCAGGGCAGGCGTTCCACAGATTAAAAAACATTGATCGTTTGGGATTCGGCAATAACGCCCAGCCAGTAGCTTAGTAGGGCATACCTCTTGTTAGTCATATGAATGGACATTTCTCTGCATACTGCATAGCAGTATGGAAAGTAGCCTTTTTATTTTGCAAATGGTAAGAGAAGTTTTCTAAATCTCAACTTAAAAAAACTTAGCTCATTAAGTCCGGCTAAAGTTCTTAGAATGAATTATTTTGTCATGACACTTCGGAAACAGCACTGCTCTGTAGACAAGAAGAGAGGGGCTAATTAAGAACTCACCTGTTAGGTAGCCTTTTGTCCGCTGGTGTTTGTATTGTAAACACACATAATTGATCACTTGGTCTGCGGTTTTGTTTTCCCAACAGTGAAGATAGCATAAGAAAATGCTCTAAAGAACAAAAAAACGATTTCTTACTGAGAAAAGAAAAGAAATAAAAGAATAGAACTCTGACTTGTTTCATATAAAAGAGTAAAAGTTTCTCTTGAGAACAGAGTCTTCAGCCATCTTTCTTCGCTGTAGCAACTAGCGCTGTGTTAGGGTGCAAATGTGTTCCATAGTATTTGTACACACAAATACCAGTGATAGGGACCCAAAATATGTTGCCAATACCAACAGCCCTACATAAAACCTGTCTGCTTTCTGTACATTGTTGTATGCTGTTGCCCTCTTGTAAAAATTTGGAGCTCCACATGGGGGAAATACTTGGTTGTGCTCATTTTCACAACTGCAAGAGGAAGAAAAGAATCAAGATGTTGAATAAATCCTTTATTGCTACTTCCTGATCCCAATGCGTTTTGCCTGTGGCATTGTCAGGGGATCTATTGTAGCAAGGCGAGATCTCCCTCTATAAGTGGGCAAATGGGAATCCCAGATGGCAGTAATGGTACAACTAATGCCTCTTAGCTAGGTATGGCTAATTGGCAAGCACCCTGCAGCTTTCTCAAACCAGTCCATTGATTCTACCACTTAAGGAAGAATCAAACTGGCTTACAATCACCTTCCCCTCCCCACAACAGCCTGTGAGATAGGTGGGGCTGAGAGAGCTCTAAGAGAGCTGTGACTAGCCCAAGGTCACCCAGTTGGCTTCATGTGTAAGAGTGGGGAAACCAACCCAGTTCACCAGATTGGCATCCGCCGCTCATATGGAGGAGTGGGGGATCAAACCCAGTTCTCCAGAGTAGAGTCTACCATTCCTAACCACCACTCTTAACCACTAAACCATGCTTGCTCTCAAGTTGCTTGAGCAAGCAGCGTGTAGTGGTGAAGAGATAAGGAATAACATCCTTATATGTAATATGTCCCTTCGATCAGCCTCTGTATCAGAGGACTGGAGAATGGCCAATGTAACACCCATTTATAAAAAAGGTTCCAGGGGGGACCCAGGAAATTACAGGCCAGTTAGCTTAACGTCTGTTCCAGGTAAATTAGTGGAAAGCATTATTAAAGATAGAATTGTCAAGCATATAGAAGGGCAAGGTCTGCTGGGCAAAACCCAACATGGCTTCTGTAAGGGTAGGTCCTGTCTCACTAACCTATTAGAGTTTTTTGAAAGCGTCAATAAGCATGTGGACAGGAATGAGCCTGTGGATATTGTGTATTTGGATTTCCAAAAAGCTTTTGACAAAGTCCCCCACCAAAGACTGCTAAGCAAACTTCATAGTCATGGGATAAGAGGACAAGTCCTCTTATGGATTGAGAGCTGGCTGAAAAATAGGAAGCAGAGAGTAGGAATCACTGGTCAGTTCTCACAATGGCGGGATGTGAGCAGTGGGGTGCCTCAGGGATCTGTGTTGGGATCGGTGCTTTTCAACCTGTTCCTCAATGACCTGGAGTTGGGGTTAAACAGTGAAGTAGCCAAGTTTGCAGATGACACCAAATTATTTAGGGTGGTCAAAACAAAATTGGACTGTGAAGAGCTCCAGAAGGATCTCTGCGTACTGGAAGAATGGGCAAATGAGATTCAATGTGAGTAAGTGTAAAGTGATGCATATTGGGGCAAAAAAATCCCAACTTCACATATACACTGATGGGATCTGTGCTGGCAGCGACAGACCAAGAAAAGGATCTTGGGGTGGTAGTGGATAGCTCAATGAAGATGTCAACCCAGTGTGTGGCTGCTGTAAAAAAGGCTAATTCTATGCTGGCCATAATTAGATGAGGGATAGAGAATAAAACTGCTGATATCATACTGCCCTTGTACAAATCTATGGTGAGACCACACTTGGAATACTGTGTACAGTTCTGGTCACCACACCTAAAAAAGGGTATTACAGAGCTTGAGAAGGTGCAGAAAAGAGCAACCAAAATGATTAGGGGACTAGAGCAACTGTCCTATGGGGAGTGGTTAAGATGCTTAGGGCTGTTTAGCTTGGAAAGAAGGTGGCTAAAGGGAGACATGATAGAGGTAGATAAAATTATGCATGGTTTGGAGAGAGTGGACAGGAACTTCTCCCTCTCCCATAATACTAGAACATGGGGTCATCTGCTAAAGCTGGAGGGCGAGAGATTCAAAACAGATAAAAGGAAGTATTTTTTCACACAACGCATAGTTAAATTGTGGAACTCCCTGCCCCAGGATGTGGTGATGGCTTCCAGACTGGAGGGCTTTAAGAGGGGTGTGGACATATTCATGGAGGAGAGGGGTATTCACGGCTATTAGTTAGAATGGATACTAGTCATGCTGCATACTTATTCTCTCTAGTGTCAGAGGAGCATGCCTATTATTTTGGGTGTGGTGGAACACAGGCAGGATGGTGCTGCTGCAGTCGTCTTGTTAGTGGCTTCCTAGAGGCACCTGGTTGGCCACTGTGCGAACAGACTGCTGGACTTGATGGGCCTTGGTCTGATCCAGCAGGGCCTTTCTTATGTTCTTATCTCTTGGCATAATTTGATGTGGGCTTTCATGAACTAAGTATAAGGAACAGTTGGTTGAAAGGTATGGACTTTCATGTCTGATAAAGTGCAGAAGCTTGAGGAAAATACCCTAATTAATTTGTAAAGCCTGGATTACTGGAGGTGAGTCGAGCCAGAACTCATAATTTTGTACCACTGTTTTCAGGCAATGGAAAAGGACCCTCACTTCCATTGAATTTTGTGAATACAGCCACCATCTTGCCCACCTTGCTATTAGTAGCATGCAGGACATGGAGCTGCAGTTAGGGAAAGAGTTGTATACTATTTAGAGTTGTGCAAAAAAAAAAAAATCGGAAAATTTCAGCTTCGGCTTTATTCAGGTTTTATATTTATACCAGGTTTTGGTATTCAATAAAACTTAAACCTGAATATTGCCGAGACGGCTAATCTCAGGTTTATTTTCAGTTTCGGTTTGCCAATATGCACAACCCTAGTTGTATTATTTGAAGATAGTCACAAGAACAGCAGCACTTCCTTCCACTCCAAACTTGACTCCCAGATGAAGCTTCTTTATTGAGTCTGACAACTGGTACATGTAGCTCAGTATAATCTATTGCTAGCAGCACTTCACAGAAGGATCTTTCCTCCTCAAAGGCTTCCCGGCCACCGCAAAAGCAAAAAAAGGCTTACTAAAATTAAAATAGGGGAAAAGGGGGAAATCCCCCATTGCCTCCAACGGGGCTGCACCACCGAAAAAGGACGCCTGTGTGTCTGCCAGCATAGGTGCCATCTTATTCTGTGATAAGGTGGCACTTACGCCGGCGTGGTGTCATGCCGGCTCCTAAGGAGCTTCGCCCCCCCCACCTTCGGGAATGGACTCAACTTTAAGTTGGCTGTGTCGTTTTTCTGGAACCTTCCTTTGTCTTCATCCCCCTCCACCATAATGGTATCACTCGTACATCCTAAATCAGATTTCTCAGGAGGATTTTTCTTGAAGTAAAATCAACACTGTTATTCACAGCCCGTCTCTTTTGTTCAGATAATTATGCATCACTGTGAGTTCCAGAACCATCTTTCCTTCATTTTTCTACTCTAAATTACTTGTTGAAAAGGCCCCTTTCTTCTGTGTGACTGGAAAGAACACGATACCCTGTTTCCTTTCTGCTGAAGAGCTAATAATGAGAAAATATTATGTCTGTCTTTGGCAACTAGAGCTCCCGAGAGAAATCTAAAGAGCTGCTTCTTCTAGCATCTCATTACAACTGAGAAGCTTTATCATTTTTTAAACTTACTGTAAAGATTATTCTTTCTCTCTGTCTTTTTGTGGTTCTGCCTTATGTAGTTCTGGGCACCCTGTTTCCAAATCTGACTTTATGAAAACAACAGTTTGGTCCCTCTGACAGTAACAAACATTTGTCATCTTTTCCCTATTAACGTAAGTTTGGAAAATCCAGCTTTAAATGGCTCTCACCTTGGGAGACAGTTGTCTCAGGCATTTATATTATTTACTAAGGTTAGATATGTATACTACTATTTTTATTAACACTTTGCTGAACATTTTTCTTTCATGCAATCGACCATGAACCATTATGAGAAAGAGAAAAAGAAATGTCTAATTTTTAAGAGGCACCCGGTGGGGGGGGGGGGGTAGAAAATACCAGACTGAAATATCGTCTAGAACAAAGGTGATCTTCTCAGGGGTTTTTTTTTTTTTTGGGGGGGGGTGGTTGGTGAAAGGAACATATATTGAAAACTAACAATATTTTATTTCGAAAGCAGAGCTATTTCCATTGTAGATGAAAAGTGATATATTATAAAATGATAATGATAGTGTAATATGATAATTATATTGTAAAATCTGGGTCTAGGATACTGTATCAGTTATCCTTACACCGATTATCTGGAATCAAAGAGTATAATTTACAGATAATTTATACCATGACAAATTTGTGGCTGTTTGACTTTTTAATTGTTACTAAGGGTGTTCACAAAAAATATTCTGTTTTCATTTTTGGGCCGTTTTAGTCAATATTTTGTATATTCTAAAATCTATGTTTTTCATTATTATCATATTATTACATATGGCCATTTTCTTTATTGCGTTCATTTCCATTGCTCCCTGGGCATTTTCCTCAAAGCAAAAAAGACCGAGGACATCTGATGCTCAGCTCATGAGTGTTCAACATGGTATGTTTGCCTGCTGAACATGCCAAGGAAGAGCAGCCAGAGAGAGAAAGAGAGAGAGAGAGAGAGAGAGAGAGAGAGAGAGAGAGAGAGAGAGAGAGAGAGAGAGAGAGAGAGAGAGAGAAGGATAAAAAGGGTCAGTTCAAACCGAAGTCTTCATGCCAAACCAGTGGACCAGCAAAGAAGTTGGTGTACGCTAAACTTTGAAAGGAGACATCTTTCAATCCTCTTGGGTAGGAAAATCTGTGCATAACTGCTGGCTGATAAAATTCCTGTCAATTATGTAACTCCCAAGTTACTCTTTCATTACTCACCACCTCACTCTGACCTCCTTGACCACTGACAGCCAGTTGCCAGAAAAACAAGCAAATCCAAATGTTAGCAGCTAGCATTAATTTGTCATTTATTAGAATCCCAACATCAAAGAGTGTGTAATTCTGTTCATTTCTTGAATCATCAACATCTGAATGCCATCTCTAATCTTTACTGCCCTCATTTGAAGCAAAATGCATTTCTATAGCTTGTTTTAGAGATGCAGGTCCATTGTCTGTGAGGCTTGTTCTCTGGACTTTTGGTCTGTACAGAATTTCAGAGGGTTTTTGTGCTAGAAAAATGAACTCTGCATTTTCGGTAGGTGAAATGTAAATTGTTACCACTGACACATTGGTACCATTGACATATTTTTTCCTGTTATATATATACACATACTTATACACAAGCGGGACCCTCAAGGACATGTAGAAGATATCTGATTCCCCTCCCCCACTATTTCTTCTTTTCCTTTCCATAGTCTCTCCCGTTTCTCCGCTTCATTCTCTCCTTTTCACTCAACAGCCGACATACATTTATCTCTGTTAGATTTTGTGTGCAAAATCTGAAGTTAGCAGAGTGCACAAAGGCTATTGTGTGCAGCAAAGCCCATCTGATCTCTGTGTGTGCTAAGAACAAAAATTACCCAGAGCCTCTTTTATCCATTCAAACTAATATACTTCATTTATTGTAGTAAATCCAGTTCTGGATAGTATAGAGTAAATATAGTTTCCTAATCTAGTCCTATTGACTAGGATGGAGGGGGGTACAGGACCTGCTTCTGCCCTCATGGTGGCAAGATGGAGAAGAATGTGTGTGTCTATGGAGGAGGTGGGAAAGTAGGAAGGATAGTGTCAGAGCAATAGAGAAAGGAGGCCCAGTGCCTTGACCACTCTATCTCTATGACTCTCTAGTCAAGTCCCCATCTGAAGTTCGAGGTGAAAGATAATGCAAAGAAACCCAGCCTGGAATGCTTTGGTTGCCTAGCAACAGCCACTGAGGGGATACAATGATTAAAGCTACAGGAGCTCCTTTTATCATTTTTTGGGTTTTTAACCTCCATCTGCCAATTTTTTTTAAGATTTCACATTTTTCTGCAAACCTGGGGCCCTTGTTAGGTTTGTAGAAAGATCTGTTTTGCCCGTTCACAGCTCCAGTCATCAGATTTAAATATCCTCAGATTTGGCCGACTTTGCTAATAGAATATAAGATATAAAATTCGAGATACGCAGCAGACTGCAGCACCGGCAAGTGTATTTTTGACAGTTCTTGCTTTCTTTTTTGCTTGAAGATGACAAAAAAATGTCTCTTAGGAGCTATATTGAAGGAGATTCCAAGCAAGCCACTCTTTTCTTTCCTTTACATTGACAGGCTTTGGCAGTACATATCTGTCTGTAACTGAAAACAGAACTCTGACATTTCATATTTGTATTTTGTTCACTTCCTGAAGCTGACAAGACTGGTTTTGAGCACCTAGTGACTCGAAACAATCCCATGACTGAGAAACACATGGATAGTTGTGGGATAAAACTGTGAACAGTCCCCTGAGAGGGGAGGCCTCAGAGGGAATGGTGGCTCACACCAACCCGATTAGCACTGTTCTTCAGGAGTAGCACCTTAAGGTATATACAAATTTATTCTTCAGGAGTAGCACCTTAAGGTATATACAAATTTATCTGTGCTCTTAAGATTATAAATTTTGACACAGCTGAACTTCTACATCCACTTTATTTATTTATTGTATTAAAATATTTTTATCCCCCCTTTTCCTTTTACCCTAAGGTAGATTAGAAGATCAGCAGGCAGGTCCCTCTTCACCACCAGTGGGAGGGTTTTGGGGCAGAGCCTGAGGAGGGCGGGGTTTGGGGAGGGGAGGGACTTCACTGCCTTAGACTCCAATTGCCAAAGCGGCCCTTTTTGCCAGGGGAACTGATCTTTATTGGCTGGAGATCAGTTGTAATAGCGGGAGATCTCCAGCTGCCACTTGGAGGTTGGCCACTCTAATAAGAAGCCACCTCTGCCATTTGGTTGGTGATAGGCAAGCGAGTGAATGAGTGAATGAGTGGGTGGGGAGATGGGAGGCAAGGAGAGAGCCATCACTACTGCCACTGCCAGTTGTGCAAAGGTACAGTGAGTGAGTGGGCAGGTTGGGAGGGGAGAGGGGGTCACCACTGCTACAACAGCTGCCACTGGAGCAGCCTCTGCCTCAGCCAGGCAAGTGGGCTGACAAAGGAGGTTGTTCTCATAGTCTTGTATGAGATGAAGCTGGAGGGTGAGAGATTCAAAACAGATGAAAGAAAGCATTTCTTCACAAAACGCAAAGTTAAATTGTGGAACTCCCTGCCCCAGGATGTGGTGATGGCTGCTAACTTGGAAGGCTTTAAGAGGGGAGTGGACATGTTCATGGAGGAGAGGGGTATTCATGGCTACTAGTAAAAATGGATATTAGTCATGATGCATACCTATTATCTCCAGGATCAGAGGAGCATGCCTATTATATAAGGTGCTGTGGAACACAGGCAGGATATTGCTGCAGTCATTTTGTTTGTGGGCTTCCTAGAGGCACCTGGTTGGCCACTGTGTGAACAGACTGCTGGACTTGATGGACCTTGGTCTGATCCAGCAGGGCCTTTCTTATGTTCTTCTTATGTTCTTATGTATACACATATTCACAAATGCCAGTTTGATCGTGTGAACTGTGTTCTATAATGAACCCATCTATTGACCCAAGCCTCTGACTTTGCTAGGCCAGAAGACTGTGGGGTTAAAAGAGACATGTGTCTGGGGGGTGGGGGGGATGTGGGCAACACACGTTTCTACATAAGTAGCAGCAACATGAAAAAAATAGATATTTCTTTGCTTTAATGTGGAATTTGTTCTACTATTAAAGGTTTGGATGGACTTTGTGCAATTTGTTTAGTGTGATTTGGACTTTTCCACAGCGAGCGGTTTCATCCTGGGGGTCAAGTTATAACAGAAAGGTTACAACAACAGGATCCGATTGATTGACCTACTCTGAGACTTCTCCTTCCATTTTGTGTCTGCTTCCAGCAAGACCAATTAAAGATTAAAATAAATCAATGAATCTAAATCTTCTCTAATAATGGCCTCAACTATACGTTACATACAACTTGAAATCTTCTTTGATGCCGGTTTAAGGAATGATGCCAATATGATTATTTTTTAGAATTACATCACCTGGGCTCTCGTGAATCTACACCTTTTGTTAGAGAAAACCAATTATTTTTCTAAGCTACCCCCTCCCACCTCTCACACATAGCTCTGATTTCAGTTTCAATATTTTCTATTGCTAGAATGCAGTTTGAGAGAGGCACATTGCTTCTTTTGATACATTAACACGGATGATAAATGGCATCCTGTCAGCTGATCTCTCCATCCTAGATTTCTGATCCTCCATTGCTAAGCCTACTTCTCCAGTTCCAGCTGATTTTCATCATGTTGCCATTCTGGGCTTCAAGTATGCAAGTCTATGAAACATAATGAAATCACACAACAGGGAGCACAAAATACTTTCCATGGGATTTAGTATGACTTGCACTATATTGCATATGGGAAAGATCTATAGCTGGTTCCAAAGCTCACTGGAGTTTTGGGTCAAAAGTAACTTTAATTGGATATTAACTTAAAGTAATACAATTGAACACTAGGATTGTGCAAACATTATTTTTAATTGGATTGCTACAAGTCAATTAGTTCTGCATTGTTGCCATTGAATATTTCTGTCTCACTATCTTGCACTGCTGCTGTTTGTTTCTCCTCTTCTATTCCACATCCTGGTCAGGCCAATAAACATTACTTTCTGGTTAAGAATCTGTTGCCTTCTTTTTCTTCCCTGGGAGACTTTTCACACCATTCTGAGAACAGCAGAAAACAATTCCCACCCTAAAACCCATGTTGTAGTTGGGGGTATGGTCTTCATGGGCCTGTCCTGACATGGGGTCCAATTTGGCAGGATTTACCCTGTAAAAAGCCTGTTCTCCCTTCCCCTCAAAAATCTTAGGTGAGTTAGTGCTCCAGATGATGCAGTCTTGCCCAGGTGAAGCAATTTCACCTAGGATGTGGTCCAAGGAAACAGATGCACCAGCACAGGTGCCACAGTTTAATAAATTGGAGGAAGGGAGTGGCTTAAAAGGAATCCATGTGTTGGCTTGCAAAATCACTTCCTTCTGTGCAGTGACAAGGAACTGATTTGGGAACCAGTGAGTGAAAATAGCTGTCTTCAGGCCCACTGGTGACCAGTATGAATGGGTTTGTATCCCCTCCAGTATGTTAATAATTTGCTGTTGCTCACATAGTTTGTAGAAAGAAAGCACAATGGTAAGCCAAAGGGTTTTTCCCAAGGAGTTGTATGCTGCTGTTCTTTGGCCAACTGCTTCCCTCAGAACAATTTAAATTTAAATTGAATTAATTAGGGGTATAGAAATTTTTATGACTTTACAATTATTCTCTTTGTAGCAATATAATTTTAATATGCTTTAAAAATTTATGTCCTGAATTTTTCACTTAGACAAAGTCTATCAGAGTCAGTCACATCCTAGTAGCTATTAAATATAGCATACTGCATACTATTAGCATTATCAAAGCTGGCAATCTGGAGGCAAACAAGAGGTCAAGCAGCCGTATAAGACCAGAAGACCCATCAAGAGCTTCATTCGTATCTAGAGTTGCCAACACTGCCTTGGAAAATTCCTGGAGATTTGGGGCAACGCCTAGTAAGGGAACACAGCAGGGATATGATGTCACATCCAGATAAAAGGCCAGCTGTGCCAGCTCTGGGAGATCTATGGTAATGATGAACTTTAAATTGCTGCAACTTCAAATAAAGCTAGCCTGTCTTAATTAAACATCATTTAGGAAGTACCAAAAGCTTGCTATACACATGACTCCATTTGGCAGGTGATATTCTCCGAGTCGCTGGTGGCAGCAGATGGTACTGTTTCGTGCATCCTGGAGAGCAAGAGGAAGGGGTGGCATTGTCAGGCGGAGACTGAGGATGGTCACAGTTTTTCCAACTTGCTGTGTAAAGCTTGCTGTGACATGTAAACATGGAATTGCTGTACAACTTAGATGAACAGAGTATTTCAGAGGCAAAATACTTACCTCCTCTAAGGCAGACAGCTATTCTACATGTTTAAAATGGCTCTTAATTCCACTGGGCTCTACCATTGGTCCTCCTGCTCGAGGCTGAGCCATTAACAGTAGCCAATACTAGGGAGCTGATTAACTGTTCAGCTAATACACTCACCATTAGGAAAGTTCCTTCAAGCTTTCTAAACAATCTGTCTTCACGTGCAGGACATTACCCAAGATGTAATCTTCTAAACCTGTGCTTGTCTATGACCGTAACAATAAACTAATCCTAATCTTCTTAACCCGACTGAAGTAACTTCTTTAAAAACTTGTTTTCTTCTTACTGACCTCTTGATAACTATGTGAGTGGCAATGTCCATTATGCACTTTTGGGGCAGTGAGTTTCTTTCTGAGAATATGGTATTTCAAATCCTTTGAGTGGTTGGACATTGCTTTCACATCTCAAATGAATCCACACTGTGGTGGCCTTTAAACAACAAATATGCTTTAGTTCAGTGCAGTCTTTTCTTAGCTGAATTCATGAAATTTGCAAGTGCTAGAATAAGAGACATGATTCTAGCTTTTCCTGATAAGTCAAAGCTTTATCATACCAACAGTAAACTGCAAATATAGGTTTGATCCTAGTGGTTTGATTTTCAAACAGCAGGCATCATTTATTAAATGCACCATCACAACTGACCTCAGAGGTAGTGATTTAGATTAGCAGAAGCTGAATCATAAGGATGAAGTCTAAGTTGTTGATAAAAACTGTATCCATATCATCCTACATGATAACTGGATAGATCCACATTGTGGCAATTTGGGAGCGGGGGCTAGCAGCTTGATTTACACATTGCTGAAGCAACCTCCAATGCAATTATGTGCAGGTAGGGTTTTTTTTTGTCTTATCTGCAGCACTATATTGCCCCCACACACCTGGAATAAAGCCACAAAACCACTATTTGGGATAAAATAAGGGCTGCACTTTATTAGTTACAAGTCTGAACATCTTAAAATACAGCCCCTCAGTGGGGGTATACGTTCCTGCTTTTGGGAAACCTAAGCCTGAGTCTCGAAGATCTGCCTTCCTTATCAGGGCAACCTCAATCCTGTTCCAAGTTATTGACCAGTGTATTCACTGTTCCTTGCTCTTCCCAATCTTCACAGGCCTAAAAGGTATGCAGGAATGGTCGTCTCAGCTTAGCAAAACCTTCCTCGTGAAAGCAGAGGAGTTGGTTTTTATATGCTGACTTTCTCTATCTTTTAAGGAGAATCAAGATGGCTTACAATCTCCTTCCCTTCCTCTCTCCACAAGACACCTTGTGGGGTAGGTGGGGCTGAGAGAGTTCAAAGAGAATTGTTATTAGCCCAAGGTCACTGTTGTGTATGTATATAGTTGGGGAGTTAGCAAGGGAGACTTAGGAGCTTGAGTTCTGCACGAAGGATCCTAAACCCTGATCACCTTATTGGTCAAGCAAATGGACCCCATTGGCTCTAAGCCAATATGTACCATTGATCACCAGGAGGCTATATCCCCCTATCATGGATCAAGGGGGGAGTGGCTGCAGGCGGCCAAGGGGGCATATAAACAGGGGTTGCTCATTGTGTCAACCAGTTCTGTTCCTGTAATCAATAAACACGGTTGTTATTTGAATTCCGTCTCCGACCTCGTGAATCCTTCCCACGTGGACTTAACAGTCACCCAGCTGGCTTCATGTGTAAAAGTGGAGAAACCAACCTAGGGCACTTTCACACAGCCCAAATAATGCTCTTTCAATCCACTTTCAGTGCACCTTAACAATCATTTGCAAGTTGATTTTGCCAGTTCACACAGTAAAATCCACCTTCAAAGTGCATTGAAAGTGGATTGAAAGTGCCTTTTTGGGCTGTGTGAAAGTGCCCCTAGTTCACCAGATTAGAGTCTGCCGCTCATGTGGAGGAGTGGGGAATCAAACCCAGTTCTCCAGACTAGAGTCCACCGCTCTTATCCACTACAGCTAGGTTCAGAACCGCCTACATGCTGATGCCTCAAACTGCTTGCCAGTTGCTTGTTCTGCCTCTGTCAATGTGGCCTTATACATTGTTACCACATACTTAGGTTTTGTTTTAGTTGGGGAGAACTGAGGGCTATTGTCAGACATTTGTACAAGAATAGATGGGTTAAAAAGTGTCTCTCTTTTAATGGCATAATCTGTTCCCTAATTCGGTAAAGGGAAACATATGAAATTGGTTCCAAGAAACTGAATTATGCCTTGGCTGCTGTTGTAGATTAGTTCTTCATTGCAAAGGAGCCTCCTAAGGAGAGAATGCATTTTTTCCAGGACCACTAGGTGTCATTGTGTCTGTTTCGTAACTTTTATACAATAGATTCTTCTAACAGCATCTTGCCCAAATTATCCCAGAGTTAAGATGTTGTCTGCTTATCAACATATTTTGATTAAAACGAAAGAGACAAAAGTGCTCAGTATATTGAGATTCAAGCAGTTAAAGACCCAAGAAGCCAGATGCATGAAAACACCTGTGGATTTTTAGGACTAGGATTGTAATAGTTTAGTTGTACATTTCAATGTAAAGCCCATTCTCTCCTCCTTCCTTGTTTTCCTGTGGTTTAGTTTAAAAAATATAGTGGAAAGCAGCATATAGATCAGACGGTTTCTTTGAAAGCAGCTGTCCAATGCTCAGTGTTTTCCAAACTAGTGTTGCTTTGATATTTCTGGCTTCCTTCTTGGATTATTAATGTTTCAAACTTGTTTAACTAAGTGTAGTCATTTATGTTTTGATTTTCCAGTGCTGAAGCTGCCTGAACTCCTGATGTGAAGAAGTTGGAAGGTGACATTCACTAATGACTCCTCAATGAAATTGACAAAGATTGATAGAGTGATACTTAAGCAAGTCCCTAGGAGAAGAATATGCAGGAAGGGGGGATTAAATAATATCCTGAACAGGTTTTTCAAAGATTTAATCAAACACTCTTGGGTTACAGGTTAGGAATCCTGCTGTCCTCAAAATATAAACATATACTTGTTTCTGTATGAAATGGCATTTCCTGAAGATTAATAGGATGAGCAACAAAATAAGAATCACATTATGAAAGAAATGGTTCCACAGAAGCACTATTCATGGAAACACATTCGAAATTCCATGTTTCCTTCTGATTCCACAGTAATACATCTTTATCTGTTCAAAACTCAATATGTCAGGGTGGATTCTAGTTTATTTGACATGTAAATAGGGGAGGGACTGGGGCTCAGTGGTAGAGCATCTGCTTGGCATGCAGAAGGTCCCAGGTTCAATCCCCGGCATCTCCAGTTAAAGGGACTAGGCAGGTAGGTGATGTGAAAGACCCTGCCTGAGACCCTGGAGAGCCGCTGCCGTTCTGAGTAGACAGCACTGACTGTGATGGACCAGTGGTCTGATTCAGTACAAGGCAGCTACATGTGTCCATGTGTGAAAACAAGCTGAAAATTCTCTTGCCTCAAATTAGCTTGTGGAAATTCAAATGCTTCTAGCCTTATTTCTAAACCATTTTGAATGATAGTTACCACTAGATTGAGGAATTGTAGTAAAATATAATTTAAAAGTACACATAGAAGAGACATTTAAGCTTTCTTTGGTTGCCTTTTCCCCTTAAAGCAGCAGACCTCATGCCATACAACAAATTATGTTTCATAAAACTTACCTCAGTTTCAAAAGTGGCTTGGCATGTAGAACAGGTGAGACTGTTGTTTAAGAACACAAGTCCAGAGCCCTCTTGGGTGAATGAACCTGGTTGGAGTTTTGAATGTGAGCACAAAAATTACCTCAGCTGTAGAAGCTCATGGGTTATTGAGCAGAATGTACCCTAAGTTCTTTGTGCGTCATGCCACCATGAAAAGCCGTCATATGATTCTTAGTCAATCTAAGCCTACTGTTAGGAGCATGTTTGCTATGAAGGGTTAGAGTTGCTACAGAGTGTAAAAGCTTTCTTGAAAAGCTGTGTCATGCTAGTAAAAAGATGAGAGATTTCAGTGCAGTCTCAAGAGTACTTTGTTTCTGACAGATAGATGATTTGGCTTTGGCATGTGTTTAGTTAGGAGATAGAAGTGCAGATAGATGGGGTTCCCACAGGAGAAAATTGCATACAGCCAGGATTTGAGCCCCCGCAAGCAGCTTTTCTCCTCTTGTGCAGGAACATTTAAGCTCACCTTTGGCAGCCCCCTCTTATTTCCCAGAAAGCCATTCTCAAAATCAGTCCCCCCCCCACAAAGTGGTGCTTAAGGATCTGCTGTTCAAAGCAAATTTCCCCCTTACCCTGTTGTGAAGGGATGGTGTAGCCGTAGTAGGTCTTGCCTAGGCAATTGCTTTTGCGATTTAACATCTGGAATCTGAATCGGGACCTCATGCCTGTCATAACAGGAGAGTTTTTCAAAATGTTGCATCTGGATGATGGAGCTGGAGTTATTTTTACAAATCTTTCCTAACTTTGTTTGGAAAGATCATCTGTGTCATGAAGATACATTTTATTTGATTTAAATTTAGTTGCTGACAGTTTTCCAATGGCTTTTTGTATCAGGAAATATCAATCTCTTTCTCTGTCTCTCCCCCTCCCTCCCTCTCCCCCTCCCCTTTCCCTCTGTATATTTGTATTCGTAAGAAACAAAGATAGCATTGAAACTTATTTCCCCCGACACTGAATCAATTCAATATTATTTTGGTTTGGATTTCAAAAAGAAGAAAAGTACTTCAGTAAAGACAAGAGGGCTTGCACTGTATCATTAATATATTCTATTTGGACATTAGACAAAAAATGCACTTCTACCCCCATTGGCTTAGAAGGGTGTAACTCTGCTTAGGATTGTACTGTTTGGAGTGAATGCAATCAAATGAAGTGTTTGTTTGTATTATTTATTTATCCCATCTCTCAACACAAGGCTTCTAATGCAGCTAACAATAAAATTACAATATAATATAGCATCAATTAAGAGTATGAAAAGTCAGAAAGTGACAATGGACAATTAACTCCACAGGACAAAAGTAATCTAAGCATTAAGTGAGGTACTAGAAGTAAGAAAGCATCTAGACATCCATATGGCAACGTAGCCCAATCAAATAAAACCTGGGTGAATTCTGTCATCTGATGCCAGAAACTTAGGATACTGGAAGCTAGGTAGATATTTGTGGGAAGGAAGTTCCACAGCATGGTATGGAGAAGACTCTGTTTGTGCTGATCATCCACCTTACTTCTGAGAATGGGGACAACCAGAGCAGCAGCTGAAAAGAAGCCTTATATGATAAGCAGGTTCATACATGAGCACGTATTCCTTTAAGTGACCATCCCAGATAATCTGAGGTTTTAAAGGTAACCCCCAGCACTGTGAATTTTGTATGGAAACTGTTAAGTCCGCGTGGGGAGGACACACGAGGTCAAGACAGAGTTCCAACAACAACGCTTTATTGTAGTGAAGAACAGAACTAAAGAACACAGTGCAAACGGCTCTGCTTATATGCCCCCCTGGCCGCCCGCGGCCACTCCCCCCTGATCCGTGATAAGGGGGAACAACCCCAGGTCACCAATGGCACGTGCTGGCTTAGGGCCAATGGCGTGTGCTGGTTTGGACCAATGGCGCATGCAGGGATTAGGATCCTTCGTCCGAGATTCAAGCTCCTAAGTTTCCCCCAGCATATCACCTAACTATGTACATACATAACAGAAACATAGTCAGGGAGTTCTAAAACTGGTGAGATGTTCCAGGTAACTTACACATATCAACAATCTTGTCACTACCATACAACTGCTTTAATGAACCAAATCTCTCAAACAAATGCAACGTATCTTTAGGAATGAATATTATTGTATGGGCAATATCAGGGAGGAAAGAGTCAAGACTATTACTGTAGTGATTGCAACATCCACAGATAAGTCAGTAATTGTTTAGATTCCTCTTATTCCTGAATGCAGCTGTGTTTGAGATAGCTGTCTGGCAGGTATTTCAAAAGAGAGCTATGCTTCTGGCAGAAGATTTAAATAACACAATATATGTGGTACTATTGCTGCACGTTTAACATGTAAGATGTTTAAATGAAATATTGTTTAGACACTTAAGCATTCACTTTATATATTGAAGAAAGGCTACTAAATATTCTACAGTTTTTTTCATTTCAGTTGCTTGTCCTCCAAATTCTTCCCAATAACTTGTCAAATGTGATAAACTATTGAAAGTTTGTTGCCTGTTTTTTTTTTGCTAGTAATGTTATGTGTGTAATAAATGTCTTATTGTGGGGGGAAAACAATATTGTCACTGAATTTTTTACCAATTGAAGCTTCTGAACAACCTTCGAAGGCAGGTTCATATAAAGTGCATTGCACTAATCTGAGCATGGCTATTTATTGTCAGCACCTGCCTACCCAGGATTAGCTGCAGCTAGTATGCTTACTGTGATAGGGCAAGGCACGACCTGCAATAGACAAGACTTCAAATTCAGTTTGTAAGAACTAATCTAATATTATCCACAATGTGTAAAACTGCTCTGTTAGAAGACGTGCAACCCCATTGACTCCTGGTTGTCAATATTGTCATGCTATAGCACTTCAGTCATTTCTAGATAGACTTCAGTTTACTGGCCCTCATCCAGCCTATTATTACTTCTTGATACCAGTTCAGGGCATCTAATGTCTCACTTGACTTAGCTGAAAATAGGATGTCATCAGCATACTAATAGTATCCACCAGCCAGTACCCATCACTCCCACATAGAATTTAAGCAGCATGAAGGTCAAGGCAGAACTTTGCAGAATTCCAGAGCACAAACGTTAGGAGTCCAGTTTTCTCCAGCATCGCCTTTTGATATTGGTTGGCTCAGAAAGATAATAATAATTAATCAGTCAAGATTGACACACAGACAGTCATCAGCACATCTACATACAATAAAATTTTGGAGCCACATGATAGGCTGACTTCAATAGAGCAAACAGAATTAATACAAAGACTTAACCAACTACTTTCTTGTTGAGCAGCTCAGAAGGATAACATAGTTGATAGTACTGAACATTAGAAGAAGAGGAAGAGTTGGATTTTATATGCCGACTTTCTCTACCACTTAAGGAAGAATCAAACCGGCTTACAATCACCTTCCCTTCCCCTCCCCACAACAGACACCCTGTGAGGTCGGTGGGGCTGAGAGAGTGTTACTATCCTAATGTCACCCAGCTGGCTTCATGTGTAGGAGTGGGGAAACAAATCCAGTTCACCAGATTCACATCCGCCGCTCATGTGGAAGAGTGGGGAATCATACCCAGTTCTCCAGATCAGAGTCCACCATTCTAAAACACTGCTCTTAACCACTACACCACTCTGGCTCCCCATTACCAAGAGATCCAGTAGCATCAGGCCTGTTTCTCTTTTAGTGAAGTAATTAGTTAGGGTATCCAACTCTATTTCAGCCACCAAACCAGGCTGAAAGCTTGAATATAATGGGGTCTAGGTAATTTTCCCCCTCCGAAGTAGTAGTAGTAGAAGAAGAGTTTTACTTTCTCTACCACTTAAGGAAGAATCAAACTGCCTTACAATCACCTTTCCTTCCCCTCCCCACAACAGACACCTTGTGAGGTAGGTGGGCTGAGAGAGTTCTAAGAGCTGTGACTAGCCCAAGGTCACCCAGTTGGCTTTATGTGGAGGAGTGTGGAGAATAGGAGTTCACCAGATTAGGAGTTCACCAGATTAGTGTCCACCGCTCATGTGGAGGACTGGGGAATCAAAGCCGGTTATCCAGATCAATGTCCACCACTCCAAACCACCGCTCTTAACCACTACGCCACGCTGGCCTGAGCAACACACTGCTGGCCTGATCAGGACTGGCCCTCACTGCATTTGAAAATGTCTTTAAAATGGTGTTGTTGTTCTCATGGCAGCCATAAGGACACCGTCATGTTTAGTTTGGCCCTCACAGTGTCACCTTAAGCCGAGTTACTCACTTCTAAGTCAATTGAAGCCAGTGGATGGTATAAGTCTGCTTCAGAATGGCACTATTGCAGTGCAATCCTAAGAATACTTTCCCATTGAATACAGCTGAGTAGGGTTGTAGTGTTAATCAGCCTGATTCAAATAAATATACATGTAATTCCAGGCATCCACAAGAGTTTTTCACAGCAACTTCCCAGGGAAGATTCAAAAATAGTATATGGTATGGCAGGGGGATCTCCAAAGTCACCATCCAATTGGTCCATTGAAAAACTTCAGCCTAAGGTTACATCCCAGCTGGAATATCCAAGATGTAGACCAACTGACCAACTCAACTCTAGAGTCTAGACATTAACAATTGTGTTTGCTTTGCTCCAAGGCAATATGATAAAAGGAGTGTGGAAGATTAGCAGGCATGTGAGATATATTGAGTGGTTATGTAAACATGCATTACACCTGACTGGAGTTTCCTGCTGTTTGAAATTTTCATCTTCACACCTTGCTTGCTTGGAATCCCTGCCCCATTCCATTGTCACTGCTCTTTTCTGTATATGGAAATCAATACTTCTCTGAATGCTGCTTGACTCCCATGCTTTAAAAAGTTCATTCTACTGGCCTTTTATCTCATTTGATCAGGAAACCTGACATGCCAAGCCTTAATAACGAAAGTAATATTAAGAGGCGCATAAGTGCTGGTGGCTGATGGGAGAATTTGTATTCAGCAGGATGAAGGAATTAAGTCTAACAACCCCGTCATTATTTCGGAAGAAATTTGCTGCGCGAGAAAAGAATGAAAACGGAGGCATTCTTTTCTCCCATGACTTAGATACAACTGTCGGGTCTCTGGTGGTCGAGCCCTTCTCTGAAAAAGAGATGCAGATGAGCGCAGCGGAAAGGAAATGAAGCCCTTGTTCTGGAGAAATAATTTAACAAGAAATAGAAGAGAAGGTCAGAGAGTGGGGAATGGTTGTCCATCACGCACATCACTCTGAAATCAGCAGTACGAGTCGCAAAAATCCATTTCATTCATGCAGCGATGACGTGGCAAAGCCAGGGAGAGATGTTAATCATGGCCGTGGTGAAGTTCTTGTATTGTCATCCCATCAAGGGTAATATAGGCAATAAGGGGACTCACAGTCGTCTTGAATGAGAGGAGTACTGCTGCATTAGACCCTTCTTGATGAGAAGCATTTGTTGGATCGATAAGACATTTTACCACCTTTTCCTGCTTTTCTCTTGAGCCTCCTATTTCCACCCCAGTTATTAATTGATTCAAATGATATATGATACTGAAATAATAATAATTAAAAGCTGCCCATTTCCCAGTCTTGGTTCCCCTAGCTGAATTTTTAGACTGCCAGTACCTTTAAAGCTGATGGATAAAATTGCAGTTCACTTCTTTTTTTTGAGGGGGGGTGAGGTTTATAATTCTATGCTTTGATTTAAGAGCATTTCCCTCTAATGCTAATATTCTTTCCCTTGCTGAGAAACCTGGGATGCAGGAGAGAGGGAGGGAGCGCTAGCTAATACCCTAATTGAATGCATTCTAAACAACTTTGGATCATAACAGACAAAGCACATCTATCAAGCTGGGAGACTTGTTTGCATTTTACCTTTGTCCTATTACCATCTATCAATGTAGCAACCATCATCAATGTGACTGTCTATCACTTGGAAGTTCATCGCTCATCTCTCCCTGTCAGTTAAGTTTTATGGTGACATACCCAGAATCTCTGCTTTCCACGCTTCGTTGATTTCACTTACCTGCCTTCTGGGTTTCCTGCCCCTCCTCGTGAACCAATTCCTTGGTCCTGCTGATCAGCCTGGCTTGCAGCCTCAACCACCTACAGTGAGTGAAATGTGCGTTATGTTGCATTGCAGGAAACAAGTTAAATACCAAGGGCCTCGATGCATATTATTGGGAAATGCATTTGCCTTTTCAAGTTTACAGCTTGTAACTGTCAGGGGGATTACACAGGAGACGCTCCGAGGGTGAACCGTGCTCCGTTCTACAACTAGCAAGCCGAACGTCGGCGCGTTGTAAGCTGAACGCCAGAATCTGCAGACAGCGATGCTTCTGTTTGGCAATGAGAATTCAGCGAGGGCTTTATTCAAATGCAGGATTACATCGGAGCCTGACATTAGGCTTATTAAATCTGAGTGTGGGCTGTAGATCTGACATGAAATAAATGAGGCAATTATTACAAAACCAACAAGTCAGCAAAGGGAGGGCAAAGCCGGAACAGCGGCTCCCTTGGAACCGAAGACAAAAGAAGAATGAGAGACGAGTGACAATTGTGAGCAAAGCAATCTTATCTGTGCAACAGTTCATCTGCATCTGAATGCAGAATGGTATGGCCTGTGAGGCAGGATGGGGCGGGGCTTGGCATATGGTGCCAGATGGAGCCAGCAGCCAAGGTAATAAAAAGCTGTCGGTTCTATTTGACAGTCAATTTAACAGGTAGTTATTATATCCCATGATGGAATGGCGCAATATAGGAGAGGCAGACAGACTCACCTCCAACATGGCATTCTGTACAGGAATGGAAAAACTGGACCCTGAGTGACAGGGAGCTCCCATTTAGCCCCAAATGTTTTAGCTCCTTTGACCTCTGTTCAGTATATAACTTACAGTCCCTCCTGAACACAACCGTAGGCAATATCGAAAGGGACTGTGCGGGGGAATGTTTGTGTCTATTGGTTTGTGGGGAATGTGAGGAACATTTGTGTCTATTGGTTTGTTTGGATACAACCCATGATCTCCCCCCTTTTAAAAAAACGCAATTAGACATTCTTTTCTGCCTTTTATTCTGTTTTATCAGAAAAAATGTAGGTGGTAGTTTGCACCACATACCCATAAAGTGCTGTTCAACATTGCTTACATAAAATTTTTACAAATGTCTCAAACTGATGGGACCATGATAAGGTAATGGGGAAAGCAAGCAAGTACCAACAACATTTCCAAGCACAGTGACTAGGAAACAATGTTTCCCAGCAAAGTTGCTAGGTTTAAATGTCGGAGACTGTTTATTAACATTAAAAGGCTCATTTGTGGTCTACCCATAATAACTTCATCATGTATATGAAGGATAGCTGAACAGATAGCCCTGCTGGCGTGATTTCTCTGTTCCATATCCAGCTGACCCATCTTATGCTATAATACCGGGAACCCCAACAGGGCTTCTGATTGCCTGTAGTGGAAAATCACAGAAGACAATTGCAATACAAGGAGATAGTGGTGAACCACATACTTCTCCACTATGTCATAGATCGTCCTATGACAGCACTGGGCAGGAAGGGGTTAATGGGACTGAAGTAATCTTCTCCCCTAGCAATGGCACTTTTGGGGGAGGGAAAGGGAGTTATCTGCACCCGGCATTGGCATGCCAAAACTGCCTTACCTCCTGACCTTGGAGAGCTCCATCCCAGGTTGCTAGGCATCAGAACGCTCTCTCTCACACACATGTTTACTTTCCTATAAGAGAGGGGGGCTACGTTCTCCAGGGGGACCTCAGCCATTACCGAAGTGTGGAAAATGGTGCGGTGCGTGTTGGTGTGTATGCTCTGGAGTCTATGCACTGCTGTTTATTCCGGGGTCCTAGCAGCAAAGGGACGTGGATATTTCTATCTTGTGATTCTGTCTGTTTGTTTAATGCTCGTAAGCGATAAAACTACTTAATTTCTCCCAGTGTTGTACTCATTGCCTCTTGAAATTCCTAAGGGAAGGAAAGAACCATTTGCCCTTTGGCAATACATTGCCTGTGCAGATGAAGAGTAGAAAAGGGCAAGAGTCTAGTAGCACCTTAAAGACTAACAAAAATATTTTCTGGTAGGGTATGAGCTTTCGTGAGCCACAGCTCACTTCTTCAGATACAGCTAGAATGTGAATCCATCTATCTTTAAGTAGAGGAGAGTGAATTCAGAGAAGCATTAGTATGTAAATGTGAATAGCAAGCGTGATGGGATTAGGTGTGGTATGCAGAAGAAGGACATCTGTGATGTCCAGGGGAGAGATGGGTGTGGAGAAATCAGCATTGGTCATGAACCATGAATGCAAGGTCTTTATTCAGCCCAGGTAAATGCATTGACTTTAGTTTGAATATCAACTGTAATTCAGCAGTTTCTCTTTCCAATCTCCCTTTGAAATTCCTTTGTAAGAGAACTGCTACTCTTAAATCTGCAACAGAATGTCCTGGAAGGTTGAAATGTTCTCCCACTGGTTTTTGAATATTGTGGTTTCTGATGTCAGACTTATGTCCATTTAATCTTTGTCTAAGAGACTGTCCAATGTAGATTGTGGAAGGGCATTGCTGGCATGTGATGGCATAAATCACATTAGAAGATGAGCAGGAGTATGAACCTGAGATAGTATGGCTGACATTGGTGGGTCCAGAAGTGATGTTCCTAGAATCTATATGAGGGCAAAGTTGGCACCTTGGTTTGTTGCAGGCCTTGGTGCCAGAGTCCATGTTCCTGTTAAGTAGTTTATCATCATGGGTGAGAAGTTGTTTTAGGTTAGCTGGCTGTCTGTAAGCAAGAAAGGGACACCAATGCGTGTAATCCTAATGGGGGGGGGCACCTACCCCAGGCCCGGGGACAATGTAGCCCCACTGCCTCCTGAGCAGCTTGCTGCTGAGTGCAGCAAGCTGAAAATGCCTCTTTTGAGAAAACCCCATGAAACTCTCCATAGAGTTCTACAGGGCTGCACCTGCCTTTTTGCAGGCACAACTCGACACCTGCAAAAAAAGGAGCATTCCTGGGCCAAAAGGGCTTTGGGAGCGGACTAATATCAGCTCCACCGCCAGGAACACCCCCTTTGACGCCGGCATGAACCTCTGCGCTGGAAAAATGTTGATGGTGAGGCTACACCAGTGCCCGTGGATCGCGCTGCTGCACCAGCATTGGTGCCACTTTAGCCAGTACAAGTGGCACCAATGCTGGTGCTGGGGGTCACACCAGCTCCAAAACCCTTCCCCCCCATTAGGATTGGGCTGCAGGAGGCATCCTGTAAAACAGAGCTTCTGCCTGAAATGCTGAAGAGGTACTATTAGAATTATATAATTATATATATTATATATATATAACACATGAAGCTGCCTTTTACTGAATCAGACCCTTGGTCCATCAAAGTCAGTATTGTCTACTCAGACCAGCAGCGGCTCTCCAGGGTCTCAATCAGAGGAGATCTTTCACATCACCTACTTGCCTAGCCCCTTCAATGAGATGCCGGGGATTGCCAGGTCCCTCTTCGCCACCGGTGGGAGGTTTTGGGTTTTTTTGAGGCCAGGCACCATCTTCGCTGGTGTTTCTGGGTCTTGTGCAGCTCTCTCTGTCAGCCAGCCAATCAGGTTGTCTCTGGGGTGGAGCTGAGCAGACGGACCTCAGGCAGCCAGTCTTTATTTTGGTCCACCTGCCAATTTAAATTGCAGCCCTCCCAGGACTCAGGTAGCATTCTGCGCCATCAGATTTCCCACCGAACCCTCCCTCACTTCAGTCACATTTTTTTCCACAGTTCTCATTTGTGCAGTTCTGTGGTTTATTCTGCGGCTGTCATCTTTGGTTCTGTTCTTTCATTTTATTACTGTCTCATCTTGCTAGGTGGTTTTGGCATTGGGCTGAATCTTTTTTTTGGGGGGGGGGGAGATTGGGCCTCATGCCCATCATCCTGGTTGGGGCTCCCAGTAAGGGGTGTTGAGGGCGTTGGTTAAGTAAGCATGCCCAGCTCAGAGGACTGCAGGTATCTCCTCACCGCAGGTGATCGGGGGAGGGTATACTGACCTGTGCCCAGCTGTTCCCATATAGCTGCCATCCCAGGTACATTTCCTTCAGCAGAGGGTTAAGGGACGGATTTTTCCATCAGGCGGCAGGTGGGTCGCTCGATGCTGTGAACACATGAACACATGAAGCTGCCTTATGCTGGATCAGACCCTTGGTCCATCAGAGTCAGTATTGTCTACTCAGACCAGCTGCAGCTCTCCAGGGTCTCAGGCAGAGGTCCTTCACATCACCTACCTGCCTAGTCCCATTAACTGGAGATGCTGGGGATTGAACCTGGGACCTTCTGCATGCCAAGCAGATGCTCCACCACTGAGCCACTGCCCCTCCCCCATGGCTCCATCACCTTAAGCCAAGCCAAACCTCTGCAGCTTTAATCAATAAAGTTGTGGCCTGTTATATCCAGTAAGGTGTTGTCTCAGTTATCTGCCCAGCACCCAGTCACTGCTGGGGCTGCAACATGTTGCTTCTTAAAAAAAAAAAAAACTTTGAAATTGCGTTCACCAATGAGACTTACTTCCTAAGAAATGTTCTTAGAATGGCAGCCTTGCAGGCCAAATCTGCACATGTTTATTCATCAGTCAGTCACTCTGAGTTCAATGGGGCTTATTTCCAAGTAAGGGTGTATCAGATTGCATCAAATTGGTCTTTTTATAAATTCTTGACAGGCTTTAAAAATTGCCTCTCTTTAGTTTTTTATAGGAACTAACCTACCAAGGTGCCTGAGAGTCGATTGTGATGCTGTTTCCTAAACAGGGATTTGCTTTCTCTGACATGAATTATGTTTGATTTGGCCCTTAAGTTCCTGTTTGTACTGCTTCAGTTAATCTTCCTTTTACTTAAAAGTAGATGTCTATTTATAGAGACTGACTCATACAGTTGGAAGATTTCCTACTTTACCAGGCAAAGTTGTTCTGAAATATTGAACAGTCTCCTTTCTCACAGGGAAACTTGCTCACCCCTTTTAAAATGTTTTTCAGTACTAAGGTACTGTCTGGCATGGGAATCAGAACACATTTAAATTGCTCAGAATAAAGTCTGGCATATTGAATTCATGAAGGGCAGAGCATAGATTCCAAGTAGGGTTCCCAGGTCCCTACCTGCTACTGGCATTGGGTTGCCAACCTCCAGGTGGTGCATGAAAGAACAGTAGTAGGCTCTAAATACGAAATAGCAATATATTAGTAGAACACTAATAACAATTAAAGGACAATGTACATTGACAGACAATCAAATTACAAAAAGGTACAAGCCCCCCAAATAGCAACAATGTAATTCAAATATGGTTATGTTAATCTGTGTCAATTACAAGGAATATAGACAAGAACAATTAAAGGAAACTTGTATCACGCAAGCATGCTGTAAAGCAATCCAGGTACGCGTCCTTCATAGAATCGGAAACGCCTTTCTTTTGCCTGACGAGTCTTACCGGGAAGAGCGACCATCCATTCTGAAATTTACAGCTATTGAGTGAGATATCGCATACACACTCTTGAAGAATTTGAAATACATAGTATACAATAATTAAAAGAGCCAGTGGCCTCTTGCCTCTTAGCCCTTACCTTTAAATGAGACAGCCACTGTATCCAGGACCAGCCCCGAACTGCAATATTCATTATTTTCTTTGTTTATTGGTTAATTTATATTGTGCATGTTTTCCCCCCCGTCATTGAAAGCTGCTTTGGGTCCCTTCAGGGACAAAAAGTGGGATATAAATACTTCAATAAATCTTCATATTCCTCGGTAAGAAAGATGCTGAGTAATGTTGCATTGCTAGGTGACAATTTGCAGACCGCTTCCCATATTCTAAGTGGAACCAGGCGTTAGGCCAAGCACAGGGGTCTCCTTTTATTGAGAGAAATTAGCTGGAGGCTGAAAGAGCTTTACAAGAGGCTGGCATGGGGATCTTTAAACCAATTTCTGCACCAGATGAGTGAACCAATGGAAGAATTCCCAATAAAGAGGCTTTTATTAATGTTAAGGATTTTATTAAACACAATCAAATTTGTTGCATGAAAACACAAAATCCCCCACACATACAGAGCTAAGAAAGCAAAGGTTTGAGGGGGAGGCCACAAGGATAAAAAGGTCCTAGGGGAAATTATAGATACCTGATCTGGAGAATGAGGTCCAGAATGGGGAAGGGGGAAGAGGAACTGCACGTAAATGCAGGGCTCATGTTTTGGGGTCTAAGGGGAAAGCGCCAGCAATTTTACTGTGGCTAATAGAGATACATTTATACTCCTAAATGTAGCTGGAGGCTATGCCTGGCAATGGCTGGGAATGGCTGGTTATTGCCAGTGACAAAGGCTTGATTGCTCGAGTTTGGATTAAGAGGGTGCAGTGAATACAAACTGGAGGGAGGGTCATCAGAAATGATGTCTAGGCACTTGAGATTTAAGTACCCAAGCATTGAGTTATAGAATTGGAAATTAAGGTGGGGTCTGGAAGAAGTGAGTCAGAGGGCTAGGCTGGCTACAGGATAGGATTAGAGGTCCATCGGAATGGAGTTGATGAGATCTGGCAGGGTGTATGCGATCTACTGCAGAATAACTATAGAAATGCTAAATGCTTGTCCATTGTCTCTTTGTTTGCCCTGCACCTCCGGTGTCTTCTTGGGGGAAAGCATGGTAAAACAAGTCTTTGATTTAGCCCAGTCAGCTTGCTGCAGCATTAGCACAAACAAGATTGATGCCAGGAGACCCTTTTAGTCTCTGGCTACACAGCACTGTTCCATCCTTGCACACTAGCTCCAGTCCTGAACACCTTGCGGGGTGTACCAAGGCAACCTAGGGCCTATTAGGATACCATAACTCAGGGAAGTTCTCTTTTAAGCCTTGTGTGCAGGTTTGTTGATGAGATTTCTCACAGCCTCTTTTGTGCCATCTGTGGAACCCATCTTCACGGCAATTTGCATCAGCATTGACAGAAAATGAAGCAATGAATGGCACGGGACATCAATCATTTTTTTATTTCCAGACATTTTACGTATCATTGATTGAGAAGCCTATTCCATTGACCGCTGCCTGTGCCAATTCAGTGTGACATCTCATTAGATCAAAATTCCCTGCCTGAAAATAGTTAAAAGCCTTTCCCAGTGTATAAGAGAGAAATGCAGGTTTGTACTTAAGGTCACTTATGCACGAGTTACATTGAGAAACATTCAAGGTGCACAAATATAGTTTTCACTTCTTACCGAATCTGTAAAGTAACATGAAAGTTTCATCTGGTGTTGATGGTTGCTGCTGTGTATTTGTGCTAATTTCTGTCCTAAATTGTGCTTGGATATTTCAAACATTTCATTTTATTATTGACACCATTGATTTTTATTAGCCACTTTGAACAAGGATACTGGAACAGTGGGAAGCTACTAATTTTAATAAGTAAATACATTGGAGCAATTCTGTGCTCTCAGGAGTAGCCAGATGGCAGCTTAAATGCTGAATAGCATCAGAACTTCATCCATGAATAAGAGAAGTTTCTTGAGGGATATGCTGTTTGCTTCTGGATTCTATCACTGGCAGTGCTGAGAATCTACAGGCTTCAGAAACCTGTGATACAGGCTGTCAGGCATGGAAAACTCACAAAATTAACCTCCAGTTAATCTTCAAGTAGCACACAATATAGCTGGCACCAGGAGAGTTGCACAGACTCTGCTGAGTTCTGTCCCATTCCATTTATAGTTATTTCTAACTATGCTAACAAAATATTTCCAGAATGTTATGGTCAGTTAGAAGTGACTTATTTTTGTTCAGTTCCTCCAAAAAAGAAAATCTACTTACGTAGCCCAATCCTGTGCATTTTTTCCTCAGAGGTGAGTTTGAGAAATGGACTTTACTCCCAGTGACCATAGCAATGACAGTCTAAGTATGAGTTTACATAGCACCTAGTTTTGGTGGGGAAGAAGGTATGGGGGGACACTTTTCCATTTGAGGGGCTTCTAGGGTCCACACAAGGGTTTTCATTGGCATAACATTACACCAGCATTGGAAGCATAGTCGGGGTTGGAGCAGCTTAGGAATCTAAATCCTGCTTTACCCACAATGTGTCCTTGACACCACTCTGTTCTACACTGGCATAGTGGTCACACCAATGTGACATGTCACAGCAATCCACAAGGGGGGGCTGAATGTCCTTAAGAGCCGGTGTGACCTCTGGGCCAGTGTTAGTTTCATTTGTGCCTGCTGAACTGGCCCTAATGCTGGCGTAGGGCCACTTATGCCAGTGCTGGGGAGTGGCGCAGCAGCACCATGCTTGGGAGCCAGAGCAGCCATGGTGGCAGCGTATCTCTGCTGCAAGGGGGCAGGGCTTCCTTTGGTCAGCTCTCTAAGCCCTTTCACCCCGGGAATGCCCCCTTTTGCAGGGACAAACTTGCACCTGCAAATATCATGGTGTAGCCCCATGAAACTGTGGAGCATTTTCATGGGGCTAGGGGACATTATTTTATTATACCTACTGTGCCGCTGCAAGCTGCTCAGGAGGTGGTGCAGCTGCGCCATCCCCTAGTGCTTCTTAACTCCCCCCCCCTTAGGATTGCTGTGTTAAGCAATTTGTTCCTGAAATATTTTTGGAATACACCGATGCAATTCATAGATGTGCTGACAGAGAGTTTATCTATCATCCTAAGCCATTTTGAAAAGGGGTTTAGGATGAGGTGAAAATGAAAGCAGATCTTTACAGAATGTCTTGGCTCCTTTGACTGTTCCTCCACATAAACACGGTGTAACCATAGCTCAGATCTGATCCTCTTAAGAGAATGCATAAATTAGCATTCATAATAAAGCAAACTAGTAAATATTGTATTTCGTCAGTCTTAAAGCATAACAATCTGAAACGTCTTAAATGGACAAGATGCCCTCCCTCTCATGAACTGCCTAAGGTAATAGAATCAGCATTGCTGACAGATGGCCATCTAGTCTCTGCTTAAAAACCTCCAGGGAAGGAGTACTTACCACCTCCCGAGGAAGCCTGTTCCACTGAGGAACCGCTTTAACTGTTAGAAAATTCTTCCTAGTGTATAGATGGAAACTCTTTTGAATTAATTTTAACCCGTTGGTTCTGGTCTGACCTTCTGGGGCAACAGAAAACAACTCGGCACCATCCTCTCTATGACAGCCCTTCAAGTACTTGAAGATGGTTATCATATCCCCTCTCAGTCTTTTCCTCTTGTAGAAGCATTCACTATTATCATTCTGTAAGCTGCCTAGGAGGGGAAAGGAAGGTCTACATGTTTTAATAAATAAAATATACCAGATAGATATAGATAACTTACAAAGTAAAAACAATCGAATAAAATAAAAAATATTTAAAATGTCAATGGTAAAACAAGTCATGAAACACAAGCCATGAAATGGTCCTCAGCCTAACAGCAGACTATAAAATAGTTTAAAAAATGAAATCCTTCAGTTGAAAGTCCTGGTAAAGAGAAAAGAAAGTTCTTAAAATATGATTGGCCCTAACAAGGTAAAGTCAGTTGATAAGAACCTCTCACCTCAACCCAGTGTCAAAACAGCCCTATCTCAGGTTAGTGGTATGGGCTAAATCACTATACTTCTATGGAGATAGATCATGGTGGGTAGCTGTGTTAGTCTGTCACTAGCAGTAGAAAAGAGCAAGAGTCCAGTAGAACCTTAAAGACTAACAAAATTTCTGGCAGGGAATGAGCTTTTGTGAGCTGTACCCTGTCAGAAATTTTGTCAGTCTTTAAGGTCCTACTGGACTATTAGGGTTGCCAGGTCCCTCTTCGCCACCGGCGGGAGGTTTCTGGGGCAGATTCTGAGGAGGACAGGGTTTGGGGAGGGGAGGGACTTCAATGCCATAGAGTCCAATTGCCAAAGCGGCCATTTTCTCCAGGTGAACTGATCTCTATCGGCTGGAGATCAGTTGTAATAGTGGGAGATCTCCATCCACCACCTGGAGGCTGGCAACCCCATGAACAGAACTTTCTGCAGCCAGAAACACAATTCTGAAACTAGAACTGGATACAGAATTATATTGGGGAGTGCAAGTGAAACCATATAAACTATGCTGGATGGGGCAAAAACAGTTCGGTGACCTGGAGAGTATATCCAGAAAAATCTCTACCAATTGCTGTATTATAGATGGAGTCTGGATCTTGGTGATGTAAAAGATGATTCCTGAACATGCGGATATACATCAGTTAATATTTTAAGGTAATGCCCATTAACTTCAATGACAATTGACTACAGTTCACTGCTTGAATATTGATCAGACATATTTAATACACCATTAGAGTTAACAGAATGATGTATTAGTCAATTAAGACACCATTGACTAGGAATCTTAATTAGGTATTGAAATATTTTAGCCCATTTTGTAAAGCAAAACTGTATTTGGAAAATAGGAGCTCTTTTCCTTTGAGCAGCTATTAGGATCATAACATTCAGAATGGAAGTATTCAACAGATGTTATTGCACTGTTACTGAGGGGGCATTTAGCAGCTTAGTTAATAAAGAAGATTTACTAAGGTTTTAAACTTTGTGCTAATGATCCTAACAACATTTATGAACAGTTACTTAAGTTTAGCT
Organism: Euleptes europaea; assembly: GCF_029931775.1. Classification (NCBI taxonomy): domain Eukaryota; kingdom Metazoa; phylum Chordata; class Lepidosauria; order Squamata; family Sphaerodactylidae; genus Euleptes; species Euleptes europaea. The sequence goes on from NC_079319.1 coordinate 63,200,145, forward strand.
TAAAAAGCATCCCATGAGAAGTGCTTAGATCTGATTCATTTCTACAGCAAAGAGAAGCTCCTCCATACTTTTCAAAGGCCTTTTATGCACCAGACTGTTTCCATCGCCTTCACCTCTTGACTACTTCAGGGCTTTGTTTTCATTATGTACATTTTCTTCTGCCTTTAAAAGTTGCCTCACTTTCCCCTCGCATTTCCCCTGTGTTTTCTGAATGCTGTTTTAGCCCAAGTTTGTTTAAATACTGTCTCAGTCCCAAATTGAAAGCTAGTCCTATGCATACTTGTCAATTCAGGTTTTTCACATATCCGTTCTCACTTCTCCCTCTCACTTGACTTTCCCCCTCATCCAACACCGCCCCTCCCTTAGCTTCCTTTCTTCCTTGGTCCTCTTCACAGTCCTCGGCCACCCTCAAGGTGAGATTCTAATCCCCGTCAACTGTTACTTCTGTGACAGCAGGTAGACTTCCCCTGACTATGGAAGATCCACTGATTTAGCAATTTGTAATAATCTCTTTTCCTTTCTGTAAAATGTATTAGGACAACCAGGGAATAGCTTGTTGCTGGGCAGAATATCCCTGTATGTCTGTGTGCTAAGGAAGTGGGTTAAGAGTCATGGAGAGTCAGAGTGAACTATAAACAATGATAGGAGGAACTGGGTGAAACTGTTATTCTACTGTTACTCTACTGCCGCCTCGATGTCTAGAGTGTTATCAGCGCTACCCTGAATGTTGATGGGTTGTCATATCTTGAATTTGGATAAATATCCCTTCCTCAGTATGATCGGGGCTCAGAGATTTCTGCCCACTAGGGCCTCTGAGTCAGCAGCTGCAAATAAACTGTTTTCTTGAAATAACGATCGCAGGTCTCTCTCTCCCCCCACAAACCCTTGTTTACCATATCACTCCCCCTTCCTTCATAAAATGGTGACTGCAAACTGCTGTGAATATTCCAAGCCATCACATCGCCCAGCCGATCACTGTCAGATGCTCATCGTCACAAGTTCGGTACAGCATAGATTCTGCCCCTAGAGTCCTAGCACATCCTTCTTACTAGGCATGAGGCATGTGTATACATCATAACAGAGGCATATTGTGACTTTGCTGTAGCAAATCATAGCTGCATGTGAATGTTGCCATTTCCACAATGGAGAACGCATGGTTAATTCTTTTGTCTTTTAAATAGCTCTTTGAAAAGATTAGATTCTTCAAATTCAAAGAACAATTTTCATATGGCATCCTCGGTGTATTTCAGATACAGACAGGCACTTTATGTTTTCCTTGCCAAGGGTAAGGTATTTTTAAATTTATTTATGTATTTATATCCTGCATTTCTCCTCAATGGGAACCCAAAGCAGCTAACAATACAGAAAAAATATAATAGAAACAAACAAGAAAAGGGATGAGAAGGCTTGTGAGTGCCAACTAGGTCTTTCTCTGCTGTCTGACCTTCTGCTCAGCTCAAGGTTGCAACCATTGGGCTAAGAGCCCGTTGGCTCACGGCTCTGGGCATGCCAAAGCCTCATGCAGAGAAGAGAACAAACTCAGCAAAATGTGATTCAGCTGCTGCTAGCTAACATGATCTTCCCCAATTCCTCCCTCTGGTCTAGCTTCACTGATTTTATTGGCTCTGTCAGTTTATACCAGCTGTGCTTCTTGTTTCCATATGTCTGTCTAGAACAGAAATTCTTCAGGAAAAAGAGCTTTTATTCTGCATAGCAGAGCTTATATTGACTTCCATGAGAGCTGCTTGAGGTTCTAGATAATGATTTAGAACAATCCACTTCCAATCGTTTTTGTGTTCATGGCACTGACCCAAACAGTCCATTCCTGAGGCTGGGGGCTGAATAACCTTAGGAGGCAGCGTGACCCCTATGCTGGCGTCTATGCCACTTGCGATGTGTAAACTGGCATGGATGCCGGTGTGGGGCCACTTACACCAGACCCCCTGGATCACGATGGCAGGGCGGGCCCCCACCAGTGTTCTCCTGGTGCAAATCCCAGGAGTTGTTCCTGGGGTGTTCTGAGGGGCGGAGGTACCTATAGGCCGCTTCCAAACTCCTTTCAGCCTGGGAACGCCTCCTGGGATGCTGGCAGTCCTGCACCACCTCTTTTGGTGGCGCAGGCCCACTTTCCCTTATGGGGGAAAAAAGCTTTTTTTCTGATTTTTATATCAGAAAAAAGACTTGTTTCCTCCCAGTGGCGGTCGGGAAGCCTCTGAGGAGGCTTCTCAGCTGTGTCATCCCGGCCACCATGGTTCACCCTGCCCCCCAGGAATGGGCTGTTAGTGTGAGCAGAAAAGAAGAGGAGAGGAAATAGGAAAACCTCATTACTCCTCACAAGAGAGAAATATTAGTAAGAGAGAGATAAGAGAGAAATATTAGTCTCTACCATTTTTTCAACCTCCCAGCGAGATGTGCATCAACTTTTTATTCCTATGAAGCTCCACATCATGGCAACGCTGCTTCCTTTGCAGGGCCACATATAAAGATTTCTGGTCTCTTTTCTTTAACTACTGAAATAATGATGGGCAATCTCTCTTTTGTTTGAATTGTCACTTGACTGTAAATTCTCAATAACAGCCTTGAACACCCTTGAACAACCTTGAACTCAATAACACCCTTGAAGCTTGGAGTGCTTTAAGAGGGGAGTGGGCATATTCATGGAGGAGAGGGGTATTCATGGCTATTAGTTAGAATGGATACTAGTCATGCTGCATACCTATTCTCTCTAGTATCAGAGGAGCATTCCTATTATTTTGGGTGTGGTGGAACTCAGGCAGGATGGTGCTGCTGCAGTCGTCTTGTTTGTGGCTTCCTAGAGGCACCTGGTTGGCCACTGTGTGAACAGACTGCTGGACTTGATGGGCCTTGGTCTGATCCAGCAGGGCCTTTCTTATGTTCTTATGTAACACTTAGATGCTATTCACTTATTGCTGACTGTTCCAAATTGGATCACCCATAGTTTGCACATTCACATTTTTGTACTCTTGCTTAGTAGTTGTGGTTCACATGTGTGAAAAAAGCACCATGCTGCCTAGGCAACTTTGTGATGTGCTGTGAACGTCATGTGCCATGTTGTCTTGCCCCATGATTGGCTCCTTCATCTGCTATTAGGTATCATTTGCTGGCCATCAATATGATCCTCTTGTGAGGGAACAGGAGGAAGAGGCAGCAGCTCTGGAAGCAGTAATGCCTGTAAGAAGACTGGCAATCACCACTGGAGAAGCAGAACCTGTTGCTGTGACTTCATTGACAGTTTCCTCCCTGTTCTCCTTTCCAAATGGAAGATCAGTAGCCTAGGATCATTCTAGGGAGTGGGTTAAATTTAAATTGGAAATGGATTAATGTGCTTGGAATGCAGGGCATGGTCTGGATTTTTTAAAAAATGCATTGTGGACGGAGGACATTTAAAATAAAGAAACATTGTAAGTCCTGCATCATCTTTTCTGAAAATTCCACCCAGGTTCCCATTTAATTGCTCTTTCCCCTGAATTCTGTCCTGAGTTGGAGTCATCCACTATGGCTGGCAGAAGAGAGCAGGGTAAAAAACCTTAAGTGGAATTATTGGGTTGAGCACCAGCACAAAGGTAGCTCTGAGTGGGTGCAGCTTGCCTACAGGAAGGCTAAAGGATACAAAATGCATTTCTGAAAAATGTTTTTTATAAAACCTTTCTAGAATCAATAAAACAAATACGAGTGTGTTGTTGTGGAGGACAACTGCATTCTGAGATATGAAGGAGGAGGAGGAGGAGGAGGAGTTGGTTTTCATACCCCATTTTTCTCTACCTTTTAAGGAGACTCAAACCGGCTTGCAACTGCCTTCCCTGCCTCTCCCCACAACAGACACCTTGTGAGGTAGGTGGGGCTGAGAGAGTTTAGAGAGAACTGTGACTCACCCAAGCTCATCCAGCCGGCTTCACGTGGAGGAGTAAGGAAACCAGATTAGAGTCTGCAACTCATGTGGAGGAGTGGGGAATCAAACCTGGTTCTCCAGATTAGAGTCTACCACTCTTAACCACTATACCACACTGGCTCTCTATGCTGGCAAGGTAGTGGGGTGGGGAGTTATAGACAAATGCTGGCTACCATATGTCCAGTATTCTTCTAAGTGCCTGGAAAGGGTAGATACGCTGCAAGTATTTAGTGAGGAGAGAAGCCTCCCCACCCAGCAACACAATAAAATGGCTGGCTACCTGAGAAATAGGGATCTGAAAGATGCATGTAGCTTGAAGGTGAGAGGGACATGGGCAATAATTTAATGGCAAATGTTGTTAATTGCTTATGGACAGGAGGAGTTTGATTGGGTTGGTGTGGAAAGAGTTGGACAGAAGGAAAGAGCTGAAGGCTGTGGAAACCCAAAGTAAAGGGCAGGAATCTATGGGAGGTAATGTTACATACTGATTGAAGCAGTCAGATCTTTGGCTGTTCAGCTACTAGTTTATTTGCTAATATATTTTTGTTTAAATCGCTGTTAGGTTTACCTCCATGAAGGATAACATCTATGACTATCTTTCACTTTGGCGCACAGTATTCTATTGCTTTTATAACCCTGTCAGTGGGAGGTCAGGATTTTTGACTATCAAAAGAACCTACTTTTCAGAACAGCGAATCAGTATGCTAAGGGGAACACAGCTTGCTAGAACCACTCTTGCAAGTGTCCTTTTAACACAAATATGAACTGGCAACTAAATGATGATTCATACAATTTCAGGATTTTCAAATATATTATTGATACTACGAGGGTACAATTCACTGTAGTTGTAGCAAGTAGACGATCTTTTGATTGTTTGGGGAACCAAAACATTTTAAGGTTGCAATTCTATACATACCTTAATTGACAGCAAGGCCAATTAAAAGACCCACTGAACCCAGCAGGACTTACTTGTGAGTAATCACAGCTTGATTATTCGGTCATGTTTCCCGAAGTGAAATCTTTTTTGAGAAAGGAAATGGTTTTTGCTACAGAGCTATCATAATAGAAACGACTCGGCTAGGACTGTCAATTCGGTTCGGCCCGAACTGAAAATCAGCCGAATTTCCCCTGATTCGGTGGTTTTTAGTTCGGGAGGAACCGAACTCAAAACTGATGGGCAACCGGGGGGGCCGAATTCAGCGATTTCGGGAGTTCGCGAATAAATTCGGCAAATTCGGCCATCAGTAAGCAGCATAACCGTCAGTAAGCAGCATTCTCCTCCCCCGGCCAATCGGTGGGCAAGCTGGGTCTTCTTCTGGCCAATCAGTCAGGATTGAGTACTGGAGGAATCAGCTGATGTGCAGCCCGGCCAGGGAGAGAGAGAGAGAGAGCGAAATCCTCGTGTGTGTGTGTGGGGGTGCTTGTGCACATTCGCTCCTTTCTGTGGCTGCAGGGGGCGTATTTTTTGGGGTACAGACACAAAACTTTCACTGGAGCTTCAGATGAAGCTTCTTAAGGTACCCCCCAAGTTTTGTAAACATTGGGTCAGGGGGTCCCGAGATATGGGCTCCCCCCTTTTTCTTTCCATGGCTGCAGGGGGCGCATTTTTGGGGGTACAGATCCCAACTTTGAGCGGAGTTTCAGACCAGTGTTCTTAAGATATCCCCCAAGTTTTGTAAACATTGGGTCAGGGGGGACTCGAGATATGGGCTCTCCCCCTTTTCCCTCCCCCCCTTTTCCATTTATGTGGCTGCAGGGGGCGCTTTTTTGGGGATATAGCCCCCAAACTTTTAGCATAGCTTCAGTGAATTATTCTTAAGATACTACCCAAGTTTTGTAAAGATGGGTTCAGTGGGGGCAGAAATATTGCCTCCCCCCTTTTCTCTTTCCATGGCTGCAGGGGGCGCATTTTTGGGGGTGCAGATCCCAAACTTTGAGCGGAGTTTCAGACCAGTGTTCTTAAGATACCCCCCAAGTTTTGTGAACATTGGGTCAGGGGGTCCCAAGATATGGGCTTTCCCCATTCCCCTTTCCCCTTTTCCCTATTGGGATGAATGGATCAGCCGATCCTGTGCATCTTCTCCAGAGCAAAACGTTCCGTGCCTAATTGGAATCATCTTGGATTACAAGTCCTCTCTTCAGCCCCTCTTGATGGAACAGAAGACAGCCACAGTAAGACCCCTTTGGGGGCTTTAATCTATAATTTTTCTCCTGTGTATGTGTGTGTGTGTGGGGGAAAGCAGAGTCTGTGTGTGTGTGGGGAGGGAGCAGTTTCTGTGGGTGGGGGGGAAGCCAAAGGGGGCTTTCGTCGGTTCTGCCTGGGGTGTGTGTTCCCCCTTGAGTCTCTCGCTCCCTGGTTTGAGGGGGGAGGTTTCAGTTGTGTGTTGCAAAGGTGTTGTTTAACAAGGTTGTGTTTGCAGTTGTTTTGCTAATTTCTCAGCTGTTGTCGGGGCTGGGAGCTTTGTGCGTGGGCGGCAAGCTCTGCTGAGAGATGCACATTAAGGGTGGGGGGGACCCCTTTCAGGGCCCATATCTCAGCCCCCCCTGACCCAATCTTTACAAAACTTTTGGAGTCTTTCAATAAACGTCCTTTGAAGCTCTGCCGAAAGTTTGGGACCTCTAACCCCAAAAATGACCCCCCCCCGAGCCGCGGAAAGGCGCGATTGTGTTTTTAATGGCTTTATTCGGCCGATTTTTTTTTCGAACTTTGAATTCCCGCCGAATTGAATGGATCCGAAGTGGGGGAGTTCGGACTTCGGCACGTACCGAACCCACAAGGGCCAAATTCGGCCGAATCTGAACTGTACCGAATTTTTTTTTTTGACAGCCCTAGACTCGGCATCTTACAAGGTCTGAAGCTTTATGTGCCTCTCACATAATATTTGAACGCTAAGCTTATTGTCTAGCTTTTAGATCATATATATAACTTAATTTGGCTGAAAGCTTGTGTAAGCACTAGATTTTTTTTCCAGACTTGCATATTGACTGGTGTTTAGCTTAACGATTTCAAGAGTGCCGCTTTCAAGATAACTACCAAGAGGGAACATAATGAAAAAAGTATGGCTGCCTGATGAAGACATGGGAGGGAAGGAGGGAAGAACTGAGGAAGGGAGGGATGCCAGAACTTAGCACCATCCCATGTCCTTGGGCGCCACAAATCTTTGTATACATTTAGCTATCCACTTCCTTAGGGTTGCCAGGTCCCTCTTTGCCACCGGTGGGAGATTTTTGGGGCAGAGCCTGAGGAGGGCAAGGTTTGGGGAGGGACTTCAGTGCCATAGAGTCCAATGGCCACAGTGGCCATTTTCTCCAGGCGAACTGATCTCTGTTGGCTGGAGGTCAGTTGTAATAGCAGGAGATCTCCAGCTAGTACCTGGAGGTTATAACAATTGGCAGCATGTGGGCTCTATCAATGAAAAAGAACAATGCTATAAAGCTTACAAATGAAAAGAAATACAATTTATGATTTAATGTTAGCCAACAGTTAAATCACATTTGTATATATACAAAAATTACACACAAAACTCAACAAAGATTCATTCATCTGAAAAAATGTGCACGCCAACACACCAAAGATTCAATTCATCTAAATTTGTAAATGGCACACAATAAATGTAAAAATGAAAATGAAAATGATAAGCCAGTTAATGAGCTACAACCAAAGTATAAGATAATGTTTTGCACAAGTGCACAACACACACAACTATTTCAAAACTGCAATTGATGCAACAGTGCTAAGTTGTTAAACACAAAATAATGAGGGAAACGCTTTAGTCTCAGAGAAGCTGCAATGAAAATAAGGGGGGGGGAGAAAACCTCAATTCCTACAGAAATTGTAAGGCTCACAGTCCATTCGGCATGGGGCCAATCGGCGCCAAGGAGGCAAAAATTCCAAGTGGGATACGAGGCAGTTTCTGTCCTGTCAGAGCAAGGCTTAACCCAAACGGTGGGTAAGAGAAATTGCTTGCGGAGGCATTTGCCATCTCTTGATGGTTACCTCACCGGGGGGAGAAAGCGGACAAAGGGACAGGTAGACGGGTGGACAGACGTGTAACTGTCAGAACATGTTTCGATTCTTCGTCAGCAAATTTAATTATTGCGGTTCTGTGGTTCTGGCTTTAAGTAACTCTGTGTCAGAAGCCGGTGTGAGTCTGTAATAAAAAAATTATAACCGAATTGGTCATTACTAAATTCAGTTAAGCTAAGGCAACTATCAGAAAAGAGCATAAGATACGAAGGCTTACCCAAAGCAGTCCAAAGGACTTTACAAAGAAAGCATGAGGCGAATTGCCAGGAATAGAGTCTGGGGCACGTAGCCTCTCTGGAATGATGCTTTCTTGCGGGGGTGTGAGATAGGTGAGTATTTACAAGTTTTAGGAAGGGATATTAGCCTGGAATCAAGTAGCACGCAGGCTGCTGGAGCTAGTTGTGGTTCACGTATAATGCAAGTGATCTTAAAGTAATAGGCACTCTATTATGGATCGTTTACAAGAAACATGAAAGGTCTAATTCATTATTTAAACCTTTGGGCATCAATGTTTGAAAGGTAAAGATCAGTCTGGATTCCTGTTGGAGCATAATTTTTCTGGCATCCTGTGACTGGTGGGGGCAAGCTTTGTATTGCCATAGGGCAAAAAATATTAGATTTGTGTCTGAGTGGCCATGAGAGATGTAATGCTGCACTACCCTTCCTCTAGGGCATGACATATAGAGCATCTTACATTATGATCTGCTGTCCCATTTCATCCTCTGACACCCATGGGACATAGGTGAAGTCGAGAGACAGTGACTGGCCCCAGGTCACACAATTAGTTTCATGGATGAGTGAGGATATGAACCTTGATCTCAATTGTCTTAGCATAAGCAGACGGTTCCAGGCTTACCTGGAGCCGAGGTTGGGGATGGGGAGAGGTGGCAGTTGTTGGGTGGGGCTGACGCTCAAGCGGCAAAATCCTGGCCACAATTCTGGTGGTCCTGGGTTGCTCCTGGGCTCAGCCAATCACACCCCAGGTTAGGTTTGATTGAACCTGTCCTGGGACGGGCGGGCAGGGCGGGGCCATGCAGTCTGAGCTGGAGGAGAGTTTTCATTCTGGTCCTCCAGCTCAGCATAAAAAGGGAGCTGGGCCAGCCAGGGGCTTCATTCCGTCTTTGACTTTGTTGAAGACGGATTGGAGCAGTGTTGATCGGCAGACAGCGAGAGGCGGAGGCGCGCAGCAAGTGGCGAGCGGTGGAGGCGCGTGGAGGCTCCAGCGGTAGTGGAGTCGAGGGGCAGGGCGGCCATCAGGATGCATGCAGTCGCCCTTGTGTGGGAAGCTTAAAAGGGGCCTTGGGCTTGCCGCACTTGGCTGCGAGGGCTTGAAATCACGCTTACAAGTGTAGGAAAGAGCGGCTTATCACTACCCCTCATCGGGGCCTGGCAGGGGGGGAAAGGGGAGACTGGAAGTTGGCTGGGGAGTGGAGGGGGTTGGAGCAAGAGGGAGAGGGCTGAAATCACTGCCCGCGATCATGGGTTTGGGCCGAGTCACTGTCCCCTCCCTCTTGTATCCACACATCGGGCATTTGTGGTTGGGGGAGGCATCTGTGCTAGGCATGCCTCCATCAAAAAAAGGCACGCCTGCCAGGAAGGTTCCTTCTCCTCCTTGCACCAGGGGCTGAGCAGGGGCAGTTAGGAGGTCTTGGGCCCCAGCAAGGGCCAGAAATGCGGGAGAAAAATCTTGCAGCCTGGGCGGCTGCATCTCAGCTGGGGCGGGGCCGAGCCAGAGGAGTTCTATGTTGCAGGGCCTTTCACAAGCTGTGGGGAGGTTAACCGAACGGGTTGACCAACTGGCAGCACAACAACTAGTGGAAGATGGTGAGGTAGCAGGTCCAAGCAACTCAACTCCGGTGGGAAAACCAGCTAGGACTCCAACTGCGAGGAGGTGGCGCGGAGACTCTTCCTCGCCTGATTCATCCAGCTCCAGCAGGTGGGGGCGGCGTGCCAATTGTGGAAAAAGGCCGGTGCATGGGCAGAGCCAGAGGAAGAAGGCCAGGCATTGCCATGTGGAGACCTCCAGTAGACCTAGTTCATCGGGTGAGCAATTTTCAGGGGAAGGGTCTGGGAACCAGATGGGCAACTACTGGTTAGCAGCTGCTAATATTCCAGGCCTGCCCACTTGGGCCTTGCGTAGGAGAAAGGCTTCCAGAAAAGACGGGGTGGGAGCTGGCATGGGGAGATCTGGGAGCATAGCAGGGAGGGAACCCCTCCACTGCCACCTACGTTTAATGATAACGAAGACCCCGGAAAATCAGGGAGGACATCCTTGATGGTTTTGACGTGGACTTATTCACATTAGCAAAGTCAGAGGTGGACGAAGGGAGGAGGTCATGTTATACTTCAAAGGACAAAAGAAGGGATAAGGTGGCCACTAGTGAAAAACATTTGAAAAATGGATAGAGGGCTATGCAATAAACTTAGGTGTGGTTGCTTCAAGCTACCCAGAGTGAGGGTGGCATCTTGCCAACCACCTGGGGAATATCTTAAAGGCCCACTCATTGGCAGGAGAGGCGGCTGCTATTGAGTACGACGAGGCTTTCTGCAAGCGGGCCTCACAGTGAAAGGGCCAGATGGGGCCTTATAAACGACAAACTGTGGTTAGTTAATGTCGGCCCCCACATCAAAGGAAGGTCTGATGGCAGCCGTTTTGGGCAATGGCGGAGAACACGCAGGGAGACCCCTTGGAGGGTCTGCTGGGACCATGGGCAGGGAAGGTGTCAGAGGTCAAAATGCAAGTACGAGCACTGCTGTGACAATTGTTATGGCCCTCATCCCAGAACGTCTTGCCCAAAGGGTAATAGCAGGAGGCAGCACTTTCGAAGGGGCAGGTCTTCCTTCTCTAGGAAGGAATCAACGGATCAAGTAGTAAATAAACAGGGCCGGTGGGATGGACTGGCTAGCACGCCCATCTGATTGGCAGCCATTGCTCCGCTTTTAGCTCTCTACCCTGCTAGAGCGGAGGCAAAATTCATATGGGAGGGATTCACCGCAGGCTTTCGTATTTCTTTCTTTGGACCTAGAGTGCTGATGTAATCAGGCAATTTAAAATCTGCTGGCGATATGCCTGGAGTGGTGGCAGCCAAAATATCCAAGGAATGTAAGGCGGGGAGGATAGCGGGCCCCTTTGGTGCACCACCTCTTCCAAATCTGTGGGTTTCCCCATTGGGGGTGGTGCCTAAGAAGGCTCCCAGCGAATTTAGGCTGATCCATCATCTGTCCTACCCTAGGGGGGCATCAGTAAACGAGGCCATTCCCGCAGAGCTATGCTCGGTGAGATACGCTTCGTTCGACTACGCCATCAGCATAGTTAGATCATGCAGCCCTGGAGCCAAGATGGCCAAATGTGATATACAGTCAGCTTTCCGCCTCCTCCCCATGCATCTCGAGGATTTTTGTCTCCTGGGGTTTCAGTTCAATGGGCAGTGGTATGTGGACAAGGCCATGCCAATGGTGTGCTCCGTGGCATGTGCGGCCTTCGAAGCATTCAGCACCGTCCTTGAATGGGCTCTAAAAGAGCGAGCTGGTGCTTCATCCACTACTCACTACTCACTAGTTGGTGCTTCATCCATTACTCACTACTCACTAGTTAGCTGAGGCTAACACGTGCGAACATCTGTTGGCATAATTCATGGCTATGGCTGATGAATTGGGGGTCCCCCTTGCCCCGGAAAAAACAGAGTAGTTAATAAATAGTCCTCTAAGTCCGAGCGGGTTATGAGGCTAGTTCGCCATTTTGTTTTGACCTGTCTAAAGAGCAATATTACGTTCACTGCAAAACATGTGCCTGGGGTTAATAATGGTGTCGCGGACGCAGTGTCTCGTCTACAGCTAAAAAAGTTCCACAGTCTGGCCCCGGAGGTGGAACTCCATCCGGAGATGTTCCCGCAGGAGCTGTGGTCCCTTGGCAGCATGTCGTGATGCAGGGAATCCATGATTCTGTGTCTGCTGTCATGCTTCGGTCATACACATCCGCTGTAACAAATTTTTTGGACCTTTGTTAGGGAGGCTGGGGAAGCTCCTGGGTGGCCAACTTCTAAGGATTCAGTGCTGCAGTACCTGGCACATTTGAAGGGTCTGGGGCGGTCGGCAAGGATGATCAGTATTCATAAGGCCGCAATTTCATTTTTCAGTCGGGCGCATGTCTATGTAGACCCATGTGTATCCTTCAGAACGCAGTGAGCAGTGGCTGGGTGGAGGAGGGTGGCTCCACCTGAGCCGGATGGGTGTAGGCCAGTGACGATGGAGTTGCTCTCCGGCCTCTTCCAGCATCTGAAGTATATATGCTGGTCACATTTCGAGGTTTCTTTGTTTAAAGCTGCATTCACTGTAGCATTATTTGGGGCATTGAGGATCAGCGAGCTGGTTGCGAGTTCTGCCACAGATGGCTCCAACAGGGCCCTGGGATTCGGAGATGTGGCATTGGCTAAAGATGAGCTGCAGCTGGTTATATGTCGCTCCAAGATGGACCAAAGGGGGAAGGGAGCCCGGCTAAGCCTTCACGCAAATCAGGGCAAGGGCCCTTGCCCGTTGAGGTCTTTGAAGCACTTTATGGGAATGCGACCTCAGCAACTGGGGATTTTGTTTATACATGGGGATGGTTCCTACCTGACTCGTTTTCAGTTCGTACAGGTTTTCAGGATGGGGCTCAAGGTGATGGGGCTACCACCACGAGAGTTTGGGGCCCATTCGTTCAGAATTGGGGCTGCTACGGTGGCAGCGGTTATAGGCCTACCTACCAGCAGAATTAAAGCCATTGGCAGATGGAGATCTGCGGCCTATAAGAGTTATGTACAGCCTCATTTGGGAACAATTTAACCTCTTTTCTTCTTTGAGTTGCGGTGCTTCGATTTAAAAGGGTATGGATCACTTGTCACAGCATTGTGCATTGGGCAAGCGAGTATGCCTCGGCCTCTGGATGGGGAAAGCACCTGGGCCTTGGGTCATCGCTGCAAGTTTCTTGGTTTGGCCAGCGGGGCATGAGATGGGCCACCTTAATGCCAAAGTTACTACTCCTGGAGCAGGAGCTGGGAATTCTGGATGCTCTGCTCGTCCAGCTAGGTGAAAATGACCTGGGCGTGTGGAAAGGAAAAGATATATCGGTGGCAGCTTGCGATGATTTGAGGTCTTTGGCAGCACGTTGGCCAGGAATAGTGCTTTTCTGGTCCGACTGGTTGGAGAGGCAATCATGGTGGGGGGTGAGATCAGCCAAGAAGCTGGATGTGGCCTGCCGCAAAGGAACTAACATGGTCGGCAAGTTGGTTGTGGCCATGGGAGGCATTGTCATCTGCCACTGGGAAATATCCTTTCATCAGGCAGCTATGTTTCGGCAAGATGGAGTACACTTAGCGGAGTGGGGGACTGGATTTGTTATGAGGGGCGAGTGGCCAGCGTGCCCCTCTCTGCCAATTTGGGGACCCCAATAAGAGGTTTTGGGTGAGGCATGGGTCTGGATGCCCAGCTCAGGGGCAACGGGGTATAGCCTCTACCCAAGTGGCGGGGGAACCACCATGTGGCTGAAGCCCAGGTGCTTTCCCAGATACGCCATTCTTTGCACCCCTCCCAGCGGGATCGCTGGGAGGATTTGTTACATCAGTCCGCAAGGTGGCTGCTGATATCCATCCAGTTCCCATGCCACGCCAAGGCACAAAACAGCTGTTTGCCAATAAAAGGTTGTGGCCATTCCTCCAAAAGAAGGAAGGCATTCCAGTTGTCTATGGCTACCAGGTAGGGTTGCCAGGTCCCTCTTTACTAGCTGGAGATCTCCTGCTATTACAACTAATCTCCAGCTGATAGAAATCAGTTCATTTGGAGAAAATGGCCACTTTGGCAATTGGCATTGAAGTCCCTCCCCTCTCCAAACCCCGCCCTCCTCAGGCTCTGTCCCAAAAACCTCCCACCAGTGGTGAAGAGGGATCTGGCAACCCTATGCCCAGGCATAGTGTTCAAATGTGCTCTAGGAAATGTACCATGAGGTACTAAGGCAATGGTTGGCTGCTTGTTTGGGGCCTTCTGATTGGCCATAGTGATTTGTTCAGTTCATGTGTTGTCTAATGTTGGTATGCAATTTTTTTAAAAAAAGAATTCACCACCCACCCTCCCAAAATGGTGAGTTGGGCAGGGAATTGGGTAAGACTGAGCAAATGGAAAAATTTAGCCCTTTAAGTAAAGTTCTCCCCCAGCCGAATCCTTTTAATTGGAGATTCCAGGAATTAGAGGTTAAAGCAGGTCATTTTTGTTTTACTGATATGTGCATTTGTTTTTATAATGTAGAATAAGAAAAATAGAAGGCTATGCTTCTATTCATACCAAAAGGAAGTTCATTAAATGTATAGCAATTTAATCCTGGATTTGTCTTGAATTTTGTTGTTGCTGTTTCTAGCATGCAGTTGTATTATAAACACTGGCAAAATGACATTGAAAGGGAAGAGCGATCTAATTTGTCTGACACATGTTCAGACTGAAATTGGTATCTAATTAGCACTAGTTCAAAGTAAATAGGACTGTGTGAATCAGAGTCTCTTACCAGTTTGAATCTTTAACTAAAACTAAACAAAGAAAACGACGTGGTTCTCTCAAGTGAAGGAGAGAAACACTTCTTAGAACTGGGCCTGTGCATTCATCTGAAGGAGTTCTTCTTTACAGGTCTTACCTTTTTGATGAACAGATTCTACAATTTGCTAAATAAGATTAATGTGGACAGCACATGGAGCCATTCATATGGTGACTTATCTAAGACCCATTTGTATACAATGGATTATTGTCTTGTTTAGTTGGGTAGTTTGCCTTAATAGTGCTACCAGCTTTACATGTGAGTTGGTTGGGCAGAAGTGGGAAAGTCAAGTGGTGGCACTAATCCATGTAGTTAACCTCAGCACACAACCTCTCTATGGAACGGCTGCCAGCACATGCAATTTCAAAGAAACTTTGTGTGATGGATGTTGTATGAAGTTGGTCTCAGAATGATATGAGGCATCTACTGCCCTTTAAGATTCTAGTACCCTAATCCACTTTATAGCAACTGTCTTGGATCGTATGCCTTTAATATTTCATGAATGAACCTTCCCTTTTAATGATGTTTGGCATACAGCCCTTTTAAGTACAACTGTACTTTATTGATGATGCAATTGAGTCAAAATACTTTATCAGAATGTGTTCTTGCAAGGAAAAAGAAAAACTTGAGGTAGATCAAATGTAAGTACAAGGTTGAGTAAAAGGCTTTAAGAAATCATTATATATGGATTTACATAAATAAATGCTTTGCAGCTTATTAGATCAATAAAATAAATCTTAGAGATAATTACATGACATCTGTGATCTATTTTGGTATGGTTGGACTTCCAGGAAAATTGTTACCACCAGTTCTTATCTTACTGACATAAATCAGGAGTATCACAAATAAATGCTTCTTAGTGTTAGGCTCATATTATATTCCAGAAAAAGATTTGCTAAAAATAATGCCTATTATGCTCCAGTATTAGCATGAAACATACTATATTTAGGTATGGATATTTACTGATTCGTATACTGAAAGAAAGCTATTGGTAAATGCTGTGCTTGGTAATAATTCAAACCCATTTGCAAGCAGACGACAGTGTACAGGTTGACAATAAATTATTATGGAGAGAAAATGCTCACCTCTCCCTGTTTTTGTTCACTCATAAAATGACCACACAAATATTCTACAGCATGTGAACCCAAAAGCCAGGTTGTCATAAACCATCTAGCATTCCCAGGGCAAAGATTAATAGTGATACAAAAGAAGCACAGACAACACACCATATGCCATTTTACTCTTGTATCAGCTATTAAAACCTTTAGGTTAAAACCAACCGTAAAGGGGACTGATTGCACATTGACATTTAACTGTTCCGACAGGGGAAAAAATACCCAGGAGATGTTTAAACTGTGACAAGAAACAGCAATGATTCTTTCAGAGCTATGACACCCGTATACCATAGCAGGTTCAATTTACTGGCGTATTCATTGCCAAATCAACAAAGGGAGTTACACATAGCCATGGATTCATTGACATTTTGCAGAGTCTAGACATACTGAAATGTATGTACAGCTAAACCTTTCAAAAAAATCTATCACTAGGGGGAGGGTCAGAGCCCTCTAGAAATTTGGTTAAGGTCACATTTCCTCTAAAATGGGTAAAATAATGTGATTGTTGCCAATACTGGTAAAATAAAAGATTCTGTACCATTTCGCCCATAACCCTGTAACACACTGTTTTTTTTTTTACTTACCATCTCTGTTGCATAATAATTACATAATAAACACATAAGCTGTGAAACAGAAAGCAAGACAGCAATCCAAAAGGATAAAAGTAACAAACAGTGACCCACCACTATAGAAAAAGAAGAGTTGGTTTTTATATGTCGACTTTCTCTACCACTTAAGGAAGAATCAAACCGGATTACAATCACCTTCCCTTCCCCTCCGCACAACAGACACCTCGTGAGGTAGGTGGGGCTGAGAGAGCTCTAAGAGAGCTGTGACAAGCTCAAGGTCACCCAGCTGGCTTCATGTGTAGGAGTGGGGAAAGTGGTTCTCCAGATTAGGGTCCATCACTCCAAACCACCACTCTTAACCACTACACCACACTGGCTATACACAATAGCAAGCCTATTTCAGCAAGCTAGGATCCAAAGGGATGTGTTAAGTCATTTTTGAAAATCCTGGAAAAAAAGATTACCTATGTGATCTTATGTGTGTGTGTGTAAAGTGACTTCAAGTCACAGCCGACTTATGGCGACCCCTTTTGGGGGTTTTCATGGCATGAGACTAACAGAGGTGGTTTGCCAGTGCCTTCCTCTGCTCTTATACCCTGATCTTATATCCTGGAACATGTAATGAAGAAGAAGAAGAGTTGGTTTTTATATGCCAATTTTCTCTCCCTTTTAAGGAGAATCGAAATGGCTTACAATCTCCTTCCCTTCCTCTCCCCACAACAGAGACCTTGTGAGGTAGGTGGGGCTGAGAGAGTTCGAAGAGAACGGTGACTGGCCCAAGGTCACCCAGCTGGCTTCATGTGGAGGAGTGGGGAAGCCAAGCCGGTTCATCAGATTAGAGTCTGCTGCTCATGGAGTGGGGAATCAAACCTGGTTCTCCAGATTAGAGTCTGCCACTCTTAACCACTACACCCCACTGGCTGAAGTAAAGATTTCCTTATTAATGACCGGGAAAGACTCCTGAGCCTGTAATTACATATGGCATAGCAAGGTTTTATTGTGGGTTGATAGTCACAGGCCTTTCCTTCCTTTCTCTCCCCACATAAGTCCTTCCTGACCCCCGGGATGTGGACTGATAGCCAGACTGGTTGGGATGCTTCAGGGAGAAAGCTGTGAAATTACCCTTTCTGCTGTCAGCACAGCTCCACTCACAGAAGATGAGGGAGAGAATGATTTCGTACCCTTTTCTCTCTCCAGTGCAGCGCTGCAACCCACGTAGTAAGTCTCATGTCTCTGGGAATAACTTTTGCCACTGTCAGAAAAGACTGCCTGGGCAGCAGTGGGAGAACAGAAGAACCATCCATGATCTTGCATCTGTGTATAGCAGGATTCAACCCATTGTGATGTCTTGTAACTTTAGTTCCCTGGCTTCCTTAATGCTATTCTAAACGCCTTGTTACCCGATTGGGACACTCCATCTTGGGAAGGGTCTCTCTACTGGAAGTACTCATGGGGGGGGGGTCACATTCAGACATTCTGTGAAGTGATCCAAAGCTAAAAATGGCAACAATGGGCATTTCCCCCTTCATCCTGTGCTTCGGTACTCTCAAATGTATCACCTGCTGCTAAGAGCAAGCAGGCCATGACACAGATGTAAAACCAAAATGAGTTTACTGCAACTTCTGACAGAGTCAATAAATAACAGTTTTCTTTCTTGACTACACCCCTCATAAAAGTTTCTGGATTGACAGCACTGAAAATTGAAATTCTCAATTTATCCATGGAGCGAGTACAGTAGAGTACAGGCAATAATCCTTCAATATACTGAAACCCTGACCGGGAATGACCACTTCTAAGGATAAGAGAGAGGTTCAGGTAGTGTCTCTATTCAGTCCTTGACCTCTCCGCTGAGATTGCCAATAAAGGTAGAAATTAGTGTCAGCTGCACTAGTAAGAGATTCTTTTAGCTCTGGGTGAGAGAATAGATGTCAGCCTACATTGTAGTCTGAAGTGACACCCCCAATACAATCAATCACATCTTCAGGAGGAATAACCTGCAAGCAAGAACCATGGTCAGCATAAATAAGACCATAAATTTCAGTCTGGTGCCTGAATGCTCCTGTGTTTGTTAGCAGCCCATGCAAAAGCTACAGAGGCGACAAAAATGCACCGTGAGATTTCTTGCAGAGTGAATCTTTGCCTCCTTCCGTAATTAAAAGAATTGTCATTAGATCCCAACACCTAACGGCAAGGTTGCTCAACACTTCTACAAAACTACACAATGAAAATAACAAAAAAAGAGGCTTATCTTTCTTGTAGATGAATTAATTTGCATTCCTTGGTATGATAACATTGTAACAGGCTGCCTGGGTTAAATTCCTTCCCACCCCCATCATATTGGTGATTTAGGTAACAGAAGAACAGGTCCTGCTCCTGGCATCTTAGGTGGACAAGTCAGGGTATGTATGAATAAAATTTATATAGACATCGTATAAATTGGTGTGACCCCCTTAATATTTTAAGTAATAAAGTATTTCTGCTATACTTATCCTGTCAGGGTATGATGTATTTTAATTGCTGCAGCATAAAATTTAGCAGTCAAGAGTGTAAACTGTGATTTTTCATCAGTTAGAAGCTTAGCCAGAAACTCATCTGGTTGGTCAGGTAAAGTGTTAAGCAAAGGGGAGAGAACCCTTGTGCGGACTTCTTGGTAGAACGAACAGCAGATCAAGCCATGTTCTGAAGTTTCTGTATCCCCTGACCCACAAGGGCAAAGCCTTTCTGCTATAGAGACCTTCCCTCCAATACCGCCGATGGTAAGACCTGGCACCTAGCAAGGGTGAAAGCTTTCTTATGATTGATAAGTTCTAATTGGGAAAGATACGCTGCAGGGGAGGTTTTGGAAGACATGCTCCTCCCTTAGAAAGCACAACTTTTATTTTGTGAATGTAGGTTCTGTTTGTAATTATTCAATAATAAGGGAAGTGCACTCTGCTCATGTTCATAGGAGCTGTCTGGTCCAGTCAGCCTGCATGGTCAAAGAGAAAGTCATTCTCCAGATGCAAAATATGGGAGAGATTTCACCGTAGCTTTGGACCTCATCAGGTTTCAAAATTGTAACGGCAACAGAATATTTTAAAAAGCACAAACCGACCCACTCTCATTCATTGGCCTTCAACAGCAAAACAAGCAGGCAAAAGACTGGTGGTCTGTTTATATGGCATATGAAAAACTACATCCCTGCCAGGAAAGCAGACACCTTTTAAAAAGAGACCATTAATCACAAATGTTAGTGAAGCTGCTTATCTCTGCCAGCGGATAAAGATAAGCTAGCTGAACAAGTTACCCACACAGAAAATGACAAGCGCTCAAATCAGCAATTGGCTCAGCAATTACGGAGACAGACACAGTGCTTGTGACAATGCGTTGAAAAATGACATATATTCTTTGGGTCGATTCAGGTTCATCTAGCCATGCCCATGCAAAATTAGGAAACCAAGAAACAAAAACAGAAATAGGGACACTTCAAAGCTCAGATCCATACCACTGAATGCTCTCTTATTTTCGTTTTTTAAATATTTGTATCCTGTTCTCTCTTAGGGCTGCCAACCTCCAGGTACTAGCTGGAAATCTCCTGCTATTACAACTGATCTCCAGCCTATAGAGATCAGTTCAACCGGAAAAAAATGGCCGCTTTGGCCATTGGACTCTATGGCACTGAGTCTCTCCCATCCCCAAACCCTGCCCTCCTCAGGCTCCACCCCAAAAATCTCCCACCAGTGGCGAAGAGGGACCTGGCAACCCTATTCTTGAAAGGATCCAAAGTGATTTACATAAACCACCCAATTTAAATAAGTCAACTAATTAACAAAACAACAGACGAGAGCTAGCTTGGTGTAGTGGTCAGAATATCAGCATAGTATCTGAGAGACCCAGATTCGAATCCCCACCATGTCATGGAATCTTGCTGGGTGATGACCTTGGCACAGCCACACACAGCCTACCCTACTTCACAGGGTTGTTGTGAGCATCTTCCAGTTCCAGTAGAAAGGCTTGAGACAGATTCAGTAGTTGGGTGATAGGTCCAGTCTCACAGGAAGCAAGCCAACCATATGAACAGGTAGGA
Organism: Euleptes europaea; assembly: GCF_029931775.1. Lineage (NCBI taxonomy): Eukaryota > Metazoa > Chordata > Lepidosauria > Squamata > Sphaerodactylidae > Euleptes > Euleptes europaea. The sequence goes on from NC_079319.1 coordinate 63,220,388, forward strand.
CCAGCTAGGCTCTCTGCTAAGCCCAGGGCTTAAGGATCCTGGAGGGCTTCCTCTGGCCAGGGCTGGATTGAGCCTCAATCCTGCAAAGGACTATGTGCGCTTAGGCAGTGATCTGTCTCAACAGCTGAAACACAGGCTGCCAGACTGTCACTTTACCACTGAATTGCCTCCTCACAGGTAGGGTTGCAAGCTCCGGGTTGGGAAATACCTGGGGTTTTTTTTTGGGTGGAGCCCGAGGATGGTGGGTTCTGGAGAGGGGAGGGACTTCAATTCCATAGAGTACAATGGCCAAAGCAGCCATTTTTTCCCCAGGGGAATGGATCTCTGTCACCTGGGGATCAGTTGTAATAGCGGGAGAGCTCCAGCCACCACCTGGAGGTTGGCAACCCTGCTCAAGGGCCTGCTGTTTCTGTTGCTCGCACTGGATGTGGGAGAATTTGGGAATTGGAAGTCTAAGATCTGGCCCTACAAGGTGTGGGACTAGCTGCCTTGGATTCCAGCATATTGGAGCTAAGCCTTCAGGGATCGGTCCTTTGACTGAGGACTCAGGATCTAGGAGCTCCGGTCTGGAGGGGATCCAGGTGTTGGGTGTCCCTTGAGCCTTATGGTGTTCCCTCAGAGTAATCTCTGGCTTCTTCTGGACTTCATCTGAGGAGTTTCTTCTGAGACCAGCCCAGGGGGGTTCATGGCAGAGGACAAAACAGATGAGAGAAGAACAATGTAAGCTGCTTTGGGCCCCAGTGGGGAGAAAGGTGGGATATACATGAAATAAATACCTAAATATTTTGGGCTGGGCTGGGATTCAGTAGCTGACTCATTCAAATGCATTGGCTATGAGCTAAGAGCCAAAAGGCTCACAACTTTGGCCATGGCCAAACGTTATAGCTAGAGTTGCTAGCTCCAAGTTGGGAAATACCTGGAGATTTTGGGGATGGAGCCTGAGGAGGGTGGGGTGAGGGGAGGGACCTCAATGGGGCATAATGTCATAGAGTCCACTGTACAAAGCAGCCATTTTCTCCAGGTAAACTTATCTCTGTCACCTGGAGATCAGTTGTAACAGTGGGAGATCTCCAGCCACTGCCTGGAGGTTGGCAACCCTAATTATACTTGTAACAGGGCAAGGAAAGCAAACGATCAGCAGGATGTTACAGCTCACCAAGATGCTCTTCCAACTGTCTCCCTCGTCAGTCTTTCCTGTTTTTGATCAGGACCTTTACTCCATCTCCTGATCTTTCTGTGGCTGCCATTACTGCCTGTCCACTACTAATGTACTTTTTGTTATTAATGGCCAATGTCCATAAACAAAAATGGTTGTGGCTCTTCCTCATTATCTTACTTTTAACTATTCAAGGTTTTAGGATGTGGGTAAGACATAAATTGATCGAAGACCCTACTTGATCAAATTGGCAATAGATTCAGATCCATAAACGGCTTCCCACATGATGGTTGCCATGTCCCTCTTCACCACCAGCGGGAGGTTTTTGGAGTGGAGGCTAAGGAGGGTGGGGTTTGGAGAGGGGAGGGACTTCAATGCCATTGAGTCCAATCGCCAAAGCAGCCATTTTCTCCAGGTGAATTGATCTCTATCGGCTGGAGATCAGTTGTAATAGCAGGAGATCTCCAGCTAGTACCTGGAGTTTGGATACCCTATGCCTTGGCTTTAGTACAGCAATCATTTTGTACCATTACTGCCACAGATACTTCTAAAACTTTAACAGCTAGTAAGAAAAGCCAGGACAATAAGTGATGAGACAGTAAATGATGAGTGGAAGATGGGAGGAACACAGGAAGGTCTTAAGGAGTGCCGAGGAGGGCAAGTGGCAATCACTTTTCCTAGCTTGTCAGGGAAGTCTCCAAGAAGGACCCAATTGAATAGGCCTTCCAGACTCCTTCCCTTGGCAGAGATTACTAATAAACTGTAGAAAGAGCTACTGTGCTTATTTTTGTGATCTCTTCAGCTTGTGCGGGAGGGGGGGGAATTGGGAACACCTACTGTAGGTTTGCCAGGTCTCTCTTCGCCACTGGTGAGAGGTTTCTGGGGAGGAGCTTGAGGTGGGCGGGGTTTGGGGAGGGGCTTCAATGCCATAGAGTCCAAAGGCCAAAGCACCCATTTTGTCCAGGTGAACGGATCTCTATTGGCTGGAGATCAGTTGTAACAGCAGGAGATCTCCAGCTCGTATGTGGAGGTTGGCAACCCTAGGAACACCTGAAAATGCTTATTTCAGGCCTTAACATCTGGTTGGTTACCAGACTATGCATATGTGGCAGACCATCAAGGCCTCAAAAATCTCATTTATGTTACTTGCTTAGGCCCACAAAAATAAATACCAAATACCTAGGAGGCCTCAGAAGAGAGCAGGTAGGATGCATTTCAAATGGAGTTTACAGGCATAGTTCGCAGTAATCTATGGATGCAGAAAGTCTCAAGTGTCAGTTAGAAAGAAGCCAAGATTCATTACTCATTGCTTTGTCTGAACAACATAATTCGCTTTGGACTTAGTCATCTGTCCTTGGCAAGACTGAACAGCTTTCTTCTTGCTTTTTACTTGTGCCTTTTCCTGTAATTTCTTTCTAAGACCATGTAGGTAAAGGCCAGACTAAGTGCAATGTGGGAGACACCTTGCCTGATAGCTTTTGTTTTTACTTTACTGCTGTTGTGAAGGCTCTGGAACTGATTGGTTCAAGAGCTGGTTTGGCACAGTGGTTAAGAGTGCCAGACCAGTATCTGGGAGACCTGGGTTCAAATCCCCATGCACGCCATGGAAGCTTGCTGGGTGACCTTGGGCCAGTCACACACTCTGAGCCTAACTAACCTCACAGGGTTGTTGTGAGGATAAAATGGAAGAGGCGGATGTAAGCTGCTTTGGGTCCCCACTGGGAGGAAAGGTGGGGTATTAGGGTTGCAAGGTCCCTCTTTGCCACCGGTGGGAGGTTTTTTGGGGCAGAGCCTGAGGAGGGCGGAGTTTGGGGAAGGGGGGGACTTCAATGCCATAGAGTCCAATTGCCAAAGCGGCCATTTTCTCCAGGGGAACTGATCTCTGTCGGCTGGAGATTAGTTGTAATAGCAGGAGATCTCCAGCCATTACCTGGAGGTTCGCAACCCTACTGACATTTAGGCAATAAAGTAGGCACTTTGTCCATAGCAAGATACTAAAGATAATGTCAACTGAACCACCCATGTCTAATTACTGACCTAATTCTAAGTGTGACAAGTGTATATATGATTGTATTGTGCTTCAACATAAAGTGTACTATCTAAAGCAGTGGTTCTCAACCTTCCTAATGCCGCGACCCTTTAATACAGTTCCTCATGTTGTGGTGACCCCCAACCATAAAATTATTTTTGTTGCTACTTCATACCTGTAATTTTACAGGTACACTGTTTATTAACTTAATAATACATATGCTGACTTGGATCATTCATACCCCCTTTCCTCAACGCCTTTTAACAACCATTCATGCACGGGAGGTTTTGTCTTGGATTTGCCGCTCTCTAGATGCACATTTTCCCCATCTGCATTCTCAAAACTCTGCAGGGGGGCTTATTGTTGAGTTTTGAAAATCTGGATGGGGAAAATGTGCATCTGAGTGGCAAATCCAAGGCAAAATATCCCATTCATAAATGGCCAATAACCCCCCCCCCCATGCAGAGTTTGGAGAATTTGGCTGGGGAAAATGTGCATCTGAGTGGCAAATCCAAGGCAAAACCTCCCATTCATAAATGGCCAATAACCCCCTGTCCCGGGTCGTCCTCCCGCCTGGGCTCCCGGGCCCAGGACCAACCTCGACCCCAGTGCCCCAGGCAGGGGAAGAGCCCTCGAGCCTCCCCTCACCGGGAGAGCAGTCAGGAGAGGCGGCAAACCGGCCCGGGTGGACCATGCCCGGCCGACAGAGCACCACAGTGGCCGCAACATTCCCCGGCCCCCAGGCTGGCCAGCCAGCCGGGTCCCCGGGGAGAGGCCAAACAGCTCGCCCATCAGCTGGCCGGTGGAGGGGGGAGCGCGCTGGGAGAGGGAGGCGCCAGAGCAGCAGGCGGTTCAGCGCGGCTCCAGCTCTGGCGCTCTCCAAAGCAGGCCCGCCAGCATCAGCAGCACGCGGTCGCTCCTTCATCACGCGAGCGCTCCTTCATCACGCGAGCGCCTCCTGCGCAGACCCTCTCCTGCCCCCTTTCGGAAACCTTTCAGTACTGCCGTGCTGGTATTCGTCTCGTCCCCCGTCTCGACCGGCATTCGTCTTGAGTCAACCGACACCCCCGCGCGTGCCTGCACTCGAGGGGCCAAAGAGCAGTTTGCCAACCCCTGGTCTTAGGCGACCCCTGTGAAAGGGTCGTTCGACCCCCAAAGGGGTCGCAACCCACAGGTTGAGAACCGCTGATCTAAAGGCTTGTACAATCTGAAAGCACATTAGAAGCATTCAAATATTTTTGCATTAGCCGTCACACTGGAAAAGCAAACCAAAAAATGGAGGGACAATGCCTTTACATTAACATTTGGAGGCACTCCGTGTACTATTATCGAACTGTTCTTCAACAGCTATCATCATTACAGCGTACACTTTCTAAATTTCTGTGGCATTTGAGAGAACTGAGAGAGGAGCTTAACTTTCCAAGGCTACTTTTTCAGCAATATATTTTGAAAACTAATTTCTAACCTTTGCTCTCTGCTTAGAGCGACCATTGATGGCTGGGACGCTTGTGTTCATCAATCTGCCTATACTTAACAGAAGAGCCAAAATGTTTAAGAAATCAAGGTATGATTTTAGGGATATACTTCAGTAGAGAATGGTCTTTTATGCAGGGCTGTTTCACTCGCTGTCACCCCTCCAACAACTTTGGTTCTTTATTTTGATTATGCGTGCAGTTTCCGGCTGTCAGAGGTTACCTCGCTCTCCCCCTGCATTTCCCCGTATTTTAAGGGACCTGTTTTATCTCAAATTTGAAAATGCGGGCAAAACGCAGGGAAACACAGGGGGAGAGCGAGGCAACCCCTGATGGTTGGAATCGGCACGCACAATTAAAACAAAGACCCAAAGTCATCAGAGGGAGGACAGCGAGGGAAACAACCATGCATAAAAGATGTCTATCTTCCAAACAAATGTTAGCCTGTAACCATAAGAAGGTTGAGGTTCTTTCACAAATTAGATAATAGTCCTCCGATAATGTAATTAAAAGTATTCAGCCGAAGTCTACTAAAATATGAACTGCAGTATCAAATGCAAAATTCTTCCTTTCTGCCACAGAAATATACAGCTTAGAACAAGCATTCATTTTTTTTCTCTTATTCCACACTCTCCCATCACATGGTTGACTCCATTTAAAATATGCACTTTGGGGATTGTTACATATTTCTTGCGCACTGATTGACTTCACAGTGTCAGATGGTGGGTTAGCACCTCAGGACTGTGAATGGGCAGAGTTCACAGAACAGATCTTTCCCCTCTTCCTCCTGTGCCGCTCTCAGCAGCTCAGGAGGTGCAAAAGAGGGCAACCAAAACGATTAAGGGATTGGAGCACCTTTCCTGGGATGAAATGCTAAAGCGTCTGGGGCTTTTTAGTTTAGGAAGAGGATGAATTGGTGGTGGTGGTGGAGAGTTTTATAAAATTATGCATGGGGTAGAGAAAGTGGATAGAGAGAACTGTTTTCTCCCTCTCCAATAATACTAGAACTTGGGAGTAGGGCTGTCAAAAAAAAAAAAAATTCGGTACAGTTCGGATTCGGCCGAATTTGGCTCTTGTGGGTTCGGTACGTGCCGAAGTCCGAACTCCCCCACTTCGGATCCGTTCAATTCGGCGGGAATTCAAAGTTCGGGAAAAAAATTCGGCCGAATAAAGCCATTAAAAACACAACCGCGGCTCTGGGGGGGGGGCATTTTTGGGCTTAGAGGTCCCAAACTTTCAGCAGAGCTTCAAAGGACATATATTGAAAGACTCCCCAAGTTTTGTAAAGATTGGGTCAGGAGGGGCTGAGATATGGGCCCTGAAAGGGGTCCCCCCACCCTTAATGTGTATCTCTCAGCAGAGCTTGCCGCCCACGCACAAAGGCTCCCGGCCCGACAAACAGCTGATGAGAGCAAGGGCGGGGCAGCTGCTAAGAACTTTGCAAAGCAACACAACTGAAAAGCAACACCTTTGCAAACATGCAAAGGGCGGGGCAGGTGTGAAGAATTTTGCAAAACAATACAACTGCAAAGCAACACAAGCACGCAATGCAACACCTTTGCAACAGTGCAAAGCAACACCTGACACCTGGGAGTTTGCATACCATGGAAAGGGACAGAGGCAGCTAGCTATGCATAATGAGCAGGAGGGGGTGGAATTTCTCCTTTTGCATTGGACTTGGGACCAGGCAGATGCATTCTTTAAGTCACCATTTGAAAACCAGTTTTGAGCAAGCATCAAAATAACCTAACTGATCTTATGAATGAGAAAAACCTGAAGAATAAAAATGAAGCCCCCCCTCAAACCAGGGAGAGAGAGACTGGAGGGGGAACACACACCCCAGGCAGAACCGGCAAAAGCCCCCTTTGGCTCCCCCCCCACAGAAACTGCTCCCTCCCCACACACACACACAGACTCTGCTTTCCCCCCCACACACACACAGAAAAGAAAAATTATAGATTAAAGCCCCCAAAGGGGTCTTACTGTGGCTGTCTTCTGTTCCAGCAGGAGGGGCTGGGAGGCTGGGTAATCCAATATGATTCCATTTGTATCCAATATAAGATCCATATGTATGCATCTCTCGAGGGTGATCCATTCATCCCAATAGGGAAAAGGGGAAAGCCCATATCTCGGGGGGCCCTGACCCAATGTTTACAAAACTTGGGTGGTCTCTTAAAAAGCCTTGACTGAAGCTCCGCTGAAAGTCTGGGGTCGGCACACCCAAAAATGCACCCCCTGCAGCCACGGAAAGAGAAAAGGGGGGGAGCCGATATTTCAGCCCCCACTGAACCCATCTTTACAAAACTTGGGTGGTCTCTTAAGAGGGATTCTCTGAAGCTATGATAAAAGTTTGGGGGCTGCACTCCCAAAAAAGCGCCCCTGCAGCCACGAAAATGGAAAAGGGGGGAGAGGAAAAAGGGGTGGAGCCCATATCTCGGGGGGCCCTGACCCAATGTTTACAAAACTTGGGGGGTATCTTAAGAAGCCTTGTCTGATGCTCCGCTGAAAGTTTGGGGTCGGCACACCCAAAAATGCGCCCTCTGCAGCCATGGAAAGAAAAAAGGGGGGAGCCCATATCTCGGGACCCCCTGACCCAATGTTTACAAAACTTGGGTGGTCTCTTAAGAAAACCTGTCTGAATATCCCCTGAAAGTTTGGGGTCAGTACCCCAAAAAATACGCCCCCTGCAGCCACGGAAAGGAGCGAATGTGCACAAGCACCCCCTCACACACACATAAGGATTTCCCTCTCTCTCTCTCTTTCCCCGGCCGGCCGCACATCAGCTGATTCCTCCAGTACTCAATCCTGACTGATTGGCCAGAAGAAGACCCAGCTTGGCCACCGATTGGCCGGGGGAGGAGAATGCTGCTTACTGAAGGTTATGCTGCTTACTGACGGCCCCGAATTGGCCGAATTTATTCGCGAACTCCCGAACTCGCTGAATTCGCCCCCCCCGTTGCCCGCCAGTTTTGAGTTCGGTTCCTCCCGAACTAAAAACCGCCGAATCAAGGGAAATTCGGCTGATTTTCAGTTCAGGCCGAACCGAATTGACAGCCCTACTTGGGAGCACCCATTAAAACTGATGGGCAATAGCATCAGGTCAGAAAAAAAGGAAATACTTCTTTACTCAATGAGTAATGTAATTGTGAGATTCGCTGCCAGTGGACACAGAGATGGCCACGAACACAGATGGCTTTTAAAAGGGGAAGGGAACTTCCAGCTGCAGAGGCAACAAACCTCTGAATATCACGGCCAGGAGGCGGCATCAGGGGAAGACCTTGGCCTGTTAGACCTTCAAGGTTTTAGACCTTCAAGGTTTGTTAGACCTTCAAGGCAATTATTTTGGCTGCTGTGTGAAACAGGATGCAGGGCTAGATGGACTACTGGTCTGATCCAGCATCGCTCTTGTTATGTTCTTGAGGTGGAGGACCTTTTGCAACAAATCATTAAGGCACTGTGATTTAGTTTGTCACTCACCTGAATGTATTTTGCCACTGACTAGGTTCTCAATAACTCCTTTACATGACTTCCCTTCCCAGTTTCCCACATTTCATTTTACTGAAATGGATTATATTTTATTAAAATGGCTACTCCGTTGACTTTCCCCCCATCTAATGTTGGGACTGTTTTGGTAACTGAAGAGCTGTGCGATAACAAGAAAGAGTACACTGCCAACTTTAATATGCTGTGTTCAACAGTGTTACACTTTTCTAAGTCCACTGCAATGGAGGTATAGCTTGGCTTAGGATGGTATCACGCATTCTCTTCCTTCCATTAATGTTAAAAATGTATGACTAAAGATCTGCTGGGAAGGCCTGTTCCTACTCTGCTTCTGATTGATTACGTGACCTTAATTAGGTGATTTAACTTCTATGTTGCAGTTTCCTGATTCATATAATAAAGTTGATATTTTAATACCTATCTGAGAAGACCTGAAGCCTGATTAATTAATGGATGTAAAATACTTCATTAACCTTTGATAAGCTATCATTAAAATAAGAGCTACTACTTTCTGCTTTATCAGTGTGTGAAATTCTGAAACCTTGGGTAAAAAAATAAGGATTTTCTACATATCTGGGCCTAGTATAGAGAAACCAATAACCATTTAAAGAATAAATCCTCGGTTATTTTTTATAATACTCTTCATCAGAAGATTGTGGTGATATCTAAATATCTAAAGAGAAGTTATATGCCATACATGAAAATATTGACATTTGCTAGTTGAGATTTTTAGCTATTTGATGTTCAAAATATGGACAGGGAGAAGCTTTTCTCCCTCTCTCATAATACTAGAACGCAGGGTCATTTGCTGAAGGTGGAGGGTGAGAGATTCAAAAAAGATAAAAGGAAGTATTTCTTCACACTACACATAGTTAAATTGTGAAGCTCCCTACCCCAGTATGTGATGATGGCTGCCAACTTGGAAGGCTTTAAGAGGGGAGTGGGCATGTTCATGGAGGATAGGGCTGTCCATGGCTACTAGTCAAAATGAATAGTAGTTATGATGCATACCTATTCTCTCCAGTTATCAGAAGAGCATGCCTATTATGTTAGATGCTGTGGAACACAGGCAGGATGCTGCTGCAGTCATCCTGTTTGTGGGCTTCCTAGAGGCACTTGGTTGTCCACTGTGTGAACAGACTGCTGAAGTGTGAACAGACTGGTGGAGTCCCCAACTTTAGAGGCCTTTAAGCAGAGGCTAGATGGCCATCTGTAGGGAGTGCTTTGATTGTGGGATCCTGCATTGCGGGGCGAGGGTTGGGGTCACCGGGGATGTGGGGGGGGAGGTAGTTGTTAGTTTCCTGCATTGTGCAGGGGGTTGGACTAGATGACCCTGGTGGTCCCTTCCAACTCTATGATTCTATGATTCTGTGACCTTGGTCTGATCCAGCATGGCTTTTCTTATGTTCTTATGGTATAGATGAACTATAAGTCAAGGACCAGACTGTTTCTCTGCACCAAGGCCCTCCAATCAGAAGCTAAATTAAAATCTCGAATTCATTCATTGTTTCTCTTGGCTTGTAAATCAAGATTAAATAAATGAATCAAGAAAAAATGCATTTATGAAAGTGTAAAGCCCCTGCAGGTGACATATATGCCAGTGTACACTACCTGCAGGTGAGAGGAAATTAGACACAGCAAGACTTTTCCTACCATCATCAGTGGAAGCGAGGTCATGCTCTTCATCTCCGTCAATTGTCAAGTTCTGCAAAAGCGTCTAGGGAATGATTGTGATTTTTAACAAGCCGTTTTGAGACAAGTCTGTTTACAGATCTGAACTGACAGATAGCTACTTATTTTCTCTTAGGCTGCCACTTTGTAAACCTCTGTTTATAAGCCATCTGCTCAGGAGGGGAAAACTAGGCTTGTCAGTATCCCCTAAGTGTTAATTGGACGGAGTCACGTTCAGAACTGCAATGACTGGCATTATTCAAGAGGTCTCCTTCCCTTGTTTAGAGCATCATGGGGGGGGGGACTTCCGTTTTAAAAGAATACATATTCTTCTCTTATGGGAGGGGCTGGGGCTCTGTGATAGAGCATCTGCTTGGCATGCAGAAGGTCCCAGGTTCAATCCCCGGCATTTCCAGTTAAAGGGTCTAGGCAAGTAGGTGATGTGAGGCCCTGGAGAGCTGCTACCAGTCTGAGTAGACAATACTGATTTTGATGGACCAAGGGTCTGATTCAGTATAAGGCAGCTTCATGTGTTCATGCATTATAATGGAGTCTTGTTTTATAGGAGTGTTCCAATTTCTAAATAAATTTGCTTGGGATACTAGGATTTCTGTATTAAATAATCTAGAGCTAAATTAGTTTATTCTAGAGATTTCAGTGTGATTTTCCTCTCTTCCTAGCGGAGGCGTCCTGACTTCCAATAGATGCATGGTCAGCATGTTCCATTTGTATTTATGAAAAGGTCTGCACCTTCATTTTCTGCCTAATTAGGGTTGCCAGCTCCAGGTTGGGAAATACCTGGAGATTTTTGGAGTGGAGCCTGAGGAGGGCGGGGTTTGGGGAGGGGAAGGACTTCAATGCCATAGAGTCCAATTGCCAAAGCGGCCATTTCCTCCCGGTGAACAGATCTGTATCAGCCGGAGAGCAGTTGTAATAGCGGGAGATCACCAGCTACCACTGAGGGCAGGCAACCCTACTTATGCCAACATTGAAGGCACAGACCCTCTGTTATTAAATACAGAAACCTTCACTTTAGGTAGGTTTCACAGCAGCATACATCTCAAATACTGGTAGTTAGAAAACATTAAAATACATCAAGCACTGCTGGTTTTAACCATGACATGGCTCCTATACCCTTTGTGAGTTGCATAGAAGGCAAAATTAAACTGTCAGATGTCTCCCATTGGTATTACAGTTGAGTTGATTAAGATAAAATCTCACAACAAATTGATGAATTATTTGCTGTTATGGAATAAGCACACAGGGCCTCCAACAGAGCAGTATTTGGTTAAAAATCAGGAAACAGGGGACTTTTACTTTGTAAGGATAGAACCCAGGGATTCCCTCATATCTGTAAATATATAACTATATGAAGAAGGGGGAGGAGGAGCTGGTTTTTATACACAGATTTACTCTACCTTTAAGAAGTTTCACACCGGCTTACAATCACCTTCCCTTCCTCTTCCCACAACAGACACCTTGTGAGGTAGGTGGGGCTGACAGAGGTCTGAGAGAACTGTGACCAGCCCAGGGTCACTTAGCAGGCTTCAGTTTGGTTCATATAAGGGCTCCAGCGTTTTCCCACCAATTCTTGCTTTTTGTGTCTTGTGCTTGGCACTGGAGGGGCACTTGACTGTTATCTTTTCAGTGACAGAATGCCATCTTCCCCCCTCTGTCCCAGCAGTCTTTGGTGTACCTTGAAACCTTATGCATCTGGCACCATCTTATTCAGCTGAGTCTGCAACACATCTGGTTTCCATGTTCAGCCTCTGCAAGCTGCAGACTTCAGGCTTTCCCAGCATGATCTGAAATATCTTTTTCTGTCCCCTCCCAATCTTCTTTTTGTATCGAATATTCAGCCTCATAAGAGTTCAGAAGAACTCTTGCACATTTCAAAGACTTACAAACTGTTTCATGATATTTTGATTGTTCCGAATTTTTTTTTTAATTAATGTTACATGACTTCCCCCCTCTGGAATTTTCTGTGGACTCTCATTGTAACCTACAGTCCTTGTCTCTGTCTAGAATTAAAATTTGGGATCACCCAGTGAAACTTATTGATCATCCAGAATTGCTAAAATGAAGTACTTCACACATTTATACAGGCAGTCACACTGCTCCCCTCAAGCCAGAAAGCTGCCCTTGCCTGCAAGCCCCATGGAACCACTCTGTTAGGATCTGAAACTCACTTAATTAATCTGCTACCATTCAGGGCGATGAATCTTGGTTTTGGCTTATTGATAATAAAGGTTAGTCACACACAAAAATACCACAGAGTCGTTTTCTTAATCAAATCAATTCTTTACTAACTAATCTCAAGGGTAGGGTACATGGATTAAACAATAAACATCCTACATCTCTAAGTTTCCTAGACTTGCTAAACTCCTTTAGCAGTTACTACGCTTACTCACGAGTAGCCATTCTCACAAGGAGAATGTGCTCCTCCATGCTTGCAGGTTGGTAACTTACAAGTAACTGAGCTACAGTTTCCCTTTCAAACAAAGGATATACCAAAGCAGTAAAATGCAGATTACTTTGCCTACGTGACCATATGACATGGAAGCAATGGCGATCTGCTCTTCCTGACCATTTGGCTAATTAACCCTTTGACTGTCTGACATGTAACGAATCTCGCTATCTAAGACCCAACAAATCCCCTTTTCGAGGTTCAGTTACATTCAGACATGCAAACATAATTCATCACATTTATTAACATATCATATCATATCAATAAGTATCTTTTGTTTCTTGTCTTTCACTGAGTTAATCTTGAGTTGAAGATTTCTTCCTTGTCTTGCTTGACTTGCGTTCTTGCACTTTTCTTTGCTTGAGAAATTCCAGTATTTTGTCTCTTTCTGTTTCCATATCAAAACAGTGTCTTTCTTCAAAGAGTTTGGATCCTGCTGATTTCTCCAGTTGTTCAGCAATTTTCTTTGCATTTGACTCAGTATCACAGCAAATTAAAACATTGTCCATTATTATTAAAATGTATTGCAATAGGCCATTTTCCTTTCTGCTGAGTAGACATTTCTCTTTATTTCCCCTTTTGAAGCCTTGCTTCTGTAGTTGTGAAGTAAGCTTTTGGCTATCTGTAACAGTAAACATCATCACTGTCATTTTCTTTGAAGTGGCAATGTTTAAAAGAATGTTTATCGCTGTAAGTTGTTGCAGTGATTTCTTCTCCCCACTGAGAAACTTTTGCTCTTTGTTCTCCCAGCTTGAGAAGTTACTTTTCACTTCAGAATGGTTTAAGGTGGTTGAAACCTTTACATCTCCATCAGCTTCAGGACTGCCCTCTTCTGATGCTGTATCCTGTAGACACTTTGCTGCACCAGGCGGCCTAAGCTCCCATGCTGAGGATGTAACCGGCTCGGTTTCCCTTCTTCCAACCTTTGCATCACTCATTCTCTCAGTTGCATTCATCTCGTTTACAATGGAAATTTCCTTTCCCCTTTTGTCTCCCGAGATGCTAGCATTTCCTTCATCAGTAGATGGCGCTAGAGGTTCTGTTGAATCACTCTGCACATGCTCTGATGCTTCAATACAAATTTCACATTGCTTATAACTCTTCACACAGTCCTTTACTGGCAAGCCATACTCATGTAGTTGCTGCCTCACAGACTCCATATTTCTGTGTTTCAATTTTAAATGCCAGAAATACACGCAATCCTCATGTTTGCAATTCTCAGTATTTAAACCTTTAATCTCCTTGTTGCAGTCAACAAAGCATTCCTTTTCATCAATAACAGCATTTTCCTTTGCACAAAGTCCATTGTCTTTCTCACACTGATACAGTTCATCAGAATTAACACTGTCCTCAGTATAATCCACAATCTGGTCTGCAACGTTCTCCAAGTAGTAATGAGAACCTTCTGACAAAACTTCATATTCCCTTGCTTGAGAATCAAACAAATAGCAACCGTTCTCATTTATTGTCACTTGGAACTTAGCATTTGCTAGCCTTTTCACAGACAGTAAACAATGTTCAGATTTTTGCATATAAAGTACATTCTGTAGTCTTAATCCCATTACATTTCCACAGAGAGACTGGATAGAAACAGAAATTTGTCCTTTCTGGGTGCATATTTGTCTCTCACCATTGGCCATTATGAATGTTTCAGCACATGGTTCCAAATAATCAAAGGCTTCCATGATCCCACATGTATGGTTACTTGACCCTGAATCTAAAAGCAATTTTTGTACACGCTTTGGGTCATCTTTTATTGGTAAAATGTGAGTTGATTGATCTTTTAGCAAAAGCGTAGCGATCTGATCTGGTCTCTTGGGCTTGCTATAGCCTTGACTTCCTGTTGTGGCTGAATCTGGTCTTTGTCTAAAATTCGCGGGCTTTTCCCCCGGAGAGGGGGGTTTTCCCCCTTTTGATTCCCTCTGCTTGCATTGATACGATTTATGGCCAAATTTGCGACAGGTGAAACATTGGAACTTTTTCTCAAGTGGAATAATAATGAGAACGGTTGCTATTTGTTTGATTCTCAAGCAAGGGAATATGAAGTTTTGTCAGAAGGTTCTCATTACTACTTGGAGAACGTTGCAGACCAGATTGTGGATTATACTGAGGACAGTGTTAATTCTTCTTGCACATTTCAAAGACTTACAAACTGTTTCATGATATTTTGATTGTTCCGATTTTTTTTTTTAATTAATGTTACATGACTTCCCCCCTCTGGAATTTTCTGTGGACTCTCATTGTAACCTACAGTCCTTGTCTCTGTCTAGAATTAAAATTTGGGATCACCCAGTGAAACTTATTGATCATCCAGAATTGCTAAAATGAAGTACTTCACACATTTATACAGGCAGTCACACTGCTCCCCTCAAGCCAGAAAGCTGCCCTTGCCTGCAAGCCCCATGGAACCACTCCATAGTGTTCCACAGAGCTACATCCCCTAAAAAGGTAGCATAAATGCAAGTAAAGGCAAAGGGGGCGTTTCTGGCCTGAAAGGGGGCTAGGAAGCCACCTAAAAGCAGCTCCACCCATGGAAAAACCCCAACCCCCGGGATGATGGCACATGGATGCGGACTGTTAGGATGCTGGTGGGAGGCCGAGTCAGCGTCATGGGGTCACACTGTCACGGCAGCGCTGGGAGGCTGGCGGCCACACCCCAACGGCAGCGTCCATGCTGGTCGTAGCGGTACAAGTAGCTCAGGCACTGGTGCAAACAGTGTCGACACCAACACAGGCCCTTATGCGCCTTGTAACAACTTTCACCCTTCCATTCCAGGTCGGGAATGGGCTATAATTCCTCTATTACTACCTGACTGCTAAATCAACATTTGAAATATATGTGCGATTTTTACAATTTTTTTTCCTGCATGCCTCTTGACAAATAAAAATTCAGCTGGTGAAGCATTTTCTCATTTCATGTGCATATCTGGGAATGCTTACCTAGTTCTGCTTCTTGTCGCAGCACAATTAGGCATACGGAGAGAGTCCTGTCAAAGCAACAGCTGGAAATCCTAATAATTTTCTATGACAAGCATTTTGAGAGAGTAATAATTCATTGGCCCAGCCCTGCCTGGAAAAGTGAAAACAAACAAACAAAAACTGTTTGAATGTGCCCCAGGAAAACACATACATACCCGTACATATCTTCAGCTCATTATATTATATTTTGAACACGTTAATAATTAACAGATGATAATAAGCAGATGAGAAAGATAAGTAGATCCACAACATGTCATCCTTCTTTTAATAACTGGTACATTTTAATCTGATACTTGTGAAATGTGAGGAACCCCTTTTCCTACCTAGTTATATGGTAATAGATGGTTTAATCACATTTTAGAATAACAAAATGGATTGGAAGGAACAGATATTCATTGCTTCAAACCCCAGACAGTGCAATAGCTACTGTTTGTTTTCCAGATCAAAGACACAATATAAAATCAATCTGGAAATACCTCACCATTTTCATGATGCTACTCAACAGGATAAACTGAATACACAAATTTAAACCAGGAGTGGCAAATCAGTGGATTTACTCACTATTTATATAAATCCTTAACTATACTATGTCTAGATGAGCCATGAAAGATCCATGTTCAGAAGCCCTGGTATCTTGAATTGCTTTTAAAGCCAGTTCCAGAGATGAGGATATTTGGATCAGGGTCATAGTGCTGGGACAGTGGTTCTCTTTTATAGGTAAAATGATAAATCTAATCTGTATTAGTAGTGGAAATCTGAATAGTATTTAGTCCGGATTAATTAATGTCCAGCACAATTATGTGACAGTTAAAAGACTGAAATAAAAAATGGGAAAAAATAGTATCCTAGTCAACATGACCATGCTAGGTACTATTTGTATGTAGTATGAAAAGACACAAAGGATTGTGGTAGCAAAAGTTTAGTTTGCTTAGTGTAGCAAAGAAAGAATCTTGGGGAAATACTACCAAATCAAAATAACTTAGAATGTACTGTTCTTGAATGTCATCTGAATGAGTGGATTTACTAGTGTATCAGGCCTAGTAATGCAGGCACTAAAATCTTATGGTGCCATCTCTTGCTATTAGGGACTGTTCTGACAGAGCAAAAGACCCTTGTTACTTTCACCCTTCACATAGTTGAAATATTCACATGCTCTGGTAATTTGGGATCTAGGGTTGCCAACCTCCAGGTGGTGACTGGAGATTTTCCCTATAGATAGAGATCAGTTCACCTGAAGAAAATGGCAGCTTTGGCAACTTCTTTTAACTTCCTGGATCCAAAGAGTGAGCCATGATCATTTTCCTTGCTAGTAGTGCTGGTTGCTACATGGTTTCTTGCAGCTGCCTCTATCTGGGACCTCTCTCTTCAGGAAGGTAAATATAAATCCCCAGGACCCTTTTATCCTTGTGACCACTCCCTCAAACCTTTGCTTTCTTAGCTCTGTATGTGTTGGGAGGTTTGTGTGCATGTGCAACTAATTTGGTTACTTTTAATAAAATCCTTAAAATTCACAAAACATTTCATTATTGGGATTTTTTCCATTGGTTTGCTCATCTGGTGCATGATTTGGTTTAAAGATCCCCATGCCAGCCTCTTGCAAAGCTCTATCAGTCTCCAGCTAATTTTTCCCAATAAAAGGAGAGCCCTGTGCTTGGCGTTACAGTACCTGGAGGTTGGCAACCTTACCTATTAGGATTTGCATTCTAGATATTTTGAGACCTGAAAATGGAGCTGGTTTCAGCCATGTAAGCCTTTTGGGGTAGGAAACAAAGTATCTTAGTTTTAGTAGTTAATATTCTTTTTAAAAGACCTTTTATTGCTTTTAGCAATTTCTCCCACTAGGATAAAGTTTAGAATTTTAAAACCATTTAAGGATCCTTTCCCATCATTTCTTCATAGTTTATTAGTGTTCATGAGATGGAAGTTTGCAGACTAGCCTGGATGATCTTTAGGGATATATATGTTTAATATACTTTAATAGTGTATTAGCATATTTGGTAGATAAAAAAAGTTTGCAGTATCTTCAAATTGGATCGCCACATAGCAAATAAAGCAGATTTCATTGTCTCTAAACATCTAGAGAGGACTTCAGTCAGAATCCTCAGCACTCAGAGGAAATTTAGTGAGCACGGGAGAGATATGGGAAAGGAAGCATGAGTAAGAACTAGACATTATACAGACATTAGAACCATCTGTCATGGAAAATTGTTTAGACCGATCATAGCTGTTTAAGATAGTTCATCAGAGATTTCAACTGGCAGGTGGTAAGCTTTATAAAAATTAAATGTGTGGTATTTACTTTTACTTTTCTTTGAAATTGCCTTGAACCTCTAAGGAGACTCAGAGCGGCATATTCTTTGAAGATTTGTTTTCACTTGTACAAATGCGGTCTAATACTACCCTGAGCAGCAAAAGCTACTTATTTTGCAGATGGTGTCAATCAGCATCAGTGACTTATGGAGTCAACCTGGATTACTAACATCACAAGCACACATAACATATTTCTGGAGTCTTTCGTAGTTACCATTTCTCCCCATGCTACCTGGCAAGTAGGCTGAAATTACCATTTCATAGATTCTTACAAGCCAGTTTGCTCTGCTGAAATGCTATAGTTTAAAAAGAGAAAAAGGACAAAGTGATGCTTCCTATATAGTGGAAAAGCAGCTCTCTCTAACATTCCTAAATCCAGTTCTGATGGAGCTTTACAGCTCATTCAACAGAATTGATCTTTAGATTGTATTGGATAGCCAATAAATGAAAGGAAAAGGGGCTAAGCCAGGAAAATAATTGCTAGCAGTGTCACAGAGAGAGAAATCTCTGTCATATAATATGAGCAGGCTGTGTAATTGCCTTTTTCTGGGAAGACATACAACATCATATTGTAATCTTATAAGGCGATCTTAAGTTAATGCTTAGGGGTTGGGGTTGGGTATATATCAGCAATCTGGGGTCTTGACAAGAATAAGATTGGATGGGTCTGAGAAATAGCTGTTGTAGCAGCTAAATGGTTTGCTATCTTGGAAAGAAGAACTTCCCTTGACTTAAAACCATGGGTCTCAGGTTTGACAACTCTTGTTTTGTATTAGTTTTTGGGATGATTTGGATAAATACAATGAATCATACTTGACTGCAATGATTTGCAATGACTGCAATGAATACAATGAGTCATACCTGACTGCAATGATTTTTTAAAAAATATGGTCATCTTCAGGCAGAACAATATGACATATAACATATTCATATTCTTTAAAAGTTACTCCTTCCCCAGTTTTCCCTAGCTGAGAGCCAGGGTGGTGTAGTGTTTAAAAGTGGTGGTTTGGAAAGGTGGACTGGGTTTGATTCCCCACTCTTCCACATGAGTGGTGGACGCAAATCTGGTGAACCAGGTTGGTTTCCCCACTCCTACACATGAAGCCAGATGGGTGACCTTGGGCTAATCACAGTTCTCTTTGAGCTCTCTCAGCCTCACCTACCACACAGGGTGTCTGTTGTGGGGAGGGGAAGGGAAGGTGATTGTAAACCGTGTAAACCGGTACCAGTAGACTCCCTTCATTCCAGCCTACCCAAATTGATCTAGCCCTAAAACCATCATTTTTAAAGAAATTTGCCACCTTTGTGATGTAGGCAAAAAAGCTTATTCCAATAGCCAATCAGGAAGCCCCCCCCCCCCCAAATTCCTGCCTGGCTATTCCTTCAATGCTAAATCAAAGGGTGGGTGGGAAAGAAGCTCTTAAAAGCAAATGCTGCCTCATAAAACATAAAACGTATCTTTAAACCCCTGATTGGACAAGCCAACAAGGCTTCCAGTGCTCTTGCCTAGATCTTGCTAGCAGACTGCTAGCAGACTGCTGGACTTGATGGGCCTTGGTCTGATCCAGCAGGGCCTTTCTTATGTTCTTATCTTCCTTGTATAGGACAGGGGGCCCACTGTGGGATGAGGACTGGTTTTATATTCACAGCACCATAGTGTCTCACTATATTTTGCTTTATGTCAACTTTGTAGCAGTTACATGATGGAGAATCAGCAAATACAGACTGGTTCCAATGACAACCACTTTGCTACAGTCATAAGAAGAATTTAGGTGCAGATTTGGCTCCTGGATAAGCTGAAGATGTTACCCAAATTATTTCTTTATTTATTATTTAAATTTCTAGCCTGCCCTCCCTGGCCAAGACCAGGGTCAGGGCAGGTAACAACAATAAAATCAACACATCATACATGTATATGCATCAATAAAAGATTTAAAACAATAGAACATACCGCACAACAATCCTCCCCAACTATTAAAACCATAGATAGTGCTAAATTTTATACAGGACCCACTGAGACACGGCAAGCAGGCAGGACCCCCTCTAGTCCATAAAAGATCCACAAATCACAGAAAGAAGAAGGAGAGTGGAGGTAGGGAGGCCAGCAAAGATGACACCTGTGGCTGCCCTCAGTTGTAGGCCTGGTGGAATAGATCTGTCTTACCGGCCCTGCAGAACTCTTTAAGATCCCACAAGGCTAGGAAGAGCATTCCATCAGGCCGGAGTCAGGCCTGAAAAAGGCCTGGCCCTTGTCGAGGACAGCTGCACACTCCTAGGCCCGGGGAGCGCCAACAGGTTATTATCAGTAGAATGTAATGTCCTTACGGCAGTCTCCACTTTAAATTGGGGGAATTAGCTACAGAGACAGAGCAAGAGGTGGGCGACTGGGATCTGTAACCTATATATACCAGAATTAATCCTGGGGGAAACTCTCAAATAAGCCGGCTGTTGTACAATGAAGTATATTTTTATTAAATAAGAAAGTAATAAAGAATATAATTATCAAGTGAAAAGGGTAAACACGCACACACAGTTATACAAGAGCTAAGGAAACAAGGGTGGGAAATTGGAATAGTTCAGGGATGGGCGATATTTACCAGATCAGAAGAGATGTCCAGAGAAAGCAGCGGTGAAGGTGAAAACAGTCAGCATTTCTGGGAGCAAAGGAAAAAGGAGTCCACACACAAGTGGGGGTCCATGCACGGATCCAACACACACACACACACAATGACCAAAGGACTAATATTTATACCCCAAAATAGGTCCTGAGTCAATATGAGTTAAGCTGGCAGGAAAGCCAGAGACAAAGAATTGATTACTTTTCCAGGGTCCAAACAAAAAGGTAGGAGAGGCTTGATGAGTCATCAGGATCCAAGAGAATGCCTGGGCTATTCTCCTGAATACTGATTGATTGCCCAGGATGGGTGCAACTAGGATAATTGATGGTCAGTTTAGAGCACTGATTGAATCACCTTAAGGTGAGGCAAGGGAGATTAGCTAGCCCCATTGTCCAGACAGGCACACCTTGGGTCATGGGAAATACACTGCTGCCAAACTGCCTTCCCGCCCAAGTCAGACACTTAAGATGGATCCCAGACATCTCTGAGTGGCATCCATTTTGAGTGGAGCAGTGTTTTGCTCTTACGTAAGCCTTTGGTCCCCGTGCCTTCATGGCACCCTATAGTGGGAGGAATCTGGCTGCTTACAGAGAGAGGTCAAATAGTGTCAATTCATTACATACTCTAATTATCCCTTTTATGATGAAGATACACAGTGCAATCCGAAGAACACTTTCTTGGAAGTAAGCCTCGTTGAGGTGGCTTAAGTAGGCTTTTGAGTAGAGCTGCTTAGGAATGAAGAAGAAGAGTTGGTTTTACATGCTGACTTTCTCTACCACTTAAGGTATAATCAAACCGGCTTACAGTTACCTTCCCTTCCCCTCCCACAACAAACACCCTGTGAGATAGGTGGGGCTGAGAGAGCTCTTGACAGAACTGTGACTAGCCCAAGGTCACCCAGCTAGCTTCATGTGTAGGAGTGGGGAAAGCAACCTGGTTCACCAGATTAGCGTCCACCACTCATGTGGAGGAGTGGGGAATCAAACCCGGTTCTCCAGATCAGAGTCCAAGCCACCCCCCCTAACCACTACACTACGCTGGCTCTCTGATAGTCTCCTTTTGTAAATACATAGTTTATAAAGCACATTAAGTGTCTTCCAATTCTGTTTTCATAGCACAATTAGCATAATAACTTTGATACATCTCTATTATTACTATATAACCAATTCCTCTGTAGGGTTGCAATTCCTGTTTCTAGAACCAAAATAGACATTATGTGTGCTGCAGATCAGGTTGGGGGGGGGGGCATTCCTGGCAGTCACAAATATGAACTGGGGAACTCACTTTAAAAACACTGTTGCTCTGCTTGGCTCCAGAGTGATATGAGTGGGGAAGAGGGGCTTTAGGCTTCCCTCCTGCACCATTTTGCCAGTGGAAATGGCTATGAGGAGCCTACTTGTCTTTCTCTGGCTCCTAGAATCATGTGACTGATGACAAGTGGAGCCAGAGAAAGGGGCTAACAGTACTGCTGTTTCTACTGTCAAAAACGGCACGTGGGGGGGGGGGAAGCCTGGAGCCTCCCTTGCAGCACTCCAAAACTAAACAGAGCAATGGAGTGCTTTTGAGTTCCAAGTTCATACACATGAGTCAAGTTGAACAACTCTGTGCTGACTCATACGTACTGTCTCGTTTGGCCCAAAGATACTGCTGTGAACAGACAAATGAAACCATGTAAATTCCATTTGTGTATCACCAATGGTTTTTGGTTTTGTTACCTAGCAAAGATTATCCTTCACAATCCAACCAATAGTACTGGTTTATACATAATGTCCCACTTGTACAGGTAAAGCATCTTGCATAGAAGATGACCACATACAGAAGGAAGGAACTTGTTAGCCCCAAACCAAAATCTATATTAGGAGGTAATTTCACTTTCATTCATGTGATGTTTATCTGGTTTACTGTGCTTTTGCTCAGATCAATAAAGGTGATACTTCTATTAATATATTTTTCATGTCTTGTTTTATGCAGGTTAAATGTATGGGCCATAGTGGAATATGTTAGGGTTAACATTGATATCAAAGGATAGTTTCACAGTCATTCAACTGGATCTGTGAAAGTGCCCATGAAATGAAGACTCATTAAATCCGGCACTCAAGCTACTAGGCTGCTTAGCTCCATTCAAAGCACTTAGATGTTAAATCTACAAAGACTCAGAAGTATAATTACTATGGTGAACAGTCCTATTAAAACTATAATTTATTTCTCAGAGAACATGAGATCTTCAAGGCAGTGGGTGATATGCAATTGTTCATGAAACTGACAGCCAGCTTGGTGTAGTGGTTAAAGTGTTGATCTGGGAGACCCAGGTTCGAATCCCCACTTATGTCATGAAGCCTGTTGGGAGACTTAGGGTCATACTACTGAACATGGATGTTGCAAGAGTAAAATGAAGGAAAGAGTGATATACCCCACCCTCAGCTTATTAGAGGAAGGGTGGGATAAAAATGCATTAAATAAATAAATGCCGAATAATTCTGTCTGACAACATCTTACCTTCTTTCAAAGTCTAATGGGTCCCAACACCTCTGGACATTCAGAAATGATGGGAGAAATGGGAATCTGAATGCCCTTGTGTTTCCTTTTTTGTAACATCTGGAGGTAAGATTTTGCAATGCCAGATTTCGCAGGAACAGCGCTGCCCTCCAAAATCTGGAAGAAAACAAATAAATGGGGCTGTCTTCCTTCCATGAAAAATGTCACCTATTACTTTTTAAAAAACAAGGGTGGTAGAGGTTTATATGGCTGTGTCTGAAGAGAGCCACCTCAGCATCTTCATAAATTATTGTTATTAATATAATTTCCAAGCTGTGTAGTGTTGGCCATTGTCAGTCACCAACCAGCGTGGTGTGGTGGTTAAGAGCGGAAGTATGGAGCGGTGGACTCTAATCTGGAGAACCGGGTTTGATCCCCCACTCCTGCACATGAAGCCAGCTGGGTGACCTTGGGCTAGTCACAGCTCTTAGAGCTCCCTCAGCCCCACCTACTTCACAAGGTGTCTGTTGTGGGGAGGGGAAGGGAAGGTGATTGTAAACTGCTTTGATTCTTCCTTAATTGGTAGAGAAAGTGAGCATATAAAAACCAACTCTTCCTCTTCCCCCGCACTACATGTCCATAATGCTACAGGTTCTTTCTTTATACTATCAGCACACATAATATCTTCTTTGACATTTCTTTTCTTTACTTTTGTCAGATTTTGACTTCTTCATGCATTGGCAGAACTGCTCTCCTACACTCAGCCTCTCTCATTTCCATAGGAGTAGATTATCTGCCTCCCACATCTTCATTACTGACATCTTACTTTGCAGAGAGATTTGATTGCCAAGAATGTGCCAATAATATTTTACAAATGTTTACAGTCAATGTGACAAACTTAATTGGTTCATTTAAACAGCTGCCAGGGGAACGTTAGAGGAATGCCAGTTAGCAAAATGACTAAAAGCAAGGGTGGGGATAGAAACAGATCCAGGCAAATCATTCTGAGATATGAATTTATTGCATGGAATGAGAGAATGTGAGGCATAGATTATAGAATATTTAAATTATATTCATAGCAGGCATCATTGTGGGATTAATACAGAACCTATTCACTTAAAAGGCAAATTGTTTTGAATATACTTGAGATATAATTCACAGCTAGATGCATAACTGAACCACTGTTCCCTAGAATAGGGGACTATGTGAATGCTATTATTGTCCCTCATTTTAATTACATGCAATAATTGTTAAAATTGTTTGTTTTATGGGGAGGGGCTACGGCTCAGTGGTACAATATCTGCTTGGCATGCAGAAGATCCCAGGTTCAATCCCTGGCATCTCCAGCTAGAAGGATAAGATGGAAGGTGAGGAGAAAGACCTCAACCTGAGCCTGGAGAGCCACTGCTAGTCTGAGTAGATGATACTGCCCTAGATGATACTGCACTTGATGGACCAAGGGTTTGATTCAGTGTAAGGCAGCTTCATGTGTACGTGTGTGCATATAATATCAAGTTTTATATGTATATTTTATATGTATATTATATTTTTGGGGCTGTCACAACATCAAACAAGCAGTGATGTTGCAGCCCCTAAAAGGTTGGGAATCACTGCACTATGACATTAATGGGTAACATTAGAACTAGCCCTGTGTCCTGATTATACATAAACACAAAGGATATAGTGAAGCCCTGGAGACTATATGGGTAGTCTAAGAAAAGGTTTGGTCAACTGGGAGAAACTGATGGGATTTCTATCCCTATTTGCCCATGTGCATCCCTATAAAATATGTAAATGTATTCATGTGTAATGTATGTAAATATATGTAAATATCTGAGACCTTCCCAACAAGTATATTAATAGTGTGGGAAACACTACACTACATATTCCAGAGGAGTAGTCTTGTTAGTCTTTAAGATGCCATAAGACTCCTGCTTATTTTTAATGCAACAGACTAACAGGTTTTTATTCTAGCATAAGCTTTTAGAGAATAGAGCTTAGGTTGCCAGATGTGCATTTGTGTACGTACACAAACTAACAGCGCATTCCTGAGAAGTGCCGGTGTCCAAGGTGAAAGTCCCATAGAAGGCCGGGAAGGGGCCGCACAGGCATCCGGGCTCCCTGTGGCGGCGTCCAGGCAACTTATGCCAGTGTCCGGGCAACTTGCGCCGGTGTTAGTGGTCGCAACGCCAGTGGGAAGATCCAGACACCGGTTGCTGTCTGCTGCTGCGGCAGCACCACTCCGTGATGCCGACGGGGACTTCCGGTGGCTTCCGAATGCCTGCAAAAGTCACGTCGGCATTCTGGGAGGTGTTCCCGGGGCGTAACGGTGCCCTGGGAGGCCTTCCTAGGGTGTTCTGGCACTGGCCTGGGGGCGGGGCCGCCTTTAGGCAGCCTCTGAAACCCTTTCAGGCCGGGAACGCCCCTTTTTATTTTTGCAGAGATACGCCACCTTTTAGGTGCGTATCTCCCATGCAACCCTATGAGGGTTGCACTAATTTTTTGCACCTGGAGGAGGTTTCGGCGGGGAGGAGGTTTCGGCAGCCGCACTGCCTCCTAAGCCTGGCACAGGCATTCCACTCAGGAATGCACTGTAAGGGTAGCATAACCCAGAATTCTTCAGCTATTACAGGCATTAACCAACTTTGCAAAACTAGGAAAATTATTATCAATTACTGCTACTGTGAATTGTATCCATACTTTTCTTCAGTTTTACCTAATTACATCACACCTTGAAACTCCTTGTATTTCATGCCCCTTTGATACTGCTATGTACAACCTGTGTGTGTGTGTGTGTGTGTGTCTAGACCCACAACTTGAAGTGGACTGTAGTCAATGGAATTTTATGCTGGAATAAAAACTTGTTAATCTTTACAGTATTACATAACTCTGCACATGTATTTTGTTATGTATTCCTTAAAATGATTTTCATGCAAAATACCAATGACCTTGAAAAAGGAAATAAAAGTGAGATTTAAAATCAAGTTTAATATTTGCTCCAAATTTTGATAAATGTCAAATGGTCATTTTTTTCCTCCTCAGAAAACAGATATTATGTTGCAAGAAGCGGACTGGAAAGACTGAAATAAGAGTAGAAGAATAAAGAGTAGAAGTGGATACAAATGAAGATATTCAGACATTGGATAGCTTAGCTCTGTGAAGAGGAGGGAATATTCTTGCCTCGAGGCCTCCCTGAAGAAAAACTACTTTTTTCACCTTGGAGAAGAATTGATTATGGAAAGCAGCATTGTATTTATTTTTCTATTCTGTAGACAACCTTTTTTTTTTGTAGAGATAAATTAGTTCTCTGAAAGTTTCAACACTTTTCAAATCATTGTTATCAGCCCTCATTGAATTATTATTGTCAGCATCTCCAAAAATTGGTATCTGGGAAACAAAGCTTCAAGTGGATTTGTTAGAAGTCATAACATCTATGGTAACATTGTAGTGTGAGATTTGCTGGTTAGTATATCCTGAGTCGAATCCTAACTTTAAAGCTTTTGCTAGTTTATTTTACCAAATAAGCACCATTCAAATGTCTGTTTTCCTACAAGACCACGGAAAGGGAAAATCACCTTCCACCCAAAAAGATCACATCAGCTAAGGCTAGATTTCCTCTCTCAGTGAAGCTTGAGTTTTGGA
This sequence comes from Euleptes europaea, assembly GCF_029931775.1. Classification (NCBI taxonomy): domain Eukaryota; kingdom Metazoa; phylum Chordata; class Lepidosauria; order Squamata; family Sphaerodactylidae; genus Euleptes; species Euleptes europaea. Next base: position 63,246,708 of record NC_079319.1, read on the forward strand.
AGAGCAAAATTGTGAACCAAATGAACAGAGCACAATATGCGTAATTTGCAATTTGTCAATGTTCCACTGTAAGTTACATCACACTATTGAGAGTTTGGAGGCTACAAAACCCCAGTGCCAACCTAGTGTGCGGCTGCTGTAAAAAAAAGGCAAATTCCATACCGGCCATAATTAGAAGAGGAATAGAGAATAAAACTGCTATCATACTGCCCTTGCACAAATCTATGGTGAGACCCCACTTGGAATACTGTGTACAGTTCTGGTCACCACACCTAAAAAAAAATATTGCAGAGCTTGAGAAGGTGCAGAAAAGAGCAACCAAAATGATGAGGGGACTATAGCAACTGCCCTATGAGGAGCGGTTAAAACGTTTAGGGCTGTTTAGCTTGGAAAGAAGGAGGTTAAGGGGAGACATGCTAGAGGTCTATACAAATATGCATGGTTTGGAGAGAGTGGGCAGGGAGAAGGGTTGGCCACTGTGTGGCCTGGTTGGCCACTGTGTGAACAGACTTAGGGCTGTCAAAAAAAAAATTCGGTACAGTTCGGATTCGGCCGAATTTGGCCCTTGTGGGTTCGGTACGTGCCGAAGTCCGAACTCCCCCACTTCGGATCCGTTCAATTCGGCGGGAATTCAAAGTTCGGGAAAAAAATTCGGCCGAATAAAGCCATTAAAAACACAATCGCGCCTTTCCGCGGCTCTGGGGGGGGGCATTTTTGGGCTTAGAGGTCCCAAACTTTCAGCAGAGCTTCAAAGACTCCCCATGTTTTGTAAAGATTGGGTCAGGGGGGGCTGAGATATGGGCCCTGAAAGGGGTCCCCCCACCCTTAATGTGTATCTCTCAGCAGAGCTTGCCGCCCACGCACAAAGCTCCCAGCCCCGACAAACAGCTGATGAGAGCAAGGGCGGGGCAGGTGCTAAGAACTTTGCAAAGCAACATAACTGAAAAGCAACACCTTTGCAATCATGCAAAGGGCAGGGCAAGTGTGAAGAATTTTGCAAAACAATACAACTGCAAAGCAACACAAGCACGCAATGCAACACCTTTGCAACAGTGCAAAGCAACACCTGACACCTGGGAGTTTGCATACCATGGAAAGGGACAGAGGCAGCTAGCTATGCATAATGAGCAGGAGGGGGTGGAATTTCTCCTTTTGCATTGGACTTGGGACCAGGCAGATGCATTCTTTAAGTCATCATTTGAAAATCAGTTTTGAGCAAGCATCAAAATAACCTAACTGATCTTATGAATGAGGAAAAACCTGAAGAATAAAAATGAAGCCCCCCCTCAAACCAGGGAGAGAGAGACTGGAGGGGGAACACACACCCCAGGCAGAACCGGCAAAAGCCCCCTTTGGCTTCCCCCCCACCCACAGAAACTGCTCCCTCCCCACACACACACACAGACTCTGCTTTCCCCCCCCCACACACACAGAAAAGAAAAATTATAGATTAAAGCCCCCAAAGGGGTCTTACTGTGACTGTCTTCTGTTCCAGCAGGAGGGGCTGGGAGGCTGGGTAATCCAATATGATTCCATTTGTATCCAATAAAAGATCCATATGTATGCATCTCTCGAGGGTGATCCATTCATCCCAATAGGGAAAAGGGGAAAGCCCATATCTCGGGGGGCCCTGACCCAATGTTTACAAAACTTGGGTGGTCTCTTAAAAAGCCTTGACTGAAGCTCCGCTGAAAGTTTGGGGTCGGCACACCCAAAAATGCGCCCCCTGCAGCCACGGAAAGAGAAAAGGGGGAGGAGCCGATATTTCAGCCCCCACTGAACCCATCTTTACAAAACTTGGGTGGTCTCTTAAGAATTCGGCCCCCCCGGTTGCCCGCCAGTTTTGAGTTCGGTTCCTCCCGAACTCAAGGGAAATTCGGCTGATTTTCAGTTCGGGCCGAACCGAATTGACAGCCCTAAACAGACTGCTGGACTTGATGGTTCTTGGTCTGATCCAGTAGGGCCTTTCTTATGCTCTTAAGCTTTTCTTCCTCTTTCATAATTCTAGAACGCGGGGTCATCTGCTGCAGCTGGAGGGTGTGAGATTCAAAACTGATAAAAGGAAGTAATTCTTCACACAATGTATCATTAAATTGTGGAACTCCCTGACCCAGGATGTGGTGATGGCTGCCAACTTGGAAGGCTTTAAGAGGGGAGTGGACATGTTCATGGAAGAGAGGGCTATTCATGGCTACTAGTCAAAATGGATTCTAGTCATGATGCATACCTTTTCTCTCCATGATCAGAGGAGCATGCCAAATATATTAGGTGTTGTGGAACACAGGCAGGATTCTGCTGCAGTCATCTTGTCTGTGGCTTCCTAGAGGCACTTGGTTGGCCACTGTGTGAACAGACTGTTGGACTTGATGGGCCTTGGTCTGATCCAGCATGGCTTTTCTTATGTTCTTGGAGGACAGAAGACAGGAGATAAGTTAATTGATCTCAAGCTCTCCCAGCCTTTTGATGGCTCTCACAAGTACCCACTGGCTGTACCACTGGATGGAGACCTGGGACAGCCACTGAGTACCTCAGCTTCTCTGCGTATCCAAAGCGGAGCAGTGCTTGTGTGCCAGCAGGGCATTCTGTGACAATTCACTTATGACTCATTACATCAATATAACTGATAGCAGAGATTTTCTGTGGCTGGCTGCTGTTCGATCATCTATTCTGAAACACAAGGGGTTTTAATGTTACTGGTTCTTTTTCTTTTGAATTAATTGGTTGGTTTTTCAGGAAAGTTTTTTGCACAAAAGTCTATGGCCACGGCCAGCCTAAGAACTAAGGTAATGAATCTTGCAATCAGACTTGACTGACTTTTCAGACACTAAGGGCAGGCAGTGTAGCCACTGTGAGTCATTTGAACATGGCATGCTACTGAACAGGTGGAAAGAGGGAGCAAACTATGAGGAGGGGTGTGCATTCAGACATACCAGAGCCAAAATTAACCCCCAAATCAGGTGTTTCAGGTTGGCTTGGGTGTGTGTGAAATGACCCGAAATTGTCCCAAAATTCCAAGAGTGCTGCTCCGGCTCAGCTATCCTGTAGCCCTCGGCCTTCTTAAGCTTTCAAGGACCATTAATTTCAGTGTCAGGATCTGGCCTCTGAACTCTAGAGGCCAGGTCTACCCTCATAGAAACTAATGGTCCCCTAAGAAGTAAAGAGTACATGTGCCACCAAACAGCTGTTTACCAGATACGTTTTCTCTCCTTCCCTCTCTCCCAACTCTTGCTGCCTCTGGGGAACGGAAATGGGACAAGGATGGCACCAAAAATAAGGGCCTCAAAATTCCAGAATGCAAAAATTATACCTGAAACATAATCCAAAACTGGTAACACCACTCTCAAAAAATTGGGGGAAATGAAAAGCATGCCCTCCGCGAAATCTGGAAACAAAACTAACACTTTTTTTTAAAGTGCACACCCTAACTGTGAGTGATCTGTTTGTGCAAAAGAACTCAGCCATGACCCTGGTGGAAAATTTGGTTCTCCACTGTAAGCTCAAGGCAGATGCAGAAAATTAAGTGTCTACTGCAAGGCACAGCCGAGCCATGGCATTGTAGCACCGATGGATACTGCACCGCTACACAGCTGCTTGGCATGTTGTTCTGCTGGACACTGAAAAGCAGCTTTAAGGTGATCTTGTGAGGGATGTTAACTCCCATGTAAGTGAAGAGTCGGATCAAGAAAAGGTCAGCTGGCAAATATTTATCTGTCACAGTGATAGCATTCTTGGTTAGAGCTACAATTTATGCATCTCTTTTCACTTAGGCTTCATTACCTCAATATGTTTGAATTTCACTCCATATGCTTGCAAAATGAATTATACATGGCTGACTGCATTGCTCAAACCTTTAGGAATACAGCTAAACACAATGTACACATCATTCTGTTCATGCGGTCGCTGTAATCAGGGAGTTTTGTAACACAACAACTATTCTTCAGTCAATGGAAACACTCCAATGAAGTGGTATTATTTTCTTTCCTAAGCTCAATGATTCTCTGTTTAAAAATTTTCTGACATACACAGTATTCCTCCTGACACAAGGTTTGACTTTTGCTTCTTTTCAAAAGTTATTATGCATAGTGAGCTTTTTCACTTAAAAGTTTAGACACATTTTAGATGACGTTAGTATAAGTTCCCCTTCCCCCTAAAGTTAATGGGTTTGATCTCAGTGAGAACGCTATGTTTTGTCCAATTGTTTCTGATGTTTGCTGGTTACACTAAGAAGTAAGGAAAGCCAACGCTGTATCTGTGTGGACAACTGTGTCATTCATATGCATGTTTCTTTGTCAGAAAATTAGTAATTTACCCCTGCCTCTTTGCATCCTCATCCTGTAAACTACTAGTTCATGCAATGCGTTATTCTCATAATTACCGAGAAGGATGGATGATTTTTATCTTCTGTGTGGCTTTATTTAATCTTTTCGAAGCACTGTTTTTAAAGGAACAAGCCGCATTACAAAGTTGGGTATATCAGTAGAATAGCAAGTTGCTCTAATCTCTGGGAAAAAACTATAATGCTGTACAACTGCTGCATTTCTGGAAAAAGATATATGACAAGCCAGAAGGTCAAAACAATAAACGAGAGACTCTAAGGCCACTGGTTTTAAGGTTCACATTTGTTACTACTAATAGAGAAGTGAGGGTAAGTGTCTGCCCTAAGCCTTGCTAGGTAATAGCAACAACTTAATGATACATTCAGCCACAATCAGCCCTCCTGCAAGCTGGTGATTTACTTCCAGGCCAAAACAGCAAACAGGCCATTTACCTGCTCCTGAAAGAAACTCGTATTGTCATTTTAAATGCTGAAATACTTTGGGCAATGAAAATACAATGTTCAAACACATTCTCAGGGAAAGAAAGAAAGGAAAAATCCAATCTGTATATCCCAAAAACCATCAATACACGGAGTATACAAAGAATGGAAGACCTGAAGCCCTTCTATCTGGCTTCTTTGAAAACATAAAAGTGATTCAGTGGACCTACGGATTTTTATTAGCATCCCACAGGCCAGTTCTGACATTCCTTTAAATTGCTCGGATATCAGGGCAGAAGTAGCAGACCAAGTGTTAAGGAGAAAAACATTAACTATGAACATTTTATCTAATAGAACATTAAGTAAGCCAGGGTGGTGTAGGGGTTAAGAATGGCAGACTCCAATCTACAGAACCGGGTTTGATTCTCCGCTCCTCCACATGAGTGGCACACTCTAATCTGGAGAACCAGGTTTGATTCCCCACTCCTCCACATGAAGCCTGCTGGATGACCTTGGGCTAGTCACAGTTCTCTCATAATTCTCTGTCCCACCTACCTCAGTCCCATCTACCTTATGATCCTTCCCCCCATACACAACAGGCACCTACCTCAGAAGGTAGAGAAAAAGTGGATAGGGCTGTGCAGCTTTTTTCGGTATGTTTTGGTTCGGATTTAATAAACTCATATGTTTTTGTGTGAAAAATCTGAAAAGCCGAATATAATGGATTCAGCTTTTCAAATAATTCAAACATTTTTGGGTTTATTAACCCCAAACCTGAAAAATACATAGCTCAGTGCTGAGCGCTGGGCTTCATGGAGCCCAGCATTTAGTTCTGTGCCATTGGGGGGGGGGGTTTGTGCTATAAATTACACATGGAACCATCTCAGCATGTTTGTAGCCTGATTGTTTGAATGCCACATTCCTCGAGATTTTCTCATACTTATGGCCATAAGCATCAACTCAAGTTCACAGGGCAATAATCAACCTTCTAGGACCATCCAGGAATCGCCTTAAAATATAGACTTCTCTAGAAAGCTAATCCATCATTCAGGTAATTCAATTATCCTGCCAGGATCATCCAATATTCCCACTTTTTGCCTCACCTGATAACATTTTCTTCCTTATGTCCATTTCTGGACTTCCTTGCCTTTCTTCTGTTAAAAAGGTAAAGGTCCCCTGTGGAAGCACCAGGTCATTCCTGACCCATGGGGTGATGTCACATCCCAACGTTTACTAGGCAGACTTTGTTTACAGGGTGTTACCTTTCAAAAAAATCCAAATCCATTAATAGGAAGCTGCATCTTGCATTTTTGGCCAAATGCAATTGTGGAACCTGATTCTGCACCAAATGAGGCCTACAGAAGTGATTTCCATATTTGTGCCTGGGTAAGCCCAATTACATAAGAAGGGCATCTGAAGCTCACCATTTTTGCTGGTAGCTCTGCTCCCAATGTTGAAATCACAGGATTCCCCTCTCTATCTGGTAATTGTTGACCTCCAGAACTTCTTCCAGTGCTATGAGCGTGAAATTTCCAGACACAACAAGCAGAGTATGTTCTCTCGCATTCTGATTCCCTTCTCAAAGTGAGCCTTCATGTTTTCCTTTCTGCTTCCACCTCTTGACTTCTCCACTTGCAGCAGGTTTGCCTCACTGTCAGCCATTTTCCCCTATAAGTACCCCCCTTCCAAACTAGGGATAACTTCCTTACTATCAAAACATCCTTCCCCTTCCCCCCCCCACCTTTTGGTCCCGTTTTTGCAAACCCCCACCTATCTCTTTTCTTTGTGTTAGGTTATCTGGACTAGCCATATGAGAGGAACACAACTTGATATCGGTCTGTTCACTAATTCAGGTAGATCATCCATAAATGAAAATAAAACCTGAGACCCATTAAAGACATCATACAACATTCAGACATTTCAGTGATCACATTGGATTTTAAGAAACCTTAAGTGAATTTGACTGCACCTCTTATTGGGTTTAGTAGAATAATATATTGAATTTTCCTCAGCTTACTATTGCATTGTGGACCATATTATACACCAGCTCCTGCTGCAAGGAGAAGCCTATATATTCAAGGGAAATCAACAAGTACCCGTTCAAAATGTAACAAAAAAAACAACTTCTGTTTGTAGTCTCCATTTCTCAAGGACAGTGCCAGTAAGTGCTCCTTTCATGCTTGGCTTCAAGGCAGATAAGCAAACTCCTCAAATTAATTACTGTTCAGATGTGACAAGTTCGCTCTGTTTAGTTTTCTTCTGTTGCCCAGATGACATTTTTTTCTGGCTATGGCGGCTTCCTTCCTTCCTGCTCTCATCCACCAAAAGAAAAATATATATGAAAAGAGATCATTCTTTTCCTATCCCCCTTGTAGAACCCCAGCAATCACATTTATTCCTGTGAACGATGCAAAAAAGATTAAAAGTGGGATAACGAAAACTTGTGTCTTCTTTGCTTATGGTAGAGCACACTATGGAAAGCCCCTAAGCTCCCTTTCCCAAAGCACCTTAACGTGCGCAGAAATATTGGGTTTCGAATTAGAGGCTAATCAGGAGCAGCAGATAAAGTGACGTGTCTCAGCCCTGCCTTTTTTGCAACCAATTACTCCAGGTTCCTTGCATTCGTGCCTTCCCTGCGCCTGCTTTAATTAGCACTTTATTAGCTTGGCTTCAGAGAGTTGAGCCAAGAGAAAACTTCTGCAGATTTGCCAAATGGTCACCGAGCAGGAGGTGATTAAATTGAGTCTTAAGCAATAGGCAGCCTTTGAATCTCCGAGTGCTTTTTAAAGACACGTTCCCAAATATTTTGCCCCCACGGGCGTGTTGTGCTGCTGTCAGTAACTGTATCTGAAAAGCCGTCTCGCATCATTAAGCTATTTTTTTCCTGTCTGCTATTGATTGAGATCTATTATGAGAAGAATCTTGACATTCTCCTCTTGCTTCAGCTGCAAAAGGCAGGCTGAGTTGTGTTGACAGGACAAGGAAATGCAGGTGCTGTGCCAATCACAAAATTGTTCAGCTGGAAGAATAACACACACACACACACACACACACACACACACACACAAACACACCTCACACAGAGGCAGAACTCTCCATGTCCCAAGCCATAAACAGCTAGTTAATATCATTTAGATAATTGTGCACTGCAGGCAAGTATAAGGAGCAACCAAGGTGTTTTCTAATGAAGACACCTGGAGGAAAAGGACAAGACTAATTAACAAATAACAGAAGCACATTTTGCTCCAGGGGAAAAGAAATGAAGTCACTGTTATATCTAACGTGGGTTAATGTCTTCTTGCCCTCAGAAATGGTGATCAGTTAACCCTAGACATGATGCTAACAAAAAGAGAACGAATTATTTTTCTCTGTTTTAGGGTTGCTTCCTTTTCATTTAATAAAGAACAAACTTCACATTTCCATTTCATTAAAGGGAGAACTTTTGAGACTATCACCATGCAAACATGAAAACAGTCACAATTTGTTAAATTTCAAATTATCTTATACATGCCAGATCCTACTGGTTAACGCCTCATTTCTGCACTGCTAGGATTACTAAGGAGAACCAACGTGACATAGTAGTTAAGGCGTTGGACTAAGATCTGGAAAACTCAGTTCTGAACCAGCACTCTGCCATGGAAGCCTACTGGGTGACCTTGGGCCAGTCATATACATCTCAGCCTCAACCCTGGCAAGTATTTGGATTGGAGATCTCCAAGGAATACCAGGTGTGTGATGCGGAGGCAGGCAATGGCAATCCACCTCTGAACATCTCTTGTCTTGAAAACCCTAAGGGGTCACCATAAGGTAGCTGTGACTAGATGGCCAAAAAAAAAAAAAAAGGATTACCATCAGGTAGGGATAGATTGATCACTTGTAAGAAAGAGCCATTCCCATAGGGTGCTGTTTTTATCTGGAACCTTGACTTTGTCCAGGATTGTTCCAAGAAAGAAGCAATTAGCAAAGAAGTCACAATACAAGAAGAAGATGATGATGAAGAAAAGTTAGTTTTTATACTCCACTTTTCTCTCCCTTTAGGAGTCTCAAAGAGGCTTACAATCACCTTCTCTTCCCCTGCCCACAACAGACACCTTGTGAGGTAGGTGGGGCTGAGAGAGTTCAGAGAGAACTGTGACTAGCCAAAGGTCACCCAGCAGGCTTCATGTGTAGGAGTGGATAAAAACCAACCCGGTTCACAAGAGTAGATTCCGCTGACCATGTGGAGGAGTGGGGAATCACACCAAGTTCTCCAGATTAGATTCCGCCACTCCTAACCACTACACCACACTGGCTGGAGAAGATTGTATATTTTCCTTTGAAATCTGCCACAAAATCCTTGTTAGTTGGAATATTGTTCTGGATCTTTTCACAACACTGGCAAAATACCATCAAAATACCATGACTTTCTGCCATGTAGGAAGTGATATGGAAACACTTTGTTCTCTGTTAAATTAAATTGATCATCAAGTTGCTACATGAGGCTGTTTCAGATGGCCAATGTTGATTTTGATGCAATGAGCTTTGGACAACATCCTCAAACACATAAATCTAAGTAATCTCAGGGTTCATGGTTACACCATGAGCAGGCTGTAGTCCAATTGTTTCCAGCTCTCAGTAATGATAGTAGCTTGAAGGTGCAGCTGGGATTCTGAATGATCCCATAACTAAACACCTGGGGAGGGGCACAGAAAGGGTGTTCAGAATGATGGTTCTGTAATGTGGCCATTAATGTCCATAACCAGGGCATTGGGTCTTAACAGAACTAGATATTTCCTTTCTACTAATGGAGGCAAATTACCACAAAAAAGCTAGAATGACTGTAGAATCACTAATTGTTATTGTTGTAAATATTCACTGTGCTTAATTTTTTAATAAACGTTTGAACTTTGCATGGAAATCCAAGGCCTCTTGGATTTCATAGCCTTATAGCCTCAATTCACTTTAAAATATTTATCTCTCTTTCAACTAAGTTTAGCACTTCAGGAATCTAATCATGGGGTTTGCCTGCAAAAGCTTACAACACAATATGCTAGTTTTAAAGACTCTTGTGTTGTTTTTGTAACGAGGATGTATCTTGCCAGCCAGCGAGGTCGTTTTACTTCAGGCGGTGTGTGCGTGTGTTGGGAAGAGGGAAGTACAACACATTTTAAGCCTCCTAGGACTACCCCATCTAGTGTTCCATATGAGAGAGAGTGAAAAGCAGTGTGAATTGAAACTGATGCTCAAATTTATATCACCCAGGATGTAATTAACCACCTTGGAATTTAGCCAGAGCAAAACTGCTGTACAAAAAAAGAACAGCAGATAGATAACAGATGCTCAATACTAGCAAGATGAGAATCGTATAAGTAAGTACAAAGAGCGAAGAATAGATTTAAATTATTATGTCTGGGTGACAAAAGAGATGCTGAAATATTAACACAGCTCCCTTAAGCAAATATTGAATATTGTAATTTTCTATCAGGTAGAGTTACTTTCAGTTTGGTGAAAAGAAATTCAGTGGGAAATGTGAAAACAACCAACCTACCCCCATACTGCGTGCCCTGTCGTAGGCATCCACCCTCTCAGTCACTAGTGACTGCTACTTAAATACCTTGACAGCAATACTTCGTATAATAATCTTGCTACAGTAACAAGAATGTCTTCCTTCAGCTATCAAAAGGCAAGACATTCCAAAGTAACACCATTAGGATGAGGACAACCAGGAATAAGTAAGTAAAGTGGATGCCATAGGTGGGTCAAGGGAAACAAAATAATTTGGATGTGCATAATGCCAAGAAACCCTACTCCACACAGAGAGCTCTGTGCTGGGAAGTTGGAGCCAAAAATTATAGGGAGGGATGTGGCTTCCACAGAGCTTGCACTCCAAGGCAGGGTGGGGTTGAAGATCAATGCCTGATAGTTAAGGTGACAGTCTTTCTGCAGTACAGGAGATGTGCTGAAAGCTATTTTTAATGCCAGTAAGGTCAAAAGATATAGGTCTTCATATGAAATGTCACCTGTGAAATCAATAGACTTAGGTGCATCTATGATCTATCTATTCATAGGACTGGGCTGTTCATGACATAAGTGTGCAAGTTATCTCAGCCCAACCAATCTCTGTTGTGGCATGCTGACAGCCCTAGGCTACCCTGGTACACCAGGCAAGGTGTTCAGGACTGGAGCAAGTGTGCAGCGATGGAACACTGTTGAATAGCCAGAGACAAAAGGGGTCTCCTAGCATCCCTCTTGTGTGCCAAGCTACAGAGCCAACTGGGAAAGTTCGGACTTGTTTGCCTGTTTCCCCTTGGGAGGACATTTGGTTTAACTTGGAAACAAAAGGACAAAAGACAGACTTCTTCAGCATTTGTTTACCTCTTTTGCAGCAGATAAGGCACATCTCACTTATCTCATCAGAGACAGAAAACCATTCAGAGAATCAGGATGGGCACAAATGAACTCATAAAGTTGCTAGCCAAGTCCTCTGACTCACCCTGGCAGATAGTTTCCCAGACCTTGCCCTCATTTAAAAATCTATAGCCAATACTCAGGGATACTTAACCAAGAGTACCTAGGCATTGTTTCTGATCTACCTCACCTCCTGTTTCTTTTCTCCCTCCAACTCCTAAACTCATGAAGAGGAATCAAACCTTATGTCCACTGGCAATGACAGGCTATTACCAGACATTGCCAGCCGGTGCAGTGAAATATCTTCCTTTTCACCATGGCAAATTGCTAGCGTTTTCCTTGGATCCAAAAACATGAGCCCTGTACTTATGAGTACAGTCCTTCGTTTTCCTTGTGAGAAGCACTGGTTGTTACTCGCTCCACTCAGTTGCCTCTTACTTTACCTCACTCCCTGGACTGGTACATCTCTAATCCTTGTGTTCACCCCACCTACCTTTATTTTCCTAGCCCTGTATGTATCAGGATTTGTATATCTGTGTATACTAATGTGATCATTTTCAATAAAATTCTTAAAACTTATAAAAGCTTCTTTATTGGGAGGCTTTTCCACTGATGCACTCATCCGTGTAAAGTTTGGTTCAAAGATTCCCCACGCCAACCTCTCGCAACGCTCTACCAGTCTCTTAGTTAATTTCCCCCAATAAAAGGAGACCCCTCTATTTGGCATAACACCTCTATCAGCCGGTCCTACTCACCAGTATGTTTGCTATCTGTATATAAGGATATGTTGTAATTTGTAATTCCTCTGAATTCTTAGAATCGGGTGGGGAAGAAATCTGAAGGTAAGACATTGATTTGATTTGTCTGTGAATCATGGCACAGAGTCTACTATTATGAAGAAACCTCTCTCTGTGTCACATGCCTTCCCTGTGCAGAGTTTGTATGCTTCAACTTGGCAGATAGATCTACACAAGCCGCTGTGTAGGGGTTCTGTTGGTATTCTGACTATACCACTATCTTATAGTGTCCCTGTCTGAGTTGCTGGCACCACGATCTCTCCTCCACATAGTTCACCTCACCTATGAGAATTAAAAAATAAAAGCTGTGCTCTGCCCTACCAGTGTCAGCTCATGGGGTGCAGCCAGGGAGTATTTCAGCCTCCCCCACTGTGTGGCGCTGAACAGAGAGGTGGTGCCTTTATTGGTAGACAACAGGAGGAGGCAACAGATCTGCTGGAGTCATGGTTGCAGCTCCAAGCAACTGTGCAGTCAGGAAGTGCCTAGTGGGGGTCAGAATATCACTTGAAACAAGATGAAACAAAGAGGCAAGAGTCTGTATGTTTTTATTTTAGGACCGATAGACACAAGAGCCATGCGTCTCAGCTTTGATGCCACATCTGTTCAATAGTCCAGATGTTTGGATAGAATCATATAAAGAGTTAATATTCTTCTGAATGCTAAGTTCTGGGTATAAATAAAAGATAAGACCAGGACTTTCATGCCCTGCTTGCTTGGGAGGCAATCTGCAATTGGAAACAGAATATGGGACTAATGGAACTTAGCTTGCATCTCAGCACTGATGCCACATCTGTTCAATAGTCCAGATGTTTGGATAGAATCATATAAAGAGTTAATATTCTTCTGAATACTAAGTTCTGGGTATTAATAAAAGATAAGACCAGGACTTTCATGCCCTGCTTGCTTGGGAGGCAATCTGCAATTGGAAACAGAATATGGGGACTAATGGACCTTAGCTTGATTTGGCCAGGCAATCCTTAAGTACTTATGAGTCTTAACATCTTTTTTCTGTGGACACCTTAACTGCTTTTTTGTACTTCTGTTCCCCAGTGACCTCTGGTTCCGAGTTTGTCCAATGCCACTTTGCTGCGATTAGCAGATTTGCTTCACTTCTCTTTCACTTTTTCTTGTTTCAATTTTCACAAATTGAATGGTGTTACCTTAAAGTGATGAGCTGGTTTCTTTTTGATGGCTCAGCATCGTGTGTTGTTTCTGAGCATCTTAATCCTGCTGGTTTCACTCCTGCTCTTCAAATTATTTTCTGTCTTTTTGACCTAGTGAACACTTTCCCATGCTGTTTGCAGACAACCGTTAACTAAACACAGCAGACAGTCCAAACCTTGAGAAGTCTTTTAGCTACCTTATTCCAAAGAAATAATACCAGAGCTGACAGACAGAGAAGAAAGAAAGTGTTGTGGGAATAAAGAGAAAGTGAGGTCCAAGCGGTAAGCGGATCACTTAGTCAAAGCATCATCATTCAGGTTTACATAAATGAAAGCTTAATGGAGAAAAGGTGCAAATATTTTGATGATATTCTTGATGATGATTTCGAAGAGGAAATATCAGAACACACACATGTCTAAAGGCACTGTCAGTATTAGTTTAAATGAAATGATATTTTAGTTCCATGACACTGTGATCATACTCATTTTCTTTCGGGGTTCAGTTGCAACCGTTGTTTAACTGACCATCACAGTCTTCTGAGCCCCCTGAGTCAATTGTGATCCCTCTCCTACCTGGCTGGTTAATAACAGAAGGTAGAGAAGTCAGAACTTCATTGGCCTGAACTGTACCTATTCATAGATACACTGTGCTCCAAATGTGGTGCAACCAGTTGGCATAACTCATGGCCTATCAAAATCAGGAGGCTGCAGTTGGTTCCCTATTCCCAGTTCGTTTGCTATTCCCAGTTCCTTATTATTCACATTTCCTGGTTCCTGACTGATTTTGAGGACAATTCAAAAGCTCTGCACCCCAAAATATGGATTGGACCACCACATATCATACACCCCCACATTCAGGGGACTGTGCCCTTCGAGATGGCGTATACTGGGTTTTGGTTCAAAGTCCGGTTCTTGTGCCAGCGGCTCCCAAGTGGGGTCCCCCCACCACCAATAGACATACAGTCCACCACTCTTAACCACTACACCACGCTGGCTCCAGGGGTAATGGAGGGATCCTCACCCACTATGGCAAAGGCCAGGACTATAAGCAGTAGACCAAGAATGTCATCATCAAGAAAACCAGCATGAAGAACAAAGTGGGGGTTAGAGCCATGGAAGAATCCCTCACCTCACCATCCTTCTGTTCCTCTTTATATGTGTAAAAAGATATGCAGAAAGTGATCTATCCCTGCTGTATGGACTTCATAAGCAGCAACAGAGGCAGCTCTGTAGTGCCTGTAATCCATCAGGTGGGTTTCCACAACCCAGCAGAGGGCCCTGAGCCATGGGTTGAATTCTATGGAACTAAAGGATGGTTGATTTAAAAACAAAAACACTTTTACATATATAAAATGAACTTTTCAAACCAGAAAGTGCTACCTACACAGGGTTGCCAGCTCTGGGTTGGGAAATACCTGGAGATTTTAGGCATGGAGCCTGAGGAGGATGGGGTTTAGGGAGGGGAGGGGACTTCAATGGGGTATAATGTCATAGAGTCCACCTTCCATAGCAGCCATTTTCTCCAGGGGAACTGATCTCTGTCACCTGGAGATCAATTGTAATAGCAGGAGATCTCCAGCCACCACCTGGAGGTTGGCAACCCTACCTACGCCTGATGCATTGGGTTTAAAATCCTAGATAAATGTATGCAGCAGCTTTATGTGCCACACTATACTTGTCTACTATCCTCACCCCCTCTCCCCAAAACAACAACAACCATCAAAGTAATTTGTTTTTATGTAAGTATGTTAGGACTGAAGCCTTTAATGGCTTTGAAAACTATTCAGCAGCCAGCAAGAGGAAATTGATCAGGTTGTTCTTTATGAGAGAGCTGCTCCATTTGCCCAGCAGAACTCTGGAGTCTGTAAGAACTCGCTGGATTGTGTCGGAAATGTCTTTATGTTCTTTTTAATGCATGCAAAATTTCGATAGTAAACAGTTATATTTTTAGGCGCATATGACCAATAGGTGGCAGCGCTTGATCCACTATTTTCCAGCGGCGTTCCTTCCATTGTTTTAGATGTGTTATTTTGGACTGCGAAGCGATTCACTGCAAAGAAGAGGTCAGCACTAATTCAAATAAATTAATATGGAACTTCTGGTTAGTTTAATCAGAGAAGCACAAGAAGTTTCCCATTTCCCCCATTCAGCATCATTTTTTTTAACAAGGTCTATGCATTGTTACTTGTTTTACATTACCACATATACATAGGGTTGCCAGGTCCCTCTTCACTACCAGCGGGAGGTTTTTGGGGCACAGCCCAGGCTATCCTGATCTTGTCAGATCTCAGCAGCTAAGCAGGGCTGGGCCTGATCAGTGTTTGGATGGTAGACCACCAAGGAAGTCCAGGGTGGCTACCCAGAAACAGGCAATGGCAAACCACCTCTCAACTTCCCTTGCCTTGAAAACCTGCATTTATAGGCCATTTTGCATCTAAAAATGGTTGTTGCTGGCAGAGGCGATCATATCTTCTAACAGGGAAAATTGTAATCTGCAAGTTCTTCCTGTTTGGGGTTCATCATATATTTGCAAAGAAATTAGTAGTCTTACTCCCGCTGTACTGTTCAGATTTTCTCTCTCTTGAGAGATGTGGCCTTAGAGTTGATAATAAAGTAGTAAGTTTATTAAGTGTCTATATTCCATGATCACTTGCTCCTTAGGTACATAGTAGGGTTCCCAACACTGCCTTGGCAAATGTAGGAAGATTTTGAGGGCGGGATGTGGGAGAGGCAGTTTGGCGAGAAGTGATGTCACTTCTGGGTGATGCTCTAGGTTGCCTCCCCAGTCTCCATAGTGTTTACTATAAAGATTACTGAAAATTCCTAAAGTACCACAATGTGGAGGCCATTTTTTCTGCTATTCCTCAATTCCTTGAGAGCAGGAATTTGGGGCTGGCACTGGTCATTCCCCTCCCAGGCACGTTAATGGGAGGTATAGTGCAGATGAATCAGAACAATTTCAACAAACATTACTATTTCTTTAAAAAAGAAAACTAAGATTATATCTGAAAGGGTACAGGTGTCACATCTGTTATTTCACATTCAGACAGTTAAGGATGCCCACATTTTCAGGAGACTGTCTCTTCTGAAATATATGGGTTCTGCTACCATGCAGTAAAATTGGCTGAATAGTTATTGTTGTTTTGGCTAAAGAAGATCTTGTAAACATTTGAGTGACACACTGTCACTCAAGGAGCTGGGTGCTGGCTGCTGCCCTAGACAGAGCAGTTATTATGGTTCTATTTCCATTAAGTTATAGTAACCGTGTGCAATTGTGTAAATTTGCATCTATACTAGGGTTGCCAGCTCCAGGTTGGGAAATACCTGGAGATTTTGGGGGTGGAGACTGAGAAGGGCAGGGTTTGGAGAGGGGAAGGATTTCAATGCCATAGAGTCAAATGAACACATGAAGCTGCCTTATACGGAATCTGACCCTTGGTTCATCAAAGGCAATATTGTCTACTCAGACTGTCAGCGGCTCTCCAAGGTCTCAGGCACAGGTCTTTCACATCACAGTTAAAGGGAATACCTTTAACTGGAGATGTCGGGGACTGAACCTGGGACCTTCTGCATGCCAAGCAGATGCTCTACCACTGAGCCACAGCCCCTCCCCAAATTGCCAATTGCCAAAGCGGTCAATTTCTCCCGGGGAACTGATCTCTGTCGCCTGGAGATCAGTTATTATAGCAGGAGACCTCCAGCCACCACCTGGAGGTTGGCAACCCTAAATGTAAACTAGCATATACATTTTTGAAAAAAAATCCTCATCGTGTTAGCCTCAAGAGTTTATTGTTGCAGCTTTTTCTCTTCCTTCCCATGTCCAAGCCTACTTTAAAAACAACAACATGCAGGGCTGCTGAGAATAAACAACACATCTGGAAACATTCAAACATGCAGCTTCCCTTCAATGCATTCTGAAGTAGGGCAATTTCGGATGAAAGGAGATTCTTTTTCTGAATGTCTGAATCATTTGTCAGAGCAGGATCATAATTTTACTCCATGCCAACCAGCAGGGCAAATATCTGAGAATTAAGAGGGAAAGGGATCTTCAGTTTTCTTGTGTAATGTAATTTATTGTGCTAGATGCTGCAGCCGTTAGCTAGCAAACATTAAAAGCTGTTTGCATGCTAAATGCATTTCAATTTAGTTTTCTATAAATAGCAACTATTTTAATCCATTAGTAGCATATCACTTTTAAAATGCATCCTTCATAATAGGTTGAAGTAGATGCTGCCTCCTCAGCCTGGAAACCCTTCCATTCCAATATTCCACAGGGATGCCAGCTTGAAGGGGTTTGAAGAGAGGAGGGACTTCAATGCCATAGAAGGAATACTTTGGTGGACGTCCTGAGAGGAGCAGCTATAGCCTATTTCGACCTAAATCCACTTTTATTCCAAAAAATCCCGGTTCTCAAGTCAATGCCTTTCAGGCTTTAGTATTAAGGGATGTTGACAAGCTGGAAAAACGGAGGAGATGGAAACAAGATCACACTAATTTCTCCTCCGAACAAAGGAAAATATTACAGGGAATCTCCTCAGATATTTCTATTACATGTATGCCGGCTGATAAGGGAGGGGCATTGGTGATATTGGATAGTATTTCTTATGATGCTGAAAACCTAAGGCAATTATCTGATGAACGGTTCTATAAACCATTACTGTCAGATCCATCTCGTAAAGTTATGAATATTGTTAAGACAGTAGTATACGAAGGTCTATCCATGAATTACATTAATAAATCTGTAGCTGATTTTCTGATGGTACAACATCCTAGAGTCCCGATATTCTACTCTTTACCTAAAATTCACAAGTCTATGATTAATCCGCCGGGACGTCCCATTATATCGGCGGTAGGTAGTATTGTTGAACCCATGTATCTATTCATCCCTGGAATTTACCCATATGACCTATGAAATAAAACGGATTATATACAAGCACTGGCACGTTTTGTTTAACGTGCCAGGCTGCTCGGATAAACCCGTTTTTGGACTGAGGAAAACTAAGTCTCTTAGAAATTTTTTAATTAAAACTGATAGGAGTGCCAGTATGCAAGGGGTTAACATTCGGGGACACTACAAGTGTGGCGCCTGCGCAGTATATCGCTACAGCTTACCCATTAAAGAGGTGAGCGCTTCAGGGTCGAATTTTAAATATACATTACAGAGTTTCACCAACTGTTCCTCAAAAAATATTATTTATGCAATAATTTGCCCGTGTTTAAAAATGTACATTGGGTCAACGACACGCCCCCTTAGGATCCGGATTAGCGAGCACAGAACAAGAGTGCGTGCGAAGGTCCTTGAGGCGCCCCTCACGAACCATTATTTGGAGCAGGGACATTCTGAGAATGACATCCTATTTTTTGGGATTTGGCAGTATAAACAACGACCATACTATCAGGATGATATAGTTAAAATTCTCCACCAACAGGAATTAAGGTACATATATTTGTTTAAAACTTTATCCCCTGTAGGATTAAATAATGAGTTTGATATGTCTAGTTTTCTTTAAGTGATGGTAATTGGTCTCAGCTGTCTAGCATTAATGATTTGAGGATTGTAATTTAAGCCTTACCCTCTGTACTTTCTATACCAGCCATCAGAGTATGTAAGACACGTGTTAGGTCTGCTGGTCCTTTGGGTAAGTGCATATTTATTGTATTATTGTATTAAGTAAAATAATGTGCATCTGTTACTATTGGGCTATAATATTCTTGAATATATTCTTTGATAATATTTGTGAATACTTTTGACTTTTTCTAGAGGTCTGTGAACCCTGTAAAAATTGTATGAAGCTAATATACTTACAACTGATGAAGCTTAGATGCGAAACGAACACAGATCCGGAAGTGTCGTTTTGTTGTTGAAATGTCTTGTTAACTGGAACTCTTCTACTTGGAACACTTGGATTTTGCCCTCCTAGACTGCGCACGCAATCCACCAGCGCGAAAGTATCTTATGACAAGTTGCTGGAGAGTTTTTTTGCAACTTATTTGCATTTATTTACTCTACACCACGTTTGGATATCACAATTCTGAACCTTGGACTTTAGTTTCTGTATTATATTGGTCTAGGGACGGTCCGGTATTTTCATCTCCGGTGCGGCAACCGGTTTTTTGATTTTGTTGGTGAAGTAACCTTTGTATTACTTGTGTTCCTCAGATGATTAGGATATAATTCATTGTGTACATAGTCTTAGTTTAACAATATAATTATCATAAAAATGCCTTCCTTTAAATTTGAGCCTGTGCTGTGATTTTACATAACCACCTGGAAGTTGGCAACACTAGGTATACTCTATGTTCCTATAGTGTCTTGTTATTCTAGTGCTCATGAAGTCCAATTCCCTGGCCATTAAGGTCAGGAATGGGGTTGTCCCAGCACCTTCAAAACCAAATGAAGCACCAGATACCATTGGCAGGGATGGCAGTTGTCCAGTCAATTGGAGGGCAGGTAAGGAAGTCTTTATAAGGGCTCTCCACTTCTCCTGCGTAGGCATTGGTCAAGTGTTGCCTTTTTAAAATGAGAATAAAATCAAGGTACAGTAAGTATTTGGAAGAGATCAGGAGAGGTCTGCTTCAACAAGTGTAAAAACTTGTGAAGCAAAGGTGGTTAGTCATCCTTTTTTAAAAAAACAAAGTGTAGCTTTCATTAGCTTCCATTTTTAACACCTAGATAAATCAGGTGGATGACACCTGCTCAAAAAGGAAAAGTTCATTCTCTTGTATATGCTGTGAAAGTCAGCTGTTGCTAAAAGGCAATTTTAGTTTAAATAAGAAAAAAAAAGAGTGGAGTATTTTATGTAATTGCTTTTTGGACCAGTTACGTTGTTATAGCTTTCCTCCAAGAATCCCAGGAATTGTAACCAAATTGGGGGGGGGGAATCTTTTACAGATTCCTCAAATCCCCTCCATCATTCAAAGAAGAGAATTTCTTGGTTCCCTGAGGAAAAAAGTGGCGGTAACTAGCTCTTTTATACATAACCTCGGGGAGTTTACTCAGTGCAATCCCATGTAGGCCATTCTAGACAGGACTCTATGACTTGTTTTAGATTTCTGCCTAGAGCTTTATGCCTGCTGTGTGATTTGGACTCTGTGGATTTAACACAACTTCCATTCCCTCTGGTTTTTTTCCTGACTATTCAGATAATTCACAGAGTTATCAAGACTATCTGAAGATATTTTCACCATTGACATGTAAATCTCTGTTTACTTTACCAACATTTATCAAGCTAGTTTACAAACATTGATAGTGGGAATATAGAAGTCCTTTCTGTGTCATCACAAGTGATATATGCTAGACCGAAAGATTTTCTTGCCAGCACTTGTGAAAATTCTCTGAAACTAGATTAGTGTCCGCCATGGGGAATCAAACTCGGTTCTCTACATCAGAGTCCACCGCTCCAAACCATTGCTCTTAATTTGCTAAACCTGCTGTCAGTTTTTAAAAGTTTTCATCCACACAAATTTACACACTTTATATATATGGTACAGTCTTGATATGATTTTTAAAGCTGCCATTTTCAAAATTTAAAAAAGTTGCAAATCTTGAACGATATAAAATACTTAACATGGATTTGAAATGTCCAATCTAGGCTTGCATGATCATTGGCCATCATCAAGCCAAACGCAGCCTGCCAGACACATACACTGTGGCCAGTCAGCTGCCTGACAGAGTGCATGATTTTGCAGTTTCTAGGCAGGAAGCAAAAGGCCTAGGTTTACTGATCCTCTAGTACAGAGTGTCGAACTCATTTGTTATGAAAGCTGGATATGGCATAAATGTCACTTGGTCGGGCTGAGCCATTCCTTGCCAGCCCAGATCGGGACTGGGGGAAGTGGCTGGCTTGGCTGGCTTGCAGGTGGAATAAGAGCTCTCAAGGGGCTGGATCCAGCCCCCAGGCCATATGTTTGACACGCCTGCTCTAGTAGGCTGTCAGTTAAAGCTGATAGGTTGTGTTCAAGTGACCAGTTGTGTAACTTCTAAGTGGGCCCCAATAATGACCAAGTCATTTTGAGGACTGTGATTCCAAACATTTTTCATTTTGGGTCAACCTTAACTCTTAGAGCCCATTCCTGAAGGGGGGGCTGAAGCTCCTTTGGACCTGGCATGACCCTGTGCTGGCATAGGTGCCACCTTTCATGGAATAAGGTGGCACCTACTCCGGCTTGGGGGCAAACACTGTGGGGGCAACCACGCTAGAGTCCAGGTGACACCGGCCCCCACCATCAGCATGGGGGGCATTCCTGGGGCTGGAGCTGCCTGTAGGCAGCTTCCAAAGCCCTTTCACCCCACAAACGCCCCCTTGAGTGGCGGCAGGGCTACACCACCTTTTTTGACGGCACAGCCTCGCTTTGTTCAGTGGGGCAATTTTCCCTTTTTTGTTTTTTGCCTCTTGCCTCTGTGGCAGCTGGGAAGCCTTGGAGAAGGCAGCATGGCTGCGCCACTCCCGGCCACTGTGGATCTACCCCCCCCTTCAGGAATGGGCTGCCCAAGCATTTGGCGGCTGTAGCAAATTCTGTCAGTCACTAACTATGTCCATAGACCATTTCTCAAAAGTGGTCAGCTTGAAATCTATGAAGTAGCTGTTTCTGGTCTCATGGATTTTATAACCTGGGTTTGGGCTGAAAACCTTAAAATGAAGTCCTAACCTTATCTTAGGTTCTTAAATCACACCTGGCAGGGTACTGTCAGTTGTTGCTGATAATATTCATCCTTTTTCAGGCTGTTTCCACTTTACTGCACAAGCGGTAGGTGAGCAACACCTGTCTTTCTCCATCTGGTTCTAACACTTTCATTGTCTAGTTTATGCAGGGCATGTTTATTGGCACTAAAAGCACACTTGTAGTTGGAGGTGTTTCAAATGGGATCTCCTTCACTGCGAATGGTCCTATATAAAATGAATTCTCTTTCCGAGACTGAAGATTTTAGATAGGGGTCCAGAAAGCTGCATAGGTTACGGAAAGAAAACAGGGAGGGGAAGAAATCTGTTTTCTGGCTGAATGCAGTGCTCTGTTTAGATAAACAACAGTGAAAGTTTACAGGGAACCAAAATGAAAAATTGCCAGGAATTGACAGCTTGAGCACTAGCGAGCATTAACACCCTCTTTGCTAATTGCTGCCAGCACAAATTAATGGAAGTCTTTTAAGTCTCTTGTCAGTGCTTATGTGGCGTTCCATGGTTAAGGGATTTCTAGGTAATACATAACAGATGTCATCATTAATATGCAACTGCATATGTTTCAAGTCTATAAGATTTTGTACCACATCTCTCATCCTCCTCGGTTTTCATTTCTCCCTCTCATTCCAGCTAGCTTGAAATCTTTTGCTAGTCCTTGTTTTATACTCTTAAAAAAACAAAAAACAAACAAACAAAAAATCCCACCTGGAAAGACACGTGCCTTAAAAATGGCAGTGTGTTTGGGTGATCAGTGGTACAATTCTAGGAAGGGTTACTCAATTCTAAACCCATTGAATGCGACAGTTCTGAATTCCCTGCATTACACTGCAAATAATGATTTTTTTAATTTTATTGAGTTTTTATAGGGTACAGAAAAGAAAAAGGGAAAAGGGAAAAAAGAAGGAAATAAAATAAGACAGTATCAACATATTGTGATCCATGTCCGGGGCAACCCACACCCCTTGTCTTACCCCCAATAATTAATTAATCCTTGTTATGCTAATGGTGTTTACAATACTTGTATTAACTATTTATTCAGATTATATATCAAATTTGTCTATCTATTTTCATCTCTACCTCGTCTTCAGGCTTTATACTTCTTATCTAACCATAAACTTATTTATGTTTAAACACTATAATACTATGAAACAATAGTCTTCTTATACTTCTTATACTTCCTCTATTAATTATATTCCATGATTTCCCCTCCAAATAAACAAATGATAGTCATTTCACACTAATACTACCTCTATCACTTCAGTCTAACAATTCAACACATTTTATATACATATTTCATCACACATATCTGTCATGGAAGGGTTGCCATCTTTGTTTGTAGTCATCAATCGTCTTTCTTTGAAGCAACTCTGAAAATCTTGACATAGACACAAATTCATGCATTTTTGTGTTCCATTCTGTTAATTTAGGTGTTTTCTTGTCTTTCCAGTTCATTGCAAACAGAGTTTGCAAATAATGATAGCGTGAATACTTGAGCTGCAGTAAGGATGAAACTGACTGGAAGTAGGCTCAAACATTTTCAAATGCTTTCCTCACAGGAATGACTTCTGCTTGCATCAGCCACTTTATATTTTAAAGGGCCAAACTGCACATTATGTTTGTGGTGAGCCAGGTTGGGCTTCCCATGACTTGACTGACTTTCCCTGCAGACACAGCACCTGCAGGAAAAGCCACTTTTAAAGTTCCCAGGAGCCCAATTCTACTTTGAACTGCAGCAAAAGTCTTCTTCCTTCCCTTCCACTCTTTTTCCTTGAGCCAAAATGCCCCCAGAAGGAAGTTATTTGCATCACTTTGGAGTTGTGTGTGCTGAGAATGCTCCAAATGGAGCTCTGAAGTTATGCAGATAACTAATCTGCGGGGCTATTTCAGCTCAGGAAAACACCATGGAGGAGAAGGCAGGAACTCCTCCTCTCTCCTGTTAGCTGAAATGCTCCTTTAAATGGGGAAATTAGCTGAGTAATCGGTAACTATAATATTTATTTATATAGTGAGATGCAGTCTATGTATACCACAGCCCATTTCAGTGACCTTAGAATAATGAAAGAGGCAGAAGGATTCCAAATTAAGAGAGTTTATGTCTTTCAAGCATTCAATGTTGCAAACACAAACATACATAGAGTCTAAGAATCAAAAGGGAGGAGTAGAGAGACTTTTGCCATGTGGCAGGTATTGATGAGGGGATAATACTGCACCTTTTCTGTAGAGATGTCCTGAGTTCCATGCAACTAAAGGAGGGGGAAGGGGTATGGATTTCCGGGGCTTAACCAGCGGGGCTGGAAAGCTGGGTGGTCCGGCATTGCTACCCAGACCGGCATAGTGACAGTCAGTATGGAGGAGGAGACCTAAGGAGAGTGGTATGGACTTTCAGGAGACCTCAGATATACTGTTTGCTGGGGGGGAAAGTAATTGGATTACCCTCCGTGGTTCCCAGGTGACAACAGGTGACAAAAGGCCTTAATGGTCGGCTGCCTGGGTGGGGTGGTGACAATTTGGAAATCTAATTCCAGTGACTTGTGCAACCCCAGGAGAAAACAGGGAGTCTTGCTGATGAGCTTAATGATCTAAAACAATAGGTGCGATCTTTGCTAACATCTAGGGATCGCTGCTTCACATAGCTGGAAGAGCGAGTCATCGTTATCTTAATGTCTCTGAATGGCTTAGCTTAATCAGTCCGATGTTGCAAGGGAGGGGGGTGTTGATGCAGCCTACGTGTCTTTGCGCTTTCTCTGACATGGCTTCTGCTGGAACAAAGATGCACATGAACATGGAGTCTCTCTGGCTCGCTGGAGAGGTTGACCTGGCTTCTGTTGCTCAGCTGCTGGCAGCTCGGGATACACAGGAGCGGTTGTGTCAGTTTCATTGGCGTGCATACAAGCCTTCCCTGTAGCGTTTGGGGCAGGCACGCGGCTGGAACATGGCGCATACGTATGCTGTTTGTGGGTGCCATGACCATTCCAGGAGTTAGGCGGCCCATATGCTTACACTCCACAACAGTTCTGAGCAGAACTGGGGACTTTAAAAATGCCTTTCCTTGCAATTGCTGCATGACTGCAGGGAAAGCAAGTGAAGTTCAGGGAATGTCAGACCGACTCACCAAAAAACCTAATGTGAAGTATGGCCCTAAGACTCCCCATATTATGTGGCTATGTTTTCCACAGCTGTTTATGAGTTTCAGCTTATAATTGTACCAAGTCTAAAATCTCTCCTGAACATTATGATATTTTTGTTTTCCCTTAGGGAATTCATTTTCAATTATTTTGAATGTTAGATATTTTTGATGAAAAAATCTAATATGTAAATCTATTAGCAATAGAAAATAGTTACCTCTTTCCTTCTCCCTGTAGATCTAACAGAATATAGGAGGGTGAAATTCCTTTGTTTTAAGGAGTGGAGAAGGGTTTACGTAGTAATAAAGTCTAATACCAAGAGATCACCAGCATTAGAATTTTCTCATCATCACATCTCCTTCTGCTCTTTTGCTTTATCCTTATTTTTTGGTGTATTCTGTAGGGATGGAAAGCTGTTTGAAAGCTGTGAGTTAGCTGTTTCTCCTGTTGATTTTATTATCTGCATTTGGACTGAGGACCTGAAAACTGCTTTTGCTGTCCTTGTCTTGAAATACTCCCCACCATCATAATATTCTTTAAAACTTGAACACATGAAGCTGCCTTATTTGGAATGGGACCATCAGTCCATCAACATGAGTATTGTTTACTCAGACTGGCAGCAGTTCTCCTGGGATTCAGGTTGATGTCTTTTACATCACCTGCTCCCTGATCCTTTTAACAGGAGCTGCCAGGGATTAAATGTGGGAGCTTCTGCATGCCGAGAAGATGCTCTACCACTGCACCACAGTCCCTCCCATGACCTCAAATGGTGTGAAGTGGAATCCACTTCTAAATTTACTCTGACTTTAGTGACACACCATCCTGAGGCCATCAGCAGTGCTGGTTCAAAGGTAATGGGTACAGACTATGTCCAACACCTTCTATGCTGTTGATAGCTGGGGATGACTGAACTCCTGGGAATAAATTGGGGTGCAGGTCAAAGAACAGGGAAGAAGGGAATGTCACAGCTTTGTCTTCACATGAACACATGAAGCTGCCTTATACTGAATCAGACCCTTTGTCCATCAAAGTCAGTATTGTCTACTCAGACTGGCAGCAGCTCTCCAGGGTTTCAGGCAGGGGTCTCTCACATCACCTACCTGCCTAGTCCCTTCACCTGGGACCTTCTGCATGTAGGGTTGCCAACCTCCAGGTAGTAGCTGGAGATCTCCTGCTATTACAACTGATCTCCAGCTGATAGAGATCAGTTCACCTGGAGAAAATGGCTGCTTTGGCAATTGGACTCTATGGCATTGAAGTTCCTATCAGAAATTTTGTTAGTCTTTAAGGTGCTACTGGACTCTTGCTCTTTTCTACTGCTAGTGACAGACTCACACGGCTACCCATCGTGACCTATCTCCACTGAAAATTGTTTAATTTGAGGTGATATAAAGGGATGAATAGGGATGGCCAATTCACCCAAAAAAAGTCATTTCTTAATGCTGACGTCACCGAGTGTTGAACATTTCTGTATAGGAAAGATCTTCCCTGAAGATCTTTATGGTCATCAGATAACAACCTACTGGTGGTCCCTGGCCCTAAGAGTGTGCGGCTGTCCTCGATGAGGTCTGGTGGAATGCTCTGTCTGGTGACATCAGGGCCCTGCGGGACCTTAAAGAGTTCTGCCGGGCCTGTAAGACAGAGCTTTTCCGCCATGACTACAGTTGAGGGCAGCCATGGATATCATCTTCTGCAGGCCTCCCTATCCCCCCCTCATTTCTATGTTATTCTTGTTAAAGGGGGGAGGGCAACCTGTTGCTTATTCTGGGCACTATGGGCTAAATTTGGTGACATCTGGAGTTTTTAAAGGTTTTAATCAGGTTTTATTGTTTAATTTTAGAATTATTATTAATTTTATTGTTGATATTTTGGTGTATCCTGGATGATGTTACCCGCCCTGAGCCTGGTCTTGGCCAAGGAGGGTGGGTTATAAATCGAAACAAACAAACAAACAAACAAAAACAAGCCTTTTGAGGTACCCTGTGCTCTTTCTGCACATAGCATCTTTTCCCCTTTCTCGCCACCAGCTTGGAACCTAAGCCAAGAACCTAAGGAATCCCTTCTGTTTTGCCTTTCCCTTGCCCTTGCGAGCAGACAGTGGGCTTATATTTTTCTTTCAGTAGGGCATTGATGTTGCTTCTTTTGGCAGAGAGCAGCTGATCATCATCTGCCTCAGGGACTCTGCACTTAACGCCTGAGTGAGAGATGGAAGTGTGACTGAGCACTAGTGAACTTGAGAGTTCTCAGCCAGTCTTATGTGCGCCTTGCATAATTCTTAAGGTTTGCTCAGGTCACCTGAACGATGGTTCTTATTTTGTTACAGTCAAAATGAAACATCTCCGTCACCAGAAATGCACCAATTGTGGCTGTGTTCTTGCCCCAAAGAATCATGGCAATACTAATCAACATCAAATAAGATTCCCCGCCCCCCCAGGGATCAAGTAGGGCCTGTGCTAACATCTGCTCCCACTAGCAGTGCCAATTATAAAGAATCCCTTATAAACAGGCTAATTTGCAGTGTCACTTGCAGTCCAATCTGACGGGTTCCTGCACAAGCCAACTGTCATGGCTTTAATTCAAGCAAAACATTATTTACTTCCACATTAGAAAGAGAAGAAGAAGAAGAAGAAGAAGAAGAAGAAGAAGAAGAAGAAGAAGAAGAAAAGTTGGTATTTATATGCTGATTTTCTCTACCTTTTTAAGCAGAATCAAACCGGCTTACAATCTCCTTCCTTCTTCTCCCTACAACAGACACCTTGTGACGTAGGTGAAAGATATATAAGACAACTGTGACTAGCCCAAGGTCACCCAGCTGGCCTCATGTGTAGGAGTGGGGAAAGCAACCCGGTTCACCAGATTAGAGTCCACCGTTCATGTGTAGGAGTGGGGAATCAAATCTGGTTCTCCAAATCAGTGTCCACTGCTCTTAACCACGACACTGCACTGTCTCTCTTAATGGATACTATACTAAAGAACTAAATACTAAATAAATAACCAAGGATGTCTCTACTGTCAAAGTGATGAAGAGTACTTCCACTGTCAGAGGAGGAGGGTGGTTTTTGTCAACCACCCTTCCCCAAACAGACATCTTCATCATGTGTAATATTGTTTCTGGACATGCCCTGAAATTCAGGGTCACTGCTTCAGGCTGGTTTGCAGAAAGGGACAGGAAAGTTCTGTTCTACTTGCAGTTGGTTGATTATAAACCTCCCAAAATCAAACATTTTAGTGGATAAAGTAACATGATATCCTGAAAAAACAATGGAGATGTTACATCTCAACCGTAATTGGAAATGCTGAATACTAATTAGAGTAACATTTTTGCACGCTAATTCAACCAATGAGAAGTTTTTTAAAAATTTACTTATTCTATTTCAGCTCTATAAAATTTTGTACCACAGTCACTTCATCACTTTCATATAATATTTAAGAAATCAGCAAAGAAAAAAAAATCTCCTTTGTACAAACACGAGAGAAAGAAATATTTTAAAGTTTCCTGTTTACTTTGTGGATATGTGCAAAGATATGCCAATTTTGTCTTTCTCAGAATAAAGTGGAAGTAATGCTTGAGACTAATTGTAAGCTTTGTATACACTACTCTTAGAGTGCATTCCGGGGTGGTGGTGGTGATGCTCCATAAGAGCCGGCGTGACCCCATGCTGGGGTAGGTGCCACCTTTGAATAAGGTGGCACCTACACTGGTGTGGGAGCAAACACGCTGGCATCAGGGAGCCACAGAGTCCTCCTTGCCAGCAATGATTTCCCCAAAGGGAAAGCCTGCACCGGTGTCAGGGGGCGTTTCTGGGGCGCTCCAATGGGGAAAGCTGATGTTATTCAGCTTCCTAGCCCCTTTCACCCTGGGAACACCCCTTGATCGGCGGCGGAGCTGCGCCACTTTTCTTTGCTGTTTGCTATGGGGCATTTCCCCTTCTTTTCCTTTTTATATTTAAAAAGGTTTTTTCCCGTCCACAGTGGCTGGGAAGCCTCTGAAGAGGCGGTGTGGATGCGCTGCTCGCAGCCGCTGTGGATTCCCCCCCTCAGGAATGGGCTGCTCGAAATTCTCATGTCATTCATTCAAGAGTCGTATTCTGAACCTCACCACTGTATTCTGAACCTCATGACTTTCATCCACACAATTCCATGTAATTCTTGGAGTAATCAATGGTATCGATATTTCAGCAGTTGGGCATGAGCTAAACAACACGACAAAAATGTGTTACAGAAGCATCTTCTCCAATGCAAAGCAAGTAGATGTAGTTGCTGCATGTGTTACTACTCAGAAAAAGAGAATCTTAAGAGCCTTTCATCCTATTTTGATGGCGAATTAAAAGAAAATGAGGATGTTAAATCCTGTCTTCTTCAAACATGAAGTACAATAAATCAGTTGATTAATTTCAGTTTTGACCACTGCATCTGTACAAAGCCAATCCATAACACTGTATAACCGCCAGCTCTTACCCTTTCAAAAGCAGTGGTATGCCGTTGTTGTCTATTGTAAGCTTTATTTAGGGTTCTTCAGTTGGAATCCAGACTTCTCTTCAAAGGGAGAGATCGTGGCTTGCATTTAAGAATCCTGGAAACAAATGGTTCGGAAAACCAGGACCTATCACTTCAAAACCCTTTCTTTTTCTTTTTTTTTTTAGCTGAATACCCCGCTGGGCTCGAACAAAATCATAACTTATGCTCAGCTCAACAAATGACACTTCAAAGTCGTTCTTCTAGCTATTGTATAAATATCCCAGGTTCCTTAAGGGAAGAGAAGATAGCACAGATAAAAGCTCAACATGTGGTCTTCAAGAGACATACTCGATTGCTGATTGCTATTAGTTTTTTTATATTCTTTATTTTCTCCTCCTGGTGTACCGCCAGGTAGCTCTCATGTCAATAGCAACAACCCGCATCAGTAAAGTTTTCACTGCCTTGACTTTTCCAATGCAAACCACCTTTGTCTCTTCAAGCAAACAGCAGTAGCCCTGCTACTCAGTCTTTTATTCCTCAGAACCTCTCCTCTAAGGGAGTAACTCCCAAAATACAGCAGAGGCTTCTATTTTACACATTCTGGTCAAGTGTTCTTATTGGTGATGTGTGGAGTTGCCCCAGTTTAGTTTTGGAATCAACTCAGTATTTATTAGGGTTGCTATATCATTTTTTTCTATCTGGCTTGCACCACGGTGTTTCAAATGCTTTCTTTTGCACCATGACAAACAGAAAGCACCCCCAAACATTTTCCAGTGACTTTTCGAAGTTTGAATGCCAGCATAATTCTATAGTAATTCTATTATACTTGGGTTCTGCTCCATTTACACAACAAAGACAAAAATACTATTCCAGACCACAATGGGACATTTATATCATGTTTTGCTCTTTTTGCTTTTTTTCATTTCATCATTCCTTTCTTTTTCTTTGTTACTTTTGACATCATTATGGTCCTTGCTGGGTGTGCACATCAGGGATTAATACCAACAGAGAAGAAGAGGAGTAGGTTTTTATATGCCAACTTTCTCTACCACTTAAGGGTGGGGGAAAGACCCATAATGTGAGCTGTACATTGTTGTATTGCCTTATCAGTTTCAGGGGTCTCTCAAAATTTCATCTGATGGGATACATGTTAGGTACACTAATCGCAGCTCAGAGAAGGTGGTTTAAATGTTCCCAAGGGAGTGGATTTGTAAAACTCCACCAAACTATGGGCATGTACAGGAATACTAACATTACTTTATCACTAAATGCTGAACTTTAGCAGAGTTTACTAATTGCATATAGTATTATTTGGAAGAAGGTAGATTAGGCCAGTAAGATAAACATGGTCAGTTTTTATTTATTTGATTTGCACCCTTTTAATCAAGAAGGAACTCCAAGAACAATAAAATATAATTAATCTGGGAATGCCTCTTCATTTCCTCTGACATAGCAATGTTCTGGTGCAGCATCTAACCAAAATCCCAGTTCTTGTTAAGCCTTTCTGGTTGGTCCCAGCTTCCTTGAAAGATCTCTGCTCTGATGTCAATTCATCCAGGATTGTTTTTTTCTTACTGCCACAAGGCAGAGAGCTAAATTACACGTGACAGTGGCCAACCCATGGCCATGGCACCATTTTACTGGAGAACATAGCAATTTAAAAATTGGAGCAAGGGTATGGTTGCCAACCTCCAGGTACTAGCCGGATATCTCCTGATATTACAACTGATCTTCAGCCGATGGAGATCAGTGCACCTGGAGAAAGTGGCTGCTTTGGCAATTGAACTCTATGGCATTGAAGTCCCTCCCCTCCCCAAACCCCATCATCAGGCTCCATCCCAAACCCTCCCGCTGGTGGAGAAGAGGGACCTGGCAACCCTAAGCAAGGGCCTGATCCTAATAGGGCCCATGACACAGAGAGGCAAACAGGCCACCTGTCCCCTCCCCATGCCTTTTATATTGCAGAAACAACCATGGGGGGGTAGCCATGGGAGGGAGAAAGCTGGTGGAGCTCTCATGGCACTGCTGATATGCTAAGAGTTGGCAGTGGATCACCATTTGCCAGGCCATGTCCTCTTTTGTCTTGACTAGAAAAGAACTCACAATAAAGTAAAAAGGATGATTTTGCTCCTTTACAACAAATAACCTCTAAGTTAAAAAAACAAAACAAAAACCTCAGTTCATCAGAAGCCTTTGCTTAAAGATGAGGGAAAGAACCCGCTGTACCACTAATGGTTTGATACTAGTTTGGAATCCTAGTTTGTAAATTAAGTCCAAACCCTACTTTGCAGGTGTAAACAAAATGGTAAACAAAGGATCGTGGCAAAAGTAGAAATATGTAACTAGCTGGCCATGTGCAAGCAGAAGAGCTAAGGGGAAGGGGACAAGGCATGTTTGGGTCCAATAATCCAATCGCCAGGTACTAAATGGAGATCTCCTGCTATTACAACTGATCTCCAGCTGATAGGGATCAGTTTGCCTGGAGAAAATGGCCACTTTGGCAATTGAACTCCATGGCATTGAAGTCCCTCCCCTCTCCAAACCCCACCTTCCTCAGGCTCCACCCCAAAAATTTCCTGCCAATGGCAAAATGGGACCTGACAACTCTAACCCCACAGGATTTTTCACGTAATGAGAAACCATGGTTTACTAAGTGAAAGAAAACTGGAAATGTCTCAGTGAGGAAGTCACTTAGTAGTCACCGAATTTCCTGTTAAGTTTGGATTACGAATTCTTTGAGCATGTATAGATCTGATGAACCACCTCGCTATCTTCCTATTCCAGGCAAAATTGATGAATGATTCAGTCTGTTCAAATAATACTGAGCCTGCAAGTCTACAAGTTCAAACTGTTGCAGTTGAAACACATTTGCAATGGCAGTTGCTCATTAATAAGCCTTGTTTGTCTTGTTCCCCTGTGCTGGGTTTTTCGAATTCATCCATTCCCAATTTCCTATTGTTAATACTGCAGTCATCAAAAAAGTGTCAGCAAAGCTAAGGGGCTGGAAGTGGATTCATGTTCTTATAGCACAATCTTGACCTGTGCTGAAGAAATATATATGGCCTCTTCATACACTAACCACCTATGAATAAATCATTCACCTTAACAAAATGTGAAGAAAAATACAGTTTAACCCATGTGCTCCAGTGCAGATTTTCTTCCATAGTTCACAGGGAGATGTCTGTTTTTAATGCTTTATTATTAACCATATATATACACAGATAATTTTATAGTCTTTGCTTTTCTTGAATCCATTTTTATTCTGCCCTTCTTCCATGAATCTCATGGTGGTTTACCTGGTTCTCCCTTCCAGCATTTTATCCTGTGATGTAGGTTAGGGTGATAGAGCTTATCTGTCGTAAGGTCATACCGTCAGCTTCATGGTTTTTCAGAATCTCATGAACACATGGAGCTGCCTTATACTGAATCAGACCCCTGGTCCATCAAAATCAGTATTGTCTCCTCAGAGCAGGGGCAGCTCTCCAGAGTCTCAGGCAAAGGTCTTTCATATCACCTACTTGCTTAGTCCCTTTAACTGGAGATGCTGGGGGTTGACCCCTGGGACCTTCTGCATGCCAAGCAGATGCTCTTCCACTGAGCCACAGCTAGGGCTACCAGGTCCCTCTTTGCCACCGGTGGGAGGTTTTTGGGGTGGATCCTGAGGAGGGTGGGGTTTGGGGAGGGGAGGGACTTCAATGCCATAGAATCCAATTGCCAAAGCAGCCATTTTCTCCAGGTGAACTGATCTCTATCGGCTGGAGATCAGGTATAATAGCAGGAGATCTCCAGCTAGTATGTGGAGGTTGGTAACCCTAGCCACAGCCCCTCCCCTAAATGAGTATTTGAACCTGAGCCTCCCCTAGTCCAACATTGTGAGCACTAGTCTCCATGTGGGCTGCTGCTGTTTACAGATGGGAACTGAAACGGAGATGGATTTATTTAGAAAATGCATGTGCCGCTTCTCCAGTCCTTCTTGAGGCACCTTACAAGTCCAAAAACAAAATAATGAAACCCCTGAATTATAAATAGTAAAAACAAGCCATTAAAGACAGAAGTGAAGCAGCCCCAAAATGTCTGTAAAACAGTCCTCAGGCCAGAACAGCTAAAACTAAAAATAATGAGAGATTATGACTTGTCGAAAGTGAGTTGGAAGAGTATTGAAAAGCACAGGCTTGAACCCAGGAACAACACAACTATCGTCTGCATTACGCTGGTGACCTCTCTATCTCTCCGACACACACAGTATGCTGCAGCTGCAATTCCATTCTGATTCCATTTGTGAGGAAACTTTTTTTGCTGCCAATGCAATAAAGTATCAGCAGGCAAGAACAGATATTGAAGCTAAAGGTCAAATGGCTCTTCCAGGGAGCAATGCTGATTTTTATTGGGGGTCCTATTCCCACCCCTCACCTCTCCCTCAGAAGATGACAAGGTGGTGAGGCTAGATCAGCTTTCCCTCAATATCATCTGCATAAGCCTATTGGGAATAAATGATGTGGTGGTCTCATCCATGAGAATTTCATGCCTGCTCCTAAATATTATTAACCACTATATGGGTTAATATAATTTCCTTTGGAAATCCCATGGAGTTTCAAAGATGATTGAGTTCAGTTTCAAGTAGATCTCACAACACTGTTTATCTAATTTTAACTCTTAGTCCCCATCCCCCATAGGGCTAAAGGTTAAACCAGGGGTGTCAAACATAAGGTACGGGGGCCGGATCCAGCCCCTTGAGAATGAGCCAGCTGAGGCAGCCACCCTCCCCGTTCTCGCTTTGGGCTGGCGCAGCATGGCCTGGCCCGACCAAGTGACATTAATGTCATATCCGGCCCTCATAACAATTGAGTTAGACACCTCTGCATCAAACATTTAACCACATATGGATCTAGCCATCTGGTTATATTAACTGCAGCCACCCACACAAGGAGCTGTGTATGTGTCAACTGAGTATAGGGTTGCCAGGTCCCTCTTTGTCACCGGTGGGAGATTTTGGGGGCAGAACCTGAGGAGGGTGGGGTTTGGGGAAGGGAGGGACGTCAATGCCATAGAATCCAATTACCAAAGCGGCCATTTTCTCCAGGTGAACGGATCTCTATCAGCTGGAGATCAGTTGTAATAGCAGGAGATCTCCAGCTAGTACCTGGACGTCGGCAAACCCTAACTGAGATTAACTTTTGCATATTTTACCAGTTAAATCTTTTAGGTTATTTGTAATGACGTCATATGAAAAGCTGGTTTGAAAAATCCCTTTTTATGTGGCAAATCATACTGCTCCTCTTCTACTGTTGATGAAGGAGCTGTGCGGCCTATGTATGAGAAAATAAGGACATTCATGGTGAAACATCCTGAAATTCAGTTCCACCCATCACAAGAGGAAAGACATTCTCGACCATGCGCAGGCTAATTTACAGCGTGTGAAAATTTCCAGTATACCACGCATGGAGGAGTGCTTTTACAAAAACGCCCAAGTGAGAAGTGTGCCCGTGATGACTTCGTCACCTCAAAAAGGGTCCTGTGAACTGCCCTGGGGTGTGTCAGACTAAAGTGTTTTATAAAAAGAGAAAAATGAAAAAAAATGCTACAGATAAATAAAAACAGCAGAAGACATTTTTTCCCTCCCTCCCTCAGGCGACCAACCCCATTCCACACAGCTGTATTAAAATGTTTTGTGTACCTCTGCGGAACGCTGTCTGTAGATGAACGGCCTTGAATGAACACATTGCTACAAGCCCTGTTGTTAGGCCATTCACATTTTCTCATCTTGCAGCAGGTTTTACATACACTGAATGTTTAATTAATTTACTGATTAATGTGTTTTTTATGATGCTATTGCCATTTGGCAGTCGTTTTGACAAAGCTGCCTTCCTCATTATGGAATTTCGACTTGTAAAAGGCAGTCAACCGCAGAAAATGGGCTTATTGAATTATCCAGCTCACCAATTATATAGTATAAAATTATTCATCCTGATATAATTTGATCAGGAAAAATCATTTATCTTTAGTAACTGTGTAAAATTAGATATTATTCTGCCGGATAGGTACAATTTTGCAAGTGTCTGTAGTCAGAAAACTTTTTAAAACATTTCCTTGAACTCTGAATGATTGGCTTCTTTCTGATACCACTTTCATCTCAAAAAGGTTAATTTCTGACTAATTGCTCCATTGAGTCCAATTCACACAAAGCTTAAAAAGCAACACTTAGGCATTTCCAAGCAAAATGCCAGGCCTGGGGCCCATTGTTGGTGATACTGCTGTGTAAATGCTAATTTCAAGTATGTTTCAATCTGTTAAGAAATTTAATTTAATCCAAAACCAGTCTTCAGTATTTCTTCATAGCAGCGGCCTAATACAGTTGTATGTGCATGCCAGTGGGTAGGATCCCACATGTTCTTCCTGCAGAGGGATCTTGTCCAAGAAAAAAAGCATAAAATATTTGGCCAGCAGGGAGCCAACAGAGCCGATAGCGATCAGTTCACTTGGAGAAAATGGCTGCTTTGGCAATTGGACTCTATGGCATTGAAGACCCTCTCCTCCCCCAAACCCTCCTCAGGCTCCATCCCAAAAATCTCCAGGTATTTTCCAACTTAGAGCTGGCAACCCTACTTACCACTCTGATGTGAATGGAGACATCTCATTAACACTTTTTTAATAAAAAATGGAGGGCATCCATTCAAGCATCTCCTACTGTTATAGCTAATCTGCCCTAAGAGAAATGGGCTGCATTTCAATAGTGCTGTCTGCAAAAGCTGATGGAGAAAGATGATACAAATAATCAAGGCCAGCCACTCTGCAAGGGAAGCAGAAAAATAAAACCCCAAAGAAAAGAAAGCTGTGGTTTGGAGAAAGGCCTTCTCCTCCTTTCACACAGTTCTACAGAGAAGAACTACATGATGTAGCAGTATTTTTTTTTGTTCTTGTCTTCAAATAGGGCTGCTTAGTATACAAATGCTCTGTATCTGCCTCAAGGTAATGGATTTCTATATTTTCTTAATGAGCTAAAGCAGCAGCTCTAGGTCAGGCTGACAATGTAACAACTTCCCACCTCTGCAGGAAGTTTAAAGGTGACTGAAACAATATCACATCTCATATATTTTTCCCCGCACCAGGTTAGTTTCTTTTTGGAATAAGCTTTCATCTATTTCAGGCAGAAAATCCTTCTTCTTCTTTTTTTTTTAAATAAATCAGAAAAGATTCTGACGACTGCCAGCATGGGTCAAGCACAATGTTTGGGAACTTTTTCTGAGTATTTGAGCTAAGAAATAATTCAACTTCTCAAGTGGGATATTGACTGTGCAGACTTATTTATAATAGCAAAGCTTTCCCCTCCCTTAGATATCAATCAAACATTGGTTTTCAGATCTCAGTTTAACCTGCTGAATACCAAAGGGGAAAGAATGGAACAGGCATTGCCATGGCTAGGCACTAGGGTTGCGAGGTCCCCCTTCACGACCAGCAGGTAGGGTTGCCAACGTCCAGGTACTAGCTGGAGATCTCCCCCAAAATCTCCAGTTCACCTGGAGAAAATGGCCACTTTGGCAGTTGGGCTCTTTGGCATTGAAGTCCCACCCCTCCCCACACTCCGCCCTCCTCAGGCTCCACCCCAAAAACCTCCTGCCGGTGGCGAAAAGGGACCTGGCAACCCTACTAATCATATTTATTTTCCCTGACGGAGAGTAAATTGATGGAAAGCCCTTGTGCAGATGGCCCTCATAAGATGAATCTGATTATTCTTTTTGTAATTCTGCAAAATAATGATAATAATA
The DNA here is from genome assembly GCF_029931775.1 of Euleptes europaea. NCBI lineage: Eukaryota > Metazoa > Chordata > Lepidosauria > Squamata > Sphaerodactylidae > Euleptes > Euleptes europaea. The sequence continues at coordinate 63,283,835 of NC_079319.1, forward strand.
AAAAAACAGCTTCAAATTTAAATTTTGGAATGGCTTCCATGATGTCTTGCATCATGGGACAATAACAGATTTATTTAAAATTTCCCAGTTTGCCACACTGCATAACTTTTAGAGCAGCCTTACAAAAAGCGAGCACAGTTGTTGGCTTCCTCCTAGAAAAGAAACGTTGGTTTCTTCTGGAGGCATGCTATGGGCTTGATAGACCAGAAGCATGATCCACTATGGCATATCCTACATTGTTGGGTTTTTTTTGGTTTTTTTAAAAGAAGGTTTTACCAAGAGGGACACGTAGCATTTTGCTTTGTATGGTGCTTTGGGAATGTGCAAAGCCTTGGAGGTTTTTTTGTTTTGTTTTGTTTTGTTTTTAAGTTAAGAGTTTTGCTGTTGTCCATAATTTGGAAGAGAAAATGCAAGCTCTTAATAGAGGAAAAAAAATCAATTTACAGTGCAATCCAGGTAGAGTTACTGTACCCTGAGACAAGTGAAAACAGCGGGCTCAGACTGGGTAGCTCTTCATAGGGTTCCACTGTTGATGTGCTGAAAGATATTTAGTTTGACTCAGATAGCTTAAGGCTGTTTACCAGAGCTGCTCAAAGTAAATGGAGATCCTTCAAGCAGCCAGACAGATGCTTTGGGGAGGTTCATAAGCAGGGGGAAATGGTGATTCAGAGTTCTCCTGTGAGCTTATGTGGTGTGAAAAGTGTATATAATAATTGTATCTGCTGAATTAGACCCACAGAAAACCCCACAGATATAATATATGCTAACCTTCATAACAGCACAAGATACTTAGAATGAAGCTTGATGAAATAGATATTACTTCACAGGAAAATCCTAGGAAGACAGATGATAGGTATTTATTATCTGTACTTCAGCCATATATTTTGTGATAGTAAATTTTGTACCTCTCACACTTCTAAACACAATATATCGTCCATAGCAAACACAAAATGATGTGATGTTTAATAGGTGCTAAAAATGCCCATAAGATTTGCTTGTTTGTCAAACTGTTATTAAATGTATTTACAATTGTGAAAGATATGAAGATCACCAATAGAGAAGATGACAGTATTTCTTATTTTATAGCAGACATCACCATGAGATTTTTCACTGGGAAAAAAATTGCAAGGGAATTTCAGATGTCTTATTAAGATTGTGATGCAATTCAAGATACATTCAGTGTTGCTGCCCAGAGTTGTTATTCACCTTGATAATGTTGACATTTATATCATGCATATGTCATAAATCTTCCAAAGAATGTAGACTTTATAAAATAAATGGCTTAGAGAAAGAAAAGATCAGTGGCGTAGTTAAACTGTGGAACTCCCTGTCCCAGGATGTGGTGATGGCTGCCAAATTGGAAGGCTTTAAGAGGGGAATGGGCATGTTCATGTAGGATAGGGCTATCCATGGCTATTAGTCAAAATGAATACTAGTCATGATGCATACCTACTCTCTCTAGTATCGGAGGAGCATGCCTATTATATTAGGTGCAATTTGGAACACAGGCAGGACAATGCTGCTGCAGTCGTCTTGTTTGTGGGCTTCCTAGAGGCCACTGTGTGAACAGACTGCTGGACTTGATGGACCTTGGTCTGATCCATCATGGCTTTTCTTATGTTTTTATGGCATAAAAAGGAAAATAAATCCTTCTATGTTAGCAGTAGTTTTATACACAAATGTCCCAATTCACCAAAAGAAATCTGCATCCTATGCAATTCCAATCAGCTGTGCAACATGTAGTTGGGAATGATTATTTTTACCAGTTGGCTGGGAATGTTGCAAAGTTGGATGTTCTTTTTTCCCTTTAGGCTGTGTGGGTCTCCAGAGCCCTTAGTATAAGAGAGTCCGAAAACTGTCATGGAGAACATCTTTGAAATGCAAAACAGGAAGTTACTACCAATGTATGTGTTCAAATGTACTGAAGATGTTGACTTAATTGCGGAGGGCAGAAAGTTGCAGAATAGAAAAAGGAAATCTCTAGATTCACCATACAACATTCTACTCCACGCTCGACAGGATTTAATTTTTAATTACCTCTTGCGGTTGAGTCTTGGAATGACTGGGAAACAGTAGTGGTCTGGACTTCCCACAGAGTCTGGCTGCTGGAGTGGGGATGGTGGAATGGAAACTCATTCGTATCCAAAAGACAGATAGCTGCATTTCCTCAGTGTAGCCCTCAGACACTGCGGGAAGCCGAGGCCACTGCTGTTTCCCAGTCATTCCATTTACTTTACAAAGTTTCCAGGATTCAGTTTCTGACCTGAGGCTTTTTTATCTGTTTGCCACACTCCACTGTGAAGTTTAAAAGCTTGGGGTCAGAGCACTGAATCGCGGAAACTCTTGAGAGAAGCAGAAACAGAGGAATTGGTGGCAGTCTTTGTGACTCAGCATCCATGATGCGTAGGGTTTCCAGGACCCTCTTCACCACTGGCAAGTGGTTTTGGGGCAGAGCCTGAGGAGGGGAGGGTTTGGGGAGGGGAGGGACTTCAATGCCATAGAGTCCAATTGCCAAAGCAGGCATTTTCCGCAGATGAACTGATCTCTTTTGGCTGGAGATCAGTTGTAATAGTAGGAGATCTCCAGCTAGTACTGGGAGGTTGGAAACCTTAATGATAAGACTGGGGCTTGGCGGGGTGGGTGGCAGTACCTACTTTCTGAAATGAGAAATGATGGGGCTCAAACCCACTTGGAAGTAGGGTTGCCAACCTCCAGGTGGTATTACAAAATTATCAGCACATATGCCCAAATTATCAGCACTTATGACCAAATATCAGCCCATATTTGGTCATATGTGCTGATAATTTTGTAATACTGTCCATTGGCAACACAACTTTTCCCATTTTGATTTCCTAAACCTCCAGGTGGTGGCTGGAGATTTCCCACTTTTACAACTGATCTCCAGCTGACAGAGATCAGTTCCCATGGAGAAAATGGCCGCTTTGGCAATTGCACTTTGTGGCATTGCAGTCCCTCCCCTCTCAAAACCCTGCCCTCCTCAGGCTCCCCCCCCCAAATCTCCACGTATTTCCCAACCTGGAGCTGGAAACCCTACTTGGAAGTCAAGTAAAAAGCTGTTAATGCCCTTTCTGTTAGGAGATAAGAGACTGCAGAATTTCAGTAATGAAGAGCTACAATGCATGTCATGCAAAGTCAATGCAATCCCTTCATTCTAATGGACACCTGAGACATATCTTACCATCCCTTCTTGGTAATGTGAATTTGAATGTGCACAATGACTCCTTAAGTATCTCAGCCTAGGGCTGTCAATTCGGTTCGGTCCGAACTGAAAATCAACCGAATTTCCCCTGATTCGGTGATTTTCTGTTCGGACGGATCTGAACTCAAAACTGGCGGGCAACCGGGGGGGCCGAATTCAGCGAGTTCGGGAGTTCGCGAATAAATTCGGCCAATTCGCCCCCCCTTCAGGGGAGCCCGCTGAAAGGCGCGGGCTGCCCTTTAAACTCATCTGAGCCTCCCAGCTGGGAGGCGCAGATGAGTTTAAATGACAGCCCGCGCCTCTCCAGCGGAGCCCGCTGAAGGGGGGCGGGCTGCCCTTTAAACTCATCTGCGCCTCTAAAGCCTTTTTTCTAGCCAGATCAAATGCTAACCCTTCTATGGTAATGCAAGGCAGAATTTGGAATTCACCATATTAAGAAAGGACGGGGTGGTTTGCCAGTGCCTTCCCCAGTCATCTTCCCTTTACCCCCAGAAAGCTGGGTCCTCATTTTACCAACCTCATAAGGATGGAAGGCTGAGTCCACCTTGAGCCGGCTACCTGAAACCAACTTCCATTGGGATCGAACTCAGGTCGTGAGCAGAGCTTGGACTGCAGTACTGCAGCTTACCACTGTGTGCCACAGGGCTCTCTCAACTTACTTTACAGGTTATGAAATGCCTAGGCAAGGATGTTTTAACTTCAGATTCTTGAAATCTGTGGGAACAGTAGGCTGAGATAGGGCTGTCAAAAAAAAAATCGGTACAGTTCGGATTCGGCCGAATTTGACCCTTGTGGGTTCGGTACGTGCCGAAGTCCGAACTCCCCTGCTTCGGATCCCCGGTAATTCGGGGGGATCCGGAGTTCGGGGGAAAATTCGGCCCCAGCGCGCCTTCAGAGGGATTCCCAGCTGGGAGGCTCAGATCAGTTTAAAGGGCAGCCCGAGCCTCTCCAGCGGAGCCCGCTGAAGGGGGGCGGGCTGCCCTTTAAACTGATCTGCGCCTCCCAGCTGGGAGGCTCAGATCAGTTTAAAGGGCCCCCGCGCGCCTTCAGGGAATCCCTCTGAAGGTGCGCTGGGGCCGAATTTTCCCCCGAACTCCGGATCCCCCCGAATTACCGGGGATCCGAAGCGGGGGAGTTCGGACTTCGGCACGTACCGAACCCACAAGGGTCAAATTCGGCCGAATCCGAACTGTACCGAATTTTTTTTTTTGACAGCCCTATCTCAGCCTACTGTTCCCACAAAACACCATTTCTTAAAACTGCCCTGCACGTTAGGGTTGCCAGGTCCCTCTTTGCCACCGGTGGGAGGTTTTTGGGGTGGACCCTGAGGAGGGTGGGGTTTGGGAAGGGGAGGGACTTCAATGGCATAGAGTCCAATAGCAGCCATTTTCTCCAGGTGAACTGATCTCTATCAGCTGGAAATCAGTTGTAATAGCTGGAGATCTCCAGCTAGTACCTGGAGGTTGGCAACACTACTACACCTCCATAAATATTGTTTCCTTTTGCCATGGAATAATATGATGCTTGATCCAATGCTATTTTCTCTGTGCTGAGAAGTCAGAATGCAATCAATGGCAGTCTAATGTGAGTTAGGGCAAATGAAGCTTTTCCTCCTTGGGCCCCCCTATGGGATAGAGAATGGATTGAGCCACTCACTGCTGACTACTTCCATTACTGCCATAGCATATAAACATCCCGGGCACTTCAGCCTGAAAGTTGCCAAGCTCTTTATTCATTTTGTAAAATACAAAAAGACCAATTGGAGCTGTAATACCATCAGCAATAGTAACAGAGGAAATGAAAGCAGGGAGAATTCTATTGTGATATATTGACGTGCCTATATATCCAAGAGTGCATTCTCAAACACTAGCAAAGTGGGAAATGAGGTTAACTCCACCCAGTTTGTAAAGTAAAATGTCTTTTGGAATACTAGATTTAATAGGCTTTTATCCCCACACTTCCTTCAAAGAACTCAGGTCAGCAAACAGGGGTCATCTCACCTCCATTTTACCCTCACAAGAATCCCAAGGTGTAGGCTATGCTGAGGGATAGTGACAGGTCCAAGATCACTAGGGTTGCCAACCTCCAGGTAGTAGCTGGAGCTCTCCCACTAGAGATCAGTTCACCTGAAGGAAATGGCCGCTTTGGCAAGTGGACTCTATGACATTGAAGTCCCTCCCCTCCCCTCCCCAAGTCCCACCTTTCTCAGGCTCCACCCCCAAAATCTCCAGGTATTTCCCAACCTGGAGCTGGCATCCCTAAAGATCAGCCAGTGCATTTAGTGCTGACCTGAATCTGGGTTTCTTCATACTAGCTGAACGCTCTAACCACCATATCACACTGGTTCTCTAAAGAAAATGTGTTGTTGGTAAGGCCAAGCCAGGTTTCCAAGTATGTGTTCAGTCTTGATTGTTGGAAATTTTTTCCTAGTTATGCTCATGCTCAAGCACAAAAATGACACTACCTCAAAATAGGAAGGTTTCTGCCAGCACAAAAAAGAAGTCTTGCATATGATGATGAAGTGGCTTTGCAAGCCCCTGTGGTGATGAGTAGGCATGCAGATGTCCCATCAATGAATCAATCTCCTGCCCAAGCTTCTGGCCATTTGTTAGCATGAAGCAGAAGCAAAAGGAGAAGGAGTTGGTTTTTATATGCTGACTTTCTCTACCACTTAAGGGAGACTCAAACTGGCTGACAATCACCTTCACTTCCCCTCCCCACAACAGATACCTTGTGGGGCTGAGAGAGCTCTAAGAGAACTGTGACTAGCCCAAGGTCACCCAGCTGGCTTCATGTGTAGGATTGGGGAAACCAACCCGGTTCACCAGATTAGCATCTGCTGCTCCTGTGGAGGAGTGGGGAATCAAACCCAGTTCTCCTGATTAGAGTGTGACTAGCCCAAGGTCACCCAGCTGGCTTCATGTGTAGGATTGGGGAAACCAACCCGGTTCACCAGATTAGCATCCGCTGCTCCTGTGGAGGAGTGGGGAATCAAACCCAGTTCTCCTGATTAGAGTCTACCACTCCAAACCAGCACTCTTAACCACTACACCACGCTGGCTCTCTTTTTATAAGGAGAGTTTTGACCTCACTGTCTCCAACGCAAAGCATTGTTAGGTCCCAGAATGTCTGCCAAAGTGAATTTAGCCAAAATGGATTTAGGGTAGATAACACACATCTAGGAAGGTGTAGCATAGGTTCCTCTCTGCTTCCCCCTCATGCAGAGTGGAGCAGAAGAATTTTAAAGAAATAAACAGAAATCTACCTATGGGAAATACTGGTTTCTTTAATACTGAAAATGGTAATCAAAACAGTAATGGTCATGAGATTCTATTATACTGACAACTTTCTTTCTTTCTTTAATTTTAAAGTATACCGTGACAACAGCATGATTTATCCTTAAACTTAATTAATGTCAACCAGACTCATACATGGCAGATGTAGCCAGAGCCCAGCTTTTGCTGGGGTGGGTGGGATATAAGTTTAATAAAAAGAAATAAATAAATGTTGCAAAGATCAAACAGATGCATCAAAAAGGCAGAATGGTTGCTAAATATGGGAAATAAAATGCTAAAATTATAACAAGACATGTATAAGAAAATATAAATTAGCCAATAGGTGAAACATGGAATCCAACGTGTAGAGCTACAACAGCGGAATATTCAATTGAATACAGGATGCATGTCATAGATAGATTTGTTGTGATTCTTGAATATTACTATATTTTATTATTAATACTGGATAATATTTTTCTCTTTACTGAGAGTGTACCTCCCACCATTATGGAAGTCTGTAAAAAAAAATTATGAGCTAAAAATGGAATTAAAAACAACAAAAGAAAGATGGATGCTTTCCCCCCATCAGGCAAGAACCTCCTATGGACTTGGGTAATGGAAAGGTAACTATGAACTGGCTTTGATGGAAGGAGCTCATGAAGCTAATATTTGCAGGCTCAGAGGCAGACACTTGCAGTGAACAACAAAAGGCTACAAATCACCATTGGACAGGAACACAAAGATCTCCATCAAGCCTGGGGTGCTTATGGCAAGCTCTCTACAGAGTCCAGAAAGAAACCTACGATGTAATATTTGAAGTAATGTCTCCCTATAACATAAACGGAAAGACAGCAAGGACTAACAGAATTAGTAGATGAAGAACATTGCTGGACCCTACATCTTTCACAGGCCTTTAAATGCAGCAGCAAGTTCCCACCATAGCTCCCCCTAGAGTTCAAACACCCTAGGTCAGAATTTACATTAATAAAAATGTCCAATATTCAGTCACCTCTCCAATAAGTTTGGGGTGTGTGGGTTTTGTTTTGTTTTGTTCTTATGAATGCTTTTCAGTGTAGTATGAATGCCACTAGTTGTACAGTAGATCAGATTTCAGATCAGATTTATTATTAACACAGCATAAGCCAGTAAAACACGTGTCATTTATACAAAAGGTAAAAAATTATAGCAGTGCAACCAAAAACATTCCTAATTAAAATTTTCAAATAATTGATAATAGACTAAAATTGACCAAATTATGATTTAATCTAATTGCAATTGCCCAGCATTAGGGGTTGAACTTTATATGCTATTGCACAAAATTTGGCGTACAGTAGATCTTCAAATGGATTTCTCAAGGCCTGATTTCTTAGTCAGTTGTACAGGTGCACAGGAGTATCCCTTATCCGGACTGCTGGAGACCAGAAGTGGTCCATATTTTGGATCTTTCCGTATATTGGAATATTTTGGAATTTTTGCATACACATAATGAAATACCTTGGGGGTGGGACCCAAATTCATTGATGTTTTATATATACTTGATACACATAGCTTGAATGTAATTTTAAACAATATTTTAAATAATTTTGTGTACATTGAACCGTCAGGAAGCAAAGGTGTAACCATCTCACCAGAATACCTGCATCAGCTGTTAAACAAGAGCAACAACAAACAAACTAACAAGGGCAGGCTTTCAGTCTCCACCTACGATGCAGTGTACACTGTATTTTATTTTATTTTTTTAGGTGAGAGGAAACATTGAAAGCAAGCAGCATGGATCGGCCTCCATGCTGTCTCGAAGGGTCTGGGTTTTGGATCAGTCCTGATGCAGGATGTCCGGATAAGGGATACTCTACCTGTGTGTTCTCATTGTACCTGCTTCCCATTCCGACAACCGCACTTGCGCTCAGGTGTTTCTGGAACACAACAGGGATCAGAAAGTTCGCTTTCTGCCTCACACGAAAGTCAAGCTTTGCTGGGCTTCATCTGTTGGAAAGCAAATCCAGTTCATCTGCTTGTGTTGTGTACTGCTCTAGCCCTTGCAATTCATCCATCATGTTTGGTCTCCAACCGTTGGCCGTCTTGCAACCCATCCATTAAAGCTTTCGTGGCCCACTGATGGGTCTTGACCCATCATTTGGGAATCCTTGCATTACAAGGTAGTAGGAATTTGTACACATTTTGGCCAATATATGTTCTGCTAATGCTGCTGTGCTACTTTTGTGAACAGTTTGCTTGAGAAAGCAGTCAAACAAAGACACTGCATATTTGTCATATGCTCCCACTGTTGCTATTTGTCAAGAACAGTCCATGTTTGTCTGCCACCTGCCCCTGTATTTTGTCTCTTTTTGTCTTTGGCTTAAAATTTGGGTATGCTTTAAAAGAGAGCCAGCATGGTATAGTGGTTAAGAGCGGTGGACTCTAACCTGGTGATCCGGGTTAGTTTCCTCATGCCTACACATGAAGCCAGCTGGGTGACCTTGGGCTAGTCACAGTTCTGTTGGAGCTCTCTCGGCTTCACCTACCTCACAAGGCATCTGTTGTGGGGAGATGAAGGGAAGGAGATTGTAAACTGGTTTGATTCTCCTTAAAAGGTAGAGAAAATTGGCATATAAAACCAACTCTTCTTCTTCTAAAAAAATGTCCTGCGTATGAACACAGGAGAACTTGAAGGTGCCGTTCTTCACTTTCCAGCTTTCTCTCCTGGGTCTCTAGAAGTAAAAAAATTCTGACAGGAGAGAGTGAAGGCATTTTTACAGTAGCCAAGCACAAATGCATGTGAATACATACAGATGAACAATCCTAAAAACACTTCCCTGCGTGGTAAGCCAGCATTGAATAGACCTGAATATAATTCTGAATCAATTTGCGAGTAACACTAGGCAGATCTGCTCAGAATCCTACTGAGGGCTATTCAATGGGGCTTACTCCCAGGAAAGTGTTCTTAGGATAGAATTGTAAGGCACCAAATAGTGTATGTCCCAGTGGCAACAAGGATGTTTGGAACAAAGATAATGGATGTTTACGCAAATAATGCCATGGGTTAATTTGCTCTGGCCCACATTAAATATGACACGGAATGTTATTGGTGGAGCTCTAAAGGGAGCCGCTCATGTACTGTGACAATTCAATAAACAGTCCCAAGATTTCCTTCAGTTTCCTTGTCAGAGTGAAATTATTCACTAGGGTGTCCATGTTACATTGACATACAACATTTGCAGACATTGAATTAGAGGAAATACTATGCTGGAGCCTTGTTTTGATAAGTAGTAATAGTAATATAATTGACAAACTCTAGATAGTAACAAAAACAACAAAAATAACAGTTATATGAATTTTTTTTCAAGAATCTGAAGTTAAAACATCCTTGCCTAGGCATTTCATAACCTGTAAAGTAAGTTGAGAGAGCCCTGTGGCACAGAGTGGTAAGCTGCAGTACTGCAGTCCAAGCTCTGCTCACGACCTGAGTTCGATCCCAATGGAAGTTGGTTTCAGGTAGCCGGCTCAAGGTTGACTCAGCCTTCCATCCTTATGAGGTTGGTAAAATGAGGACCCAGCTTTCTGGGGGTAAAGGGAAGATGACTGGGGAAGGCACTGGTAAACCACCCCGTCCTTTCTTAATATGGTGAATTCCAAATTCTGCCTTGCATTACCATAGAAGGGTTAGCATTTGATCTGGCTAGAAAAAAGGCTTTAGAGAGACGAGGGCCTGTCAAGTAATAAGTATAGACAGGCAAGCCACATGGTGGTGGTATTCCGAAAAACTGAGATGAGCAAATGCGACGAACATGGAAAGATGTGCTATCAACCTCTTTGATATGCTTTCTCTATTATAGCTAAAGCTTCTGTTTTTCCAAGATCTGATATCATATCCCGTGAGATGCCCATCAGTGACAGTTCCTCATCAAATATTTTTTGCCATGAGGATCTATATGAGTCATGCTTCAGAGAAACTAGATACCCCTCAGTGCTAAAAAAATTACTTAAGTTGTAGCTTAAAAGCAAACAACCATGCCCTAGCCTCGAGAGACATTTGGCCAAACTCAGAGCGAAGGGTAACACCAGCAACACATCAAGGAGGCATTTAACAATTTTCGTAAAAACTGAAGCAAGGGTCAATTTATGGACTCATTAACAGCAGTTATCCAGATATGTGTGTGTGTGTGTGTGTGTGTGTGAAGTGCTGTCAAGTCGCAGCCAACTTATGGCGACCCCTTTTGGGGGGTTTTCATGGCAACAGACTAACAGAGGTGGTTTGCCAGTGCTCTGCACAGCAACCCTGGTATTCCTTGGTGGTCTCCCATCCAAATACTAAGCAGGGCTGACCCTGCTTAGCTTCTGAGATCTGACGAGATCAGGCTAGCCTGGGCCATCCAGATGGTATCCAGATAATAACACCCAAAAGAATAATTGGAATAATTTTTAAGTTAAAAACTTGAATGGCCCCTGGAATATATTTTCCGCCTTTAGTAAGGAAAAAGTTAACAATAGCCCCAGCCCCAGGTTTAATTTCGTTAAATACCTCTTTTAGATGAACATTCCAGTTTAGGTTATAAGAAAAAAGAATACCGAGATAAACAAACTCCTTGACTTGGTCAAAGCCATCAAAGCCACCTAATACCCACCGGAAAGAAGGTATTTTTCTCCTCTTAGGAGATCATGATCTTGGATTTGTGATGGCTTATTTTAAGATCTTCTCTAGAGCAGTACTTGGAAAAAGTTTGCAAGGATCTTTTCAAACCATTTCTTGTGCAGGACAGAAGAACTATATTGTCGGCATAAAGTAGGATTGGGATACTATGGTTTGCAAGCTTTGGAAGGTGGCCGCACTCTGAAAAATGTGTTGCCATATCGTTCAAAGTTAAACAAAAGAGGAATAAAATAATTACAATAGACATGGGTCGTTTATGCATGGGAGTTTTACCTGAGGTTTGTTGCTCACTGGAATCTATGCACCAGCAGTCTCCAAACTCAAATCAAGTCCCCACCCCTTTAAATGGTGCTTTGTAACTGCCTTACTTTGTAGTGCTTACTGTGAGAGAAAAGCCCTCTCCCCCAAACCCAATGGCAGCATAAAAAAGCATTTTAAGAAAAACAAACAAACACGGAGCAATCTGAAAGGGGGGGGGGGAATCCAAGACTCATTTTTTAAAAGGCTTTCTTCTGCTCAGAAAGAGCTCCAAGGAGGCAGGAAGCATTTTAATCCCTGCCCCTTGGCACCCTGCTTTGTAAATGGCTGTGAGAGAAAGCAAGCTTGCGTGTCCCACATTTTGCCTTATGTATGGGGATTTCAGCCGGGCTGAGCTCAGGGGAGATGGAAGAATTAGGTTAACAGAGGAATGGGAAGTGCTGGCAGTGAGGCCATCTCTAATGGATGGAAAATGCATGCATAACTCCAAGGAACAACCAAGACAGACCGGGGGCAAACGTGAGAGAAAGTACCCATGCAGAAACGACCATTATTTACACAAAATGAAGTATTTTCTGTTTGCTTCCTTTTCATTATGACTTGCAATGCCCACCAGCTTTGGATTCCTCAGTGGTACTGAGCAGTTGTAATTCTGAGAACAGAGGTACAGGAAGGATAAGTGCAATGGCATTACCGAAAGGTCCATGAAAGTATGTCCAAATATTAATGTGGAAAGCAGAAATGTCATGCAATGCTCATTCTACTATTCATTTTGTTGATACCACAAACAATCTCAAATGTGTTTCTGCCAGGATTGCATGATAATAAATAAAACAAAAACAGCTGCAGACATCCTCCAACAACACAGTCCCAGGTAATTCCTTTCTGCTCCTCAATGATTCCTTTGACAGCTCAGACTGTTGATTGCACCACCTGTCATTTTTCCACCCACGAAGTTTAGAACTTGTATTTTTCTTAGCCTGGGTAGGGACCAGCTTTTTCTACAAACACAATTTTGCCAAGTTTCAGCTAACTTATTTTCTAGGCAATTAAAAGTGTGTCTCCTATGTAGTTGTCGCTGACATAGTAAACCAGTACTGGAGCTGTACCTACGAGCTCAGATTGCAGGTGGGATTTCTAGAGAAGCCTTCTGTTTGGCATGGTACTGTCTATGTGTAAGAACCATTTTCAGAGAGAAGCACTCTATCTTGTAACCCTCAATCCATTGTCTACATCAGGGGTGTCGAACTCAATTGTTATGAGGGCTGGATATGACATAATGTCACTTGGTTGGGCTGGGCCATGCTTTTCCAGCCCAGATCGGGATTGGGAATCTCAGTGTGTGTGTGTGTGGGGGGGGGTTGCCTTGGCTGGCTCACAGGCCAGATAAGAGCTCTCAAGGGGACAGATCCGGCCTGTTGACCTTGTGTTTGACACCCCTGGCCTTCATGGTACAGACTATACCATGTTACCAAACAAGCCTCCATTTTGGTTTGTCTTTTTGATGCCAGGACTGTACCCCTCTGCTTATCACAAAAACAAGGGAGTGGATCCTATCCTATCCAACCACTCCACTGAGCAAAGAATTACTCCAGCCTAGGGAACCTCCTACAAACTTAAGCAGCTCTTCCATTGGAAGATCCACCCCAGCAGTTTTGGCCATTTCTACAAAAAAAGGCAGATACAGCAGGATCATTTGTAACTGAGTAATGATAACTGGAGTAGGATATAGCTGTCTCTGGGAGAGGGTGGACCTTATGATGATGAAGAAGAGTTGGATTTTATATGTTGACTTTCTCTACCACTTAAGGCAGAATAAAACCGGCTTATGGTCACCTTCCCTTCCCCTCCCCACAACAGACACCCTGTGATGTAGGTGAAGCTGAGAGAGCGTGACTAGCTCAAGGTCACCCAGCTGGCTTCATGCATAGGAGTGGGGAAACAAATCCAGTTCACCAGATTAGCCTCCATCACTCATGTGGAGGAGTGGGGAATCAAACCTGGTTCTCCATATCAGACTTCACCGCTCCAAACTACTGCCCTTAATCACTACACTACTACACCAGCATCTGCGCATCATCAGGTGATTAACAAAGGCCTTTTAGTGATTAATCAGTGTGTCCTTAGCCTCAAAACAAAAACTGCTGCATATGAAGCCTACTTCTGGCTTGGGAAATGCCTGGAGTTTTGGAGGTGGTGCCTGGATTAGTCATGGTTTGTGAAGGTGGGGAGTTCAGAGTATGTGAGATGTCACCTCAGCTCTTCTCTTTCAGCCCTTCAAAGCTGACCTTTCCTCCAGGGGTACACATTTCTACAGTAGGGTTGCCACCTCCAGGTTGGGAAATTCTGGGAGATTTGGAGGTGGAGCCTGGTTAGGGATGCTAAAGGGGCCTAATGTCCTAAAATCCACCTTCCAAAACAATAGTAAGGCCAGTTGTAATACCAGAAGATCTCCAGGCCCCACCTGGAGGCTGGCAGCCCTAGCAAACTATTGTTACCACTTGTGTGTGTATGTGTTATGTGCCATCGAGTTGCTTCTGACCTGTGGTGACCCTACGAACCAATGACCTCCAAAATGTCCTATCATTAACAAACTCGATCAGGTCTTGCAGGCTAAATTGTTAATAATTAGCAATATGTATCATGTAAAAAAAAAGCTTTTACGATTTTTAATTTTTTAAAATATATTTACACATTTCTTCCTGTATTTTAGTCTAAACCAGACTCACAAGCAGCTTTATGGGGGGAGGCTACAACACTGCAAAAATAGGATATCTAAAAAGATAAATGTATTAAAACAGTGGCAGGAGAGGTGCAGTCAGGGCAAATAAACCAGCAGCAGAGTACAACAACTCCAATGCTTCAAAAAACAAAAACAAAACAAAACATCTTTTCACATTTATTTCAGTTACTTCAGACAGTTAATGGCCTAATAACAGACATTTTCACATTGTAAGAGTATATTGATCATCAAAGACCAGCTGATGCTTGCGAGTAACTGAGCAACTTGCATACTATTTTAGCAACAGAAATGGATTTCACCTTACTTGTCTTGGAGTTGTTATTCTCTGGGACCAGCTTGGTGGCAACCCATCTAAGTAGCGATACCTTTAACAGCTGATCCATCTTTTTTGCCCTGCAGATGGAGTGACAGGAACAACTTGTCCTGCAGCTGTTCAGGTTCTCGCCCCTCCAGTGGTTAACCTTACATTTAAAACAAGTGAACCCAAAGGGGGATCTCGCTTATCTCCAGTGTGTTTGCAACAAAAGGTCAACGGCTAAGATATCAAATCATTTTGCAGCTCACGCCTGCTATAGATTTTCACATATTCATAATGGGTTTCATTTGCGCATGCATATTTTATGACCAGCTCAGCTTGGCTTGCACATGAAATTTATGTGACCTAATTGCACAGTTGTGTAATTTGCAATGTACAGTTCTTGTTGTTCTCTCCTCCCCTCCCAATGTGGCTGCAGTCCAAGGCACTCTTCTCCCTACACAAGTCCCTGAAAGCTCAGTGCACAGTGCCATGCCATCCTCGTTTAAATTGGCTGCTGGGGGGAAAAAAGTCTTGAGAGGGAAGACTATTTATTGGCTTTCAAATATTTAAGACCTCCTAGAACAGATGGGAATTATAATGACCTCACCTTACCTTTGATGTAAAAAAATGAAAATTGCCTGTTAAACAAAGCAAACTGCAAACCTCTTCCTTGTTGGATGAGCTTAACTCTCTTGCCATTCTTCTTTTCAGCAAAAGAAGAAGAAGAAGACTTGGTTTTTATATGCTGAATTCCGCTACCACTTAAGGAAGAATCAAATTGGGTCAGGGGGTCTGGAAGGGGTCCCCCCCCCCTTCCTCTATTAAAACCAATACAAACGGGTTTTAATGCATTCCTATGGAGAAAGGCCCCGTGGCGCAGAGTGGTAAGCTGCAGTACTGCAGTCCAAGCTCTGCTCATGACCTCAGTTTGATCCCGACGGAAGTTGGTTTCAGGTAGCCTGTTCAAGGTTGACTCATCTTTCCATCCTTCCGAGGTTGGTAAAATGAGTACCCAGCTTGCTGGGGTTAAAGGGAAGATGACTGGGGAAGGCACTGGCAAACCACCCCGTAAACAAAGTCTGCCTAGTAAACGTCGGGATGTGACATCACCCCATGGGTCAGGAATGACCTGATGTTTGCAAGGGGACCTTTACCTTTATGGAGAAAGGCGGCTACCCCTTCCAGACCCCATAACTTCGGAACCCCTGATCCAATCCTCACCAAACTTGGGGGTTCTTGCAAGGA
Source organism: Euleptes europaea (assembly GCF_029931775.1). Lineage (NCBI taxonomy): Eukaryota > Metazoa > Chordata > Lepidosauria > Squamata > Sphaerodactylidae > Euleptes > Euleptes europaea. Next base: position 63,299,522 of record NC_079319.1, read on the forward strand.
GAGTCCCTTCCTGCTACCCTAAAAATTCGGGACCTCTACCTGCAAAAATGCTCTCCCAGGAGCCGCAGAAAAGTTGATATGGGTTTAATGGGTTTTAATGGCCGAATTTTTCGGGAATCCCGAATGTAAAGCTGAATTCCCACCTTTACCGGTATAGGGGAATTTGGCATTTGGGTTTTCCCAGGGGGAGGGGGGGAAGGCCAATTAAACTCGAATCTGAATTTTCCTGATTTTTTCCCCAACAGCACTAATGAGGATAAAATGGAGGAGAGGAGAATGTTGTGGAGCAAGGCAAGGTATAAATAAAGCGAATAAATAATAAATATAGTTGAAGATGGGGGACAGGTAGGTTGGTCGATGGGACGAACAGAAGGAAGTAGAGAAAGGTGAGGGAATGGGGGTTGCCAGAAGGAAGAAAAAAGGAAATCATGTGGGGAGGAGGATACAGGAGAAAGAGAGGTGTGCCCCCTGAAAGTCTTCTCAGATTAGGGTTACCAACATCCAGGTACTAGCTGAAGATCTCCTGCTATTACAAGTGATCTCCAGCCAATAGAGATCAGTTCACCTGGAGAAAATGGCTGCTTTGGTAATTAGACTCTATGGCATTGAAGCCCCTCCTAGGGTTGCCAGTTCCTTCTTCACCATTGGTGGGAGGTTTTTGGGTCAGAACCTGAGGAGGGCCGGGTTTGGGGAGGGGAGGGACTTCAATGCCTTAGAGTCCAATTGCCAAAGCAGCCATTTTTTGCAGGTGAACTGATCTCTATCGGCTGAAGATCAGTTGTAATAGCGGGAGATCTCCAGCTACTACCTGGAGGTTGGCTTCCCTATCCCCTCCCCAAACCCTGCCCTCCTCAGGCTCCACCCCCCAAAATCTCCCACCGGTGGCAAAGAGGGACCTGGCAACCCTATCTCAGATTCATTGCTATGCAACTGGGCCCAGCCAGGCAGCTGGTACTGTGCAACTGGGCCATAGATTTCCCAAGTAGGGGGATTCCAGGTAGGAAAGAAAGCTAAAGACATGAGGCTAATGCAGGAAGGAAAGAAGGAAGCTGGAAAGGGGTAAAGGATATGGATGATTTCTGGAAAAGTGAAGAATTAGTGGTAGAGGGGAAAATGAGATGCCCCCTGCAAGTCCTTGTGGGCCCCCCTCTTGTTAATCTATTTTTTTTGTTCTGCTTCAACACATATTGTGTAAAACTGATATTAAAGTCAGAATATTTCAACTTGTGCAAAACACGTGCACAATTTTACAGAAGGAAAGAGTTTCTGCATGGTGGATAACATTTCTTAGTGAGTATGTGTGCATTGCACATCCTTACTTCTAATCCAAAGAAAAGTTTCCCTTCTGTCTGAAATATACTGGCTGTTTCCACCTCCAGTAGCCACCGGTACTGCTCACTCTGACAGCAAGCTGTCTGTACTATAAAAGGATGAAGTCATTTGAGGACACATAAAATGCTGCTTGCATGGTTCTTTATCCCTGCCCTTCTCCTCATTTGATGTAGTCCACAGTCAACATTACAGCAGCTACCATACCAAATGTTCATCCTAAAAATATATTTGAAAACTTGCAGTAATGGGCAACTACATCTTTCCTGGCTCCATACTACCACAAAACCCATCCAACTTGATCACAGCCTGTGACGGTTGAATTCGATGCTATATGAGGGCAGAAGCTGCCCAGCTTGGGACTGCCATGCTTCACAAAGAGTATCAGGGACATAAAGGTACAGGAAGTGCCGGAAATGATTCAGGGAAGGAATGGTTGTTGATTAGGGTTGCCAACCCCCAGGTGGTGGCTGGAGATCTCCTGCTAATACAACTGGTCTCCAGCCGATAGAGATCAGTTCCCCTAGAGAAAATGGCTGCTTTGACAATTGGACTCTAAGGCACTGAAGTCCCTCCCCTCCTCAAACCCCGCCCTCCTCAGGCTCCGCCTCAAAAACCTCCCGCTGGTGGCAAAGAGGGACCTGGCAACCCTACTGTCGATTCCAGCAATTGATACCTTTGCCCCTGTGGTCAAGTGGACTGGCAAAGCTCAGGTAATAGCTCTAGAGAAAAGGAAATCCCCTTTCCCAAATAGACAGCAAGGGGGAAACGCGGGCATAGCTTTATTCCAGACAAGCTAGTTTTGTAAAAGGCATTTTTTTTTGTATGAGCATTTGATCAAGCCCTGCAAGAAGTCTGAAATGACTCATTTTGTCAGATGAAGTTTTATTTTCTCGAGAGATGTTGGTACAAGTGGTCAGTTACTATTTTTGAGTGGAATAGCCTTGCTTTGTGTATGTGCTTAAAACCAATGCAAAAAAGGTAATATGCAATTGACGTATATGATATCAAGTATCCAGATTTGCATGATTCCCTGGCAGTGACTATGCCTGTTAAAACTAGCCAACGCAACCATGACACAGTATCACTCATCTTTTATGTTGTAGGAAACGAAAAGGGAATGTTTAAAGAATGCTGGACTGATTTGAGTGGAAGTCATGACTTTGCATGCAGAAGTCCCTAAATCCAGTCCCTGGTATTTCCAGTTAAAGGATCACAGAAAGGCCTGAAACCCAGGAGGGTTGAGACAATGATCAGTTTCCAAACAAGCCAGTTTTGTATGTTCATATGTAGCCTATGTTGGTTCACATATACTTCTAATTCCATTAGGCTTTGAAAATAACATTTCAGTCCTCAAGGAAATGATCTGAGAAGCGTTATTAAAATAACCAACCTCCAAGGTGAGCAAGAATTGGGGAGAGTATGTTGCTTACTACACCATTAAGGTGTCATAAGGTTTTCTAAAAGGAGGATTTCAGTGTTGTCAGTGGAGCTGTTGAATATCCCTTTTCTGAATTGATTTCCCTAATTGAATATCATAGAATAAAATTATGTATTAGTTTCCATGTTTTGAATAGATTGGGAAGACACTTAAAAGGTTGAGAATTTCAGAGATGTATTGCTGGACACACCATGGATCTTTTTTTTTTTTTTAAATAAATTTTTATTGTTTTTTTAAAACTATAAATTTTTCATAATTTTAACAACAATGTAAAAATAATATCAAAATCACAATTACATTAATTGTTGTCTTGATTACCATTAAACATAAAAAATAAATCGACTTCCCCATCACCTCCATCTACCTCTTAATAAAATGTTATTATCCTTCGTTAACATATTCTGATCCTAGTATTAATCTCATTCTAAAGTTTCATGTTATATAAAATTTTACATTCTGGATCAGAGTAAAAAGTAACCTTCCATTTTTCCCAGATCTTATACATTATCACAATGATTCCTTCAATTCTCCCCTTTTCCCTAATCTCTCCAACTCCACCAGTTCTAGCATTTAAATGATTTAATCCCTTTATTCTGAAACCTTTTCCCTTTCCATTTGGCTGCATAAAATAATCTTGCAGCCATTATAACATAAATTTAATCATACTAAACAACATCCTCTCCAATATTTTAGGGATATTTCCTATTTAATCGATCTTATTTCATTGTAAATCATATCCCAAATCCATATCACAAGTCCACCCCTTATAAAATTCCAGTATACCTTTATATCACATTGATAGTCTATATAAGGAGGACTTGTTTACATAATCCCAAAATGATGTCTAAATCTTAATTCCACTACATCGTTAATAGCCATGCCACCCATCCACACTGTCAAAGCCTTCCAATCCAGCAATCATATTTAAATCAGTCCTTTAACCATGGTCTAATACTTCCTTCTGCAACTGAAATAAGTCAGTCAGGTATGGGAACAGGATTTCTTTATTCTCTCTCATTTCCTCAGGCAGGCTGCGTATCTAAAAATAATTCTTTCTGGGCTTCATCTCCATCATGGCTTCAATCTGTTTTCCTTGACCTGCTCTCTTCTTCCTTATATCCACACGTCCTTCCATGACTTTTTTAGATGAAAAGTCCATTTCTTGTATGTCTGATCTCTTTGTCACCAGCTGGTTACCTTCTTGGACTTCTGTCTTCTTCTTTGTATCCTTGTATTCTTCCATGACTTTTTGGACAGAAGAATCCATTACTTGTATGTCTGTATTTGTGGCCATCATTTGAATTTTCATGACTTTTATGTCTTCTGTAACCAGATCCAACTTCTGATTACATACCTGTGATGATTGGTCAAGTCATCATCATTGAAATCAGTTGAGCCATCTGTGTTGATATCTGTTTTAATTGTTTAATTGTCGCCTCAGAATATTTAGCAAGCATGTCCTGTACTTTTTTTTCCATGGTTAAATTCTGTAAAGTTTCCTTTAATTTCATAAAGGCAGGGCTATGAATTTAGCCAGATCAGGGAGAGGTTCCAGACATTTACATATGTAACTTAGTTAAGAAATTGATGGTCGTCTAGCAGGAGTCCATTACATGTAGTTGATAGAGAATATTTCATTGACCAGCTTAGTATCTTTTTCGGGTTGAAGAAATGAGTATTTAGGCTTAAAATAACTTTTTAAAGTTGAAAATACCAACGAGTTTTACCAGACGCTCTAGATCGGCAGAACCAGGAAGTATTCCAGGAGTTGCCTCATCGCGGACCTTCTATCGTCTCTTCTCTATGGTTGTTACCTTCAGGAATGGTTTTGGTGTAACACGAGTAAGACGAATTTCCGGTCCTACGACCTTCTTCCTGTTGATTTACTTGTAGAACAATAGAGAGGGGTATTGAATGAAGCACAGAGTCTTCCGGTCAAGAAAACCTCTTTGTTGTAAAACGTGGCTGGAGGACCTTTTTTACCCTGAGCAAATTCTCAAAGGTTTCTCCCTCCCCTTCCTTTAAGAACGCGTCATATTGGCAGATCTTACGTCAATCATTCAAGCTCGTTGTTTTAGTTTAAGTTGATCAGTTTGATAAGGCTCCTGCTGCTTTGTCTGATGGATCTCATGCAGCAAAATCATCCAGTTCAATTAAGGGAGGAAAACGGTTACCAGGAATGTTTTCTTCAACCCCCTGTTATTCGATAACGCCAGTGAAAAGCGAAGGATTCTTATCTACTCACTTGGGCGTCTGGAGGTGAAGTTTTAATCTTGATGTAGTCCTTATGATGTTTATAAGGTGCTGGAGGGTAGAGTCTAATGCCGAAGTTGCGCGCTGGCGATTTCAATCCCTTCGTGCCCACGGGATCAAACGTCTGAAACTCCGGGGGACTTAATAAAGCGCCCTCGGAGTATTCAGGAGATCAAACCGCATATATGGCACCCCAAATTACACGCAAACTTGGATTCCCCCCAGGAGCCCCTGGGAGGACGTGGCAGTCAGCCCAGCGTCAGCACTGGAAGCCGACACACCATGGATCTAATATGAAGACAGACGAGAATTGTAAGATTCTACTGGGTTTGGATTGTAAGATTCTACTAGGAAGGGGCTTACTTGAAAGAGAAGTGCTACACATGCTTTTTATGATTGGGGCTTCAGCAAGTCAGAATCTCAGCACAGCTGGCAAATAAATAAACATTTTATTGGTTTGTGTTGTTTACAGAATTTATATCTGGTCTTTTTGCCCTTACAAGGGCCACCAAGGTGGTTAACTATTGAAAACATACATAAAAATGCATTAAAAAGGTAAAGGTCCCCTGTGCAAGAATCGGGTCATTCCTGACCCATGGGGTGACGTCACACCCCAACGTTTACTAGGCAGACTTTGTTTACGGAATGGTTTGCCAGTGCCTTCCCCAGTCATCTTCCCTTTACCCCTAGCAAGCTGGGTACTCATTTTACCGACCTCGGAAGGATGGAAAGCTGAGTCAACCTTGAGCCGGCTACCTGAAACCAACTTCCATTGTGATCGAACTCAGGTCGTGAGCAGAGCTTGGACTGCAGTACTGCAACTTACCACTCTGTGCCACGGGGCTCTTAAAACCCCCATTATAAAACCATTAAAATAAAACCCTCTTCCAAGCATACCTTATTTAAAACAACTTCAAAAAGAGTTTAAAAAGCAGAGTTAAAATACATGCAAAACATAAAAAAATTGATTAGTAAGGAGGGATCATTGAAGGAATGACAAATTAATCAAAAACGTCTTCTCTCGCTGATGAAAGATGGCAACAGAAGGGGACAGATGGATCTACCTAGGGACAGAGTTTCAAATCTTTGGTGCCATGATTGAGAAGGCCCTTTCCTGGGTTGCCATCTGCCTAATCTGAGAAGGTGGGGGCACTCAAAGTCGGGACCCCAAAGATGACTGTAGTGGTTGGGCAAGTTCATAGCGGAATTAGGCAGTCTTTCAGGTATGTTGTTCCCAAACCACATAGGACTTTGAAGGTCAACACCAGCACCTTGAATTGTGCTTGGAAACAAATTGTGAGCCAGTGTAGATGGGCCACTGGAGTGGCATGGCCCCGCACAGCAATTAGTCTTCAATTAAATTAAAAAGATTAAGAACATGATTTAGAATGCGGATTTTATATAGTGCCAATCAAACTGGATAATTCCCCTGTAGGGCTGTTGATTCGGTTCATCCCAAACTGAAAAACAGCCGAATTTTCCCCGATTCGGCGGTTTCTAGTTTGGATGGAACCGAATTCAAAAAAGGCGGGAAAACAACGAGCCAAATTCAGTGAGTTCGGGACGATTGCTGAATAAATTCAGCAAATTCGGGGGCTCCAAATCAGCAGCATAACCGTCAGTTAGTAAGCAACTAGCAGCATTCTCCCGCGGCCAATGGTGGCCAAGCTGGGTCTTCTTCTGGCCAATCAGTCATTGTTGAGTGCGTGAGCCCAGCTGCTGTGTGGCCTGGGCTGAGAAAGAGAGTCTGTTTGTGTGAGAGAGAGATCCCCGTGGGGGGGGGGTGCGTGTGCACATTCACGCCTTTCCGTGGCTCTGGGGGGGGGCATGTTTAGAGGTAGAGGTCCCAAAACTTCAGTGTAGCTTCAGGGGACACTTCTTGCAAGAACCCCAAAATTTTGTAAAGATTGGGACAGGGGGTCTTGAGATATGGGGCCCAGAAGGGGTCCCCTCCCAAAATTACCAATTGGAATAAAGGCATTAAAAACACATTCACGCCTTTCCATGGCTGTGGGGGGCATGTTTAAAGGTAGAGGTCCCAAAGTTTCAGCATAGCTTGAGGGGACCCTTCTTGCAAGAACCCCCAGGTTTTGTAAAGATTGGGCCAGGGGATCTCGAGATATGGGGCCCGGAAGGGGTCCCCCCACCAATCTGCCCATTACAGCCTTTAAAACACATTCGCATTGGGACGTACCATTACCCCGGCCGGGGGGTCTGGTCTGGTGGTTGCCTCGGCAGTTGGGCCGTACCATTACCCCGACCTGGGGGTCTGTCTGCCTCGGCAGTTGGGCCGTACCATTACCCCGGCCTGGGGGTCTGACTAAAAGGCAATTAATCCCGTTATGGGGTCCCCCCCATCCACCCATTGGAATGAATGGGAGCAGGCAATCCTTGATGTGCATCTAGAGAGCAGCAAATCCAAGGCAAAACCTCCCGTGCCAGAGAGTATGTGTGTGTGAGTCTGCTAGAATTGTATTGGATTACTCCTGAATCCTGACTCCCAGTCCCTGCTCCTGATAGAAGAGAAGAAAACATCCACAGTAAGACCCATTTGGGGGCTTTTCTCTATAATTTTCTATAATTTTTTCCTGTGTGTGTGTATGTGGGGGGGGGAGGTTCTGTGTGTGTGCGTGTGTGTGTGTGTATGTGTGTGTGTGAGGGGGGAAGCCAAAGGGGGGTGGGTTTACCTGTTCTGCTGGGGGGTGGGCTTGATTGCCTCTGTGTGGGACTGTGCTTTCTACTGTTTTCACCAGTTGCCAACTTCGTGTGGAGTTAACTTTGGGTCAGCTAGTCTCTCTCTGGCTGGTTCCTATTGTTTCCAATGGGCTAGCCTGTCATTTGTTTTAGTACATCCCCTGTAATGTATTTCAGTGGAGTCAATGCAAGTCAACCGACATTCCCCTCTCCCATTATCTTCAATGGGCTGGGCAGCCTCTCCCATTGCTTCCAATGGGCTGATTTGTCATTCATTTTAGTACATGCCTTTTAATGGCTTTATTCCAATGGGCAGATGGGGGGACCCCTTCCGGGCCCCATAACCCGGGCCCCCTGACCCAATCTTAACAAAACCTGGGGGTTCTTGCAAGAAGGGTACCCTGAAGCTACACTGAAAGTTTGGGATCTCTACCTCCAAACATGCCCCCCCCCCCAGAGCCGTGGAAAGGCATGAATGTGTTTTTAATGCCTTTATTCCTGTGGGCGATTTTTGGGGGGTCCCTTTCCGGCCCCTATAACTCGGGACTCCCTGACCCAATCTTTACAAAACTTGGGGGTTCTTGCAAGAAGTGTTCCCTAAAACTACGCTGACATTTTGGGACCTCTACCTCCAAAAATGCCCCCCCAGAGTCACGGAAAGGCGTGAATGTGTTTTTAATGGCTTTAAACGGCCGGATTTTTTCCCGAACTCCGAATCTCGCGCTGAATTCCATGGATCTGAATCGAGAGGAGATCAGACTTCAGCATTTTCTGAATCAAAATGGGCCAAATTTTGCCGAATCCGAATTTTACCAATTTCCCCTGCTGTTTCTTTATACTTCTGTTTCTTTCTACTCCCCCCTACTGTTCCCAGGCAAGCAGCAGCACTCCCCCAAAAAATCTACCCCTAAAATGGACTCAAGCTGCAGTCCTGCTTCAGAGAACCATGGAAGAATGTGAGGGAATCGTCATAATTAGCCAGACAGTTCTAATGATCCCCCAATGTCTGATGCCATTGCCTGGGAGAACTGCCTCTCTCCCTCTTGTTACCAGGAAATCCGAGTAAATTGTAGAAAAACAGGCCTGGGATCCTTAAAATGCTAGCCCCAAATATTCACAAATATTCCTGAATGTTTATGGAATTTTTCAGAACCTGATTACTGGTTAGGGTTGTCAGGTCACTCTTCACCACTGGTGGGATGTTTTTGTGGCAGAGCCTGAGGAGGGCAGGGTTTCAGGAGGGGAGGGACTTCAATGCCGTAGAGTCCAATTGCCAAAGCGGCCATTTTCTCCAGGTGGACTGATCTCTATCAGCTGGAGATCAGTTGTAATAGCAGGAGATCTCCAGATAGCACCTGGAGGTTGGCAACCCTATTACTGGTATTCCAGAAAACCTGAATATCATTCCTGATACCCAAGTATATCTGGAAAAAATACCAATAAAGTATTTTTCATATACATATTCAGACTGAAAATATATGACTGCATATCCCTAATGTATAATTTTAAAAAGGTCAGAACACACACACATTTTTAGTGAATTTCAATAGTCATAATGGTTTGATATCCAATTCTGGCTTTTTATTCACATGACAGTGTTTGTGTTCTGCATAATTAAACTTATGTTCATGTCAGTGTGCTCAGACTTACATGACTTTTCCTATTAGGACAAGAGGAAAAGGTTTTGGTGAGCTGAATGCAACTGGCTGTCATTTTGAAGTGCACTGCTGTGTGGTAGTGACTTTAAAAGGGGGGAAGCTGAACACTGCTTATTTGGCATTCACAAAGTTGTCACTGTGGTGAACAGTGTGTCAAAGCTTCAAGTACAAATCAATGTGAACCTTAGCTTCCAAGGTCTCTCTTCTAGTTTTATCTCAGCAGTGAAGTCAGCATTGCGAGAGTGCTGAGAGATACTTGAATGAGACATGTGACGTGGTTTGTATGGGAAAGCAACACATTAACCTGCTTCAGGATTATCTCTTGGAAAGCTGCCAGGAGGCGACACTCTTGATTGTTCCCATTTCTTTGTTCTCTTTATGGTTTATTTCCTGTGACTTGCTTTCATTAGTCTCAACAGCAGAAGACAGCATTACTCTGAGGATAGTCCTAAACTCACAAAGAGTGCTGGAGAATGGGATACATGAGTGGGAAACATGAATGCCTACACCGTAGACTCTAGCATCTTTGCAGCTAGTCTGTCTTGCTTTTGCTTTCTCAGATCTTGAACTACTAAGATCCATTGCTAAATTCTGGAAGCTACATGGACTTCTTGGGTGGAGTTTCCATGGATTGGACTACTGATTTTCAGAGTCTGAGCACCAATTTAGTATAGATTGGCATCTTGTTCAGCCCTAGATTTGCTCAAAGATCTCTATGCCCTGGTATAAGGCTATAACATTGCAGAGAACTAGGTTCTGGAGACATTGGGTGCCACTCATGCTACAGCTTCAGCCCACTGCTCCATTCCTTCACATTCCCTCACTTCTCTTGTAGAGGTGGAGATAATGAGAATGTGTGACAAGAAGCCCAGAAGTGGCAGTTTTTACACCGCCCTTTGACTTGCCCATTCATGCATGTGTTATTGAGCAAAACTGGGGACAAAGAAACAACCATGTCAACTTTCATTTGTTATTTTTGAATTGGCTTGTGGGACTGCTTGCCCCTCCCTATTTCCTCCCATAATCCTGCTGGTTTCACAGTTCAACCATTGTTTCATTTATCTGAGTAGGGCACACTAGAAAGTGTAATGTGTGCTGGAGACATTCTTCTCTTTTCTAATGCCATTGCTTCAATGGAAAAAGAAGTGGGCTTGATGTCTGAACTCATATTTCATTACACAGCTTCAGATTCCTGGTTTATTGCTTTACTTGCAGCTCAGCCATGCATGTTTTTGGGGAATGGACTTCATGGCTTCCTGGAACACCATAAACTGAGCCCACTACTATGGGGCAATATTGTGTAATAACTAAAATATCGGTGTGCTGTGTTGAGGTCCTCAGTTCAATGGCTACTGCTGATGCTTCTGTACTGATGAGAAATCCAGCCCAAATTCCTCGTGCTTGAAAAAAGAGTTCCTTTATGACAGCACAGGTAGCTGGTAACCCTGTTCTGTTATGCTCTGACCATGCACAGATTAGGCTGTCAGCTGAGATTTTTGTACAATGTACTAAATGAGGCACATGCCTATTCTTTCTACAAAAAAGTCTCCTTCTATAATCTAAACAAAGATTCTTTGATATTCAAGGATCATAATGTTCATAAATATCGTAAATCAATTGACCAGATGTACAATATTTAGAGACCCTATGACATGTTCCCAAGAGAGGGCATGTTAACTTTTTAATGGTCTCTACCCTGAGCCCAGCTTCACCTGGGGACTGAGACGGGCTAGAAATCAATCAATCAATCAATCAATCAATCAAACAAACAAATTATATTGGTTCAAAATATTTTCAGGGGTGAAAAATGGGAACTGGGGAAAGCCCGTGTTCAGTAAAGTACCTGTTTTATGACCTGATTTTTCTTTATTTCATCTTTAGGTACCTTCATGGTGGTATACATAGAAACACAGAAACATAGAGCTGGAAGGGCCCTCAAGAGTCATCTAGTCCAATCCCCTGCACAATGCAGGAAATTCATAACTACCTCCTCCCACTCCCCCAGTGAACCCTGCTCCATGCCCAGAGGAAGGCAAAAAACCTCCAGCATCCCTGGCCAATCTGGCCTGGAGGAAAATCCTGGAGGTATACAACGATCATAAACCAGTAATGTAAATTTCAGTAAAAACACATTAAAACCTCTAAGCACAGTTTGAAACTTATATCAAAACAGAACATAGCCTAACAGAACACAGCCCAAAAGATACCAACAATCAACTCAGCAGAACATCTCTAACACCCATAAACAAATGTAAAACTCCTGCCCAAAAGCCATATTTAATTAAGCACTGAACTAACAACAGAAATGTGTCCTGTTGAGTTTCCATGGGTGGAATACTGAAACATGAGTGGCACCATTCTGTTACAGTTTTCACTTCCATACAGGATGGGATAAGAGAAGTCTGCTTATATTACCACTCCAAGCCTGGAATCAAGGTAGTTCTGCCCAGTGCTGGAAAATATATTGAATAGACTCTTAGGGAATTCATACTAACAAGGGAAACAGTTTAATGAATTGCAGCCCAGCTGTTCTTGAAATTAATAAGCATTACCTTAACCATGTTATTGTTTGGAGTGTGTGGGATCAAATGCCTTAGATGTCATTTACAATCCCCTTCTATGCCAATTATGGACCATATGTTAGCTCCCACTTCAATATTGCCCATAGCCCTGCTGGAGACTAGTTCCTATCAATGCATCCAGAGGGACTCAACACAGAGACACCGAGAGTTCATTAAACCTCCATGACTATAACAGTCACAGTCTAACTTTGAATGGAAGTTGCTAGTGCTGTAGGCTTGTAAATCACACGTGAGTAAAAACCTTGACATTAAAATTTAGTGGTATTACTCGTTGCTTTCAACTAGTTGATGTTTGGTGGACAAGTGCTTGAGTCACCTGGACGTATTTGGGATAAGAACCATTTTATAGCTTGCCTGGTTTGTGAGGATATGTGGGGGGAAATGTAACCATGGATTTTGCACCATGGATTTTTCAAGAAAGATCCAAGTGTAGAAACACCAAGGAATATAACCAGCAGTACAAAATGTCATCTGGATTCCACAAGTTGATCAATCTGCCTAGCCACTGTCGGGTGGATTAGATCAATACACGTGGTTTGCAATTGTGTGTTCAGGTACTTGAAAGTAGATGCTGCTGAAATAAAGAGGACTTGCATCCAAGTAAACCTTCTTAACCCAGTACACATTTTAGATTCTCATTATCATATTTATTCTGCAGATGCTGAAAGAAACTACCTTCTAAGCTATCATTACCTTTCATTCAGGCTGCATACACTTAGCAATTATTTCTGCCATGTAGTCTTATGACAAATACAATGTCTCAAAAATGAAAACAGCTTTTACCCTTGATTGTATGTGTAAACAGCTTCCAACATGGACAATGATATTGTTAGTAGGTGATCCTGTATGTTCTGTAGTGGGGACAGCTTACTCATTATGACAAATTTAGGGATGATGTGATGAATAAGCCCATAGCTATGGACTCCCTCCCCCCCATCAGATTTCACTTAATTTTTTCCCCCAGATTTCACATTTATTATCCAGGGATAGAATTAAAATTGTTGTTCTGCCATTGAAACAATACTTACAAGAAGAAGAAGAAGAAGAAGAAGAGTTGTTATATGACAACTTTCTCTACTGCTTAAGAAAGAATAAAACCAGCTTAAAATCACCTTCCCTTCCGCTCCCCATAATAGACACCCTGTGAGGTAGGTGGGACCAAGAGAGCTCTAAGAGAGGTGTGACTAGACCAAGGTCACCCAGCTGGCTTCATGTGTAGGGCTGTCGATTCGGTTCAGCCCGAACTGAAAAACAGCCGAATTTCCCCTGATTCGGCGGTTTTTAGTTCAGGACGAACCAAACTCAAAAATGGCGGGAAACTGGGGGAGCCGAATTCAGTGAGTTTGGGAGTTCACAAATAAATTTGGCAAATTCGGGGCGTCAGTAAGCAGCATAACCGTCAGTAAGCAGCATTCTCCTCCCCCAGCCAATCGGTGGCCAAGCTGGGTCTTCTTCTGGCCAATCAGTCAGGATTACTGGAGGAATCAGCTGCTGCGCGGCCAGGCCGGGGAGAGAGAGAGAGTGAGAGAAATCGTCCTGGGGGGTGCTTGTGCACATTCGCTCCTTTCTGTGGCTGCAGGGGGCACATTTTTTGGGGTAGAGACCCCAAACTTTCAGCGGAGCTTCACACAAGCCTTCTTAAGAGACCCCCCAAGTTTTGTAAACATTGGGTCAGGGGGTCCTGAGATATGTGCTCCACCCCTTTTCCCTCCCCCTTTTCCATTTCCATGGCTGCAGGGAGTGCTTTTTTGGGGGTGCAGCCCCCAAACTTTCAGCATAGCTTCAGATGAGCCTTCTTAAGAAACCCCCCAAGTTTTGTAAAGATGGGTTCAGTGGGGGCAGAAATATGGGCTCCCCCCTTTTCTCTTTCCGTGGCTGCAGGGGGTGCATTTTTGGGGGTGCAGCCCCCAAACATTCAGCATAGCTTCAGACAAGCCTTCGTAAGAGACCCCCCAAGTTTTGTAAACATTGGGTCAGGGGGTCCTGAGATATGGGCTTTCCCCTTTCCCCTACTGGGATGAATGGATCACCTGATACTGTATGCATCAGTGTTGCTTTGCAGTTTTGTTGCTTTGCAAACTTCTTAGCACCTGCCCCGCTCTTGCTCTCAGCTGTTTGTTGGGGCTGGGAGCTTTGTGCGTGGGCGGCAAGCTCTGCTCAGAGATGCACATTAAGGGTGGGGGACCCTTTTGGGGCCCATATCTCAGCCTCCCCTGACCCAATCTTTACAAAACTTGTGGGGTCTTGCAAGAAGGGTCCTTTGAAGCTCTGCTGAAAGTTTGGGACCTCTACCCCCAAAAATGTCCCCCCTGGAGCCGTGGAAAGGCACGGTTGTGTTTTTAATGGCTTTATTCGGCCGAATTATTTCCCCGAACTTTGAATTCACGCTGAATTGCACGGACCCGAAGCGGGGGAGTTCAGACTTCGGCATATCCCGAATCCAGACGGGCCAAATTTGGCCGAATCTGAACTATACTGAATTTTTTTTTCAACAGCCCTAGTGAAGACACCAACCCGGTTCACCAGATTAGCACCTGCCGCTCATGTGGAGGAGTGGGGAATGAAACCCGGTTCTCCAAATTAGAGTCCACCACTCCAAACCACAGTTCTTAACCCCTACACCACGCTGACTCTCTCTAACAAAATAGTCTTTCTCTTAGCAGATGACTTTTTTGCTGCCCTTCTCATTGTAGATCCCCCTGTTCAGCCCTCCCCCCCAGACTGTTTGAGAAAATCCCTTGACCCCCTCCCCAGCAGCAGAGCTTTGGGGGGCTCATTGGGCTGCAGCAAGGTTGTAGAATGAAGAAAAGACCCAAGGCTCTGCTCCCACTCCATTTCTTCAGCCGCTATGGTTCCTAACAAAATTTTCAGCCTGGAGCAAAAATTAAATGGCAAGCCACTTCGTTGAAGGAATCCATTAATTTTCGACTAGACCATCTTCTCTTCCCAACACGGTGCACAAGTAATGGACTGTGTGCAGTGAGGATTTATGAGAAGAAGGAAGGATTCCTAGAATGGGTTGGTAAATGAGCTGGAGCCACAGCCACAGCTTTAGAGGTACATTAACTGTATTATTTGCACTTCTCAGGGATTGCATGCAAGAGTATTCTATCACTGGCCATGTAAGCAGTAGCTTCACAGAGGCCTGGGTAAGAAATGCCTATCCAGCTCTGCCACTCTGATTGTCTATCATTGCTCAGAAACATTAATTCAATGTACGTATAATGAGAACAAATAGTAGTGTTTTTTGGGACAATACTGATCGTTATACTTCCTTCATAAAGCAATAGCTTTGAAATGGAAATCATGGAAAATGTAGTGTCAGAAGGGAAAATCCATGTGCATTTTTCAGGAGAGATCTGTGACATGGAACAATCAGGAGTCTAATCTCTTACTCACAGGTCTTTTAATTGACCACAATATCTGTATTGGTTTTTGCATTCTGCTCATCTTTGAACCAAACTAAACGTTATATGGCAGATGTCACAGTCTTTTAAACCAAAAAACAGCCAAGGAAGGGTGTGGGTTTATTCTGTGGTATACCAAGGTGGAGGGTCTGCATATCTTCTTCCCATATGATCATTTTATTGCTCAAAGTGCCCTTTTCCCCTAGTAATTTCCTCTTGCGGGTAAAAAGGGGGGGAAGCTATTTTTTCACTTGTGAGTAAAAGAATAGAAGCAGCTTGGAGTGTATGTGATGACATCTGAGCTACAAAAATGAATGAACTCACATGCTGCATTCAGACAGTACAAAATTATCCCCAGAGCCCCAACTAAAGGTATAGAAAGCTAGATCTATATGAACTATTATCACATTGCTTGTTGTAGTGGTTAAGAACAGTGGTTTGGAGTTGTGGAGTCTGATCTGGAGAACCGGGTTTGATTCCCCACTCCTCCACATGAGCGGTGGAGACTAATCTGGTGAACTGGCTTTGTTTCCCCACTCCTAGGCACGAAGCCAGCTGGGTGACCTTGGGTGAGTAACACTCTCTCATCCCCACCCACCTCGCAGGATGTCTGTTGTGGGGATGGAAAGGGAAGGTGATTGCAAGCCAATTTTATTCTTCCTTAAGTGGTAGAGAAAGTTGGCATAGGGGTATTCTTCACGGTGGATTTTGCTTCGGTTTCGAATCGGAGCAAATAATAAACTGATTTAAATAGCTTTTTCATGGCAGTGCAGATTCACCCCCCATCCCAATTTTTCACGGGAGAAACAGCGCACTTCTCTGCGCTGCTCACGTCTGCTGCCGCTCATGACTCACCACTCCAAATCCGCCTAATCCCGCCCACTCTTCCCATGATCCTGTGTGTATGTGTTTGGGGGGGGGGCATCCCGAGAGCAGCAAATCCAAGCCAAAACTCCTGTCACCCTTCTGAAGAGGGGCAGCCAGTCTGCTCTGGGCCTCCCTCCAGCCGGTGTGATCCTATGTGTGTGTGTGTTGGGGAGGGGCATCCTGAGAGCGGCAAATCCAAGCCAAAACCCCCATCACCCTTCTCAAGAGGGGCAGCCAGTCTGCTCTGGGTCTCCCTCCAACCGGTGCGATCCTATGTGTGTGTGCGCGGGGAGGGGCATCCTGAGAGCGGCAAATCCAAGCCAAAACCCCCATCACCCTTCTGAAGAGGGGCAGCCAGTCTGCTTTGGATCTCCCTCCTGCCGGTGCGATGCTGGTAGAGTGGCAACTCCCCCAGCCAATCACCGTTCTTGGGGGAGGAGAAAGGAGACGTCCCGGGGAGCGAAGCAAACATTTCTTCATGGGCATCTGAGCAACAAAATGCTCTTTTACTGGAAAGTATGGCTTAGAAGTGGTTTGGATTGCCTCTCTTTTAAACCGGCTTATTTTGCTCAGTGGGGGAAAACACGGCTCTGCAGTGAATAACCAAAATTTGCCTCCGACGCAAAACAGCGTCGAAACAGCAGCAAATATCCATGAAGAATACCCCATATAAAAACCAACTCCTCCTCCTTCACTTGGATTGGGACTCCATGGGATTCCATGGGATTCCATGGGATTTCCCCACACCCAGACCAAAATGAGCAACCAGTGTTAGTGGAACAATAACTGTGTTGCTCCGTACTCAAAGACTGTCCCAAATGACCTGCTTAATAAACTAATCAAGTCCTTACTTAACAGGCCATCACCGTCACTTGCCCTGTTATTACTACCCCCCAAGACAATCAAATACTGAGAAAAACCTTTCCCCCCAAGGACAGAAAAAGTCACACATTTTGGGTATAAAACAAAAATCTAAGGTCCCTTCAGCTCAGTTCAGGTTCACCTTAGGACTGTCCCTCTACCACCATAGCTCTTGATGACATTCCTTCTCCAGCATCAGGCAATGTATCAACCTCTGCTCTTCACTCACTTTTCCCCCTAGTCCACCTGTCTCTTGCCCTCATTTTTTTCTTTCCAGGTCCAGCCTATCTTACTCTTAGCCTTGGCTCCCAATGTCTTCGCGCCTCCCTTGCTCACTCTATCTCTCTCCACCAGTCTCCTGAAGAGACTCTCTCTCTCTCTCTGCCCTTCCCGTCTTCCCTTCTATCCTGATCTGTTCCCAGACCTGGACATCATGCCACTTCTCTCCTTCTTCCTTTTCCTCCTAGCCTTGCTTGTCTGAGCTTAAAATCTCCATTCTGTATCACCCTGCTATTCTGCTCTCTACTCCCCCTTCAAGCCCAGTTCTTCTTTCCCCAGTACTCCTCTTTCAAACAACACTGAAAAACCTTCCTTCCACCTTCTGGTCCCTCCTCCTTTTCCTTTGGGGACACCACAGATACCTCCACGGGTGGGTTTCACTCAGAATAGACACAGGTGGTCACATCTAGCAAAACGGGATGGCTTCTACTAGGATTGTTAAATTGTTCTCTAGTATATTCCCCAATATTACATTGTTTGATTTTATTGCATTTCCTTCCTTTCTGTCTCGCTTTTCTTACTACATTGGCACCTAATAAGCATCGAGCTAATTGAGCTAATAAAAATTGAGCTAATTAATTTGAAACTTCTCCCCCTTCTCACACATACGTCAGAGCCAGTGTGGTGTAATGGTTAGAGAGTTGTTAGCAGGATAAAATGAGAGAGGGCAGAGTGATGCTGTAAGTAACTTTGGGCCCTTGTTGTAGGGGGAATAGGCATTAAATAGCCGAATAAATGTTTGTAAAATAAAGTGAGAATTTTGATCCATATTACTAATAGTGATGTAGTTAACTGGGACGTAGTTAATCTGGACGAATTAATTTGTCCACAAGCAGCCTGCCTTATCCCTTTTAAACTAGTTATGGACTACCAGCCAATGACCAGGCCTAGTTAAGCTATTCATAACCACCCAACCTGAACATCACAAAGCAGGCAGAAAAAAGCAGGATCAGCCTAAAGCCAGAAAGAGAAGAATTCCCAAAATTCCTGCTTGGTCCCAACGGTAACCAGCTAATCCCATGACATTCAAGGAAGAGTGGGTGGGTCAGCAACAGGCAGCAAAAGCTACCTCACGAGGGAGAAACAGCAGTTAAAACTTTTCCCTCCAGCCTTCTCATTGGATGGCAGCTTTGGACTTATAGCCAATCCGGCTTCGTGTTTTATTCAAATTGGACTGGGGCAAATCAATCCCCAGTTTACCAGCCAGGAATGTTGTTTCGCGGGTATAATTTTTTTCTGCTTCTTCAGACTTATATATCTTGCACCTGACCGCAATTTCGCAGTTCTTAGCAAAAGACCTTTAGTCTTTTGCTAAGAACTGCGAAATTGCAGTCAGATGCAGAAAAAATTTATACCCACGAAACAAGCTTTATTAACCCGGGATCTTGTCACATTGCGGCGCATTGCGCCTACATTGTGGCACAACTGCACCTGGTGAATTATGTCTGAAGGAACAAATAATCCTCTGTGAGCAACATACATCTTATCAGCAGTTGCCGTACAAGCAAGAGTTAATAGCAACACAGAAGCTCCGGAGGACGCTGCGTGATTGGATTGTTACTGTCAGCTGACCGGCGCAGCGAGTGCATCTTTGACGCGGCACGGCAGACTGTGGCAGCCGACAGGAAAATCAGTATTGTTCCAATTCCATGGTGTTTAGTAGTTTTGAAGTAATAATAATTGTAAACACACTTAGTGGTTATATTCTTTATGTACAACAGAAGAATAAGTTGTAGGAAAATTCTGTGTGTTTTATTTTACTGGCGGTATAAATTGTAACTTTGTAAAATTAGAAGCATTGAAATACAATAAGAAATTGTTTGCAGTGGCTGCGTGTTGAGATATAACTTCCAGGTACTAGCTGGAGATGTCCTGCTATTACAACTGATCTCCAGCTGATAGAGACCAGTTCACTTGAAGAAAATGGCATTTTGGAAGGTGGACTCTCTGGCATTATACCCCAATGAAGTCCCACCTCTCACCAAACCCCACCCTACTCAGGCTCCATCCCCAAAATCTCCAGGTATTTCCCATCTTGGAGCTGGCAACCCTATACAGTCAGGAGGCTGGCTAACAGTTTGCAAAGCAGTTGGGGACTGCATAGGAATCTCATGAATTAAAGCAGGATTTTAAGACCGGGCTGCATTTCCATGAGAAACGAAGAGAAAAGCAACTTCTAGCATGTTGTAAGCTTGCACCACCACTCTAGCTGTTCCTTGTATCAGAGTTAAAAAAAGAAATACCCCTTAAAACAAACCCTGTCTTTCATTAGATTTACAGTTCGGGGTTTCGTCCCTGACACTGGAGCAGGGATCGCTTCTTTCTGCTGTCAAACGGCGAGATGGTGTTCCATTTCAAAATTGTTTCTCTTTATACCCTAGTAAATTTATGTTGGGAGCAATGTGAGTTTCAAGGTGCTGGAGGATGCTGAGTCATGGCAACGGTTTTAAAAAATGTCCTTCACGCCAAAGCCAGAGCAGTTGGTGCGCTTTCACATTTTAATTTCGTCAACGTCTTCTGCAAAAAAAGAGGTAATACCAGAAGGCCTGGAAAAGACGCACAGCTGAGACCAGCAATTTCCCAAGGACTTACTTTGCAAGTGTCTTTTTGTCTTAGGATTGTTTTTGATTGCACAGTGTACAAAGCTTTACTTCCAAACAAAAGGATTTGGAGACCCACAGGTGGGCATCAAGCAGCATCCCTCTACAATCCTCAAACAGTGCAAGGCTTGACTGAGAAGAGCAGGATTAGCTTATAATAATGAGCTAACAAAAGCCCCCCTGTTATTTTCTCAACAACTTGTACTTCTCTTTGTAGGAAACAGCAGGGCTGGAAGAAATAGCAAATCCACTGCGTAGTATGCAAGGTGAGTACATCGTTGTACTAGAGTCATTGGTAAACTTAGGAATGAGGGTCAGGCAGTGAGTCTGGTTTCTTTCTTTGATCAGTTCAGTAGTGATTACTTGTAGTGATTACTTCTTACTTGTAGTGAATGGGTCATTTAACATTTTTGGCATATACAGAACTTGCGGCTTGCATGCCACTGCTGAATCAACAATAAGTAGGTTTTACAGTGTCATACAAAATATTGGGTTCTGTTCATATCTGCATTTCAAATAACCCATGATACTGGATGGGGGACACACTTCTGGGCAACAGTGTGTATGAACAAGATCTTGGGGTACGGGTGAACCGTAAGTTAAATATGAGCAGCCAGTGTGATGCAGTGAACAAAAAAGCTAATGCGATTTTGGGGTGCATCAACAAAGGCATAACATCCAAATTGCAAGATGTCATAGTTCCGCTGTACACCGTATTACCTGGAGTACTGTGTGCAGTTCTGGAGGCCTCCCTTCAAAAAGGATGTGAACAGAATCGCGCGGGTGCAGAGGAGAGTGTCGAGGGTGATCAGGGGCCTGGAGACCAAGCCCTATGAAGAAAGGCCGAGGGAGTTGGGAATGTTTAGTCTGGACAAGAGGAGGTTGAGGGGGGACATGACTGCTCTCTTTTAGTATTTGAAGGGCTGTCACTTAGAGGAGGGCAGGGAGCTGTTCCTGTTGGCAGCAGAATAGGACTCGCAATAATGGGTTTAAATTGTGGCCGGAAAGGTAGCGGCTGGATATTAGGAAAAAAATTTTTTACAGTATGAGTTGTTCAACAGTGGAATCAGCTACCTAGGGAAGTGGTGAGCTTGCCCTCACTGGCAGTCTTTAAGCAGAGGCTGGACAAGCACTTGGCAGGGATGCTCTAGGCTGATCCTGCATTAAGCAGGGGGTTGAACTTGATGGCCTGCATGGCCCTTTCCAACTCTATGATCCTATGATTCTATTCTTCCATGATTCATTAACTGTGAACTACAGAGAACCACCATCACAAAGAGCGAAGAATGATACTAGTCATGATGCATACCTATTCTCTCCAGGATCAGACGAGTTGGCCACTGTGTGAACAGACTGTTGGACTTGATGGGCCTTGGTCTGATCTAGCAGGGCTTTTCTTATGTTCTTAAAGCACTACTCAGGGGTAAGATATATGCTTTGTATACAAAGATCCCACGTTCAAGGATTTCAGGTAGGAGGTGATGAGAAAACATTTCATTGCTTGTGACTCTAGAAGTGCTGCCAGTCAGAGTAACAATATTGAACTCATTGAAGCATTCTAGTTCATATATGTTCAAACAAAAATCACCATGAATTGTGTGTCCTATATCGGGCCTCTGTACATATGATTGGAATGATGAAAAATCATTCTACCTCTAAATCAAAACAGATATAATTGAATCCATTAAAAAGCAGTAATCTTATTTCTAGAATTTTAAAAATCTAGATCTGAAGGAACCACGTTAATTTCTCTCCCCTCCCCCGTTATTTTGATTTTACAAAGAGACTTTCTCAGACAGAAAAAAACACTGTTTAACTTTAAAGTCTGACACGTTTGAAAAGACTAACATAATTTGACTAACATAATTTGTTAGTTAGACTAACATAATTTGTTAGTCTTTAAGGTGCCAAAATTCTGGTTGATTTTGCTGCAACAGGCAAAAAATAACTACTCTACTTATATGTCTTATGTCTCTTGTTTATGGCATTTCATGGCTAGTTTACTTCCATTAGCTGTCTGGATGCCAGCTTAAATATAATCACTGACCTCCAGAAATCCCATCTTTCTAGCAAGGTTAATATTTAGTTTTAAAATAGGTCTCAGTCAGTGATTTTCAATGTCTTCTTTAAAGTCTTCCGCATAATATTCAAATGATCATTCAGCACTAGAACATCTTCAGATTTTTCAACTTACACATATGCTCATATGCAAAAAAAGAAACACTGAAATGCACCTGTGCAGTGAACTGCACTGAAAATCTATATAGCTTTCAGTGAAGGAACTAAGAGTTTATCATGTGATTTATCTCGCCATTTGAAAACGAAGCTGTTCTGCTAAAATGCTAAATATCAAGTCCATTGGGTGAACTACTCATAACAATTCCCCCATGGATAAGAGAAGAAGTCTAATACAGTTAGAGAAATTGTTGCTCTGTTCATAGACATACCGCCTGCAGAAAAAGGTTACTCTATTATATTTATGTATTTATCATTCACTGCTTATGTAATTTCTGGGCTATAATGAAAAGTGAGCCACATGCAATAGAAGTTGCAAACATTATCACAATATAAGAGTTTTCTATTGTTTAATATTAGTAGTAGGGAAAAGGCACTGTATAATAGATGAGCATAATTGCAAACAAACCAATCATGCAACGTTCCTTGTTCAGTGACGGAAGCATTGAATTAATTAATTGGCACTGATAGAAGCAAGTCTATAAAATAAGTCATTCCAGTTAATTTTTTTGAGTTCCTAGGAACAAGGCATATTGTGCATGTCCTTAATTTATCCCTTAAACTAAATGAAGGAATTAGATATGAGGTCAGGTCCTGTTGGTGAGCTTGCCCAATTGTTTTTAATTGCACTTTGAAAGTTACGCATTTGTTATAGGTGACATAGCTTTCATACACCAGTGCTTTGCCATAGTATTTGAAAACTTCAGTGTCCACAGGTTAACACTGAAGATAAACTGGGGCAGAGGGTCAGTTCTGCAGACTAAGGTCTAAAACGCATGGTCGCGGAACCTCCTTTATTCCCCGTTTCAGCCAGGATCCAAGTAACCTGGCCGGCACTGGGGGGGGGGGACGGGCCTGGATGCATTACCTTGAATGAGCAGGGATGAAACTGTGTGCAAATCAATCCATGAAAACAGAAAATGCGGGAGACGTGGAGTTCCTGTTTAGTTTGCCACCCCCCCGCCCCTGGTGATTGGTCATTTCAAATTGACCAATGATGAACCAGGAAGAGCGGTTTGACTCGGGCCAGAGGAGGAATGGGAAAAGCCGGGTTCATTTTGTGTTGAAACAGGGCCGAGCCGCCAATCAATAAGGTGACGTCCGTTCGCAAAAAATTGATCCTGGCTGAAACAGGGAATAAAGGAGGCTACAGCAACCATGGGTTTTTGACCTAAGAGATAATTCCGTAGAAATACGGGCAGCCATTCCTAAGGGGGGGGTGTTAGGTGGCGTCCGGAGGCAGCACAGCTGCGTCACCCCTAGAATAACTTGCTGTCAGTGCAGCAAGCCGGAAAAATAATTTAAAAGAGTTTCAAGGGCTGCACCACAATTTTGCAGGTGTATCTCAATGCCTGCAAAATGGCTCTTTTCCAGTCCAAAAGGGTTTAGGAATCCGCCTAAAGGCAGCTCTTCCACTGGGAACACCCCAGGAATGCCCCCCCCCCAGGATGCGGGCATGTGCACTCGGGCCAAATGTTCACTGCTGAGCAGGCAGTGCCAGCGCAGGAGGCTCATGCTGCTGTGTGGGGCCCTAGGGCCAATGTAAGTCAACCTGCACCAGCATCCATGCCAATTTGCACGGCACAAGTGACATGGACGCCGGCATAGGGGTCACACTGGCTGCTATGCGGCTCTGCCCCCCCTCTTCAGGAGTTAAATACTGTAGAAAAAGTAGTAAGGAACCAGAAAAGGTACTGAGTACCAGAGGCCACAGAAAGAAAAGGAAAAGAGCAATTATCCTTAACTATGTAATAATAAATTATTATTATATACAATGCAAGCAATCCCTGTATACAGTACCAACAATTCCTGTAAAGAGTAATTATTTATGACTGTCCTGATAACAAATAAATTGCAAACAATCCCAGTAAAGTATAACAATTTCTGAATGTCCTGATAAAAAAATGAATTGATGGTCTGCTGGCTAATTAAGTCACCGTTTTGACATCTTCTTCAGAATTATTTTTTTCTGTTGCAGTCTGGTTAAAGTCTGGCCTTGTGCAGTTGTTGTGAACTGACTATAAAAGACAAGAGTCAAAACATCTACATGCTTGATTCAATATCTAAACTCATTACAGTGTAAAAAACAACAACTCATTACAGTGGAGAAAGCAACACGCTGTTTATATCAGCCAATCACAGAAGAAAAAAAGAACATTTAAATCATAAATCTGCAACAAATAAAATATAAGCCAATTAATTGAAGAAGAAGCAGAGTTGGTTTTTATATGCCAACTTTCTCTACCACTTAAGGAAGAATCAAACTGGCTCACAGTCACCTTCACTTCCCATCCTCACAACAGACACCCTGTGAGGTAGGTGGGGCTGAGAGAGTGTGACTAGCCCAAGGTCACCCAGCTGGCTTCATGTGTAGGAGTGGGGAAACAAATCCAGTTCACCAGATTAGCATCTGCTGCTCATGGGGAGGAGAGGGGAATTAAACCTGGTTCCCCAGATTAGAGACCACTCCTTTAAACCACCACTCTTAACCTCTACACCACGCTGGCTCTCAGTTGAGTCAAAACTACAGAGGAAAGGAAGGATGCATCAAAAAAATAAATTTAAAAGACCACAATTACAATTCTAAAAATACCTGTGATCTCACTTTTCATGTACAGTTTTGTTAACAAAGAGGCCAAGGTAAATGAGAATTGTGTCAGCCACTTTAAAGGGACAGTAAATGTGTAGCATTGCCTTGCCATGATGATTCAGATCTTTATGAGGCTTAGTATTGTGATGTTACAGCTAGAGTCTTCTTGTATGGTGTTACTACTTGAATCCATTTTAAAAAGGCATGTGGCATAATCTTCTCAGGACTGCAGGTGGGATTTTGCAGGTTGGAACCCCCCCCCCCCCCACACACACACCAAATGTTTCCTGAATACGGAAAACTTGGCACATCTATTCATTAAATAGATTGGCAAGGATGCATAGGGTTGCCAGCCTCCAGGTATTGAAAGACAAAAGACAGAACTGATAGCTAATTGGTGATTATTCAAAATAACAGGCAAAATAAAACATTGCAGAACAAAGGTACAGTGTCAATAGAAAGTCCCAAGAAAATATAGTCACCAATTAGCTATCAGTGCTGTCTTTTGTCTTTCACTACCATTACTCAGGACGAGGTTATTTTTGAGCCTCCAGGTATTGGCTGGAGATCTCCTGCTATTACAACCGATCTCCAGCCGATAGAGATCGGTTCACCTGGAGAAAATGGCCACTTTGGCAATTGGACTCTATGGCATTGAAGTCATAGACTCTATGGCATTGAAGTCATAGACCCTTCCCAAACTCCACCCTCCTCATGCTCTGCCCAAAAAACCTCTTGTCGGTAGCAAAGAGGAACCTGGCAACCCTAAGAATGCAGGTTTATTTCGCATCCAATATTTTTTGCAGAATATGAAAAAATGGTAAGGCCAGAAAGCTACCCTTCCTGTTCCCTTATACCTCCCTCCCAACTCTGCAGGTAGATACTTGTACACTAGGATTGTCAGCTCCAGTTTGGGAAATACCTGGAGGTTTTTGGGGTGGAGCCTGAGGAGGGCAGGGTTTGGGGAGGGAAGGGACTTCAATACCACAGAGTCCAATTGCCAAAGTGGCCATTTTCTCCAGGTGAACTGACCTCTATTGGCTGGAGATCAGTTGTAATAGCGGGAGATCTCCAGCTATTACCTGGAAATTAGCAACCCTATTGTACACCGCCTCCTGCTACCAAGGCTTATGACTCTTTCAGATTCTGTTAACACTGCAATCCTAAACAGAGGTGCACACTGACATCAGTGGATTTATAACTCTGCTTAGGATTGTATCGGGAACATTTTAAGCTACTTTTTAAAACAGAGCTGAAGAAGAATGTAATATTTCACAACCTATAGAGGTGCAAGTAAAAGGCTGCAAAAATTACAATGTAGTCATCCTGATTTGAAAAAGCATCTTGAAACTATGTGTATAATTTCCAAAGCTATGTATAACTAATATATTATTGTGTGTGTTTTAAAAGCTGTCTCCTCCGACTCATGGCGACCCTATGAATCAATGCCCTCCAAAATGTCCTATTGTTAACAGCCTTGCTCAGGTCATTCAAACTCAGAGCCGTGACTTCCTTTATAAAGTCAATCAATCTCATATTGGATCTTCTTCTTTTCTTGCTGCCTTCAACGTTTCGTAGCGTTATTGTCTTTGCCAGTGAGTCTTGTCTTCTCATAATGTGACCAAAGTACGATAGCGTTGTGTAAAAATTACTTTAAATGCTGTGAAGAAAATCCACAGAGGAAGGAAAGGAGAAGGGAGAATCTCCACATTTCCTAGTTTCAGGCACCCGAGTATACACATGAACCTCTGTGTGCAGATTATGGGACTAAGCTACCTTAAAGTGTTGGAAACCTACGTTAGATAAAATATCATCTGTGCTCTATGTGTTGAGCAACTCATTATATGTATAGAAACTCTGCACCTTTCCTTAATACTAGTTTTCCTCCCCTTTCCCTGTGAAATATAATAAAATTCTGTTGTTTTATTCTTGAACTGAGTAAAGCCTCTGGTGTCTCAGTTGTCTAGGGTAAAACGAAGTAGGTGACATGGGAGAGACTTTCCCCCCTCGTCACAACCCACTTATTTGTCTTTTTGGCAGTCCACGCTATCTGAAACACATTATTAGGAGTCAATTATTTCTTATGCGCCACCGTTGGGTTGCTTACAGTTCAACTCCTGAGTAGAGTTATACTCTTCTAAGGGCACTGAAGTCAGGGATCTTAAAAAGGTGTACGCCTGTTTAGGGTTGCACGGCTGAGGTTTATTTTATTTTTTACGTAGGTTATTTATAGTCTCCCTTTCTCACAGGGACTCGAGGTGGATTCTTACTTCAAACGAGAAGGTCTGCCATTCAGTGCACTGAGTGTGCTGACATAAACAATGCCTTTGCAATGATAAAAAAATATCTACCTGAGAGAGCATCTACTCCCATACAGACCCTGAACAGACCCTAACCTCCATTGGGTTAAGGTTTTGTATTGCATGGAGGCTAGAGAGGCTTTCTGTCTAATTGCCCCAGAGCTCTGGAATTCTTTGCCCCAAAGAGATTCATTTGGCCCTGTATTTACAGGCATTCTGCCTGTGAAGGAATGAAAACCTTTCTGCCGCACCCAAGACTTAAAATTACATCGCTTTCAATCTGAGTGGCTGACTGGGATTTTACACCCTGCCTGTTTTAGTCTGAATATACTTGAACCAATCTTTTTTTTTTTTTTTGGGAAAATAATATTGTGGCTTAAATATGGGGTAGCCCATTCCTTCAAGGGGGGCGGAGCAGCATAGGAGTTAGAATGACCCCTAAATCAGCGTCCAGGGCACTTGCAATGTGCAAAGTGGCAATGTGCAAAGTGGCATGGATGCCAGCGCAGGGCGACTTATACCAGCCCTGGGGCACCATGCAGCTGCACAAGCCTCCTGTGCCGGCACTGACTCCCCAGCACTGTATATCCAGCATGAGTGCTCATGGCGGCCTCCTGGGGAGTGTTCCTGGGATGTTCCTTTCGGCAGCTTCCTAACCCCTTTCAGCCCGGAAGCGCCCTCTTACTCTGCCGCAGAGCTATACTACCAAAATTTCTCCAAAAATCATTTTTGTCTCTCAGGAGGTGACACAGCGGTCACCTGGCTGTCACCTGTCTACAGGGTTGCCAGGTCCCTCTTTGCCACCGGTGGGAGGTTTTTGGGGTGGAGCCTGAGGAGGGTGGGGTTTGGGGAGGGGAGGGACTTCAATGTCACAAAGTCCAATTGCCAAACGGCCATTTCGTCCAGGTAAACTGATCTCTGTTGGCTGGAGATTAGTTGTATTAGCAGTAGATCTCTAGCTGGTTCCTGGAGGTTAGAAACAACAACCAGCATGAGGCTCAATATATGTAAAAAATAATGACAACACAATTTGATTACTAATGAACCATATATTATTTCAAATAAATTAAGGCATTAACTGAATGCCTAGCTGACTATGTGTATTTCCCTAGAACTACATGCCGCAAATGAACCTTAACAAACATTGATAATAAAATTACAAATATTCAAAACAACTTCCCACCATAAGTCCCATCCTGGAGAACGGCTTCTTTCAAAGATGCTGGGTAAGACAGACCAATACATTTCCGGTCAAATGGAAAAGCAAACTCAGAGTTACCTATCTACCCCCCCCCCCCCACTCAGGAATAGGCTGTTCATGTAATGGTTTTACCACTGATGACTTTTCTTATTGTGGAACTTCATCTGTTGTACGCTGCTTTCAAAGTTTTTTTGGGAAAATATAGCAAGCAAGTAAATAATTAACAGGAACAGCAAACAATCAATGCATTTTTCAAAAGCCTCTCCCCATCATCTGAATAGCTCTTCCTTGGTTTAATTTACAGGCATGGCAGATTAGCACACATTTTCATATAGTTCTTTATGCATTTCAGTAATGCCTAGGAGCATATAAATCATTTCGGTGTACAGCACCTCCCACTCTGGTTTCTGGGATTACCCCAAATATATCCTTATAACTGGTCACCACACACCATTTCGAATGAAGGTACAAGAAAATCAAACAAAAAGATTGTGAATCAGCCTTAAGTTTAATTAGGTTCCCAAATGGTTTCATTCTCTACATTCTATTTATTGTGTACTTGAAACCCATGCAGCATTTTTCAAATTCATTTTAAATTACCATTTAGATACCATAGGGTGTTTTCAGTGGCAGCAGCTCCTGGAAAGTGAGTGAGGTCAGAGCATGATCAATGACCTTGAATACTAGAACTGGCAATTTTTAGAAAATCATTTGGAACTTGTTCTCATACATCTAGGAATTGTATCTTTATACTTAGTCAAATAAATCCTGAGCCATTTTATGAAATATGTATACACTTTCCATTTTTTTTACTCATATCCATATGTTGTGAATTGCCCATTCCTGGTTTTGTTTTATTTCTGAGTCTTTTGAAGGAATTCTTTAGCATCTGATCATGGACATTTGGAGCCCATTCCTGAAGGAGAGGTAGATAGGGTTGTCAGGTCCCTCTTCGCCACTGATGGGAGGTTTTTGGGGTGAAGCCTGAGAAGGGCAGGGTTTGGTTATGGGAGGGACTTCAATGCCATAGAGTCTAATTGCCAAAGCGGCCATTTTCTCCAGGGGAACTGATCCCTATTGGCTGGAGATCAGTTGTAATAACAGTAGATCTCCAGCTAGTACCTGGAGGTTGGCAACCCTAGGGGTAGATCCATGGCAACTGGGAATGGCGCTGCCATGCGCCACCTCCTCCGGGGTTTTCCCAGCTGCCATGAAGGTGAAAAAGAATTTTAACAAAATTAAAAACAGAAAAATGGGAAAAATACCCCATTGCACAAAGTGAGGCTACGCTACCAAAAGAAGGTGGTGCAGCCATGTCACATCTCGAGAGGGTGTTCCTGGGGCAAACAACATTAGAAAGCTGCCCAAAGGCAGCTCTCTTCCTGGGATCGCCCCCTCACCCCTCACGCCGGCATGGGCTTTCCCTTCCGGGAAATCCCTGCCGGTGTGGCTGTGCTGGTAAGGGGAGCCGGCAGCTCTCAGATGCCAGTGTGCTTGCCCCATGCCAATATAGGTGCCACCTTGGAAACCTTATCTGACCCATAGTCATGCCAGCTCCTAAGGAGCTTCGCCCCTTCTTCAGGAATGGGCTGCCACTTGCCCATTTCCCTCCTTTTTCCCTCTACTGTCTGATAAAGTTTGTTTTGCATCACCCATTTTTGGCTCTTTTTTGCCCTACCCTTTTGAACCCTGAGTCATTTCCATGTGCACAGCTTTTTTGACGCTGGCTATTTTTATTTTAGCTATTTTTATACTCAGATAAATAAATAATTTCACTTTCATTTAAGGACACGGTGTTGCTTGAGAAATGTGTTTGTTGAGTTCATATTTTAAAAAAGACAAAGATGTCGAACAAACTAGAGGGAACAACACCAAACAGTGTAGTAAGTGGAGACACAGAGAAGACATGCCTTTGTTACTCTCTTGTGATCACAGCATTCCAGTGTGTGATATGTCTGAATGTGCATGCTTGAATAATTAGCCTGTTTTGTGAAATTAGTCATTAAATTCCCCATATCCATAAAAAGGAGCTAGAAGGAGGCGCTGCATATTAAAAACCCTAGTTAAGTTCTTTCTTTTTTCTACAATGAACATCTTCTCAGTGTTCAACTGCTGTGCCAATAACAGCAAAATAATTTCCTGGAAGGGAAAAGGCTGACTTCATATTTCTTCCAAAATGTTATTTTAGAGCATGGGGGTGCTCATTCTAAGCCTTTTGTTCTCCAGTGACTTTGAAAAGTCAGGGCTGCCTTGTACTTCAGCCACATGAAATTCCAGACTTCCGCAAAGTTGATTGATTGTAAGGCCTAGCTTGTGCATATGAATGTCTAATAAAAACTGCAACAGCAGATGACAGTAGGATTTCCCCAAGCGTTCATCTCTGTGGATTTCTTTCTTCTTCCATATGTTGGTATATATTTACGTCATCTGCCATATTATAGACCACTTTTACAACTGCTATTATGCAGCTGTTTCAATATGACTGTGGAATATTGGTTATGGCAGCCACTAAGAACTTCCACATTTAAATCAGTCTAAAAATTCCTTTTTATCAATAAGACATATTGGGCGTGGCTATGGCATGTTTCTTTTACATACAGAGTTGTTACCCGAAATGCTCTTTAATTGGAGAATTAGCTGAGCAGATCGGTAACTTTAATATTTATAAAGCGAGATCAACCAACTATACCAGAGCCCATTAACTGTGACCTTAAGAATAAAGACAGACAAGGGATTTCTGAATTAAAAGTGTTTATGTTGTTTCAAGCATTCAGTGGTACAACACAAACATACACAGAGCTAAGAATTTAAAAGATAGTAGAATACAGACAGATGCCCATTTGGCAGGGATCATTGGTGGGGTAATATTTACCGTTCTTGAAGAGGAGATGTCCAAGTTCCAGTAGATTAAGATAGCAGAAAATAAGAGCAAAGGGGTTCCTGTAGACTTGGCCAGCAAGGCGGGAGGGAGCGTGGTCAGGCTGCGCAAAGACCAAACCAACAGAGTAACAGAGTAGAAGCCAGGAAAGACCTAAGGTAACATTATGGGCTGGGGTCACCCCAGATATACTGTTTTTCTTGGGACGGGGGGAGGAGATTTATCCCTCCTAGGTTCCCAGGTAACAAAAGGTGATAAAAGGATTAATCTTTGGCTGCCGGGGTGGGGTAGCAAGAATTTGGAAATCTATTCTGATTCCAATGGCTTTTGCAACCCGGGAGGAACTGGGAGATCTCTGCTGAAGTGATTAACGTTCTCAGACAAAAGGCGCGATCTCTGCTAACATCTGGGGATCGCTGCTGCATAGCTGGAGGAACGACTCATTGCTGATATCAGGATCGCTGCTGATTGCCCATTAAGCTGCTGATGTTGCAATGGGAGAGGGGGGTGTTGGCAGTGACTATGTGATTGTCTGCTTTCCACGACATGGCTGCGGCTGGAACAGAGTTTGCACAGGAACATGGAGTCTCTCAGGTTCACTGGAGGTTGCCCTTGCTTCTGCTTCCTAGCTGCCGGGCGGCTGCACAGAGCACACAGGAGCGGCTGTATCAGTTTCAACGGAGCGCGCTGTGGCCATTCCAGTAGCGTTTGGGGCGGGCACGTGGCTGGAACAGTAGTCGTGTGCCTGCATATCGGGTTGCCATGTCCGGTCCAGGAGTTAGGTGGCCTGTATGCTTACAGAATCCACAGAATGCTTGCAACCTTTACAAACAACAACCATGAAGGATTAAATTGTCGTTTCCCATACCACCATTGTAGCTTTCCAAACATTGAAGGTATCCTACTCCTTCAAGTGGCTGGTTGTTTACAAATGTGAAACTGCACCCTTATTTATTATTTTGATTGATATTAATTATAATGAAAATCCCAACTGTCTAACTACTCAAGGTTCCTCACAAAATAAATACCTACTTAAGGAGGAGCAATGGGGCTGTGGAAAGTTACCACATCATTCCACCCATTTTGTTTCTACAGGGTACAAGAGTAGTATGGAAGTTGGACAGAGGAGACTTTCAGCTAGAGCTGGATCCAATCATGAGCCAATCCAATCATGAGTAAGAGCTGTCCAACAGTGGAATCGACTACCTAGGGAGGTGGGGAGCTCCTCCTCACTGGCAGTCTTTGAGCCTGTATGCCCCCTTCCAACTCTATGATTCTATGATGGACGGTTGTTTCCTGTGCTCCTTTTGTTTGCTAGAATGAGTACTGGTTTACACACACACATATCCTATGCAATACTGTGTAGAGTTATTTACGTCTAAGCCCACTGATAGTACTTGCAATGGCCAAATATTGCCATTACTGATTTCCTTTTAGAAGATGTCACTTTGTGCTGCACACCATAATGATTGAAAGGAGAGCATTGTGTAAGTCATTGTTGATGACAACACCCCCACATCTGGAGCTCATCCATACCCCCCTTTTGATGTCACAGTGGACCACAGTAGCCTGCCTACTCTTCAGGTTCTATTTGTCCCTACCTCTACAGTACAACCTTTTACAAAGTTACTCCAGTCTAAGGCAATTGATTTCAATAGACTTAAGAATGGAATACCTCTGCACAGGATTGCACTGCTAGTGAAATATGAAACTGTTGCTAGTCTAGATATAACTTCAATTGAGACAGGAGATTCTAGAACTGCACCCGCACATCACTAAATATTGCACTTTTCTGCTATAGAAATAATTTGCAACTGGATTGATTGCCCATACAGGAAAATACCATCTTGGACTATGTGATGATGCCAGAAGGAAATGCGCACCCTCCTTGTCCAGCACCCCATCTTTTCCAGTGCTCTCAGATTATCTTGAATTCTTAACCATTCCAACTTTTCGCAGACTTTTCTTCTTGACCAGACATGATGCCTTACCCCTCAATGAATTAACTAGCAGATTTTTGAAAGCCCCAATCGAACAGAGAGTCTGCCCATATGGAAAGGCAAAGACAGAAACACCCATTTTTTATTCAGTTGTGATTTATATTCTTCTATATGATCTTCTTTGATTACTCCATTGATTTCATACTTTCCTGTATGTTCTCATGACTACCACTTAATCTATCTGCTGTCTGGTAATGATAAGGCTGTTACTCTATCAGTAGTTTACTACTTAACAGCCACTTTGAAGATACGCTGAAAGTTATAATCAAGTTATGCCTAAATGCTCATTTGCATTTAGGTGCTCTTTTTGCACTGAATTGGATATTACAGAAATCATTTGCAACTGGATTGTATTGCCCATACAGGAAAATACAGTTGGAAATTATTGCTGTAGTGCAACAAGAACATAGAAGAAGAAGAAGAGTTGGTTTTTATATGCCAACTTTCTCTACCACTTAAGGGAGACTCAAACTGGCTTAAAATCACCTTCCCCTCCCCACAAAAGACACCCAGTGAGGTTATAATATCCAACAATGTGTGGCTGCAGCCTAATGAGTGAGTCCAGAGAAAATATTTTCTTAGTTAGGGTTTTCTTATATATGTTTTGGTTCCCCCAAAGTAGTTCAGATGAAAGACAAGGAATTCCGGACGCCATGCCTAAAACCAGTATTCTTCTTCAAAGCAAATGTTCAAACTATGGTCATCATTCAGAATCTTTTTAGGCAACATGAAATAGTACTGGCTCTCCCCACACACAGACACACACAGCCTAGGCAAAGCTAATGGAATTAGATGGGGATCCACCATCCAATTACTTTTTGATGCCCTGCTACATATGTTGAGCAAAGTCATCTAGAATAAATGGTTTTTAATTGGACTCTTCATTCTTTTCAATTCTGACAGCCAGAAACATGGAGTGTCAGAAATCATCACTGTATTATTTATTACCCAGTAATATGAATACTGATGCACAGAGCACTCTCTTGATTATTACTTATTAGCATTTTTTGCTGCCTAAACAAAGACGACTGTGTATGCATCTACTGTTTACTGCAAAGTATTCTTTGGGAGTAAAGGGACTCTAGAAAATATGCAGCAGCTGCAAATCAGTTTTATATGTTTAACTCAGTGGGGTTTAAAATCAATAACTAATGCATGATTTGAAGATCTCCATAAATAATTTAAAGCGCAGCAAGCCTCAGTGACTATAAACTAATACCACTATCATTTCTAATGCTGTTTACAGCTGCACAGACGCGGTCCTTGTCCCACACTTACATTCCCAAATTCATGGCAAGTGGTGCCTTTTCTCTCTCAACTGCCTGATTTCCTCTTCCATCAGGCCAAAATGTTATTTGTTTTTAGATGATACACAAATGTGTCACAGCAAACACCATCTTAGAAGAGGCATTCCTCCTGTGTGAGAAAGGAGGAAAAAACACAATTTCTAGGATGACCTCACTAATATCATTTGTAAGTACTGGTACAAAAATAATGAGTTTTGAAGATTGCTCTCTGACTAATCAGGGATATATTTTTAATCTCCCAAAATATTTTAGTCCACCTAATGACTAAATATTAGTCTGAGTTAAGGGTTAGAGTCAGGGCCAGGATAGGGCCAACACTGGCTAAATTGGCATCTAGAAACTCAGAATATTTGATTAGTGGTTGGAACCGGAAGCTATAAATGCTGAAGGATGAATATACCATGCAAGAAATGCTGTTTTATTGACTAGACAAGGGCAGAAGCTGAGGCCTTGTCTTTCTCCCAGACCAGACCAAAGCTTCTTACTGCTTACCAATCACAGATCTTCCAAAAGATCCTGAGATCTAACCACAGACAGTCCATAGTAGCATAGTAGTACTAGCTGGAGATCTCCTGCTATTACAACTGATCTCCAGCCGATAGAGGTCAGTTTACCTGGAGAAAATTGCCGCTTTGGCAATTGGACTCTATAGCATTGAAGTCTCTCCCCTCCCACAACCCTGCCCTCCTCAGGCTCCATCCCAAAAACAACCCGCCAATGGTGAATAGGGACCTGGCAACCCTCGATATGGCATATTTGTTTTTTGTTGTTTTTAAATTTAAGCACACTTCTTTGAAATATGTACATAAAATCTGGCCCAGTTCAAAGAGGCATTTTGTATTGGAGTGATCACTGTAAGATTTTGGAGGTCCCAAATTAGAATTTTAAATTTCCATGGATTAGCATGTTATCTGTAAGCATTGCACTGGTTTTCCTACCCAGATTTTTAAAAATTATCTCCATTTTTTAAAGTGAACTTGTATGACTTGCATGTCAAATCAACACTTGTCTTCCTATATTTTGCAATGAGAACTTAGGTTCCATTTAATTTAATTATACAAAAGTCATTGTATATCCTTGCCAGAACTCATTCATGTTATTCAAAGGCTACAGAGGTGTCAATGCCATTCTTCTCTGATGAATTAGACTTAAAGACTATGGTCTTTTATGCATGGGTTGGATCTCCCTGCTTGGTCCTGGGTTTATCACACATTAATGTAACCTGGGTTGGGGGAAACTGCATGTATTGGCTTGAATGATCAGGGATGAAACTGTGTGCTAATTGAACCATGAATACAGAAAAACATTCTTCCAAGCTTAACCTTTTAAATGCTGCACTGTGATTGGCTTACTTCACAGTGCTCCACATGAGAGAAGATTTCCTTCCCTCCCCAGACCCAACTGCTGCATAAAAAAAGCATTTTAAGAACAAAACAAAAAAAAAACAAAACGGAGCAATCTGAAAGAAGGGGGGGGGAGAATTCCAAGCCTTGTTTTAAAAAAGCCTTTATTTTGCTCAGAAAGAGCTCCAAGGAAGCAGGAAGCACTTGAATCCCTGCCTCTTTACATATTGCTTTGTGATTGGCTGTGAGAGAAGCCAATCTTCTGTTTTCCCTGTTTTCCCACTTTGCTGCTTTGAGGAGTGGTTGGAAAAGGGTGGGGCGTCATGGCGCGGGGAAGCTCAGCCCGAGAACAGAGTATGCATGCTCTGTGACTCTGGAATGAGCCGGGATGAACGGTTTAATTAGGGCCAGAAGAGAAATGGGAAAAGCCAGGTTCGTTTTGTGTTGAAACAGTGTTAAGCTTCCAAGGAATGAAGTATCGTGCATACTGAAAAATTTAATCCTAGCTGAAACGGGGAATAAAGGAGGTTAAAGCGACCATGCATAAATGACCTATATTTTTAGATCCAGATTTCCAGTGATATGAGCTTGCTGTTATATTAAATACACTGTACTGCTGCAAATTGGGTTAATAGTGGGCATAGTGACTATGTAGAGCTGTATCTTAATAGAAATCTTTACTGCTTTCCCTCCCATATAGCAATGGCTTAGTTATGGCATGTGGTCGGAGCTCTCAGAGAGAGGAAATGGGATTCTACAAAATCATAGAAGAAAATATAATTGAATCTCAGGTCCAGCAGTGAACTTTAGCGTGCATAGTAAGCTAATGGGGACTAAATAGTTTATCTTTACACTCTAGCAGGAGTGAGCCATACAGTGTGAATATCAATCAGGAAAACCCAAAAGAGAAGGTGCCACAACAACTTAACTTCATCTAGGGTTGCCAACCTCCAGGTACTAGCTGGATATCTTCTGCTATTTCAACTGATCTCCAGCCGATAGAGATCAGTTCACTTGGAGAAAATTGCCGCTTTGGCAATTGGACTCTATAGCATTGAAGTCCTTCCTCTCCCCTAACCCCGCCCTCCTCAGGCTCTGCCCCAAAAACCTCCCACTGGTTGCAAAGAGGGACCTGGCAACCCTAGCTTTCTATTATGTGTTTCTCTGCTCCTGCTCCTCAAGGTGTTCTTTGCCAAGGCGTATGTTGGCTTCACTTTGATTCACGGGCACCAATGGCCTGTGTTTACTAGCACTGGAGCCAACAGAGCCAGTCAGGAGATAAGGGCATACAACTACCCCAAGTGTCCATGGCTGTATTCAGACACCACAACAAGCTGCAACTAAACTGTCATTGTGCGCAAGCACCATTTGCGCTGTGCATGAACATGCCCTCACACCTTCCTCCTTCTTGAAGATCATAGAGTTGGAAAGGACCACCAAGGTCATCTAGTCTAACCCCCTGCACAATGCTGAAAATTCATAACTACCTCCCCCCACACCCCCAGTGACCCCTACTCCATGGCCAGAAGATGTCCAAGATGCCCTCCCTCTCATCATCTGCTTAAGGTCATAGAATCAGCATTGCTGACAGGTTCCTCTGAGGAACCGCTCTGTTAGAAAATTCTTCCTAATGTCTAGATGGAAACTCTTTTGATTTAATTTCAACCCGTTGGTTCTGGCCTGACCTTCTGGAGCAACAGAAAACAACTTGGCACCATCCTCTATATGACAGCCCTTCAAGTACTTGGAGATGGTTATCATATCACCTCTCAGTCTTCTCCTCTTCAGGCTAAACATACCCAGCTCCATCAACCTTTCCTCATAGGACTTGGTCTCCAGACCCCTCATCATCTTTGTTTCTGTCCTCTGGACATGCTTCAGTTTGTCTATATTTTTCTTAAATTGTGGTGCCCAAAACTGAATACAGAGTAAAGCGATACCATCACTTCGCATGATCTGGACACTATACTTCTGTTGATACAGTCCAAGGTCACACTTACCTTTTTAGCTGATCATGTTCAGTGTTTGGTCTACTAAGACCCAAAGATCCTTTTCGCACACAAGTCTCCCCCATCCTATAATTATGCATTTGATTTTTCCTACCTAAATGCAGAACTTTACATTTATTTTTGTTGACTTGCATTTTATTAGTTTTAGCCCAATTCTCTAGCCTGTCAAGATCATCCTGTATCCTGGCTCTGTTTTCTACCATATTTGCTTCCCTCCCAATTTAGTATCATCTGCAAATTTAATAAGCATCCCCTCTATTCCTTCATCCAAATCATTTCTAAAGATGTTGAACAACACAGGGGCCAGGACTGTGGTGTTCATAGAGGAGCAGGTATTTGTGTCAAGATCACCACAGTCCAATAGCCTTGTCTACTAGGACCCAGAGTCAGTGTGGTGCAGTGCTTAAGAGTGGTAGACTCTAATCTGGAGAACCAGAATCCCTGCTCCTCCACATGAAGTCTGCTGAGTGACCTTGGGCCAGTTACAGTTCTCTCAGAACTCTCTCAGCCCATTTGGAGGCAGTCAATGGGAAACTACCTCTGAACCTCTCTTCCTTGAAAACCCCTAGGGGATCGCCATAAGTCAGCTTTGATTTGGTGGTACAAACAAACAAAAAACTTGTTTAACTTTGTCACTTTACTCTCCTACTGCAGTCCAAATGCCCTCTGAAATGCTGTTCCTGGGAGACAGGGGACTCCTATAACTCCCAGGGGAGTGGGAAGTCTGCCACAGAATGGAAGAATCCGCAAAAATCCTCTCAGAATTTTCCAGAATTTTTGACATCAATTTTTGACATTTTGGTATACTGATTTCATTGTTAAACCGCCTCACTCAAGCTTCCAAAACCCCGTCAGGAGCAACAAACAGTGCCATAATCTAATGTTCTTACTTCTTCGAGGAAAAGAAAAGCTTGGAAAATGATGTTTTCTTTCTCTCGTGTGGAGTTCAGGTTCATTCTGTTAAAATGTTTAACTTCATCAGCCCCTTCTACTGTGTTCTGCATTAATATGCAATGGGAGTTCTTCTAGAGTTATGGCCTGTCATGATTTCTACAATACGCTACATAATGGCCACAATATGCCTGTCATATGCTTATCTTGTCTTCAGCAGGGTCTGCAATAAAAGCACAACTTAAGGCCTTTTAAATAATTAGAGAAATGCATATATTTGACAGAAGTTACTTGTCTTGGTTCCCAGCAGTAAGAACTGGAATTCATAATATGTAATTGACTGTGCATAGTCACAGTTTCCTAGACTTTCTTTTCTCTGTTACTGTCCTAATGTAAGGACTGCCTTTGTGGTGGAATGTGGCTAGGGTTGTCAGCTATGGGTTGGGAAATACCTGGAAATTTTGGGGGTAGAGCCTGAGGGGGGCAGAGTTTGGAGAGGGGAGAGACTTCAATGCCATAGAGTCCAATTGCCAAAGTGGCCATTTTCTCCAAGGGAACTGATTTCTGTCGCCTGGAGATCAGTTGTAATAGTGGGAGATCTCCAGCCACCACCTGGAGGTTGGCAACCCTAAATGTGGTGCATCTAGAACAAACTTTTTTGAGATGGTAGGCAGTTCACATCTTGCTTATAACAGTCATTCATTGATGATAATGTATGTGAAAGAATGCCTCCTGAGAAGTTATGCTGCTGTTCTTTTATCCAGATAATTGTTTTATGGGTAAGCTATTATCACAGCTACTAAAATGTATTCACGGACTAGCCAAAAACTGGGCCTGGGGATGGACACTTGGATTGTTCAAGAAGGCAGGAAGGAAGCTCTTTTCCTCTCATGCTACTGTTTGTAGCATTTGGCAGATGCTTCCTCTAACTTCCTCTAACTTCCATAATTAAGATCAGACCATATCACGATGGGATAGAATACTTTATTAAGAGGCGGACGGAGGTGATGGGGAAGTCAATAAATTTTCCTTTATTTTTTATTTTTATTTAGTACTTAAACAATTATAATAACATTACCTATGATTTAGTTTTTAATACTACGTATATTGTTGTTTGTTAACATGGAAAATTTATATTATAAAAACCAATAAAAAATTTCAAAAAAAAAATAACCCTCTAACTTCTTCACTCTTCCTTTTTTCCTTCATAGTGTAGTCATTTCCTCAGCCCCATTACACTTCCATGTAGCGTTGTGTGAACACTACTCTGCTTAAATAGCAATTAGATTGAAAATTGCAAGCGGTACCTTTGAGCACTCAGGAAAAGCTTCACTTTTTAATAGAGGACTCAGATTTGTTCTTCATTGTATAGCAAATATTCATTCACCGCTTTCTGCCAGCTGTCCATATCCCCTATTCGCCCAACCCACCAAATAGAAAACCAAATTACTTATTAAAAATCTTTGGCTGTCTCAGTCTTGATGAGTTGGGGAAGGGGGAAAGCTTCATCTCTCTCATGTATTCTGCATATATCCTTTGTGCTTGTATAATTTTTAAAGGTGATCATATACACTGAATGTTCCAGTTTGGGTTGCCAATAAGTTTTGCATTCTCAGACAGCATCTGGGCCCCGTAGGGTTCTAAGTGTGTGCAAACATGATGAATGCCCCTGACTGATCCTTCTGACTGTGGATGAGTAAAAACATGGCTACTCTTCAAATGCAGCTGATTTTCAATCAGAGCTGGAATTTTCAGTTGTATCTATGAGGTCTAGATTTAAATCTGCCAGGTGCATTCATTTGCATATGATCTTGGACAAGCCATTTACTCAAAGGCAAAACAGTGCTTTTAAAACTATTTTTCTAGAGAACCCTGTAGCTCCTGAAAAGTGTATCATGGTGTTCTCAATGAAAAGATCAATAATAGCAGATAGACTTCATTGAAAGAAAGCTTCTTTGACATTGCTGAACTTCTGTTGCAATATGCAGTCTCTGGAGTGTGGGTCTAAGTAGTCTTGTTGATAACTTTGCTGGCAAACATACCATGCTTGACCTCTGCACCCTACACCTGAGTCAAACCCCAAATCGATTCACCTGTGCAACCTGAATACAGAGCAGGGTCACTTTAGTAGGTAAGTTCTGTTTGACCATTTTTGCACCCACACAGTAGGAAACTAAATCCATTTTCCTCAAAGGTCATAGTCGGGTCAGGTCATTAAAGTGCACATATCACTCAACCAACAGTGCTCAAGGCATCCCTTTACTATTTTTACAGTTTAAAAATGGTAAAAAAGCCATATTTTTACTGATGTGGAGTGGGTGGGGGGAGAGAATAAAACTACAACTCCCATGAGGTTCTAAGATTGTGTACATTTTGTGCTCTGGATCCAGAAATTTCAACAGCCATCAACACACAAGGGTTCATTGTAGGGTTGCCAGCTTTGGGTTGAGAAATACCTGGAGGTTTTTGGGGCGGAGCCTGAGGTGGATGGGGGTTTGGGAGGGGGAGGGACTTCAATGCCATAGAGTCCAATTGACAAAGCGTCCATTTTCTCCAGGTGAACTGATCTCTATCGGCTGGAGATCAGTTGTAATAGTGGGAGATCTCCAGCTGCCATCTGGAGGTTGGCAACCCTACTTAATTGAGAGAAATTCTAGAACTGAATTATTTATCTTGAATACAAGAGAAAAAAAGGCAGTTCTTCTCCACTGTTCACTTCTTCTGATTGCTGCATTGAGTTTGTTTTTGTAGAGTTGCATCTGGATACCATGGAAGGCAACATCCATGAAAGGAAGGAAACAACTACATAATTTTAGTTTTTACATAGGGCCATTTTCTCATAGCCCTTCCAGGACTATTGTGGTGGTGGAAATAAATTTAACATCAAACATTCTCAAGAATATTAAAACTACAGAAGCATTCTGTCCTCTGTTGGCAGAATGCAAAAGCTGGAGAAGTGCTCCTCAGGAGCAAGCACTTGAACAACTGACTACCTGGGGTCTGGTAATAGATAGGGTTGCCAGGTCCCTCTTCGCTACCGGTGGGAGGTTTTTTGGGCAGAGCCTAAGGAGGGCGGAGAACTGGGTTTGATTCCCTACTCTTCCACATGAGCAGAGGACGCTATTATGGTGAAACGGTTTCCCCACTCCTCCACATGAAGCCAGCTGGGTGACCTTGAGCTAGTCACAGCTCTTTTAGAGATCTCTCAGCCCCACCTACCTCACAGGGTGTCTGTTGTGGGAAGGGGGAAGGGAAGGTGATTGTAAGCCGGCTTGATTCTTCCTTAAGTGGTAGAGAAAGTTGCCATATAAAAACCTAGCTCTTCTTCTCTCTCTTCTCTTCTCAAAGTAAATCACTCTGTTTCCTTAGAGACAGGAGTTATCTTGAATGGTGCAGAGACCACTGGTTCTAGAACATAGCTTCTGTGCAACAAGGTAATTCCACTGCTTGTGCTCACCACAGCTTAAGCTACTGCTTAGGGAAAGGGTGTCAGTGTAGTTCAAGAAGAGTAAAAAATTCCAAACCAAGCAGGGTGTATCAGATTCAGTATGAGGCAGGTTCATGTGTTCTTTAATTGTACTGTTCCTGTAGGGGAGGGGCTGTTGCTGAATGGTAGAGCCTCTACTTGGCATGCAGAAGGTCCCAGGTTCATCTCCAGTTCATCTCCGATATCTCCAGTTAAAGGGACTAGGCAAGTAGGTGATGTGAAAGACCTCTGCCCGAGACCCTGGAGAGCTGCTGCTGGTCTGAGTAGACAACACTGACTTTGATGGGCCAAGGGTCTGATTCAGTATGAGGCAGCTTCATGTGCTCATGTATCTTCATTACAGACTCAGGCTGGTTAAATAAATCACCCACTTGTGAAGGGACCAGTGGAATTGTAGTTCTGTGAGGAAAGGCTCTGAACTTCTAATATATTTCACACTATCTCACCTGACTAGAATCTTCAGGATGCCGGGGGCGGGGGTGTTACTTTTAACATATAATTCCAATGATAAAAATGTGTTGTTTTATGTTCTTAATTTCAGCAGCCAGTCAAACCTGTTATACTACATTCCTTGATTTGGCTTGGAGCACTGGAGATTTCCATGGACAAAAGGGATTTCTGGCCACAGAGCTGGGCTTCTCTGCCTCCCCCTCTTCTGCTGCAACACAAAATGCCTCTTGAAATGCTGCTTCTAGGGACAAGGGGACAATTTGGGGGTGGCAGCGCTCTGCAGAGGGAGGGGAGAATCAGCACAAATGGCCTCTCCTTTCTGTTCGTGGAAATCCTTCCATAAGATCCAAGGCTTTGAGTCCTGCTTTATTGTGCATGGTGACTGTACTTAACAAAAGCTAGGGGTGTATATTTGGGAAAGCTGCCTTGAAAAATTAGCTAGAAAAAAACCCCATGTCAATATGGTAGTTTGGGAATATTCAGGAATCGTGAAAAATTTCAGCTCCAATATACCCGAATCCGAATTTTTCCATTTTTTAATGCACACCCTTAACAAAAGCATGCAGGCACTGATTACATCCCATCTCTCAACAGGAGCCACACAGTGATACCATAGATTTTTATCTCAAATGTCAGAAAATGTGTGGGTGCCAAGGATAATAAAATAATTATTAGACAAAGCCTTACAGACATTTATTTGGTACCCAAACCTATGAGGAGCAAAGGGAGATCTATAAATCAACAGTGCTAATTTCTGCAGCTTCCAACTTACACATTAATGGCAGCATAAAATGAAGCCATGCCAATTAAACACATACTGAGATAAATCAAAGCCACTCTAGACAACTTTCTGAAATAGCACTTATGGAAAAGAGTAAATAATCTGCTTTTATGTACTTTCCTTATGGTTGTGTCATGCCTTTTGTATTATCAAACAAACAAATTAGTGCAGAATCTTCTATGTTTGCACAGCTAGATGTGAGTCCATTAGCACCTTAAAGACCACCAAGATTTTGGGGGTATGAGCTTTCGGGAGTCAAAGCGCCCTTTGTCAGATACAAGTTGGAATGGAGATCTCTGCGTCCTTATATCCCAATCAGAAGGTGGGAGGGGTGTTGGAAAGAAGGAACTCAACATGCAAAAGTACAACGTGCACAGTAATTTAGTTTGATTAGAGCATGGGGGGCAGAAAATTAGCACCTGTAGTGAGGTTATCCTTTGGTATCATTCTGGCTTTTGGGGAAGGCAAGGCAAAATGTCAAGAATGTGGATGCTTTTGAACTGTTGATCAATGGTAATGCTGCTCGAGAACTGAGTAGTTAACCTGTCCTGGGGGCAGACTGTATTTCCCCTGAAGGAACAGCTTAATAACCTTGAGGTACTATTGAAACCTGACCCAGATTTCAGTCTCAAGTTTCCTCTGTGACATGAAACCTTTTTATCAACCTTGGATGATGTGCCAGCTATGGTAGTTCCTCATTAAGGGTGTCCGGGACGGGCTGTTGCAGTGGCAGTCTCCGCCACTGTGGGCACACCAACCCTGAACTTCTTCGTTGGGTAGGACGAGGCTGGCGTGGTGGCCTCTGTCCACTGCCCATCCACACAGTTGGGGGCTTAGCGAGACCTGTTCTCGCCAGGAGAAAAGAATGGAGACAGGGCAACCAGGCCCAGGAGCAAGCCGAGTCTCACCCAGTGCGGGCTGGCCATAGGAAGATCTGGGCCCACCAATCAGCTGATTGGTGGGTAGGGAAGCAGCGGCAGCCAGAGAAACACCACCAGCGAGGAGGAAGGGCCCAAGAGCCCACAGGCAGTTGCTGCCACCTCCCTCCTTTCTCTGAACCCCGGGAGCTTGAGGGACAATCCAGAGAGAGAGGGGGAAAGCCCCAGGGGCCACACTTACCTGTCGGAGGAAGGGGAGAGGAAATATATGGGGATCACACTCTCCCCTCCACTCTCAGCCCCATCGCTCAGAACGAGCCTGGACCCCACCTCCTCGCATCAGGCAACCCAGCAGGAACACAGGCTACCTGGCTGGGGAGGGACCAATGAAACATCTCCTGTCAGAGAAGCCTGCTCCAGCTGGCAGAAGAGGAGGGGTGGACAGGAACCCAGCCCAGGCAACTCTGGAGAAATGCCAGCACAGGGGGCAGAGCATGGCCCCACCTCCAAGGGCCCTGGGAAACTAAAGGTAATTGGGAAGGTAAAGGGAAGCACCTAGAAGAAGGGTGGAGTGTGGAAGGGAGCAGGGGGGAGATTTAGAGGGAAATGGGATAAATAGGGAGGGAGGGCCAGCCAAGGAGGAG
Organism: Euleptes europaea; assembly: GCF_029931775.1. Classification (NCBI taxonomy): domain Eukaryota; kingdom Metazoa; phylum Chordata; class Lepidosauria; order Squamata; family Sphaerodactylidae; genus Euleptes; species Euleptes europaea. The sequence goes on from NC_079319.1 coordinate 63,344,487, forward strand.
GGTGGACAAGTAGCCTGGAGCCAGAGAGAGAGAGAAGGCAGACGTCCAGGGCAAGGGAGATGCCAGGAGTCCTGATCCAGCATCCTTGCCCAGTCTGAGGCTGGCCCAACTAGGAACAGGGAAGGTTCCCAACTAGGAACAGGGAAGGTTGTGGATGGAGGCAACAGAGAAGAGCCCTGCGAGGGACACTCCAGCGCATAAAGGGTAATCGGGCCATGGTGGCCCATGCTTTGATCACATCTACATTAGACTTTTATAGAGCACTTTATGCGGGGCTACCTTTGAAAATGGACCGGAAAGTTGCTGGTTCAAATTTTGATGGCTTGGAGCTTGATACAGGAATTAGATCACCCTGTGATGAAAGACCTATACTGTCTGCTCCAGGAACAATTTAAAATGCTGGTTCATAACTTTAAAGCCTCACCCCAGTCTGAGCTGCATGGAATTCAGGGATGCCAACCTCCAAGTAAGACCTGGGGATCCCCTGGAATTACAGATTATCTCCAGACAACAGAAATCAGTTCCCTTGGAGAAAAGGGTTGCTTTGGAGGGTAGACTCTATTTCAATGTATCTCACTGAGGTCCCTGTCCTCCTCATCCTCCATCCCCAAATCTCCAGGAGTTTCCTAACCTGGATCTGGCAACTCTATCCTCCCCCCTATTTCCCACCAGTGGCTGGGGGGAACTGGCATCCCTAATGGGATTACTTGATGGTAACCCAGGCTTGCCCAATCAAGATAGATCTTGAAAGCTAAGCAGGGTCGGCCCTGGTTAGTATTTGGATGGGTGACCACCAAGGAAGTCCTGGATCACGATGGTAAACCACCTCTGAATGTCTCTTGCCTGGACCCCATGGTATCCATATAAGTTATTTGTGACTTGATGGCCAAAAAAGATGATGATGAAGGAGAAGAACTCTATTATATTATTTCACAGGTTTAAGATCAGAGCCTTGGCATCAAGAAGAGCTTCTGTGGGCTAATGCCTCATAGCTCCCAGAATCAATGTTTAAAACACATGGCACATTTATATATTTATTTATTCTTTTTTATTTTATCCCAGTTTTTGATCTGAAAAAGCCCTCCAAGATGACTAGAGGCATGAAAATATAATAAAATGCATAAACGCCAATATATCCTTAAACCTTAAAAATTATATTGCCCTGTAATACTCAACTATTAAATACTTCAGGACAAATGGAACACAAATTCATCATAAACTGCAAAAATGTAGACCCAAATAGCCCCATTTTGATTGGCTTCCTAACATCATGGTTGAAGAAGAAGAGGAAGAAGAGTTGGTTTTTATATGCCGACTTTCTCTACCACTTAAGGAAGAATCAAATCTGCTTACAATCACCTTCCCTTCCCCACAACATACACCCTGTGAGGTAGGTGAGGCTGAGAGAGTGTGACTAGCCCAAGGTCACCCAGCTACTTCATGTGCAGGAGTGGGGAAACAAAACCAGTTCAACAGATTAGCCTTCACTGCTCATGTGGAGGAGTGGGGAATCAAACCTGGTTCTCCAGATCAGAATCCACCACTCCAAATCACTGCTCTTAACCACTACATCACACTGGCTCTTGTGTATCTTGTTGGAGAAAGAATTCCAGGAGCCACAATAGACCAGGCTTTACTCTGTAGAGAAAACCAATCAAGGGGAAGACTTGATGCTACATTCATGGCACAGATTGGCATTCCCATGGTGACTTTCTTGGCTATATCACTCTAGTCAAGGCTTTCAGGTTGCTTGTCAACAAGGATAGGGAAACTCACCAGAGGATGGCTCTGATTCACAAAATGATTCCCCCCCAAATTATCTGGGAGTGGTAACTCTGAGATAAGGACATTGTTGCCATATGCGCTGCCTGACCTCCCGCCCTGGTCTTGGCAACTACCTCAGAGAGACACTGTACTGTTTAAGCGTTAACAGCCCGCCGCTCTGGGCAAGTGCTCTGCTGCATTACCAGGCTGTCAAGGACAGGAGATCAGGTCACCCCTGCAGAACCAGCCATAGGGAAGCCATGATCCTGATTGTCTCCTGATCCAAAGGGAAGCCATAACGCTGAAGCGAGAGCATCACGTCGCCTTCTCCTGCAGTTCCCCCCCCAGTATCCTGTGAGAAAAAAATCCGCCACGATCTGCATTAACAACTAGAAAGGACTCCTCTGCCGCATCCCTGGAGTGTAGAGATTCACACCTTCCTGAAGTATTGTCGTACATGAGAAGATCGAGTTGAGCCATCCCGAGGATGTGCAAATCATTGGTGTCAGCTTAGTTTACAAATTATCACTCTGCCCGATCTCTGCAGCCGAAGTCTTTGATCCCTATTATTTTAGATAGGAGCCATCTGGGGAATCTCAACCTCCCCTCCCCGCCCCCAGAGAAAGGTATATTTTGCCCTCCCCGACAAGGCACGCTGGCTTTTTCCTGTCCACGGGGCTTTGTTCCATCCTCGAGCTTTTTCTATCCTCTGGTTCTATCCTACCGTGTGTGTTGAGTTTTGCGGAGCTCCACACCCCCCTTTTTCTCCGGTGACTTGGCTGGCTCAAGGCTCCGGTACATCCCCCTTCCATCCCCCGTTGTATCTTTTTGTTGTACCTACAAGCCACGGATCTTAGACATCTCCACTTCTAGATTGGTAACATATTACCCAACCAACGACCTCCTCTCACTTGAGAAACGTCTCTAGTCCTACCACCTTTTTATTCTTAGTTTCTTGTATGTATGTATTGAAACTCTGAATGAAAGAATATATAAACACTTTTAATCTGGAAATCCTTGGTCTGTAGTTATTCTGAGGTTCACTGAAAACAACCCTGCTATACATTGGGTGATTCCGCTCTATAAATAAATTAGTGCCGCTGCTCATGCTAACTTTCCCCAATCCAAGAGCAGTTTCTGTAACAACATCATCTTAAACTGATTACAACCTCCAAGAAAGCAGGGGCCGACCAGATAATCTTAAAATGCACAAAAAAGTAGGTGTAAGGTGGAAAGGAATACTCTATGAGATCTTGGACCCGAAGTCTTAGAACTTTAAAGATTAATATCCACACTTGAAATGATCCATGGAACTAATGTGCAACCGTTGGAGCTTTCTGAGTACTAATGTTATACGTTCAATAATGGTGTTATATCTTGTTTCTTATTACAGTGTCAAGTACCATGCCTCCCTGCAACTTAGTGGCACTAGAGCATATTCATACCTTTTTACAACCTTATAAATTCATGGTCTGAACCTGTGTGGAACTGGGAACAGAAGCAAGCTGTACGTTTTCATGTGTCCCCTTTTTTTAATATGGAAAGGATCAGCTGGGCTGAACTATTTCTGCGTATACACACAATTCATAGCCAACAGGACTTTCGATAAGTCCAAGCCATAATGAAAGGGTAGAGCAAAATTACTGCAGGTACACACAACCACAGCATAGCCATTAATTTAGACTTATGCATTCTCCTGTTTGAAGGGGTTTTTTTATTTACTGTCCTTTCAACAGCACCAAAATGGATTCCTTCTGCTTTAGCTGCCCCTGCTAATGTATGTGGCCCACTGATCTATGAACTTGCCCTTTTCTAGAGGATGCTTCCCCCCTCCTTGAACTTGTTCCCAAGATGTGCTTATCAAACAGTAGAATTGGTTAGTGGCAATTGTAACATTGTCTGCATTTAAAAGCATTGCTTTACAGACCAAGAAATTCAAAGGTCTATTGATTTTCAAATTTGAAGGAAGCATTTTGCTTCTTCAGTCTACCTTCCTGCTTACCACTCAGGTCATGAAGATACATCCTGCAATATCTCTGCCAATCCCATATTTTGCTATTGAGCAGCAATGTATCTTTGAAAAAAAGTCATGTAATTAAATGTAAAGATTTCAAGTAACGAAGGGCCAACCACAGAACCGAAAGCTTCCCAAATTGCTTGTTTGATGTTGTGTAGTATAAAGCTAAGCATAATGCACTACTGTATGGATTTTATGTACATCAGAAATATCTCAGTGACCCTGATAATGTTTTTGAATTGAAGCTGGATATCTGATCCAAACTAATGGTGAAACTGCTTAGTGGTAGAATGGCCTTTTCCACTAGAACAAGTCTCTTTCTACTGGCAGAAGGTTCCTGGAGCTGGGGAAGGGTATACTTTAGTGGGAAAGAACCTGTGTAACAGCGCATTCCTGAGTTTTCAACACGAAACCTCTTAGGAGGAGGCGTGACCTCACCGCCAGCGTAAATGCGTGTAATCACGCGATTACAAGCTCTTACTCTGGCAGTGCCGCCAGTCCCACTGGCGGCCGAGCACCGCGGGACCGCACCTCACCCCTCTGCTGGCGCAGCCTCTCCATGGCGCAGGCCACAGCATAGAGAGGCCGCTCCGGCACAGGGGGGCGTTCCGGGGGTGGAGCGAGGGGAGGAGCTGCCGGTTCAGCCAGTTACGCCGGCACTGGGAACAGCGGTGCTGCGCCTGCTTTTGAGCAGACACAGCCTCGCTGTTTCCTATGGGGTGAAAGGCCCCGGTAAAACAAAACAAAAAACATGAAACGGCTTTTTTGTGTTTTATGGCATATGGGAATTGGCTTAGAAAAAGGCTCTGCTGCGCCTCTTCCCCGCCGTCCCCGTACGCTGCCAGCTCAGGAATGGGCTGTAACTAACTCAGGTCTTTTATGTTTCACTCGTTGTCACCCCTACATTGACTTCGGGTCTTTGTTTGGATCATGTGTGTCTTTTCCAACCGTCAGAGGTCACCTTTCTCTCCCCCTGCATTTCTCCATGTTTTGTTCGCGTTTTCAAATTTGAAATAAAACAGGTCCCTCAAAATGCGGGCAAAATACAGGGAAATGCAGGGGGAGAGTGAGGTTACCTCTGGTGGTTGGGAACGGCATGCATAATCCAAACAAAGACCAGAAGTTGTCAGAGGGGTGACAGCAAGGGAAACAGCCATGCATAAAAGGCCTCAGTGTGATTGTGAATGGGTTTGATCGATTGATTTTTGTTGCTGATTAATTACTCTTTTATGCATAGTGACGTAACTTGTATGAAATGTATAAATATGGTGTATATCATTATATATGCATAAATGCAATAGAATATATTCATATTGTTGATTTATTAATAAAAATAATGTAGAAAAATATGTGCCTTTTTATGGGGAAAATATGGTGCCATAGAAGAGAAAATAGGAAAAAAGTGTAGTCAGTCGGTACAATTTGTAAAAGAGAGAAGCAATTTAAAAATGGACCTCCATGCTTGTGAAATTTGGTAGCATCCTTAATTTTATTGCATGTTAAAAGAAAACCAAGATTCATAACAATAACCCAGATTTGATGGTTGACTTTGGATGCATTGATTTGCATATTATAGCAGTCATCAAGCAAATCACAGGTGTATCATCATATGGAAATATCCATTTGCAAATGAAAATTGTGGTCATAACCACTGTACATACACCATACATTTCAGTTTTGCTGCATTGCAGCTTGTAAGGTGGATTCTTGGAATGGTGATGCCTTTATAAACTGGGTGTCAATTTAAGTATTAAAATACTCTCCCCCCCCCCAGCAAATTAAAGGAATTCTACCAATATCCAGAATGAAAAGCACTAAAGCACCTCTGAGTACTTAACCATGTCAGCAGAATGTGTGTGTGTGTGTGGTACCGATGATGAACTCAGAGGGCTTTGTTCCAAACTAATCTTGCAGGAAATAGAAGGTCATTATGAAAACAAGGTGTGCAAACTAAGCAGTCAGAGTACAGCATTTATTTAGTACAACATCATTTGATTCCTCCAGGGACTCTGACTGCAGCAAAAGGAGAAGTTTTAATTAAGAACATAAATTATAACCTCTCCCAGGAGGGTGATTGAAATGATCGCTGTTGTAAGGATATTAACATGTTTTGCATTTATTTCCTTTATAAACTCTCCCTATATTTGTTCTTGTAGGTTATCCGGGCTGTGTAACCGTGGTCTTGGAATTTTCTTTCCTGACGTTTCGCCAGCAACTGTGGCAGGCATCTTCAGAGTAGTAACACTGAAGGACAGTGTCTCTCAGTGTCAAGGGTGTAGAAAGAGTAATATATAGTCAGAAAGGGGTTGGGTTTGAGCTGAGTATTGTCCTGCAAAAGTATTGTCCTGTAAGTATCAAGATAATGTGCTAATGAGGGTATGGTATGTTAATATGGAACCATTGTATCCTGAAGTGATCTGTTAATGTGTGTAATCCAAACCTAATCTGTATGGCTATTGTTGAATGTTGTCTTTGTCTGGAGGTTTTTCAGGGCAGGAAGCCAAGCCTTATTCATTCTTAAACTCTCCTCTTTTCTGTTAAAGTTGTGCTGATGTTTGTGAATTTCAATGGCTTCTCTGTGCAATCTGACAAAATAGTTGGTAGAATTGTCCAGTCTTTCAGTGTCTTGGAATAAGACCCTGTGTCCTGTTTGTGTCAGTCCATGTTCAGCCACTGCTGATTTCTCAGGTTGGCCAAGTCTGCAGTATCTTTCATGTTCTTTTATCCTTGTTTGTATGCTGCGTTTTGTGGTCCCGATGTAAACTTCTCCACAGCTGCAAGGTATACGATATACTCCTGCAGAGGTGAGGGGGTCTCTTTTGTCTTTTGCTGATCGTAGCATTTGTTGTATTTTCTTGGTGGGTTTAAACACTGTTTGTAGGTTATGTTTTTTCAAAAGTTTCTCCATCCTATCAGTGACTCCTTTAATAAATGGCAAGAATACCTTTCCTATGGGAGACTGTTTTTCTTGAGTTTTCTGATTTTTGTTTGGTTCAATGGCCCTTCTGATTTCATTCTTGGAGTAGCCGTTTGCTAGCAGTGCGTGATTTAGATGGTTAGTTTCTTCCTTGAGAAACTGTGGTTCACAGATCCGTCTTGCACGGTCCATTAATGTTTTGATTATTCCTCTTTTCTGTCGGGGGTGGTGGTTGGAGTTTTTGTGTAAGTAGCGATCTGTGTGAGTTGGTTTCCGGTAGACCTTGTGACCTAACTGAAGGTTTGATTTACGGATGACAAGGGTATCAAGAAATGGGAGTTTACCCTCAATTTCCTTTTCCATGGTAAACTGAATGTTTGGATGGATATTATTAAGATGGTTTAGAAAGTCCATTAATTTTTCTTCACCATGGCTCCAAATGGTAAATGTATCATCTACGAACCTGAACCAGACTGTAGGTTTGTAAGGTGCTGATTCTAATGCTGTCTTTTCAAAATATTCCATGTAAAAGTTTGCTATTACTGGACTGAGTGGACTTCCCATAGCTACTCCATCAATCTGTTCATAAAATTCTTGATCCCATAGGAAATAACTTGTTGTCAAACAATGGTGAAATAAGGCTGTTATATCTTCTGGAAAAATCTGGTTAATCAATGAGATTGTGTCTTTAACTGGAACCTTGGTAAAGAGGGATACAACATCAAAACTGATTAATATATCCTTTGGATTGAGTCTTAACGGACTGATTTTGTTGATGAAGTGAGTTGAATCTTTGATGTAAGAAGTGGTTTTTCCAATGTGGTCCTGTAGGAGGGTGGTCAAATATTTAGCTAATTCATATGTTGGGGAACCAATGGCACTCACGATGGGTCGGAGTGGAACGGAATCCTTATGAATTTTAGGTAGTCCATATAATCGTGGTGGTTGTGCTTCAGTCTTGCATAGTTTTCTGTGTGTGTCGGGATGTCATCCGTAAATCAAACCTTCAGTTAGGTCACAAGGTCTACCGGAAACCAACTCACACAGATCGCTACTTACACAAAAACTCCAACCACCACCCCCGACAGAAAAGAGGAATAATCAAAACATTAATGGACCGTGCAAGACGGATCTGTGAACCACAGTTTCTCAAGGAAGAAACTAACCATCTAAATCACGCACTGCTAGCAAACGGCTACTCCAAGAATGAAATCAGAAGGGCCATTGAACCAAACAAAAATCAGAAAACTCAAGAAAAACAGTCTCCCATAGGAAAGGTATTCTTGCCATTTATTAAAGGAGTCACTGATAGGATGGAGAAACTTTTGAAAAAACATAACCTACAAACAGTGTTTAAACCCACCAAGAAAATACAACAAATGCTACGATCAGCAAAAGACAAAAGAGACCCCCTCACCTCTGCAGGAGTATATCGTATACCTTGCAGCTGTGGAGAAGTTTACATCGGGACCACAAAACGCAGCATACAAACAAGGATAAAAGAACATGAAAGATACTGCAGACTTGGCCAACCTGAGAAATCAGCAGTGGCTGAACATGGACTGACACAAACAGGACACAGGGTCTTATTCCAAGACACTGAAAGACTGGACAATTCTACCAACTATTTTGTCAGATTGCACAGAGAAGCCATTGAAATTCACAAACATCAGCACAACTTTAACAGAAAAGAGGAGAGTTTAAGAATGAATAAGGCTTGGCTTCCTGCCCTGAAAAACCTCCAGACAAAGACAACATTCAACAATAGCCATACAGATTAGGTTTGGATTACACACATTAACAGATCACTTCAGGATACAATGGTTCCATATTAACATACCATACCCTCATTAGCACATTATCTTGATACTTACAGGACAATACTTTTGCAGGACAATACTCAGCTCAAACCCAACCCCCTTCTGACTATATATTACTCTTTCTACACCCTTGACACTGAGAGACACTGTCCTTCAGTGTTACTACTCTGAAGATGCCTGCCACAGTTGCTGGCGAAACGTCAGGAAAGAAAATTCCAAGACCACGGTTACACAGCCCGGATAACCTACAAGAACCAATGAACTCTGACCGTGAAAGCCTTCGACAATATCTCCCTATATTTGTTTTTCATTATAGACTGTATTAGCAGTCTGACCATTCCTTTCATATTCCAAATGGACAACAGGTCATAATGTTGCCGATGGAAATGTTCCAAGATTTATCAAGCCTTCAGACTATCATGCGGAATTAAAAATTCTGCATATGCAAGCTAGACTTAGAGTTGATTTTCCTGATTAGACTTCCAGATAAGTCCATAGAAGTTACAACTATAACAGCCCATTCCTGAAGGGAGGGGCTGTACTGGTGGCTGGAGGCAGGGCAGCTGCGCCGGCTCCAAAGGAGGATTCAGCCCCCCCTTGAAGGCAGCAAACTGAGAGCCAGCATGGTGTAGTGGTTAAGAGCGGTGGTTTGGAGCAGTGGGCACTAATCTGGAGAACTGGGTTTGATTCCCCACTCCTGCACATGAGCTGTAGAGGCTAATCTGGCAAACTCATTTCCCCACTGCTCCACATGAAGCCAGCTGCGTGACCTTGGGCTAGTCACACTCTCTCAGCCCCACCTACCTCACAGGGTGTCTGTTGTGGGGAGGGGAAGGGAAGGTGATTGTAAGCCGGTTTGATTCTCCTTTAAGTAGTAGAGAAAGTCGGCATATAAAAACCAACTCCTCCTCCTCCTCTTCCTCCCCCTTCTTCTTCTTCCTTGCAAGCCCAGTGGAACTGCTGCATAGCCTTCCATGGGGCATTCCCGGCCTGAAAAGGGGTTATAGGAGGCTGCCTAAAGGCTGCTCCACCCCCAGAATGCCCCAGGAACACCCCCCATATGGGGGGCATTTTCCTATTTTTATTTTTTACAGAAGTCAAATTTCTTTTTGCAACACTCCCCCTTTTAGTAATGGGCTGCCCATAAGTAAAATTTTATCTCTTCTGGGCACTCCTGCCTAGTAGCCAGCCCCATTTGGGTCTTGGAGCATGAACCTCATGTATTATTTCACACTTTCACAGCACTATGTACTGATCTGCAGTCTTCCCTTTTCTGTTATATGTGGCTGGCTTAGACTTCAGGGATGATGAAGGATTACAAATGCTCTATCTTGTGCTTTTTTCCTGTGTGCCCAGAAGGATGAATAATTAGATAAATTGTCTGTGAGGTGTGGGTTACAGTCCCATCTTGTCTTTCTGATTTGCTCCTGATTGATTTCTTGCTGGCCAAAATGTGAGCTTTGCCTTATTCCCAGCTTCCTCCTTGGTGTGATTGAAGCCTTCACTCTTATTTCTCTTGAGTGTTTCTCCCTAGTGAGTTACTGGAGAGATGACAGAAATGGTACAGAAATATCATCTGTGAAGGTGCAGTTGTCTGATCTCTTGTGTCTTGCATTATTGTTTCATCCCTATTGTTCTGCACAAAACTGATCCTAAAGGCCTTATAAATGATCTCCCAGAACTGGTTTATAGTAGAGGCTCTGGGCTTTCTGTGAGGGTGTCTTCTGCCAATTGAGCTGTGGAGATGTCCAAGTGATATTGTTGGATTGTTCATGCTTCCTTCCCTGTGTGTTGGCCTGTCAAAAGGAAATGTACTTTCAGGATTGGATGTGCATCCCCATCTGCATTCTCATAAGTGTGGTAGGAACAGGGCTCCTACTTGGTATACCACATTCACCTCTATACGCAGGGTGCTGTGCTTCCTTAGATATTCTGCCTTGTTGTGTTCTGTGGGTAGGTCGGAGCAAGATTCAGGGAGGCCACTGTTAACTGATTTCATCTCCATTGGTTGGCTGATTTCATCTCCATTGGTTGGCTGATTCCATCTCCAGCTGACATGGGAACATCATTAACATGCTATTCCATAATTGGCAAGCACAGGATGAGTTGCCATGGTCCCCTGTGCAGTTGATATGCTTTCAGCTCCTTGGAGTTAGATCTTTTGAGAGAGCCAGCATGGTGTAGTGGTTAAGAGCGGTGAACTCTAACCTGGAGAACTGAGTTTGATTCCCTACTCCTCCACATGAGCGGCGGACTCTAATCTGGTGAACTGGGTTGGTTTCCCCACTCCTACACATGAAGCCTGCTGGGTGGCCTTGGGCTAGTCACAATTCTCTCATAACTCTCTCAGCCCCACCTCCCTCACAAGGTGTCTGTTGTGGGGAGAGTAAGGGAAGGAGATTGTATGCCGCTTTGCGACTCCTTAAAAAGATAGAGAAAATCGGGGTATAAAACCAATTCTTCTTTTTTTATATTTCTTTTTTTCTGATGAGAAAGCCTAGAACACTGATTCAAAATGTTGGCTAATGAGCACCATCTGCCAAAGAGGGATTAACAACGATCTGTTAGAAAGCAATCCGAAGTAGTCTACTCAGAATCCTACTCAAGACTACCCACTAGGGCTTACTTCCAGGAAAGTGTTCTTAGAATTGCAGACTCTTTAAAAAGGCCTGTTGATGGATCAAGAGGACATTTGATAGGAGGTAGCATTCCGGTATTTTCAGTTCCAGCTCCATCAATAGTTTGGTTCCGTTGCTGAATGTTATGCCACATAAAGGTTTTTGGAAAATGAACATCCTTGCAATGAATTGGGAGTAGTTTAGGGACCTGAGAAGTCCTGAAATGCTGCAGCCATTAAAAATGTAGCTTCGCTGCCATGACGATATCATGGTTCTCATCTTTTTAAATATGTTTAGTTCTTAATAAATTTAGCTGTCTAAAACTCAAAAAAACGTATCATTATGAAGGAAAGTACATCAAGCTGATTGCCGAGAAAAGAAGAAACCGCTTCCGCATAAAAGGAGAGAGAAAGAGATTCTACTTCTAAACCTACTACCAAAACAATATATTAACTCCTGTTGTGAAACCTTGATAAAGACTGAAGATAAAATGCTTACAGTTAAAAGCTTTATCCGAAAGCCTGAGGGTTTGTTGGGGAACTGAAAACAACCCCCTTCCCCTGCCACAAACAATTGCATTAGTCTTTTGTTATGGAATAAACTACAGTACAAATGCATAAATCATCTTGTTAGTCCATGCTTGAAGTCTTAACTACTGGAAGAAAATGCCTTGAGGTATGAATAAATAATACTTTTTTTCCCCTCTCTCAAAAAGGGGGCTCTTATTTTTGACATCGTAAAGCTTTGGTATTTGCAACCGTTCTTGCTGACAGAAAAAACAACAACCGCTGGACTATTGGCTGGAGACTCAGATTATGACTTGAACAGGAGGCTGCTGTTGAATATGGTTTGATACTGTGCATCCATGCATACAGCTATACATTGAGCTGTAGTTTTATAATGGGCGCGTGCAAATTACAGAATGAAACTGACACACATCCACCAAACTCCCACTGTCCTCCAGCGAATATACTGCTGAATTTTCTGGTGTCTTCCATATTCCAAGTACATGAAGACCATCCTCCCAAATCAGATGAAAATCCGTTTCAACCATTTTGTTTAATGTAGTAAGCAGAGGATTGTGTCTACTTGATTGTAATGGCCTTTGGCTATATACAATAAATCGGTACCTACCTGCCTTGTAATCAGAGGTTCCATTTTATATGGTGGATAACCAGCATCAATGGTTTCCCATGAAATCGGCCTAGCAGCCACTATTCCGTCATTTGTCACAAGTAAATTCCATAATTAAATTAGGCACCATGTGGAGATCTCCTTATTTTTGGTTCTGCCAGTGAACTCCATGATGTGATGCTGAGTTTGTTTCCCAGAGTGGTGGAGGGAAAGGTACAGCAGAATCACCACACAAGTGTTGTTAAAGTGAATTTTTCACTGAAACGTGAAATGCAGTAAAAATTATTTTACCCAAATTCATTAAGTTGACATGTGCATTCCCCTGCTCCCCACTTTGACAAATTCACACAAAGGGAGGGATTTTCCTGGATTTCCTGCTTTGAACTGTGACCTCTCCCTGCTGCATCCCACACCGTTCCTGAATATACTGACTCTTAAGACCAGATTTTCAGAATGCATTGGGAGCTGAGGAAGAGAGAAGTAGGAAGGTAAGTTCTGTTCATTAAGCAGAACTCCACTCTCATTTCTGTGTGAATGCTATAAAAACATACATCTGTGTTTAGGTATCTATTTGTTTATTTTACAGTATTCAAAAATAGGAGTCCAAATATCTTCGGGACTGCTTTTCCTGGTATACCCCCTGAAGGACACTAAGATTGTCTGACGAGAATCTGTTGGTGGTCCCTGCTCCTAAAACCATGCGGCTGTCCTCGACTAGAGCCAGGGCTTTCTCAACCCTGGCTCTGGCCTGGTGGGATGCTCTGCTGAGTAACATCAGGGCCCTGCAGGACCTTAAAGAGTGCCGCAGGGCCTTTAAGACACAGCTTTTCCACCGGGCCTACAACTGAGGGCAACCGCAGATACCATCATTACTGGCCTCCCCCCACCAACATGAGTGGAAGGGGTGCCACCTGTATGGAGCCCACGTTTTAGTAATTTGCGCTCCATCTTTGCTATGGGGTCTGTTATGGGGTTTGAGGGTTTTATTGCTGCTCTTATTGTTTTGTTGGATTATATGTTACATTTTAATGATGTTACCTGCCCTGAGCCAGCTTACTTACTTTCACATTTCAAATGTGAAAATAAGTAAATAAATAAATAAATTTGCAAATGTAGTAATAAACAAAATTGTCAATGTATTCCGATGAATCCATGGGGGATGCTAATAGGATGTAAGATGGCTATCCTGTTGATGAAAGACAAGAGTCAGTCGCCAGGAAGGTCTATATTATAAAAGGACAGGAATGCAAGGTTATTGTTCTGCAATTGCCAGTCTTTCATTTTAGCTTGGGTATGGGGGATCTCAAAGAGTTGCATGATGAAGAACAGAAGAAAGGTTGGTTTTTATACGCCACTTTTCTCTACTGTAAGGAGTCTCAAGGCAGTTTACCATTTTTCTCCCCAGTACCTTGAACTATGAGAAAAGGCAGGGCATAAATGTTTAAATGAATAAGTAATAAATAAACAACTCTAATTTGCTATTCCTTTACAAAGCAAACCCATCACTACAGTTGTTTTAAGTTGCAAATATTCACACCATCCCCCAAATTATCATTTACCATTTGCCTTTGCACGTCACACATAGCATTTTGCACATTCATGCCTTCCTGGAATGAAGAAACACTTATTATTGGCATTATTTTGGCTGAAAGCGAAAACTGGCTCTTTGGAATGTCACCATCTTGGGTGTATTGCTTCCTGTTACTCTAAAATATACGGTCTTCAAATGCTACAGCATACTTTGGTCCATTGTTTTTAAGTTGCTGTTAAATTGCTCATTAAAACTCAAGTAATGCAATGTAATGGTTGCTACCATTTATAGCCAATGCTCTCCAAAGTACAATTAGAAGGAGTGCTATGACACAGAGCAATGGAGACAATTATTTCTGAAGTTATTAATGCTAATTAGCATATGGCATCTAAGACAGCTGCTGATGCTTCATGGCTAAATACTGAGGGACTAATTAGTGCTTGATGTTAATTAGCTTCTTCTTCATGCACATTGTCCTTAGATGTATATGCATCATCGCCATTGGGCTATTAAAAACCTGGCTTGTGATTCTCTCACAGAAGTATAAGGTACTCTTGCTTAGTATATAAAATAGTATGCATGCAAGCTGAATGAGGAACTATAAAATCAAGTATTCTGTTCAAAATTATAACCTCTTTCATTAATTTGATTTACAATAATGCATTGTGAAATGCTTATGAAAGATTCTTTGTGACTGTCAACCAACATGTTGATAGGACAATGTACTGAACATTTTGACAAAGGCTTTTGAGTAATCCCAGCAACCACATAATAAGAACGCAGGTAGCTGACCAGAGAACATGGAGCAGGTGTAGGAGGAAAAGAATAGGATCCATAATGGAGGAAAGTAAACAGTGGGGTCTCCAAAGAATCTCTATTGGAGAGCCAGCATGGTGTAGTGGTTAAGAGCGGTGGTTTGGAGTGGTGGAGTCTGATCTGGAGAGCCGGGTTTGATTCCCCACTCTTCCACATGAGCGGCAGAGGCTAATCTGGTGAACTGGATTTGTTTCCCCACTCCTCCACATGAAGCCAGCTGGGTGACCTTGGGCTAGTCACACTCTCTCGGCCCCATTTACCTCACAGGGTGTCTGTTGTGGGGAGGGGAAGGGAAGGTGATTGTAAGCCGGTTTGATTCTCCCTTCTTCCTTAAGTGGTAGAGAAAGTTGACATATAAAAACGAACTCTTCTTCTTCTAATGTTATTTAACAGTGTTCTTCAACTTACGACCTGTTTGAAGTCAATGGTGAAGTCACCAACTGTGTTTATAGCATCTAATAATTTATGTTACTGAACATCCAAATATAAACTATGATGAGCACCAAACATCTGTCCTAGCTGAATGAAGACCTCTGAATGTCTCTTGTCTTGAAAACCCTATGGGGTCACCATAAGTCAGCTGCAACTTGATGGGGGAAAAATATATGTTCGTCTGTTGCAGAAAAAGCCCCCCAAAAGGTGTACTGAGACATCTTAAAAAATAACAGATTTATTGTGCCTTACATTTTTGTGAACTAGAGATACACAATAAATCTGTTAGTCCTTAAAGTGCCATAAGTTTCTTTTTTCCCCTTCGGTGTAAATAAGTGTTCATTGGAGGGGGCCGTCTGAATTTCACAAAAAATATGGCTTGCTCTAACTGTAAAAAACTATTGAAGAAAAGTGTCTTGGGGTCATTTGAATAGATCAATGAAAAGTTAACTCAATGTGCAGTGACGGTGAACAACAAATTCCATTTTAGAGGCTTCTAGGAAAGAAGCTGGAAAAAATGGCAATATAGCCACATCTTTATCCATGGTTTAGCTCCATTTGGAATTCTATGTACTGTTCTGGTCACCCCACCTTAAAAAAGGGCTGGAAAAAGTATAGAAGCTAATCGTTAATAGCTGGATTCTCCATGTTAAAAAGAATTATACGTTGAATAGCAAATTTTTGAGGACAAACAATGGGGAAGGCAGGTGCATTAGTGCTTTGTGGAGGAAGACTTTTTCCGGGCAGTATTTAGAAAGATATTGTTAGACACAGGATGCTAGATGGGTCTCTGATGTGAATAAGCAAGGCTCTTCTTACATTGTTTAAAAATAAAAGCAAGCTCAATGAGAATATCTAATATATTTAGTAAAATAGGGTAGCTGGGTGCATTTCAGTCTCACTAACAGTAAGCAGTCATATTTATTCTGGGAAGCTGCTCCCTGTTTGTTCATGTTGCCAGCTCTGCTAGTATTCTGTGATCTTGTGTTTTCAAACCAACATTTCAATAGGAGCTCTGCCATCTTTCTTGCTTTTAGCTTCAGAGAACCAAGCAATGAATTCAGCATGTTCTACAACAGCAAAATTTCCGGAAGCGGTGGCTAGCAGGGGTGGATCACAGGCAATAACCTGGTCTCACCCTGGAGCATCACTTAAGGGTTGTCAGGTCCCTCTTTGCCACTGGCAGGAGGTTTTGGGGGCATAGTCTGAGGAGGGCAGGGTTTGGAAAGGGGATGGACTTCAATGCCATAGAGTCCAATTGCCAAACCGGCCATTTTCTCCAAGTGAACTGATCTCTATCAGCTGGAGATCAGTTGTAATAGCAGGAGATCTCCAGCTAGTGCCTGGAGGTTGGCAACCCTAATTTTAAGGGGTTTGAATGTATTGATTATATTGTTTTATTTTGTGATGTTATGCTGTTTTATTATATTTATTATATCATGGGGGCCAGCATGGTGTAGTGGTTAAGAGCAGTGGTTTGGAGCGGAGGAGTCTGATCTGAAGAAACGGGTTTGATTCCCCACTCCTCCACATGAGCGACGGAGGCTAATCTTGTAAACTAGATTTGTTTCCCCACTCCTACACAAGAAGCCAGCTGGGTGACCTTGGGCAAGTCACAGTTCTCTTAGAGCTGTCTCAGTCTCACCTACCACACAGGGTGTCTGTTGTGGGGAGAGGAAGGGAAGGTGATTGTAAGTCGGCTTGATTCTGCCTTAAGTGGTAGAGAAAGTCGGTATATAAAAACTGAACTCTTCTTCTTCTTCTTCTTCTTCATCATCATCATCATCATCATCATCATCATCATCATCATCATAATATGGATTCTTTTTGTTGTGAGCCACCCTGAGCCTGGCCTGTGGCCAAATAAACCAAATAAATAAACAAACAAACAGGTTCTATAAGAACTTTCCATGCTGGGCATTGAGCACTTCACTGTACCGTATGCAAAATTACTGTGATTAGACATGGGCTTTGGAAGAATGTATGAGAGCTGCCAAGGACAGATTGGGCCAAAAAATGTCCTTGGAATATACTGAGCTGGGAAGCCCATGTGAGGAACCAGCAGCAACTACAGGCACAGGCTGTCTCATCAGTTCCCGAACCGCCACAGAGATGAGCAGTCACTTAACAAGGGCCGCCCAGCTCAGGCCTGGACAATGATGGTGATGAGAGCAGGCTTGCCCATTGTCTCCTTCCACATTACCACCAGCAGGGCCCAAGCCAATGGGGTCCAGACTCATCAGGTAACAGCATGGGAGAAGAACGCAGGGTCATCTGCTGAAGCTGGAGGGTGAGAGGTTCAAAACAGATAAAAGGAAATATTTCTTCACACAGCACTTAGTTAAGTTGTGGAACTCCCTGCCCCAGGATGAGGTGATGGCTGCCAACTTTGAAGGGTTTAAGAGTGGAGCAGACATGTTATGCAGGAGAGGGGTATTCATGGCTACTAGTAAAAATGGATACTAGTCATGATGCATACCTACTCTCTCCAGGATCAGAGGAGCATGCCTATTATATTAGGAGCTGTGGAACACAGGCAGGATGCTGCTGCAGTCGTTATGTTTGTGGGCTTCCTAAAGGCACATGGTTGGCCACTGTGTAAACAGACTGCAGGACTTGATGGACCTTGGTCTGATCCAGCATGACCTTTCTTATGTAAAGGTGACAGGTCAGCCTATGCCTATAATTGCTGATCGTGGCTGGCTCCAACCCAAGTAGCCCTTGTTGGGTCCTGCTGGGTAGCACCCCACTGGGAGTCTTCCTTGAAAGCTAAAGGTCCAGTCTGCCCTTTGAGACTGTCTCTTGCTTATTACTGCCAAACAATCTACCTATAACGATAAAGAGAAAGACATGCCGTTGTCTTTTGCTCAGGCTTTAATTTTGGAGTCGAAAAATTGGATTTATGTGACAAAATGTTTTAAAATATTGAGGAATTAAATGCAAAAGAGTTCAAATGTTATTTGGACACCTGGAGTTCAAAGAATCATACAGTGGAATCTGAGAAAAGAAACAATTCAGAGGCCTGAAAATACCAGACAAACTCTATCCCCAGTTGTCCCAAGTAAGTTTATTTTTGGAATCCACAGATGTAGATACTGAATGTTTGTTGTATTTTGAGCTTTGATATATGTAGCTGATCCCTAAGGAACATCAATTATAGAAATAAGGAGCTCTTCAACCCCCCATGGAAGAACCCAATCACCATAATATACCCACCTAACTAGAAGTAAATAGGTCTTCAATCAGTATAGTATTATAGGAAAATCTTCTGATCTTTTAAAGAGTGCTACTGCTGAGTGAAACAAATAAACTCTTCTTCCTTTCTCTTTCCTTGGCTTTTAAATTGTTTCCTGCAGTGCTTTCATCTCCTCTTTTATTTATTTATGTATAAATGTATTTATTTACTATCCAGTTTTTGTTTCAGTCATTGCAGACACAAAGAACTAATACTGCTGCAATACTGCAGAGAGCCAGCATGGTGTAGTGGTTAAGAGCTGTGGACTCTGATCTGGAGAACCGGGTTTGATTCCCCACTCCTCCACATGAGCGGCAGATGCTAATCTGGTGAACTGGGTTTGTTTCCCCACTCCTGCACATGAAGCCAGCTGGGTGACCTTGGGCTAGTCACAGAGCTCTCTCGGTCTCACCTACTTCACAAGGTGTCTCTTGTGGGGAGAGCAAGGGAAGGAGATTGTAAACTGGTTTGAGTCTCCTTGAAAGATAGAGAAAATCAGCATATAAAAACCAACTCTTCTTCTTCTGCATTGAACGCCATCAACACATGCATGTGGAAAGAGAAACCCCATGGACACACACACACACATGGAAAAGTGATATCAGAATGGGATACCCTCATGTTTTCCCCCCTATATGAATATCATGTACATGATGGCATCTTGCACTTGTGTGTGTGTTAAGTGCAGTCAAGTCACTTCCGACTCATGGCACCCCTATGAATCAATGCCCTCCCAAATGTCATATCTTGCACTTACAGAGCACTTTTGTATACATGAATGAGGGCTGTTAGCATGCCAATAAAGGTATTGAAATTTGAGTGAGGGCTGTTTCATGCATTTCAATGTTAGAGCTGTATGAAGTCATACAAATCATGCTGACCTTAGAAAAAGAGTACTATTTTACTAATTTAATAAAAACTATATGAAATACATCTGTGTGAGTTATATCATTCATGTTGGTATTTATGAGTTAACAAAAATACATGTACAATTAAAAAAAACACATATGTATGTTGGTCAAAGTTTCCTCTGAAATGTTCTAATCATTGCTGTTTCTGCCTGTCACATGAAACAAAGGACATATCTAACTAAATGTGGAATGACATGAAGAATTGCTTGGAAATAGTGTTAACATACACAGGCCCACTGGGGAAATATTCCTGGTGCCATAAACAAACCGTCCATCTTCCAGAGCTGCTCTTCTAAAACAATCTGTAATGACAGCTATAGGCAGTTTTCTCAGATGTCATGCCACTGTAAAAATTACATGCGGCACCATGATGACAAACACACCTTTCGGTCTTAGAGTCATAGATAATTTCTGCCGAAACACAAAAGTAATATTTCGTAGTGGCACCTGAAACGAAGACATGAGTCATGAGCGTCTCATTTAATTTTTTTTTATTAATCGTGTTTTATTAATTGTTGACTGCCATCAATAAATATTTGTGCCCTAATTTTGGAGGAAAAGCCCCATGGCTTAGAGTGGTAAACTGCAGTACTGCAGTCCAAGCTCTGCTCACCTTAGTTTGATCCCGACGGAAGTCAGTTTCAGGTAGCTGGCTCAAGGTTGACTCAGCCTTCCATCCTTCTGAGGTCGGTAAAATGAGTACCCAGCTTGCTGGGGGTAAAGTGTAGGTGACTGGGGAAGGCAATGGTAAATCACCTCGTAAACATAATCTGCCTAGTGAATGCCATGATGTGACGTCACCCCATGGATAAGGAATGACCAGGTGCTTGCACAGGGGATACATTTACTTCTATTTTTGGAGGCTGACCAGCTGCCTACCCTGACAACTGACATTTTAGGCACATCCACCTTGGCTCTAGACTGCAATTCACAGCATCCCTAATACTGGCCCAATGTTAACATGTTTGATGGTTGAATTGACTAATTTCGAAGGTGCCAATCAGATTATGAGCCACTCGTTCAATCTGTTCCAGTTGTGCTGAGCAGCCGCAAACGCCTGCTGAACCTGTTTGCATGAAGTTTTCCCAGATCTGCGCATATGCAAAGATGCTGCTGATTCAAACTGATCAGCAGTCAGCATCCTTAACTGAACTTAGCTGGACTACTTAGCAGAACGCCGAAGGGTAGGATTTTATTGAAACACAGTGTTTATTGATGATTGATTTTTATGATTTGAGAGTGATCTCACACATAAACACATGAAACTGCCTTATACTGAATCAGACCCTTGGTCCATCAAAGTCAGTGGGCAATTGCACACCAATTAAGGGGGCTACTCGCTGCCCCTCAGCTGGCCACCGGGTGGAAGCGGGCCAGCTGAAGGGAGGGTGATTAACATCACTTCTGAGTTTACCCCAGAGGTTATGGGGATGCTCTAGCACATTCCTCTAAAAACTGTATGGTTTCCATGGAGTTTTTGGAGGAATGTGCTAGAGCATCCCTGTCACTTCCGGGTTTACCCCAGAAGTGACGTTATTGCACCACTCAGCCACACCACAACGAAACTCCCACCAGTGGTGAGGGGGAACTTGGCAATCTGAGTCATCTTAGCCTTGGGGCAGCCAGGGAAGCTGTTCTGGGCCTTGTGCTAGAAGGATATGATGGAGGGGGGCTGACCACCAAGCTGCCCTGTTTGGGAACCCCTACCCTTTCTCTGTCTTGCTGCAGGAAGTGAAGAAGGTGAAAGTCTCAAGGTGGCAGGCAATTCAGCTATAGGGCTGTGGAAATGGCCCAGCCTCCATGCTCACCCTCCTGCCCCGAGCTCAAGCCAGCTCACCAGCGGCACCAATGAGTGTGTCTATGGGTGTGTGTGTGTGTACTGCATCCTGCCCCACCAGTGATTTTGTAGCCCCATCCTTAACTTTTGCCCAAGGCCACAGAATCTCAAAGACTATCCCTGCATTCCCCTGTTCTACCCACCTTCCTTGAAGCATTTAAATACATACTTTGCAAAACACTAAAATTTTCTTATAGCCTGGCATATCGAGATTTTTTTAAAGAGATGTTTGTCACCCCTTCTCATATAATGGCATAACAATGGAATCAGCTACCCAGACATAAGGATTTAAGTGCTGATGCAAAGATTGTTAGATTTGTGCACAGCAAAATTTTGAGAGACAGTTTAGGATGTCTTCCACGATGCTAAATGTAACCAGCCGACAACTGATCAGGACTGCCTTGTGTATTTTTTTCATGTTTTTGTGAACTTTGCCCCATGTTTTGGCGAATGTAGCGTAACACATACGCATGAAATCTAAACCCATTGTCGAGTATGACAATTGACCTCTTTTAGAACAATATGCAGACACGATTAGGTTGTGCTGATATGTGTTTATGCAAAGTGAAGCACAAATGGGTAGTTACTGTGGCAACACCTGCAAAGAAATGCCAGATCTGCAGATTTGAATATTTTGAGCTCAAGGCATGATTAAAATCTCCAAGTGACTGGGCAGGTTATAGGCACAAATGGAAGGAAGTACTCAATGTCTGTAACCGTAGAAGATATTACCAGCTGAGACAAGCAATAGATTCTGCTTTAGAGGCATTTTCTCACCTGTCTTTGCAGCTGGATAATACGATAATGGCAGCAGAGGCAAAAATCAAGACCTTAGGGATGTACGAATGCCAACGGAAAATAATTTATTAGTAGACGACTTGCAAAACAAGTCATTTATAATAGCAACGCCATACTGTAGAATGCTTTGTTGACACTTGGAAGCTGTTATCAAAATAATCAGACATGCTTGTTTTCAACTGGGTCCTGAGCTGTATTTTTCTAGTAGCTGCTCAGCTAGTTGCCAAATACTATTGAGGTTTCTTGGGCACATCAATAAACTTTTAAAAAATCCTTTGCTTTAAACCCAGGAACAATTCATACTATCTAATATTCTACCCCCACTGTGGCCACCCCCAAGACGAGAGGGTATGAAGATTGTTCAGGAATTTGAGGAAGAACGGCTTTATTATCTACTTATTGTTGATTCATTCATCTCTTTGAGAAGTTGTTCTAACACACTCACACACACAAACACACACACACACAAAAAAAAAACCTTGCATTGACAATCTCCAATACAACTACAGTTACAGTTAAATTGAAATCAATAGTTTTAGAAGGGTTTAACTGTTTAGGATTACACTGTTAGTTAGATTTAAGCCTGTTGAAATCAATGAGGTTTAAATTAGTCATGAGTAACTTTAGCTAGATTATGGCAAATAGCTTATTTTTGTGCTCATATAAAATAAAGATATTTAATATGTCAGAAAGATTTTTAATATAAACCAGCACAATCAGCATCTTATCTCAAGTCATATGCAATTTAACTGGACTTTCTCGGACTTCAGTGGCACGATAGCATGCAATTAACCATTGGCATATGGGTTTTCTTATTAAATCTGCCGACATGCCCAAATTATAGGCATAAAAATGAATCCTGTGTTATGAACTTTTAATTCCAAAAGATTTGTTGGTTATTGAATACATATGGCAGGACATTAAACACATACATGCGGTGTACTGGTTACAGAATTGGACTAGGATTGGGGAGAAACAGCTTCAAACCCCCACCCTGCCATGGAATCTTGCTGGGTGACTGTGGGCCAGCCACACAGTCTTAGCCTAACCAGCCTCACAGGTTTGTCGTGAAGATAAAATGAAGAATAAGAGACAAAAGTTGCTTAGGATCCCCACTGGGTAAATAAATTTATATCTTGAAAGATTCATGGAATTCTACTCCGAAGTGAGTCTCGTGTTATTCAGTGAGTTTACTCTTAGGAAAGATAGTATAGCTGGGAAAGATCCAGAAAATGGCAATCAGTGACCCCAGAGTTGGGGGATCCTTCCTGGTAGTCTGAAAGAATAGGAAGTTGTCAGAGAAAGTCAATTTTTCATCGTTCAAAGTCCGAACAATAAAATTTCTGTTTCCTAAGGAAAGACGTTAACATGTATTGTTCCTATCCTAATGTTAAGGTTTTTTTTTTAATGTTCTCTGTGGGGTTACTTGTTTTCACCTCTCTACTTACACCTGCTTGTTGAATGAGCAGAATTACTGAATGCTGGTGCATATAGGCTTTCTACAACCGTAAACTTGTGGGGAAAGACTCCTTTTTGAGAGGAAATGATTTTACAGAATTGAACCTCCTTTGGATACAGCCCCCAGGAAGCTGGGGAACAGTGTAACACAGACTTTGGAGACAGCAAATTATTAGGATGGAAGGGGGAACATTGGGCTATTCTGCATGTGTGGTTTTTGTTGGTTTTGGCCACCTTGTCTCATCTTGTTCAACTTCATCTTTCCAGGAGGAGAGAATGCATCCACAGCCTGAGCCATTTCTAGGCTTGCCAGGTCCGTCTTTGCAACCGGCGGGAGGTTTTTGGGGCAGAACCTGAGGAGGGAGGGGTTAGGAGAGGGGCTTCAATGCCATAGAGTCCAATTGCCAAAGCGGCCGTTTTCTCCAGGTGAACTGATCTCTATCAGCTGGAAATCAGTTGCAATAGCAGGAGATCTCCAGCTACTACCTGGAGGTTGGCACCCCTAGCCATCTCCCTATTCCCAGGATTGTCTGCACAGTTCATACATCTATTAGTTCCTTATGATCTTATCTATACTACAGACCCAGAGTCTCTTTTCTAGCTTTTTCCTTTATATTGATGTTCAAAACTAAATAGGCCAACAATTTTTTTTGTTAATCAACAACCATCACTGTACCAATACAACTGTAAAAAGTCTGCCATTGTGGCAGTGAGCCAATATTATATGAAGAGAGCCAAGGTGCCAGAAGTGTGTCTTCTGACTGCAACAGACACCAGCTGTCACGATGCATTGTGTATGCTGAAGTATGAAATATACATTACTCCCCTAAGGATCCCAGCACAGGAAATGTCTTAATTAACTTAAGATAATTGAAACTTCCTTCTTAGACAATCAAGAAACCTATGTGGTATCCCCCTCTTTGTTAATGACTCTGGTATGATACAGATGGCAGAAACCACTTTTTGAGTGATAAAAGAAATCAAACCTACACTTCCTATCTGACCTTGGTTTAGCCCGGGTGAAAATGAGGTCATAGAGAGCCAGCATGGTGTAGTGGTTAAGAGAGGCAGACTCTAATCTGAATAACTGGGTTTGATTCCCCACTCCACTGCATGAAGCCTGCTGGGTGACCTTGGGCCAGTCATAGTTCTCTCAGAACTCTCTCAGCCCCACCTAGAAGAAGAGTTGGTTTTTATATGCTGACTTTCTCTCCCACTTAAGGGAGAATCAAACTGGGTTACAATAACCTTGCCTTCCCCTCCCCACAACAGACACCCTGTGAGGTAAATGGGGCAGAGAGAGTGTGACTAACCCAAGGTCATCCAGGTGGCTTCATGTGTAGGAGTGGGGAAACTAATCCAGTTCACCAGTTTAGTGTCCGCCGCTCATGTGGAAGAGTGAGGAATCAAACCCGGTTCTCCATATCAGAGTCCACCACTCCAAACCACCACTCTTAACCACTACACCACACTGGCACCACCTATCTCACAAGATGCCTGTTGTGGGGGGGGGAAAGAGATGGTAAGCCACTTTGAGTCTCCTTAAGGTAGAGAAAGGAGGATATAAAAACTAACTCTACTTCTTTTTCTTCTTCCTCCTCCTCCTCTTCCTCTATTCAAACACCTTGGAACCATCTGGCTTTGCACAGAGACAAGCCCAAAGGTGGTATGTGCTTTTCCCAACCATGGGGAAAATCCTGTCTTAATGTGTCATCTTACTTACAAGGCAAAGTTTTTCCTTCACCCCCTCCCTAAGGGTTGATGGCGTAGTGATCTTCTTCACCTTCCTAATCATCACAAGGTTTGAAAGGCAAGCTTTTTGATCCAAAAAAAAGTATGCACTTTTGGAACAAAAATGGCTGTCTCTGAACATATCCTGAATGAATTCCAAATATCTGGTGGGATCCTAATTCTACTTCCATTCAATTGAGTCACATTTCATGTGAGAGAGAAGGTGATGGCTTAGGAGAGGGGCTGTTGCTCAGTGGTAGAGCATTTGCTTGGCATGCTGAAGGTCCCAGGTTCAATCCATGGCATTTCCAGTTAAAGGGATTAGGCAAGTAGGTGATGTGAAAGACCTCTACCTGAGACTCTGGAGAGCCACTGCCAGTCTGAGTAGACAATACTGACTTTGATGGACCAAGGGTCTGGTTCACTATAAGGCAGCTTCATGTGTTCATGTGATGATTTCTGCTGAGTACCACCTCCAATTTTGGACCTCTATGTTGTATCTTAAATAATCACCTAAGAGTCACTGGAAGTTACAGTTCAGGGAGCACAACAAGATTCAGCAGGGGAATTGAGGGGGGTCCTGTTCTATGGTGCTTCGTATCCAATACATAGGCAAGAAATTTTTATCCATTGAGTGAATCTGTGAATCCAAGAACTTTCCCCACATACTTTACTGAATGTCCATATGATGTAAGGGATTGGCAGCCTGTTCTCTGGCCAAGACACCAAAGCGGCTGCTTGGGTTGCATAATTAAGGGAATGCAGATACACGGCATGGTCTCACTCTCAGCTCACTCCCTGACAGTGATGGAATGGGAGGAGGCAAAGAACCAATGGTTGGCAGAATTTTTAAAAAGTATCTTGGGAGTTAGTGGGTCGTTTAAATAGGGTACCATATTGTGAGAGAGTATGTCAGTGTGGTTCTAGCCAAATAGGAACTCTTCAACATTTCTTGTTTAGCGGTGACCTGCTCAATGAAGCTAGAGACAGATGGATAAAGCCTTTTATCTGGGAATCTGTCTGTGAATTGGATAATTTGAGCAGGGGTTCTTTTAGCAGAGATGGATTTAAATACTATATTGGCAGTTGCCAAGTGTTTTCCCCAGTCAATTAAGATAAAAAAAAAACTAATTTTCTTATTGGTTATTTATAGATAGATAGATAGATAGATAGATAGATAGATAGATAGATAGATCTTTTTCTTTCATTTTGATAGTGATCAGAGCTATATATATAGTTCTTTTTCTTTCATTTTGATCTTGATGTGACACTGTTCAAGGCCGAATTGGCCATATGAACAGTTTAGTTTAAGTAAAAAGTATCTTGAAGCAAGACAGGGAGCTGGACAATCACCCAGAAAACTGCTTCACACAGGCTAAGGGAGTCTTTCTTCCCCACCCAGAATCCTCTCTCCCTAGAGCATCCCTTTAAGCTTATTGAAAAGTCCTTTGAAAGACAACTGCACTGTGGAATTAAAAAGAACACATTTATTACAGCTCCAGAAATCATCAACACACACAACAGCCACAACTACTGGCAAAAGGAAAAGGACAGGGACAGAGATAAGACACGGAGCATAACACCCTTTATTTAAAAGGCTAAAGCACCCACATAATTAAGTATAGTGAGCCAAACAGGTCAATACATTACACTTTTAAGCACATATATTGCCATTTTATACCATTACAGTGGGAAGGCCACATCATATCTTCTTTAGTGCAGGTGAATCTTCTCCACTTCAGCTTGCCTCAATTTATACTACTTTTTCTAACCATTTCCTGAAAGTGCTCACAAACTCCCCCTCCCCTACAATTCCAGTAGATTTCAGAGCTTGGTTTTTGTCACCTGTCTAGCGAGTTTCCTATATGAGATCATAATTCCTAACAATGTTTCTGGTTCATTATAGGTACAGTACACAAAGGATACTGTCAGAGAAACTTTGCTTCAATTTTTCAGTTTTATTATAACACAACTATATGCATCTTTAACACTGACGAAGTCAACAGAAAATTATACTATCCATTACTTCTACATAGATAATTAAAGGAGAGCAATTGCATGTGTTGATTAAAAAAATCTTACCCAAAGTTAAGCATGTCACAAGCAAGGAACACCTTTTAAGAAGAAGTTCCCTATCAATTCAGCTTCCCATATTTATAGGTTTTTAAGATCATCTCCCAACAATAGCTGGCCCACTTGATAAGGGTCCACATTCTTGGCAAAGTAATGATCTTATAACTTGAAGCACCAAAATTATCTATACTTGAATATCTTCTTAAAGTATATTAAAAACCTGTTAGTTCATTCTTGCTACTTTTTATCCTACAGTCTGTTTAAAGATAGTCTTACAAGTTTCTCCTACAAATGATCATTTGTTGGCTTTCAACCAATACAACTATATAATTGCTTCTGTGAAGTTAGACATTCTTGCCATTCTTAGATGCTCCTGCAGCTGGGACAAAACACATTGTATCCTTTGATACAATCCATTAATAAAAGAGGCTGATACACATTGTATCTATTGATACATTCCACTGATACAAGAGAGCCAGCTTGGTATAGTGGTTAAGAGCGGTGGTTTGGAGTGGTGGACTCTAATCTGGAGAATCAGGTTTGATTTCATACTGCTACACATGGGCGGCGGATAGTAATCTGGTAAACCGGGTTGGTTTCCACTCCTACACATGAACCAGCTGGATGACATTGGGCCAGTCACAGCTCTCTTAGAGCTCTCTCAGCCCCACCTACCTCACAAGGTGTCTGTTGTGGGAAGGGGAAGGGAAGGTGATTGTAATCCAGTTTGATTCTCCTTAAGTGGTAGAGAAAGTTGGCATGTAAAACCAACTCTTCTTCTTCTGCTGCTTCTGCTTCTTCTTTTCTTCTGCTTCTTCATATAGGTTAGGCAGTTTCTTATCTACTAAAGGCTATATTATTGTGTTATTCCTTTGTTCCTTGTGCCTCTGAGTCTCTAAACTCTCTTTTTTTGCATGTTTGGAGAGGCTAGGCCAGCTATGTTTGTGGTGTGCAGAAACATCCTTCACAATTTTTGTGGTCTAGCAACTTTCCCCCTATATGCCCATATCTGTGACAGTGGATTTCCCACATTCTCATTTTCCTTGTTTGTAAGTTCCTGTTTCTTATGGGTTTTTTTCCAGTTCCACGCATGTTTTGCTCCCTCTAGTGGTTGATTCTGTGTCACACTGGTTTATGTCTGACATATCTCCCTGCAGATTTAACTGGCAGGTTTTTATGCTGAACATAAACATGTGTGATATTTAATATACCTCTAGAGTCTAGAAGGAGAAAAATACATGCAGAACAAGAAAACTCCCACAAAGAAACAGGAACTTACAAGTGAAGAAAATGAGAATGTGGAAAAGCCAAGTCTGTATGCAAATAAATGCAGATCTGAATTTGTGCTGGGAGGGTCAAGGGTACAATGGAGGTAGAAATTCAGCTCTGTTGATCCTTGCTGCAGAAAGAGGTATATGTTATGGGAAATATCTTCTGCTGTGTTCAGCAGGGCAAAGTAACCCTTTTCAGGGAATTTAGACTCAGTGACAGAAGTAACAAATAACTTACTTATCTGTTTGTCCTGTGAAACTGCTCTGGTGATTGTCTACAACTTGATAACATTGTTTACTGAGAATTATTGCAGTAGAGACCTGGAAACAAGATACTGTATTTTATACACACAAAATAAGACCGGTTAGATGACAGTCTTAAAGCCTTTATTAGATAATTTTTGTAATCTATTGATATCTTTCCCATCCAAAATACAGGGGTCATGAGAAAGAATAGCTGTAGGGATGTTAAAAGTAAATTAGATTGCAGATCATTATCTACCATCTCTCATCTCTCTCCCAAACTGAAATATAGCAAAGTTAACAGTGGATTACTTCACAACATCTAATAGTAAAGTGGCTGGCCCTTAGTGGATGATGAAAGTTACTTAGTGGGGCTAGGATGAGGTCTGTACCTGACTGGGAGATTCTTCCAGCACACACACACACACAAAAGAGAGAGAGAGAGAGAGAAAGAGATGTTTATTCTTACAGCCATAGACCAAAAAAATTAATAGTAACCTTGTATATTAACTAACCTAGAAGCTAAAATGACCCTAGAAGCTAAAATGACTAAACTGAGGCTATCGTATTTTGGTCACATCATGAGACGACAAGAGTCACTGGAAAAGACAGTCATGCTAGGAAAAGTTGAGGGCAGCAGGAAAAGAGGAAGACCCAGCAAGAGATGGATTGACTCAATAAAGGAAGCCACAGCCTTCAATTTGCAAGATCTGAGCAAGGCTGTCAAAGATAGGACATTTTGGTGGACTTTCATTCATAGGGTCGCCATGAGTCGGAAGCGACTTGACGACACTTAACACACACATCCACATTAACTAACAATGCCTCTTCCTACAAAACAATCGCTGGCCTAATGAGGACTGAAAATGCTCCCCAATGGATGGAATGATGAGGGTAGCTGAGTGTCAATTAAAGGGGAAATGGCAGCAGGCAAATCAGAGACCTTAAGGAATCAAGGAAGGGGGGAGATTTCAAGAGATGGGGTAGGCTTTCCAAATGAGTTACTTTCCGCCCACAATTATTCACAGGCCTCCAGTTTGTTACATGGGGTTACTGTGTTGTCCTAACTTACTCCGCCTCTTTGCTTCTGCATTTTACCCAACAGTGGGACATAAAGCTGACAAATCTTTGCAGCGAAGAAGACGTGGATTTCAGTATTGTTGGCTTTGAACAGCCCTCTAACAAGATTAAGTCATACTATTAAATATAAACATCACATCCAGGGACTCTCTTTTACCTAGGAAACAGCCTAATTAAACTCATACAATGTTAGCTAAAATCTTCCCAGTAATTTAAGTTGACATAATATTAAAATTGCTGTCCAGCTGTGACTGTATCTCCTCTCCATGTACATGAGCACTACATATTAGCAACTTCTTACTACAGGCTAGCAAATATCATTATTCAAATAGCATGGATTGGCTTTCATCTTCTTGTCCAAAATCTCCATCCAGTTTATTAAGATCTGTCTCTAGTGCTTTAATTTTACCGTTGTCTTGAAAGCTTCTGTTACATTTGAAGTCAAATTTCCTTCTTTCTAATCAATGGCATCTGTCAGATCCTCTATTTTATAACATTGTCTTGGTGGTCTCGATTTTCAGAGTTGATTAGTGCTCTTATTGGATGTCTTAAGGGACTAATTTTCACAGTGCAGATGATTTGCACTTTTTGCCAGCCAGGCCCCCCAAAGGCATCGCAAATTGGGCTTTTAAAAAGCCCGACATTTAAAATCAGTCACTTTGGAATAAATAGGTCTGTTTGTCTACAGTTTCTTTCCACAGCTCTAAACAGTGCTTAGTTCCAGCTGACTGCGTTTTGATCTCTGCCGCTAGAAGATCAACTGCTAATTCCTCCTGGGATGCTTTGACGTTGCCTGTTCAGTTCCTTTTGGCGAGCTTTGATAGCGTTCTCTCCAATTTCAATTTCTGCTAGAGCTGCAGTTAGCCTTCTATTCACAAAGAACTTGCCATGCGCTCTTTCTGTAACATGAGCCCAGTCTTCTTTATTACTACTTCACGCGTCCCAGGACTAAGCGCTGCTCTAGGAAACAACATTCAGTCTTGAACTCTGGAATAAACGAAGATTCATATGATATTATTCTTGGAGGGATGGCAAGATTACAGAAACCCCAACGAATGCCAATCTTCTCTTGATGACTCCAGATCTGATTCATGTGGGTGTTGTGAAACTGAAATCTAGGCGCCATCACAAATATCTTTCCCACACACACCTGCTAGTGAGATAGATTGGAAGAAAAATGACAACATGGTAAAAGAATGAAAGAGCCATATAAGCTTTGTTCGCGGAAATGGTAATAATGTGAAAGCCACTGGCAAAATAAAAAAAGATTAGCTGATCTTTGTTGCTGCTTAAACCCACAGCCCTGTTGTAAATCCTGACTGACCTTTTCCATTCCCTAACAGTTTCTCATGCTTTCTGGTGTTTAATAGCTTTTAGAGCAATGACTTAAAAACATGCATTTGTAATCCCCATTGATGATGGTAATGAGAAAGTGGCTAACTTGTGCTAACAATGGATGTATACTTGTTATCTCTTCATATTCACAACATTTGAACTATTTATACATCAAGCTGATTTTTAACATCTAGAAGAGCATAAAAAGAGCCCTGCTGGATCAGATCAGTGATCCATCTGTCCCAGAATCCTGTTTCACAGAGTGGATAACCTGTTGCCCTGGTGGGCCAACACAAACAGGATACATCTTTTGTAAGTATTGACACCACTGGGGTTTCAGCACTTCAAAAATCAGTCGATAACTTATGTTTTTATCTTATTCTTCCTCACATAACTCCAGGACAGACTATCAGGTTCCTGACTTGTATTTTATCTTTACAACAGTAGGTGATCCTAACAATATAGTGATTTCCCCAGGGCCATGTAGTGAAGCTTAAAATCAGGGAGATGTCCCATGTTTTGTGGCTCCTCTTCCTCTTGCCTTGCTCTTCATAGCCAGGGTCCTTTCCTTTCCATATATTCTAACAGTGGACTCCTCCATGGCTATGAAAGCATTGATCAATTTCATTTCTAGTCTCAGTTTATTTATATATTTACAAAATGTGTATTCCAACTTGCTGCTCCATCGGGGCCACCAATACAGCTAACCATTAAAATAAGCATTATAAAATCCTAATCTTGGACCTGCACTCACTGAGAGCAGCATGTCACATGTAATGTCTAGTTTGGACCTGAGAAATGTAGGTGTTTTACACCTTTAAAAAATGTGATGAACAGCAAATGGGGGCTTTCCAGGAAAGGCAAGAGGGAATGGTGGGAGAGGGGGAAATAAGATGACCCCAGTAAGTCCTTGCAGTTCCTCTGCTTGTTTTAATCTAATTCTTGTCAATAAATCTAATTCTCAGCATGGTTTCATCTGTGAATACTTCAGTCTGGAGACTGGATCCATGAACAGACAAGATAGATCTTTCTACAAACCTGAAAAAAGCCCAAACTTTGCAGATAAACAAAAAATAATAAAAAATACATGGGAAGGGGGATGTTTAAACACCCCAAAATAATAGGAGTAGCACCTGTACTTGTACCCTTAAGGGAAAAATGCCCTCAGTGGCCA
The DNA here is from genome assembly GCF_029931775.1 of Euleptes europaea. NCBI lineage: Eukaryota > Metazoa > Chordata > Lepidosauria > Squamata > Sphaerodactylidae > Euleptes > Euleptes europaea. Next base: position 63,376,682 of record NC_079319.1, read on the forward strand.
TTGTGGGGGTTGCTAGGCAACCAGAACATACTGCCAGCCTTCAACCCTTAGTTTCTGCCAGTAAAAGGCAAGAGGAGGGGGCAGGGCCCTTTCCAATCTGTTTTGGCCTTCCAGACAACCCCTGCTCCCCTACCTGCCCTAGAGGTAGGACTCATTGGGACCATGCCTGGCAGCAATAGGAGACTCACTGCTGCATGACTTGCACAACTCACCCAGCCTAATGGCGACCACCTGGCAACTCACTACTATTCAACAGCAGAAACTGCACAAAAGACAGTCAGGGTTGTTGTGAGGATAAAATGGAGGCAAGGAGAAGTATATCAACTGCTTTGGGCCCCCACTGGGGAGAAAGGCATGATATAAATGAGGTACATAAATAGGGCTGCCAACGTCCAGGCACTAGCTGGAGATCTTCTGCTATTACAACTGATCTCCAGCCAATAGAGATCAGTTCACCAGGAGAACATGGCCACTTTGGCAATTGGACTGTATGTCCCTCCCCTCCCCAAACCCCACCCTCCTCAGGCTCCGCCCTAAAAACTTCCCACTGGTGGTGAAGAGGGACCTGACAACCCTATACATAAATAATAAATATAACTGAAGATATGGTTAGTGGGTGACTGGGAAAGACAGAAGGAAGCAGGGAAAGGTGAAAATATGGGGTTTGCCAGGAGGAGAGAAAGAGGAAATAGTGTGGGAAGGATATTCAGAGGAAAGTGAGGTACAGCCTGCAAGTACTTGTGGGTTCCCCACTGTGCAACTGGATGCAACTCAGAACCCAGCACCATGCAACTGGATCTCACCTGGTGGCCAGAACTACACATTTGGGCCTGGTGGTGGACACTGCCCAACAGGGCCATAGTATTCCCAGGTAGAAGCTGCCAGGAGATGGAGAAGGCAGGAAAGCTAAAGACAGGGGTTCAGATAAAGGTAAGTTGACTGGTGGGTGGGAAGGAAAGAAGGAAGCTGGAAAAGGCAGTGAGGGATTTCAGAGAAGGGAAAAGGGAAATAGTGGGGAGGGGGAAATGAGATGCCCCCTGCAAGTCCTTACTAGCCCCCTATTTTAATGTATAATTTCTTGATGTAGAAATGACACTGAAAAATGTATTCATTTGATTTGCACAGTAAAGAATTAGGGGACCCAGGAATGAGAAATTCAAAATAATTCCTATATAAAAGATCTTTTTTATTGCATTCAAGACATCCCCATTGAGTTCTAAAGAAAAACTTCAGTCTTTGAATCATGGCCAGAATTTCCCCCCTCTCCATTTCATCAGCCTTTGAATATCTTTCACATGTCATAAGAGCTCCGTTTGCTCTGAGCTAACTATTTTATTAGGGGACCAGCTGTTAATTTAATGACCCAGTGGTAATTTACAATCTCTTACGTCCAAGGAGTAAATGGAAGAAAGGCAAATTTCCCAGGTGAACAGGGTAAGCAAATGCTTTGCTGCACAAGGGAACTCTTTGGGGAGGAAAATGAACTCTCAACAGTATTTAAAAAAAAAAACACAAAAAAACCTCTCAGATAAAATCAATCTGCATAGCAGATTCATAACTATTTATTGAACACATCAATATTTCATATTTCTGACAGAGTATAAAATATCATTCAAACATACACACGCTGACCACTGTGATGTAATGGTTAGAATCTCTGACTAGTACTAGGAAGATTTGAATTCAAACCCACACTCCGCTTTAAAGCTCACTTGGGAACTTTGAGCCCATTCCTGAAGAGGAGAACTGAAGCTCCTTTGGAGCCGGCGTGACCCCGCACTTGCATAGGTGCCACCTTATCATGGAATAAGGTGGCACCTATGCCAGTGTGGGGGCATTCCCAGGGCATTCCTGGGGGTGGTTCTGGCTTTAGGAAGCTTCCATAGCTCTTTCACTCCAGAAATGCCCCCTTGAGTGGTGGCGAGGCTGCACTACCTTTTTGGGTGATGCAGCTCCATTGTTGACAATGGGAGATTTCCCCCCTTTTTAGTTTTTTTATTTATTTTGATTGTCTCTTTTTGTCTCCGTGGTGGCTGGGAAGCCTCTGAGGAGGTGGCGTGGCTGCCTCACCCCCAGCCTCCATGGATCGCCCCTCCCTTTCAGGATTGGGCTGCCCAGAGCAGACATTCTCTTTCAGCCTCACCCATATCTAAGTAGGGGTGTCCACATACACCATGATAAATGAAGGGTGAGATACACTATAATGTAGTAAGTAGATTTTTTAAAAAGTTATCAATGAACTTTAGCAGAAGACTGTATCTTTCATAAATATGGTGGAACCATCATAACATGTCTCCAATTCTCTAGTGAAGACAACACATTTTCACAACATTAGAGACTTCATAATGTATATCCAGCCCCTTGCCTTCATACTGTCTCCTGAAAACAACACCAATGGTGCAAGAAATGTCTTTATATTTTCCCCCAAAGATCATCACCTGTAGTAGATCTTCACTGTGATACCTGACCCACCACAGCAATAAAATCCGCACCTATGGTTGTTGCTTAGGTTCCCTCAGACAGGGTACCAATTAGTAGGGCTCTCTTAACCATGTGGGTAAGGGCTGCTAGTAGGATGATACAGATTAGAAAATTTAAGTGATAGAAAACAAATAGTCTATTTAGGCAGTATTCCCAAAACAGTAAAAAAGCATGATAAAATAAAAGCATAATGCACTGATATAGAAAAAGTTTAGAGAGTAAGAAAACTAGAAAAGATATATATGACTGCATCAAATAATACAGGATACAATAACAGGAAACTAAATAATATGAGTCTATATTCAAACCTTAATGCCAGCTCTCACTAAAGGGCAGAATGGCTAGTGAAACAATGAATCATATACCATTATGCATTTCAGCCACTGGCATCTACACCTCAATGGAGACGTGCCCGGCTAATCGCTACTGAGTCACCAGGGCCCGCGGAACAATGCCTGGGAGCCCTGGCAATCACCTAGCTATTTCACACATTGGTTTCATGTTTGGTTTCTCCTGTGAATAGTTACCGGCTGTTACCTTCTGTATTGTTTCCTTATACCTAAACCATCAAGGCAACTCTGCCTCAACTCGCCCCTTTTGTATTATGGCCTGAAACTAATCAATCCTATTGTATGAATCCTTTAAATGTACTGGTTTTTCCCCATGTCTGCATTCTAGCCTTATGACTCAACGGACCTACTGAACTCGCTGGCTTTCTCAAATAAAACCTTTAAACTCACGATCATGTCTGGAGTAAAGTTCCTTAGGAGAGAAATGCAACGAGGTACTGCAGTCTCACAATGACAAACTTGAATGTGCAATCCAATCGCCCCAGCAGAATCCTAAAGTGAACGTAAACAAATCTTTTAAAATGTACATGCAGATACATGCAAATATTTTTAAAAGTGTGATCATCAGAACCTCCTGATCTGAAGCATTCTCTTCTTCTTTGGACTTTTATTATTGTATGCAAATAGCCAAAACACTAAAGGGAATTCTTTCCAAGAACTGATGGCTTCTTTCTGCTCTTCTCCGTCTCTATAAACATTACAATTCTAATAGACTCTGTGCGCTGAGGTGTAATCTGTTGGTTTATTCTATTTGTTTTCACGTTAGCTGCTAGTCAGCAAGCTGGAAAATAGAGATCTTAAAACCTAACTGATTTTTAAAATGCATTGCCTACCTTGAACGATGAACCAAACTTTCAAGAGCCCCTCTCCATATTTCTATGATGCCAAGTCACACAACCTGTCCTTGTATCATAGAGAGCAATATTGATAGGTCACACATGGTTCTTTGCATGGATTTAGCTTTTCCTTAAGTGACGCAAGAGACACTTCAACCTTGCAGGAGTTAAGCTGCAAATCAGTTAAAACTTACAGGGGGGAGATGTAGGACTAGGAAACATGGGCAGTACTGTACTTCTATAGCAAGCAAGTATAGTCCTGCTTCTTACACTGAGAAATGCATGTGAAAAAGCTATTACAGTAAGATAATAATTCATTTTTATATGAATGGACATTGATTGGCTGGATCAGCATGTAGAAAAGCAATGGTATATGTCTTGCATAAAGAAATATAACATATAGTGGTGCTTTTTCCATTGGTTAATGTGGAAATAGTGTGAAATGGCCTTTCAACAAACTCAACTGTTACTGACAATGGATTTAGAATCCACCCTGAGTAGCTGCTACAGAGATCTTTTACACAACAAAAAGAAAGCTACACTGAAATCAATTCACAAATATGGTTTAACTCAATGTGTGCTTGTAAGAACTGAGATCCCCTTAGCAGACTTGTGATACAGAGAAAATAATTCTGTGGAGTACTGATCCTCCCCTTAAAAAATAATAATAAGGTAAGAATATATTTGTGATGTTAAATATGAGTTTTCCTTCTCCACTTCAATTTTTTTCCTGTGGGGTCTTTCTAGTTTAATATCCTTCATAGATAAATTGTCCAGTATAGCTGGAGTCAAGCTAGGGATGCCTTGGAGGATATTTTTGGATAGATGATTAATGCTCAAAACTGGAATGAGGTTATAAAAGCAATTCCTAGAATCTCTGTCATCGATGATATATATGAGGGAGGCAATGCAGAATTATACATAAATTCTACATTTCTCTTACTCTCAGAATTCTTAGCAAATATGTTTCCCTTAAGTTCAATAAGTTTGAAGTGTAGCCTGCAGTGTTGGCTTAGCACTTAGCTGGAGGAAAGGCTCAATTGTAAACAAATACAAATTCACTAGCCATTTTAATACTCAAGTACTTTACTCTGGTGTTTTTTTTTTTTTTTTTAAGAAAGCTTGCCTACCCCTTTTCTCTATTAATTGTCTGAAACTCTCTCCCAAATTGCTGATCCAACTCTTTTTCACACATTAAGGACAGGAATGCTTCTAGCCATTAATGCTCTTCCGAACTGATTGTTCTTCTTGTTGTTGTTGTTGGTTTTTTTTTAAAAAAAATCTTACTGATAATTTGTCATGTCCTAAATATCTTGATAGTCTGTCATGAGTAGGGTTGTGCATACAATAAACCTGAACCAAATATAAACCCGAAATTAGCCATTTCCATAATTTTTTAAGCTTTGGGTTTACCAAACGCCAAAACCTGGGGGTCTGCCTGAAGTCGAATAGGCGATTCCCAACAAAGCTGAATCAATATTCAGCTTTTTCGGTTTTGGCTATTCACCTTTGCTCAGAGGCTTTCTCCCCCCTTTTCTTTCTTTCTTTTTAACTGGTTTTGTTAGGGCCCCATAATTGGGGCCCTTTTGAGGTTGGGATCATGTAATTGGAGCCAACTAGGTCTGACCAATCTTTCAGTGGGCTGATCTGGATCAATCATAAGGGTTTTTTTAAAAGATGGGGCTCACCAAGTCCCATCTGGAGGGATATACCCTCTAACTAAAAAGAACCGGCTTCAACAGCTGCTGAGCACCATTCTTACAAAGGAGACTCCCTCACCTGCACGCATGAGCAATCTCCTTCAGACAGACCCCGCCAAAGAGACTTTGGCTAGCTCTGGCCAGCCACTAGGTAACTAAGAGAGGGAGGGAGGAAGGAAGAAGGGGGAGGAGTGGGAATTCCCCCCAGTCTTAATTTTTTTTAAAGTAAGGCAGGGCTGAAGCAGCCCCAAAAATGCTGAAAAATTGGCATTATTTGGGATCCACTTTTCAGCTTCCTTTATATCGCCACCATGTTTTTGAGAAACCCCCCCCCCAATACTTTATTGGTATTGGGGGGGGGTTGGCTTTGCCAAACACACCCCTGGTTGTTACTGTGATTTACAGAATGTAAATACAAATCAGGGGTTCTTAGATATTATGAACAACCCCCTCCCTCCAAAAATCTCTGTTATTTTTCATGTTCGGATGCTAACCATCATCAGCTTTTTCTTTGATTCTCTTGCTTTCCCAGTTACGGCATTTCTCCCTTCCAGTTTGATCCTTGATAGGGCTCACTTACCACTAGGAACATGCCCCACAAGAAGGAATTTTTAAGGCTCACAGCTGCTGCTTCGAGCTGGATGGCATTTGCAGAGGAATGAGAGACTCCACTCACCAGGAACTCCTTAAACAGTAATAGTAATTAAGTGAATGCCCAGCATGAATAACTGTATTTCATAGCAATTGGATGACTAATGCATCACATACAATCCCACACTTGTGCCCCTTTTTGGAAAATGTGAACTATTTTCAAAGATTGCATTCACAGGGAGGAGTGTGTGGATAGATAGATAGATAGATAGATAGATAGATAGATAGATAGATAGATAGATAGATAGATAGATAGAGTCACAGTAAGACTATGTAAAGAAACCAGATGCAGTCAGCAATTTTTAAAACACTGGAACTGCTTCCTGGGCTGCCACAATAGGAAACAGTAGAGAGAAGTGAGCCAAGGGGCACATACTTGGGCCTGTAAAATCTAAACCCTTTGTCCAGATGTTCTGGAAGCTGAAAAAACAAACAAACAAAACTCACAGATTTTCATCCTGAACTGCTATTGTCCTACCTGAAAATCAGGAATACTCAGTAAAGGTGCCCTCCCCAAATTCCAGATCTGAAACTTTAACATCCACCCCCCCCCCTCAGAACACACTTCTAGACTAGGATTGCAAGCCCAGGAGCTTTTTGGGATGTGCATCATGCAATTCCATGACATCACTTCTGGCTGCATAACCAGAAGTGATATCATGCACTCTAGCAACCCCCCAAACTCTATGGAATAACATGACCTCTTGTTATGAAACTGGAAGTGATGTCAATGCATTGCTGCGGTGATGTCAATGCATTGCTGTGCCAGTTTTCATCCCCATTTTCTCCTGCTGCTTCAACAGAATGCAGAGGGGGGAATGGAGGTGGGAAGTGTTATGCCATAGAGGGACACCTCATAAATCAAATCCAGACCCAAACCAAATCAGTGATTTGCCAGACTGAGCAGGCACTCTGGACTACCTCCCATCTCCCAGTCTTCCTCTCTCAGTAGCTTGCCAACTGCTCAATTCTCCCTTCAACATTCAGGGTCTCGGTCAGATAATGAACATAAGAAGATAAGAAAGGCCATGCTGGATCAGACTCAGGTCCATCAAGTCCAGCAGTCTGTTCACACAGTGGCCAACCAGATGCCTCTAGGAAGCCCACAAACAAGACAACTGCAGCAGCATTCTCCTGCCTGTGTTTCTCATCACTTTTATAATGGGCATGCTCCTCTGATACTGAAGATAATAGGTCTGCATCATGACTAGTATCCATTTTTATTACTAGCCATGAATACTCCTCTCCTCCGTGAACATGTCCACTTCCCTCTCAAGGAAGGTATTTTAAATATAGAGGCAGACTGAGGCTGACTGACAAGTAATGGCTGGGTGGTCATGCCCTATATTTGTAAGTTCGTGCACAGAGGATATTCTGAGCAGAATGCACTTATTCACTCTGTCCTCAAATGCTACATAAAGCACTGCTGCAAAGTCCCTTGTACCTAATGACCAGAAACCTAATGACTGCCAATCCCACCCCTGCCAATATTATGTAGTTTCTAGGGCTGTCGATTTGGTTCAGCCCAAACCGAAAAACAGCCGAATTTCCCCTGATTCAGCGGTTTTTAGTTCGGTTCATCCCAAACTTAAAAATGGTGGGGAAACGGGGGAGCTGAATTCAGTGAGTTCGGGAGTTGGTGAATAATTTCAGCAAATTCGGGACGCAGCAGCAAAACCGTCAGTAAGCAGCATTCTCCCCCGACCAATCGGTGGCCAAGCTGGGTCTTCTTCTGGCCAATCAGTCAGGATTAAGTACTGGAAGAATCAGCTGCTGCGCGGCCCGGCCGGGGAGAAAAAGAGAGAGAAATCCTCGTGGGGGGGTGAGTGTGCACATTCGCTCCTTTCCATGGCTGCAGGGGGTGCATTTTGGGGGGTAGAGACCCCAAACTTTCAGCGGAGCTTCAGACGAGCTTTCTTAAGAGACCCCCCAAGTTTTGTAAACATTGGGTCAGGGAGTCCCGAGATATGGGCTCCACCCCTTTTCCCTCCCCCCTTTTCCATTTCCATGGCTGCAGGGGGTGCTTTTTTGGGGGTGCAGCCCCCAAACTTTCAGCATAGCTTCAGACAAGCCTTCTTAAGAGACCCCCCAAGTTTCGTAAAGATGGGTTCAGTGGGAGCAGAAATATAGGCTCCCCTCTTTTCTCTTTCTGTGGCTGCAGGGGGCGCATTTTTTGGGGTGCAGCCCCCAAACATTCAGCATAGCTTCAGACGAGCCTTCTTAAGAGACCCCCCAAGTTTTGTAAACATTGGGTCAGGGGGTCCTGAGATATGGGCTTTCCCCTTTTCCCTATTGGGATGAATGGATCACCCAATCCTGTATGCATCTCCAGAGCGGCAAATCCAAGGCAAAACCTCCGGTGCTTAAATAGAATTGTATTGGATTACCCAGTCCTCCCAGCCCCTCCTGATGGAACAGAAGACAGCCACAGTAAGACCCCTTTGGGGGCTTTAATCTATAATTTTTCTCCTCTCTCTGTGTGTGGGGGGAAAGCAGAGTGTGTGTGTGTGTGTGGGGAGGGAGCAGTTTCTGTGGGTGGGGGGAAGCCAAAGGGGGCTTTCGCCTGTTCTGCCTGGGGTGTGTGTGCCCCCTCGAGTCTCTCTCTCCCTGGTTTGAGGGGGGGGCTTCAGTTGTGTGTCCTCAGGTTTTCCCTCATTCATAAGATCGGTTAGGTCTATTTTGATGCTTGCTCAAAACTGGTTTTCAAATGGTGACTTAAAGAATGCATTTTCCTGGTCCCGAGTCCGATGCAAAAGGGGAAATTCCACCCCCTCCTGCTCATTATGCATAGCTAGCTGCCTCTGTCCCTTTCCATGGTTTGCAAACTCCCAGGTGTCAAGTGTTGCTTTGCATGGTTGCAAATGTGTTGCTTTGCATGGTTGTGTTGCTTTGCAGTTGTGTTGCTTTGCAAACTTCTTTGCACCTGCCCCGCACTTGCTCCCTGCAGCTCAGCTGTTTGTCGGGGCTGGGAGCTTTGTGCGTGGGCGGCAAGCTCTGCTCAGAGATGCACATTAAGGGTGGGGGGACCCCTTTCGGGGCCCATATCTCAGCCCCCCCCTGACCCAATCTTTACAAAACTTGGGGGGTCTTGCAAGAAGGGTCCTTTGAAGCTCCACTGAAAGTTTGGGACCTCTACCTCCCAAAATGCCCCCCTGGAGCCGCGGAAAGGCGCGGTTGTGTTTTTAACGGCTTTATTCGGCCGAATGTTTTTCCCGAACTTTGAATTCGCGCCGAATTGCACGGACCCAAAGTGGGGGAGTTCAGACTTCGGCATATCCCGAATCCAGACGGGCCGAATTCAGCTGAATCCGAACTATACAAAAAAAAAAATTTCAACAGCCCTAGTAGTATTTTTAGCCAGTGATAAGATCTAGAAAGAATATTTTCATATGTCTTTCCCATTCATGAATTGGGACTTTTGCAAAAGGTTTCTTAGCACTATGTAAACACACCTGTCTATTGGTAGATAGGAGCTTCAATTAGTATTCTCAGTGCTCATTTCCCAGTTATGAAAAATATGTATCCTTCAACAGACAGCAAGGAGAATTTTTCCCCTTGATGATCTTTAATTATAGATGTCAGCCAAATGCCTCCTGACGGCAAATAGTCTTGTTTCTGGATATGAGCTGGGCTGTTTCCAAAAATGACCAGCATTTCGGACATTCTTGGTCTACATGTGATACTATGGCAGTAACCTCTGTAAAACGACCATGTAGATCAGCACACACTGTGGTGAAACTCTGGTTCATGAGAAGGTGGACCCGATCCTAAGAAATAAGAAATTGTTTCTGTAACTCTTTGGATTAATACTACTGACTGTTTCTAATTGTATTTGTTTTATTAGAAGGAATAAATGCAGGCTTTCAGAACTTGTAGGCTTCTTGGAAGCTGCTTTGACTATATTGTCGAAGGCTTTCACGGTCAGAGTTCATTGGTTCTTGTAGGTTATCCGGGCTGTGTAACCGTGGTCTTGGAATTTTCTTTCCTGACGTTTTGCCAGCAACTGTGGCAGGCATCTTCAGAGGATTAACACTGAGAAACACTGTCCTTCAGTGTTAATCCTCTGAAGATGCCTGCCACAGTTGCTCGCGAAACGTCAGGAAAGAAAATTCCAAGACCACGGTTACACAGCCCGGATAACCTACAAGAACCAATGCTTTGACTATACTTCGAGACAGGATAGAGATCTTTTTAATAGATAAATACATTGTACATCTCCCTTCCATATATGTTTGCTCAATGAAGTTTCACTGGTGCTCCTTTCTGGGGCCCTGCAGATTAATTCACTTTTATAAACATCCAGATGGCATCAATTGGGCAGAACTCTACAGATAGGAAAAATACTTATCAGGGAAGATGATTTGCTCTTGAGATTGTGCTGGACCAGAGTGGTAAAGACAAGCCTACCATTTTACAATAAGGTGAAACTGTAAGATAGTCCATTTTCATGATCATTCAATAACATCTGGGTGTCATTTCAGTCCTGTGATGCCTTTTTTTGCATTGGGGTCAGATATTGAAGCTGTATGCAGTATTTCTAATAAGGCAGAGCAACAGGTTTACATTACAACATCCTGAAACATTTAAAAAAATTAAATCACAGCTAGAATAAAAAGATAAGTCACAGCTTTTACTCCCACCCTAACCACAGCAGGATGGAAAAACCACTTTTCATTTGATTAATTTTGCAATATATGACAGGTTATGAGAGTGTGCATGCGCACAGTATGTCTGAAATGCCTCCAAATGCTTGAGAATACTGCTCACCATCAATAATCCCTGACAAAACACCAGAATACACACTGGTGAGCTAGCATGATGTAGTGGTTAGGAGTGGTGGACTCCAATCTGGAGAACCGGGTTTGATTCCCCACTCCTCCACATGAGCGGTGGACTCTAATCTGGTGAATCGGGTTGGTTTCCCCACTCCTACACATGAAGCCAGCTGGGTGACTTTGGGCTAGTCAAAATTCTCTCAGAACTCTCTCAGCCCCACCTACCTCACAAGGGGTCTGTTGTGGAAAGAGGAAGGGAAGGCAATTATAAGCTAGTTTGAAGGTAGTGAAAATCGGGGTGTAAAAACCAACTCTTCTTCTTCTACATGTACAAATCATGGTCCTGTTTACATTTATTGTTTTAATGACAATCATGTTTATACTATAGCTACCTTGCTCAGATCTTGCAAACTGAGGGCAGCAGGTAAAGAGGAAGATCCAATACGAGATGAATTGACTCAATAAAGGAAGCCACAGCCCTCAGTTTGCAAGATCTGAGCAAGGCTGTCAAAGATAGGACATTTTGGAGGTCTTTGATTCAAAGGGTCGCCATGAGTCGGAAGAGACTTGACGGCACTTAACACACACACACCTGGCAAAAGGTTGAATTCAAAGGTGTCCATCTTAACTGGGGGCCCAAAACATAATTTGAATCCTACCCAATGACTTTGACATTTTTGTAAAAGGGAGTCTTTTCTGAACCATGTATTCTCAACACAAAATTGTATATTACGGCCTAATTGAGACCCCCCTCTTTAAATTAAGGAAAGAACAGGTTGCTTTTCAGGACTCATGCTGAGTTTGCAGGTCTGACAATTACAGGGATGGTCTTTTGATGTGGAAAATAAGCAGATTTATTATGGAAGTAAATGAGAGGAGAATAAATATGGAATCTCATTATGTCATTGTCACAAACTCTTTGCATTTAGCCAAAGAAGCAATAAATATATATTTTGCAGGAAGCTGAGATTGCTACCATGTGCTATCTTAATGGCAAATGCATGTAATTTTTTTTAAAGAAAACCAAAGATCTCTGGAAAGCTTGCATATTTTATATCCCTGAATTTTATATTTTAAAATATTGGTAAGTAGATTAATCATTTCAAGTCTTTGCAGCACATTCTTTCTCAGGAAAACATTGCACAAGTCAAACCAAGGGTCACTAACTCATAAGAGTTTTTCCCCATATCCAGCATCGATCAAATATTTCCCCTCATAATCATGTAAGTGCATCTGTTCTCACCTGTAAATTTGTCAAACTATATTTAATCAGAAATATAGAAATCTTTATATTCATTTATGGTAATGTAGCAGTTTATAACAATATTGAGCTAGTGTACCAAAAATGTATACCACTTGTGGAAGAAGCTGTTGAACATGTCATATATGGCCTCGAATGAGATTGAGTTCTTTGACCTTAAAAATGCTCAGGAATTTCCCATTTATTACCTCACAATCTTACCACTAATTGGACTTCAGTTTATAAAAATTTAAGTGCTTGTTTGCATATAGAACCACAGCAATGAATCGATAGACTCTGGGGCCTAACACACCAACAATTTACAGCATATTATCATCGTGCTCGGTGTGTGCGTTTTGGATGTGTATTCTTCATTTCCGATCACACCATGCCTGTTAAGACTGCTCCCAAGACGGTTTATCATTATATCATCATATCGCACCTCCAAAGTAATAGTCCGAAAGGTTGAGAGGAGGAGCGTGGGGGAGCACTGCGTCATGTCTACATCGCTGATGCTTCCCCGCCTCCCCTCCCCTTTCTTTGTTTCACGCATGTGCAATATCATTGATCCGAAGGAGCTCCGTACGCCATTAAGAATTGCCTCATTTGTACGGAAGGGAAACCCTAATCACAACCTATGCAGGCATCCCCCCCCCAAAAAAAAAAAACCAAAATGAGCCTTTCCTTGCACAGTGCTAATCACAGAGCTGCCGTCTTTCCAAGTGTTTTGGGTACAACGATCTTGCATTTTTTTGTTGGGACGAGTACATTAAAAACTTTTTTTGAGAGCAGGGAGGTACGCTCAACCCTGGCAGTGGGAAAAAGGGAGGAATAGGGTGGGAGAAACTTTGTGCCAGCAGGAAAGCCCTGACATGTGTGTGTGTGTGTGTGAGTGAGTGTGTGTGTGCAGGCGCTCTCTCTATCCCTCAGTCTCTCTCTCTCCCTTCCTCCTCATGCTGCTTCCCTCTCCCCCATCTGCCGCTCGCAGCAATTTCACTACTTTTCCAGCCCTCACCCTCCTCTGCATTCCTTCCCCCTCAAGCCCATGGACCGTTTACAAAATCCACTTCAAGGACATTCCATATGAGGGAAATGTTTGATTGGGACCCCACACAAATAAAAATGGTTGGTCTAATGTTCCAACATTCCCATGTTCCTTTGTAAGACCACAAGCACTTATGGGGGGGGGGATTAAGTAACAATAATGATTGGTGGATGCAAATGGGAGGGGAGGGGGAAGGTGGGATGGGAGGAGAAAGGCTTTTCATTGGGTGTTGCAAAAAGAGGGGAGGAGAACTGAATAGAGTAAGTAACTGAATGCACCCCTTGGATTGCCAGTTTTGAAACGACATAACGAAATACATCGTTTTGGGAAAAAACAGATGTCTGGCGCTTCCAAAGCATTTCCAAGCCGAAATGGGAGGTCTGAGGTGCAATGTAACCTGGATAACACTTTTTAAAAAATGTAGTATATACTGAGTGCGTTAGGCCCCTCTGTCGGACCATCCCTGAACCATTTTAAAGATGAATCATTTCTCACAAGCCCCATAGAAATTGCTTCCAACCCTCTTTTAAGGCAAGGGAGCACTGTATTAGAAGAAGCAGCCACTATGGGAAGGATCCCGTTTACAGACCTTTTCCTCCTCCTTACCTCAGTAGCAACAATACGTCCAACAGAGTGAGGCTTTGAGCTGTGCTTCTGTTTTGGCCTCAAAATAATCCTTGCCAGTCTCAGGCAGTCGTGGGGGGCAGAAAGGAAGATGCCCTGGCAGGGAGTCTTAAGTTGTATCAGGAATATCAACTTCTGAGCACCAAACTTCTTTTAGTCAGAGGCATTGTAAGATATTTGGCCTTCAGGAGTTTGCTGCTGCTAGAGGAGAGAGAGTTCCATCTAGAGCTGAGGGAGATTGGCTACTGGGGGGAGCACTTCAGAAAATATCCTTTTAAGTCCACTATGAATGAATCACTGCCTGCTGGAAAGGACTGTGTTATCTCCCACCTGTGATATTGTGAGAGACTCTTTCTATTCTGCTGCATCTGTTCAGTACAACTTTTATTGTAAGCCACCTTTGGTCCCACTTTGTGGGAGAATAGTAAGGTAAAAGCATTTTTTTAAATCAAAGCAAATAAAAATAACACATAGCACAACGTATAGGCTGGTCTAGCTAGCACTGATGAACAGTACACGAGTGTTAAAACTCTCCATCTGAAATGATTACTGTATGAATAAACAAAGTGGTAAACACCACTTGCAAAACAACCGCTGAATTTTTAATGGTTCTAGTTTGCATGCACTGAAGCTGTCTGCACATGGAAAATATCCATGTTGCCTTGTTCAGACAACATTGGGACCATATGAATTGAGCATCGCAGGTAGCGTAAGCTCTCCATACAAATGGCTACTGGTGTCCCACTATGTTTGGATGTAACCTTTGAAAAGGGCTCTCATTATCACAGGTCGTTGGGGATAAAGATTCTTCAGCTTAGTTTTCACCTTTTGTCTGGATGACATCTAATTTTGGGCCACTTCTTGAATCAGAGTAGGCCACAATGGCTGGAACACCTGTTTGGACTTAGACTCTGGATTCCTTTCTTGCCAGTTAACATCTGGATTTAGAATCAATGCTCATAAAAGTGCTTAGGTTAGTTATTTAGCTGTATTATTTTATCTTTGCTCGTCACTGCTCTTTTATTGTATGTCCTGAACATTTTTTTAATAAATCGCTTTAATTATATTTTGTGGTGTCCTTGAGTTTGGGTCTTCAATCTAAATCCAGTACTTTAGCCCATATTGGCTACAGCTACCAGAATAACTGTGTTCCGGAACCCACCTTCTAAGTGTCCTACCTTGCAAGGTTGATCTTAAACCCAGGAGGTTGACAGGTCAGTAAGGGGACTGATAGTAGTGTTACCCTGGGATGTGAGAATTTACACTTCAGCTCTTTTGGTTTGACCAACCCGTCATCCTTAAGGAGGATTTTGCCCTTAAAGTCCTTTGACACGGTCCACTTTCTGAAAAGTTTGATGGGTGCCATGGCACCAATGGGCACCACATTATGCACCCTGACAGTCAACCAGCAATTGAGAATCAAATCGTGAATGGAACTACATCATGAATCAATGCTACCCAGCCAATGAGATTCAGTTTCATTATGAAATAACTGATGGCAAATAAAGCCAATTCAAAGTGAGGGTTTCCTAAATAGATTAAAAAAACACTTGAAACTGTTTTTACAATGATTGCTGGGGGGGGGACCCTTAAATTGGGGGGGGGGTAATACTTTATAACAATGCCAAAGACAATTATTTTCAATGCCTATCTTTTGGCCAGGCCCTAATTTTATTTGAATATAGTTCAACCATATCAATTTATTTTTACTTTAATTTCTAGCACTGGAAATCATTTTAAGTGTGTATGTGATTCAAGCCAAAGCATTCAAGCATAGCTGTTTAAACAAGGTAGATACTGTATCCTTGGATTGTTCTGTAAAAGCTAGAAAGAGGGTATTTCCCTGCTTCATCATTCATTGAGCTACCATAATTATATTCATGCCATATACTCTCTGAAAGCAGATGCTTTAAGTGGGGAAATAATCTTAAGAAATAATGCTGGTAGGAATATCTCTGCAGCTCTGAAACTGGAATGGGGGGGAACCTAGTAAATTCAGTTACATTATTTTTGTCTCTATGTGGAGACATAACTCATTTCAGCTCACAGGCTTTTCACAGTATTTTGCATCCAGTTGTTTTGATGGGTGATTATGGTGGCATGAGCAAAGAGTTGTTTTAATTCAGTTCCTGATTCCCTCTTCCATTCACACTGCCAGACTCACAGAGATTCTACCCTGAAAAGTGGAAATACTTTGTTATTAGGATGTCCCACTTTTTGTGCTTTTAAATCCTTGTGCTTTTAAATCCAAGGCAGGTAGAAATTCAGCAAGTGAAGTTGACTGTAAAGGCTTAACTTGCTGGACTCGTGCCTGTCATTTAACTGCTAAACAGTGCAATCCTGAGAGGGGGGAAATGGGCTTAGTAGGCAGCGTGACCCCGGCGCCAGCATAAATGCCATTTGCGCCATCGAAATGGGCACTTATGTCAGTGCTGAGCCACTTATGCCGGCACCGGGGAGCGGTGAGGCAGCACCATGCATGTGCACCAGAGCAACTGAAGCGGCAATGCACCTCCGGTGTAGGAGCTTGCACCGGCACCAAAGGGGGCATTCCCAGAGGCGGAGCTGTCATTAGTCAGCTCCCAGAGCCCTTTCGACCTGGGAAAGCCCCTTTTGCCAGTGTGAACTTTCATCAGCAAAAATGGTGGCGTAGCCCACGGAACTGCGTACATCAGTTTCATGTTGAGAAATTTACTTATTCGGGTTGCTGGCTGTGGTGCAGCAAACCACTCAGGAGGTGGTGTAGCTGCCCCATCCCCGGCCATGACATAGGATTGTGCTTAGGATTGCGCTGAAAGGATTGCCGGGGGGGGGGAATTAGCACTCATAATTATAACTTTCTGTTATTTTAACACTTGTACCCTTGAAAATTGTGGAATTTTGGACACAATATTGAGGAGAAGTCGGGTCATTTCATTTTTTTAAAATGAACAAACTCATGGTATCTGTGAGCAGCTGAAGTTGTTCTAAGTCCATTGTGGAAACACAACATTGTGAGCAACAGTATCTCAATGTGCATGATGTAATTTTAGCTAAAATCCATTCTTTTAAAGGGAGCATCGTATGTAAAATAAATATAATAATGTAGCTGTTCTTGTGGGGCAAAGGTTACTTTTATTCAATGTTATTGCTGTCCATCACAGTATGATATGTGCTCTCTTATTCCAGATATCAAACCTAATTGCATTTGTCAAATAAAAGGCGAGCGGTCAGCCTGTGATGAGAAGCCACTTGTACGGAGGTCACCTGAGAGTGAGGAGCCATTTTAAATGTAGGGTCTTGTAGGGTCAAAACAAATGAGATGCCAGAAGCTTTGTGATCAGATCTTACTGGCATCCTCTAAGCTCATTAACGGCCAGGAGGGGTCCAGCTTGGACTGGGGTCATGCAGGTATAGGAGACAGTGTTGGCATGGTTTCAAAATTGAACATTCTGTGCTGTTATTAGAAATTTAAAGGGAAAAAAAGACAGGCAATACCCAATCTGTATATCTTTAGAGGACCATGCAGGAAATGGATTCAATTAGGGAAAAAAAATAACCTCCCCATGTAGTCTGGTCCAAATGGGAACCATAAGATCTGCATTTAGACTGTACATGGACTAACAGATATATGTGATCTCCATCACACATACTTTGACCCTTGGAGAGACTGACAATGCAATTCAGAGCAGAATTACACTTTTCTAAACCCATTGACCTCCATAGATTGAGAAAGGCATAAGCTCTGTTTAGGATACCACAACAAGTAATGTTTTTCTTATTCATCATCATAAAATTACTTTAATCACATGCTAACATGAATATACCTATTGACAAGTAAGCTGTAAAAAATGTGTGGAGCCACTCTCAATGCTGGATATCTTATAACATGAGCCACTGTATTCTGAAATGAATCTGTACCATGGTTAAGGACCTGTCATTACTGACCTTTTCTTTCAATATTAGGAATTCATTCACCGGAAGACTAAATAAAATCTCCACTGTTGATTACTTACTCATTCTAATGTTTCATCGCTGAATTTTCTGCACAGAACAAAAGCACAGCCATTCATCCCTGACACCAAGAACTTACACTTCTGAAAACAGAGAATGGATGGTTTAAAAAAGCATAATGATAAGCAACTCATAATAATGTTAAGAGCTTTTTCAGGAAAAGCTTTGACTCCTCGGGCTACTGCTTCTATGCTTGCTCTTGTGAGCATACTATGTTATTGCTAAAAATGATCTTCATACAATATAATATTTTTGATAGGAAAATGTGATTACTTCCCTAACTAGATTATCTGCTTTGGCACAGAAACACTCATATAGCTTTTTTTTAACAATGTGGAGAAAAGAAAGGCCAATACTTTCATGGACACACACTTTTGCAACCCCACAATTTTGATTTACTTTGATTTCACTTCTTCCTTGTGGAAATCAAACGATGAAGAAAAAGCTCGTCATTTCCAATTCTGTTATTTCTTTTACTGTTAAAATTAACACATTTTTGAATTTCTTTTGTGTTAATTGCATATTAATTTCATTACAAAGAAGTAAAATGGCATTAAAGAAAGAAATGGTAAGGTAGTAACAAATAGGTTTGGAATGAAAATACTTGCAATGACAACATATGAGAACAAACGAGAAATGGAAAAGGCATGTTTTTACATCCCTAGTTCAAACTGCAAATAGGGAATTATGTCATAAATGCATTTACCATCATTCAATCGAATGTTTCAAGGCTGAAGGGAGGTGTTGCGTTGCTATGCATTTTTTAACCTTCCAGCATCTATTGGAAAAAATATAGTGGTTCAGCTGGAAGATAACCCTGACTCCCCAAAAAGGGCCTTGAATATGAACACTAACTATTTTTACTCTTCAAGGTCCATATTCCATTGTGTTATTTTATACATAATTATTGGAAATAATTGGAAAAAATGAAACGAACAAACAAACCCAAATCAACAGTAGATGGGACATCAATATAGTTATTTCAAGCCTCAGAAATGGAGTACATCAAAATCATAACAAAAATATGCTAACAAATATGGAAAACAAACAATGGCCTACAGACTGGAAATGCTGAATCCACATTCCAATTAAAAAAAATGTGATGTCTAAGATTGCAGCAACTTTTGGATAATTGCATTAATTTCTCATGCAAGTAAAGGAGGGCTCAATATCTTACAGCAAAGACTGTTGCCATATATGGAACAGATGTTCAAACTGGATTTAGAAAAGGAAGAGAAACTAGAGATCACATTGCAAATTTATGGTGGTTACTGGAGCATATGAGAGAATTTCAGAAGAAAACAAACTTGTATTCCATAGATTACAGTAAAGTTTTTCAGTGTGTGGATCACAAACAGCAATGATTGATTTTAATACAAATGGGTATTTCACAACATCTGACTGTTTTGAATCGCAACTTATACTGTAGACCAAGGATGCTGTTAGGACAAAATATGGAGAAACAGAATGGTTCCCAGATGGCAAAGGTGTCAGATAAGGATGTATTTTATCTCCCTAGCCATCCAATATAAATGCAGAACATATAAGGCAGGGGTGGGGAACCTTTTTTCCACTAAGAGCCATTTGATATTTATAACAACATTCGCGGGCCATACAAAATTATCAACTTAAAAATTAGTTGACCAAGCCCCAAGCAGGATGGTCTGTTGCACCAGCTGGGCATAGCCATCCAGCCGCACGCAGGAGTTGCTCCTGCTCTGCATTGTCAGGGCCGGATTCTACAGCTGACTCCTGCTACCTCTGCCTGCAGGGATGAAATGAAGATACACTGGCTAAGAAACACCCCCCCACGCGCATTCTGGCCCTGCCCTCTTTAACCCCTCCATTGCTGTCACTTCCGCCCCCAGCCCTCTTGTAGTACAGAAGGAATATGTTTCTCATTTTTTTTATAATAAAATTTTTATTTTATTTTTCCAAATAATCATTATACATTCCATTGCGCATTTTAAAAAGTATAATTCTTTGACTTCCCCTCCCCCCTCCTCTGATCTTTTAGTTAACATTTTTTCCCTCTTTGTATTGTTTTTCTAATTCAATTATAACAAAGCCATCCATGCCCAATACATCCTTTCTGAATTAGATCAAAATACATTTGTTAATATCACATTTAAGTTCATCTCTACAATAATTAATCCATGCCTCCCAATCTTTTGCAAATTCATTATCATCCTTTTGATTTACCGACGCCGTAAGTTTTGCCATTTCTACTAATTCCATCATTTTTTCAATCCACTCCGATTTGTTTGGTATATCTGTCATTTTCCATCTCCTAGCATATACCATTCTGGCGGCAATAGTAGCATACATCAAAAAAGGTCTCTGGTTCACTATAGTATCAGGTATTATACTCAATAGCATCATTTCTGTTGTTTTAGGGATATTTTGTTGTAATATCAACCTTAATTCATTATAAATCATGTCCCAGTAATTCTTAGCCTTCTCACATAGCCACCAAACATGATGAAAAGAACCCACTTCTTTTTGACATTTCCAACAGTTCGGTGACATATTACCATACATTTTGGCTAATTTCTTTGGTGTTAAATACCACCTATACATCATTTTATAAATGTTCTCTCTCATAGATTGTGAATATATATATTTCATATCCTTTAACCAAAGTCTTTCCCACTTATGCATATGTATATCATGACCCAAAGTTTGTGCCCACGTTATCATTGTTGGTTTAACCAAGTCTTGTTCAGTATATAGAGTCAATAACATCTTGTATATCTTGGATATTAAATGTTCATTGTTATCTAACAACATTCGTTGAAAAAGTGATTTATCTTTTGTAAAACCCAACCTCATATCTTGAATAAACACAGATTGTAATTGATGGTATTGGAGCCAGGTAATCTGTTCATTGATTTCACTATATTCCATTAAGGCACATTTATTATCCTTCCATACCAATAAGTCTTGATAAGTAAGAAATTGTACTGGTCTCAGTGGTTTCAATGTCAGCATCTCTTGTGTAGAGATCCATAGTGGTGTTGTAGGTTCCAAAAGATGTTTATATTTTAGCCAAGTTTTTATTAATGAAGATTTAATAACATGATGCTGAAAGATCTTGTCTTTAATTTGTCATACCATAGATAACCATGCCATCCATATCTATTGTTAAATCCTTCTAGGTCCAACAATCTATTATTTTTCAATTGTATCCAATCTTTTAGCCAAACTAATACTGTTGCTTCCGCGTATAATTTGAAATTTGGTAAGGCAAATCCTCCTCTTTCTTTGGTATCAACCAGGTATTTGTAGGCAATTCTAGGTTTTTTCCCTTGCCATATAAAGTTAAGCAAGTCTTTTCTCCAAACATCGAAGTATTTGGCATGCTCCACTATTGGCAAATTCTGAAGTAAAAAAAGTAGTCTTGGCAAAATATTCATTTGTGTTACTGATATACGGCCCAGTAATGAAATATTTTTATTGGACCAGATTATCATATCTCTTTTAATAGAATCCCAAAGTTTAGCATAATTATTCTCCAAAAGATCTTTATTTTTATTTGTAATCCATATGCCCAGGTATTTCACTTTGTTTGTTTTTTCCCAGCCTGTCGTGACCAAAAAATTTGTTTGTTCTTCCTTAGAGAGGTTTTTAAATAAAACATGGGTCTTATCTTTATTAACCTTAAAACCAGATATTTCCCCATAGTTCTTCAATAATTCCAATAAATGAGGTGCGGATTGGATTGGATCTGACAATATAATCAATAAGTCATCTGCAAAGGCCCTCAGTTTAAACACATGCTTATTAACTTTCAGTCCCTGAATTGCTTCTGTTTCCCGAATTTTACAACACAGGGTTTCCAAGGTCAAAATAAACAACAAAGGTGATAGTGGACATCCTTGTCTGGTTCCTTTTTGTATTTCACAATTATCTGTCATTAATTCATTTACTAATATTTTAGCTTTTTGTGTGGTATATATCGCATCAATACCTGTATGGAACCTTATTCCAAAGTTCATTATTTCCAAAACTTTTTTCATATAATCCCAAGAAACCATATCAAAGGCTTTCTATGCATCCAGGAAAACAAAAGCGGCCTTATGTTGATTATTATACTCATAGTATTCCACCGCATCTAATAATATCCTTAAATTGTCTTTTATTTGTCGACCTGGTACAAATCCTGCTTGGTCCTCATGTATCAAGAACAATATATATTTTTTCAAGCGATTAGCCAAAATTGAAGCAAAAATTTTATAATCCACATTTAAAAGCGAAATTGGTCTATAATTGGTCACCTTTTCCACGTCTCTTCCAGTCTTATGTATCAATGATATATAAGCATGAGACCAGGTTTCAGGGACTGTTCCTGTATCTAAAATTGAATTGCATACCTGCAAAAGAGAGTTTTTAACCTTCTCTTTAAATGTCCTATAGAGTAAAGCTGTAATTCCGTCTGGGCCAGGTGTTTTATCAGTTTTTTGTTTCATTATTGCTTCTTCAATTTCTACCATTGTAATTGGAGCATCCAAAAACTGCTGTTGTTCCACAGAAAGTCTATTTACCTTTGTACTTCTTAAAAAATTATCCATTTTTTTTGCTGCAATAATGTCTTTTTGATATAATTTTGTATAAAAAAGTTCAAACTCTTTCAATATTGCTGTTGTTGTATAAACCGGTCCCTTTGAAGTTTGTATTCTGTTGATTACCTTTTTCTGCATGGAGTCTCTTATCTGAGTAGCCAGAAATTTCCCAGGTCGATTGGCATGTTCAAAATATCTCTGTTTAGCAATTTTCATATTTTTATTCATTTCTTCCATAGTCAGCAAATTTAACTGATGCTTGGTTAATTTAATTTTAGTCTCAATTTGCTTCCTCTGATCTTCCTGTGTTTCCAAGATTAATTTCTGTTCTAAGTTTTGTAATTCCCAAAGTATTTCATTCATTTGTTGTAGTTGTTTTTTCTTCCATGCAGTATTCTTCTGGATCATATAACCTCTTAACACCGCCTTAAAAGCATCCCAAACCACATTTAAACTGGTTTCTCCATTAAGGTTGATACAGAAATAATCTTCAATAATGTCCTGTATTTCCTTCTTTATTTTCTCATCTCTCAATAGCCTGTCATTAAGTCTCCATCTGAATGCTTGTTTAGTAGACCACTCAAAGGTGACCGGGTTGTGATCTGAAAAAGTTCTTGGAAGTATATGAACCTTCCTCAATTGAGTAAAGACAGACTTGCTGGCCCATACCATGTCAATTCTGGAGTGTGAATTATGTCTAGCGGAGTAAAAAGTATATTCTTTTGATGTTGTATTTGTAGTTCTCCATATGTCTTGTATATGAAATTCCTCAATAAACTGGTAAAATATTTTAGGTAAACAACCTTCTCTTTCATATTTAGCTGTTGATTTCTTATCCAATAGTGGGTTAATGATTCCATTGAAATCTCCCATTAATAATAGTTGGTGATCTGCATATTGCAACAAAATTTCATACAATTGTGTATAAAACTGAGCTTTCCCATCATTTGGAGCATATATCCCTACTATCAATACCTTCTGTCCAGCTATTTTCACTCTAATCAACAATATTCTGCCCTCTTCATCTTTGTAAACCAATTCTGGAATAAGATTTGCTTGAGCATATATAACAAGTCCTTTAGTTTTAGTTTTAGCCGAGGAAATAAAAAATTGGCCCAAGGCTTTCCTCTCCAGATATTTTTTATCTTTTTTTGAAATATGAGTCTCTTGTAAGCATATTAATGAATATTTTTGTTTTTGTAAAAATTTGAAAATCCATCCTCTTTTCACCTTCTCATTTAGACCATTAACATTCCATGATATGACTTTAGCCATCAGAATTAGTTATACAGTCTTAAACTCCACCTACTGCTCCCTTATCTGCGTCCTCATCTTCCTCTTGGCTTGATTCTTCTTTCTGGCCTGGTGTATAACCAACCAGGTCTTTCTTGTATTTTCTCAGGAATTTTCCAACATCTTCTTTTGAGGTGATAGTATATTTGACATCTTTAAAGGTAAATACCAACCCTTGTGGTAGCAACCACCTATATTTAACTCCACTTTTTCTCAGCGATGTTGCAAAATCCTTAAACAAAGCTCTCTTCGCCATCAGGTGTCTGGGAATATCCTTCAAAAGTATCAGAGCATTGCCATCTATTACTTTAGGATCTTGATAGTGTTGTTGCATTATTTCATCTTTCATCCTCATATCATAAAAAGATATCATAACATCTCTGGCTTTTGCTCTTCTCAAATTAGGTGGTAAAGGAATCCTGTAAATCCTCCTGATGGCAAGGTTCAGGTCTCGTTCTGCAATATTAAACAATTCAGCCAAAGTTGTAATTAGAGATTCTCTGGTATTACCTCGATCTTCCGATAAATTTCGTACGCGTAAATTATTGACCGAGGCATCCATAGTCTTCATATCAGCTTGTAGCGAGGTGACCTGGATTTTAGTCTCTTTAACTTCTTTAACAATCTCAGCTAACATTTCAGTTAATTGCGTCATTTGTTTCTCCTGCTGTCTGGACACATGCTCCATTTGCTGCTTTGACATTAATTCCATCTGTTTAGTAAAAGTGTCAGTTTGTTTGGCCAAAAGTTCTTGCATTTTCTTTTCTTGCTTATCCGCCATGGTCTCTGTAGATTTAGTAGTTGTCGGAGTATGGAATGAACTTGAACGTGGTCTTGAAGTGGACATAAATTCTGGCAAAAAACCTCAGTTTTTCAGCCGGCTCCCAGCAATTTATTTCTTGAGAGATTAGCTTGTAGTATACTGTCCCATCAAAATCGCAATGTTTAAACTTAAATTCTGCCCCTAGATTGTTTTAAAATCAAGTTTAAAAGTTTTAAGATACCATCGAGTTTTGGGTCGCTCTAGGTCGGCTTCTAGGCAGGAAGTAGGAAGTGCTGCGGACCTTCTGCCGTCCTCTCTATGGTAAATCGGATCGTCTTACCAGTTGCACCTTATGACCTGCTTCCGGTCCTTCAGCTTCGCTCTGCAGCCTGTGATCTCTGCCTGCCGTTCCTGGAATCCCTTTCTCTCTTTACCTTGCCACACAGCTAGTATCAACTTTCAGGGGCCATTGCTAGAGGTGGGAACTTCCTCCTTCTCTCTCAAGATGATTGGCTGTGCTATTGGGTAGCAGGTATGTCCATTTTCAATTCAGTTTGTTTAGTCTATCTCCCATAGCTTTTAAAAACGTCCTGCCGATCTAATTCAAAACTGAATGCAGTCTTATAAAGTCATTTTCCCAGTCGGGAGGTCAGGGAACAGTAGTCATTTTAAAAGAAACCTTTGGTTGCTTATTTTCCCATGTAAACAAAGAGATTCTCGTTACTCACGTTGATTTTCGGAGGGTGAGGCTTTTGTTCCCTTAATTAGTTGCTTAGATGGTATTGGGTAAGGGAGATCAAGGTCTAACTCTGAAATAAACGTCTGCGGCGATCTGATCCTCTCAGCCAAACGCGGGACAGCATCTGAGATTCCGGGAGTCTTAAAAAAGCACTCTCGGAAAACTCAGGAGTCAACACCGCTCTTCGCTGGCTAGCAGAAGAAATCCTGTTTCCAGCTCCACTTTTTAGGAGCGGGCAGGGGTCTGTATGCCCCTATTTAGACGTAAATTCAGTCCTTCACTGGAAGAACCAGTGAGGCAACACACCTCGATCAGCAAATCCTTACCGGAAGTCCCAGAGGGAATATGTTTCTCCATAGCCTGGATGGGTAAGGGTTAACACAGTTTCTTAGGAGGTCCTAGCAGCTCCATAGCTAATGACTCTTCTGCAAGGGGGAAAAAGGTTCCTTTTCTCGTCAAAACTCACATCTGCCTTGAATAGAGGCTATTCCTGTCCATGGGAGGGGGCGGATTGCCAGTCTTAGATCCTTCTGAGCTAGAGATCTGCCAGGACCCACGAAGGGTCAGACCAAATGATTTCGTGGGCCTTAAATGGCCCCCGGGCCTGACGTTCCCCACCCCTGATATAAGGAAAGCTGTATTAGATTTAGATGAAGGCAGAGTGAAAACTAGGGGAAGGAACCTTTTGAGATGTGCAGATTACACCATGTTACTGACAGAAAACAGTGAAGACTTGAACTGACTATTGCTGAAGGTTAAAGCAGAAAGTGCCAAAGCAGGATTACAGTTGAACATCAAGAAGACAGAAGCAATTACTACGGAGGAATTATAGAACCCTAAGATTGAGGAAGGCACTGGCAAATCACCTCTGTTAGTCTCTTGCCGTGAAAACCCCAAAAGGGGTCACCATAAGTCGGCTGCGATTTGATGACACTTCACACACACACACACACACAAGACTGACTATAAAGAAATGGAAACCATTAAATATTTTCTATTCCTTGGCTCCATCATCAACCAAAAGGGAGACTGCAGCCAAGAAATCAGAAAAAGATTGAGACTGGGAAGAGCAGCCATGAAGGAGCTAGAATAGACTTATAAGTGTAAGGATGTATAGCTTGGGACAAAGCTCAAGATAATTCTTGAGCATTCTTCAGCATTCTTCATCACTATGAATGGGTATGAAAGTTGGACAACGAAGAAAGCTGGCAGGAAGAAAATTGATTCATTTGAAATGTAGTGTTGGAGGAGAGTTCATGGATACCGTGGACCATCAAAAGGACAAATCAGTGGGTTCTGGATCACATCAAGGCTGAACTTTCCCTAGAGGCTAAAATGACCAAACTGAGGCTATCATACTTTGGTCACATTATGAGAGGACAAGAGTCACTGGAAAAGGCAGTAATGCTAGGTTGAGGGCAGCAGGAAAAGAGGAAGACCCAACTTGAGATGCATTGTCTCAATAAAAGAAGTCAAGACCCTCACTTTGCAAGACCTGAACAATGCTGTTAACAACAGGATGTTTCAGAGGTCATTAATTCATAAGGTCACCATGAGTCATATGCAACGTGATGGCACTTAATACACATACATTGTATAGTAATTAGTGGTAGACCTAACCAGTTCAGACATACACACTGATTTTCTATCCATATGTGAAGTCTTATTCTGTTCTGTGAGCATCTGAAATAAATGATAATCCCGTTTTAAAAAAAATTCTAAGAGAGTTGGGCAAATAAACCTCCTGCTTTGATATCATTTTAATCTCTCCTAGAAAGCTTCCATGCCCTGTTTACTGTTTAATTACTCCATGGAAATGATTTGCTGTTCCATTTGGAAGCACTTTGGTTAATTTAGTAGCACTGTGGGGTGTAAGGGACTGCTCTAACTTTGTAATGCTCACCTGAGAGTTAACTGGCGATATCGGTGCACATTTGCATAATTTTTTTAAAAACTGCATTAAGCCACACACTTTTCTCACTGCTGGAAACCTGCCCAGAGGTATGTCTAATGGCTTAATGTATGCTCTTCATCTGCTGTTGAAAGAAAAAATAATAATTTTTAATCTATGTAGGCCATTTCAGACCTTTTTTCGGTAACTGTTTCAATTTGTGCAATACAATACCTTTGATGAAACACTGCTATTTGTCCAGAAATATTATGACCAGCTGTTCTGGGCAGCATCTTGGTATCTGTATCTGGGCAGCATCTCCCATCTGTATATCTGAAACTTCTTTCCATTTACTTCACTGTTACACTTCTCTTGACAGCCAGTGGGATGTAGCGGTGTCGGACTTAGGGTTACCAACCTCCAGGTGGTGTCAAAAATTACCAATACACACTCAAGTATAAACAATACTCAATATTAATCTATAATGTTCACATACAACCAAACCATGTGAAGCTAAGTGACAAAAATCCTAATACACAAAGGTGATAATAACAAACACACCACCAAAATTATATATACAAGCAATCTCTCAAAGATCAAGCAATTTACAAACAATGCATATTGTAAACATGTCCTAAACAGCAGCAGGAAATCATAATAGAAAGTGTATTAGCCTTAGCCCAAAAATTCAAAACAAGCTGCTCAGTTGATTGCAGGAGTGCAGGCAGGCACGACACAGGTACAGGCAGGCATGACACGGGAACGTCTTCCGGATTTATATCATTTTCACCACTAGGTGGCTTCATCAGCCCAATATATCATAGAACTTTCACACTCTTATAAACTCCTGGCAATTTTACTGCGCTCAGCGGCTGCTTCTATCAGGTCTTTCTCCTAAAGTCCTTTGCCTCTCCAAACCCCACCCTCCTCAGGCTCCACCCCCAAAATCTCCAGGTATTTCCCAACCTGGAGCTGGCAACCCTAGTTGAACTAGAAGACCCAACTACAAATCCCTGCTCTTCTAAGGAACTTACTGGATAACCTTGAGCCACTCAATCTTGTTCTAAACTATTTCACAGGGGTAATGGAGGAGGGGGAAATTACATAGTGCCATGAAGAAATGTGGAATAAAAATGCAATCAATAGATAATGTCTATACTACTCTTCAAACTCAACCACGACACCTTTCTTCTGCTTTCTAGTTATTACATACTGCATAGTTTATCCTACAAACCAGTTAATTTCTTCCTTGGTCCCAGAACTGAAGCACAACTAGTACTGAAATGATGCTTGGTGCTGGAATTTTGTATAGGGTTGGCACAATGCCATCGAGTGACTGTCCCATGGTTGGCTGGGAAAGAACACAAAAGACACAGCTGGTTAAAGAGCTCTACAGAACATTGCCTTCCTCCAAGTATGAGTAGCGAAGTATCCAGGCATGTTTCTGAGTGAAAGATGAATGGGATTTTTGCTAATGCTCCCCCTTGATTTGACCCCTACATTCAAGGCCCAATCCATAACGTTCTTCATTAAAAGGGAAGGGGTAGGGGCTGTGGAAAAGTAGGTAGAAGTGAGGACTCGGAGTTAGGGCTGTTGAATTAAAAAAAATTCAGTATAGTTCGGATTCAGCTGAATTCGGCCCGTTTAGATTCGGGATATGCCGAAGTCCGAACTCCCCCGCTTCGGGTCCGTGCAATTCGGCGGGAATTCAAAGTTCGGAAAAAAAATTCGGCCGAATAAAGCCATTAAAAATACAACCGCGCCTTTCCACGGCTCTGGGGGGGCATTTTTGGGGGTAAAGGTCCCAAACTTTCAGAGGAGCTTCAAAGGACGCTTCTTGAAAGACCCCCCCAAGCTTTGTAAAGATTGGGCCAGGGGGGGCTGAGATATGGGCCCCAAAAGGGGTCCCCCCACCCTTAATGTGTATCTCCGAGCAGAGCTTGCCACCCACACACAAAGCTCCCAGCCCCGACAAACAGCTGAGAGCAAGGGCGGGGCAGGTGTGAAAATTTTTTGCAAAGCAATACAACTGCAAAGCAACACAAGCATGCAATGCAACACCTTTGCAACAGTGCAAAGCAACACCTGACACCTGGGAGTTTGCAAACCATGGAAAGGGACAGAGGCAGCTAGCTATGCATAATGAGCAGGAAGGGGTGGAATTTCTCCTTTTGCATTGGACTTGGGACCAGGAAGATGCATTTTTTAAGTCACCATTTGAAAACCAGTTTTGAGCAAGCATCAAAATAACCTAACTGATCTTATGAATGAGGGAAAACCTGAAGACACAAAACTGAAGCCCCCCCTCAAACCAGGGAGAGAGAGACTGGAGGGGGAACACACACCCCAGGCAGAACCGGCAAAAGCCCTCTTTGGCTCCCCCTCACCCAAAGAAACTGCTCCCTCCCCCCCCACACACACAGAAAGGAAAAATTATAGATTACAGCTCCCAAAGGGGTCTTACTGTGGCTGTCTTCTGTTCCATCAGGAGGGGCTGGGAGGCTGGGTAATCCAATATGATTCCATTTGTATCCAATATGAGATCCATATGTTTGCATCTCTCGAGGGTGATCCATTCATCCCAATAGGGAAAAGGGGAAAGCCCATATCTCGGGCCCCCCTGACCCAATGTTTACAAAACTTGGGTGATCTCTTAAGAAGCCTTGTCTGAAGCTCCGCTGAACGTTTGGAGTCGGCACACCCAAAAATGCGCCCCTGCAGCCACGGAAAGAGAAAAGTGGGGAGCCCATATTTCTGCCCCCACTGAACCCATCTTTACAAAACTTGGGTGGTCTCTTAAGAAGGATTGTCTGAAGCTATGCTGAAAGTTTGGGGGCTGCACCCCCCAAAAAGCGCCCCCTGCAGCCACGGAAATGGAAAAGGGGGGAGAGGAAAAAGGGGTGGAGCCCATATCTCGGGCCCCCCTGACCCAATGTTTACAAAACTTGGGGGGTCTCTTAAGAAGGCTCATCTGAATCTCTGTTGAAAGTTTGGGGTCTGTACCACCAAAAATGCGCCCCCTGCAGCCATGGAAAGAAAAAGGGGGGAGCCCATATCTCGGGACCCCCTGACCCAATGTTTACAAAACTTGGGTGGTCTCTTAAGAAGGGTTGTCTGAATCTTTGCTGAACGTTTGGGGTCTGTACCCTCAAAAATGCACCCCCTGCGGCGACGGAAAGGAGCGAATGTGCACAAGCACCCCCCCACACACAGGAGGATTTCCCTCTCTCTCTCTCTCTCTCTCTCCCCGGCCGGGCCGCACATCAGCTGATTCCTCCAGTATTCAATCCTGACTGATTGGCCAGAAGAAGACCCAGCTTGGCCACCGATTGGCCGGGGGAGGAGAATGCTGCTTACTGACGGTTATGCTGCTTACTGACTCCCCGAATTTGCTGGATTTATTCGTGAACTCCCGAACTCGCTGAATTCGCCCCCCCCCGGTTGCCCGCCAGTTTTGAGTTCGGTTCGTCCCGAACTAAAAACCGCCGAATCAAGGGAAATTCGGCTGATTTTCAGTTCGGGCCAAACCGAATCAACAGCCCTACTTGGAGTCAGATTTCCTAATGCTTATTGATCCCAATAGTCTCCTC
Source organism: Euleptes europaea (assembly GCF_029931775.1). Lineage (NCBI taxonomy): Eukaryota > Metazoa > Chordata > Lepidosauria > Squamata > Sphaerodactylidae > Euleptes > Euleptes europaea. The sequence continues at coordinate 63,407,215 of NC_079319.1, forward strand.
AAAGTCTGATGAAAGGTAGGGAAAGTGAATGGTGGAAGTTCAGGTGGACTGTGCAGGTTCCAGGATGCAAAGGTGACTTTGTCAGGCTAGTGATACTCTCCTATGTAGCAAGTGAGAAGCAAGAGGGAAGTAGCTAGTTACCTAGTTTTTTTCTGGAGTTCTTGGGCAGATGTATCCATGTGAAGCATATTTTAACTCTACACCACTGATCCTCAGTAATATTGCTCTTTTCTCTTTTAGTGCAAATCCATACTTCTGCTTGGATGTATTCCTGCCTGGGCAACTTCCCAGCCCTACAGACAGAGTATATTTTCAACGTAAATAAAATTCTCTCTTATTTCTTCATTATCCATCTCCCTTCCTCTTTCTCAGTTTCTATCTACCAACTATTTGGACAGGTACACATTTTGATTCCTCACCTCACTTTGCTCTTTAAATTCAATTGATGCCGGCACACCTCTCTTCAAAAAATTGTCAATTCCCTGCCTCACTATATACAATATGTCGTAGATATAAATTATCAATATCCAAAACTGCAGGAATACTCTATCATCTACCCATTACATATAGACATTCAATGCACACTGAGAAAGGGGGGGAGAAGCAATGTTAGCATTTTTACAGATGGATCTAATTATAGTTGGAACGTACGACTATGACCTTTTCAATTTCTTTACTTTTAGGTGACTGTTATTTTATACCACTTTTTATGTTGCATGTCATTTATACACAATTGATGCAAAATAATATGGAAAATGTGTTAATTCTCAAGGAGACAGAAGAGAAACTGATTTTTTTTAGTTGAAATGACAAGGATGAGAAATTAATAGTGCAATCCTAAGCAATGGACTTTGTGAAATTGTAAGCAGAGTCATACTTTTCTGTCAGTTAATCCTAAATAGTAGGGATATGTAGGGGGGGGGGAACCTTGGAGTTTGATTCAACATGTTTTATTTTGCAGGTCTGACTAGAAGAGAATATATCACAGGCTATAGATAGGTCTGAGCCCTGTATTCAATAAGAATTGCTTGCGCTTATGTTTTCTACCTATCTGCAATATGCTTGACAAGGGTAACTTATCTCCCTTTTCAACAAATCCCTTTTCAATAAATCTTTGCTAGCAGATAGCTGACATTCCTATACATAGAGCAATCAGGCAGAATTAACCCAACTCAAAATGAAGTACAGCAGTCAAAGTAAATAAATGAAAGGGTGATACAGGGGGGATATTAAGATCAAATGTGGTCACTTTACATTTGTTTAATTTTCTGAGAAGTACTAAGCACAAAAGTGCTTATATGTCTATCAGCCCATTCCTAACCTCTTGGTGGCCGGGGACAGCGTGGCCGAGGCGCCACTGCGGTGCTTCCAAAGCCATTTCACGGCCACCAAAAGGTTAAAAAAGCCTTTTACAGGCTTTTTTTTTGTTGTTGTTGTTGCAAAAATGGGACTTTGTGTCCCATAGTGAATAGCAATGCTGCACTTGCTAAAAAGCAGTTGCAGAAACACCATTCTTGATTCTGGCTTTCTGGGCCAAATGGGGGCAGAGAGCTGCCTACAGAAAATGTGTTTCACTTAGGGTTGGAGAAACGCAGCACAACATGAGAACAGGCTAGTTAGCAGTCCGTGTTGTTCCTGAAGAAGGTTTCCCATAACCAAAACAGGTGGAAATACCGGATCCCTGTAGCAATAATTATCTGCATACAGATGACAGGAACCACATCCCTCTAGTACCAGATGCTCTACTTATCATCGCTGCTGGCATTTTATATGGAACACTTACAATGTCTTCTGTAACGTTGGAACTATTAGCTCTATTGGGACAGATGACATTTTCCTTCATTTTTGGACTTGTTGCTCAGTCTATGTAGACTCAATTCGTATTGTCTGGTGTGTCTACACTTTATAAATATACTGTTTGTCTGGAATATTGCTGTTGTTTTCTTGCAACCTCCAGGTACTAGCTGGAGATCTCCTGCTATTACAACTGATCTCCAGCTGATAGAGATCAGTCCACCTGGAGAAAATGGCTGGTTTGGCAACTGGACTCTATGGCATGGAAGTTTTTCCCCTCCCCAAACCCCGCCCTCCTTGGGCTCTGCCCAAAAACCTCCTGTTGGTGGCAAAGAGGGACCTGGCAACCCTAGTCGCACTTCAGATGAGTAAGTCCTCTTTCAAAGTTCAAAGCACTGATAGCAATGAGTATCAGAAAGTGGAAATGAGTATCAGAAAGTGGAAATGCCGAGCACAACAATGAACAATTCAATACAGGTGGGGTATCCCTTATCCAGACATCCGATATCCGGACTGATCCGAAAACCGGGCCTTTTGAACTGGCATACAGGCATTACTCGTAGGTCCTCAGCAGCGCCACTGATGGTTCAATGTCCACAAAATTATTAAAAATATTGTTTAAAATTACATTCAGGCTATGGGTATACAGTATATATGAAGCATAAATGAAACACAAATGAATTTCGTCCCATCCCCAAGATATCTCATTTTGTATGTGCAAAAATTCCAAAATATTCAAAAATACAGAGAGAACCAAAATACGGACCACTTCTAGTCCCGACTAGGGCTATCGATTTGGTTCGTCCCGAACCAAAAAACAGCCGAATTTCCCCTGATTCGGCGGTTTTTAGTTCAGATGCAACCAAACTCAAAAAAAGCGGGAAAATGGGGAGCCGAATTCACCTGCCCTGCCCTTGCTCCCTGCAGCTCAGCTGTTTGTCAGGGCTGGGAGCTTTGGGCGTGGGCAGCAAGCTCTGCTAATTGCAAACCCCCATTGTCAGAGATGCACATTAAGGAGGGGGACCCCTTTCAGGCCCATATCTCAGCCCCCCCGACCAAATCTTTACAAAACTTGGGGGTTCTTGCAAGAATGGTCCCCTCAAGCTATGCTGAAAGTTTGGGACCTCTACCCCCAAAAATGCCCCCCCGGAGCTGCAGAAAGGCACGATTGTGTTTTTAATGGCTTTATTCGGCCAAATTTTTCCCCGAACTCTGGATCTCATGCCGAATTGCACGGACCCAAAGGGGGGGGAGTTCGGACTTCGGCATTTCCCAAAAAAAAGGGCTGAATTTTGCCAAATCCGAATTTTGCCGAATTTTTTTCCCCAACAGCCCTAGTCCCGACCAGTCCGGATAAGGGATAAGCATAGCGTTTGGGGGGTTTGAGTGCTAAAGTGGCCTGTCGCGATGTGCCGCTTCCGGGGGTAAACCTGGAAGTGATGTGATCGCCACTCCGAGCAGCCTGGTTGGTTGCCGGGCCTGCAACCTGGCAACCCTAACCCTAGCCAATCTTGTCTTGAGTGTCATTTGAAGCTGGACTGGAGCAAATCAATCCACAGCTCAATGGCCATGAATGCATCTTCTTTTGAAAAAGGACTTTGGGGGAAAAAGGGGAGGAGTCTGACATGTTTTGGCTTGCCAACCTGCAGGTGGCAGCTGGAGATCTCCCACTGTTACAGCTGATCTCCAGCTACCACAGAAGATAATCAGGAATGGTTTCTACAATAGCCAAGCATGTAGAGACCACTTATTCCATCTGCCTTCCTGAATGAAATATTAAGTTAGAAGATACACAATGTGCCAGTAAGGTTCCAATCTAGCTCTGTAATGTGACTGACTCTGACCTGCTTCTGCAATGTTAGCAATGGGGAGGGGCTGTGGCTCAGTGGTAGATAGGATTGCCAACCTCCAGGTGGTAGCTGGAGATCTCCTGCTATTACAACTGATCTCCAGCCAATAGAGATTAGTTCACCAGGAGAAAATGGCCTCTTTGGCAATTGGACTGTATGGCATGGAAGTCCCGCCCCTCTCCAAACCCGCCCTCCTCAGGCTCTGCCCCCAAAATTTCCAGGTATTTCCCAACCTGGAGCTGGCAACCCTAGGCATGTTCCTTGTATGTGAATTGATATTTTCTTATTCCATTAAACAGAGGGAAGTATATAAAGTTAATTACAGATCAGCAGGCTACCAGTGAAACATTACAGCTCTTTGCAGCATCCCACAGCGTAGCCAAAAAAAGAAGAAGAAGCTCTTCTGTATTAGACCTGAATATGTTCTGCTGGAATAAACTGACACAATTTTGCTGACCGCCCCAATTTCAAAATGAGAGGTCAGACACACAATAAAACCAATAAACAAGGGACAACCGCTATGTGGGCCGGCTGGATTTCAGAACACACTTTTATGACCTGCTTTATCTTTTTTTCAGTGGTAGCTTGTTAAGGCACAATCCATAAACCACACATTCCAAAATAGGACTGCTTAATTCAGCAGAGCTGCTCATGTTTTGAGCACCACAACATTATGTTGCGATGCAAAGTGAACTTTCCTTTGAAGTTCACACACACCAAAGAAAAAGAAAAGAAAAAGGGATCTGGGCAGAATATTGCATATCTGGCAGTTCTGACTCTTGCTCTCAAAATTCTGGCAGCCCTGCTTTGATTAATCTGTTGAATATTAATCCTGGGCCAGGAAACTTTCATTATTGCTACTTCTAATGTTAAGGAACACTCAATCAGAGAGGCTGAATTGCTTGACCTTTACCTTTTCTTTCAGAATTTGTCCTTCAAATACACCTGCCTATAAAATCTCTGTCAAGGCTTGAGGCAAGCTGGTTTCACAGGCGTGCACTGCTAAATGTAGTCATTCAGGCAGGAACATTACAGCTTGGTTTGGGCCTGAACAATGCATTGAACACATGAACACATGAAACTGCCTTATACTGAATCAAGCCCTCCATCCATCAAAGTCAGTATTGGCTACTCAGACCGGCAGCGGCTCTCCAGGGTCTCAGACAGAGGTCTTCCACATCACCTGCTTGCCTAGTCCCTTTAACTGGAGATGCTGGGGATTAAACCTGGGACCTTCGGCATGCCAAGCAGATGCTCTGCCACTAGAGTTGCCAGCTCCAGGTTGGGAAATACCTGGAGATTTTGGGGACGGTGCCTGAGGAGGACAGGGTTTGGAGAGGGGAGGGACTTCCATACCATAGAGTCCAATTGCCAAAGAGGACATTTTTTCCAGGTAAACTGATCTCTATCGGCTGGAGATCAGTTGTAATAGCAGGAGATCTCCAGCTACCACCTGGAGGTTACAACAATTAAACACACCTGTGCCAGAGTTAAGATACCTTAAAGAAATTGGCAGCACGAGGGCTCAGATACAATAAGAATAAATTATGTGCTAAACAATTTATTATAAAGAAAAATAAAGCATTAACTTCATGCCTTATAATAAGTGGGCATTAACATCATGCCATACAGTGAAACAGTGAAATTAACAAACATACAATGGAAATTAACAAATATAATGAATCACAAACGCAAGTTTTAAAAGGCACTCAGCCTTAACGCACAGCAGCACCCCACATACCAGATGAGACAGTGAATTCAGTGGTGGGTATGCTTAGTCCAAGAAAAGTCCAAAGGCGAAAGTCCAAAGAGTTTAAAACCTTGAGAACGTGTGGCTAGTCGTACATCCACGTTTCAAAGAGGCTTTTCAGCTCGATGTGCTTTACTATGATGTGCTTTACTATGATGTGCTTTACTATGATTGTATATGGAAAGCCGGTATAGGACCGTTGTGCCAGGGAATTGCATCCTCTGTAAAACTATAAATTGTGCATGGTTTCCTCCTGACCTTTTGAGGAGGAAACAGTCCTGTATTTGAAACTGGCGAGCTTCGTATTGCCATAAGGCAAAAAAAAACACATGAGATCTGTGTCAGAATGGCCACTAGAAAAATAATGTTACAACAGGAAACACATTTAATCTTTGCTTTCCAAACCCTTATGCCTCATGGTTTGAATAATGAAATTGATCTCTCCTGTTTCCTATGAAACATTCCCTCTTCCTCTTTCACCATGCCAGTTTCCATCGAGTCTCACCACAGCAGACTTAATAATAGACTGTCTCTTTAAATTCGACAGGCAGCACAGCAGAGCATGCGCCACCCCACACCTATGTGTTGATAGTCAGACACAGAAGAATAGTTAAAATAATCTTCACCATTTTTGTCTCACAACACTGGAAAGAGGCAATCTGCCCTGCTTACTCCACCGGAGAGAGGCAATTCACCCTAAAATTCTTCTTCTTCTCCCCGTGAATCTTTGTCCTTTCTCTTGGGTAAGTGCACCTTCGCATCTCACGCTGATCTTAGGCTAAAATTTTAAGACAACTCCGCATAACACTTTATGCATAAATATTTTATTACAGAAATTTTGAAACTGGCCAACAACATTCAGTCTGAACAATGAGCCATTATCACAGAATAATTATCACAGATTGAGCTGGTGAAGCCACCGAAACGTGTGCTGACCGGTTACACATCCTTTGTGTTTCTCCGACTTATTGGACCCGGTTTCTTTATGAGACATTGATTTATTCTTTTCATACCGGGTCTACATGTTGAAATAATCATTGAGTTGTTCGCTGTTGTATTATTGTTTTTTGTTGTATATATTGGTTTAGAACCTTTGTCTCCACCAACTGAATTTACAAGTTGGTAAATTTCATTGCCTTGATTCATATCTCCTTGACTTCCATTCTTACCAACTGATAGACAAGCTGGATAAATTTATTGTCTTGATTGTCATTGTTTCTTTGAATTTTGTTAATTGGTTGAAACACAATGACTAGCCTTGTCTAGTCAGGTTGTATTGTATGACTGTGCTTTTTATAACAGTTTTTGTAAGTCATGATTGCAATGAACATTAACTAATTTTTCATAAATTTATTTCCCAATTCACTTATTTTTGTTTTTGTAGCAAAAAGAATTGCTTTTGCTTATTGAAGGCTGGCTAAATTCACTACCTGGAGGTTGGCAATCCTATCTACCACTGAGCCACAGCCCCTCCCCATTGCTAATGTTGCAGAGGCAGGTCAGAGTCAGTCACATTGCAGAGCTAAATTGGAACCTTACTGGCACATTGCATATCTTCTACCTTAATATTTCATTCAGGAAGGCAGATGGAATAAGTGGCTTCTACGTGCTTGGCTAATGTAGAAACCATTCCTTGTTATCTTCTGTGGTAGCACTGAATAGCACTTGAGATCAAGCGTTAGAGAAATTTAGGGGAAAAGTGGTTTGAAATACTCTGGGTGGGAACTGGTTGTGTGTTGCCTCACCTCAGCCTTCTGAGAACAGTTTAGTTATTCTGGCAGCTTATCTTCCTTCCTCTCAGATGCTGCCTGGATATTCAGATTGGGAAATTTCCCCCATCTACTTACTTTGTCTAATAAGCCCTTGTCCACATTCTATCATTTGTAATAGTTAAATGACCATATATCAGGAGCAGAGCCTTTTCCGTAGCAGCCCCCATGTTGTGGAATGAAGAAGAAAAGAAAAAGAAGAAGAAAAAGAGTAGTAGTAGTAGTAGTTGGTTTTTATGTGCCGACTTTCTCTACCACTTAAGACAGAATCAAACCGGCTTACAATAACCTTCCCTTCCCCTCTCCACAACAGACACCCTGTGAGGTAGGTGGGGCTGTGAGAGCTCTTAATAGAGCTGTGACTAGCCCAAGGTCACCCAAATGGCTTCATGTGTAGGAGTGGGGAAACCAACCCAGTTCACCAGATTAGCATCTGCCACTCATGTGGAGGAGTGGGGAATCGAACCCGGTTCTCCAGATCAGTGTCCACTGCTCCAAACCACCACTCTTAACCATGACCCTCTAGGGCTGTCGATTCGGTTCATCCTGAACCGAAAACAGCCGAATTTCCGCTGATTCAGCAGTTTTTAATTCAGATGGAACCGAACTCAAAAAAGGCGGGAAAACAGGGAGCCGAATTCAGTGAATTCGTGGTGTTCAGCGAATAAATTCAGCAAATTCGGGGTTCGGCGCAGCAGCATAACCGTCAGTTAGTAAGCAGCATTCTCCTGCAGCCAATCGGTGGCCAAGCTGGGTCTTCTTCTGGCCAATCAGTTTGAGCGATTGAGTGCATGAGCCCAGCTGCTGCGCGGCCCGGGAAAAGAAAGAGAGAGTATCTGTTTGTGTGTGAGAGAGAAATCCCCGTGAGGGGGTGCTTGTGCACATTCGCTCCTTTCCGTGGCTGCAGGGGGCGCATTTTGGGGGGTAGAGACCCCAAACCTTCAGAGGAGCTTCAAAGGACCCTTCTTGTGAGACCCCCCAAGTTTTGTAAACATTGGGTCAGGGGGTCCCGAGATATGGGGCCCAAAAGGGGTCCTCCCCTTAATGTGCATTTTTATTCCATTTAAAGCACACATTCACTCCTTTCCATGGCTGTAGGGGGCGCATTTTTTGGAGTAGAGACCCCAAACTTTCAGCGGAGCTTCAAAGGACCCTTCTTACCAGACCCCCCAAGTTTTGTAAACATTGGGTCAGGGGGTCCCGAGATATGGGGTCCCCCTTTTTCCCTATTGGGATGAATGGGATCAGCCAATCCTGTGTGCATCTTGAGAGCAGCAAATCCAAGGCAAAACCTCCCGTGCTTAAATGGAATCGTATTGGATTATCCAGTCCTCCCAGTCCCTCCTGATGGAACAGAAGACATCCACAGTAAGACCCCTTTTGGGGCTTTAATCTATAATTTTTCTCCTGTGTGTGTGTGTGTGTGTGGGAAGCCAAAGGGGGCTTTCGCCTGTTCTGTCTGGGGTGTGTGTGCCCCCTCGAGTCTCTCTCTCCCTGGTTTGAGGGGGGGGGCTTCAGTTGTGTGTCCTCAGGTTTTCCCTCATTCATAAGATCGGTTAGGTCTATTTTGATGCTTGCTCAAAAATTGTTTTCAAATTGTGACTTAAAGAATGTATTTGTCTGGTCGATGCAAAAGGGGAAATTCCATCCCCTCCTGCTCCTGATGCTTAGCTAGCATGCCTCTGTCCCTTTCCATGGTTTGCAAACTCCCAGGCATCAGGTGTTGCTTTGCATGGTTGCAAAGGTGTTGCTTTGCAAGGTTGTGTTGCTTTGCATGGTTTGCAAACTTCTTCTGTCCCTTTCCATGGTTTGCAAACTCTCAGGCATCAGGTGTTGCTTTGCATGTTTGCAAACGTGATGGTTTGCATGGTTGTGTTGCTTTTCATGGTTTGCAAACTTCTTCACACCTGCCCCGCCCTTGCTCCCTGCAGCTCAGCTGTTTGCCGGGGCTGGGAGCTTTGAGTGGGCGGCAAGCTCTGCTAATTGCAAATGCACATTAAGGAGGGGGGACCCCTTTCAGGGCCCATATCTCAGCCCCCGCTGATCCAATCTTTACAAAACTTGGGGGTTATTGCAAGAAGGGTCCTTTGAAGCTACGCTGAAAGTTTGGGACCTCTACCCCCCAAAATCCTCCCCGGAGCCGCAGAAAGGTGCGGTTGTGATTTTAATGGCTTTATTCGGCCAAATTTTTCCCTGAACTTCGGACCTCATGCCGAATTGCATGGTCCCGAAGCGGGGGAGTTTGGACTTCGGCATTTCCTGAATAAAAACGGGCCGAATCTTGCTGAATCTGAATTTTACCGAATTTTTTTTTTCAACAGCCCTATGACCCTCCCATATCTATGTTACTTTTTGAAAGCAGGCTAAAATCCCTTTATTCCACCTGGCATTTGGGGATTGAAGGATGTTGAGATGGCGGTCAGTTTGATTAGCTGGTATTTTTAATGTTTTGTAGGATTTTACTCTTTTAATATGTGCTTGTGTGTGTGCATGCACATGAATGATACTGGTTTTTCTCTTCAAGCCACCAAAAGGTGAACTATTCACGAAGTAAATAAAGACAACGTTGCACATGACCCAGACTAGTTTATTTGTAAGGTTGCCAGGTCCCTCTTCAACACTGGCAGGAGGTTTTTGGGGCAGAGCCTGAGGAGGGCGGGATTTGGGGAGGGGAGGGACTTCAATGCCATAGAGTCCAATTGCCAAAGCGGCCATTTTCTCCAGGGGAACTTATCTCTATCGGCTGGAGAGCCCCAGCTAGTACATAGAGGTTGGCAACCACATTTATTTGCTATTCATGACGCTGCTTTACTTAACTTTCAGTTCCCTCTTTTGTCCCGAACTGGTGATGGTGGTTAGGCTAAATCCCTCCATAGCATATTTCAGGCTTCTGTGTAGGACCTGCTGTGAGTTTAAGACTTCACATCTACCATGAAGTCGCTCTATGTCACACGAGCACATCAGCTGTATGATTTAGCATCTGCCCATGGTTAGCACAAGTATACTACAGAGGTTTTAAGTGCTTTAGATGCCCGAAATACTGTGATTTTCCTTTACAAAAATATATTTACAGAGATATATGCATGACTGTTTGTAGCCGTATGTGTATGTGGGTGTTTGAAGATAATGCACACTCCCAATTATTATTATAACAAGCACTTGCACAAACATAAATAGTGACTTAAAGTATCTTTCCATCAGTAGAACAGAAATATCTATGTATGTCAAAAGGTCAGGGACTGATTGCGTATTGATTTAAATGTAATTTGGATGCATCCATCTTAAGGGTATGATCATTTACCATCAGTTTGGCAAGGACTAGCGCAAGGATATCGAACATCTTTCTCTAAATATTATGTCATGATGTTGGGAAACTCTGGGAAAAAAATTAGAGTGTGTTCTAAATGCCTTAAGTGGATTGCTCAAATCCATTTCGTCAGAGCCAGGGCAAAATAAAGTTAATGTATTGCACCCTGCCTGCTGTAGAGAAAAAAAGGTCTTCCATATTTAATATAGATTAAAGCTGCAGGGTTAGAGAACAATCCCTCCCAGTGTGGGCACAGTGCCCACACACGAATAAATCACCATAGCACTCAACAGAATTCTGATTCTCCCATCCCCACCATAGTGCACACGACACACAGAGATCAGGGATCTATGTGTGCCTTCCATTACTTATGTTCAGTGATAATGACCTCACCCTTTGTAAATGATAAATGATATTAAACTGATCATGTGTTTCTCTTTAATAGGAATGCTTAGGGTTGCCAGATTCCAGGTAATGGTGGGCAAGTGCCCAACAATTAAGGGGGCTACTTGCTGCTCCTCAGCTGGCCGGCAGGTGGAAGCAGGCCAGCGGAAGGGGGACGATTAATGTCACTTCCGGGAACACTCTAGCACCATGTTGGCAAACCTATGGCACGCGTGCCGGACTTGGCACGCCGAGCCCTCTCTGTGGGCATGTGCAGCCATCGCGTCTGCCTTCCCTGGACTGCCTGCAGGCAACGCGGAGCAGTTCAAAGCGCCCCCTCCTTCCCTGGACTCCCCGCCACCCAGCGGGGAGTAACCCACTGCCTCCCCTTCCCTGGACTCCCCGCCGCCAGCTGGGAGGAAACCTCAGTATTCAGGTTAAATTGCCGTGTTGGCACTTTGCCAACACGTGTTGGGCACTCGGTCTCTAAAAGGTTCGCCATCACTGCTCTAGCACATTCCTCCAAAAACTCTATGGAAACCATAGAGTCTATTTTAAAGGAATATGCTAGAGCATCCCTATCATTTCCGGGGTAAACCCAGAATTTATGTTATTCCACCCATCACCCCCAGCCCCACCACAACAAAGTTCCTGCTGGTGGCGAGCGGGGACCTGGCAACCCTAGGAATGCTCCATCACCCATGGGTTTGGTTCGTAACTTGTTCACCAGTTGCGATCAACACAACTGGACATTAAAAAAAATCTGTTTACCAGTCTTTGCACAATTCAAAAATATTCAAAGGGAAGTTCTGCCTCACTAACCTTTTGGAGTTCTTGGAGAAAGGGAATAACCATGTAGACAATTATGATCCAGTAGACATTATATACTTGGACTTCCCAGTAAAACAAGGTACCTCAGCAAAGACTCCTGAGTAAGTTTAACAGTCAAGGAATAAGAGGGCAGGTCATTTTATGAATTAAAATTTGATTAAATAACAGGAATCAGAGTAAGAGAATTGTTAGTGGAGGGAAGTGAGCAGAGGAGTCTCAGAAGGATGAGTGTTGGAGTTGGTGCTATTTAATTTGTTCATAAAGGAGCTGGCTGAATTAAGCCTGCAAAGAGAAAATTAAAGGACTGCACCAGTCTCTAAGAGATTAAAAAAAAAAAAAAAGGCCAAGACCAATGGTGCAAGTAAAGTAAAAATTATATTTTATTACTTAGCCGGTGCTAATGAAGGGAGTTTTGACTCTCAAAAGCTTATACCCTGAAACTCTTATGGGTCTCTGAGGTGCTCCTTGACCTGAATCTTACAGTTCTAGTTAGCTACAAATTCCCTCCATGTTTTGATAACAGGCTTCTTCGGAAGAATCTGTAATATACATGTATAATTTTAACTAAATAGCCATTGCTATATAATTATAAGAGTTCAGCCCTGTATTTGTATATTATATTACAGATCCCCCTGAAGAAGCCTGTTGGTGAAATATGGAGGGAATGATTAGCCGAGTAATAAAATATAATTTTTACTTTTCCTGAACCATCAGCCTTGCCGTTTTTTTTTTTTTTAAATCTCTGAATGAAACCTATAGACATACTTTGCAGTCATATAAGTGGGTGAAACTTGGTTACTTTGGAAAGATGGGACACATAAAATGTTATCCGATGAGATGCTGCTTCTCAAATGGTGCAACACAGAAACTTCAGCGTGTTCTGGCCTCGTCTTGAGAGAACTGAGACTAGAGTTGCCAACCTCCAGGAACTAGCTGGAGATCTCCTAGCTGCTATTACAACTGATCTCCAGCTGATAGAGATCAGTTCACCTGGAGAAAATGGCCACTTTGGCAATTAGACTTGATGGCATTGAAACCCCTCCCCTCCCCAAACCCTGCCCTCCTTAGGCTCCCCCCCCCCGCAAACCTCCTGCTGGTGGTGAAGAGGGACCTGGCAACCCTAACTGAGACCCATTAAATAAATAAATGTGTAACTTAATATTATTAAGCACTTTTTCTGCTCAAACAGGCAGGAGCAATTTTTTACCCATCCGCTTTAGAGTGTCGAGGCATCAGACATTGGGGATGGGGAAAAAGAAAGGGCTGCCTCATGTACTGCAGCCTATGAGATGGCTGAGAGTGGTAGGATATTTAAAGCCATTCCTACCTCCTTGATTTGCTGTAGAGCCCCCCCCCCCCACCTTCCTGCTAGTGGCAGTGGTGTGGGATTAACCCATCACTTTGGGAATGAGCAGGAATTTTGGCAGTCCTTATCTGATTGGCCAGGGCAATGGAGCTTTTTAAAACCTGCTTGACATTAGTGTTTGTAGGGTTGAGATATTCAAACATATATGGATCGTTGGGGGTTGGTAAGGTCTGAACTGGGGTTAGCAGGAGTTTTGAAGATCAGGCGCTTGCTGTTTAGTTAGATTGACAAGTGCCTTGAACCATCCAAGACTGTGTGGAGGCACCCATAGCAGCCATTGATGGCTGCATAGACCCAGAATGTTCATGGGGTGCTGCACATCAATGCTTGAACCTTGCACACTAAGGTCTGGAGGGTATGGATGATAGGTAATATCTCCCAGCACAAGTTTGGTGCAGATGGAGAAAAGCAGGTATGGCCAGGTGTTGATCTTGGACACAGTGGGTTGACCAAATGCTGGCAACCCAATTTAGCAGCCTCTTGGGGGATTTGCACAATGAGGAGCATTACTTAAATTTGTTGTGCAGTCCAGATTGTAATTAATAAACCCTGGTTTAACATAAAAAGTTCATCTGATGTTTTCATTTTGTGGTATGGGAACAAATAATCATTTTCTAAGAACATAAGAAGAGCCCCCCTGGATCCGATTAGGGGTCCATCTAGTCCAGCATCCTGTCTCACACAGTACCAACCACCAGTTACTTTGGAAGGCAAACATCATGGCATAGAGGCCAAGGCCTCCCCTGATGTTTTCTCCTGGCCCAGGAATTCAGAGATTACTGCCTCTGAATGTGGAAATTCCCATTCATCTCCATGGCTAGTAGTCACTGGTAGAACTATCCCCCATGAATCTGTCTAATCCCCTTTTAAAGCCATCTATGACTGTAGCATAGAAGTAGGAAGAAAAATGATGGAAGCAAGGGTTGCCAACTCTAGTTTGGGAAAATCTTGGAGATTTGGGGGAGTGAAGGTTGGGGATGGCAGGGTTTTTTTGGTGGGTGGGTGGGGGGAAGGACCTCAGCAGGGTGTCATGGAGTCCACCTTCCAAAGTAGGAAATAACTGATTTCTGTAGTCTGGAGATAAGTTATAATTCCAGGAGATATCCAGGCCCCACCTGAAGGATGGCAACCCTACTTCTAGTACAAATAAGTAGTGACATCACCACCTAGATTCTAAGATTCATCCAAAACTCTATGGTTTACCATAGAACTTTGGGTGAGTGCTAGAGTGTCTCCCAGTGTGATGATGTAACTTCCAGATAACACTGGAAATGAAATAATAGCATCTGCATAATGTCAATCCTCGACCAAATGCTGCCTTCCAGTTGGGTGGCAGAGTGAAGCACCAGTGGGAGTGGGAGGCCTAGCTTCCCTAAGAAGATAAAACTAGCTGACCTTTCTTTCTCAGAATCACCTGTATTCCATATATTCTTTTAACCATATATGCAGATGGTGAATGCCTTTCATGTTTGGTTCTATAACAGCAGCTTCTGCTAAAATAGTATATCAACCCACTCATGACGCGGAATACTGAAAGTGTAGAGAAAACGATCATTACTGCCTGAATTGTTCTTCCAGCTGTTCTCTAATTAAATAACTTATTAGTCCTGATGTATAGTGACACTTCCCTTGTTTATTTTCCTAAAAGACCTGAAGTACCAAGGCAGATTCCTTACATTATTCTTCATATTAGAAAAAAGGTTGCCTCATTATGTTCATAAAATTGAAAGAAGTTGCCCCCATTCTTCAACTAGAAAGTTATGGAAATAAGTGGGTTTTCTCTTGGAGCAATCTTCACATCTGCAAAATTCAATTTGAAACTACTGCAATAAAATAGTTCAAGAACTCGCCACCTTTTAACAGAATCGAAAAGGATTTGCTTGACAGTTATGAATTACTGCACAGTCAGCCTAAGAAAATACATTGCTTCTTTTTTAAAAAAAAATCCTCAATGACTAATCAGGACAAATGGCCCTCTCGGGTGATACATGTTGATTTCATGATGAGCAGAATAAGGTAAAAGTCATAATAACCACCGAATTGGCTGATTACAACTAATGCTACATTGTCAATTAAGGAGAGAACAATAGCAAACACCCATAGAATCAGAGTTTGGTGTTCTCAGCTGAAAAGGGCAGTAAGGTGGACAGATTTTCTTTTAAAAGTCCTGCTTTTAAAAAAAAAAAATTGAAAAGGAATGTTACAAATTTCAAGCAGACAGTAATTGAAGAATAATTTTTTGAGTCTGTGTAGATATTCTTGCCGGGTGCACTTAAAAACGTCTTGGAAGTAAGCTGCTGATGCAGTGTACAAGGAAGTCTAAATATAAAATTGTCATGCTATCATTTTGCTAATGGGAACCACTGAATAATTCAGCTCTAGTAATAATAAGGCAAAATCTATCTAGTATCTGTACCTTATGAGTCGGGAAGTTAATTTACTCCTAGCATGTGAAGTAAGCACTTTCTTTTTCTGCCCCACCCCACTATTCATCAGAAAGACAAAGACAATCCCTGCACTTTCTCTTCATTCATTCATTTGTTGTTGTTGTTGTGTGGTGTGGTAGGGTAGTGGATAATATCAGATGGTTATGACTCTTCCAACAAGTCCATTGTCATCGATGGGTAGGGTTAGCAACCTCCAGGTACTAGCTGGAGATCTCCTGCTATTACAACTGATCTCTAGCTGATAGCGATCAGTTCACCTGGAGAAAATGGATGCTTTGGCAATTGAATTCTATGGCATTGAGGTCCCTCCCTTCCCCAAGCTCCACCCTCCTCAGTCTCGACCCCAAAAACCTCCTGCCCGTGGCAAAGAGGGACCTGGCAACCCTATCAATGGACTTAGGAGGGTGTAACTCTGCTTAGGAAAAATCCTGTCATTGATAGTGCAATTCAAGCATGTATACTTGGAATGAAATCCATTAAATTACTTGGGATTTAATCCCTAGCAAGTGTGCTTAGCATTGCAGCATAACACTGTTATCCTAAACAGAGTCACACACTTCTAAATCCAAGGCCGGATTTAGGTTTGATGATGCCCTAAGCTATTGAAGGTAATGGGGCCCTTTATATGTCCAGCTGTCCTTTGTCAACAACAAATTGTTGCTGTTTTTTGTGTTGAATATATGCTATATGGTAATTTATATATAGAAATGAGCAAACCAGTGATATTTTAGGGAGCAGGCTAGCAGGCGGGGCCCATTACTTACATCATAGGAGCCTACACAACACAAAACACTGTTGCTGTATGTAGGTTTTATTTTATTTGTTTTTTATCTTATATTTTGGAAATGTACATCCAATTTTTTTTCTTTAATTTTTTTGGGGGCCCCCAAGAGAGTGGGGCCCTAAACTATAGCTTGTTTAGCTTATACATAAATCCGGCACTGTCTAAATCCATTGAAGTCAATGGACTTAGAAGGGAATAATTCTGTTTAGGACTGCAGTGTAAGTCTTTGAATATGTGAGGCGCCAGTATATTCCCACCACATCTGACATTTTTCCCCAGTGGCTGCTCTCTGCCTGTAAGTCCAGTGTCAGTGACCGAGCACATGTTCTTCTCCACAGCCGTCCCCACCATAGCCAGCTTTTCCTGAATTGGTCATGCTTATCATTTTGCTAATGGGAACCACTGAATAATTCAGCTCTAGTAATAATAAGGCAAAATCTATCTAGTACCTGTACCTTATGAGTCGGGAAGTTAATTTTCTAGATTTTCTAGGTACCTCTTCACCACTGGCGGGAGGTTTTTGAGATGGAGCCTGAGGTGGATGTGGTTTGTGGAGGGGAAGGACTTCAATGCCATAGAGTCCAATTGCCAAAGCGGCCATCTTCTCCAAGTGGACTGATCTCTATCGGCTGGAGATCAGTTGTAAATAATGGCAGGAGGTCTCCAGCTAGTACCTGGAGGCTGGCAACCCTAGTGCCCACCCCATCTCGTCCTGGCCTGCTTTTGGCTCCAGCCAGCGAGGCTGTGAAGAAGTGGACGCTGTTGGCCAAGTTGATGCTCTGAACCAGACAAACATGGTTGCTCAGTGCTTTCGCTTGCCCAAGATGGAGGAACAGCCTAACATAGGCCCTATATGCCCTTTGTCATGGGCTGGCCTCACTTTCCACGTCAGGCCCAAAGCATGGAATCAGACTGGCTCTCTGTTCGTGTCATCAGAAGCCAAAACACGCCCCTCTCCTGCTACCCTTGAAGGTGGGTATGGGGCGGCCTTCACAGTGGTGGGAGTTGTAAGGGGAGCACTCTGGACTCTTGCCACTGACATGGGTGTAAACATGAAGGAGAAGAGAAAAAGGTAAAGATGATATGGTTTCTTCCCATTAAAGACTCAGAAGCCCCCCCCTTTTGGCTCATTGCTCCCATTACACAGAGCATCTTTTATCCCATTATTTCCCCTCCCTGTGCACTGAGCTTGAAAATGTCTTCCAGCACTTGACAGAGATGTAGGAACAGGCAGCTTCCCTTGGGAGACCTGTCAGTTAAACTTTATTGTAGAGACCTGAGTTTGAATGGAATATGCAAGGTGTTTTAATATGTGTGTCATATTGATGTTTGGCAGAAAGAATGCAATGCATTCGGCACGAGCTTCATATTTCAGCCGACATTCTGGGGGGGTGGGAAGGATCAGTTGTCAACTTTTCTTTGTCTTATTTGATCCTCTCCCCTCCCATACGGAGCCTGGAATGGCATACCAGGCACCACCCCATTTTTTCTTCTTCCCAGCAACCTGTGAAATTTGTTAGGCAAGGAGACAGCAAGTCGCCCATCCACTGAACTTCATTGCTGGAGACGTTCACCCTATCCTAAGTTCATCACTCTAGATTGGCTCTCCTCTGGCATCTGACCTGTTCTTTTTCTGTGTTACAGTTTAGTGGTTTTAGACAGATCTGTAATGACCACATTTGTCATCTAAATATGCTGTACAATTACACACACACACACACACACACAGAGAGAGAGAGAGAGAGAGAGAGAGAGATGTTCAATCTCAACTACTATTCTTTTTTTAAAAAATTGACAGGCAAAATACAAAAATCAAATTATTGTTGGAAACAAGACCAGCTGAGCTGGAACTCCAAAATGTGAGAGAAAATGTGGATGAGAGAAATTTTGCAGGCACTCCTAACCCTTCGGATTGTGCTTCCCTCTGTCTTTTCATTTAAAGTTTATTGGCTCTTCAATATCAATGAAACTGCAAGGGTTACATTTTCATACATTATAGTGAATTTCAAGTTGGCCTGGCTTCTTTGCCTTTTCAAAGATTGGCCGGTACAATTTCTTTAACCCACTTATGATAATTATAATAGGTGCTAACAAATG
The DNA here is from genome assembly GCF_029931775.1 of Euleptes europaea. Taxonomy (NCBI): domain Eukaryota; kingdom Metazoa; phylum Chordata; class Lepidosauria; order Squamata; family Sphaerodactylidae; genus Euleptes; species Euleptes europaea. The sequence continues at coordinate 63,425,594 of NC_079319.1, forward strand.
ATTTGCTCTTTTCCCTACTTTTTTGGGTGGGGGCAGAAAATATAAAATTCTATTGAAATTTGATACAGAAACTGAACAGATCAAACCATGCATGACCAGGTGGATGCAAAATTCTGGACAAGAAATTGACGTGCAAAATTGGGAGCATCCTTGGTCCAAAGCAGTAAAATTAACCACTAGTCAGAGTCCGAGAGAAAATTGGTGCAAGATGTTCTACCGACGGAACATCGCACCAAAAGACATCCTCACTTCTCCACATGAAGCCAGCTGGGTGACCTTGGGCTAGTCACACCCTGTCAGCCCCATCTACCTCACAGGATGTCTGTTGTCGAAAAGGAAAGGGAAGGTGATTGTAAGCCAGTTTGATTCTCCGTTAAGTGGTAGAGAAAGTCGGCATATAAAAAAACAACTCTTCTTCTCCCTTCTTCTCTAGTGTTTCGTATTTAGTATATCTTTAATATTCATGTACGTGTACACACACACACACGTTTGTGTTGCTGTGTGCATGACTACAAAATCATAAGAACAAAAGGGGAATGCTACACTATATGAAGTGAGGAATGCATCTACGTGCACAGAATATGAAAGGGGGGGGAGGTAGAGACACAACGCGGAGCCCATTGGGTTTTAAATCCATCCATGATGTTCCACAGGGTGATTTTCGAATCAAAATATATGCTTTGAGTTACACAGTTTGCTTTGTCTTCTATGCTATGCTCAGCCAGGTTTCGTCCTGAAGCAGGGGAAATGAACCAGTCACTTGGATAGCAATAATCGTGATTGAAGTCAGAATCCAGAGTCTGCAGGCATGTTATTTCAGTAATTGTCATGAAATATATTAGTACTTGGGATTCCATCTACCCTTTAGATATTTCCGTATTTATTCCCCCTGCTAAGTTATGTGCACATGCTGCAATCATTGCTTAGACCTCCATCATTTTTCTTCTAAGAATAGAATTCCTAGCTGGTTGTGAAAAATTCATTGTCTTGAAGTAAAAATAGTAAGATAGAATTACCTGTATGCATATATTTGGGCTGTACCAAATATTATGCTGTTTTGATTTTCAGGTGCAAAATGATGTTTAGCACAGGGAAAATGTAGGGAAAAATATTCTCTGAATATCTCTTTAATTGTAATTTATTTACAATTTAAATCATGTTCCATTTTTATCTTGATTACTATATTTCCCCATCTGCTCATGGTGCCACGCTTTTTGTTCTAGTCATTCCTTACTTCTTAGATAAGTCAGATGCATCGTTCTGGCCAACTGGAGATCATGTAGTGAATGCCACCCTTCAGTTTAAGGACACCCTAGGCAGCTAATAATCATCAAATTATCAATAAAAACAAAACAAACTCAAAAATAATAATAGCCAATTAAAAACAACAACAATAAACACTCAACCCTTGTGTCTTCCAGTGTCTTACCACAAAATAAAATCCCAGGGGAGTGGTAGGGGTACTACCAAAATTAGGTAGGCAACAATGGGGAAATAATTCCATAATAGAAGTGCCATCACAAAGAAGGCCCTTGGTCCTGGAACATTGTCCCCTTCTTTAATATCTGGCTCTAGGCCTACCCAAGGATTTTTGGCACCATAGGCAAAGGACTTTACTGCCCTCCCAAGTCCATGGGGAAGGTGCTGTCCATCCTGCACATCCCCACCACAGAGATGCCACCACTGCCACTATCCTCCTCTACCCTGCACCCTGGGGAAGCTGCCCCCAGATGCACCACTCTACTGGGGCCAGGTCTATGGCCTACTGCATGACACGATTCTCAAGAGGAACAGATTGGGTGGCAAAAATGGCCCCTGGGAAAGGTCTCACCCCCAGTTTGTGCACAGGCTTGACCCCAATGGGGGAGGGGAAGGAGGAAAAGAGCCAACCTCCCGGTGGAGGGAGCAGGTTGGTCACAGGCCACCCACTGGGGCTGGGAATGCTACTGTGAGACTTCCCTGCTCCCAAGATGGTCTCTCTGCCATCCACCATACCACCACCAAAGAGGGCAACTGGCCCTCAGAATTGGGAAAGAGAGGGGATTCCAGCACCCAGGTCCTCTTCCTTCCCCAGACCTGCTCTCTACGCTCTCTCTCTGTCCCTGGTCTGGCTTCTGTCAGCCAAAGGAAGCAGGAGGAAGCAGAGCCCTTTCCAGGACTGTTTTGGCCTTTAAGAGACAACTCTTCAGAAACAGGCCTGGCAGCAACCACCAGATTACTTGCTACCAAGCAAGGAAAGAAGAAAGAATGGGTGAGGGTTAAGTGAGATTCCTCCCATAACTCCTTGCAGGTCTCCCCTATTAATGTTATATGATATGTATTTCGGCTTCGTTAGAGTTGCACATAACAAAATCATTCTCCAGGGCTTTCCCCTGGAATAACTTCAGTGCCCATGGATCTACAGTGTCCTGTCTTTGTTGATATTTGTGGGACAGGCAAGTATTTCACACCAATTTAAAAGCACTGAGGAAAAATATTTTGAAGGGAAAAAAAAACAGCCACTGCAAAAGCAGTGAGTAATTTTGAATGACTTGGAAAGATAGATACAGGAGAGGGTCCGGTCACCCTTTTCATTTCACTTCACCTAACTAGCCTCCTTACAACAGCCCTTACTGTACCTCCTCTGATGACATCCCTATGGAATAGTTAGGAATAGTTAGGACCACTACCAGCATGGTGTAGTGGTTAAGAGTGGTGATTTGGAGCGGTGGACTCTCAGCTGGAGAACCAGGTTTGATTCCCCACTCCTCCACGTGAGTGGCGGATGCTAATCGGGTGAACTGGATTGGTTTCCCCACTCCTTCACACGAAGCGAGCTGGGTGACCTTGGGCAAGTTACAGCTCTGTTAGAGCTCTCTCAACCCCATCTACCTCTCAGCCCCACCTAACTCACAGGGTGCCTGTTGTGGGCAGGGGAAGGGAAGGTGATTGTAAGCCAGTTTGAGTCTCCCTTAAGTGGTAGAGAAAGTCAGCATATAAAAACCAACTCTTCTTCTTCCTCAAGCAACCTTAGATCTGAAAATCTCCAAACCAAGCAGTAGACTGAGAGCTCAGTCTGTTGCTTCCCCTTTGGTCAGGTGTGGTGCCTTCCCTTTTATAGGATTCCATGCCCGCACCCGCTGGCCTGACTCTAAATCCTTCCAATTGCTCTAGGAGACTATAAAAGGAAAGGGAAGCCTTTGCTGCCTCTTTCCCCTGCTGCCTGTCTCCCTGCTCTGCTCCTTCTCTTTGCTGCTCAGGACTGCCTCTTAGCCTCTCCCATCTTGTCCTTCCCCAAGTTCAAGCTCATCCTTGCCTTCTGGCCACACCCCGCCCTACTCTACCTGGCTCCTTGCCCTATTCTTGGCTGTGTCAGAGCAGTCTGCCTGAGTCCCAGCCACCTCCCTTTCCTGGACTTCCTTGCATGGGTGAGTCTGGGCTCCAGCTGTCCTCAGCTCAGTCAGCCAGGGCGGGGTTGAGTAGGGACCTCACATCGTCTCCCAACAGCTCCCCAAAGCTGACATTTGCCACAGCAAACCCCTACACCTATGGTACCCTAGGTAGGGTTGCCAGGTGGCTTGGAATGGCAGGCAATTGCCCGCCAATTCATCTGCTTGCTGAGAGCAAGAATTGTGTGCGCGCACGGCCATGAGCAACGTGATTCTGTCACTTCCGGTTTACTTCTGGAAAGCTGCAGCGTGACGGGACGATTTACCACTCAAATGGGGGGGTTGAGTGGTAAATTGTCCTCTTGTGCTGTGACACTTCTGGAAGTAAACAGGAAGTGACAGGATCATGTTGCTCGCAGCCGCTCATGTGCGGTCTCCGTCTCCCAAAGTCTCCCGCCTGAGGAGACTGGGGCAAAAACGCATGGGAGGTTTTGCCTTGGATTTGCCACTCTCTAAATGCACATTTTCCCCATTTAAATTCTCAAAACTCAAAAATAAGCCCCCATGCAGAGTTTTGACAGTTCAGATGGGGAAAATGTGCATTGAGAGAGCAGCAAATCCAAGGCAAAACCTCCCATGCATTTTTGCCCATGGGGGACCTAGCAACCCTAACCCTAGGTGATTACCTAGGTGTGCCTAGTGGAGGGGGTAGCCCAGACCGAGAGTTCGCTAGCACATGCGTGATTCATGTACCAACTGCAAAAATCTACACATGCAATCACCTGTCAGCCCTTGGCCCACAGAACCAGAAATCACCACAAAGTCATATAGAGTCCAAACAGATGGCTTTTACTGATCAAATAGGCATACAGTGCAAACGAATAAAATGACAGCTATGAGAGGCTCACTAGCTGGGAGATATTATAAGGCAGGAAAGGCGGGAGATTACACGCATGAATACAGTTTCCCAGGAGCTGAGTTCCCAGGCCTAGGTATGCGACCTTGGGGGGCAGACAATACAGCACAGAGACAGAGGCAATAACGAAACCGAGATAGCAGCCTGACATTCTGCTCCCCTCAAGGCCCCCTCCCAGTTCGCAAGGGGGCTGGCCTGTCCGGGTAAGCAATGTGAAAGGCGTCGACGAGGTCGGGGGCGGAGACATCCCGTGCGTGCACCCATTCGTCATAGGCAGGGGGGAAATGTTTCCAACGAACTAGATATTGCAGATTGCCATGGTGAATACGGGAGTCAAGGATCTTGGAGACTTCGAAGTGTTCTTCCCCCCCCACCATGATGGGTTGCGCAGGCGGTGGGTCCGGATGCCACCGTGGAGAAGCAACATGGGGTTTGAGGAGGCTTATGTGGAAAACAGGATGCACACGTCTCAAGGATTTGGGGAGAGCCAGTTCCACTGTGACAGGGTTTATGACCCGAGTAATGGGGAAAGGGCCAATGAATTTGGCGCTGAGCTTATGGCACGGTTGGGTGGAACGGAGATTTTTGGTGGAAAGGTAAACCAAAGCACCCACTTGCAGATCACCCCCGGGGGAGCGATGTTTGTCAGCTTGCGCTTTGTATTTACGTTTGGCCCGGTCGAGGTTGCTAACGAGCCAGGGCCAAGTGGTACGGAGGGCGTGTGCCCAGGAGGCAATGTCGGGGTTCCCCTCCCCCTCTATATCATCTGTAGGAGCGATGGGACTGAAATCTTGTCCATACACAGCAAAAAACGGGCTAAAACCTGTGGATTGATGCATGGCATTATTGTAGGCATATTCTGCTAAAGGTAACAGTTCCACCCAGTTATCCTGGTGGTAGTTAACATAACAACGCAAATAACATTCAAGTACAGCATTGACACGTTCAGTTTGACCATCAGTTTGAGGATGGTATGCACTAGACAATCCCTGTTCCACCCCCACCAACTTGAGGAAAGCTTTCCAAAACTTAGAAACGAAACCACTTCCGCGGTCACAAATTATTTTACGCGGAAACGAATGTAAACGAAAGATATGCGTCACGAAGAGGCGGGCCAGTTTCTGAGCAGAGGGGATCCCTGCGCATGGAATCAAATGTATTTGCTTAGAAAACAAATCAGTAACAACCCACAACACAGTTTTACCCCCACTGAGAGGGAGATCAGTCATGAAGTCCATAGCAATCACTTCCCAAGGTCTGCTGGGCGTTTCAAGAGGTTGTAGCAGTCCCGGGGGTTTGCCCTGCGATCGTTTCGCAGCGGCACAAACGGGACAGCTGCGGATGAAGGAGTCAATGTCGGAACGCATTCCCCCCCACCAGAACTGTCTGCGCAATAAGTGAAGGGTCTTCAAAAACCCAAAGTGCCCAGCTGTTTTGGCTCCATGAGCTAAATGTAAAACGTCCTTCCGGAGAGCTTTGGGTACATACAATTTTGAGTCTTTGTACCAGGACCCCCCTTGTTCCAAAACACCAGGAGGTAGGGTATGAGCGGAACGTTCTAAAAGGCACTGGTCCCGAAGGACAGTTAAAAAGGATTCGGAGATGGGGATTTTGGAGGGAGCCCCCCCGTCGGTCATGGAGATCTGAGAAACAGTTATAGGGCTAGTGCTTACGTGCGGCGGCGCGCAGACTGCAGGCGGCTGAGCGGTCGGAGGGGTAGGAGGGGCGGGAACTCCGGTCTGTTGCGGTGGCGGCTGGGCAGCCGGTTGGGCTGGCGGAGCTTGCGAGTTAGGGAAGGTGTGCTGATGCTGGGATCGGGTTTGCACAGCCAGCATAGGTAGGGCCCCACGTTGCATAGGGGTGAACAGAGAGTTGGTGGGTCTTTCGAGTTTTACCGGATATTGTGGTAAACGGAAGAGGGCATCCGCGAGAACGTTCTGCTTCCCAGGGACGTGCTTCAGGGTGAAACGGAACTGAGCAAAGAACTCCGCCCACCGTTGTTGTTTCGCCGATAGCTTATGGGACCCCGTGAGGGCAGCTAGATTTTTGTGATCGGTCCAAACTTCAAAGGGTACTTTAGACCCTTCCAAGAATTGCCGCCATAAAGTCAGGGCATGATGAACTGCAGAGGCCTCTTTCTCCCAGATGGGCCAGTTTAATTGAGCGTGCGCAAATTTTTTTGAAAAGTAAGCGCAAGGGTGAAGAAGACCGTCCGGTCCTTGCTGGAGGAGAGCCCCTCCCATGGCTACATCGGAAGCATCGACTTGCACAATGAACATTTGATTTGGGTCTGGGTGCCGTAGCACCGGCTCCGAAGTGAAGAGGCGTTTGAGGGCCAGAAAGGCGGCTTGGCATTGCTCAGTCCATAGGATTTTTGCGGAGGGCAAGGCAGCCGAGCTTACTTTTCCCTTAGTTTTCAGCAGGTCCGTAATGGGTAGAGCCACTTGGGCGAAGTTAGGGATGAATCCCCGATAGAAGTTTGCAAATCCCAGAAATTGCTGTACTTGCTTACGGTTGGTGGGGGGAGTCCAATCGAGGACGGCTTGGACTTTGGCGGGGTCCATGCGAAGACCTTGGTGGGAGATGATGTATCCCAAAAACGTGAGTTTGCTTTGGTGAAATTCACACTTAGCTAGTTTAGCGAACAGTTGATGGTTACGCAGGCGTTGTAGAACTTCCCTGACCAGAGTCACATGCTCGTCCACAGTTTTCGAATAAATGAGAATGTCATCTAAGTAGACCACCACCCCACGATATAGAAGGTCATGTAGGATTTCATTGATGAGTTGCATGAAGACCCCCGGGGCCCCTTTTAATCCGAATGGCATTACAAGGAATTCATACATTCCGAAACAGCTAGAGAAGGCAGTGAGGTGTTCATCTCCTTCGCGGATACGGACTCGGTAGTAGGCTTCCACCAAGTCTAATTTAGAGAACACACGGCCTTCCTGTAATTGTCCCAAAATATCCGATATTAATGGGATAGGATAGGCGTTGGTCTGGGTAACCGCATTGAGCTTTCTGAAGTCAATGCACAGGCGAAGGTCGCCCTCTTTTTTCCGGACGAAAAACGCGGGGGCCGAGTTTGGGGCATTCGAAGGGCGAATGAACCCTCTGGCGAGGTTTTTGTCCAAAAAGTCCCGGAGGACAGTGCGCTCGGAAGCGCTCATAGGGTAAATCTTACTTTTGGTTAATGTGCAGTCCTTTACTACTTCAATCGCACAGTCTGAGGCCCGGTGGGGGGGTAAGGCATCACATTCCCTAAGGTCGAAGACATCTTCAAAGTCCCGGTATACAGCAGGTAGAGCCGGTGGTACTGGGGCAGTAGAGGTTAATGCTGGAACGGGCGGAAATGGCAGAGCAAAGTTTTGCCGATGCTGGTCGCAGGTGGGACTAGCGAAAGAGATAGTGTTTGTTTCCCAATCAATACTGGGACTATGTCCTTTAATCCAGTTAATTCCCAAGACCACTTCAAATCGGATAGGGGCTATAGTGAAGTCTATTTGTTCCCAGTGGGAACCAATTCCCATTGCCACCCCTATGGTGCGGTGATCAACTGGACCCCCCTGGAATTGGCTCCCGTCCATTTGAGCAAATTGGACGGGGGCGGGTAAAGCCTCTGAGTCGGCTCTGAGTGCAGCAAACGTGGCTTCGCTTATGAGAGTGCGACAGCAACCGGAGTCAATTAGTGCTTTGACGGGGATTTGTGGACCTCCGTTAAGTTGTTGTAAAACTGCATCCACGTAGACGGTGGAGTCCACTTCTTTGATTTTGGTAGGAGCATTCGGTTTGATAGGAAGATCCTGAGAGGTCTGTGGAGATGCTCCATTCACCACAGACCGGAGCCGTTTTTTGACAAGTCGAGGGGAGATTCCAGGTTTAAGGCTGGAGAAATCCAAGGGTTTTCCTCATCCGAAGAGGGAAAGCTGTCCCCCAATGGGGCACTTGTAATCAGAGACCCGGCGGGGTCGTTGGAAGCAGGCAGGGAGGCTGGGTCCCCGGCATGGAGTGCAGAGGGTGTGGACCTTCCCGGAGCTGCGCTGCGGGTGGCCGCGGTGCCTCTGCGTGGTGGACGACCTCGGGCGCGGGTTGTCGTGCTGGGACGAAATAATTCCTGGCGGCGTGGGCAAACGGCTGCAAAGTGGCCCATTTCTCTGCATGTAAGACAGGCACCCCTCTGAAATCGGGCTTCACGTTCCTGGAGCGGACGTGGGGGATTTCGTGGGACGAGCAGTGGTGCCTTGGGTTGAGGCTTTTGGGTGCCCTTCTCCTTGTGCTTTTGACGGACGAGAGAAATAAAGCGGCGGCGGCTTTCCACTTCCTCGGCTAATAGGATCCAGCCTTCGAGGGTATCGGGATCGCCCCGCATGTAAGACCAGTTCAGAATGTCAGGATGCAAGGCTTCCCTGAAATGATGGATTAGGGTGGTCTCGGGCCAACCTACAATTTTACTTGCCAGTCGCTGAAATTCATCGGCAAATTCCCGAACTGTAGCAGAGCCTTGTTTTAATTGTAAGAGTTCCGTTTTGGCTCTTTCCCCCAGGAAGGGGTCCTCAAACCTCCTTCTCAGGGCAGTCATGAAGTTGTTGAGGGAACGAATCGCACGAGAGCGGGTGTCAAACTGGAGGACCATCCAGTCAGCCGCTTTGCCTGTCAGGAGGGAAGCTACGTACCGCACCCGGCTATCTTCCGTGGGGAAAAGTTGACCTTGTTCTCGCATATAACTGTCCACTTGATGCAAGAAACAAGGCAAAGTCTCAAGAGATCCGTCATACGTAGTCCTCAATTTGAGTTGCTTCCAAGGGCCGGGCGCGGGTTGACCCGGTTGCACGGGTGGTCCGGGCGGAGGAGCAACAGGAGCTCCAGGAGGCAAGGGTGGAGCAGGCACATTAGCAGGTGGTTGCACGGGTGGTCCGGGCGGAGGAGCAACAGGAGCTCCAGGAGGTAAGGGTGGAGCAGGCACATTAGCGGGTGGTTGTACGGGTACCCCCTGACCCGGTATCGGAACGGGCTGTCTCTGAGCTATCAGGGTTTGTTGTAATTGCCTGTTCTCTTGAAGCATAAGTTCCATTACTTCCTGGAGTTGATCAACACGGTCGGAGAGCTCCCGATTCTGGGCTCGTAAAAGATGAACCTCCTCACTTGGGCCACCAGTAAGATGAGGCTTACTGGTTCGGAAGCTCGTGGCCCATTGAGAGCTATCCCCATATAAATCCTCGTCTTCAGACTCATCTGAGTCTCGACGTCGGTCAGCCAAACGGCGTGCGCGTTGGGTCGCACGCGACGGGACAAACGCCGGGGAAAAAGTTAGACCTGATAGTCCCAGTACATAGTCCTTGGGGCGCGTGTCCACGTTCGCCTGATTCCTAATCCTTGCTGCAGCCGCCCTGGCTGCTTCCGCCGCCTCTCTCTCTCTTGCGACCCTAGCCGCTTCGGCGGCTTGCTGATCAGCAAGAACTTTGGCGTTCTCAAGTCTTAGGGCAGTCTCTGCCGTAATGCGCGGCAAAAGTTCTGTCTCGAGGAGCAAGAGTATGGGGTCAGGTTCCCCGCCCAGCAGAGGTTGTACTCGAACCGCCAGTGCGGATGCCTCGGCTCCAAACGTCGGGGTCAAAACTTGAGCCAAGGTGGCTACCGGGGTGTCCTTTGTACATTCCACAAGGAGAAGAGCGGTGCTAATAGCGACTCGCTTGGCCTCAGCCTGGCAGCTGGCCGCATCCGGGATCAGGGAAAAACCCTCCGGCGGGGCTCCCGCCATGGTAGAAAGAGTTTGTCGAGAAATAAGATTATCCAAAAGTCCAGTTAATATTTGTAAATCCTCAGTCGCCAATCGGGCATCGTCCAGTAATTGATCCAAGTCCTGAAGATCTAAACGAGCATCAGTATCCTCCGATGTTAACATCCAGAGACGTCCTGTAAGAGATTGCCACTGCGCCTGTACCAGTCCCCTCAAGCGGCAAACCTCTCGGGTCGTCCGGAAAAGTTCAGCGATTAAGTCTTGTAACAGAGTAGGGTCCTCTGAGAAGGGCTCCAGGGTAGTAGATCACCTGGAGAGCTGCACAGCTCCCATCCAAGTGGCAGGCGAACCCCCCTGGGCTCCAGCCTGGCTAGGAGAACGGTGAAGATGAGTGTTAGCTGTCATAATGTCAGCCCTTGGCCCACAGAACCAGAAATCACCACAAAGTCATATAGAGTCCAAACAGATGGCTTTTACTGATCAAATAGGCATACAGTGCAAACGAATAAAATGACAGCTATGAGAGGCTCACTAGCTGGGAGATATTATAAGGCAGGAAAGGCAGGAGATTACACGCATGAATACAGTTTCCCAGGAGCTGAGTTCCCAGGCCTAGGTATGCGACCTTGGGGGGCAGACAATACAGCACAGAGACAGAGGCAATAACGAAACCGAGATAGCAGCCTGACATCACCACATTATTTCCTCAACAGATCTTCCTTTCATGTAGATATTTAGTATCATGTGAGCTCTGGCCATCTCTGGAAAACGTCGTTCTTATTGCCGTGCATTGGTATTTGTGCAAGAGGATATCGTGTCTTATTTTATATGATCTGGACAAATGGCTATACTGCTACTCCTTTCATTTTGGAGCCGATGGTAGCTCTTGAGCCATTTAGTTTTTCATTAAGACAGTAAAAGCACTTGTGCAGCATCATTTCCTTACTCTTATTTCACCCGTCATAAACTGCACTTTCTGCTTCCAAGGTTACAGTAGTATTTGCATTTTTTTTTTAAAAAAAACTGCTGGTTCTAAAATTTCTTTTAATTTGGAACTAGCCATGTTGGCCATAAATATATATTTTTACGGCTGCACTGTTTACTGATCCTCAGTGAGACAATTGCTGTCTCAGGGGAAATCGAAGAACAAAATTGATGCTGTAATGTTCTTCAACCCATTGATCGGGATCCTTGATCACTGAACCCCCCCTAGAGCAGCCATTATGATGCTTTTTGGAAGGACCTACAGCTAGTGTGGATCCAAAGAGAGCCACAGTGTAGAAAATCTTGCTTTTCTTGGCCCATATACTGAGTGAGAAGCAGCAGAGGTTTATCAATAGTGGAGAGAATTTCTCCAGGACTTCAACCCTTGGCTTCTTCCTCAAGAAGAAGAAGAAGAGTTGGTTTTATATGCTGATTTTCTCTACCACTTAAGGAAGAATCAAACCGGCTTACAATCACCTTCCCTTCCCCTCCCCACAACAGACACCCTGTGAGGTAGGTGGGGCTGGTTTCATGAGTAGGAGTGGGGAAACAAATCCAGTTCACCAAATTAGTGTTCACCGCTCCTGTGGTGGAGAGGGGAATCAAACCTATATCTCCAAATCAGAGTCCAAAGCTCCAAACCACTGCTCTTAACCAGTGCACCACACTGGCTTACCTCCTGGTTCTTTGGTTTTTGTTTCTGTGTGTTTAACTTCCCCTTCTTATTCTATAATATATAGTACAACAAGCAGCCCATTCCTGAAAGAAGGGAGATCCGTGGTGGCCGGGAGTGGTGCAGCCACACCTCCTCCTCAGAGGTTTCCCGGATGCCATGGAAAAAATAAACGAAATTAACAACAAGGAAAAATGGAAAGGGGGGGGAATACCCCATTGCAAAAAGTGAGGCTGTGCCCCCCCAAAAGGTGGCATAGCTACGCAGCAGCTTGAGGGGGCATTCTTGGGTCCAAAGGGGTTAGGAATCTGCCTAAAGGCAGCTCTGCTCTCAGGAAGGCTCCAGGAATGCCTGCCATGCTGGTTACTGTCTCTTCCGAGATTTTGCTCCCGGCATGGCTGAGCTGGCGGTGGAGCCAGGCGCAGCTCTGCGGCTCCCAGGTGCCAGCATGTGTGCCACCCAGGATGGGTGAAGAAGAAGAAGCAGCGTTGGTTTTTATATGCTGACTTTCTCTACCTAGGGCTGTTGAATTAAAAAAAATTCGGTATAGTTCGGATTCGGCCGAATTCAGCCCGTTTAGATTCGGGATATGCCGAAGTCCGAACTCCCCCACTTCGGATCCGTTCAATTCGGCGGGAATTCAAAGTTCGGAAAAAAATTCGGCCGAATAAAGCCATTAAAAACACAATCGCGCCTTTCCGCGGCTCTGGGGGGGCATTTTTGGGGTTAGAGGTCCCAAACTTTCGGCAGAGCTTCAAAGGACGTTTATTGAAAGACTCCCCAAGTTTTGTAAAGATTGGGTCAGGGGGGGGCTGAGATATGGGCCCTGAAAGGGGTCCCCCCACCCTTAATGTGCATCTCTCAGCAGAGCTTGCCGCCCACGCACAAAGCTCCCAGCCCCAACAACAGTTGAGAAATTTGCAAAGCAACTGCAAAACAACTGCAAAACAACACAACCTTGTAAAACAACACCTTTGCAACACACAACTGAAACCTCCCCCCTCAAACCAGGGAGCGAGAGACTCGAGGGGGAACACACACCCCAGGCAGAACCGACGAAAGCCCCCTTTGGCTTCCCCCCCCCACCCACAGAAACTGCTCCCTCCCCACACACACAGAGACTCTGCTTCCCCCCCCACACACACACACACATACACAGGAGAAAAAATATAGATTAAAGCCCCCAAAGGGGTCTTACTGTGGCTGTCTTCTGTTCCACCTAGAGGGGCTGGGGAGGACTTGTAATCCAAGATGATTCCAATTAGGCACGGGACGTTTTGCTCTGGAGAAGATGCACAGGATCGGCTGATCCATTCATCCCAATAGGGAAAAAGGGAAAGGGGAAAGGGGAAAGCCCATATCTCGGGACCCCCTGACCCAATGTTCACAAAACTTGGGTGGTCTCTTAAGAACACTGGTCTGAAACTCCGCTCAAAGTTTGGGATCTTCACCCCCCAAAATGCGCCCCCTGCAGCCATGGAAAGAGAAAAGGGGGGGAGGCGATATTTTTGCCCCCACTGAACCCATCTTTACAAAACTTGGTAGTATCTTAAGAATAATTGTCTGAAGCTATGCTGAAAGTTTGGGGGCTATATCCCCAAAAAAGCGCCCCCTGCAGCCACATAAATGGAAAAAGGGGGGAGGGAAAAGGGGGAGAGCCCATATCTCGAGACCCCCTGACCCAATGTTTACAAAACTTGGGGGGTATCTTAAGAAGCTTCATCTGAAGCTCCACTGAAAGTTTGGGGTCTGTACCCCCCAAAATGCGCCCCTTGCAGCCATGGAAAGAAAAAGGGGGGGAGCCCATATTTCGGGACCCCCTGACCCAATGTTTACAAAACTTGGGGGGTATCTTAAGAAGCTTCATCTGAAGCTCCACTGAAAGTTTTGTGTCTGTACCCCAAAAATACGCCCCCTGCAGCCACAGAAAGGAGCGAATGTGCACAAGCACCCCCACACACACACGAGGATTTCGCTCTCTCTCTTTCTCTCTCCCTGGCCGGGCCGCACATCAGCTGATTCCTCCAGTACTCAATCCTGACTGATTGGCCAGAAGAAGACCCAGCTTGGCCACCGATTGGCCGAGGGAGGAGAATGCTGCTTACTGACGGTTATGCTGCTTACTGACGGCCCCGAATTTGCCGAATTTATTCGCGAACTCCCGAACTCGCTGAATTTAGCCCACCCGGTTGCCCGCCAGTTTTGAGTTCGGTTCCTCCCGAACTAAAAACCACAGAATCAGGGGAAATTCGGCTGATTTTCAGTTCGGGCCAAACCGAATCAACAGCCCTATCTCTACCACTTAAGGGAGACTCAAACTGGCTCACAATAATCTTCCCTTCCCCACAACAGACACAACAGGATTGCACAGTTACTGTATGTTGTGAAGTTATCATAATCTGTGTTTTTCCACTCCACATAATTGGTTCCTGATTCTGGTAGAAGGTAGAGAAATGGAGAACTTCATGATATCACAATACAGGTAAAAATGTTAAGATAATATGTTTCACTAAACATTACATATAGTTAGTGGTTGGTTAACGGTATAATTATGTTAGCTTATTATTTATGACTGCCTACTATTGCAATATCTTACATCTAAAAAAAATGAATGCAAAACATTCTAAATAATTTGTGCAGGTTTGGTTTGTGTTCTGACCTCCCCCGATAAATGGTAGCATAATAAATGTCAGAAATGCACAGAACAGTTTTGTTTTTGCCCTTGATTCACTTGGATTTGGGGGAGAAGGATCAGATTTGTGACCTCCTGCCTGGAGATGAAACAATAAAAAAAAACCCTGCAATCATTCTAATTCATCATTAGATAATTAGCTCGTTTCTTACAGTAGCAAAAATGAAATAACCCTGTCAATCACAATAATGAACAATGGCAGGTACAAGTGTGGCAGTGATGACAAACCCCTAACAGATTGTGTTGTACTCGTATAATTTATGACAAATGAATAAGCTTTAAAAGAATCCATTTCTTCTGCATCATGCATATTGTTTTCCTCGTTCTGATTTTGCACTCTTTTCCAGGTTTGAAGATAACACGTCAGGTGAGGTAATGATAAAAAAAACCATAATTATCATATGCCCACAAAAGCTTAGTCAGAGTTATTTCCGTGACCATAAGTGGGTCATAGGGTTAACTATAGCATGTACAGGATCTGTCATTGCACTGTTATATTTAGGATGAATGACAGGTGACCAGACCTCTGGGGAAAGCTGTTCAGCACTGCTCTGATCGATATTCTAAAAATAATTGTTACAACTGGATGACTAATACAAATGCCTTGTTGGATGTCATTTAACTCCCTTCAATAATGCTTCAAAAGGGAACAAGAAAGTTGCAAACAAAGCCATGAATAATGGGCAGCCCAGTCCTCTTCAAATGGTTACATGTGCAAATGGTAAGGAAGATGGCTTACAGACAGGATTTCCAATTTACTAATGGTGTCCTTGTGGAAGGGAAGGATGTCTACATGCATAGCTGTAGGAAGTCTTCAGTTATCCCACATAAACCATTTTCTCTATTCTTTTTGCTGTAACGAGGCCATTCTAAGAACACTTTCCTGGGAGTAAGCCCCCACTGACTAGACCTGAGTACAGTTCTGAGAAGATTTGCTTAGGCTTGAACTATACGTGACTTTAAGGATGTGCTGTAATTCTCGATGCTAGGGATTCTTGTACAACTTGAAGTAGTTTAGGAAATCGAGATGATAATTCATATTATGCAGTTCAGTACTGCTCTATGAACATAGTCTCTATACGTTGCCTTGAGCTTTGAGAAAAAGAAGAAGAGTTGGTTTTTATATGTCGACTTTCTCTACCACTTAAGGGAGACTTACAATCACCTTCCCTTCCCCTCCCCACAACAAACACCCTGTGAGGTAGGTGGGGCTGAGAGAGCTCTAAAGAGCTGTGACTAGCCCAGGGTCACCCAGCTGGCTTCATGTGTAGGAGTGGGGAAACCAACCCAGTTCACCAGATTAGCCTCTGCCGCTCACGTGGAGGAGTGGGGAATCAAACATGGTACTCCAGATTAAAGTCTACCGCTCCAAACCACCGCTCTTAACCACTACCCCACACATGCAGTATGGATCCTTCCTGCTCTGGTTGTTCTATCTCATCCTTAAAACATAGGCTGGCAGACCAGAGAAGGGTAGGTTTTGCTGATCCCCCCCCCTCCTGATGCTGGCTCCCAATTTGCTCTCCACACTATTCCTTCAAGTCCACCAACCCAAAGAAGCACAGTATTTTTTTGGGGGGGGGAGCAAAGAAGGCTAAAGTGATAGGAGGGCGATGAAGAAGTTACCTTCCTCTAGTGTGATTCGGCTTGAGCTGCTCATGGCCCAAGCCATAAAATGTACAAATGGCACCTTACTGGCAAAAATGTGTGGTTCATCTAATTTAAAAGCCAAAATATCCTGAATTCTACCTGTTTCTAGAGTTGAAGTGGACATTTGTAGAATTTCAACCTTTTGGAATATCTAGTTCCAGTTCCAGTGCAAAAAGAGTGCCTGTATGCAAATGAGCATCTAGGCGGAGCTTGATTATAATTTTTGGCGTATCTTCAAAGTGGCTGTTAAATAGTAAACTACTGATAGAGTAACAGCCTTATCATTACCAGACAGCAGATAAATTAAGTGGTAATCATGAGAACATACAGGAAAGTGTGAAATCAATGGAGCAATCAAAGAAGATCTTATAGAAGAATACAAATCACAACTGAATAAAAAATGGGTGTTTCTGTCTTTTTGGGGTTTTCAAAAATCTGCCAGTTAATTCATTGAGGGGTAAGGCATTATGTCTGGCCAAGAAGAAAAGTCTGCAAAAAGTTGGAATGGTTAAGAATTCAAGATAATCTGGAAAAGATGGGGCACTTTGTCCCCAGAAGGAGGATGCACATTTCCTTCTGACATCACCACATAATTCAAGATGGTCCCTTCGTTCTCCGTCCATGAGTATCTTATTCAATTCTACAGGGAGGTCTGAGGGAAAACTTGGATAGGAAATCTGTAAACTTGACAGTCTTTCATCTACTACCTTTGTCCAAGAGGACACAAAAGGGTCAAGCTCAGTCCATTTTAAAAGATCAAGAAGAAAATCCTGATCTAATAGAAATACAAGCATTTTCAGCTGAGAATTTTAACTTTGAAAAAGCAGAAATGGGAAGACTTAAAGCAATAACCTTATGAAGTCAGCTTGTTTAGTACTTCATTGTTTGCTAATACTCAAGTGAAGTTTTTGGAACCCAGTCCATATGCGACAAGAAGGTTCTGGGTTCTTGCCACGCATGTGCGTGAGTGCGTGCATATGCTGAAAAGAAGTCTGTAACAAGAGATATAAAGATCTGAGATTTGCCCCTAGCTAGGAGAAGGATCCTGGCATCTGCTGTAGAAAGATCTCAGGTAGGAAGTCTGGGAAGGACATCTGGCAGACCTGCTTCCTTGGAGAGAAAATAAAATTGGCCAGATAAATAGTCCAGTTTAGTGTTTGGCTGTTAAAGAGCAAGAAAGGGGGGAGGGGTTCCAATGGGATTTAATTTGCATTAAAGGCAACTACGGTTGCTTTACAGACACTGACTCATTCAGTTTGCCCTTTTTATGCCTGAACAGCTGGGTACATCCTTTAAATGACCAACATTAGATATTTTGCTATGAATTTATACCCAATTGGGAGAGTTAGACTGCCTTTCCTTTTATTTGTCAATGCAGACTCTACGTGCCAGGAATTCTGCCATGCAAGCACAACTAGCTCTGAGATGAATCTCTTTTAATTGAGTTTTAAAAACAAGCTTTGCTGGCTAAGAGATGAATTGGGGATCATCTTGGAGCTGGCTACTTATTGTAGCCCCTAACCCTGGCCACCCTTGGCATGCAATTGCCACCCTTGGATCTTTTTACTGTGATTACCTTAGCATACAATTAAACACACGGAGACAGTAGCTGGAATGGCAATGGCCACCATGGATCCACTCCCCCGTTCAGGATTGGACTGCCTGTCTTCAAGATAGGTATCACTTGATGTTTCAGACTCCAGAATATGGTTGGAGGGCATATGAAACAGCAGCCCTGTTGAAATTAAGGAGGTCTGCATCTGCTTAATACCTGTGTGGAAGACCTTTATTGAACCCTATGTAAGCCAACTTCTGTTCCATGGTGGAACAGAATGATTGCAGGATCTAGATGCAATGAATAACAAGTGTCATATTTCAGCCTTAATTTGAAAACAGATATGAGCACAGAATGTTGTATTTGAGCATGCAGTGTAAAGTTGTGCCCTGAATGGGTGTAGCAAAATTTATTCTAGTATCTCAGTGTTTAAACACATACTGATAGGCTTTGCAAGAACAAATTCTATAAACTTGTAATGTAGCAATGAGTTCTATTGGCACCAGTATAAAAGAAGCTAATGTCTAGTGCTTGTTTAGATTTGACTTTTATTTAATGGCACTTGTGAATACGTTTCATGTTTCTCTTTTCCCCAAGGAGCAGTAAGTTCCATGGTACCTTTATGCAGAATTAGTTCCTTCGCACAAAGGAAGCATGCAGATTATGATGCCTTTTGTAATAAACTGTTGATGAGTGTTTAGTTTGAGCAGATGGAAACAAGCACACATGTGGACAGTATTAGTCCCAAAGGAACATCATTCCACAATGGAACCTAATATTCCAGGACATTTGTCTAATCAGAATCCTTTAAGCAAGTTCAAATTCAGAGTAAGCTAACTACCCCCCCATTTGCTTATATTTATATAGCTTTACCTTTCACCAAGGGAGGGAGATGTGATAGAAATTCTAATGGCTTGGGGTAGACATTAATCAGGACTCTAATATCTACCACCAAATGACAGCCCATGCAAAAAACAGAAAGACAGATTATTATGCTAGCCAAAGCAAATGCTTAAAAAAATTATGATGCAATTTGCCACTGCAAATCTTTCCCTGATATTAATAGCGCCTCTTGCACTGAGGACTTTCTAATGTTTCTAAGATACCACATTTAATTTATTGAATAACAAGCAAGCACTTTACAACACTGGTACCAGTCACGAAATACCCACTTTTTCCTTTACTTTAGTGAAAGGAGGCCACATCAGGGCCAAACTAAATGTTATGTCATCCACAGGTTTGACCCATGGGTGACGATACCATTTTAGATAAGAATTTGGTCATTTAAAAATTGCAGTGAGGGTCAGATCTTGATTAGAAATGGGGTGAGACCAGGTGATCTTGTTCCCCCCATGCACCATTTCAAATGCCAAACAGCTCCCCATGGCTGTTTTGGCACTTGAAAAGAGGTCTGGGGGGAACAAGATTGCCTGGTCCTGCCACACCACAGGTCTTGGATCTCATGACATTTTAAAATGGCCAAATTATTTTCCAAAATAAACCCATGGACGTAGGGTTGCCAGGTCCCTCTTCACCACCGGTGGGAGGTTTTGGGGGCGGAGCCTGAGGAGGGCAGGGTTTGGGAGGGGAGGGACTTCAATGCCATAGAATCCAATTGCCAGAGTGGCCATTTTCTCCAGGTGAACTGATCTCTATTGGCTGCAGATTAGTTGTAATAGCAAAAGATCTCCAGCTACTACTTGGAGGTTGGCAGCACTATGTGGATAACATATTGTCTCACTTCAATGTGAGGGCGATCTGGCTGCGACATCTGTCACCCCATTGATCGCCAGGGTTGATTCGGCTGATCTGGCTGGCTGGGCAGGTGTCCCCCACCTCCCTCACCGCTCCATGTGCATCCCTCCCAAAGCTGCTCGCTTGGTGGAAGAGGATGGCCATCCCAGATAGAAGGAGTGTACTGTTCTTCAGTCAAGGGTATACGATAGCTGCACTCCCCTGCTAGAACCTCCAAACAAGAACATATTGTCTCACTTGGCCTTCAGACTGATCATCCATAATATGTCGTGGAACTACCTACAAAAATTTGACTGGTATGAAAATTTCAGTGAATGGGGAATATCATGTAGAATATCATATAGTGTTTTAAAATATTATTTAGTGATAAAATAGATAATATATCATGCATTCTAAATGCACTGAAGATACTGGGTTTAGAAGTGTGTAACTCTGTTTAGCACTGCACTGTTAGAACAGTTTATTGTACCTTCACTGAGCAGGGAAAAATTCAGGAAACCTTTTCCAGAGTCACCTTTTGCAGAGAAGACAGCATTACAATAGATAATGCTGTTACACAGAAATCTTGTTCTATCTCTAGATTAACAGACTGAGATGGAATGCAGAGATTCAGCATCAAGCATTAGCAGCACTAGTCCAAAAAGTCGCATTTGTAGTGCAGGCTCCAGATCCAAGAAACCCAGAGCATAACAGAATATGTACCAAGCATCGGCTTTGTACCTCCAACACAGTCTATTAAAACTATGGGTTTGTTGCTCCTTATATCCGTGAAATGACCACTAAGGGCCAATTCACGGACTTGACTAAATTAGCATGCTGAGAATTTATTTATTTATCGGATGTATTTATGCCCATCTTTTGAACTGGAATGGCTCCCAGAGTGGCTGACAATTCAAATCCGTTACATTTTTTAAAAATTAAAACCAGTTGCTGAGATACACAGTTCTGTTTGTTGTTTTGGACATGGAAAGAAGCTTCACCATATACTGCAACATCCTGTTGGAAGACTGAGGGGCTGGGACTGTCAATTGGTAGAGATGTTCCTAGGGAGATTGTCCTACAAGTTAGACCCATGCTCTCAACCCACCTTCCAACAGCTGGTGGCTTCCATAGTTGGCCCCTATGGGGCCTCTGCCCAATGAGAAAGGTTTTCCTCTTGGAAAATGCCACCAAATTGAAACAATGTGTTCTGTTAACAGATCATATCCTCGCCCCCCTAAAATTTGGTCATGATGTTTTGAAATATTTTATTGACTTGTCCGCTTTGCTCCAAGTACCACCCTGGAGCCGTTAGCTTCCTCCATCAAGATTCCTGAGGAGTGGTTAATGGAGTCTGTAAATGGATGTAATATGGGCTAAGTGGATCCATGCAGGATTCAGTATGCATCTATGTGATTATTTTGTTGTTTCTGCATTTTTAACAAGTTACATTTGCTGAGAGCCAGCATGGTGTAGTGGTTAAGAGGTTAACTACACCAGCATGGTGTAGCGGTTAAGTGGTTAAGAGGGTGGTTTGGAGTGGTAGACTCTAATCTGGAGAACCAGTTTTGTATTCCCCACTCCTCCACATGAGCAGCGGACACTAATCCGGTGAACTGGATTTGTTTCCTCACTCCTGCACATGAAGCCAGCTGGGTGACCTTGGGCTAGTCACAGATCTCTTAGAGCTCTCTCAGCCCCACCTATCACAGGGTGTCTGTTGTGAGGAGGGGAAAGGAAGGAGGTTGTAAAACGGTTTGATTCTCTTTAGAAGGTCGAGGAAATCGGCATATAAAAACCAATTCTTCTTCTTCTTCTTCTTCTTCTTCTTCTTCTTCTTCTTCTTCTTCTTCTTCTTCTTCTTCTTCTTCCTGATTCTTGGCCAATGTGGATTCTACAAGTGTATAAAATAATACACAGCAAATCTGAGCCCTGGCCAAGGGAGGATCATTTGTAATCTAAATGGATACGATAAATAAATGGAGTGAACTCACATATTCAGGAATTATGTGAAGTGCCTTATTCATTCATTTCTCCCTCTTTAAACTGATGAGGAGTGCATTCTTCATTTCCAACCTTCTCTGCTTGAAGTCCCCTTCCAGAAATGACATTTCTCACTTTTCCAAACCTGTTAACTAGGGATGGCAAGTGCATTTAGCATCACTAACATTATACATGGAAGCAGGCAGACAGCAGTCAGGCGGTGACGTGTTTAGGTTTCATCTCAAAGGAATGTTTACATATCAGGCAATACTAAAAATAAGTTTTAAATCGGACCTTAATGCTGCTTTCATACACCAGCAAAAGCTGTAATTATCTAAGCAACTCTATGTTAATGAGTCTGATTCATCAAAGTCTGCCTACAATAGAGGTAGGTAATGCTCTCTGTGTGGTGTTGAGTCATATTTGTATTCTTGAACAGTACAGAAGATTTACCAAGTAAAATGCCCACCCATGCAGCCTCAGAATATGGTAAACAGTTTTGTAGCCGCATCAGGTGAAATTGCTAAGCTTTGCTAGCAGAAGGAGGCAATTTGTCTCAATTCCTCCACCTTTTTGTATTTGGCCAAAGAGCTCAACAAACTCCCATTCCCAGTGTGAAGCAAGGTAGGGCTGGGGGAAGGAGAAAGGTGGAAGGATCTGCTTTGACAAGCAGCTTCATATTTGTGATGATTAGGGTACAGCATGGGACACAGCTCAATGAGTTTGGTAGCACTAGGGCTGTTGATTCGGTTTGGCCCGAACCGAAAAACAGCCGAATTTCTCTCAATTCGGCGGTTTTTTTGGTTCGTACAAACCGAACTCAAAAAGGGGGGGGGGAACCGGGGAGCCGAATTGGCCGGGTTCGGGGTGTTCCCGAATAAATTCGGCCGATTCGGGCCCTTTCCCCCACCCCACGCGCCTTCAGGGAGCTTCCCTGGAGACGCGCGGGGTGCCCTTTAAACAGATCTGCGCCTCGGCGCAGATTTGTTTAAAGGGCACCCCGTGCCTCTCCAGGGAAGCCCCCTGAAGGGGGCGGGGTGCCCTTTAAACAGATCTGTGCCTCCCGGCCGGGAGGCACAGATCTATTTAAAGCCCCCCCAGTCCTGCCAGGAGTCCCGGCAGGGCGGGGGGGGGGGTCTGGAAACCCTCTGCGCTGCCTGCGCAGACAGCGCAGAGGGTCTTGCCAGCCCCCCGCCAGCCCTGCCGGGAGTCCAGGCAGGGCTAGGGGGGTCTGGAAACCCTCTGCGCTCTCTGCACAGAGAGCGAAGAGGCACTTGACAGCCCCCCGCCTGCCTTCCCGGGAGTCCCGGGAGGGGGGGCGTGGGGTCTTTAAGCCTCTCTGTGCTGCCTGCGCAGACAGCGCAGAGGGTCTTGTTTAAAGGGCCCCCCACGCGCCTTCAGGGTGCTTCCCTGAAGGCGCTTGGGGGGCCGTTTAAACAGATCTGCGCCTCCCAGCATGCCGACTCCGCATGCCGTCAGCTCAGGAATGGGATGTTAGACTATGGAATCTGCTACTAGGGGTGGTTTTATCAATAGATGACTCATATTGGAGACTTAAATTATTAGTGCAGTTCATTGATGTAATGTAGATACATTCATATTGTAAGGTGTTTTATAGTCTGAAAGCATACTTTTTGCTGCTATTTTACTCTTCCTTAGTTTTTAGGTAGCTATTAAAGACACAGAAGCCGGGCCAGGGGGAAAAGGAAGTTAGAAAAACGAGCAGCATTAGCTCCAACTTATTCACACTGTTGTCTTTGGTTGAACTCTTCCAGTTTTATTATCATGATTCACAGAATGGCTATCGAGCTTATACTTAAAAACAACTTGCATAAAACACAGCAAAGCTATTCCTTTTGTTTTATGTATGTTATAAACCTTTAAACTTACTAATGGATCCAATAAATGGAATGGATAGTTTTACATATGAGCGTAGTATATTTTAAGTGCTACAGACAGAGTACCCTGGTATGAGAAATCTAATCTTCCACATGTATTGTAATCTTCTAAAGTGGTTTTTGTTTGTTTGTTTTTTGATAGTGATAGCTCAGAGTAATTGGCTCTTCTGCCTGGTTGTCACAGACGGGTTGAGCAATCAGAAGGGTCTTTGACTGCCATTGGTTACCTCTTGTGATTCTAAGAGCCCATTCCTAAAGGGGGGGGCAAAGCTCCTTAGGAGCCATCTTCTTATGGAATAAGGTGGCACCTACGCCGGCATGGAGGCAAACATGCTGGCATCTGGACATCGCCACCACCCCCTGCCAGCACAGCCACACCAACAGGGCTTTCCCAAAAGGGAAAGCTCACACTAGTGTGTGTGTGTGGGGGGGGGGCATTCCCAGGGTGTTCCTGGGATGGGAGCTGCCTTAGGCAGCTTCCACAGCCCTTTCGCCCTGGGAATGCCCCCTCGAGTGAATTTTCCCCATTCGGGGGCTTATATACATGTACATGCATACAATTTTAGGATGTTATCAGGAACCCTTCTTGTTAATGGTTCGCAATTGCACAGAGGTAGCCCATGTGTGTAGGTGGTATTCATAGATTTCCATACATGTGCACAGCTCAGAGGTGGATCTTGTTTTCCTAACCCCACTCCCCCTATTTGTTCATTCTCCTTCATCTGAAAGGGGCTATGATATCTTTGATTATACACAGCCCTAATTCAAGCCCAGTAAGTTCTTTCCCCCCCTGCACAACCCACAATAAACTGCTTTATTTAACTGTTAGGCTCCTGTCTGCCACACTGTCCATGACATCTCGACGTGGTTTACAAAATCCTAACCAGTATGCAACAGACTATTAAAAACATGGATAATTCATTCCAATAGATCAGTGGTTCCCAAAGTGGGCAGTACCACCCCCTGGGGGGTAGTGGGATTACCTAGGGGGGCACTAAGAGGCAAGGGGGCAGCAGGGGGCACTAGAAGTGGGCCCCTTCAACTGTGTTGTTCACTAATTTACAATAGATCAAGCTATGGCACCATGCTGGCAAATTTGGTGGAAACTATCAGAATTTTTTCTCCAGACTTTGAGGAGCTGGTACCACTGGATCAAGTTCATCAGTTTTGCTGAATACATTTCAACTAAAAAGTTTTAATTGATTTTGAATACTGTGCAATTGTCACTGTTTTGAAATTTTATTGTTATTATCTTCTTTAGTGAGTTATGCAAACTCCTATTTTGAATAATGCTTTTTATAGAATAGGGTAGAGGGTACTGGGGTTGAGTTTGTGGAACTAAGGAGACAGTGGCCTGAAAAGTTTGGGAACCACTGCAATAGATAATACCAGTTTTAGTAAACCATACTTCCATAATAGGGTGTCATGTGGATAATTATCTGCAAATGCCTTATCTGAACAGAATGACCTTACATCTAAAAAAAACAAAAAACAGGCTAAAATGCATGCTCGGAGGGCATGTTCCACCCAGCTTTGGGGTATCCTTCCATCTTTGCAAACCCCAGCTTATTTTAGCAACTGCAGAACTTTTATGCTTGCTCACCTGAACGCCACTCCTTCTAAAAGGAAGATACGCTTACTTATCTTATTCAAACAGACTTTGTCCATGTGATCTGAAGAGAGTCGACACACTATCTCATATGTTGCTGGAATGTCCCCTATACAATACTTACCGTGATCAATGGATTACCGCTATTCTAACTAAATTATCTGCCACAGTACCAAAAGACAAAGTAGTCCCCTTTCTGCTGGTGGACAGTGATCTAAAAATAACACTGGTGGTTGCCAAGTATCTCTTCACCATATTTTCCTTAAATAAACGCTCCTTGTTTACTGCTCAAGACCTTTGGGTCACAGGAGCTTGAAAGGAAAGCGAAAACAGGTTAAGTAGGAGTCCTCCTCATATCCTTCAGAAGGGTATTCCACAGAGCTGATCCTCTACAGAGAAAGAATAGGTCCAAGCCATGGCTGATAGAAAAACCTTGAGGAACTACCAGGAAAAAAAGGCAGAAAGTCTGAGATGGCATGTGGTCTCCGAATGGGAGAATAAATGTGGAACACTGGAGCTAACAGCTAACTATGCACTAATTACTTATGCAGAAAGCATGCTGGTGTGAATGTAAGTCTTTCACCTTCATAAAGCTCCCTAATATGCAACTAAAGGGTAGAGTGATAACACAGAAAGCTATAGATACCGCACTAATAATTTCTGAATTTACAGTAGACCATATGGGAAACTAAGATTGTTGAAGGTGTGTGGAATTAGAATGATGCAGTTCAGCTTAAACTCATGGGAATAGAAGTGCACCGTAGCAAATTTAGAATAAGAAGCGTCAGCAGATTTTCCAAGAGAAAATACCCAAGTCTGTTTTTTTTCTAAGACAAACTAAAGCTACACAAATCAATGTGGCTTCCGTGAATTATTTTTAATGCATGAGATCTGATAGATGTTACCATTAGATGTAGGTGCACTTTAGCACTGATTTGCCATGTAATTGCTGATAATATATGTAACTTTTAGCCATATCATCCTTCCTGAACTGTCAGAGAAGTTTTCAGTTGGCTGGGGAAGATATTACACTCAATATGTACACAGGAGATAAATTCTAAACTTGTTGAATCAAAAATTCTATTGTAAATATACATGAGATACTGCTCTAGAGAAACCATGTACTTGAGAAAGACAGGGCTGTTACTGTAGGCTTGGCCCTTGAGTTGCCAGATCTTTTATTGTAGATCTCTTGCATTTTTAACGAAAGCATGGCAGGTGAAGCTTTTCTCACCATACAGATGCAAGAATAGGAAACGCTCCACCTGTTGAACCCCTGCTCACCTAACTGTAGTTAAAGGCCCAGGCAGCCTTCCAAAAGTTGGCCATCTTATGTGGCTTGTGATTACTGCTCTCTAGAGTCACAGTTTGCTATAAATAAGATATCACAGCAACAAGGTTTTAGCTCATTCTGCCACAGCAACCAGTATAAGGTAGTGGGGTACTAG
Organism: Euleptes europaea; assembly: GCF_029931775.1. Classification (NCBI taxonomy): domain Eukaryota; kingdom Metazoa; phylum Chordata; class Lepidosauria; order Squamata; family Sphaerodactylidae; genus Euleptes; species Euleptes europaea. Next base: position 63,451,838 of record NC_079319.1, read on the forward strand.
ATTAAGATTTTGCTTCTGTGGCTCAGTCTCTGCTTCCATCATAAATCTTGTCATGAAGCATAGTTATTCAGTAAAAAGAAAAATGTAGATTCCCAACAGGAACTATGCAGTTTGACATTCCCACCATACTCCTCATGGGGGGCCATCTGACAGAAAGGGGTATAATAGGAGCCAACGCTTGAAGTGGGTTGCCTCCAAAAACTAAACCGTCATTGCATCCCAATGCCAACAAGAAATCAAAAGTGTGATGGCCAAAGCAAGCAATCATGCCTTAATTCAGCCTGTTCTGTGGTTTGCATTTCTACCACCTAACCCACAAGTCATTTTCTACAGCCATCATCTTATCCCTTCTAACAGCTTGAAACATATTCTGAAAATACATTTAAAAATGTATTCATTGTAAAAATTATAATATAACAATTGTTTTCAACAGTGTTGCATGGGAATAAGCCCATATTTTGGCTTTTCTTCCCTAAATAGGAACTTGTACCTGATTGATTCAATTCTGGGGAGACACCCTTGGTAACAGGTTCTGAATCATCAGAGGGTCAATTCTCATGATACAAAATTCTTAGCTCTCCCATATGGCCATCATGAGGGGTGCTGCTTCTTGAGGTCTGAAGTTTATGTGTAAGACTGAGATCAGGAAGAGAAGGCTTAACACCTCTTCCAAAGAGAAAGAGAAATTCTCTATTGACCACGTGCCTGTGGCCTTGATATAAAATGTTAGAAAGGAGCTTACTTACAGACTGGGAGTAGAAAAGAGGTTTGCTCATTGTCATATCAGTAGTATGCAATCTATACTGTGTCCCAATTAGAGATCTTTAGATATAGGAAAACATTCGCCCTTGCCAGATGCCAAGCTCTCCCCTCGGCAGTTGTGGATGGGAGATATAGAAAGATTCCCTTGGAGGACAGGGTATGTCCCTGTGCTTTAAAGGAAATTGAAACAACAGAGTATGTTGTACTGCGCTGTCCATTATATCAAGAGGTTCGTTCTAAGTTTATCTCCCCCTGGCTTAGTCGGCATTCCAGCCATTCAGGTCAGGAGCATATTAAAATGTTGCTTATAGTCGAAAATCCACAGGCTACATTAGGAACGGCTATGTTTTGTGCGAGGGAAGTCAGCATAGTACAGCCTGATCTCGTCAGATCTCGCAAGCTAAACAGGGTCAGCCCTGGTTAGGATTTGGATGGGAGACCACCAAGGAATACCAGGGTTGCTATGCAGAGGAAGGCACTGGCAAACCACCTCTGTTAGTCTCTTGCCATGAAAACCCCATAAGGGATCGCCATAAGCCGGCTAGGACTTGACGGCACTTTACACACAAGTTTTGTGCAGCGGCCTGTAGAATTCGTCAGATACTGCTGAGAACACCGGCAAGTCAATAATTTTAATGGGTAGTTTATATAGTTTGCAAGGAGTACAAACAACTTTTTTACTATTCGTAGAGCGTGGGTAGAGTGTAACACTAAGGGTTTTAATGGTAAATTGTGAAGAGCAGTGCTGGTGTATGACTGTTTTTAATAAAGATTGATTGAATGAATCTATACTGTGTTTTAAGCAAAGTGTTTTTAATGTTTCTATAAGGCAGAGGGATAGAAACCAGAAACAACCATGAAAGAAATGACATTTCACAACTAACTGGCCTCTGTGCAGGAGAAGCTTCATGTTCCACTTGGTTTAAACTGTAGTTTTAGGTCAGTAAAAGCTGGGGGCAGCTATGCGGTTTGAAGGCTAGGGAGAAAAAGTCTCTGTTTTTTTGGCTGCTCCAGCACAGAATTTTTTGAGCATCATTAGCAACTCTGGAAACAGCTGCTGTCTTCCAGAGCACAAACAGAGGCAGTTGCAATTAGCACTGTCCACAAGGGAAGGTAAAAAGAAAAATGTAAGGGAGATAATTACGTAAATTGTCTAAAACAAAAACAAAATGTATAACAGCTAGCAATTCAACCTGCCAGAGCATAAATTAACCATTTTGCATCATTTTTTCACATAATAATCTTGAATTCCTAAAGTAATGAGATGCCTTAAGGGATGTTAGAGTTGTTCTTTCACAGTTAGGGTTGCCAATGGGGTTGCCAGGTGCCCGCTGGTGGCGGGCAACCCCCCGGCAATTTCCCTCTCTGCCTGCTGACCACCTGAGGGTCGGCGGGCAGACGTGCACGCCCGGTGCATACCACGCGCATCACTTCCGGTTTAGAACCGGGAGTTCCACCTCGCGAGGGGCCTTTTACCTCTTAGTCTGAGTGGTAAAGGGCCACTTTACCACTCAAACTAAGAGGTAAAGGCCCTTTGTGATGCGGTTTAGAACCGGAAGTGACGCGCGCTCGTTGGTGTGTTGCTGCGCGTGCGCACACACGCACTTAACAAGAAGGGTCTCCCGCCGGAGGAGGTAAGGTACCTGGCAACCCTATTGCCAACCTCCAGGTGAAGCCTGGAGTTTTGGAATTACAACTGATCTCCAGATACAGTTGCTAATTATAGCCTTGGAAAGGGTTGGTGCCTGTGGATGGGGGAACTTGGGGAAGGATTTCAACTGGACTCTAGGTATACTCTAATGTTTTCCATCAGAAGCTGCCATTTCCTCCAGAGGAACTGACCTCCATAGTCTGGAGATCAGTTGTAATTCTGAAAGAACTTCAGGCCACCACTGGAGGTTGGCAACCTTCTTTACAGACTATAGAGATCAGTTTCCCTAGAGGAAATAGCAGCTTCAAAGGAAGTGCTCTATGTTATTACATCCCTACTGAGCTCTTTCCTCTTCCCAAACTCTGCCCTCCATAGGAACTACCCCAAATTTCCAGGAATTTACAAATCTGTAGTTGACAATTCTGTTCACAGTTAGTCTCCCATTTACCTGCATGTGGTTGGGAATGAACTGCCCCCAGATCCAATTTCCTACCCCTAAGGAATTGAAGGGGGGGGAATGTTCTGAACATAGTAATGCTCCAGAACTTTGCCTTATTCTCTGTGGTAAAAACCACAGAGACTGGGGAGGCATCCTAGAGCATCACCCAGAAATGACCACATCCTCCCTGAACCCCGCCCTCCCCAGTCACTGTCCCCCAAATCTCCTGACATTTGCTCAGGCAGTGTTGGGAACCCTATTCACAGTACAAGCTTATATATGTTTACTTAAAAGTAACTCTCACTGTGGCCAATGGTGTTTATTGTGCAAAGTAAGTGTGTATAGGATTGCAGCCTTAGAGAATTATCCTAATCAAGTCTGCTCATAATTCTACTGAGGCTATTCAGTGGGACTTACTCCCAGGGAAGTGTTCTTAGCAGGGTTGCTAGTCCCCACTGGGGGCATGGACTCTCCTAGCTCTTGTAACCTGCTGTTCCTTGGAGTAGTGGCTGAATGCTTTTTTTAAAAAGTCAGTTCTAGAGAGAATTCCTAGAGAGGTATGATTTCACTTCCGGTAGGGTTGCCAGGTGCCTGGTGGTGGCGGGCAAACCCCCAGCAATTCACTCCTCTGCCCGTCAATCTCCTGAGGGTCGGTGGGCAAATGTGCACGCACGCATACACATTGCGGCATGTCACTTCCGGTTTACAACTGGAAGTGCCGCCTCGTGAGGGTCCTTATACCACTCAAATTTCAAGTTTGAGTGGTAAAGGGCAGCTTGTGATGCGACACTTCGAGGTGTAAATGCATTGCAAGGGGCCTTTTACCACTCAAACTGGGAATTTGAGTGGTCTAAGACCCCTCGCGAGGCGGCACTTCCGGTTGTAAACCGGAAGTGACTTGCACGCTCGATCCCCTCAGCTCTGCCCCGAAGGTCTCCCGCTGGAGGAGAGGGGGGACTTGGCAGCCCTAACTTCCGGGTTTCCCCAGAACTGATGTCTTGCTGCTGACAGCCACCCCCCATAGCCCCACCCTCCCAGTCTGTGTCTAACAACCCCAGTTCATAGATAGCAGTGGTCGTTCAATAAAATAAAAGTCGCTAGAAAAAACAGTAAAAGGAGTGCTAGTTATAAATAGAATTTAAAAACAACAACACTCTTTCTTATCAAGTGTGTTGTAATGTATTGGCCCATTCAGCTTGCCATACTGGGAAGTGCTGCAAATTCAGCCTCTTAGCAAGAAGCCTTTCACTTTTCATTTGCAGATCAATTTGACTCTTCATAGCCATTTCAGTTCAAGGTTTCCTCCTGATGGTTCTTTATGGCTATAACAAAGTGTTATACTTTCTGTGTGCCCTCCTGATCATAATGCAAAATGAGTGTAACATTAACACCCATGTGGTCTGTAAATTTACCCAGTGGGAACAAACATGTGCTGTAATTGGGGTATTCGGCATCTGCAATTTTCTTGTTCTTCTGAGAAGTATTTCTCTTCTAAATGATGTGGAAAAAGAGAGACAAGGAAGGTACGTTGCAGGGATGAGGATTCCATGCTTGGACACAGGCAGGCTACCTTCAAGGCAGAAAGAACTCAGTCCTTTTTTGGGCATTACAATAATGCATACTGGGAGCCTACCAGCTACCCTCAAGCATAGGGTTGCAGGTCCCTCTTCGACACCGGCAGGAGGTTTTTGGGGCGGAGCCTGAGGAGGGCAGGATTTGGGGAGGAGAGGGACTTCAATGCCATAGAGCCCAGTTGCCAAAGCAGCCATTTTCTCCAGGGGAACTGATCTCTATCGGCTGGAGATCAGTTGAAACAGCAGATCTCCTGCTACTACCTGGAGGTTAGGAAATCAGTACAGGAGCGAAATCAAATTTAAAGTGCAAAAATAGCTTTCTATCTGCTACTGTGTCTAGCCTTATACATCAATATTCTAAGTTACCTATGAAATGTATACAACACACAAATACAACAGTAAAACAGACATACAATCAACCACCTCAAAGGTGAAGGAAGAAAGGGAATTGTTCATATGTGACGTGTCTCAGAGAGTACAAACATCATTCTTCTGCGCTCTTCTCAATGCAGATAGGTAGCAGAATATCAATATTCAATGAGGAAAAAAATTCAATGAGAAACAAATTCATGGAGGATACGGACGTTTCAAATTCTTTGAATATGAATTCTTCATCAGTCCTTCAATAAAGTTCCTCTTATATTGCACATCTTAATAATATTTCAAAGTGCTGGATACATGTTGCTTCCCACAAGGCGTAAGAACTTTATCGAAGGACTGATGAAGAATTCATTGATGTATAAGGTTAGAATATTGATGTATAAGGTTAGACACAGTAGCATATAAAGATATTTTTGCACTTTAAATTTGATTTTGCTCCTGTACTGATTTCCTAATTTCCCCGATGCTAGTACAGTGGTGTCTATTTCTCCCCCACTACCTGGAGGTTGGCAACCCTACTCAACCAACAGAGGACTCTCTGGAGAGACCGACATTGGTAGTTGACAAGCTGGCAACCTTAGCAAGGGGTGGGCTATTTCCTAGTGTTGGGAGCTAAAATGGCTGACATCTTGCCAGAGGGTGACTAGTGACAGGCAAAGACTAGATCCAAGGGCCCAGGAGACAATTCAAGCTTGTCTCATATTCTTTTGGACTGCCATCTTTATGATTCCCCAAGAGGAAACCTAATAAAACCCATAGTTTTGAACTTCTCACCAAATAATACGAAAATACTTTACAAACTATTAGCTGATAAGGATCCTGAGATAATCAAAAATGGGGCAAAATTTTTGACAATAGTAGTCAGCCGATGGGAATCTAGTCGGAAGTAGAATCACAACATTAAGAAATTATTTATTTTAATTTTATTTTACTCTAACTTTTATCCTTTTATATACTGCAGATTGTATTATGCCAATTTGAAATTCCAGCTTGATGGAAGACTGTTTGTGATGGGAACCAGGGTCCTGAGCCACAGATAAATAGAAAATAAAACATTGAAAAGGAACATTGTGCTAGAAACATTTGTTATAATGAACTTTCTGTACATCACTGAATTTAGTATGGAACTGGAATAAAAATTCTGTTTGGGCAGGCTTGTAAGATAGTTGTGTGCCGTAGATATCTATCCCTGAAAAGGTTTGAGTGGGTTTCACTGAGGCCCCACTTCACTGACCACCCTGTGTGCTTGCTTTTGAGCATGAATGGTAGAAACTTGCCTCAAACAAATCAGTACCAGATTTACGTATAAGCTAAACAAGCTATAGCTTAGGGCCCCACTCTCTTGGGCCCCCCAAAAAAAATTAAAGGGAAAAAACCTGGATGTACATTTCCAAAATATAAGATAAAAAACAAATAAAATAAAACGTACATACAGCAACAGTGTTTTGTATTGTGTAGGCTCCTATGATGTAAGTAATGGGCCCCGCCTGCCAGCCTGCTCCCTAAAATATCACTGGTTTGCTCATTTCTATATATCGGATGCCTACATTCTGCATTTTTAGGGGTCCATAAACTACCATATAGCATATATATTCAACACAAAAAACAGTAACAATTTGTTGTTGACAAAGGACAGCTGGACATATAAAGGGCCCCATTACCTTCAATAGCTTAGGGCCTCATCAAACCTAAATCTGGCCCTGAAACTAATGCAACATTTCTAATGTGCAAGAACTTCCATTTGGGGAAGGGCCCAGAGAGAAGGACTGAAAGGGAGTGAGAAATCCTTTTGAAGGAAGTTCGTGATCAGGGACTTCGAACCTAGCTGCAAGTATTTGTTTTGTTTGATCTGGTATCTACTAACTTCGCAGTACATTTCATGGACTAAGGGCAGACATGGCCAGGAAACCATCTCGATCCTTTACTCAGTACAGAGAAGCAACACAACCATTGCAATTTCTATTTGTTCTTGTTATGGTAATAGGCCTTTTTACTTTGGAAATAAATACACACAAAAAAAGGTTTTAAAATTACTGGTTCTGTTACACCCCAAACGGCCACACTGACATACCAACAAGATTAGATTGGAAAATATGGTCTAACATCAAGAGCTCAGAAGAATATACTCTGAAAGATCCTTCTGGGCAGCAAATGGTTTATTGGGAATATAGCCCAAAACATGTCAGCAATGAAAGACAGCATGCCATGTATAAATCTAGCTTTTCCTCTAAAATGCATGAAGCAGCCATCAAGAAAATTCAGATCCCCACTGGCATCTCCTTTAAAGAAGAAAGCCATGATTTATGCACAGACATGCTAGCCTTTATTGCTAACACAATGCGCTGTGTTTTGTACTTGGCTACGTGCATCAAGTACAAAAGATGCTGTCAGCCTTTTTCCCCCTACAGTGACCAGCTCAGTGCCCCAAACTTATCAGGAAAGCTCTTCTCAAGCTAGGCATAATAGAAAGAAGCATTTTGTGTCCAGTACATAGCAATTCTGTACTGCTGAGACCACAAAATACTTGGAGTCCATGTCTTGACCATAGTCAGTGGGCAAGATAAAAAGAGATGGCATACCTTCTTAAAAAGTTGGGTGTCTTTTATCCCAATTTGATCCTTTTGATGAAATAATGAACACATGAAGCTGCCTTATACTGAATCAGACCCTTGGTCCATCAAAGTCAGTATTGTTGGCTCAGACCAGCAGCAGCTCTCCAGGGTCTCAGGCAGAGGTCTTTCACATCACCTACTTGCCTAGTCCCTTTAACTGGAGATGCCGGGGATTGAACCTGGGACCTTCTGCATGCCAAGCAGATGCTCTACCTCTGAGCCACAGCCCCCTTTCTTGATGGTTGCTTCATAATGACATGAGATCGGGCAGCAAATGTTCAATATTGCGTGTTGCCATCTGATGTGTTAGTCATATCACAACAATATTTCTGTGATTGTGAAAATCTGGGTAACTTTACTTTGTGTCTCCAGTTCATACATTTACACCACTCAAGCAAGAAGTGCTAACCCCATATGAAGGAGTATTTATTATATTTATATCCATTCTTTTCTACAAGGACTTCAGTGTGGAGTAACTGGGCTTATCAATTTTATTCTCATAAACAGGATAGGTTGAGAGATGGTAACTAGCTCAAGTCACCCAGTTACACAGATCACCTCAGACCAACTCCAATGATCTACCAAGTTCCCTGGTTCTGATAAACTCTTCCATTCAAATAAAAGCACAGTCTATTCAGAGTGGATTCAATGTTTTCCTAATGTTGTGGATTGCACAAGATGGAAACCTAAGTCATTTGCCTAACTCATAATACACATTCCTATAGTTTAAGAGAACCAGAACGTTTCCCTGACAAGACTGTGGCTATAGAATTTATGGTGTATTGGACTACTTAATACATTATACTTCCCCTTGATTCCTACCATTTACCGGCAATCAGTCCTTGCATGCTGGACAGAAAAGAAACTGGTGGTTAGAATTCTGAAATGCCCAGCTCAACAGTCAGGAAAGTTCATCGAGAGACTCTGGTAGGGTCATAGAAGCAACAAGCAGAGCCACAGAATGTGCTATTAGACATTCTTGTTTCAATTAAAGAATCCGACCTTTGGAGCACCCGGTTTTGAAATAGGCAATTTAACAAACTTCTTGTCCTCACTCCTTACGCTTTTACTCGGGGTACATTTGGGGGAGTTTATATTTGTGCTGTGCATGCACTTTTGTCTAGATATTTAGCTTTTTTTTTTTTTTACCTGAAGCATAATTTGTCATTTGCAGTTGCTTTCCAAAGCAAGTGACACTGCATAATTAACAACCCTGCATCCGTTTAATGGCTGTAGTGCTAACTTATTGGGATTTGTGAGCTTTACCTTTTGGATAGGGTTTGCAGCTGTGTACTGTTTTCAACAGATTGTGAATCATTTTAACATCTGAATAGGTGCTGATTGATATTACCAACCAGCCAGATGATAGTTCTTTGCAAAACTTTCTTTCTTTCTTTCTTTCTTTCTTTCTTTCTTTCTTTCTTTCTTTCTTTCTTTCTTTCTTTCTTTCTTTCTTTCTTTCTTTCTTTCTTTCTTTCTTTCTTTCTTTCTTTCTTTCTTTCTTTCTTTCTTTCTTTCTTTCTTCACAAGAAATAGTAAAGATGAAAACAACTACATTTCTTTAAGAGGGGAAAAACACTTGACATTGCAATCATACAGAATACAAGGGTCCCTAGACAGGAAGAGACATAAATAGCTTTGGACCAAAATATGCATGTCATATGGTGGGGCCCTAAGGCTTTCTTACCAACCTCTCCGTGTCTGTGGGAACTGGGAAGAGCTAACAGCTGTTTCTTGTGCCACTGGAAAGCCAGGTAAATCCTCAGGGATCTCTACAGAATCCAGGTTGGGAAGATTTCGCTTGAGAGAACAACTCACCATCACTGTCAAACGAAGAACACAACTCAACGTTCATCATCTTTCAAAATCGAGCTTTTTGAATCTTCCACACTCAGCAGGATGTGACGAACACCAATGAGGCAAGCAAAGGAGCAAACCAAATGTCCTCTCATAGACATGTATTTTCCACATATATACAGGGAGGGTTACCAAGTGGATTTCAAAGTGAATGAGGCAGAATGTAGACAGCAGACTAGACAGCAAGGATGGATGGATGGCTGCTGATGGGGTGCAGGAGGTATTTAGGCTCTAGATTAAGATGGTAATTAAGGATATAACATAAATTCTTAGGGCTGTCTGTTTCAATCCCTTATAAACTGTGGGATGGATTTCAAACTCTGAAAATGTTTGACTCCCCCAACGTGGTTTGAGAATAGTCAGCATCTTCTACAACACTGAAAATGGATGATCAATTCCACTGTCTTTTATAAACCTTTCTTTCATTATCTTCATTTGGTGTCCCCGCTGAGTGTCCTGCAGTGACCTGGTGTCCCCGCTGGGTGTATGTCGTTGAGTTAATGGTCAAGTTTCTTTTCTTTCCTTGGGATCTGAAAGTCATACCAGTTCTCCTGTTGCAATCTGGAACAGCATTTTCAAACTGTTCTATTATATGTAATGTCACGTGTTGTTGTGTTAATGCCATACAACTGTTTCATAATGTAGACAATGTTGTCACAAAGCAAAGAATTTTATTTTTCTTAATGTTAGTCTTAAAGGTAAAGGTAGTCCCCTGTGCAAGCACCGGGTCATTCCTGACCCCTGGGGTAACGTCACATCCTGACGTTTACTAGGCACACTATGCTTTATGGGGTGGTTTGCCATTGCCTTCTCCAGTCATCTACACTTTACCCCCAGCAAGCTGGATACTCATTTTACCAACCTCAGAAGGATGGAAGACTGAGTCAACTTTGAGCCGGCTATCTGAAACCGACTTTCGTCAGGATCGAACTTAGGTTGTGAGTGGAGTTTTTGACTGCAGTACTGCAGCTTACCACTCTGTGCCAAGGGACTCCTAATTATAATCTTGGGGACACCTTAAAGACTAATTGACTGGTCAGTTTGAGTCCACTTTCTCAAATGCATGAAGTAGACTTGCAGACATCAGGAAAATAAAAATAAATTGGGAACATTGGGTTAAAAGTCATTTGTTATTTTTCTTTGTAAAACTCTAAAGTATTCAGAAAGTACAGTGATTGTAACAGCTGTAATTGATGATGATAACACCAACCATATAGTTATGTTAAACAATTTACCACCTATGGGAAATGAGAAAATTGTTAAACTTTTTGAGCTTCTTGTTAATACTGTCAAATCTATCGATGAATTCTAATCCAGCAGTTTCCCATTGGAATATCTCTTTGGAGTTCTTTTGTAGAATAATTCTTACCTCGACAAATGTATGTCCTGGTAGACTGAAAACATTCTATCACAGGTTTCTGAATAATCCACAGTCCTGAAATGAGGGGTGACAGCACTAATTATATGTGTTTCTCTTTTACTGAAGTGATTTTATTCATGTTAATAAGTGAATCAGCATATTTTATTCTGATATACAGATATTCTATATTTATGTAAACTGGTGCTTTTATAGGTTACTTGTGCTGGTTATTGACCGTAATAAAGATTATCAGCTATCAGGTTTCTGAATGTTGCTACTATTTGCCCTGGCACCTCCTGCCATGACAACAAAAGACAACCAGGTGTGGGTTCAGCTATATCTTTATTTAAAGAATTATTTAAATTAATTAAATGGCTGATCTACATCACTACTTATTCCAATAAGCTGATGATGGGCTGTGTCAGGCAACTGCCTGGTAGGCCCTTTGGGCAGATACACCCCAGTTCCAAACTCAGCCGGGCTTCCACCAGCCTTGCTTATCATTGCCTGCACTGCCGTATGTGCAGAGAGGCACCCAGCTTCATCCCTCTCCCCTGATGTGCTGCAAGCTTCCTACCACATTCAGAAGATGCCGCTTGGCAGCAGGGGCACTCCTATGCAGAGCACCCATGAGATAGCTTGTTCTGGACATTCCGCCATCATTAGGCTTGCCAGGTCCCTCTTCGCCACCAGCGGGAGGTTTTTGGGGCAGAGCCTGAGGAGGGCGGGGTTTGGGGAGGGGAAGGACTTCAATGCCATAGGGTCCAATTGTCAAAGCGGACATTTCCTCCAGGTGAACTGATCTCTATCAGCTGGAGATAATTGGTAATAGCATGAGATTTCCAGCTAGTACCTGGAGGCTGGCAACCCTACCCATCATGCCAGATGTCTCATGGTATTTGCTGATTAGTCCTGCTTATCCTGAGCAACCTGCCCTGTTTCTGCAAACTGGTTGTGGTGTAACCAGTTTTATAACCAGGCCTATTTAATTACAACACCTTGCCCACATAGATAGCACTTAGAAGTGAAAAAAATGGGTTTTGTTCTTAGCCAATCTCCAAAATCCCAAAAATTCCTGCTCAGCCCTACTAATAGCGACCAGCTGATTTTGTGTTGCCCATACAGAGGGTCGGTGGGTTAGTCACAGCAAAATGTTGTAGGTGAGAGGGCACAGCTGGATAAAGCAGCCTGCTTGCCTCGCCTGATTGGCTGACCAGCTTTGCCATGAACCAAATGTATCCTGTGCCTAATTTGAAGTTAATGGGGGTTAGAGCAAATGCTATGAATGTCTCTTCTCTTGGTTTTAATTTTTTTGGAATATGGAGGGTTGACTTAAGCCTGATTTTGCATTTATTTACATAAATGGCCCTGTTCCTTGTAAGCTTGTTGTAACATGCAAGGTCTTCACTTTCTGTGGTAAGTTCCTCCAAAGCCAAAGGAGAAAATACATAATACTAGAACACAGGGTCATTTGCTGAAGCTGGAGAGTGAGAGATTCAAAACAAATACAAGGATGCACAGTTAAACTGTGGAACTCCCTGCCTCAGGATGTGGTGATGGTTGCCAACTTGGAAGGCTTGAAGAGGGGAGTGGACATGTTCATGGAGGAGAGGGCTATCCATGGCTACTAGTCAAAATGAACACTAGTCATGATGAATACCTATTCTCTCTAGTATCAGAGGAGCATGCCTATTATATTAGGTGCTGTGGGACACAGGCCGGATACTGCTGCAATCATCTTGTTTGTGGGCTTCCTGGTAGGGCTGCCAACCTCCAGGTACTAGCCGGAGATCTCCTACTATTACAACTGATCTCCAGCCAATAGAGATCAGTTCAACTAGAGAAAATGGCCACTTTGGCCATTGGACTCTACGGCATTGAAGTCCCTCCCCTCCCTAAACCCCACCCTCCTCAGGCTCCACCCCAAAAACCTCCGGGTGGTGACAAAGAGGGACCTGGCAACCCTACTTCCTAGAGGCACATGGTTGGCTACTGTGTGAACAGACTGCTGGACTCGATGGGCCTTAGTTTGATCCAGAATGGCTTTTCTTATGTTCTTAAAAAGCAGGAAGGGAATGGCTCCTTTAAAAGTACCACAGACCTTTCAAATAATAGGTTGCCATAGCTCACAAGTACAACAAAAAATCCCTCTCAGATCAAAACAGGTTTTGAAAAATGTGGGTTATGGCTCAAATAACCACAGGAGGTCAGTGATTTAGTGTTCAGATGTATGAAAGTTAAAAAAAAAAACCTGTCTGGCTACAGAAGCCAAGGTGGATTAAGCAGCCTGTATGAAAAAAGCCCTAAAAGAAATTTGTTTCCAGAATTCCTTAGCAGTCACAGATCAATAGACCTCAGAATCAGAACGTCCAGAATCATGTCAACCATAGTACCCCAATATCATCCCAACATTTCACACTGTATGAAATTAGATTAAGATTTGGACTATGGTTGTTATTTATCACCGATATACAGATTAAATTAGTCGAATGCAATTAGTCACGAAATAAGGGGGAAAAAACGTGTGTGTTTTTGTTTTGCTGTTGAAAAGTTCTTTTTGAGAAGAACAAAATGTCAAGGTTATAAGTGAGGCTGGCATGGTAGCTAAGAATTTAAACAACAGGCTTGGAATTTTGACAACTTTGTAATGCTACCAGAAAGAAAAATCATAGGAGCATTCTGACTCTTAAAGAGGACATTATGAGTTGAGCAAACAAGAGATCTACACAATATTTGCCTTCCAGATATTATCACTTCTCACATTGGTGCCAACCAGTTACATTAGCCCAGTTTGTTAGCTTAAACCCAGTGCCAATAACAACTCTTAATTAGTGGCTTTAGATGTCTGACTTGCATAACACTCCCAAACTGAATATATTACAAGAAAGTGTCTGATTCCTTTTATCTTGTCCTTCGGTAAAGATTATCACGATTAAAACTCTAATTGCTGGTATATTTCCAAAGCTGAAGTTTCTGCTGGGAAGTTCCTTGAATATTTACATTTTTTTTGCAAGTAGTTCTGTAGCAACATCTGTCTGCACAAAATATTCCTGAGGCAAATGTAATGGTGCCTCTGGGTTTGTTTTAAGGTTAGGTTGTTGACTGACTGATCGGGTCTTTCTAGATGTCACTTTGCCCGGACTGACCTTTGAAGCTAAATGTTTTGCAGATCTCTCTTTCTTGTAAAAATAAAAAGGCTGTCTTAAGCAGAGTTACACCCTTGCGCTGTGTCATGCATCTTCCTACTACAGGTTTGTGAAGCGAAAGAAGACCAAACTTACCCACCTCTTTTCATATTACACTTTTAATGCACAGAGTGTAGAGGTTCAGTTGGTAAAGATGTCCATAACTTTCATGAATATAATTTTGGAGAATAGCTGTGTTGGTCTGCAGTAAAACAGCTAAATTCAAGTCTAGTAGCATCGTGTGTGTGTGTGTGTGTGTGTGTGTGTGTGTGTGTGTATGTGTGTGTGTATGTGTGTGTAAAGTGCTGTCAAGTCGCAGCCGATTTATGGCGACCCCTTTTGGGGTTTTCATGGCAAGAGACTAACAGAGGTGGCTTGCCAGTGCCTTCCTCTGCACAGCAACCCTGGTATTCCTTGGTGGTCTCCCATCCAAATACTAACCAGGGCTGACCCTGCTTAGCTTTTGAGATCTGACAAAATCAGGCTAGCCTGGGCCATCGAGGTCAAGGCAATAGCATCATAGAGACCAACAAATAATTTTTTGGGGGGTGGGGTGAGCTTTCAAGAGTCAAAGATCTTTTCATATCTGACAAATGGAATTCTTGAAAAGGAACTCTTGAAAGCTTATTGCCCCCCCCCAATCTTGTTGGTATCTAAGGTGCTGTGTGTGTGTAAAGTGCCATCAAGTCGCTTCCGACTCGGGGTGACCCTATGAATCAATATCCTCCAAAAATCCTATCTTTAGCAGCCTTGCTCAGGTCTTACAAATTGAGGGCTGTGGCTTCCTTTAAACTAGAGTCAATCCATCTCTTGTTGGGTCTTCCTTTTTCCTTCTGCCTTCAACTTTTCCTAGCATGATTTTCCTTGCATGATAAGGTGCTACAGGAATCAAATCTAGCTGTTCAATAACTTCCATCTATATCGAAAAATAAAGTTTTGCTGAGTGATTGGAGATCAGCAGAGATATCATCTCTATGTGTGATTGTAGGGTACTTCTGTAGTCAGAAGCTGAAATTCTGTGATCCCCAACACTTGGTAGCGAGAGGTAGCGTTCAAGAGAAGGTAAGGGCAGCATATAGGTGTGAAGCATAGGGTGGATTCAGTATTCAAGGATCATTTTTCTGGGTACAGTACAACAAAACTATAGCATGGGTCTCATCCTCAAGAACATCCCATAAATACAATCTCAAAAGAGATTAATGATTTTTTTTAAAGCGTTTATTTTTGAAATGTCATGAATGGACCAGAGCATGGAAACAGGTTTGCAACCCTGGCATGGTTTCCTTGACCTGGTTAAGTAACCATTCTCCAACATGTTAGACCCCTATCTAACACGCAGTTATGTTGCTATTCAGTATCTTGCTGACCTCCAACATGGATATTACTTAGCATCATTGAGAGATGTGTGATTACCAAGGGACGTTAAAGAAGTTACCTATAATGAGAGATGCTTTAGAAAAACCCTGAGACCACAGTGAAACATTCCTTAGACCTAAATATGGATTTCCTCTAAGATTTGGATGGCCTCAGTGGATTTCCTCAAATTACTTCAACCTATTAAATGCTCTTAGATGCCATTTTTGAGATTTTTCTATAAATAACTGAATGTAAGTACAGTTTGGTATATGAAGGTTGTATGTTTGTAGTGCCACTTCTAAGAGCTACCCTTTCAAATTCTAACATATTTCAACTTCCAATTTTCCTTTCTCCTAGATAATTCCAGTCTGTTTCAATTTATGGAGCCAGCTTAGAACATGAGCCTTGTTCTTGTTGGTAGGATTTGGCTAGGTAAGGTAAAGGTCCCTTGTGCAAGCACCGGGTCATTCCTGACCCATGGGGTGACATCACGTTTACTAGGCAGACTTTTGTTTACGGGGTGGTTTGCCAGTGCCTTCCCCAGTCATCTTCCCTTTACCCCCAGCAAGCTGGGTACTCATTTTACCAACCTCGGAAGGATGGAAGGCTGAGCTGGCTTGAGCTGGCTACCTGAAACCAACTTCTGTTGGGATCGAACTCAGGTTGTGAGCAGAGCTTGGACTGCAGTACTGCAGCTTGCCACTCTGTGCCACGGGGCTCATTTGGCTAGAGGATGTTATTTTCCTGTAAAACACCAGGAGATTGAAAGTTATACAGCTGCAGATCTGTTCATTTATGACCAGCAGGAAAGAAACCTGGAAGGACTCGTGTGTGTATGTATAAAGTGCCGTCAAGTCGCAGCTGACTTATGGCGACCCCTTATGGGGCTTTCAAGGCAAGAGACTAACAGAGGTGGTTTGACAGTGCCTTCCTCTGCACAGCAACCCTGGTATTCCTTGGTGGTCTCCCATCCAAATACTAACCAGGGCTGACCCTGCTTAGCTTCTGAGATCTGATGAGATCAGGCTAGCCTGGGCCATCCAGGTCAGGGCATGAGGAAGGACTCAAACTGGAAAATAATCTGATGTTATGGCTTCATGTGAATCCTGCCTGACAGCCCAATGCAGACATAACAGCCAGGCCTCTGCCACACAGCAAAAGGCACTGTGAGTGACAGCATTCATTTCTTGCTTACTGTGTTTGCATTGTATAAAGGGGCTGTTGGAGAGAATGCAGTAAATAATTTTTTTTAATTCTCAATAAAGCTAATTGGTATTTTTATATCCCGAAACGTCTCTGATTTATTTTTTTAATTAAAAAATATTGCTTGAGCCTGAGTGTGGCTGTATTGATTTTGAATCTAGTAGTTATATTGGTAGACACTTACTTAGATGAGAAATCAGTAAAACACTGCTCCTCTAGTAAAAGCCCTCAGATTTGAGTTGTTTCTGCTTAAGCAAGATTAAAGTAACCTACATGCCTTAATTATTAAAGAATGGATCCACTTACAGGATTTCTTTTTTTGTTCCTCATCATATTGCTGTGTTACAGGAGTGAACAGTTTCATCTCATCAAAATATTTTTTTTAAAAACAACAACATCGTTTTGGTAGCCTTTCTGAATTAAACGGAACATTTCTCAAATATGCAGCAACCTGGCAGGGTTTTCTGCAAGCCATAAAGCATGGTTGTTTCAGAGTAAAATATGGTTAATTTTTATCATGTTCCCAAGTAATTTGACTGTGCTTTGGAGGACTGTAAGAGGAAGTGCATGCACACAAATTGTCTTGCTTACAGCTTTCTGGTGTGTGAGCCAGTAGATGGCACATGATCAACAGCAATGTCCTGGACTTACTTATTCATTTATTGACAGTTCTTGGCATGCTACTTAACAGAAACCTTTGATCAGAAGGAACACAGCTATCTAGTGTGCCTTCTATAATCCTTGTATGTGACTATTAGGCATTCCATTCCCATGTGGAAATACCAACACAATGTTTTTGTCTAGCGTGGTGCAGTTATTAAGACCCCTGGACTCTAATCTGGAGAACTGGTAGAAAAGAGCATGAGTTCAGTAGCACCTTAAAGACTTACAAAAATTCTGGCAGGGTATGAGCTTTTGTGAGCCACAGCTCACTTCTTCAGATGCCAGGCTTGATTCCCCACTCCTCCACATGAAGCCTGCTGGGTGACTTTGGGCTAGTCAGTTCTCTCAGAACTCTCTCAGCCCCACCTACCTCACAAAGTGTCTGTTGTGGGGAGAAGAAGGGAAGGCAATTGTAATCTGGTTTAAGACTCCTTAAAGGTACTGAAAATCAAGGTATAAAACCAACTTTGTCTTCTTCTTCTTCTTCTTCTTCTTCTTCTTCTTCTTCTTCTTCTTCTTCTTCTTCTTCTTTAGAAGAAAGAATCTATAGACTGATTCAGACATCCCCATGCCAACCTCTTTTGTATCATGACCAGGTATCCCTGGACCATGTTAATACCTTCATGTTTGGTCTTTTAAAGGCAGTCAATAAGAGCCTTGTGGCGCAGAGTGGTAAGCTGCAGTATTGCAGTCAAAAGCTCTGCTCATGACCTGAGTTCGATCCCAACAGAAGTTGGTTTCAGGTAGCCGGCTCAAGGTTGACTCAGCCTTCCATCCTTCCGAGGTTGGTAAAATGAGTACACAAGCTTGCTGGGGGTAAAGGGAAGATGACTGGGGAAAGCACTGGCAAACCACCCCATAAACAAAGTCTGCCTAGAAAATGTCGGGATGTGACATCACCCCATGGGTTAGGAATGACCTGGTGCTTGCACAGGGGACCTTTACCTTTAATAAGTACAGAATGAACACTTATATGGGTGGAGTGAAGTTGTGACTGAAGACCTCACCCTTAACTTACTCGAACACAACAGACTGTCAGAACACAAATGCATAATAACTATGAACACTGTAAAAAGCAGGCTCTCCAAAGAAGACACCAAAAGAAAAAACAGTGAGAAAAGTGAAGTCACACACAAAACCTCTTCGGAAACTCAGGAGCTGCTTTGAATTGTATAAACATGAGTGTAAGTGTCTGACTTCTAAATTTCTAGCTCTGTAAACCGCTGCCTAAATTCTGAGCAAATAATTAGGGACAAAATTATTTGTGATGGAACTGGTTATAAAGCAGCAGCAGGATGTAGCAGCAGTGCTTGCAGCACTAATGAGAATTGCACTTCTCAAAGGAAAGAAGCAACAAGTGAAAAAACTGAAGAGCCTCTAATTAACATTCTGTGCCAAGTGGACACCAAAATAGAAAGGAGAATGCAGCAACAGAGAACATCCACTTCTCCCCACAAATCTTTATCAAGTGCAACTAGTAATGTTTGAGGAGAGTTTTGTCTGTGCCATAAGATATCTATCAAATTTCACTGTAGAGTTGGATGCATCACACCTAGATTCAAGTCAACTAACTATATGCAGAGGTGCTCCAATCTAAGCCCAAGGAAATACATGAGTTCAGACTGGAGAAATAGGATTCCACTGTAAGGGAGGTAATAAGTGTGAACTGTAGAAGAAACAATTACCATTTTAACAGGGCCTTTCTCTCCCACCTGTTACACCAATTTTAGTTATTTTCTCAGTGGTATCTTATGGGGATAGAAAACTAATTTGTGGATCATATGTGTTTCTTATCATTATAATGGCATACCCATTAACAATATTATCACAGAGAAAATATTTTGGCTCAGATAGCAATAGACCTGTTTATAATACAGATGCATGAATATCTGTCAGTTCAACTCAGGTCCTGTTAGGGATGTGCAAAAAAATTCTGGTTTATTGGCCCCGTTTTTTCAGGTAAACTGAAATAAGCAGAATGCCCATATTAGTAAATGGCTATTTGGGTTTACTTCTGGGTTTCTTGGGAAAAAAATCGGGTCCATTATAGTCTATGGAAATTATTTTCAAGGCTACCGGGGGGTGGGGAGGTTGAGGTAGAGTCACCAAATTTACAGCACAGCTGCAAGGGACTCTCTTTAGACAGACACTGAAGTTTGGGACAGGGGGTCAAATTTTATGGACTTGCAAAAGGGTTGCCCCATCCTCCAGCCAGAGCAGTGCTGTCAATTGGTTTTCAGGCTTGTGCCTCAGAGTCTGGGGGCTTCGTTTGTATCTGGGAAAATTAGCTTCCAAACTGAGGGAAATGGCTTAAATGCAAGAAAAATAAGACACAGAAGACATTTCTTTTGGTGACAAGTGACATCCTGTGAACAGTCCTTTAATATAGTCATAAAATTATGACTTCAAGAGATGATCATGGTGCAGGTAAACAAAGCCACTACTCAGGGTGACCTTCAGTTTGAGATCAGGTTTTCAGGAGGGGGGGTAGTATCAGAGCCAGCCGAAGTCATGACCATGGCAGATTGCTCATCCATGCGTGTGAGTGAGTCTCCTTCAGAAGCCTAGTCAGTAGCTGCTAAAGCTGATGCTTTTAGATGGAGGGTATATCCCCCCTGGACAGGACTGGGTAAGCCCCATCTTTTAAATGAATCATCTGCTATGCAGACTAGTCTTCTGCGGGATGATATACCTGGAAGGTTTGTCAGACCAAGTTGTCTCCAATAGCACGACCCCTACTATGGAGTCCTAGGCCCCAACTATGGAGTCCTAACAAAAGCAGTCAAAGATAGACAAATGGGAGAAAGCACAGAGCTATGCATTTGAGCCAAGGCGAATAGCCAAAACCTGAAAAAGCCAAATATCTATTTGGCTTTTTGGAAATCAGCTATTCAGGCAGATTCCTAGGTTTTGATACTTGGACAAAAATAAACCCAAATATTGCTGAGACTGCTAATTTGGGGTTTATTTTTGGTTTGGGTTTACCAATGTGCGCAGCCGTAGGTCCTGTTCACTGCTCATAAACATGGGCCTGATTTTTTTGACAATTGGTTTGATAGGCTGTCAATCTGTTTGTAGATGTTTGAAGGCTGCTTCACGGTAGTCTTTCTTAACTAAATAATGCAACTGTTTTTTCATGCATCTATGTCCTCACAATATGAATGACTGCCAGACAGAGGCTTCAGATCTCTAACATTGCTATGTTCAAGCCTTCCCCCAAAACAGTGTTTTTGGGGATGGGGTAGGGTTAGAAACTCACTAGCAGCTCAGCTAAGAGTGGGCTTCTAAACAAACCCACAAGTCACTATGTTGGGGGTAGACTGAGTAAAATTCAGATTTGAAGGCAACCTCATGAATTCCCAGGATTTTTACGCTGAAACAAAACAACGGTCATTGTGCTGTAACGCATGCCTTAGTCTATAGGCAGCATGGATCTCCCCTCTTTATGGCGCCATCATGGTGCACTTACATGGATTCAGAGCACAGATCCTCATGGAGCCTCATGATTTTTACATGGGAGTTAACATAAACACATTGGACGACTGCATACTCATCTGTATCCACATGTTGCACAATTAAAAACAAACAAACATTGATCCAGTGCTTTGTGTGGTAGGCTTCTAATCTACCTTCCCCAATTGCTGTCTTTGTGCAGGTTGAAACACAGGCATTAGAGATCTGAACCCTCTGATTGCTAACTGTGCTGGGTTCAGCCTTCTGCAAATAGTAATCTTCCCCCACATGAGGCATGCATGCACAGTTTTGTGAACACGCAAAGCAAACCAGGCGTTTGGGGCTGTTCAGCATGGACTGAATAGATTGCCTCTCGTAAACACCTTCAAATATGGTAAGTTCAACTGTCCAACACTTCATGGTGCAAGTCAGAGCCTCCCTAGTATGCGACAGGAATGGCCACATCCTCTTCTATGAACAGGAGGGTGTGCACATTTTCATTCCCCAAGGGAATTCCTATTCACGTGAGGCTTTTTTAAAAAAGGTAAAGGTCCCCTGTGCAAGCACCAGGTCATTCCTGACCCATGGGGAGATGTCACATCCCGACATTTTCTAGGCAGACTTTGTTTGCGGTGTGGTTTGCCAGTGCTTGTTTACATTGTATCTATCCTGTCCCACTCTGTGAGGAAGAATGTTGTATCGTCATTGAATGTCTTGTCTTGAATGCAATTTGGAATACGGTAAACTCTAGGATAAAGCAAGGGAACTGGAATCTTTCATGATGAAAGTCTCCTTCCAATCCTGAATTTCTAATGCACATATCAAAACAGAATGGGAAAAGGTCATCTCTCTGTTCACAATGCCTGCAGCCTTTTACCCATCCAGAATGAACTGGATATCTGAGATTGTTCATTGATGATTTAGAAAGGCAATGAAAAACCACAGGGTGAATAACAGTGCAAACCCAAGAACACTTTCATGGAAACAAGTCCCACTGAATCAACTGGAGTAGGATTCACTTAGGATTGTCCTGGTAGGCTCCTTACCTTCAAGCAGAAGCAAATGCAGGCCTTTCCCCCCCTATTATGAAGTCCTATTGCTGATATATTTACTCTTCAGAAAACACATATACAGCCCCTAAACTGAAAGCCTTTTCTTCCATGCTGCAGGCAGCCTACTTCTGGTTTATTTGTTTAAAGTGCTTCACCTGAATAAACATTTGCTTGGTACTCTCTTTTTTATACATCTTTGTATTTTATTTTATGTATAGCTTTCTGATTGACACTTTTGAGCAACAACCTAAGTGACAGGTTTCCCCTAACAGGTTTCCCAAGGACATAAAGTGTGTGTGCCCATAAATATGTTGTGTGTACTTCAATAGACAACTGTCCTCTACTGTTATTTATGTGTGAGTGCACCCCTCAGGGGTCTATGAGTTGGCTTGGTAGGCCTTCCGATGCCTAAGGGATCTTGGCCCTCAGTCCAATCTGTTCTGGGGCTGCCACTGGAGGTGCAACCCTAAGGTGAGTTGTACACCTGGTTGGCCACTGTGTGAACAGACTGCTGGACTTGATGGGCCTTGGTCTGATCCAGCAGGCCCTTTCTTATGTTCTTACCCTTCTGGACCCACTGACTTCAGTTGACTTTAGGGTTGCCAGTCTCCAGGTGGTGGCTGGAGATCATCCCACTATTATAACTGATCTCCAGGCGACAGAGATCAGTTCCCCAGAAGAAAATGGCCACATTGCAAGGTGCAGTCTATAGCATTATACCCCACTGAAGGCCCTCCTCTCCCTGAACCCCATCCTCCTCAGGCTCTACCCCAAAAATCTCCAGGTGTTTCCCAACCTGGAGCTGACTTAGAAGGGTGCCGCCCTACTTTGGATTGCACTGTTAGCCATCTATAAGTAAAGATGTTCTGAAACCTGTGTATGATGAGAGACCTTGACATTTGACCATAAGAAACTACCAGTGACTGGAGTTTTAGAAATCCTGCTTTGTACAGGACATGCATTTTATGAAGAAAGATTACTCTGGAAATCTAAACAAGAACTCATCACATCTTTTTTGACCCTTAGTGGCTAGGATTTTTTAAAAAAAAACATATTGAGATGGTCTCATAAATTCTGCAGCAAAGAATCTCTGTAATCATATTCAGTTTATAATGCTTTGTAGTAACAGTCTTTAGATAGTGCAGCATGTGGATTGCTATAATATCAATATGAAGTTTATCTCCATATATCTCAGAACTTTGTTCACTGAACAGAAGATTTGCTTCGAGTTAATACCCTAAAGAGATGAGCAAAAACCAATGCTAAATTATGTTGTCATTGCTACAAAGGTTGTACATATTGCCTGATGGTCAGTCATGGGTTGACCTTTAGGCTTATTATGGGCTTGGACATCTGCTTTCAGAGGATGGATAATACCAAACAACTACTTTAACACTGATTAATACTGATACTAGTTTGTCTGGGTATGTAGCTAAAGGAATGTAGCTTCAAAAATAAGGGCATTCGAGCAATTTAAAAGTGAATACTGATGTGGTCTAGTTGGTAATTGCCACTTGCTGAATAGATGTGTTTTCACAACCTATATGGCACACATATTATGGGGGAAGATTTCATACATTTAAATGAGACTGTATAGAAATTATCTTTTTATTTAGTTAAAATATATATTTTGATTTTCAGCCTCACTGGTCTTCAATCAAATCTTCCTTTAATTAAAAGAAGAAGAAGAAGATGACTAAATGTTGTTGAAATGCCCTAGTAATTACTAAATGTCTGCAGTCAAAGAACTGGCCAGTTAATTCAAATCAATACATGAAATTTATCCCCTCTGCTTGCTTTATTAATCTTTATTGCCCACTTACATTTGTCAGATAATAAAGCCACTGTGACAGTCGGTGCCAAAACTCATAGAGTTTTCCTTTCATGATCTAGATTATAACTTGTGTCTCCCTGAAGCCCAAAGTCCCCAGCATTTCATTTGTTAATTTTAATCTTTAAAAATGTTATAATAAAAAGCATTAAACATAAATATCAATATAAATATTACTAACATGATTGATCTGACAATATCAATGAATATCAACAAATCTATTAAAAAACAAACCACCAACATAACAACAGAAGGAAAAAAACCTATAAATTTCCAAAGAATCATATATGATCAAATAATCCAACATGGTGTGATCATTAAGAGCAGTGGTTTGGAGTGGTGGACTCTAATCTGAAGAACCAGGTTTGATTCCCCACTCCTCCACATGAGCGGTGGATGCTAATCTGGTGAACACGTTCTGAGGCAGTTTGTTGACTGGCAGTCAAAGAACTGAGGTTTGGAATGGGTTTAGATATTAAAGATCTATGTTAAAAGTTTAGGTATTGTCTCTGCTCATTGGTTTGACCTGGTGCAGAGTCACAGTTCTCTCCAAACTCTCTCAGCCCCACCTACCTCACAGGGTGTCTGTTGTGGGGAGGGGAAGGGAAGGTGATTGTAAGCCAGTTTGATTCGTAGAGAAAGTCAGCATATAAAAATCCAATTCTTTGTCTCTTCTCTGCTCCTCTCTCTTCTAATCCATAAACTAGTCCTCTGCATTTCAAATTCCCCTGTCTGTTCAATTTCTTTACACCAACAGTTCCACCTGTTCATCCCCTACTGCTATTAGCTCAGGTAAACCGAAAGGCAGGTAACCCATCCCCATTCACATGTAAAAGAATAGAAGGGTGGGGATGTACATTTTAAAACAAAAATAGAATCAAGGGATCTACCATTCACACGTGACATGTGATCCCAAATTGAGATAGAGACTGTTTCGGGTCCACTCACACTGAGCACAGGCATTTAAGGGAAAGCAGAGTAAGAAACTACACTGATTATTGTGCAGATATGGTTAAGATACAAATGAGAACTTTAAATGCCTACATAATAGGAAAGCTTCTGCCTGATGTTTGGAAGGGAGGATCTCAATGGCGTGAGGTCCAATCCGAGGGGGGCAGGGAATCACAATAGGAGAAAGGGCACAGATGTAACAGATCCCCCCCCCCACACACACACTAAACCCATTGGTAATTACTTGTGCACTGATAATAAGGAATCTATCTCAGATTTTGTAAATGATTGCTCTGAATCTGAAGTTTTTGGAAAATATATATGTTTTGTACTCATGTACATTTCAAAAAGCCCATTTTCCATATTATATTGGAGAGATTACCCTGAGACAAGCATTTCCATGCTGGATTCCATTAGATTAATAATTCCAGCGATGCTCCTCTCTTGGAAGAGCATTGCCTACTGCTAGCTGACTCCCCGTGTGATAGTGGGTAAAACTAATTGTGTGGCTCATCCAGTCATATAAATTATGCAGCTCTGTATTCTCATATATCTCTTTTCTATACCTTTCTTTTGGTTTTGTACTTGACAGGGTTTGTGCATTTATTCTTCTAGCGATTCTCTGCTAATGAATTTCTGAGAGTCACAACAATCTGTTTTGCGAATTGCTTACAGAGCAACCAAATGTATCAAATTAATCATCATGAATTATTTGCACTCCTGTAACAGGGGCTGATTGTGATGTCACTTAATTACCCAGTAAGCCAGTCAGTGCCACTCTAGAGGTCATGCAGCACTGCAAATAGCAGGAGATGTCCTGGCTGTTTTAAAACTGTCCAGGAATGCATTGTTAGAATTCAAAGGAGGCCTGCTTGTAAAATGTGACACCTTGGGGTTGTGTCTGCATTTTCTCTCCCTGCACTTTTGACACAGCTCATTGGATTGCTCAATAAGGCTCCTTGCAGCCATTCATTCTGTCTCCGGCAGCTCTGATGTAGTAAGAACTGCGGCTAGAGATCTCCAAATAAGGAGCTGTGATGTGCAAGTTGACACATTGTTATCAGAAACTGAGATATATATTGTCGGGCTTGGCTTCAGTCAGTCTGAGCATATAATCCTGAGTGCATGCTTTGAGGAGAAAGCTGGACTGACTCTAGGGTCACCAGGTCCCTCTTTGCCACTGGCAGGAGGTTTTTGGGGCAGAGCCTGAGGAGGGCGGGGTTTGGGGAGGGAGGGACTTCAGTGCCATAGAGTCCAATTGCCAAAGCAGCCATTTTCTCCAGGTGAACTGATCTCTATTGGCTGGAGATCAGTTGTAATAGCAGGAGATCTCCAGCTACTACCTGGGGGTTGGCAACCTTAACTGACTCCCAAAGAGCCATAGCAGTCTTCAACTAATCTGAAATTTCTTGGATAATAGCAAAGAACATGAAGCTGAAATAGAGGGAAAATACGGAGGCAAGTGCTTATATATATTAAAAATAAGCCCAAAGTTAGAGATCTCATCATGAACCACCAAGTGAAAGAATAATTACTTGGCAGTGCAATACAGCCTGATTGATACATGTTGTTAGTATGCTGAATAGGTTTCAGTGCAGAGAATTAATACCAGCAGTATCTATTGTTACAAAGCATAACTGGTCTTATCTGGAAACTAAGAGAAATAGGTAGGGGCGCTTTCTGCTGCATCAGTGAGCTCTGATGAAAAGGCAGCAGAGACTGAACCAATTTGCAAGCATGGAGAGAAAATAGACTTCTGGATCAGCTTCCCTGCCTTTTACAGTAGATACCTTTGTGACTAATAGCATTTCTTAGCCATCTAGAATAAACAGTCCTTTGCTTTATTCTAGGCTTGGTGGGTACTTTCTCACATATGCCACTGTCTGCAGTGCTGTAGCATTTAGTATTCTGATCTACTTAAACATGGGCATCAAAAAGGAGGGTTCATAGGTATTTTATAATATGCTTTCAAACGGTGATTCTCAAACGATGAGTGACCACGTCTGCTGAAATGTCCTTGAGCTTAATGCACGTATGTAATGAAACTCAGTTAGTGACATCAGGGACAGGGGCAGAAAAAAGGAAATGAGAACGGTGAGTGAAGCCACGGTATGCTTTAAGGTTCCCACAGGAAGCTCAAAGCCCCTCCGTATATTATAGGCTGGAACATTGGCTCCCGCTGCCAGTAATCAAGAAGCTTTGACATGATCAGCACAACTACCTGCAGTGTACTAGACATGTCGTCACCACTGGTGCAGGAACTGACTTAGAAGACTTGGAGGACTGGCCTTGAAGAATGATCCAGATACAGACTTGGAGAATCTGGGCTATGACAACTTACTGGGCCTCAGGGAATCTTCTTCTGAGATGTATGACTCCAATATCATTGAGCTCTATACTTCCACCCAGGAACCAGACCACTGCAATGATCTGTCTGAAACCAATTCAGAGCCAGGACAGCATAGTGCCCCTTTGTAGCTGTAATCAGCCTGCAAGTACCCTGATTTGTCCCACAGTGGTTGCTTATGCATGGGAGTTTTACCTGAGGTTCGTTGTTCACTGGACCCACCCTTTCTACATGCATAGCTATGCACCAGCAGTCTTCAAACTCAAAACAAGAAGCTTTTGAGCTCCCCCTTGAAATACCACTTTGTAATTGGCTGTAGTGTTTTCTTTGAGAGAATTCCCCCCCACAGAGACCCAAATGTCGAGTCAAAAAGCGTTTTAAAAACAAAAACAAAACAGGTCTCCCTAAAAGGAATGGGGGAGGGGAGAAACCTAAGCTTTGTTTCTAAATGCCTTTCTTCTGCTCAGAAAGAACTCTGAGGAAGCAGGAAGCATTTGAATCCCCGTCTCGACATACTGCATTGTAATTGGCTGTAGTTCTTTCTGTGAGAGAAATGTCACTCCCCCAAGCTTCCATGTCCCGCGCTTTGCCTTATGCATGGGGATTTCAAGTGGGCTGAGCTCAGGGAAGATGGAAGAATTGGGTTAATAGAGGAACAGGAAGTCCCAGGATTTGTGAGGGATTTCGTGAGCCACAGCTCACTTCTTCAGATAAAGCTAGAATGTGAATTCATCTGTCTTTAATAGAGGAGAGTGAATTCAGACAAGCATTAGTATGTAAATGTTAACAGTATGTAAATGTGAATAGCAGGCGTGATGGGATTAGGTGTGGTATGCAGAAGAGTCTGTGATGTCCAGGGGAGAGATGGGTGTGGTGAAATCAGCATTGGTAATGAGCCATGAATGCAAGGTCTTTATTCAGCCCAGGTAAATGCATTGACTTTAGTTTGAATATCAACTGTAATTCAGCAGTTTCTCTTTCCAATCTCCCTTTGAAATTCCTTTGTAAGAGAACTGCTACTCTTAAATCTGCAACAGAATGTCCTGGAAGGTTGAAATGTTCTCCCACTGGTTTTTGAATATTGTGGTTTCTGAAGTCAGACTTATGTCCATTTAATCTTTGTCTAAGAGACTGACCTGTTTGTCCAATGTAGATTGTGGAAGGGCATTGCTGGCATGTGATGGCATAAATCACATTAGAAGATGAGCAGGTCAGTCTCTTAGACAAAGATTAAATGGACATAAGTCTGACATCAGAAACCACAATATTCAAAAACCAGTGGGAGAACATTTCAACCTTCCAGGACATTCTGTTGCAGATTTAAGAGTAGCAGTTCTCTTACAAAGGAATTTCAAAGGGAGATTGGAAAGAGAAACTGCTGAATTACAGTTGATATTCAAACTAAAGTCAGTGCATTTACCTGGGCTGAATAAAGACCTTGCATTCATGGCTCATTACCAATGCTGATTTCTCCACACCTATCTCTCCCCTGGACATCACAGACTCTTCTGCATACTAATCCCATCATGCCTGCTATTCACATTTACATACTGTTAATATTTACATACTAATGCTTGTCTGAATTCACTCTCCTCTACTTAAAGACCGATGGATTCACATTCTAGCTGTATCTGAAGAAGTGAGCTGTGGCTCACGAAAGCTCATACCCTACCAGAAAATATTTTTGTTAGTCTTTAAGGTGCTACTGGACTCTTGCCCTTTTCTGCTACTGCAGACAGACTAACACGGCTACCCACTGTGAATTATCTTGGGGAAAGTTCAGGCTTGAGTGGGTAGAATCCTGATAGTGTATAAGAGGATCCAACCTAGTGGCTAATCAGTAACAGCCTGTTTCTGTCTGAAAGCACTAAAGAAAATTCTAATGACTCTCTAAAGCCATCCCTGATTTAATTTTGTGTGTGTGCCTCAGTCAGGTTTCTCCTGTGCTGCCTGGAGACCTGTGCTGCTGATCTATTCCTTGAAACTATCGTGTAAATAAATAAATCTTCTTTGTTGCTTCTGATCTAATCCTACCTCAGTGATCCCATTAAACTACTTGCGCACTACAATATTTACCCCACAGCAGCGAACCCTAAGCCTATACACTCGCTACCATTAGAACACCCTGGTAACTGAGGGGAAGGTTTATAGTCAAAAACAACCCTAAATTCAAGAACATCATGGGAGACTGTGTGTACCCTCAGCAGGAAAAATAGGCTTCTCATGGTTCCTTTGTTTCTTGTCATCCCCATACGATCACAAAGAAACAAAATTAAAACAGGAAAGAGACGAACATGTGTGCAGAATCTTGACTTCGGTAAATAATCAAAAAGGGTCACTAATTATATATGACAGTGAAGTTCTTCTCTTTGAAAACTGGCAACATTCAGGGCACAGACCATACTCCAATCTGGCTTCTAAGGCAGATGCAGACCTGCTGTATATAGGACGGTTATATGTAGAGGGGGCGGGGGAGATAGTGCGTGAAAAAAAAAACCCTTGTCAACCCACCTTAGGATGTTATCTGGCACCATCTCTTTCCTGCTCTGACTTTGTGATGTATTACAATCTTCTTTGACATCTTTATTGAGAAGAATGATTTGAACTTTTTTTTTAAACAACCAACATGATTTCTTTACTGATTGTGCAACATTTGTAGCTTGCCTTTCTCAAGAAAACACAAGATGGATTATATATTTTTCAGTCATCACGTCATCTTTTAATGTGTTGATTGTCAGCTATTTTCAATCTCTCAGGCCTTTGGACAGCATTTGCTAATTTAGTTCCCAGTTGATAGGGCTGGGGTACTGCTTTGTGCCAACCCCAATTTTAAATTAAGGCATGAGAACCCCGTTGGATCTTTGTGAGTATTATGGTGCCTTGTAGGAAGCAGCCAATCAGAAGATGGCTTGGGAAGCTATTTGAGTTCAGCACTGATCTCCGCAGCAGACTTTTGCTAGGAGTTGTCCCACTCACCCTTCATGTGGATAATGTGTTATTAGCTGATCACCTCTTGACAGGCTAAGAAGACAATTTTCGAGCTTCCTTCAAATTGGCTGCAAAGGGAGGGGTCTCTTTTCCCCTTCCCCACAGTGCCCTGGAAAGTGCTGGTATTCTCTAATTAGACCTGTTCTTTTGTCTAGTTAGGCCATAGCTCTTTTTGGCAGGAATAGTGCAGCTTACTACAGTATAGGAAGTGCTAATTGGCAAGCACCCTGAGCCATTTAAGGATGGGGCAGTAGTTCCAACAAGCTAGCTTATTATTCGTTGAAGCAGCCTTGTGGACTGGGGAGGGAATGCCCTTTGTGGCTGAGTAGATCAACAAAGACCTTAGTTGCTGGAGTGGCACATACAGGGGAGGGAGATGAGGCTTAATACCTCTCAGCACTGTTTTAGGTACAGGGGAGGATAAACAAGGCGGACTAAAGTCTAATCCATATTTAAATCAAAAATGTATGGACAGTGAATTTGGTGTACCGCTTACGTCATGTTTCTGAGTATATGCCAATAAAAATCAATTGATTGATTTGATAAACAAGGCCAGCAGGAAGGCTGGCTAAGTTTGAAGCCATGGTGGGTTTGCCCAAAACGCTGGTAGCTTCAGTAGGTGCTCATTGAGAACAACTCACAGTAATTCAGGGATGCTTAAGGGATGTATATCAGCCATTAATAAACCTACTAAGAAGAAGCGGACTAGTTGGTTTTTATATGCTGACTTTCTCTGCCACGAAGACTCAAACTGGCTTACAATCACCTTCCCCTCCCCACAACAGACACCATGTGAGGTAGGTGGGGCTGAGAAAACTCTAAGAAAGCTGTGACTAGTCCAAGGTCACCCAGCTGGCTTCCTGTGTAGGAGAGGGGAAACCAACCCAGTTCACCAGATTAGTATCTGCCACTCATGTGGAGGAGTGGGGGATCAAACCCAGTTCTCCAGATCAGAGTTCACCGCTCCAAACCACCGCTCTTAACCACTACACCACACTGGCTCTCCACATACTGGTGTTTTGTTCCTTATTTGGGGGATATTGGTACGCACATATTTGCTGATTTAAAATTAAGACATACTACTGAACCTCTAATTTGACAGTAGATCTAATGCTATATTTTTGTTATGTTTTAAAGGTCCATGGGAAGCAGAGTGTAAATATACAGAATAAATAACAGAATTCATGTGGCTCTGTACCATCTGAATGTGCAGCTCATGCTAGCATTACTTTAGCTTATTCAAGCTAGTTCCTTTCATGTTCAGTGCCATCAGATTGCACAGTTCCATAATGTTCACATGGAATGGTGGTTGCTAATGGGGACATCTGATTCCAACTTAGATTAATTGTTATGTTTGATCTAAACCTGAGGACATCACTATGGTGGGGGTGGTAGCACTGTAACCAGAAACTGCTTCCATGCGGTGAAGACTCAATGCACACATCATAATGTATATAGCTGGTTTTCTTGTGGGTTGGCTAAATCAAGGTCCACACACTAGCAGCATACCATCCTATAGACTGCAGTTTCTGGCACAGGAACTTAAATACGTGTTCTAGCTGATCCACCCAGAAAATTGATTTTACAGATTGTGGAAGCCACAGTGAGTTCTGACCTTACAAAAGTGGTTCTGGGTGACCAATATGCTGCTGATAGAAAGATTTAATTGGGAATGGCAGTAATCACTAGAATCTTGTGAATGTAAGAACATAAGAAAGAATCTTGTGAAGGTAAGAAATAAGAAAGGCCCTGTTGGATCAGACCGAGGCCCATCAAATCCAGCAGTCTGTTCACACAGTGGCCAACCAGGTGCCTCTAGGAAGCCACAAACAAGATGACTGCTGCAGCACCATCCTGTCTGTGTTCCACCACACCCAATATAATAGGCATGCTCCTCTGATACCAGAGAGAATAGGTATTCAGCATGACTAGCATCCATTCTAACTAATAGCCATGAATACCCCTTTCCTCCATGAATATGTCAACTCCCCTCTTAAGGCACTCCAAGCTGGCAGCCATCACCACATCCTGGGGCAGGGAGTTCCACAATTTAACTATGCATTGTGTGAAAAAATACTTCCTTTTATCTGTTTTGAATTAGGGCTGTCAATTCAGTTCATCCGAACCGAAAAAACAGCCGAATTTTCCGCAATTTGGGTTTTTTTAGTTCGGATGGAACCGAACTGAAAAAAGGCGGGAAAACAACGCCCCGAATTCAGCAAATTCGGGGCGATCGCTGAATAAATTTGGCAGGTTCGGTGTTCCTGAACCTGCCTTTTCCTGCCTTTAAAAACCCACCGTTCACTTTCCCGGGATTCCCGGGAAACCTGGCGGGGGGTCTTTAAACTCCCCAGATCTGCGCCTTCCAGCTGGGAGGCACAGATCTGTTCCCCCCCGCGCGCTTTCATGGGGCTTCCCTGAAGGTGTGTGGGGGGCACTTTAAACAGATCTGCGCCTCCCAGCTGGAAGGCTCAGATCTGTTTAAAGAGCCCCCCGCGTGCTTTCATGGAACCCCCGTGAAGGCCTATGGGGGGCTCTTTAAAGACCCCCGCCCCCTTCCCGACTCTCGGTTTGAAGTGGTGGGCACTGCCTGGGCAGGCGGCGCCCAGCACTTCAAAGACCCGGCCGAATTTTCTCCCGAACTCCGGATCTTGTGCTGAATTTCGCGGATCCGAAGTGGGGGAGTTCAGACTTTGGCATGTCCCGAATTAAAAAGGGCTGAATTTTGCCAAAGCTGAACCAAATTTTTTTTTTCAACAGCCCTATTTTGAATCTCTCACCCTCCAGCTTCAGCAGATGACCTTGCGTTCTAGTATTAAGGGAGAGGGAGAAAAAAGTTCTAGTATTATGGGAGAGGGAGAAAAAAGTAATTTGTTTGGGACCACACTCCATCCCTGTAAGCTGAGGTAATAGCAGAATGAGAAGGAAAAAAAAAACCTTGGAACGCAGCTGGAAATTGATTGAGAACTGATCACCACTTGCCATTACTCAGTATCTCAGCTGAGGCTAGGCTGCTCTACTCAGTTCCACCCTCTTGGAACAGTAAAAAGACCCTGGACTTCACAACCAGGAAATTGATGGTCCAATTGTCAGCAGTCAAGGGAGTGAACCTGTATCAAAGAGGTTTAATGAGAAGGGCTTAACAGAAACTCTGTTTTACTCGCCGTCACCCCCCAATGACTTTGGGTCTTTGTGTTAATTATGTATGCCGTTTCTGACTGTCAGAGGTCACCTCGCTCTCTCCTTGTTTCCCCCCAAGTTTTCAGAGACTAGTTTTATCTTGAATTTGAAAACACGGGCAAAATGCAGGGAAACGCAGGCGGAGAGAAAGGCGACCTCTGACGGTCAGAAATGGCATGCATAATCAACACAAAGCCCCGAAGTCATCAGAGGAGTGATGGCGAGTGAAACAGCCATGTATAAAAGACTGCTGATTTTAGTGGAATGACACCCTAAAGTCTTTCTATAACAGGGGATTCTATAACAGCATTCCCAAGTAAATCGTACTTTATCATCTTCTGAAGCTATCTTGAGAATTTTTCTGGACTGAATGGAGATGTAGAAATCAAACAGAGACATATTTGCTGAAATCAGTGTGGCTGTTGTTAGAGAAGTAGGTCAGTGTGGAGGAGGCATGAGAAATAAGAAATCTTGTAGATGACCTAGAGGGAAGGTGAGAGCTGCAAAGGAGTAAGGCAAGCTTTGGAGGCAAGGCAGGATTTATCACCCACCCCCCAGGGACAGGAAATGTAATCTCGAAGAGAAACCATGATGTTATTCTAGGACACACACAGCCATGTGATTATAAAAGTACACACTTGAAGAATATTATCTGGCTAGGTTATATGATGCCATGAAAGCATCTTGGAATTTCTCATAGAATAAATTGTAAATTTCCCCTGGACATCAGCATCAAAAGAAAATCCTCGTTTACACATGCAGTCACCTTAATACAAAGAAAAACGTTCTTTTTGATGCCAAACATGGTAACCCAGTACCTCACATCTCCTCTTTCCCACCCCTTTTTCACCAAACATAAAGCTGTCTGAAAATATAAAGTCATATTTACTATGACTTTTCAAAGGGATTTTAATAAAATATTTATGTGAGCATGCAAAATGAAAAGCATGCAGGGATTCCTAAGCAAGACATCCTACAAATGCAGCAAATGAATAGAGATGTATTCATGCAAGGTTAAAATACCTGAGTTTAAGCTTGGTTTTATAATGCTGAATGATAATAAATTTGGACAGAAAGTTTCTCAAGACTATTGCTTGCGCATGGCTGTTTCCCCCAGCCATGCTCAGAGTATGAAGACACAACTGAATTCCCTTAGAAAATGCTGAATGTAACACATTTAATTGGTGTGCATATGTTATGCACATGAAAAGCCTTTTAATTGCTTATTTATATCTGATGAATATTGCAAGAATAAAAACACCACAGAAAACTTATGCTGTATAATTAGGAGCAGGGGGCGAGAAAGCGCAAAACTGACTCCATCATCATGAGAATATTTGATATCACATGGTGGTGTTTTTACTAATATTACTAACATTGGATATTGAAGTGTCCTGGGAACTGTTGCGACTTCTCCAGTGCATTAAATCTGTACAAAACAGGGAATGTAACCTTCAAATAGGTCTACTAGCTCTTTACCCCAAAGGCTCTTGTATCAATGTGAGGTACGATCTTTACCATCATAGTCAGCTCAGCACCTGCTAAATTTTTCACTGCTATTCAGGCATGAGGGCAATCTTGAGGCTACCATCAGGCAACTAGAGATGCACATTCAGAAATTAGCTACTCAACATCCAAATGAGATGAAATGATGTCACACTTCATCCTAATGATTATTTAATGTATTTCATATGCCAAATCCAATTGCTAAAAAAAAAAAGACAGCTGAAATATTTAGGAGTTATGTCGGTTTTGGCTGTTCGCTTTTCACAGTTGCATCACGCAAGGCAATGGAAGGGGCAGCAAGAGAAAAGAATGGCTCAGCAGATAATCTAACTGACAGGGACATCTTTCAGCTAGAAGCAGATGTTCATGCCAGAGAGAATCATCCTGATAATGTTTCCTGTGTAGAGTTGTTCCATTTTCAGCCAGCCTTCAGGGATAAGCACAAAAATCTTATTTGGGTGTTTTTTTCCCCTAATTTGTTTTGTCTTTAAAGTTATGCATCTATTCTTTTTATTACAATTATTACACTGGTTTGAGTTATTTCCCCCCTAGTTTTATTCAGTTCAACTGGTTACAATGGGAAACAAATTTCTGCCTTATCCCCGCCACACATCTATATTCAAATACGCAGAAAAAATATCCTTTAACTACAGGATTCTTCCTACCAATATTCAGGCAGATAATAGAAAGCATCCTTCCTTAAGTTTATTGTTTGCACAGTGGGTAGAGGGAGGTGTGAATTAGCATGTGATTAAGTGTTTTTTTATTCATTTCCAGAATCAATATAAATGGATCTCATGGGTAAAAAAAAACTTATCTCAAATTGATATAGGTTGATATTTATACCCCACTTTTCTGCCCAGTGGGGACCCAAAGTGGATTACAGCATCATTTTCCCCTCCTCCATTTCAGCCTCACAATAGCAGAAAGGTAGGTTAGGCTGAAGGACAATGGCCTTTTCTGCAGGGACATTTCCCCGTGGTCACCTCACTGACTGCTTCGGGGCTTTCTTTTGGTTATGCATGACTTATCTGCCCATCAGAGGTTGCCTCGCTCTCGCAGTGCGTTTTGCCCGCACTTTCCAGATTCTGGCTAAAAATGCATCTGGAAAACACAGGTAAAATGCGTGGGGAGAGCGAGGCAACTTTTGACGGGCGGAAAAGGCAAGCACAATCAAAAGGAATCCCCGAAGCAGTCAGCAGGGGTGACTGTGGGGAAACATCCCTGCATAAAAGGCCAATGACTGGCCAAAGTCAACCTGTAATCTTTCACGACAGAGTATGGATATGAACCTGGGTCTCCAAGCTATTCCCCATTCTGTGTCTTATCTCATTGTTCTTTGGTACCTAAAGCATTTTCTTGCCCAGCCAGGCTACAATAGTTGAAGTTGACGGGTTAGGGAAAAATGCATCAACCATAGGGTTGCCAGGTCCCTCTTTGCCAACGGCGGGAGAATTTTGGGGCAGAGCCTAAGGAGGGCGGGGTTTGGGAAGGGGCAGGACTTCAATGCAATAGAGTCCAATTGCCAAAGCAGCCATTTTCTCCAGGTGATCTGATCTCTATCGGCTGGAGATCAGTTGTAATAGCAGGAGATTTCCAGCTATTACCTCGAGGATGGCAACCCTAATCAAGCACCAAAGTAAAGGACAGGAAGAGGGAAGGTTAGGTCCCGTTACCTGTATGCTTCTGTTTAGTTTAAAAATAGACCCCCCACACACACCTTGGTTTTGTTTTCTTGTTAATTTGATGTTGTCTGTGTCTCTCCCACCCCTTTCCCAACCAGGCCTAATTTCAGAGGGGCTGATGTGAGTCTCCTGCAGACAAAACAACAAAGAATCATGTGGCAGCTTAAAGACTAGCACATTTCTTATGGCATAATGGCATAAGCTTTTGTGAAGCATACCCCACATCATTGGATTTATACCCAGAGAGATGCCTAGTTATTAGAAAGAAAGGCCAGAAAACACAGTTTTCCAGGACAAGGTATATTAAATTGCAGCACTCAGATGAAAACAGGGCATGGACAATTCTGAGCTGCTGAATGATGAATCAGCAAAATATAATGAATCTGAATACAATACAGAGAACTGAAAAGAGGAACTATTGCTTTTTATAGTGAACTAATCATTCTGAGCCCCTGTTGAGTCCAAGATAGATCGTGTCAAATCTGCATAAGAATTCTAACACTTGAGCTTTTCTGCTGAACTACTGCAAACTTTTCTTCTCTCGAGTACAGATAATAAAATGTTATGGTTGAATCTCAAGAATTTGATAGGCACTCAGGGAAAGGTTCTGAGGAGGCATTGTTTGAAATTTTGCCGTAAATATGTTGGGTTATGTAGGTAACCATGTGTAGGGGCTTGATTTTAATGGTTTTACACTGTAGCTTTATAATATACGTTGTAAATTATTAGCCGCCCTGGCAGTCCTTGTAAGGGCAGAAAGGTAACATAAAATTTTTATAAATAAATAAAATAAAATATCAGCATGACAGCCTGTATGGAAGTAACAGGTGTATGGCTTTAAGACCGAATGTTGCTCAGCGGAGGGTGATTGAGTGTTCGACCTTGAATGGTGGGGGATGTTTTTTAAGGCATTCCCCTTGTCCTGGAGTCAACGGTTTTCTCTCTCTCTTCTGACGGCCTTCACTAGTGAGTAGGATGGTTTTATTTGCTTGTTACGAATTGAGAGTGTTTTTTTCATTTTCTTAAAAATAAATTTTGTTTTACAAAACTAATGAGAGGAGCTGCGCGCGTTGTGAGTGCAACTTTCCCGGGGAAGAACTGAAGGCTGGAGAGATAAGGCTTCGGCAAAGAAAAACTCTTGACCTTATTATTAAACTAACCACACCTTGCCCATTGGGAGTCTGAAAGGGCTGCCGTCAGCATTTCAGACCTGGGCGAGAGGTTTCTGGTTGATAAATTGTGTCGAGAGTTTTTCTTTGCCAAAGCCTTATCTCTCTGGCTTTTGGTTCTTCCCCAGGCGAGAGGTTATGGTTGATACACAACCTGTCCTGGTTGGAGGAAGGAATCAAAGTCAGTTTTAGGTGGTATACTCACACAGCATCTCAGAATCCTGTGGCTTGAGGAGTAAGGTATCAAAGACAGAAGCAATCTGGTGCCACCGTCTGATCAGAAACCTTTCTTCAGACTGAACAATTTGTCATTGAAAGAAGCCATCAGACTCACTCTCTGGGTAGGGTTGCCAACCTCCAGGTGGTCTGCAATGGAGTCTTCAGTACAAAAGTAGCAAGAAATCTTATTGGTGCTTACACATATGTAAGTGTGCTTTTGGGATAGTACCTACTATTGGACTTTTTGAATAAAATACAACATTTACTTTAAAGAACATGGCAATTGGTGTACTGAGACTGCACCCTATTTAGATTGTACATACTGTATATAACTTTGACTGTTCTTATATGTATCTTTCACTCTTGTATTGTTGATGTCATATGTGTAAGCACCAATAAGATTTCTTGCTACTTTTGTACTGAAGACTCCGTTGCAGATTTTCTAACCATTGGTACTGGCATGGAGGTGCCTATTTTGTATTGTAACCTCCAGGTGGTGGCTGGAGATCTCATAAGAACATAAGAAAGGCCCTGCTGGATCAGACCAAGGCCCATCAAGTCCAGCAGTCTGTTCACACAGTGGCCAACCAGGTGCCTCTAGGAAGCCCCCAAACAAGATGACTGCAGCAGCACCATCATGCCTGTGTCCACCGCACCCAAAATAATAGGCATGCTCCTCTGATACTAAAGAGAACAGGTATGCAGCATGACTAGTATCCATTCTAACTAACAGCCATGAATACCCCTCTCCTCCATGAATATGTCCACTCCCCTCCTAAAGCCCTCCAAGCTGGCAGCCATCACCACATCCTGGGGCAGGGCGTTCCACAATTTAACTATGCGTTGTGTGAAAAAATACTTCCTTCCACGGCTCGGTCCCTACTCAACACTCGCCCCGCCCAGCTCTAAGCTCCGCCCCTGCCACGAGACACGCGTCAGCCCCTTCCACACTTGCCCCCACCCCACCCCTCGGCCCCTGCCCAACACTCACCCTGCCCATCTCCAAGCTCCGCCCCCGCAACAGGGGCACGCAGAGAGACACATAGGCAGGGCCCCTGCACATGCAGCGCAGCACCTCGGTCACTTTGGGCGGGCGTCGGCGGCTCCCCTCCCGAGGAAGGCCGGAGCGGCGGTGGCTGCTGCTGCTGGCATTGGCTGAGGCTGTCCGGCTGTCCGGGCCCTGGCGGACAGGCGCGGCAGCAGCACCCGGCCCCTCCGGCCTCCGTCGCCTCATCCCGCCTCTCCTCACGGCCACCCCGGGGGCATCGCCTCTGCCCCAGCCCTGTCGGAACAGCGGCGACGCCGCTGACATGGATGCCCGGGCGCCCGACGCCGCCGTGGCTGCCGCTGCCATCTTCTCGCAGCCCGAATCTCCCGCTATTACAACTGGCCTCCAGCTGATAGAGATCAGTTCCCCAGGAGAAAATGGCCGCTTCGGCAATTGGAGTTTATGTCATGGAAGTCCCTCCCCTCCGTAAACCCCACCCTCCTCCGGCTCCACCTCCAAAATCTCCAGTTATTTCCCAACCTGGAGCTGGCAACCCTATATCTGGGTCACTTTATCACTAGCCTGCCCTCTCAAGATAAATGGCCATCCTTGGCCCTAAGAATCTGATAACATGTTGCAAAGTTAAAATTGTAACTAATTACACATAATAGTGACGTTATTTCATTGTTGTCATTTTCAAGCTGGTGATAATTAAATTATATTAAGGATAACTATGCCTGGAATCAAAAGCAATCATTCTGATATTCTTGCAAGTTAGCGTAGGTCAAATAAGAATGAAACAGGGGAACTAAAATTCAGGACAGGCATCTTGTCTAGGTAGTTCCCATGCCATCTATTTATATGCAGGGCTGGATCTGGGGGGTGGGTCTGGGGGGGCAAGTGTTCCAGGCACAAAGAGGTGGGGGGCACCAGTGTGGTTACGAAGAAGAGGAGTGCCGCCGCAGCACAGGTGCAGCAGCCTGCCCATGGCACGGCTAGTGCGTGCACTACTGCCCAACACTTAGCCGTCCACCCTTCCTTGTCATGCATGCCGTGCCTACAGCAGCTGCACACGAGGTCAGGGAAAGGGTGTGCACATGGCAGTGTTGCAGTGACTGCCCCTCTGGCTACCAGCGCCTGGCTCAAGTGTGCACGTTTGTGTGCAACACCCCTTTCCTACCTCCCTCCTGCCCCAGGAGCTCCTTCCTGCAGCTCCATGCCGGTTTATATGAATAGTATCTTCTCTAGGTACTTCTAGGTTCTTTTATACTATCACATCAAAGTGCTTAAAAGCCATTGTTGATCCAAGTTGACTTCCTTGGGAAAACAAAGTGCAATTGATTAATTGTAACAAAAGTGAGATGGTCATTATTGGAAAAGTGTTTAATTTGTTGTCAATTAACCTAATTGATGTAAAAATCTGACTGGGTTCCAGAGGCCATGAATTTCCTCCAGTGTTCTTAATTAAGGAACTATTGAGTTTAAAGAACTTTTTTTATATATAAAACAGTTAACAGAAACACAAAAGGGCTTTGAAACAATTACGAGCAAATGCTAACACACCAGGCAGTTGTCACATCAGAATAATACAGCATGATTTTATTTTCAACCAGAAGCATGGTCAACAACAAGCACTTGTAGAAATGGAAGATTGTGTAGTCACATCCACATATATACTCACAGTGTACCTTCGAACTCTTACCTGTCAGGGTGAAATGAATGCCCACAAAGATGGCCAAATGCAGCCCAGAACTATGCACACTCTGCATACAATACCAAACATGCAGAAATAAAGAAACATAATACCTCCCCCTTCATAATTCACCAGGGCTCTGTATGTGGACAGAGGATCTGTACATGGACAATGGAAAGCTTCATTGGGAGTCCAGTCCTGATGTAGAAATTCTAGACCTAGGAAAAACTGCAGCTGTTACTCACAGGCAATAGCATTATGAAATTCCCATTAGTTAAACGAAAAGCAGCAGTTCTGTACAGGAGATTTAGGTTTGAGTCACCAGATGTACATGAGACTCTCAAGGCAAAGCTCAAATTTGGGGGTAGATTGAGATGCCAGCCGTCCTTACATCTCAGTCTATTGCTTGGTTTGGAGTTTTTCAGATCTATTCTTGCTTGGCAAAGAAGAAGAAGAAGAAGAAGAAGAGCTGGTTTTTATATGCCGACTTTCTCTGCCACTTAAGGGAGAATCAAACCGGCTTACAATCACCTTCCTTTCCCTTCCCCACAACAGACAGCCTGTGAAGTAGGTGGGGCTGAGAGAGCTGTGACTAGCCCAAGGTCACCCAGCTGGCTTTGTGTGTAGGAGTGGGGAAACAAATGTAGTCCACCAGATTAATCTCTGCCGCTCATGTGGAGGATTGGGGAATCAAACCCGGTTCTCTAGATCAGACTCCACCAAACCATCGCTCTTAACCACTACACCACACTGGCTTTCTTGGTATCCCATAAAATTGACTGTATATGAGTGCTGCACCTATTCAGATTAAAAATATTTAAGCAGCTAATAAAGAACAGTAAATATGAAAATTATGGCTTGCCAGTCTTGATTCCCTTCATTGTAAAAAAACAAGCATGGCAACATCTAGGTATTTTTCCAGACTGTATAGCATAATGACATAAATGTACACCTCAGTGCACTCTAAATAATAGGAAACATATTAAGATAATATGGTTCTCAGTGGCTTACAAGTAGCTATATAGAAACAAGGGATGAAGGTGGCAGTGGCTAAAAAAATCTTATGTAAAGAAGCTGTATCAACATTGTGGAAACAAATGATTAGGAAAGACTGGAAAAGATCACATTTAGAGAAATAAATTGGCTGCTGTGGATATAATAACATAGACCACTTATATATATATAAAAAAGAAGGCTTCCCTGCCCTTGACTCAAGTTTGACAGAAAAATAATGAGCATTTTTTTTCCATTTAAGGTTTGAAGAAGAATTCAGAGAATGTGAGGAGTATAGCGACCGTGAGCACAAGGCCGGCCAGAACAAGTAAATTGAAAGGAGAGAAGCAGAAGAAGAAATCAGGCAGAAAGGGGGATAATAGTGTTCTTTCAATTAATACGCACACACATTCTCTCCACTACCTTTATTATTTAAAAGTTCAAAAGATTCTCTCCTTTCTTTGGTGAGCAACCAGTGATGGTGTGCAAGGAAAGGGCGGGGGGAGTCCTAAGAAGCGGCTTAACCATCGCTGTATGCTACACAGTCTGTACCTTTCACCACTGGATTCCACAAGTGTCTTTCCACAGTGCACCAATGTCTCTTTAGCGTACTGGATTCTGTCTTGTGCATGCAGTTCACTTTGGGGTCAGGAAAGAGAACAGTGTTTAATGCCGACACATTCCCAGGGCTCAAACAGCCATATGTTATTCATGGGAAAAGCCAACTTAAATACCGCCCCCAACAGTTGTCCCTTCAATTACTTGTGAGTGCTATGCAGAAGGTGGTTGCACTATTGTCTGCCCACAAAAACCTCCCGCCGGTGGCTAAGAGGAACCTGGCAACCCTATTGGTGAAGTCACCTGGTTAGCAACAAAATTGATCAGTCAAGTCAGCTATACATTTGATTGGTCAACTTAAATTACATTAATGCATGTCACTCGGCATGAAGGAAGATCCTTCATGTCTGGATTACATCTAACTTTGGGACACTTCTTGATTCTTCATGGGCTAAGTTGGCCAGATCACCCATTTGGACTTAGACTGTATTGGATTCAATCCTGCCAGATAACCTCTGGATTTAGAACCAATGCTTGTAAAAGTGTGTAGGCTGGATATTTAGCTTTGTTATTAAATCCTTACTCTTCACTGCTCTTTTATTGAACATTCCTGCACAATATTTTTAATGAATCACTTTAATTATATTTTGCGTTTTTCTTGTGTTTTAGAGGAGGAGGAGGAGGAGAAGAGTTGGTTTTTATATGCTGATTTTCTCTACCACTTAAGGCAGAATCAAACCAGTTGACAATCACCTTCCCCTCCCCACAACAGACACCTT
Organism: Euleptes europaea; assembly: GCF_029931775.1. Taxonomy (NCBI): domain Eukaryota; kingdom Metazoa; phylum Chordata; class Lepidosauria; order Squamata; family Sphaerodactylidae; genus Euleptes; species Euleptes europaea. The sequence goes on from NC_079319.1 coordinate 63,494,273, forward strand.
GTGAGGTAGGCGGGGCTGAGAGAGTCCACCACTCTAAACCACCGATCTTAACCTCTACAGCACTCTGGCAGGAGCTTTTAGGGTGAAAACGCATAGTCACTTTATCCTCCTTTAATCCCTGTTTTATCCAGGATCGAACACACATTAGGCGAAACGCATGTGTTCGATCCTGGCTGAATCCTGGCTGGAACAGGAATTAAAGGAGGATAAAGCGACCAAGCATTTTTGCCTTTAATCTGAATCCAGTACGTTAGACCATTTTGGCTACAGCTACCAGAATAACTGTTTTCTGGAACTCACCTTATAGGTGTCCTATTTTGCAGGGCTAACTTCTTAATCTTAGAGACAGGAGGGCTAGAGGCTGAGTTCCTCTGCACCCGCTCAATTCTGTCCACATCCTTTTTGAAGGGAGGCCTCCAGAACTGCACACAATACTCCAGGTGCCGCCTGACCAATGCAGTGTACAGAGGGACTATGACTTTTTGTGATTTGGATGTTATGCCTCTGTTGATACACCCCAAGATCACATTAGGTTTTTTTTGTCACTGCATCACACTGGCTGCTCATATTTAACTTACGGTCCACCTGTACCCCAAGAACTTGTCACACACACTGCTACCCAGAAGTGTATCCCCCATCCAGTATGCATGTTGCTCATTTTTGCTACCCAGATGTAGAACTCTGCACTGATCCTTGTTGAATTGCATCTCGTTCACATCTGCCCACTTTTCCAGTGGGTTCAGATCTTACTGAATTCTATCTTAACTTCTGGGGTGTTCCCTGTTGTTTCCCTGGCATGCTGTGTGAGGGCTATGAAGGTTGGTACCCCCTGGCACACATGTGTACAAGTGAGAATAATCAAAACCAGAAATAAATTGCTGGCTCCCTTTAGAGCCAGGGTGGTGTTACCCAGATATTGGTAGCTGGGAAAGGCTCCCTTGGGCAGCCCACCCTTAAAAGCAAATAGCTATGATGTAGATCAACTGGGTAGCAGTGTGTATTTGTATCAAAAAGAAAGGATCTTATTTGTAGACATTAATATTAATAAACTAGTGGAGCCCGAACTATGGCAGTCCTGTGACTATATTTGGAGAACAGTGCCGAGACCACTCTGACTGCTATAACTGAGGGCGAATACGCATGGTCGCTTTAGCCTCCTTTATTCCTTGTTTCAGACAGGATTCAGCCAGGATCGAATGCATGCATTTCGCTGAACATGCGCTCGATCCTGGAAAAATCCTGGCTGAGCAAGGGAACTGTTGGGTATTAGAGAGCGAGCTTTGTTACATATCAGACAGTTAAAGGGTTAATATTGCAACTAACCTAATGGTCAGTGTAGTGGCCATTGCAATCGTGCCCGAGGGTCACGTATACAACTATTTTGCATGTTCAACTGCTTTCGTTTTCTTTGTTAGAACTGAAAGCAGTTGACCACCACCCTTTTTCTTTTTGCTTGACTGCTGAACAGGCAGGATGGAGAGAGGCTCTCCTTTTGCTAAGGGTGCCTACTCATAAGTAAGCTTAGTGCCTTGCCAAAGGTTTTGGCAAGTATAGGAAACATAGAATGTAGACAGATATTATTTGTTTTGTATCCCAGTGACTTTTTTCCCTACCCTGAGTTAGAGTAAAGATTGTTTTACTTCAAGACAAATGCGTCTTGCCTCTTTTGTGCGTGTGTGTGATCTCAATTCTCATAGTTCAAGAGGAACGATCCAATCCCTCTGATTTGGTAGCAGAAAATTAAATATCGGGGTTCCCTTTACAGGAACTGGGGCCCCGATTACCCAATAAGTGGTAGCTGAGTACGCTTGGTTTTTATTTTGGCTATTGAGATAGGATCACACCGCACCTTTTTTTTGCTTTTGGGATCTTCACTGGAGACGAAAGGATTTACAAACGCCCAGAGGGAATTTTCCTGTGACGGAGCCAGCAGCCTGGTCTGCAAAGGACGGCAGGAAACACAACCCCGCGCTTGAATCCTGTGAGGAAGAAAGCAGCCCTGAGCCGCTGGAATGAGCAACGATAAGGAAAGTATGAATTCAAAAGGGCCCCAATCCGTTTCTGTCCCCCATATCACCCAAGCCTCCTTTCCAGTATGGAAGAGAATGGTGGAAAATGCTTTAACAGCAATTGGGGTGAATCACGTTTTGAATGAAGACCCGCCAGCTGACACAGATAGAGAAGCCCTTAAGAAATTTAAAATTGCAGATGCCCAGGCAATGAATTTGATTGCCAACGCAATTAATCCGGAAGAGACAGCGATAATTTTGAATAATGATACCAGCAGGAAAATGCTTAGTGCACTCAATGAGAAATTTGGAACTGTGTCCAAAACCCAGAAAATGATTTTAAAAACTAGACTGTATGCAAATAGAATGTCTGGAGATATGACTCTCTTGCAACACCTTAAGAAAATGCAAGATATGGAATCAGAATTGAAGGCTGTAGGAGGGGAAATCGGTGAAGAGGAGTTTCTCACACTATTTCTGGGAAGTTTGCATTTTAAATATAACGCTGAAAAAAGGAATCTTTTGGGTAGAGAGGACTTGACCCTTACTAAGCTGGTGACTGCACTTAAACAGTTTGAAGCAGACAGGAGCCAAGAGAGGGAATTATCTCGTGGAGTGTCTGTACTGCGTGTAAATGACAAATCCACAATCAGATGCTTCTCATGTGGAAAGCATGGTCACCGGTCGTTTCAATGTGAGAAACGTGAAACAAAGGGAGAAATTCCCCCCCCCTCTCGCCGGGAAGAAAAGCCCGCCAAATCCTCACAAAGGGAGAGGGATGGAAATGGGAGGCAACAGCCCCAATCATCCACAAGAGGGAGTCCAAGCCAAGGGAAGCCCAGATGGCACAATCACCAGCCAAAGGCTTATCTAGTCTCGAATAAAGCTTCAGCCAAAGATTATTTAAAGCGTGTAAATACATTTGTTCTGGACAGCGGTGCAGATGTACATGTGTCTGGCTTGAGATCAGCTTTTGACTTTCTAGAGCCTTGTGATGAAACATTAGTTATGGCTTGTGGAGGAAGATTTCTATGCACTCAGAAAGGTGAAGTTTCTATTGCAATTCAAAGCTATTGTGGAAATGTAATGCATTTAACCTTACAAGACGTATTCCTAATGCCTAATTCAGATGAAAATTTATTGTCCGTGAATAAACTAGTGGATGCAGACTTTGAAGTGTCTATAAAAAAGGACAAATGTCGCTTATTTGATTCTGAAGGGAGAGAATACCCAGTGCTATCAGTAGGCTCACACTATTGCCTGGAGAATGTTGCAAGTCAATTGGAGGAATATGCTTGTAGTGATTTTGAGAGCAATGTTGATTCTGATGAAAGTGATTTTGATGGAAATGAGGATAATGTTGAGGAAGAATCAAAGTGCCTAGTTGCTTTTAATAAAGGATTGACAGAGCAGAAGGCTGCAGATTGCAACCACAAGGACTGTTTGTACCAATGGCACGTGAAACTAGCTCATAAAAACTTTAAGTCAGTGAAGCAACTGCTGATTGATTGTGGAATGCCAGTTAAGGAATGCTTTAAGGACAAAGAACGTTGTGAAGTGTGTCTCAGAGGAAAGGGAACAGCGCCTAAGCACGTGCAGAGGCCAAGCAGTGTTAAGGCAGAGATTTTGGAAGAGGTGCACTCAGACTTGATTGGCCCACTCAAGCCTTCAGCAGGAGGGGCAAACAGCGCTTCAAGATTTGCATATGTGTATTTGTTGAAATCAAAGACTGAAGTAGCTGAAAAATTTAAAGCTTATGTTGCCCTGATGAAGAATAAACATGACAGAGGAATACAGTTATTGTACACTGACAATGGAAGTGAGTACATTAATAAAGAAATGAAAGAAATTCTTGAATCTGAAGGAATAGAGCATGCAACCTCAGTTGCATATATCCCTAGGAACAATGGGTTGTCAGAAAGGTTTAACAGAACTCTGATGGAAAGTGCAAGATGCTTAATGCTACAGGCAAGCTTACCTTACCCCTGCTGGGAAGAATGTGTAACTACAGCAGCTTACCTTTACAACAGGACAATTTCAAGTGCTATCAACATGACTCCATATGAAAGATGGAATGGCAGGAAGCCTAGTCTGAAACACTTGAAAGCATTTGGATCTCGTGTGTTTGCATACATCTCAAAGGAGAAAAGGGGAAAAATGGATCCTACTACAGAACTTGGAATTCTTGTGGGATACCATCCTTTCTCAAAAGGGTACAGGATAATGGACATTAAGACTTACAATTTACAAATATTGAATGCAGTATATATAGATGAAAGAAATGTTATTAATAATCAACAAATTAATAACTTTGATGATCCAGAGGTTTGTGAAGAGGAAACCATAGAGATTCCATTTACAGCATGGGATTGCAATCCACCTGCTCCTGCGGAACAGCAAGAGACTGCAGATTCAAAAGGGGTTGATCCTGGTGCTGATGGAACAGCGGAACCCTCTCAGACCTTAAGGAGATCTACAAGGACTACAAAAGGAATACCAGCAGAGAAACTGAGTCTTTTCACTAGAATTGACAGCCACGTGGAACCCTCAAGTTGGGACGAACTGCAAAAGTTGCCCGATGGGGAGAGGTCAAGATGGCTGAAGGCAATTCAAGAAGAATTAGACTCACTGCAGAAGAATAATACCTGGAAACTAACCAAACTCCCACCAAACAAAAGGACTGTGGGATGTAAATGGGTGTTCAAGGTCAAGAAAAATTCGGATGGAACTGTTGACAAATACAAAGCAAGACTAGTTGCAAAAGGATTTACCCAGAAGTATGGAACTGACTACACAGAAACCTACGCACCTGTGATTAGTCACACGGCTATAAGGACTTTGCTGAGTATAGCCGCCTCCAGGAATAAAGTGGTACTGCAACTCGACATCAAAACAGCTTTCCTGAATGGCGAATTATCAGAAGAAATATACATGGAACTTCCACCAGGATTAAAGGACTGTGATACTAAAAATCAAGTTTGTAAACTTGAAAAGACTTTATATGGGCTCAAACAGTCAGCAAGAGCATGGAACCACAAACTAACCTCATTATTGAAAGCTCAAGGCTTTGAACAAGGAAATATAGAGAAATGCTTATTCAGAAGGAAGAAGGATGATGGATGGGACTTTGTTTTGGCCTTTGTAGACGATCTTCTGATTTGTTCTGACACTGAAGAAGCTGCAAAAGAAATTGCAAACAAACTGAATGAATCAGTAGAAGTGAAACTACTTGGAGAAGTAAAGAACTATCTTGGAATGGAGATTGAAAGAAACCAAGACAATGGATTTTCAATCAATCAAAGGAACAAGATACTGGAATTTCTGCAATTCATGAATATGAAGGAGTGCAAGACCAAGGACACTCCACTTGACCCTTCATATATGGATCTAGACGGAGGTGAACTATTGCCTAACAATCACAAATACAGAGAAGCTATTGGAAAACTTCTATACTTGAGCAACGTTAGTAGACCGGATATAAGTGCAGCAGTTGGAATCCTAAGTAGAAGGACCAGCACACCTGCAGAACATGATTGGAATGCAATCAAACACCTCACACAATACTTAAAGAAAACTATTGATTTGAAGTTGAAGATAACTCCAAATACTGAGCTGAAACTGATAGGATACATGGATGCTAGTCTAGGTGGTACTAGAACAGACAGCAAATCTACAAGTGGATATCTGTTCTACTTTGGAGAAAACCTAATCTCCTGGACCAGCCAGAAACAGCAAGTTGTGTCAACATCTTCAACTGAAGCAGAATGCATAGCAGCCAAGTGCGCATGTACAGAGCTGGAAGAGATAATTGAACTGCTACGCGACTTTGGATTAGATGAACTGACACCTGCTACAATGTTTGAGGACAATCAATCGTGTATAGCACTACTGAATGGCGAGAACTCTAAGAAAGGGAAGAAACTTCTTCGACTCAAAATGGACTCAGTAAAGGACAAACAAGAAAGAGGTCTCGTAGTAGTGAAGTACTGTGAAAGTAAAGAGATGGTGGCCGATATCCTGACGAAGCCACTGCCCAGACAACAGTTTGAATATTTACGTGATGCATTGTGTTTATATGTCTGAATGTAACTAAACCTCGAAAAGGGGATTGTTGGGTATTAGAGAGCGAGCTTTGTTACATATCAGACAGTTAAAGGGTTAATATTGCAACTAACCTAATGGTCAGTGTAGTGGCCATTGCAATCGTGCCCGAGGGTCACGTATACAACTATTTTGCATGTTCAACTGCTTTTGTTTTCTTTGTTAGAACTGAAAGCAGTTGACCACCACCCTTTTTCTTTTTGCTTGACTGCTGAACAGGCAGGATGGAGAGAGGCTCTCCTTTTGCTAAGGGTGCCTACTCGTAAGTAAGCTTAGTGCCTTGCCAAAGGTTTTGGCAAGTATAGGAAACATAGAATGTAGACAGATATTATTTGTTTTGTATCCCAGTGACTTTTTTCCCTACCCTGAGTTAGAGTAAAGATTGTTTTACTTCAAGACAAATGCGTCTTGCCTCTTTTGTGCGTGTGTGTGATCTCAATTCTCATAGTTCAAGAGGAACGATCCAATCCCTCTGATTTGGTAGCAGAAAATTAAATATCGGGGTTCCCTTTACAGGAACTGGGGCCCCGATTACCCAATAGGAACAAAGGAGGCTAAAGTGACCATGTGTTTTCGCCCTGAGTGGAAAGAATGTTGCACATCAACGTTGCACCGAGGAGTTCACATCATCAAGAAAGCCCCAGGGTTATTCCTGTATGGAAATAGTAACATGGCAATGTTTTAAGGCTATATCTGTTCTCTATTGATTTTGATCAGGCGGATGTCAACATCTTCTGATTACATTTGATTCTTGTTATGTAGTCATCTATTTGGAGATGTCTGTTCATTTTTTCCTAGCTCTCACTTTTTGATGTGTGTTGGTTTCCATGCCTCCCTGCTGTCACTGCAGTGGCTTTCAGCTTTCCAGAGAGGTACCGAGATATCAGTGATGCCGAGACATCAAGAAGATAAAAAATATCATGATCTGTTTTTGAGGCCCAGGCCCTGGGGTATAGCAACAGGGTAGGAAGTCAATGGATGTGAAATGGAACAGGATACTGTCTCTGATGGGAGAGAAGGTGTTTTTAAATTCAAATTGAAAGCTTCAGTTATCAATGGTAGCAGAAGCTCCGTGGCCTAACAGGAGCATTCCATGAGAATTGTCTTTCATTTTTCTGCATGGGTATATATATATTTATATTTTTAACCCACCCTGCCCTTAAAGTTCAGGGTGAATAGGAAAATTAAAAACATTTCCAAAAAGAAAGCGGTTGGCTGAGAAGGTTGCATAATTCTATCAAGCTGATTTCCCAGATGAGGATTTTAAGCAACTTATTTCTGCATTAGTCATATGAAAACTAACCCTGTGTATCAAAAATATTGTCAGGGAGAGCAAAAACAATGGATCGTATTCGTAAACATTTTGTTTCCAGCTTCCTCTTTTATTCAAGTCTATTTCATTACTTCATTAATTTGATTCAGAGTGCAATCTAGTCAAACGTATGGACCTTTATGATTGCATCAGTAGGAAAAAATGTCTGGATCAAATTAGAAGCAAAAGCGTTGGTGTTTATACTCCACTTTACTCTTCCCTGAGGAGTCTCAAAGTGGCTTGCAATCACAATCTCTTCCTCTCCCCCCAACAGGCACTTTGTGAGGCACGTGGGGCTGAGAGAGTTCTGAGAGAACTGTGACTAGCTTAAGGTCACCCAGCAGACTTCATGTGGACGAGTGGAGAATCAAACCCGGTTCTACAGATAAGAGTCTACTGCTCTTAACCATTACACCATGCTGGCATGTATCCCTAGGTTTATCTGTATGAGATGGTGTCAGACGTTTAGAGGGGGCGTGGCTCAGTGGTAGAGCATCATTTTGGCATGCAGAAGATCCCAGGTTCAATCCCCGGCATCTCCAGTTAAAGGGACTAGGCAAGTAGGTGATGTGAAAGACCTCAGCCTGAAAGCCTGGAGAGCCACTGCCGGTCTGAGTAGACAATACTGACTTTGATGGACCAAGGGTCCGATTCAGTATAAGGCAGCTTCATGTGTTCATGTGTTGGCATGGTTTGGCAGGTGCTGGGTCCTTAAGTCTCCAGCTGTGCCCACAAGTCACTCCAGCCTGATGAGGCTTAAAGGAGTGCACAGAATTGTGCCCCACTGTTTCCATGTGGACCCCTTTCACAGGAAATGGGAGACCAATCCAAGGCTTTGGCAAGGCATTCTAAAGGCCTACAGAGCGATGTCTCATTTTAAGTGAGAGAGGTATCTAAGGGATAGGGTTGCCAACCATCTGATGGGGCCTGGAGTTCTCATGGAATTACAACTGATCTCCAGATAACTACAGAACAGTTCACTTGGATGAAAAGATAGCTTAAGAGGATCACCCCCATTCCCTGCTCTCTTCCCAAGCACCACCTCAAAGTCTCCAGGAATTTCCAGGACCAGGGTTGGTAGCCCTACTAGGAAGAAGGTTTGGAGCATGGTGTGCTTGTATTTCTTGGATGAACCTTCAAGAAATGTGAAGGATAAATGTCAGGAAGAGATGTGAAGTCATTTGGTCAGCCCTTCCTTGGGCTCCCTAAATCTGCAAGTCAGCCATGAGAATGACAATGCAGATGGTGCAGGATTCTTCATCTGAGGCAGGGGTTAGGGTTGCCAGCTGCAGGTTGGGAAATACCTGGAGATTGTGGGGGTGGAGCCTGAGGAGTGTGGGGTTTGGGGAGAGGAGGGACTTCAATGAGGTATAATGCCATAGAGTCCACCTTCCAACTAGGGTTGCCAGGTCCCTCTTTGCCACCGGTGGGAAGTTTTTGGGGTAGAGCCTGAGGAGGGCGGGGTTTGGGAAGGGGAGGGACTTCAATGCCATAGAGTCCAATTGTCAAAGTGGCCATTTTCTCCAGGTGAACTGATCACTATTAGCTGTAGATCAGTTGTAATCGCTACTACCTGGAGGTTGGCAACTCTACTTCTAACACAGCCATTTTCTCCAGGTGAACTGATCTCTGTCGCCTGGAGATGAGTTGTAATAGAGGGAGATGATCTGCAGGCACTACCTGGAGATTGGCAACCCTAGCAGGGGTTGCATTTCCATATCCCCTGTTTCAAAATACCAGTAATATTGTCAGTTATCTACGGTTGCATAAATCGGGATTTATTCTTCTTCACTATCGTATTCCTGCTGGACAACTGTGAAGAGGTATCTGAGTATGTTTAAAAATGCAGAGATGTTGCACATGTATTGAACTGAAATGTGAGTATTTCTATTCTATCAGTCATTTACCAAAGTCTTTCTCTGCTGTATTTACAGATACAGTGGAAATGGAAAAGTCTGGGCTAGCTGCTATACAAACAAGACCTCTTGTTTTCTGATCAGTTTCTTGCTCAAAGGCAATATTTGGCTCACTTGAAGTGTACAATCGGCATTCCTCTGGGTTCAATTTATTGGGATGCAAAGAACATTTTAAAAAATAAACTCTCTTTGAATAGAAAAGAAAAGAAAATGCAAGTAAATTATGCATGGTGAGCTGCTTCCAAATTTTTTACTATTGCAGGCTACAGTTATATCAGCATCTTTGTTCCAAATGGTGCCTAAGGCAGAAGTCCTGCAAGTTGGTCCAAGTATAAAACATAATCAGATTTCCCCATCCCCAGGTTTCCTACAGAACTAGAACCATAGACACAAAGAGCCAAACAAAACATAAAATAGACTAAACTATCTTACAAAGTAGGACTGGCAGGGAGTGTGAGCTGATCAAGACAAGCCCCTGAAAGGAAAAGAAACAAAGTACATTTTTTAAAAAATACCAGCAAGACATCTTTATTATATATCAGTTGTCTTTGCAGCACCAGACATAATTTCTAAAGGAAGACAAGGGTTTCTGATGCATGCCATCAGCAAATATCAGTGGAAGAGACAGGCAAGAAACAAAGTACAACGTGTTTTCTTTTAAGGACACGGGCCGTGTATTGAGGTTGCTGCAGTTAAGTTACTGTGTGCCCATGGATTGCATCTACTTCAGGAAGCCCTGTGGTAATTATAGAGCAGCTGAAGTAAGTGATGGGCAATATTGACCAAGCTCAAACTGCAAAAGATCTTACCAATTTTGAATGATTGTGCAGAACTTTTGGGTGGCAATCATTTTGTCCAAGACTTCTAAAATTGCAATTTTCCTGCGCTTTCGTGTGAACTCTCCACAACCTTATTTATTTATTTATTTATATTTGTGTGTGTGTGTCAAGTAGTGCCATCAAGTAGTTTCCGACTCATGGCGACCCTATGAATCAATGTCCTCCAAAGTGTTCTCATTTTGGATTGTTTCATCATAGGGTTTTCAAGGTAAAGGTTGGTCAGAAGTGGTTTACCAGTGCCTTCTTCTGCGCAGTACTAACCAGGGTTAGCTGTAGTGGCACTGCCGTTGTCTACCAAAGATCCTCCGCCAATGTCACCTTCCACTACTGCTGCCGCCCAGTAGCTAGCCTTCAAGGATTCCTCTGCCCTCATCACCACTGGAACTGCCTGTTCTCTTCTGCTGGTGTGGTCATTGATCCCTGATGTGGGTGGATGCATCTTCGTCTGGTGTCTCAGCTGTGACCATTCCATCTTGAGTGACTCTGCTGGGAGTCTAGTCTCTTGTCAGAGTCTAGACCCCATACGGTATTGCTCCCAGCTTTGCTGACACACACAAACCCCCTCACCACATTAAGATGTGCATCCGAAAGGGGTATTTATATTTACAAAATTTAAATCCCACCTCCCTCCCCTCACAAGGTCCACCAAGAGGGCTAACAAATTAAAAAAAAATGTGTAATAGAATAACATTTTGAAACCATTTAAATTGCCACATCTTGGTGGCAGCTTCTGCATCTACTTCAGCAGTGACAACACTAACATAATGGAAGAAGATCTATCAGATACAGAATGTGGGAAGAACGTCTTGATCTCCCCTCACCGTGGCATTGTCTTACCTCTCTCTGATGCTATGAATCCTGTATCAGCACTATTTACATAAGGTGTCTTTTTTCCCTCCAAGGTGCCACTAAGGAAGAGAAGGAGGTGTACCAGAGAGTGGGAGAGTGAGAGAGGCAGAGATGTAACTCTCTTCCTGTCTGTCATGATTGCCATGGGAGCAGCAACCGCAAGTGAGGGGGTTGGAGTGGAATGCTGGAGGTTTCCTGAACCTCAAATTAAAATCCAAGCATGAAAAGAATTTAGGGCCTTAATGCTAGGGAGGCCAGCTTCCAGGTGGGATCTAGGGATCCCCCAGAATTATAGCTCATCTCCAGACTACAGAGATCAGTTCCCCTGGAGAAAACGAATGCTCTGGAGGGTGGACTCTATGGCATTGTACTCCACTGCAGCCACAGTCCTCCTCAGGCTCAATCCCCAAATCTCCAGGAGTTTCCCAGCCTGGATCTTGAAACCCTACACCTCCCCCCCAATCCCCTTCTGGAGGCCGGGGAAGAAGACCTGGCAACCCTACTTAATGCTCTTCTTTAGGTGAGCATTATGAGCCATTAAGGCTCATGTTCTAAATCAAGGAATTATGAAATTCAATGTTTTCACTTGTTGAAATGGGTGAATGGAACTCTGGAAAGTCTATCAAAAAGGGATTGTTTGATTTTATATGTGAGTCCACAACAACATTAAAATACCTTGGTAAAGCAGAATTTGAGGCAAACTGGAAATTCCTGTTGAGTCCTCAAACATCTGAGGAATTTTGAGGAATGCCTTCAGAAATTACTCAGGGGGTGGTGGTTATTCACATCCTAGGGTCATTACAAAATTTTGCCTAAAGGAAAATGCAAACCTATGTGAGCAAAACATCTACAGAATTTCAAAAGCCACCATCTTCACCAAGAATATGTTTAGATGCCGCTGATTTTTAAGGGTAGTTTACAAAGGCCTGCCTCTCCCAAGCACCCAGTACCAAGACCACTGTAACAATATTGCCACCCCAAACTTGCTCCTCTTTGAACAAAGCACAAAATCTTTCTGTCACTTTCTGTCATGCTGGAGATGAAGCAGCAGGAGGAAACACCATCAAGAAGCAGCCTAGAGCTTTCGTTCAGAGCCCAGTAGCATAACTCTTTCCACAGAGAAGTCCTTGGGCCAGAAATGTCAGTCCAGGTTTAGCTATTATACCCTGAGGTGACTCTCTGAGGGTACGCTCAGACATTGCGTGAAACATGGTTTAAGTAAACCAACTATGACCTGTGTGGTTGTCCATATACAGGCCATTCCACTAGCTATAATTACTTAAGATCTATCAGACCTTTATCTCAGACCATAATGAAGTTTATTAACCACTATTACTTTTAACTATAGTTTTGTGCTACATACCAGTGCAGATATTCTGGCTTAATGCTGATATGTTCCGCAGCACTTTCTTCACACACTCCATGACTAAAAAGATGTCTGGCCAAAGTGAAAAAGTATGAAACTAGTATATGTCAAGGAATTCAGGATTTCCATGATGCTTGGTGAGCTGAATCATAAGAACATAAGAACATAAGAAAAGCCCTGCTTGATCAGACCAAAGCCCATCAAGTCCAGCAATCTGTTCACACAGTGGCCAACCAGGAAGCCCCCAAACAAAACAACTGCAGCAGCACCATCCTGCCTGTGTTCCACAGCACCTAAGATAATAGGCATGCTCCTCTGATCCTGGAGAGAATAGGTATGCATCATGACTAGTATCCATTTTAACTAGGAGCCATGAATACCCCTCTCCTCCATGAACATGTCCATTCCCCTCTTAAAGCCTTCCCAGTTGGCAGCCATCACCACATTTTGGGGCAGGGAGTCCCACAATTTAATTATGCATTGTGTGAAAAATACTTCCTTTTATCTGTTTTGAATCTCTCACACTCCAGCTTCAGCAGATGACCCCACATTCTAGTATTATGGGAGAGGGAGAAAAACACCTCCCTGTCCACTCTCTCCAAATCATGCATAATTTTATAGACCTCTATCATGTCTCCCCTCAGCCGCCTTCTTTCCAAGCTAAATAGTCCTAAGCGTTTTAACCGCTCCTCATAGGGCAGTTGTTCTAGTCCCCTAATCATTTTGGTTGCTCTTTTCTGCACCTTCTCAAGCTCTGTAATCTTGGCTTCACAAACTAAAAGTAAATCCTGGCTTTGCGTGATGTCTCAATTGATTCTACATAAGAAGAATTTGGTAACATCCCCAGTTCTATTTTGCACAGATGCTTTATAAAAAAACTAAGCAATGTCTCATGTTTTACAATACCCAAGATCCATAAATTTTAATCAAACAGAAAACGAAACTCCATGGTATCCTTGAATATGAAGCAAAATATTGGCAACCTTCATATTAATAACCATACATTTCTAAGAAAAAAATAGCAAAGGGTTACATGCATCCTGCAAAGGATACATTCACTTTGATTGCTTCTCTCCTTTTCAAACACCAGGCACCAGCTAACACGTACTTTTTGCATTCTTTCTCAAAATATGGTGCATGTTGCCTTGAGGCTACACTATGATATAGCTAATGGAGACCTCAACCTACATGCTGAAAAAGATTTACCTTTATCTAGTGGGGGAGGGTGTTGAAAGCCAAGAAGATGTTTTGGCCAAAAGAGTTATGAATGATAGTAATAACGAGGAAAAGGTTTATTAGACTTTTTTTTAAGACAGGCATATAATTGAAAAGCTCAGCATGTGCTTGATACAAGTAAAGCTAAACTGAAATAGTTTCATTTTTGTATTTTCATTGTTGAATGTAACCCTGTTTTTAGCATGAGTGAGCAAAAGTTCCTAAACTGGGCCAGCATGCAATTCATTGCTCAAGGAAGCCCTCAAGCCTCGGATGCCATGTGGTGAGGATAGAGAAAGAATGTGTTCTCCTTCATCCCCCATACTACTAGATCTTAAGATGCCCAATAAAGTTAATGACAATATGTCTTTACATAATAGTAAAAACAGCAAGGGATGGATGATAAAGTGGCCAGTGTTGTCATACCTTGTAGAGATCACAAGTGGGGACATGCAAGAAACTTGCAGGATCAGCCCTCCCATCCCCCACCTTTGTTTCCTCTCCTCTCCCCCTACTTCTCTGCCTCTCACTCACTTCATCCCGCCACCCCTTCTCTTACTTTCCCCCCCATGCTTGTCACTTTCTCTTTCTGCCCACTTTCCCAGCACTGTCTCTTTCTGCCTCCCCAACCCATCAATGTCTGTTTCTTTCTGCCCCGTCTCTCTCTCTTTCTGCTCCCTACCCCACCACTTTTTCTCTCTTTCCTTCTGCCTCCCCATCCCAGCACTCTCTCTTTCTGCCTCCACAACCCTGTCACTCTGTTTTTCTGCCCCTATACCATCACATTTTCTCTCTCTTTCTGTTTCCCCACCCCAGCACTCTTTCTACCTCCTACCTCCACATCCAGACCTGGAGCTGCTCCGGGTGTCCACCTCCGTAGACAGATTCGGAGTTGTGCCCAATATCCGCACCACTGTGGATTGACCCAGAGCTGCTTCCAGTATCTGTTACTATCATGAATGGACCTGGAGTTGCTCCCGGTGTCTGCTGCTACTGCTGCCAGCTCTAAAGGTATGTTATCTGAACATCTCGGGGAATTTAGTTGGGGGGAATTTAGCCCCCCAATGTATTATTTAACATTTCACATTTTTCTGCAAACTTGGGGAGTCTAATATATTTATAGATATAGATAGATAGGTAGATATTTAGAATATTGTGTACATTTTTGGTCACACCATCACCAAAAAAGTATTGTCGAAATGGGTAAACACAATGGACTTATCTAACAGGGCTCTCTTATTTTTATGAGCTTTTCTGTGCTATCCATGAGGTTATCTAACCAAAACTCAAAAACCTTTATGATCTACCTGAACTAAATAAAGAGACCTTCTATACAGCCCCTATATGGTCAGGTGCCTTTGTCCTGCATTATCTGGCCAGGCAGGATGCTGCTGCTGCAGTCGCCTTGTTTGGGGGCTTCCCAGAGGCACCTGGTTGGCCACTGTGTGAACAGACTGCTGGACTTGATGGGCCTTGGTCTGATTCAGCATGGCTTTTCTTATATTCTTATGTTCTCTTCTACAATCACATGAACTAGAGAGTAAGAGTATAGCAGATTCTGCATGTTTTCTAGTTAAGCTGCATTAGACAATTTCTCTTGATCAGACAGGCTCATGAACTACACAGATTCCTTATTTCCCAGGTCTGTGAACTTCTTGGAGCTTTGCCCTGTGGAATATCTCCGGTACTGCATTCTTCCCTGGAAATGTAAACAGCAGCCCTTGGGGTCTTCTGCAAAGCTTCGATTTAGTGGCCAGGAGACAAAAAGCAGAGGAACACTTTTGAACTGTGTGAAATTTGCTTAGATGTTAAGATACTTCCTCATCAAACATTCACATTTTGACATGAAAATAAAAAAAAATTCATGAAAAATTCAGCTCAGCTTTTTGTTCAGCTCGTCGTCATCATTCTCATGGTAAATGAATGTACCTAATATAGTTTACAGATTGCCAGTAACACAGAACTATCACTTGCCCCTAAATTAGCTCCTTTGGGAAATCCCTTCATAATCACTGAGTGTTCATAATCCCTCCCTCATTCAGAAGCCTATAGTACTAATATACCTATCCTTCTGAGATGCTTATAGACTGAAATTACTTTTCTGTCACTTTGGTGATGCAGCTGACACTGGAAATTCTCACAAATCTATCAACTTGTGTTACCTACAGTGGACCAACAGTCTCAGAGTGATTCTGTTCGATAAAGTAATGCTTGGACTCAGACTCAGATGTCTCAATTACATCTTGCAGTCATAAAAACTGCTTACTTTCCAATCACCATGCCGTTACCTCTAGACAACTCTGAGTAGTTCTAATATAGATCCACTCACCTGGGGAGGAGTTCTTCACTGGAGGACTTCACGCAGAGGCAAGATAGTCATCTGTGCAGGATGCTCCAGCTTCAGATTTCCTGCATGATTTCCAGGACTAGATACCATTTCCACATCTATGATTCTAAGATATAATAAGACTTCATGCATTATATTCCAATAAATCAAATAATAATCAATAAATCATTTCTGAATTCTCTAAAAATATTTAACATTCTATTTTCTCAGATCCTATCATCCCCCCTACAAACACACAAACCATGGGATATTTCAGAGGACTCTATTTATTGGGGTCCTGCTGGATGGAAGTTTCTTGGATTAGCAAATCTCTGTGTCACTGTCCTGCTAGGCTTGTTAAGGCATGTAAAGATTTCCCTAAATGAATAGTTAAACCTCTCATAAAATATCAAGCTCTAAATTCTAGGCTTACAAATTTCTGTCAATTTTGTTTTCTAGCTCAAATCTTAGAGCTTTGGAAGGTCAGTTGTTAAATGTAAATGTAAAACTATGTAGTATATAGGTATAATTGATTTAATCTTTTTCTTTAGGATTGAAATATTTTCATACAGGTTTTTACTGCTATAACAATTCATCAGATCTGAATGCATTGAACACTGCCCCATCCTCCCAAATTAATTAGTAACTCGGCTGATTAGTTAGGTTTCCATGGCATAGTGAGAAAAAAGAATGTGGTGTTTTATGTTCCTTGCTGCAATATTCTGAATCAGAACCATTTACAGTTGAAGTGCTTTGCAAGTCCAGATCAAATTATCCTCACTGAAGGACTGTATGGCTGAAAACGCATGGTCACTTTATCCTCCTTTAATCCCTGTTTCATCCAGGATCAGACGCATGCGTTTCGCTTAATGTGTGTTTGATCCTGGTTAAAACAGGGATTAAAGGAGGATAAAGCGACCATGCGTTTTCACCCTACATCTCCCAAAATGCTGAACATTCTACGACTCCTTGAAAAATGCATGCCCATGTTCTATAGAAAAACAAAATACTGTTATGTCTTGGGAAACAGATAAAGGTGCCATTGATTTCCAATATTGAGAAGGGATTTAGATCATGAAGCTACAATATAATTACATGCTCAAATGTTAAACATGATGTGACTGTGCAAGAAAGTCACATTTCTATCTATGAAATGTTTCCAGCATGATGTAGTGGTTAAGAGCATTGGACTCTAATCTGGAGAACCAGGTTGGTTTCCCCACTCCTACACATGTAGCCTGCTGGATGACCTTGGGCCAATCACAGTTCTCTCTGAACTCTCTCAGCCCACCTACCTCACAAGGTGTCTGTTGTGGGGAGAGGAAGGGAAGGCAGTTGTAAGCCAGTTTGAGACTCCTTAGCGGTCAAGAAAATTGCGGTATAGAAAACCAACTGTTTTTCTTCTTCTATATAAGTACTGTTCATTGGTGGTCTGCTGGTCACTGTGGTGTTGGTGATCTATCTAGGTAATTTTCTTATATACATCTAAAATAGAGGCAATTGCTTTAAAGCAATAAGATTCACCTTATTCAAAACAGAACTGCTGAGGACTATTCAGTATGCGATCTAGCATAAACTTGAAATTAAATGTACTTCCTGGAGGAGCGATTTGTACAGTGTGAGATGACCACCAACAATTTGTATTGCCGTTGCTAGGAGCTATCAAAAGAAATGTCACTCCTCACAGCAAGTGATGAGATTTGACATATGGCATCAAAGCATCATTAAAACTACACCTGCTGCAGAAGTGGTTGTGTCTTTCAGGAGACTTTCAAGCAGAAAAGGTTACTCCAAGAATGCAAAAGGGCAGGCCTCATTTTCTTTTCCCACAGCAGACAATTAAGATGCTGAAAAGTTGGGGGAAATCATGGAGAAAAATTGTAGAGGGAGAAAGGGAAAACTGCTTGCTCGCTCAGAAGCTTTAGGGTGAAAAATAAAGTATATGAGAATCTTGTACAAAATTGGTACATTATAATCATACCATGGAGTCCAAAACTGGGGATCTCCTTCATGGATATTGATAAGATTGAAATGCAGTAGGGAAATTTGGTTGAGTCCTTGGGAGAGACTATTGTTGGTAAAATGGTTTGGGTGAATTCTTAAACAAAACACAACAATTTAATTTAGCATATTTTATCTTACCTTTCCCCAAGGCACTCAGGGCAGGATACATTATTGTTTCAACCTTAGTTTACCCTTAAAACAACCCTGTAAGGTAAATTAAGCTGAGAGACAGAGACTAGTCCAAGTAGAAGAGCTGGGATTTCAACCTGCAGGTAACTGTTACATAAGAACATAAGAAAGGCCATGGTGGATCAGATTAAAGTCCATCAAGTCCAGCAGTCTGTTCACACGGTGGATAACCAAGTGCCTCTAGGAAGCCCACAAACAAGATGACTGCACTGCAGCAGCATCATTCTGCCTGTGTTCCAAACACCTAATATAATAGGCATGCTCCTCTGATCCTGGAGAATATAGGTATACATCATGACTAGTATCCATTTTGACTAGTAACCATGGATAGCCCTATTCTTCATGATCATGTCCTCTTCCCTCTTAAAGCCTTCCAGGTTGGCAGCCATCACCACATCCTGGGGCAGGGAGTTCCACAATTTAACTATGAGGTGTGTGAAGAAATACTTCCTTTTATCAGTTTTGAGTCTCTCACCTTCCAGCTTCATCAGCTGACCCCGTGTTCTACTATTATGATACTATTCTCCCTCGCCACTCTCTCCATACCATGCATACTTTTATAAACCTCTATCATGTCTCCCCTTAACTGCCTTCTTTCCAAGCTAAACAGCCCTAAGTGTTTCAACTGCTCCTCATAGGGCAGTTGCTCCAGTCCCCTGATCATTTTGTTTCTGTAAAATAAATGATGGATGAACAACATATCTATAGTGGCAGGTCGTTCTCCACTTGTTTTCCTTGATAACACAACATATTACATATGTTTTCCCAGCTTTGAATCAGTGGTGGCTTCTCTGACTTTAATGGTTTATTAGAAATAGGGATTAACAAATTTTCACTGTTTTATTATTAAATATTGGCTCATGTTTTCAGATTTCACTTTTTTGCTGTTGGCCTTATGTATTCATATACATTGTAATGCATGTTGTACAGTTTTTATATACAATCTACATCCTTGATGTATATTGCAGCAGATGGGACTTAAAGGAAGGGGTATGTAGCAGACAGCCCACTCCCACAAACTCTGACCAGCATTTGGCAGGCTCCGGCAGAGGTAGGGGTCATGTAATTGGAGCCAACTTGGTCTGACCAACCATCCAACCACACAAACATCTGTCCATCAATATTCAGTGGGTTAATTTGGATAAAGCATAAGGATTGTTTAAAAGACAGGGCTTAGCAGTTCCATCCGGAGGGATATACCCTCCAATTTAAAAATGACCGCTTCTACAGCTACTCATTGGCCTTTTGAAAAAGACTCCTCAACCACGCGGATAAGCAAACTCCTTCACAAGAGCTGCCTTGGTCATTACTTCGGCTGGCTCCCATATCTCCACCCCTGAAAACCTGCTCTGAAGGGTTGCCCTGTGTAGAGGCTTCATTTCCCTGCACTGTGACCATCTGTTGAAATCAGATTTTTGATGACAACAATAAAGGACTATTCACGTGATGTTATTTGCCACCAAATGTTTTCCATGCCTTATTTTTCTTGCATTTAAGCCCTTTCCCCTCAGTTTGGAAGCTAATTTGCATGGACATCATGCAATGCACCCCAGATATAAATGGAGCCCCCAGATTTTGAGGCACCAGCCTGCCAATCAGCTTTTTCCACCAGTTCTTGGCAACGCTGAACTTTTGAACCTGAAAACTGATGGACAGCTCAGCTCGCAAACGCCTGGAGGAGGGGGGCAACCTCTTTGCGGGCCCATAAAATTGGACCCCCTGTCCCAAAGTTCACCAAACTTCAGTGTCTGTCTAAGGAGAGTCCCTTACAGCCATGCTGCAAATATGAGGACTCTACCCCCAAAAATCCCCCCACAAGAGCTTTGAAAAATTCCCCATAGATTATAATGGTCTGAATTTTTCGGTAAACCCAGAAATAAAGCTGAAATAACCCTTTACCGATATGGATATTTGGCTTATTCCGGGTTTACCAGAAAAAATCAGGCCCAATAAACCGAAACCTGAAATTTACCCCCCTTCTTTTTTTTCCACAACCCTAGTAGCAACCCTTGTTTTCCTAGGTGGGCTCCCATCCAAGTGCAAACCATAGCCAACCCTCCTTAGCAGCCATGTTCTGACAAACTCAGTTTAAGATAGTCTACTCAGGCTGCTTAAATAGTACAAGGGAGAAGCAAAATCAAAACAAGGATTTTAGGGCTAGAGCAGCAGAGATGAAAAAATCATCCCTACTTGGTAGAGACATATTTAGACATGTGACATCTTTTATCACACTGTTTGCAGAGTTTAATTGAAAATAGTAGAAAAGAGCAAGAGTCCAGTAGCACCTTAAAGACTAACAAAAATATTTTCTGGCGGGGTATGAGCTTTCGTGAGCCACAGCTCACTTCTTCAGATACTTCTTCTGAAGAAGAATATTTTCTGCTGGGGTATGAGCTTTCGTGAGCCACAGTTCACTTCTTCAGATACTTCTTCTGAAGAAGAAGTGAGCTGTGGCTCACGAAAGCTCATACCCTGCCAGAAAATATTTTTGTTAGTCTTTAAGGTGCTACTGGTTTCTTGCTCTTTTCTACTACTGCAGACAGACTAACACGGCTACCCACTGTGAATTAATTGAAAACAGTACTCACACCAGGTTTATCTTTCCATTTTCTGCTTGTGCTTTCTACCTGACATTTCTTTTCTTCTCTGGGATTAGTAGTGTGGTTGAGGCAGAATATTCTGCTAAAATGCATCTTTAGGTGCTATATATGAGAAGGAAATGCAACGGGCATTTTCTCTCACCTAGGAGCTGCAATGACTGGTCTGTTGAATCAAGCGCCTTTGGCAGAAATCAAGTTGGCAACCCTGGTTTTGAACATCTACTCCTCCCCCCGCTTCAGAAACCTAAGCCTAAAACTGAGCAAGTCTGGCAAACAGCCTGCGTGATAGATGTGAATTTGCAAGCAGGAGCCAAATTATTCTGCTACAGTAGTAACAAAAGAGAGTTCCAATTTGATCTTTTTGTTTCTTTTGGCAGAGCCAAGAATGTAACTGTAGTAAAGTGACTTGTTAATCGTGTTCTTGTTCGAATTTAGAATGAAACTGTGAATTTAATGGAATGTGTATTGTAGTAAAATGACAAGACTAGGAATGACATAGCTAGCAGAAGATACAAACCTCATGCTTAAAAAAAAATTACTGGAATGTGCTGTCTCCGTTTTCATTCCCTGTTTTCACTGGAACAACTCTGTGCTAAAACAATGCAGCTTCTATTTCATAGCATTGTCTTCTGTGATTCCAAGGTCAAAACTGTATAAAGTCCAACAAATAAATAATCTGAGCCAATTATATAGAGATTAATATAAACTCTGGGGTTATTTCATTATGTTTCGACTATAACGAAGGCAGGTCATCAAGTGCAAGATAATTTCAAAGTTCTCCACTGGAAGTGAGAGGAGCTCTGCTGCTTTATCAAGGGAAAATCAATAATAGCACTGGTAACCCAAGATCACCCAGTGAGCTTCCATGGCAGACTGCAGATTTGAAGCTCAGTCTCCCGGATCCCAGTCTGATTTTAACCACTGTATCACACGGGCTTTTGCGGGATGGCTGGTGTTCAACAGTAACAAGTAGCCAGGTTTGGGTAAGTCATGCAAGTCACGTGGTAGCAAGTAGCCAGGTGGTTGCTAGGACACCTGGCCCCGATGAGTGCACCCTGAAAGGCCAAAACAACCCTGTAAAGAGCCCTGCCTCTCCTGCTGCCTTTTACTAACATAAACCAAGGCTCGAATGCTGGCAGTTCTGTTGTCATTGCCTAGCAATAGGGCTGTCAACAAAAAAAAAAATTCGGTACAGTTCGGATTCGGCCGAATTTGGCCCTTGTGGGTTCGGTACGTGCCGAAGTCCGAACTCCCCCACTTCGGATCCGTTCAATTCGGCGGGAATTCAAAGATCGGAAAAAAATTCGGCCGAATAAAGCCATTAAAAACACAACCGCGCCTTTCCGTGGCTCTGGGGGGGCATTTTTGGGTTTAGAGGTCCCAAACGTTTGGCAGAGCTTCAAAGGACGTTTATTGAAAGACTCCCCAAGTTTTGTAAAGATTGGGTCAGGGGGGGCTGAGATATGGGCCCTGAAAGGGGTCCCCCCCAACCTTAATGTGCATCTCTCAGCAGAGCTTGCCGCCCACGCACAAAGCTCCCAGCCCCCACAACAACTGAGAAATTAGCAAAACAACTGCAAACACAACCTTGTTAAACAACACCTTTGCAACACACAACTGAAACCTCCCCCCTCAAACCAGGGAGCGAGAGACTCGAGGGGGAACATACACCCCAGGCAGAACCGACGAAAGCCCCCTTTGGCTTCCCCCCCCACCCACAGAAACTGCTCCCTCCCCACACACACACACAGACTCTGCTTTCCCCCCACAAACACACACACACATACACAGGAGAAAAATTATAGATTAAAGCCCCCAAAGGGGTCTTACTGTGGCTGTCTTCTGTTCCATCAAGAGGGGCTGAAGAGAGGACTTGTAAATAATCCAAGATGATTCCAATTAGGCACAGAACGTTTTGCTCTGGAGAAGATGCGCAGGATCGGATCCATTCATCCCAATAGGGAAAAGGGGAAAGGGGAAAGCCCATATCTCGGGACCCCCTGACCCAATGTTCACAAAACTTGGGGGGTATCTTAAGAACACTGGTCTGAAACTCCGCTCAAAGTTTGGGATCTGCACCCCCAAAAATGCGCCCCCTGCAGCCATGGAAAGAGAAAAGGGGGGAGGCGATATTTCTCCCCCCACTGAACCCATCTTTACAAAACTTGGGTAGTATCTTAAGAATAATTCACTGAAGCTATGCTAAAAGTTTGGGGGCTATATCCCCAAAAAAGCGCCCCCTGCAGCCACATAAATGGAAAAAGGGGGGAGGGAAAAGGGGGAGAGCCCATATCTAGAGACCCCCTGACCCAATGTTTACAAAACTTGGGGGGGTATCTTAAGAACACTGGTCTGAAACTCCGCTCAAAGTTTGGGATCTGTACCCCCAAAAATGCGCCCCCTGCAGCCATGGAAAGAGAAAAGGGGGAGCCCATATCTCGGGACCCCCTGACCCAATGTTCACAAAACTTGGGGGGTATCTTAACAACACTGGTCTGAAACTCTGCTCAAAGTTTGGAATCTGCACCCCCAAAAAAGCGCCCCCTGCAGCCATGGAAAGAGAAAAGGGGGGAGGCGATATTTCTGCCCCCACTGAACCTCATCTTTACAAAACTTGGGTAGTATCTTAAGAATAATTCACTGAAGCTATGCTAAAAGTTTGGGGGCTATATCCCCAAAAAAGCGCCCCCTGCAGCCACATAAATGGAAAAAGGGGGGAGGGAAAAGGGGGAGAGCCCATATCTCGAGACCCCCTGACCCAATGTTCACAAAACTTGGGGGTATCTTAAGAACACTGGTCTGAAACTCCGCTCAAAGTTTGGGATCTGTACCCCCAAAAATGCGCCCCCTGCAGCCATGGAAAGAAAAAGGGGGGAGCCCATATCTCGGGACCCCCTGACCCAATGTTTACAAAACTTGGGGGGGGGGGTACCTTAAGAAGCTTCATCTGAAGCTCCAGTGGAAGTTTTGTGTCTATACCCCAAAAAATGCGCCCCCTGCAGCCACAGAAAGGAGCGAATGTGCACAAGCACCCCCACACACACACACACGAGGATTTCGCTCTCTCTCTCTCTCTCCCTGGCCGGGCCACACATCAGCTGATTCCTCCAGTACTCAATCCTGACTGATTGGCCAGAAGAAGACCCAGCTTGCCCACCGATTGGCCGGGGGAGGAGAATGCTGCTTACTGACGGTTATGCTGCTTACTGACGGCCGAATTTGCCGAATTTATTCGCGAACTCCCGAACTCGCTGAATTCGCCCCCCCCGGTTGCCCGTCAGTTTTGAGTTCGGTTCCTCCCGAACTAAAAACCACCGAATCAGGGGAAATTCGGCTGAGTTTCAGTTCGGGCCGAACCGAATTGACAGCCCTACCTAGCAATGACCACTGAGGGCATTTGTTTCTTAAAGCTAGAGGTGCTGCTTCTGTCATTTGGTGGGGGCGGGTAATCCACCACCTTTTTTTTTTTTAAAGATTTTAGATTTTTCTGAAAACTTGGGGCTTTTCTCAGGTTGGCAGACAAGACCTTAAGAACACTGACCTGTCTTGTCTGTCCATGGTCCCAGTCACTGAATTTAAATATCCACAGATGGATTTATATTGATAATTAGATATATCAGTGGTGCAAGAGGTAGGGTTGCTAGGTCCCTCTTCACCACCAGTGGGAGGTTTTTGGGGTGGAGCCTGAGGAGGGCAGGGTTTGGGGAGAGGAGAGACTTCAATGTCATAGGGTCCAGTTGCCAAAGCGGCCATTTTTCCAGGTGAACTGATCTCTATCGGCTGGAGATCAGTTGTAATAGCAGGAGATCACCAGCTAGTACCTGGAGGTTGGCAACCCTAACAAGCACTGACAAGACAGATGAGACCCAGTGTGGTACAGTGGTTAAGAATTTTAGACTAGCATCTGGCAGACCAAGATTTGAATCCCCATTCTGCAAGGGAGAGACTGGCTGACCGAGTAGGCCTCTGCCCATGTTGGCTTGGCCATGAAGATGCTGTGGGCAAGGACCAAGCTGGTAAATGGCGACAATCAGCTGGTTGGTGGACACATGCCCTGACAGCCATCAGGCCTCCTGGACATACTGCTCTGAGGCAGTGGGCCTTTGAGCCATATGGGGGTACTTGCCAGCACCAGTTACAAGCCCAAGTAGGGGAGGGAAGTCTTGCAAGAGCAGAAAGGCTCACAAGAAGGAAACTGGGAATGTGGGGTAGGAGAGACTGAGCCGGGCTATTAAAAGCCCTGACACCTCAGGCCAAAGAGGATGTGGTTGGGACTGATCCTCTCCAGGTTGAGAAGGCTCAGAGAAACTGAAGAGAGGAAGGAGCAGCCCAATGGGAGGTGGAGGAATTGGATGACTTGAACAGTAAGAGCAGTTCCTCAGTGGAACAAGCTTCCTCAGGAGGTGGTAAGCGCTCCTTCCCTGGAGGTTTTTAAACAGAGGCTAGATGGCCATCTGTCAGCGATGCTGACTCTATGACTTTAGGCAGATCATGAGAGGGTGGGCATCTTGGCCATCTTCTGGGCATTGAGTAGGGGGTCACTGGGGGTGGGGGGTAGTTGTGTATCTCCTGCATTGTGCAGGGGGTTGATTAGATGATCCTGGTGGTCCCTTCCAACTCTATGATTCTATGATCCCTTCTCCCCTTCATATCTGAGGCCAAGCACACAGGTAGAAGGGCTAGGGCCTTTGGAACCCCCCTTCTTTCCAGATTGGCAAGTGGTGTGGTGATCTCCATAGCAGTCCTTCCCCTCATTCTTATTTTTCAGACTTCCGTTGGGTAAAAGCCCAGCCCCAGATCTCCCTCTCCCACATCACCCAATAATTGTATTATAATTATTATCTGTGTATCTTGGTGCTTTCTAGGCTTGCTAAAACAATCTCCTTCTGAAGCTATATTAGTTTGATCTATCATCTTATAGAAATGGATAAAGATTCAGTGCCTGGGAATATATGTTTCAAGAGATAAAGTGTTAATTGAAATAATGAACTCCATCTCCTAAAGTTTAGCACAAACGTTCTGCACAGATAAGTCTATTTGGTATTAAATGAGATTTCAGAAACATCCAAAACAGTAGATTGCTTTGTATGCTGGGATAAATTTGAATGTTTGCTTTTGTATAAGCTTCTCTATCACTAACCTATAGGGTCCTTTGATACATAGCTGAGGACTGACTTTGCCATTTTCAACGTAGGCTGTAATATCTGTGAAGTAAACACAAAGCAAATAATAGATAGAATTCAGAACGGGCAAAAAGTATCTTTTCCCCAGTCACTAGTCATTATTTCATTGCAGTTTAGCTTTATTGAGAAGTTGTCCATAAACTCTCTGTACATTCTTTAACACACTCCAAATGGAATCTCATACATTATAGCATCACAGTCAAGGCAGTGCATTTTAAGATCACTTCTTTGCGCCGTAAGCCCTCTTCTTAAGTATAGTTGAGCTGCAACAATGCCTTTCATTTCATTGTTACTATTTTTGTGTGTGGTATACAGTGCTCCCTCAACATTGGCTCTATTAGTTGTTCAAGTTCTAGACACAAAACGTTTCTTGGAAGGATCTGTGCAAAATAAAATAAGATAAAAATCCCCAGATATAATCTGTAGATCGTGTCAATTCCAGAGCCGGCTCAAAGGGCACTGCACAAGGAAGCTCTTCCTTTTGAAATGGGTAGAGTTACTTGGTCCTATTCACAGGAGGAGAGGCCAGAGGAAAAAGATGATGACCTGATATGGCGAGAATGGAGCGGGTACAGAGGAGAGCGACGAGGATGATAGGCCTGGAGACCGAGCCCTATGAGGAAAGGCTGAGGGAGTTGGGATTGTTTAGTCTGGAAAGGAGGAGGTTGAGGGGGGACATGATTGCTCTCTTTAAGTATTTGAAGGGCTGTCAGAGGAGGGCAGGGAGCTGTTCCTGTTGGGGGCAGAGGATAGGACTCGCAATAATGGGTTTAAATTACGGGCGGAAAGGTACCGGCTGGATATTAGGGGGGGGGGGACTTTTTTGCCCAGTAAGAGTTGTTTGATAGTGGAATCAGCTAGCTAGGGAGGTGGTGAGCTCCCCCTCACTGGCAGTCTTGAAGCAGAGGCTGGACAAGCACTTGGCAGGGATGCTCTAGGCTGATCTTGCATTAAGCAGGGGGTTGAACTAGATGACCTGTATGGGTCTTTCCAACTCTACGATTCTGTCATTCTAGATTCTTGATAGTGCCTCTTTGTTAGATTGGCTCCTACCTGTCCCTGGTAAATCACTGTTCATATTTTGCCTTCTCTCTGTCTCTCTTTGTATTTGGGAAGTATTTGATGAATGTTTAAAAACACTGTTGTGTGGAAGCACACATGTGCATTTGAGTTGTCTCTCTTCACACTACACCTTCGTCTTCTGGGTGTATAGAAGTTAAAAATCTGAGTAGGAAGGGATGTGAATACATGTGGAACTTCAGATTCGTGCACACATAGATGTAGGCACTAAGACACCAAATAAAGTGCAATATGCTTCCAGGATCTGGCAGAGGTCCCTGGAATGAGGGTAGGGAGCAAATGATTGTCCCTTTTAATTGGTGAAATGCTGGAGATCGCACAAATATATGCGCCACAGCTGCCTGGCTAGTGTGTTTGCATGGCTGAGCTATTTCTGCAAACAGCTGAACAAAGCTGACAGTGAAATTACAATTTCCCCCTCCTCTCTCTAATGGGAAAAAAGTGTAAACCGTTTTATCCCTCATGATTAATAAAATCTCTTGCTGTGTTTTAATGCAACACTATGACTAGCTAGCTTTGGAATCTCTCCACATCACAGGGCAGAGTGAACATATTTGCTATTAATTTTAATACCCCCAATAAATGCAGGGATGTTTTTTACTGTTATAATGTGTTAATTATGTGCACGTTACATGTGTTCAGTGTGATACAAAACGGAAATATAGATCCTCTGCTTTGAAGAGTGCGCACCATTTCCCCAGCAAGCAAAGCAAATGGGCAATTTTTTATGCATGAACAAGTTTTATGGTACACTTTCTCTCACCCTGGACAGAACCTTTTGCCAAAAGTCAGCAGACTGCAGGGAACAAAGGCTCTCATCTTTCCAGCCAATGGAGGACCTGCTAGTAGAATCATCATTAATTTTATTAATTCACATCAAGGAACAACACAGTTCCAAAGCAATGCATGAAAAGAGCTTATCTTAATTGGATAGCCAGAGTGGTGGTGTACAAGGGTCTTTCTCATTGCAAATAATTGGCAGTTTTATGGGTGACTCAAGCATAGGATGGCTTTGTACTAGTATTCTGATATATATTTTTAATTGCAGTTCCTTTGTGCTAGCTGATTATTGAATGACTTTGCTGTGCCTGCTGCGAGGGTAGTAAAATATCATAACCACAATTATGTACGAACAGTTTTAGAGTTTTAGACTTTCCAAGTTCACATTCTTTATACCCCGGGTTCAACCGTTTAATTTAATTGTATAACACAGCGCAGGTTTCATTCCTTGAAAAACCATAATTTAAGGTCTGCTTCGAATCTAACACAGAGGTCATCTCCACCTGTTAAAAGTACCAGCCTGCATTGATCTGCAGAGACATTCCAGAAACAATAGTCACATAACACTTTTTTCTTAGAACCAAACAAAATATAACAAAAACAAAAGCAAAAAAAAGGCAATGTGGTTTTTTTCACACCCTCCTTTCTGTGTCTGTATTATTATCTTGTATCCGTTCCTGCCATTTCTATGAAAAATGCATCTTGACTGTATAATGCCTGTGCGATTTTCCTTCCTGTTGATGTCTGTTTCTCTGTACTGATGATTCACAAAGCCGTTCCTACAGGATTGATACGTGCGTGTGTGTTAAAGATTCTAATTTTATGGGAAATTATGTCGCATACCATGAGTCAGCAGTACACTTATGTAAAGGGGTAAATATTCACTTTCACCATAAAATAGATGTAAGAAGGGGAAACCCATGCTGAGTAGTAAATTCATCAGAAGTATTGTTTTCTTGTACCACAAAGACTCTCCTGTATCTTTTCAGCAGGCTATGTGGATCCCTCTCTCTGCTCTGACAAACGGTAAAATGCTGAGATTCTCCTCTTCCACCTGCAGCTGCAATTCTTATTCTAGTCTGGCAAACTGACCACACTACGGATATAAAAGGACAGTTGAGAACTCACAATTTAAAAAAAAATCAAATGTTATAGGCCTGGCCAAAGGAAACCCTCACCCTTCAGCCTCAGACAGTAAATTTAATGTTGGTACCACAAGGACAGCTTCCTTTGTGCTGAACTAAAGTGCTGTAAAAGTATTCCTACAGTCTACATAGCATCCCCTGGCCTCATGAAACCATAAAAACGTATTGGACTTCTCAAAAACTGTTATATTACTTAGGGACTCCCAGCAAAACACCAGAACTCAACCCTGAAGACCTGGATAAATGTGGCTGTGGGAAATAACATTAAGGTATGAAGGTACTGTGCCCCTTAAACAACCGTCACATAGAAAGCCAGAAGCATTGTGTATACCTACAAAACTAGGTCAAACAAAATTCTGGTCATCAAAATCTACAAATAATTCTCTGTCTCCTCAAACACAGCACTTCATAGCAACCTCAAATTAACCCTTATAATGCAATAGTTGTTTGTGTGTTTGTGGGGGGGTTGCTATTGGGCCACTGTTGGCACCCTTTTAATGGCTGCCCTCTGACATGGTAGACAGAGTAAACTGGAGAGAAAAGATAGATGAGAAAAATGAGAGGTATGTAGGATCTTGGTGCAGCCTCATAGGGCTTAAGAATACATATGGTACCTCCCCCTACCAAGACCAATATCTTTTGGCACCCTCATGATCCTCTAGCCTTCCAAACTAAGACATGGGGATGAACCAGTCCTTTTGATATCAAGGCAAGGATTCTCATTAAACCATAAAAAGGTATTGGACTTCGACAAAAACTAGAACATTACTTGGGGATAGAGTTACCAGGTTCCTCTTTGCCACCGGTGGGAGGTTTTGGGGGTGGAGCTTGAGGAGGGCAGGGTTTGGGTAGGTGACTTCAATGCCATAGAGTCCAACTGTGAAAGTGGCCATTTTCTCCAGGGGGGCGGATTTCTATTGGCTGGAGATCAGTTGTAATAGCAGGAGATCTCCAGCTAGTACCTGGAGGTTGGCAACCCTACTTGGGGACTCCCAACAAAACATCAAAACTGAACCCTGAAGACCTGGATAAATGTAGCAGTGGGAAATAGCATTAAGGTATAAGTGTACTGTGCACTTTCAACCATGGTCACATAGAAAGCTAGCAACACATGCACAGAGAATGCAGCTACCTTTGGAGGCTGTCAGTATCCCCCGCCTGCTTGGCAGGGCCTGGAGCAGCTGCCTGTGTCTCCGCCAGTCTGGAGCCGCTACTGCTACAGTTGCATACACCAGGAAAGGCTCCAGGCTCATTCCTGCAGGAGCAGTGGGTCAAGGTCAAGAGTTTATTTGTATCCCCATAGGCCATTACAAAGTATCCTAAAATATTTACAAAATTCTAAAAAAACTGATAGGAGCAGTGGGCTAAAGGTAGATGCTGGGGTCCTGGAGCTGCCATAGGGGACACAGGGGGTGGTAGCCTCAGCGGGCAAGCATAGAGCAACTCCTGGCTCACCCGTTGAGATTGGGACTCCGAGGTTGGGATGGTGGCCTCAGCTGGCAAGTCCGGAGCAACTCTCAGCTCGCTCGTCAAGATCAGGACTGGGGGATGGGGGTGGCAGCCTTGGCTGGTGAGCCCAGAACAACTCCTGGCTCCTCCCTGAGATTAGGACTGGGGGGGGGGTTGGCCTCGGCTGAAAAGCCCAGAGTAAATCCAGGCTTGCCCACCAAGATCAGGATTGGGGGTGTGGCAGCCTTGGCAGGCTCAGCAATGTGGGGAGAGATGGGATTCCCCCTGCGGGTTTAGCAGACCCCTATTTGTAAACCTATAAAAGACAAGGAAACATACAAGCCTGTTCTTGGAGAGAAGCGGGGGGGGGAAAAAGGATTTGTCCTCGGTGGTGAACAAGCTGCTTCGGGAGCAGAAACTGGCCAGGTGGGGGAGCCAAGTGCAGCGGCAGGTCCATGGAGTGAAGAGTTGACATGGGATAGATGAAGGGCTAACTGTAAAGCTGGGGTAACAGGATAAGTTCAAAACTGGCTGCAAAAATTGGGGCTGGCTGCAAAATTGGGGCTGAGGCATAACTCTTTGCAGGAATCCTCTTGTTGCTTATTGTATGGGAAGAGGCCCTCAATGGAATCCATCTTTGGGTGGGTCTTTGCAAGACTGATAAAGAAGCTGCCCTCTGTTCTTTTCCACCTTAGTGTGACTCACTGCCTTTTGATATCACTTTAATTCATTTCTAGGCCCAGATTGAAGTATACACATGTAGAGAGAAAAGAGGAAGAAGCAGTGACAAAAATGGGGGTCTCGGGGGCTTCACCTCCCTGAACTGGCCTTTCACATCTTTCTATCCACCTCCCTGTCCCTTAGCTTCTCTCAGCATTACAGCTAACCAGATTTCTCCCATAGCATCCTTGCTTGACTAGGGATTCCTTCAATGTTATTCTGAAAATCCTGTTTATCCCACTGTACCTTTTGGGCCCTTTTGAGGCAACCATTCACCTACCCCTTCTTTCCAGATTGGTTTCTCAGTTTTAGCCACATGAGGGGAGCATAGTTTAGATTAAACATAACTTTAATTGGACATTACTTAAAGTAATACAACTGGACACTAGGGTTGAGCAAATGTGAATGGCTTTCATTGGATTACCATAGGCAAATTGCTAACTCTCTAGATGAAAAGTCCTAGAAGATTCAGTGAAAGACTGCTGACCCAAGGATAAAGGAAGTAGGTGAAAACAGTTAATGGTTATCTCATTAGCCGAGAACAGCAAGTGTTTCATTTCTGTGAGCTTTTCGTAAAACTTGGCTGTGTGGATTCATGTATGAATATATGCTCTTTTTTTTCTGAGGCACCAGAATGTGGCTGCCTGCCTGGTATTTTTATCTGTCAAATGCTACCATGCTTGAATAGATATTAGCTTCATTTAAGTACCATAATGGTTGATTTGCCACCCTCATTTTACTCGAGGGAGCTTAGTCTTTTCTTTTTTCCCCCTTTTTTGCCTTTGGGAGGTGATTTTCCCCTTTAAAAGCAGAATCTCATTAGGACAGAAAACATTTGGCTTTCATACACTGCTCGGTGATTCTCAGGGCAACTAGAGCAGCTTGAAAATAAATGAAGCATGCCCCGGTAAACAAAAGGTGCTAAGTTGATAGTAGATCCAAAGCCTTAATAGTCCATAATTCTGGAAGGTGCTTTATCACTGGGCTGCTAAATGTGTGTCATTGTAGTTTTATTCCATTACTCATCACTGTCAAGGTCTAAGCCCGTTAGCTCCTGTCCATGCCACAGCCTTGCAATACCTTGCAGAAATCAGCAGCTGGAGCAAAGACCATGATATCCCTCTGCTGCAGCTGGTGTTGATGGAAAGATGGACAGAAGCCCTGGAGATAGGGTTGCCAGGTCCCTCTTCACCCCCACTGGGAGGCTTTTGGGGTGGAGCCTGCGGAAAGTGGGGTTTGGGGAGGGGAGGGACTTCAATGCCATAGAGTCCGATTGCCAAAGCAGCCATTTTCTCTGGGTGAACTGATCACTGTCGGCTGGAGATCAGTTGTAATAGCAGGAGATCTCCAGCTACTACCTGGAGGTTGGCAACCCTACCTGGAGGTCTTCGAGGGTTACCAGACTTCTGGTGGGGCCAGGGTTCTCCCAGAATTACAACTGACCTTCAGACCAAATAGATCAGTTCCCCTGGAGAAAATAGCAACAAATACTGGACTCTATGGAATCATATTCACACTGAGCTCCTTGTCTTCCTCAATTTCCTTCACCCTGGCACTAGCGGTGTGTATTCTGCTAGTGGACTCCTGACCCAATCTTTATCAAATCTGAGGGTTCTTGTAAGGAGTTTCACCAGCAGCTATGCTGCAAATTTGGTGCCTCTACCTTAAAGAAACAGCCCCCCAGAGCCCCACACAGATTCTCTGTAGAGTATAATGGAGCTGAAAATTTTCAGATATCCAAAAAAAGCTGGAAAAAACCCCCATACCAGTGTGGGGATTTAGCTTTTTATGGAGATACCAAAAAAAGTTCAGGTCCACTATACCAAAATTTAAAAAGCAAAAAAATTTTTTTTGGGGGGGGTGCACACCCCACCTGGCACTATTCCCAGATGTCCAGGAATTACCTCCCTTAATGGCCTTTGACGACCAACTGCTGCAACCAATGTTGGAGCTTCCTCTGGGGACAACTAGGATGGTTGTCCTAGCAACTAGTGAACAGCTGAGTCAGATAATGGGAGAACAGAGAGTTGGGAAATTTGTTTGTGAGGAGATCTGCACAAAGGAACAGTGTTCATAAAAAGCTGGTCAATGCAGAGCACGCAAGATCAGAACTAAGATAAGCCTCTTCTGACTGGAAGGGATCGATTCCCTACTTAATTTACATGGCTTACCATTCTCAGCCATTCACCAACCTACCTTTTCTCTACCTCCCATCTGCAGCTATATTATTTATTCACTTCATTTTCACCCCACCTTTCTCCACAGTGGGGCCAAAGCAGCTTATATTATTTTCCTGTCCACCTTTTTATAGGATTGCTAGCTCTGCATGGGAAATACCTGGAGATTTTGGGGGTGGAGCCTGAGGTGGGCAGGGTTTGGAGAGGGGAAGGACTTCAATGTCATAGAGTCCAATGACCAAAGCAGCCATTTTCTCCTGGTGAACTGATTACTACTTGCCTTGGCTCAGATGCACAGCTCTGTGCTTTCTCCCAGTTTTCCATCTTTTGACTGGTTTTGTTAGAGCCCCACAGTTGGGGCCCTTTTGAGGTAGGGGTTGAGTAACTGGAGCCAACTTGGTCTAACAACCATTCAGTGGGTTGATATGCAAATCTGCTTAAAGCATGAGGGTTATTTAAAAGATGGGGCTCACCCAGTCCCATCTGGAGGGATATACCCTCCAACTAAAAAACGGCAGCTTCTACAACTGCTTACATGGCTTCTGAAGAAGACTCACCTGCACGGATGATCAATCTCCTTCACAAGAGCTGCCTTGGTCATGACTTCAGCTGGCTCCGATATCACACCCCCTCCCCGGTAAAACCTGCTCTCAAACTGAAGGTCACCCTGAGTAGAGGCTTCATTTTCCCACACCGCAACCATCTCTTGAAATCAGATTTTTTATGATTATAATAAAGGACTGTTCACAGGATGTCATTTGCCACTAAAGGAAATGTTTTCCATGCCTTGTTTTTCTTGCATTTAAGCCTTTTTCTTCCGTTTGGAAGCTAATCTGCATGGACATTATGCTATGTGCCCCAGATACCAGTCTGCCAATTGGCTCTATCCACCAGTCCTCGACAACACTGAACTTCTGAACCTGAAAACCGATGGGCAGCTTGGCTTGCAAATGCCTGGTGGATGGGGGTGACCCCTTTGCTGACCCATAAAATTGGACCCTTGTCCCAATGTTTACCAAAAATCCGTGTCCGTCTAAGGAGAGTCCCTTGCAGCAACGCTGCAAATTTGGTGACTCTGCCTTCAAAAATGCCCCCACAGGAGCTTTTAAAAAAATCCTCATAGACTTTAATGGACCTGCATTTCTGTGATAAACTCAGAAATAAAGCTGAAATACCCCTTTACCGGTATGGGTATTCGAATTATTCCGGGTTTATTGAAAAAAAACCAGGCCCAATAAAACCAAAACTGAAATTTAGCAGATTTTTTTTGGGCATGACCCTAACCCTGACTTTTACTGACAGAACCAAACCTGGAATCTATTGTTGCCTTGCAACGGCCACTTGCTTAAAACTGCAATCACTCCATTTATCATTTTGGGTTTTTACCCCCCCCCCCATGTTGTGTTTTTTGTTTTTTAAATTTCAGATTGTTCTGAAAATGTGGGTTATTGTTCAGGTTTGTCGAAAGATCTGTCTCATCCATTCACCGCTCCAGTCTCTCAATTTAAGTATCCTCAGATTTGGCTGACTTTGCTACTAGAAAATAAATTCTACCCCCAGGCACATCTGAAGAGGGCTTATATGTGGGTGTTTGAGCTTTTCCCAAATCCTGTTTCTTCCATCCAGTGCTGGGTGCTTTGTTTTTTTAAAAAAGTTCATTAGCATAAGAATAAATCATTTGTGAGCTAGTGGTGACAGCATATGTTGCATTTGTTTTTATATGCTAAACTACAAACCACTTTTTTTTTTTAAAAAAAAGAGAGAACCAAAAGGTGCTGTATAATTATACTCCTCGTCTTCACTGGAGGCAAGAAGACTTTTCATTTCATATTTTCCCGTCTTGCTATAGATTAAAATACAAGAACAGCTTTAACTAAGCAATTTCAAAGTGAAGGTCAGGAGTGGCCTAAACAAAGAACGCAGCAGGGCAAATTACAGTTCTCCTAGCCGTAAAAATAATTAAATGCAATAAACTGCATTAAAATGTCATTAAAGATCTGTCTCAACTACACAAGACCAAAGGAAGTCTGAGCTGAAAGAGAACTGCTACAGTATTCTTCATCTGAGAAAGAAAAGGCTTCTCATTCTAATAATCCGAGGGTGTTTTCTTTTTTTAGCAATTGGAAAAAGAAGAAGAAAGTGAAAATCAGACCTCATAGAAGTTGCTACTAAAACTCTTCAGGGGTCAGGGGTCAACAGAGACACATTGTGAACTTTCCTTTATTTATGCATAAATACTGTTGCATCATTTTTCTACAGTGTTATATTTCTAGACAAAAAAAACACACTGAACTTTAAGTGCAGAAAACAATGGAGATATTTAGGGTTGCCAGGTTCCTCTTTGCCACCGGTGGGAGGTTTTGGGGTGAAGCCTGAGGAGGGCGGGGTTTGGGGAGGGGAGGGACTTGAATGCCATAGAGTCCAATTGCCAAAGTGGCCATTTTCTCCAGGGGAACTGCTCTCCATCGGCCGGAGATCTGTTGTAATAGCAGGAGATCTCCAACTAGTACCTGGTGGCTGGCACCCCTAGAGATATTGGAAATGAAAATAGGAGCACATGGTAAACAAAGTAGTTGGAATAAGCAAGATTGTGCTTTCCTGGAATACAATTAAGATAGATGCAATTAAACTAAAGGAACATTCTTTGTGCTCTCGACCTGAATACCACTTCCAGTTACTTTCCTAGAAAGATTTGTAAGTGTGAGGGGTCAGTTTCCTAGTTGATGAAACAGTGAGAAAGGTTATTGATTGGTCATTAAAACTCATTGCTTGTAGCTAATATCCCCCCCCCCATAGTTTCATCAGACTCTTGTTGCATGCAGTCTGTTAAGTTTATTATTGTCTTGTTTGCTATTTATTTCTCAAAATGGGGCACAAACATTCTCTTGTATTACTGACATTCGGTGTCAATGTATGGTGGTATTAAAATTAATTTAAAAAATAAACAACATAATAGAATAATTGTCCTTTTGTCACTTATTTACTCTTAAAGAGTTGATTATTCTTAAGGAGCTTGAAGTGGTCTGTGTTTGTGCTTTTTGCAAAAATCAGTGCGCATAGGGCAATTGACTTGTACAAAGCCAAAGAGTTATGCACGCTTACGTTCTTTCCTAGCAGATGTTCTGATACACCCATTGTTTGTATATGACGAACCCTACATATCACTTTGTATTTATTGATGCAAGGTAGTTTTAATTAAAAGAATCATTCACTTAATTCAAAGATGATGGTAAATTTTATTACAATTACATTTTACAAGGACTTCTAATGTAGTTCACAATGGCAGAAATATAAATATAGAATTACAGTGTCCATCCTCATGAGGGCTTGGATGGGGCCCACACTTTGGCATCCAACTACATTCCATTCTTACATGCAGGCATAATCACCCCAAACCACATAGGACCTATTTGTGAGGCAGAAGCAGACTTGTGTTACTTATCCCCCTATACATAGGGAATTGTTTCTACAAACATTTTCCCAAACTAACAGCCAGAGCCTTAATCCAAATCTGTAGATACTCTCAGATAACCATTAAGTTTTCATTTTTGTTTACCTCCTCATCTTGGAATATGCAAAGTCTCAAAACAAAGCAGTGTATGTATGAATGTGGATCACCAAGGTCATGAAGGTTTGTTTTTTTTTGCTTGATTCTGAGTGTTGCATAAAGACCCCTGCAAGGCTACTGTAAGCTATTCAGTCTACATAAATGGTTCTAGGTGCCAACTTGGAGCTTTCCTCAGAAAATATATGAGAGCCAGCGTGGGGTAGCGGTTAAGAGTGGTGGAAAATCTGGTAAACTGGGTTTGTTTCCCCACTCCTCCATATGAAGCCTCTTGGGCTAATCACAGTTCTCTCAGAACTCTCTCAGCCTCACCTACCTCACAAAGTGTTTGTTATGTGGTGGGGAAGGGAAGGTGATTGTAAGCCACTTTGAGACTCCTTAAAGGTAGAGAAAAGTGGGGTATAAAAACCAACTCTTCTTTTTCTTCTTCTGGCTAAAAAACACAGCAACACCCTTGCCACAATTCATCAAAGTAAGGCTATTGTGAATGGCCTTTTGCAGATCAGCAATGTCTCAGTAAGACATTGTTGTTGTATGAGGAATGAATCTCAGAAGCTTCTGTGTTCTATTTTGGTGGACAACTGAATTCTACTCTCTAGCAAAAAGCGATAGACTGGAACTGCACATCTCTTCTTGTCACTACTGATCTCATTCTCAGCACCTTATTCTCTCTCTTGATGCTTCTCCATTTCCTTAGGCAGCTGCCACCTTAACCTTCCCTGCCACTGATTTCCCAGAAGTTTACTCCCTTGTGATTTTTATATTACATGCCACAATCATCCCTCATTCATGTAACACCTCTAAGTATAGACTTATAGACTGGGTGCAAAATAGATTCATCTTTCTGGCATTACACCTATGACCTACAATGTGTGTGTGTGTGTGTGTGTGTGTGTTAAGTGCTGTCAAGTTGCTTCCAACTCATGGCGACCCTATGAATCAATGTCCTCCAAAATGTCCTGTCTTTAACAGCCTTACTCAGATCTTACAAATTGAGGGCTGTGATTTCCTTTATAGAGTCAATCCATCTCTTGTTGGGTCTTCCTCTTTTCCTGCTGCCTTCAACCTTTCCTAGCATGATTGTCTTTTCCAGTGATTCTTGTCTTCTTATAATGTGACCAAAGTACAATAGCTTCAATATCTCTAACACTCTCCTCCAACACCACATTTCAAAGGAATCTACTTTCTTTCTGTCAGCTTTTTTCATTGTCCAGCTTTCACAACTATACATAGTAATAGGGAATACGAGGGAATGAATTAACTTGATCTTTGTTGCCAGTGACACATTCTTACTCTTCAGAATCTTTTCTAGCTCCTTCATGGCTGCCCTTCCCAGTCTCAATCTCCTTCTGATTTCTTGGCTGCAGTCTCCCTTTTGGTTGATGATGGAGCCAAAGAATAGAAAGTCTTGAACAATTTCAGTTTCCTCATTGTCAACCTTAAACTTGAGTAGTACTCCTGTAGTCATTACTTTTGTCCCCATTTCCATGCCAGGCCAGTCAGTAGCTTGTAGAAGGTCTGTCGTTTAGGTGCTGTGCTTGGGATAGAGCATCAATGACAAGTTCAAAGTCCCATCGCTATTTGTGACCACAAACTATATTTATTTGGCAAACACTTTCTGAAAAAGGAAGTGCAACAGCACTAAAACCCAAGCATTTACTTTGATGGATGTTACTCGTGGGAACCTAAACCAGTGCACTTAGGTAATAGCAGCTAAAGTGTAAATCAAACTTGCAAACCACACAGTGGAACCTTTGAAACCTTTTAGTTTTGCTAAGGCTTTTTTCATCTCAATAGGCTGCGTGATTTGTTGCCTTTTGTCACGACTCGCTGGACCATATTCCTGTCTACATTATGTCTATGTATTAACTTTTATGATTACTGTGAGGACCACATTGCTTTGTTTATAAGGCAGAACAGTCGTTTCCTTGCTCCCTTGTCAGGGAGATGGATACTCAAAGTGATGGACCTGTGCAAAGTGATGCACCAACAGAACAAAGGGGCTTGCATCAGCAGGAACAGCTTAAAGATTAAAGCCATCATGAGAAATCCACAAAAAAACACTTTACTATTATACAGATGAACCCTAAATAGGCAGCAGATTTGTCATTTTATTTAGTAGGTGTTTTGCCTGCCCTGTTGGATGTACTTCTACCATAATGCTACCTAGAACCTAGAATTACAGATGTCCATCTGCAGAATGCAAAGTAAGTTGGAGACTTGTACTTGCAGGGCACATATGATGCCTCTGGGGTTGGAGGAAAACAGAAAAGAATCATGGAATGAATATTTATATAGGACTCTCAAGACTGGCGTTGCAACCCAAAATGTGGCTGATTATCAAAAAGCAACATGTGCAATTTATTCTTCCTCACATCTCAGCATGCCAGCATGGTGTAAAGGTTAGGAGTGGTGGGCTCTAATCTGGAGAACTGGGTTTGATTCCCTACTCCTATATATGAAACCAGCTGGGTGACCTTGGGCTAGTCACAGTTCTCTCTGAACTCTCTCAGCCTCACCTACCTCACAAGGTACCTGTTGTGGAGACAGGAGGGGAAGGAGATTGTAAGCCGGTTTGGTTCTCCTTAAATGGTAGAAAAAATCAGCATATAAAAACCAACTCCTCCTCCTCCTCCTCTTCCTCTTCCTCTTCTTCTTCTTCTTCTTCCTATCCCTGTTCCCACCAACATGTATAGCTGAAGTGAGTTTTCTCCATGTTCCCATCTTGCCTTTCTGTCATGCCTTCAGCTTTCTGGCATTCCACATCTTCTGAAATACACAGGCCCTCTCTAGACATCCCATGACATCACAGCAATGGGTGTTCATAGACCACAGACTTTCATTGGCCTCCACTGCTTGTCAGTCCCTCCTCTTTTTTGCCGCTCTGTCTTCCTTATCATCCCCATACCCACAGCCTTATATTTCTCCCTTTGTAAATATTGTTCCCCCTGCCTTCATATGTGTTTGCTTTTTTGGCACTTGTCTTTTTCATGCCCTACAGTTCTTTATCATAATGAAAAGAAATGTGTCATACAGATTCTTTGAAAACCTCTTCCAGTATTAATAATTGGAGGGTTACTGTATCACTGAGGGGTTTTTTTCTTATCATTCCTGGACCAATTTCTGGTATTATCCTGTGGGTTAAAGCTGCAGATTACAGACCCTGACATAGGGTCCTTGTTTCTGAGCTCTGAATGCATCTTGTGCATAATATATGGCATTAAGACAAATAAATAATGCAATTTCTCAACTAATTGTTCTCCAGTACCAAATAGCACTGAATAACTGAAACACAGAAGTGCAGCTTTCCAGCTTGATAATTTCTTCCTACACCTGGTCAGTCTAGAGACAGGGAAATCTAACCCTTCCTACTCATCAGAAATTAAATGATTTCCCTTCCCCAATGTTATTTCGTTGATGAGTGTAGTTTCAAATTAACAAATTTGTTTGATCTATGAATACACATGAAGAATATGCTCTGTTCTAATGAGGCAGAGAGAGTTTAGCTATTCACACTTCAATCAGGTGAATGGTAAGATGGCAATGGTTTTAAGGGGATAAGGAACACATTTTTTAAAAAAATAGCTAAACAGAAGAGTAGAGCAAATAGGAGTTTAAAATATATACGTACTCATAGCAACAGGTTATTTTGGAAGCTTAGAGAACGTTTTGGAAGCTTCCACTAAACTTTCATAGCTGCTGTAAATCCATCTCCATCTTAATGCCATTTTAATGTAGCATTTGTTGTTAATTATTTAAGAAGTCTTTAAAGAAAACAATATGTGAATCATCAGTAAACAAAGCCTATGCAACCGTTCTGGTAGCTCACCTCACAGAATTCTAGTGCAATAAAATTCTGTTTA
The DNA here is from genome assembly GCF_029931775.1 of Euleptes europaea. Taxonomy (NCBI): domain Eukaryota; kingdom Metazoa; phylum Chordata; class Lepidosauria; order Squamata; family Sphaerodactylidae; genus Euleptes; species Euleptes europaea. Next base: position 63,534,961 of record NC_079319.1, read on the forward strand.
AAACCAATTTTTGCAAATTATAAAAATTAAAGAAGGAAACAAAACAGAAAAAAATATTCAGTAACAGCAAATCATTCTTTTTTAGTTTTGTTTTTTTAAATGGAAGAAATTTTTAGATGAAGAAGACTGTGGTTTTATACCCTGCTTTTCTCTGCCTTTGTGGAGTCTCAAAGCAGCTTACAATTGCCTTCCCTTTTCCCTCCCCACAATAGACACCTTGTGAGGTAGGTGGGGCTGAGAGAGTTTGGAGAGAATTGTGTCTAGCCCAAGGTCACCCAGCAGGTGTCATGTGTAGGAGTGAGGAAACCAACCCAGTTCACCAGATTAGAGTCAGCCGCTCTTCACCACTACACCACTCTGCTGTATTTTGGTGTCAGTAAGATTATTTAAGATCCATTTATGTTTTTAATTTGCATGAATATGGAGTTCTAAGCTCAATTTGATTAAATTCATAGCAGGAGGAGGCTACAGTTGAATGGTGCACACGCATGCAGCGGCTGGAGCTGTGCTCACACAGCAGTGACCTAATGCAGCGAGTGTAAATTTGTGCTTGATCCAGCTGCCAGGACTGCACATAACCCAAGTCACATAGCCAGGGTTGCACATAGCCCAAGTAATCAGTCAGCAGTAGCACTGAACGGCTCCTAAAGCAAAGATAGTTAGTGGCTCAGGATCCACTTGGGGTTCTTTCGAGCCCTACTCCCCAATGTGGTGCCTGCCCAGTACTTCGGGTGAGTGGGCATGTCCGTTGCCTGATGGCACTTGTAGTTGACAATAGGGCTGTGCATTTGGTAAAACCTGAACTGAAAACAATACTGGAAAAAGCCATTTTGGTAAATTTCAGGTTCGGGTTTACTGAGTTCCTAAAACTGGGGAGGATGGCAAAGCCGAATTTTCAATGGAGGAGCTGGGGAAACCCACTGCTTTAAGCAATGGGCTGTTTAAAGTGGTGGATTTCCCTGGTTCCTCCATTGAAAATACTAGCGGCGTTCACAATAGAGATTCTGACTACAGCCACTTCACAATTGCTTAACTTTTCTATGGAGGAGAATCAGACTGGGGCGACCCCTTCCAGACCGCATAAAATTGGACCCCCTGACCCAATCTTCACCAAACTCGGGGGTTCTTGCAAGGAGAGTCCCTTGCAGCCACTCTGCAAATTTGGGGGCACTACCTGCAAAAATGACCCCCAGGAGTTGCAGAAAGCCCCATAGGCTTTATTGGACTCAAATTTTGGGGGGAAACCCGGAAAAAGCCGAATTCCCAACTAGGTTTTACTGGAAAAAATCAGGTCCAATAAACACAAATCCTAAATTTACTGATTTTTTTTAACAGCCCTAGTTGACAGTCTGTTTTCTGAAACAGCTGCCTCAAGAGAAATAGGTAAGTTAGAAACCTCCCTGAGGTGCAGGTCTAATGGCAGCCAAGGATAGAAGTACATGTGGCTGTTTCAGTTGATGGTAATTATGAATTTGGTTCTCCATGAACTGCAGAGTGAGTACCACTGTCCTAAAAAAGGGGAATTTGAGGGTAAGAAGAAGAGTTGGTTTTTACATGCTGACTTTCTCTACCACTTAAAGGAGAATCAAACCAGCTTACAATCACCTTCCCTTCCCCTTCCCACAACAGACACCCTGTGAGATAGGTGGGGCTAAGAGATCTCTAAGAGAGCTGTGACTAGCCCAAGGTCACCCAACCCAGTACACCAGATTAGTGTCCACCGCTCATGTGGAGGAGTGGGGAATCAAACCCAGTTCTTCAGATCAAAGTCCACCACTCCAAACCACCACTCTTAACCACTACACCATGATCAAACACCAGCTAGTTTGTCTCACATCCTGATTGCTAGTCACAAACAGGGTGCTGACGTTTGGATGATCAGTTTGCTTGTTTGGCGGGCCATCTGTGACCGTTTGGCAGGTTACTTCACTGTATTCATTCCTAACCATGCAGTACAGTGCATTGGCTTTTCGTACTTACACGCTCACACAATTAAGTTCTACTACCACCCCCATCCTTATTGCATTACTCCTCCGCTCAGCAGGCAATTGTTTAAATATACAATTAAATTACTCACAAATTATATACATCAGCCATAAATAAAGGCTGTGTTTTAATAAAAAAAAAACCTACCCTTTGGTGTTCATCTAAATAGTCCTTCATGATGCTAATGGCTGCTGATTGGTTTGAATTGGCGGTGTCTTTGTGCACGAACTGTTTCACAAAAACAACGCAAACCTGTTCAGCAAGTGTTCATGGCTGTTTGGTATGAACCACATGCTGGATGGTTGGCTTACATCTAACCAACACCTATAAACATGGTAAGTTTCACTGTTGAACACATCCATGGCAAAATGTGCAGCAGCCCTATTTTGGTGAAACCTGCTGCTTATCCTCCAAAACAGCTGATCATCATTGATGTTATTAAGATGATTAGATGTGCATGCAGCCCTTGTTTAGGGTTGCCAACCTCCCTGTGGGGCCTGGAGAGTTTCTGGAATTGCAACTGAACTCCAGACTACAGAGATGAGTTTCCCTGGAGGAAATGGCTGCTTTGAACAGAAGAACATAAAAAGAGCCCTGCTGGATTAGACCAGTGGTCCATCTAGTCCAGCATCCTGTCTCGCACAGTGGCCAACCAATTCCTCTGGAGATGCTCCCCAACCTTGAGACTCTTACAGCCCATTCCTCAGAATTGGGCCCAAACTCTTTAGGAGGCGACGTGACCTCGCCCCCAGCGTAAGTACATGTAATTGTGCGATTACATGTACTTATGCTGGCAGCGAGGCCAGTCCCACCGGCGGGCAAGCGCTACGGGACCACGCCTTGCCCCTCCACCGGCACAGCCTCTCCATGGTGCCAGCAATGGTGTAGAGAGGCCGCACTGGCACAGGGGGGCATTCCAGGGCAGGGGCAGGGGGAGGAGCCGCCGGTTAGGTGGTTTTCTACCCCCTTGCGGCCACTTCTGCCGGCGCCGGGAATGGCGGTGCTGCGCCTGCTTTTTAGCAGGTGCAGCCTCACTGTCCCCTATGGGGCTAAAGGCCCCAGTTCTCAGGTTTTTTTGTTGAATGGCGTAAGGGAATCAGCTTAGGAAGAGGCGCCGCTGCGTCTCTTCCCCACCGTCCCTGTACGCCTCAGCTCAGGAATAGGCTGTTACTCTCCATAACAGCAGAAGAGTTGTCAGCACAGTAGTGGGACTGGTCTGTTAGGTCCCTGAAAGTCTCATCCCCAAACCTCCCACTCCCACGGCTTCTACAGGTTGGCAATCTTAGCCTCAGAAGAATGAACCTGCTGCCTGACAGTCAAGAACTTCATGCACTGAACACATACCCCTGATTGCTTCCCAGTGGGCACTTCTAGATAGCCCCAACTCCCCTGCTGGCTTTCTTCTTTTAGGAGGGTGAGCAGTAAGGCATTATACCTTGCTAAGGCCCCTCCCCAAACCCCATTCTTAGCATTGCCAGCCTCCAAGTGGTGGCTTTAAAGATAATAATATGAAATATACCAACTTGAAAAGAAAACAATATTATAGAATATAATAATTCTATTTTTTGAAAAATCCAAAACACAACATATATTCATAAACACTGTGTTGAAAGCCACACAGAAACTTCACCGGGTCTAAAATAACAAAAAATGTATAATACAGATTGCTTTAAACAACATGAACAACATAAATTCAAGAAATTTTTTCTATGGCCTTAGCAAGGGCTCATGTATACTCAAGAATTATAGTCCATGAAAAATCACGAAGAGACGAAGAAAGGTCCAAGGTGGGTCTATCACAAGTACGCGTTTCGGAATCCAATCCTTCCTCAGTTTGGCGACCACAATGATCTTTAAAGAGACCAAAAAATGGCTTCACTGCTTTTCAAAAAGTCCAAGGAATCTTCAAAAGGAAATTCATGGGAACAATTTTTTCCCCATATGAAAGGGATCAAGAAAGAGTAATCAACCCATTCAGAAATCAGTATTCTTCGAAGTAAAGCCACGTGCTGCCATTTATTACAGTTTCTACTATTTCTACTATTTCCAGCATAGGTATTTTCTTCTTCCAGCCTCCAAGTGGTAGCTGGAGATCTCCCGCTATTATAACTGATCTCCAGATGATAGAAAGCAGTCCCCCTGGAGAAAATGGACACATTAGCAATTGGACTCTATGGCGTTGAAGTCCCTCCCCTTCCCAAACCCCACCCTTCTCAGACTCTACCCCCAAAATCTCCAGGTATTTCCCAACCCAGACCCTACCTATCCTCCTCAGGCTCCATCCCCAAATCTCCAGACATTTCCCTATGTAGAGTTGGTCACCCTTCCTGCTATACTTGTAGCGCTAGAGATCTCTCTAGAGTTAAGCACAAGGCATTTGATCTGGATTGGGATTAGAGGCTATAAACCAGATCCCAGAGTAAGAACTACTAATTAAATTGAGGCAATTTGGAAAGCAGAGACTTTCCCGCTTTCTGTAATGGTGGGGGCTGCATGGGAGCTGCTCCAAACACAATTTAAATTACATTTTAAATTCTGTTTATGGATTTAGAAGGGGGGAAAAACCAGATCGTCAAAATCTCATCCACTAAGCAAACAGATTACATATTTATGAAGCATAATTCAACTTGGTTAATATTCTATGACAAATGAGGCTTTTGAAGAGCATCTTATTACTGTGAAATATGTGATATGCACTTTTGCTGGCAGACACTGAGCCTGGGTGTTATTTTATAAGGGATGCAGCACAGCCGATGCATCCTGTTTTTAGGAGGACCTTTTAAATACTTCGGCCTCGTTTTGTTTACTGGTTTTCAGTTACCATCATTTTAAAGCAAAAAAAACCCAACAACCTTGCAGCATTTTTTAAAAGCCCGGTCAAAGCTCTTTCCTTTCAATGTTATTCAGCGCTGTTGGACCTAGACGTTATTAATCCTGGAAAGACCCTTAAGACTAAAACAGTTCCGTTTAGTGTTATTGGCTACAATGAAGAGCGGAATTAGGAGCATTTAAGCCCCTCTAAATCAATCAGCTGGCGTGCAGCTAAATATGTGCTGGATTATCGCCACTTCTTCCGCACCATTTGCATTAATGTGTTTCCGAAGTCACACGGCAAAAAGAGCACTTTGTCTGAAGCCTAAGCTGCATGTTACCATTCTCTCTGGGTTCATAATAAGGATTGTAAATTGGATGCTATCTGCAAGTCCCCTGCTAGGACAACAACTTTGGATTGGGACCATGGGAAGCAGGAAGAAGGGGCTCAAGCCTTTTCCTAGGGTTGCCAGGTCCCTCTTTGCTACCGGCGGGAGGTTTTGGGGGTGGGGTTTGAGGAGGGTGGGGTTTGGGGAGGGGAGGGACTTCGATGTCATAGAGTCCAATTGCCAAAGTGGCCATTTTTTGCAGATGAACTGATCCCTGTCAGCTGGAGATCAGTTGTAATAGCAGGAGATCTCCAGCTAGTACCTGGAGATTGGCAACCCTACCTTCTCCCCTCACACCAATTTCTCAACAATGAGGAGCTGCTATTTGCTTTATTGGGGGCTGCACTAACAGGCTGTACATGTACCAGCCAAAGGGGCTAAAAACATCTCCCTGGTGACATTTCAGATCAGAAAAAGAATGTAGGAGAAAGGCTTAAGTTCCCTCTCTCCATGATAGAGTTGCCAGGTCCCCTTTTCCCACTGGTGGGAGTTTCTTTTGGACTGGGCTGGGGGGAGTGATTTGCCACTTCTGGTGTGGTATTGAAACTTCAGGGTTTAACTCAATGGTTTCCATAGAGTTTTTGGAGGAAATGGCTAGAATGTCCTGTGCAGTGCTCGCACTTCCGGGGAAAACCCGGAAGCGACAGTATCGTGCTGGGAGCACACACTCAGGTGGGGATCACTCTCTCCTTATTGTTTCTGCCTGCCGAACATCAACTGGTCAGCAGGCATTTGTCCACCACAACTGGGCAGTTGGGAACCCTACCCCATGAGCTGTGGTCCCAATCGGAATCATACCCTGTATACCTCAAAGTTGTATTCCCAGTGGGGATCTTAAAATGCAGCATCTGACTGAAAATCCTTGTGGCCAACCCAAAGAAAATGGTAACATGCAGTTTGGCCTTCTTAAAGTCCATATGTAGGATAGGAGATGGAGTCACAGGAGGTTCTACTTATAAATGAAATGAGATCTGGAGTGACCATAAAGTTTTTGTTCTTCATAATTCCTAGTATGTTCTAGTAAAAACCTAATAAAAGGGAGGGACTTCCAGGTTAGGGATCACTCAAGTTCCTCCTCAAGATAAGAGTCATTCATGTTTCTTCATGAATATAATGGCACCTATCAGACAAACAGGTCAGTCACTATGCAAAAGCATAGTCATAAATCTGACACTAACAGTGCATTCCTCAAATGCGCTGGCAGCCGCGGCGAAAGGCCTTAGAAGGCCGACGCCAACGCAGGGGCCCACACCGCCGGCAGCCGGATGGCGCATGCCAGTGGGAGTGGCCCCAGCACCGGCGTGCAGACCTGGATGCTGGTCCCCGGCCACCGCAGCAGCAGCGCTGGGTCCAGCCGCTGACGCAGCCTCCCACTGGCCCTCTGGCCACTGGCACAGGCCGCGGCGGTAAGCCGGGAGGTGTTCCGGCACCCCGGGAGGCACTCCTGGGGCATAATAGCACCCTAGGAGGTGTTCCCGGGGCATAACAGTGCCGGCTGGGGGGCGGGACCAACGTTACTTGACCTCCCAAGCCATTTCGGCTCGGGAACACCTCTTTTTGTTTTTCACAAGATGCACCAGCTTTTTGCTGGTGTATCTCCCGTGCAACCCTATGAGGGTTGCACGGGTTTTTGGCGCAGGGTAGAGGTTTCGGTGGTGCCAAAACCTCTTTAGGAGGCAACGCCGCTGGGTTGCCTTCTAAGCCTGGCGCGGGCATTCCTTTCAGGAATGCGCTGTAAGAACTACAACACTCAAAAACCAGTGGAAGAAAATTTTTATCTTCCAGGTTATTCTATTGCTGACCTAAAAATGGCAGTCCTCAAACAAAGAAGCTTCAAGGGGAGATTACAACTGAAATTGCTGAACTTCAAATTCAGAACAATGTCCCCCCACCCCACCCCCAGACTGAATAGGGACAAAGGATTCTTATCTCACTACAGATGCTAATTTTCTGCCCTAAGTTTTCTCCTCTGCTCTTATCAAGCTGATTATGATGTGTATTTTATCTTTGCATCCTAAATCCTTCTTTGCAATGCCCCTCCCTCCTTCTAGCTGCAATATAAGGGATCAGAGATCTCTCTTCCAACTTGTATCTAATGAAGTGTGCTTTGACTCTCAAAAGCTTATACCCTGAAAATATTGTTGGTCTCTAAGGTGCTACTGGACTTGAACCTAGCTGGACTTGAACCATTGCAGACCAACACAGCCACTCTCTGACATTATCATAATAGCACATTGGTAACTGTGTTTTCTACCTATTCTCAGATCACTTTCCTAACCTGAAAGGCTCCGCATCCCTGATTCATTTCCAGATCTATACTTCGGCAAATAGCATTAATTTGTTAAAGACTGCACTTCACATTTTGCCGTGGTAGAATTCAATAGGAAGTGATAGCATGACATGCTTCAGATTCTCTCCCACAGAGATCTTTTTGTTTCTATTTTGTGGGGAAGACGAGCAGGGTACAGGGCAGGGAGACTGTTTAAACATATAATTAAATTCTCATTGAAGCCACTGATTTGCATGTCATCGTTAAATTTAGTCAACAGTAATGATACAGTTGGAATGTGCCAAGAAAGCCGAGCATATACTAATGATATGGAAGAAAAAAATATATGGCATGATTAATCCCATTTTACATTAAACACAAGTAAGTTTAAATGATTGCTACATCGCGAAAGTGAAGGTCACTCTTGAACTTGGTGTGACATGCTAATGAAGTCTGAAGAGTCTTAGCATAATGCCTCTGTTCCACATGGCCCTGGCAAAAGAACAGTCACTTATCTCTATTTTTATATCTTTTCTCTTTTTTATATATATTCATTTCCGCCCATGAGGAATCCTGAAGCACACACATGGGATAAATGAAGATGAATATGCTTGTGAAAGCAAGGATTCTTCTTTATTTTAGTCGCCAGAAGGATAGGAATGGTTCCTGTCAAAGCATAATTATACGAGGAGAATATGCAAAGCGCACAATGTCTCCCAAGTAGACAGTGCTGATAAGGCAAAAGGCTACAACAAGTAACTGATGGTTTTAAGAGTTATTAGCAAGCTAAAATTATTTAGAAATGTGTGATGCATGCCTGTTTATTTCAGCAGAGTTTTCAGCTATTTGGCCTCACACTTTCAATTATTCATGGAAACTCCTTGTATGAGAAATCCTCTTTTAGGATCTGCGATCCATTACTTTGAGTGAATGTGCATCCAAATGCAAATTCTGTAATTTGCTTTCAATGGGCTGTGCCTTTAAATTCCCATTTCGACATGCATTCTAATTCATAAAACGCTGGCCGGCTATGTGCATCCATCTCCTGATTTTTTTTTCTCCCCATGAAAACTAAATCAGAATCAGACAGTAGGGATGTGTAGATGGAACTCTACTTATCAAAATCTGACCCTAACTAGGCCCATTGGTAAATGTAGTAAACTCTTCAAATTCAACAAAATTATTTCCAGCATCCAAGAACAGACAGGCGGCTACCAATCTGAAAGTTTCTTCCAATGATTCACTGTCTGTTTCCATTTCCTAGGCAGCAGGAGAAGAATGATAGTGATATCATACAAATGGCAGACTCCCCACCCATTGTGATTGCTTTTACGCCCTGCATGTCCACTTTCCGCCAATCATTGCACCATCTCAGTGACTTTGGGAGGACTGAAAGTTGAGCGGTGGCATGATTACCCTTTACTTCCACTATTAGCACAGTTGGTTTACACTCATGATGCATTCACAGAGTCAGGATTATGGAATCTAAAGGACCTTTCTTGGCTTACTGCAGTTGCTAGGAACTGAAAAGTGTGTGTGATTGATTGGTAGCATTTGTCTGAGAGAGTTCAGACAGAGGGATGGTGATTTTTTTCTTCTCCCTTGCCCCATCTTTAATTGCCCCTGGTTGGTACTTAGGGTTGCCAGGTTCCTCTTCGCCACCAACAGGAGGCTTTTGGGGTGGAGCCTGAGGAGGGCAGGGTTTGGAAAGGGGAGGGACTTCAATGCCATAGAGTCTAATTGGCAAAGCAGCCATTTTCTCCAGGTGAACTGATCTCTATCAGCTGGAGACCAGTTGTAATAGCAGGATATCTCCAGCTAGTACCTGGAGGTTGGTAACTCGCTTGGTACTACATTGCCTTACTGTTTGCACTGCCCACCATATAGATAGTATTGTGTACGTTCCTCTGGAGGTGACTGAGTAGAGTGTACACAAAGCTCATCACCATCAAAAGCTGTACTGTGTTTCTGTCTCCCAGTGTGCCAATTTGTCACACATTCTAATATTCATATACACTTACAGTAATTTTAAAACAAGCATTCTAGTTCTGGCTTTTCCCTACACTCTCACTTCCATCGAACAATGAGTGAGATACAGAGAGTGTTCTTTTTGAGAATATTAGCCTCTGTCCCACATAGCCTTCTTCCTGATTTTCACCACAGCGGGTGCCATCAATAATACATCGGCTTCATCTTGCTCGGCTTAAAGCCCATGAACAGTAGAACTGCCCCTGTTTCTATAAGTGCTGTGTAATTGCCTTGAGACTCCCAATTGCCAGCTCTTCCTTTTTGCCTCCTTTGTAGGCTTCCCAAGCACCTTGTACTCCTTGCACCTCTACAAGTAAGAACTTTCATGGCCTCTAAAATGAAGTCACAAGGAAAAACATGGCCGCAGACTCACTGAAGACCGCCTATTGCAGCCCTATGGCGCAATTCCATGTGAAAATGGCGCTGGAGCAGCTGGATGTGTCTTCCCGGTTGTTTCTGCCATACCTGCATGCTGGTCTGGGCCGATCTCCTGCCCTTCAGTAGGATGTTTATGGCTGCTGCTGGAGGGTGGGCAGCTTTCAATGGACATGGGTGAGAGCCTGCATCACCCCTTCCTTACTTAAAGCCTCTTTGCCCAGCCACCCGACATTGTGTGCTTGCACAGTGGACCCGCCCGCCTGCCCTCCCGATGTTCAATGTTCTGTTTACTGTTCCTTTTGTCACAGCTTTAGGCACTTTTTGGCATTGGGCAGGATACTCTGTAATACCTTTGCAAAGCTATGAGTAGCAATATGAGGGCCCACGGCAAGCATTCATGGGAAATTGAGTTTGCTCACATGCAGCCTACTGAGTGACCTTGGGCTAGTCACAGTTCTCTCAGAATTCTCTCAGTCCCACCTACCTCACAAGGTGCCTGCTGTGGAGGTGAAGGGAAGGTGATTGTAAGCCACTTTGAGACTCCTTTCAACAGAGAAAAGCGGAGTATAAAAACCAACTCTTCTTCTTCTTCTGAGCCTTAGGTTGCAATCCTAAGGCTGCAACTTTCATAGGAGTGAGTCCATAGGACATATATCTGACTGGACCTAGTTAGGAATGGGATTACTCCCATAGTATTCCATATACCTTCCTTTGTCCAGTGAACCACCTAACTTTTACCTTAAATCTACAGGCTACTTCACATTATTCTATGATTGTGGTTTCTTTGACCTCAGATCACAAGCAATATGTTGAAGTGTGTGTGTGTGTGTGTGTACCATATATAGGAACCATCTTAAAGAATCAGTGCATTTCTAAAAAGAGAAGAACAGAGAAAGGAACAAACATAACTGGCTCATAAGCTGCTGATATGATTATTCGAGCACTGTGTTTGGGATCAATATGAGAAACAGCGTGTGAAAAGTGAAGAATACTCTCAAAATAAAACTAGATGCTGTCTCAAACATGGGACTACCGTTGAAAACAGAAGCCTTGATATTTTGTAATAATGAAACACCTTGCAGGACATTGTCAGGTTGTGAATTCCCACTTCTCTTCTATAATAGCAAGTGATCTGGAGGGAATGGGTGGCTACATAAAACCTGGCGATGTTATATGTTGCATTTCATCGCCACATGCTACAAAAAAGATCAGGGAGAACTAGACAATGAGAATTTTTTTCACTACATTTTCTTCAAAAACCAACAACAGCCCTGTGTGGGTTTTTTTTTACATTCGTTGCTAAAGCTATAGTTTGGTTATTCGAGTCATGCTAACTTTCCATTAATTTCAATGAGAAATGCATTTCCCACCATTCATCTAGGATGGAATTCTTCACATGCCCTCACCCGGGGGATCCTCCCTGCCAAATTTCTGTCAGACAGCAGAAAATGTCCCTGCAGTACAAGCAATTACAATTCTTGCTTGCAGAAGAGGAGACAAGGGTGAATCCATATATAACCTATTGTTGTTCAACATAAATGGATGGATTTGTGCAGATACATATACTGATAGTCTTCATATAGTCATCTCTCATTTGCCATGTCCTCAATTTATCTTCCTCCCCTCCTCTTTCCCCCTCTCTATTAAATGAAGAATTCATATAACACATAGCTAAATTGTGGAGCTCCCTGCCCCAGGATGTGGTGATGGCTGCCAACTTGGAAGGGTTTAAGAGGGGAGTGAACATGTTCATGGAGGAGTGGACTATCCATGCCTACTAGTAAAAATGGCTACTAGTCATGATGCATACCTATTCTCTCCAGGATCAGAGGAGCATGCCTCTTATATTAGGTGCTGCGGAATACAGGCAGGATATTGCTGCTGCACTCGTCTTGTTAGTGGCTTCCTAGAGGCAGCTGGTTGGCCACTGTGTGAACAGACTGCTGGACTTGATGGGCCTTGGTCTGATCCTGCATGGCTTTTCTTGCATTCTTATGTTCTTATGGCTCTTATTGACTACAGTGTATATATATTAATATACCAAAGCAGATGCTTCCAGATGTCCAGAGAGGTTGAAATCTTATGTTTCCCACCCACCCCCTCCCAAGTCTTCATTACTGCCCATCTGTACACCAGTGTGTACAAGGGGAAAAAACCATTTTTCCCTTTCTGTGTTACTTAGAGGCTGCTCTACCTCTCAAGCATATTAAAGAGCTTGATTATAACAGCACTACTTTTCGTGCTTGCCACGTTTGTTAATCTCAGTTTTTCGGAATACCACCACCACCACTTGGTTTGCCCGCTTATACTTATTATTTGACAATTCTTGTCTTTCTAGAGCCTTATGTTTAGCTAGACTGAATGCTAACCCCTCTATGGTTATGCAGTACAGAATTTTGATACCCAGACAGGACCTGTCCTTGCTCTTCTGGCTCTATTGATTCATTAGCACATGCCTTCTTGGAATGCCGCTTTTATGAGGAACTTTGATCACGTTATCTCTCTCCCCTTTTAACATATAAATTGAATGCCTCTGCCTCCGACATAATGCCTTTTTCATTAAGCGACAGGGATCCCAAGGCTACATTGTCAGTGGTGAGATTTATTTCACTCCTTATATCCCTCAAACATTAGATTTATGCTGCTCAAGATCAATGGATCAAGGAGCTTCTAAGGAATAAAGGAAAGGATAATTTTTTTAAAAAAAACCCAACTAAACTCCTGAGGGAAATTCAACAACAGCTGGGGAGCCTTCAGTTTGAGATGACTTCCCAGAGAGATGGTGTGGTCATCTTCAGAGGTCCTGTTTCGGGTGCCCCCACCATCTGAGGTTAGGTGGGTGGCAACCTGAAAAGGGGCCTTTTTGGTTGTGGTGCTGAAACCTTGGCTGAAAACTCAGGGAGATTAGTCTGTCTCCCCCTATGGTTGTCTGTCACTAGCAGGTGAAGAGATTTTTTGATGACCCTCTTCCCTGGTTGTGTTGTTATGTGTGCCTATGTTTTTATGTGTTTTATTGAATTGTTTAAATATTTTACATACACTTATTTTAAAAAATATATATTTCCTTGCTATTTTAGTGTCTTGATGTTTTAATGTTATAATGTTCACTGCCCTATGGATCCCTATTTGGGTGGGAAGACAGAATGGATTTTTTTTTAATGATGAGCACATGCTTAAATAACTTTAAGAAAGATTTAAACAAATTTAAGGAGGCTAACTCCATCAATAGTTATTATCCATTGTGACTATCATAGCCCTTTTCAAATTACTGAGTAGCAATAGGATTAGCATGAATGTTACTTTGGAAAGTCAGATTTATCAGCACAATCTTCTTTAGTGGCACAATATCTACATATTTTTGCTATCTGGAAATAGGCTTGGCAGGTTCCTGCTGGGGGGTGAGGGGCCTCTACTCCCAGCTCCCATTTCCTGCCACCACTCCAGTGGCCAGTGGGGGGGAATTTAAAGAATCACCGTTGTCATTATGGTGTTATGCCACTTCTGGGGAAAATCTGGAACTGACATCAGTTAGCTCTGGGAATTCTAGCGTGGACTGATGTTTTCCCCAGAAGTGGTATACTGCTGTCATGATGATCATATCCTTATGTCCCCTGCCCCCGCCCCCTGCCAAACTTTCACCCTAGGGAAATTATCCTTGTTCGGTATATTTCTACAATGTTACTTTCTCCTCATTCAACCCATTTCTTCTGACCTTCTTGACTTTAAGCCAGGTAGGCAGGTACAATGACTAGATCTAGGGTTGCTAACCTCCAGGTAGAACCTAAAGATGACATGGAAGTACAACTGATCTCCAGATGACAGGAATCAATTTCCTTGGAGAAAGGGGGCAGGCTTGGAGGAGAGAGGGGTTTGCAGGCATCGTTCTCTGAACCCAGGCCAAGACTAGATTACTAATGGATAAAAAGGAAGTGCCAGTTTACAAGTTCAGAGGGACTCTTCAACCTTACTAAACCATGATTGCTACTTTTCCTCCTCAAAGCTATCCTTTCCAGCCCCCTAGGTGAATAGTCATATCACAATCTGGTTACAACTTTTGCTTAGCAACTACCCCAGGAGCTATGTGTTAGCCAGGTATGAGACAGCACCATGTCTTCATCTCATGTTGCCATTCTCTTCATGAAGGAACTTCATTGGTCCCTTGGCCAGCAGCCACTTACAATGCTTGTTGTGGGCTAGCAGCCACTTTCTTACTGGTATGACAGAGGCTATACCAGTTTATTTTTTACATTTCTTCAAAAACAGCTACTGAGGTGTTTTTTGGCTTTTTTACTTTGCAAGTAAGGAGCAGAGTTTGAAGAACAAGTAATAAGGATATGCATCTTGTGACTTGTGGTAAACCAGGAAAGCGTTCTAGAAATTACTAAAATACCATGGGAGAAAACAATATTTATATCTTATATAAAAGAGTCACTTTTCTATGAAGAATTGTTCTCTAAAAGGACACACATCAAGCGTACTATTGTTTTCTATATATCTCTTTTGCCACAAGGACATCTTTGCCCCCAATATACAACAATACAGAGATGAAAATCTATAAAGGTTATAGAAAGAAAGCAGATACATATAGCAAAAATAAGTGGTAAGAAAAAAAATCTATTCATGTTCCACAATATTTTTTTTAACTTCAGACAGTTTTTATATTAGGCTGAAAATCAGATGATTGGAAGAAGAAGAAGAAGAAGAAGAAGAAGAAGAAGAAGAAGAAGAAGAAGAAGAAGAAGAAGAAGAAGAAGAAGAAGAAGAAGAAGAAGAAAACTTTTGTTGTTTCGTTCTCAAATTGGAGACTTACTCTCAAAGAATGTAGCATGGAAAACACTGACAGAAAAGTTATAGAAAAACTCAATGATGGAGGCATTTTTCTATCTCCAAATATTATCAGTATTTCTTCTACATGTTACATTCTTTCATTTAAAATAATCCAGAGATTTTTTCTGCTTCTAGGCCTTAATTCAAAAGACCATCAACTGGGTAATACTTAGTGTTGCCAAGTCTCCTGCTTCGGTGTGAAACCTTCCACCAGTAAGTTCCACTTCCTGCTGCCAGCCCTTCAGCTGGTGGGGGAAAAATAATTTTAAAATCCCTGTCAGAGCCCCACCATTCCCCCTGTCTCCAGTGAGGTGTCAGCTATTGGCTGACAGCCATAATACTACTTAACCTATGGCTCAGACAATGGGATATGAAGGCCTTTCTGACATAGTTTTTGCTGACATTTTAAGAAGAATGATGTATTTCAAAAAAGGCATAGATGTTCAGTGTTTTGCTTTTGGACTCCTCATAGCATGTTATAGAACCAGCTAGGAGGCAAAATGCAAAGCTTAGGCATGCAGGGATTTCTTGATCTCATCTACGATATAAATACTTTGCCCACTCATAGGGTGCCCAGTATATTCCACCTCCCCACCCATTAAAGGGATAAAGTAGCTCCTATGATCAAAACCTGGAAATTTTTCATGGGTCTACACTGGCTTTTATTGAAAAAAATGGATTCTTAGACTTATTTATTATGTGGACTTAATCAAGATTTCCCCCCATGGGTTGCCCGTAACCTCTAAAGGATAAATCACAGCAAAAGCAAAGTAGAGATGAGCATCTGTTTATTGCTCATATTAGGGCAAAAGCCTGGCCTGAAAGTCTTTATAGAGATCAGGGAATATAATAAATCCTGTTTTTACTAGTGTTGTTAAAAGGCTTCCTTTCTGGTCTGGCAGGTGACAAACAGGTAGAATCCCTGACTAAAGCTCTGAGAGCATAGCACTTTTTCAAATGATATTCTGAGAAGAATGAACTAAAATTTGGTGGCAGGGAAGCTCTGCCCATCCTCCAGTCTACACTACTTCTTTGGAAGGGGTCTATAGAGGCATACAAGTGAATAACACATAGAGATGGAACCCTGATAAATTCCTGAATATATGGAGAAAATCCTGTGTGCAAATGCTTCGTTACCTGTGGGATTGAAGCAAACATTCTATGAAATATCCATAGGTTGGATGGGGCACAGAAATTGCTCCAGTGATCTTGCTTCTCCAAATGTACTAGCTTATTCTCCCCAGAAAACCAACAGAAAACCCTTATGCCTTTCAGCTATGAGATCATCCCATACCCCAAGCCCGATCAGTGTTCCATTGTATCATGTTATTAAAACTGAGTTTTAATAACTGGCTGAGTTTACTTCTCAATCTCTTGGTCTAAAAGGGGCCAGTGTGGTGTATTGGTTAGGAACGGTGGACTCTAATCTGGAGAACTGGGTTTCATTCCCCACTCCTACACATGAAGCCAGCTGGGTGACATTGGGCTAGTCACAGTTCTCTGATCTCAGACCCACCTACCTCACAAGGTGTCTGTTGTGGGGAGGGGAAGGGAAGGAGATTGTAAGCCGGTTTGATTCTCCTTAAAAAAGGTAGAGAAAGTCAGCATATAAAAACCAACTCCTCCTCCTCCTCCTCCTCCTCCTCCTCTTCTTCTTCTAAATTAAAAAAATAGTAATAACAACAAACATCACAATGTAAGCTATCAGAGGTATTTTACTGTGCTCTTTTTCTCAAGACAAACCACTTATGGCTAGGGTGGTCTTTTTATGGGGAAAGGATCTCTTTCTCAAGTAGAGGCAATCTCAGGCAGGAAATGACAACTGCCAAATTTTTATCTGGCATAGAATTGTAGACATTTGTAGGTTTGATTTTGGTTATAGAATTGTTAAAGACACAGAACCGCAGTGAATACAAAGATAGATGGTCTACTTTGAGCACATGGGGGATAACCTATTGAATCACTAATTTCTCTTGTAGAATTCATATCATCAAGATTGCCGGTAGCAAGGTCACTGTAGCTATGAATTTTAATTGCAAGTTTGTGAGTTCCAGCCAGATCTACCACTCTAATTGGCATCTACTAGTCAGTACAAAACTCCACAGCCCTTTGAATCCGGGAGTTGGCATCAAAGGATTTCCTTAACTATCCTATCTTTACAAATCCATTTTACATTTCTTTTTTTAAAAAATTATTGCTCTGGGACACTAGTCAAACAGAATATGTGAGAAGTACCTGGCATAGAAGTGTACAACTTGTCTTCTACATACAAACAAAAGCATCATAGGAGAGGTTCGCTTGTGGCTCACTTGAAGTGAAAGCATGTACTTTCACCCAGTGGACCTGAGATGGTTCACAGTAGGGTTGCCAGGTTGCTGTTCGCCACTGGTGGGAGGTTTTTGGGGCACAGCCTGAGGAGGGTGGGGTTTGGGGAGGGGAGGGACTTCAATATCATAGAGTCCAATTGCCAAAGCAGCCATTTTCTTCAGGTGAACTGATCTCTATCAGCTGGAGATCAGTTGTACTAACCGGAGATCTCCAGATAGTACCTGGAGAAAATGGCCGCTTTGGCAATTGGAATCTATGGCATTGAAATCCCTCCCCTCCCCAAACCCCATCCTCCCCAGGCTCTGCCCCAAAAAACTCCCACCAGTGGTGAAGGGGGACCTGGCAACCCTACCTCTCTCAGACTCCCTTTAAAAGCAGCACAACAAACTGTGCCTTCCAGTTTCCAAATTCTTGTGAGATTCCTCCTTCTCATGAACTTCCCTGCACTGAATTTCTTCCTAGTATTTGGGTTGTGTACGAGGAGTTATTTATTTAGGTAGAAAATAAAGGAATGAAAGGAGGACTGTTGGTTGTTTGGAGGACAGCCAGCAGCCAACCTGGAGTTAAATTCAATAAAATATAAATAAGAGAGAGAAAAGAAGCTAGGCAAGGAAGATAGGCAAGTAACACAGGTGTTATTAGCTTCCTTTATTGTGCTCATCCTAGTAGTTTATGGGCACATTTAGAAACCAGTAAGGCTAAAACAGCTGTCAGCACACATAATGCCTACTGACCTCTTATTCTTTCCCTACCCTTTATAGTACGGCACCGTTTTATAGACTGTAGGCCCTTCCCCCTTAGCTGTCATTTCCTGATTAGAAGACCTAGCCCTTCTCCCACTTTATGTAAATTGTGATGCCACGCCCACTACATTCTTCAGTTAGCTCTCCTTCCTTTCAACTAAGGGATAGTTCTGTTATGCTGCAAAGCAATGGAAGTGTGTTGTTCCTAACGTTAAGAAGATTTCAGGAGGCTAGTATCCACATTTTTATTTTAGCTTACAAAGGACAACTCAATTTTAAAGTCCTGTTCCAGCCCTCTTTATATATGAACAGTTTTACTTTCCAGTACATATCTTAAGAGGACTGAGCCTCACATGAATTAGATCTCTCTCTATTTTTATAAAGCGAGTATGTTCTGAGAATAGCATGGGTACCTGAAACATTTGGAAAGGATGAGAAATAATGAACCCCTTCTTTAAGGGCAAAGTTGCACAAGTTGGACTGAGAGAAGTTTGTCCAACATTTTAGGCCTTGATTGCACACGATAGGGCAGGAAATAAAGTAAAAGTAATACAGAAAATATATTTTGTAGGATGTGCTATGAATTTCCTGTTCATCATCACTGTATTGGTGTCAGTTGCCTTCCATCTACCTGGTTGGAAATCTGTTGTCTCAGACCTGACTGTGGGTGTTTTAGATGTAGTCATGAAAGCAATTTATTGGTGGTAGCAGTAATAATGTGATGAAAGAAAGAAGTGAATAATCAGTGGGGTATGTTGTGTCTTCCTTGAATTTTCAGCTGTGTGCTTTATGGCAGCTTTAGAGCAGATTTGCAACAATCTATCCATAGCTTTAAGACAGTAGCATTCGCTACCTAAAGGGCAAAGGAGTAGTTAGGCCAAATGGCAAGCTGAAATTTATTGGGTTGGATCCAGCCAGCTGTTTTGCTCAATCTTACCTAATTCCCCTCTGCTCCCTTTTTCATCACCAGAAAAGTTGGCTGGATAATTGATTGAACAGAACTAACATTTTCCCTGGATCTGATAGCTTTTTGTAGATAATTGATTTTTTATTAAGCGCAAAGGCATTTCACATTTATGCCTTCTGTTCCCTCATCCCAATTTTATGTTCTCATATGCCTTGAAAATATGGGGAACTCATGTGCACTGGACACCACTGTAACAGATTCCAGATACAACTTTATACTTTTCTTTCTTGGGGGGGGGGGAGAGCCACTGTCCTATCTGCTCCGTCAGACTTCGTACACTGCTGTGAATGGGAAAAGGTGGAAATAATTCCTCACTATCTAATTGTGTGCAAAGCTGCCTTGGGTACTGTATGTTTCTAATAAGAGAAGCTTCTCTGTTCTTGATGCCATTATATGCTCTGGTAAACAGCCTGTAAAAGTTGAGGAGCCCCATGGCACAGAGTGGTAAGCTGCAGTACTGCAGTCCAAGCTCTGCTCAAAACCTGAGTTTGATCCCGACAGAAGTTGGTTTCAGGTTGACTCAAGGTTGACTCATCCTTCCGAGGTTGGTAAAATGAGTACCCAGCTTGTGGGGGATAAAGGGAAGATGACTGGGAAAGGCAATGGCAAACCACCCCATAAATATAGTCTGCCTAGTAAACTTCGGGATGTGACATCACCCCATGGGTCAAGAATGACCCGGTGCTTTCACAGGGGACTACTTTTACCTTTAAAAGTTGAACACAGTCCACCCTGTTTACTTTTTTTCCTCCACAGCCCACATGACCTGAGAATAATCAATATGTAAGTAGGCTATTTGTTTTACCATTTCTTAGGGGGCTCATCATTGCTAGCATGTTTCAATTACAACATAATATATTGAAAATATAACACACACACACCCCAAAAAAGAGAGAAAGTATAACATGGTGTTCTGTGACATTACAGACGCAAGAGTAGCCAGTTTATTTAAATGTTCAGGCTTTATTATTATTTTTAAAGGCAATGGAACAGGAATATTTGTGGAATTAATCAATATATCTAATTCTCAATATGGCCAAGTCTGTGGATAATTATATCCAGATATTTTAGCCATGAATGACAAGACAGATCTTTTTTACAAAACTGAGAAAAGCCCCAACTTTGCAGGAAAAAACATCTGAAAGTCTTAAATAATATCTTGGGAGGGGGGTTAATCTCCCCAAATAATACAAGCAGCACCTGTACCTTTAAGAAACAAGTGCCCTCAGCATCTGGTGCTAAGCAACCACAGCAATAATGCCAAACCTCAAGTCTTAGTTTCTGTCAATAAAAGCTGAAGGGAAGGGTGTGGCTCTTTCCTAGGTGGTTTTGGGCTTTGACGGAGGACTCATCAGGGCCAGGCACTCCAGCAAAACGTTTCCATTACCAAATGGAGGGGAAATAGTGCAGGCACGAGAAAATAAAATGTTTCATTAGGCGTTGTGAAAACTTAGTGGGGAAATGGCCAGTGATTGTCAGCTCACATTCACATTAAAATACTGGCATCAGCAAAGCGTTTGGAAGACTTGTCTCTTTCTGCCTAGCTAGTGAAAAAAATTGGACATCTTGAATATCCTTGCTAGCTTTATGCTGCCCTTTTTAAATATCTTATTTTCAAAAAAAAAAAAAGGTATGTGATATAGTCAACCTTTTTTAATGGCTCTATTTACAACTTGGGTAATGATTTATTAGGGAAGTTGTTTTCATCTTTTGGAAATTGTGCCATTTCCATTCTATTGTATGCAGATGAGACTTGTGTCCTAGATTCCCCAAGGCTTTCACAAAGCACTCAGCATTCTGGATAAATATTGCAAAAGCAATGATTTAATAATATGTCTAAATTACTGATATTTGGCACTAATAACATTATTTGGCATCTGGGTAATAGTGCATTGTAATATATAAATTCAATGGCATGGTTGTGATGCTGTCTTAATTAGTCTCAGTGCCCAGAAAATAGAAGGGCCTACTTAGTGTAATTTCTGCAAGAAAAAGATAAAGTCAAATGTCTCTGATTATTCTTTTTCCTCCTGCTCTTTGGACTGTAGTAAAAGGGAAGGTTTTTGCTAATGAGTTTCATTTTGAAGGAAAATGTTGCCACTCTCTTTGTTCACCTCATCATTTAAGTCCGATGTTTCATATTAATGAAATAAACTAATGGGGACACACAAAACTTGGTGCCACTGTAATCTTTCCATCACAGTGTTTTGCAAGATGTGAATGCCACAAAGCAACATAAAAAGAGGTGGTTGCTCAGCCAAGGACTGGCAATCACTGGATGTAGTTTGTTTTCATTATTACACTCTAGGAGCAGACTGAAAATAGCCCTGGAACAAGCCAAGTTGAGTGGTAAACAAGCCAGTGTTTCAGAGCAATTCAGCTCAGTGGGGATAACAATGGCCACTGGTTCACTCATTGCATTCTTCCTTCAGCCTGGAAGGGAGAATTGGTGAACTGACATCAATTGTCATTGCTGGTGAAGGATCTTAGCGAAGTGGCCTCCAAAGTGATGGCAAAACCTCTGAGTTTGGCTGGGCTTGCTTCTAGCCACAAGTGACCCTCTAGGACAGTAGCCCTCTAGGAAATGTCCCTGTAAGTTAAATGGCCAGTATTCCCCTGTATACTCTGTATCTTATATGGACACAATGAATTGTCACTGGTATTCTACATGGACCTTGAATGAGGGCATTTGTTACCACTACCATAACTGTTCAAGGTAGCCTATTCTGGAAAAATACAGCTCTTAACAAGTTCAGGGTAAATGCAGTGTTCTTGAAGCCAAGGAGCATTTATACCATGCTGAGGAGTTAGGCAGTTTCATTTATGATATATTGCAGATAGGAAGAGTGGGGATGATATACAACTCTGTGGAGTTGGCTCATTTCCGACTGGGTTGGTGGAATTGTTTCACATCAGGACAAGTTGTAAAGTTGGAAAGACAAACGGTGATTAGATTCCCTAAGACAGATGTAGAAGGAAGAGAAGGAAGAGATAATGGGAATGACAAGGCCAGGATGCAAGGGAAATGGTTGTAGAATTAGGAAATAGAGCAGGTATAGGCAATGGCAGAGCAAACAATACAATCTGTGAGCTGTGCTTCCAAAGTGCTTTGTTGCACAGACAAGCCTGCTATGGTTTTTCGAAAGAGATCTCAAGAAACCGAACCCCAGCTTCGTTCCCAGGCATCTTGATGGTAACCCCAATACCATCAGTCCCACAGTCAGGATGAATCATGTTTAGACAAAGAGCAAATAATTAGTCTTTCTTGACAGCTCAGCCTTTCAGTCTGAGATTAATCCAAATGTTTTTGTCCCAATGACACCCCAATCTCCAAATGTCTGGAGCTAAAAATAGTTCAGTACTGCTTTGTTTTTTGAGATGATGTAAAAATTCTTCTTTCATATTCCAGCCCTCCAAGTTAGTTGAGGGATGTAGTTTGCTGTCTCTGGAGGTGCTAAGGGTCCATATGTATGTATCTGTAGCCACAAAAAGGCAATATCAGAAAGTACATGTGGAATAGCCACTGGTGTGGATTTTCTTCACTTTGACAAATAAATAGAGGTTTGTACTAGGCTTGTGCATATTGATAAACCTGAACTGAAAATAAACCCGAAAAAAGCCATTTTGGTAAATTTCGGGTTTGGGTTTACCAAATGCCAAAACCTGGGGAGAAAGCCAAAGCCAAAGCCGAATTGGCCATTCCTGAAAAAACCAAATGTTTATTCGGGGTTTTTTTGGGTTTGGCTTTCCCAAGGCTTTGTGAAGCTCCTGGGGGGCATTTTTTGAGGTAGAGCCCCCAAATCTGTAGTGTAGCTGCAAGGGACTCTCCTTGTCTGAACCCCCACGTTTGGTGAAGATTGGGTCCGGGGGTCCAGTTTTATGGGGTTGGGAAGTGGTCACCCCCATCCTCCTCCATAGAGAAGAAATAGTGAAGTGGCCACTGTCAGATTCTCTATTGTGAACTTTGCTATGCTTCCCTATGGAGGAGCCCGGCAAACATTCCCACCACTGGAAGCAATGGGCCATTGAAAATAAGCTGAATATTTACCGGTATGGGAATTCAACTTTTTTTCAGGTTTCCCAAAAAAATTCGGGCCCAATAAACCCAAACCTAAAATTTACCAATTTTGTGTGTGTGTGTGTGTGCACAAGCCTACTTTGTACTGATATAGTTTCAGTAATGTCCTGTGTTGGGAGGGCAGCATGGTATAGTCCAAACTCATCAGCCCTTGGAAACTAAGCAGAGTCAGTAACTGGAAGGGAGACCTGTAAGAAAGACTATAGAGGAAGGCAATGGCAAACCACCTCTGCTTAATCACTTGCCTTGAAAGCTCCTTGCTGGGGTCACCATACTTCAGCTGCGACTTGATGGCACTTTACACACACAATATCCTGTGTGAGACAATGGGCTATATTTGTCCTGATATGTTTACAATATGTCATACATACAAATTTGCATCAAAGGAACCCAGAGGAATGATGGCACAGATATTCATAGAATCAAAGAGTTGGAAGGGACCACCAGGGTCATCAAGTCCAACCCCCTGAACAATTCAGGAAATTCACAACTACCTCCCCGCACACCCCCAGAGACCCCTACTCCATGCCCAGAAGATGGCTACAAAAACCCTCCAGGATCCCTGGCCAATAAGGCCTGGGAGAAAATTGCTTTCTGACTCTATGTTGCTGAGACATCCACTAGCATGTTGCTTATTTATCCTGCTAATCTCTGTTGCACCCATTAATCTGTGCAATCGCTTTGCACGGCATCAGACTCCACTTTTATGTACCATCAGTAGAATGTGAGCATGGAGCCTATGGGTGTATAAACTGTCCCCCATGATTAGGATGCATGCTACAGTTTGGACTTGCATAACCACTGAGCTCATGCTCTGACAACCATACATGGGGAGAGGGGGCTTGCATGTTCAGTCAAGAGAAGGGGCAGGACCAGTATAATCCTTGCTGCTCTTCATCTATGCATGAATCCCAAGAATTCCAACAATTACAATGGTGTAGTCATGATCTTGCAGCCAAGCTCTTGCTGTCACTGAAAGTTTATGAGGCTGCATTGCTGCAGCAGGCATTGTTCTGGTGCTGGGTCGGCCTTGTTATTCCAGCAGCATGAATTCTACATTGGATATGTCCCTTTAGTTTCTAAAACAACAACAACAAACGGTATTTTTACTTAGTGGGAAAAAACGTTCCTACCTCACTGGGTCCACTTCTTACTCACCTGTTGATTAGCCGAAAATATGGTCTCATCATAAATTTAGCAATTAACTGATTGACCAAATGAAAGAGCCTTGGTGGTAAAGTAACTGATGGAGCTGTAAAAAGAAGCTGTAAAGTCAAACTGTACCATGATGACATGTAAAGGGATGATGGTAAAAGCAGATCAATATTGCCGAATCCTGGGTTTTACAGGGACTCTGTATGCACATCAAACCTTTAAATAGCTAAGCCTTGTTTGATCTGATTAGGTTTCTTCTTGTTTGATTTGATTTGATGTGTGTAATATGCCCTGTAGCCCAATACTTTTTTCTGTTTTGTGTAAAATAAAAATGAAATGGCTAGATATCTTGCCATATGGTCCAATACAGTATTTAAGAAGCAAACATTAAAGTTTTTTTTAAAAATGCTGGATCAATGTTTAAATAGAAAAAATCAAAGTCTTTAGGCTATTATTTTCTTTTTAATAGTACAATGTCCTTAGTGTGATGCAGTAAGAAATATTTGCTCTGCCTCGGAGGCTCTGGTGGCGCAATTGGGAAAGACTTTAAAAATCTTAGCCACAGTCTCTTGTTCTTATTCCTATTGCCAAAACAGTAGCCCTGTTCACAAGTTACAGTGAACGCATATACAATCTGCCTGCAGTGTACCTTTGACTGTTCTTTGTATGTATGTGTGATGAGTAATTCTCATGTAACAGGCAATGCATGTACAGTGGAATGTGTGATACAAACCTCACATCTATTCAGGTACTGGTCCCTGGTTTCATTCATAAAGTAAACATGCACTGGCTCTTTCTAACAAACAGAATTATGCATTAGCAAGCAGGATGTATGTGCATTCACTGTAATACATGAACAGTGCTAGTGTGTATGTGTGTGGAATAGAGAAAGTATAAAACGTATGTCCTTTGATATGTTCCACTATTCAGCTACAAATTTATCCTCCTGACTTGAGTGACTTGAGCCATTAGAAATCTCTAGGATGACTTTATGGACCTGAACTAGGATTTGTTATGTACTGACTGAAGGGTGTGCTGGGGGAAAAAAAAGTCAAATCTCTGACTACTCTGCCATTTAGCAAAGGATGAGGATGTTTGAGGCTGTGCATAGTCCTTCAATTCATCCATTTGACCTGTTCCAGGAGACTTGAGTTGAGAGGAGCTCTGTCGGAGCAAGACCACTAAAGAATCTCCAAGCTTCAAGTGAATTGGACCAACAAGTCCAATTCTACAGACCCCTGTACAAAGTGCCTTCACCTATCATACTCAGAGAGAAAAACAGCTCCACCCCCACAAAGACAGAAGAGAAGAAGCAGCAAGAGGGGGACCTCAGTTTTGCTGTTATTCTCCGAGAGGCTTTTTAAAAGCACAGGATTCCAGCTTGCTTACAAACAGTTGGTATGATTTTTGTGTTTAATTAGCATGTATTTCAGGGCATATCAGCAACCGAGGCGTTAACAGCGAAGAACCTTTAAACAGTTCCCCGCTAGCAGACATTCCTTACATTCACAAATACCAAAAAAGAAAAAGAAAAAAAAAAGATCACAGTGGAAGATAATAGCCTGCCATTGTGGTATAAAACCATTAGGTTGTTGGGAAAATTCCAAGCCAGCCCTGGTTTACCTTGGCTGCAGCAGAAGCCCCCATGCTGTGCACAGACGTATCTGATTGACCCATCATCCCTGCTGGAAGCCTCTCCTCTTCTGCTAGTCTTGACTTAACTGACCTCAAAATGAAATGCTGATATTTTGCAATTCATGACACAAAAGGAAAGGGGGAAAAATGAAAGTGGAATATATTATTAGGAATATAATTTGCAAGCGCTGCTGTCTTCTGAACAGCTTAACTCCTGGCACCAGCAGTTTTTCTATATCCACCTACAGCACTGATGGTTATATTCCCCCCCCCCCCGTAAGAACACTTATTCTCTGGTGAAAGAGGATTAATGAGGACGGGGATTGCAACTTTTCTCCCTCCCTTCCAAATGGTGGGGGGAAAGGCGCACACCATTTTATCCTCATCAGCCATACTTAGATTTAATAGTTACACTTAGATTAACAGCTTTAAATAAAGGACAGTGAGGGGTTTCTATGGAATGCACCAGAGTTAGCATTCTTCAACAGTAGTTACTTAGAAAAGATCAAGTGTGGGGGCATGTGACCTGGCTGCTTTATGCGATTGGCTCAAATCTGCCAGCAATCAAGCAGGACTTTTGAAACAAAGGAAATAAATGAAAATAGTATCTGAAGGCTGACCAATCCCTATGCCTTGGAGCGCAGTCAGAAGACTGAGCAAGGAAGCGACACCTGCTGGCTGACACACAAATTGCAGCAAAAGAGGTGGTGTTTTCAATCAAGCACGAAACTCCCCCAGCCAATCGCCGTTCTTGTGGGAGGGGAAAGGAGACTTCATGGGCAGGGGCAAATGAACCAAAGCAAACAATTTTTCATGGAGCTCCAAGCTAAAACTGCGCAGCAACAGGAAAGAACGGCATAAAAGTGGTTTGACTTGCCACGGTTATAACACAGCTTTTATTGCTCAATCCGGAAAAATTTGGAGCTGCCATGAATAATCCAAAATGTGCACTGACGCAAATCAGTTTTTAAACTGCAGCAAAGCTCCATGAAAAATCAACCTCTGCAAAATGGGGAAGGGGGGAGAGGAACAGCACTGCAGAGACGAATCCACGCTTCGCACGATGCTCAAAGCGTGCCAGGATCGTGGCTCATCCTGGCTCTGCACTTTGACCAGAAGCACATGTGTGTCTGTCCCCCTCACCACCAGGACCATGTGTGTGCATGAGTTGGGGCGGGGGGGGGGAAGAGAAGAACAGAAACAGACTGAACTGGAAAACAACCATCGAGTCGATCCAAAAACTCTTGCAGAGTTTCCTGCTCAGTAAGGGGTGTTGGGGGGGTTGGCTTCCAGGGGGGAGAAGAGTCTCCCTTCCAAGTAGGGCTGTTGAATTTTAAAAAATTCGGTATAGTTCGGATTCGGCCGAATTCAGCCCGTTTAGATTCGGGATATGCCGAAGTCTGAACTCCCCCACTTCAGATCCGTTCAATTCGACGGGAATTCAAAGTTCGGAAAAAAAATTCGGCCGAATAAAGCCATTAAAAACACAATCGCGCCTTTCTGTGGCTCTGGGGGGGCATTTTTGGGGTTAGAGGTCCCAAACTTTCAGCAGAGCTTCAAAGGACGTTTATTGAAAGACTCCCCAAGTTTTGTAAAGATTGGGTCAGGGGGGGCTGAGATATGGGCCCTGAAAGGGGTCCCCCTACCCTTAATGTGCATCTCTCAGCAGAGCTTGCCGCCCACGCACAAAGCTCCCAGCCCCGACAACAGTTTGCAAAGCAACACAACCTTGTAAAACAACACCTTTGCAACAGGGAAAACCAGAAGACACACAACTGAAACCTCCCCCCTCAAACCAGGGAGCGAGAGACTCGAGGGGGAACACCCCCCCCAGGCAGAACCGACGAAAGCCCCCTTTGGCTTCCCCCCCACCCACAGAAACTGCTCCCTCCCCACACACACACAGACTCTGCTTCCCCCCACACACACACACACATACACAGGAGAAAAATTATAGATTAAAGCCCCCAAAGGGGTCTTACTGTGGCTGTCTTCTGTTCCATCAGGAGGGGCTGGGGAGGACTTGTAATCCAAGATGATTCCAATTAGGCACGGGACGTTTTGCTCTGGAGAAGATGCACACAGGATCGGCTGATCCATTCATCCCAATAGGGAAAAGGGGAAAGGGGAAAGGGGAAAGGGGAAAGGGGAAAGGGGAAAGCCCATATCTCGGGACCCCCTGACCCAATGTTCACAAAACTTGGGTGGTCTCTTAAGAATAATTGTCTAAAGCTATGCTGAAAGTTTGGGGGCTATATCCCCCAAAAAGCGCCCCCTGCAGCCACATAAATGGAAAAAGGGGGGAGGGAAAAGGGGGAGAGCCCATATCTCGAGACCCCCTGACCCAATGTTTACAAAACTTGGGGGGTATCTTAAGAAGCTTCATCTGAAGCTCCACTGAAAGTTTGGGGTCTGTACCCCCAAAAATGCGCCCCCTGCAGCCATGGAAAGAAAAAGGGGGGAGCCCATATCTCGGGACCCCCTGACCCAATGTTTACAAAACTTGGGGGTATCTTAAGAAGCTTCATCTGAAGCTCCACTGAAAGTTTTGTGTCTGTACCCCAAAAAATACGCCCCCTGCAGCCACAGAAAGGAGCAAATGTGCACAAGCACCCCCCCACACACACACACACACATGAGGATTTCGCTCTCTCTCTCTCTCTCCCTGGCCGGGCCGCACATCAGTTGATTCCTCCAGTACTCAATCCTGACTGATTGGCCAGAAGAAGACCCAGCTTGGCCACCGATTGGCCGGGGGAGGAGAATGCTGCTTACTGACGGTTATGCTGCTTACTGATGGCCCCGAATTTGCCGGATTTATTCGCGAACTCCCGAACTCGCTGAATTCGGGGCCCCCGGTTGCCCGCCAGTTTTGAGTTTGGTTCCTCCTGAACTAAAAACCACCGAATCAGGGGAAATTCGGCTGATTTTCAGTTCGGGCCGAACCGAATCAACAGCTCTACTTCCAAGTACCGACCCAGTTTTGCTTCCAAGATCTGACAAGATCGGGCTATACTATACCATTCCATAACCCCAGTACAAGCTACTAGAAGGATATTTTGGGTGGTATAAATACATAATTGCCAGGTGCAGGAGAAAATGCAGAGCTCATTTCCAATAGTCCCCACATAACATTTGTATTTTGCTGTCTAGATCAAAAATGTCTGTGATTGCAATCCCTTATATCTAGTGTAGTCCCATAAACTTCAGTAATATTCCTTTGGAAGCCAGACGTTTGTTCACATCTGGCAGTATTCAGGCTTTATAGTTCCGCTGATCCTTCCCACTGTTATTTCTATGCTTCTTCTCAGTCTTCTGGTTCCCTAATTAGAACCCCAAAACACGACATGTTGGATTGCAAGACATCCTCGGCCATGACTGTTGCTGTCCCGCTTTTGCGTTGGGCTTTTATTTAGTAGCTGGTTGCTAGAGTGCATTACTAGGTGGTTGACAGGTACAGGAAAAATATTCGGACCATTTGCCTTGGCCAAGTACAACAAAAATGCCAAAATCGATGTGACAAAACCGTCTCTTCAGGTCCCACCGTCACGTCTAAATATTTTATGGACCCAGTGCAGACAACACAAGGCGATGTAAAGCACTTCCACTCGATGGCTGTGAATTATGAAGCAGTTCCCAGTTTTCCCGAGACCCTAGGTGAGATCTAAGAATGCTTGCCAAAATGTGTCTTGTAAATAAATCAGCTTTATCTACAACCCAAGCACTTCAGACAGATGGCCACTTAGAATTCCGCATTTCACCAGGGAGGGGGAAAAAAGATGAGAGAAGGAAGAGCGAAGAAAACAAATAACGCATTAGAGCAAAACCTTATGGCATAGGATATTAATTGTCGAGAACATCCAATTTTGGAGGGGTGGGGTGTAGAAATACACTGTTGAATTGAAAGTGCCAACTAATTAAAATAAGGAAAATAGATATTCTTCGCTCCAACATTAAAATGCCTGCTAGCACTCCATTAAGGTGATGTTTGATTTATTCACAGTAATGGAAATGATTAATGAGTGCCATTTGAGTGTTTATTGTACAGGAGGGCCCATATGCAGAAGTGGATGCCAACCAGATGATACTATAAAATGCATTACACAGACTGACACTCCAGCAGGTATCTTGTGAGATTAACAGCTTTCATAAACATATTTTGCTAGGACATGCAGCCTCCACTGCAACATGGGACTGGATATATGAACGCGCACAGGAGCTGGTCGACAAATGTGTGTTCACCACTTAATTTCTCTACCTTTTACTTCACGCTTGGGACTAGTTCACGCATCGTGTGCAACACTAGATTTACAGTTGG
The DNA here is from genome assembly GCF_029931775.1 of Euleptes europaea. Lineage (NCBI taxonomy): Eukaryota > Metazoa > Chordata > Lepidosauria > Squamata > Sphaerodactylidae > Euleptes > Euleptes europaea. Next base: position 63,564,873 of record NC_079319.1, read on the forward strand.
TGACTGTATATTTGATGGCCGACAGACAAGTGTGCAGACTAATTGAAACACATTGTGTCTAAGGTGATATCCATGGAGTTGGCTATATTCCATAATGACACATTCACAAGTGCACATCATAGATAATAGCAAAAAAATGGATGAATAGTGAATTTTGTATTTTTAAAGAAATGCATACTTTCAAGCTTACAAAGTAATAATAAGATATAGGGGAGTATCTTTAGCATAGAATAGAATCATAGAGTTGGAAGGGATCACCAGGGTCATCTAGTCCAACCCCCTGCACAATGGAGAAAATTCACAACTACCTCCCCCCACACCCCCAGTGACCCCTACTCCATGCCCAGAAAATGGCCAAGATGTCCTCCCTCTCATGATCTGCCTAAGGTCATAGAATCAGCATTGCTGGCAGATGGCCACCTAGCCTCTGCTTAAAAACCTCCAGGGAAGGAGAGCTTACCACCTCCCGAGGAAGCCTGTTCCACCGAGGAACTGCTCTAACTGTTAGAAAATTCTTCCTAATGTCTAGACGGAAACTCTTTTGATTTAATTTCAACCTGTTGGTTCTGGTCCTACCTTCTGGGGCAACAGAAAACAACTCAGCACCATCCTCTATATGACAGCCCTTCAAGTACTTGAAGATGGCTATCATATCCCCTCTCAGTCTTCTCCTCTTCAGGCTAAACATACCCAGCTCCTTCAATCTTTCCTCATAGGACTTGGTCTCCAGACCCCTCTCCATCTTCTATTAAATTTCATTACACTAAGGGAGAAAGCCTCAGTAGATCTACTCAGAAGTAAGCCCTATTTTATGCAAAGGGTCTTACTCCCAAGACAATGTTCTTAGGATTGCACCAAAATAGATCTAGCTCATTCACCCAGGTCTCAATAATGCATGCTATAACTGCAGAGCTATGCAGGATTATTGATTTATTAAAGGGTACTTAAAGCTTGGGTGGGGACAGATGCATTCTTGGTGGGGGATAGTAAGGAGGAAGATCTTGGTGCCAGCAAGCTAGCAACATATGAGTCCCATCTATGCTAAGTTTTGTCTTCCTCTCCTTGCAGGTACGTATAGCCTTGGCCCTTGACTCTTAGCACTGGACTTGTGAAGGGAGCCTCTTCCATTAGGACCAACCCTGGAGCTGATTGTTTTGTTTGTTTTACTATAATGTACATTTACCTTTTGGAGAGAAAAGTGGTATATAAATGAATAGCTCCTCTGCTGTTTGTATCAATACAAGAAACAACATCACAGAGTAAAATCCTCCTGCTTTAAATTAATATCAGGATCATGTTGAAAGTTAGCTGAGATAAACACCCATCCTAATTATGTTAATTTAACATGGAGATTCTGTCCATTACTCTAATGAATGGAATGAGGGAGTTCAACAGATGTAGCCTTTTGCTTCAAAATACAACAGAAAATAGGTGGGATATTTCAGTCAGGTGCTGAATAACCTGAGGCTACTCACTGTTCACTCTATGCAGATTAGAAAACAAGTCTCCCTTCTAGAAACAAGCAAACACAATTAACAAAATGGAGCAGCATGAGCTCTTCCTCCACAAAACTTGGGATATTTCTTAATAAACTAGATACGTCTACAACAACTTTGGTACAAAGGGATGCTCAAACACCCCTCTGTTTGAACAGCTATTTGCAAGAATTCTTTGAACTTTCAAATGCGATATGATCAAATGATTCTACGCATGTGCACTGTCACAGTGCTATTCTTTTCTCTCCACCTCAATCTGGCCAAAAAAACCCACTTCATAGAAAAAAAATATAATCGATATATGTAATAATGACATTTGGCTCCCAAATATGGATACTTAAATCCACTGATTAGGGCCATACCAATACTAAACAGATTTTCCTGCAAATTTGGGGGACTCCCCAGGTTTGCAGAAAAAATGGAAATGAAAAATAATATATATAGGGGGGTTTAAATCACCTCCAAAATACATTTGTGTTGTCTGCGCGCTTACCAGAAAAAAAGGGAGCCACTCCAGCACAGTCACAGCATTGAAGGATGCTGGCAGCCACTCCAGGACAGCATCCTTCAATTCTTCAGACCATGGTGGCAGAGAAAGCCAGCAGCCAATTCGGAAAGGACCTTAGAAGCAGAGGAAACCAGCGGCTGGACTCAATGATAGGTAATAGCGCCTGTATCTGCACCAGGCTTGGCAATGGGGGGATATGGAACCCCTCCATGAGTCTCACGGGGGCCCCACTGAGACAGCAAGGAGGGTGGGGGTGTGCAGGGTGAGGCTCTTTCCCAGGTGGTTTTGGGCTTTGAAGGAGGGCTCATTATGGCCAGGCCTGATGGCAATCACTGGATGACTTGATAGCACCTGATTTGCATGACTCACCTAGGCCAGGCTGCTTGATACTCTTGAACAGCAAACGCCCCCCCCCCATGAAAGCCAGTGTGGTGAAGTAGTTAAAGCTTCAGAGTAGGATCTAGGAGATGCCGGTTCAAATCCCCATCTTGCTGTGGAAGCACACTGAGTGCAAAAGCATCACATGGAGTGGATCCCACCTAACATTTCTGCTGATGTAAAGGGAGGGCCAGTTCTTACTGATTTCCCCCTCCCATTTGCAGACCTCTGATTCACTCTTGGTGCTGTTGGGGGGGTGTCCATCCCCAGGAACATTATTTCAGGGGGCATTTAGGATTGCAGTGCGGGGAGGAGGCAGGAACATAATTTTCAGTGGTTTCCAAGCCATAAACATGTATGGTTGACATGGAAAGAGCAGCTATTTTGAATGCCACCAGTGCACAGTCCCAAAATTACACCAGATACCATTCACTTTTCACTGTGAGCAAATTGGTGAGGTTATCAAGTGTTTTGACTTGATGGTAAATAACCAATTTGAACAAGATAAATTTGATTTTTAATCATTTGTTTGTGGTTTTTAGCATCCCAGAATACAGTCTTGTCTTTATAAAATGAATCCAAAGGTCTTTCCCCTGAAAAGGCTTTTCTCTAGAGATTTGTGAAACTGCCCTGAGACAGTTTGCTAGTCTGGCCATAACTCTATGTGTTTTTGCAAAAATTCTTTAGATCCTTTGCCTGAGGGGGTGAATTATTTTTAACCTCCTTTTTTCCTGCTTTTAAACTTCTGCGTGCTTGCTTTTTCCTGGGACTCAAACATTCAGTCCAAATCTATGCAATGTTTTAACTTGCTGGCAAAGATTATTTGTTTTAATTGCTCCACCAGCCTGTTCTAAAGTATCCCAGGAAAATAGACAATCCTAAATCTGAGTCTTAAAACCTGCTCAGGAATGGGTGTTATCAAGAACTTTAGGCAGCTTCCATCTAGGACTGACAGCTCTGGGTTGTGAAATACCAATGGTCGGATTAAGTCTGAGGCATCTTCATGTCTGTTCATGTGTTAGTTGGCCAACTTCTGTATAAGAGCAGAAATTTTGGGGTCTACGTTTGGCTCAGGTATGGGATTGTTTTTGGCCTGCTGGGTTCCAGACCATTTCTGAGAATTTAAGGGTTCCTGAAAGCGAATTGGCATCTAATTACTATGCAGGGTAGAAAGGGAGAATGTTGGGTTTTGTTGTCTAGGTGGCAGATATACATATTCGAAGTAAGGAAAACTAGCTTTGCTTGCTGTCTCTGATTTTCCAGGGTTATTTTCATCCACGGTTATCCATTTTTTGGCAGAATGCTGAGCAAAGTAGCTCTAGAACTCCCCCCCCCCTTTTAGGACATGGTCACCTGTACAGCTGTAAACAATATCTCCAAACTACTCTCTGTTACCACTTACAGTTTGCCTCATACTCTGCTTGTATGTAGGTGTTGTATGCAGGGGAAACAGCTTTTTGTCCTGGGTGGCATACTTACAATGGACAATTGTTTTGAGATGGGTGGGGGTGGCACAAGTGGGGAGTTAGTAACACTCAGTATTCCAGTCTACAGCTTTATTATATTTGTGTTGCAAGGTGACGTACCATCAAATATGCAAGTCTGAGTCCTGAAGAGGCTCTCAGACTGGTCTGGAGCAGTGATCTCACTGGATTCAAACAGAACGCTCTTCAGAACCATGAGACCATGCTCCTTCAGAGCATTCCTCAAGCTCAAGTGTATTCATAGAGGAGGAGGAGCCTCTGGAAAGGCTGCCGGAGACATTAATTTGCAATCGTCCAATAGGGATCAGACCTGGAAGAAGGATCTATAAAGGATGGTGAGAAAATCTCTATTCTACTGGAAGAAAGAAACTGTGTTTAAGCACCATGTTGAGCCTACAGCATGTTTTTGGGGAAGAAAATGGATGCCAAGGGAATTGATATTCCCTTACTCTCTGACAGTGGGTATACACACACTATGCACATCACATTCACCACTGCATGTGGGATCAATATGCACATGTCTATTTCACTGTTTTTTCCTTTAACTTGCCCAGAAAAACCAAACCTGTGTATGACAGACTCCCTCTGTGGCTGTTTGCTTTCAAACACCACTTCTGCTGCCAACTCTACAACTCCACACAATACAAAGCATGGTTTGAAAAACATTATTACTCACTTCCACTGTGGCATTTCTAAGATACTACTATATTTGTGTCTTTCAAGTGCATTCCCACAGGATCTTCATGTATCTTTTAATCTCTAAGCCAGTCAAGGCAAAGACATTTTCTTTGTTTGTATCTCTTTACCCTAACAACACTATTAGAGCTTTGATAATATTCTTGAATTTCATTACCCAGTTCTCCACTCCTTCTTCCATGTAATTTAATTACGATTTTAAATAACACCAGCTTTTACACTGATCCCTGTGGTTATCCCGCTTTCCCCAGATAACTCCATACATTGCTGTTCCTCATTAACCTTTATTGATTGTCGTGCAGTGGGCTCTGCTCTTCTTAACACTGATCTTAAGCAAGCTCATTTCATTTTTTTTTCTTTTCATGTAAGGTTTAAAGCAGTATCAGAAGCTTTGCTCAAAACACAAGAATATTTGGCATAGTAGAATACCCGTGATCCATATATTTTCTTGTTAAACGTTTAAAAACAAATCAAGGGACAAAATTGTGACAAGTCTGTTATGTACCAAGGTGCTGAGAAGTCTGATGTCAAACTGGCCACAATCAAACTCTTCATTTAAATGCACAATGAGCCCTCTTGCTGAATCTCCTCAATGGTTTTGCATGAAGTTCAAATCAAGTACAACCTCAGGTTGCAGGGGTTGGGGAAGTCTTTCCCAGTTTATCTTCACCTTCCTCTGCGCTGTGCTGTGCTGTGTCAGGCAGCTTTGCAGCTGTGGAGTATCCAGTTGGGCTACCGACTTACAGCTCAGTCATGCTTTGCATCTGTGCAGTTGGCAATAGGGGGTTTGCAGATTTTTCTCTTTTTTTGTATTTTTCAGATCCGGGTTTATTGGACTCGAATTTTTGCAGGAAACCCGAAAAAGCCAAATACCCATATTGGCAAATGAGTATTTTGGCTTTTTTCGGTTTTCCCAAAAAATAAAAATAAAGTAAAATAAAATAAAATTCAGCTCCATTATAGTCTATTGTGAATCTTTCCGGCGCTCTGTGGGGAGGCTGTTTTTCAAGGTAGAGGCACCAAATTTTCAGCAGAGCTGCAGGTGACTCTAGAAGAACTGCCAAGTTTGGTGAGGTTTGGCTCAGGAGGTTCAATTTATGGGCCTCCAAAGGGGGTGCCCTATCTTCCATTAGAGTTTTCCATTGTTTGCAAATGCCATTAGTTTTTGTGGGTGAGGGAAGGGAGAAATCATGGGGCACTGTAAGAACGTGCACATGTGAATTTTCAGGTTCCAGACAGAGCAGCCAACATAACCAGGGATATGAAGTGGGGCTGCAGCAAAGCAGTATGCAATTGTGCATTACAAGTCATATTTTTTCATAACTGATTATGTTCTAGTTTTTCAGACACTAACATTGTGTCGAATGTACAGCTCTCCTAACTGCAGCTTGAAAGGAGCCCATGACACAAACCAATCAGTGTTTGACCATCTTTGATTATGTGTTCTCTTATATCATTCCTGTTGCGAATGGATCGTGTCGGTAACTACAGAGCCTTAAATCATGCTGATTGCTGTCTCTTTCAGTTATTCTAAGCCTAGTATTAGGGTTGCATGGAATATGGTATTAACCTTGAGCCACATACTACACATGTCATCCCATGAGCAGTTCATTGGCACTATCACTGATTATCTGATGAAAACTCTCTGAAGTGCTGGTTCCTCAAAAATGTTAAGACCTGTGTGTATCTGTACTTGATTCCTTATCCAATGTGCAGAAGACTACTTATGTAGGTACTTTGACATTCTTTTCCCTTTGTGGATTGGCTCTCTCTGTTGAAATGAATTGCAGTTCTTATGCATGCAACAGTTCCACATGCATGACAGAAGATGAACTCTGAGACAATGATCTATGTTACCATAACCTCCAGTTCAGACTAATGCAATGTGCTCTGCCTCTGAAGATGTCTTCAAGGCTCCAATTAGTTCTGACAGCAAGGCTCCTTTCTGGGGTCAGACTCTCGGAACCCATAATGTTGGTCCTTTGTCAACTGCACTGGTTGCCTATCTGCTTCTGGGCCCAACTCAAATTGCTGGTTATTATCTAAATCCTTCATGCCCTAGGGCCCTCAAGTCACATACTCCCCTGCAGTTACATTCTGCAGACAATGACATCCACCTTCATAAATTAGCTTCCCTTAAGTCTGTCCATACAGCTATTGTGAGATCATGGTCTTTTTCCATGGTGGGGTAAGTCTTCTGGAATGGCCTACCAGACTTAACTGCAAGGATGTGTTGGGGGGTATGTGTGGGGGAGGTAGTTGTGAATTTCCTGCATTGTGCAGGGTAGATGACCTTGGTGGTCCCTTCCAACTCTATGAGTCTATGATGCTTTCACTGTGTATATTTAGGAAGGCATGTAATACAGTCTGATTCCAGAGAGCATTTGATGGAGGATAAATTGTTTCAGCAGATTTGGCTGTGCTCATTTTACTCTTGTGTGTTTTACATCTTGAGTGCTTTTACACTTCTAATTTGACATTTAGATCTGTGTTTTAATTTTGTTAAGTGGACAGTTATAATTTGTGTCTTTGTAACCTGGTTGCTGCATGGTTTCCACCTTGAGTCCAAGGAGATAAGGCAGAATAGAAATGCTTTAAATAAATGAATAAATAAACAAAGTCTGCATTGGGATAACTTCGCCTTTTCCCTACCACTGTGCAATTAAAAGGATGCTATTTGCTAGAACTACAAATTGGTGGAGTAAACAATAATTAGTAACTATAATGAGATATGTGTATGAAAATAATGATAGGGTAATTGTGCAACAGTTTACATGATTTGGTACATATTTCTTGAATGTGATAACTTTGAGGAGCACACTAACTGTGTAAAGTAGTTTCTAAGCTATTTCAATATGAGCAAGGTAAATTCATTTATACTAAAACAAACACGTTTTCTCACTAATATACTTTATTTTAGTGGTTATTTAGACTATTCAAAAGGAATCCCAAAATGATAACCTGGCAACATACTGAGATACACAATTTCAATTGAGTGTTTTATGAGCTCTTATAGTCAAGGGAAAACTAACCTAGCACAAAACCACTTTTTAACAGGAGAAGAATAAAGAGTGGACATTTTCTTTCTATGAGTGTGTAAAGTGCTGTCAAGTTAGAGGGGACTTATGGCAACCCTATAGAGTTTTCAAGGCATGAGATTAATAAAGGAGGTTTCCCATTGAGTTCTTCTGCATAGCAACCCTGGAATCCCTTGGTGGTCTCCCATCTAAATACTACCCAGTGCTGACCCTCCTTAGCTTCCAAGAACTGACACGATCAAGCTAGCCTGGGCCACCCATTGGCCGATTTAAAATGTAATGCAACTTTGTCTTCTGATTTTTTTTGTACCTTTTTAAAAAAAAAAACTTCCTAATGTAATTCAATTATTGGTAGAGTTCCTGTAAAATACAGCTGGTGAAGCCAAAGAAGCAAATTAGAACTTCTGACAGTCACTTTGTAAACATATCTGTTACCAACATTCTCCTCACAATTTGATTTTACAGGCCATTAAGAACTAGGGGGAGGGGAGCTTATCTTGGTTGCCCAGACTTTGTTGCAGCTGCACTAGAATTAATTCCCAAGTCTCCCTCTGTTCTTGACTTATTTGGGGTTTTTTTTGGGGGGGTACTTTAATATTATTCTAAATTACAGCTTGTACCTCAGGATAACAACTCAGGAAAAACATCCTTGAAAAAAACAACCATATTTTAAAAATTGGGTATATGTCCCATTTGAGATCACCAAGGAAGGCTCCACAGAGGAAGACAATGGGAAACCAACTCTGCTTCCCATTTGCCTCAAAAGCCCCTTGCCGGGGTTGCCATCAGTCGGCTACTACTTGACAGCACTTTACACACACACATGTCCCATTTACTCAAATCCTATGCATGCTCGAGCATTCTTTAAAACCATTGAGGTCAGTGGAACTAATATGTGTGCTTTAGATTACAGATATTCATTCAAAAATTAACTACTAAAATCAAAATAAATAATCTCTAACTTTTAATAGATTTACAGTGCAATCCTAAACACAGCTATACTCGTCTATACCTCTTGACTTCAATGTGTTACTCTGCCTAGGACTGCAGTGTAAATGTACTAAATCCTTTTAACCGTTTCCGCAACTCTGTTTATTGTGTGCTGATGTAAATGCCTAATAAAGGTAATGATGATGATGATGATACTAAATCCAATTGCCTAAATTTATGTCACTAAATCTTTGGAAGTTACCATTATTCTGGCACATCATTATCTGTTATTCATAACAGTATAATCATGGACAGTGAGGGGAAAGAGCAATACAGCATATTATCTGACAGGGATCTCTTCCAGGCAGAAGAATTATCAGATGTTTCTATTACAGATTGACTCAGTAGGCATTTCTGTGCACAGCATTTCCATCAATAACTATACAATCCACTCAGGCTTGAGATGAGCTTTCTTAATTCTATATAAGCAGAGCATGAACATGCTAATTTATTTTGTGGTGTGATATTGCACCTCCTTGACAGGCACAGGGGGAATACAGGATCTGCTGAGTGGATGAGGGACAGAGATATATACTATACTTCCAGTGATAGGCAGAAAAATTGTAGAGGAAAGAGGCAAATGTTTTCTTATAATCTCTGGAATGCAAGCAGAGGGGTTGGGAGAGGCACACGTTACATTCTCCTTCCTATAACAGACAAACGTTTTGCTCATACCTCCTGGAAGGCTAGCATGGTGTAGTGGTTAAGAGCAGTGGTTTGGAGCAGTGGAGTCTGATCTGGAGAACCGGGTTTGATTCCCCAACTCCTCCACATGAGCGGTGGATGCTAATCTGGTGAACTGGGTTGGTTTCCCCACTCCTACACATGAAGCCAGCTGGGTGACCTTGGGCTAGTCAAACTTTCTCAGCCCCCCCACCCCACCTCACAGGGTGTATGTTGTGGGGAGAGGAAAGGAAGGTGATTGTAAGCTGGTTTGATTCTTCTTTAAGTGGTAGATAAAGTTGGCATATAAAAACCAACTCTTCTTCTTTTTCTTATGACCTGAGTGGCCCAGGCTAGCCTGATCTCATCAGATCTCAGAAGCTAAGCAGGGTTGGCCCTGGTTAATACTTGTATGGGAGACCACCAAGGAATACCGTGGTCACTATGCAGAGGCAGGCAATGGCAAACCATCTCTGTTAGTCTCTTGCCTTGAAAACCCTACTGGGTTGCTGTAAGATGGCTGCGAATTGAGGGCAGTTTACACACTGGAAGACAGGCAGGAGAGTCAGCTGGTGAAGATTTTGGTGGGGGAATAGGAGCTAATGCTCCCCCTGCACCCCGAAGGATATCAGTGTTGTCATACTTCTTCTACACCTGCTATGCGAGTGAGACTTTTTATTGCCCCTAAAACAGGGACACATTTGTCCTCCTGCCTCAAACTGGGCAGGTAAGATCCTTTGCATGATGGGGTACCAATAGGGTTGCCAATCTCCAGGTAGTAGCTAGAGATCTCCTGCTATTACAACTGCTCTCCAGCCGATAGAGATCAGTTCACCTGAAGAAAATGGCCACTTTGGCAATTGGACTCTATGGCATTGAAGTCCCTCCCCTCCCCAAACCTCACCCTCCTCAGGCTCCACCCCAAAAACCTCCCACTGGTGGCAAAGAGGGACCTGGCAATGCTAGGTACCAATTCCTGAGAATTTTATCTCAATTGGGTGTGGGGAGAAAAAAACTTTAACGGATTAGTCCGAAATACGCTTTTTATTGAAGGTGGTAAAATGAATAAAAATTAGAATAAAACAAGCATCTTTTATAATAAAGAGCATAAATACAGTTACTAAAGAAAAATGACCAAAAATGATTATTGGTACCAATTCAGCGCACAGTTCAGAACCTTTCTTAGGATTAATAAACCCGACACAGTTACTAGGGAACAGATTCCATTGAAATCAGATAGAATTACTCCCAAGTAAGTGCATTACTGTTTTAAGTGCTAAAGAAAAAAAAAACATCTCTGCCTCCTAGAATTAATGTTCTCTATAGATGGAGGCTTCTAAATGTGTGTTGAAATTCCAAGGAGCGCATACAGGAAGTAATTAAATTGCCCATTTCTTGTTCCCCTTTCACAGAAAATACAAATAAACTTCTATTGTATGTCACTTTGACTTAGAAAGGAAAACAAGTATCTTCAAGGTTTTCTGCTGCTGCTGTGAGAAGCCAAGTCTTTGAATACTGATAAGTACTAGATAAAGGAGACAGACAGATGTTACAGATGTACACAAATAGATATTAGTTAGCTTTTTTGATGCCATATTTCTTTGGGAAAGATATTAGGCAACAGTTCAGCAAGCTAAAAACAATGAGCTGTTGACAAAGCACACCTATTGTTCACCTTCTCTTTGTTTTGGAGTGTCACAGATTTTGTCGAAGGCTTTCACGAGAACCAATGTCACAGATTTATTGGGTACAAGCATCCATTCCACTGTCCACGGAACCCTCTCAGTGGGTAGGCCTTGGTTTTGGCCTGAAAGTCACATTTGAGTTTCTGGCCATTTCTGAGGCTTCTGATTTAGATTCCAAAACTCTCTGTTACTACCAGTTTCACATTATTTCTAGATTGCCTTTTTGTTGTTGTTGTTGTCAACATAGATCTTGAGTTGTTTTCTGATTATATTTATTGGTCGCTGACCTGGATAGCCCCAGGTTAGCCTGATCTCTCAGATCTCAGAAACTAAGCAGGGTCAATCCGACCCGGGTAAGTATTTGGATGGGAGACCTCTAAGGACTACCAGGCACAGAGGTAGGCAATGGCAAACCACCTCTGAATGTCTCTTGCCTTGAAAACCCCACCAGGGGACACCATAAGTCAGATGTGACTTGACGCCCCCCAAAGGAATGTAGAATCATAGAATCATAGAGTTGGAAGGGACCACCAGGGTCATATAGTCCAACCCCCTGCACAATGCAGGAAATTCACAACTACCTCCCCCCCCCACACCCCAGTGACTGCTACTCCATGCCCTGAAGATGGCCAAGATGCCCTCCCTCTCATGAACTGCCTAAAGTCATAGAATCAGCATTGCTGACAGATGGCCATCTAGCCTCTGCTTAAAAACCTCCAGGGAAGGAGCATTTACCACCTCCTGAGGAAATCTGTTCCACTGAGGAACCACTCTAACTGTTAGAAAATTCTTCCTAATGTCTAAAGGAACTTATTGGCACAGTTTATTTATTTGTTACTTTATTTATATCTGGCCTTTCTCACCGATATAGATCACAAAATATATTTAGAAAAAAACATACTCAAGGGGGCATCATAAGGCATAAAGTGAACAATGTAATAGGATTAGGATTACAAAATTTAAAAACTATGTGGGGGGGGGAATGATACACTGTAAACAATGCAGAGACTGCACTGCAAATATAGAAGCCAATGCAGTAAGAGCAATCTGATTCCTACAGTAATCATTGCAATTCAGAGCCAGAGTGGTATAGTGGTTAGATTATGATCTGGGAAACCCAGGTTTAAATCCCCACTCTGCCTTGGAAGTTTGCTGGGTGACCTTGGGCCAGTCATACGTGCTCAGCCCTACCTACCTCACAGGGTTGTTGTGAGGATAAAAGGGAGGAGGGGAGAACAATGTAATGTGGGTTCCCATTGGGGAGAAAAGGAGGGTATAAATGAACGAATAAATCAATAAATAAATGAAATATTACCTTATAAAAGCACCCATTAAACTACAGTTCCTATCCATTTATATAAATGTCTTCATTAACATTTCTGTTTTGCATATTCTGCGGAATGACAGAAGTTGATTTTTGTACACTGAGGATAGATCAAAATTCTTCTTATTCTGAATTCACCATCTGCCTCTCCCCTCAGCCCTACTCATACTACTTGCAAACATGTGGGCTAGCTCTTCTCCTTGCATAAGAAAAAGAGAGAAGAAGAGAAATATGAAAGAAGCATCAGATGTGTACCACTACAAGAAACAGACATGAAAAGGTTTAGCAGTTGTTTCCCGTCTACCCTTCTTCCACTCAGATGCAATTTGCCACAGGCGGCACTAGACTGAAAAAGAAAAGAAAGAAAATGTCACAGAAGTCCTTCTAATGTGAAGCTTGAGCTTCACAGAGCAGGTTTGTAGCCCAAACAGTACTCTCTTACTGACTGAATGTTTGAATTGGTCCATTTTTCACCTTCCCTGAAGCCCCTCACGTTAGGCACCTCAAGAGTGGCTCCCCTATAATCACTAGTCACATTCAATATTCTCAGTCATGTCCCTTTTAAGCCACTGTTTCTTTACACTCTTAGGTCTAGAAAGTCAGATTTTTCTTCACAAGAAGAGCACTGCAGTCTTCAACAGAATTACACCTTTCTTAAGCCTATTGAAGTTAATGGCACAGAAGGATATGGCTCTGCTTGCTCTGTTTCAATGCAAGACTAAGCAGGTCTACTCAGAAGTAAGTCCCAAGTTATTCAATGGGGCTTACTTACAAGAAATTGCAGCCTATGACTTCTACACATACTTTTTGCAGATGTCTATGACACTCACTGGGCATGATCAGTTCCTAGTGATATTTCTTGCCCTGCGTCATCTTGAGCACAAATCACTGCTGAGTAATTGTTTGGTACCCCACATAAAATGGATTTTAAACAGTTTTAGCATAAAATCTGACATATTCCAATGTCAAAATATATATTAAACTACCCATCTAGGAATGGGCAGACCAATCCTAAGGGGTGGTGATTGTGGGGCACCCAGGAACGGCACCGCCGCATCGCCTCCTGAGCGGCTTACTGGCCTGGCGCAGAAGCCAAAAATGTAATTTCCTCCAAACCCCCATCAAACTGCTCTGTGCAGTTTCACGGGGCTGCATTACCATTTTTGTGCAAGTTCGCGCTGGCAAAAGGAGCCATTCCCGGGCCGAAAGGGCTCAGGGAGCTGACTAAAATCAGCCCTGCCCCTGGGAATGCCCCTTTTTGTGCTGGCGTGAGCCCTTGCACCAGAAAAACACTGCTACAGTGGCTGTGGTGGTGTCCATGTGTGGTGCTGCCCCATGACTCCCCAACGCTGGCGTTAAAGCTCATTTAGCTGGTGCACTAACGGCCGCACAGGGGTCTTGCCATCTCCTAAGGCCATTCCCCCCCCCTTTCAGGATTGTTCTGTTAGTGAGTGCTAATTCTGTAAATGTCGCTTGTTTTTAATTCCTCAAACGTCTACATTTACTCTATTATTTGGTGGAAGTAAGATTTATGTTTGCTTTCATCACAACAGAAAAAGATAGATCAATACAGGTAATAAATCTTTAAGCGCTTTTTAACCTTACATGCTCTTTATAGGGTGAGGGATAATCAATAGCTATGACAGAAAAACTGCATATGATTCATCTTTTAAGCTCACTTGCTTTTTATGACACAATGCCAATAGTTTGGAATGTAAATGCCATGATCCATTTTTTTCCTTCCAAAAAAAGCAAACTGGATAAACTAGGATTATTCCTAAAAAAATGTCTTTCAAGATAAAATTAACACTTGATAGCTCTTTACATTTGCTTTGGTGCTCCGGACAATCCAATTATCCAATTAGTCTTTGCTGTTTAGCACAAAATGGTTTTGATTGCATATCTAGGTAACACAATTATGACCTCTCTCCCATGTACGTTCCTTTCTTATTGTTGGTTCATTAATGCAAGTGTGTGTTTCAAGAAGATTATTATACCTAAAATAGCTGCATAAGATAGGAAGTGAGTCTTTTCTCTCTCTTCCCAAATAACATAACACAAATTTATTGGGCTGATCTGAGTGAATCGATGTTAATTTAGGCATCTGGTCAGAAAATAGTAGTCGTTTTCTTTTAATTAAGTAACCTTGCATAGCTTTGCCATACTGAAGACTTTTTCTCGTAATGTACATGTAACTTGGGCTTTATATTTTCTCCTCAGCAAGACGTTTGTATGCATAAAGGGGCATTTAGCAACAATTATCCATACCTTTTAGTATGTATCTAGTATTATGTAAAGGCTATCATTATTTCCTTTTCCTAAGATATCCCTGATTTACATATGGTAGTTTATATTCTCCCTGCTAATCTCTTCTTTCCCCCTCCAAACAAGAAATAGTCATCTCTCTATCTAGAACGGTATAAGTGTGCAGGCCAGAACAGTAATGATGTGGGAAATCTGCAATTGCAATCGTCTGTCTTTTATAACATTTAACTAGGTGCAGAGGGCTTCAGGTTTGATCAGAACAGTGGTAGTGTGTGTGTGTGTATGGGGGGTCTAAATATGTTTAAGCCATTGTGCCATCCCGTTCCCTGATCTAAATAGTCCACCTGGAGCTGCTATTGATAGGAAAATGGACAAAACTCCCCCTTACCAAGTTCCACTGCTGTGCTCAAATGTACATCCCATTCAGTATAGGAATGCTTACAAAATTCTCTCCTGTTGAATTTCTCCACCAAATCTGATCTTTCCAGACATGACAAATTGTCATGGGCTTAACGGCATTTTTTTTTTTAAACACTCCCCTCAGAGAGAGCCAGAGTGGTGTAGTGGTTAAGAGCCATGGGCTATAATCTGGAGAACCAGGTTTGATTCTCCACTCCTCCACATGAGCGGTGGACACTAATCTGATGGACCGGTTGGTTTCCCCACTCCTACACATGAAGCCAGCTGGGTGACCTTGGGCTAGTCACACAGTTCTCTGAACTCTCTCAGCCCCACCTACCTCACAAGGTATCTGTTGTGGGGAGAGGAAGGGAAGGAAGGGAATCAAAAACGGTTTGATTCTTCTTAAAAGGTAGAGAAAATTGGCATATAAAAACCAATTCTTCTTCTCTTCCTCATCCTCCTTCTCATTTTGCCACCTTTGGGATAATGAAATAATATAATGTTGGATCCAACCAGCATTTTCTCTGGTAGAAACTAGTGAAGGGTGCGTTGATCACCAAATAAAGAGGTCAGATACCATGCTATGGCTGGACATCTCCCGACATCAGCCCCTGTTCCCTGCTGCCACTTCACAAGTAGAAAGATAGCTGGGGAGGGGTTCATCAGTATGCAACTGAATGCAACTGTCCTCAATCCCAGCATCTCCCAGCTGACTGTAGTGGGCAATCCTATCACTCCCCCCCCCCCGCAAATAATAATGCTAGAGATCATAAGACCTGAATGGACAAAGGCCATGTAGGACAGGGCTGTACCAGTCAGTAATCCAAGTGCAAAGCCTGCACAGATTTATGCCCATGCACTAAAATAATAGCTCGGGGTCCCTCCATGTTTTTTAAATTGCTTGTGAGACCTAATGTGAGCTAATGTATTTTTGAACATGTGTGAACACACATGAATCAGACCATTGGTTCGTCACGAGTGTTTGAGATACAGAAGCTTTATGGATTTTAATCAATGTATCAATTATTAGAAATGTGGCAAAGTAAAGCAAAAAGAAAAAAAAGAAAAGAAAAGAAAAAGAAACAATTCCCAGCCAGTGGTAATGGATCCAAAAATTGCAACTTGGCCCCAAGGCAATCAGGTAATCATACCTTGTCAAAGTACAGTGATGGGTGGGCAGGCTATTCCAAAGTGCACGCACTGTTAGAGGGGAGAAGCAAGCATATCAAACCTGCCTGTTTCTAATCTCTGATGGGGAGGGTGGATCCCGGTCTCCCAGAACAAGTTCAGTATCTTCCTTTCGGGGTAAAAGCAGCTGCTGATCCACTAGGGGTGGAAGCTAAACCATCTTTTTCTTGGTCTCTTGGTCTGAATTTCAACATAGGTCATTTATGCATAGTCGCTTTAACCTACTTTATTCCCTGTTTCAGCCAGGATCCAATTTTTCAGTATGCACGCTACCTCATTCCTTGGAAGTTCAACGCTGTTTCAATGCAAAACGAATCTGGCTTTTCCCATTCCTATTTTGGCCCGAATTAAACCATCCAAAGTCACAGAGCATGCATACTGCATTAGGGGAAAACAGAGAAGATTGGCTTCTCCCACAGCCAATCACGAAGCATTGTGTAAAAGGTGGAGATTCAAGTGCTTCCTGCTTCCCGCTACCTCGGAGCTCTTTCTGAGCAAAAGAAAGGCTTTTTAAAAACGAGGGTTGGAATTCTCCCCCCTCCCTTTCAGATTGCTCCATTTTTTTGTTCTTTGTTCTTAAAATGCTTTTTTATGTGGCAGTTTGGTTTTGGGGGGGAAGGAAATCTAGCTCACAGTAAGCCAGTTACAGGGCAGCATTTAAAGTGGTGGGACTTGATTTGAGCTTGGGAGACTGCTTTTCTGTATTCATGGTTTGATTAGCACACAGTTTCATCCCTGATCATTCAAGCCAATGCATACAGTTTCCCCCAACCCAGGTTACTTTAATGTGTAATGAACCCAGGTTCAAGCAGGGAGATCCAGCACATGCATAAAAGACCATCATTTGTCTTTTAAATTTTAAAAGACTGCTGACCCATGCACTAGCATCCTGTTTATATCTGTTAGCTGCAGCACTTTGAGCTGACATTTTCATAATGAGATCTTTTGTGAGTGTAAGTGCTTTACTTTAGTAGCCCGCATTAGGTAAGTCCAATAACCACCTTCCCTTTTGACCTGCCAGTGAAACTTTACACCACAATAAAGCGCAAACCAAAAATATGAGATGAGGTCCAGCATCAACAAGCATAAAAAGGGAAGGGCTGTGGCTCAGTGGAAGAACTGCTGCTTTGTCATGCAGAAGGTTCCAGGTTCAATCCCCAGCATCTCCACCTGAAAGGGCCAGGTGGTAGGTGGTGTGAAAGACCTCTGCCCGAGAACCTGGAAAGCTGCTGCCTGTCTGAGTAGACAATACTGATTCTTGTAGGTTATCCGGGCTGTGTAACCGTGGTCTTGGTATTTTCTTTCCTGACGTTTCGCCAGCAGCTGTGGCAGGCATCTTCAGAGGAGTAACACTGAAGGACAGTCCTTCAGTGTTACTCCTCTGAAGATGCCTGCCACAGCTGCTGGCAAAACGTCAGGAAAGAAAATACCAAGACCACGGTTACACAGCCCGGATAACCTACAAGAACCAACGAACTCTGACCGTGAAAGCCTTCGACAAGACAATACTGACTTCAATGGACCAGTGGTCTGATTCAACTTCATGTGCATTCACACGTGTTCAAAAATACATTTGCACACACAAGTAATTCTTGCCGAAACCAGTGATTGCTATAATATACGCATATTCAGCAGTAACAATTTCACAATATCATGTACAGAACGAAGCTGGTATTGGGGCAAACAAACAGGAAACATTCTGTTTTTAAATCCCAGTGACAGAATTCTGGACTTGTTATTTCTTATTACAACCCTTTTGGTAAACCCTCGAATGTTGTGTCAATTCTTCAAGCCTTGGGCCTTTTGTTTGGGTTGGAGGTATCATCCAAACTCTTTGACAATAGTCCCTTTCAAGCAAACAGAGTGAGTGAGACTGACGAACAAAAATGGGATCTTGTTCAAGAGCCATTCCTGTTTGATTCTTTTTGTGAGCATCAAAATACCAAAGAACAACCTGGCTGCTACTGATTGCATTTCATCGTCACAAGAGTATGTGTAGTGACTGTTGTAGTGCACAAGTGTGATTGTAATGGGAATAAAAAGGGGTTATTTGTAAAACTTTGTGGGAAGTTGTTATCTTATGGTCCTTGTACTGATCAGTTTTGCCTGGTTTGCTTTTTGTTCAGTTGGGTTTGAAATATTTGCTTGTGTGCTTTGATTTTCTGTTTGACTTAGGGAATGTTGAGGTCAAATCTCAAAAATCAACTGATTAATTCTGAATATGGAGTGTGCCTATAGCTCAGTAGTAGAACACTGCTTTCCATGCAGAGTGCCCCAGGTTCAGTCTCTGGCATCTACAGCTAAAAGTCTCAGGAAGTGGGGGATGTGAAAGACCTTAGCCTGAGACCCTAGAGAGATGCAGCCTGTCAGAATAGACAATGCTGATCTTGATAGGCCACTGGTAAACCAGTATAATATATCTTGATAGACCTCTCAATATAAGACACATGGACACACGAAACTGCCTTATACTGAATCAGACCATCAAGGTCCATCAAAGTCAGCACTGTCTACTCAGACCAGCAGCGGCTCTCCAGGGTCTCAGGCAGAGGTCTTTCATATCACCTACTTGCCTGGTCCCTTTAACTGGAGATGCCGGGACTGAATATGGGACCTTCTGCATGCCAAGCAGAGGCTCTGCCACTGAGCCACAGCCCCTCCCACACAGCTTCATGTGCTTGATATTTTGATTTTATTTCTAAAAGGTCATGTAGGTGCATCCTTGTTTTGACCATGTGTGCTGTTGTGTACATCTACAAATGCATGCTCTGGTCTGTGGTACTTTAATGTTAATTCAAATACCCAGGACTAAAGCATGAGCTTATCTACACTTTTTTTTACTAATTAAAAAGAGCACACAGAGAGGGAAAGCTGTATGGATCATCTCTCTCATATATCAGCCTTGTATGAATCTATGGTGAGACCACACTTGGAATACTACAGGTATGTACAGTTCTGGTCACCACACCTAAAAAAGGATATTACAGAGCTTGAGAAGGTGCAGAAAAGAGCAACCAAAATGATTAAGGGACTAGAACAACTGTCCTATGGGGAGCGGTTAGGACGCTTAGGGCTGTTTAGCTTGGAAAGAAGGCGGCTAAGGGGAGACATGATAGAGGTCTATAAAATTATGCATGGTTTGGAGAGAGTGGACAGGGAGAAGTTTTTCTCCCTCTCCCATAATACTAGAACATGGGGTCATCTGCTAAAGCTGGAGAGCGAGAGATTCAAAACAGATAAAAGGAAATATTTTTTCACAGAACGCATAGTTAAATTGTGGAAATCCCTGCCCCAGGATGTGGTGATGGCTGCCAGCTTGGAGGGCTTTAAGAGGGGAGTGGACATATTCATGGAGGAGAGGGGTATTCATGGTTATTAGTTAGAATGGATACTGGTCATGCTGCATACCTATTCTCTCTAGTATCAGAGGAGCATGCCTATTATTTTGGGTGCGGTGGAACACAGGCAGGATGTTGCTGCTGCTCTCATCTTGTTTGTGGCTTCCTAAAGTCACCTGGTTGGCCACTGTGTGAACAGACTGCTGGACTCGATGGGCCTTGGTCTGATCCAGCAGGGCCTTTCTTATGTTCTTATGTTCATTATCATTATCATCATCTATTTATCTGCTTCTCAAGTGTGCCCCCCATCTGTGGATACCTAAATCCATAGATCAGAGCCATACTCATACAAAGTATATACTTCTGCAAAATTAGGGAATTTGAGGGGTTGAGCCTAGAGAGGGTGGGGTTTGAGGAGGGGAGGGAACTCAGAAGGGTATAACATCATAGATGCTACCCTCCAAAGCAGCCATTTCCTCCAGGAGAACTATGGTTGCCAACCTTCCGGTGAGGACTGGAGATCTCCTGGAATCACAACTGATCTCCAGATTATAGCCATTAGTTCCCCTGGAGAAAATGGCTGCTTTGGAGGATGTACTCTATGCCATTATATCCTGCTGAGGTTGCTTCCTTCCCAAACCTCACCCTCCCAAGGCTCCACCCTCAAATCTCCAGGCACTTCCCAACCTGGAGCAGGCAAGCCTAAGGAAAACTGATAGCTGTGGTTGGGAGATCCATTGTGATTCTGGGAGAGCTTGTGCTGTGTGTTGGCAGGGGGGAGAAGGAAGCAAATGGGCAGCTGGGAGCGCCCAGCCACTGCTGCTGTGGGAGTGGGAGAGGAAGCAGATGGGAGGCTGAGAAGGTGATGATGGCAGAAAGATATAGTGATAGGGTGAGTGTTTTTTTCAAACATTTATTTGCAGCCATTGAATCCTCACCAGTTGTCATTATAGGTACTTGAACTTACATAAGAACCAACCAGTGGTTGCAGTAGTAACAATGGCTTGGATCCAGCCAGCATTTTTGCCCAATTACCTTCCTTACTATAGCTCATGTTCCAGATGGCTCTTGTCCATGTAGTTGCCATGATCCCCAGATAGTGTTTTTGGTGGTCAAAGGGGACCCACTCCTCCTTCTCTCATCAGTGGAAAAACTGGTTGGATCCAAACCAATATTTAGCATTTACATTATTCATTTATTTACTTAGAGGATTTATATGCCATATAAATGCACATTAATTTTCTCTGTACCTCTTACAAGAATACTGTAACATCAGTATTATTAACCTGATCTTCCAGATAGATGACCAAATAGTAGCTCATCTAAGCTATAGCTTACTTCATTATTTAAAGAAGCAGATCATAACTGTTAAGGTGAAACTGGCCTCAGACCAGGGGTACCCCTATGGGCTAACCAACAAGGGTCTCCCTCCCAGGTTCCTCATTGGCCAAAGCTTACAATGTTTTACTTTATTTTCAGTAGTTCCCCAAAGCTTACAATGTTTTACTTTATTTTCAGTAGTTCCCCTAGTTCCCCCTATCTAGTCCTAAGAGCTCTGTACCTGGGTCCCTTCCCTCCCTACAGTCTTCCCTTGGCTGGGAGGCCCTCTGAGAGCTGGTCTAGCTCTCCCCATCTGCTGTAGCTGTTTGCTCTCCTCAGCTCCATCATCAGAGCTCTCTCGCCATCTTCTCCCTGGCCTTCCAGCCTTGTCTGCCACATCCCCCAGCTGTGAGCCCACTCTTGCCTCCGAGTTGGCTACGACCCTCTCAGTCCTTCCTTTGGTGGCTGCTTAGGGTTGCCAGGTCCCTCTTCTCCACTGGCGGGAGGTTTTTGGGGCAGAGCCTGAGGAGGGTGGGGTTTGGGGAGGGGAGGGGCTTCAATGCCATAGAGTTCAGTTGCTTCTGAAGCCTCCCAAAGCTGCCTCCTGTATTCTCTCCCCTCACACCATTTCCCTTGCTTCTGTCACATCTCTCCTTTGCCAGCCTCCTCCATGTTTCTCCCACCTTCTATTTAAACCACTGCTCATCTGCTCACTCCTCACCCTCCTGCCCTTGTTAGTCTGTTTCTTCTGGCCTGGTCTTGTTTACTTCTGACCGGGTTGCCAGAGGCCACCAAATGCTGGTCAGAGCTCGTAGAGGCAGGTTATCTGTTACAATGACAATGACTTTCATATATAGGATTGCCAGCTCCAGGTTGGGAAATACCTGGAGATTGTTTGGACAGACTCTGAGGAGAGTGGGGTTTGGGGAGGTGAGGGAATTCAGTGCCATAGAGACCAATTTCCAAAGCAGCCATTTTCTCCAGGTGAACTGATCTCTTTCGGCTGGAGATCAGTTGTAATAGCAGGAGATCTCCAGCTACCACCTGGAGGTTGGCAGCCCTATTTGTAAAAAATAACCACACAGAACATCATGTTAATGACAGTATAAAACATAGTAAAATCTATCAGAATAAAATTGATATTCTCTGAAAGAAAGAGGGGGAATATTTGGTAACCAGAATCACAGGAAAGAGGTAATTTACAACCCAAAACATGTATTTGTCCAAAATACCTCATTCTATGCTGTGCTTCTACTGCAGATTTAGGCCCTTAACAAGATATCTATGCATGGAAAGGTATGTGTCTTGATTAAAACAGTGCACAAAAAGGAATATTTATGGGCATGTGTGTATTGATTAAATCACAGGGGGAAAAACGAATCTTGATGTGATTGTCGAATTGCATCAATATGCCTTTTGCATGGTGTTTTAATATATGCGCATATGTGTGCTAGCGGAGTGAAAAACCCCAGAAACTTTGCATGGTTTGAACAGTCCTAAACTTAAAATGCAAAAGATTGGCAGATCACTAGCTCAGAAAAAAATCCACAAATATAACGAAGTTAATCAGCAGCCCAAAATCTAGGGAGCAATCCAAATGTATACAAAATGAAGCGAAGAACCAGGAGTGCTTTTGCCCATCTTTGGCTGGTGCGTCAGCCATGTCCATTCCTGGGTCAGTCATACTTAGCTACAGTGATCCACATCTTAGTTATATCTACACTGTACTACTGCAATGTGCTTTACTTGGGGCTACCCTTGAAGAGTGTTTGGAGGCTGCAGCTGTAGCTCTGGGGTAAACCCTGATATAACAACTCAGCCAGTGTACTCAGATCTGAAAACTGGAGTGCAAGGACATTATCTCCTGCACTAGGTATTCCCAGCGATGTATCAAGAGTTTGGAAATATTATAAAAAAACATCGCTTTAAAAGGGTTTTTGGATGCCACGGCTAAAAAATGGTTGGAAGATGTCTTCACAGCTAAAGGGGCCAAACAAAGTGTGAACAGTATTTTTTATAACAGTTTCAAACTCTTAATACATCGGTGGGAATACATAGAAAGTGCGAACAGTATTTTTTATAACATTTTCAAACTCTTAATACATCGCTGGGAATACCCAGTCTGGTAACAGCCATTATCTTATACTGAGTTAGACAACTGATTTATCAAGGTCAGTATTGTTTACTCTGATGGGCAGCAGCCCTCCAGGGTCTCAGGTAAAGGTATTTATTTCTTTTCTTTTTTTTAATATATTTTTTTTCAAAATATTATACTGTAGGGAAATACTTTTCAACAACATATACATTTTGTGAATAGATAACATAATGTTATGTTATCAGGTAAAGGTCTTTCAATGGATTCCTATCAGATGATTTTAACTGAAGATGCCAGAAACTGAATCTTGAGCCTTTTGCATGCAAAACAGATGCTCTGCTATTGAGTCACAGCCCCTCTTCAATGTCCCCTCTTTCAGGAACTCCTAACATATATAAAATCTCAGCCCATCAACATTACAAAATAGAAATCAATCTAGAGAATTGCATACAATCATTTAAAGGGTACTGAACATATGTTACATAAATATTGTTCATAATAAAAATACATATCAGGTAATATAATTGTATAAATATTGTTTTTGTATTGTTCAAGAGATTTCATGTAAAAATTAAGGTTCTTAAATCCCTACATGATCCTCTCTGTATAATCTGGCATGCATTTTCTTTTTCTTTTTTTAATATATTTTTTATTTTTATAACATGAAATAAAACAAACAATAAAACAATAATAAAAGAAAATATAAAAGAAAATACAAGAGTATCAATTAAATAATCTACATCAATACAATCTAAATTTAAAAAATAGAAAGTTCAAAGAACCCCTTTGCCCCTCCACCCACCAAAAAAGTGACCCATCACCAGACTTCCAAAGAAGTGTCTAAACAGTTTTAAAGATATCATTATTAACAATAATATAAAGAATATACAAAACCTGTTTCTATAACTCACTAATTTAGTAAAACCCATTTTTGCCAGTTTATCCCAATATGTGATGGCCTTCGCTCATGTTATTTTAAATTCTTCCATATCTTTTCTGTGTAGGAATTCTGTCAATTTGGCCATCCTCATATACATCCATAATTTTTCTCTCCAGTCCCTAATTGAAGGTTTATTTACTTGCGTCCAGAGTTTGGCTATTACAAAACTATATTGACAAATGACCCTATCATTTCTATCCATTTTTTCTTGGGGAATCCCCAATAAACAAAATGCAGGATTTCTTTTTACTCTCATATTAATCAAATTATTTGTTTCTCTTATAACCTTTTTCCATTTTTTTTATTTTTTTTTACATATCCACCAGGCGTGCATAAAAGTGCCTTTTTCCTTTCCACATTTCCAGCATAAATCCGTACCTCCTTTTTTCATTTTGCTTATCATCTCTGGAGTTATCGAAAGAAAGAAAGAGTTATATACCACCTATAATACATTTTATATACATTCTCTCTAATTTCGTTAGTTATTGCAAATTTGAATTCTTTCTTCCACAATTTTCCCCATATTAACAAATCAATATTATATCCTAATTCTTTCATCCATTTCAACATTACTGGTTTAATTCTTTCTTGTTCTAAATTTACTTCTATTAACAGTCGATATACCCTTCCTATCAATCCCTTGTTTCCTTTTAATAATATACTTTCAAATCTAGCATGCATTTTCCAAAGAATGAATCCAATATGTTGCATAAAAAAAATGCATTTCAGTCCTTCTCTTACTTTTTAAAAGCTTTTCCATATAGTAAAGGATGCTTGATATTATTCTTTTAGCACTCACAGTATTATCAAGTATCCTTTGCTATATGTAAAAACTTTCCGAAAATAAGTGCAGGATTGAAGTGCCTTTTTTAAGAGCATCTAAAACTGATTTGGATCTGGTCTTTGGACCAGTTATACAGAAATGAATGCATGTGTTATCTTTCTATATTTAAAAGCATGCTGCCAAGAAAACAAGATCCCATATTGGATTGATATTTACACATAGTATATAGTGGTATCATCCAAGATGATAAAGACTCATCTGCACTGTGCAGATGAGTATATACTAGGCTTACCAGGTCCCTCTTCTTCTTCGGCGGGAGGTTTTCGGAATGGAGGGGGAAGTGCTGCATTGCAAAGGGCCGGTGTCCACTCAAACTCCCAGTTTGAGTGGTAAAGGCCTGTTGCGATGTGGCACTTCCTGTTGTAAAACGCACCACAAGGGGCCGTTTTCCACTCAAATGGCCCCTTGTGATGCGTTTTACACCTGGAAGTGCCGCATTGCAACAGTCCTTTACCACTCGAACTGGGAGTTTGAGTGGAAACTGGCCTTTTGCAATGCAGCACTTCCTGATGTGAACTGGAAGTGACCTGTCCCTGCCTGCACAAATTGCCCGCCGACCCTCAGCTGGTCAGCGGGCGGCCAGGTGGATTGGCAGGGGTTTGCCCACTACCACCTGGCACTTGGCAACCCTAGTATATACACACTGTGCAGATGAATCTATAATCTTGGATTATACCACTATATACTATATGTAGCATGACTGAATTTAGGATTAGAGTAAATTGCTTCTGAATGTATCTATTTAAATAGCAATATCAGTATCAATCTATTTATCAACATCAATACACCTCCCCTATAGAAGCAGATCCACATCAGATGCACACTGATGCAGACTTGACTGCTGCCCCCAAGCTTCACTGGTCTTTAGCCAACATTGGTCCTCTCCCTTAAATTATGATCAGTGGGAAGGGAAACCCCTAGGAAGGCATAATCTCCCTTCCTGCAAGAGCAACACCTTTCCTTCTGCTAAAATAATAGCAAATCTCGGGCCACCTCAAAGACTAATGAATTTGTTGCAGCAGATGCCTTCATAGATTCCCCTTTCTCAAATTCAAGAAACCCTTTTGTTGTGCCAGAACTTCTGTCACAGGCCTACTTCTTGTCTGAATTGTGTAGATGCTCATGGTAGTGTTGGTGTTGTGATGTCACTTCTGGGTGTTAACCTAAAAGAGATATCATAGCATCAATGACACTTGTCCTCCCTAGTCTCCAGATCCCAAACAGAGTTGCCAACCTCCGGGAGATCTCCTGCTATTACTAGCTGGAGATCTCCTGCTATTACAATCTCCAGCTGATAGAGATCAGTTCCCCTGGAGAAAATGGCTGCTTTGGCAATTGGACTCTATGGCATTGGAGTCCCTCCCCTCCTCAAACCCCTACCTCTTCAGGCTCCACCCCAGAAATCTCCAGGTATTTCCCAACCCTGAGCTGGCAACCCTAAGAGCAGAACTGAAAGATAATATGAAGCAGAATACATAAATTTACCCTTACCCAACATGCCTAAAAATACTACAGGTGTTGTGTTTGTTTCTTTAAAGCAGAAATTTATTTTCAATTAATTTAGTCAGTTCTCTTTTGAATTGATTTATATTTTCTTTAAAACATGTTCAGACTGCCTTTCAGCATGCAGCTCCCAAGGCAGTTTACTGGAATTAAACAATTTTAAAATTACCAGATAAAGCAATAACATAATAACAACATCCTAAAATTACCCCAGAGCTACAGCTTTAAGATCTAATTTCAAATCCCACTATAAACTCATCAGAACTGTTAATCAAAGCAGGGAGTAAAATACACCATGGGGGGGGGGGGTATCACATTCTACCTTCATCATGCCAATGGATGTATATCAACAACAAGAAGAACAACAACAAGAGGTTCTTCAAGGACTTGGGTGAGAGGACATCGCTTCTGTTCTTCTGCCCCATTTGCCCTTTGCACTCTGTCCCTCACTTTATTTTATTGACTGTAACCTTTCTTTCCCCTCATAGACTACATTAGGATTGCCAGCCTCCAGCTGGTGGCTGGAGATCTCCCACTATTTCAACTGATCTCCCGGAGACAGTGATCAGTTCACCTGGAGAAAATGCCGCTTTGGAAAGTGGACACTGTGGCATTATAACCCATTGAAGTCCCTTCCCAAACCCCATCCTCCTCAGCCTCCACCCCAAAATCTCCAGGTATTTCCAAACCCAGAGATGGAACCCTAGGCTACATCCTCACTCCCCCCTCGCCTTTTAGTTTCCTCCCGGTGGCTTCTGCTGCCATAGAATTCAGAGTTACCATGGAAGCTATAGACAACACTGAGGTGTCTACCTCACACTGTGCCTTAAAGACCTGGCTGTAGAGTTCAGAACCTATCCCACCTGACACCTGATGCTAATTTTATATCCAATTCCCTGAAGCAGAACGTGAGGTAAAGGCTTTGGCAGTAATATGTCCCTTCGATCAGCCTCTGTACCAGAGGACTGGAGAATGGCCAATGTAACAGCCATTTATAAAAAAGGTTCCGGGGGGACCCAGGAAATTACAGGCCAATTAGTAGGGCTGTTGATTCGGTTCCACCCGAACCGCAAAACCGCCGAACTTCCCCTTGTTTGGCGTTTTTGCAGTTCGGATGGAACCGAACCGGAAAATGGCGAGAAACCGTGGTCCCGAAGCAAGCTTGCCTTCCAGAGAGCTCAACCCGGCGGCAGACAGGATCGCCTTCCCTTTCCCCCCCAATCTCCCGGACGATCCTGGCACAGGATCTGTTCCCCCCCTCACTTCAGGGGGCTTCCCTGAAGGCACGTGGGGGGGGGCTTTAAACAGATCTGTGCCTCCCGGCCGGGAGGCACATATCTGTTCCACCACCCCCTGCGCGCCTTCAGGGGGCTTCCCTGAAGGCGCGCGGGGAAGCCTTTAAACAGATCTGTGCCTCCCGGCTGGGAGGCACAGATCTGTTCCACTTTAATTTTATTTCTTTTTTTAAAAAAACTTTTTAAAAGAATTGCTGTTGTGCTACTGTGCACTAATGTTCTAATGGTCTATTGGCATGATCTCAAAATTCCCATGTTTAATTTTTATTTAAAGTAAGGCCCTAGTGTTATTTGTTGCCAAGTTATGGGGAAAACGGTGGCCAGATCTGCATGTAAAGTCAATTATACTGTACTGCTGTCTGTACTGCTGGCCGCCTAACTGGCACTTTCAGGGATGATAGGGAAGGGGGGGGGGCAGAGGCTTCCCTTCTTCATTGCCAACCCTCCCACCTCCAGGCTAGCTGCTTTAGTGGCACTTTCCTCCTCCATGCCTCCTCCTTGTCAACCCACTTCCAGGCCGGGTGGTGGCAGTTCCTCCTCACCCGAAGATAAGAAAGTCCATGCTGCACCAGGCCAAGGCCCATCAAGTCCAGCAGTCTGTTCACACAGTGGCCAACCAGGTGCCTCTGGGAAGTTCACCTGGAGAAAAATGGCCACTTTGGCAATTGAACTCTGTGGCATTGAAGTCCCTCCCCTCCCCAAACCCCGCCCTCCTCAGGCTCTGCTCCAAAAATCTCCCACCGGTGGTGAAGAGGGACCTGGCAACCTTAGTTTTGTGAAGAAATACTTCCTTTTATCTGTTTTGAATCTGTCACCCTCCAGTTTCAGCAGATGACCCCACATTCTAGTATTATGAGAGAGGGAGAAAAGCTGCTCCCTGTCCACTCTCTTCATACCATGCATAATTTTATAGACCTCTATCATGTCTCCCCTTAACCACCTTCTTTCCAAGCTAAACAGCCCTAAGCGCTTTAACCATTACTCATAGGGAAGTTGCTCTAGTCCCCTGATCATGTTGGTTGCTTTTTTCTGCACCTTCTCAAGCTCTGCAATATCTTTTTTTTAGCTGTGGTGACTAGAACTGTGTGATCTCACCATAGATTTGTAAAATGTAGATTTCTACCTGCTCTAAGTGCCACTGCTTTGCTGTTTCTAGGGCTGTTGAATTAAAAAAAATTCGGTATAGTTCGGATTCGGCTGAATTCGGCCCGTTTAGATTCAGGATATGCCAAAGTCCGAACTCCCCCGCTTCGGGTCCGTGCAATTCGGTGGGTATTCAAAGTTTGGAAAAAAAAAATTCGGCTGAATAAAGCCATTAAAAACACAACCGTGCCTTTCCACGGCTCTGGGGGGGCATTTTTGGGGGTAAAGGTCCCAAACTTTCAGAGGAGCTTCAAAGGACGCTTCTTGAAAGACCCCCCAAGTTTGTAAAGATTGGGTCAGGGGGGGCTGAGATATGGGCCCCGAAAGGGGTTCCCCCACCCTTAATGTGTATCTCCGAGCAGAGCTTGCCGCCCACACACAAAGCTCCCAGCCATGACAAACAGCTGAGAGCAAGGGTGGGGCAGGTGTGAAAAATTTGCAAAGCAATACAACTGCAAAGCAACACAAGCACGCAATGCAACACCTTTGCAACAGTGCAAAGCAACACCTGACACCTGGGAGTTTGCAAACCATGGAAAGGGACAGAGGCAGCTAGCTATGCATAATGAGCAGGAAGGGGTGGAATTTCTCCTTTTGCATTGGACTTGGGACCAGGCAGATGCATTCTTTAAGTCACCATTTGAAAACCAGTTTTGAGCAAGCATCAACATAACCTAACTGATCTTATGAATGAGGGAAAACCTGAAGACACAAAACTGAAGCCCCCCCCCCTCAAACCAGGGAGAGAGAGACTGGAGGGGGAACACACACCCCAGGCAGAATCATCAAAAGCCCCCTTTGGCTCCCCCCCACCCAAAGAAACTGCTCCCTCCCCACACACACACAGACTCTGCTTCCCCCCCACACACACACAGAAAGGAAAAATTATAGATTAAAGCCCCCAAAGGGGTCTTACTGTGGCTGTCTTCTGTTCCATTGGGAGGGGCTGGGAGGCTGAGTAATCCAATATGATTCCATTTGTATCCAATATGAGATCCATATGTATGCATCTCTCGAGGGTGATCCATTCATCCCAATAGGGAAAAGGGGAAAGCCCATATCTCAGGGGCCCCTGACCCAATGTTTACAAAACTTGGGTGGTCTCTTAAGAAGCCTTGTCTGAAGCTCCGCTGAAAGTTTGGGGTCAGCACACCCTAAAATGCGCCCCCTGCAGCCACGGAAAGAGAAAAGGGGGGGAGCTGATATTTCTGCCCCCACTGAACCCATCTTTACAAAACTTGGGTGGTCTCTTAAGGAGGATTGTCTGAAGCTATGCTGAAAGTTTGGGGGCTGCACCCCCAAAAAAGCGCCCCCTGCAGCCACAGAAATGGAAAAGGGGGGAGAGGAAAAAGGGGTGGAGCCCATATCTCAGGCCCCCCTGACCCAATGTTTACAAAACTTGGGGGGTCTCTTAAGAAGGCTCATCTGAAGCTCCGTTGAAATTTTGGGGTCTGTACCACCAAAAATGCACCCCCTGCAGCCATGGAAAGAAAAAAGGGGGGAGCCCATATCTCGGGCCCTCTGACCCAATGTTTACAAAACTTGGGTGGTCTCTTAAGAAGGCTTGTCTGAATCTCCGCTGAATGTTTGGGGTCTGTACCCTCAAAAATGCACCCCCTGCAGCCATGGAAAGGAGTGAATGTGCACATGCACCCCCCCCCACACACACACAGGAGGATTTCCCTCTTTCTCTCTCTCTCTCTCTCCCTGGCCAGGCCGCACATCAGCTGATTCCTCCAGTATTCAATCCTGACTGATTGGCCAGAAGGAGACCCAGCTTGGCCACCGATTGGCCGGGGGAGGAGAATGCTGCTTACTGACGGTTATGCTGCTTACTGACGCCCCGAATTTGCCGGATTTATTCGTGAACTCCCGAACTCACTGTATTCAGCTCCCCAGTTGCCAGCCAGTTTTGAGTTCGGTTCGTCCCGAACTAAAAACCGCCGAATCAAGGGAAATTTGGCTGTTTTTCAGTTCGGGCCGAACCGAATCAACAGCCCTAGCTGTTTCCTCTGCAGCTCGCAGTGACTGTAGTGGTTGCTCCTCACACACTCTCCCACTGTCACCTCAATTCTGGAGTTAAAGCAATGGCGGGGCTCACAGTGCTTCCTCCTTGCCTACCTAATTTGCTTCCGCCGCACTGCCTCTCCCAGGACTAGTAGTGGCAGAGGCAGGTCGTCCTCCACTGGCATCCACCTGCCCACCTGCAACGCTGCTGCCTCACTGCCAGAGAAGCAGAGATAGCAGGGCTTCCAGCAGTGGTTCTTCCTTGTGCTTTGTACTGCCTTCTCAGAGGTAGATGAAGAGGTGGGATGGGCAGTGGTGGTTGTAGGCAAGTGTAGAGAGGTTTATTGGGAGGGTTGACCCCCCATCCAATTCCCCCCCCCAAGTTTGCAGGAAAATCTTCCTGCTCTCCATCCATTCCCAATCTACCAATTTAAGTACCTAGAGATCAAGTCACGGTTGGCTATTAGAACATAAGACTGAAGTCTCTAAAGTTCTTCATAGTAAGAGCATAGTCTCTGAAGTGCCTCATAGAAAGAGCATGGTGAGGGGCTGTGGCTCAGGGGTAGAGCATCTGCTTGGCATGCAGAAGGTCCCAGGTGCAATCCCCGGCATCTCCAGTTAAAGGGGCTAGGCAAGTAGGAGATGTGAAAGATCCCTGCCTGAGACCCTGGAGAGCCACTACTGGTCTGAGAAGACAATGCTGACTTCGATGGACCAACAGTCTAATTCAGTATAAGGCAGTTCATGTGTTCATAGTGGCTTGTGATGGCCACCCACTTGGTTCATGATTGGGATTACTACTGAAAGACGTGGTGGTGGTGGTGGTGGTGGTGGTGGTGGTGGTGGTGGTGGCGGCTAGGAAGATTAAAATGGAAGCCATGGGAACCATGTATGGAATTTTTGAGTTTCTTGGAGCAAGGGCTGAGGATAAAAACAGAGAAATGGTGAAAGAGAGAGTGATAGAATGGGGAATTCCACAGCTCACATTCTGAACTGTTTGCTATGCTCAGTCAGCTCTCCTTTTCATACTTATGGGACAGAAGCTGGACCTGAGGTAACTGCCAGAAGGTAGATACCTATTTACGATACTAATGTTGGCAAAGGAAGTTCAACCTCATAGATCGCCTGGACTTTTGAGATAATCCTTTCTTAATTCAAAGCTCTGTGAAAGTTAACTTACTGCACTATAGGAGCATATACTGGAGGTATTAGCTTCAAGATATTCTACGTGTACATATTTATAGAGGGTTTCTAGACTGTAGTAGAATGATTACTTTGGCAATCACATTCCCCACATTAAATGGCTAGTTAATGATGATGGGAATGAGAAGCAGCAGAAACACTTTTCAGTCTTTATCCTCTCACTGAATTGTGATCATATTCATCATCTGGTTATTTCTGCTAGGTTGACACATGTAAAGTAATTGATAGTTTCTTGCTGACATTATTTTTATTCAGTTTGACATTCATGCGCATGACAATATTTGTGCCCTTCATTACAGTCCTTTATCCAGTGCTGATGAACGGAAATGTTTAATTTGCAACAGATTCCCTGGGGTGACTTCAAAAAAGGATCACATTATGGAAATTAATCCTAAATAATATTAAGCTGGCAAAAAGCAAATAAGGTCAGTGCTCTAAGTCCACCAGAATACTATTGTAAAGACCACATTCAGAGATGGATCCAGCTCTACAATAGCATCAATGAATGCTAGGATGTTTTTTTTTACCAGTTTTGGCTGGTTTTACCAGCCATCATCTCATGGGGAATAGAATTATGAGGATGTTTCCGTGACTCGGAACTAAAGCTGCTCCCTCCTCACAACCACTCCCATCTCCCCAGTCAGCTGACAAACCAGGTCCCCAAAGAAGAGCAGGAACCCCAGATGAGCAGCTCCACCATGCTGCCAATAGCCAGACCCTCCTTACAGCCTTACCTGGCAGACAGAAAGACAAGCACAAAGATGTCAAGCCTGAGACGAGCTGGTCCAGCAAGGGAAAGTTGTCAGGGCCCAGCCCATGCAGCCACACCATCACCAAACAGCAAGGGTTGACTGGTCCCTCTTCACCACTGGTGGAGGTTTTTGGGGTGGAGCCTGAGGAGGGTGTGGTTTGGGGAGGGGAGGGACTTCAGTGCTATAGAGTCCAACTGACAAAGCGGCCATTGTCTCCAGGGAAACTGATCTCTATCAGCTGGAGATCAATTGTAATAGCAGGAGATCTCCAGCTATTACCTGGAGGTAGGCAACCCTACAAACAGCAGAGGCCCTCGGGCGACAGCAGGTGGTTGCAAAGGCTCCCAAAGCAACTTCTGATGGAGCAGACAGAGGCTGGGAGGGCCCAAGTAACTGCAAGGGCCAGCTGACCTGTGGGGGGGGGGTTATATGCCTTCAGGACGGGCTGGGAGAGAGACAGGGTGAGGGGTATATAAGAGGGCTGGAGCTGAGGCTGGAGAGATGGCTGCGGAGTCCTGAAGAGGCAAGTCAGGCTCTGCGAGCTGCAGTGGAAATCGGGTCTCACAGCTCCTAGAGACCAGCCCCTATCTGAGGCCAAGGAAGCTCAAACCAGGGGAGGCCTTTGAGGGACTGTGGACCCGCCAACTGCAAAGGGCACTAAGACTGAATGCCACAGAGCCACCATCAGCAGGGGGGAACTAAGACAGAGCACCACAGAGGACCATCACATATGTTTAAATTTATTACAATATTTCCCCCACTTTTTGGTTGTATGACTCCTAAGCAGGTAATAAAGTACTATTGGTTGAAAATATGTCATCACAAAATGACAACATTTAAAAATATAGAATGATTGAACTGTTAAAATATATTTGATAATGCTTAAAAGATATTAATATCTATCAGTGCCACGTGCATAGCAAAAGTAGGAGATGGAATCCAGTTAACTAGGCGAGATTAAAACAGGAAATCACTGATACCAGTAGGCTTACAATATGATATCAAGCTTAACTACATCAGGTTGTGTGTGTGTGTGTGTGTGTTAAGTGCCGTCAAGTCGCTTCCGACTCATGGCGACCCTCTGAATGAAGGTTAAACCCCCTAAATAAAACAGTCTTCACTAGGATAACAAAGAGAGGGAAGGAATTCCATAATCTTGGCACAGCTATCCAGAAAATCTGGACAGGTACTGCCACCTGCCAAACCTATGAAGGTTATCTCATTGGATATGGAGGCTGATGCTGGAAAAAGGCAGTCCTTGAAGTCACTTTGGCGCATTTTCAGATGAGATTTCTAGAACACAATTGGAAGACTGTTAAGAATTAGCTTTATTTGAAAGGTTCTTTTGGTAGAGGTTGTAGCTCCTAGTAAATTGCAATTCAAAGTTCAGGTGTTAACTTTTCAAGCTCTTAATAGCCTGGAGTCAGGTTACTCAAGGGAACACCTAAGGTCATATGAACCACTCCATTGTATGCTGAATTCTGATGGGAGCTTGCTTTGGATTCAGCAGCTATGAAGCTAGGACGATGGTTAAAGTGAGTTGGTACCCTTCTGTGGTAGTAGACCTGTTGTGAAACTTCCTACAGAGATGGTAATCAGGCCAGCTGTTGCTTGGGATTTTTTTTGGGGGGGGGGGGTTGTGCTGTGAAGTCACAACTGTCTTATGGCAACTCCATAGGGTTTTCAAGGCAAGAGACTTTTGGAGGTTATTTACCATTGCCTGCCCCTGTGTCACAACCCTGGTATTCCTTGGAGGTTGCTCACCCAAATTCTAACTAAGGTTGACCCTGCTTAGCTTCTGAGACCTGACGAAAGGCTAGCCTGGGGCTGTCCAGGTCAGGGTCTCTTAGTTTTAGAGAAATTAATATACACTTTTATTCCAAATAGCCTCAGAGGAGACCAGAGATTTGTGTGTACATTTTCTACTGCCATGGAGTTTTGTTGCTGAGTTTGTTTGAAATTGCTTTCCTCTAATTTTATGATATTTTAAAGTACTCATATGAGTTGCCTTGCAGGCTTTTGATCAGTGGAAGGATAGCATATCAATTTCACACATAAGTAAATATAAGAAAGATATTTCCAAACTCCAATGAGAACCATAAATCATAATATAATATGCATCCTCTCTTTTTAAGTTCTTAAGCATGGAGATTCAGACACTTTATGTGTGTTTTCAACAGTTCAAATTCTTTCCAGCATGGCTTGTAAATTTAAAGTGGCTTGCCAGCCCTGTACCAGAAAATTCTGGGAGCTTTGGTAGTAGGGTTGCCAGGTCCCTCTTCACCACAGTTGGGAGGTTTTGGGGGCAGAACCCGAGGAGGGCAGAGCTTGGGGAGAGGAGGGACTTCAAAGCCAAAGAGTCCAATTGCCAAAGCGGCAATTTTCTCCAGGTGAACTGATCTCTATCAGCTGGAGATCAGTTGTAATAGCAGGAGCTTTCCAGCTAGTACCTGGAGGTTGATTAAATAACACGTATGCTGAAAAAACGTAGTTAAGAGAACCCACAGCACCAGCTCAATATTTATCCAAAAATTAATAAGAATCAGTTCAATTTCAAATCTCATATTATTACATCTAAATCAAATAGATCACTAAATACATGTAGATAACAACACCACAATATGAAAGGTAAGCAAACAAGAGTTGGTTGTTTCACCACAAAATAATCAATCAAGGGTCATGAAATGCACTGGGTGATAGGAAGTTCACCAGGTTCAAAAAATAAATGAAAGTCCAAACGACTGTTGAAAATCACAGTTTTCTATACAAGGTATAAAGTTCATTCTTGTATTCCAAGGAAACTCATATGCAAGGGAAAAAAATCCAAAGGCAAGTACAACAACAAAACGTTACTTCCGGATCAGTAAGCGTTTCGCAATAGTGATTGCTTCATCAGTTGTAAATGTCGTTTCTTTTCCCAAATGTGGGCTGAGACGCATTGTCCGGGTACAAAGACCTCTACATGGGTACAACGACCTCTGTAACAATATGAACCAAAATAATGCGCTAAAAACTGTGCCATTGTCATACTTGAAATAACATATCAAAGTACATTCAATTTAACAATTTTCAAAGTTCAACATGCCCAAGTATCTTACCTAGACGGACCAGTAGACCCTCACGGTTCCTCAAGCCTTTGCTATTACTGGTACCGGATGCTAACCCTAATCGTCCTATATCCCTATAAGTGATATCAGCTGTGTTCACAAATTGATTAAATCAAGGATGGAAAAGCTATTATAGAAAACAATTTAGGTCGAATTCATTGTTCAGTCCCAATGGGGTCATAGTTTTAAAGAGATGGATGAACTTCATTTCGTTTCTATGAAGAATTTTTGAAACGTCCTCAGAGCAGTAAGGGCGTGGTTTATATTGCCACAGCGCAAAAAATAATAAATCTTTGTCAGAATGCCCCTTCTCCAGATAGTGCCCAGTAAGTGGAGCCTCCATAGTCCTCATTCGGATCCTCGTTCTGTGTTCCCCGATACGAATTTTTAGGGGTCTCAATGTTGAACCAATGTATATCTGGAAACATGGACATAAAATTGCGTGGACCACGTGGGAGGAGGCACAGTTAGTAAATTGATTAAGCTTGAATTTGAAATTTGATCCAGAGGAACCTACTTCCTTAATCGGAAGGCTGTATGCGCACATAGCGCATGTGCCGCATTTAAAGTGGCCGTGTGGTTTTACCCCAGGTCTCCCCTGTAGGAGATCCGTTCTCACTAAGAAATTGCGCAAAGACTTGGTTTTTCACAAACCAAAAAGAGGAGGTTCTTTACAGCCTGGAACATTATAGAGCACGTGCCAGTGTCTTCGGACAATTTTTTGAATCTCATGCGTCAGATGATTGTATTCAAGAGATGCGAATATTCTAGATTTACCAGGCTTGCTCCTGTTGGAAGGTTCCAACAGGGTCATCCTGTCCCGGCCTCTGACCTTGTCAAAGGCCGTTTTTATAACCTCTGAATCAAACCCCCTATGAGATAATCTATCCCGTAAGGTTGCTGCTGCTGTCAAAAAATCAGATTCAAACGTAGAGTTGCGTTTCAGCCTTAGTAATTGGCTGAACGGCAGATTGCGCCGCAAATGTAAGGGATGGTGGGAAGCAAAATGCAACCCCGCCCCCACGTCGGTGGGTTTGCTATACGGTTTAACAGCTACCTTACTCTCCAGGGTCCTAAAGACCAGAATATCAAGAAAGGTGATCGAGGAAGCATCCATGGAGCCAGTAAATTGTAGATGAGGGTTCAACGTGTTGATCCATTGTGAAAATTCCTGGTAAGTGTCTGCCGAGTCCAATATACAAAAAAGATCATCAATATATCTAACATAGAACAAAATGTGTTCCTGAAAAAAAGAATTATTACAAAAAGTTTCAATTTCAAATGTGATCATGTACATATTAGCCACTGATGGGGCGCACACAGCCCCCATCGCCACTCCTTGAATTTGCAAATAAAATTGGTCTCTATACCGAAAAAAATTATTTTCAAAAAGAATGTCAACTAAGCTTAATAAGAAATGTGTAGGAACCGAAATATCTTGCCTAGAATCCAGCTTGTTAGCAATAATGTTTCTGGCATCTTCGAGTGGGATGTTCGTATATAAAGAGGAAACGTCAAATGTGGCAAACACTGCCTGCGCAGGTAAGGAGAAATTTTCAATCCTGTTAATAAATTCACGTGAATCCTTAATATATGATGGGGTGCTTTTACTGAAGGGTTGTAAGAAAGAATCCACAAAATGTGAAATTGGTTCCAATAGGCTCCCTATGGCCGAAATGATCGGACGACCCGGTGGGTTACACAGCGTTTTGTGAATTTTAGGTAGCGAGTAGAATATCGGTACTCTGGGATATTTTACCATTAAATAATCAGCAGTTTGTTTGGAAATGTAACCTAGAGATAACCCCTCATATACCGTGGTTTTTATAACATTCATAACTCTCAGAGTGGGATCCAGATTCAAAGGTAAGTAGTAGTTAATGTTACTAAGTTGTCTTTCATTTTCTTTGTCATAGGCAAGTACATCCAAAATAACCAGCGCTCCGCCCTTATCAGCAGGTATGAAAATGAGTGATTTATCTGAGGCTAATTCATGTAAGGTGGCCAATTGTACATCGGATAAGTTAGAGTTGTTATCATGCCATTTCCTGCGTTTTTCCATTTTGGCCACTTCCCGTAAGACCAAGGATTGAAAAGTATTCACTTGGAAGCCAGGATTCTTTGGTATGAAGGTAGACTTGGGACGAAATGCGGTCTGTTTGTGCAAGTCCGTCTCTTTATCTTGGAAAAATTCCTTTAATTTGATGTTCCTGAATAACTTAAAGAGGTCCACCCGAGTTTGGAAACCTGAATACCGTGGCGTGGGCACAAAACCCACACCCAGATTGAGAACTAGGGTTTCCTCGGGAGTCAATGAACGTGATGACAAATTCACTATGAAATCTGTGGGCGTTGTTGTCTCCGTCGTGGGTCTCTCTGAGCCCATGGGGGATAGGGAAAACCCCTACGGTTAGAGCGGAGAAAATATGAGGACCCGTAGGAGCCTCCGCTAGAAATACTGGAACCTCCCCTCTCAGCGGAGGAACCCTCTGAGTCAGAGTTTCTATCAGACTTAGGTCTACTCTTAAAGGGGCGTTGTTGCCCATCCTTACTGCTCCAGAAATAAACTCTTTCCAGAGCATAGTCTTCTTGGTCTCTGTGAAATTTACGGTTCTTATATGCTTCTATATCGGCCCCATATTTGGCAATGTCTTTTTCAAGCTGTGCCATTTGCGAATCAAATTCATCACTGGGAATAGAAGACTGGACCTCAGTTTTTAATTTCTCCGCTTCCTCCTTAGCCACATCAGCCTCTTTAAGGGATCTTTCAATGATTAACATCATGAGATCAATGGAACATTTGTTCAATATAGCCATCCATCTCTTGTTGAATTCAATATCTGATCTGTATAAGGCAGGAGATTTCTGCACCCTTAAGCCTCTAGGAATGATATTGTTGTTGATATATTCGGAGAGGGTAATAGCATGGGATTCTGACCTCACATTCCTTTTCAAAGCATTCCAAACTTTAGTCATGTCCACATTTTGTGGTGTTTTAACATTTTTACGCTTAGGTAACATTCTAAAAATTCTGTCCTTATCAGTGCTTGAATAGCTAAACGTGTCCAATTTTTGAGCCATAGTCTAGTGTAGACTGATTAAATAACACGTATGCTGAAAAAACGTAGTTAAGAGAACCCACAGCACCAGCTCAATATTTATCCAAAAATTAATAAGAATCAGTTCAATTTCAAATCTCGTATTATTACATCTAAATCAAATAGATCACTAAATACATGTAGATAACAACACCACAATATGAAAGGTAACAACACCACAATATGGAGGTTGGCAACCCTACATGCGCTGCAGTCAGCACACAGGAACCTCCTGGTAGCCTTTGGCAAGGCAGGGTAGAGATGTCTATTCACAGCGCAATCTGAAAAACAGTTTCCTGACGGTCAGTCCCATTGAATAGGCCTGAACAGCATTTTGAGTAAACTTGCTATGAATGATGTTTCAATCAAACAAGAATTATGTTATGGAGCTAGCCAGTCAGTAACAGGTGCAGCTTCTAACTGACAAAACACACTAGATGAAAATTCAGACATTAATAGGGCTGCCAACCTCCAGGTACTGGCTGGAGATCTCCTGCTATTACAACTGATCTCCAGCCAATAGAGATCGGTTCACCTGGAGGAAATGGCCACTTTAGCAATTGGACTCTATGGCATTGAAGCCCGTCCCCTTCCCAAACCCCACCCTCCTCAGGCTCTGCCCAAAAAACCTCCCGCCGGTAGCAAAGAGGTACCTGGCAACTCTATCCGTTAACATGTCATGCTCTTCAAGATCAGTAAGAACTGTTGTGCATTTTTGGTTGTGTAACAATGGCCAACAATGGTGTCTTGCAACAAATTACTGTACATGGTGTTTTATTGGAAATAGATGTAGCAATGCTATATTTTACAAGTGCAAGAGATTTCATGAGCTTGGAAGGATAAATGTACACAGGAGTCTCATTGGATAGTGGATCAATACTGAACTGTCCATCTGCATGCAGGTTTTACAAGCTTATCTTCTAATTTTTTTGAGAGAGAGGCTGGGACCATTTCCCTTTCTCAATGGGGAATCTCAGTATGGAGCTTAGATGCCAGTGTGTTGGTTTTAAATAAGAAAGGTTAGAGATGAATGTGAACATTCCGTTGTGTGGTTCTCTCAAAAGGCTACATTCAAATTTGAGACGCCAGTGCATATTTTTTATTTGAATTGAAAAGTGTGTGTAGTATTCTCTTAGTTTTCTTAGCAGCTCCCCCTTTTCAGCATCCATATTACTGATCTTCATAATTGCCTATGCATTGAACCAATCACAGAGTATTAAAATGAATTTTAATATGTTGATGTCTGAACAGAGGGAAACAAAATAAAATATTCTATTTTATTCTCTATCAAAATATTCTTAAGATTAAGGATACTCAACAAAAAGTAGACATACAATTCAATTCAGTCAAATATGCATTTGCCATTTATCCATCCAAGTCTGTGATTAATTTATAAATCTCTCCTCTGAGCTATTCTACGATTCATTCTTTTCTCACCATTTTGATGTGCCTTGGCAAATTATAGCTTGACATTACATTAGCTGATCAATAATGTAACTGAATCCATTCATGGGGGCATTGCATGATCCAATCAATAAAAAGCATGTGCTTTGGAATTTTCATTTGTGTTCAGCCATTCCCTGTGGTCAGTCATTCATTTTATTCAGTTCAGCCATCCATTTTGTTCAGCAAATACCCTTTAGTGATCTACCTGCAAGACAATTTCCTGTTGGAGCCATTCAAATAATTTAAATACAGCATATATGAACGTCATAGCAAATATTTGTCTCAGCACTCATTTTGAAGTGTAAATATCCAGTATCCTTAACTTCTAGTAGTACTATATATCATCTTAATTTTAGTACTTAATAGAATAACCATAAAACAATTACCATTGTTTTAACTGAGGTTACCTGACCACGTTATATGCAGTATGAAGCTACGTAAACTTGAGCAATTAATATGTTGAATTCCAATTTATGTTCTTTTCTAATACTAATTTTAAAGAATAAAAGTACAAAGCTGGAAAGAAATAGGTGAAGGTTTCTAGTAGATAGAAAGGTCATTTTTTTCAATCTTTTAGAACATTTTATTAGCAAAGTAACAATAATGAATTGTGAATAAATCTATATCACAGAATCACTGAAAAATTTCTCATGCTAGGATTACAGGTGTTCATTCAGACTGTGAGCTTTCAAACTGCACAGGACTCTTTCTCAGGGAGAATGTGAGCACAGTGTTTTGCTTGTCCTAGTCTGCAGATTTTTCAGCATTAAGGGGGGAGGATGCACTTGCTGAAAATGTCAAGCTCCAGATTATACAAAGGTCTTCCATAACAAGGCAGTAATGGAGAAGGATCCCTTGGAAATATTAAAACTAGCTGTCAGTCCTTTCTGTCCTCAATGCTGTTCACAACTCACAGGTCCCTCCCCAAACCCCACCCTCCTCATGCTCTGCCCCCAAAACCTCCCGCCAGTAGCGAAGAGGGACCTGGCAGCCCTTATCTTATAAGGTAGCTTCTGTGTGAATGCAGAAGTCCTTCAAGACAATGACTTATGGGTCTGTCACCGCAGACAGCATTCAGCCATGCAAGAAGGTGTAGAAAACCACTGTCATCTTGAGGATTCAGGTGGTGTGCCAAATATTTTCAATTTGTGCCTGACAGCTCGTTCCTGAGCCCTGCAGCAGCCGGGGATGGCATGGATGTGGCACCGCTGCAGCACCTCCAAGGAGGTTTTGCAGCCACTGCAGGGGAAAAGGGGGGCATTTTTTAACTAAAAAATGTAAACGGGGGGGAAGCCCCATAGAGAAAAGTGATGCTGCACCAGCAAAAACCTGGCGCAGCACCGTTGAAGCGTAAGGGGGCATTCCCAGCCTGAAAGGGGTTAGGTGTCTGCCTACTAGCAGCTCCACCACCACCCTGAACATCCTGGGGATGCCACCTGGGTTGTCGGTGTGAGGACTTGCTCCAGCAGGATGCCTGTGGGAGGCCAAGCTGGTGTCCGAGGGCCGCGCTGCCACGGCAGTCCTGGAGGGTCAGTGCAAGTGGCACTATGCCGGCAACCGTGCCAGTTTGCACAGCGCAAGTGGCACAGACATCAACGTTGGGGGTCTGAGCCCCTCATAAGCCCATTCAGCCCCCAGGCTCAGGAATGCATTGCTAGTTGCTTAGCAAACCTGTAGCCCTCCAGACCCAAATACTTAACCGAGCTGGGCACTCTCTTTAGTTGATATGCTAAACTAGGGTATACGTTGCTGAAAACTTGCTTACTTGGTCCAGAAGTAGAAGGGAGGATGGCACCACTATCTATATTTTCGCTCACCACATACCACTGCTAACGAGTTGGCCTAAGGATATTATATTTCTGTATGAAATTAGTCAGAAACTTTTCTTAACTCCTGCAGAATCCCCAGATGATAATTTTTAGCTTCCTCTCCTAATTTGGGTTTTATTATTGAATTTTTTTAATGATTTGGAAACAATTTTAGGCATGGAAGATGAGGAAGGATATATATTTTAATTCACTGTAAATATATACCACAAAGCAGTTCCAGGCTCCACAAACATGGTTGAATCCAAGGTCTCTGCCCCAGAATAGGCACTGTAAATTGGTTTGAACACACTCTGAGTTCATTTTAGCCAGCAGCCCCTCGGATCACAAAACACTTTTGAATCAGGCTGGAGGGGAAATAAACCCGCATAACGT
Organism: Euleptes europaea; assembly: GCF_029931775.1. Classification (NCBI taxonomy): domain Eukaryota; kingdom Metazoa; phylum Chordata; class Lepidosauria; order Squamata; family Sphaerodactylidae; genus Euleptes; species Euleptes europaea. Next base: position 63,607,282 of record NC_079319.1, read on the forward strand.
AATGCAATATTTAAGAGTGATGGTCTTATGAAAACTATGCAGTTGTGGAACTTGCGCTGAATATTTGCCTCCATTCCCTCTGGAGCAAAAGGAATGCTAAATCAGGATGTAGCCTTCATTTATTGCTGCGTAAATCAAATCGAGAAAAACTTATCTGGGTCTGATGAAGGGATGTTAAGAATAGAGGCATGCTGAAAGAAAAGGGTGGGGAAAACAATATGTAGGCTTGAAAAGACTTCAAACAATATAATCCCACTAATGGAGAAAAGGCAGGGGAAGAATCATCCTTAAATGAATAGGCTCTCTGTAGGTTTTTCATGCACAATATCAAACAAACGCAGTATAAGTCACAGTGGAACAAACTTCAAGCTAGAACACTAGCAAGAATCCAAAGAATCATGAAACTAATTCCATGAGTCCAAGAGGGTTTTAGACATGCCGTTCATTGAACAGACCCCCCACATGCCTGAACACACACACCCTCATGACAAGCTGTTCTGAAAATACGGGAGGTTCAGTTGTTCAATGGGGGAAAAAAATACCCCAAACCCTCCCCCAGTAAAATTCAGCTGTTGATTAGAACAGATCTTTGCTTCCTGGGCATTGTTGATAAAGGAATAAAACATTTAATCAAAACCACAAACAAATGCAACAATTAAAAAAATAAGTTCACAGCCAGCATCAGAACAGAGAATTGTTTACAAGATCCGTTTTGTTAATATACTAGCTAAATGTCCATCACTAGGATGGATTGAGTGCATGTACTTATTTTTAGGGCTGTGCACCTCCCCACCCCTCACAAAAAGAAAATCTGTATTTTTCAGATTCGGGTATAGTAGACCCAAAATTTTCAGCATTCCCCCTCCCCCCAAAAAGGTGATATCGGGTTTCCCCCCCCCCCCAGCTTTTTCGGATATGTAAAAATTTTCAACTCCATTATACGCTATGGGGATTTTTTGTAGGGCTCTGGGGGCGGGGGGTTAAGATAGAGGCACCAGTTCTGCAGCATACCTGCTGGTGACTCTCCTTAGTAGAATCCCTGATCTTGGTTAAGATTAGCTTAGGGGGTCCAATTTTAGTGACCCCCATTTTTCCCTCCATTTGGGGGCCAATAAAATTGGACCCCCTGAGCCAATCTTTACCAAACCCGGGGTTCTGAAGAAAGTTACCATCAGCTATGCTGCAAATTTGGTGCCTCTACCTTAAAAATACCACCCACAAGCTCCACAAAGTTTCCCCATAGGCTTAAATGGAGGCATTTTGCCTCCCTAGAAGCCTATAGGGAATCCCCAAAAGCTGGGGGGGGGACCCCAAAATTTCAGCCTTTTCAGATTTGGCTTTTTCAGCTCCAGTCAAGTGGTGCATTTTTTCGGTACAGAGTATCTGAATGTACCACCCTATTTGTTTTATTTATTTATTTACATTATTTATACTGCACCTTTCTCACCAAGACTCAAGGCCAATTACATAATGTACATCGAATACAATTAACAGGATGGGGCATCCAATCAACAGTACAAGAGGGTTTGGGTTGCAGAAATCTGAAAACAAGCAGAAATCTGATAGCAGAGCTAAAAACAAACCTACAGCAAGAATAAGCATTTAAACATATGTTAAATGATGTAGAAATTACCTAGTAAGAGCACACTTAAAGCAGCAGACAGTATACAGTAGTATAGCAGTACTGTAGAGAGATGGGGCTGTATCTAGCCATCTTTTCCACTCACTTTCACTCAATGCCTCACCCTACTGCAACCCACATGCAACATGGCTTGTGCACATGCAGGTCCCATGATCCCCAGGATAATCCTTTCTTGTTTTCAAATGAATCCCTCCGAAGTGTAAGAGACAACATGTGAGTTTGATCCACAGAAAGTGGTTTCTAATATACATAATTTAACACAACAGCTAGTACATTGTCCGTCACAGTGTATTAAGACTGCATCCTATTAGCCTAATATACTGCTATTGCAATATGGAAGGGGTAGTACTCATTCATCAAGTTCTATTACTGCATATTGTTACGATTGTATTAGACTAATATAATACATTTCTTAATGAAACACAATGAAGTCTCCTACTTAAATGTTCCCATTAATACTTCAGTCAATTCAAGGTTGTCCTCTGTGAGGTATGCAAATACTAAGATGCAATAGGGAACTCAGAATTGTCTTCAGAATGTAGCAGAATGTTAGAAGGCAGCATTCTAAGCCCACACCAAGAAGCTAGGGGCAAACTTACAAATAGACACCATGTTGGGTTCAGGTGAAAACAGGACATAATTGTATTGAATAATCAACTTCCAGTAGTTTCACATAGAAAGGGAAGGATTTTAATGTCACAGAGTCCAGATCTTCCATTTCTTAATCCAGTGCACAGCCCACCTGTTGTCGAAACTATATTCCTCCTCCATGCTGGGTAAATTAAATTCTGCAAGATCAAATGGCATGGGACAGAAGAAAACCTTATTTGAAGCTTTTCTAGCAATCAGCTTAGGTGTGTGGTGCCCAAAGCTACCCATATCTCTTAAAATGTCCCCTAGTGATGCCAGCTATTGCTGGCAACCTGCTGAGAGAAACTGGGAGGCAGGTACAGGCTTGCTGGTGTCGTGCTGATGTGTGCCATTATTTCTGGCACAAAACCAGAAGTAATGCCATTGCACTGGGGCAAAGCTGTAGGATTCACCCCAAACTCTATGGTTAAATCCTAGAGTGTCGTCCTGATGAGATTAAGTCACTTCCAGTTTTATTTATTTTATTAGATTACTGTCCTGCCCTTTCGTGACTATAATCTGGCTCAGGGAGGCTAACAACCAAATAATACAGTCAGTATAAAATAACATACCATGTAGTATATGAATTATAATTTAAAACCTTATTAGTTTGAAATTTCAGTTGGCACCCTTAACACTGGAAGTTTTGCATTGGAAGTGGATACCTAGGGTTGTCAAGTGCCAGGTGGTAGCGGGCAAACCCCCGCCAATCCACCTGGCTGCCCGCTAACCAGCTGAGGGTCGGTGGGCAATGCATGCCCACACGCCTGCCCGCAGTTCCGCATCACTTCAAGTTTACATCCAGAAGCGCTGCATCGCAAGGGGCCTTTACCACTCAAACTGGGAGTGGTAAATGGCCCCTGGCGATGCGTGTTACACCTGGAAGTGCCTTATCGCAACGGGCCTTTTACCATTCAAACTCCCAGTTTGAGTGGTAAAGGCCCTTTGAGTGGTAAAGGCCCCTTGCAATGTGGCACTTCCAGGTGTAAACTGGAAGTGATGTGATGGCATCGGTGTGTGATCTCATCTCACCTCCACCCCAAAAACCTCCTGCCAGAGGAGTGGGAGGACCTTGTAAGCCTATGGACACCACGTGTCAGCATGCTGTTGGTGAGCTCCTTATTTCCCCTCTGCTGGCCTGTAAAGCTGCAGCAGTGAATGGGGGCCATGCTGCAAGGTCTCCCACACTGAAAGTGCATTATTCAGCATGTGTAAAAGCATGTGAAAAAACCTGTCTGGATCCAACCCAAGATATCAGTATCAGCAGTTAAAATGACGGCGCTAAACCAATCACAATGAGGTTGTGGGTACAGACTTAAGACAGCAGAGAAATGACATGAATCCGTGTGTTCCAAAGACCATCTTACTTTGTTCATTAAAAGCTGAACACTGGCAGTTTGAATCACTGGGGGGGGGGCACTTCGTACACATAAGCCCATTATAATAACCATTCTAGTCATATTAACACTACACTTTCCATCAGAAGTTTTCAAGAGGAGATTTATCTTACAGCAGTGTTCAAACATTCCTTCCAGGTATCAAAGGGGGGAAAAGCATAACTGGTGGCAAAGGTACTTATTCCAACAATAACCTTTCTAGGGGTCAATAAAATATGCAGAAACACTGTCATTTCTGGGGTTTCTGGGATATAGACAGTTTCATTAATACAATCATTCTTCTAAGGAGATACATCGAAGTGAGCTCTGTAGGGTCGTTGCTCAGGCTGGCAGCCAGGACTATCATTATGTCTATTCTCCAGAGGTGTTTGCTTCCTGGAAAAAAAACACAACCCTCTACAGCACTAAGAAGAAAAGCAACAAACAGAACAGGGAAGCATGCTCCACTTATTCAGCTTCGGAGAACAAATAAGAAGAAATCTGCTATTGCTGCAGGAGCAACACCCAAAGGGCTGCTTGTTACTTGCTATTTCTCTCATGCCACCTGCCCCTTGTTAAAAGCAAAAGGTGAATGTTACTTTGGATGATAGGCTACTGATTAAGAATTGAGCGGCACGCAGAATGCCAAACACAAGTCTAAGTACATGAAACATTCAAGACTGTAAGTAGCAGATACGAGTGAAATGAAATTGGTGTCCAATAATAATTTGGGACTCACAAGAAGTATGCATTCTTTAGCTGCACTGAATACTTAATCAGGAAAAGAGGAGGAGAAGAAGAAGAAGAAGAGGAAGAAGAAGAAGAAGAAGAGTTGGTTTTTATATGCTGACTTTCTCTACCACTTAAGGAAGAATCAAACTGGCTGACAAACTCCTTCCCTTCCCCTCCCCACAACAGACACCCTGTGAGATAGGTGGGGCTGAGAGAGTGTGACTAGCCTGTCACCCAGCTGGCTTCATGTGTAGAAGTGGGGAAACCAACCCAGGTCACCAGATTAGTGTCCACCATTCATGTGGAGGAGTGGGGAATCAAACCTGGTTCTCCAATTCAGAGTCCACCACTCCAAACCACCGTTCTTAACCACTACACCATGCTGGCTCTCAAACCCATGGTTTAGAGCACATTTTATCCCACCTACTATCATGTGTAGGTTTATTGCACTAGGCAGACCTGTGTGTAGGTATGACATTCTTTACATAGCATTTTTTTTAAAAATGTTGCTGCAAAGAATTCTGTGTTTACACAAAGAAATATGTTTGTTGATGTAAATAGCCTCATCATACAATATCATACTGAACATCTCATGATCACCCCGGAAAATGGTTTTAATCGCTAGGGATATGCACTTGAAAAAATGGTATTTTTCAGATTCAGATTTTGGAAAGGGCATAAATACCTGTGTTCAATGGTATTTGGGTCCCCTGGTACCATTTTGGAATCCAGGTTTGGGTTTTAGAGATCCAACACAGTATAGTGGTTAAGAGCAGCAGACTCTAATCTGGATAACAGGGTTTAATTCCTCACTCCTCCACATGAAGCCTATTGGGTGACCTTGGGCCAGTCACAGTTCTCTCAGAACTCTCTCTGCCCCACCTACCTCACAAGGTGGCTGTTGGGGGGATGGAAGGACAGTGATTGTAAGCTGCTTTGAGACTCCTTATAGAAAAGAAAATCAGGGTATAAAAACCAACTCATCTTCTTTTCCCAGAATTCCAGAATTGTTCAAATTCCATTATTCCCTTTGGGGGACTATATTGGGGCTGCTGAAGTGGCTGTTCTTCAATCAAATGACACCAAAATTGCAGGAGAAAATCGCTACCCATCCACTAAAAAAAGCCAAATTTCAAGTGAATTTCAAGTACCATCAGGACCAATTCTATATGTCCCTGAACATCCTATTTGCAGAGCTGCAAAGTGGGAAGAAGAAAAAAATAGCTCTGGTAAAAGGCTCCAATCCACAAAGGAGCGAGGCAAGCGGAAGGAGCCAGCCAAACCTGCAGCTCTGTCATTATTCCCTATGGAAGATTTTGGGAAGGGCAGGGATGTGATGCCATAGAATTTACTCTCTGAATATGCCATTTTCTCCAGGGGAACATATGTCCATAGTCTGGAGATCAGCTTTAATTTCAGAACTCCAAGCCCTACCTATAGGTTGGCAAGCCTAGGTCTAGTCTTGTGAATCAAGGGGACTCCAGTGCTGTCCTTCTCCTAGGATTTCTGCCAGTACCAAAAAAAAAAAAAAAAGGCAACCCAGATCTTCTTCCCCTGGTTCTTCTTGTTTTTCTTTTTAAACACTTTCTCCTAGTCACACCCACTTCCTGACTGTTGTAAGTCTCATCTAGCCCAGTTTTTTGGGCTAGTGTTTAGAAGGACTTGCAGTTAATTCATACATAGAAAGCAAGGGTACCATGTTTCCTATTTATCTTTGCAAGCATACTGAGATAAGCAGAAGGACAGTGAGTCAAGTGGTTGAAAGGATTCTTCCATGACTCTGACTTTTGCATGGTTCCTCACAAAGATATATATACTTTTGTGTGCTTGGCTTGGGGTTCTTGTCCCCATTTATCTTGGTCTTCTGCCCAAAGTACTGATCTATATTCTCATGATGTCATAATTCTGCCTTTTCCCTTTCTTGACATGTTACTGTAATGTCTAGGATTGCCAGCTCCAGGTTGAGAAATACCTGGAGATGTTGGAGTGGAGCCTGAGGAGGGTGGGGTTTGGAGAGGAGAGGGAGTTCAGTGCCATAGAGTCCAATTGCCAAAGCGCCCATTTTCTCCAGGTGAACTGATCTCTATTGATGGAAATCATTTGTAATAGCAGGAGATCTCCTGCCACCACCTGGAGATCGGGAACCCTGTTAACATCACATGTTTATAGCTCAGTGGATGCCAGGCTAGGGGTTATGAAAACCACTAAGGTCTACGCCTTCTTTGTTGTAGCAACCACTCTGTTTATTGGAGGAAATATGAAAAGCCCCCTGTCTGGCAGATAATTTGCTGGGCAGATAAGATTATGCTATTCTATGGAATTCTTAACAATTTGTGATACAACAATTTTGTATTGCTGTTGCATAATACTTTGTGATACTGTGGCACATTGCCTTTGCATTTTATCTACTGAGTATTTTATTGACTTATATGATTGGTTGTACACTACCTTGAACATTTAGAAATGTGGGATATAAGATTTTCAAGTAAATATATGGACTAATTAATAAAGCAGCTTCTTCATCTTGGACGATAATAATGATGCCTTTGGTTAATGATCAAAATTTAACCACAGTCCGATTATTCTCCACCATTTCATTGTATCTTTTTAAAATCACCCTATCCAGATAACCTCATATGGTATTCACTATATTCACGAATGTAAACAATTTATCATCAGAATATTGTCGAAGGCTTTCGCGGTCAAAGTTCATTGGTTCTCGTAGGTTATCCGGGCTGTGTAACCGTGGTCTTGGTATTTTCTTTCCTGACGTTTCGCCAGCAGCTGTGGCAGGCATCTTCAGAGGAGTAACACTGAAGACAGTGTCTCTCCTCAGTGTTACTCCTCTGAAGATGCCGGCCACAGCTGCTGGCGAAATGTCAGGAAAGAAAATACCAAGGCTATGGTTACACAGCCCGGATAACCTATGAGAACCAATTTATCATCAGATTAATCATCTTCAAACTTCACTTTGAAATTATGTGGAGTCAGAATAGGGTTGCCAGCTCCAGGTTGGGAAATAACTGGAGAATTTGGGGGTGAAGCCTGAGGAGGGCAGGGTTTGGGGAGGGGATGGACTTCAGTGGGGTATAAAGCCATATGGTCCACCTTCCAACATGGCCATTTTCTTCAGGTGAACTGATTTCTGATGCCTGGAGATCAGTTGTAATCTCAGGAGATCTTAAACCACCATCTGGAGGTTGGCAATCCTAATTCAGAATCATATTCACCACACATGTAAACAATCAGTTTTCATTTGGAAACATCTCTAATATTTATCATTGCCACTTTGGTATATTTTGATGAATAAGTAAGGTATTATAAATCAGCAATACATTCACAATGGTTCTCTCCCAAGTGAATAAATGAGGAGATCAGAGTGCAATGTGTTTAGTAAAAAATAACATATGAAACTAGAATCTTTCTTTTTATTTTTGCACTTCTACAGTTGGATCTAGGGCTGTCGATTCGGTTCATCCTGAACCGAAAAACAGCCGAATTTTCCCCGATTCGGTGATTTCTAGTTCGGATGGAACCGAATTCAAAAAGGCAGGAAAACAACGAGCCAAATTCGGCAAGTTTGGGGTGATCGCAGAATAAATTCGGCAAATTCAGGGGCTCTGAATCAGCAGCATAACCATAAAGGCATTAAAAACACATTTGTGCCTTTCTGCATGAATTTTTTGGAGGTAGAGGTCCCAAAATTTCAGCCTAGCTTGAGGGGACCATTCTTGCAAGAACCCCAAAGTTTTGTAAAGATTGGGTCAGGGGTCCCGAGATATGGGGCCCCTAAAGGGGTCCTCCCCCAAAATTGCCCACAGGAATAAAGGCATTAAAACACATTCACAACTTTCCATGGCTCCGGGGGGGGGGGCATTTGAGGTAGAGGCCCCAAACCTTCAGCGTAGCTTGAGGTGACCCTTCTTGAAAGAACCCCCATGTTTGGTGATGATTATGCAGATGGAAGGGGGGGCTGCGTGCGTGCACTGTCACTCCTTGCGAAATGGCTGCTACTGGAGACATGATCTGAGCACAGAGAAAATGGATTCCCTCTGGTTCTTCATGAGGGCTTTCCTCCTTGTCTGTTTGGCTGGGTAGTAGGGGGGCCTCTGTATATAATGTCTGGGCTTGACTCCCGTCTAGGATGGCGATGACATGTGTCTCTGCGGTTACCTGGTAATATAGTCCGGGAGATGGCAGCTGTTTGGCTACTCAAGCAATGACTGCAGCAGCATTAGCCTGCCTGTGTTCCACAGCACCTAATATAATAGGCACACTCCTCTGGTACTGGATAGAATCGGCATGCATCATGACTAATATTCATTTTGACTAGTAGCCATGGATAACCCTATTCTCTATGAACATGTCCACACCCTACTTAAAGCCTTCCAAGTTGGCAGCCATCACCACATCCTGAGGCAGGGAGCTCCACAATTTAACTATTGGATCCCTGAAATTGTAACTTCATTTCCAGTTATAGTTTAGATGCATTTTGAGTTTATGTGCTGCATTTGCATCATCAGACTAAGCAGAGGAGGCCAATAGCCAGTGAAGTTTCATGCTCAGCAGCTGGTTAATTTAGCTTCTTATTGGGTCTCACAAAAACTGCCCTACTTGCTGAAATCAATTTGAGTTTATTGCAAATGCCACTTGAGCTGCCTTTTTCTATTCCACCAGGATGTTCATGCTGGTAAATACTGAGTATGAGGCGAGACATTGTGGTAATATATATGGGGAGCAAGCAAAACAGGGAGGAAGTGTTGTATGATAGTGCAGGAAACTCACACTTTTCCTTAGCTTGTGTACTACAATTCCCAGGGGTACTACTAAAATGTTTGTGTAAAACAAAAACAAAAATAGTAGCCATTTTATAACCATTTTTGAGCATTCACTAATTCTCTTAATTGGTCACAAAATTACAGTTTAAGCCATGGGGGGTTCACCCATCACTAGCTTAATGCAGAAGTCTAATTACATTGTGAACCCTCTAAGGTGCTATCAGTGCAAATATATGTATAAACTGGTAACTAGTAAGTGAAATGTTCTATACTCCATCCTATGTGATTCACTTTTTTTCCCCTGCTGGCATATCAGTATGAATCTCTGCATGAAATCCATTGATATAAAATGATGAAAAAACTTACCCGTTAAAAATCTTACATTACAAATGTAGACCGAGTTTGAATGCCTTTGTTTTTAATGCAGTAATAATACAATAATATAAAACCTTTAAATTATTATTTCCTTTAAATCTTTCATATGTTGTTCAAACAAGCATTATTTAATTTGGTGCATAGGTTACTTATGGTATATTGTGCCTGCTGGACAGTTGTTACTTTTTATACTGTATCATTCCCTCTTAGGAGCAGAGGGATCAGATTCCTTAAATCCTCCTAATACCATAGCTTTTATTACAAATCCTAGTACTTCAGATAGCAGCTGCTTTCTTATGAATCTCATGAGCAATAAAGCAATCTTGTTAAATAAAGAAGTATCACATTTTGACCAGAAGTTCATTTGCAATTCAGTGGTTTGAGAGAGAAAAAATAGACAGAGACATGTAGAAAATGCTTGTGCAATATATGTGTCAGTTTATTTGGAGGAATGAACAGTAATGCCAGAATCTATTCTGTCTTACATTACGAGGGATGGGTGCTTTTTACTTATTAATTCAACTCTTCTTACTAGTGAATGTCTTCATGATGAACCTGATTATATTATTGTAACTTCTCCAACAAAATTTTCTTGATTATGCGATTTAAGAGATTTATTTAGTTTTTAATTTACTCTTTATTATATTTGATTCAGGTCAAACTCATTTTCAGGTAGAATTCTATGGAAGAAAGCTGATGTGCCACCATACATAAAACTGTCAAACTGTCATACAGGAAATGTGATAAATACCCCATACTGTTCATAATTAAAGGACACCTTTTTCTTGACAGCTATCTTTTTCCTGTACAAAGTTCTTCCACAATTAACATGTCATCTGGAAAGATGGGTTCAAAACCTCCCCATTGGCTAGTCCTTAATTTGTTAAGAGATGTTATCCCTGATATCCCAGGCTGTTATTAGCCGAGAGGCCTAAATGTACATTTTGCTGTTGCAAGAGTTGTTTTCTTAAAAAGAGAGATGTTTTGCATGGTGGATGAGGGCGGTTGCCAGCTCCGGGTTGGGAAATACCAGGAGATTTTGGGGGTGGAGCCTGAGGAGGGTGGGGTTTGGGAAGAGGAGGAACTTCAGTGGGGTATAATGCCATAGAGTCCACCTTCCAACGAAGTCCTTTTCTTCAGGTGAACCGATCTCTGTCACCTGAAGATCAGTTGTAATAGTGGGAGATCTTCAATCACCACCTGGAGATTGGCAACTGTATGGAAGAAAGGTTAGGCATTCATGCAACTGAAAAAGGAGGGTCTATCAACATCTGATTCAATTCTAAATAAATTGTTTTGTAACTTCATAATTAAGTTTTAGGGATGTCTGTGTAAACTTACTATAAATATAGTGGTAGAGGAGATAACTTAGAAGTATCCTTGCCTTTTGTTTGTTTTTCCAAATTCCTTTGGGTTGTGTGGATGTGTGCCTCACTCCCAACATGGCGACCCTGTGAATTAAATGACCTCCAAAACATTGTTAACAGCATTGTTCAGGTCTTGCAAACTGAGGGCTGTGGCTTCCTTTGTTCAGTCAATCCATCTCATGTCAAATCAAATCAAAAATCTTTATTAGGCATTTCTTACAAATTGCATAATACAACCAGATCACACAAACTCAAGAAATAACACAAATGAACGATCATAATATTAAAGTAGGAGGAAAAAGGAAATTATCCAACGTTATTGACTATCATTTCCCAGAGTCTCATGACAGCTAGGACATACCTTGCTACTTGTTTAGTGATATGAGGGTTCTGGTCAGATAGAAGATATAAAACTGACCACTAACCTCAAGTACAAAAATCACAATGAAGCAAAACATGAGATAAACATTCAGGAGCTGCAGCTCTACATGGGGAGGCAATCCATCTCATGCTGGGTCTTCCTTTTTTCCTGCTGTCTTTGACTTTTCCTACCATTATTGTTGTTGTTTTTCCAGTGAGTCTTGCCTTCTCATAATGTGACCAAAGAACGATTGCCTCAGTTTACTCATTTTAGCTTCTAGGGAGAGTTCAGTTTGATTTGATGTAGAACCCACTTATTTGTCTTTTTGGTGGTCCATGGTACCCATAAAACTCTTCTCCAACATTTCAACTGAATCAACTTTCTTCCTGTCAGCTTTCATCATTGTCCATCTTTCACACCCATACATAGTAATGGGTAATACTATGGTAAGATCCAAACAAATATCAGTGGAGTGCTGCCAGTTCTCAATAGGACAGCTGACAGAGAAAGAGAGGGAGAAGAGAAAGAGAGGGAGAAGAGAAGCCCCCACCAAAAATTCATTGTATAAAATGGCAAATCCTGCAGCAAATAAGCAGCAATCTTTGACAGAAATAATTTAATAATACATATCTGTAATTTTAAATTTGATGAAAGGACCAGAAACATGCATGGAACAAGAAAGACATTGTTTTGAGAATTTGTTGAAAAATGGAACATGAATTCATACCATCATTTTTGTTATTCCTACACTTTTCCTCCTACTGTATCAGGAGATACTTCATTATTTAGGAGAGCTGTCACAAGTATATTTCCTAGATTCCTCTGAAAGGCTTTTCCTCTGACATCATGATTTTGAATCATGATGGGGTTGAACAGCAACTAATTTTCCAGAGCATTCATAACAAAATTGGATACATGTAGCATCTTATTTTAGTCAACAACTTACTGATGGCATTTATTGGTTTGGGGTTAAAACATTTTTTTATCATGAAAAAATAACAAAGTGTTGCCATGAAGCTTAGAGGTGAGGTTGGCTGAACTGCTGGTTTCTGAGATAAAACATTATTTTCCTATTAGTATTTTACTGAAATCTTCCCCAGCAGGAAGAGGGTAAAGATTCTTATGTTTGAAATAAAAATACCACTGCAATCCCAGGGTCAAACTTCAAAAATAGTATCAGTTCATCCATCTCTCTTGTAAGAACAATTCCATGCCCATTGAGCGGCACACTTAATCGGCTGAAAACATATTAGTATTCCCATGAAATCTATTAGCTATTCCATAAAACTAAAGCATCACTTAATTTAGGGCTGACGTCTAACTGTTTCAGTTAAAAATTAAATGAAGGTTAAATGACTCTTATAAAAGTATGAAATGTGCCATAAATAATATTATACCCAATGAGTGAAACTGATCCACAGCAAATTGATTGACCTAAAAATTACAGGCTTTGAGGCCTGAATAATGTGGAATTAGCCACCATTGTTCCAGTTATTTGCTAAAAAAAATTTAAAAAAATAATTGTATCTTGTCCTTGACTGTTGTGACCCCTGGAAATCTTTTTGGAGGCTGAAAGATGACTTCCGTGAGGAGGGACAGGTGTGGGGAGGAACTAACACCAAAAAGCATTTTTCCACTCACACAACTATTAGGATGAAACCCAGTAGTTAGAACTTGAGCCCACCTGAAATGCTGATCTCTGAAATTCAGCTAAAAGGTCACAAACATAAAATATTTTGAAACGAAATTTCACTGCATCTTTGGTTCACCTCCTGTTTCTGAGAGAGGAAGAAAATCAAACCATAATACATTGTTAAAGAAGGGGTGTTTTTAGGATATGGTGCACACTGCTCTTAACCTCACTAGAACACACTTCATTTAATTAAAGTGATGAGTTCCAATGAGGTGAAGGACAAACAGTCTAGCTCCAATTCCCATGGTGATTGTAATATGGATCATAATTATCTTTGTTGTTCGAAGCACATATGATCTGATATCCTGGACAAGCCTCTTGTTTACTTTAAGGTCACCTTACACCACAGTAGGAGTACAGAGAGGTCTCTCGGAGAGTGTGAGTTGTATTTACGCCATTTTTGGCCCCCTTTGCACTGGAGTATAATTAAGAACCAGGCCACATTGTTAAATGCCGCATTCACTTTGGATCACCTTCTCGTAAAAAAAAATCTATTAGGAAATAAGAAAAGAGCAATGAAATCAAAAGCTTGAAGAGAACTCTGTGTGCAGATAGATGAAAATTGAACGAAACAAGGAACACGGATTGGAAAGGGAAAAAAAAATAAAGCGATGTTTCAGGGATGACAAAGAGAAGGCAGTTTAATTGGAACTTTTGTTTACTTAAACGAATCATGGGTTTTCATTGGAAATCCAATGAAGGTCCCATCTTTTTTTCTTCATAAAAAAGACAACTACATTTAAAAACCATAAATTTATTATTCCGTTTTTAAAAAAATAATGAACCTGTAAACATGAACCAGTAACTATGACCTTTTAAGCATAACTGACTGTAGCTTAAAGCTCCAGATCCACTCCAACTAGTAGAAATTGAAATACTATTTACAAAAGTTTTTTTTTAATTTGCATTTTTCTATGCATATATTTTATCCCACCCTTCCTTAAAAAAATGTTTATGGCAGCATATATGCCCCCTCCCCTTTTTATTCTTACCACAACCCTCAGAAATAGGTTAGGATTAGAAAGAATTGCTGGTCTATGGTCACTGTGAAGGTTAGGGTTTTAAATGCTATTAAAACAGAGGTAATTTGACCAGAGAAGGAGCCCCGTGGCGCAGAGTGGTCAACTGCAGTACTGCAGTCAAAAGCTCTGCTCAAGACCTGAGTTCGATCCGGACGGAAGTCGGTTTCAGGTAGCCGGCTCAAGGTTGACTAAGCCTTCCATCCTTCCGAGGTCGGTCAAATGAGTACCCAGCTTGCTGGGGGTAAAGGGAAGATGACTGGGGAAGGCACTGGCAAACCACCCCGTAAACAAAGTCTGCCTAGTAAACGTCAGGATGTGACGTCACCCCATGGGACAGGAATGACCCGGTGCTTGCACAAGGAACCTTTACCTTTAATTTGACCAGGGTGGTTTCTATCCTAGGGGTATGCGTTCTTGGGTTCCTGAACCAAAAATAAAAATCATTGTTTCAGGTTGTTATCATGATTTTCCAGAACGGTTACACAAATCTGACGTTCTTAGGGATATTGAAAAACATCTCTACTCCCACAAATCCATGTTTTTGTGTGTGTTCAGGTGCAGATACTTCTTTTTATTTAAATGTAGAATGCCTGGGGGCCCCTTGTTCATGCATCCTGTAGAATGTGATCCCTTTGGTCCAATTAGGGTTGCTAAGTGCCTGGTGGTGGTGGGCAAAATCCTGCCAATCCACCCTGCTGCCCGCTGACCAGCTGAGGGTCGGCTGGCAATGTGTGCCCACACGCCACACCCAAGTCACTTCTGTCACTTCTGGGTTTACCTGGAAGCGACATGGACACTCTAGCAACCTTTGCTGAAACCCATCCACACCCCCAAAAAGCTCCCACTGGTGGAGCTAAGGGACCTGGCAACCCTAGGTCCAATTCATTTGAAACTTGGGTAGTGCCTAGTGGACAGGCAGGACTAACTTGCATTTGGCTAAAAAAACCACTACATCTGATCGTTTTGATGCGCAACCTGTACTCTGGACAAGAGGCCACAGTTAGAACAGAATATGGAGAAACGGAATGGTTTCCAATTGGCAAAGGTGTCAGACAAGGATGTATTTTATCTACCTATCTCTTCAATCTATATGCAGAACATATAATTAGGAAAGCTGGATTAGATTTAGATGAAGGTGGGGTGAAAATTGGAGCGAGGAACATTAATAACTTGAGATATGCTGATGACACTACATTATTGGCAGAAAATAGTGAAGATTTGAAACAACTACTGCTGAAAGTTAAAAGAGAAAGTGCCAAAGCAGGACTACAGTTGAACATCAAGAAAACAAAAGTAATGACTACAGGAGAATTACACAACTTTAAGGTTGACAATGAGGAAATTGAAATGGTTCAAGACTTTCTATTCCTTGGCTCCACCATCAACCAAAAGGGAGACTGCAGCCAAGAAATTAGGAGATTGAGACTGGAAAGGGCAGCCATGAAGGAGCTAGAAAAGATTTTGAAGTGTAAGGATGTGTCACTGGCCACCAAGACTAGATTAATTCATGCCATCGTATTCCCTATTACTATGTATGGGTGTGAAAGCTGGACAGTGAAGAAAGCTGATAGGAAGAAAATAGATTCCTTTGAAATATAGTGTTGGAGGAGAGTGTTACGGATTCCGTGGACTGCCAAAAAAACAAATCAGTGGGTTATAGATCAAATCAAGCCTGAACTGACCCTGGAAGCTAAAATGACTAAACTGAGGCTATCTTATTTTGGTCACGTCATGAGACGACAAGAGTCACTGGAAAAGACCGTCATGCTAGGAAAAGTTGAGGGCAGCAGGAAAAGAGGAAGACCCAACAAGAGATGGATTGACTCAATAAAGGAAGCCACAGCCTTCAATTTGCAAGATCTGAGCAAGGCTGTCAAAGATAGGACATTTTGGAGGACTTTCATAGGGTCGCCATGAGTCGGAAGCGACTTGACGGCACTTAACACACACACACACACACAAAAACACTCCAGTCCCTCCCCTGAAAAAAGCCCCCATAGGTAATAATAGCAGAACTACTGTTCTCCCCCTCTCATTCTTCACTTGCTGAAAGGAAACAACACAATGCAACAAGGGAGGATCACAAACAGAGTTTTCAATGGAAAGGATTTTTTTTAATTGTCAGCCAGTCACTGTAAGAGTAGGAAATGAAACTTGACAATAGAGGGAAGACTATGATCTGTGAAAATTTAGTGCAATTCTCTTTATAAACAGCTGCCCTAGACCCTCAAATTTGTTCTTCCTTGAAAACACTGGTCCTGAAACTATGGAACCCAAAAAACCACACAGGTTTCAATCCCAAACTGGTAATGTCCTACTAAAAAATCAGCATTCACAGTAAAAATCCCACCCCACCCCCAAATCCTGGATCTAAAATTTTCATGATTTTTTTCTCAGAGCACACCAGTAATCAACCCCAACCTTCTACTGTACTGACTGACTGAACCCAAGTGGCTCATTTCATATGAGATGAAAGGGATACAGGTTAAAAAAAAAAAACAATAACTGTTATTTACAACCCGGGGCAGGAGAAATGGTTGTTCAGGAAAGAAGCCTTAAAACGATTCTTCTTTTCCTTCTCTGATAATGTTTCAGTTCTCAAATCCTGGGGACGCAGAACAGTTAATTTTGTATTCCTAGTCCCACTGCATTGTTCAATTGCAGTATTCATTATATGTCTTATTCTGTATGGTCACATTGTTGTTTGCTTTCCTCTACTTGTACTCCTAGTCCTATCGCAGTATCCATTCAATGTCCTGTGCTATATGGTTACATTTTTCTCTTTCTCTTTCTGTACTCTGTAATCCACCTTGAGTCTCAGTGTGAAAGGCAAGCTATAAATAAGCTAAATAGTAGTAGAAGTAGCAACAGCAGCAGCCAGAGCAACAACAACCAAGCTTTTATTCTTGTGGTAAATATCGGCCTTCCCTCAGCCTTAGCAATCTCACAGTATAAATGTGAGCTCCTCCCAGAAAACCCAAATCTTTAGCCAATTTCCCTGAGAAACTGGGTTCTGAGACACCTATAGTCTCTTCTTAAAGCTTTCTTTATGCTAGCCTGTTCACAAAAGACAGGCTCTGAGACATTCAATGTCTCCTGAGATAGGATTTTCAGCCTATCCCTTTGTAAGCACAAACGTATTTCCAAAAATTCACTGTTTTAGTCCACTTATATTCAAGAGAGACTCTGAGACAGGATCCCTACAGTCTCTCTCTTGGAGAGCTCAGATCCAGTCTGAGCTGACCTGACAGTGCAACATCTTTTTTTTTTCTCATCCCCACCCCCAAATCTGGCTTCTTCGGCCATCCATGAGCCCCGATTGGCTTCTCTGCCCACACACCAAGCAGACATACAGGGGTTTGGTGACAGACTGAAAACGGCAGGACCTTCAACCATCCATCACTGCCATGCAGTGAACTTAAATGGCTGAGAGTAGATTTGAACATAGTTTGCATAGTTCTTAGTGTAGCTGTACAACCAGAACACCATACTGACTCTTTTTGGTCTCTTCAAAATCCTTGTCTTGTAGGCAAGGGTGAATCAATATTCATAAAACCACTGGTCCAAAACTGAACTGACCTTGTTTCCAATGCCCATTTATCGAGCAACATTTTGAGTTGTTTTGCGTTTGCAGATTGGCAGCATTTAGCATGGCAGCTGCCTGGGTCGCAACTGTTGATGCACACTCATCATTTGCTTGTATTAATATGCTCTCTGGTTATCATGGATAAGTACATCATTTAAAATGAATAACATTTGAGCATTTGTGCTGCTATTGTGCTGGTGCAGTTGGTGGCATTCATCATTTTAGCTATCTATAGCTCCCAAGTTGCAATGTAAGAATGCATAAATAATTTGCAGTTGAACACATTCAACATTTGTAGTCAGTATGTCACCATTACCACCACTGTCTTAAATACTCAGAACATTAACAGAGCATGACATTTAACTGACCCCATGACATTTCTTTGTTGCCATCACTTTTACTGAGTGGAAAAGAAGAAGAAGAAGAAGAAGAAGAAGAAGAAGAAGAAGAAGAAGAAGAAGAAGAGTTGGTTTTTAAACCCCAATTGTCTTTCCCGTTAAGGAGTCTCAACCCAGTTTACAATTGCCTTCCCTTCCTTTCCCCACAGCAGACACCTGATGAGGTAGGTGGGGCTGAGAGAGTTTGGAGAGAACTGTGATTAGTCCAAGGTCACCTAGCTGGCTTCATGTGGAGGAGTGGGAAAACAAGCCCAGTTCACCATATTAAAGTCCGCTGCTCATGTGGAGGAGTGGGGAATCAAACCTGGTTCTCCAGATTAGAGTCCACTGCTCTTATCCACTCCACTCCACTGGAGAATGTGTCAAGCCATTTGTACCATGATTCTCTCTCCCAATCAGCTTTCAGTTGTCCACCATTTGTAAAGATAGTGGTCAATGAACATTTGTAGGATAGGAGCACAGTAGCATTAGAAATAATGACATGAAACTGCTGAAATTCTTAATGGATATGCATAGCTTATTTTACAGGTTGCAGGTTGTTCTTCAATTCAGCTCATTGAAATAACTGGCTAATCTTTGTGTGTTCCTGAAAAGAATGGTGTGAACCATTCACCTATGTTTTGCTTTATCGCTGAAAGTTTTTAATACTTTCCCCCATTTTTTTTAGATAATATCTCAGTAGTTTACTTTTCTAAATCATTTAACAGAAGTCTATGAAATATTCATTTGTTATCCAAATGAACTACAAAGTTTTAGGGAAAGTGAATGCTATAGACTATGAGCAAACAATATCTCAACAGAATACCAAAAAATACAAACTAGGGGCCGTGAAGGAATGGTGTGAAGGGGGAACAAGTTGAAATCCAGACATCTCTTCCTGAAGGATCCTGTAAACTTGATCAATCCTCCCCTTTAACCAACTCTCAACTACTGTCAACTACTGTCACAATATTCCATGTCCTTGGGACATAGTCCTCATCAGCTGTTTAATTCCCCCCCTTTTTTGATTAATTTGAAAAATCATTATTAATGCACACTGGGATACCTCATGATTAATCCATGCCTCTACTACCATTATGGAGCCCCGTGGCGCAGAGTGGTAAGCTGCAATAGTGCAGTCAAAAGCTTTGCTCATGACCTGAGTTCGATCCCGATGGAAGTTGGTTTCAGGTAGCTGGCTCAAGGTTGACTCAACCTTCCATCCTTCCGAGGTCAGTCAAATGAGTACCCAGCTTGCTGGGGGTAAAGGGAAGATGACTGGGGAAGGCAATGGCAAACCACCCCATAAACATAGTCTGCCTAGTAAACGTTGGGATGTGATGTCACCCCATGGGCCAGGAAAGACCTGGTGCTTGCACAGGGGACTACCTTTACCTTTTACCTACTACCATTTGGTAGCTTTTTCGGCTTTCATGATAAATGTGGGTGCTTTGCGGTAATTCAGTCATCAGTGCTGTGGTAAGGAAAATCACGAGCACTTATTCTCATTATCAGAAAACCATGGAAGCCAAGGCCGTTTGTCAAGTGGGATATTAACAAGCATGTAGGCGTTCGGAAAGCTACTCACCTTCATTTCGATGCCAAGTGTTTAGGCACCTATTCCCTGTCCTATTTGGATGTGGGAGTGCTTTTAGCCCTGCCCCACTGAGAGAGGGGGAGAATGTGGCAATGAGGGTGATAGGGGAACTGCAGTATGCCTTGTGCAACCCAGCTAATGGGCAAGAGATGAGGAGTGTCTATAAAAGACTGCTGTGTCTCTTTCATAGTAGGCTTCTACCAGCATTCAGATCATAGTCATAATATAGTCTGCAACTTCTCAGGCTAATGTGGCATTTTGATGAACTGTTTTTTCCCCCTCAGACCCTCCACTTGCCAATTTTCTGTTAAGCAACAGCAGAAGCAATATGAGGCAATCAAGGCCTTTCCCCCTTACCAATACAGTATTCACTGTTTCTATATTCTTGCATCGTTCATTTCCTGGACAATGTGAAATGAACTGAATGACATCTGACATGGAATTCAAGGTAAAATTTAGGGCTCCACTAAAGCAGAATTGTGCTTGATCATTTGGGTCCAAGTTTCAGTAACCTCAGCCTCAGTACCACAAAGAAGAAGAAGAAAAGCTGGTTTTTATATGCAGACTTTCTCTACCTTTTTAAAAAGGAGAATCATATCAGTTTTCAATCTCCTTCTCTTCCTCTCTCCACAACAGATACCTTTTGAGATAGGTGAGGCTGAGGGAGTTCAAAGAGAACTGTGACTAGCCAAGGTCACTCAGCAGGCTTCATGTGCAGAAGTGGGGAAACAAATCTGGTTCACCAGATTAGAGTCTGCAGCTCATGTGGAGGAGAGAAGAATCAAACCCTGTTCTCCAGATTAGAGTCCAAAGCTCCTAATGGCTATACCATACTGGCTCTATGATGTGGTGCAGCTGACCAATGAATATGCATGTCTAAATCATCCATAACCTGTTATTTCTGAAACATGCCACTCTTTAAAGCCCAAATATTTTCAACAGCTACCAATGTTTCAGAACAAAATGAACTTCACAATGTTACATTTCCCAGATCTTGAGGCTGAAATTACTCCTGAATAAAATTACACATTTTATTTATTGTTCAAGTTACAATTTTTCAACAATCTCTGGAGTGTTATGACATTTAGTCAGAGAGTTAGAGATATTTATATTTCAATTATATCCCCTTAATGAAATATATTCTTAAAGTGCAAGTACGGGGGGAGGGAGGGACTTGAATTGACATTCTGAACTAATTGCCTCGGGGATCTTGCATTTAGAAGAACTTAACCAGTAATTTGTTGAAGACCAACCATTAAATTTGGGAAGGAATCTTTTAGAAGTACCGTACATGTTTTATAAGTTTCAGAGTTAATGCACTACTTTCAAAGGAATAAAACCACTGTAGACGCCACGATTCTTTAAATTCTGATATTGTATAATAATATCAAAGACTATGATCCTGAACATCCATACCAGGACATAACTTCCACTGAACTGAGTAGACCTTACTTACAAGTAAAGATGCTTAGGATCAGATTGCTAGTTTTTTGGTATCTAATATGTAACTAGCAATTACAATAAATATGAAACAAATAACAGCAGAAGCAGCAACATATAATTAGCAATTACCACTGGAATGATCCATTCCCAAAGCATTAATTCATCAGTATTTTAGTTTAAATAGTGGGGTATTTTTGTTAGACAGCTAGTGTGGTGTAGTGGCTAAGAATGGTGGTTAAGAGCGGTGGAGTCTTATCTGGAGAACAGGGTTTGATTCCGCAATCCTCCACATGAGCAGTGGAGGCTAATCTAGTGAACTGGATTTGTTTCCCCACTCCTACAGATGAAGCCAGCTGGGTGACCTTGGGCAAGTCACATTCTCTCAGCCCCACCTATCTCACAGGGTGTCTGTTGTGGGGAGGGAAGGTTTGATTCTCCCTTAAGTGGTAGAGAAAGTCGACATATAAAAACCAGTTCTTCTTCTTCTCCTTCTCCTCCTCCTCCTCCGAGGCTTTAGGGTGATTCCTTAACTTCTAAATCAGAGAACTGCTACAAGGAATCTTACTGGGCACTGCTGCACATATGTATCCCTACTAAAATGCACGAGCTATGTTGGAAAAAAGTTTTTAACCGCACAAATGGTATACCATAGATGAAATAAACTGCTTTCAACTGATTGTAGATATTACAGTTGGTAATGACTATGATCAGAGTGTACACATCACCAAATAACAAGTCCTTAGTGAATCCCCTCCTCCCTTTCCATTCACATGGCAGGCTGTAGAGTATTTCTACAAGATGAAGCTATAATCATCTTTCCCAGCACTCCAAATCCAACGTTAGGAGTACAAATAATTTTAGATGGCCACAAAGTGCTAAACCAGCTTAATTGTCTAATTTGCACAATCTTGTTTAGCATGTCTTGAGGAAAATAACACTATTTCCAAGTTGGAACATGGAAAAATGCCAGCACATACCCCCCCCCCCCACACACACACACACAAAAGGAATTCTGATTATGACTATTCTTGAAGGTGACATAACTCTGAGCTCAGCTTCGGCTGGGGAGGGCAGGGTAGAAATGTAATTAAATTAATAAATATCTTTAATGTAGATTTTTTCATTTCCTCACAAAGATTGAAAAAAATGGAATAGGGTTGAAATCACAGAGAGGTTACAGAGCTGATCTCTGACATTTTCACTTCCCCCCTTGCAGATAATTTTTCTAAATTAATGGATATATTCCCATTCCTCTGAAGTTCCATAGGTTGTACAAATGATTAAAGTGCTAAGGATCAGAGAGCATACACATTTATTATTTGTGCCTGTTCTCCCAGCCCAGATTGATGACAAGAGACACCAGTATGAGTTAAATCAAGCTTCATTAATGGCTCATTTGCCTAATATTAAACATTTTCTTCCCTTTTAGCACACATTGTCATCTAATGTGCAGTCTCTGCTGTCTCCTGTCAGTCTTGTGGGTTGCTGTACACTGACTCTATTGGTTTTGCTTCCAGCCTTGGTTATACTAAAGGTAAAGGTAGTCATGCTAGGAAAAGTTGAGGGCAGCAGGAAAAGAGGAAGACCCAACAAGAGATGGATTGACTCAATAAAGGAAGCCACAGCCCTGTTTGCAATACCTGAGCAAGGCTGTCAAAGATAGGACATTTTGGAGGACATTGATTCATAGGGTCGCCATGACTCAGAAGCAACTTAATGGCACTTGACACACACACACACAAAGGTAGTCCCCTGAGCAAGTACTGGGTCATTACTGACCCATGGAGTGATGTCACATCCCGACACTTACTAGGCAGACTGTGTTTACGGGGTGGTTTGCCATTGCCTTCCCCAGTCATCTACATTTTACCCCCAGCAAGCTTGATACTCATTTTACCGACCTCAGAAGGATGGAAGGCTGAGTCAACCTTGAGCTGGCTACCTGAAACCGACTTCCATTGGGATCAAACTCAGGTCACGAGCTAGGGTTGCCAGGTCCCTCTTCACCACCAGCAGGAGGTTTTTGGGGCAGAGGTTTTTGCCCTCCTCAGGCTCCACCCTCAAAATCTCCCATCCTGGAGCTGGCAACCCTGTGTCTTAGGATGTTTGCCAATTAACCCAACCTATGTGCTATCAACCCCCACTATTCCTGCTATCCCTAGTTAGGGCCTGCCTTAAGGTCAGGTTTAATTATACTAACTTCCAGTTCCTTGAAAGTAATGTTAAACAGGCAAAAAGCCCTCCTTCTAAGTCAATCTGTAGGAAGCTGAAAAGCTTCCTGTTTGGCCCAAGTGGTGACTATCAGATCCCACATTGCTTGCTGCAGTATGGGTGGGCAGGGCAGCAGCTGCACCAAAAAGCCTGAGTCTGGGAGATAGAGCCAGCTTAAAGACCAGCTCCACCCCATCTCCCATTGGCTGGGCCACACTAGGCACCTGACCTAGTCCCATTCCAGGGGAGTGTTACACTCCATTTCGCATGGAAGCAAGAGCCCACATCCCCCCTGCTCCTATTAGAGTGGGAAGTAAAAGTAATAGAAGAGATTGGAAATACAACAAAAAAGGAGGGGGTTTAAAGGAATGAGTGTTCATTTAAATGCCAAAAATTCAATTTGAATTTTAAAAACAACAACAAGCTGGATCCTAGCTAGCTGAGTAAAGTTTATGGCCCTATGTAGAACACCTGCATTGCACGCAAAAGGTTTCAAGTTTAATCCCTGCTGTCTACACATAAAGGTCTCACAGGCATTGGGAGAGTCCTTTGCCTGCCAGAAACCCTAGCGTGCTGCTGCCAGTCAGGATAGACTATGCTAAACAAGATGGGCCAAATGATATATCAGCTTCATACAGCCATATATATGGGCCTGAGCTAAGGGTTAATGAAAATAATGTGAGCAGCTTTCCGAAGTAGATGAAAGGAGCTGTGGATTCACGGACTTCTGGTGCTGTTGTAGGAGAGAAGAAGCGTATCCAGTCTCCCCCGTGTCCTGCTCCAGGCACCGAATGTACTATTAGCCTGCTGATGAGATCGTTGCTTCGGCCAAGGCCAGAGTAAGGGGTGTTACTTCATTAGCATAGTAAATTGCCCACCCTAAAAGGTAATATTCTTTAATATTCTTTAATAGTCTGATTAACTGTGGTGTTTATTAGATCAATATTCTCAAATCTATATAGCACAAATTAATACATTGTGGGAACAATCCTAAGCAGGTCTACTTGGAAGTCAGTCTTATTTTATTCAAGTAAGTCCCATTTTATTCCCATTGTGGGATTTGCTTCGAGGAAAGTGTTTTTAGGATTGCAACCTTAAACTTCAGAATCTCATTTTTATTTTCAGTTTGTTAAAGCACAGTTGGGTATCCCCCTCAGATGATCAGAATTGGGTTTAAGAGTTAATCAGGGCAATCATGATCTAGTTCAAGTGATGCTGAAGGAACAGTCTTGAGAACTGATTTGGCAACTCTGGCTATGTTTTAGAGCTGTAAGGAAGAACAGAAATAGAAATAAGTTGTGTGGAGTGTTTTAAGACACAATGGAAGAGCTTGCTGAAATACCCTTTAGAGAGTACCACAGAACATGATGGCTGGAGCAGAAACCGTAGTGTCTGTGTTCATAAAAGTCTCACTAAAGAGCAAGAAGTGGGAAACCTTTCTTCCATCTCAGTTAAACAGGAAAAACTGGCATAAAATATAGATAAATGCACAGTGCTTTACTGCTTGTGAATTACTTGGATTCTCTGTGTTTCACATATTCAGAGCTAGTGCTCACAAACAAATTTCCAACTGTGATTTTTCTACATGTTTCAAATTATCTTTTCAGCGGCTTCTCTGATGAGTTTTGTAACTCGTGGAAGAAAAAAGAGGGGAATAAAACCCAACCTGAAAACAGAAGCTGGGTACCATATAATTTAGTAGAAGCGCTAAGAAAAGGTTAAAAATATTTAAAAACATTAAAATAGCACAATGGTATTTCCTAGAGTTGATCTCTGTAACCACATAACCAAACGTGTTTCGGCCTATTGGGCCTTCATCAGTGGTTAATTAAAACCCATGTTAAGCCTGCACACATTTACAGAAATAAATACATAAATACATATACAAACAGTTCAAATCCAACCAGGCATGTGTATAAGTTGTAAAATCTATTACCTGTTACTCAAACATCTGGTCAGATTGGTTCTAGTTGTAATACTGGTTAGTATATGTCTCTCATATATTATGTGTGCAGGTATCAACCAAGTAAAAAGGTAAAGGTCCCCTGTGCAAGCACCGGGTCATTCCTGACCCATGGGGTGATGTCACATCCCAACGTTTTCTAGGCAGACTTTGTTTACGGGGTGGTTTGCCAGTGCCTTTACAAGTCATCTTCCCTTTACCCCCAGCAAGCTGGGTACTCATTTTACTGACCTCGTAAGGATGGAAGGCTGAGTCAACCTTGAGCTGGCTACCTGAAACCAACTTCCATTGGGATAGAATTCAGGTCTTGAGCAGAGCTTGGACTGCAGTACTGCAGCTTACCTCTCTGTGCCACGGGGCTCCTAGAGCAGTGGTAACAGAAGTAACTCTTCATTTTCTTTAACCGGCCTTTAAAAACCTTAAGACACTGTGCAAGCACTGGTAAGCTAACAGCACAATCCTAAACAGAGTTCAGTGGGCTTAGAAGCTCTCTTTAGAACGGCTAACAGGACTCTATTTAGGACTGCTCTGTAAGTCTTTAGGTGACTCACCAAATAGTAATAGTTGTAATTCCTTAATATTACTAATTAACCTAGCATTGTTTTCCCTATCTGGTGCTCTTTTTGTACCATTTATTTCGAACTCATTATTGTGACTCAATAAACCACAAGTGAAATCCCCACCAAGATCAGAAGTTAAATAAGCAGTGATGACACTGAGGACAAATAAAGAAGAAGAAAAAGAAGAATTGGATTTTATACCCCAATTTTCTCTATCTTTAAGAAGTCTCAAAGCAACTTACAATCACCTTCCCTTCCCCTCCCCACAACAGACACCTTGTGAGGTATGTGGGCCTGAGAGAGTTCAGAGAGAACTGTGACTAGCCCAAGGTCACCCAGCAGGCTTCACATGGAGGAGTGGGGAATCAAACCCGGTTCTCCAGATTAGAGTCCACCACTCCTAACCAATGAGGGCAACATTTATCCGACAGACAACCACTTATGACCTTCCTTGAAACAATTGCTGGGGACAAAGGGGGATGAGTACACTTCACAAAGAGTTCTCTTCCATTCAGTTCAGTCCTGGAACTCTTCGCCAATTCTCACTGAATAATTGCTACGGCAATTCTGTAGGGGTGAAATGTACGGTTTAAATAGGTTGTGGATGTAAATAGAAATACCCTTTTGAAATTCTGCTTCTCTATAGGAATATCTATTTAATCAGCAGGGTTAGGTATTTCATAGCACTCCTTTTTCAAGAAAATTATTTTAGAGAGTGTGCCTATATTTGTACCTGTCTGTTGGATTTACATTATTTTCAGGTTCCTCTTAGCTCTGCATTTCTGTGACATATTAATCATGGGATATCCCTCTTTCCTGAGGTGCTCCCCAGGCCATTTTTAAAAATGAAATAGTCATTATATTTTGTAGTCACTCCAATTTGCGAAATGGCAAACAATGCACTGCTACTTCAGGGATTCAAAGGCAGGATGCCCTCTATGCATAAGAATTCTGCATTACCTGCATGACATATTCTGATGCATGTGGCACAAGAATGGAGAACTCCAAGCCTACATCTCCACCCTAGTGCATTGATTGTTCAATATAACTTCTCATTAAGGAATGGGTACAAGCATTGCTTTCTTTAAGCAAATGCCACACACCGTAATTCTATTTGCAGGGAACACTTGTCTTTCGTTCAAATTAAGGAAACTTCACCTTACCCCACCCCAACCATATGTGACAAGGGAAGAAATCATTCAGACCTGGACTCTCCTTTCCTTTGCATTATTCAAGAATCAGAGGAACATAGGGTTGCCAACCTCCAGGTAGTAGCAGGAGATCTACTATTACAACTGATTTCCAGCCGAGAGAGATCAGTTCACCTGAAGAAAATGGCCGCTTTGGCAATTGGACTCTATGGCATTGAATCCCTCCCCTCCCCAAACTCCTCCTTCCTAAGGCTCCACCCAAAAAACCTCCTGCCGGTGGTGAAGAGGGACCTGGCAACCCTAGAGGAACACACCGTGATGGATCAGCTGACCATTTTGGTAAGGATAAAACCAGGGGAAGTTCTAGATTTATGCTGGCCTCTAGCCAACAGGCCTTGTAACAGGACTTCAACGCCCCAAACATTCTGGTCACCCCCTCTAGCTTTGTGGGAGGCATCCAACCACATCATGCCATGCACTTCATGACAGAAATTTCCAGGGAAAATGTAAAAACTTCCAACATGGTGAGCCAACGTGGTATAGTGATGAAGAGCGGTGGACTCTGATCTGGAGAACTGGGTTTGATTCCCCACTCCTCCACATGAGTGGGGGATGCTACTCTGGTGAACCGGGTTGGTTTCCCCACTCCTACACATGAAGTCAGCTGGGTGACCTTGGGCTAGTCTCAGTTCTTTTTGAGCTGTCACAGCCTCATCTACCTCACAAGGTGCCTATTATGGGGAGAGGAAGGGAAGGAGATGGTTAGCTGATTTGATTCTCCTTAAAAGGTAGATAAAATCAGCATATAAAAACTAACTCTTCTTCTTCTTGGTTGGTTGGTGGCTGGAATTATAGTCAGGGTGCATGTTAAGCATACGCTTCACTTTTACATGCATACTGTACACTATTAAAGCACACATGTGCATTTCCCCTGTATGTGTGTACACAGTTTTAGATATACTGATCTTCCTAATAATCATGGACATCCCAGCTACCAGTTCACCTGTTCAGTCTGACCACAACATAACTGTGAATATGATTCTGGCCTGCAAACTTTCCACTAAGCCACACAGCACAGATGCAGTCTGCCTGGTCAATACCAGTAACATTCTTAAGTTTTCAGGCAGGTCAAGCATATGTTTCAACCCCAAACATCTGTACTTCATTACCTGCAAACAGATCACCAAACTAGTCTGTGTGGGATCCTAAACCAGTTGTTCTGGATGACTTTGGTAGGGTTGCCAGACACCGTCTAGGGGCAGGCGATCCCCCGCTTTGGGGTCCCTCACCCCGGTGTCATTCAGCCAGCCGGTGATAACTCTAGATTTGTGTGACCATTCTGAAAAATCATGGCAATGCCCTGAAACAGTGATTTTATGCATATTTTTGCCTCAGAAATTCCAGAATGCGTATCCCTAGTGTACAATTTAAGTGATATAGATAAGTACCACTGCTAAGGAAACTGTATCCACTGGGCCTAAATTAAACTCAGTTTGGTGTTTGGTCACTGTTTACTCAACTGAGATAGTAGTAAAGACTGATGACAGAGATTTTTTTCTTTTAAAAACTGTATTAACATGTACTATAATATTACTAACTAGAGCAAAAAAAGCTAAGAAAAGTACTAAAGGAAATCTCAACCAAGATTATGATACCCACTAATTCATATTCCTTTTAAAGACTATACTACTAAAAAGCAGTCACAGATGTGGCCTGCATCAACATCAAATTGCTTACATTTTCTTTGCTAACTAAATGACATTTCCATCCACTCACTGGCAGATGTTATTCAAAGAATTAGAAACGATGGCCAATATATTCATGGCATTAGTTAACTTCATTATTTTTTCACTTCCACTGAAGTTATTAGTCTGCATTCACTGGATATTGAGAATTCCAAGTAGGGAATTACTAACTCTGTTGTAATTAAATATAATTCAATGGTAAGATGCTGGAGAAAGAAAGAATGTGAAGGATCAGGATTCCTAGCTCAGACCATCACTTTGTTAGAGGTGGTAACACAAGCTGCTGATTCAAGCACCAGGCACATTCAGGGCATAATTCCCAATCTTTTTCCATTTACTGGCATCCGGTCACCAGAAGTCTTGTGAAGTCTAAACCATGACTTGCCACCTGCTTTGCAGAGCTAACAGCTCTCCTAGGCCATTTTATTCTGAGCCACAGGTTTTCAAAATAACACCTTGGAAGGAATTTAATCCCACACCACAGTAAGAGTTAAAAGAGATATCCTTGACTCGAGGAAACAAACAGTACCTAACTTTGAGCAAAACAGGGGGAAAAAAGGAGAACAAGGCAGAAGGAAGGAGATTTCTGTTCCAAGAATTCTGAAAGCATTTGGGAGGAGGAGGAGGAGGAGAAAAGAGGAAAAGGAGAAGGAGAAAGAGAAGAAGAAGAAGAAGAAGAGAGTTGGTTTTTATATGCTGACTTTCTTTACCACTCAAGGGAGAATCAAACTGGCTTACAATAACCTTCTTTTTCCCTCCCCACAACAGATACCATGTGAAGTAGGTGGGGCTGAGAGAGCTCTAAGAGCGGTGACTAGCCCAAGGTCACCCAGCTGGCTTCATGTGGAGGAGTGGGGAAACCAACCTGGTTCACCAGAGTAGCATCCACCACTCATGTGGAGGAGTGGGGAATCAAACCCAGTTCTCCAGATTAGAGTCCACTGCTCCAAACCACCGCTCTTAACCACTACACCACGCTGGCTCTCCAGCCCAGGATGGGAAGTTCTAGAGCCCTGTCCAGCATGCTATTTGGCAATGTTATTTAGTTTTTTCACGGAAGTGCTTTGCTAGGGGCTTGTGTTAAAGAACATTGTAAGCCCTAGTTAGGTGATCAGCAATTTACTCAAAGGAGTAAATAATGTCTACCTTGTGAGACCTAGGGTTTTATTTATTTTGAAATCATATGAGAGCCGGACTTGCAGGAAAGAATGCAAGTAACCAGTTCAGCTTGTGGCTGATGTAGTCTCTTACACTTCTTTTCTAGATTATGTATGATCTACTTGATGATCATAAAACATCTATCTATCTATCTATCTATCTATCTATCTATCTATCTATCTATCTATCTATCTATCTATCTATCTATCTATCATCTCTCTCTCTCTTCTCTCTCTCTTGAGCATAAAAATAAGTTATTAATTAACAATACAGTTATTGATTAATAATACAGTACCAGCTTACATGTTTATTTGTTCATTTTACAGGCAGACAGTTCAGAGGCGGGTCTGGAAAAGTAGAAAAGCTCAGCTTAGATGGCAAGGTCTCCCCAGGCAAAAAACAGCCCCAGGTTGCTGCTCCCTCCTTTTAAAGGCAGTTGTCTCTCATAACATATCTATCTATCTGTCCATCCATCCTTGTTAAACATCGGGGGGTCTGGTGCCAAAGTCATAGTTAGTCTGGGACACCAAAAAACGTTGGGCCAGCCCTGTAAGCCTTACCACACCACATGCAGTAAGTAATCCTGAGGAGGATTCAAACATATCTTTTGCAAGTCATTAACAAGTTCTTTTAAAAACAGATCCAAACAAACAAAAAACAGCCATGAGGCTTTCCAGCAGTAATTTGAATGGTTTGATCACTGATTCTGAACCAGAGTTTAAAAACTCCAACACAGAGAAAGCTTGGGGGTGGGGACCCAGAAAAATTCAGAACAAGAGTGGGTAGTCCCCCCGACCCTGAGAACCTTTTTCAATTTTTCAGTTGGAAAATTTGATAAAACACGGGGAGGGGGGGAAATCTCCTAAAAAATATTTTAACTTTAAAAATGAGTAAATTTATTTTAAAGGCAAAGTTCATCACATACAAAATGCATAGCATACAAACACTGAGGACTTTTTCATATTTTTCCAACAGAAAAAAAATGGTACATTTGGGGGAGTACTGAAAAAAAAACTCTCCTATGATATGTTTTATCTTTTTGAGTGAGAAAAACCTTGCCTTGGCTTTCAAGGCATTTCACTTTTCTGAAATGTATAGTATGAGAAAGGTTAAGGACCTTCTTAGTGTCCCCATTGGAAATATTGTGGAACACCGAAGAAAACCTTCTGTGCTGTAGACAGACAACATTTTCAAGATTGCTTTTCTTTAGACTTAAATAATTTTGTCAACAATTAATATGCTATAATGTGTTTATTATCCTTACACTGTCTGTAATTCACTCCCCAGTTAAAACTTACTCTTTACCAAACTCCCTTTTCTCTCTCACCTCTTCCAACCCTCCAATACTCAGCTGTCAACAAACATATGTAGATCCTTAACTCTATTTCCTATTACACATCTCCTCTTTTCTGCTTCTGTGCACAAGTCTCATTGGTACCTGTGTTGCTGGTGTAATTGTTACTGTTCTGCCTTTCACAGGGCCAAAAATTGGCAACAGAGAGCTGTCCAGGATGAGAGTTACATCATTTGCTTCTCTTAAATCGATGGGTTATATAAAGGAATAGGAGCCCAAATGTCACCCTGTACAATCCATTGTGAGGACAAGCACTAGACTGAGTTTACTCAGAGCTTTGAGACCGTGGAGGATATGCAAATTACGTAAACAAATGCACATCCCAGAGGCTGTGTTTAAGCATATATGCATTATTTTCCTTGAATTGGTCTCACTAGAATGTGTAACCAAATGTATAATGCAACATTGATAGCAATAAGCATTTTGGTATACATCCAAACACACATTCCACTGAAAGCAATGCAGTACAGCTTGACACATTGTACTTGAATAAGCATTTGGAAGCACATCATCCAGTTTTCACCCATGGTACTTGATCCAGCAAGTGTTACAGGTGGAAGAAACCTGGTTCCCTGGTTGGATTGGACTGACAAAAAGAATGTTGACAAGTGGCAGAAGAGAGAGTCAAGAAGGACAAATCTCTGCTTTCCCTAGATGTTTGTACAGCTCCTCTTTTCCCATTCATTATATAACACATTCTTATGTTGATGATTGTTAGAAAGAAAAATAAAACTAGTCTGCAACAAAAAGTAGATGCATAACAATATAGAACTCAGGAGATTTTTATGTGTTCATGGTGTACACTTTAGGAATCAACTCAGATATCTTTCAAATTCCTCTAAAGTTCCACAGAAGGCTAGATAATTTAGGCTTGCTGTTTTTACTCTTAAACCACATAGAGAACATCCTCCTGATTTTGGTAGATGTGGATTGCAACTTTACAAACTCTTTAGATTTCCCTTGTGTGCAAAAACATTTTGCTATTTTGAGGTATTAGATCCAAAAGTAATTTCACCCATACCCAATACAAATTTAAGCTAGTTCATTAGTACTCAGAGACTGTGGCAATGAGCATAGAACACACCTTTATGCACAAAAATGTAGAAGAAATTGTCAAACAAATGTCAGACTCTTATTTTTATTTTGTGTTTTTGTAAATGAGGCAAAAGAAGGATTTTTGACAGTTCTGCAGGAAGCGTGAATGTTTACCCATAGCTCCAGCAAAAGTATATTTTAGGTTTATTGCTTGCTGGACTAATATGTCAGCTCACTATATTTGTTGTCAAAAATACAGGTGATGTTTTTTCATCAGACACAAAGAAGGAAGAAGCGCTTCTTGATGCCTTGTTCTAAATCTGCCTGTGTCTGCTCTGTTTGGAAGACCACTACTCAAAATATGATTAAAGGCTGGCAGTTTGGAAATATTGCAAATCACAACCTGATCTCCACTGATACAATGATTCAGCTAAGGATATCTGCAAATTTTGCATGTGTTTAACATGGTGGAATCGTTGGGTGGTTTTTCCCAAACTGTATGAAAAATAATATCTTAAAATAATATGCTTTAATTAAATAATCTGTGTTATTTTTTTATTTTGTTATGATGTTTAGTTGTAAGCCACTTCAAGAGCCTATCTTGAACTATAAAACGGAGCCTACATTTCAAATAAATGAAACATTGAAATGGAAAATGAAGTGAAATTAACAATGTTCAGTATGATGAGCTGTCGATACATTCAGTTGTTTAAGCTGCTTACCAAAAACTGTCAGTAAGTAAATCTGAAGAATATGAACATTAGCAGCAGCATTCATTGTACCAAAGCTAACCAAAAGATGTTTAGGTTTAGAGAAAGTGGAGGAGGGGGTTATTCAGATGCATAAACTAGCTGTAGATAATAACTAAAGAATGGATTGGGAGGGAAAAGAAAAAAAGCAATGTACCCAAAGGAGTAATCAGAAAATAAAAGGGCACATAGCCTTAACACATACTTATTTTCTATTAGATTGCAGTATGGTCACAAAACTTAGGCATATTTATAAAGACCCTGAGTGCTTTACTTACAGCCCATTCCTGAGCCTAGAGGACAAAAATCCTTAGGAGGCCAGGAGGGGGCTATGCCCATGTTCAGGCCCCCTGGGCCGGAGCCCGTGCCACTTATGCCGCCCAGGGTGGGATAGATGCCGGCAGGGGGTCCTGGATGCCATCCTCCCGGTGCTGCCATGATAGCAACTCCCAGGGACACTGGCTTGGCCTCCCACTGGTGTCCAAACTGCGCACTTCCATGCACAGTCCTCCTGGTGGTGCTCCCAGGGCATAACGGGGGCAGAGCTGCCAGTAAGCAGCTTCCTGACCCCTTTCAGGCCAGGAACGCCCCTCTCCAAAACAACAATGCTATGCTATCTTTTTGCTGGTGCAGCCTTGCTGTTTTCAACGGGGCAAAATGCCCCATTTTCCAGAACAAAAATTTTTAAAAGGCTTTCTTAAGCCTTTAAGCGGCAGGGGAACGGCTTTGGAGGCACTGCGGTGGCGCCTCGGCTACACCGTTCCTGGCCACCAAAAAAAGCTCAGGAATGGGCTGTAAGTCCCTTATGGTAAAATGCAGGGTGCATATTCATCTGTGGCCCCTTTAATGGTTTCTCATTAATATGAATTTTTAACAAATGTACTCTCCCCAATTTCAACTGCATATTCAAGCCTACAAACAGCAGCCTACAAACCAAATTTACTTTTGAGCAGAATTAAAGGTTACTTTTTGTTTTATTTGCACCATTTGGATCTATTTCATTTTTTTCCCAGGAAGTGGCCATTCATTAACCATAAATTGTAGTCTAATTCTCACTTTTAAGGCAGATAATGTGCTGCTGAAAATCCTACAGGCTGCTGTAGAACACTGTGCCTGCTGTCCTCTCTGCATGTCCAGTCAAGGCATGGAGGGGTTGTGTGTAAAGGGCTATTGTGTTTTGACAGGGGTTTCAGGGATTGTTTGTTCACTTTTAGGACCAAGCAGGAATGGAAGTCTTCAAATTGGCATGGACCTTTACTCACCTGCAGTGGACTTTTGTTTTATTTTGCTATAAAATACCAACTTGGCTACATCTTTGCATTCCTATGGCATGCCGTTGAAGCGGGTTGTGCTGTTCAGATGACAGGCTCTTAGAATGTTTCACTTACTGAGAAGTGAAGGTATCTTATTCAGCCAGTCATTGATTAAGCAGGACTCAACAACTTTACTTACTTTTAAAAAGCAAGTCTTTCTATTGATATACTTCTAGTAAAATATGTATAAACGCAGATTTTCAAGTCTTTAACACTTCTATAAAAACTCTTGTCAAAGTACAATGTATGTATGTACAATGTATGCAGTAAAAGCAAGCAAGTCTTACATACTATTCAGTTTCAAAATCCAACTTATAAAATATAACAGTCAAATTATTCTGATTCAGTTCAAAGTATCTAATTCACAAAGTCTAGAGTAAAGTATTTAAACCATACATACCATTCAGCCTTTTCTGAGAGCCTTTTGGAAGGTTCTAAATCTCTGGCTGTACTGTGGCTGTATTTATACTGTTTCAAACTCATTAAGAGTGAAGAGAAATCTTTTATCCCCACTTTCAAACAACATTTTTATCTATCAAGAGGAATACCTTTTATTCCCTCTATCAGATATACTGAGCAGTGCAGTAATGTCTTAGTTGCAGCTGCTCAGCTCTCCATGACCATATATGGGCTTCCTTTCCTTTCAGTCTATTTTGCTTAAAGTATAAACACTCATTTCTGAGTTTCGTGATCACATTATATACTTAATTTTTATACCATCCTCTTCGTTAGGACAATACACATTAAATGAGACTACTTAGAAATCTGTAGCACAATGTTTAACTATATAACTCATAAAACACAATTATTGCTTGCATTGTCACTTTGTGACCATCTGTTAGTAACACATAGCCTTGAGCAAGATTACAGAAGGCAAGAAAGCATATTACTTGATAGCACTGCAGGAACCTTTAATGCCTTTAAGTTATAAAAAGCACAGTTTAAGCTATTAATGCACTCTTAGTACATTAAGATATCTTGAGACCTTGAGAAGGGCAAAAGTGTTCTGCTTTTGAGATTCTGACAGCTGGCAGCTGAATCAGAAAGGTGATTTTAGTTACATCTTACTGATAGATGAAAGGTGCTCTGTTCTTCCCCCTTCAAGGACAAGATCAGAGTGACATAGTTAGTTAGCTCTTGAAAGAGCTGACCTTGAGAGAATTCTGTCAGCCTGTTCTAAGGACATTTGCATTACACAGGCTTTTCATTACATTACACAAACCTCTGCAGTGGCTCAGTTTGCATGATGTGTTTAAGCTCTATATGGAATTAATTCTGCACATGTTCACAGAATACCATGATTATGTCAGAGACCGTGACACTGTAATTGGCTTCCATGACTTGGGGGTAGAGTTGCCAGGTCCCTCTTCACCACTAACGGGAGGTTTTTGGGTGGAGCCTGAGGAAGATGGGGTTTGGGGGAGGGGAGGGACTTCAATGCCATAGAGTCCTATTGCCAAAGTGGCCATTTTCTCCAGGTGAACTGATCTCTATGGCTGGAGATTGGTTGTAATAGCAGGAGATCTCCAGCTAGGACCTGGTGGTTGGTAACCCTACTTGGGTGTGTGTGATGATGATGATGAGCAACATTAACCAAAGCCTTAGTTGAGTGGGAAATTAAGGGAAGGAAACTACAGCTAATACTAGTCTGTACAGTTTTATATGTAGGTGAGACTCAGTGAAGCCAGTGATAATGATCGACATATTTGCAGCTAAAGAGCTAGTAGCTGTGGTAGGCTGCATGTCAGCAGAAACCCACCCTACACTGTGGATCACTTTTATGTTGCTTTAGTTCAGCCAATATAACACTTAGTTCAACCTATATATTTTGTTTAGGTGTCTTTGTTTTGGGAGCTGTGAGGATGGTTCCCTTTCTATATAAAGTTAAAACAAAGAGTGGCATTTTCAGCAGTCTTTCCCCATTCATGGAGAATTCTTCCCCAGAGGCTCTGAATATTTTCTGGCAGTACTGCAGAACTTTTTGCCATACAAACAATAAGGATAGCTTTGGATGATGACCAGTCTTTTGCTGGTTATAGAGTTTGCCATATTACCATACCTACTCTGCACAATGGACCACCTTCAGTGTCAGGGGATGTCTCTGTATTACTGCATCAGCTAATCTGACATGGGCAGGTTCCATGTTTGCTGTTGAAATCATCTTTCGGTTTAGGACTTAACTGTATGCATGGTCACTGTTCATGCTGGTGTTGGAGCAGGGCTGGTGTACTGGGTGGATGGGAATTGTAATACACTCCACCATTCACCATTTCCAAACAAAATATAGGACTGTTATAACATCTGAATCCTTCTACAGTGATCATGGATTTTATACAGGGTTCTTTGAATGTTACCTTTATTTTAGCATATCCTGTTGTTAATTTTTTAAATTTAATTTTAGTGTTTTTTGCTTGTGGAAAGGGTCGTTTCACAGACTGTACATTCCTTATGTGCCTTTTACATGTTAAGTCCTGTTGAGTCACTTCTGACTTATGGCAACCCTATGAATTATAGACTTCCAAAACATCCTATCATTAACATGTTGCTCAGGTCTGAAGGTTGTGGCTTTCTTGACTGAGTCAATCCATCTCATGTTGGGTCTTCCTCTTTTCCTCCTGCCTTCAACGTTTCCTGGTATTATTGTCTTTTTTAATGAGTCTTGTCCTCTCATAATGTAACCAAAATATGATAATCTCAGTTTAGTCATTTTAGCTTCCTCATAAATGAATTAAATTACAAATCTTGCCTTTGAACTCCCATGAGCAAAGTTTCATGGTATAAAATCCAAGGCATGCATGTTTCATACTTTGTCCATGCTCATGTTTTGTATTTTGTGTGTGTGTGTGTTTTGGCTTTTGGGAGTGCTCAAGGATACTTTGTAAAATATTAGGCAAGGTTAAGAAAGTGGAGCACAGCAAATGCTTAAAACCTACTCATTAGTGTAAGATTTCTGGGGAAAAGATGATTTAGTAGCATAACATATTCGATTTCTGGCTTCATTTCACATTGTTACCAGAATGCAACAATGCCAAATCCATCAGGATTTTGAGAAATCAACTGTTTCACCTAAGCCTTGACCTGTAAGGCAGCAAGTTGCACCTGAGGTACAGGTTCACTGAGCAGGAGGAAAGCTATTAACTCTTGCACTTCTTGGTATACACATACATAGAGAGAAAGTTTGCATTGTGGCAACAGAGCTTTTTCTTTCCCCCACAGAGAAATATTGTGAACTTTGGCTCGGCTGATTTAAGTGTTGTTGTTTTCTGGTAAACCTGAGCCGAAAATAAGCCGAAATGGCAATTTTCTGCTTTATTTTCAGCTTGGGTTTACTGATATGCACATGCCTAGCTACACTACATACTTTGTACGTCATCTGTGTATTGTCATCATCACCTTTTATTTCTTTTCTTTTTTTGTCCTTTATTGACTAGGATTTTTGGTGACCTAGGAGTAATCAATTTTACTTAGGTCTACTCAGACCGGCAGCGGCTCTCCAGGGTCTCAGGCAGAAGTCTTTCACATCACCTACTTGCTTAGTCCCTTTAACTGGAGATGCCAGGGTTTGAACCTGGGACCTTCTGCATGCCAAGCAGATGCTCTACCACTGAGCCACAGCCCCTCCCCTAAATCTGGGCACAACAGTTAAGGTAAAAGTAGTCCCCTGTGCAAGCACTGGGTCATTCCAGTTGATGTTACATCATGACATTTACTGGGCATACTTTGTTTACGAGATGGCCTTCCCAATGCCTTCCCAAGTCATCTACGCTTATATGTTGCCCTCAGCAATGAAATTCAGTTCCAGTAGCAGTCTTCCAATCAACAAGTATCTTACTTTCACTACTGTTCTCACTGCTATTGCTGTTAATTACACTCCCTACTAATTATACTAGTCTTTTGCACTTTGGGTGAAGGGAAATAGCAGCCTAAAAAAAATCTCCTGCATATTCTGTTGATTAATGTTATTGCAGCTTGAGAATGGAATGGTTACGTTGTGTCTCATCTCTATGAATATGGATGAGTATTGCAGCTTTCACTTTGGGGCTTCACCCCAGAAGAAAAGTAGTTCTTAAAGTACTTGCAACTAAGGGATTTATGTACTGGGACATAAATTGCAATGAATGAAGCAAAACTTAACTATAAAAATGAAGTTAGCACCTGCTCCCCTAATCCAAGCATGTTCAGTGAATTTTTCAAGGTCACCTAGGGGATTTCTATGCACAGTACTCTCTAATTTTAATTGGGAATGCAATGCCCAAGCCCTTGAAAATTGTAGCAATTACCTTTTCAGTACTTCACCACTTTTTCCTTCTAGCTTCACTATGCAAGAATTTAGCAACAGAGCTGAACGTTAAAAAAAGATCATCCATGCTAATGCAATAAAACCAATTAAGAAAAGATCATCAAATCCTATTAGGGTAGATTTCACTATCGAATCTTAGTTTTTTCCCCTTAGGATTACTCCTCAGATGGAAAACTGATCTGTGGTAGATCTGATGAACAGTCCAAGAGTATCCCCTCCCCAAATCACCTTCCTCTCTGGTGCCCAGAGACACTGAGGGGGGGGGGGTTATATGCCGACTTTCTCTACCTTTTAAGGAGAATCAAATTGGCTTACAATCCTCTTTCTCTCCCCACCACAGACACCTTGTAAGGTAGGTGGGGCTAAGAGAGTTTGGAGAGAACTGTGATTAGCCCAAAGTCACCCAGCTGGCTTTATGTGGGGGCAGCAAGAGCAGGTGGGCAGCAAGAGAGGCGTGTGGTCAGTGACAACAGACTCTGCCAGAAGCCCCAGTCCTTTCCAGATATCCCACCTCAGCATATGCTGACCCCAGCCCTGATTCTGTGACCCAAAAATTCAAGAGCCCAAATGAAGCATCTTGGGCTGCACTAACAGAAGCATAGTGTCCAGATGACGTAAAGTGATGGTATTGCTTTACTCTGCTCTGGTTAGACCTCACCTAGAGTATTGTGTTCAGTTTTGGGTGCCACAATTTAAGAAAGATGTAGACAAGCTGGAACATGTCCAGAGAAGGGCAACAAAGATAGTGAGGGGTCTGGAGACCAAATCCTATGAGGAAAGGTTGAAGGAGTTGGGTATGTTTAGCCTGAAAAGGAGAAGACTGAGAGGAGATAAGATAACCATCTTCAAGTACTTGAAGGGCTGTCATATAGAGGATGGTGCCGAGTTGTTTTCTGTTGCCCCAGAAGGTCGGACCAGAACCAATGGATTAAAATTAAATCAGAACAGTTTCCATCTAGACATTAGGAAGAATTTTCTAACTGTTAGATCAGTTCCCCAGTGGAACAGGCTTCCTCGGGAGGTGGTAAACTCTTCTTCCCTGGAGGTTTTTAAGCAGAGGGTAGATGGCCATCTGTCAGCAATGCTGATTCTATAAACTTAGGCAGTTCATGAGAGGGAGGGCATCTTGTCCATCTTCTGGGCACTGGGGGGGTATGTGGGGGAGGTAGTTGTAAATTTCCTGCATTGTGCAGGGTGTTGGTCTAGATGACCCTGTTGGTACCTTCCAACTCTATGATTCTATGATACTAAGCATATCCATATGTGTTGCAAAATAAAAAGAAAGCAAGACATCATGAAGAAACCCATTCAAAACTTCTATTTTGTATGTGCAAAAGCATTATATATTAAAAAAAATACTTAGCACATAAAGAAAGTTTTCTTTCTTTCGCTTCTATGATGCAGAAGAGCACAACTTCTCATTTCTGCAATAAAGAAACAAAAATAGCAGGAGCCATTTCAAAATTAGCTCTTCATATGTTAATTTTTGATCTGCCAAGTCTTTTGGCTCTGAACGGGCTAGCTTTGAATGGCTGTCGGGAAGGGGGTTCTATCATATGGAAAAGAGCAATTTTGCACTTTTGCATGCCAAAAAGCTGATGTTTTTAGGCAGATTGTTTAATCAGCAAACTGAAAGCTAGTTTAGAAGGATTTTCTGTTATTGTGTTGACATGGCCCAATTCATACATCCATTCATAACTATGCACCTTACCTGCACTGTATCCTAACAATGCTCCTGCTAACTGGAGAAGTCAGGTAGGCAGGAAGAGAGGGAGAATGGTATGGTTCTTACATGAACTTCAGTTTAACCTCAGGTAAAGTAGCGCAATCATGGGAACATGCCACATTGTT
This sequence comes from Euleptes europaea, assembly GCF_029931775.1. NCBI lineage: Eukaryota > Metazoa > Chordata > Lepidosauria > Squamata > Sphaerodactylidae > Euleptes > Euleptes europaea. The sequence continues at coordinate 63,647,651 of NC_079319.1, forward strand.
CATTCCACTCAGCTGGCTCTCTCAACCAACCATTCATTCATTTAAAAGATTTCTATCTTATATTTCTAATAAGTAAGAGATCTCAACTAGGCATGCTCCAGCATCTGCTGGTTTGGCTCAAGTTTTACTCACCAGTCATGAGCTGTTCAGGAAGCTGTTCCAATGTGTCTATTTGGATGATTATGCTTCTTTCTCATTCAATTACCGTCCTTTTTCACAGCAGCCTCCCAACATCACACATCTGCTACTGCCTCCAATGCTAAGAAACAGAGTTATACTAAAAATATTCAGTCCCAGATGTTTGAACTGAGATTTGCTAGTAGAGTCTCTGTCTAGCCGTGAAGCCAGCTCACCTTGTGGGCAAAATCAGCCAGACGGCCCCACAGAACTAGGGTGCTCCAGTGCAAATCTGCTGCATAGGTGCCATTCTCCTTGAGATGAACCTCGACAACAACCAGTGAGGCAATCCAGTGAGGAACTCCTCTCACATGTTGTTGACAGAGTCAAGCCAAGTAGTTTTGCCTGACAAGAGTGTTTGCCAGTGGAGAGCCCGCGTGATTAAGAGTGGTGGTTTGGAGTGGTGGAGTCTGATCTGGAGAACCGGGTTTGATTCCCCACTCCTCCACATGAGCAGCAGAGGCTAATCTGATGAACTGGATTTGTTTCCCCACTCCTACACATGAAGTCAGCTGGGTGACCTTGGGCTAGTCACACTCTCTCAGCCTCACCCACCCCACAGGGTGTCTGTTGTGGGAAGGGGAAGGGTGATTGTAAGCCGGTTTGCATCTTCCTTAAGTGGTAAAGAAAGTTGGCATATAAAAACCAACTTTTCTTCTTCTTCTTCTTCTAATCTCAGGGCAAAGGACAGAACAACAAAACAACAACAGCATACAAACTCTTAATGAAATGCACATCCAAGAACTCTGATTAAAGCAAACCAGCAGCATTAAAACTAAATCAAATATCCAAGTTCTGGGAGAATAAAATGAAAACCATATTGGCACCGAATGCCTTGGGGATTTTATTCCATAATTGGGGTGCCTTTACCACAGAGCAGACACAGTGCCTCATCACTGCCCGCTTAACTCCAGAAGGCACTCAGAGATAGGCTTAGAAGGCGAGACAGGTTTGTACAAGAGAGAAAGCTCTTCAGATGACACAGTCTCATCCTGTTTCATCTGTGAAAGTTTAGACCTGTGAAGGTGAAATCCAACCTTTTGGATTGTGCTTGAGGACTGACTGGAAACCAGTTAAGACCTTTTAACCTTATTGAGATTGGCCAGCCTAGTCAATAGTCTGTTGCCACATTCTGAACTATGCATATTTTACAAAAAGTCTCCAATATAGTGCCACGTGCAATGCATTGTATTGATCTAACTTTTATATTCCAAGAGGGTGAACAATTTTGTTCAGTGTCTTTCTGCCCAGGAGAGACTGCAGCTGGTGTCAGCATAAAATAATAATACTATAAAACAAATAAGCATAAGCTGTTAACAGGCACTTCATACCAGGGAAGCCATATAGGTTTTTAAAGAAAGTGCCAAATCTTCGAACATTCTTTAAAGGAGAGTGCAACCCCATGCAGAACAGGATGAACCCCAGATCCAAAAACAGTTGAACCATCTCCCAGCAGTTATCTGTTTGTCTAGATTAAGCTTTAATGGTTCAGAATTTATCCAGTTCATTGACTGATTCCAGACATAGCTTGAGAATGCCCCTTATCCCACATTACAAGGTATCTCCCAGCACCACCTTTTGAAATATTCATGACCGGTAGGAAGGGAACCACCAGGGTGTGTTGCCCCTAACTCTTTCCCCAAAGTTTCTCAGTGGATATAGTAACCACAATTGTGCTCCCAACAATAGAGATCATAATCACACATAATTCATACATTCCATTGGAAAGGAAATTTGCTTTCCTTCTGTATAGCAGTGGGAATCTTTTTTTGCCCAATTACTTCAAATGGCTCTTGTATTTTGTCATTTCCCCCCTTTATATTTGTGATGTGTGGCTCTAGTGATAGCTTTACATTTCTTCCCAGAAGACTTTTCTTGTGTGAATAGCTTTATTCATTTAAAAAGCAGTTTTAAAATTAGTTTACAAACCATCACAAAGTTGTCACTTAATTTACAGTCTCCTAATACTTTCCTGTGGGCAACAGAGCACACTTAACCACACTTGCATAGAGTTTCATTATCTCTTTCAATACACATTCCCACCTGCCCAGGATGTGCAAGCCTGTGGTTTTTCAATATATCAATACATCTGGAAAAAATGCATCTATTTATATGATTTCTATACATTTTGTAAAAGTATGTATGTATGTATGTATGTATGTGTGTGTGTAGTCACACACACACCCTTGATATTGCTGAAGGTATCATTCATCTTAACGTAATGGGCAGGTCTGATGGTCCAATAAATATTGCATGGGAGTGTTTGAAGCCTAGCTGTATTCATTCCAAAGTGGAGTTCCAATTTTAAATACACTTGGAACACAATGCCATTCAGAAGATGTTATCTACTTGCCAGTACATTCAATATCAGAATCTCTACCAGCAAATTCTCTTTGACCCTATTTCAAGGATGTTTACGTCATTAAAAAAACAATCTTTGCCACTTTTTTATCATAAATTGATTTTTTTCATTAGTCAGGGATTCAGAATACCCAGTTGCAAGGCTTAGAAGATGCATGTCCCATTTCTGTAATCATTCTATGCCCCTGTTCTCTTTGGAATCTTTCATTTCTGAACATTCCCTCCCATAAACAACTTCGGCCTCTCTCCTTACAGGTTAGAGAGGGATGACCATTGAATCTCAGCCATGGCAGGTTGTTCTGTTATTTATGTATTTAGAAAATGTATAGGTCACCTCTCCAGAGAACCTGCCCAAGATGGCTAATTGTTTTTAATTCACAAAGAAGAATGAAATAGTTAATGTTAAGAAACTATTAAAACTCTGGCCTCTAAAAGCACAGCCATTAAAAGCCATAAAAGTACATTCAAGGTCCCCTGTGCAAGCACCAGGTCATTCCTGACCCATGGGGTGACGTCACATCCCGACATTTCCTAGGCAGACTTTGTTTACGGGGTGGTTTGCCAGTGCCTTCCCCAGTCATCTTCCCTTTACCCCCAGCAAGCTGGGTACTCATTTTACCGACCTCGGAAGGATGGAAGGCTGAGTCGACCTTGAGCCGGCTACCTGAAACCAACTTCTGTTGGGATCAAACTCAGGTCGTGAGCAGAGCTTGGACTGGAGTACTGCAGCTTACCACTCTGTGCCACGGGGCTCTTTTAAAAACCATAAGCCAGTGCATAAACAGCATAAAACATTCAGCAGCCTAAAATGACTGTCTACTGGAAGTATCCTATTCTAAAGGCTAATGAGCTTGCATAGTGAGTATTATCTCTTTATCTCATGTGATCTGGAAAGATCACAAAGAGCAAGGAAACAAGCTAACGTTCAAAGATTTTAAACAGACCTACAATGCTGAGATGATTGAGAGAAACATATTTTGCCGTGGTGTATGATTAGGGTTGCCTAGGTACTAGCTGGAGATCTCCTGCTATTACAACTGACCTCCAGCCGGTAGAGATCAGTTCACCTGGAGAAAATGGCCGCTTTGGCAATTGGACTCTATGGCATTGAAGTCCCTCCCCTCCCCAAACCCTGCCCTCCTCAGGCTCCCCCAAAAAAACCTCCCGCCGGTTGCGAAGAGGGACCTGGAAACCCTATGTATTGTTATGGGCTTTAACACACTCTTTGTTTATTTTGGTCTAAGCAACAGCAGAATCAGGCCAGTTATTTATTTATACGGCCAAGAAATGTTGCATTCCTTACAACTACAAATGTAGCACTCCTTACAATATGAAGCTCTACTTCAAATTAGTTCATGTTACAGACTGATTGATTTTTGACCTTTCCAGGATACTATTAAAAGCAAGTAACAATGAACCATTTTCCCGGCTGTTGTATCTTTGACAGTCATTTCTAAAGAATTCTTGATTCTTGTCATTTAAAATTCATTGGTGTCCTTGGTCATATCCTGTAAACTCAAAATGTCACCTATAATTATTTTTTGCAACAGCATTGGGCTTGTTTAATAGTCCCAAACAAGTATTTGTTCTCAAAGCCACGGCCAGCGTGTGTGTTTGTGCCAGTTCCTTTATTTTGTGATTTTCTAAAGTTAAGCCTTTTGATAAAAGGCCAGGTCAAACCAGACATTTTTTCCCATGTAATAAAAAGCAACCACCTAACCACTTTCTATAACCAGAAATTATTCTTCTCAGTGTGGACAGGAAGTTAAAGAATTTCATTTGAATACAGTGAACTTCTATTTAAATATATAATGGTGTACTTCAAGCTTGGCTAGCTAGCTAGCTTTCAATACACATCTGATCATAATTTCAAAAATGTTAATTTGGTAGTCAGGTGACTGTGTAGATGATTACAGATAACACAAAAAAGAAATAACTCTAAAGTGATATGAAAGACCCTGATATTGGACAAATGTTGATGCTTGCTATGAGCATGCTCAGTAAAGGACAAGACAAAAGTACAATCTGAGTGGTGGCGGCATGTTCAGAGTATGCAAGTCCACTTTAACAATTCAAAGGTCAGAACAACATATCAATTATTTGAACACTGGTTAAACTGTTCCCATCAACAATTTCCTCCCTTGCTGGGTTCTAGGGCTGTGCATTTTTTTATTCAGTAAATTTTGGGTTCATGTTAAATAGACCTGAATTTTTTTGGGAACCCAAAATAAGCCAAATACCCATACTGGTAAATGGGTATTTTAGATTTTTTCCAGGCTTCCTGAAAAATACTGGGTCATTATAGTCTTTTGGGGAATTTTTTTGAGGCTCGTGGGGGATGTTTTTTTTCCAGATAGAGTCACCAAATTTGCAAGGTAGTTGTGAGGGACTGTGCTTGCATGAACCCCAAAGTATGGTAAAGGTTGGAGCAGGGGGGGACAATTTTATGGTCCCAGAAAAGGTCACCCCCATCCTCCTTAGGGAACTACTGAAATCACTAGTTTCCTATGGAGGATGGGGTGACCCCTTTGGGGGCCCACAAAATTGGACCCCCTGTCCCAAACTTTACCAAACTTTGGGGTTCATGCAAGGAGAGTCCCTCACAGGTACACAGAAAATTTGGTGTCTCTCTTTTGAAAACTGCCTCCTTGAGAACCATGAAAAAATCTCCATAGACTATACTGGCCATATTAGCAACCAAGTATTCTGTGGGAAAACTTACTTTCCCATGATTGGTTGCAATGGGCCCATGCAAAGCAATGGCTAAACCTGGCTTTCCATAGCTTTTCATAGGTCCATTGCAATTTGCAAGCAATCATAGGAAAGTAAGTTTTCCCATGGAATATCAGTTGCTAATGCGGCCAATCTGAGAAAAGCCAAATAACCCAAAGCTCGGGGGGGAAAGCTGAATACCTATTCGGCTACTTGGTAATCAGCTATCTGACTTTATTCAGATTCTTGGTTTTGATATTTGGCCGAAATAAAACCCCCCAAAAAGCTGAAATGGCTTTTTCAGCTTTATTTTCTATTTGGCTTATCCTACTTGGTTCCCAGTGTGCTCATTGACATCTCCACTTTATTTTTTATTTTTTTGCCTTCTTCTGCTGAAGAATGCTAACAAGGTATTCCAAAGTCGAGAACCACAAGCAAGCACTTCAACTTCCCTTAACTACAACAGAAGAAAGCAGTGAATATCTCACAGTGGGAGTTCTGAAGAGGGGCAATAATTGCTATAATTCTGGTTTAGGAAATCCTGGCATAATAACATTTTAGGAAGAAGACAGACATAAGGAAAAGGGGGAAAATCCTTTACTGGGAAAACATTTTGTTCAGAGATGGATACCTTGACTCAGGCCACCCTGGGGATCTTCGGGGCCAAATTTACAACATATATATCCACCAGTTTATGTGCTAATGAAGGATTACAATAATGCCACTTTCACTGCATGGAATGCAGATGGATGTACTTTCCCATCCATCTTGAAATGTGGGAGAAAATGTATATCCGTATCCACTGCTTCGGATGTAGAGGGAATCTTTTTATTTTAAAATATAACTGCATTTAGTTTGTCCACTCTTACAACTTGCCATCCAGTAGTGTGTAAGAAAAAATTGCTTGAAATCTTATTTTTAAAATCTGCAGAAAAGGATATCGAATTTATGTGTGTTTTTTTCCAGCTTTTATTTTTAAACGAGATTAAAACAGGAGATTGGCTATTTTTATTCATGTTTTTGTTTCAGCGATTTATAGTAAATATTTTGTGTACAGTTTTTGGTTTGGTTTGGTGTTTTTTTTTCCAGCCACCTTACATAAAAAGGTATCCATGCACATCTGACCTATCATAGCTAACCGAATTCTGTGCATTAGGCAGCAAGCCCTCTTGTGAGGTGGTATTCATAGGCTGAAATGGAATTCTTGTTTTGGTGCTCTGTGTTCTCTGCAGAGTACAGCCATCTGTCTAACACCTGCTACCTAGATACTGTCTGCTTCTTCCAGCTGACCTTAACACTCTCTCTGTGCTTGTTATCGGTGACACTTCACTTGCCGGTCTGCAGCCATCCATCCTCTGTTGTTGACATGCTCCCTGAGTAGAGGTCCCATCCTTTCTGACACTTGCTGTGCATGCAGTGTCTGGGACAGGTTTGGACTGCATATTGTTGCAGTGGAGGAGACAGTTATTTGTGGAGCACGACCTCTCTGGGAGCACAGTGCATTTCCTAACTTGCTTCGTTTTGACTTTGTCATGCTTTCCCCCCTTCTATTCATCATTAGTCTTGGTTGAGGAATTGTTTACTTGTATTTCAGCACACTTCTTTGAATTCTTAAACCACTACCATGCAGTGACCCTGGCGACAGACTGCATTTCTACGTAGCTGAGACCAACACACTGCATAATTTGTAGACTCCCCCCCCCCCTGCATGGGTTCTTTTTAAAAATCAGGATATTGTTTTATTTCTGGGCTGATACAAACATCCTTGCTAAGTAGGGTTGCCAACCTCCAGGTACTAGCTGGAGATCTCCCGCTATTACAACTGATCTCCATCCAATGGAGATCATTTCCCCTGGAGAAAATAGCCGCTTTGGCAATTGGACTCTATGGCATTGAAGTCCCTCCCCTCCCCAAACCCAGCCCACCTCAGGCTCCACCCATAAAATCTCCAGGTATTTTCCAACCTGGAGTTGGCAACCCTATTGCTAAGTGCAAGATGGGACAAAAGCCAGGAAGATGCAAATTTTATTTCTTAATTTTCACCATTTTATGTTTCCTTGCATTGCTTTCGCACATACCATTTCCTTTTTTCACCATTATTTGTACACCAGTCAACATTGTAACATTTATAAATCAATATTGCAACATTAAGATGTGCAACAAGTTAAGCAGGAATCATGGGGAGAAGACATATGTCTGGAGTTTATGCATGCACTTCCCATACTCCTGGTGTGGGATTATCAGTCTGTGTATACACTGGCCTTTGGGGTGATATTTGGGAAATCTGAGAGAGAGGGGAATTTCGAATTAATCAAATCATTATTTATTGGGTACAGCAAGAGATGGAAAGGCAAGAAAGGTAGATAAAGGTAGGATGCACTAAAATAAAAAGCACATACATATGGCAATGCAATCAAGAGCAATTAAAGAATTTTGATGGAAGTCGTTCTGTTAACTAGATGTGTCGATGCAGACGAACAGGTATTGTTCTGAATATTTCTTGAGTAGAGTTGAAATGTCAACTTATTTCCCCCCAAACATCGATCTTTTGTTTGGTTTGTGCATGAGCAGAAGGCACAAAAAGGGAAGGAGGAAGAGTCAGAGAGAAGCTTCTAGCAAGAGAGACTCCACACGTGTACACAGTCTGGTTCTAGTGCTAAGAAAAATACTGCGCCCCTCAGCGACTAGACAAGCAGAATCAACTTTACTTCAACAGAAACAGCATTTGAGATCCTGCTGTACCCATCATGCACAGGTCTGAAAGGGATTTAGATGGCATAGTTAGGACTTAGCTTATGTTAATTGCCTCCACTGCTAAACAGGCATGCTTAAACTCTTACTCAGAGGGAAAAGGCATTTGAGGGCTCTCCTTTGTGCCAATGAAACCTTATTTGTGCATAGGTCCTTCAAATTGGCATGCGGTGTTTATATTTTAAAGCCCACTGTGCTAATTTTTCAAAAGAAGATTTCATTAACTTGGATATTGTAAATTAATTACCTCATGCAGCTCAAGATATTGCAACAAAATGGTCTTTCAGCACATACTACAGCGTCCTGCGGAGTAACAGCTAGTGAGGAAGGTATTATTAGTAGCATTCACACTTAACTTCATATATTAGCATTTTTTTTCTTTTTAGTGTTCTGTATTCTAAATGGAACTTAGAAAACCATGAAGCAGGATTTTTTTTACCGCAATAGATCAGCATTTGTAGATTTTCAGTGTATGCCAGCCTTCCTGATCAAAACTTAGACCAGCAGATATGATATCCACAGGTGGTATGCAATCTGGGTACTATACAGGCTTCACTTCATATGCCAAAACAATTTGTTTTATATGTCATATGCCATAACAAAACGAGTTTCCACAGGTCTTTGATTTTTTAAAAAAACTATTCCTCAACAGGACCACGCCAGTTGCATTTTACTTTAATTTAGATTTAATCCAAGCTACCCTTTTTCATCCTTTTCACCCTCTATCAAACAGGAATAAGAAGGATTCGAGCAATGAACATACTGAATGAAGAGAAAAACCCTCCTTGCTGAACGTTTCATTATGAACATGTTGGAAAGTCAAACTTACCACAATTGAAAGGTGTCATTGAGACGTGAGCCAATTGCCCAGATGTTTGCTTCATGTCAAACAGCTGTGAATACCTGCCAAAGAGCTTTGCACCACTTTCTGCAAATGCTACATGTGGAAAGACACTGCCAATTCAACTGATCAGCAGCTATTAGCATCACTAGGGACCACTCCAGTAAATTCTCTTGGAATCAGTATACTTACTTTCAAGAAAACACATTTAGAATATGGCTTATAATCCTTGGCTTGCTGGTTCTACCGGATCTATCGTGATCCATCCTGATGGCTAGGGAAGATTAGTTAGGTTTAGAAAAGAGAAAGGACAAAATTAATTCCCATTACTATCAGAAAATATGATCTTTTGTTATCAAGTTTAAGAAAAATATGGAGCCATCAATGTGGGTTTTATTACTTATGGGAAGCTTGTTTGTTTCTTCTTTTGATCCAAAATATAGCTTTGATAACTTCTATAAAACAAGATTGGAGATAGCTGTGTTGTTCCACAAAACAATTCCAAAATGAAAAGTCATTAGGAGGAACCAATATTTCACAGAACAGTGAGCAAGCTTCCAGGTTACCCAAAGTTCTTCATCGGGTTAGATATTTAGTACAGAAAAGGAGGAGGGAGTCTTTCATATGGCACCTTTAAGTCTGTAACATAATATTCCTTAATATTTATATGCTCTTCCCCTGGTCTCTAAGTCTTTTAACTTTCTATCTCTTATCTCTGCCTCTTAAGTGGTCCATCTCTAAGGAGGTAGATGTCAAAAGTCTTGGGTTTTAGGTAGAGAGAAATTGTATTTCATTTTTTGCTTTCTGTATTCTGCATTTTTCACCTTTAGATTTCCTTATTAGCATATTTGTGTACTTGTCTAATAAAACTTTCTTTTTTTTCTTTTTTCTTTTTTTCTTTTCTTTTCTTTGTCTTTTCTTTTTTTCTTTTTTTGGTACTGACTCTCTGGGTTATTTTCCCTCCAAAGTAAGATGCTCAAGACCATTCTACCAACTACCAACTGAGAGCCAGTGTGGTGTAGTGGTTAAGAGCGGGGGTTTGGAATGGTGGACTCTGATCTGGAGAACCAGGTTTAATTCCCCACTCTACATGAGTGGCAGAAGCTAATCTGGTGAACTGGATTTGTTTCCCCACTCCTCCACATGAAGCCAGATGGGTGACTTTGGGCTAGTCACAGCTGTCTTAGAGCTCTCTCAGCCCCACCTACCTCACAGGGTGTCTGTTGTGAGGAGGAGAAGGGAAGGTGATTGTAAGTCGGTTTGATTCTCCCTTAAGTGGTAGAGAAAGTCGGCATATAAAAACCAACTCTTCTTCTATGAGAGACAGGACCTTTCCCCTATTTTACATCCACATGCAATATATTTTAAAATCAGGTGGAAGAAACTGCTAAATGGGAATCCTGGGTCCAAAAAACTGTGCTGCCCACAAAATATCTAATGTACCCATACCCCGGTATATAGGCAATAGGCAACAGTCGAGGCTTACAGGCCATTAAGGTCACTGGGAAATTCCACTGGGGCCACTCCAATCTCAAGTGAAGTTAGGGTTGCTAGCCTCCAGGTGATGGTTGGAGATCTCCCGCTATTACAACTAATCTCCAGGTGATAGAGATCAGTTCACCTGGAAAAAATGGCTGAATTGAAAGGAGAACTCTGTGGTATTATGGCAGCAGTAGCAAGTGAGCTAGCTGCCTGAGCTACACGGACCATCAGCAGTGGTCGCAGCAGGGAAGCAAGCAAGATGGCTGCCTAAACCATGTGGGCAAGCAACTCCCATAGCAAGAAAACCCGTTTCAAAATAGATAAAAGGGAGTATTTATTCACACAACACAAAGTTAATAGGGTTGCCAGGTCCTTCTTCACCAACGGCGGGAAGTTTTGGGGCGGAGCATGAGGAGGGCAGGGTTTGAGAGGGGAGGGACTTCAATGCCATAGAGTCCAATTGCCAAAGCAGCCATTTTCTCTAGGTGAACTGATCTCTATTGGCTGTAAATTAGTTGTAATAGCAGGAGATCTCCAGCTAGTACCTGGAGGCTAGCAACCCTTCCTAGGGCCCAGCTGTCAATTTGCCAGCCCCTGGGACAGCCAATTATCTCCACTATACGGCCAAGCCCAGTGCAAAGAGTAGGCTTGCGAAGAGACAGTGCAATGACAAAAAAGTCCCAGGCTTGTGAACTATGCTTCTGCCACTGAGCCAGCTCTCAGAGTTAACTAAATTCCCCATGTGTTACTGTTTCTTTAAGCAGATTTGATATCCCTCAGAGGGGACTCACCTGCATCCAATATGCCAGTGAGCTTAGCCATTAACACTTGAGGAGAGCATGCTATTTCCCCTTTTCTTCTTTTTTAAATGTTAATACCCGAAGGCTATATAATGGGATTGGACCTATCCTATGTCCTAGAAAGATTTGGCTGGAATTCTTAGGATTATGCAGTTTTCCTCCATTAGCAGTTTATGCAGTCAGCTAGCTCTTTTTGCGTTACTGTCACTTTAAGCAGAATAGATTTCTCTTTGGAGCATTTTACTGCCATCTATTTATTCAATACGCCTGTGAGCTTAGCCATCACCCACTGAGGAAAGAACCCTCGGAGGTCAAGCCTTAGCAGCGCCAGTGGTAGAAGGTATGCGTGGATTTGTAAATATTTTTGTAAATATTATAACTAGTTAGATTCATATATGAGACTTTGTTAGAATTATGGCACAGGATTATATTGGATTTCATAATTTTGTTTGCATAGTGCTAAAGGCGGCTTGCCCATGGCTTCATTGACAACGTGGGCATTGAATTACTTGCCCACGGCTTGCCCATGGCTTCATTGACAACGTGGGCATTGAATTACTTGGCAAGCTGATGAAGCAAAGTGAAACGCGGTTGGATTGACAACATGTTCTTGCCCCTTTCCTGCCGTGGATGTTTCATTCCTTGCTCCTCGTTTGAGGGGAGGTTCATGCCAGCATGCCAGAATTGACCGGACACAACATCTTTTTTCAAGAGGAGTTCACACACGAGGGCTGAGTCCAAATACGTTTACTGTGGAAGTGGACATTTCTTTTCTCTAGCGCTGATCATGGACTGTTATTGAAAGGCGTTTTTGCCTTTTTGGGTGTGGTGACATGATGTTACTGTCTTATTTTTTGTCTGGGGGAATTTATTGTTTGATAGTTATCGGTGTGTTGATGTATCAATAACACGGAGATTTGATTTACAATAAATACAGTGTGGCGGTTACTTGGTTATTTATAAGTGAGCCTGTGTGCTGTTTGTTTGGTTTCAGTACCTGGAGGTTGGCAACCCTAAAAGTTAAATTGTGGCACTCCCTGCCCCAAGCTGCCAATTTGGAAAGCTTTAAGAGGGGAGTGGCCATGTTCATGGAGGAGAGGGCTATCCACGACTACTATTCAAAATTAATACTAATCATGACGAATACCTATTCTCTCCAGTATCAGAGGATACTGGGCACCTGGAGGCAGGCAGGATGCTGCTGCAATTGTCATGTTTGTAGGCTTCCTAGAGGCACCTGGTTGGCCACTGTGTGAACTAGGGTTGCCAACCTCCAGGTGGTCTCCTGCTATTACAACTAATCTCCAGCCAATAGAGATTAGTTCACCTGGAGAAAATGGCAATTAGACTCTATGACATTGAAGTCCCTCCCCTCTCCAAACCCCGCTTTCCTCAGGCTCCTCCTCCAAAATCTTCAAGTATTTCCTAACCCAGAGCTGGCAACCCAGACTGCTGGACTTGATGGGCTTTGGTCTGATCCAGCATGGCTCTTCTTATGGTCTCATGTTATTTTTCTTCCTTTTTCTCCTCTCTCGGGGGGGGGGGTGTTTTTCCCTCCCAGTTCACCTCTGTAACACCACTGGCACTCAGCGAAATTTCATAGCACTCAGAACTTGGAATTGTTACTTAGGGGGGGCAATTACATTTTCAAAATACATGAAAATGCTGGGATTGACTACAGGGAAAATGCATTTCCCTGTATCTAGGGTTTTATTGTCCTGATTTTAATTGTAATATTTTAATTGGAACTTGTAAACCACCTCAGACCACAAGGAAAGGTGGAATATAACTATTTAATATATAAATAAATATTTTCCATTCTGAAGCATATCTACTTATTAAGGCGAAAGGAAGGTTTTTCCCCAACCCTGTCCTGTAATATAGCGATGACCTACAAAGGCCCTAACCATCTTTTATGAATGGAAATTAACTTTTAAAATAATTATTTTTTAGCAGTTAACCTTGATAGGATCTATGAAAATAATATGCTTGCAATAAATTGTTCAGTGGTTCATTAAACTGCTGAGCCCAAATGTTAATGGGTGGGTTTTAGTTGGCTTTAAGGCCTTCAACCTAGGACCTAAGTGATTTTAATAACTCTGCTTTAGAATAGTGTAACTACTGAATTTAAATCATAGCAACGGCTGACATGCTGATGTGATGAGATGGGCTGTGAATGATGGTTCGAGATGGAGGGCTATATGACAGGCAAACAGTAGGGGTGACCAAGACCCTGAGGCCTCTGGGACGGGCCCCAGCTCAATGTTAGAGCATCTGCTTTGCATGCAGAAGGACCTAAATTCAATCCCTGACAGCTTTGGTTGAAAGGACCAGATAGCAGATGATGTGAAAGACCTCTGCCTGAGACCTTGGAGAACTACTGCCAATCTGAGTAAAGAATACTGACCTTAATGGGCCAAGGGTCTGATTTAATATAAGTCGGTTTCATGTGTAAGTACGTATCACTGTGACGGGGTGTATGTGTGAATGTATGGTTTGATACCTTCAACACAACTTTCTCCTTGCCAGTCTATTTTCACTGGTTAGAAATTCCTAAGTTCAGACGAGCTTTCTTATTGGCGAGATGTAAGCCCCTAGTCTCTGCCGAGACACAAGGGCAATACAATAAAATTACTGCAGAAGAATGGAAATGCCTGTTTTGTCCAGATCAAATAGACTCTCTAGCCCACATTTTTTTAGCATAGCCACAGAACAATATTGCATGAAATAAATATCTCACTGCCAGGATAAAACAGCTAAAGACACTTTCTGAGAAGCAGATACTGCGTTATCTGCTGTCAAATAGACTGGTCAATTGTGTGAGAGATGTGGCAACTTTTCTCTTTCTAGTGTCAAGGAAAAATTAAACATGATTTACCCTTTTAAAGTATGAAGTGATTGATGGACAGCCAGTGGCTGTTAAATCTAGGGAAAGGAAGGAAAGGTATGTATGGTTTGTGTGTGGCGTCATTTCACCTTTCTACCACACAGGTCCCCCCCCCCCCAACTGTATAATTCTGATCCTGACCCTACCCCCAGATCACATAAGTAGTAAGTCCTCAGTAGAGATGTATGAATATGTCCTTTTTTGCATTTAATTTTTGGATATTTTCTCTGTGAACCTTTTCATTTTGCTCATTCCCAATGCTGGTGTTTCCTTTGCAGCATTTTAATTCCATTTTATGTTACATGGCCCTTTTTTATACCATTTATGCACTGTTTATGCAAAAACTGGCATTCTTTTAAATGGTAATACTTCTATGGAGATTCATTAGTATGATTGCAGAAAAAAGATTATTGCTATTTTATCCAGAATGGGAAAACCGAGGTCAGAAACTGGGATTTTAAAAATTAAAACAGTGTACTCATAACATGTGAAAATGTTTCTGATCCTCAAGAAGAAACCTCTGGTGTCAGTCTATCTCAACATGATCATTACCTGGAATCCTCCTTCTTAGTACGATTTTTTTGGGGGGTGGGTGGGGGGGAGGATGTTTTGGCATTATGTCTGTTACCACAATGCACATGAGGTTATGAAGAGAATCATCATGAATTTAAACAAAAAACATATAACAGAGAACAGTGTAATTGTACAAATTGTAGTAAATTGCTCATAGAGGAAGGGTATTAAGCAAGTCCACAGTACTTATATAGTAGGGTTTTGCATAACTGTTACAGGTCAGAGAAAAGCAGCCTTGAGAACCATTTCGACGATGTGAGCATCGCCAGAACGCATTTGAGGAAAAGCATGTGTGTGTGTGGGGGGGCGGGGAGGTAAGATGGCAATGGCATTTTAACACAGATTTACAAGTGCCTGACATTTCCTGTGCATTTCACAAATTAATTGAACTCATAATGTCAGACGATCGCCCGGAATTCAGAGTCGGAAAAATGCTATAAGAATAGGCAGGGAAATTATGAAGCACGTCAACGACATATTGACGGAACAGTTTTACATGAGGTCTGATGTTTAACAGTATGCTGGCTGCCCTTGTCCCTGAGAGTTAGGATATCCATAACTCATCAAAGACAAATCCAAGTGGGATGGCATATTGAATAAGGGCTCTCACAAAGAATGGCTGCCTCATGGATAGGCTACATGCTATGCATGCATAAGATATGAGATTTAGTGTCAATCACAGGCTGAAACCTTGGGTAGGTGTTCCTAGTCAGAGTAGACAGTGCTCAGTGGAAAGGCCTCAGATGAGGAAGAATGATACTTAAGCCTTTTCATTGTGGCTCCAAGGATTCACCCTATAAAGAAATAATTTCCAGTACCAAGTAGCTCAACAGGTTGTATTGGAACTGGGAGAATCAAAGTGAAGATATTTGGAATCGGATTTTTTTTAAAAAAGAAAAAAAATCCATATCAATGTAAACCACAGAATACAGGAAGGAAGACTGAATACAATGGGGGAATAAAGTCAAATCTTCAAAGAAAGCTCACAAACACGTCTGCTCTACAAGCATTTCTCAAAAAAAATTTTTTGTATCTAGTCAATGTTTGTTGAAAGAAATGTTTTTCAGCAACTATATCGGTATAAATTCTTATTCTGTTTCTTTGCACAAGGCTAATGATACTAACAAAAATCTGCCGTTTATTTATTGTGATCTTTGCACCACCCAAATCAAGTTAATACTTATTTGATTTATATTTAGTTTTGCCCAGTGTTTCTAATGCTTGTAGGGCAGACATGTTTGTGAGCTTTCTTTGAAGATTTGACTGATTAACTCTATCTGTCCAAAGCAACACACCTTATACCTGCCAACTAGTTGGGGCCTAACCATTTATTAAAACCAGGCCTATTTAATGGGACAAACCCATCCCACAGAAACAGCATGGACCAGGCAACACAGAGGCTCCCAGTGCCACCAATTTCCAGGAACCACCCAACATTCCTGATTGGCCCTATATAGCAACCAGCTAATCTCATCCTGCCCCCAGGGAGGGCGGGCGGACAAGTCAGCACCAGAAGGCAGAAGGTGAGAGGGAGCAGCAGGGCAAAATGGCTAGCTTCCCTCATCTGATTGGCTGCTCTGTTTTTTCTTCAGCCAATGGAGTCTGCCACTTCATTTGAAGCAAGCTGGGGGCCAGGGCAACTCAACCCACAACATGATTTTCTGTGAATCACATTTTTATTTATACATGACAGGTGAAGTTGGTTCCTCTGGAGGAAATTGCTGCTGCGAAGGATGGAGTCTGTGGCAATATACCCCTCAGAGGTCCCTCCCCTCCTTGGGTTAGGCTGAAAGTATGTGATTGGTCTAAAATCACCTAGTGAGCTTCCACAAAATGATGGGGATTTGAACCTGAGTCTCCCAGACCCTACTCTGAAGGTCTAATAGCTATACCACACTGGCTTTCATAGGGTGGCTGCCGTTGAACAGTAGCAAGAAGCCAGGCCTAGTTGAGTCATGCAAGTTTGCTGGTATCAAGTCATTGCCGGTGGTATTAAGTTGCTGCCAGGCCTAGGGTTGTCAACCTTCATGTGGAGCATGGAAATCTCCTAGAATTATGACTGAACTCCAGATGTCAGAGAACAGTCCCCTTGGACAAAATGGCTGCTCTGGAGGGTGGACTTTATGGAGTTCAGTCATAATTACACTCTTACATAATTACATGCATCTGGAGTTCAGTCATAATTACATTCAGAAGAAGAGTTGGTTTTTATATGCCGACTTTCTCTACCACTTAGGGGAGACTCAAACCAGCTTACAATCACCTTCCCCTCCCCTCCCCTCCCCACCACACCCTGTGAGGTAGGTGCGGCTGAGAGGGTGGTAAGAGAGCTGTGACTAGCCCAAGGTCACTCAGCTGGCTTCATGTGTAGGAGTGGGGAAACAAATCCAGTTCACCAGATTAGTGTCCACCGCTCATGGAATGGGGAATCAAAACCGGTTGTCCAGATCAGAGTCCACCGCTCCAAACCCCTGCTTTTAACCGCAACACCATGTTGGCTCTCAGGTGAGACTTCTCTCCTACCCAAACCCTGTTCTCCTCCATCTCCACCACAACATCTCCAGAAATTTTCCCAGCTGGAGCTGGCAACCTTAGCCAGGTCTGGCCTCAACAAATTCTTCCTCAAAGAATACTAGGCCTGGAAAGGGCCCTTCTCTCTCTCCGTGCCTTTTATTGACAGAACCAAGCTTGGAATCTGTGGTTGCCTAGCAACAGCCACTGAGGGAAGCTGTTGCTTAAATCTATAAGTGTTCCTTTTATCATTTTGTGAATTTTTCAACACCCCTATGTATTTTTTTTTAAGATTTCAGATTTTTCTGCAAACGTGGGGCTTTTTTTATGTTTGTAGAAAGACCTGTGTACTTGTTCCCCAGCTCAAATCACTGGATTTAAGTATCCTCAGATTGTCCAGACTGGGCTATTATTATAAACACCTTTAGTGGTGAAGGGTTTCCCAACACCCTTAAGGAGGATATAGTAAGATTTTCTTTTAAAACGTCTTGTCTAGAACAGATTGCATTGGCTATTTATAATCTGCTTCCACAGAAAGTTAGGGAAAGTCATCCCTGCTGCAGGAGCAGCAGCAAGCAGTATCAGAAAAGTTGGGGAAGGTGACTACATGCTCCATTCCCTCACTTCTCCTAATAATGTCATCTTCTTCTTTTGCACTGTTGCAGGAGCACCAACATGACAGTAATCATGCCTGACCCCCACCCCACGTGGTCTGCCAACCCCCCTTCTGTTGATCCCTACTCTATCTTTTAAGGTGGGGAATTTAAATTTTTAAAATTGCATTCTGGAGGAAGAAAATGACCTCACAGCAAGGGGGGAGTTGGTCAACTTGACCTCTGACCTGCAAGTGACATCAGAGGATGTGGCATCACAAAGTGCCATCAGTACCTCACTAAACATTGCCCTCCTAGGCCCCACCCCCCAAACTCCAGGAATTTCCTGAGTTGGAGTTGGTAATCCTACATAAACTGCAGCAGGAGGAAGAAATTAGCTGAAATTACCCTTCCCTTTATCTATACAGAAGTACCTTCTGCTCATGTAAAGCCAGGCTGAAATCTAACCCAATGTGTAGATCTTACGTGATTTATACTATGATCCTGTCATTCATTTTTATCTGAACAAACTGTGCTAATTAGACACATATCCATATTTACTTTCCATTTGTATCACACAACATGATAGTTGTAGTGGTGGATGTGGTTAAGCTATTCCTGCTTTGCAAACTGTATGAACTTGTTCAAGCTCTCTGGAATTGTGAATCATACATTGTTGACACCCAAAAAATTTTTAGGTCAGTTATATAGTCAATATGTCCTTGCATTTTTGACAGGAAATACTAGAAAGGAATGTTAGAGGACACAACACAACAGTACTTGAGCTTGTTACAATTTAGCAATGTTTCAAAACGGGCAGATTTTGGAAACCTGTGCAATAGGAAACATCTTGAAAGTTCTCTTTGGGGAATTTTGTTTTGATGATCCTCTAAGAAATCTGTCTACTGTTTTATGTTGCAGGTTGAATGGCAGTAAACATGCCTGCATGGTAAATATTCTTGAGCTTTTCTGTAATATATTTAATCTTCAGGAAATATTCCTTCATTGACTAACAGACAAATGCTACTGTACAAATTTCACAGCTTATATTAAAATTGAGAAGTACACTATAATTTAAATGCATTGTTAGAGGAATTTTCTAAAGACAGAGTTCAGATAATTTGAAACTTGCTTCTTAACACTTTCTATTGTGAATATTGATGTTGAAAAATCAATTACATACAATTGACTAACATACAATCATATTTGGTTACTATCTGTGCAGTCCTGAAGGGGGAGGAAAAGTGCCATAGGAGCTGGTGTAACCCCACCCCCATGTCAGTGGCACTTTGTGCCGTGATAAAGTGGCAATGACATCGGCGCAGGGGCACTTATGCCAGTGCCAGGGAGTGACACAGCAATGTGGGCCTCAGCCACCAGCGCTACCACGTGGGCAGCAGAAACTTAGAAATGAGTGCCCGTGCTGATATCGAGGGGCATTCCAAGGGTGTTGCCAGGGGTGGAGCGGATGTTAGTCCCAAGCCTCTTTCAGCCTGGGAACACCCCTCTACATTGCAGCATTGCTACACCAGCAAAATAGCTGGCATAGCCCCATGAAACTCCATGGAGGAGTTTCTAAATGCATTTCCAACATTTATTTTTCAGCAGGGAAACTTCTATGGAGGCGGTGGGGCTGTGCCGCTCCTGGCCGCCACCTATCTACCCCTCCTTCAGGAATGGGCTGCCCAAGTTGGATCCAAAAGTGCTCTGCTGCAAGCCTAATGGCACTTGCATACTTCTATCGGGGAAGAGGAGGGTAAGTGTTGTCAACTCCCTCTACTACTACTGACTTCCACTGTTCAAGTGGGTCCCCTGATCCCCAAATGATGGATTTTCAGGGGATCATTGGGCGGCAATGATATGAAGCACCATTTCATGAGTTTTGTTCTGTTCACCATAGTTTGGAGCCAACCAATCTGGAGGAGGAAGAGGAGGAAGAGGAAGAGTTGGTTTTTATATGCCGACTTTCTCTACCACTTAAGGGAGACTCAAACCGGCTTACAATCACCTTCAACTCCCCACAACAGACAACCTGTGAAGTGAGTGAGACTGA
Organism: Euleptes europaea; assembly: GCF_029931775.1. Taxonomy (NCBI): domain Eukaryota; kingdom Metazoa; phylum Chordata; class Lepidosauria; order Squamata; family Sphaerodactylidae; genus Euleptes; species Euleptes europaea. The sequence goes on from NC_079319.1 coordinate 63,667,392, forward strand.
GATAGTGTGACTTGCCCAAGGTCACCCAGCTGGCTTCATGCGGAGGAGTGGGGAAACAAATCCAGTTCATCAGATTAGCCTCCGTTGCTCATGTGGAGGAGTGGGGAATCAAACCCGGTTCTCCAGATCAGACTCCACCGCTCCAAATCACCGCTCTTAACCACTACACCATGCTGGCTCTCAGTATTTCAGTATTTTACTTTAGTATTTGTGTAAATCTAACATTTGATATAATTTGACAGTTAAAGATATTTACTGCTTGGCAGCATTTCACAGATTATGACATTTCATTTTGACATCCAACAAAATCAAAACATTTCAGAGATGCCAAGAGTCTGAAATGACTCTGTTTTGGAATTTTTTGCTAACTCCATTTTTTGAAATTGGCAATTTTGCATTCAAAGTGTAATGACAAAACTGCCCATCATGGAAATTGCCTACCAGGACACTGAAACTAAAGGTAATTGATGAGGATGAAATATATGTACACTTTAGTCAGATGAGGATTTTGAAATATCAAGTTTCAGATAAAATTTGCATTATTATTTTGAACTGGTAGGGTCAAAATAACACACACAAAGCAGGATTACAAATTTGTAGGAAAAAGGCAATGGCTTTTGTGGTACATAAATCAAATGTATTAAAGCTGAATTATAGAATTGGAAAACAATTAAATAAAACAATATGATACATACAATAAACCACCAGTGAAAATTGTCTAACATTTCTACAGACATTAAAATTACAAGTCTTTGTAAAAATGCCCAACTGATCAATTCTTCTGTATACATTCATTTAACTCATTTATTTTCACTTCATTTCGTTTAACTATTTATCATTTTGGGCCCAAATGCCAGCATGGGAGGAAAGTGCTTCCCCCATGAGCCTTCTTCGAATAAAAGGCATTTTTTTAATCGTTCAAGACCCTGGACAGGAGCCTGATTGAGATAACTCAAGTGAAGCCAACCAAGGACATCTGAGATGGAAAGTTAACTCCGTCCTTCCTTCCCTGAGGAAAGGATGCTCAGAAGTTTGCAGGGCATGTCCAGAGAGCTCAGAAAAAAAAGGTACCTTATTCCAAGTGAAAGCAATACCAAAAAAGTAGAAATGATGGGGAGAGGGCTGCAATAAACAATTGAGGGTCAGGACAGGGGAACTTGGGGAGCCGGCATGGTGCAGTGGTTAAGAGCAGTGGTTTGGAGCGGTGAAGTCTGATCTGGAGAACTGGGTTTGATTCCCCACTCCTCCACATGAGCGGCCGGCGCTAATCTGGAGAACTGGGTTTGATTCCCCACTCCTCCACATGAGCGGCAGACACTAATCTGGTGAACTGGATTTGTTTTCCCACTCCTACACACGAAGCCAGCTGGGTAACCTTGGGCAAGTCACATTCTCAGCGTCATCTACCTCACAGGGTGTCTGTTGTGGGGAGGGGAAGGGAAGGTGATTGTAAGCTGGTTTGAGTCACCCTTAAGTGGTAGAGAAAGTTGGCATATAAAAACCAACTCTTCTTCTTCTTCTTCTTCAAGCCCCTGAGATTTTGTAGAATCCTGGAGAGGGGTATATTAGAATGGGGTGAAATTTGCAAATTATTGCCCCCTCTTACAACCCCCTCTGCCCTCTTGGTTGTAGATCTAAGAATAAGAGACATATCAAATGAAGAAAGAAAAACATCTTCTTTCAGTGGAGAATTAGAAGCTATGTCATTGCACGTACATAGTGTGATGGACCTAAACCGCAGCAAACAACAGTTAGGTTAAATATTCTTTGGGGAAAACCTGTTATTATTAGAATAGAAAGAAGCGGAAAGCTGTCAAGAGACACTGTGAAATCATGCTCATGGAGGATAATTAAGGCAACGCTGGACACCCATCTACAGGCGATTGTTTGGAGATAATGAAATCTCGTTGCCAGGAGAAAAACCAGATGAGCCTCTAGAGAGCTGTTTCATCCTCAATGACAATCAGTGTTTGGCATGCATAGCCAGAAACATTTTCACTCGTCTAATACCATAAGCATGGAGTCAAGCATTTTATTAAGTTCAGCATCGTTTGCTCTTCTAGGCACAGGTCCGGCTTCCCCTTACCAATACATTTGAGCAAGGCCTCCTCTTCCAGCACTGCGGTAGCAGAGGAGGGATAGTATTGTGCTTATCATTAGGCAGATTCATTATAAACTACATCCTAGATTCTCAGTCCTCAGGATTTGGGTTGTATTTGATTGTGGTGTAAATGGCCAGATGGCTTTATGTACAAGTCCTGTGCCGATGGCTGAAAGCCATGTAAAGTCAGCTTGCATGAATTGTTTTTGTTTGCATACAAGAAAGTACACAGGCACAAGTTATACACACAGAACATCCATGTGAAAAGTGGATGCCAGGAATCCCAGGGTTTCCTTCAATCCATTGCTTTCTTCAGCCTTCTGTTAAGGGTCATTACCCAATAGGTTTCAACGTGGAAATCCTCCTATCTGTTTAATAACCACACAGCCACCAAGGAGATAAAATCATGACTTTCCATGGCCACTGCTCCCCTGTCCCTCACTTTTCTCATACTTCCTCAAGTGCTTTGCCTGAGTTGGAATCTGCAGCTTTTCTCTGAACCTTGCTGTAGGCAATTATGAAGAAGCAACTGTGGTTAAAAGTGTCGGGTAATGTGAAAGTTCTCCACCTAAAGAGCCACCAACAGAAGAGTAGACAGTTCTGAACTTGAGAAGTCAATGTTCTGGCTCAGTATAAGACAGCTTGATGTGCATATTGCTTATTCAGATCCAAGACTCATCCTGTGTTTTCAAGAGAACCAGGAGGCCTATCTAATATTGACCTTTCCTGATTATACTTTTTCCTTTTATTGCTGTAAGACATCTTGTTATGGCAGTCAGAGCAATAGTCATACATGCCTAGACCCAAGAAGCAGATGCCAAGACTGAAAGACTAACAAACAAACCATAGTTCCTTTTCCTTTTATCTTGCATGGCCATTGTATGAGGAAAGGCAATCTAGCATTAGGACCATAGAATTACATTTAATATGTTCTTTGGCAGATTTCTGCATTTCACCCATACTGGAAAAAGCAGGAAAAGATATCAGGCAAAGAGGCCAGAAAGGGAGGAGCTGTGACTTTAACCTTTCACAACTGTAACCTGTTTTACAACTTCAGGTGGCAACCTGGCAAGCCTTCAAATACCACTTTCTTTTCTTTACCTAGCACTCTCTTTACTCCACCCACTCCTTCACATGAGCGGCAGACACTAATCTGGTGAACTGGATGTGTTTCCCCACTCCTACACAGAAAGCCAGCTGGGTGACCTTGGGCTAGTTACACTCTCTCAGCCTCACCTAGGGCTGTCAAAAAAAAAAAATTCGGTACAGTTCAGATTCGGCCGAATTTGGCCCTTGTGGGTTCGGTACGTGCCGAAGTCCGAACTCCCCCACTTCGGATCCGTTCAATTCGGCGGGAATTCAAAGTTCGGAAACAAATTCGGCCGAATAAAGCCATTAAAAACACAACCGCGCCTTTCCGCGGCTCTGGGGGGGCCCAACTTTTGGCAGAGCTTCAAAGGACGTTTATTGAAAGACTCCCCAAGTTTTGTAAAGATTGGGTCAGGGGGGGCTGAGATATGGGCCCTGAAAGGGTCCCCCCCACCCTTAATGTTGTGCATCTCTCAGCAGAGCTTGCCGCCCACGCACAAAGCTCCCAGCCCGACAACAGCGGAGAAATTAGCAAAACAACTGCAAACACAACCTTGTTAAACAACACCTTTGCAACACACAACTGAAACCTCCCCCCTCAAACCAGGGAGCGAGAGACTCGAGGGGGAACACACACCCCAGGCAGAACCGACGAAAGCCCCCTTTGGCTTCCCCCCCACCCACAGAAACTGCTCCCTCCCCACACACACACAGACTCTGCTTTCCCACACACACACACACACACATACACAGGAGAAAAATTATAGATTAAAGCCCCCAAAGGGGTCTTACTGTGGCTGTCTTCTGTTCCACCTAGAGGGGCTGGGGAGGACTTGTAATCCAAGATGATTCCAATTAGGCACGGGACGTTTTGCTCTGGAGAGATGCACACAGGATCGGATCGGCTGCCCCATTCATCCCAATAGGGGAAAGGGGAAAGCCCATATCTCGGGACCCCCTGACCCAATGTTCACAAAACTTGGGGGGTTCCTTAAGAAGCTTAATCTAAAGTTCCAGTGAAAGTTTTGTGTCTGCACCCCCAAAAATGCGCCCCCTGCAGCCATGGAAAGAGAAAAGGGGGGAGGCGATATTTCTGCCCCCACTGAACCCCATCTTTACAAAACTTGGGTAGTATCTTAAGAATAATTCACTGAAGCTATGCTAAAAGTTTGGGGGCTATATCCCCAAAAAAGCGCACCCTGCAGCCACATAAATGGAAAAGGGGGGTGAGGGAAAAGGGGGAGAGCCCATATCTCGAGACCCCCTGACCCAATGTTTACAAAACTTGGGGGGTATCTTAAGAACACTGGTCTGAAACTCCGCTCAAAGTTTGGGATTTGTACCCCCAAAAATGTGCCCCCTGCAGCCATGGAAAGAAAAAGGGGGGAGCCCATATCTCGGGACCCCCTGACCCAATGTTTACAAAATTTGGGGGGTACCTTAAGAAGCTTCATCTGAAGTTCCAGTGAAAGTTTTGTGTGTGCACCCCAAAAAATGCACCCCCTGCAGCCACAGAAAGGAGCGAATGTGCACAAGCACCCCCCACACACACACACGAGGATTTCGCTCTCTCTCTCTCTCTCCTTGGCCGGGCCGCACATCAGCTGATTCCTCCAGTACTCAATCCTGACTGATTGGCCAGAAGAAGACCCAGCTTGCCCACCGATTGGCCGGAGGAGGAGAATGCTGCTTACTGACGGTTATGCTGCTTACTGATGGCCGAATTGGCCGAATTTATTCGCGAACTCCCGAACTCGCTGAATTCGGCCCCCCCGGTTGCCCGCCAGTTTTGAGTTCGGATCCGTCCGAACAGAAAAGCACCGAATCAGGGGAAATTCGGTTGATTTTCAGTTCGGACCGAACCGAATTGACAGCCCTAGCCTCACCTACCTCACAGGGTGTCTGTTGTGGGGAGGGGAAGGGAAGGTGATTGTAATCCAGTTTGATTCTTCCTTAAGTGGTAGAGAAAGTCAGCATATAAAAGCTAACTCTTCTTCTTCTATTCATGAAGTTCAGCCTTTATTCAAGTGCAATGCCTTTTCTCTGAGCCATAGATTACCTCTCCCTACTTTTTGGGTATCATGCTCCTGGTGCTTCCAGAACTCTAAGATGTCCCTATATGTACAAAAATCATAGGAATTAAGTATGAGATGTGTGTATGAGATACGAGAATCCAGGTCTTCTCAGTGAAGCATGAAATTTGGTGCAAATAAAGGGTATGCAGCCAGTGTGGGGAGAGCTGTATGGCAGCAGTTCCTAGCATGACCAACACATCTTAAACAAAAGTATGATAGATGACTGGAGAGAGATCTGCTGTCCCCACCTTTAGTACAGTTGCTCCAATATTGCATGTGTGGAGAATATTACCAGTCTGTCCCTTCCCCCTTCATCCAGGGCTGTAGAAGGGACAGGTCTAAGGGACCCTCATCACAGTGGAGGTCCATGGGACCAGGAATGGTATGTGAATTTTGTTCATATGATGGGGTCTGGGTGCTGTGAAGAAAACCCTAGAAGGAATCCTTGTCTGGTGGCCCACAGTAGGTCTCTGCAGCCTTCCTTCCACTAGTTTTATTGGACTAGCAGCAGACATTTATGGGGGAGGATGGGGGGGAAGGAGTTTCTCCCCTATCTAATTGTCTTGGTTGAAGTTTTACTTCACATAAACACATCAAACTGCCTTATACTGAATCAGACCATTGGCCCATCTAATCAGTATTATCTATTCAGACAGGTAGCAGTCTGGGATAGAACCTGGAATCTTCTAAATACCAAGCAGATGCTCTATGTTGAGCCGCAGCACTTCTTCCTTCTTCCTGAATCAGATTTCTTTCCAAAAACTAACAATGGTGAGGCTCTGGTATAAGGATTTCAACTTGATGATTTCAGAGCACTGCTTGCTTCCTGGAGTATAAACTTCCTCAGTTGTAGGGCTCTCAGGGCACAGTGACATGGCCCCTCATATCTTTACAGCTTTAATTTCAGGGATGACTGTAAAAAATGATTGAGGAGGAAGCAAAGGGGAATTAAGACTATTATTAGAGCAGAAAGAATTTTACCATACATATTAAGTATAATTTAGTAGTGAACATGTGTGCACTTTTCATCTGCGAGAATAGCACTTTAATGTAATGTGAATGAAAGGCATAATGGGAAACCAGACCAGGTCCAGGTTTTAGGGGCCCTCTGTCAAGATATCCAGCGCCTCCATCATCCGAGGCATGGCTGAGACACAGAATGGAAGAAGAGTTTTTTTATATGCCAATTTTCTCTACCTTTTTAAAAGGAGAATCAAACTGGCTTACAATCTCCTTCCCTTCCTCTCCCCCCAACAGACACCTTGTGAGGTAGGCGAGGCTGAGAGAGCTCTATGATAACTGTGACTAGCCCAAGGTCACCCAGCTAGCTTCATGTGTAGGAGTGGGGAAACCAACCCAGTTCACCAGATTAGAGTTTGCCACTCATGTGGAGGAGTGGGGAATCAAACCCAGTTCTCCAGAATAGAGTCCACCGCTCTTAACCACAACACCATGCTGGAGAGGGAAGGGGGTGTTAGTTCTTTCTCCCAGTTGCCGTTGCTTCTCCCCCACCCTGGCAAATGAAGGGCCTCAGCCACCACCTTTCACTTGTCAATTTTTCTCTGTACGGTGGCAGTGATTACTGCTGCTCATAGCAGCCACCACTGTTTGCTTGGACTGCTAAGCGAAGAGTGGCCAATGATATGTGGCAGGAGCAGCAACCTACCCTCTCTCTGTCTGGCAGAGGAGGTGGGAAGGAAGTCTGTGAGGCTCTCAGATAACATGCAAGGCAAGATAATTATGCACATTGCTCGGCAATTATGATCTTCAGATGGTTGTCCTAGTAGTTAGTCTGTAAGTTAGGACCGAAACTTTTCCCAGGAAGCTCAATGGATGACCTGGGGCCAGTCATTACTAGGGTTGTGCAAAAAATATTTTTGGTAAATTTTGGTTTCAGGTTTGTTGGGCCCAATTTTTTTCTGGTAAACCCGGAATAAGCCATACCGGTAAATTTCTGGGTTTACCAAAAAAATTCAGGTCCATTATAGTCTAGGGGATTTTTTTCCAAAGCTCCTGTGGGGGCCATTTTTGGACTTCCCAAATTTTCAGGGTATCTTCAAGGGGTATCCTGCACAAACCCTGAAGTTTGGTGAAGATTGGGTTAGGGGGTCTGATTTTATGGAGTCTGGAGGGGTCACCCCCCTCCTCCATAGAGAAGTATGGTAAAGTTTACAAACTATTAATCCCCCTGTCAACTGATAGACAGAATGTCCCAGATTCTTTTAATGTTGGCTATTTATTGAATAACTGTTCACCTCAAATATTGGAGATGGTGGCACAGTTTTTAAAGTTTGTTTTAAAAGCCCGCCAAACAGTTAATTAGATGGTATTATTTAGGGCTGTTGAAAAAAAATTCGGTAAAATTCGGATTTGGCAAAATTCGACACGTTTTGATTCCAAGCCCCCCCCCCACGCGCGCCTTCATGGAAGCCCCATGAACGCGCGGGGGGAACCCCGAATCTGCTGAATTTATTCGCCAAACACCCGAAGTCAGCGAAATCAGCTCCCCCGTTTCCCGCCTTTTTTGAGTTCGGTTCCTCCGGAACCGAAAACCAGCCGAATTTCCCCCGAACCGAATCAACAGCCCTAGTATTATCAACAAGCAATGTTATTCGATGTAACTGTCCATGAACTATTTTTAAAGGGCACCTTTTAATATTTCCATTCCTTCTGTATCCTTTTGTATTGTGCCTTTTTATGCCAATAAAGATTGATTGATTGATTGATTGATTGATTGACTGATTAAGTTTACAATATTGCCGAAACAACTAATTTCGGGTTTAGTTCGGTTTGGGTTTATTGATATGCACCATCCTAGTCATTACTTTCCAGACTAATCTAACTCACAGGCTTATTGTGAGGATAAAATGAGGGAAGGGCCCCACGTTGCTTGTAGGACGAGTGGAGTAAAATGCAATAAATAGACTGCAGCTGGCATTCAGAAATTCTTTTATCACCAAACATATTGGGAACTTGATTTTTTTTGTTTCTTTGTCCAGAGGCATCATTGCTCATGTTGTTTGATTATCTCTGAAGGGAAGGAGGCTTCTGTAAATCCTGGAAGGCACTTGTTGGTGCAAAGTCATATTTGCTTCATACAATTGTCAAAGCACAATGAGCTGCTCCAGTTCCCTCTCTTTCTTATTTTCTTCTCTCTTCAGGCAGCTGGCCTCTTTTTTTTTCTGAACTGTTGCACGGCCTCTTTGGGGGTTGGAGAAAGAGAGAGGTAGTGCCCTCTTAGGAATAATTGGTTCTGTTTTCACTCTTTCATGAATTGCACAGCTACACAAAGCAACTGTATTCTCCCCCCACATGCGCTCACGCACACACATCCAAGTTCTTCATTTCTCATTTGCATATTGACAATATCTCACTGGTTTCCTCAGCTCAGGAAAAGAATTAGAGGAATGAGATGAGACATAACAGGGCGAGAAAATTACAATGAGGAACATCAAGGGAGATCTGCCAGGGGGAAAAGAAATGAAAGCGAGCCAGAATCCCTGATCCTTAAAATGCAGCGCTTGTGCAAGGCTCTTTCAGATGAAGGAGGTTTTTTTGTCAATGGGGAGAGGTCTGAGGGTTGTAGAAAGAGAAAGAGAGAAAGAACCTAAAGAAGTAAACAAAAAGTTGAAAGGGGGGATGAAAGGCAACTAGCACAGGAGGCAAATTATAGGGAAAATGTTTTTTTTGGGGGGGACCTCAAATTTGATAGTAATAAACATCAGAGCAGATGTGGGATCTAAAGCTTTTTCAGAAGAGCACATGTACGGGGGCAGATTAAATCTTTTAGTGGAGTTACTCTGCGTGGTGTCAGGAAACAGCCCTGCAATGGAGTGGAGACCATGTCAGTGTCTATATCCATGTGGTTACAGTATTTATACAAACACGACATCGGAATTGATCCCACAGGACTACGCAGCAGAACAGGCACTCTCTAACACATGGGAGGAAGAATTTACCTAGCTGTCCTGGTTCTGAAGCCACTAGACATCAATTAAGAGTTCACCTCTCCAATTTTGTTGAATCCCTCCCTCGAAGAAATAAGGACCCTTTATCACTTGCGAACACCTGAACCTTGTATAGACATGATGCTTTAGACCCCCTGGTAACTAAACCATCTCTTTTTTATCTCTTTAAAGACTTTTCTTCGAATTAAGACATTTTCTGGCTTACTTGCTGGTTTCTTGAACCAAGGTTTTTGTTGTTTTTGTTGTTGTTTTTAATGTAAGTACAGAATGATCATAATAATTTGAAACTCATACAAGGAAAAACCCAGATTATAATGAAAATCAAGTTACAAAAAGGCAGTTACTTTATAGTTGAGCAGCAATTGTGTCACAAGTACAGAAAAAAGGAAATGGGAGGAATGGTGGAGGGAGGTGGAGGCTATTCCTACCTGTCTCCAGCACTGCTACTTCAGCTGTAGTTTCAGCAGCAGGGGCGAAGGAGGCTCCTGCGTGCTTCTAGCATTGCTGCCTTAGCAGTCATTTCAGTGGCAGCAGGGCAATGGAGGCTCCCACCCGCCTCCAGCACTGTCACCTTAGCAGCAATTTTGGTGGTGGTGGGGGGAATGGGGGCTCCCGCCAGCCTCCAGTGCTATCCTAACAGCAATTTTGGTGGCAGGGGGCCAGCACAAGTTCTCTATGGCCTACTTCACTGCTGCTTTATTGCCATTTGGGATGGTCAGAGGCTCACCCTCCTCCTCAGCCAGCCACCCTCATGCCTCCAGGGAGACTTTCTCGGTGGTGGGCAATAGAAGAAGTGTAGGCTCCCAGTAGATATTTGTCTGTAAAAACACACAAAAGCTCTATGTTTTGGGTCTTTTTTGTTGTTTTTTTGGCACTCCCACTCTTTTTTAAGGTTTCATTTTTTTCTGCAGTTCTGGGAAGTGGGTCCCCCATGTTTGGAGGGAAAAATCTCTATTCTTCAAAGTAGCCCCATTATGCAGATTTAAGTATCCACAGATGGGGCTATGTTGAGAATTAGACATATTGATGATGTATGTGGCAAAGAATAAACTTTCTCTCTCTCTCTCTACCAAAATAGTAGTACTTGGGGGCACCCTATGAAGTTGATTGGCAACAGATTCAGAGTGGACAAAATGGAGTTCTTCTTTACTCGATGAGTCATTGAATTGTGGGATTCACTGCCAGGGTATGTAGGGATGGCCACAAGCATAGATGACGTTAAAAGGGGATTAGACACATTCATGGAGGATAGGTCTAGGGCTGTCAATTCGATTCGTCCCGAGCCGAAAAACAGCTGAATTTTCCCTGATTCGGCGGTTTCTAGTTCAAATGGAACCGAATTCAAAAAAGGCGGGAAAACAATGGGCTGAATTTTGCAAGTTTGGGGTGATCGCCAAATAAATTCAGCAAATTCGGGGGCTCCGAATTAGCAGCATAACCATAAAGGCATTAAAAACACATTCGGGACTTTCCGCAGTTCTGGGGGGGCATGTTTGGAGGTACAGGTCCCAAAATGTCAGTGTACCTTCAGGGCACCCTTGTTGCAAGAACCCCCAAGTTTTGTAAAGATTGGGTCAGGGGGTCATGAGATATGGGGCCTGGAAGGGATCCCCACCCAAAATCGCCCACAGGAATAAAGGCATTAAAAACACATTTGCACCTTTCCGCGGCTCCAGGGGGCATTTTTAAAGGTAGAGGCCCCAAACTTTCAGCGTAGCTTGAGGGGACCCTTCTTGCAAGAACCCCCATGTTTGGTGATGTTTGGGGCAGGGGGTCCCGAGTTATGGGGCCCAGAAGGGGTCCCCCCACCCATCTGCCCATTACAGCCTTTAAAAACACATTTGAGTTGGGCCGTACCATTACCCTGGCCCGGGGGGCTGGTCTGGTGGTTGCCTCGGCAGTTGGACCATACCATTACCCCAGCCTGGGGGTCTGGTTGCCTCGGCAGTTGGGCCATGCCATTACCCCAGCCCAGGGGTCTGACTAAAAGGCAATTAATCCCGAGTTATGGGGTCCCCCCCATCCACCCATTGGAATGAATGGGAGCAGGCAATCCTTAATGTGCATCTAGAGAGCAGCAAATCCAAGGCAAAACCTCTCGTGCCAGAGAGTATGTGTGTGTGAGTCTGCTAGAATCGTATTGGATTACTCCTCCCAGTCCCTGCTCCTGATAGAAGAGAAGACATCCACAGTGAGTCCCATTTGGGGGCTTTTCTCTATAATTCTCTATAATTTTTTTCCTGTTTGTGTGTATGTGGGGGGGAGATTTTGTGTGTGTGTGTGTGTGTGTGTGTGTGTGAGGGGGAAGCCAAAGGGGGGTGGGTTTACCTGTTCTGCTGGGGGGTGGGCTTGATTGCCTCTGTGTGGGACTGTGCTTTCTACTGTTTACGCCGGTTGCCAACTTCGAGTGAAGTTAACTGTGGGTCAGTGAGTCTCTCTCTGGCTGGTTCCTATTGTTTCCAATGGGCTGTGCAGCCGCTCCTGTGGTTTCGAGTGGGCTAGCCTGTCATTCGTTTTAGTACATACCCTGTAATGTATTTCAGTGGAGTCAATGCAAGTCAACCGACATTCCCCTCTCCCATTATCTTCAATGGGCTGGGCAGCCTCTCCCATTGCTTCCAATGGGCTGACTTGTCATTTATTTTAGTACATCCCTTTTAATGGCTTTATTCCAATTGGCAGATGGGGGGACCCCTTCTGGGCCCCATAACTTGGGGGCCCCGACCCAATCTTCACAAAACTTGGACGTTCTTGCAGGAAGGGTCCCCTCAAGCTACACTGAAATTTTGGGACCTCTATCTCCAAAAATGCCCCCCCCAGGAGCTGCGGAAAGGTGCAAATGTGTTTTTATTTGGCCAAATTTTTTCCCGAACTCGGAACTTGGTGCCGAATTCCACGAATCCGAATCGGGGGAGTTCGGACTTTGGCTTTTCCTGAATCAAAAAAGGCCGAATTTTGCCGAATCTGAATTTTATTGATTTTTTTTCCAACAGCCCTAGATAGGTCCACCAGTGGCTATCAGCCATGGTGACTAAAAGGAGTCTACATGTTCAGGGGCAGAAAACCTCTGAATATTAGGAAGCAACATTGGGTGGGGGGAGGCCTTAGCCTCTATGCCCTGCTGTTGGCCCTCCAGAGTAACTGGTTGGCCACTGTGTGACACATCATGCTGGACTAGATGGACTACTGGTCTGATCCAGCAGGATCCTTCTTATGTTCTTATTTTACCAAATGTATTGATTTTGAACCACTCATTTGTGAAGTGAAATATCATTTCCTCACAAGCTCTATCTTTGAGAACAGGGCCTTATCCCATTTCTATAGTCAAAATGTACTATAGAAGTAGGTACTAATAGGACTCAAACACCTGCTAAGCAGAGACAAAACAACATTTGCCATTGTAACTCATCTGGTTCTCCCCTAGGAGCTTACCCACTCCCCCCACGACCCCATTGCTGCTCACTAGATCATTTAATAGCTAATGTGTTTCTTTGCAAGCTAAGGAATTAACCAATCAATGGATTCCCACTAAACCATCACAAACCTGCCTTACCATTTAATTGCTTTATAACCCTATAACAGTATAATGTTAATTTACAGAGCAATTCCCTTCAAATAGAAAAGAAATAAAATACTGTCCTTTACTGCTGTGGTTGAATAACCCAAGTAGACAACCTGATGAAAAAGATAGTCCACAGCGTTATAATTTTATAATTTAAATTTCTCCCCATATACTGTTACAACCCTCTCAACACAAAGTGAGTGTGTGTGTGGGGGGAGGGGCTAATATATTTTCTTATGGGCATATTTATTGCTGCTAGTTCTGTTGCACATATTGCTGTGTTTTAAACCAGAGTCTTTGAAGAAATGTATAAGAATCCCCAGGCTAGCCTGATCTCAGAAGCTAAGCAGGGTCAGCCCTGGTTAGTATTTGGATGGGAGACCACCAAGGAATACCAGGGTTGCTGTGCAGAGGAAGGCACTGGCAAACCACCTCTGTTAGTCTCTTGCCATGAAAACCCCCCAAAAGGAGTCACCATAAGTCGGCTGCGACTTGAAGGCACTTTACACACACACATAAGAATTCTGCAATGTATTAGTGTATATTATTAGAAAGTTGTTTGCTATGACATGAAATCACATTATTTTCAGATGTGAATATAATAGTGATACATGAATATAATTCTGCATTATTGTTGATGATAGCTTGAGTTGCAAGTTTTTCTGCCATATCCAAGGGTCAAATGACAGCACGTAATGATGGGACTTCCCCAAACCTTTCCTTCCTGTGATGTCACTTCCAGGGCACCCACCCAAACATACAACTTCCTGCAATGTCAGTTCCTCCTCTCCAAATTCAAATTCCCCACCTTATATGACTTCCTCCCCACCCCTCATTTTCCCCCACATTAACTTGTAGGATTCTTGTTCAACCTAGATAAAGACCTCTGCCTGAGATCCCGGAGAACAGCTGCCGTTCAGAGTACACTTTACTGACTTTGATGGAACAATAGTCTCATTCAGTATAAAGCAGTTTCAGGTGAGTTCATATAAGGACTGCCATCCCCTCCCCATCTCCCAGGGAACTGTGTGTTCCGCACAGTCAGAAGGAAATTTAACCAGTGACCAGCACATATATTTTTAATTGGATGCTTTCATTTTTCTATCTTCCAGGAAAGCTGAAACTGCGATCTGATACCAGCTGCACCGTATAAATATATATAAATGGGGAGGGGCCATGGCTCACTGGTAGAGCATCTGCTTGGCATGCAGAAGATCCCAGGTTTAATCCCTGGCATCTCCAATTAAAGGGACTAGGCAAGTAGGTGATGTGAAAAACTGCTACCCAAGACCCTGGAGAGCCTCTGCCGGTCTGAGTAGACAATACTGACTTTGATGGACCAAGGATTTGATTCAGTATAAGGCAGATCCGCTAACCAAAACTGAAGAATGTGGAGATCATCTAAAATCATTTAAAAACCAGTTTATATTTTCTTATGCCTGTTACTATGATGGAGCCTTGAAAAATCAAGGTGGTGGCATTCTCTGCCTTCCATAATTAGGCGGAGGAGGAGGAGGAGGAGAAGAAGAAGAAGAAGAAGAAAAAGAAGAAGAGTTGGTTTTTATATGCAAACGTTCTCTACCTTTTTTTAGCCTGATTACTAACAGCCCATTCCTGAGAATCGGGCCGAAAGTGCTTAGGAGGCCGAGGGGGTCTGGCGCCGGTGTAAATGGCACTTACATGGACGCAAATGGCCTGGGCGCCAGTGTGCAGCCAGTTATGGTGCCCGCGCCTGAGCAAGGGCCGAACCAGCACCCGAGTAGCACAGAGGCGGCCGTCGGCGGCTGTGGGGGGCATTTCTAGTGGTGTTCCCATGGCTAGTCAGCCTCCTAAGGGCCGTTCGGCCCGGGAACACCCCATTTTGCCACCAAAAAGTTACACCAGGTCTTGGCCTGGCACAGCCCATAGACTGCCATGCAAACGCTCCGGACCCTCGTCTCACCGCCGCGGCCAAGCACCGCCCCTCTCCGCCTGGTGCCTCTGGAAGCTGACTAGAGGCCGGCCAATGGGCAAGGGCAGGAAGTGGCAGCACCCCACTGGAGGAGGGGCCTTGGAGCAGCAAACTCCCCTCAAAAGCTGCACTTCGCGGCTAGCGCTCACTTGACAGGTAAGCCTTGCAAGGGTCGGCATGCTGCCAGTCTGGGCTGGGGGGTCGGGACTTTGCAGTTTTTGCGCTCAAACTCCCCTCTCTGTGGGGACTGTGCATGGTTCTCCCTCCAACTCCCCTCTCTGGGGGGGCTGTGCATGGCTCTCGCTTGAACTCTGCTCTCTGCGGGGGCCGTGCATGGCTCTTGCCCAAACTGCCCTCTCTGGGGAGGTTCTGGTGGGGAGCACCTCTGAAGTCTACCACCATACTTTCCCCCTCCACTAGAGGCATTGCTCTTGTCGAGGTGCGCACCTGCCCTCACTCAAGAGACAGGCTATGCGGGGGGGGGCTGGCCCAGGGGAGGCTCTCAACCCTCTCTGGGTTTTTTTACAGATGCCAACACTGTTTACGAGAGGCCGCCACCTCCATGCCGCTCTGCCTCTCCCTCAGCGCGGATGTTCGCAGCCCGGCCAGTCGCTCACCGCTTGCGCTGCCGTCACCCTCAGCTGAGCTCCATCCTTCACGGGACGCATTCAGATGAGTCTGGCGACATGTGCCTCAGCTATGGGCCAGGACCACCCCCATGCTTCTGCTCGTCGATCCCCAGGCCCTTCTTTCTCATTGCAGGTTTCCGTGGAGGCCTACTAGTCACAGTCACCCTAACACACACCCATGGACACAAGGAGAGAAGGAGGCCCCCGAGGAAGCGATGTCATCGGCTCCTACCACCTTGCCGCGTCTACGTTCCCCTGGCCCCCACCAACACCTCGTTGGAAACCTGGTCTGCCCTCATCACTTGCCACTGTTTCCACCCCACCCACCCTCCCTTAACATGCCCTGTTTCAATAAAGGAATTTTTTACACCTTGCCCATCCATGTGATTGTGTGGGGAAGGGATTGTGAGGGGATGGAAGGGTGGAAGGCGAGGGTCCGGCCAAGGTATCTCTGCAGGGCGCAATGAGGTGGTGGTCTGCCTCGGAATCATCACTCATGCATCTTTGGGGGGGGGGCTTCATGAGCAGGCTGTGTGGATGCAGTAATTTTTGGAGAGGGAAATGGGAAGAGTGAGAGCGGCAGGCCGCTAATGAACTGCTCATGCAGATGTCGACAGGCCACCTACCGCTCAGAGGTCCCAGCCTGTTCTGAGCCCTCCACCCCAATTCCAGGATGTGACCATGCCCTTACTCTCCCTTGTCGGCAGCACAAACTCCAGGGTGCCACGAGGAGACCACTTCTACCTCCCCCACTTGGCTGGGTGTCAGTCCCGGCTGACAGTATACTCGTGGTAGCACACTCCTGTGTGCAGGAGGCCATGAGGGTGGTGTTGACAAGTGCACTACGGTCCTTTCCAAGGCAGCCAGCACCTGCTGCCGCCCTTCTCTTGGCCCCTTTGGGAGGTTTCCCATCCTCCTGCTCCCGCCCCACTCGGCCCGCCTCCCTCACAGCCCCTGCCCTTCGCCCTGCCTTCCTTCCCTTGAGGCGGCCCCTCCCCTTCCATGGCTTGCCTTCCTGCAGTGAGATCCCTCCCCCAGAAGTGGCCGTATGAACTTGACCGGCCTTGGCTGGCATGAGGCCGCGCACGGCGTTCCTCTGCCACGGCGTGCTTGCCCCGTCGCCCCACTGCTCAGCCTCTCACTTCTTTTGCAACTTTTGCCTTTTTCATGAAGGCGCAACCCACCGCAAAGCCCCTTAGAAGGCCTACCGGTGCCAACATTGCTGCTTCCCAGCCGGCCGCCGCAGCCTACCTGCAGTCTCAGTAATGGGCTGTAACCCCTAGTTCTTCACACTGCCAATGGCAGAAGGCATTGCCCAAGAGGCCCTTGCAATGTGCTGTAATGAACTATGATGTTACATCAGCCCATTATTTGGGTTGTTACAACAGTCAATAACTCAGAGCTGGTCAGAGTATTGTGTTGTATTGTGTGTGTGTGTTTACATCTATACAGGAACAAATTATGTAATATAACATATAGTTCTTTAGATGGTTAAATTGTGGAACTCCCTGCCCCAGGATGTGGTGATGGTTGCCAAATTGGAGGGCTTTAAGAGGGGAGTGGACATGTTCATGGAGGAGAGGGGTATTCATGGCTACTAGTCAAAATGGATACTAGTCATGATGCATACATATTCTCTCCAGGATCAGAGGAGCATGCCTATTATATTAGGAGCTTTGGAAACAGGCACAATAATGCTGCCTTGGTTGTCTTGCTTGTGGGCTTCCTAGAGGCACCTGGTTGGCCACTATGTGAACACACTGCTGGACTTGATGGGCCTTGGCCTGATCCAGCATGGCCTTTCTTATGATCTTATGTAGATACATAGAGTGCAGCTTCAAAAAATAGTGTACAAGAAGTTGGCACTGGTAGGATAACAAATGAATATTCTGAACAGAAACATAATTTTATGTGATTTCAGTTAATTGCTATTTGGATTTCAGTCTGAAATATATAGACAGTACCAAACAGTGACTGGGGAGAAGAGATTTGCACTGGGTTTGGCCATACAGTGGAGATAACTGGCTGTCCCAGGGGCTGGCAAATTGACAGCTGGGCCCTAGGAAGGGTTGCCAGCCTCCAGGTACTAGCTGGAGATCTCCTGCTATTACAATTGATCTCCAGCTGATAGAGATCAGTTTCCCTGGAGAAAATGGCTGCTTTGGCAATTGGACTCTCTAGCATTGAAGTCCCTCCACTCCCCAAATCCCGCCCTCCTCAGGCTCCACCCCAAAAATCTCCCGCCGGTGGCGAAGAGGGACCTGGCCACCCAACTCCACCCCCAAAATCTGTTATTTCCCAACCCGGAGCTGGCAACCTTAACCACCAATACCTTTGACTGCTCTAGTTTTATTTACAGCTTTATTTTACAGCATTAGTTCCCAGTGAAAAAGGGAGTCTATAAATGATGTAAATATACCTAGTACCTAATCCATATAAAATATATTGTTATTTTAAAAAAATTCTATAGCTGCTGTATAGCTATTTTTTATGGATGCGGTGAAGCCAGATGAGTATCTTTCACCCACAAGGACCTTCCCTGTAGTGGCATGAGAAATCTGATCTTCACATCTGATCTTTACTCCCCACCACTGGATTTTCAAGGGAAAGCAAAAGTGAACCTGCACATACAACATGCTCAGTGCCCGACTTATCGGATACTTTTGATGTTATTAGATAGACTCAAACTGAGTTAAACAGTATAATGTGAAATCAAGAACATTACTAAATCATTGCCATGCCTCTACAGCTCAGTTGGGGAGTCATGGATTATTGAACATACGCAAGATGCATAATAAGGAGAAGCTATTTTTATATTGCAAGATAGCGCAGCCCATAAACTAATAAGCAAAGGAGGCATAAAATATATGCTACTCAATCTTCGCAGCTGTGAAGCTAAAAATTAGACATGCTGGAGGTCATTAAAAAAGCTTTAGAAAGGACTAGTAAAATATATAAAAATAATGAAACGGATGGATCACTGTGACTTAAAATGGTTTATTAATAGTATAGGCATACTGTTACAGGACTGCAATATACAAAAGAAAGGTACCTATTTGAGAGTGGGCACATCATTATTTTTCTACTTCTGATATTAAAAAAATATATTATTCCTATAGGCAAGTGTCCAGAGCATGTTTGAGAAAATTATAGTTGGTCTACAGGATGAAAAAGCAGCAAAAAGATTTGCAGAAGAGAGGTGCAGCAGAGCAAGAGGTGCCAGAAAGAACAACCTTTTTCTTGTAAGGAGACCACTGTAATCCTTATTGGTGCTACAGTGAGGGAATCTCACCTTCCTAGACTGTATTCACCCTGACCTGGATAGCCCAGGCTAGCCAGATCTCATCAGATGTCGGCCCTGGCTAGTACTTGTATGAGAGACCACCAAGGAAGTCCATGGTTGTGATGCAGAGATTTTTTTTAATAAATATCTGTAGTACAGTAGTCTCAAGAATTTTAAAGCAGACCAGATGCACAGCTTCTTACAAAAGGCTGTAACAGGTTCCTCAAGGGATACTTTGTAAAACTTGAATATGGCAAGACCATGTATCCATACGAGGAACTTGTTAATTTCCATTGAAGTGAATACATACATTTATGGTGAAATATGTGGGACCGAAGAAGACTCCGAAACGATCGTATCCCAGCATTCCACCTTGTTCTTCAGTAACATGAACATCCATTGAACATCTACCTGCGTTTAAGATATGAAAGAAATATATGCCTAGATTGCTGTATATGCTTATGGCAATTTATGTACATAGCCCTTCACTGATGTGAATTGTCACTTCTGTATATAGCACTTGTTGTTGCTGTTTGTTTGGTTTTCCAATACAGACTGTTTTTGCAGATATCCTAGCATATTCTTGTACTAATTTCCTAACCTATGGTAACAGTACAGAGATGTTTGTTTTTGTTGGTAACCTCCAGTTAGTAGCTAGAGATCTCCTGCTATTACAACTGATCTCCAGGCAACAGAGATCAGTTCATCTGGATAAAATGGCCACCTCAGCAACTGGACTCTATGGCTCCCCAAACCCCACCCTCCTCAGGTTCCACCCCAAAAATCTCCCGCCAGTGGCGAAGATGAACATGGCAACCCTACATAGCCTGCTTTTCCCAGCCTGCACTCCCACCAACCCCATACCCATCCATCCAGCCCCATTGCTGCCTTGGCCTACACCAGCCTCCTGTGACCTGGCAGTGGAAGAAGGCCATCCTGTATCAGCTATAATCACAGATGGCTGCCTGGTTTCAGTGGCACACCAGCTTCTCATTACCTGGCAGCAGGAGAAGGCTACCCACCATCTGTAGCAGCTGCGGAGTTCTGCCCAATGTAGGGTTGCCAACCGCCAGGTACTATACAAATAACTCACTCTACTGTAATGAGTGTTGATCAAATAAACAGTAGTAGGCAAAAGTAAACAAGCAAAAATAGCAAGTGCAATCAATGTATTACCCAAATGTAACGAGATAAACAAGCAACGCTAAGCAACCGAGGTTACAAAGCAAGTAGGTAGAAACAATAACTTAGTAGTAATAAATATGCAAAAGTTCATATAAAGCATATAGTTGCGTTTCTGGTCAATTTCATGTTCTTCGGACAACGGAGGAGTAGGTGGTGGTAACGCGGCTCCGGAAGTATTCCAGCGCTTTCGCTACACGAGGTAGCTTCATCAGCCTAGTCCAAAATTATAAACATGAGAATACAAAAATATAAAAGTATATAAAAAAGACCTCTATAACAAACTACAGACATATTGAGTAAATATTATAACTCACCACGAGGGCTTAATTGTACAATTCCTAGGATAAATTTGGAGCTCCCAAACGGGCTGCTAGCAGAAAATTCATACGTGGTACAGACTGTGAAAATAACAGGCTCAAATAGAAGGCTCAAGTAAGAAGACAAAGTGGAAACAGCTGTCTGATAGAACTTGACTCTTAAAGGGGAAGTTATATGAAACAGGATAAATCAAATTCTGTATTTAATCCATTTGGGGTAAGGGTATTAAATAGAAAGATGAAGCGCATTTCGTTTTGTAACAAAATTCTTTGAACGTCACTGGTATTATGGGGGTGATCCTTATAGACCCAAAGAACAAAAAAACGCAGATCGTTTTCAGAGTGTTTCTTTGCCACAAAATGGCTAGTGAGGGGAGCCTCAAAATAGCGTGCCCTGATCCGGGACCTGTGCTTGCCTATACGTAGGCGAACCTGTCTCATTGTGGAACCAATGTAAAGTAAAGAGCATCCACAAGAGACGGCGTATACGACGCGGCTAGTAGAGCAATTAGAAAAATGCTTGAGCTGAAAATGAAAATCAGAAGAAGGAGAATGGAATTCCTTAACCGGTAAAGAAAGAGGACAAACAGAACAACCACTACATTTGAAGTGTCCAACTGTTGTGGGACGTCTACTAATCTTCAAAGAGTCAGATCTTATCAGAGTGTCTTTTAACGAGGCAGAGCGGCGTAAGCCGAAAATGGGCGGCTCACTACATCCCGGGATGGTATTCAACAAATGCCAATGTTTCCTAATACATTGCTGTATAGCATGGGAGTGTTGACTATAGGTTAGTGAACAAAAGATTTTATGATTGGGCTTTTGAGGATGTTTTTTAAATAAATCTTGACGGTCAATATGGGCAGCATGTTGTCTAGCGTTATTCAAAACATGCTGGGGGTAGCCTCTATGGGCTAAAGATGTTTCTAATTGATCAGAAGAGTAATGAAAATCTTGTTCAAGGGTGGAGTTTCACTTCAGTCTAAGCATTTGACTGAATGGGAGGCTTGTTTTTAAATGCAAAGGGTGATTGGAAGCAAAGTGTAAACCAGCATTTTTAGCTAAGGATTTTTTGAAGGGTTTTACGGCTAAGGTACGATCCTGTTGAATGAATATGGTAAGGTCAAGGAAAGCAATATGATCAGGATGACACTGTCCAGTGAAAGAAAGGTGTTCATTTAAGGTATTTATCCAAAGGTGGAACTTGGTAAAGGACTCACTGGAGTCAAAAATAAGTAGCAAATCATCCACAGGATCGTACCTTAGCCATAAAACCCTTCAAAAAATCCTTAGCTAAAAATGCTGGTTTACACTTTGCTTCCAATCACCCTTTGCATTTAAAAACAAGCCTCCCATTCAGTCAAATGCTTAGACTGAAGCGAAACTCCACCCTTGAACAAGATTTTCATTACTCTTCTGATCAATTAGAAACATCTTTAGCCCATAGAGGCTACCCCCAGCATGTTTTGAATAACGCTAGACAACGTGCTGCCCATATTGACCGTCAAGATTTATTTAAAAAACATCCTCAAAAGCCCAATCATAAAATCTTTTGTTCACTAACCTATAGTCAACACTCCCATGCTATACAGCAATGTATTAGGAAACATTGGCATTTGTTGAATACCATCCCGGGATGTAGTGAGCCGCCCATTTTCGGCTTACGCCGCACTGCCTCGTTAAAAGACACTCTGATAAGATCTGACTCTTTGAAGATTAGTAGACGTCCCACAACAGTTGGACACTTCAAATGTAGTGGTTGTTCTGTTTGTCCTCTTTCTTTACCGGTTAAGGAATTCCATTCTCCTTCTTCTGATTTTCATTTTCAGCTCAAGCATTTTTCTAATTGCTCTACTAGCCGGGTCGTATACGCCGTCTCTTGTGGATGCTCTTTACTTTACATTGGTTCCACAATGAGACAGGTTCGCCTACGTATAGGCAAGCACAGGTCCCGGATCAGGGCACGCTATTTTGAGGCTCCCCTCACTAGCCATTTTGTGGCAAAGAAACACTCTGAAAACGATCTGCGTTTTTTTGTTCTTTGGGTCTATAAGGATCACCCCCATAATACCAGTGACGTTCAAAGAATTTTGTTACAAAATGAAATGCGCTTCATCTTTCTATTTAATACCCTTACCCCAAATGGATTAAATACAGAATTTGATTTATCCTGTTTCATATAACTTCCCCTTTAAGAGTCAAGTTCTATCAGACAGCTGTTTCCACTTTGTCTTCTTACTTGAGCCTTCTATTTGAGCCTGTTATTTTCACAGTCTGTACCACGTATGAATTTTCTGCTAGCAGCCCGTTTGGGAGCTCCAAATTTATCCTAGGAATTGTACAATTAAGCCCTCGTGGTGAGTTATAATATTTACTCAATATGTCTGTAGTTTGTTATAGAGGTCTTTTTTATATACTTTTATATTTTTGTATTCTCATGTTTATAATTTTGGACTAGGCTGATGAAGCTACCTCGTGTAGCGAAAGCGCTGGAATACTTCCGGAGCCGCGTTACCACCACCTACTCCTCCGTTGTCCGAAGAACATGAAATTGACCAGAAACGCAACTATATGCTTTATATGAACTTTTGCATATTTATTACTACTAAGTTATTGTTTCTATCTACTTGCTTTGTAACCTCGGTTGCTTAGCGTTGCTTGTTTATCTCGTTACATTTGGGTAATACATTGATTGCACTTGCTATTTTTGCTTGTTTACTTTTGCCTACTACTGTTTATTTGATCAACCACCAGGTACTAGCTGGAGATCTCCTGCTAGTACAACTGATCTCCAGCCAATAGAGATCAGTTAACCGGAGAAAATGGCAACTTTGGCAATTGGACTCCATAGCGTTGAGGTCTCTCCCCTCCCCAAACACTGCCCTCCTCAGCCTCTGCCCCCAAAACCTTTTGGTGAAGATTGGGTCAGGGGGTCCAGAGTTGTGGGTTCTGGAAGGGGTCGCCCCATCCTCCTCCATTGAAATGCATTGGCAAAGTGGCTGTGTTCAGAATCTTTAGTGTGATCTTTGCGATGTATCTTTGCAAAGTTCGCCCCTTGGGGTCTTGAAGGGGTCGCCCCCCTTTCTCCATAGGAATGCATTAAAAATCATTTGTATTGGCTTTAATGGAGGAAGGAAGGCGGCCCTTCCAGACCTCATAACTTCGGACCCCCTGACCCAATCTTCACCAAACCTGGGGGTTCTTGCAAGGAGAATCCCTTCAAGCTACCCTGAAAATTTGGGACCTCTACCTGCAGAAATGTCCTCCACAGGAGCCGCAGAATGCTACAAAATGGGTTTAATGGATTTAAATGGCCTAATTTTTCAGGAATTCCAAATTTAGAGCCAAATTCCCACCTTTACCAGTATAGGGGAATTCGGCATTTAGGTTTTCCCAGAAAAAAGGCCAATTAAACTCGAACCCGAATTTGCCTGTTTCCCCCTCCCCCCCCAACAGCCCTAGTTCATATGGGTCCTTAAGATATGCCAGCCCCAAGCCATGATATGTGCAAAGGTACATCAGTGTTTTGGGTCTCTGTTGCAAAGATCACATTGCTTGCCCACCTTTATAGATAAATATCCTGAGCATAGGATGCCGGCATTGATTGAAGATGGAACTTTGTTTGGAAATAAATTGTCAGGTTTCACATACCTCTATCGTTTCTAAATCTTCTTACATATGCATGTTAACATTTGATAAAATAAATCAGTAGAGACAACAGTTGATGTGCACAGAGACTATACTGCATATCCCTACAGGATGCCAGATACCAACAAATGTCACAACCTTTATGATAAAGCAGCAACAAGCTTTCATTAATATCTGGCTGAGAAAAAGAATGAACAAAAAACAAAAGATAGCTAACATATGGAGATTAAGGGAATAGTCACAGATGAATCAAGGGGTATAAATTATGGCTGGAAAGGTACAGGCTAGATATTAGGATTTCTTTTTACAGTAAGAGATGTTCAGCAGTAGAATCAGCTGCCTAGGGAAGTGGTGAGCTCCCCCTCACTGGCAGTCTTCAAGCACTTTACAGAGTAATCCTAAGGGGTGTTGGTTGGGGTGAGCCTGGGGACAGTGCCGCCATGCCACCTCCTGAGCCGCTTGCTTCCTCAGTGTAGCAAGCTGAAAATGTTTTTCACCCCAAATCCCGTGAAACTGCTCCATTGAGTTTCATGGGCTACACCTCCCTTCTTGTTGGCTGAGTTTGCGCCGGCAAAAGTGGGTATTCCTTAAGTGAAAGGCCTCAGGGAGCTGACTAAAGTCCACCCCGCCCCCAGGAAAAGAGGGAAAGAGGAGTGAAAGAGAATAAAACAAACATTGTGGTGGCAGCCAGGTTGAAACAATGACCAATCAGAAGCCCCTTTGAGCAAAAGCCCCAGCTGTCTCCACCCACTTTCAAAAAATACTAGGCAAGCACTAGGAAAGGTGTCAGCAGGTACCCTGGAGTCTGTGTGCGACAAACTGGTAATCTCTGGGCTCAACTGGCAGGTTGTGCCTTTCTTGTGTGGGCATTGTCCCTCGCACCCTCCCTCTCACTAGAATCAGCATGGGACTAGAGGCTGAGCAGGAATTTTGGGGTCTCCCCAAACTGGCACATGGTGGAAGGTTCTGGGTTCCCCCCTGTTCTATACTGATACCTGGTATGTGGAATTATAAATAGGCCTGGTCTTTGACTGGTTAGACTGGCTGTAGGGTTGCCAACCTCCAGGTACTAGCTGGAGATCTCCAGCTATTATAACTGATCTCCAGCTAATAGAGATCAGTTCACCTGGAGAAAATGGCTGCTTTGGCAATTGGACGCTATGACATTGGTAATATTTTCCCCATAAACTTCAATGTTGTATTTTGATTATACTGGTAGTGATTAACAACAACAAGCCTTTCCCCCCCCCCTTTTTTTTTTTTACTGTGGCTGAGCTTTATAACACAGGATAGGATATCTTAGCCTGTCACAATTCTTCAGGAAAGTAGTTCGGGTAACAGCGCATTCATCTGAATTCATGGGTAAACCCCTGAAAGAGCAAGGAGGTAAATATGCCATTAAAGATTTTTGAATTGAATTGAATTGAATTGAAAGAGCAAGGAAGGAAGGAAGGAAGGAAGGAAGGAAGGAAGGAAGGAAGGAAGGAAGGAAGGAAGGAAGGAAGGAAGGAAGGAAGGAAGGAACCTTTCACTTCTTTCCAAAAGAGATAGGCTGATTATGCACATAGATAATTCAGGGAACTCATAATCCGAAATATTGGCTTGTATCCTTTCAACTTTCTTCTCGTGATTGGGTCCCACATTCACCTTCCTCAGCAGCAACCTGCATCCCTCAAAGATAGCTTGATACTGGAAGACAAGGCATCTTCATAGATCTAACAAACAAACATGGGAATTGTGGGCTGTAGTGAGGTCATTCCTGCCCTCTCTTCTGTCCATGGAATGGTGTTGAATGCAATCCAATTTTTCCTTATTTCTCCCTTCTGAGCTATGTTGTTGAAATTCTACTAAACTGAAAACTAGCTGTCAGAAATTTCAGAGACTTCTGATTAAATAAAAACCCATATTAATTCACTTGTTAAACATTCCTTATTTTATGGCATCAGAACAGCTGCTTTTATTCTCAACAAGATAAGGTTTTGGAACACTGGCCATTTTACTGTGTGTACATCTGTTGTATTATATTCAGCCAAAATGAGTAGTAAAAAAAAAATCAACTGTAAAATGAGCCCTGAATAAAGGAAATTTATTTTGCAACTCATTTTATTTTTCTATGATATATCTTGATTAATCAGTCCATAATGGGCTTAGAAATCAGCTTCAAGGCAGAAGATAAAATTACAGATAAAATCAAAACAGTTATTAAAACTGAATAGTGTCAAACATCTGATCAGCAGAATCCTCCTCTACATAAAACAACACAGCAGTTTTTGTACTGTCTTCTAGTGATAAGTACAGGGCAGTTTTAGTTTAATCTCATGTTTCATAGTTTCAATCATAGTCTTTATCTTGTTTTAAAAAAATTACTTATTTATCCTGGGACTCTAGCATGTGGAGGCATGCTAATCTAAAAAGAAAAGTGAAAAAAAAATAGCCTCAGAGTTGACTGCTGGGCTTAAAATATAATAGTGCGAGGATTAACTATAGTTTAGAAGAGTTAACCACACAGAAATAACGTTTATTTCATTTTCCATCCGCTGTTTGTGGGTGGTTTATGTTCCAAATACACAAATTAAACACTCGAGAAATGTAACGTATAACCTTGATCTTGAAAAGTGACTTTATGGTCATGAAATCTGGCAGCCCAAACATTTACATGGAAATAAGTCCAAGTTCAATGGGACCCTTCCTAATTAGTATGCTTATGACTGTAGTACAAACCTGGCATTCGCTGAGGATGTACTGTGTGTTCCAGAATTAGCCTGAGAACAAATTAATGACCCTGGGGTTATACAATTACTATGAGGAGTTACTATTGCCAGACTTCTGGTGCTGGATCTAATATCTGCCTTTACTGATGCTTGCACAACGCAAATAGAAATGTCTGAGGGTGGGTGTTTATCATTGTAAGCTCTGCTACGTATGTGCAGTCTAAATTCATATGTGAAAAATGATTTCTTGGGAACAGACGTCCAGAAAAGTATGTTTTTAATAATCTTCTCCCTGTCCTTCTCCTTTTCTGCTTCTCAATGGAATTTGAGTGTAATTTTACAAAGCTGTAAAGTTGTGTTTAATTTTCACACACCTCTTCACTTGAATTCAGCAGTTGATTTTAAGGTCTTTCAGACTGGTTTGCCCTGAAGACACTGCATGCCAAGGGAAAGGAAGCACACTGGGCAAAACCTATCCCAGGGGCCATTCAAGTTTTTAACTTAAAAATCATTCCAATCATTCTCTTTGGTGTTGCTATCTGGATAACTGCTGTTAATGAGTCCATAGATCAACCATTGCTTCAGTTTTTACAAAAACTGTTAAATGCCCCTCGATGTGTTGCTGGGTTACCCTTCACTCTGAGTTTGGCCAAATGTCTCTTGTCTTGAAGCTAGGGCATGGTTGTTTGAATTTACCATGCTCGAAAAAGACTTGTCCGTGCTCTTCTGGCTCCATTGACTCATTAGCTCATGTGCTCTTGGAATGCCATTTCTATGAGGACCCTAGAGCACGATATATCTCTCCTCTTTTAATACATCAATTCAATGCCTCTGTGTATGATATAATGCTTTTATTAAGTGATAGGGATCCCAAGGCAGTGGCAAAATTTATCTTATCCAAAAAGGCCTTTTGGGGGGTTTATTTTCGGTTCTGCTCTACCCTAGAAGTAATGTACCAGTTTTCCTGTTGCATCTCCAGCATTTATTAGAGGCTCTTGATATTATTTTAGCTATTTTATTCCTATGGTTCTTTTTTTTTTAAGTCCTTTATAGAAGCAAAATCATACTGATGGCCTGTATCCTTTGTGTCTGCACAAATTTGAAAAAAGGTGACCCATGAAGTAAAGTTATAAGGCATTGATGTCTCTGTGTATGTATATACATACATAGTAACATAATGTGTACAAGGCTTATAAGTTGGTTTTAACCATTAAGTTTTACCATTCCGTGTGTTGAATACTTAAACATTTTTTCTGAGTTTTTGAAAATTTAGTTCTTGGAAAGACATCAAGCCTGCCTCTAATGCCCATCTAACTGCTACAGGACAGTTGCCAGAATAAGCATCCCATCAATTTATATGGCACACCGAGCCACTGTGGAATTTAAGTGGGCATTGCCATTCAGTCAGCTAGACTGGCGTCTGGGTACAAGCCCAGGTGCCTAGTCACATCTTTCCTCTTGCATTTCACTTTAGCACTAAAGCAGGGAACTGAGAGCATTAAGGTAAGGGTTCCCTGTGATCATACCCTTATGCTTTTTTCCAGACTACCTCATGATTAATCATGTGTCACCTATCCATCCTATATAGAAACCCACCATATTCTGCAAAAGATGATACTTTCTAACAGACATCAGGAGCAGCATACAACAGAGAAGAATATAAGTGGTCTAAGTTACTTGCTTATGAAGATTATAAAAGCTACATCTCAATAGCCAGACCTCACTTATTCAATGATGAAAATGTTCTTGGCCACTGCTACAACTTAAGCTTCTAGGCACCAGAAGAGGAGGCACTGGAAGACAAAAAAAAAATTGCATTTGGATCCCTTAAATAAATCCATGACTAAATCTCTATTCCAATGTTCCACTAATGAACTGTGTTTAAGAATTCCCAGAGCCAGTCTGCAATTCAATATAAATGTTCAGATTTTCTGGTAAGTAGCAGCTTTCCCCAGGTGAAATAACAAGCTTAAAACAGAATTATTAAAATAAGAAAAATGCCGTCTATAATTGGTTACAAGCTAAATTACCAGAGTAAAAATCCTTATTTATTTAATGCTAAAGTAGGAATCCAAGACCACTATTCAAAGAAGGTTTGGTGTTTTAATGCCTCATTGAAATCAATGTAAAGCACAGAAATTCAGCTTTAACTCCTATAATGTAAAGGTGACTCTAGTGCATCTAAACCCTCTCCAGTTTTTGCCACAAAAGTAAACTTTACTGAGAAGGAAAAAAAAAAAGGTTTATATCTCCCCACCCTCAGACATAGTTCTTTAAGTAATCATTTTTATTTTGTATCCATGGAGACACAGTTTAGGGCTAAATTTTAAGTTGTTGCTTATTCAGAGAATTATGCACCTATTCAGTCAGGTGTATGATATATTTTGGATGCACATGTAAACAGGGACAAGCCATGGAGACCATTTAACTAATGTTCTGCCCCTTCAGCTTTATAACATATCAAGCAATATTTGCTTGCTGGTAGCCAAACTTGCCCTTGCAGTCTCCCCATAGCAGTACAGTATGGGAACGTTTATTCACTTCATGCACATCTTCTTCTTATTATTTATTATTTATTTATGTTATTTATAGTCTGCCTTTCTCATGGGGACTCAAGACAGATTACGCATAGTGAGTCAACACAATCAATACGATGGGACAGTCAATAAACAATGAAATAGGATTAGGATTACAGAAGTCTGGAACCAACCAGAATCCTATCAATCAATCAAATGAATAAATAGAACTGAAGCAAAGTGTTAACATGACACATTAAATTACATAGTAGGATCCTAATTATATGTAGTAGTATAAACAACCATCACTAAACATTTATCCAAGTGCCTTTGTGAATCGTTTATTACAGTGCAACTCTATTGCAATGCCTGCATAAAAAAGCCCCCTTGAAAAATTCAGTTTTGTGTAGTTTGTGGAAAGCCGGGAAAGTGGGAGACTTCCTGATCTACTCAGGCAGGCCATTCCATAAAGTGGGGGCAACAAGGGAGAAAGCGCTTGTATGTGCACTTGTTGAGGGAGGGGCCATAGCTCAGTGGTAGAGCATCTGCTTGGCATGTAGAAGGTCCCAGGTTCAATCCCCGTCATCTCTAGTTAAAGGGACTAGGCAAGTAGGTGATATGAAACACCTCTGCCTGAGACCCTGGACAGCCGCTGCAGGTCTGAATAGACAATACTGACTTTGATGGACCAAAGGTCTGATTCAGTATAAGGCAGCTTCAAGTGTTCATGTGTTGATGTTGCCCATTGGCAGGTTGGCACCTGCAGAAGACCCTGCTCAGATGAATGAAGCTATCATGGTGGAGTATGGAGAGAAGTGGTCCTGCAGACATGAAGGACCAAGGCCATGAAGGGTCTTAAATTGAGCCCAGTAACTAATGGGTAGTCAGTTGAGTGATTGCAGAATGGGAGTAATATGCAGGCTCCATCTAGCTCCTGGTGATCATAGAGCTGCAGCATTCTGCACCAGGTGGCCAGATCAGCCATATCAAAATAAGGGGCTATCTTATGGGGTAGGCTGAGTAAAAAGAAAGCATTTTTTACAGCTGCATTAACTTGCTTGTCCAGCAATAATGATGGATCCATTATAACCCCACGGCTTTTAACTGAATCAGCAAGGATCATAAGAACATAAGAAAAACCATGCTGGATCAGACCAAGGCCCATCAAGTCCAGCAGTTTGTTCACACAGTGGCCAACCAGATGCCTCTAGGAAGCCTCCAAACAAGACAACTGCAGCAGCACCATCCTGCCTGTGTTCCAAAGGACCTAAAATATTCGGCATGCTCCTCTGATCATGGAGAGAATAGGTATGCATCATGACTAGTATCCATTTTAACTAGTAGCGATGAATACTCCCTCTCCTCCATAAACATGTCCACTCCCCCTCTCCTCCATAAACATGTCCAAGGATCAACTGAACTTCATCAGAAGTGGGGAACATAATGTCATAATTATGGGAACAAAACTGAGAATTTTGTAATCCACAAAGAAATTGTATGAAAGCACTCATACACACAAGGCCAGTTCACCACCTATGAGTTGCACCTGTAACTGGCTCCATCCTGCTTCATTGGTCTGCAAAGCTGTTCTTCATCCCATATGAAGTGGGCAGTGTGAAAGGGAAGGGAGCATGAGCTATTTCCCAGTTTGTGCAGCCAGTAGAAGCAAGGTGCCATGATTCTGAAGACAGTGTCCAAACAGATGGCATGGGACCTATCCAGATGATACAAAACTGAGCTTCATTACGGCTACCTGGAACCTATGACTCCCTCTGAGCCAAGCCTAGACTAGTCAGAGGAGGCACCAGAGGAGCTGGAGGAAGAGAGAAACATTGTATGAGGCAGAAACCCTGGAGAAACCCCAACACCACAGGATTTTCCCCAGAGCCTCTGACTCCTGAGGTGATGGCCCAAGAACATGTAGGCAAGACCATGCCATTGGGATACCCAAAGCCTCTGGCTCCCAAGGCCATGCACCACAAGCCTGCAACCAAGATTTCACCAATAAGAGACCCAGTAGAGGTTCCAGGTCCTGGAACTGTCCTGGCCCAGCCAAAGGATGGGTGTCACTGGCCCAGCACCATCATCCACCCAGGCTCTGCCACCACCCAACAAAGACAACAGGCACATATGGAAGCAATGCTGCAGACAGGCAGTGCCAGGCTTGCAGTCTGTGTGCCACATCTTAAGCCAGACCATTGCTCCAGCAGACTTAATCCTTTACAGGATTCTAGCCCCGGCAAGATTAGTCCCAGGTGCTGCCTTCAGAGCAGGTGTGGCTGTTTCCCTGTCAGTCTATGTAAGCCTTGATCTGGGAAGGGAACCCAGCTAGTTCGCAAGGCTCCAAGTCTTGTTCTCTGGCTTCAGCTGCTGTGTTGCAGAACTAGGATCCATACTATCAAGGAAGACCCTGCTCCTAGGATGATCCGTCTTACCACAGCAGCCGGAGTCAGAACAGAAACAAATTTCTCTAAGCAGTGGGAAATGTGCAGAAGGCCCATTCATGGTGTACAGGAATATATGTGGTGCCTCTGTGTCAAAATCTATGCAAGTGTCCCTCTGCATTTTTTCCTTAGGAGAAGAGACCAGTTTAGGGGGACTTATAGTAGTAGGAGGAATAGAGTTATAACATACAAATAACAGAACACACAGTAGCACATGTACCTTTAATACAGCCCCAACAACTCCAATGTTCACAAGCTACGGCTGGTGAAGTCTTGAAAGTGTGACAATAGGGGGAAATACATTCAACTATTCAAACAAGACTCTCTAAATTGCATGTTTATCTTTTTCTTTCTTGTGGGAGGCAGCATATATAGTCCTAATGGAGTAATTTCTCTGTATGAGGAGGAGGAGAAGAAGAAGAATTGATTTTTATATGCAAACTTTCTCTACCACTTAAGGGAGAATCAAACCAGCTTACAATCGCCTTCCCTTCCCACCCCACAACAGACACCCTGTGAGGTAGGTGGGGCTGAAAGAGTGTGACTAGCCCAATGTCACCCAGCTGGCTTCGTATGGAGGAGTGGGGAAACCAACCCAGTTTACCAGATTAGCCTCCACCGTTCATGTGGAGGAGTGGGGCATCAAGCCCAGTTCTCCAGATCAGAGTCCACTGCTCCAAACCACCACTCTTAACCACTACACCATGCTGGTATAGAGGATGTGATTGGGAAAAAAAACACCTCATTGTACATAAGAGGTGGAGGTATGACATTAACATTTGGCAATGGACACCCAGTTACAATTTCTTTAAAAAAAATGCACTACCATATTTAAATCAAAAGTGCTTTTGATTTGCTTTGCTTTTTCCTGTAGTATCTGGCTTGGCTCATTTGTGTGAGTCATTAAAGCACATTTAAGTACATCGTGCTATACACAGTCCTTGTTTGGAGGTGTTCAGTAAGGGAAACCACTTACTCTGAAAGTGCACCATGTAACTTACATGGATGGTGTCTATATAAAGTGTTCTAATAGGAAGCAATTAAAGACCCAGGAACAGAGGAGTCATAGCTTTATATGTATCTGAAACTGTGGATTCTCATTTTTTAAAAAAATCAATGCTGATTGCATTTTTGCTCTCTTCTAGTCCTATTGCAAGATCTATTAAAAAGTAGAAAACAGATATTTTTTAGTGCACAAATGAATTCCAAAGCTGCACTCAATCGATGCTGATTAGATTTACAGTTTAACAGCCATTTTTATCGTTTTCACTGGAGAATTTTCTCCTCAATTATGGTTCTGGACAGATCTATACAATAGGAATTGCTTTAATCTCATATACTGACAGTCCAACTGCCCCCATGCAATTCAATTTAGCTCTTCCACAGTCCTGTATTTCTTCTGGTTTCTCTCTTATGGAATCCTCCCCCAGGTTTGAACTGAATGACACTGTAGCGGTAATCTGCGTATAACAGGTCCCCAGCTGTGAATGCACTGATCAATTTCCATCTAGTGGCATGATCGCTTGCATGCACCCTGTTGGTGCTTCAATGTACAATAAAGCTATGCCTCTCCAACATCGCCTTGATATGGGCTTTTGTAGGATGAACATACTACAATCACAGCTTCATGCAAGAAAGCTGATGAATGGATGAGATAAACTTTCCCAATGGTTCTATAGTGTATATGGCTCAGCTGGCATTGCTCATCAAAAGGAGTGGTTAATACTAGTGGACTGAGACATCACTTTTTCTTAAGGCAAACAGAACCTTTATTGGCATTTACAGTAACAAAACAAGGTAAAGCAGCTAGATATGGATCTAAAAAATGAATGAATACACAGTTCATCAGTAAATTTTATAATAAACAATTAAACGAGGGTTCCCCTCCTTCTTTCTCCCTCCTTTAGGACCTTGGCCAGGAACTCGGCTACCTGAGTGGTAACTTCGAAGCTTTTGTCATCCAATAAACGGGCTAGGTTTTCAGTAGTCATTGCAGTAGTAAATTGTGGAAGAGAACTAATTAAGCTGCATCGAAGCTGTGTGAAAAGTGGACAGTACAAGAGAATATGATGTATTGTGTCTGGTTCTTTGCATTGACACCTACAACATCTTGCTTCGCGTGGTATTCCCTTGTATCTACCACTAACAACAGCTGAAGGGAATATATTAAATCTGGCCAACAAAAATGCTCTACGGTGAGAGGGTATAGTTAAGTTG
The DNA here is from genome assembly GCF_029931775.1 of Euleptes europaea. Lineage (NCBI taxonomy): Eukaryota > Metazoa > Chordata > Lepidosauria > Squamata > Sphaerodactylidae > Euleptes > Euleptes europaea. Next base: position 63,701,088 of record NC_079319.1, read on the forward strand.
GAAAAATACTGGGCCATAGAGTTTATTTGATAAGAAAGGCCTAAAAAACAAGGGGAGCAGATACCTTCAGCATCAGCTTTTATTATTTGGGAATCACTGTCCCATATCCTTTTTTGGACTGTCCTAAAAATATATAATTCATTGGAATTGGACAAGGAATCAAGATCAATCCCGAGTGATCTGATCTTATTTAAGATAAGCCGAGACCATCTAGAAACAGTTGAGTCAGTATGTAAAGCTGGCTTATGGCACACAACATACTGCAAATGCAAGATTAAATAGAATTCCAAATCTTCTTAAAATGATTTTGAATTTTCCGTCCACCTGCTACCTGTTCCTTGGCAGGGGTCAGAGATGTAATATGCAAGGCATGTTCTTTGTAGATTGGCTTAATTCTTTGAACATCTTGTATGTTTTCCTAGTTTGCTTGACCTTTGCACAATGGTGATAGTAACACACACAAAAAAAGATTTCAACTCTGAGTAGTCTTCCTTGAGGATCTCAAGACTTATACAAACACCAAGTATTTAATTGGACTCAGAACATTTTTTAAGTGGAAATATACCAACAAACTACAAAGAATAGTGTAGTGGTTAAGAGTGGTGGACTCCAGTCTGGAGAACCAGGTTTGATTCCTCACTCCTCCACATGAGCGGTGTGGACTCTAATCTGGTGAACCAGGTCGGTTTCCCCACTCCTACACATGATGCCAGCTGGGTGACCTTGGGCTAGTCACAGTTCTCTTAGAGCTCTCTCAGCCTCACCTACCTCACAAAGTGTCTGTTGTGGGGAGAGGAAGGGAAGGTGAATATAAGCCAGTCTGATTCTCCTTAAAAGATAGAGAAAATCAGCATATGAAAACCAACTCTTCTTCTTCATGTAGCACTGTTACAAAGAAAAACAAAGTTAGAAAAAAGATCAATATGTAGATATTTACCTCTGTGTATGTACACGTGGTAGATATAAAATGTAAATTACTTCACACAGAAAAAAAACCTTATGTATAAGTGTATCTATAAAGCACACCGAGGTTGCAATCTTCAAGCTACTTACTCAGAATTACTCTTATTGATTTCAGTCTGAATGGGTAATTGCAGAATTCTTAATGCAAAGGAAACAGCCACAACATAGCCCCTTTTTCTATTTTTAAACCATTTGCTATATTAACTGTCAAGCCAATACTGTTTGCCGAATTGGATTTGCAACTTAGCATTGTGACTGAATCACCAATGGCCAATATATTTTTCAAGAAACATATTTCTGTTGGCAACTAAAAATGGATCTATAAAGGTATTCCTCACTAGGGCTGGGGTTACTTGAATCTTGGCCCACAACCCCCAATCCAGCATTTGTGCCCTCTGTTGCCAGGAGTCATTTCTCCTTTCCATGCTTGTAGAGGGTTTTTTTTGTTCATTTGTTAGTGTTGCTACTAATTGTTATTGAGCAATGAAAATATGTATTTTGGAACAGAATAAAAATGATGGGTTGGATCTCAGAGACCTAGTAAAGTAGGGACATCTTATATTGGGGAAGGCTTTAGTTAGGTAGGAGCATCTTACATTGGGGAGGGGCTGTGGCTCAGTGGTAGAGCATCTGCTTGGCATGCAAAAGGTCCCAGGTTCAATCCCCGGCATCTCCAGTTAAAGGGAATAGGCAAGTAGGTGATGTGAAACACCTCTGCCTGAGACCCTGGAGAGCCACTGCCAGTCTGAATAGACAATACTGACTTTGATGGAACAAGGGTCTGATTCAGTATAAGGCAGCTTCATGTGTTCATGTGTTCATCAGAGGAAAGAACTTCCACTACCAGAATAGATCCACAGAATCCAACACATTGCTCTCCTCCACACAAATCATTGTGTTGGACAAAACAGAAGGTTACTGGAAAAGCAGTATTTACAGCCACAAACAACTCCTTGGCACTGATGTCACCAAAATGTCTTCTAGATGGTGCCTTTTGGAGCAGCCTTCTGATTGCTAGGCTCCTGAAATGTGTTATGGTCTGGCATGGCTACTTGATAGGAGATAGCATTGGTGGGCTCTGGTTGGCTTCCCTCTCCCCCAACAGTTCTATATAGTGATGACTGAATCAGACCCCAAACCCAAGGAAGACTACAATCAAAATGAGTAACCTTGTATAGCAAACTAAAGGGTCATCTATTCTAGTATCCTGTTTCCCAAAGCAGCCAACCAGAGGTCTTTAAGAAGACCACCACCTTCCACTGGTGCTCCCCAGAAAAATGCTTCTAAGGTGAATACCAACTCTGAGCAAAGAGGTTTCATTTAGGTGCTGTGATAGGCCTTTCATGTAAGAATTTGTCTATTCCTCTCTTAAAGTAATTTATGCTATTGGCCACCACTTCTGTTTGTTATAATGCATTCACAAGTTAGTTATACACTGTGCAAAGAGGTAGTTTATTTTGCCTACTCTCAAACTACAACACTGATTCTAGTGTTATGGAGGGGCGGGGAGACAACTAGATAGAGACAACTCCCCCCTCCCTTGTTCTAGTGTTATGGAGGAGGGAGACACACATTTTTACAGCTCTTCAAAGCAATTTTATGGTGCATAGTCTCAAGGTGGAACCTAGTATCATATCTCTAGATGTGGTGGTACTGTCAAAAAGGGGAAACAGGATTGGTTCCACCATGAAACTGCTCCATAAAATTCCTTTGAAGAGCTGTGAAGTTTCTTTCTGTCAGGTTTCTTGGAGCAGGTTAGTAGAAGAACTGGAGGTGCGTGTTCAAGCATCCCAAGATGAAACTGAAATTGCTGTTGCTGTCCAGCACTTCTGCTAACTTGACTGACCAAACCCAATTGATGCCACCTCACACAAATGGAACAGCAATATGGATTAATATTTTTGCCGGGAAATCTTTTGTTTGGAAACCATAAAATGACAATACAGGTGTTTAGCACAGAACATCTCTGTGTTCAAAAACAAAAATCATGTCATCCCTTTTATAAGGAACATCCCAAATAAAACAAAACAATGTGCATGTTTTTACATTGTTTATGTTCCCAGATGACTTTAAAAAGGTGCTAGACAAATTCATGGAAGTGAAGCCTGTCGATATTTATCAGGCTGGATGCTATTGTAGTTCATCCTACTAAAAGCTATTACAAAACTGTTGTGTTAATAGCTGCCAGTCAGTTTGCTCAACATTGTTTTGGTGCAGGCACAATTTGGAAAATCTTCAATGCAAACCCATGTGGCTCTTATATGAATGGTTCCATGCAACCTGACTAGTGCAGGGGATCAGCCCACTTCCATCATCCTTAGTTTAACCTTGTCCTGGGTTCCTGAAAAGTATGATTCTACACTAGCTCTACAAATACAGTTCTTGCATTCTTATTGTAATGCTCTCCATCACTATCAATTATCTTGACAACTTGTATTTTTACCATAGTTACTACTTTTAAAAATCTATAACAGCATAAGAAGAGTAATACTGGAACACAACAAGGGCTCATCAAGTCCAGCATTCTGTCATCACAGAGGAGAAGGAGAATGAGGAGGAGAAGGAGAAGAGTTTGTTTTTATATGCTTACCTTCTCTACCACTTAAGGATGAATCAAACTGGCTTACAATCACCTTGCCTTCCCCACAACAGACACCCTGTGAGGTAGGTGGGGCTGATAGAGTATGACTAGCCCAAGGTCACCCCACTGGCTTCATGTGTAGGAGTGAGGAAACCAACCTGGTTCACCAGATTAGCTTCCACCACTCATGTGGAGGAGTGGGGAATCAAACCCAGTTCTCCAGATCAGAGTCCACCCCTTCAAACCACCGCTCTTAACCACTACATCATGCTGGCTGACGTATTGCCTTTAGGAAGCCCACAAGCTAGATGACTGAGGCAGCATACTTCCACCTTGTCCAGGTGCAGTCCCTCAGCAGGCCTCCATCCCAGTGGCAGCCCTGGACCTGCCACTCTTACCCAGTCCATGGGGGGGGGGAAGCCCTCATGATCGGAAGCCATAGCACTGTGCCTGAACTTGCTGTTGGAGAAGAGATGGGCTTCCCCATGCCCTACACTACTGCCACTGCACAAAACTGGGACGCCAAGGTCAAGGGAGGAGCCGGGAGCAGTTCTGCCTGTTTGCTGGGCCCTACACCAATTGAGAAGACCAGGAACCAGTCCTTGCAACAACCAGCTCCTACAACAACTGTGAGTTGCCAGCCGATGATATCATTGCTCGCTGAGGAAGAGCCAGCAGCCTCCTCACACCACAGCAGAGAATCACTGGCAGACAGCCAGAGCTCCTGGTTAATGCCCTGTGAAAGGCACCTGGTCAAGGGGGGGGGGAAGAGGGTATATGCCCTGCCCAGGGAAAGATTGGGTGGGATTGGCCCAGGCTTCAGAGAGAGGCGGGGAGAGGGCCAGAGGGACAGAATAAAAGGAAGACTCCCAAATCAGGCCAGGGAGGAGTGAGAAGACTCTGAGTCTGGTGTTAAGACTGAGCTCTCTCAGGGAAGAGGGCTGGGTGCTGCTGCCCTTGCTGACTCCCTGATTCTGAGTCTAGGGGGACTCCTCCAGCCTCTCCACTATGGTGGAGGGCTGCAGAGGCTGACCAGCTTCAGGGGGTATTCACCCACCTGTTCTCCCCAGCAACTGATATAAAAAGGTTTGCTGCCTCTGGTACTGGAGGGTGCAGATATCCATCCTGACTATTAGCCTTTGTGAAGAAGGAGAAGAGTTGGTTTTTATATGCCAACTTTCTCTACCACTTAAGGCAGAATCAAACCGTCTTACAATCACCTTCCCTTCCCCTCCCCACAACAGACACCCTGTGAGATACGTGGGGCTGAGAGAGCTCTAAGAGAGCTGTGACTAGGTCAAGATCTCCCAGCTGGCTTCATGCATAGGAGTGGGGAAACCAACCCTGTTCACCAGATTAGAGTCCGCTGCTCATGTGGAGGGGTGGGGAATTGAACCCGGTTCTCCAGATCAGAATCCACCGCCCAAAACCACCGCTCTTAACCACTACACCACACTGGTTCTAGTAGCCATTGACAGCCCCATCTTCCCTGAATTTGTCCACTACCCTTTTAAAGCCTTCCAAGTTGGTGGCCATCCCCACATCATGTGGCAGCAAGTGCCACACAGTTTAACTATGCTAACTAATTGAGAGCCAGCATGGTGTAGTGGTTAAGAGCAGTGGTGAACTGAATTTATTTCCCCACTCCTACACATGAAGCCAGCAGGGTGACTTTGGGATAGTCACACTCTCTCAGTCCCACCTATCTCACAGGGTGTCTGTTGTGGAGAGGGGAAGGGAAGGTGATTGTAAGCCGGTTTGGTTCTTCCTTAAATGGTAGAGAAAGTCGGCATATAAAAACCAGCTCCTCCTCCTCCTCCTCCTCCTCTTCCTCCTCTTCTCTGAATCTCCCACTTTTCAGCTTCAGTGAATGATCCCGGGTTCTATTATTAGGAGACAGGCTTTCTGTCCACTTTCTCCATGCCATACATAATTTTATATACCTCCACCATGTCTCCCCTTAGTCGACTTTCTCTAATCTAAATACCCCTAAGCCTTTTAACCTATCCACACAGGGCAGTTGCGGTAGCCCCCTGATCATTTTGGTTTCTCTTCTCTGTGCCTAACCCAAGTCAGAATCATAGAATCATAGAGTTGGAAGGGACCATACAGGCCATCTAGTCCAACCCCCTGCTTAATGCAGGGTCAGCCTAGAGCATCCCTGCCAAGTGCTTGTCCAGCCTCTGCTTCAAGACTGCCAGTGAAGGAGAGCTCACCACCTCCCTAGCTAGCTGATTCCACTGCCAAACAACTCTTACTGTAAACAAAAATTCCTACTATCCAGCCGGCACCTTTCCTCCCATAATTTAAACCCATTATTGTGAGTCCTATCTGCTGCCCATCACACTTTTAAAAATGTTTTGGTTTATAGAACAGCTTTAAATCTATACAGAGCAGAAACGACAACATAAAAGCAAAAGTGACATCAATCTAATTTGCTTTAAAAATAGTAGTAGTAGTCCAAATCTCTTTGCATTTGACATTTGTTTAGCTTTAATAGGTTCGGTAAAGATAAATATTTCCCTGAGCATATGCAGTGACATCTAAGTGCCACAGAATATAACAATGTAATGCCATTCCACAGACAATGTCTGGGTAGATGGAGGCTGGGGGGTTAGATCCCTCCCCTCAGATTACTAGGTGAAAGAGGCTTAAGGAGACAAGTGAAGAATTAGTCTGACTTCTTGGTATATGAGAAATGTATTTTGCAGCAGCAAAATGTCTCTTCTGATTTTCTCATCCATGGAAGGATCACTCCAAATTAAGTATATACAATTTTCCCCTGTCTGCTAATCCATACTCTCTAGGTGGGATATCAGTTCACATTTAGGAATTGATCATGCTGGGAGAATGTGTGCTGGCGCATCTGAGTAGAGGATCAAGACCTTAATGGGCAGCGCCGCTCACCATAAATGGCTTAAGACTCTGGGAAAGTGATAAGGCCACTGGCAGTGATATCCAGGGTTGACACACTGGCTCCTTATTCTTTTTCCATTTTTGCTAAAGTAATTTCTTACTGATGAATGATGCCAAACGAGGAAAACTAAAATGCGACATTCACAAAACACACAATTGGCAGCAACTACACTAATATATTGTGTGTTTTTTGTGTGTTGTTTTTTTTTTTTTTTTTTTTTGGTATTTTTTTGGGTTCAGGTTTAATAAACCCAGAAACTTTTAGAATAACTCAAAAAGCCAAATATAATGGATTTGGCTTTTTCAGGTGTATTAAACCTGAACCCAGAAAGGTACACAGAGCTGAGTGCTGGGCTTGGCGGAGCCCAGCTTTCGGTTCTGGGCCACTGGGGCATTTAGATCCATGCAGCTTGCTGGCTCCCACCTCCGCATGGAGGCAGCATTGATCTGAACGCTGGGGGAGCCAGCAGGTAGTGGATTTGACTCAGGTAAGTAAAGTGGGGCCCTGACCTAGATGGCCCAGGCTAGCCTGATCTCGTCAGATCTCAGAAGCTAAGCAGGGTCAAATACCAAATACCTGGTTAGTATTTGGATGGGAGACCACCAAGGAATACCAGGGTTGCTGTGCAGAGGAAGGCACTGGCAAACCACCTCTGTTAGTCTCTTGCCATGAAAACCCCCAAAAGGGGTCACCATAAGTCGGCTGCGACTTGACAGCACTTTACATACACAAGTAAAGTGGGAGAAGAGAGGAGGGGAGAGGGGAAATGGCGGCAGGGCCAAAGTGGCCCCAAATAATGCCCCCCCCCAATCGGATTATTTAGGATCCACTTTTTTGGCTCCCTTTCATTGCTGTCATTTTTTTTTTACTGACTAACCCCCTTCCCTCACAAAAAATACTGAAAAGGTATTTTTCAGGTCTTTGCTGTTCAGCTTCACCTGAATCTACACTTCTATTGCTTTTTGTGAGCTCAATAAATACTTCATCTGTATTCAAGACTCGGTTGGCTGTTTCCTCCTGTTTCCTCTCACATTGGGGATTAGTTCAAGTGAGTGGCCATGTTGCCTGATCATCCCCCCATTTCACTAGCACAGAAAATAAGCTTAATTTAGCCCTAACAACATATCAAAGTTGGCTTTGAACAGCTAGTGAATGAGTGGCAGGTTGGTGAAGGTATGGAGGGGGTCCCTGTGAAATAGGTGATAGCAAGGGAGTGTGAGGGGCTTGCTTGGCAGCAGGGAGAAGAGGCCTGGGGCATAGGCCATGCAGACATTGATATGGGAGCATTGGTACCATTGATACTGGTATGGGAATTGGCTGCAGTGGTGGCAGTAGGGAAGGGCATAGAGACATGCTGGGCATTGGTGGTGATGGCAGCAGGAGGCACAGGGGAGTCTGCTTGACATTGAACACATGAACACATGATGCTGCCTTACACTGAATCAGACCCTTGGTCCATCAAAGTCAGTATTGTCTACTCAGACTGGCAGCGACTCTCCAGGGTCTCAGGCTGAGGTGTTTCACATCACCTACTTGCCTAGTCCCTTTAATTGGAGATGCCGGGAATTGAACCTGGGACCTTCTGCATGCCAACCAGAGGCTCTACCACTGAGCAACAGCCCCTCCCCACATTGGCAGTATTCAGCATAGAGGCATCAAAGGCAGTTAAAAAACCCAACAAGCGTGAAGGGGTTAGCTGACTTATCATGATTGGCAAGCAGGGAGTAAGCCAAGCCAGTAAGTGTTGAAGAATTCATAACTGGAATGCAAGTGTGCATGAAAGTTCGGGGCACAATTCTATGGTTAAATTCTGAAAACTGACTAGATCCCTTTGTCTAATTTCAAGAGTGCAAATATGTAAAACGGGGTGCCGTGTGATATCTCAATAGACGACTGAGATATCAGCAAAGGGAACCAGCAAAAATACACTACGATACAAAATCTGAAGTGAAGATAGGGCGCTGTAGTTCCATTCTTCTTTTCTCTGAATAGTGTAAAATTTAAAAAGAGCAGTCATCCTTGCATGTTGACCTAAGGAACTTGGTATGAAATATTTTCTGTCACAGGCCATAATCCACTTGTTCTAAAGTGAACCCATTGACAATAATAAGACAGCACCAGTGTAATGGAGTTATATATAGCTAGCTGGCTTAGTGTTGGGGAAAGTGAGGAGAAGAAGAAACAAAATCACATGGCAGCAGCATCTCTTCTCCCAATGAATCATTCCACAAATTGAAGTTGTCCAGATGAATACAAAAGCCAATCAGCAGGTACTCACAATTTGACAGTGGAGATGATGAGGCAATCATCATTGTGAGAGTTGCAATGCCAGGATTTCGATTCAAGTGGTCCGCCTAGAAAAGAAGAGAAAGAATGCCATTGACTTTAACAGAATTAATGAGATAACAATCTGGTTTAATGTGCATAAACTGGACTGAAGTTACAAAAAGAACTAAAAGAGCAAAGTTGATAATCTGTTTCTTAATGGGAATGGAAGGCCTTCTTTTGTTCAGGTGAATTCTGTAAAGTTCTTCTTTGACACTTGCTAAATATATCCAGAACTCCATGGCTTGAAGCAGGAATCACAGGGTTTGAGGCTAGGGCCTACCCTAGTGAGTAGGGTTGCCAGGTCTCTCTTCACCACTGGTGGGAGGTTTTTGGGGCAGAGCCTGAAGAGCGCGGGGTTTGGGGAGGGGAGGGACGTCAGTGCCTATTACCTATAAAGTCTATAAAGCCTATAAAGCCTATAAAGTCCAATTACCAAAGCGGCCATTTTCTCCAGGTGATCTGATCTCTATCGGCTGGAGATCAGTTGTAATAGGAGATCTCCAGCTATTACCTGGAGGTTGGCAACTAGGGTTGGCAACTAGGGTTGCCAACTGCCAGGTAGTTATATAAAGAAGGTGTACTGATTTATAATTGTGTAACCCTAAGGAAATAATCTCAGTACACTGCCACAAATTGTTCTCTTTTAAAAATATTTTTTTCAAGTGTTTCCGTCTCCAAGTATCCTCTTTAAATTTTTAACTTGTCATAACAACATGTACAACAACAAAATTATAAGTTCTGAATACAGTTAATTTTACCATGAAACTTCACTATACAGATCACTTATCAGAATCTTTTAACATTGATGAGAACCCCTCAGGAAAATCCAAACGCCGGCAGCAACGTCCTTTACTCAAAAGTAGGCAGTATTGTGGGGATCACTGTAACCCACTCTGTGCTGGTAACAGCACTACTTCTGCTGTCAGGTGATGCAGAGTGATCCAATCACAATGGTAGAATCTGGTTCCTGCCGATATCACTTGTTTGGCTATAAGCGGCTTGTATATTGAATGTAATCCATCCAGAATTCATATGAAGCACACACAGAGATGTTACAAGATCCCGGTTGTCTCTTGTTTCGCGTTGTGTACAACTTGCTTCTTCAGACTGTGCAATGATATTCTAGAAAATCAATTATCACAATGACATCCTATACCTCACATGTTGCATACTAAACCTCCCACTTAATATAAAATGTTCCTTCTTGCCTGGCTGCAACCTTGCAGCTCAAAAGAATGACTCCTAGTCCTGTGTTCTATGTTTTATGTTTGGTAATGACTCATTCTTATATATTTCTTACAGGTGTTCATAATACAGTGTCTCTCACACTTCAAGGTAAGAATCCTGTGTTAACTTGGAATTACTATTCCATAGCTACTACTTATAGTTAAATTTTTAACCATTACTATTGTATTCCATTCAATGCCTTTAAAAAGAACATGATTCCCACTTAATATACATACATATATAAATACATAAATAGAGTATAAATGTATAAATATAAAAATATATATAAATATAATTCATGATAGAATAAGCCTGATTTGATTGCTGTAATAAGAAATGGTGTCACCATAAAAAATTTTTTTACTAAAATGGGTAGACTAATCTAGAATGTATGTAAATAAAGCAAATTGTGATCCTAATTGAAAACAATGTTGCCATAATGTTTATTATAAATAGCTGGATAAATCTAAAGCTGAATTCAGAAATGGTGACACCATTTCTTATTACAGCAATCAAATCAGGCTTATTCAAATGACCTCCAGAGACCAAGCCTTATGAGGAAAAGCTGATGGAATTGGGGATGTTCAGTCTGGAGACGAGGAGGTTGAGGGAGGACATGATTGCTCTCTGTAAGTGTTTGAAGGGCCGTTACTTAGAGGACAGGGAGCTGTTCCTGTTGGCAGCAGAGGATAGGACTCGCAGTAATGGGTTTAAATTGTGATCAGAAAGGTACCGGCTGGATATTAGGAATGTGTGTGTGGTTGCTTTTTACAGTAAGTGTTGTTTGACATTGGAATCAGCTACTTAGGGAGGTGGTGATCTCCCCCTCACTGGCAGTCTTTAAACAGAGGCTGGACAAACAACTTGGCAGGGATGCTCTAGGCTGATTCTGCATTAAGCAGGGGGTTGGACTAGATGGCCTGTATGGCCCCTTCCAACCCTATGATTCTATGATTCCAGTCTCTCAATCTCCATGCATTTAAGGATCTTATGTGCAGAACCATGTATCTAGTCTCCTGTATGTAGAATTCATCCCTTCTATTGTTAAAGGGTATATTACATTTTTAGGAATATATGTGCATTGGCTCGGTGAAAAAGATTAAGTGAATATGAAGCAGTTGGGAGCAGGGCCAACAGATGCACCATCTCCACACATTCTACCCAGATGAATACCTGAGCAATATGTCGTATGTAGACAATTATGTCTAGGCTGTTATGATTTTAATTGAATCCCATTTAACTACATTCCTCAAAGCTGTGATCTTTCTCAGTCTGATTGCATCAATCCAAGCTCTATTATGGATAGCTGAGTGCCTTGAAATATTTTATCATTTGATTTAGGATAGGTCCACTACAATATTAGAAAGGGAAAAGGCATGCAAGAGAGTTAGTCATGTTTTAAAAGCTTTCATATCATTCCTTACAAGATCAGCATCCGATGTCAGACAGATGTGAAACCATAGCCCAGAAAAGTAATAAAATACTTAATATGTAATATAGCATTTCATAGTGTTCAAAGAGCTTCCCATATATTACCTCAGTGATTTTTATAATAATGCCATAAAATAGTCTAAGACTACCTAGTAGTTTCATAGCAGAAGCAAAGATTTAAGCAGTGTCATTGTTGCAATACTATGCTAGCTTCAAGAGCTATTAATCAGATTTTGATGAAATTACACCCATTACTTTACTAATGCTAGAATGGCGTTCAGTTTGTGAACAGTTCCTCAAACTATGCCACGTGGGTGCTAATTTGTTCATTTCTTTTTCCTGTCCCAACTGAAGTTCGATTTCATGCTTATCATGCTCATCAAACCAAAACGCATCTGATATGTTGCCTTCTCTTTACATGTCATTATGGGTCATGTATTGTAGTTTCATGGTAGTGAATATAGTTTAGCATTAATCGTAATACTCATTTTTCCAATTTAGCATGCCTATGTGTATCCCTTTAGATTAGCTTCTAATTATTTCCCTGATAGAACTTAAGTTGTTACCGTCCATGGACATAACATATAAATTAAAGTACTCATTGCTTTTGAGAAGTTTAAGTTATTAATGTGCTCATCCCAGCGTTCCTGTTTATTTCCTTTCATTATAAATGATTTATGTGATTCATTAGATTCTGGTAATTATCATTTTAGACTCATAACTCTGTTATTTATGCAAGCTCGGCTTCTGTTGATGAAGTACACTGAGATTTACAAGACAGGTTTGATAAGTTGGCTATACAGGATAATGAAGTCAGACAAATAGTCTTTAAAGGGCAGCAAGTCACTTGCATTTTATTCCTAGAAACACTGTCGCTGGAAATTACTCATAAACTTGTTTTAGAGAACTAGATCTGCTGAAACAATCCCTCTCTAAACAAAGTCTGGAGAAAAAATTAATTTGGAATGTTGGAAATCCTCATTCCCCATCTAAATATAGAACAGAGTGAGTTCAATGCATGCAAGTAGATTGCAAAACAGTATAAAAGTTAATTTGGGGTGTAGGTACTTTTTGGATGGCCCAGGCTAGCCTGATCTTGTCAGATCTCAGAAGCTAAGCAGAGTCAGCCCTGGTTAGTATTTGGATGGGAGACCACCAAGGAATACCAGGGTTGCTGTACAGAGGAAGGCACTGGCAAACCACCTCTGTTAGTCTGTTGCCATGAAAACCCCAAAAAGGGGTCGCCATAAGTCGGCTGCGACTTGACGGCACTTTACACACACACACACACACACACACAGGTACTTTTGATTTTTTAATTGTTACATCTTTTGTATTGATATGTTTCATGAGCATTGCATGGATATTAGTAAGGCAAGATTGTCTTTGCTCAGGGTTGCCAACCTCCAGGTAATAGATGGAGATCTACAACTGATTTCCAGCCAATAGAGATCAGATCACCTGGATAAAATGGCTGCTTTGGCAACTGGATTCTATGGTATTTAATTCCCGCCCTTCCCCAAACCCTGCCCTCCTCAGGCTCCGCCCCCAAAACTTCCCGCCGGTGGCAAAGAGGGACCTGGCAACCCTATTGCTGTGCTTTGTCTTCTGCCACACTACACATACTTTTAGGCTTTGTGTGAGGCATCCATAGGTATATACATGTGATCTCTCACTACACTCAAGTGTATGTAAACACGGAATTCCATCTATCTGAGAACCTGCTTTTTAATAAACAGAACAGGTGGGATCTAAAGTCATCCCAGTGGAACAGCACTATCCATTAGTGGTAGTGGAGTAGGGGAAGACCACTTTCAATAATTTCCCCCTCCTAGTGCAGACCCTTATGTTTCTCCCCATGCTGTTTCTTGGGAGCCCTTGAGCAATATCTGGGAGGTCTTAGTGATCAGTAGTAGGAAGGGGAACTGGGGAAGTTCTGCCCTGCCAGCATCACTCTGCTAGCAGCACTTTTGATCCAGCCCTTCAAACTTATTTTTGCTTGCTTGACATGTGTGTGTATGTGTGTTAAGTACTGTCAAGTCATTTCTGATTCATGGCAACCCTATGAATCAATGTCCTCCAAAATGTCCTGTCTTTAACAGCATTGCTTAGGTCTTGCAAATTGAGGGCCATGCCTTCCTTTATAGAGTCAATCCATCTCTTCTTGGGTCTTCCTCTCTTTCTGCTGCCTTCACCTTTTCCTAGCATGATTGTCTTTTCCAGTGACTCCTGTCTTCTCATAATGTGACCAAAGTAAGACAGCCTCATTTTAGTAATTTTAGCTTCCAAAGTCTTGTCACAGCACACATTTAATTGGATCCAACCAGTGCTTCCCCTCTACTAACTAAAGAGTCTCCTGCTGGAAAAGACTCCTTCTACTAGTAAAAGAGGTTTTCCACCAATGGAGGAAATCATTCTTCAGTGGAAGAAGGACTCCTTCCTCTAAGCAGAAGGACCCCTTCTTCTCCAAAAGAAGATTGGTCACTTAGTGGGAGGGGACCATTGCATCTCAACCAATATATGTGCATACATGTGTATATGTATGGAGAGAGAGAGAGAGAGAGAGAGAGAGAGAGAGAGAATGAAAAATTACTCTGACTACATCTAAGGTCCTATTTCCCCCCCAGAAACTGATATTGTTTTGAATGTGAGCAAACCACATTCTCAAGAGTTTGGTTTATTGCTCATTAACAAAACCACAAGCAAATACACAAGCAAATACATATAAACTTATAAAATACCTAAAATTCATAAATACATTAAATACATATAATAAAATTATACAAGTTCAACAATACCTCTTACAGCAAAATACGTGCTTTGGCAGCACATATACAAACCACATTCTTTAAAAAAGGATAAAGTCTATGCCGCTAGCAGCCCAATTCTAAACAGAGTATCTGCATGAAATAGCAATGTATTTTATTAACAAATATCAATGTGGCATCATAATTTTCTTATGTTTTCCTCATATACCAGATAAAGCTCCCATTCTATGGATTTATGTTTTAGTAGCAAGTCAGAAAACATTTCTTTTATAAATCTTCAAAACAATTGTTTGTGATATAACCTCTAACTGGGACACATTTTGAATGGCTAAAACAATTATTTGTCATGCACATGGATGTCATTTCGTCACACAGAAACCTATATGAAATGTTTGAATTACTGTATAATGTGGCACCTGATTCCTAACTAGCTTCAAGCAGCTGTAGTTGTTTTTAAGCAGGTACTTCCTGTCGAATTCCTTCAGCTGTCATATTTTCTCCATCTCTTTAAAGCAAACATTTTAAAGTGGGAACAATAATGATGGTGTATTGATAGTATATAGATAAAATCACTCATTTCTAACCAAATGCCCCCTGCAAAGAAAACAACAACAACAGTGGACCAGGAAGAAGGCTAGACAAGAATTCTTCTCCAGGACAAATTAGCTTTGCATGTAAAATGTTTTGTCAGAGATTTCAAACTTGTGTTCCCCCATCTGCCAACCCTAGTGTTCAAGTCCAGTGGCCTGCCCCCACCCTATTAAAGGAAAGTCTGTGCCATAGGTGGCTCAGTCCACTTGAATCACTCCTCAAACGCAAAGGAATTCCTTGAAGGAGACTGATCTATTTGACAAGACTTCTTCAGCTCATTCCCCAACGTTATGGCTGTGAGTGGCTTCCATTAACCTTTGCTCACAATGAAAGCCACCTTTCTATTGTTGATGAGTTGAGCTCCTGCTACGGCCAAAGAGACCGAAATGAAAATGGAAGCCTTCTTGTTATAGGAATGAGGTGGCATGGGTTATGTCTAGCTGTGCCACTATTATTAGGCAACTATTTTTAGGATGGCCCAGGCTAGCCTGATCTTGACAGATCTCAGAAGCTAAGCAGGGTCAGCCCTGGTTAGTATTTGGATGGGAGACCACCAAGGAAGTCCAGGGTTGCTATACAGAGGAAGGCACTGGCAAACCACCTCTGTTAGTCTCTTGCCTTGAAAACCCCATAAGTGGTCGCCATAAGTCGGCTGCAACTTGACGGCACTTTACACACACACACATTCTTAGGCAACTATAATATGGCATTGTTCAGATAATGAAGGTTTTCCTGTGGGTAGTTTAGTTCCACATGCAGACATCATCTGTTATACATGATGGCCCATGCATGCATCAGTGCTTTTCTATGTCTGGATGGGGAATGCAAGATCCCTGTAAAAGTATATCTAATTTCCTTCCACACCTAGCCATGGGAATCCCAGTTGTGTTAACCACAGACATTTATCAAGAGTTGCTCTGCCCTATATAGCTTTGATTTCCTATGCTGCTTAAAATCAGTGGGGAAAAATGTTTTAATGGCAGTTAAGGCTGGGAATGGTGTTGCCCTAGACACGTCAACACTGTTGGTAAGAGCTGCTTATATGCCCTGCCATATACTCATTTGCTATGTGCTGTTGATCCACTCACTGTCCTACAAGGCAGTATAGAATTAGTCAGTTGCCTTGTGGTCAAGAAGGGATTGTATTGTCCCCTATCATTTTTCACTTCCTTCATGTTGCTTTCAGGAGGTAATATAAATATGCCTGGTCCCTGGACAAGTTAAGCCATAACTAGTGATGACAGGAATAGGCCAAATTACACATACACGAACCTTTATTGGCATAATTACAAGGCTTTTAACATAATTCTAAACAAAATACAGATAGAGCACCCTACAAACTGGAAGAATACAGTAATATTCGATATGAGTTATGGTATTACAAAATATACTAATTAACAGCAGTTTTAATCTTAAGCATTTCTACAAGAAATTGGGCCACCGTCTCAGTTATTTCAGGAGTCAAATCATAGGCCAAATTCTTCAGTCTTGGAAGGGCAAATTGGCAAGCACCCAGAGGCATCAGCTGTTCCAGCTGTAGCCTGTCATTCGTTGTATGGGGAGGGGCTGTGGCTCAGTGGTAGAGCATCTGCTTGGCATGCAGAAGGTCCCAGGTTCAATCCCCGGCATCTCCAGTTAAAGGGACTAGGCAAGTAGGTGATGGGAAAGACCTCAGCCTGAAACCCTGGAGAGCTGCTGCTGGTCTGAGTAGACAATACTGACTGTGATGGACCAAGGGTCTGATTCAGTATAAGGCAGCTTCATGTGTTCATGTGTATGGTTGTATGGGCTGTGGGGGGTACCTTTGCTGCTAAGCCGTAATTGTATGTACAGCATGTTGTGGGAGGGTGATGAAACATGGCCCGGTTTATGTGCAGGTGAGAATGAACAAGGTGAAATTGCTTGGCAAGTTTGTTTAGTATATTGTTATCCTACTTTTATGCCCAATGGGGACTCAAATCAGCTAACAATACTCACAGGAAAAATACAACAAAACTAATTAAAAAACAAAACAAAACAGAGGGGAGGCTTCCAACTGCCAGGCAGGAATTTTCTCTCCACAAGCTGATGATCTGCCCACCTCTAGACTCCAACCCTCAGACTAAGAGTCGAAGAACAGGAACCCTTTAGCTTGTGTCTCTGAGTATGCTCAGGCTAGGTTGGCCAACTCCAGATTGGGAAATGTCTGGAAATTTGGGGGAAGCCTGGGGAAGGCAGAATTTGGGGAGGAGAGGGGGCTTAGCAGGGATGTGCTACCATAGAGTCTACCCTTTGACACTGTAATTCCCCGCCCCCAGGGAAATTAATGTCATTAGTCTGGAGGTCAGTTGTAATACCAGGAGAACTCCAACTCTACCTGGAGGCTGGAAACACAAGCCCAGACCTTGTATGTCTGTGTTCAAATAGGAAAGCACACCCAGTGAGATGTTAAAAGGTAAAGGTGCAAGCACCAGGTCATTACTGACCCATGGGGTGACGTCACATCACAAGATTTACTAGGCGGGGTGATTTGCCATTGCCTTCCCCAGTCATCTACACTTTACTCCCAGCAAGCTGGGTACTCGTTTTACCGACCTCGGAAGGATGGAAGGCTGAGTCAGCCTTGAGCCAACTCCCTGAAACCGACTTCCGTCAGGATTGAACTCAGGTCATGAGTAGAGTTTTGACTGCAGGACTGAAGCTTACTTCTCTGCGCCACAGGGCTCCTACTCAGCCATTAACTGGTAGCATCTTCCCCAGTTCCATTCCTGCCAGAAGTCTAGAGCCAGGATGGAGTTGCTCAAATGAGCACATCCTTAGGTTGCCTAGCATATCCTGTCCTTCAGTCTGTTAGTCTGCTTATGGCATAGACCATACATTTAAATAAACTGGTTTAACCCAAGTATGGTTGTCTTGCGTCTTCATTAATGGAGGTGCTGGGTACAAAACAGCTCTACTAGCAAACTGTTGTGGGTTGCCATGCTAATTTTACTTCTTGTTGGAACCGTCACCCAAAATAGAAGAAAAGAATGAAATATTGCTCATGCTCGTAAGTATACCTTTGGCTTGATATGGGATAATGTGATAAACTAATAATTCGGGGGGGATCTTTCTGTAATTAAAGCTCAAGCTATATGAAGTCAGCTGGCAGTTTCCCTTTCATCAAATATCAAGCTATAAATAGCTACATTTAATTTAATTGAAATATATACTAATCTCTTTGATGCCTGCCTGTGGATCGCTTTCTGAGACTTTCCCGGTGTGTTAGATGAAAAACACATTACAAATCATCATGCAAAATATTATTAGCGCATGCACCCTGAGAACAAGCTGACTGCACACTGGGACTAAAATCAATCTCTCTGCAGCGAACAAGCAACAAATTGCATTTATGACGGTGTGAATAAGCTAAAGGTGAAAAAGCCAATACTGCTTTTCATGCTTTATCAGTACTTTGAAAGGTAATACTCCAAAGCAAGGCTGTTTGAATACTATGAACTTTCTTTTTAATTAACCACAGTATACCCCTAATGGGAAGTCTGAGTTTGGCTCATGCATGAGAGTTTTTATAGAAATGGAAATGAAAGTCCAGGCTTTCATTGTAGATGAAGCAATATGAAAGGCTTCTAGTGTGTTTTTTCAAAAAAACATTTCTCCCATTAGCTGTGCCTTTGAATGGCAGAGCTGAAAACAAGGGTGACCTTCTGCAGAGGAAGGTAGCTAGCAAGACACACTGGAGAGCCCTTACCTGGGTAAAACAGACATCTCCTATCTTCCTTGTGAGTTTTACAAAATCAAATCTATCGCCAACAATGAATGTGCTATGTTTATTCGAGCAATCATCCTATTATTTCCTTGACTCTGAAATTCAGCTCAATTCAAATTGCCTGATCTGTGATATTTCTAAGAAATAAAATAGCAACGTATTATCTCCTTCTGTACACAATTGTCCATGTTGCTCTAGCCTTTCTGTGATCCCTCAGCAGCACACACAGTGTGACTATGGCTAAGACTATCCCCTTCGGTTTTCCCCCAGAGGACTCTTCCCAACGTATGCACTTTTACAGTACAAACAGATATCTCCTCTCATTCTATTACCCTTCTTTGGGCTTTTACGCATTCTCAGTTTTCTCACATTTAACTTCCTGTTTCTTGGGGGGGGGGTCAGTTCTGCATGTGTTTTGCTCCCTCTTGTGGTTAATTCGATATAACACCAATTTTTTATCAAGCGCAAAGAGCTGTTGTTTTAAATTGCAGGGAGAAATGCTTCATTTAAAGTTCTGTTAATGGTGGGAGAGGCAGGGTATGAAAAGACAAACAAACAAACAAACAAATAAAGTGTGCTTTGGACCCTGATGATGATGGTCCAAAGCACATGAAATACAAGAGACAGAAACAATCAGAGCTACTGACAGCAATATCATTCGCCAAATCATAAACTCATTTACAATTTTACATGAAAACCTATGCACAGGCCAACCTGTGACTGAACAGATTTGACTCCATGTGGCTGTGTTTCTTGCATAATGTTGTGTTCCTGAGAGTACATAAAGATTTGACCAATGTGTGGAAGGTGTGATGGGGACAGCAAACATGATTCCACCTTTCCTGCACATGTGACCTTGGGGTATTCACAGTTCTCTCTGAACTGTCTCAGCCCCACTTACTTCACAAGGTGTCTGTTGTGGGGAGAGGAAGGGAAGGCAATTATAAGCTAGTTTGAGACTCCTTAAAGGCAGAGAAAATTGGGGTATAAAATCCAACTCTTCTTCCTCTCCTAATGCTCAAAAGTGAGGTGGCCAGGTGCATTTCTCTGGGGAGGTTGTTCCATAATTGTAGGGCTGCCACTTAAAAGGCCCTCTCATGTGCCCACCATAGGACTTTATTTGATTGATGGGACAGTCAGGAGGGCCTCTCCCTGTGATGTTAATTTCCAGGCAAGAACATACGAGAGAAGACAATCCTTCCGATACCCCAGTCCCAAGCCATGTAGAGCTTTCTGTGAAAACCAGCCCAAGTTAAGGAAGACCAGCTGCCCTTGGTCCAAGGTACTATAAAAACCTTTGCCTAAGGAAATGAGACTTGACTTGCCCATATTATGTGAGAGATTTTTATGACAGTTTCTATTCTCGTGATCTGTCCATTGGGTATGACTTTGATTGTAAACAACAGGGGACACACAAGACTTGCAGGGGGGATTTAGCTCACCCACTCACTCCCCATTAATCTGCCTGGCTGGCTGGCAGCCCCCCAGCTGTCTGGCTCGTGGTGTGCTGGCAGCAGCAGCTGCTGCTCTAACAAGTCTGACAAATCATTGGTGGATGGGGAAATCTGTTGGGGGCAATGGTGGGGGCCCTTGCTCCTCCTTGCTCACCTCCAGCACTGCTGCTTCAGCAGGGAATAGATACAGGTTAGCAGCAGATGGGAGATGTCGGTGGCAGAGGTCTATCTTCTCCTCCCCTGCCCACCCAAAGTGGTGGTCAGGATATCAGAAAGAAGATAACTACTTTCTATGTGCAGGGTTTTTTTCTACACCCCTTCCATTTTTTGAGATTTGGGATTTTTCTGCGAACCTGCCCTCCCCCCCAATTTGGAGAAAAATCTCCCTTTTTTCAACATGGCTCCAATCTGTGCATTTAAGAATTCACAGATGAAGCCATGGTGTCTATTAGATATATGGATTTGTTTGGGTTCCACGTGGCAGAAGAAAGATGGCACTGAAGAATTTTAAAATAAATGTAGGCTTAAACCCTCACAATGTCTTTCTTTCACCCACTAGAATATGCTGTTACATGTATAATGTATCTGAAGAAGTGAGCTGTGGCTCATGAAAGCTCATACCCTGCCAGAAATTTTGCTAGTCTTTAAGATGCTACTGGACTTTTGCTCTTTTCTAATGTATAAGTCAGTCATTCACATATGTGAGTGGCAACAATAAGGTCTTTATATACAAGCATGGACTTCTCTAATGGCATCAATGGGCATGTATAGATGGTGTTGGACTAGTCACTCAATCTAACCTAACTCACAGGGTTGTTGTGAAGATAAAATAGGGAGAAACAAAACCTTGTAACCTGCCCTGAACAGTTATAGGTAAAGCAATAAGTTATAATTTAAAAAAGTGAAAACCAATACCTGAAGATGGCTACTTTAGAATTATGTTTACTCCTAATGATCAGTGGGTCCCTAGGCCAGGGATCGGCAAACACATTAGTCAAAAGAGCCAAATATCAACAGTACAACGATTGAGATTTCTTTTGAGAGCCAAATTTCTTAAACTTAAACTATATAAGTAGGTACACTGTTTATTAACTTAATAAACTTTAATTAAAGTTTTAAGTTTTAATTAAACTATAGGTACACTGAATAAAACTTGATATCATACTTAACAGTGATCTTATTTATTGATAAAAATTAAATTGTAAGTCCCTGCCATTTCCCCCTCCCCGTCCTCGTCTGGAGGCCTGGTCTACCACCATAAAAGCCTAGTGGTAGACCTGGCCTCCAGCTGAGTCCCATTGGGAGGCCAGGTCTACCCATTGGCTTTCTTGGCAGTAGACCTGGCCTCCGGAGGCCCATAGAAGCCAATGGGTAGACCTGGCCTCTGAAGGGGGACTTTTTCCCCTCCTCGGAGTCCAGGTCTACCACCAAGAAAGCTAGTGGGTAGACATGGCCTCCCAATGGGACTCAGCCAGAGGCCAAAGGAAGCCTGCCCCGCCCAACAGCTGATAGGCGGGGGGGGCAGGAACCGCTGAGCCACCCACCCAGCAATTGCGCGGCTAGAGGGGAGGGGAGGCTTTAGCCTCCCAACCATTGAGGGCAAGGGAAAGGGGGACATGGCCATTCGCCACGGCAGGGGGGGGGAGAGACAGCGCGCCCGCTCGCCCGCTCTCTCTCTCTCAGGCTTGCCGGCTCCGCAGCCCGGCTGCCGGCGTGAGTGGGCGCAAGAGCAGGGGCTCCGAACCAAGTTCGGAGAGCCGCACTCAACGGGGCAAAGAGCCGCATGCTGCTCTGGAGCCGCAGTTTTGAGACCCCTGCCCTAGGCTATCCATTTAAAGGACTGCATAGGAACGAATAATCTAAATCACATTTAAAACAAACCAGATAGCAGGCATAAACTGAAAGGTAATTGTTTTGAAGCCTGACATTTAAAATTCTGTTTTGAGACTTCATTAAATACTCTGCCATTTGAATATTTCCAGTTCATTTGCAAAGAATTTAAAGAAGCTATTCAAACTTGCAAAACAACCTTGTTCATTAAATTGCATTTATCCCAAAAAGGTGACCTCATGGAATGAATATTGCCTCTCAAAGATGGCATGATAAACAGAATTGTTTCCTTGTTAATACCGATGAAGAAGGCAAACGAGGTAGTCTTCCAAATGCGTCAAATCAGGGAACGCCACAGGTATTGCTGCTCTCTTGGTGTTAGTGACTGCAGTAGGATCACACTTTCCTGTTAAGCGCAAAGGTCTTCAGAACTTCTAGCTGTGCAAATGATCAATTTTTATGTTGGCTCAGGGGGTTGATTCCACATGTCCCTATTTGATGACAACATGAAATGACAGTGTGTTCTTTTCAGAGCCTGGCTTCACACCTGGGCGAGCTCTTCAGTTTTTTCCCTTCCCTAATCAGGTGCATGACTTCAACCTTGTCACACACATAAAAACTCCACAGTGACAACTGCATGACTGGCCGAGGTGCCTTTTTTGTCAATAGTTCCGAATGAAGTGGAGGCGGAGAAAGGCATTCAGCTCAGATACTCGCTTCAAAAATGCTTCCAACAATTTTTTTTTTGAATACCTGCGAGGTCATTGAAGATAACTATAAACGCGGGCGACTTTGTTTCTGACAAAACAGTTGCTTGGTTTCCTCCTCGGGAGACTCTTAATTGCTCCTTTCTTCCCCTCTCCTACAATGTAGGAAACAGAGAGAGATAAAAGGTGAAAACATGCCGGAGCACACTGGCAAGAGAAAGAGGTAAGCTGAGAAGAAAGTTCCTAATTTTGTTATGACGGTTTGTGCTTTCTCTCCCTTCCTACCTTTCCCATTTCTAGGTGTGCCTGGAGGGAGCAGAAACAAGGGTGTTGTATATGTGACACAACAGGGAGACATAGACGAGAAGCAGACAATGAGCTTTTCCAGGAGGCCATTTTGAGGATGGAGAGGAAAACAGCAGCTCACAGCCTCCACCCCCACCTCAGTCAGCACATTCAACACACTTCTCTTTTCCTATCCTTCTCTCTATTCCTAATATAAGGACAAACAAGTAACTAGTAGAGCTTTCTACTTGGAACACGGTTGATTAAAATGCACAGATCCTGAACAGCTCCTGTTGGTTTTACCTCCAAAGGGAAACTAATCTGAGTAGTTCTGTATTTTTGTCACTGAATAGTTCATTCTTGCTGCCTTGACTACCAGTTTTGCTTCCCTTCGTTCTCTTCTGTATGCTGCTCCCCTCATGGTGCCCTTGCCCTCCAAACACTGCAGCCCATGACAGGGGCAGCCCAAGATCCTTCAGCCTTCAGATGTCAGAGATGAAGAGGAAATTCAATACATTTGTTATTAAATTTTGGCCTCTCAATTAAGGCAGGAAGACCCCACTAGGCACTCTCAAAAGGAAGTAGCCTGACTGTCTTAGTACTCCAGGAGAACCTTGACCAAGACTGTGTGGTGTAGTGGTTAGGAGGTGATGGACTCTAATCTAGTGGACCAGGTTGGTTTCCCCACTCCTCCACATGAAGCCTGCTGGGTGATCTTGGGCCAGTCACCGTTCTCTCAGAACTCTCTCAGCCCCACCTACCTCACAAGGTGCCTGTTGTGGGGAGAAGAAGGGAAGGTGATTGTAAGCGGGTTTGAGACTCCTTAAAGGTAGATAACATTGGGATATAAAGCCAACTCTTCCTCTTCCTTTATTTGACCTTCCAGAGCACCTCACACCCATGGTCATCATCAATGCCCCAGATTTCAGGACAAATAACCCAAACTCTAGATTTCCTTACAATGTACCCTTCCTTGATTAATCAATCCTAAGTCCAGGGAGGATGATCAAGGCACCCCTGGCCTTTGCCAAAATGGCTGCAACAGGTCTGCAACCCTGGTAATTCAATGACCCGGACTAAATCATTCTGCTATCTTCTACTTCCACATCTGATACCAATCTTACTCCTCTTCCTTTTAAGCATATTTGGACTTCCACCCACCCTGGTTACACATCATCCTCTGCTTACCAAAAAATAAAACTCACCAATTGGAAGAAGGATCCATCCCTTTTGTCCCAATACCATTGTGGTTCCTATTGGTGCATGAAATCCAGGTACATAAATAAGGCATCTCAAGCCCTCCATCTTTGTAGTCACTTCCCCTCCAGAAACCTCTTCCAGCACCATAAGCAAGGAATCACTGGACCCATCCTCTTCAAGAGAGGCTGAGTATTTTTTTCCAACTATTTTATCTTATACCCCAAATTTAACCCTTCACGTCTCTCTCTGCAATCCTCATTCCTTGGCTCTTCCATCCCCTATTGACCCAGACACCCTTCAATAAAGACATGAGACAACAGCTTGGGTCCAGCTAGTGTATTTAATTATTTAAACTGATCTGCATCATAATCAAATATGTGAACGTGTTTAAATGGGTGGGCTGTGCTGGGCAGCCTGAAAGTGGCCGACTTGGTTGGCAGATCTACCCTGACTTCAAACACCTCCAAGCATGAACAGCATGAAGGGACTTTCTTTCACCTATGGTAGACCTGTAAAAAAGTTTTTAAAATTTGGTCATAATTACATTCCATAATACAGATTTTGAAGGTTAATATACAAATGAAACCAGAAATGTATCTTTTGGTTTTTATGGATAGCCAGTTTGAAAAAAAAAATGGATGTTTGTTTTTATATATGATTTCAGCAGCAAGAATATTATATGCACAAAAATGGGGGGAAAAATCATATATATCTTCAATAGAATAATGGCTTGTCAAGATGCTGGAATTAGTGGAAATGGCAAAACTGACTGCTCTGATTAGAGAAAAGAACTTATCTAAGTTTGTAGAAAATTGGAAACCATTTGTTGACTTTTTGCATAATACGAAAAAAAAAAGAATTGATGATTTATGGGTTTGAAGATTGTGTGTGTTAAGTGCCGTCAAGTCGCTTCCGACTCATGGCGACCCTATGAATGAAAGTCCTCCAAAATGTCCTATCTTTGACAGCCTTGCTCAGATCTTGCAAATTGAAGGCTGTGGCTTCCTTTATTGAGTCAATCCATCTCTTGTTGGGTCTTCCTCTTTTCTGCTGCCTGTTTGAAGATTAGAAGAATGAGAATGTAGGCATGATAGAGAAAAGTTTGATTGTTAGTTGTAAGAATGATTAAAAAATAATTTTGTATATGTAGCTAGAGAACAGGTTGTAATTTCTTAATTATATTTATATTAGACGCAAATGAAAACGGAAGTATCTTTTTGTCTGTGTATTTGTATTTCTATTTTTCCCTTTCTTTCCTTTTCCTTTTGTTTATTGTCTTAATGTAATTTTATTAACAATAAATTTAATAAAATTAACCATTTAAAAAAAACACACAGCATCTTCTTCTGGCTTTGTTTCATTGTCTGCACACAATGTGCTGAGAGGTGCCCAGCCCCAGCCTGATACGCTGCACGGCAACTAGATGTTGCTCAGCACCATGGACGTCTCCTTCTCAGCTGTACCCTACCCACACACACAGCCAGTGATGGGCTGTTCCAGACACAAACTTGGTGCATGTGCCTTAAACCCCACCCCTAGTCCCATAAAGATTCCCAAAAGAGTATAATGAAACTGAAAAATTTCAGATATCTGAAAGAAAGAAAAAAAACCCGTACCAGTATGGGGATTCAGCTTTTTTTATTGGAAATGCTGAAAATTTTGGGGCCTAATATACCCAAATAAAAAAAAATACTATTTTTATGCACATTCCTATTGGATTGTCATATGTAAACTGTTATGGTACTGCTACAAACTGAACCATTTAATCCTGCTGTCTTGTGCTTTCATTCTCTCTTCTGTGTTTTGGATAGGGCAGTAAAATTACTTGCTGACTGTCTCCCTTCCATCTTCTCTTTTCAAAAAATCATTGTGCCCAGCTGGGACCCATTTATACAACAGACTAAATGATCCCAATCAATCTTTATTTTACGGTCATTTTACCAAAAGTCTAAATAATCCCTTTTCATCCTGAATCTTGTGTTCTAGGTCAGTGTTGGCGAACCTATGGCACGCTTGCCAGAAAGGGCACTCAGAGCCCTCTCTGTGGGCATGCGTGCCGTCGCCCCAGCACAGAGTTCACCTGAGTTCGTTACTAGAAAGCCAGAGGGACGCGGGGCCGGGCTGCTCCCCTCCCCCTCTCCACGTGCACCTGAAGGTATTTCTCATATCACCCGCTCCTCTGCCTAGCAGCCCAATGGGAGCGCTTCCTCCCTCCCCAGTCTGGGGTAAAGTGTGTCAAGGAAATGGGTTCCCCCCCCCTCAATTCCTTGTTGCTGAAAAATCTTTGGTCCAGGCCTTCGGCCTGGCTGGGGAAATAAAACTGCAAGACCTTCCAGGATGCGGCTCAATTCACATTGGTAAAAAATGCAATTGCTTCCCCCATCATAGTAACAAATGGTCCTGCAATTAACTCTTATCCTGCCTCAGGGAACCCCAGGTGATCTGCTCTGTAAGCATTTGTCACCTTGCTGTTTTCTGTTGCAAGCCGGATGTCATCAGTCTTTGGTCAGTTGGCATCTCCGGAATCTCAGTGAGGTTTGAACTCCCCCCCCCTTAAGATCCTGGAAAATTAAAGAGGAACACACACAACTGTGCGTGTGGTGGTGTGGACACGCGGACAGCATGTCGGATACCATCAACCCATCTGATTCCTGGGGCAGGGATATGCCAAACGGAACTCTTGGAACATTTATTGAATGCTGAACTGATGTGCATCATCGCTTTTGGAACGGGTAATGTTTTTGTAACTTGCTATGCTTTTGCCAAACTCTTGAACTTAAGAATCCTACTGTGTAGCCAGAAAAGACACTGCTGGGGTGCGGAGCACCAGTTACTCTCCCTCTGCTCAATAAAAGAGGAACACTCACTTACCCAGCATGTAATTAACCTGTGGAACTCCTTGCCACAGGATGTGGTGATGGCATCTAGCCTAGATGCCTTTAAGAGGGGATTGGACTAATTTCTGGAGGAAAAGTCCATCATGGGTTACTAGCACTGATGGGTATGTGCTACCTCCTTATTATAGATGTAAGCCACTGTGAGATACAGGAGCTGGACTAGATTGTTCAAAAGCATGCCAAATGCAAACTTTTACCTCTCCATAAAAAGTTGTTTGTATCATTGAAAGCTCTGTTATTGTGTTTTTCTTTTAAGACAAAAAATGTTAATGTATGAATTGTTTTTTCTAAACTAAAACCTTAGTAATCAGGTTAAATTGCCATGTTGGCACTTGGCGATAAATAAGTGGGTTTTGGGTTGCAGTTTGGGCACTCGGTCTCTAAAAGGTTCATCATCACTGTTCTAGGTTTTCACTTGCAGAGGACTCCTCTCCACATGACAGGCTTGGCATGGAGACTGATTTCAAATCAAGTCAAGTTTTATTTCAATACAATATCAGCTCTAGGTAAAAATAAAAGGTAAAGGTAAAAGGTAAAGGTCCCCTGTGCAAGCACCAGGTCATTCCTGACCCATGGGGTGATGTCACATCCTGACATTTTCTAGGCAGACTTTGTTTGCGGGGTGATTTGCCAGTGCCTTCCCCAGTCATCTTCCCTTTACCCCCAGCAAGTTGGGTACTCATTTTACCGACCTCGGAAGGATGGAAGGCTGAGTCAACCTTAAGCTGGCTACTTGAAACCAACTTCCGTTGGGATTGAACTCAGGTCGTGAGCAGAGCTTGGTCTGCAGTACTGCAGCTTTACCACTCTGCGCCACGGGGCTATTATCAAAGTTAGGTTAAAATAATAAAATAAAATGAAAAAAGTTGATGATTCTAGAAGGATGATTTGAAGAAGAGGAGGAAAGATCTTCTACTGGGAAATGTTTTCATTTAGCCGTTTACGAATCCCACTAGACCGGAGGCAGAATTTGGCTACTTGAATGGTTATCTCCCGAGAGGTGTCTGCTAAGAGAAGGGAAACTTTAGCTTCTTCCATTCTCCCAGGAAAGGATGACAATACGGGGAGAATGTACTGTGATCTTATGTTGTTGTAGAACTGATTTGAATAATATATCCTGGATAGGTTAATAACGTTATTCGCTGGTTAAGAATCTCTCCCTTCCATCTTTTCCTTTTTCCTGGGAGAATTATTATAGCAGACTGGAAACTGGGTATACAGTAGACTCCAATGATCTGTTTTACCCTAGAACTCATCTTCTTGTTGTACGTGTGCAGAGGACACATTTCATCTGCCTGTACTGACACAGAGACCGATTTGGTAACAAAGTTTAGGTTTTTTTTCATGACAAAAATATTTGAATAACTTAAAATTATTAACCAAATCAAGTTTGAAAGAGAAGAACTGTTCCTTGAAACACTATTTTAATACAGGATTTAAAAGCAGAAAAGAAATCCCTTCAAGAGACTTCTTCACATACTCATTTTGTGCCAGTGTTTAGCAAACCTCATCCATTATAACTGCGCTCTTCAGACTCAGGGAAATCTCTTTAAATGATGCTCTTCTCACTAATGCAGGAACAGGGCCAGGGGAATATCCATTGTTATATATGCCTTGATGTGAAGGAATGCTAAGCATTAAACATTGATTCACATTCCTTGCAGCATGACTCATGGTAATGCATAGATTTTTGAGAGTTTTATACAATCAGTTATCAACAAGAAGGGCAAGACCTCAAATCATTCAGGTCTTACTTGTCTAGAGGGCTCAACTGGACAATATTTCTCTTAACAATGAACCCAATGGTAGTCATGGTAACAAATGAACTTACCACAGGCCATGGGACTCAGCATGACAGAGAGGCCAAACTGTAGTCCGTGTATGTGCGTGAGCAGGATAGATTTATGGCCAATTTGGTGCAATCCTAAGGCTCTGTTTACAAAGATCACTGAGAAAGTTGTTCAGATCTGGGCAGGCTATAGTTATGAATCCCAATCCAGTTAAGCTGATGTACTTATGTGTAAGCAAACATTGACTACATTGACTACAGTCTCCAATGGAATTGGGTTAATTTATGCCCATAAACCCCATAATTGTGTGAGAAAGAAGGTAGTTATAGCTTCACTACAAACTCATGTAATAGTCAATCGATCTCTACAGGGAACCCAGGGAATTGTAATTCCATGAGGGAATCAACACACAACACAAGCCTTTATTGGCATATAATGTGAGGTAATCACTAAAAGAGATTTCTCAGCATCCCCCCCCCCCAAACTACAATACCCAAGATTCTTTGTAAAAATATATATTTTAAAAGCAACAACAACAACAACTGATTACATTTGTTTAGTAGATAGGCCCCAAGTTCACAAAAGAATGGAAGTTGGATTCAAAAGTGCTGTAGCATAGAACAATATAGAACTTTGGTCAGACCAGAATTCTGGACTGTGGCCCCAAATATACTTTGCAGCTTTCCCTTTTCAGATCCAGGAAAGCCTTTTTTTTTTTTTTACTTGCTCATCACTCATGGCCTTTATAATGCAAGTAAAACATGAATGTCTTGGACTGACACTAGGGTTGCCAACCTCCAGGTACTAGCTGGAGATCTCCTGCTATTACAACTGATCTCCAGCCGATAGAGATCAGTTCGCCTGGAGAAAATGGCCGCTTTGGCCATTGGGCTCTATGGCATTGAAGTCCCTCCCCTCCCCAAACTCCGCCTTCCTCAGGCTGTGCCCCAAAAACCTGCCAGTTGCAAAGAGGGACCTGGCAACCCTGACACCCAACATTTCATGGCAGAATCAGTTCTAAAACAGATTTCAAACATAAGCAACAGGAAGAAACTGTTCTTAGTTTTTGCTTCATTATTAGTATTAAGTGGAGATTTTTCTCCACATAGTGCCAATACTCAGCCACAAATATATTATGCTAACTGCATATAATTGTTGTATCGACTAACATTTACAGGGTAATCCAGTTCATGGTTGCTGCTTCCCTAATATTTCTATTTGTATAACTATTTCATAGCCTATGGCGGTGGTCTTCAGAATTTCTAGACCCAGGACTCACCCTTAACTTCTCTGGTAGGTGTCCTATTCCCCTGGTGGGAGCAGGGGAACCCCCTGTCCCATGCACTCATTGGGAGGAAAAAAAAATTAAACCCATAGCACCAGTTGCAGCACCTATGGCTGAAAAAAAATGGAAGAGCCATAAGGTATCAATAGGAATTGCTGGAAACCCTATGGTTTTACCATAGAGATTCTGATGATTCCTAGAGCTACCCATGTCACTACTATTTTTTACCAGAAGAGATGTGACGCTACAGGTGGCTTCACCCCCCCCCCCAATATTCCTGCCCCAACCTTCCTGCAAGGCAACCCTACCCTCAGGTGTTAACATGGAATTCACTGAGCTGCAAGTGAGACTCTATGACCCATAGGGTTGCCAACCTCCAGGTTCTAGGTGGAGATCTGTTATTACAACTGATCTCCAGCCGATTGAGATTAGTTCACCTGGAGAAAATGGCCGCTTTGGCAATTGGACTCTGTGGCATTGAAGTCCCTCCCCTCCCAAACCCTACCCTCCTCAGGCTCCGCCCCAAAAATCTCCCACCAGTGGCAAAGAGGGACCTGGCAACCTTAATGACCCACCTGAGGGTCACAACCTGTACATTGAATAGCACTGGCCCATGCTACTCCAGCAGCAAGTTCTACAGCCCACTAACACCATTCAAAAAGAGCTTAAATACAACCAGCAATGGTCATTCCCAC
Source organism: Euleptes europaea (assembly GCF_029931775.1). Lineage (NCBI taxonomy): Eukaryota > Metazoa > Chordata > Lepidosauria > Squamata > Sphaerodactylidae > Euleptes > Euleptes europaea. Next base: position 63,731,782 of record NC_079319.1, read on the forward strand.
AGTAACAACCCAGTCATATCCAACCAGTGTTGCTTTTGGAAAAAAGCATTTTTCTCCCAGAAATGAAAATCATGGATATTTATAAAATCCTTATAGCTGTCCCTTTCCCTCTCCTGAGATCAGCTATGTGTGTTTCTTGTACATCAACCATTTTGTATTATTATATCAAAAAAGAAAATGCTCAGTGTTTCATTGTTTGACATGGTACATTTGTAGCTAGGGTTACCAGATCCCACTTCTGAACCGGCGGGAGATTTTGGGGGTGGAGCCTGAAGAGGGCAGGGTTTGGGGAGGGGAGGGACTTTGATGCCATAGAGTCCAATTGCCAAAGCGGCCATTTTTCTTCAGGTGATCTGATCTCTATCGGCTGGAGATCAGTTGAATTAGCAGGAGATCTCCTACTACTACCTGGCAGTTGGCAACCCTATTTGTAGCCTAGAGCAGTGGGTTGACACGGTTACTGTAAGCCTGGCTCTCACTTATGTGTGAGCCAGCGTGGTGTAATAGTTAAGAGCGGTGGACTCTAACTTGGAAAACCAGGTTTGATTCCCCACTCCTCCACATGGGCAGAGGTCTCTAATCTGGTGAACCACTTTGGTTTCCCCACCCATATACATGAAACCAGCTGGGTGACCTTGGACTAGTCACAGTTCTCTCCAAACTCTCTTAGCCCCACCTACCTCATGAGGTGTCTGTTGTGGGGAGAGGAAGGAAAGGAGATTGTAAGCCGGTTTGAGTCTCCTTAAAAGGTAGAGACAATTGGCATATAAAAACCAACTCTTCTTTTTCTTCTTCAAATATATCACATGAGCAAAAACTTCATAGATGTTGATGCTAGTAACTTCTGTGACTTCAGAGACCCTCTAGAGTTTGTGGACAGTTGCTGTGGCAAATAACCACAACAGGATCCTAATTCGCCAAGTATACTTGTTCCCTCAAGACAGAGTAAAATAAGGGTTCATCAAGAAAACATGCCTCAGTGACAACTGTTGTACCTGGATCTGTCCCCTAAAGATTCACAATAAAGGTCAGTGGTCTTGTCTCTGACAAAGAGTAATATATCATCTGAACTTTCCTTAGGAAAAGGTGGATGTGGTTTTTCTAATAATACAGTAACATTAAGGTTGAAATAAACTTAATGTGAGTCAGTGTGACATTACACAGAGAGGCAAGGAATTTAAAACACACACTGAAGTGGAAAAAAAACCCTACCAGCTGTGTTTCACATAATGAAGAATCTTCCAAATTTATGAAAACCATCAGATTCAAGGAAGCTTCCGATGTTGCATAGGCTGACAGCTATAATGAAAGTTTGAAAGTAGCATCAGGAAGGGCTGTGTTATGAACATATAAATATTATATTTTACAGCACAAATGTTCTCAGCAAACGGAGATAAATGATGCACATAAATTCAAGGCAGGATCCGTGTGTGGGTGTGTGTTTTAAAAGTATATTCCGTGTGCATTCTGTGTGCCTTTTGAATAGAGAGTTTTGTTTATCTGTTATAAAGACCACCACCTGCCCTGAGCCATGTTTTCCACTTCCATGGGCATCTGGCTAAATAGTAAACAGATGTTCCTTGTAGGAAAACTGTGCTGCCGTGGCATATAGAGTTTACAGACAATGTTCTAGCTGATGCTTTGTAGAATATATTGTGAAACTACTCTGTTCCCCTGTCTACATGCACGGTAGCAGCATAAATGTTCCCTTCCACATAAACCATACTATGGTAGTTCATTCATGGGTACTGTCACTCAGGTTCTCCCAGGTCTGCCTCTGTTGTTCCTTGGTGTTATGCATGAGTTTTCCGTCCATTAGAGATGACCTCGCTTCCAGCCCGCACAAATCCTGTACCTTCCCATTCCTCTGTTAACCCAATTCTTCCCTCTCCTTCCATCTCAGCCCGGGTGAAATCCCCATGCTTAAAGCAAAATGCGGGACACATAAGCTTGGTTCCGCTCACAGCCAATTACAGAGCAGTGTGTCAAGAGGCGAGGAATCAAATGCTTCCTGCTTCCTTGGAGCTCTTTCTGGGCAGAAGAAAGGCTTTTTAAAACTGAGGCTTGGATTTCTCCTTCCCCCCTTTCAGATTGCTCCAGGGTTTTTTAGTTTTTTTGTTTTTAAAATGCTTTTTTATGTGGCAATTGTGTTTTGGGGGAAATTTTCTCTCACGGCAAGCATTACGAAGTAAGCCAATTACAAAACAGCATTTAAAGGGGTGGGACTTGATTTGAGTTTAAAGACTGCTAGTGCATAGATTCTCAACAGGAAAGTGTGGGTCCAGTGAGCAATGAACCTCAGGTAAAACTCCCATGCATAAATGACCTCTGTCTCCCTCCCTTCCTTCCCCTCTTTCTCACTCTCACACACTGTACTTCTCTAATTCATATTGATGTAGCCTAAGAGCCACTTCAGAATGTTTTTCCTGTTATTTTGTTGAATGATGTTCTGCAGTCAGTGGGGATCAAGGATACAGGAGTGTAACTACAGTTCAAAAACTACAATTTCCCCATTGTATGTTGAGATATCTCATGAAGCTGAGGACAGCAGGCATACAGAAACATTTATAAAGCCATGTTATGTTGTTGGCATTCTTGCCACAGCCAGTTGGAATGAAAAAGGTCTTGGTAATTCCTTTCTGTTGGAATCCAGCAGTCCCAAGAACACTGGGAATAAGCCCAATGGAATACACCCAAGTCAGATTTTGAGTAGACCTGCCTAGGACTGGTCTCTTCATGGTTGTTCTCCATACAGAGAAACACGCATTATGGTTAGAAATCTCATGACAAAAGGTACCACCACACTGAACGCCATTTTGGCAACCATCAGAGACAGAATGCTAAGCCAGTCAAAGGGCCGGACCAAATCACTCTGGCTATTATGACATTTTGTTTGCATTGGGTACATTAAAGAAGATGGGGAAGTGTAACCTTACAAGTGACTTAGCCAATATTGCTCGATTGCTGGAGTATGTTTATGTGATTGCTTAGAGCACAGCGATGAAGATGTCCTATGTTCCAGGGTGATGGTTTGTCTCTTATCTTATGAGTAAATGACAGACACTTTAAGCCAGCAATGTTTATAAAGAAAAGTGATAATGCAACTTGCTTCCCACACATCTTATTGTGAGTTATTGTATTTTACAACTACAGATACAAGTATCTGCTATCTCACCCTTTATATTGTATCAGGTCCATTACAAGCATTCAGTGTTATGCATTTGCAGGGCAAGGCCAGAAGGAAGACAAACACCCAGTTAAATAGGCCACAACTTTATTTAAGGCTTTGGCAGACAGTTAAAGAAACCAGTCCACGCTGCCCAGCAAAGCAGAAATTGCAGGATGATTACAAGCAAATATTTGTCTGCTCTCTCAACAACATTACAATTAATTTATAACTGTGATCCTAATCCTACATTGTGGGGCCATAGGGGTGTCAGATTCCAGTGCGATCTGGGGATCCCTCAGAATTACAACAGTTCCCTTGGAGAAAATGGATGCTTTGGAGGGTGGACTCTATAGCATTGTACCCCACTGAGGTCCCTGTTCTCCTCAGGCTCCACCCCCAAATCTCCAGGAACTTCCCAAACTGGTTCTGGAAACCCTGCAATCCCCCACTGGTGGCCAGGAGGGACCTGACAACCCTATGGGTGCATGGGATCTGTTTGGAAACTTTGCATTTGTATTAGGGGGATGGTGTGGGGGAGGTGTTGCATTGTGCATCAAAGAGGGTACAGAATTAGAATGTTAGAAAACATTAGGGAATTAACTCCACAACATAAGTAATATGGGTGGAAATACTAGGCCCTAAGGGTTACTTAAAAGTGTGGGGTGTACTATGGCCCACCTGATCAAACCTGTGAAGGCTGATCTTAAGATGGAGAGGGAAATAAGGGAGGTGAATAAAGCAGATAACGTTATGATACTGGGAGACTTCAACTACCCTCACATTGATTGGGTAAATGTATGCTTGAGTCATGCTGTAGAGATGAGATTCCTAGATATCACAAATGATTGTGCACCAGAACACTTGGTCACAGAGCCCACGAGAGGGGATCTGTGGACTGGATTTTGAGTAGGGCTCAAGATCTGGTGAGAGGTTGTTGGCACAAATGGGGAACACCGACGACAATGCTATTAAATTCTGCATTCATGTCAATGAACAGTTACTCCTAAAGTCCAAAACTGTAACATTTGATTTAAAAGGAGGGAACTTTACAAAAATAAGGGGAATAGTTACAGGAAACTGAAAGGGAAAAAAAAGAGAGTCAAATTGTTAGAGGATGCTTGGAAGCTATGTAAAACACACACTAATTGACACCCAGACAGAATGTATTCTCCAGATTAGGAAAGCCACTGCTAAGTCTAAAAATCATGCACAGCCTGCATGATTAACAATGCAGGTCAAGAAAGCTATAAAAAGTAGGGATGTGTACCATTTCCCCCCAGTATTTTTCAAATTTAGGTTTATTAAACCTGTAAATTTTTGAAAATCCAAAAAAGCCGAATATAAAGAATTTGGCTTTTTAAAATATATTTCCCCAAATTTGTAGGGATTCATATCTTACCTGGGTTCAACCCCCAATCTGTCATGAACCTTACTGTGTAACCCTAGACCTTTTAAAATTAATTTACCAAGTCCTGTTTTTCTGCAAGCCTGTAGGGTCAACAAAGAGATACTTAAGTTGTCTATGAGTAGTAGGCTGATTACTCCACCAGGGCACCTTAGGCTGCCTGGTACACCCTGCGAGGTGTACAGGACTGAAGTGAACCCACAAAGAGCAGGGCACTGCTGTGCAGCCAGAGACAAAAATGGACATTTTCTGGCATCCATCTTTGTGACCACCCTAGAGCTGACAGGGCAAGTACAGGCATTTGTTGCCTGCCTTCCCCAGGCCTATGTCAGGTGTAACCTAGAGAACAATGAGAATAGCCTCCTTAGTATATTTGTTAAAGCTCTCCTGCAGACCATCTGGGTAGCTGATAGCAAAAACTCCACAGGTATTCTAATGATCAAACTCCATTCAGGGATCCCGGAATCCTTCCTAAGCCCACCATGGTTCAATAGAGGTAGAAGCCATACCCCTCTGAGGTCACTTCCTCTTTTCCCTTTTCCTAAGACATCTCCCCTTATGAAGAAACCTACAGCAGATATTTAAGGGTACTTAATCCAGAGTACCTAGGCATTCTTTCTGATCTGTCTCACCTCCTGTTCTTTCTTATCCAACTACTAAACTAATCAAGGAGCAATCAAGCCTTTCTCCACCAGTAATGTGTAGTCACCGGTGAAGTCACAGTTCCCCAGGATACATTTTGGGTATAAATATCTCCCTGCTCACAATGGCAAGATGTATGTTGAACCCCATTTGCATCCCCACTTGCGTGCTTGTGGGACCCCTACCCTTTCCCTTCCTGCAGCTGCGATTTTGGACGTCACACCTCTGATAGGTAAATATACTTTCTCCTGGGGCCTTCATATCCTTATGCTCACTCCCTCCTACCTTTTATTTCCTAGTTTTTGAGTGTATCGGGTTTTGTGTGTATTGCTGCGTGTGTTTAAAGTTGCTTTTACAATAAGAACCAAATTAATCTTAAACCAAATCTCTTTATTAAGAGTTTTTCACAAGTATTTGATCTCTGTATATAAAGGGTAAAAGATCCTGGTTACCCCTTCCTCTTGCAAAAATACAGTCTCCCCAGCTAATTCCTCAACCCAAAGTGGGAGACAATCTAATTAGGGTAACAGGCTGGTTTTGCATCGCTTATCATCCACATAAGGGCTACTTATGATATTAGGTTATACTATTTGAGCATGACTTACTATCTGTCCAAATAGTGCGAAGGTGGCATTTCTGGAGTGGTAGTGTTCAAAATCCATGAGGCTTCTTAACATACCCAGATGGTGGTTCTGTGGTGAGGCAGAATGGACATCCTACCCTGGATGTCGGAATGACTGGTTATGTCACCATTATATTTGTAGACTGGTAATGTACAGCTCAACCATTTGCTGTACCACAGCTCTTCACCTGCCAAACTTAACAGTGCATTCCTGAGGTGCGCCGGTGGCCAGGATCAAAGGCCTTTGGAGGCCGGCAAAGGCCTGCGCTGGCACAAGGGCCCACAGCGCCGGTGTCCGGGTGGTGCATACCGGTGTTTGTGGCCCCTGAGCTGGCGTGCAGGGCCGGCCGCTGGTCGCCGGCCACTGCCAAGGCAGTTCCAGGCCCAAACACCAACAGAGCCTGCCACCAGCATCCGGACTCTGGTAATGGCAGCATCGTCATCCTTATGAGGGTTGCCCGGATTTTGCGCTGGGCGGAAGTTTCCTTAGGAGGCAGTGCCGCTGCGTTGCCTCCTAAACTTGGTGCAGGCATTGCGCTCAGGAATGCATGGTAAGTGATTTCTGAAGAAAATTAATTCAGCATCCTTGAGGGAAACAGAAAAATAAGAGTAACTTTTATTTACTTCAAATTATAGGGGAATAAAGTGGTTCCGCAAACAGGATTGAAACTATTTACAGGTACATCTTTTTGATGAACTATGGCTTGTATGAGTGTCACTTCTAGATCTAAGAGCATATTGGAAGCACCTAGATACTAGTGGACTACATTTTTTAAAAAAAGCAAGCTTGAGGACAGCAAATATGAAGGAAAGTCTTTCTCCTCGCTGCTACGTCAATCAACTACTCGGGAATGATACATCCCAATGAAAATCAGAGCTGATAAAATATGACTGAATTGGAAATGACTTCAGATTAACCTTTAAACTTTATTGTTTCTTGTGCCAACATTCAAGTCCAACATTAATGCTATTGTGTTCAATAATAGACCACATCCTAATGATTTCAAGGTGAGCCAAGTTCTGGAAGTATGCAAGCAGCAGAGTGCTTGAAAACCGATATTTAGCTGTGAATAATAATGTGTGAAGGGTGGGAAATGTCCTTCAGGGTGTACTTGAGGGTATTTAAGGGTTATTAACACCTTGCAAGGGCAATTTAGTTTGAACAGTGTAAATTTAAATCAAGGAGCAAAACTGTTTCACATTCAGTCAGCCAGCTGCCATAGTGACTAACAAAAGTGTTGAAATGACCCATTCAGCCAAATAGGATTTTTTTTTCCCAGTACAACCTTGCAAGCAAAAAATAATAATAAAATAAAATAAAAGAACATTATTGTACTTTCATAAAATAAAAGGGCCACCTTCTGTACAAAGGATCTAAAGCTAAATCAGATTTGTAAATTGATAATCCAAGTTTTTCATCAGGGAGTGTAATTGGCCTGCAATGCACTTCTGTTTTTTTTTTGTGTGTGTAAAAAAGAAATACATAAACCTTAATTAGATACCAGACAAAATTATACCCTGCATTTGGGAGCAAAATGATTGGACATATAGCTATTTCCCCCATTTATTCCATACAAGAGTTAATTATATCCCCAACAGTGTTGAAGTATTTTTAAAACTAAAACTAGGAGAAGGTATGAACGTGTGGGATACAACTGACCCCACCAGCCTTGAGGAATAGAGGAAATATAAAATGTTGTAAGTTTGTTATTCAAGGAACATAAAGTATAATGAATACATTGATAATGAAAGGTCTTTTTCATTTTTGGTTTCATTATTTCTTTTAGATGGATTTCTGGGGCTACCATGCAACCCCATTTGTGGGTTAATAGCCCATTCCTGACCCGAAAGGATGAAAGTCTGTAGGAGGCCAGGAAGGGGCTGCGCCGGCATTCAGGACCCCTGCACTGGTGCCCTAGCCACTTATGCCATCCAGGGTGGCACCGATGCCGGTGGGGGAACCCAGACACCATCCTCCCAACGCTGCCCAGGAATGCCGGCTGGGCTTCTTGCCGGTGCCCACTGGCACAAAGCCCCATGCCAGTGTCCTGGGGGGCATTCCCAGGGTGAGCCAGGGGGCGGAGCTGCTAGTAGGCAGCTTCCTGACCCCTTTGGCCCTGGGTATGCCACGTGCAGGAGCCCCGTGGCGCAGAGTGGTAAGCTGCAGCACAGCAGTCCAAGCTCTGCTCATGACCGGAGTTCGATCCCAACGGAAGTTGGTGTCAGGTAGCCGGCTCAAGGTTGACTCAGCCTTCCAGCCTTCAGAGGTTGGTAAAATGAGTACCCAGCTTGCTGGGGTTAAAGGGAAGATGACTGGGGAAGGCACTGGCAAACCAACCCGTAAACAAAATCTGCCTAGTAAATGTCGGGATGTGACGTCACACCTTGGGTCAGGAATGACCCAGTGCTTGCACAGGGGACCTTTACCTTTTTATGTCACGTGCAAGAACAGCCTTGCTGTGCCAAATTTTTGCTCACTGTTTTCATTGCGGCAAAATGCCCCCTTTTCAAGCCAAAGGAAATGTAAAAGGTTTTTAAAAACCTTTCGGTGGCTGGGGAACGGCTTTGGAGGTGCCGCGGCCATGTCATCCCCGGCAGCCGAAGGCTCCGGAATGGGCTGTAAAAAAAACCAAGTAGAATCCAAGAACCCACAAACTGGCTAATAAAAACAAACACTGAATTGCCCGCACAAAGCAGCATTGCTCCTGGCTAAAACAAGGCATACAATTATTTTGAAACAGATACATATGTCATCTACTTTTCCACATCTGTGCAACAGTTTCCACTAGCATAAATTCACACCTTCGTCCTTGTTGCTCGCTGTTCCACTTTCATAGAGCAGTTGATTATTTGTGCCAGAGAATCGTCTCTTAATTAAGCCTTTAGATCAGCTTAAAACTGCTTCCCTCGCCATTTTTCCATGAGGTTTGACAGAGGATTATTTTTATTCCCCCTTAAAACATCATTTCTCCTCTCCTCTAGTACCTCACATACTGTGAGTGCTTCCACGCCATTTTAGTTGGCTGGTATGCATTTGCACGTGGAGTGGAAAAAGGAAATCTTTTAAAATAATGGCTCCTATTTGCATGGAAACAGAAAGTAAATCACACAAATAGGTCTGGTAGTTCCCTAATATTGCCTAGAACTATAGCAGTTAAAAAACGTAAGAGGATTGGGCTGTGTTGCAAATGCACCAATTAAAATGGGGTCAGGGATAGGCATGAGTTCACGAAAAATGGTTCTTAAAATAGCATCATTATTGCCAGTTTCTGTTCCTTGTGTGGAAACTGAGCAGCACCTATTTCAGCCTTTTCATTACTATCAATATTGCTGCCAGTAAAGCACATGCTGTTTTCCATTCCATCCTGCTTCCTGGGTCATCAACAGAATTGAAAATTATCTGTCATTTTTCTTCACATTCACATCACAAATTTTGAACTGTCCCCATTGCCTGGGATCTTCAGAGCAAAATAATCATGGCTTTGGATCTATGAATTGCTTAAACATCCATGCCAATGTGCATGGACTGCCCTCAGTCCCCACTCAGAGAAGGCATGCAGTCTTTACCTGATTACCAGTCTAAACGCATTATCACGATAGTCATTCCTGCATCCAGGTTAGTATGTTAATGGATGGGCAAATACACCAATGGCCTTTAGCCCTGTTAGGTGTGAGAGCAGAGCAACCAGCAGCCAATGAAGATTCATGGAAGGGTTGGGGGAGTCAGAGGGGAGCGGGAGGGTTGCCAGGTCCCTCTTTGCCACTGACGAGAGGTTTTTGGGGTGGAGCCTGAGGAGGGTGGGGTTTGGGGAGGGGAGGGACTTCAATGCCATAGAGTCCAATTGTCAAAACAGCCATTTTCTCCAGGTGAACTGATCTCTATTGGCTGGAGATTAGGTGTAGTAACAGGAGATCTCCGGCTACTTGGCAACCCTAGGGAGAGCAAGAGAGTAAAAGCTGTTATACTGTAAACTCCGGCAGATAGGGTCTGAGCCTTCAGAGAAAGAGATACTGAAGGGATCCTGTCTTCTTTATAAGGCTTGCCTGGAGACAGCTAAGGAGGAAGGAGGCTAGGTATTTTCCTCAAAGCCAAAGGGCAGGTAGGAGCCAGAGAGAGGGGAGACCAAAGTGAAGGAATATCCCCCTCCTCTCCATGGTTATTGCTTACAGACACTCTGGAAAAGGAGAAGCTGGAAGGCAAGCCCCTCCCAGACTCCAGCCCCTGGCTAGTGGAGTATGACAGCTGGTTTGCTGATAAACAAATGGCACTGAAAAACAGGAGAAAAATCTACGCAAGGAAAGAGAAAATGGCATACAAATAAAGAATGTTGGATTTGAATCACAAAAGGAGGGTGTGAATCAAAGAGGGGATTTTCAGATCAAAACAGCAGGAATAAAAAAACACAATCCTGCCCTTACTATTTTCAGACACAGAGCCTAAACATGCTTTTTTGGTGTTAGTCTATGGGCACTCTTTCTGGCCTCTAGCCCTGTCTAACTGTGCAGTCCTAAGAAGAGATGCATCCTTCTAAGTCAGTTGAAATCAGTGGGCTTAGAAGCGTATAGCTCTGTTTAGGATTGTTCTACTAGTCTCTGAGCAAGCTAAAAAAAAAATGTTAAGAAAAGCCAAGCTGGATCAGACCAAGGTCCATCAAGTCCAGCAGTTTATCCATCACCTTGAAAAGATGTTTATTCCATACTGAAGAGGAAAGATAATGGGTTGGTTTCTATGGTTCTATGAGTGAAAGTAGCTTGCACAATATGATATTTCCCAGCAACCCTCTCTTTATGTGCTCCATAAATTCTATGCTGATGATCAAGGGAACCTACTGGACAATTACCGCGTGACATTGGAGGCTACAGTGAAGAGGCAAAATCACACTCCCTCTCTCTTGCACTAACTCAGCTCATGGCTCGCTGTGCACATGTGGCAGTTCTGTATGATTTCTTCTCCTCCCTGCAATTTCCAGTGCCCACTGGCACTTTGTTCCTGAGGGTCCCCTGAACCTCAGCTGAAGGTTTTGAGTTTCATGCTGGATGAGAGAGGTGAGGAAGAGTGAGTTCCTTTGGATCACACTGTTAGAGGGTCTAACCCTACTGTAATGACTCTTGGAATAGTTCATAGTTACATTGTATGGGCGGCATATAAGTATATTGATGCCCATTTTGCATCATTTTTCTAAGTTGTTTCCAGATGTGGTGCACTTTTTGACCTACCCCCGCTGGAGTAGGAGCAGGAGTAGGAGGAGAAGAAGGAGGAGGAGGAGGAGGAGAAGAGCTGGTTTTTATATGCCGACTTTCTCTTTCACTTAAGGCAGAATCAAACCGGCTTACAATCACCTTCCCTTCCCCTCCCCACAACAGACACCCTGTGAGGTAGGTGAGGCTGAGAGAGCATGACTTGCCCAAGGTCACCCAGCTGGCTTTGTGTGTAGGAGTGGGGAAACTAATCCAGTTCACCAGATTAGCCTCTGCTGCTCATGTGGAGGAGTAGAGAATCAAACCCAGTTCTCCAGATCAGACTCCACTGCCCCAAACCACTGCTCTTAACCACTACACCATGCTGGCTCTCACACCACGGTGCTACTACTAGATGGCCAGCTTGGAACTGGTGAGAGGAACTCTGGACCACACTCACAGTTTCTAGAGTATTTATCACACTTCCACTTACGCAATAACTCACGAACTAAAGCTCAATGAATGCTTATTAAGACTTGAGTGAAGAATACTTATTGGATGTAAATCTTATTGAAATAGATTAGACTTACATCAGAGTCAACACAAAGATTGTGTTGCAGATCTCTGAAAAATCAAGTAGAAATACCTTGAAGGCAGCTTTGATTGCTGCATTTCATTCAGATTATTCTAATAATATATTAAACCAGGCTGCCTTTCTATATTTTTTTCAAAAAGATTAGTTGTCTTTGCATACCGAAATAATGCAATGCATACTCCTGCCATGTAGCAACAGTTGGACGGAAGAGTTTCCAAAAAAGAAAATCGGACTGGTGAGTTCATCTCCGCTGCAATGATTTAGACATGTATTTTTTCAGGTCAGGACAATTTAAGTCCCATTATAGCTGATTGAATGGATAGCGTCAGGGTAAGAGCCCCCAACTGAGCTGATCTGGGACTGCTGTGTCTGTGATGACCGGTTCGTCATCCTTCCAGCTCAGCTTCTTAACTAAGCTCATTACTTTGCATTTTGCTTTTTGACAGAGCTTGTGATTGCTTCATGTATTGACAGCTCTTGTCTAAAGCAGCATTTCACTATCACGGTGCTCTGCTAACTCACCCCCTTGAAAAAGTCTCATGCATATCTATGTATAAACGCAACAAGTTAAAATACAGGACAAATAAAATCAGTGTAGCTGAGGATCGGGCGCATGGTTTGATGGCTTTCAACTATTTTATATGTAGAGCCCAGCTCAACTGAAATGTTTTAAAACCAATCTGTCCAACTCTGTGGTCTGATATCTCTATAACTGTTTGCACTGGTGCGGATTGTCACTTAATTTGTCAACGATCAGTAGTTTAGACCTGATGAATCTATCATCCAATGCCTCATGATGAATTTTCTTAGATCACTGCCTCTTATTATCTTGGAAAAGACCTCAAGTGAGCTCAGAGTGGATTCATATGAAAAATCACTTGGAGTGATAAAACACACATGGACAGATTTGTGTGTGTGTGTGTGGAAAGAGGAGATTGATGGTCTGACTGTTCTGAAACATCACAGGCAGCAAGGCTGAGCAATGTTTGACACTAGGAATAAGTTCACAATTGTGTTTCTTTTCCCACCAGTCATTTCAATTGTGCACTTTTTCACTGTTGATTTTGGAGGCTCACTTGTAATGTATATGCAATTATAGGGGAAATATATGTCAATAATATAATATATTTCTTTTGTTTTATTTATTTACTTACCAAGTTTATATGCTGCCTTTCTGACCTCATAAGGTCCACTAAGGCTGCTAACAATTTAAAATGTAAGTAACAAAACCACATTTTAAAACCATTAAAATCAACCCCCCGCGGCATACATTATAACAATTAAACCAATGGCATTGAAACACAAACAAAACATACAAACACCAATTAAAACATTGGTTAGGAAGGAGGGATCACTGAGGAAATGCCAGACAAAAAAAGAAAATCTTCATCTGCTGGCAGAAGATAGCAACAGAAGGGGACAGATGAACCTCCTTCTCGATAGAGTTCCGGAGCTTTGGTGTAATGAACAAGAAGGCCCTCTCCAGGGTTGCCATCTGCCCAATCTCAGGTGAGGGCTCCTGAAGCAAGGCCTTTGAAGATGACCGTAGTGATTAGGAAGGTTCATAAGGGGATCTGGAAATAAAATTGTTAGGATCTCTAAGTACTTAAAATAAAACCTGGAAGACTGATATTCTTCAAAGAGTTGAAAAAGAAATAATAATTGTGGCACTATTTCCAAACTTCACTAATGCAAATTTCCAACAAGTGTTGAATACTTCACACAATGAAATAAATTTGATATACCTTTGTTTCATAATATTGAGTGGCTTTCTTTTCATTGCTTTTCTTCAAGCAACTAATATTAAAATAACACCGCTGGTTTTGAATCCATTAGAAACGATTTCTCTGATCAGTTTTGCAAGTTCAATAAAAACAGTGGAATGAAAAATTCACCAAGTCTTGCATTATTACTGCTAAAAATTAGATCCCAAATTGAAACAAACAGTATGCAAATATGTAATAAAAATTCAAATACCTGTATAGCAGTACTTTTATTTTAGAAAGAAGACAAAAACATGAGAATAAATGAAAGCTTATTTCAGTGGACAATAAAAACAAGTCACTCAGGCCTCATTTCTAGAAACAATGTTGTACATAGTGATAACATGAATATTCTCCAGGTTTGATTTTTGCCTTATTTATTTGTTTATGGATTTTTAGGTTGCCCTTTCCTAACTGGGTCAGGCTCAGAGTGGCTCAGAGTGGCTCAGAGTGGCTCACAACCATTTAAAATCATTTAAAAACAATTTAAGACCAATCCACAATTTATGATGAAATTATACACATAATAAAATCCAGGATCTTTCAACCATAGCAGCAACAAACACAATAATATAACAATAACAGTAATAACAATAGCGGGAGCAATAAACAGAGGCTGAAGGGAAGAAGAGGCCAGCCAGATGGAAAACCATCACTGAGAATACAATTGGTTCTTGATGCTTTGTTCCTTCCCAGAAATTTCCAAGAAATCATTGAAATTTGAGGCTTCCAGTAGAAAAATTCATATCTACCCCGGTATTTTGCTTTAGGCTAAATTCAGAGGCAACTCTATTTTGTCATGGAGCCTTGGACATAATATATATACTTATAGTTTCTCCTCCCAGCTGACCAGCAAGTTGCCCATTGCATTGCCTCTGAACACAAATCTAAGCTGATATAATTATAGTTTAATTATAATTATATTTAAATATACAAATAATTAAAAAATAACAGCAATCCACCCTCCACCTAGGGTTGCCAGCCTCCAGGTACTAGCTGGAGATCTCCTGCTATTACAACTGATCTCCAGCCGATAGAGATCAGTTCACCTAGAGAAAATGGCTGCTTTGGCAATTGGGCTCTATGGCATTGAAGTCCCTCTCCTCCCCAAGCCCCGCCCTCCTCAGGCTCCACCCCAAAAACCTCCCCCAGGTGGTGAAGAGGGAGCTGGCAATCCTACTTCCACCCCAACAATTTTTGCAAGTCTTATCAAAACTCTTTCGGTTTCTCAATCCCCCCCACCCCAAATTTTACCTAAACAGAAATTCCTCTTCAAAATAATTTGATCAGCTGTGAATTTCACTTTCAGTAGCAACTCTTGTTCCTATACTTCTGAAAAGAAAGATGGTGGGTAGGGTGTCAGGGCTCCCCTTTGCTCCCCTAATCCCAGTGGTAAGAGCTCCTCCCCTTGAAAGGGTAATCCAACTCTTTGAAAATATTCCTATTTATTCATGCATTTATTCAGAAAATGTATATACCACCTCTCCAGAGAACTACTCAATGTGGGTGACAGAAAAATCATAAAAGCAATCATCAACATTATCAATATTAAAACAAAACACAAGAAGAAGATTCTGTAGCCTAAAATGCTGCTCATAAAACTGTGCTCAGGCTAGAAGAAATGATTTTTTAAAAAAACAGCGAAATAGATGGAAACTTTCAATCACATACCTGAGAAAAGATGTATGTTTTGGCTCAGTGCCAAAAGGATGGCAGAGGAGGCGCCAGGCGAGCCTCAAGATGGAGGGTATTCCCAAAAGCAAGGTGCCACCACTGAAAAAGCCCTTTCTCTGGTTGCTACCTCTGCAGGCCGATGCACAGAGAACATAACTTGGGATAAGGTAGTAACTGGAGGCTGAGCAGTATGGGAGGAGATGGCCCTTCATGTGCTGCAACGCAATTCTGGCCTGCTTGATTTAACACCTCATCTTCAATCACCGAGAGCCAATGTGGGGTTGTGGTTAGAATGCCAGACTTTGATGAGAGCTCATGGCTTGAATATCCACTCAGCCATAAAGCTCACTGAGGCCTTTACACTTTCCCAGCCTAATTAATGTCACTGGGTTGGTTCGTTGTAGGGATAAAATGAAAGAGAGAAGAATCGTGTACACTGACCTGAGCTCCTTGGAGGATGAGCAGAATAAAAATGTGCCAGCAGGACGTAGGAATATTCATTTCTTTCCGCTTTTGGTTTTTTTATATGCAATTGCTGGGGGGAAAAAACGTTAAAATTGATACATTGAATGGGGAGAAAGAAAAAACGGCATGAAAATAAAAATGTCAAAGGTACAATTTAAACAAGAAAGAAACAAAAACCAAACAGTGATTATTTTTTTCTAGGTGAAATGGGGGAGTAGCAAAATTCAGTAGACAGAGAAAGGCAGGTTAAAAATAATAATACATGCTTCAACTTGTCATAGATGTGATACAGATGTTTCTAGGGGTAACACAGACATATACTGCACAGTGCAGAAAACATGTTCCTCCTGGTGTAGTGGTTAAGAGCTGTGGGCTCTGATCTGGAGAACCGGGTTTGGTTCCCCACTCCTCCACATGAGCGGCGGAAGCTAATCTGGTGAACCAGGTTGGTTTTCCCACTCCTACACATGAAGCCAGCAGGGTGACCTTGGACTAGTCACAGCTCTGTCAGCCCCACCTACCTCACAGGGTGTCTGTTGTGGGGAGGGGAAGGGAAGGTGATTGTAAGCCAGCTTGATTCTTCCTTAAGTGGTAGAGAAAGTCAGCATATAAAAACCAACTCTTCTTCTTCTCCTTCTCATCCAAGGAGGGAGGACATAGCCCAGCAAACCCTTGAGTGCCAAGCTCTTACTAGTAATCAGTAAACCTTATGAACTTACAGCCCATTCCTGGAGGGGGGCAAAGCTCCTTTGGAGCTGGCGTGACCCCGCACTGGCGTAGGTGCCCCCCAAGGGGCAAACATGCCAGCGTCCAGGTGCAGCTGGCCCCCCACCATCACCAGTACAGCCACGCTGGAAGAGAAAGCCCATGCCAGTGGGGGGCGGGCATTCCCGGTGGTGGAGTCGTGGTGGGGCCTTTTTCAGTGGTGCAGCCTCGCTGATTTCAATGGGGCATTTCCCCCTTTTTTCCTTTTTTTAAATTTCAAAAATGCTTTTCCTCCCTCTGTGGCAGCCGGGAAGCCTCTGAGGAGGCGGCGTGGCTCTGCCTCTTCCAGCTGCTGCGGATCTACCCCCCTTCAGGATTGCACTCAAAGTCTGATTGTAGGCATACTAATTATATATGAAGTGGCTCATAAATACGAGCTGAGACTCAAAGGCAGGCTTGTTCACACTCAGCATAGAAAAGAATGTAAATAATCATTCGCAGCGTCTGGTGGGAAGGGATGGGGAAGACCCTGGACTTAACTGAGGGCTGCCAGAAAGGGACAGCGGAGGTTGATGCCCAGATGATCCATGTTGGTACAGCACAGCTCTAAGGGCTCCAGAGGCAGGGCATGGCGGAGCATCTTTGGCAGCTGGAGTGATTTCTAGCCTCTCATGAGGGCCTTTCCCCTTCAGTGAAACCAGCAGCAAATATGGGGCATTGACAGATTGCTGCATTGCCTTCCAAAGGGACTGGGAGAGGGGCCAGTGAGGAGGCAACCAGTTTGTCTCTCCAGGCTCCACAGAACAGGACCTGGAGAGAAGAGAATGACTACCCCTCTCCTTGATCAGCTCTGAGACCTTCTGTGATCCTGTGGGGACCTCATGAGACTGGGACAGCAGAGGGACATGGTCTTGATCCTGGGCTCTATCACATGTCATTCTGCAACAAAGATTCTCAAAATTCAGCATTCACAGCTGGACCCGGTCACACATAAATTAGCTGCATATTTTCACCATACATTCCTATTGCAACCTATGGATGTCATTGATGGAGAAATCTCAGTGTGATATCCCACAGCAGCTAGCAGCCATTTCCACAATCACGAGACCACTTTTCCCGGCACTGTGATCACAGAGACTGTTGTTTGCCACTGCAAAGTGTATCTGCACACAGCCTGGTTCATGCGGAGGGTTCCTTAAACAAATTTATAATCAGAGGAACTAAAATTACCTGGAAAAACAGGTGATTGTTTTATTTATGGGGATGAGCCAAAAGAATCTGGTGGGTTAGCCCAACAGCCAGCATTATATAGTGTTTAGCGTGTCAGACCAGGATCTGGGGCCCAAGTTCAAATCGCCCCTCTACAATGGAAGCTTGCTGGTTGACCTTGGGAAAGTCACATAGTCCCACTCTAACCTACCTCACAGGGTTGTTGTGTGGAAGAAAGGAGCATGGGGTAAGCTGTTTTGGGTCCCCAATGGGAGAAAGGTGGGGAACAAATGATGCAACTAACTAAATGAATAAATCCTGATATCCCCCCCCCCAAAAAAAGCATATGAAATTGTTCATATTACATTCTGACGACAACTGCAGTGGGTAAGTACACTCCTACTACACATGCACCAAGACAGATAAAAGGATCTTTGAATGTGCTGAAATGAAACTTGGTTTTATTTACATTGCTGTGCTCCTCCCAGTACTCATCTGCCCTCCTTCAGGTATACATATCCCTGAACATTTCATGGGATAGTACGGCACTGTGCATGTCATGAGACCATGTCAGGTTTCCTTCATGCTAAGTAGAAATCTGCATTAAGATATTAACTAATCAGAAGCGGGACTGAAACCTCATTATTCTTTCATATGTGTAACATTCAAAAATGCCCAGCGCTGGGATTTGTAGAGCAAATAGTTTTCAGCTTTCCCTTCTTGCAGCAGCCTCTCGCTTATCCCAGAAATGCTCTCTGAAGGCCAGGGGATCCTTGTGAACAAAATGTATTCCAATGTGAGGGGGCTGTAATGAGGAAGGGGAATTGGGCAAAAGTGTCTCCTCCTCCCACAGCACAAATTGACAGCAGAGAGGTGAGGAGATTCCATCTAATTTCTCCCGACCCACTGCAGCCCCTCCTGTACTCTAAGAATATTTTGTTTCGAAAATCCCCCAACCCTGAGGTTTGGAAGGATAAGGAAGTTGTGGAGAGAAGAAGAGAATATGAGGGCTCAAAAACACCCTAACGCTCAATTTTCACACATTGATTTAGGGAGATGATCCAAAAGACACACTGAAACTCAATATTATGTGTGCTCCTGACTCTGGGCTGAACGTTTTAAGGAGAAACCTGCTATAATTATAAAACATAAACTATTCATTATTCATGAAAGCTGAACTTTCCAAAGCCATTTGCTTCAAGTCACCTGAAAGATCTCTTTTAGACCTCTTTAAGGAGCACTTCCTGCTGTGCACAGTCAATTCTATTTGGGGGGGGAGTGTTTGATTGCCACGTCAACCCTTGAGTCAAAACAGTCTTGAAATTCTTTCTGTGTTCATCACTGCTGCATCATGCCACAGCAAATAAAATGTATGCTCTAGACAGAAAATACATTACTTACTCTGCCCCAATACTATGTCTAGATCAAATGCTCAATGAGGTCTTCTCATATTCACAAGCAGTGACACAAGATCCACATCCTCTGGATGGATGGCAACCAGCAGCTTGAAGCACAGAAAGGACCACTCGGCTTGGCTTGTTCCTGGGCTAATTCATTTCCCAGTCTACATCTGGTAGGGTTGCCAACCTCCAGGTACTAGCTGGAGATCTCCTGCTATTACAACTGAACTCCAGCCGATAGAGATTAGTTCCCCTGGAGAAAATGGCCGCTTTGGCATTTGGGCTCTATGGCATTGAAGTACCTCCCCTCCCCAAGCCCCACCCTCCTCAGGCTCTGCCCCCTAAACCTCCTGCCAGTGGCAAAGAGGGACCTGGCAACAGTAACATCTGGATATGATGATACTCCCTGCCGGAAAAAAAAATCTGCCTGCCTTTTCTATTTTGGTTAACTATGAGAGTCATGTACATTGGCTATTTCTTTTTAGTTTTTTTTTTTTTTGCTGCTTTTAGTCAGACTCATTCGTTAACTGTTAATGGCATTGCCATAATATATCACTGCTTCTACTCTCTACCTTGAGGCTTTATTCCCTGAAGGAGGGAAGGAGAGTGCATTCTGGGATATGATCCAGGAAGATGAGGTTAAGATGGGGAAGTGAAAACTGCCTTGGAAACATACCAGCAACCGATCATCAGCATGTTAAACTGATATCTGAAAAGTTACTTCAAATAAATAGCTGATGCCAATGGAATCTCATCCTGTGCGTGGCAGGAGCAAATCCTACAGACATTGTGGACTCGTTCCAAGTTTCTAGCAGCTTCAATTGCACAAAACAGACAAATAAAAGGCTGCTACAGGCCAGGAGACAAATGCTGTTCTCCTCAGGATATCTCCCTTTCCTTTGAACTTATGGATGCTTTAAGGTGTGGCTGAACAAACACCTGGCTGCCTAGCTCCAATATGCTAATCCTGTGCGGGGAATTCTTGCTGTTTGTTGATTGTTAGAGCTGCTTCAGAGTCTTCTCCATGTCTCTCATTCCCTGATGAATGCAACAGCCAGAACAGCAGATGAAAGCCATTTCTCTGACAGAGACAGCTTGTATCTAAAAATATTTTACTTTTCGCGTATGATTAACTGACAGAGCGAACAAAGACCTGACTTGGAAATTGTTTATCAATATCCCTCTAAGAGAGACAGCTTGTATTTATAAATATTTAGCATCTTTGGTGGAATGAGTCTGAATAGGAAGCCATTTGCGTTGCATGCAGATTATCAAGCAATAAGCTAATTACCAGAGAATTATAATCAATTATTTCAGTCAAAGATGCCAGTTTTTTTCAATAGAGGCATTAGCTAAATGAGTTCTGATAAGTGACTGATTGTAATTAATGACTAACATTCCGTTTTACATTTGTATTTGTATACAAAACCCATTGTGGGATTTTTTTTTTTTCCGGTGTATGAGAGGCTCCAAAGTTCTTGCAATGCTTGCTATTCACAAAATAGGAATGGGTGAACAACAACATTTATTACTTAGGTGAGTGGAGAACTACGAATCATACAAAATTCTTCTGCAGTTAAAATACACATAAAGACACCAGTCTTGTTCTCATGGAGCGAATTATAAAGCTAGATTGTTAATCAATTTGAGCTTTAAAGGGAATGAAAATCAGGGGTGTGCATTGTAAAATTCCTGAGCTAAAAAATATACATGGAAGTTGATGTTTTGGGTCACTGCCATGATTTCTGGACAAGTAACCACAAATCTGGGATTCTTAGGCATTATGAAAAGCAACCCCCTCCCTGAGGCTTTTATCACAATGTATTGCTCGTAGAAATGTATTGCAGGAGGCATCTAATTTTCCACTCCCCCACTATTTCCTCTTTCCTTTTCCTGAAAGCCCCATAGTCTCTCCCCCTTTTCCTGCTTCCTTCTCCCCTTCCAACAGCCAACCCACATTTATCTGACTGTCCCACTGCCTTTTAGTCACAGAACTAAGCCTCAGAATGCTGTGATTGCCTAGCAACGGCCATTGAGGGAATCCATTTTTAAAGCTACACATGCGCCTATTATCATTTTGGTTTTTTACCCCCCAAGTAGTTTTGTTTTTAAGATTTCAGTGTTTTCTGCAAGCCTTGAGCATCGTTCAGGTTTGCAGAAAGATCTATCTTGCTCATTCACAGCTCCCATTTAAGTATCCTTTGAGTTTGCCAACTTCTCTATTAGTATATAGATAATGGTGATAAATGCTTTATACTTTTCTGATGGAACTACATCACTTCAAATAGTATAAAGAGTACCACCAGGTCACCACCTTTCTGGAATCTGGAAGAAATGCACTTCTTACACTACAATGTATGTTAATTTAGCAATGCAGATCACTCATCAGTCACAGAAAAAAATATCTTCAATTGTATTTTGCTTCCGGTGATTAATTTTTTTCTCCATCTCTTTAATAATGCCTTAAACTATTAAAAATATCTGTACACAGACGTTGTCTGGCTAAAAGTCACCAACATTCCAGAGAAATTATCTCTCAGATCAGAAAATAGCACTATTTTTCACACTTGCAACATCTTTGCTGGTAGGTTCTGAAACATTGTCATGAAGAAGTCCTCAAAGCAAGTAAAAATATTGTTCAGGCTTTCCCCAAGGAAACAAGACCACTATTTCTTCTGGCACTATCTATCCTTGTCATCAGACTGGAGGGAAGCAGATCAAATGGAAAAAGTATTAGTGGGGATCATGGCATACTTCAAAATATGTTTCCTTCAAAAACAGATCATTGTCTCGTGGGATAATCCAACAATGATTACTAGTGGGGCAGAGTATCTATTAAATCTTGCTGCTGCACTTCATGTCCTGAGATTAATCGAAATTCTTCACAACAGGCATCAAGGAGCTCAGCTGGTTGATGTTATATCTTCAATGGTGTAGGTGTGAAGGACAAAATACAGTCTCCCTCCTCTAACTCCAACTTTGGAAAAATAAATTGCAATCATTGCAAATTTAATTCACAGCCAAGGCTTGAAAGGGTCCTCTCATCCATTGCAGAAAACCTCTGTGCAGATTTGTGTCACCCTGACGTGGATGGCCCAGGCTAGCCCAATCTCATCAGATCTCAGAAGCTAAGCAGCATCTGCCCTGGTTAGTACTTGGATGGGCGACCAAAAAGGAAGCCCAGGGTTGCTACGCAGAGGCCAGCAATGGCAAACCACCTCTGAAAATCTCTTGCCTTGAAAATCATACAGGGTCATATGTTTATCTTGCATTGGAACTCAGGGGAGCATGAAGGCAAACCTCAAGAACAAGCATGGAAAGAGTATGATACCTAAGCCCCGTTCACAAGTTACAAGTTCTCAAGTTACATGTACAACCCGTGTACAGAATTCTAATACACATTTAATTCAGAATCCAGAATTCTTGATTAATTTAAATTTACATGTTGAAGGATGCCCTCTTGAACATCTTGATCATGTTATAAACGCATATCTGTTTTCTTAGGTTTGCGAATGCTGGCGTGTAACATTAAACCGCGTATTGGGCCACTACTTTATTTTAGCAGTGTAAAAATTAGTTTGAACGAGAAATTCCAAACGAGATAGAACTGAAATTCTTCATGTCTCCATCAAACATCTCTCAAGCCAAGATAAATTGCCTCATGGGTGTCACAGACAGTTCTGTGGAGTTACAATATTCTCAGATGCAGGAGCATGCTGTAGATGATTTGTTGATTTATCTTGACAAGCAGATGTGTGTTTTATACAACATTGGCGATGTATTCATTTAACAAGGCTCAATTACACAAACTATAATAAAGGAACTGTAGAAAAGCAACATGCTGTTGTTCTTTCTAACTATCTCTGATAAAACCAACAGTACTCGGGTTGTGTTCTTGCATACGAGTGCGTTATGAAATGGGATGTGGCAAATTACACATTTTAGCTTCAACAAGAGGAGTACAAATCTGCTGCAGCCCTCCCGTAAGAATGTAAACAGTGTGGCAGGCTGAATATCATAACCCTTACATCTGAGCAACAACGACCGCATCCACCACTTTTCCTTTGGCAGTGAATAATATCCCCCTGTCGTTTATAAATAAAAGGATAATTAAACCTTGCTTAAAAGTTAATTTCTTGGCAGAAAAGGGCATAAGCAAGAGAATCACACCTCATTACCATCAATGGGTGAAAGCTCATAAACAGAACATTTAACAAAATGCAACTAAATTGGAAAGTCTCTTTTTTGGGGGGGCGGGGGTGGAAAAATGTTTCCGAGATATGTACAAAAGATGGAGCACTTCCATTAGCTCTATTTGTTACAATAAGTGGAAATTATACAGTGACCTTTTCTTCAGCTACCCCGGTTTCTCCATTTTTAATCATTACACAAGATTTGGAGGGAAACGCTGCTGACACATTGCTCCTGAGGGGGCAATTAGCAGAGAAGTAAATTCGCCAAGAAGTCAGCAAAATCTTCTCCCTTTACAATGTAAAATGACAGGGAAGGGCCCAACTTTGGTGGAATGTCATAATACCCATCTCCATCTTGTGAATTCCAGTGTGCCATGTAATTAACCCTCCCCCCGTCCATCCAAAGCAAATATCTGAGGATGGTAATGCTAATGACATGAGATATTATCAGCTATAAATATTGCATTAAATAATAGAACATGAATTTCTCTAGAGCACCATATTGATAAAGTGGGGAGGGGGGCAGAATCCCCACACATTTTTGATCATTTTGGTAACACTCATACATAAACTGTTGCTCCATTGACAACAAAAGGGATTTGCTGTACACATGAGATCCCATTATTTATCATTTCATTTAGAAACTAAACTGGGGGGGGATCCCTCTGATTTGCTCTAGAGACCAATTCTACCCTGATTATTTAAAATACACAAACAGATCTTTTACTGCCTCATTTCTTTTAAGGTTTTTGTTAATACTCCCACAGAGGACGAGTGTAGAAAACTAATGAGGTCCCAGAATGGTTGAGTGTACAGGTTCCTAACAGGAGCTTTCCATGGTCCTGAAAAGCTACTTAATTGACAATTTTAATCCTGAACGAGGGTAGAATCCAAATATTAGGAGTGTTACATGGTAAATTGCATTCATAGGTGATACATGGGAAATATCATAATCTCAGTGGCTGAACGATTACATTCTTCGAACTAGGAGATCTGCCCGTGATCTTTTTCATCAGGTGCACTGAGTCTTGAAGACTGGTTTAAATAATTATATATATTTTAAAAATCACAAGAGCTATTTGAATGATCCAAGACACTGTTTATTGAGCAGCACTGAACCTCTTTTTTATTAAAAAAGGCAACTTTTTCAGCCACATGACTATGGCTTTTGTTTTGTTATTCTGTAGGGCCACCATAAGTTGACTGCGACTTGACGGCACTTTCCACCACTACCAGCATCTCTTCACTTCACAAACCGTCCAAAGCTGAAAGCAGCTGCAAGAACTGCTTATTACTCATACTGAAATGCTAATACCAGGGGTTACTTCTCCTCCTCCCTAACATAAACTTAATGTTGGACTGAGCCTGATATCTCCAGCAACATAATATGTGTTGATTAAGTGTTATAAGGACTCATTTGCAACCTCTGCTAGTGTGTGTGTGTGGGGGGGGGGAATCCCGGAGGTGGTTGCTGCTAGTATCCTGAGATCAGAAAGAATTTAAAAGTGACTAAGAGGTCTGCATGTCTGCCATTGCCTTCTGTACTGAAAATAATTAAGCTAAAATAAATATGATAATAGTAAACATTTAAAAAATTAATAATGGATGTCAGCTGTGGTGTAAAGGACACCTCCACCAACCGTTCCTGCTAATGAGGTCAACCTGATCAACCTTAAGTAAAGGCTGGCCATCTTCCTATACCCTGTTGCAGTTCAAAGTATATGCAAAATGGAGCAATTCCTATCTTCAGCTCAAGTTGCTATCCCAGTAACTGTGATTTTTTTAAAATGAAGACTTGTTTTAAAGGAGAATATAAAATCACATTTAGCATATTGGGGAGAGGAATACAGAAAGAAAAGAAGATTCAGGAAAGTCTATTCAAATACGACATTGTGAAATACTGGAATTCATGGCATTAATGCTAGGGATTGGTTTGCCTTAGCCCCCCTTGGAGACAAGGATGAGGCTTAATTGGGTAGCCATGTTTGAAGCTACCAATAAGGAGGCACTTATATTGTGGCCATGCTTGCTCCATACAGGCTTTTCTGCTGGCTTTTGACCCAGCCACCCTCTCTTTAACATCACAGGATTAGCCTTCCACCTTTGGGGCCAAGCAGGAACTTGGGGGGTTTCCTCTTATTGGCTGTTGAGGAGGCCTTTTTTCACCTGTTGGGGTAGAGGTGATTTAATCTTTGGACTTAGGCCATAACTAGTTTGGCAGGGATAGAACGATAGATAGGGATTATTGCCAAGCACCCTGAGGCATCAGCGGTGATGGAGGATGTTGTCAAGAAGCTGGACTTTAAGCAGTTTCTTGTTCAAGCAATGGTTCAGGCTGAGGCCTAAAAAGACGTCTCTCTTTAACTGGAAGTCAGTAAGCTCTTTGCAACTTCAGAGACTTAGATAAGGGAGACGGGAGGATGTGGAAATCAATAAACCCGACTTGAAAATAAATCCAAAAAAATATCTTTTGCTTCTTTCAGGTTTAATTTAAGCCAAATATTACAACTTGAAATCAAGCCTAAGCCGAGAAGCCAATAGCCAAATAGCTCTGCCTGCCTGCTGGAATGGAATTGGGGGTGCATGAGTCCTTGCTCCCCCCCCCCCACACAGTCATTGCTATCCCCCCTCCACTGAGCTGGCAATGAAGGAGCCAGGTGATGGTGGGGAGGAGTTTGACACATAAGGGGAGGGGGAGAAAGGGGGTGAAATAGGGGGTAAGTTGACAGAGAAGGGAAGGGGTAAATTTATGGAGAAGAGGTGGGACAAAGGGAGAGAGAAATAGATCATGGGGAGGGAGGAAGAGGGGGGAATGGGGTAGGTCAAGAGAGAAGGGGAAGAAAATGGAGGAAGGGATGCACCCTCTCCACTCATTTCTTGCAGGTTCTGATTTGTTAAATCGAATATACGCCAGAAAACATGGGACTCTGAAGAGAGATGCTCAGTTAAGGTTCAAAAGTTATGATTTCAAAGTCCAGTACCTCTGCTAAAGTTCCCTCCCACCAACCCCCCTGCTTCCCATGTTCAAATATTCATAATGTGTATTTGGGTCAAGTATAATGCCAATGGTTGTATATGTCCATCATGCGTCACATGGTAGTTTTAGGCATGCCTCCTATGTTATTTATCAGCTTTTTTGAAGATGACATTTAGTAGAAAAGGTCAAGCTTTTCATAGCTATTCAGCTTTTCTGTTCTATTCTATTTAAACTTAGTAGCTTTATACATATTTTAAATATATTGTTGCTCACTCTGACCCTTTGGGATGAGGCTGGTCACAAATTTTGCAATAAAAAATCATTTGCCATTTTTCCTGTGCAACTATGAAAATATAGCCATAAATATAAACTGATTCAAAGTGATGCCTCTGAAAATGCTATGAATGTCTGTAGAGTAATCAAATAGCCACTTGGGGGTTTGAGTGGCAGATAGTACTTAGCATTCCACGAATCCTATTCATCATTAAAGAGCTCCATCAACATTAAAAAGTTCCCAAACACTTTTCTGAATCAGACAGGTAACTTTCACTTGGTGTAACAAGGTGTCAATGGACATATTTAGGCGGTTAACATATGGCTCATTTTGTCCCTATTAGGTCGCACACTTTTTTATTACGAATTCCAAAAATTAAACACATGGTGGGAAGGAGCACCTGGAATGAGCCACCTCCACTCTGCACTCCTCCACCACCCCCATCCTCCAGTGTGCTGGGGAGGTGTGAGCCTGGGCCTGAACCTTGAGGGCAAGATGCTCTCTCCCCCCACCATCCACTCGGGGGAAGCCTGAGTTGGTTGGGAGAGCTGGAAGAGTTCCAAAGTCAGGCTTAGGAAGCCGGCGGAGGATGGAGGTGGAGGGGACTGGTTGAAACCGCCGTCACTCTGCCATCCCTCTGGTGGAGGCAAGGGGAAGTTGGTGGTGGATGGAGGAGTGGGAGCAGGGGGAAAGGGGAGAGTGAGGACGTGGGGTCCAGGGGCAGTAAGGTGCTGTTGCTGCTGTCACTCCGGCAAGCTGTCATAGTTGCCAAGTTAAAATTGTGATAAACCAAGAAGAGGAAGACCTAGGGAAGTTCCAGAAGTGGGCAGGTTGATCACGCAGGCCGGAGACGGCCATACATGTTGACTTGGCAGATTCAGGAAATTCCTGGGTTAGGATTAGGGTTAGATTTGTGGGACAAAATGGTCATGCATTTTTGGCCTTAGTCTTTTAGGAATTCAATGGGTTCTAACGTCCCATTGATATCAGTGGAAGTAGTAATTTTTTGGGAAGTCAACCATTTTTCTCTCCCCACCCCCATCAAAACAAACATGTTAAGTGTTAGAAATGAGGTTTGGGGAAAATCTATTAACTCGCCTCAGCTGATTATTTATCCCTGTTAGAGGTAAATAAGTATAGGAGGGCCTTTACTTTGGCAAGATGATCAGCCCTACCTTCAGCAATTCTAGAAGGTAGATATAAGAAGGTACCAAGATCAGAGAGACTCTGCCCCTGCAAGTTGGAAGAAATAGAAACAGTTGAACATGCTTTCCTTAGGTGTCCCTTTAATGAGGAAGCCAGACTAAATTTCATAGAGTTGAACATTACAGTCCATTCAGGAAACCTATCTACCTCTCTCAGCCTGTGTGCCAGGCTAATTCTAGCTTTTCCACCCATCTATGGTGAATGGTTTAAGTCACTCAAAAGAGGGGCAGTTCTGCCTCAAGGAGTGTTTTGGAGGAGGGTCCCCCTCTCAGAATCTTCCTGACTAACTGGCTTTCATAAAAAAGTAGGGTTTGTTCCTGTCCCTAGGGGGAGAATCTAGTAGGGTTGCCAACCTCCAGGTGGTGGCAGGTGATCTCCCTCTATTACAACTGATCTCCATGCAACAGAGGTCAGTATCCCTGGAGAAAATGGCTGCTTTGGAAGGTGAGCTTTATGTTATTCTAACCCATTGAAGTCCTGCCCCTCATGCTCCACCCCTAAAATCTCCAGGTATTTCCCAACCCAGACCTGGCAACCCTAGGATCTAGTGTTACATTCAGCACTTACAGATAACGGAATCAGGGCCCTGTTCTTTCTTTTATCTCTGGGATTCTCACAGACTTGCTGGAACCAGTTCTAGGGGTCCCGTGCCATAATTCTGGTTGCCAGTTGTGAGCTAGAGGAACCCATAAACACCCCACATACCCACATTTCAGTCTGGTACACTGAGAAAAGGATATGGCTGCAGTTCTGCTCTGTGAGCAGGCCTCACATCAGGAATGAGCTAGGGTTGCCTCTAACTGGACAACACATTTATTAAACTTTGAATGACAAAAGTGCAACTAAGTCAGTCATTTTATTCTTTTTACTGTGGGTTCTCTAACAGAATACCCAAAGGGTTTGTCAGTATCACGATCCCACCTGTGTGGGTACTGAGGGAGAGAGAGCTTTCTTTTGATTGCCAGGATTTTATTTGGAGTTTTAATTTTCTCCTTCTTAGTCCTTTAATTATTTTACCTCAGAAGGAATGAGACACCAGAGGCTTTTTCCAAGTTAACAAACAAGTAACAGAGATTTTTTAAACACTCTACAAGGGACGGATTTGGAGGGAAAATGGTGGCTTGGAAAAGCATAGAACCAGTGCTATTTTTATAAGTTCCACTTCAGAGAAGGCATAGATCTTTGATGGCTTAGTTGGTACAGAATTACAGTTCTTAGATTAAGTTCACAATTTAAGTTCAGTTCCCAGAACATCTTAAAGATGTTTCTATTCAGACTTTGCATTCTAGCTAACAGGGAGTTGGAGATTATACAATCTCTCTTTCCCAGAGAAACACAGAGGTATAGAGATTTCTCCTCAAATCTCTCTTCCAGTTCTCACTATAGTTACCCCACTTCCTTGGCATGAATCCCTTAACAAGACCCTGTATTTGGAATATCTCCTTCCCAGAGCCTATTCCCTCTTAGTGACCTGAGAAAGGACCCTTTTCCTCCCAATCTCTGCCTGTCACTCCACGGGATTTGTTTCACACCAGCTTAGGCAAATTTGAACCCTCAGGTTCCCAAACTTAGCTACTCAACACGCAAGTTACCAATAGCAGAATCAATTCCTTTCTTCAGAACAGAGAGAGTGAGCTCCTTAGCTCTGCCCACTCCCTTTCTCTGACCTTCTCTCAAAGATTAACTCTTTGTTAGTCACAGTCAGCTTTGAAGCAGTCCCACCCTGGCTCCAAACTCAATGTAGTAAGGTAACTGCTCTGCATTTATCAACCCCATATGCTACACATGTGCTGAGAGATGCTGACCATTAATACCATCCCCCTGATTCCGGTTAGCATACAAGTTCAAATAACAATGCAAAACACTATGGAAATTCCCTTCCTAGGCCCTAGGACTAGCCAGTCCGCAGTGTCTAATTTGGTAACTTCCCCATAGCTCTGAGAGCTTGCTAGTCTAGTCAACTCGAATCAGAAAACTTGCACTAATCCTGATGAGCCTTAGTTAGGGCCTATCTAGTCTCCCTGAGGCTCAATCCTACTTGATTGCCTCTACCAGCTCTAATAATGTAAAGCAAACTAACAAAAGGATCATCTCCCAGCTAATTTGAGAAAGACAGGGAAAGGGAGGAAAGGTAGAGAGCTTAACCAGCAAAAAAAGATAACCTGCAAAGGAAGTCTTTAAATAGCCTTCTCCAAAATCCTATTGGTCAGGATGAAAATCTGCATCCTATTCCAACCAAGAGTTGACATCTCCCTTCTTAAAAAGAGGGTAGGAACAAAATCATGGCTCCCATTCAAAAGGTAGAAACCACTTTGTTTTTTAGTTTTAGTTCTTTTTAAAACAAAGGATGTTGCTTTTTCTATATTAATTCTGGAAACCATTTCAGATACTGAATTCACTTACAGGTTTAGAGTTGCCAGCTCTGGGTTGTGAAATACCAGGAGGTGTTGGGGGTGAAGCCTGGGGATGGTGGGATTTGGAAAAGGAAGGGACTTCAGCAGGGTGCAATGTCATAGAATCCACTCTCCAAAGCCTCCGTTTTCTCCAGGGGAACAGACCTCATTTTCTCCAGGGGAGGAGACCTCCGTCACCTGAAAATCAACAGTAATACCAGGATAACTCCAGAACCCACCTGGAGTTGGCAACCCTAACAATGATTCATCTGGAAAACACATTTTCACCATTTCTTCCACATTTCCCTGCTATCTGACTTGTTTTCAGACAAAAGAGAGGAACTATCTCTATTTTATGAGTGGACAAAGGAAGACATTTGGCAGGGCATAGAGTTACCAACCTCCAGGTGGCGGCTGAAGATCTCCCTCTATTACAACTGATCTCCAGCTGACAGAGATCTGTTCACCTGGAGAAAATGGCCACTTTGGCAATTGGACTATGGCATTGAAGCCCCTTCCCTGTCCAAACCCTGCCCTCTTTAAGCTCCACCCCCAAATTTCCAGTTATTTACCAACCCAGAGCTCGCAGCCCTACCAATCTACCTTTTTCTGCCTCCCATCTTCAGCTACATTTATTAGTTATTTACTGCATTTATACCCCACCTATCTCCACAGTTGGGATCAAAACAGTTTGCATTACTCTCCTCCTTTTTATCTGCACAAGAACACTGTGAAGTAGGTTAGGCTGAAAGTGGGTGACTGGTTGAAAATTACATAATGGGTTTCCACAGCAAGATGGGGATTCAAACTTGGGTCATGTAGACTCTAATCTGAAGCACAACTGCTACACCACACAGGCTTTCACTGGGTGGCTGCTATTGAACAGTAGTGAGCAGCCAATCCTAGCTTAGTCATGCAAGTCAAGTAGTATCAATCACCCAGAGGAAGGGTTGCCAGGTACCTCTTTGCCACTGGTGGGAGATATTTGGGGCAGAGCCTGAAGAGGGCACCCTCCTCAGGCTCCACCACAGATACCTCCCACCAGTGGCAAAGAGGGACCTGACAACCCTAAATATAATTTTATCTGGAACCACAGTTGAAGGCCTTCTGACTAAGTACTTTACTGGTTCAGGATGTGATCACACTGATGTGACCACACCTTTCACCTAAGATTGTTCCCAAATGTATCATCATCTGTATTATTTTTCTGTATTATTACATCTCTGCTCCCCAAGTAGGGTTGCCATCTTCCAGGTAGTAGCTGAAGATCTCCTGCTATTACAACTGATCTCTTGTGTCTCCTCTTGTGTCTTTTTTAAAAGTTTCTTTCTTTTAGAGTGTGAAGGCGAAAGAAACAATGATGTAAAATAAAGCCTCCAGAGCTTTATTTGCTATAAAGGAGAAACAAAATCAAAATGGAGGTTTTTTAGTTGAAATTCTGAACCTGCAAAAATTGGTAGCATCCATAGTATTTATTAAACTTTACTTTGAACAGGAAAGCGGTGCTCACCACTCGTGAGCAATATGGGAATGCTGAATTTGAGCAGGGAAATAGGCTTGATGAAGCAAAAGAGAATGATGAAGATCAGGGGTTGCCTATAAGTGAATCCATAGAAGTACATGGTCTGTTTTGCCAAAGCCATCTGTTATGAATGAGAATGGTTGGCAGCAAGCAAGCAAGCTGTGCTATCTACTCCAAGAAAAGCTGCTGCCCTACTTAGCCCAAGGTTCTGAATCCGGAAGCTTCTGTCTGTGAGAGATGAACTCTTATGGTTTTTGCGCAGCAGTCATTTTTAGCTCAAGAACTCTTGTCGAAATTCAGAGGCTTCTGTATCCCTGTTTCAGACGATCTCTGAAGCATTAAAAAATCTTCACAGTTGCACCTTGGCTTTATGAAATGTAGAAAAAAAAGAATATGAGGAGAAAAGGCAACCATTTTGTAACTGAAACAAATGGTGATTAAATTCTAAAATACACTCTCAGTCCTAGGAGCTCTGCTTTCTAACCCCAGGTGTTTGGACTGGGTTGCTGAGGTTATAAGTAACATACAGTCAACACTGACGGGAACACATTCTATACATGCTGTGAAATACTAAACATATTATTATATCTTCACCTGCTTTATATCTATGCTGTCTCATTTCAAAGCTGTTCAGGAAGTTGATTGTGTCTGGATGAAGCTGAGTCCCTGAACTATGATATAATTGTTCGAGAGACATCCTAGTTGCACATAGGGAAGCATCTTTGTTCCTATTCAAATCAGTGGAATTCATGACTGTAAAGGACATCAGTTCTAAGGATGCACAGATGTTATTTTTGTCATTTCTTAAATTTTATGCATGGTTGGGAAATATATATTCATTCTGCCTGTTTTATTTGCTATATTTCCTCTTTTTGTTTCTTTTATGGGACTAGTAATAACATCTTTACACCATTTATATGCAACTGATGTAAAAAAAAGACATCTATTTTCATGACAATTTTTTTTAAATTGAATGTTGTGTATCTGGTCAGGAGAAAAGGATAACTCCATTTTCATCCTGATGGTGCAGAAACCATAAAGGAAACTCACTTTCACACTGAAACAGAGTTGGCATGAAATTCAGTAACATCCCTAATCGTGTGTTCAAAAAAAAAGTCATTTCCATTGCATATACTGTGATATTAGGGTTGCCAGCTCCGGGTTAGGAAATACCTGCAGATTTTGGGGATGGAGCCTGAGGAGAGCAGGGATTGGAGAGGGGAGGGATTTCAATGCCATACAGTCCAATTGCCAAAGCGGCCATTTTCTCCAGGTGAACTGATCTCTATTGGCTGGAGATCAGTTGTAATAGTGGGAGATCTCCAGCCACCACCTGGAGGTTGCCAACCCTATGTGATATAGTAGAAAACAAACACCAACCAAAACAATACCATTGGCATGATCATCATGAAGAATGAGAAGAGGGTCTAAGATGGCCTACACAACATAGGAGACCTGAAACCACACTTAAGCCACTAGGTTTAAGGCACTAGATACATCCTGTAATAACTGCTTGCCAGAAAATGTTCCAATGGAGGGTATATCCAGTATAGGGCTGCCAACCTCCAGGTGCTAGCTGGAGATCTTCCGCTATTACAACTGATCTCCAGCTGTAGAGATCAGTTTACCTGGAGAAAATGGCCACTTTGGCAATTGAACTCTATGGCATTGAAGTCCCTCCCCAAACCCCGCCCTTTTCAGGCTCTGCCCCAAAAACCTCCCACCATTTGCGAGGGACCCGGCAACCCTAATCCAATACTTGGCAGGCCACAGTTCTTTGCTGCTGGCTGATAGGTCACAAGTTGTGCAGGCCTGGTCTATAATGTCTAAGTTATTGCTCTTAGAATGTTCTCTGCTGCCCTGTAATTTGTTTCTATTTGCAGGTCCTAGCCAAAAGAGTGGCTTTAATTTGTCGTATCAATATACAGAGGCTGAATAATGTCTAGACAGTGCATTTTTTGGTTTATGCCTCCCTCAGCGTAAGAAAGAAACTTTTATGTTGCCATCCCTTTTTATGTATTTGGTTTAGGGAAGCTCGTGTTCCATTTTTCTTTCCTCTTAATCTGATTCATGACATTCTCCGAGGCCCTCATTTCTTAATGCAGCACGTATTGATATACTGCGTTAATATCATAACCCGTATTGAAATGTGCTCCTGTAATGTCATGGGACTCA
Organism: Euleptes europaea; assembly: GCF_029931775.1. Lineage (NCBI taxonomy): Eukaryota > Metazoa > Chordata > Lepidosauria > Squamata > Sphaerodactylidae > Euleptes > Euleptes europaea. The sequence continues at coordinate 63,765,349 of NC_079319.1, forward strand.
ATGAACCAACTAAATGGCTTACGATCTTAAAATCAATTGATATCCTAAAGATGTCAAATAACCACGCTGAAGGAGAACATTTAGCTGAACTGCATTCTGGGAAACTCTGGAGGTAACACTTGCACTTTTTTCTTTAGGACCAGTGATAAAATAGGCCTGGTCCACAAAGATGAAACCACAAAATACTATATGAACAGGTTTATTATTTCTTTTACAAAGAAGCAAGTGTGCCAAGAGAAACAGAGGCTTCACAACTGATGGTGGCAGCGGAACAGGTGTGCTATAGACTTGCCTTGTTTCCTCTTCCAGCAAGGAATCCCCCTAGGGTTGCCAACCTCCAGGTACTAGCTGGAGATTTCCTGCTATTACAACTGTTCTCCAGCAGATACAGATTAGTTCACCTGGAGAAAATGGCTGCTTTGGCAATAGGACTCTATGGCATTGAAGTCCCTCCCTCCCCAAACCCCGCCCTCCTCAGGCTCCACCCCAAAAACCTCTTGCCAGTAGTGAAGAGAGACCTGGCAATCCTAAATCCCCCAGTTTATGGTCCCAACTCCCACCATTGCTGGGTATGCCAGCGGGGGAAACATAAGACAAAAAAAATCACCATTCCAGCAATGGCATGACAACATTTTTTTTGTGTGGGGGTGAACCCAGAAGTGGCATGATGCTACTCTGGGATTCAGCAGAAACTCTATTGCAAAGCCCATCGAGTGTCTGCGGAATCCTAGAGCTGCATAATATCACTTCCAGGTTCACTCTGGAAATGTTGAAATGCTGTTGGCACAAAGGTGCCCTCCACGTCCCTGCCCCTTCGGTCTCCTGCCAAGTGCTAGCCACTCACTGGCAACCCTGGTGAGCACTGTTATTAATCTGCTAATACAAGCACTGTGCACCAACTATGAATTGCAGTCACCAGCACCTTGATAAATTTCCTGGTGTTTTTCTTACCTATCTCAGACTCTAAAACAGGGTGAGAGATTGTCACGCTGCCAGGCCTACAACATATGATTGTCTGTGTTTCATTTGATGAATCATATAAGTTATGGAGACCCCCCGGTCATTTATGAAAGACTGTTATGAGATTCTATAGCTCTGTGGCATGGCTATCAATCCTTCCATTTAACAAACTAGAACATCTATAATAATTTCCTTGGTTTTTGTGTGTGTGTGTTTTTGTGCAAGCTATTTTAGTACCCAAAATATGTTGCTACTGTTTTCCAGTTTGATAACTTTTCGGTTCTTTCCTCTGCTGTCAATGTATTTACTAAGTCGCGATATCTATCTGCGGTCCAAATTTTCTTTTTTAACCTCTGAGAGGGTAAGCAAATCTCAGGCTTTGTCTTATCTGTCTTCATCTCTAATGTATTTTGTCTGTGCCCTGAAGAAAGACATGAAAATGTCAGATAAGAAATGCAAACCTTGAAGTCACATCATTCTTGGAATGACTAGAAGTCACTGCTTTGCCCATGTTGTATTACTCCTTCTGGGTATCATGGACTGAGGAGGGGGTTGCTATGATTGCATGGGGATTCTGTATTATAAATGGCAACTATACTTGACTGTCTCTACCCAGCGCTCATTTTTGCTCTATTATATTCCACAGCTGTCTCAAAATGATGTTACGCTCTGGTTGTTTGAAGAAGTGATGTCCAATTTTGAAGGGTGTGTGTGTGCATAGTTTCTAAATGACAGATTAACAGCTCATTCCTGAGTTTTAAAAAGACTTTTAATTTTATTTCTTTTGCAGAAAATGGGGCATTTCCCCCATTGCAAACAGCGAGGCTGTGCCAGGAAACCTGGTGCAGCAACGCTGTTTTTGGAGGGGGCAATTCCAGCCCGAAATGGGTCAGGAAGCTGCCTACTGGAAGCTCTGCCCCTTGGAACACCCCCGGAATGACAGCGCAGGGATTTGCATTGGTGGGACACTGGCAGGAGGCTGAGCTGGCGTCCCAGGGCCGCTCTGTCATGACAGGGCAGGGAGGCCGTCGTGCATGTCCCAACGCAGGCGCCCCAGCCTCTCTCAGAAGCGCAAGTGGCCCAGGCGCATGCGCAAGCTGAACAGACGCCAGCACCTGGGCCACTTGCGCACCTCCTAAGCTCTTTTTGGCCCCAGAGCTCAGGAATGGGCTGTGAGTTTTAAACATAATGCAAGAAATAATCAAGTTTATATCATCTAAAAACTTGAGAATAAAACCTATGACTATATGAAGATGAAACTTCCCCTAGATTTCTATAATGAATGGAATAAACTAGTGAACATAGCTTGAAGTGTGAAATGTAAAGCACAAATCAGTCATAAAAAGCCCATCTAGAATGTGTTATGTGACAGCTAGTATTGTAAGGAAATACAGTCTTAAGCCCTGAATAGCAAGGATTTTCCATATGCAGAAATAGGTCATGAACCAAAGCTATACTCACCAAGAGAAAGAACTGTGCTTTGATTTAGCAGGGCTGACAGTTGCAATCATCACCCAGAGCAGGGTTTTCCACTTGCAAGGATTTTAGGATTGGTGCCATGGACTTCGGCATAGACACCCTACAAATAAATATAGAAAACTGACAAAGAAAAGCAGCAAATAAAAATGTTTGATTAAAATATAAACAAGGTTAAAAATAAATGAAATACAGACCACTCAGTCATCCCTGGTCTTACTGAACAGTAATTCAATAAGCTAAACATGTAGCCCAGAATAATAAGGCAACCTAATGCACAATGTGTTATTGTATGTGGGTTTCAATCAATCTTTATTGATAAGGTCATAGACCAGCACAAATCACAGCAAAATGATCAAAACAGGAAAAAGAAATAATTAAAATTAATTCCCAGTATGTGGATTTAGGAATAGTGTAAATACAGTGAGAAGTTGGCTGTATATTTATTGAAAATACATAAGCACGGGTTTATTACAGAGACAATTGGTGGACTAAATTAATCATGATAAATCAAATTAGCATACTGGAAACAAGTATAAGCTTCATGGGAGTGCAGGAAACTTTGTTCAGTTTAACAATGAAACATATATGCAGTTAACAACTGATGTGAAATTGACCAATGGAGGCCATTTTCTTGCTGAATTACATATGACTGGCCAAGGAAGATCATCTACAAACTTCACATTTTAAGACATTGGAGTATTAGAAAGTTCCTTCTCTACAATGACTCTTGTAGGCCAAATGGTCCCCTCATGCTACTTTGGAGAAGAGAGTTAAGAATTAATCCAATAAGCATTCATTGCAGGGGTCAGTTAGTCCATTGAACCCAAAGTCATTATGATCTCCAATCAACTACCATAGTATTTTTGTAGGAAATCTGATGTGCTGGGGCAATGTTCGGTCCCTGAAAACCATACATACCAAAGTTCCAGCCCACATTTCTTTATACCCAACCATATGGTTAACAGTGCCAGAGTGGTATCGTGGTTAAGAGCAGTGGTTTGGAGCAGTGGATTCTAATCTGGAGAACCAGGTTTGATTTCACACTCCTCCACATGAGCAGTAGATGCTAATCTGGTGAACCGGGTTGGTTTCCCCACTTCGCCACATGAAGCCAGCTGGGTGACCTTGGGCTAGTCACACTCTCTCAACCCCACCTACTTCACAGGATGTCTGTTGTGAGGAAGGGAAGGTGATTGTAAGCCAGTTTGATTCTTCCTTAAGTGGTAGAGAAAGTCAGCATATAAAAATCAACTCTTCTTCTTCTTCTGTTTGTAATATACACATTTATTTCACAAATTGCTCTGCTTTTTCAGCAAAATCTCCTGTGGAATATATTGCTGGATCTTCTTCACATTCCTTTCTTCTTCAAAGTCAGTCACTGCCTTATATCCACTTAGCCCATTATGCTAAGGGTAACATCTAGAGAAGGCTACTGTAATACACTCTACATAGGTCTCCTTTCAAAGTCAACTTGGCAAATACAATGGTGCAGAATGCTGCAGCTGGGTTATTATCAGAGTTATGCTTATTACTCTCATTCTGTAGTCACTCCCATCAGTTACCACGTTAAGTTCCAGGTATGGGCTATCACATACAAAGCACTTCCTTGCCTTGGCCTCTCATATCTGCAGGACTGCCTCTCCCTCCATGTTCTTCCATGACAGCTTTGCTGATGTGAGAAGGGCGTTCTGTAGGTGCCACCTTGCAAATGGGAAAGATGAGTGCTTAGACTCGTGCCTTCTCTGTTGTGGCCCCCATTTTATGGAATGTCTCCCACTCTGCGGGCATTCTGCAAACTATTGTACATCACAGGTGTTTAAGTTTGCATATATTGAATGTGAAAATCTTGCCTGTGCTGGAGGCCTTATGTTTTTAACTTGACTATGCACCTTATTAAAATTTATATATTTGTAATTTTAGCATTTTTCAGCTCAGCCTCTTCGGTTTGGATTCTGCAAACTATGCCAAACAGACCTATCCAGGAGGGCATTTCCCCCCATTGTGTTTCAAATTTCTGCTTGGTTTCACATTTCTGCCTTGGGCTTCTTGGATGCCCCATCCTGTTGATTTTATTGACTTACACTGTGTAATCTGCCTTGAGTACTAATGAGAAAGGAGGTTTATAAATAAAGAGAGCCAGAGTGGTGTAGTGGTTAAGAGCGGTGAACTCTAATATGGAGAACAGGCTTGATTCCCCACTGCTCCACATGAGCGACGGATGCTAATCTGGTGGACCGGATTGGTGTCCCTACTCCTACACATGAAGCCAGCTGGGTCACCTTGGGCTAGTCACAGCTCTCTTAGAGCTCTCTCAACCCCACCTACCTCACAGGGTGTCTGTTGTGGGGAGAGGAAGGGAAGGTGATTGTAAGCTGGTTTGATTCTTCCTTAAGTAGTAGAGAAAGTCGGCATATACAAAACCAACTCTTCTTCTAAATAAAAATAAATAAGTAAATCAGAGAGTATAAGGTTCCAAAAGTCTCTCCCCCACCCAAATACATGGACCTAATCCATGCCTTCTTAATTTAACATGGTTATTACATTATATGCCTTCTAGTTGTAAAATGCTTTTCATATTTTTCCTCCTTTATATTGTGAAAAGATAGATCAAAGCTCAGGTTTTCCTTGGCATAATATTGTGCTAACACTCAGGCAATTTCTTGCTTGGGCTATGCCTTCAATATCAATAATCTCATGGGAGAGAAAGCACAGTACAATGAAATGCTTGATTGTACTGTGAATGTTCATTTTAATGGGGTCTTTGTGTTGATGTGCTCATGCAGGATAATAGGCCCAAGTGAACTAAGTTTAGATTTTTCTATTATAACAAAGCTCATAACAGAAGTACATATGTAGTGACTACAAAGAGCTTCTCAAAAGTGAGTAAGTAGTGATACTAATCTTCAAATTTCTTACTTAAAAGTAATAATATAGGCAACAATTGGACTGGATTTTAGAATTACTTACAAGCTTATATCTTCCTAGAGGCTCATGCATTCTTGGCATCAGAGGTTGCTAAAACCTAAGACTCATTCACGGGCCTGTCACTGAATGGAGATGCTACACTGATTACCAGTTTCCCAATAGGCAGCTACTGGGTGGCAGCCAAGTTAGCAGAGGGCAAGAAAGGTGTATTATTTGGTCACCATGGACTTCTTCCATCAGAAAGCAGAGTTGTTTGAGAGGCCAAGGGTCAATGGTCCCTAGTTTGTTTACAGACAGTCTCCTGTTCGATCCCTGGCATCTTTAGTTAATAATTTTAGGTAGCGGGTGTTGGAAAGACTTTCTTGTGTCTGGAGAGCTTTTGCCAATCAGAGGGGAAAAATAGTGAACTAGATGGATAAATAGTTGGAGCCAGCATGGTGTGGTAGTTAAGCGCGGTGGATTCTAATCTGGAGAACCAGGTTTGATTCCCCACTCCTCCACATGGATAGGGTTGCAAGCTCCGGGTTGGGAAATACCTGGAGATTTTGGGGGTGGAGCCTGAGGGTGGGGTTTGGAGAGGGGAGGGACTTCAATGCCATAGAGTCCAATTGCCAAAGCAGCCATTTTCTCCAGGGAAACTGATCTCTATCGCCTGGAGATCATTTGTAATAGTGGGAGATCTCTAGCCACCACCTGGGTGTTGGCAACCCTATGACATGAAGCCTGCTGGATGACCTCGGGCCAGACACAGTTCTCTCAGAATAATCTCAACCCATGCAGAGGAGGGCAATGGCAAGCCACCTCTGAATGTCTCTTGTCTTGAAAACCCTATGGGATTGCCATAAGCCAGCTGTGACTTGATGGTGTGCACACACAGATGGACCAGTGGTCTGATTCTGCAAGGTAGCCTTCATTTGTAATGTCATATATGTTATGGCACCTACACAGACACAGAAGCCTTTTATATGATTTACTGGTTGCATGGGCTCAGACTTAAATAAAATTAATATGGTTGTAAAGGTACTCTTCTCATCAGGAAATGGGAAATTGACCCAGAAGCTCCAGCAAATCAGAGGTCTTCTGGGGTGATTTGCTGGACAGGGGAAATTGGAGGCAGCAATGCATAACTCTCTTAAATGTGCAATCATGGCTAAAAGAGAATAAAAAAGAGCCATGCTGTGCTGCCTCCAACTTCTGTTCCACTGGGAAAGCACCCATAAGTCTGAGTATAATCACAAGGTCCTCTGGAGAGATTTCCCATTTCCTAATGGAAGAGTAGTTAGAGAGTAAGCAATGCAAAATTCTTGCACTCCTATTTTATTCCCTGCTACGCTTATATTTTTGGTGCTGCTGGAGTGAGAAGGAACAGCAGCTCAATTGGTGGGAATGACCAAGAAATTGGACTACTCATTTCTGGTGCCCGTGACCCTCCAAATCAGAAGCAGCCTTTAATTCATGACTTCTTCACACGACGTGTTCAACTTCACCGCAAAGAGTTTACTTGAAAATCCTGTGGCTCACCATGCAGATTAGTTCCTCCTTCCCCTTTCTAAGAGCCAAATTATACATTACTTTTTGCAACAAGCTGGGTCAAGATTTGCCTGATCCAATTCTCATTCTCCTCTGTTAAATGTCAGTTGTGGGGAACTACTTTGCCACACTGCACGGGCCCAGTTCCATGGGTCATTGGGAGAAGGGGCTTCAACCTTTCCCTTGCACTGTTATCCTGACGTAAAGCAGATTATAGGCATTAATTGACTCATTGGGAGAGGCTGTACAGGCACTTGGGCGGGGGGAGGGAGAGCAATCTAAGCAGGTATCTGTTGAAGGAAGTGTGTTAATCAATGGGGCTTTCTCCCAGGGAAGTGACTTTAGGATTGCTACCAATGACAGACAAGCTGTGGAGCTCCTTTTGTTGAGCCAGACCATTGGCTCAACTAGCTCAATATTATCCACTCTGCTTGGCAATTGCTGTAAAGAGTAGAGAATAGTCTTCATTCATTCATTCATTCAAACCTTTATTGGCATAAAGAGTAGAGAATAATCTGTCCAAACACATTCTGCTTGAGATGTTTTGACTGGAGATTAAACCTAGGACCTTCTGCATACAAAGCACTTGCTCTGCCAGTGAGGTGCGGTCCCTGGTTGCTAAACTTAATTTCTCCTTACAAACAATAAATATATATTATATTTACTTTAATAAATAAAAATTAGTACACCTCATTTGTGTTTAAGCAATTGAATGGGGTGGTGGTGGCTGGCAGCATCCTTACAAATGCTTGAAGAAGAAGAGTTGGTTTTTATATGCCGACTTTCTCTACCACTTAAGGCAGAATCAAACCATCTTACAATCACCTCCCATCCCTTCCCACAACAGACACCCTGTGAAATACGTGGTGCTGAGAGAGCTCTTAATAGAACTGTGACTAGCCCAAGGTCACCCAGCTGTCTTCATGTGTAGGAGAGGGATAACCAACCTGGTTCACCAAATTAGTGTCCGCTGTTCATGTGGAGGAGTGGGGAATTGAACCCGATTCTCCAAATCATAGTCCACTGCTTCAAACCACTGCTCTTAATGACTATTCCATGCTGGCTCTCATATTACTCAACTATTACCTTGGAAAGTTAAATACTAAATGGGAAAGCTGCCCGGATTATGTAAAACATAAATACTCTTAGCCCTACATGAATGTCACTCTTGACTCTTTGAATTCTGCTCTACCTAGGTGAAAAGAAAGGAATTGGTTGATGGCAGCTGTCTGACATATAGTACAATCCTCTGTATGTTTACTTCCAAGTAAGCCCCCCATGAGAGTTGTTCAAAGTCAGGGTGCCATAGGACTGCATCCTTAGACAGCCCACAAAATCTGGTTAGTCTATCCTCATTTTTGAGCATTAACACAAAGTTGCCAGATGGAGGTTCAGAATGTGACAACCCAGTGGAGTTAGTCCACGCATGATACCTTGCAAGTGTGTGGAGTGGAACTGAATTTCATTAGAGAACAAAGACAAGACTGGTGATGGAGAAAAGCTGGGGAAACGTTTGATGCATTCACATTCTGAAACAGAATTAGAAAAGAGAATTAGCTTTGGTTCAGGTTCAGCCAGACAATATGGATGTTCATAAATATATGCATAAAACATCTGGTTTAAGAATCATTTCTCTGAAGCATGACATTCTTTACTCCATAATAACGTTTGACTTGAAAATATCTCATACGCATACACACACTGTCAAACTGGATTAAAAATGGCAATCTTCTTTGTTAACAGACATTCTAGGATGAAGATTCTAAGCCGGTGGAAACAGAAAACAATAAAGCATAGAACCATATACATTTGGTCAAAACAAGTAACGCTTTGAGGTTAAAAAATCCCTGTTAAGTAGATTTTAAAAACATTTCTGAGGCAATTCGTGATCATTTTAGTACTAGAAGATGAAAACATGACACACCAAAGCCCTTAGGCTTTTTTTTTTAGTTTTGTAACTATATCCCCAATCTTTCTTTATCAGAAGTGTCAAAATAGGTGTACCAAAAAATCAACAACACCATAAATAAATAATTCAAATACCAGTTATGAAAACAGAAAGCCAGTAGGGGTCGGGGGGCTGAGACAGGAGGAGCTGAGACAGGCAGAGAGAGAGGTGGGTTAGGACTCCAGGGATGAAATAGTCACATCCCAGTCCCAGGGTGACAGCTCCCTGTCATAGAATCATAGAATTATAGAGTTGGAAGTGGCCACCAGGGTCATCTAGTCCAACCCCCTGCACAATGCAGGACATTCACAACTACCTCACCCGTCCCAGACACCCAGTGACCAGAAGATGGCCAAGATGCCTTCCCTCTCATCATCTGCCTAAGGTCACAGAATCAGCATTGCTGACGGATGGCCATCTAACCTCTTCTTAAAAACCTCCAGGGAAGGAGCGCTTACCACCTGTTCCCCTGAGGAACTGCTCTAACTGTTAGAAAATTCTTCCTAATGTCAAGACGGAAACTGTTTTAATTTAATTTCAACCCATTGGTTCTGGTCCGACCTCCAGGAGCAACAGAAAACAACTCGGCACCATCCTCTTTATGACAGCCTTTCAAGTACTTGAAGATGGTTATCATATCCCCTCTCAGTCTTCTCCTCTTCAGGCTAAACATACCCAGCTTCTTCAACCTTTCCTCATAGGACTTGGTCTCCAGACCCCTCACCATCCTTGTTAGTCATGAATGACTACTACTACTTTTTTACATTTGTCTAATGCTGCATTCTTTATTTCAGACTTCTGTAATCTAAGTCCTATCATATTACTTAATAGATGCTATCATCCTATACAATGCATTGATTTACACTGAGTAATCCACCTTGAGTCATAGTGAGAAAAGTGGACAATAAATATACACACACATGCATGCATACATAAAATGAGGGTCACACTCATTCAAACATTGGCAAAAAAAGGTTTGTGTTTGATAGACCATTTCGTAGATACCTAAAAATCAGACAAACAATAATAGAACTCACAATCAAGAATGTTATTACCCAAATCAGTACACATATCAGGCCCACAATACACAAAGCATCCTTTATACATGTAGAGTCAGACCATGCCATTGGGGCAATGGTTTGGAACTAATCAGTCTATTGCAGGGGTGGGGAACCTTTTTTCCGCCAAGGGCCATTTGGATATTTGTAACATTATTCGTGGGCCATTCGCCACTTCCGCCCCCAGCCCTCTTGTTGTACAGAGGGAATACGTTTCTCCATGGCCTGTGTGGGAAAAGGTTAACACAGTTTCTTGGGCGGTCCTAGCAGCTCCATAGCTAACAACTCTTCTACAAGGTTCCTTTTCTTGCCAAAACAAACTCACATCTGCCTTGAATAGAGGCTATTCCTGTCTGCGGGAGGGGGCGGATCGCCATTCTTAAATCCTTCTGAGCTAGAGATCTGCCAGGACCCATGAAGGGCCAGACCAAATGACTTCGTGGGCCTTATACGGCCCCCGGGCCTGACGTTCCCCACCCCTCGTCTAGTGTATACCTGGGTCCTGGTCTGATATAGCTTAACTCCAGTTAAGAAGGAAGAATGATAGAAAGAATCTCAGATGAAGAAACCTTTATCCCTCTAACAAGATATAGAGCTTAGAAACTGAAATACAAGGAAAAGCAAAAACGTATAACAATGTTGTAATACAGTAATGCAATCCTTGCAACACTGCCCTTGGTCAAATAGGGAATCTAAGAGGAGATAAAGGGGAAAATGAAAAGCATACTTTGCCTTGTGCTGAAGAGAAGAGTCCATTGCACAGAGATCTGGCACAAATGGAGTAAAAACTGGTCTGGGCCAGAGAATTCCCAAAGTGAAAGAAAAATCCAAAAACTAACTATGAAGTTGGGGGAGGCTGATTCAGTCAGGGACGAATCAGTGATTCAGCGAGGAGGCCAACCCAGTTCACCAGCTTAGAGTCTGCTGCTCATGTAGGGGAGTAGGGAATCAAACCCGGTTCTCCAGATTAGAGTCCACCACTCCTAACCACCACTCTTAACCACTACACCATGAGAAGGAGGGATATACCTGGTAAAGTAATGGTAAGTTTGCACCTGGTCTCCCTTTGTGTCTTGTAGTTTCCTGCCTGTTGAAATTAGCTTCCAGCCCTGAGCCTGTGGGGATACAATGTCCTCACATAGCTTCCTTAATATTAAGAGCATCTAGCGACTTTTTAAAAGTTACTTCTCTGTTTGCTATACTGTTAGAAAGATAAAATATGTATGCGTGATCCTCTATACATACGAGAAAACATTCCTTGGAAGGAATACTTTTATTCAGCTGGGTCAATAAAGTTTGAGTTCTGTGCTTCTTGAGATGGGTGTGTGTTGAAGAAAGAGAGAGACAGAAATCAGGAAAGTGAGTGAGGATCACGAAAACCCACACGTGAAGACAGCTTCAGTTATAATTATTGCGGACTCTACCACAGTGCTCTTGTCAGAATCACTGATGTGCTTCACCTACACATTTCTTGACTGTTCAACAGATCTGCACAATTGGAAATAACACTTATAACTATACACAACATTCGCGAATGTATTTCTACACATTCCTAAGGCTCTTGAGCTTGTAACAGCTGCTCCTTATTTATCAAGCCTTTCAAACAGACTTAGAAAATAAAGACTTAATATACAGCTATCACCTGCTCCTGCTGAAGATACTTAAGGTACAGCTGCTTTATTGTGCTCCTACAGGTATTTCAGAGACCACAGTTTCAAAGTACCTTTTTTTATTAGATCCGACCAAACATTCTTCTATGAACAAAGATGGCTACTGTCAATCTTCATCCTACAGGATTCTTTCACATTGTCTCCCTTCCATGCTTTGGCTTGAAGTGCTGGATGCTATCATGAAGGGGACTTCAGGTCACACATTTGAGAGAGAATGTCTTCTTTGGAGACTTCTCTGGTAATCAGAGAGTCTTCATTTACATAGGTATCAAAGTTCATCTCTCCCTGTCTGTAGTGAAGCATCCTTCAGTTCTGATGCTTCTCAGTGTGCAAACCAATTAAACTGCACCACAGACAGATGGATAATCCTAAAGTTGCCTTTGCCATTCCTGTTACTTTGACTTTCTTAGAGCATAAGCTTCTATTTGTGACAAAGCTGCTATTCTTAGTAAGCCATATATATGTTCTGAACTTTGGCTTGTTCTGAGACAACATTCAGTGGATGTTCTTTTAGATCCCTGGAGTGCAATGCTTAAGCAGACTTTATTTGGAGAATCAATCTGAGGAACAGATAAGGAATCCATGTAGAATAAATTGTCTATGTTAATGAAGGGAGCATTTGCAGTAACACCAGTTTCAGTTCCGGAAACTCTTTTCAGATAAGTAATTACTTCAAAAATGTTTCAACTCCCTTTCCATGTAACCTGGTACGGCCCTGCCTTCACTTCTTTCCACTGTCTTTATGCTCTCAATTGAGTCTTTAGCATACAAAGCCAATTCACAAAAACACCTTCCATTTGGGTTCCCGTTTCTCTGCCAGATGAAATTACATAATTGGTTACTTAAACTTTTTAGCTGTTAAAACAGTCATGCCATCCGCTGTCACTTCTCGTCTTAGTCTCAACACTAGTCATAGGTGTGCATGCAGCTTCTACCCACCCACATTTAGAAGGAGGAGGAGGAGTTGGTTTTAATACCCCAATTTTCTCTACCTGAAGGCGACTCGAGCCAGCTTACAATTGCCTTCGCTTCCTCTTCCCACAACAGACAGCTTGTGAGGTAGGTGAGGATGAGAGAGCTATAAGAGAAGTGTGACTAGCCCAAGGTCACCCAACAGGCTTCACACGTAGGAGTAGGGAAACCAACCCAGTTCCCCAGATTAGAGTCCACTACTAATGTGGAGAAGTGGGGAATCAAACCCAGTTCTCCAGATTAGAGTCCACCGCTCTTAACCACTACACCACGCTGGCTCTCCCAACTGTCAACTAATTACCAAGGTTTTAGCTGATCCAATTGGTGTTAACAGATTATGTTTAAAGACATGTATATATTGCCAAACATCAGTCAAAGCTTTATTTCATGATATTGAAGGCTATTTGAGGTGACATACAATTGAATAAATTTAAGCTGCATTAAGGCCAGCAACTTTAGTATTTTCTTTTCATTCTTTATTTCAAAAATACACCTCAGTGAAAATAATCACAGTAGCTACAAATACTGTGTGAGTTTGGTACATTCTAATTTTTGAAGAAGAAGTTGGTTTTTATATGCTGACTTTCTCTACCACTTAAGGAAGGATCAATCACCTTCCCCTCCCCTCCCCACAACAGACACCCTGTGAGGTAGGTGGAGCTGAGAGAGCTCTTAAGAGAACTGTGACTAGCCCAAGGTCACCCAGCAGGCTTCATGTAGAGGAGTGGGGAATCTAACACGGTTCCCCAGATTAGTGCCCGCCAATCATGTGGAGGAGCGGGGAATCAAACCCAGTTCTCCAGATCAGAGTCCACTGCTCCAAACCACCACTCTTAACCACTACACCACGCTGGCTCTTGATGCCCACCTTGTGTCCAAGTTTAGCTGACTAGAGAATTTATTTATAGTTATTTATTTTAAAGATTTATAGGCCTACCATTCTTTCAGATAATTGGGATCCAGTGTGGGTAGCAACAATGAAAACAGTTCACAACAACAATAACAATAACAATAATAATAATTAAACCAATTAGTAGAAAAATTATTTCCAATTTTAGGCACCCATAATTCAGTCTTCTTGAGAAGCCCACTGTTCTTCTAAAGAGCTCTGTTTTATAACAAAAGAGATGTCTTCTAATTTTCTCCAGAAGGCTAAAGTATTACAGTGTAATCCTATGCATGTTTACTCAGAAATAAGCCCCATATTATTCTATAGAGCTTATTCCCAGAATAGTGTGCATAAGATTATAGGTTTAAATGATTAATGTATTAACTAAAGATTGTAGCTCTACAAGAAGGAGCTGTGAATGAATTGCTCGGATCCTATAGATAAAGGACTTACTTAAATGTCACCCTTCTTTATTGTGTTTCCACTGCATCTCATTATTGTATGAATATGGTATCTAAAGGGGCGGAAAGTGAACAGAATAAAAAGATACAAGCCTTTTCTGCCTGCTGGAGTTACTCCTGATTTTCTTGGGAGTCAACCCACAATCACTGGAATCGGTTTGGGCAGGGTTCGTCCACACCTCTGCCATCCCTGTGCATTTTTACAGTTGTGGATAATTCACAGTGGGTAGCCGTGTTAGTCTGTCTGCAGTAGTAGAAAAGAGCAAGAGTCCAGTAGCACCTTAAAGACTAACAAAAATATTTTCTGGCAGGGTATGAGCTTTCGTGAGCCACAGCTCACTTCCTCAGATCTCACGAAAGCTTATACCCTGCCAGAAAATATTTTTGTTAGTCTTTAAGGTGCTACTGGACTCTTGCTCTTTTCTACTACTACAGTTGTGGAGTAGGTTTATTTTCTTCCACATGTGGTTTATATAATGAGAACTTTCAAGGGAGGGTGCTGTTGTCATCAGTATCATTATCAGTGTTGTCAAAGAACTCTCTTATTTTTTAAAAAAGCCCTAAAATATCAATATAATGCTGTAGTGTTGTAATGATAGTTTAAGCAGGTTCTCTGAATTCCAAGTTGTCTTTTTTAAAAATAAGTCTGTAATCACTTCCTTTGCAGAGATATGCCTTTTTCCTTATATCACCATATGAGCTTGCTCCTCCCCTATAATAACACTTGCCTTTCAGAGGCACCCCACCCACCCATCCCGGTATTTTGGCAAGGTAAGAATAGCTGGTTGCTTTTGGGTCAAGAAAGAATTTTTGGGATACATTCAGATTGGCCTAGAAAGGGTTATTTTTCATCTGCTATGCTTTGTTGGGGTGGAGTGTTCTAATTAGGTCTGGTTAAGACTGGTTAGGTCCTACTGGGATTGGCTGGAACACTGTGAGGTTTTGTTGAAGAAGAAGAAAAAGAGTTGGGTTTTTTTGCCAACTTTCTCTACCACTTAAGGAAGAATCAAACCGGCTTACAATCACCTTCCCTTCCCCTCCCCACAACAGACACCCTGTGAGGTAGGTGAGGCTGAGAGAGTTTGACTAGCCCAAGGTCACCCAGCTGGCTTCATGTGTAGGAGTGGGGAAACCAACCCAGTTCACCAGATTAGCATCCGTCACTCATGTGGAGGAGTGAGGAATCAAACCTGATTCTCCAGATTAGAGTCCACTGCTCCAAACCACTGCTCTTAACCACTAAACCATGCTGGCTCTAGTTAAGTTAGAAGACTGTGATGAGCACCTTGAGGCATCCTTTGATGGTGGGGGGGAGGTTTCCCAAACCAGCATCTCATGGTGACAGCATCCTCTTGGGGCTGGGGCTCCACCAGTCAAACCCTAGTGTTTGCCAGCATGATGGTAGGGTGGTGGAGTAACAGCCCCGCTCGGCATACCTTGGTGTGCAGGCCATGAAAAGCAATTGCTGGATTAAGTCTGCCTCATACTTGGAGCCAGGGTGGGTTAACCATTAATGCTGGCATGCCCCTGGCAGCCCAGTTGGTAGGTAACTGCACTATGTGTATTAAGGCTGTGCATGTCGGGTTTACTGAAACTAAAATAAACCTGGGAAAGCCATTTCAGCTTTGGGGGGGGGGGTTATTTTGGCCAGATAGCAAAACTGGGGATCATAAGCTGGATAGCCAATAGCTTTGGCTTTCCAAAGGCTTTTCCCATGGGAATTTTTGGAGGAGCTTGGGGGCGGGGTGTTTGTGCATTTTTCAAGGTAGAGTCACCAACTTCGCAGCATAGCTGTGAGGGACTCTCCTTGCATGAACACTGAAGTTGGGGAAAATTTGTGTTAGGGGTCCAATTTTAGGGGCCCGCAAAGGAGTTGCCCCAATCTTCATTTGGAAACCACTGTAAAATTTACAATGGTTTCCTATGTGGAATGGGGGTGACCCCTTCCAGGGCCCATAAAATTTGATCCCCTGACCCAAAATTTACCAAACTATGGTGTCCATCTCAGAAGAGTTGCTTGCAGCCACCCTACGAATTTGGAGTCTCTACCTTGAAAAATTCGCCCCCAGAGCTCCTTGAAAAAATTCTCATGCACTATAGTGACCGTATTCACATCTGAGAACACATGGGAAAACTAACTTTCCCATTATTGCTTGCAATGGGCCTGTACAAAGCAATGGAAGACCAAGTCTACCTACTGCTTTTCATGGGCCCATTGCAAGCAATGATGGAAAAGTGAGTTTTCCCACTACTCTTGGTTGCTAATACAGCCACTATATCCTATGGAGATTTTTCCCCCGAGGCTCTGGGGGTGCATTTTTCAAGGTAAAGTCACCTGATTTGCAGGATGGCTGTGAGAGACTCTCCTTAGACACACACAGAATTTTAGTAAAGTTTTGTCAGGGGGTCTACTTTTATGGGACCCCGAATGGGTCGTCCCCATTCCCCATAGGAAACTATGCTGGTGCCTTGGCCAACCCCTGGTTTAAAAGGCCAGTGACATTCATTACTTCTTCCTGTTGCCCAGATATGTCCTTCCCTCATCCTTCTTTGACTCCTGACTCCTTCTTACAACCAAACAGGCTATCTAGATGGCTAATAGGTATTTGGGCCCTCCCCACCTTGCAGTAACCCCTCCCTCCCGTTGCTTTCAGCAAGCTCAGCCTTCTGGCTGGACTGTCCCCCGCTAAAGTCTGCCCAGTGGTATCATCCCCACCCCAGCCAGGCTGGGCCTACCTCCAGAGTTGCCAACCTCCAGGTACTAGCTGGAGGTCTCCTGCTATTGCAACTGATCTTCAGCCGATAGAGATCAGTTCACCTGGAGAAAATAGCTGCCTTGCCAATTGGACTCTATGGCATTGAAGTCCCTCCCCTGCCCAAACCCCGCCCTCCTCAGGCTCTGCCCCAGATATTTCCCATCGGTGATGAAGAGGGACCTGGCAACTCTACATGTCTCATTCCTCCCAGCTTAGCTGGTCCTGCTATTATACTTACTGGCTGGATAATCATTACATTCTCTCTACTGTATCTCAAGAGGTACTTGTTCATTTGATTTGGTTTTGTTATATTCATTCTTGATGCTGATGATTTTAGTTATTCACTTTGCATTTGCATTGGTTTCTGAGGGAAATATGTCCATCTACAGCTTTCCCAGGTTTGCAATAAAATTCTCAGGGCTCCGTCCCTTGTAAAGGCTACTCATCCTTGCTTAGTTTCAGAATGATAGAATAACACATGTTCTTTAAGACAGGGAAGGAAGAGTTTGGGTTTTGAGAAGACACCCCCCCCCCAAAAAAAAAACACAACAACAACCAAGAACCCATCTGGAAACTTCAGCAAATCCAAAATAGTGTGTCAATGTAACCATCCAAGTTAGACCAGGACACAAATGCAATATAAAGGGGGAGGGAGGCTGTTAAAAAGAGGAATTTTTATGATATATGTGTAGAAGACAGCCTTTTGTATATTCCGTCGCTGTGACATTATGAAATTTTAATTCCATTTCTAAAAAAGCTGCTTTCTTTCAGAACAATGTTTACCATGGGCCATTTTCTCAGGTGCATAATTGTTTTGACTTTAAATACACTAGCAGTCATTTATTACAAGCGCATACATTGTCTGGGGAACTGACAGAAGTGCTGTTGCAAGATATTTTTTCCCAGATTGTTTAAATACACTGAGATGTCTTTTCTTTTACTGAAATTATGCATAAAAAATATTCAGAATGTGGCAGCAAGCTATCAATTTTAAGAAGTTGTAGAGCAGGTATTGGAGTGCAAAGGCATGCACTGCCTTTTATTAGGACTAACCAAAACTACACAAAACAACATGCAAACTTCTGAATTCTTTAGAACTCTTTATCTGTCTGGATGATAAAAACAGTTTTCAAGCCATGGTTTGTAGGGAAGACCTGACTTCAGTGATTATAAGGCTTGGCTAGTTGGTTGTGCCCCTAGTTTCCAAACCTAGTTTCCAAAGAAGGGCCTTAAAGAAGACAGAATACAGGTCTGGAGATTCTGGGGGTGGAGCCTGAGGAAGATGGGATTTGGGGAGGAAAGGGACTTTAGGATTATAATTAGGGTTGCCAACCTCCAGGTACTAGCTGGAGATCTCCTGCTATTACAACTGATCTCCAGCTGATAATCAATTCCCCTGGAGAAAATGACTGCTTTTCCAATTGGACTGTATGGCATTGAAGTCCCTCCCCTCCCCAAACCCCGCCCTCCTCAGGCTCTGCCCCAAAAACCTCCCGCCGGTGGTGAAGAGGGACCTGGCAACCCTATTTATAATTCAAAAATCCAGAAATTCAGATGGCATCAATTGAAGAAATATGCACTCCAAAAGGCCCTACAACCACTTAGAACCCCCCATAACATTATTGGAAGTAGGAGGGGTCAGTGGGAGGGGAGGCCAGCACTGATGGTAAACTGTAGCTGCCCTCAACCATAAGCCTGGTGGAATAGCTCCATCTTGCTGGCCCTGCAGAATTCCTTATTTGGTATATGTAGAAAGAACAGTTTGAGTGGAATGAAAAAGGACAAGAATTTAAGTTCAGAGGATTTATGTCTGGCATATTTTTTTCCTTTTATACCCTTTGACAAGAACAGCACCCTTGGTACATCTGCCACGTGGAAAAAAGAGCAATACAAACAGTGTAGATATATGTTCCCCACTTAGGTTCTGTAAGCATTTTGTGCCCTACATATTTTTTTGACAGAAGGCATTTTCAAACTCCTGTCAACACTGCCAGAGTTGTTACAACTGTGGAAGAACACACAAGATGCCACCCACAATATTTTCAGTTCTTTATTGATCAGGCTTTCTGATAAGTGTGAAGCTGAGAGACAATGGCATCCATGATTAAGATGTAGACTGTAGTCCTGCTTTGTTAGGTTAGCTAAATCCTATGAAAGTCCGTGGTGCTCAAGAAATTTAAATGTACACAGGATTACTGCCTTGATAACCCTTCTCTCTTCCACCAGCAAAATAATTTGTCTGTTCTCTCTTGGCAGAACAGAAGTGGGAGGAGTGTTTTTGCCCAATTTCTCCTCCGTACTGGACGAGGGCAGCTGTCTCTTTGCATCCTCCTTCCCCAGGGGGCTGCTAAGGGAGAGAGTGGGGAAACTCCAGCACTCATGATTTGTAGGAGCCGCTCCATCGATTGCAACATGTGAGCTAGCCATTACAATTAGAAAACTGATGCAACATAACATTGTCAAATTAATGAGTGTGGGAATATCTGCCTTACCAAAGGACTTGCTTCAAAGCTGCACTGGTTAAGCCATGGGTTCCTCTAATGCAGGCACTTAATTGTTAAGTGTCCCATCAGTCTCACTTCTGTCTGCTTCTGTTACATCAGTGATTTATCCCAGCTTGGTTCTAGCCCTGGAATCTTACTGCTCACTCCGTCACTCCCATCCTTCTAAATGTGAAAATAAAAGTGAGATTTTGACTCTTAAATTCATCATCCCTTCCAATTTGCCAACTGCAAAGGCCAGTGCAAATTCCTTCACTTCCAAAAGAAACACCCTGCTGGGGGCACCACAGGTTGGTTGCAACTTGATGGCACTAATGTGCATATGTACTTTTGTGTATCATTTATAGAGATTTTAAAAATTGTATTGAAAGAACTGCAAGCAGTATGAGTTTCAGTATGTGTGTCTCTGTGTGTGTTTGTTTGTGGAGGGTACAGCTCAAGTGAGAAATCTGCATACAGTGTGGATTCTAGAAGAAGAAGAAGAAGAAGAAGAAGAAGAAGAAGAAGAAGGAAGAAGGAAGAAGGAAGAAGGAAGAAGGAAGAAGAAGAAGAGGTTTTTATACCCCGATTTTCTCTACCTTCAAGGAGTCTCAAACCGGCTTATAATTGCCTTCCCTTCCTCTCCCCAGT
Source organism: Euleptes europaea (assembly GCF_029931775.1). NCBI lineage: Eukaryota > Metazoa > Chordata > Lepidosauria > Squamata > Sphaerodactylidae > Euleptes > Euleptes europaea. Next base: position 63,785,128 of record NC_079319.1, read on the forward strand.
ACAGGCACTTTGTGAGGTAGGAGGGTCTGAGAGAGATCAGAGAGAACTGTGACTAGTCCAAGGACACCCAGCAGGCTTCATGTATAGTGGGGAAACCAACCCAGTTTACCAGATTAGAATCCGCCACTCATGTGGAAGAGTGGAGAATCAAACCTGATTCTCCAGATTAGAGTCCACCACTCCTAACCACAAAACTATGCTGGCTCTCTCTGTACCAAACACATACATAGGTGTTGGTGTTAAAGGGGTTGTAGAACAGCTGTAGGGTCACATAGCGATATGGGAAGCAGGTACGGTTGCTAACACCCTGGCAAAAACAGTGATTTTAGGATGGCACAGTTTATGTGTGGAAACTGGCAGCTGAAACTTTTCATGGCACAGAGATAAGTAACAAAACCTGGTAAATAATATTCCATCATGTTAAAGGAGCAGTTCATTTTTTTTCCCTAGGTGGTTGAAAACTCTAGCTATAGGAGCCTCAAATGGAGCCAACCAACTTTTCCGCTGACAGAAAAAAAGGGTCCCCTTTGACCACACAAAAAGGTTATGCTGGGAGTCATGGGACCAGCATTGACATAAGCCATGTGAGGCAGGGGCTGTTTAAGGAGGGGAGTTGAGTGAAACTGAGTGGAAAAGCTGGCCGGATCCACCCCACTGTCAAAATTTGCAACACAATATTTGGAATACAAATTATATAGCTCATAATGATCAGACGGAGAACTTCTCTATTGTCTATGTTTCAAGCCCTGAACACAAAGCATTGCTCAGATAAGCAAACACTGTCTGCCCCATGTTATTTTTAATGTTCCATGAAATGTCGGGGAAATCCAGGGCTGCTCCAAAGCCTTTGTGGAATAGAAGCCTCTCACTCTCAGAGTTTCTCTGACAAAGCTCCAGTAGGCTTCCCAACATAGAAAAGCAAAGGTTGTGTTCATGTACTCCCCCTTCCTTATTTCATAGAATCATAGAGTTGGAAGGGATCACCAGGGTCATCTAGTCCAACCCCCTGCACAATGCAGGAAATTCACAACTACCTCCCCCACACACCCCCAGTGACCCCTACTTCATGCCCAGAAGATGGCCAAAATCCTTCCCTCTCATGATCTGCCTAAGATCATAGAATCAGCATCGCTGACAAATGGTCATCTAGCCTCTGCTTAAAAACCTCCAGGGAAGGAGAGCTTACCACCTCCCGAGGAAGCTTGTTCCACTGAGGAACTGCTCTAACTGTTAGAAAATTATTCCTAATGTCAGACGGAAACTCTTTTGATTTAATTTCAACCCGATGGTTCTGGTCCGACCTTCTGGGACAACAGAAAACAACTCAGCACCATCCTCTATATGACAGCCCTTCAAGAACTTGAAGGTGATTATCATATCACCTCTCAGTCTTCTCCTCTTCAAGCTAAACATACCCAGCTCCTTCAACCTTTCTTCATAGGACTTGGATTCCAGACCCCTCACCATCTTTGTTGCCCTCCTCTGGACACGTTCCAGCTTGTCTACATCCTTCTTAAATTGTGGTTTAATAAACGTTTTCTGCTTATGTAAGGTGGGGGGAACATCCCAGAAGCTATTAAATGCTTGAAAATGCTTATTGGAACATGACGGTGATAAGTGGGAGCCTGTGGGTTACCAAGGCAATCTGATAGCCTTTCTCTGGTTCAGTCACGCCTTGAATCCACGAGTCTATTTTGATGATGTGATTCCATCCCCTGGCAGTTGATCCAGACAATATGCCCATGACATTGACACGGAAGGGAGTCCCATAGATTACCTAAGCCACATGCGAGATAGTTTGTTGGCAGCTAGCATGCCTGTGTTGGTACCAGTTTCCAGGCATTGCTACAATTTGTTGGGGATGTGTCAAAAGAGAAAGTAATTACGGCACAGTTCTGTGAGCAATCCACTTTGCATTACTGATGCAGTTTCTGTTCTAAATTACCGAGTTCAAGACCTAGACTAATTTTTTTTGGAGCAATCTTGTTATACGGCAACACTAATGTGAGGGTTTTTTTAAAAAAAAAATCATTTCATACAGCAACAGGATCTAAAGTGATTTCTAAGTACCAACTGTGGCATGGAATGTTCAGTTACTGGAGGAAGCCCATTAAACTGTGAATTGTTTTTTAAGAAGCATAAAATTGCTGGTAATCTGAATATTATATGAGTTTGCGGGGTGGAGGGCCACATATAATATGCCACATATTAGTCTTTAACAGGAAAAAGTTATTTTATTCTATTGAACGATTAAAATAATCAGAATGCTGATAGCACAGCATATATTCAAGCACTTTGTATATTAATTTCTTAGAATTATATTTAAAATTTTGAGTTTTGATAACATTTAGTAACATTTGTCTCTATATACTGTATTTATTTAAAAAGTCTCCTGTTAGCATTTTAAATGATGTCATTAAGACTTTAAGGAAAGAAAACTACATAAAATAAGAGCTGAGCACAACATCTTCTTAACTCAGATGGGGATGTGTACTTCTGCGTTATTTTAAAAAATATTCAGCAAATACATACACACAGCAAATATTCAGCAAAGACGGACATGTGTGTGTGTGTGTGTGTGTGTGTGTGTGTTAAGTGCCGTCAAGTCGCTTCCGACTCATGGCGACTCTATGAATGAAAGTCCTCCAAAAGGTCCTATCTTTGACAGCCTTGCTCAGATCTTGCAAATTGAGGGCTGTGGCTTCCTTTATTGAGTCAGTCCATCTCTTGTTGGGTCTTCCTCTTTTCCTGCTGCCCTCAACCTTTCCTAGCATAACTGTCTTTTCCAGTGACTCTTGTCTTCTCATAATGTGGCCAAAATACGACAGCCTCAGTTTAGTCATTTTAGCTTCTAGGGTCAATTCAGGCTTGATTTGATCTATAACCCACTGATTTGTTTTTTTGGCAGTCCACGGTATCCGTATCCATATGTCAAAGACATAAATATGTGCCATCAAGTCACAGCCAACTTATGGCAACCCCAGTTTATGGCTTCCTTATTGGCCTCCCATCCAAATACTGAACCTGCTTAGCTTCTTAGCTATGATGACATCAGGTATCTATCATGCCACCTTCCCTCCCTCAGCAAATGTCCTACATGTAGAAACTTGCTTCCCAGATGGTGGTGGAAAGTGCCGTCAAGTCACAGCTGACTTATGGTGACCCGTGGGGTTTTCAAGGCAAGAGATGTTCGGGGGGGGGGCGGTTTGCCATGGCCTGCCTCCGCATGGGTTGAGAGAGTTCTGAGAGAACTGTGATTGGCCAAAAGTCACTCAGCAGGATTCATGTGGAGGAGTGGCAAATCAAACCCGTTTCTCCAGATTAGAGTCCTCTGCTCTTAACCACTATACTATGCTGGCTCTCCACTTCCCAGATTGAACTTCTTTTTTTGCAACAGAGAAAATGATTTTAAATCAGTGTCAGTACATTTATAATGGTCTGGATCCAAAGAACTACCCTTTACACAGAAGAGATCATCTCTGCCTTCTCTGGTCTTTTCTAGCCCGCCCCTCTGAACTATCTGAAAAGCTGTTTCTGAGAGTTAGAGGACCATCCAGAACACTGTGGACTTAACCTTAACTGGAACATCTTTGGAAATCACAGATGGTTTCCATCCTTTGATCATCTTTATTTGAGGGTTTTCTTAGTGTTCATTTATTGATCGATATTTATTCAGGCTGCAGTGCTAGATAATTGTTACTATAGAAGGCTGGTGTGCCTTTTTCTTGCCTCCCTGTCTCCCCCACCATGGGACAAAATGGGACAAAATTGTTTCCTAAAATCCAAGAGCTCCTTCTACTGAACATACGCATCCCACAAGCAGATTTGTATGCATATAGCACTCAGTGAAGAAAACCGTTGAGTTAGCTGTATCATTTCATTGTATTTTTTTTTCCCAGCGAAGAGCTGATATAAGTTGTATTTTTAAGTTTACCATACTGGTGGAAAAGGAACGTTATTGTCCTGGTCTCCGTCACTGTATAAACTGACGATTAAATTTTCTAACTTCTTACCAGGGCCTTTTACATTTTTAACATTTCTTTTACAGGACATTTTACTGCATTCTAGACTACCTCTGTAAAGTTTAAAGGCTTCAAACTTAGTGCCACCCCCCGTCCACTGAAGTCGGTGGGTTCAGAAAGGTGAACCCTGTTTAGGATTGCTCTGTTGGGTCTTTTATGCACGGGAATTTGACTTTAGGTTCGACGCTCGCTTGACCCACACTTTTCTGATCTGAATTTTCAAAGTCCTGTGCATGGTGGTTGTTTGCCCCAAAGCAAGTCCTGGTGTATCAGGAGTAAGTTTTTGTAATGCAGAATCACCATTAGTCTAGTTTTAACTGCAGTCAATCAGGCTGCAGCACAGGCTGAAAGGCTTGAGGCTATTAAAGAATTACTTCCTCAGGATTCAACTCTTAATGTGCTAGCTTTAGCTTTAATCAATATATAGGTTCTTAAGTTGGCTGGCTCCTTACAATTTTCCTTGAAGTTTGTTGCGCTCACAGAGCTGTGGCAAAATAATCGGAGGGATGTTTTAAGCAGTGCCTCCAAGCGCACCTTTCCATTACAGCTGGTATTGGTAAACGCCAAATCAGTACCTAAATATCAACATCCTACTAGTGGTTCATGTCACTAAGGGCGCTTTCACACATGCCAAATAATACACTTTCAATCCACAGTCAATGCATTTTGAAGCTGGATTTTACTGTGTGAAATGAAAAAATCCCTTGCAAACAATCAATAAAGTGCATTGAAAGTGGATTGAAAGTGGATTATTTAGCATGTGTGAAAGTGCCGTATGATTTGGCCTTGCCAATGTCAGCTGAGTGCTCAGGAGTACCAAATGCAGTCCCTGAATAAATGCCTGAACAGTTATGGGATGTATAAAGACCAACACACGGAAGTTTATGGCTACACTCCCCCTAAATGGCAAGGCTCAAGGGACCCACTTGTTGGATGGTGGAAATTATGAAGGTGGCCTTTTCCAGTTTAAAGTGGTGAGCCAACTGAGACTGCCTTTTCATTCATACTTCAATAGCCTGTTACACTGACTGCAGCCTCTGTGTGAGACTGCATTTGCTGATGGTTTAGGAAAAAATTAGAGGTCACAATGAGTCACCTCTTGATATGGCTAAATTGCTGAAGCATATAATTCTACTTTGGCCTCAACTGTACTGTTTTCCTTTGGGGGCTGATTTAAAGTTTGGTGGTGTCCTTTACAGCACCACAGAGTACATGTGTTTTCCCATGTTTGGTTTTATGTGAGACATACCAATTCACATCCCATATTTAATGGATCTGAGAATGTAAGGGCATGAAGCCCCACCTTCTGCATAATGGTTTGCACTCAGAAGAATGCACTTCCATATTAGACTGAGCTAGCTGCTTCACGATTGGCAATTATTTAAAACTTGGCTTTTTAAGAAAGCACTTGGCATGGGTTAGTAGCTGTGAAGCTGGGATGCGCTTCCTTCAATTATCTTCTCCTGTGTTTAATTGTACCTCTGCTGGTTTTTGACCTTGTTTTACTGGTTTTATGTATTACATTGATGTAGAATTGCTAATTTAAGGACTTTAGTATCATGTTGGTAGCAGAAAATATAGCACAGAAATCACAGTGAAAGGGGTAATGAATAAAGTATTCTATCTACATTGCTAATAGTCCTAACTATTGTAGACCATAGCATTAAAACACAATATCTGCACCCCATTCCAGCAATGGGGATATTCATGCTAAAACGGGCATGAAAATGGCACTATAGCACATCTGGAACAACATCAGGCTGGGGGGGAAAGAGCATTGAAAAAAATAAAGGAATAAGGTTGGATTCTGAGTAGTAATTGCTAGTTACCCCATTATCTCCTCATAAAGACACCACACACAATAAATGGGCTCAACTGGGATTTATTTATTAAAAGGATCAGAGCTTTATTAATACCCTACCATCAGTGTGGGCCGTCTACATAATGGGCTGCCAGAGACATGCCAGGATTGATGGAAAATCCCACTCTGGCTCAAAGAGCAAGGAGACTTTCATCTGCCGATTGCTTATTGTAGCCTGCATACAAAGGCATGCCAAAAGGAACTGTTGCTCCACCATCCTCCTCCCATGCTGGCAAACACTCGATTTCAAACTGTTGAAGTCGCAGACTCCCTCCCCAACCCCCCAACCCCCGACTGGTCAGCCATGACATGCTGATTCAGGAAGCCACCCCTCCATCATAAAATGACTCAGGGTTAGGGTTGCCAGGTCCTTCTTTGCTATCAGCAGGAGATTTTTGGGGCGGAGACTGAGGAGGGCGGGGTTTGGGAGGGGAGGGACTTAAATGCCATCGAGTTCAACTGCCAAAGCGGCCATTTTCTCCAGGTGGATTGATCTCTATTGGCTGGAGATCAGTTGTAATAGCAGGAGATCTTCTGCTATTACCTGGAGGTTTGCAACCCTACTCAGGGTGTTTGTCAACAACGAATGAAACCCTGCACTGTTCCAGTGAACCCAGTCTTAACCAGGCCCAGTTAGTACAATCCCACTAGAGTTGCCAGGATAGGGTTGCCAGGTACCTCTTGGCCATCAGAAGGAGTTTTTGGGGGCGGAGCCTGAGGAGGGCAGGGTTTGGGGAGGGGAGGGACATCAGTGCCACAGAGTCCAATTGCCAAAGTGGCCATTTTCTCCAGATGAACTGATCTCTTATTGGCTGGAGGTCAATTTTAATAGCAGGGGATCTCCAGCTAGTACCTGGAGGTTGGCAACCCTATGCCAGGACCAGCCTGGCAACCAGCAGGAGACTGGGGGTGGGGGCAAAGGCAAAGGGAAGCAGGGGGAAAAAACTCTTTCTCAGCTAATCTGAAAGAGTAAAAAAAAACCTGATTGGCTTGGAAGAGACCAGCTATTCCCACCTTGCCAAAATACAGAGATAGGTGGGTGGACAGCTTTGAATGGCAACTGTTGTTACTGGGGAGGAACAAACATGCGATTTGCTCACTCTTCTCCCTTGATTGGTGAAGCCCAGTCTCCCATCATGCTCCCTCAAGAAAGCTTGGCATCTACCTTATTTAGAAAAGGACGGAGCTCTCAAACCAGTAGGGATGGGAGTTAAATTAGGTCTGCTGGAACACTCCGTGTACATTTGACCTTTGTGATCATCTGAGATGGGGGTGCTATGGAATTTCATGGATATATAAGTAGGGAACACAAGAAAAAAGCAGGTGAAATAAGAAGGCTCACAACAACAATATACAAAGACTTGCACACACACACACGGGTTGCCAGCTTTAGGTTGGGAATTGCCTGGTGATTTTGGGGGTGGAGCCTGAAAAGGGCAGGGTTTGGAGAGGGGAGGGACTTCAATGCCATAGAGTCCAATGGCCAAAGCGGCCATTTTCTCCAGGGGAACTGATCTATCACCCGGAGATCAGTTGTAATAGTGGGAGATCTCCTGCCACCACTGGAGGTTGGCAACCCAAACACACACACACAAAGGGTATATTTCTCCAAGGCTGGGGTCAGAGAGTGGCACTTGGGGATGAGATATCGCAGTGGCACCCTTTGGTGTGGGGGGTTCCACAAGGGGCAATTCTCTTTCCTATGTTGTTTAACATCTATATGAGCTCTCTCGCCCAGCTTGTCCAGAGTTTTGGGCTGGGGTGTCATTAGTTTGCTGATGACACCCAGCTTCATTTGCTGATGGATGGCCATCTGGACTCTGCCCCAGACACACTGGCCAGGTGCTTGGATGCAGTGACTGAATGGTTGAAGCAAGGCTGAAACTAAATCCATCAAAGCAGAGGTCCTGTGGCTCAGCGGGGGTGGCTCTGGGGTGGGGAGCCGAATCCCGGCTCTTGACGGCATGCCATTGACACATATGTCCACAGTCAGAAGCCTGGGTGTGACCCTTGAGGCCTTCTTGTCAATGGAGGCACAGGTCACAGCCGTGGCCCATTCGGCTTTTTACCATCTCCGCCGGATCTGGCACTTGGTGCCTTACCTCTCCCACCCTGACTTAGCTATGACGATCCATGAGATGGTCACCTCCAGGCTAGATTACTGCAACTCGCTCTAAGTAGGGCTGCCCTTGAGACTGAATTGAAAGCTCCAACTGGTACAGAACGCTGCGGCGAGGCCCCTCATGGGGACCTCGCTGTGGGTGCATATTATGCCAGTGCTCTACCAACTGCACTGGCTCCAGCTGGAGTATTGGATCAGGTTTAAGGTGCTGATAATGACCTTTAAAGCCTTATATGGTCTGGGACCCTTGTATCTGCGGGACTGCCTCTCCTGGTATGTGCCCCAAAGTACTTTACAACCATCTAACACCAACTTACTGGTGGTCCCCAGCCCAAAGAGTGAAGAGTGTCCAGCTGGCCTCAACCTGGGCGAGGGCCTTTTCTGCCCTGTCCCCTGCCTGGTGGAATAGCCTCTCCAACGAGACAAGGGCCCTGAGGGACTTTAAAGAGTTCCACAGGGCCTGCATGACAGAGATATTCCAGCAGACTTATGGTTGAGGCCAGCGATGGTATCTTCTATAAATGCTTGCCTCCCTACTCCTGCTCCTCTTACTCCTTATGCTACTCTATGGAGTCTCATTCTCTGGCATATCCTACTGTAGTCATCTGTGTAATTAGGGGCAATTTTATAGGGCTGGTTTTTAATTGTTGTTGTAAAATGTTTTTAATTCTTGTTTTATTGTATATTTTATTGTTCTGTAAGCTGCTCTAAGCCCAGCTTTGGCCGGGGAGGGTGGGGTAGAAACGTGATTAAATAAATAAATAATAAATAAATATACTAAACAGCTTGTCGGAGGCCTAGAATAAGGAATGGATGAATATGTGTTTCCTTTCTTTTTATCAAACCAGTATATTCATACATTGGGGTTATATTACATCCCTAAACCTAGAGGCAGTGGCTTGCGTCCAATTAACTGCAAGTGAAACAAAGCTCATAACCTGCAGTGCCATCTCCCTAAAACATAACCAAACTTGCTACAATAAGAACATAAAGAACATGCTGGATCAGACCAAGGTCCATCAAGTCCAGCAGTCTGTACACACAGTGGCCAACCAGGTGTACACAAACAAGGAAGTCCACAAACAAGACAACTGCAACAGTGCCATCCCGCCTGTATTCCAAAGCACCTAATATAATAGGCATGCTCATCTGATCCTGGAAAGAATAGGTATGCATAATGACTAGGATCCATTTTTACCAGTAGCCATGAATACTTGTAGCCATGAATAGACAGATGTATGTTTAAGTGTGACTGCTGTGGTATCCTAGGCATAGAAGATTAAAAATGTTATTTTTTTAAAGCAAATTATTTAATACATACATCAATAGGATTATATGCACATATTTATGTTTTTTTCCCTCATAAGGCAGAAACATTAGCCCAAGGCTACCTCCTTCTTTGTACCAACTTCTTAAAATATATTTTTTGTTATAAGGACAACTATAACAAAAAATAGGTCATAACACACAAAAAATAAGAAAACATAATGAAACACAAATATATATACATATCTATCTATCTATCTATCTATCTATCTATCTATATATATCATTATATTAAATCAGAAAACAGACTTTCTTATAAGGTCAGATTATCATAATTAATATGAGGAATGGAAAGGACATTTAACACAAAATGGAATAACAACCCACAAAACCTTTAACACATCAACATTTCTTGGGAAGTTTTAAAATATTTATTTTAACGGGGCCATCACAAACAAACATAAAACCATCAACAAATATTAAAGGTCTGGACTGCTGTGGTTCTCAGAAAGAAATTATGCAGTTAATTTCGAAAGATTAACTACTTCTCTTAACTACTTCCCTACCTTATTAAAGGCACTCCTATGCCTTAGCGTTTGAGCTTGTTTTCTAGTGTACTGTATATATCAGTCAAGAAGTAGCATGAACATATTTATGTATTATAATATTTTCATTCTTCCCACCCAACAGGCCAACTAGGTAGCTAAGAATAAAGGTTAAAATCACAAGAAAGCAAGAGATCAAAAATATATACAAATACAGACAAAAATAGCACAGACACAGAAAAATAATCAGCAGTAATGATGCCAATTTGAACAAGACCAAGACTAGGGTTGCCAGGTCCCTTTTTCCCACTGGTTTTTGGGGTGGAGCCTGAGGAAGGCAGGGTTTGGGGAGGACTTCAATGACATAGATTCCAATTGCCAAAGCAGCCATTTTCTCCAGGTGAACTGATATCTATTGGCTGGAGATCAGTTGTAACAGCAGGAGATCTTCAGGTAGTACCTGGAGGTTAGGAAAACAGCACAAGAGAATAAGTTTACAAGAGTAGCAAAAATGTTATTAAGTGCTTATCATAAGTGACAGAACAACAATACCATACATGAACTACTATATACAATATGTACAAAACAAGTATGATGCAGTCTCTATGTAAGTCTTCTTGGTGTGTGTATTCTTATGTTGAGAATGACAAATAAGTTCTCAAATAATCCAATAAATGGTATATAGTCCCAATAAGACAATTAAAGGGAGAGAAAAGGGACAGCCATTTCACAGTCTTTTCTTCAGCCCCAAATTCAATCCTGAGGTTCGTTGCTGGCTGGACCCACACTTTCCTGTTGGGAATCTATACACCAGCAGTCTCTGAGCTCCCCCTAAATGACAAGGTTCATTATAACTGATCTCCAGGTGACAGAGATCAGTTCCCCTGGAGAAAAAGGCCACTTTGGCCATTGGACTGTATGGCATTGAAGTACCCACCCTCTTCAAACCCTTCCTTCCTCAGGCACCACCCCCAAAATCTCCAGGTATTTCCCAACCCGGAGCTGGCAACCCTAACAATGCTACTGTTTTTAACATTATTGAGAGGAAATATTAAAATCTGTGTTTTTACAATCTAGTACTAATATGACTATTTCCCAAATATCTAGAATGTTATTATAAATCCAACATATTCAATAAAAATCTCTACTGTCTCCTTCACAGAACTCCAGAAGATTGTTCATAAATTCCCCCTCATTTTCATTAGTGTGTACTCCATGACTTCGGAGCGGCTTAGACAAATATTCTCGGCTAGTAAAGCATTTACCATATTCATTTTAGAATAATAATAAATAAGCAATTTCTCTTATTCCCGTAGCCCTTTTGTGTTACGTTGTACTATGTGTACTGTAATAGTGTGCCACACGTGATCCCCCAGAGACATGCTGTTCTTGTTTTATCTGAAAGAGGCAACACACATATTTTCTCCTTTAGTGTACATGAACCAAGTTGGATCAAGGCCTACCTAGCTCCCGGGCCAATGCTCTCAGTTACTCTGTTGCTGACAAACCAGTGCTCGCCGCTCCTGGCTTCAAGCGTTCGGGTGCTTCTTGTTTTAGGATACCAGTACTTCCTGCTCCTGGTTCCTCTTCAAGGGCCTTGAGCTCACCCAGGCTATGATCCGCATCTGGATCGCAAGTTTCAGTTACTCAGTTACTCAGTTTCTCAGTTTCCCAGCTCTGGTGGTGGCCAGAAAATAAGCGCACCACAGAGAATCTCAAGAAGAGAGTTGACCAGCTAAACACACAGAATCTCAAAAGGTTCTCCTACAGAGAGTTTTCAGGACAAGCGGGGGGGACGGGGTGTTTTATATCAGCCTGCGTGTAGAACGTGCAAGTGTCTAGGCGCGTTCCTACACTGACAGTCCCAACCTAGAGAGCCGTTCAAACAAGGAGTCCCGATCTGCTGTCAGATCGAGAGGTGGTTCCCAGGATTAGGCAAACGTGACCCACATATGCATTGACTCAGGCTCATAGACTAGCCTCCACCGGGTGTCTTGATCGTGCTGCCAAAGAATGAAAAGGGGATAAAGCCAGTCCACTAGATAGCACTCTGCTAGAGCCACACACGCAGTTTACACATGCACTCTGTTCTTTTAATGTGACAATTTTGTTCAGGTGACGCGTTCAGTCAAAATTCGGAGAATCACTGAAACTTTCCCTTATATCTGCCCGTGGAATACAAACGTGTTGACTTCGCATTGCAGGGGTGCCCGCATTCTCCACCAGTAATTTGTTACCGAAACGGCTCTTTGATTGGGGAAATTAGCATGAGCAGCGGCACTAATTTATTTATATAGCGGAATCACCCAATGTATACCAGCGTTGTTTTCAGTGAATCTCAAAATAATGACAGACCAAGGATTTCCAGATTAAAATTGTTTATATATTCATTCATTCAGTGTTGCAAATACATACATACAAGAAACTAAGAATAAAAAGGAGGTAGGATTAGAGATGTTTCTCAAGGGAGAGGATGTTGTTGATTGAGTAATACGTTACCGATCCAGAAGTGGAGATGTCCAAAATCCATGGCATATAGGTACAAAATAAAATATAGCAGGGGATGGGAGAGGGATGTATTGGAGCCTTGAGCCAGCCAAGTCACCAGAAAGGAGGGGGTGTGGAGCTCCGCAAAACTCAACACACACAGTAAAAGGAGGGAGTGGTAGGGCAGAACCTCTCTGCTTTATCAGGGAGGGCAAAATATTACCTTCTCTGGGGTGGGGTGGGTTGAGATTCCCCAGATGGCTCCTATCTAAAACAATAGGGATCAAATACTTCGGCTACAGTGATTGGGCAGAGTGACAATTTGTAAACTAAGTTGGCACCAATGATTTGCATATCTCCGGGATGGCTTGACTCGATCTTCTCATGTTCAACAATACCTCAGGAAGGTGTGAATCTCTACACTCCAGGGATGCGGCAGAGGAGTTCTTCTTAGTTGTTAATGCTGATTGCGGCGGATGTTTTTCTCACAGGATACTGGGGGGGCAACGGCAGGAGAGGGCGACGTGATGCTCTCGCCTCGGTGTTATGGCTTCTCTTTGGATCAGGAGACAATCAGGATCATGGCTTCCCTTTGGCTGGTTCTTCAGGGGTGACCCGGTCTCTTGTCCTGGGCAGCCTGGTAATACAGCGGAGCGCTAGCCCAGAGCAGCCGGCTATTAACGCTTAGACAGTACAGTGAGTCTCTGAGATAGTTGCCAAGACCAGGGCAAGAGGTTGGGCAGTGCATGTGGCAACACTCTTCACAAGAAGATATAGATACAGACATAGACAGATATATATATAGATATATAAAATAGCATAACAATCTCATGTTTGGGGAAAAGGCAGAGTTTGAAGGCAGAGATGAAAAACTATGCTATTTTTAAAATTAGTTTTAATGTATGCTTGTATCATGAGCACTTTCATCCTGCCCATATTCTTTGAAACATTTTCACTTTGGGGGTGTCTTTTACACCATTTTTGCACCTTTTATGCCATTTTTTACATCATTTATAAGGCATTTTATGTCGTGTGGCATTTTTAAGTAAAATTTAATAGTAGTTTTTGTTAGTTTCATTGGGACAACATGGCTGCAGTTTCATTCGGAGTGCCAGGAAACCATTGGACAAACCACTCACTGAGTTGTTCTAGAACGATGCTGCTAAAGGAAACTACATATATGTGGTTGAGGATGATAGCTTTGAAAATGTATTAACATCTATCTATCTATCTATCATCTATCTATCTATCTATCTACCTACCTACCTATCTATCTATCTATCTATCTATCTATCTATCTATCTATCTATCTAGAGAAAGAGAGAGAGAAGAGAAAGATACATACTGTAGGCATTCTGAAATGAAAGATACTTTGAAAGTCTATAGTATTGTTACATAAACTATTGAATAGCCTCAGTAGAATTAATGAAATTATCCTAAAGTAAGTGGTTGCAAGCTTACACTTCAGTTTCTTGAGCAAAAGGCTAAAATTATATTCTTGGCCTTTGCTTTTTGCTCCTCTGAGATTTTTACCTTGAGAAATGTCAAGATAGCACATTACAAAGGATAGAAGGAATACAGGGTTTTAAAAGTGCTTGGATCAGCAAGATGTGGAATATAAACACTGATGTATACACACACCCACATAATTGAAATACAGATTTTAATTTGGCCATACCTCCACAACACACAGGGGGTGTCCTCGGTGTATCTTCTTTCTCATTTTATCCTCACAACAACCCTGTGAGTTAGGTTAGATCACCTAGAACATTTCCTGTATTCATGATTAAGAGGCTTACAAGACTTTTTCTGCACTCTCTTGACTTACTCCTGATTTTCTTGGGAGTCAATCCACAAGGACTCCTGCTAGTACCTGGAGGTTGGCGACCCTATCCTGAGGCCATTTTGGTTTTGCTAACAGAAACAACCAGGAATTTTAGAACTTTTGCAAGGTACAGGAAAGGCAGATCAGGTTCATCATGCTAGCATCATAGCCCTATCTCACGCACAATTCCGTTGAATTGATTCAGTGCTTTTCTGCTCTGCTCCTCTGTCTATCCTTTCTATTATCTCAAACAAACAGCATAAGGGGGAGGAGGAAGGGCGGGCATGATTATTAGAGGCTATGGAATAGCCAGCACATCTTGTTAACGTGTCGTAAAATATCTGCTCTCGTAGCAGGATGTGACAGTATATCAGCAGCTTGGCAATTTCCTCGAGACATCCTACACTTCCCTAATAAGCCGCTGAAAACAGAAAGTACCCAGGTGCTCCCGGTCTCTCAGAAAATTGAGTGCAACCCTGTTTGTTTCGACACACTCCCCAAGCAGAGCACAGCAAAAAGCAAAAAATAAAAATAAAAAAAGGATACAAATATAACCTCATTAAATAAGACAGCCAAGCCTAAGTGGCATACAAGGCTATTAAGCAAACCAGACTGGTCTATAATAATAAGAAACATATTTCACATCTGTTGCACGGTGCTAGGGCTTTTAGCAAGTAATAGGAGTACCAGGTTGGCAGCTACTTGCACATCTCCCTCTGTATATCATTGTCAATGGCAGAGCTGTCTCAAAAGAAGCACTTATCTCATATACTTTATTGCTTGATAGCTTGCTGATTGCTTTTACAAAGCAATAAATTGATGCCCTGATTCAGCAGTGACATTAGGTTATGTTCATTTTTGGTGATTGATGCTCCGAATTAGAAAACTCTTACCGTGGCCTCTCTGCTTTCCAAATATGAAATTCCCCCCAAAAAGAGAGGCAAGCAGACTGTCACAAATTAAATGACACCACTGCTGCCAAGCTAGTTAGATGTCTGCCTTTAAATGGCTGGCTTGTTTGGCTCTTTTAATAAAGTCTGCATAATTTATTTGCTAATGCTGTGCTTTCAAATAAAAACGATCTAGCCAATGGTGGGGGACACTGTGTACTCCTCACATTGCCGTAGTTGGAAGGGATTCCTACAAATGTGCTTCAGCTCTCCATAATAAGAAGAACCCTATTACGCATCATTTGAACGGAGCTAGGGCTTTTAAGAAGGAATTATACATAACTGAGCAATTTGGTGTGTTTTTCTGGAACTCAGCTGAAACAATGGCCTTTTATGCATGGCTCTTTCCTTTGCGGTCACCTCTCTGATGACTTTGGGCCTTTGTTTTGATTATGCATGCCATTTCCAACCGTCTTAGGTCACCTCACTCTCCTTCTGCGTTTCCCTGCATTTTGCCCGTGTTTTCAAATTCGTGATAAAACCGGTCCCTGAAAACGTGGGCAAAATGTGCAGAAACTAGCGGGGAGAGCAAGGCGACCTCTGACGGTCTGAAACGGTATGCATAATCAAAGCAAAGAAGAGAGGTTGTCAGAGAGGTGACCACGAGGGAAACAGCCATGCATAAAAGGCCAATCTCCCCCCCTTTTTGTTGAATTTTTACTTTTGCTATAGTTGAAAGGCATCCCTGTGTTTTGAAATGCTTTCAACAGACTGTTCAAAATTATTCTTTCATCCAAAACAGAACAAAAGGCTTGTTGTAGGGGTGCAGAGATCTGTGAAATCCCTAATAACCCATGGGCCAAACCGCAAGTGACGGTGGCCATGGGATAATCCTGTAGCTGCTGATGCCATTATAGAAGCCTTTGTAGTTCTTTAAAAATTGCTGTGAGGCCCCGATCTGGATTGAGTTTGTGGCACAGCAGGAGCAGGAGCTCTGATCCACCCCTCCGCATCTTTTCAAGGGCCTAAACAGTCATTGGTGGTTTGTTTCCACACCTAATAAGGCGCAGAGGGGCTGCCGCACAGTGTGTTCAATCTGGATCAGGGTTTTGTGGCAATTTTTACATTTAAATTACAGAAATGGATAGGTTTGCCAACTTACAGGTGACACCTGGAGATCTCCTGCTATTACAACTGATCTCCAGCCAATCAAGATCAGTTTACCTGGAGAAAATGGCTGCTTTATAGGATGGACTTTATGGCATTATAACCATAATTATAACCTTTTATTTTATAATGTCCCTCCCTTCCCCAAGCCCCACCCTTCCCAGGCTCCACCTTAAAATCTACAGGTATTTCCCAATCCAGAGCTGGCAACCCTACAAATGGAGGAGAAGAGAATGTGGTAATTTCAGAAGAACTATATATGCTTCTAAAATGGCATCGGTAGCCATTTTGGATGGACCCATGGCTGCCATCACTTGTAGCTTTCCTCTGAGATGAGCTTCCAAGTTTTTCTAGCCAAGGGACCTTGGAATATATGACCAAGCCTGAGAAAGCTCCCCGACCAAAAGAGCTATAGTTTTGAGGGAAGTTTTAAAAACACAGTCTCTGTAAACCTATATTGCCCAATTCAAGTGTATGCTATGGTTTCCTTGGTTAGGGATGCTGCATATTTCACAACAAACACATTTGACAGTCAAAGTTGCCATGTTTGAAGCTGATGATCTGGTGTGAACTGATCACTCAGTCTGTTTGGGTCATACCAATCAGTAGGGTAGCTCTGGGTTGGGAATTACCTGGAGATTTTGGGGGGTGGAGCCTTAGAAGGGTGGGGTTTGGAGAGGGGAGGGACTTCGATGCCATAGAGTCCGATGGCCAAAGTGGTCATTTTCTCCAGGGGAACTGATCGCTATTACCTGGAGATCAGTTGTAATAGCGGGAGATCTCCAGCCACCACCTGGAGGTTGACAACCCTACCAATCATCTGTGAATGCCTGCTGAGCTGGTTTGCATTGGGTTTTTCCCAAACAGAGCTTGCATAGAGATGCTGCTGATTCAAACTGATAGGTTTCCATTAGCATCACCAAGGACTACTTAGATGAACCCTGAAGAGTAGGATTGTATTGAAACACAGCATTGATTGATGAAGGATTCATGGGAATTATGAGTGATCTAATTGAGCAGAGCAGTTATGCAGCAAGGATGGGAGGGAGTAGAACTCAATCATGCTGTGTGAGAATGTGCTTGTAGGACAAGCCAATTGTACTGTATTGCATGGTTAGTAAGGAATATACTCAAACAACCTGCCAAATGCCCATGAACAGATCAACAGACTATCAAACTGATCACTGAAAAATCAGGTCTCCATTCATAACCAGCAGACAGGATGCAAGATGAATTGGTGGGTGTTTGAGCATCCGTTACGTACCCTGAGGTCTTCCAGAACTGTCACCAATATCTGAAAGTGTGGCTTAACGTTTAAAATTAACTGTTCATCAAATTGGAAAGCAAATATACCAGCCGTTTTTTAAAATGGAATATGAATCAGCGTGCGCCTGGATTTTTGTTTGACTAAAATACTCCTGTTAATCTTTTGAAAGACAGAAACTAATGCAATGATCTCTCCACACATTCACAGGAGGTGAGAATGACACTAAGAAGAACATCCAATTAGCCTTCTGGATGCTACATCCCAAACAACAACAACCCTATAGCCTAAATAAATTGAATGATTGGGAGGAAGAAATTATAATAGAAGTGACCTGCTTCCAAATGAGTAAAAGCACAATAGATAAATTCTTTTTGTTATCCCACCTGATTACAGTGTGTGTGTGTTAAGTGCTGTCAAGTCGCTTCCGACTCATGGCGACCCTATGAATGAAAGTTCTCCAAAATGTCCTATCTTTGACAGCCTTGCTCAAATCTTGCAAACTGAAGGCTGTGGCTTCCTTTATTGAGTCAATCCATGATTACTAAACCCCTCAAAATAGCTATATGTAGCTTTTGTTGATCTGCACCATTTCAGTACAAGAATCTGCCTTATATTAAGTCAGGTCATTAGTCTATCAAGGTCAGTCTTGTCTTCCCTGTCTGAAAGAGACTCTCCATGGCTTCAGATGGAGATCCTGAACATCACCTACCACCTGACTTTTTTAACCACAAAGGGGTTAAACTTTGGATTTTCTTGAAACGCTCTACCACTTAGCACCTCTACTCCCCAATATTTGATTTAATACAGAGGATTGTCTCATGTTCAAAATATATTGTATTAGTTTCAGGATGTTACTTTTTTAAATTGTTGGTAAAAACTTGCACACTGTGAATTTGCAAGTATGGTGGGTTAAAATGGTTGCATATATAAGAACATTCCAACAACTTGAGGAATGAGGGAGGACTGCCTGTTATAACATTTTGTACTCTCTCTTTCTGTCTCAGTTTCTCTCTGTGTGTGTATGTGTGTATCGCACTGAGATACCAATTTAAGAAGTTTTGGGATTGTGCAAGATTGGCCTGCTTTCTGTACACACTGTATCAAAATAAAGGTCATCGTGATTGGTAAGCACTGAAAAGACATCAACAGATACTGGACGGCCACCTGTTGGCAGGTCCCTCTTCGCTATGGGTGGGATGTTTTGGGGTGGAGCCTGAGGAGGGCGGGGTTTGGGGAGAGGAGGGACTTCAATTCCATAGAGTCCAATTGCCAAAGCGGCCATTTTCTCCAAGTGAACTGATCTCTATCGACTGGAGATCAGTTGTATTAGCAGGAGATCTCCAGCTAATACTTCGAGGTTGGTGACCCTATTAAATGGGTATGGGACTTCACATATTTAGGAGACAGGCAGCCATTCCTGAAGGGGGGTAGAGGTGCAGCGGCCAACATGTATTGATGGCCAACCTGTATTGATTAAAAATAAAAGCTGTGTTATCTGGACAGCTCTGTGACCTGACACTTGTTGTAGCTCCCAATAGGTCTATGGATAGAAGGCACTTACCACTTTCAATTGAGATTTAAGATGCACTGTTAATATTTTGTCTTTGAATTACATTAAAACAAAGTAAAATAGAATGCTTCTGTCACAATACCTTGTCATTTATAAATGGTAGGTACACTGCTATAATACTGTTTTAATTAATCTGTTTATTTTTTGCATGAGAAAATGGAGAAATGGTATATTATCACAGTCAGTGGTCGTTCTTAAGTACTCTGCTTAAATGTTTGTAATCTTTGTTTCTGTTTGGTTTCCTTGGTTTCGAGATGTTTTCACTTTTATTTTGCAACATTGTGATAACCCGTGCTCTTAAACAATCAAATTAATTGATTTGATTTGCTGGCCAGATTTTATCAGTACAGTTTGACAAACTCTGCAAATACTATTTGGGTCCTGAAAATGTTGCTGTGATGTGCATAGACATATTGTTCTTTCAGTTAATTTATCATGAGAAGCAAAACCAGGTGCTTCCCTGTCATACAAGGCTGAGTGAACTTTATTAAAAATACAAGTCAGAACCAGCAAGGATTTATGGGAGGCATCTTATTTTCCCAGCCCCCACTATTTCCTCTTTCCCTTTCCTTAAAGCCCCCATAGATTCTCCCCTTTTCCTGCTTCCTTCTTTAAAGTTGCCAGCTACATTTCAGAAAATTCCTGGATATTTGGAGGGTGGAACTTTGTGAGATGAGGTTTGGGGAGGGAAGCGATCTCAGCGGGGTATAATGCCACAGAGTCCACTCTCCAAAGCAGCCATTTTCTCCAGGAGAACGGTTCTCTGTCATCTGAAGATCAGCTGTAATTCCAGGTTATCTCCAGCCCCCAACCTGGAGAATGGCAACCTTAGCTCTGATGGAGGAAATGGTTGCTTTGGAGAGTGAAGTCTATGGAGCTAAACCCTTCTGAAGTCCCTCCCCTCCTCAATCCCCCCCTGCTCCACCCTTCAAATCTCCAGATATTTCCTAACCTACCTTTAGCAGTCCCTTTGTCTTAAGCCTCTCTCTACCAAATAAAACTTTGGCACCTCACTTTCCTTTCTATCCTCCCTACAATATTTCCTCTTTCCCTCCCCCTAGCAACACCCATATCCTCTCTCCTTCCCCTGCCTCATTCTCTCCTTGTCAGCCATTCACCAACCTAACTTTTATCTACCTCCCATATTCAGTTATATTTATTATTTATTTACTTCATTTTTACCCCAACCCTTTGTCCACAGACAACTTTTTTAAAAAATAAATAAATAGGGAATTTAAGCCCCCCCTTTTACTTTTTAGATTTTTCTGCATACTCAGGGAGTACCTCAAGCTTGAAGAAATATCTGTTTGGGGTAAGTGTGCCCCCTATGTGTGGATTTAAGTATCCACCGATAGGGGGCACAGTTGGGAATTAGATATATAGATACTGTCTACAGGGAAACTCTGTTGAGTTTAATCGAAGTAATATTAAGCAAATGTGCTGTGAAATTTAGAAGAAATTATGAAAAAAATAAATGGGTGGTTAAGGAGGAACTGCAACACTCTTGTTTGGCTGGAAGAAGGGGGCAGGACACCAAGACTCCAACCACTAGATTGTAGGAATGAGTCTAATATTGTCTGTGCAAGTAGAATGAGGATGCTCTGAAAAAACACTAATTCCAGCCCCAAGGACCTTCACTGTAGTCTGTTATGTTGTCATTCTAGTCACTGAGGATTCAGAGTGCAGCCTTAAACTGTCATTATTTAATGAGGGTTACTCTTAGGAATGTGGATTCATTTCCAATTCCCTTTGTATGGGCATGTGATCTGTTCATTGATTTATTTGCCCCTTTGCATTGGAAGGCACAGGTTGTCTTCAGCTGTAATGGCTGCACACAGGTGGCAGGTTTGCGCTAAGATCAGCTAATTGCTGCCCTGACAAACTAATTGAGACCAGTTCTCAAGAGTCCATCTTTGATTATTGTGAATTCACCTGGTGAACTCATTCCTGGTGAAGATTGTGACATTTTCTTCACACAACACATAGTTGAATTGTGGAACTCCCTGTTCTAGGATGTGGTGATGGCTACCAACTTGGAAGGCTTTAAGAGGGGAGTGGACATGTTTATGGAGGATAGGACTATCCATGGCTACTAACAAAATGGATACTAGTCATGATGCATACCTATTCTCTCCAGTATTAGAGGTGAATGCCTATTATATTAGGTGCTGTGGAACACAGGCAGGATGCTGCTGCAGTCGTCTTTTGGGGGGGCTTCCTAGAGGCACCTGGTTGGCCACTGTGTGAACAGACTGCTGGACTTGATGGGCCTTGGTTTGATCCAGCATGGCTTTTCTTATGTTCTTTTCCTTATTGCCATGTCCATGTATTACTCTCATCTTTTTGGAACCACAGTGCTGTGCCCCATTTGTACCCCATTTCATCCCTCCATCTTAGGTTAAAATCAATTCATACAAGCAGTTCAAAGAGGAAAAAAAACCGTCAGTACAATTAGTTGTTTTTTAATTCAGTGCAAATAATGCCAGTTGGCTTTCCATTTGTTTTCTGTTTAGTGGGGGGCGGGGTGGGGCAGGGGAAGACCCATTTTATAAATATCTGTTACAGACTTGATCTCCATCTCATTTGCTGTAACACTCTCTTCATAAGCCTACTAAAAGTACACCAGATAGATATGATATTAAACAAATATGTTGTTGGTGCCCTGTCAACTAAATAAGAACATGTCCATTGTAAGACTGAAAAGAACTAGATACTATATGCCTAAGGGATGACTTGCCATTGTATTCCTTAAGGCTGAAGAGGAAGAGCTACACTAAACTGAAATCCTTCCTTTGAGCATGCACGAGACCCAAGGCAACTGAAACATGATGTACAAGGGTCAGGAAAGTAGAGGGTATGGATTGATAGCAGAATCTGAAGGAGAAATTAGGAGATATATTACAACACAGGAATTTTCTGAAACAGAGATAAATACCAGATGGTTAGATCTAATGGAAGAAAGGTCAGTGAAATTCACAAGGGGATGCAAAAGTGGTTCAAATTCTTCTCTTGAGCAGCCTTTGAATTGAGCCCAAATAGAGAGAATTTAGCATCATACCAGATGCTAAAAGTCCATTTCACCAAGTCGATTTTGTGTCACATAGCAGTGGCCCTGAAATTTCAAAAGGGATGGTTTCAGAAATGAACTCTCCAGAGTCCAGTACTGGTAAACGACAAGCCACTGCAAGCCAAGCCTAAAATGGAAAAATTAGGTCTGCTACCTGCTGTCAGACTTCTCCCTGTGCTCGCAGACTTCCTCTTTCCCAAAACTTACCATGTCAGAGAAAGGGGGCGACAGCAGAGAAGACGGGTGAGGGAAATATCTAGGTGCAATCAGGGAGGCAAAGTCCCACCTTTGTTAGAGATGTTCGAAGCCTTGCAAATTAAGCTAGTGTCGTCATCCCCAGCTGCAAATATATCACAGGTCGACAACTGATCAGATCATGTGATCTCTGAGCCTTTTGACGGTCTCGTTCAGGTAGCTGTATATCTACATCTAGCACAACAACACATACACACATGCATGAGAGAAATTAGATACGTTTGCCAGGAAAAAAAACTTGTTTGCTGTGAAGATCACAATATCTTTAAGAGTTTTTCTGTGTGTGTGTGTGTGTGTGTGTGTTTGTTTTTTACTATCTACCTGGTACAGAAAACAAGGAATTGGTCGTTAGAGATTTATCACTATGCTAATTGTTTATATTTTGTTTTCCATACATGTTTATTGTGAACAATTTTAGCCCACATATTTTCTTTGGTTGTTTTCCCATTTTCTTTTACTACATTTTACACAATTTATATGCTACATGTTATTTTATGTCATTTTAACACAAAACAGTCACAGGAGTTTTAACCTGATTTCTTTCTAATTTGTCAATTTCCTTGGGAAAAGATGACAGCAGTTTCATCCTGAGAACTTAGAAATCGTAAAAGATGATCCAACTTCCGTATCAAACTACAGTAGTCATAGAATTCAGTTACATTCCTAACAGTAGTGTAAGAAGCAATCTTGTAGTGGTAGTAACTGACCGTGTTATCCAGTGGTTAGAAGGTTTTTCTTTTTTTTTAAATCAGAGATCCAAATTTAAATTTGTGTTCATCTGCAAGGTTCATTGAACGGCTTTGTACAAATTTGTTTCTCTTTCAGCCTTCTTGAAAGGATCGTGAGTATAACGGAGGTAAGAAGTGCAAATATTTCAGGCCTAAGATTATCAGGGGACTATGTGAACATCAGGGTTTCCAATCTCCACATGGTAGCTGGAGATCTGGGATTAAAACAGATGGCCACTTTGGAAGGGGGGGCTTTATACCCCACTGATGTCCTTCCCCTCCCAAACCCTGTCATCCTCAGGCTCCAAACACCCCAATCTCCAGGTATTTCTCAACCCGGAGCTGGCAACCCTATTGAACATATTGATGAAAACAATGGTGCAATGAGAGTTTACCCCAAGTGTCTATGCAAAAATGTTCAACTTTTCAAAGTATTGTTGAATTTGTACTTTGTGAATGCTCAGAGGCTAAGTTGAAACTATATTTTCAGGTAGTCTGAAGTGTAAAAAAAAAACCCTTATTTTCTCTCCTTTTGCTTACAATCTGCCAAGATCATTTTATTTGTTGATTGAGCTAACCAGGAAAACAATACACCTGTAAAAAAATAAATCTGCTTCTGAGGCCTGGGTAGGGTTGCCAACCTCCAGGTGCTAGCTTGAGATCTCCTGCTATTACAACTGATCTCCAGCCGATAGAGATCAGTTCACCTGGAGAAAATAGCCACTTTGCCAATTGGACTCTATGGCATTGAAGTCCCTCCCCTCCCCAAATCCTGCTCTCCTCAGGCTATGCCCAAAAACCTCCCACCGGTGACAAAGAGGAACCTGGCAAACCTAGGCCTTTGGGAGAACTGCACTACATGTGGAGATTGCCAGAACTGTGTAAGTTGTTTTGTTTTGTTTTTTACTAGTGGTAATTCCCCACTAGTAAACGGGGAACAGTTTCATAAGGAATCTCTGCCCTCTGTGGAAGAGACGGAGAAAGACATACACAGAAGATGAGATGAGTGCACATGTTCAGAGCAGGAGGAGACCAACAAGATGGCTGAGAAAGGTAAAGAAATGAACTGAGTAAAGGACAAGAAATGAACAGACTTTGCTTACCCCCTTCCCCCCCCCCAATAAGGACACCAGACAATGTTTTGGGTTAAGCTAAGGTTTTATTGAAAGGTGAACTGCAAATAATTCAATTGAACTTTAAAATTTTAATTGCATTAGTACAGGAACACTAAGCAGCTTCCTCGAGGGTTTGTCGCTATGTGGATAGATCCACTCTGGGTCAACTTTTGGATTAGTACCATCACCAAACTTCACTTTTCCTTGCCTGGACACTAAGACGTTGCCAAGACATGCTGTTCATCACTGTTTCGTTACATTGGTCAGCATGCAGGTTCATACAGTGATGTTCATCCTCAAGAGTCTTTCCTTCCCTTAGACGTGTAAGCACAGCAGTGTCTGGGTTTGGTTAGCCATACCCATCCATAGGTGCCTAGGGATGATTGCTGACCTAATTAGGGTAGCAAATACCTTGACTACACAAATCCCTCTTACCCCTTAGTTAAGGCCTAACCAGTACAAAATAGGCCCATTTAACTAAATGAAGTAGATGAAAAAGGGGGCTCCTCAGAGCCCATCGGAGAGAAACTCCAAACATTCCTGCTGGGCTTTTACACAACAAGTTAAGGCTATACTGCTTTTGATGGGTGAGAGGGTGGATCAGTTCATTTCAGCAGGGTCTAGAAGCAATAGTTGGGGAGGCTATTTAAAACCTCCCAATTAGGGTTGTGCAAAAATTTTTTTTGGTAAATTTCGGGTTCAGGTTTATTGAGCCCGATTTTTTTGGGTAAACCTGGAAGAAGTCGAAAATACCCATACTGGTAAATTTGTATTTTGGCTTTATTTCCGGGTTTACCGAAATATTCAGGCCCATTAGAGACTATGGGGATTTTTTTTCAAAGCTCCTCTGGGGGCATTTTTGGAGGTAGAGTCCCCAAATTTGCAGCATGGCTGCAAGGGACTGTCCTTAGATGTTCACCGATGTTTGGTGAACTTTGAGACAGAGGGTCCAACTTTATGGGCCTGCAAAGGGGTTGTCCCCATCCTCTGGGTGAGCCCAGTCTTTTTTAAAAAAAAACAAAACTTATGCTTTATCCAAATTAACCGACTGAATGGTTGGTCAGACAAAGTTGGCTCCAATTACACAACCCTGACCTCAAAAGGGCCCCAACAATGGGGCCCTAACAAAACCAGTCCAAAATAAGATAGAAAAATGAGAGAAAAATTTAACTAATGAAAATATTTGTATCCTGCCTTATCTCCTGAGACTACAGATGGCTAACAAAGCTACTGTACCAATTTCTGTTCCCAAAAGCTGCTTAGGCGGTTTGATTTATTTATAGTATTGATTTGAAGTGTTTTATTGACATGTTTTTTATTTGCATGATTTGTTTAGACCAATAAAGAAAGTACCTTCTTAAGTAAACCCTTTATCTGAAAGCACTTTTAAACTATGCTAGAGATTATATTAGTAAAGGATCAGTTAATTTACTGCAGGTTTGGGCTGGTCTCACAATCTGATCTATTAAAAAAAAACCTCTTTGTCATGTTTGTTTATTAAGGAGATTTTGCGGGGCTCTTGAAGTTATATGCTTTTCTGCAGAACTTAGATCAGAAAATAAAACATTCCAGGATGCAACAATATGCTGAAGTCAATGACAGTCTCACATATCTACTGAGTTATGCTGTTTTGTTGCTTCCAGGAGAAAGCTATGGTGTCAGGAGAGGTGATCTGGAATAAACAGCTGCAAGAAAATAACACATCTGCACAAAAGTCTGAAGAATGACCTTGAAAGGCAACTTTCACTTTTACAGCCTGAGCATTTGCACATCTACAAGTACACCTAGCAAACGGATCCAACCTTTGCCTACTACTGTAGAAATTCTATAGGGGATAGTGGCAAAGTAAGGGGGAAAGAGCCAGTGAAGCACCTCTTTTTCCATTTTCTGAAGGTGTTAAGATAAGGCGAGGAATTGCTGTATTTCTGACTGTAGTAATTTCTTCTTCATCTCCCATCCACCCCTTTGATTTGTAGAAGTTCTTTGCTTCTTCCTTTTCAGACCTCTAATTTGCAAAGATCCACCACATACTGTATACTCTCACACTTATCTCAGTAAGCCAGCCGTGTGAACTGGTGGCAATCTTTTTACTTTTTTTAATTAACAAAGCTCCTTTGACCTGAGATCTTGAGCCATACAATAGCATTAAAATTAATTACACAGTGCTAATAAACTATTCTAAAACATATAAAACATGCACATAAAACATAATAGTAATAGCTAGTATTGTTTCTTTCTGAGCATGAGAGCACTTGAAAGATATTATTGCAGAAATTTGAATCAGATCTCATAGTTCCCTGTAAAATATCCGCTAAAAGAAAGGAGACTGCCTTTGGTTCAGGAGCAAATTGATACTTTCTCAGAATAGGGGTAATCCACAATTCTCTAAGTGAGGCCCAGTTCGTACAAAATAATAGCACATGGTTAACAGTCTCAATCTTACCAGTAGAACAACTACATAAGCAATCAGAGAATGGAGTTCCCCTATAGTATCCATTCAGTTCTGCTGTAAGTAGAGCATTCAATCTGTCCAATATGAATGTACGATGGCTGCTTGGGATGAAAAGGTGTTTTAGATATAGCAGAAGGTGAACAGGAGGAGCCAGAGTAGAACAAACACGCTGCGCACAAAGTTCAGTACTAGTTTTATCAAACTGAAATAGCTTCCTCTTCACCTGTCTCTGCGCTTCATGACGACCCTTTTCTTGAATTACAGTAAGAGAGAGACCCAAGTATTCCAATTTACTATCCAAACTGGTAGTACTCTATAGAGATGCCTTGACTGTGATCTATTGCATATTCATAAGGCACACGGAGAATTAGTTTAGCAAATAACTGCAGCCTAAACTATGGGGTGAAGACTGAGTTTACAGTTATGCAGGCATATTTGTATTTGATTATTTTTATCCAAACTGTAGTTGAATCAACAGGAATAATGTCAAACCAGAGAAAAATAAATCCAAGCAGAGAGCAGTGAGCAACACCGTAATAACTGCTAACAGAACATAAAGCAACTCTTGCCAAAAAAACAAAATCAAAACACTTCCTTGAAACTAACAAACAAGCAAAAAGCCTTGAAACTGACAGGAGCAGTCTGGCAAACCCATAGAACTCCCCGGAGATACAAAAACAAAGGGATGTGGGGGGGAACAGTCCCCGGGACCCTACAAATGGTAGCTCCCAATCTTCCCAGTAAATCCTGAATATTTCTGGGATTTTTGGCACCATTCCCCCCCCCCTAAAAAAAGCAGATATATTTGGGAAACCCTGAATAATCTGAAAATACTGATATAGTATTTGGGAGGGTATTGTTTGCTCTGGGGTATCCAAATTCCTACTCTTACAATAGGAAAGCAATTTAACAGGTGCACCCTTTATCCAAATGTCTGGAAAGCATTCTAAGAATTCAAGTGTTGTTGACTCTAGTCCTTGATGTGTCGTTCCATTAATACAGAGGTTCCCAAACTTATTTGGCCTACCGCCCCCTTTTCAGAAAAAAAATTACTCAGCGCCCCCCTGGAAATCTACCTTCTTTAAGCGAACAAACAGAAAGATGCAGTGATGAATTAGCGTTCATTGATGTATCTGTATTTCTACCTACGTCCTACAACACAGTAAAAAAAGATGTTGTTGTAAATAAGATTCCTTGAAGCTTGAAATTGTAAAATTATTGTCGAAGGCTTTCACGGTCAGAGTTCATTGGTTCTTGTAGGTTATCCGGGCTGTGTAACTGTGGTCTTGGAATTTTCTTTCCTGACGTTTCGCCAGCAACTGTGGCAGGCATCTTCAGAGTAGTACTCTGAAGATGCCTGCCACAGTTGCTGGCGAAACGTCAGGAAAGAAAATTCCAAGACCACGGTTACACAGCCCGGATAACCTACAAGAACCAATGTAAAATTATTATTTTTAAATCAACCATAGTAACATTTGCATTACACACAGAAAATTAAGATAATTAAGGATATTAAAATAAAAATCACAAATAACATATTGAAATATTAGTACACTTTGCTTTGTATGTGCTCCATAATCTGTAAAGATCAAAGGTATTGAAGATGAATTAATTTTTTAAAATACTTATTGCACTTGCACTATTAACTGCTTGTCACACAATTCAGAAACTACCTAAATTAAATTTCATACATGTTGCCTATTTATAGTATCGCATTGTAAACAATTCATTACACGTACATATTCTTGCTGATGCATGCTGGACTTCCCAACAATGTGCAACACGCTCGCTGCCAACACTTGCTTGTTAAGACCTGTTGGTGGACTTGACCACTGATCAATGGCAGACTACATTTGGGGGGCCCTAAAGCTTGAACTGTTATGGGGCCCCCTACGCAACCAGTAACAAAAGGGCAACATCAAAAAAGGTCCAAACGGCCTTGCAGCCCTTGCAAGGACCTTGGGGGCCAAATGGTGGACAACAGGGTGGTGGAGTGGAGTCCTTGAAAATGAGCCATACAATGAGCCCCTTCCCACCAGCAATGAGGTCTGGGTAACTGATGTTATCTTCTTCAATGGGGTTGTTCTATGGCAGATTACCACAACTTTTTTTAAAAAAATAACTATTACATTTCAGATTTTGATTAAAATTGCTGTACTGGGTTATCTTACATGTCAGTCACTGGTGTGAATAAAAAATGTTGTAGAAGCAAAACAATAGTTATATAAAAACTCAATAGATGGCATTGGGAAGGACTGAAGATGCCATGAGGAAGAAAGACTCGGGTCAACCATTGTAAAGGCATTACCCTTGACATGACCCACTTGAATACTTATGTTGAACTGTCTACAAAGAATTCTACCACTAAAAATTCAGTAAATGAGAAATAAGCCAGCTCTGCCACTTGCAAAAAAAACTTAACTGAATAAGCAAAATATTTTTTAAAAAATTATGCTAGAAAACAGAAATATCTCAGTAAATATGGGAACTGAAGCACTAATTGCTGGTTAATGAACCCAGTAGAAATAGACATATAAAAATATCATCCTGCTACCTATGGACCAAGCTTATAAGCACACCTTGACCTATACATCTTTAACATTAAACACTAGCAAAGATAATAAAAAAAAAACTTACCAAAAATGAAGAAACAGAAAATTGGGAGGAATGAAAGTCACACCAACCAACATCAATGTGTGGAGGAAAGTATTGGTTTTCTCTAAAAGTGTGTGGTTGTCCCCAACAAGGGCCAGTGCTCTTTTGGCCTTGGCCCCAGTCTGATGGAATGCTCTTCTAAGTGACATTGGGGCCCTGCGGGACCTTCAGAAGTTTCGCAGGGCCTGTAAAACAGATCTATTCCACAAGGCCTACAATGGAGGGTGTCACAGGTTGTCATCATTACTGGCCTCCCTCCCCCTTGGGACTTCTGATATAAGGATTTGGCTGCTTGGCCAGGCCTCCAATGGCCCTGTAATTATATGAGTACCATCTTGTTAACTGTATTAATTGCATTGAATGGTTTTATGAATTTTACTGATTACTTATGAATTGTAGATATATATGATTTTATTATGATTTTTGTTACCTGCTGTCAGGTAAGGGAGAGGTATGGGATCTTCAGTAGCTGCCACCACTCTGGTGTGGGCCTAACTCAGGAGGGCCCAGAGCACCCTCCCTGCCTGCCTCTTCTCCCAACAGGGTGTACTTCCTAGCCGACCAAATGAGGCGTGAAGACCCAGGCAGAGTAACAAACAGTTTATTAAAGAGGTCTAATAATAATGATAACTCAAGCCACAATAGGATGACAAAACCAGTAGAGGCAGGAAATCAAACAAATAAAAACCCTAAGGCATCTATCTTTATTGTCCCTAGCCATCTCATGGCACTAGGCCTCAGGCTAACTCACCTGTCCCTAGCTGTCTCCTGGCACTAGGCCTCAAGCTAACTCACCCCTTCCTGTATGAGGGATCCCTCTGTCTGCAGCAGCCTCTCCCCAGCCCTGCTCCCTAGGAGTGAACCCCCCTCCCTTTTCAGGCAAGGTTTTTTATTCCTTCTCGCAAGGCACCACTCCTTTACCCCTGATTGGCCCTAGCCTTCCCTCCAAATCCTCTTCCACCAGTCACAAGGCCCAGAGGGTACCTGGATAGGGTTGCCAACTGCAGATTTGCCATCCGTTAGTACTGTCAGGCTATATGCCTTCTTGTCCGGAACATATGTTCCATGGAACCTTGACGGAACATCACAGGATTGCCTGAATTGACAAAGCACCAGCGAAATAGGACTCATTACCAGAAGCCTATTTTCTCTCTACTCATGGCATTCTAGGACTTTGAGATTTAGTCACTTCACTTACCTGTCTACACTACAGGAACCTGGTGACTTTTCTACACATGTAACAGGAATTTCCTTCTGTTCTTGGTTGTATTGTTTGTTTAATTTGTCATTACAAACATGTTATTCAGCATTCTTTTGTAGTGCTTTTTGTACCATAGGTGCCTACTCTTTGCTTTGCTTAACTGCCAGGTAGCAGCAGGAGATCTCCTGCTAATACAACTGATCTCCAGCCGATAGAGATCAGATCACCTGGAGAAAAATGGCTGCTTTAGCAATTGAACTCTATGGCATTGAAGTCCCTCCCCTCCCCAAACCCTGCCCTCCTCAGGCTCCGCCCCAAAAATCTCCCGCCGGTGACAAAGAGGGACCTGGCAACCCTATACCTGGAAGATGTAGGCCTGATAACTACTTTAATATAGGCCTCCCTAGGTCCTGTATTAGGAGCCCTGTGGCACAGAGTGGTAAGCTGCAGTACTGCAGTCCAAGCTCTGCTCACGACCTGAGTTCGATCCCGATGGAAGTTGGTTTCAGTTAGCCAGCTCAAGGTTGACTCAGCCTTCCATCCTTCCGAGGTCAGTAAAACGAGTATCCAGCTTGCTGGGGGTAAAGAGAAGATGACTGGGGAAGGCACTGGAAAACCACCCCGTAAACAAAGTCTGCCTAGTAAACGTCGGGATGTGACGTCACCTTATGGGTCAGAAATGGCCGGGTGCTTGCATAGGGGACCTTTACCTTTATCTAGGGCCTGTAGGCTGCACTTGAGGCCTAGGATCATGAAACCTGCCTGGAGCCCGGCTTTGACTGGGAATGAGGGCGGGCTATAAATTTAACTAATAAATAAATAATGATAATAACAGGGAAGTAGAAGGTCATCAGAGGGGTACTGTTAGGATAAAGAGGTGAAGATCTGATTTTTAGTGTTAAAATGTACAAGTGAGATGAGTGCAGCCTGAATTAAGAATTCAGATGTCTTTTTATGGTTCCGATTGGCTCTAGCCGAAAAGCTGAGCTATAGAACTATTAAGCCAAGCACCAACAAAGGATTTGAGGATCCAGCTGCCAAAATGTAGGCTATGAATAGATTCTGGCAAGCTCAGTGAGGGGGTTCTGGGGGTTCAAGTGCTACAAGCCCCCAAGAAAATTTTGAAATTTGACCAATTACAAGGACATTTTTGAGGTCATATGAAATGGTATTAGAGCATATTCTAAAGTCAATATTAACTACTTCAACCCATTGGTTTATTATTCTATCACTAAAAAACTCCATCGATTTTGTTGAGAAATTCACTCATTTAAAAAAGTTGCTTCAGGGGGCCCCTCCAGGATTAGGGGCCCTGAAGCTTAAGCTTCATTAGTTTCACAGTAGATTTGCCTCTACCACTGATTGGTTATAACTTATACTTTGTGTGTTTATTTGAAAAATAAAGTAATCACTATGACTTTAACTCTATGTTGCATAACAGATGAAACATGTACGAACAGTTTTTTTTTTAATTCTCTTCTTCCTTTATGCTTCCACCGCCCCCTTATTTTTATTCAACACTCCTCAATTGCACCCGAGGCTACTACCGCCCCCTGGATCATTTCAGTGCCCCCCAGGGGGCATTATTGCCCACTTTGGGAAACACTGCATTAATACATTGCACTAATTGCCTATATACTAGTTGCTTCAAGTGTTTGACAACAGGAATAAATTATTATTCTCTAGCATGAATGTGAGGTTAAGGCCTTTACCGTTTGGTGAAAAAGGCAAAGTTGTCTAGGATAGGCAAGGAATTATTAGGCCTCATATTTTATATGGTTAGAAATGTGTAAACAGATATTAGTTAATTTAGCTAAGATTTTTTTTGGGGGAGGGGGAATCCTCCTTTCATTGACTTGTCAAGTTGATTAAAAGAGAAGAAAAGCACTCTTCACTTTGTCTTTGTGTGTGTGTGTGAGCCTTGATATTTTAGTCCAACAATCCAATCAATAACTTAATAGCAACTACTGCAGCCTCTTGGTCCTTAAGTAAGAGCTGGCATTTAACTAATCTAATCAGTACAGAACATTTAGATCTATGGAGAGAAAGCTATTACACTTACTGACAACAGGATATCGGCTTGGACCAACGGGATCATTTATCATCCAGAACTGTGCCTTTATGTGGCTTTTGTGTCACCTAAATATGCTGTGTTTTATGTGCTAATATTTATTAGCATATAAGTGATGCTTTAATTTGTCATCACTTTAGCCTCTCATGAGTTTAACAACTAAAGGAAGGATTTCTGGCGAACCACTGAGTTATACAGGGGGACTGTTCTAGCTACATGGTAATCATCGGCTTGTATCTCAGGTAGGATACAAGAAGCATCACTTTATTTATGTATTATATGCATATCCTGCTTTTCCCCAGGCTTAGACAAAGCCCACAATGGAAAGGAAGAAGAAAGAACAACTCGAGGAAGGAGATCAGTCCAACAATGCTAGCATTTGTATCCTGTTGGGGCCAAGTTGCTGGCATCCTTCTTAGGAGGGAGGGTACACAACCTCTCAGTTTCCAAGCTGGTAGGAAAAGCTGGACCATCTTTCCCTTGTAGTTCCTGGCCCATTGGCAGTTAGAAAAAAATCCTTTTTGACAGGGAGGAAAGAAGTAAGCTCCCTTAGGCTGTTAGTTATCTGGCTGGTAGCAGGGGCAAAGATGATATTCCTCCTATGATGGTTCTTTTTGGGGTGGGTTAGGGAAGAGAAAGTGGTGATGGGAGGGTAGAAAAAGAAGAGTTGGTTTTTATAGCCTGATTTTCTCTTCTTTTAAGGTGACCAGTTTACAATTGTGTTCCCTTCCTCTCCCCACAATAGACACCTTGTGAGGTAGGTGGGGCTGAAATAGTTCAGAGAGAAGTGTGACTAAGGTCACCCAGCAGGTTTCATGTGTAGGCATGGGGAAACCACTCCTGTTCACCAGATTAGCATCTGCTGCTCACACGGAGAATCAATGATTCAAAGTTGGTTGTCCAGATTAGAGTCCACTGCTCTTAACCACTACACCACACTGAGAGATGAGAGCAAGAAGCGAGATAGATTCATGGAGGAAAGGTCCATCAACAGCTACTAGCCATGATGACTAAAGGGAACCTCCTTCTACAGAGGAAGCAAATCTCTGAATACTAGTCCAAGGAGGCAATATCAGGGAAGGCCTTGGCCTCTATACAATAGGTTGGGCGCTGTGGAAAACATTAACTAGACTAGATGGAGCAGTGATCTGATTCAGCAGACTCTATATACGTTGTCAGGAGCAGAGCAGAGGAGATGAGGTTTCACCTCCTTGTAGCTTTCCATCTTGCCATTCTAGGATATTGAACAATTTGCTTTTTCCTCCCTTGTTTTCTCTTCTGTTAACTCTCCTGATGATATGACTGTGCACTGCAAACATCTGGGGATGATTTCTGTATAGCTGCATTTAGAATTTCGTTTGTATGGGGATTCTCACAGATTCCGATCTGCATATTTCAAAGTCTAAACCCACTTGCAGACCTGATGGATTGATTGTGGTATATTGCAAGGATGTGAGGGGGTATATCAAAGATCTTGCCTCTCTGCTACTGATTCCATAGCCCACTTCTACCCTGGTCAAGGATGAGGCATGCAAGTTATTGTTAATGGGACTTATCTACTTCAGTTTAAATATTAAACCTCTTTTATATTGTATATTCTGCTTCTACAATTTACTGTTGAATGTAAAACACATTTTATTACCAGGATAGGATAGACAGACAGATCATGGTGTAACAACAACCCAAATATAAATATATTTTTAAAAGAAATTAATACTTTAAAGTATATGGATAATATAGTTGATCAACTAGACATCTGTAATGGAGGTACATCTTCTTGTTAATTTCTTTTAAATTATTGCAATTAAAAGGTGGTGTCAGTCCCCTGTGCTAGTTCCCTCCCCCAATTAAAGAAAAATTGCCAGTTTCCTTCCCTTTAACCTTCCATCCAGTTTAGCATTGACAGAGCCCAGCTTGCTTTGCTTGGAACTCTTCTTTCTGGTCAGGCCCTTCCCTGCCTGTTCTGAAGATGTAATCGTGATTTTTCCAGCTCATGGCTGCTCTCTGAAGACCCTGGAACTAGGACACCCAGGTGCTATTCCTGGAAGACTCCACTGCTTCCTCAGCTAACCAGCGTCCTCTTCTTCCTTTCTCCATCTTCCTCTCAGTCACATTGCCAGACCACAGGCTTCTTTCCTTCAGACAGCTCTTTCCCCCCCTGCTGTCCTCTTTCATCTTCTTCAGCTCTTTCTGCTGCCAGTCAACGACCTCCCTCTGTGACTAGGCTGTATTCATCCTTTTATTTTGTCTTTCTGGACCATTTACGTCTGCAGCCACCAGCTCACTGATTCTTAGCTACACACCAGTGAGAGTGGATAGACTGTCCACAAATTGGCCAAACGTTTGCAAGACATTTGTATCCTTCTGCCCCCTAAATAAAAGAAATAAACTCCTGTAAAAGCCGTATGGAGAACCATTCCCTTGGATGGAGTGGGTTCGATCCAGCACAACATTTCCACTTGTGCTAGAGCTCCACAGAAGGGATTTTTGTCAGCAGAGCATGACTTCCTTGCTTCCCCACTCTTGCTATAGCCCCAATTCCCTCCCGAAAATGCAGTTCCTGGGGAACCGTGGATCGGTCCAGGAACAGCATCAGGGTGAGTTAAAGGTCTGCCATAGGAGAGGGGAATCAGTAAAAAGTTGCCCCTCTTTCATCCATGGAAATCCTCCAATTGTTCTAAGCAACATTATTTACACATTTTCATACATGTCATGAATTTCAGGTTGTTTCTCCACAGTATGCAATGCACGTGATTGTCACAATACGACACGCTGCAGGTCATGCTGCTCACCTCACAATGAAACAAGGCCAGATTGCTCTGAATTTGAATCAGGGGTCATCTACGGTGCTCACCATCATTACTTACAGCATTATCCCCCGGTTTCTAAACGTATTTAGCAATGGGCAGGAGTTTTCTACCCTCAGGAGCCGTCTTAGCCAATGGGTAACCCAGGCAGCTGCCCTTGGCCCTGCACTGGGAGGGGTGATTGCCCATGACCCCACCCACCCCAATAGAGGGGAAGGGGAAGAAGAAGAAGAAAAGTGGGCTTCTGTCATAGCCATGGCTTGTGCCTGCCCCACTTGGTTCTGCCTGCCCAGTCCAGGGCATGGGCAGCCTGATTCTGATGGTGGTAGTGGCTCCCACCTGCCTTACACAGGACAAGGGCTGCCCCTTGCTTGGCAGGCAGGGGGCAGTAATTCTGGGGCCCCATCCAAGACTTTGCCCAAAATTAGTAGGGGCCCCCTGTCTCCCTTCCCCCTCATTGTTGTTCATGAAACATCCAGAGATTCAAAAATGATGCTTCCAAGGGCTCTTTGCATTTGGAATGCTGCTGGCAGAATTGTTTGTCTAGATACACCAACTGCGGAGAAGAATGGGAATATGTTGCTATTGATGCAACTGCCCCTGTTTCAACAACATTAAATTTAGAGGAAAGGAAACACATAGGAGTGTAGAACCTGGGCGGGGGGTGGGGGTCACAGGGATTTGTATGTGGGTGCTGGCTGATTGCTCTTGCTATTTTTAAACTTTATTTATAAGTACTCAGAAAATCTCAAGGGCTGTTTTTAAGTGCTTGCTAGGAAAGCTTGCTTGAGTATAAAGTAAGGTGAGCTGAGGGTACCTATTGTTATTTTTTTAAAAGAAATGATGGTCTACCTATTACTATTTCCATTTTACATGGAGACCACATCTCACTTTATTTTCTCATTTGTTCATATTGTGACAATTTTTGCTCATGGTGTTACTTAAACGTGTTCTAGATAGCAGACCCCCCAAAACAGCACAGGGGTCACAGTGGGGGTCTGCAGTGGGAAGGAGGATCACCCCCCTCCTCCAAAGATGTATGTGCCCTTATGATGGATGTAGAAAAGAGCAAGAGACCAATAGCACCTTAAAGACTAACAAAATTTCTGTCAGGGTATGAGCTTTCATGAGCCACAGCTCACTTCTTCAGATGCAGCTAGAATGTGACTCCATCTGTCCTTAAGTAGAGAAGAGTGGAAGACATACAAGGACAATGTAAATGTCAAAAGCAGGTGTGATTGGATTAAGTGTGATATGCAGAGGGGTAGTAGGCGTGGAGCCCCCTGGTGCAGAGTGGTAAGCTGCAGAACTGCAGTCCAAGCTCTTCTTATGACCTGAGTTCGATCCCAACGGAAGTCAATTTCAGATAGCTGCCTTGAGGTTGACTCAGCCTTTCATCCTTCCAAGGTCAGTAAAATGAAGTGTAGATGACTGGGGAAGACAATGGCAAACCACCCCATAAACAGTCTGCCTAGTAGGGCTGTCAATTCGGTTCGGCCCGAACTGAAAATCAGCCGAATTTCCCTTGATTCGGCGGTTTTTAGTTCAGACAGATCCGAACTCAAAACTGGCGGGCAACCGGGGGGCCGAATTCAGCGAGTTCGGGAGTTCGGCGAATAAATTCGGCCAATTCGGCCGTCAGTAAGCAGCATAACCGTCAGTAAGCAGCATTCTCCTCCCCCGGCCAATCGGTGGCCAAGCTGGGTCTTCTTCTGGCCAATCAGTCAGGATTGAGTACTGGAGGAATCAGCTGATGTGCGGCCGGCCGGGGAAAGAGAGAGAGAGAGGGAAATCCTCATGTGTGTGTGAGGGGGTGCTTGTGCACATTCGCTCCTTTCCGTGGCTGCAGGGGGCGCATTTTTTGGGGTACCGACCCCAAACTTTCAGGGGATATTCAGACAGGTTTTTTTAAGAGACCACCCAAGTTTTGTAAACATTGGGTCAGGGGGTCCCGAGATATGGGCTCCCCCCTTTTTTCTTTCCATGGCTGCAGAGGGCGCATTTTTGGGTGTGCCGACCCCAAACTTTCAGCGGAGCATCAGACTAGGCTTCTTAAGATACCCCCCAAGTTTTGTAAACATTGGGTCAGGGCCCCCCGAGATATGGGCTCCACCCCTTTTTCCTCTCCCCCCCTTTTCCATTTTCGTGGCTGCAGGGGGCGCTTTTTTGGGGGTTCAGCCCCCAAACTTTTGTCATAGCTTCAGAGAATCCCTCTTAAGAGACCACCCAAGTTTTGTAAAGATGGGTTCAGTGGGGGCTGAAATATTGGCTCCCCCCCTTTTCTCTTTCCATGGCTGCAGGGGGCGCATTTTTGGGTGTGCCGATCCCAGACTTTCGGCGGAGCTTCAGTCAAGGCTTTTTAAGAGACCACCCAAGTTTGGGTCAGGGCCCCCCGAGATATGGGCTTTCCCCTTTCCCCTATTGGGATGAATGGATCACCCTCGAGAGATGCATACATATGGATCTTATATTGGATACAAATGGAATCATATTGGATTAACCAGCCTCCCAGCCCCTCCTGCTGGAACAGAAGACAGCCACAGTAAGACCCCTTTGGGGGCTTTAATCTATATTTTTTCTTTTCTGTGTGTGTGTGTGGGGGAAAGCAGAGTCTGTGTGTGTGTGTGGGGAGGGAGCAGTTTCTGTGGGTGGGTGGGGGAAGCCAAAGGGGGCTTTTGCCGGTTCTGCCTGGGGTGTGTGTTCCCCCTCCAGTCTCTCTCTCCCTGGTTTGAGGGGGGGGCTTCATTTTTATTCTTCAGGTTTTTCCTCATTCATAAGATCAGTTAGGTTATTGATGCTTGCTCAAAACTGGTTTTCAAATGGTGACTTAAAGAATGCATCTGCCTGGTCCCAAGTCCAATGCAAAAGGAGACATTCCACCCCCTCCTGCTCATTATGCATAGCTAGCTGCCTCTGTCCCTTTCCATGGTATGCAAACTCCCAGGTGTCAGGTGTTGCTATGCACTGTTGCAAAGGTTTTGCATTGCGTGCTTGTGTTGCTTTGCAGTTGTATTGTTTTGCAAAATTCTTCACACCTGCCCCGCCCTTTGCATATTTGCAAAGGGGTTGCTCTGCAGTTGTGTTGCTTTGCAAAGTTCTTAGCACCTGCCCCGCCCTTGCTCTCATCAGCTGTTTGTCGGCCGGGAGCTTTGTGCGTGGGCGGCAAGCTCTGCGGAGAGATCCACATTAAGGGTGGGGGGGACCCCTTTCAGGGCCCATATCTCAGCCCCCCCGACCCAATCTTTACAAAACTTGGGGAGTCTTTCAATATACGTCCTTTGAAGCTCTGCTGAAAGTTTGGGACCTCTAAGCCCAAAAATGCCCCCCCCCAGAGCCGCGGAAAGGCGCGGTTGTGTTTTTAATGGCTTTATTCGGCCGAATTTTTTTCCCGAACTTTGAATTCCCGCCGAATTGAACGGATCCGAAGTGGGGGAGTTCGGACTTCGGCACGTACCGAACCCACAAGGGCCAAATTCGGCCGAATCCGAACTGTACCGAATTTTTTTTTTTGACAGCCCTACTGCCTAGTAAACTTCGGGATGTGATGTCACCTCATGGGTCAGTAATGACCCGGTGCTTGTACAGGGGACTACCTTTACCTTTAATAGACATGGAGAAATTAGCATTGGTAATGAGACTGGAATCCTAGATCTCTATTCAATTCAGGAGAATGCATGGTCTTGAGTTTCATTATTAGTTGTAATTCAGCACTGCCTCTTTTTAATCACCCTTTGAAATCCCTTTGCAAGAGAATGGATGTGTTTGGGGAACTGCAAAATGATGGATGTGTTTTGGGAACCGCAAAAGAAAAATATTAAAATCAATAAATCAGAGAAGGCAAAACACCAGAAAAGACTTTGGTCTGCTAGACTATTGAGGGTAAGACTGAGAATGCCCACTTCATTTACAGGTTTATTGTTACGGTATACCAGAGAATCTTTCTTCTATCTCCTTCTACGAACACATGAAATGCCTTCTTCATTTAAACCAATGACAAAGTACCCATTGACAACCAAGGATACCTGTGGCAAATGGCAATAAATCATGTGCTATGTATACTTTCACCACCAAATATTGAAGCATGCACCTACATTTCACAGTTTCACAAAAGATGGGTTATTATCCCATGAAAAATAGCTTGTTTTTCTGTTGAGTTGGTGCAACATTATTACAATTTATCATCTGTATGCTTTTTGTTTGTAGGATTCTTTGAAACTTTTTTTCTTAATCATCCTCACAACAAGCTTGCAGGTAGATTACTCCAATTTCTGTTTTTTATTGGCCAGGGAAACAGAGGCTTGGCCAGGAAACTCATGGCTGAGAAATACATTCAGGTACCCAAAATTCAGTTCCTGTTACTGTGTTACTGCTATACGTAGCCATTAGAGACATTATCACTGAAGGCCAATTAAACAGTTCATTCTTGACCATGGAACAGTCTTCTCATTGGACCATGCTACTACTACTTTGCATGAGCAGGAAATTCTATGTAAATAAATAAATAATAAAAATCCCTATAAAATAAATACATTAAAAAAATCTAAATTATCTGGCCTCCCAGGACAATGGGAATGTCCATTAATCTTAACTCGTCATTTCTGAAATCCCCAGTTCTGAAAAAAAAAAGTCTTTTGTGTGTATATGTGTGTGGTACACTATGCAATGCATATTGGTTGTACAAAAACACCTTCCTTGCTTATATTATAAGATGCACACGTTTTGCAACACAGAGATTAAAGTCTAAGTTACACGCGAAGTAACTCAGGTGACATCCAAAACATCTGGCTAAACATTTATCAGCAGCAGGGCAATTCCCAAGTAGTTGTTACATTTGCTGTGGGGAAACAGCAGAGATAGGTTAAAGAGGTCAATATCAATAAAACCAACATCTTTCATCTAGATTTCCTCCAAAGTGTCATCTTACACTGTGGAACCCGTTTTAGATTCAGGAGACCTGGCCTTGCTAACAGAACTTCAAAGCTGAGGAATGCATAAGGGAGGTTGTAGGACAGATCATTCATAGGTGTCAACATAGCACAGTGACATCTTGTACTGGACAGGCAACATATTTATGCAATCAACAGGTTTTCGAGGTCTTAAATATCAGATGATGGTTCTGCCTTTGTAAATATATCTCACTGCAAATAACCAACTATATCCTCTTCAACTTCTTGAACTTTTATTGGCTTAGTGTACCATTTCAGAGCACTCTAGAAGCAATCTTGATGCTATATACACTGGTATTCCCATTCACTTCTGTAGAGTTAATGGCTGTTGCATTTTGCAGAGCTTGAAATGGGTATTTCAGATAAAATACCCATTTTAAATAAATAAAAACAGGAAATAAAGGTAAAATTTTCAGCACAGGACCCAACCAAAATTGGAAATGGCAGATGCTCCTTTACGATAGCAACAACAAATTAATATAGTAGTGGTCTCTGTAAGGTTCAATCTTTTAACCTTTTAGTTTTAACAAATATGTATATTTCCTTTTCTCACTACGGTAATTTTGGCCCTTTTGTAATAACATGATTTAAAAATTGCTAAGAGTCAGTCAGTACAGAGAATTTTTGAGGCCATGCTAGTCATAAATTAACACTTTCTTTTAGAAAGCAGGAGATTAGAATGGGGAGAAAATAGCAGAGGAAACTGGAAATGGAAAAAAAAAAACAATAACAACCAACAATCTTTACGGCCAGTTACAGGGTACCAGACTCAGGCATAGCACTGTGTCTAAGAACAAACTTTCATCTGGGAGGACCCCAGTTTCAATCCTAGCTCTGTCACAAATTAATAAAATACATCTCAGCACCCTCTCTACAGTATGGAGAAGATAATGCTGTTCTTCCTTACAAGGATGTTGTAAGGGTTGGATCCAACCATCCTTTTCACTGGTAAAAAGGGGAGGGTCGGGTCCCCTTTGACCACTGAACAGACTGCGCTGGGAATCATGGGACCTGCATGGACATGCATGTGGCATAGGGGATGGAGTAAAGAGACAAATTAGATGAGAAGAAGTTGAAAAGATGGATGGATCCACCCAATGTGTATGAAATACTCTGAATATAGAAGTAGTTCTAAATATAATTATTACTTCTGGATGCTTTCTCAGATGTGCAGAATGGTAGATTCTAGTGAACAGGGTGAAAAGTATCACCCAGGAAATGTAACATTTTCACAGGCCCAGGAAAATGCAGAGAAAGCAAACTTTGGCTTTATTAAAACAAGCTTTAGTACAATAGCTGAGGATTATTGTGAAATCTGATTAGGGACACTGTGATACCTGTTGAACACTGGTCAGTTTAACTCACATCCTGTTTGCTGGTTGTGAGCAAAGAACTGAATTCGTAGTCATTAGTTCAAATGAATGTTCATCAACCCATTTGTGGCTTACAGCAGGTCACTTCACTGTATTCCTTTCTAACCATGCAGTATAGTACAACTGTCTTTTTGTGTACAAGTATGGTCACCCAGCCTGTTTGAGTTCTACTAGCCCCTATCCTTGCTGCATAACTACTCTGCTCGGCATGCAATTGTTTAAATTGAAACCAAAATTAGTCACAAACTGTATAAATCAGTCATAAGCAAATGCTGTGTTTTCATGAAATCTAACTCCTAGCTATTCATCTGAGTGGTCTCTGGTGACATGAATGGCTGCTGATGGGTATGAATTGGCAGCATCTTTGCACACATGTAATTTTGCAAAAAACAAAACAAAAACACAACCAATGCAAAACTGTTTGGAAGGATTCACAGCTATTCAGCATGAACAGAGAAAGCTGGGTGATGGACTCACGTCTAATCAACACCTCCATACGTTGTACGTGTTCATGGCAAAACTTGCAGCATCCCTAAATCAAATTGTTGCGGGAAAACAGGGGTTCGAGGAGGAGAGAGACCTGAGACCGTTAGTCAAGAAAACAGTTTTATTGCAGCTCCTGCTCAGCCCGCATTAACAAGCACAAAGACTGAGCCCCGATTGTACTGGGGCATCAACTTTTATCCTGGTTCCATGTTAAGATGTGGCACTTCAACATTCGGTGCCTGTATAGCTTATCTGGTAGTTTCACAGCATCAGGAGCACAGCACTTCACCCGGTTCCCTTATCATTTACCATGACTCTTCCCCTACTGTCTCAACACATGAAGCTGTCTTATACTGAATCAGACCTTTCCCCTGCTGTCCCCCCTTTGATACAAGTCCCTGCGCAGGACTTGATTAATCACTCCTGCCCCTCTGAGCCTCCGTACCCATGCAGGGACATGAGGGCAGCTGCTGTTTTCCACTCCACCATACCTTCCATCGCAGACTGCCATGCCTTGCTTATTAATGGCAGTATGTATGGTAACAATTCACATCCTAGGACCAAAAGGGCTACCGTTATGACCAAAGTTTTCAACCCTCCTATCCCAGCAAACCACTCACCCAGCCAACCTTCCAATTCCCATCCTCCTCACTCAGTTCGCTCTCGGGCATGATCAGTGGTAGCTCGGTCCATACTATGCACAGTTTTATTAATGTCCACCTGAAAATTCTGTATGTACACACAACATTGTCCTTTCACTACTGCACATACCCCACCCTGGGCAGCGAACACCATGTTCAATGCTTCTTCTTGCATCAGAACAACATTTCTGATTTGGCCCTGTTCTTCATTAAGTTTGTTCAGGGCTTTGATGCTATTGTTGAACATCCATTCTGCCCAGTTGCTCAGCCTTTGCCACTCCTGATAGTTCA
The DNA here is from genome assembly GCF_029931775.1 of Euleptes europaea. Taxonomy (NCBI): domain Eukaryota; kingdom Metazoa; phylum Chordata; class Lepidosauria; order Squamata; family Sphaerodactylidae; genus Euleptes; species Euleptes europaea. The sequence continues at coordinate 63,828,238 of NC_079319.1, forward strand.
ACCCTGCCCCTGCCCAAGGGGAAAATCCTCGCATGAACCCCTCTCCAACCTTGTGACTTAAAGGAGACAAACCTTGGGATCGCTGGACTCGGTGCATGGGTTGCTGCTCGGTGACATGGCTACAGACCCAACATTTTATTCACTGTTTGGGCTATTTCCCTGATTTTAGTCAACCACTTGTTAGTCGCCCATGGCCCCATATCCAGATTTACAAGTGTCAAGCCTATGTAAAACAGCCCTCCCACTAACTGATGTCCCATCATCTTCGGGTGTGCGTAGACTAGTCAGTGTCCGGAGTGACTAGAGAAGGCCGGTTGTCTCGTTGCCCGTGGTCCCCTACCGGGCCAGCAGGTGGGGAACAAGGGAGGTAGGTTAACTGAATTTGCAGGGGAAGTTCTGGATCAAAACTGTTAACCTGCCAGCTCTGGGCAAACCTAGTTGCCACCGGGGATGCTGGTTTTATATGCAAATGATGAACCCACTTCTTCACTTCAGCCATGCAAACTGCAGACGGGGTGGTAAGTAGGACTTGATAGGGACTCCTCCACCAAGGCCGGAGAGTCTCCTTAACCCACTCCTTGACCCACACCCATTCCCCAGCTGCACAGTATGCAAAACAGTGTGGAGTACCACTGGAAGCCGCTCCTGGGTCCACCTACAGAGAGAAGACAGAGAATTTCCCAGGGCCACCACTTGTTCCTGCAATGTTAAATCCCCTACTTGTTGTACATGCCCCCTTAGGCCCTGGGTAAGAGGGGGTGGTCTACCGTACATCAGTTCAAAGGGAGATAGACCCCAACGGCCAGGCATGCAACGTATCTGGAAAAGTGCAATGGGGAGTAAGGAGGGCCAGTGCAGTTGAGTTTTGTGGCAGTTAACTTTGGGGCTGATATGCTGTATGCAAATTCCATGTGATGTCCAGAGCTCGAGCTAGATTCTGGACTATAGTAGCCACAAACTCTTTGCCGTTGTCCGATCCAATTGACACAGGGATTCCCTAACGTGGCAGGATCTGTTCCAGCAGTATTTTTGACACTTCAATAGCTTTTTCAGTACATGTAGCATATGCTACAGGCCATCCCGTAAAAGAGCAGACAATTACCAGTAGATATTTCTTTCCCTGTACCCTAGGCATTTCAGTGAAGCCAATCACCAGGTCCTGAAACGGTAACCCTACTGAGAATTGGATCAGCGGGGGCTTCTGGGGTCCTTGCTGAGTGTTGAATTTGGAACAGGTTACACATTGCTGGCACACTGCCTGGGCTAGGGCAGCCAATTGAGGGACATAGAGCACAGGGTTGATGGCTGCAGTAAGCGCTGTTTTCCCTCCGTGGGTGGCTTCATGAAAAGCTTGGACGACGGTCGAGGCTAGAGCCTGGGGTACCACAATACGACCATCCAGCAGGCGGAACCACTTATCACTTTGATATGCTCCAGGCTCCATTTCAAATCATTTCCTTTCCGCGCTGGAGTACCGGGGCTTCCACTCAGACAATGGCACGGGGAACAAGGCTCCAACATGAGCTTCAGCTGTGGGCAGGAGAGCAGCCTCCCGTGCTGCTCGGTCAGCAAAACAATTTCCCTGCGCCTCGAAAGAGTTCTCCTTCTGATGGCCTCGGCAGTGCATCACATCTATGCGCTTGGGGGCCCACACAGCATCTAGGAGGGCCAGGATCTCAGTACTGTGGGCCAGGATCTTCCCCCCTGCATTGAGAAGCCCTTTTTCTTTGTACAGGGCTCCGTGGGCATGTAGCATGAGGAAAGCATATTTGGAATCAGTGTAAACGTTGACGGTAAGATCCGCTGCCAATGTGAGGGCTCAGGTGAGGGCAATCAGTTCAGCTTTCTGTGCCAAAGTGGCTGGGGGTAGAGCCTTTGCTTCAATCACTCGTTCACGGGTCACAACAGCATATCCAGCTCTCCTTTCTCCTAGGTGTACAAGGCTGCTTCCATCTGTAAAATAGGTGATGTCTGCCCGGTCCCAGGGCTCAACCTGGAGGTCCGGTCGGCTGGAGAAGACCTCGTCCATTACCTCCAAGCAATCGTGTGCTTGACTCCCTTCGGCCACAGGGAGCAGAGTGGCTGGGTTAAGGGTTTTGCAAGTTTCGTGGGAGAGGCGTGGATTTTCACACAGCAACCCTTGGTAATGAGTCATCCTTTGGTTTGTGAACCAGTAATTTCCTTTAGTATCCATCATGGCAGTAACAGTGCGTGGAACTCGCACAATGAGATTCTGTCCAAATGTCAATTTGTCAGCTTCCTGCACCAGAAGCGCGGTTGCAGCGATTGCGTGTAGACAATGGGGCCACCCGGTTCCCTTATCATTTACCATGACTCTTCCCCTACTGTCTCAACGCATGAAGCTGTCTTATACTGAATCAGACCTTTCCCCTGCTGTCTCACAATTGATTGTCTCTTGCAATCTAATGAGCTCTCCTCTACCTGAGATTGCTCTTGGGAATGAATGCCATTTCACAAGGACTTTTGGATGTAATCTCAGGACCCTCTTTAAAGTGCCTGGAAATACAAGCTTAAGCAGTTCTACTACTTTTATTCAGCGAGGTTTACTCCCAGGCAAGCATTCTTAGGATTGCAGCCTAAAAGTGCACTCTTTTCAGCTCTGAGAAGCAATCCTGGCAGATCCAGCCTCAGTTACAGAGATCTCAGCTCCTTTGGTTCTGCTCCTTCAAAAGTTGCATTCTTTGACAGAAGATCTTTGGAGCCAATTCTCATGGACTGAACCCTACAAAGAACAGCACTATGGGAATCTGATCGTCCCTATAAACAAATACTGAAACTTGCCCCCTTTTTATTTCCTTTTCTCATTTTGTGTTCTCATTTTGCTCCATTTTGTTTTGGTGATTTGCAATATGTTGGTGCTTAAACACCATTTTTATGGGTTGAATGTACAAAGAGGCCTTGGTTTTAATGTTAATGTCTCAACTGAATTTCATTAATATGGCTAGAGAAAAAGACCATGATGGATTTGTTTTAACTGCGGGGAAGAAATCTTGGCATGGTAATGTCCCAAATGTCAGATGAGCCTAAATAGATGGGTCTTAAAAAGGGGTTATCTTCGGTACCATTCATGTGCTTTAAATGTCATCTTTAAACAAAATATTCAGAGAACTATGCATTAGTATTTATATGGAACACTATCCATAATAGCCCAGTCCTCATGTTTGGGTTATGTCCAGCAGCTTAATTAGTTGTATGCTGGTGAGTGCTCCCTAGCAATGTGAAAGGGCTTTCAAAACCTCTATTTGCTGTGTGGATGTTCAGATATTTGTGTCCCAGGAGAGCTCCTTATTGCAAGCAACTTGTCTTCTGCTTTAGTTTTCAAAGGCACGGATAAAACAAGGTACTTTGAATAGGCATCTGTTAGGATATTCAGGACAAAAGCTTTCTTTGACAGCAGTAATTCCTCTGGCAACGTCAACTATCATTTCAGAGGAAAACTGGCGTTGCCGGGCATGCTGATCTACATGTTGTGTTGGAACCTGGCCGCAGATGGAACGTCATCTCTCTGTGAATTAAAAAAGTAATCTCTTATACTTCTAAATCTTTTTCCTCCCAAGTCATAGGTCTTCCAGGCTTGCAGAAATAAATTTGTCCGGGGAGTATTTGTTTAGACACATAGTTGATAACCGTCCCAAGCCATCCAGCTGCTTCAGTAAGACAGCAAACCCCTTTCAACTGTTATAGCTCTTTCTTTTGGTGTCTGCTGTTCAGATCTCCATGATCCTTCACTTTAAGTGCATGTTGAGTGCTATATGAGATGAGAAGGCAGGGGAACATGTCTTTTATTTAAACTGTAGCCCTTTATCGCACCAATAGTGGGGCTCTGAACCATGTTGGATTTGGAATTCAATCAAAATGCTCAGGTGATTGCTTCTGGATTTAGTGGGTAGCTATGAGGATTTGACCAATCTCAGGCTCCGTTTCATTGTTCATGGCTCCCCCTCCCAAGAAATCTAGACAGAAAAAGGCAGCCATTTGTTCTAGGAGTCAGTACAAGAACTGCAGGGAAAAATAACTGGCACCCCTTGTTTTTAGATACTTTATTGTGGTTAGAGATGCTACATCAATGTATTTCTTTTTTTAAAAATCTTGGTTAAATTCTTGGTTAAACTCTTGGTCTTGCCCCCTTAAGATTATCAGTTTGATAATCATATTCCATTTACAAATGTCTCACTGTTGCAAATGTTCAAACCAATCTAGAAAGGTTCAGGGAATTTCTTAATGTAATATCATTTCTTGTAGGGCACACCTAAAGATTCATGATGATCATTCATTTGTTCAGTTGCTCATATGTATAGCAGTTTTAGATTTGTGAAGTTGATAGTGGTTTCACTGCATTTTTTATTACAGGGCCTTTGCAAGGTAGACTGATATTCCATGGGTTTGATTCAGCCAGCTTTTCCAGCAGTGAAAAAAGAGGATGGGGTCCCCTTTGATGACCATGCTGGGGATCAAGTGGGATGGAGGCCTTAGTAAGGAGAGGAATTAGGGGAGATTGAATAAAAAAGCTGACTAGACCCAGCCCCTGTATAACAACAACAGTGACAATTTACGGTTAATATAGCACAGTCCATATATATGGTACTGTATGTGTGTATTATGTGCCATCAAGTCATTTTCGACTTACAGCGACCATATGAAAGTAACTAATCAAAGAGATCAATCTTTATTATTGTAGGTCCTATAACACCCTGACCTGCATGGTCCAGGCTAGCCCAATCTTGTCAGATCTGAGAAGCTAAACACAGTTGGCCCTGGTTGGTATCTGATTGGAAGACCACCAAGGAAGTACAGGGTTGGTACACAGAGGCAGGCTATAACAAACAATCTCTGTTGGTTTCTTGCCTTGAAAACCCTAGGAGATCTCCACAAGTCATCTGCAGCTTGATGGTACTTTCAGCCACCACAAGAGGAACATAAGGAAAGTCATGCTGGATCAGACCAAGGCCCATCAAGTCCAGCAATCTGTTCACAAGTGGCCAACCAGATGCCTCTAGGAAGCCCACAAACAAGACAACTGCAGCATTATCCTGCCTTTGTTCCAGAGCACCTAATATAATAGGTATGCTTCTCTGATACTAGAGAGAATAGGTATGCATCATGACTAGTATTCATTTTGACTTGTAGCCATGGATAGCCCTCTCCTCCATGAACATGTTCACTCCTCTCTTAAAACCTTCCAAGTTGGCAGCCATCACCGCATCCTGGGGCAGGGAGTTCCACAGTTTAACTATGTGTTGTGTGAAGTAGTAGTAGCATTGTCTATCCAAGAGTGATTCAGCAGGTAAACTGACATGAACATTGTTTTCCAACCAAAATAATTAGCAGATGGTACCACTGAAGTGGATTGTGGTGATAGGTCTCTCTCTGTATTAGCATTCCTCTAATCATTACCTTTTCTCAGTGGCTGAGATAAAGATACTAGGTTCTATATAATCTAGCAGTTTAGAACCATTTCTCTTCCCTTCTGAGATACATTTATGAATGTGTCTAGTAGCAAGCAACTGCTATACTACAATGATAAACTTGTGATCTGTAGTATCATATTGTGATATGTAGTATGTTTAAGAGGATATTACTATTTAGATAGTATTTAAGGTCTCCCCCATGCTTCATTCTCTTTAGTGTCAGTTCTGCAAATAATCTTCACCATGTTTGTGTGCTGTTGTAATTAAATAATTGTAGTGCATGCAACCAATGAGTTGAATGTTGTTCTCTCATTGAATTCACACTTGTCAATAGTTTGTCAGTGTTAGTGTGGTTAAGAGCCAGCGTGGTGTAGTGGTTAAGAGTGGTGGACTCTAATCTGGAGAGCCGGGTTTGATTCCCCATTCCTCCACCTTAGAAGCAGACTCTAATCCGGTGAACAGAGTTGGCTACTCCTGGGCTAGTCAAAGTTCTCTTCGAGCTCTCTCAGCCCCACCTACCTCACATGGTGTCTATTGTGGGGAGAGGAAGGGAAGGAGATTGTAAGCTGGTTTGATTCTCCTTAAAAGGTAGAGAATATCAGCAACTCTTCTTCTTAATTGTAGTGCACATAAAACAAACCAGATAGTGAGTTCCAGTGTGTTACTCTCTCACTGAGTGGATACACATCACTTGTAATGTGTTTGCCATAGATGCATTGGCAAACACGTACAGCATGAATGATACTAATAATGCTTAAAGATAATGCTTTCACTATATAAGGTGTGAATATGTTGGGGATTTGGAGTCCAAAGAAGATGTATACTCATGGAGAATTCAGAGTGTAGGTGATTCACAGTTTGCTGCAAGAACCTTTGTTTATTGCTGGTGGAAAGGTAGCCAATGTAATTACCACATAAAATGTGGAACCGCTCTTAGTAGAATAATAGGAAAGAGGATGAGAAGAAAGAAGAAATGTAATAGAAAAAAGGTGACATCCACAGTGAAGCTGTCGGTGAGAGTTCAAACAGAAGCCTCAGTAACCAGCAGGTCTTTTTGTGAAACTTTGTATTGTCAGCCACAGCTCCTTCATGATTTTTTTATATGTGAGTCACTGAATGCATTCTATGCATAATTTACTAATAGAATAGCTCTTCATTAGGTGCACACAGATCCCAAGACATTTCCTGTTCCTTAGAACGTCAAGGGTACCAGGTGTCATGAGTCTGTGTCAAAAAGGAAGATTGGGAAGACTGAGAAATATAAGTCGCAAATGTGCGCAAGATGGAATCACCTTGCCTTTATTATCTGTTATTATTTATTTTATTTATGTCCCACCTTCCTTTACAATGGGAGCCCAAAGCAACGTACACATTTCCCTCTCCTCTTAAACCCCTTTAGACAGAAGGAACGTAGTGGGCAACATACCAGTTACGTTGTGTCCCAATGTTCCAACTAAGATGACGAAGTCCAATAGCATTATTTATTTATTTAAACTAGTTATATCCCCCCATGGCAATCATCCAAAAAGCTGCATCTCCCCTCCAGGAATCTGAACGGATTTTCCCCTCCCATCTAATGGAGTTCCATAGAACCTTGTTTTAAAAAGGGATGGGGGGAGTCTCTTCTGACAGGAATTTGAGGCTCTGGATAAGAGTGCCAGTTTAGCCAGGGTTTTATTTGGCTTGTAGGTAGAATTTTGGGTCAACTTCAGGAAGAAAGCTTGTTGATTGAGACAAATAAGCTTCCCATTAAGGGCACAAAACACAAACTTTCCTTGTATACGCTCTGCGGACAGGAGATTGTGTGTTGAAAGAGCAACCTTAAACTTTTGGGAGGATCCTGTTGGTAACAGGTTCCAGGGAAACCTCATAAACTGAGGTAAACTATCAGGGGGGAAAGGAACCAAATCTCCCCCGAATGTTTATTTGCATTATGTATGGTTCCGTTACTAAGTATTCACTATTATTGGAAAAGATTGTAACCTATGGGAATTGCGTTTGAGAGCCAATTTCAATTTATAAAGTGAAGCATTCCACACAAGGCATTTACCCTGTTAAATACTTTGTGTGTTATGTGTGTTAAGTGCTGTCAAGTCGCTTCCAACTCATGGCGACCTTATGAATGAAAGTCCTCCAAAATGTCCTATCTTTGACAACCTTGTTCAGATCTTGCAAATTGAAGGCTGTGGCTTCCTTTATTGAGTCAATCCATCTCTTGTTGGGTCTTCCTCTTTTCCTGCTGCCCTCAACTTAAATACTTTAGTATCCGCTAAACAAAAACTTGCTGTTTATCTTCAAGCCGTGTTGCGTTGGTCCAGTCGTAATCCATACAGAAAAGGGATTAATACTTACCACATAAATACATTGCAACAGCATTCTAGCAGCATCCCAGTATGACACCTGAGGGGGCATGCAGCTTGTATGCTACCAACACTTTTCAATTTGTGTCACCCATTTACCTGATTGCGAGTGGTTGGAGGTATAAAAGAGATAAGGAGAGGCTTGTGTATGGGACTTTTCAAAGAAAAGGGTCCATGTATCTGCATATGCACCTGAGGTGTAGCAGCACAGTATAATAATAAACATAATAAATCCTTAAGCATGCTGCTGCCTTAGCGTTACATTCTCTCCTTTCTCTCCCCCCCCCCCAACAGCCACCTCACACTTCCCCGCCCCCAGTATCTCAGGATCCAATGCGGATAACAATTGGTATAAAAACAATAGGATAAAAATAAGCATTAAAACTAGAGATATACATTAGATGAAGATCATATTTTTAAAAAAGTCTAAAAAAAACATATGCCTCATTAGCAGGATACTCCCCATTTGCCCAGGCCATTTAAAACACTTTCTATAACTATCTTGCAGCCTTGCCAAAAAGCCAGGAGGGTAAAAGCATCTTCGGGGATGTTGCTCCACAGATATGAGGCAGCCACTGAGAAAGCCCAAGCCTGGACAGTTGCAGAATATGCTTTAGACAAACAGGGATAATGACCTTGCTGGAAAGCGTGAAGCTGCCACATGGGAACTTGCAGGGAAAGGTGGTTCTTCAGAGATGTGGGGCCCAGATCATAAAGAACTTTTGAAGGTACGCACCAGCACTAAATATGTACCTACATAGGGTTGCCAGGTCCCTCTTCACTACTGGCAGAAGGTTTTTGGGGTGGAGCCTGAGGAGGGCGGGGTTTAGGGAGGGGAGGGACTTCAATGCCATAGAGTCCAATTGCTAAAGCAGCCATTTTCTCCAGGGGAACGGATCTCTATCGGCTGGAGGTCAGTTGTAATAGCAGGAGATCTCCAGCTACTACCTGGCGGTTGGCAACCCTATACATACATGATGAAATGGTCTTTCCAAAGTTCTGTTTTGTGCTCAGGTCTCAATTTACTTTGATTATGAGATAGGGTTGCCTACTCTGGGTTGGAGAATACCTGGAGATTTTGGGGGTTGAGCCTGAGGAGGGTTGGGTTTGAAGAGGGGAGGGACTTCAATGCCATAGAGTCCAATTGCCAAAGTGGCCATTTTCTCGAGGGGAACTGATTTCTATCACCTGGAGATCAGCTGTAATAGTGGGAAATCTTCAGCCATCACCTGGAGGTTGGCAACCCTATTATAAGAGTAGGATGCCTACTGATGACACTCCAGAATATAGGCAGTCCATTGCCCCATGTACACAAAACATGAGGAAGATGGGATTGGGGGAGGGGCGGGACTTCAGTGGGGCATAATGCCATAGAGTCCGTCTTCCAAAGTGGCCATTTTCTCCTTGTGACCTCTGTCGCCTGGAGATCCGTTGTAATAGTGGGAGATCTCCAGCCACCACCTGGAGTTTGGCAACCCTGTTTAATAAGCAATGGCTTAGATCAGCCATTTAAATGAATAAACTAGTTGAGTTGTCTTGGGTGCTCATTATTGGGGGGGTGCCAGGGCAATTACTGCCACTGGATGTGGAGGCTCAGTTTAGTCATCCTTGCTGGGAGCTATTGATGGGTCTCCATGAATCTCTCTTATCCCCCTTTAAAGCCATGTTTGCTGGCAGCCATTACTACATCCATTAGCAATGAATTCCATAATTTAATTCCTTGCTGAGTGAAGAAGTAATTCCCTTTGTCAGACCTGAGTCTATTATCCATCAACTGCATTGAGTGCCCCAGTTTCTAGTGATAGAGGAAACAGAGAAAAAAATATATTTCTATCCACTTTCTATATCGCATGCATAACGGTATAAACCACTATCATGTTCCCCTTTAGTAATCTTTTCTCTAAACTGAGAAGCCTCAGACTCTTTACTTTTCTTTGCAGGAAGGGTGCTTCAAAACTTTAATCATTTTGGTTGCCCTCATAATACGAAAGGAGGTCCTTCACATTTTAGAGAGGGTTAGGTCCTCAGAGAGTATATTGTAGGTTAAGCATTCTGAACTTAAATCAGGCCAAGTCATGCAATCGCCATGGGCCATATGCAGCTTGCTAATATTTTCTTCTGGGGAAAAAAAACCCTTCTCTTTGAAAATCAACCCACAGTAAGCCACCACAGAGACACAGTGCAGGGTTTGGCAGGACAGGGATAAAGCACGATGGGGCAGACGTGTCCTTTCAGCTTTATGTTGGGTAAACATGTCTTTAAAAACACCTATAGAATTGTTACAATGTTAACTGCACTTTTCTTTGAGATGAGGCTAATTGAATCTGTGGAACTTGTGCATGGGTAACAGACTGCAATCCTGTACTATAACAGATAGGGTTGCCAGGTCCCTCTTCGCTATTGGTGGAAGGTTTTTGGGATGGTTCCTGAGGAGGGCGGGGTTTTGGGGAGGGACTTCAATGCCATAGAATCCAATTGTCAAAGCTGCCATTTTCTCCAGGTGAACTGACCTCTATCGGCTGGAGATCAGTTGCAACAGCAGGAGATCTCCAGCTACTACCTGAAGGTTGGCAACCCTAATAACAGAAGGTTTAGGATAGATGAAGAAAAGAAATAATGGTGCAATGTCCACTTGCAATATCTACTTTCTGCCAACATCAGATTGACTGCTGTTCCTTGCAAGCCCTTTCTGACCCTCTTTGGAAACAGTTTTACTTCTACTGTATCCTTCGGGCAAAATTCTCGTTACAGATCCATGCAATGGAGCTCAGCTTTGATATTCGGTTACCTCTACGTGCCCGAATGTCCCAGTGGAAAATAAGAGTTGATTTTTGTCCTTAATTTTTAATAAGATTAGCACATTTCCCTGAAATCCAAACTGCTGTGATAGTAACAGGTGTTTGGTACAAAAGAATGTCCACAAAATGAAAAGTATTGCAGCGCAAATAATACAGGTAATTCAGTTGGTGTCCTTTATGGCAATTGTTAACTCATTAGCACCCACCTATTCATACTTGCATTCTTCTCCAGTCATTTGATTTAATATCTGATGTTTTGCACTTTTATCAGTTTGCTATATTAAAAGTGTGCCTTTTAAGAGGATGCAAAGCAGTGCCTCAGAAGAAGCAACTTATTCCACTCAGTCAGTCAGATTTATTAATACTTAAAGTATTCGTATCAATTACAAAATAGAATTAAAAGATACAGTATCTAAAAATAAAGGTTCCGGCACTTACCTGGAGGCTGGGTTCAGATTCCGGGCCAGGGGAAGTGCAAAAAGTCAACCGGGAGGTCAGTAAACAGGGGCTGGGAAGCACGTGGCAGTCAGCCGCCTCAGAGGCACGAGGCAGGGCACCTGATGGCCCGGAAGACTCCTCCAATCAGCTGTGCCCTGGCAATTTAAAAAGGGCCAATAGCAGGAGCCCTCCAGTTGCAAAGGGAGGGGCTGAGGAGGCTGGAGCAGGAGTGAGCTTTTCACTCAGGTCCACTCCCAGCATATATAAAAAGGAGTGGGCTCTTGGAGCCCTTCAGATTGCCGTGATCATCACTCCCACCCTCCACATGCCTTATTATTATGCATCTGTCACATCACAGGTGGGAAGCATTTGGGCTGGATCTGGAAAGGTCCAGGAGGTATGGAACCCCCCTTTTTCCTACATGGTAGGACCCCCCACAAGGGTTTGTAAAGTGGCATCAGGCAGAAGTAAGATCGGTGACAACGCCACTTTCCAGTGGGTGGGGCATCACCTAGTGGCGCTCGCCCAGGTGACCCAGTGCCCTGCCACAACCCTGGGGGCAGCTCCAGCGGGATCGCTGGGTACAGCAGTTACACATCAAGACCCATTGGGGTTGGCTGATGTATTAAGATCCAGCCCATATGTTGTGCCAATGTCATCACAGTTGTTGTGGTGGCCAATTGTATTCCAAACCTTATATTCAAACCTTTATCCGCAAGTTATTATAAATTACAAGTTGTTATAAAGTTGCTGTTAGAAAACTCTCCTGTTGTGTTGTAATTTTTGACCTTCCACGTGATTGCCCTGGATCTGCAACTATGGGATATATAATTCTTAAATAAAATGAACAAGTTACTATTAGCTAAAACCCTCAAATCAATAATAACATTTTGGCGTTCAATGTCAAAAAGCCTCTGCCTAACTAGTTGCTTTGTGTGGTCACCATTGAGCTCTAACAGGAAGTGGGAACTTACTCCAGTCAACTCACTCAATATTCGTTCTTTCAAAGTAACTGACTAGTCTGGAACAAAATGAAGGTCACCATTGAGCTCTAACAGGAAGTGGGAACTTACTCCAGTCAACTCACTCTTTACCACTTCATGGATCCCTGCAGGCAGCCTGACACACATTGAATGCACCTGCATGTTTACAGGTGAAAGCTGCCTATTTATGTCAATGGAAGAAGTGGAAATATCTGCAAAGGAAAGTGAACCTGCACTGAAAAGTACTATGCATTTCAAAGCTCTAGAGCTTAAATTTACGTGCCTGCAGCAATCAATCAGTCCAGTGGCCTGATAGTATTTATTTGTATTTTACTGTATTTATTTGTTCAAAACCTCTATAGAACAAGGTTTTGAACACTTCCTTCTTTTAGGGACCCATGGCATTTTAGAACAAACATACACCACAAGAGGTATTTGGATAAGAATAAAACCATACAATTGAGAACAAGTTACATATAGACAAACATCCTAAAACAGAGAAGTCCAACCTTCCATACAATCATTGCAGACTACCTTTGTTAAACGTCCTGCTAATCGACACTGTTGATAAGGTCTCCCAAAGACAATCAGTAAAGGCAGAGAATGGTGGCTACCACAGAAAAAGTGCAAGGATGGGCTGAGAAAATTCTTACTACCCTAAGAGATGGTACAGTCTGTAGTAACCGCTGAGAGGAGCATAGTGAACACAAGTTAATGCAGAAAAAATTCAAGCACATGCTCCCAACTGTGAAAGACTTTGAAAGTAACAACTGGTTCCAATGTTTTGGTGCCATGACCAAGAAGGCCCTTTGTCAAGTTGCCACCTGTCTAGTTTCAGATGGCAGGGGCAACCCAAGCTGGGCCTCCAAAGATGACTGGAGTGTACGGGTAGGCTCATATGTGAGAAGGCGATCCTTAAGGTATGTTGGTTCCAGGCTGTACAGGGCTTTAAATACCAGCACTGTGAATTGAATCTGGAAGCAAATTGGAAGCCTGTGCTAATGGAACAAGACTGGAGTGATATGATCCCTAAGACCCACTCCAGTTAATACTCTTGCTGCAGCATTCGGTACCAACTGTAGCTTCTAGACAGTCTTCAAGGGCAGCCCCATGTAGAGTGCATTGCAGTAGTCTAATCTAGATGTTACTGGGGCATGCATCACAGTGGCAAAAACTTTTCAGCACAGGAAGGGGCACAGCTGGCTCACCAGCCGAAGTAGGTGAAAGGTACCCCTGACCACTACAACCACCTGTTTATCAAACAGGAGACCCAGGTTCAGGAGCAATGAACCTGTTCCTTTAGGGGGAACACAACTCCATCCAGAACAGGGAATAACCCATTTCCTGGGTCAGACCCTCCTCCCACTAGTAGGACCTCCATTTTGTCAGGATTAAGTTTCAGCTGGTTAGCTTTTATCCATTCCAAAACTGCCTCCAGGCACCTGTTCATGGTTTCCACAGATTCCCTGGAATCTGCTGGTAGCACAAGATAGAACTGAGTGTCATCTGTATATTGGTGGCAACTCGACCCAAATCCCTGGATGACCTCTCCCAGCCGTTTTGCACAGATGTTGAAAAGCATCCTCATATTCCAGCGAATCAACTTGATGAGGTTCAAGTTCATAATAAGAATATATCCTGGGTGGTCAAACATTCATATATTTCTATAGGACAGTCATGCACAGACTGTGACCCCTCTAACTGAATCCAGCCCTTCAGCCATAGATTGTAGCTTTGCACAAGATGGACCATTCCTCTGCTTTTGGCATCCTAGGCAAGCCAGCATAAAAGGAGATTTAGCAAGCCTCAGTAGGCTGCTGTAAATGGTTGGTGAGCTTTATTTGGCCCATGGGTAACAAGCTGTGCAGGGAAGGCTTGCTATAGGAGCTGACTGGAAGACATTGGCCTAGAGGTAACAACCTTTTCACTGCTGGCTGTAATATGTTGGAATATCTTGTCCTGAGAGCTGGTCTGTTTCCAATGCATTTCTCTTATAGTCTGCTCTTTTGCATGACTGGTTTCCTCTGTTTGCCAATCTTCACTAGCGAATGGTCTTTGCCACGTTTCTATCTTTATCTCAAGGTCAGATAACACACATATATATTTATATACATTATTGTTTATGTACATCTTAAATACAGCAAGTATTCTGTCCGAGTTTCATTGCTAAAGGAACAGTGTAACTAGAATTGCAACATTCAGGGAAATACCAGGGAAGGCAATAAAAATGAATTACTGCAATGGAATTTGTTGGATAATGGGAACAATTTATTTAAGGTTTTGCAGCAACTCTTGCTTGAATATTTAGGTTCTTAGAATGTCAACGAGAATGACTTCTTTTGTAACCTTTTTAAAAAATACGTAGCTTAGGAATTTAGAGAGTGCTAAAAGTTAAACCAGATAAATCCAGGAGAGCAATATTTTATTCTAGGCTCACACTTTTTGTATTATTATTTCTTGAATAATTTACATAGCCGTTCATAATGCACAAATCTCTGGTTTGCTCATTCTAAATGGAAATATATATTGATGTCAGAATGTAAGTGAAGAAATTCATGTTGATTGTCCAGCAGACTGCCATATGATACCTCCAATAAACTATTTCGGAAAGGAAGGGAAGCTCACAGAGAGTTTAGCCTTGCTGCCTCCAGTCACTCCATCACACCACATAAGTATGATTCATGAATGTGAATTTTCAGCTATAGCAGAGTGTGAAGGCTTCCATATCATAAGAAGAGATTATGGTCAGCTAGATCTGCAGAGATCAGATACAGCAGTAAACCAGTGTCTGAATGGTACCACTGAATGCTTCACCATACAAAAAAAATAAATCCTGCACATAAAAAGTGGTCTCTCCGATATGTTCATTTTCTACATATAGTACTTTTTCATGGATAAGCCTTCCACCCAAACATTAGGAAGAACTTTCTGACTGTGAGTGCTGTTCGACGGTGGAATGTGCTGCCTCGGAGGGTGGTGGTGGAGTCCCCATCTTTGGAGGTCTTTAAGCAGAGGCTAGATGGCCATCTGTCGGGAGTACTTTGATTGTGGGATCCTGCATGGCAGGGGGAGGGTTGGGGTCACTGGGGATGTGGGGGAAGGTAGTTGTGAATTTCCTGCATTGTGCAGGGGGTTGGACTAGATGACCCTGGTGGTCCCTTCCAACTCTATGATTCTATGATTCCAATATTAACCCCTACCTGCAGTCTTAATTGACACAGACCAACTAACTGTTTACAACCTGATCTGTGAGAATTGGATCTACCATACAGAGCCTGTTGCTTTTGAATCGATTCAGCAATGTGTTGAAGATGCTGTATACTTGTCTGGAGATCCTACAATAGAGAGCCAGAGTGGTGTAGTGGTTAACAAAGGTGGTTTGGCATGGTGGACTCTAGTCTGGAGAACTGGGTTTGATTCCCCACTCCTCCACATGAGTGGCAGAGGCTAATCTGATGAACTGGGTTGGTTTCCCCACTCCTACACATGAAGCAAGCTGGGTGACCTTGGGCTAGTCACAGCTCTCTTACAGCTCTCTCAGCCCCACCTACCTCACAGGGTGTCTGTTGTGGGGAGAGGAAGGGAAGGCAATTGTAAGCCGGCTTGAGTCTCCTCAAAAAGGAAGAGAAAATTGGTGTATTAAAACCAACTCCCCCTCCTCCTAGGGCTGTCAATTCGGTTTGTCCAAACTGAAAAAAACAGCTGAATTTTCCGCAATTCGGGGGTTTTCAGTTCAAATGGAACCGAACTGAAAAAAGGCGGGAAAACGACGCCCCGAATTCAGCAAATTCGGGGTGATTGCCGAATAAATTCGGCAGGTTCCACATTTCCGAACCTTCCAGCTGGGAGGCGCAGATTTGTTTAAAGAGCCCCCCATGCGCCTTCATGGAAGCCCCATGAAGGCCTGTGGGGGGGCTCTTTAAAGACCCCCGCCCCCTTCCCAACTCTCGGTTTGAAGTGATGGACGCCGCCTGGGCAGGCGGCGCCCAGCACTTCAAAGACCCTGCCGAATTTTCCCCCGAACTCCGGATCTCATGCAGAATTTCGCGGATCCGAAGCGGGGGAGGTCAGACTTCGGCACGTCCCAAATTAAAAAGGGCCGAATTTTGCCAAAGCCGAACTTTACCGAATTTTTTTTTTCAACATCCCTACCTCCTTCTAAACGTGGTTGGGTAGAGGCTGCATGCACAGCTGTGACTAGTGTTGAGACTAAGATGACAAGTGACAGTGGATGGCATGACTGTTTTAACAACTACGAAGTTTAAGTAACCAATTATGTAATTTCATCTGGCAGAGAAACGGGAACCCAAATGGAAGGTGTTCTTGTGAATTGGCTTTGAATTTACAGCTCTCTCAGCCCCACCTACCTCACAGGGTGTCTGTTGTGGGGAGGGGAAGGGAAGGTGATTGTAAGCTGGTTTGATTCTTCCTTACATGGTAGAGAAAGTCAGCATATAAAAAACGATTCTTCTTCCTCTTCCTCCTTCTCTTCCTCACAAGTCTCAGGCACACCATACTACAGAAGTTATCTCTTTCTTTTAAGGAAATCATACACAATGTGTGATTTACCTAATCCAATACAGCCTACTAATCTTATATGGACACCCAACATGAGCTTGATAAACTTCCTATTGATTTTTTGTGTGCGTGCCTGGCTTATATTCCCTTCAATGGGACACAGATTATGAGACATATGTTAACATTTCTTCCTATGCATTTCCCAGGTCCTTGAGAACTAGCTGACCATGTAAGTTCAGACTCAGAAGCAGCACCAGATCCTATACCAATTGTGACAGAATGCTGTCTCCAAGTACTTGTTCCACATAAAATGTGATTTTTTTCTAGCTGACCGAAGTATCAAAACTGTAATGAGAAGTTCATCTCTATTACCTGTTTTACTCGCAAAAAAGAAATGAGTCCTTTTTCTTTCCATCAACACCAGAGACATTTAGTGGTAGGCCAGTTTAGTCCATCTGTAAACGAAATAATCACTTTTCATTTCTTCACAGACTCTTCCTCATATTCAGAAGTTTCCTTTCTTTGTCACCTTTTCTGTGGACCTACTCTGATTTATCTAAGCACATGTATTTCGTGTTCATTTATTTCATCCTTTGATTTCCAGTGAGTTTTGCAAACCAATTCATCTGTAGAAAAGAAGCCATAAGTGCCTTCTAAGGCAGGGGTGAAGAAGGCATTTTGCCAGATAAAACAATTCACCAAATTTCTTGCATGCTCTTTAACTGAAATACAAATAATATGAATGGGTACAAAGCACTTCTCGGGCTTCATACATCAATTAAGATGACAAAAAACACAGTATCGGCATTCAATTTCCCTTCAATCCTAGAATGTAATACCTGATGTACTTTTGTGATGAAAGCAAAGAAGAAGCATGAGACCAAGAATCTTGTTAACAAAAAAGTCAGTCCAAATATACTGCGGAGGAGCCATTTCTCATATCCTACTTAATGTCCAGTACATGCCATATAAATCTACCCTGAAATACAATAATCTTTACATTGTCCTACAGTTACAATGTTGACAATCTCAAGTGAGTGTTAATGTCTGTGTTTACTAGACTACCAAGAACTCAGATCTGCAATAAAAACCTAAGGCTTGTAAAACCGTTAAAGCTGCTGCCAAAATATACAACAGAGGCATTATGACAAAGTAAAGGACTCTTGTAGAGTGAAAGAAGTGATAATGAGGTTGGTTTGCTCTTCTTTTCTGAGCTGGGGGATTTTCAGAGACTCTGTTGCAGTCTTTTGTTCTCTTTGTGAAAGTGTGCTTACTTACATGCTTCTGGGCCAAGGCAATATGTATGGGATACAGTAATTGGCCCAGGCAATGTTAGCCTTAGAACAGAATAAGTGTGGGCTGAATATCCAACAAGCCCCAAAGATACTGGCAGTTCACAAAGCCTTTGTTGTTAGCATCATGAAAATAGCATTATAGGACGTGCAACCCAATATGCATTATAGGAAGTGCACCCCAGTATGAACACTGAGATTCTGTGTCTTTTTAACCAGTCCTTATGGCGAGCTAGTTAAAATAAATTTTAGGGATTCTTCACTTCTTTGCATTCACCATCAAAATGAGCCTAAACTGTTTCTAAGGCCAGTGAGTCATCTTAAATGGCTAGAACGAGGTTGGGGGGGGGAACCCCATTTATGTGAGGATTCTGCCCCTTAAGCTGCACTTGAAACTCTTCATCATCACAAGGCCGGAATGGGGCTGTGGCTCAGTTGTAGAACATTTGCCTTGCAAGCAAAAAGGCTCCAGGCTTAGTGTAAAGGTCCCAGGTCCAGTTAAAAGGAACAGGTAATAAATGATGTGAAAGATTTCAACCTCAGACCTTGGTAGGGTTACCAACTTCGGGGTGGGGCAGTTCTCACAGAATTATAACTGATCTCCAGACTACAGAGATCAGTTCTCCTAGAGGAAATGGCAGCTGGAGAAAATGGCAGCTATGGCATCACATCCCTGTAGAGCTACCTCCCCTACCCAACTTCTACCATCCCTAGGCACTGCCTCCAACTTTCCAGGTATGTTCTAAGCTGGAGTAGGTAACCCTGACAGTTTCCCGTTGGGGGTGGGGGGCCCTGCTCCTGTTTCCCACCACTGCTCCTGTGGCCAGTGAGAGAAAATAATGGGGGTGGGAAGCCATCAGTGATGCTGTGATATTACTTGCAAGGAAAACCAAAAGTCAGTCCTCTCTAGGAATCACTGAAAACTGAATGGTTTTACCATAGAGTTTCTGCTGATTTTTAGAATGGCATGATGTCACTTCCAGGTTTTCACCAGAAATTATGTCATGGTGCTGCCAATTTCCTCCCATGTCCCTGCCCCCCAAACTCCCACCATTTACCAGCCGGCAACCCTAGACCCTTGAGAGTTGTTATCAGTCAGAGCAGACAATACTGGCTTTGATAGACCAGTGGTCTGACTCAATATGAAGCCGCTTCATGTGTTCACAAATTACTTGTTAAGCCCTTTCCTCACTTCCTGTTTTGTGGTAAACAAATGCATTTGAATAGGAAAAGGACTGCAACTCAGTGGCAGAGCATCTGCTTGGCATGCAGAAGGTCCCAGGTTCAATTCCCAGCATCTCCAGTTAAAGGGACTAGGCAAGCAGGTGAGCTGAAAGACCTCTGCCTGAGGCCCTGCAGAGCCGCTGCCAGTCTGAGTAGACAATACTGACTTGGATGGACCAAGAGTCTGAGTCAGTATAAGGCAGCTTCATGTGTTCATGTGATCCATCAATTAAGGCTGGTGTTTACTGTTGATCAGCAAGTGAGGTCACAGTTTTCAGATAGGCCAAAGACTGATGCTATAGTCACAAGGCAGTTGTATCCACTCATGATACTGAAGCTAGACTTATGGAGATGCAGTCTCAGCAAGAGAAGGAAGAGAACAAATCATCATCATCACCACCCCCACCCCCACCACCTTTATTAGGCATTTACCACACCATAGTTATAAAACAAGATTACAAAAACCAAATAATCTATAGAAGCATTAAAATAACATTGTCAATAACATTATCTAAGAGCACGTACAAACAGTTCGCGTATCCTTGATACAGCTAGTAGGTATCTGGCTACTTGTTGAATAATAAAATAATTTCTGTCTGATAAAAGATACACTACCAACTGCTGGTCTGAGAAACTCTGAACTCTCGACAACAAATCTGATATAAACATTCCCTGGCCTCAGGTAAATACATGAATTAAGCGTTCAGGTACCCCAACCATGCACGGACAACACGAGAACAAATCTGTTCAGGGGCACAATGTGCAAAGCAGCAAGACTGAGAACAGAACCTGCCTGGTGGGGCTACTAGTCCAATGCCCTGCCAATTGAACTCACTTGTCTCCTGTAAAAGACAGTCCCATGCTCACCATAAACACCTGCCCTGCGGGTTTCTTTTCAGTTCATTTTGTTCTGAAACAGTAATTATCACTTCACAGCGAGAAGAGCAGGAGTGTTAGTGTTGGTGAGAAATGTGGCATTCATTCTCAATAATAATTCTCACCTATCGAAACTATACTGAGCAGTTTTAGCAATTATAAAATGGAACATGGCCTCACAGAAAGTTTTCAAGCTTTCAGTATATTTTTTCTTGGTATGTTGTGGTTTCTTCTTGTTCTGATAAAGGTAGCAATCTCATAAAATTGATTGCTTCAATTGTTTTCAGTCTGTTAAAGATAAACTATAAATATTATGTAAAAATTCAAATAGATTTAACTTTGCACTACTTGAAATGGATCAGTGGAAGTGTGATTTAGCATATAGTGTCGGACTTGGTGGGTAGACCTTTGTTAATATTCCTGCTCATCTGTAAAGTTCAGTGGGTGGTGTTGGGACCAGTAATTATCTTTCAAAGTAATATACTTCACAACTACATCCCCATGCACTCCTAAGAGGAGTGGTAAGTAAAAAAAAATGTAATGAATAGAACACTGAATTCTTTCAAAAAACATCTTTTTACTTTTTCACTTGATGTTTCATGTGACTTTTACATACATTGAAAGGGGGGACTTTTTGTCGTGACTATTTTTCATGCGTTAGATATTTCACAATCTGATAAATTTTCTCAGTATCACCATCAAGATCAGATAAGAGGAACAGCATAATCCAAGGTTCTAAGGGAAGACCATATTTGGCTAGAATGGGTAAAATCCGGTGAGTTCTCTCTACCTTCCATTTTTTACAGAAGAGGAGCAGATGGTCTAGGGTTTCAATTACACTGTCTCCACAGTCACACAGGCGGTCACTAAAAGGAATTTTCAAAAAGCAACCATTTAACACTTGTGTGGGAAAAGCATTCATCCTTGCTAGGGTAAAAGCACACCTTTGATTTGGGGAAGTTAAAAGATTAAAATATAAGGGGAGGACTTTTGGTGGGGGGGTTTCCCACTGTGGCAGTGGAGCAAACTCAATGCGCTCTGCATTGGGTACTGCCTAAAATCTAAACTAAATACTAAGTGACTTAAGACTCGGACTGTAAAACTTTGTCGGTAAGACCATTTTAGTCCATGTATCTTGTTTTATCTGGCCAAGGACCACAAATAAACTATCTATCTATCTCTAATCTAAATACTCTTTGCCTCATTTCTTCACTGGCTTTCTGTTGGTTAAGGGTAATCGAGGGTTCCTAGGGAAAACCCCAAAAAATGTAATTTACTGTTTATTAGGTGTTCCCAAGAGCTGGTGAAGTTATCTTTGGCAACAAGATGTAAAAAAAACAACAACAAAAAACCCTCTTTCAACAATTTTTGGGCAACCGCGTACATCAGTCCTGACACTGACTTCACGTTATTTGCCTTGAAGAAATGGCATGAGCCAAAAAAGGAATCGGAAAACCATCCCTAAAACCATGTGCTAGATACACTCCATCTGCTCTATTGGGATACCTATCTAACTATGCAAGCAACAGCTGAAGCAATATTGGGCTGGGTGCCTTTGGAAGGTCCACCTCCATCCCCCATTCCAACCTCTAGGGTCTCTTGTTCCATGTCCACCTCTGTTTCTAAAGCAGGTTACACTGGCATGGCACTCCACATCTGCTACACATATGCCAAAAGCATTGCAGTCTCCTATTGCAACCCTCCCCCCCATGTTGTTGAACTCCCAGTACAATAGCCAGGGTTGAACTGACTGCTGGGATGCACCTGTAGGGTTGGCATTGCTACCTTTTGTTTTGTTTGATTTTTAATTTTTTTTTTTATTGATTTTAATATATGGGGCGTCAGAAAAAAGAAAATAGGGGGAAAGATTTGAGAAGACGATCATGAATAACAACCTGCCTGAGCCCAAGTTTCTCTACCTTTTGTGATCAGGTGGCCACTATCCAAATAATGCCCAAGCAAGGGGTGGGTGGGACCCAAGCACTGAGACCATAACTGTTGATTCTTTTTGTCCCATGGAAATTCACGATCTAAGGCTACCTTCATTCTAAAAGTTTCATCGTATCTGAGTAGGGTTGCCAGGTCCCCTTTTACCTTCAATGGGAGTTTCTTTCATGTAGGGCTGTGGAGAGTGGTTTGGAAACAATAACGTTTTTGGAGGTTATGGCTAGAGGATCCTGTGCGATGCCAGAACTTCCAGGGTAAATCTGGAAGTAACAGTATCTCACCGGGAGCGTGCACGCAGGAGGGGATCGCTCTCCCCTTCCTGCTTCCACCCACTGACCATCAGTCGTTCAGCGGGCAGCCCAGTTGATTGGTAGGCAATTGCCTGCCACAACCAGGCAGTTGAGAACCCTATATCTAAGCCATGCTGGGCTATATCTGAGCATACTCAGCGTAGGCCCTATGAATGATGTCTGGATATTTTATTAAGATTGAAGTCCTCTTGGGCTTCACCTGCAACATTTAGTTTTTTTGCCATCAAGTAGCAGCTGACTTATGGTTACCCTGTAGGGTTTTCACCACTACCTCCATATGAACATTATATCCAGACAGCCAATTGTCCCACATCCCATCAGCCATTTCCCCTTATTTATTTATTTTTACTTTCTTTATCCTCCTTCCCTTCCTTCTTTACCTCTGTCTCTCTAGTCTAAACAATAGTGAAAATAGGTCAACATACTCTCCCTGCCAAATTTTTAGCTTGGTTGTGGACAGTAGATGATCTCCCAGTGACAACAATCTCTCTTCTTCTTCTCTATAGCCCATCTCCAGGCTATTTACTGTATTAGATATGCCAGACAGACACATTCATATAGAAGAGTCGCTTGGGAACTTTTACACCTTTCAACCTCCAAGAACAATTATCAGCCCCATTCCAAGAAAAATATGCAGCTGCTGTTGAGACTTTGTGAAGCACAGACAACGATAGAAAATGAGAGAAGTGGTTTGATATACCAGACTCTGTTGTGAGACAGGGTGAGAAGGCCCATGTCAGGCAGCAGATCTGGGGTATATATACAAAGCACAGAGTTTTTAGTTATTTAGTTGTTGTTACCACCATGGAGGCACCAGTTGGACTTCATGCCTTCAGGCACCAGCATTTCTTGGAGTGCCTATTTATGTGATTCTGGGAAGAGGATTAAAATGGAACAGCTGAAACCCTTCAGGCCTTGATGATGATACAGACTACTGTAGTAGCAATTGCCATGAATTATGTGGATCAAGACTGGTTTTAGGTGAGCAGAATGTTCTTTTCAAGGTACTGGTTATTCTCTGCTGTTGATAGTTTATATGTCTATGTTTTGAAGCATGAAGCTAGGATTTTAAATGGTGTTCCTTTGTCCATCCCTAAACAGGTTTAAAAAACCTAGAAATGCAAGTTGTATGTGAAGGTTTTTTTTTTAAGTATATGGTGAAGCAATAAGCATTCCTTCTTTAATACCTCCTAGTGCTCCATGGGTGTTCCATGGTTTCTTCTTGCCCTGAGAACTCAACTGATAGCAGACATGCTTATGAGAACATTGTAACTGTGTAAAAAAAACAACTAAATTGTTATGATTTACTTTATGCCATATCTTAAATATTCACTACATTTATCCTGAATTTCTGAATAATTTGATTTTGCCATGTTAGCCATTCTACAGGTTGCAATATTAAAAGTTCACATGAACTAGAATGAAAGCAAAATTTCAAAAGCTAAATTTTGATCTTGAAGCAAGAATATTTGTTAGGTAAGAATGAGCAAATATCCCTTATTTTGTTTCTCTTTGCATGTACAATTGGTTTTGGCTCTTCACTTTTTGCAATTGATTTTGAAGGTTCAGCTGCATTGTGCACTGTACATGTTTAACAATTTGATAGAGAATTTATATGGTCTTTATACATACAATGTCCATCATTTCTATGCCTGATTTATAATCCTTAATTTTGAATCCAGATTGCATTTGTAGTGTTCCCCACACAAGCATCTCAGGAGTGGATGGGAGTCACCGATGTGCAGCAGGTAATACATTTTCAGCAGATACTTAACATCAGAACTGCAGAACAGCATTTTTGAGGAGGGTTACTGGGGTAGATTTCTTTTAGCTCCAATGAAAACAAGATAATGGGCTAGAACCTGTAAACTTTAAAATGTCTACAGATGTCTACAAATTTTTGATACTGTTGGACACAGTATCAAAAATTTAAGAAAGATGTAGACAAGCTGGAACGTGTCCAGAGAAGGGCAACAAAGATGGTGAGGGGTCTGGAGACCAAGTCCTATGAGGAAAGGTTGAAGGAGCTGGGTATGTTTAGCCTGAAGAGGAGAAGACTGAGAGGGGATATGATAACCATGTTCAAGTACTTGAAGGGCTGTCATATAGAGGAGGGTGCCGAGTTGTTTTCTGTTGCTCAAGAAGGTCGGACCAGAACCAATGGGTTGAAATTAAATCAAAAGAGTTTCCGTCTAGACATTAGGAAGAATTTTCTAACAGTTAGAGCGGTTCCTCAGTGGAACAGGCTTCCTCGGGAGGTGGTAAGCTCTCCTTCCCTGGAGGTTTTTAAGAAGATGTTAGATGGCCATCTGTCAGCAATGCTGATTCTGTGGCCTTAGGAAGATGATGAAAGGGAGGGCATCTTGGCCATCTTCTGGTCACTAGGGGTGTGGAGGGGAGGTAGTTGTGAGTTTCCTGCATTGTGCAGGGGGTTGAACTTGATGGCCCTGGTGGTCCCTTCCAACTCTATGATTCTATGATTCTACAAACCTTATTATGTGGAATCATAAATGTCCAAAAGCATTTTCAATGTAATTAAACTTTCTAAATCATTTGCTTTTTTCTGGTCCTTGGTTGTGTGAGTGGGGTTCTGGCTGGATTTCCTTCCATTAAAATTGTTTGCTGAACTTCAGCCTTACATCTGATGCATCAGTAGAAACACCAGTCACAGCTAGGATTGCCAGCTCCAGGTAGGGAAATACCTGGAGATTTTTGGGGTGGAGCCTGAGGAGGGTGGAGTTTGGGGAGGGGAGGGGAGGGACTTCAATGCCATTGCCAAAGTGGCCATTTTCTCCAGGGGAACTGATTTCTATCATCTGGAGATCAGCTGTAATAGCAGGAGATCTCCAGCCACCACCTGGATGTTAGCAACCCTAGCCATAGTGTTAGCAATTGTATGCTGAGAAATAAATAAAAAATCCACATATTTCCTTCCAAGCTAACAAGTCTGAATCCAAAATCTTACAATGAGTGAGCTCCTTGAGATTGTACAGTTTTGTTCAGGCAGAACTAAGTCATTAGAATGTTTGAAATCCTTGTAACATTCAAGGCCTGTTGGTATTTTACAGTTTAATTCAGGCTTTGCATTCTATAGAATGAACTGTGCACCAATAACTGAAACACTCGGGCTCAAGCGTGCCCAGCTGACCCTGGAGCAGTTTGCTACATGATATGTGAGCCAAACAATATCACATCCTCTGGCTGCTTGGGAGTTTCTAGGAGCTTGAATGATAGGAAAAGATTCTATTGCCCAGAGCTGGCTATTTCATTGCTACAGCAACTACGTAGACAGTTTGAAATCAATCGAGAGAGTTGCTCTCCTCAAGTTGTGTGCTACAAGGTGATTAACACACACACCATATGTTGCTAGCCACTGTGCTGAACTATTTAAAGCAGCATCCACATGGTTGCTGTAAAATGTGAGCTGGCTGTCAGTCCCTGACTTTCTGGAGAATCCTGCATTATATACCAGTTTATATAGTAAAAGCTTTGCACAGGCTGACTTGAATAGGGTTTTCACAGCTCGCACTACAGCCCTCACTGCTGCAAATAAATAAATTTGGGGAAAAAAATGACACTGGAATTACATAAGCCCTTTCAGTCAAAACAATTTGGTACATGGATCTGTCTATCTTAAACACTACATTGCATGCATTTCAAAGATGGCTAACGGTTTGTTATAAACAAGGCTGACCACCCCGGCAAGCACAAGGTCATTACTGACCCATGGGGTGGTGTCACATCCCGACATTTACTAGGCAGACTATGTTTTCGGTGGGGGGGTGTTGCCATTGCCTTCCCCAGTCATCTTCCCTTTACCTCCAGAAAGCTGGGTACTCATTTTACCAACTTCGGAAGGATGGAAGGCTGAGTCAACCTTGAGCTGGCCATCTGAAACCGACTTCCGTCAGGATCGAACTCAGGTCGTGAGCAGAGCTTTTGGCTGCTGTATTGCCGCTTACCACTCTGCGCCATGGGACTCTCAACATATAAGACATAAGTGTTCCATTTTATAATCTAGGGGGCTTTCCCCTAAGCAAACAGGGCTGCTAAGACTGGGCAGAATGAAAATATAATCAGTAATTTCCTTTAACAATCTAACTGAAATAGAAGAACCACCTGAGCTTCCCTCCCTCCTTATTTCAAAATGTAATCATTTTATTAAGAGAGGAAGTAATTTTCTCCCATAATGCAATGTACATTAAATTATTTCCTTGACCAGCTGTACTGGCAGCCCTCACAAAAGGGATTTTAATTAGCTGGACCATTCATCTCTTCCAGTATGGCAGTTCCCATATCCTTAAATGCCACCCGGCAATGATTGAGAAACAGTCTCATGCCATTAGTAAATGCCTAGACAATCGCTTTCTAGATTTGTCAACTAACTTATGCACTTTTATTGCTGTTAATGCATCACAGTCATACATTAATTAGTGCTCTTAAAGCGAAGGGGGGAAATGGGTTGGCGACAACAGCTGCAATGTATCAAGTGGGAAGCACAATGAAAAATGGGCCATTGAGTGTTTTTATATTATCAAATGCATTCATGACAAAAGCTAACTCTGCATTATTGACTGAATAATTTAATCACGTCAAGTCATGGAGTACTTTCCAAAATAATAAATTGCTAAAGCTTAGTAAGTTACTGAGCCCCCTTAATCCTCAAGAGACCTGTGGGCTTCCAGCAGACTCTTGCTCCTCTATCCTTCAGAGATGACAGATACTACAGTGCTCATTAAAACCTGCCACAACAAGTTCCACAGGAACATTTTTCATCATATGAGGCAGAACTTTTTCAGGGCTAGCATCTATAGCTGACAAACTCTGTTTTCTTTTAGTGCCATGCAGTGACCCAGCCAGCATACCAGACCTTTGTGGCCCATTTAGTCTAGTATAGACTCGGTCGACTTCCTTAAGTACATTCTAAGCATTAATTTGCAAAGCTGCGCTGGACGGTGGATCTATGATATAGTGTATAATTTGATTTAAGAATGAATTCTGAACCTGTGATTTCAGTACTCTGACGGGAAGATAACAACCTTATTGAGATCTTGATATTTTGAAATGTTGATGAATGAAACGTAAGTATTAACTTCAAAAACTGCATGCTGAGATTACCACAGATATCAAAAACCTTTATTGCTCATTAACAAGGTCTTAGGCATTTACATTGTATGGAAAAACAGTTTAACAAAACCAGTGCAATCCCTTAAAGCTTGGTATAAAATAGAACCATTTTATCGAGACAATTTTAAGGCCATTACATGAGTTAAATATTTCGCAATCTGGTAAATTTTCTCGGTATCAGATTCAAGGACACAGATATCAAGATTCAAACATTTGATTTTTTTTCTCCCACTTCCAGAAAAGAGATTATTAAAATGATCTAAAACTCAATGAAACACAATGTGGGTAAGTTCATGGACACTTCATAACTATACAACTATACAATGGTTTAGGATTCTGACTGACTGGGATCTTAAAGGTGAAATCTCGCCCCCAAATGTAAGAGCCTGAAGTCAGTGCAGTACACCTTTGTTCATCAAAACTTACAAAGGACGTCCTCTATAGACTCTAATTACAACCTGTCAGATAGGGTTTCTGACAGCATGGGCCAAACAGGATGGTTCCTCTTTAACAATATGGATCCTTCCGTGCACTCCCCCCTCCCCTCCTGTTTTGCACACGAGCCACAAGCTCCGGTCAGAGATCTACAATTGTATGGAGACCACCCGTGTAAATCTTTCATCTGATACTGGGCCACACTCACAATGCCAGGAACCCCACCAGCCCCTTCTCTGATGGCCCTTAAGTACCCAGTACTTGGTTTGCTGAAGTCGTTACCGGGAGAAAGAAATCTCATTGTTTCCTTTGTATTCCTGTAACTCAATCTCATCCATTGTATCCGTTCTATAAATATAGCAATGCCCCAATGCTCTGTATTCTAACCTTCTCCGTCTTGCTGAAACTACTACCTCATGAATAAACTCTCTGAATCACTGCTCCATCTGGATTTGAGTTCTATTGCCTGAGACACCGTAGGCTTGCTGAAACCTGACACAACCTAACTGTGCAATCCTAAGGGGGGGTGTGGAGCCACATAGGAGCTGGTGTGAGCCCAGCGCCAGAGTCTGTGCCATTCTGGACCATCCAAAGTGGCACGGATGCCAGTGCAGGGCAATTTACGCTGGGGGCTGGGGAGTGGTGCAGCACCACGAGCTCAGTGTGCCGTTGCTGCCTCTCTGGGAGTGGTTTTCCAACACAGGTGCTTGCACCAGCATCCTGGGGGGGGGGGTGTTCCTGGAGTGTTCCCAGGGATGAAGCTGTTTTTAGGCAACTTCCAAAGGCTATTAGCCCTAGGAATGTGCCATTTTGCAGGCGTAGAGTTATGCCTGCAATATAGGTGGTGTAGCCCTGTGAAACGCAACAGGAGAGTTTCACAGGGTTTGCTTAGAAATTCATTTTTATTTTTATCTATGGTCAGGAAAGCCTCAGAAGAGACAGCGTGGCTGCACCGTCCCCAGATGTCAACTAACTACCTCCCCCCCTTAGGATTCGGCTGTCTGCATAACAGACCTTTACAATTAAACAGTGTACAGCCATCTCATAAACATCTATATTTCCTATGGAGTGGTTGTGCATCAGTTATTTGTTAATTTACAGGTGAGGAATGTAATCCATGGAGCAGATTGACCTAAATCTTCAGCATCTTCACATGATCTAGAGCAGTGCTGACATCAGGCCATCCCTCAACACTCTGTTCCAGTTTTCTGTAGTTCAAGGTACCCCAGGACACCACTACTCGCTTCCTCAGAATCTAGAAATCAGCAGGATTCCTTCTCACATACATGTGTAAAGAAGGTAAAGATTAAGTAACGGACTGATTTCATTTGCACATTTTAAACTGCTGTCTAGAAGAGCAAACGCTGCTACCTCTCCTGGTATGTTCCCCAGAGAAGGTTAAGATCAGCTAATCCCAACTTACTGGTGATCCCTGGCCCGAGGAGAGTCCGACTGGCCTCGCATTTTCTGCCCTGGCCCCAGCCTGGTGGAACAGTCTTTGTAATGAGGCCAGGACCCTGTGGGACCTTATGGAGTTCCACAGGGCCTGTAAAAAAGAACTGTTCCACCAGGCATAAAGTTGAGGCCAGCTACGGTTCCTACCATAAATGCTGGCCTCCCTACTTTACCCACCACTCCCAAACAACTGCCTGCAGGCCATGCTGTGGCCTTGTATTGCAATGTTATAGCGCCATCATAAATTATGATTTTAATTGATTAGGGCAGTTTTAATTCACAGTTGTGTGTGATTTTATGGCTTACTGTATGCTTTAAGGTTTGTGTGAGCCGCTCTGAGGTCGGCTTGCCCAGGTAGAGCGGGTTATAAGTCTGATATAATGATGATGATGATGATGATGATCTTCTGCTTATTCCAAGCTACACCTCTTGATGAAAAGAACTGCAAATGGTAAATCTAGAGAAAACAGCCCAACTAACTTGTCTGTGAGGAAAGTGGCAACAAAGTTGATTTGACTAGACTAGCCTTAGCCGGCTGCCAATAGGGAGTGTAATGAGCAAGTTTTCTTCAGCACAAGGTGGAGAGACGAGGATTTATATTAATTCACCTCCATTGTCAGCAAAAGCAGGAACGAGATGTGCTGTGTGCTCCGAAAAAAACACGGGGAACCTTCACTGCAAATTGAGATGGCTGCTAAATTGACTCGGCAGACCCTATTATTATTTATTTAGTGCTGGAGGTAAAGCATGGCACTTTAAAGACATGGAGTATGACAAGGTCCACGCCCTAAGGAGCTTCCAATCTAAATTAGACAGCAACAGATAATAAAATCACAACCTGATGGGCAGATGAGTGGGAAGGAAGGCACAGAAACTCGGCAAGAGGGATGGCATACTGTCCTCAGGAGAGGAGTATTTTGCAAGGAAAGCACGTCACATCATTTGCTTTTTTTGTCTTCAGACATACCTGGCGGCTTGTCTATTTATTGCTTGGTTTTATTTACCATTTTATCACAGGACTTCAGCACAGTTTATAGCAGAACACCCCATAAAATATGATGCCGGTGCAAAGTGAAGCATCGTTGGTTTATTAGAATAAACATAAGCACAAATAGAGAGGTAGGAGGCACATAATGAACTAAAAGTGTCTCCTTTCATGATAAGGAGAGAAATTATGAGTCTAAGTTAATGGAAATATTTGCAGGCTTATGAATCAAAATTATTTTTCTTTGGCTATATTTGCATATTAGACAATGATTAAACAATGTAGTTTGTTATCATCTACATAGGTAAAGAAAAATAGATGCTTTGGTCAACAGTGACTTTCATCTTGAGTGAGGCTACCATTTTATCACATTTTTTTTATCTCGCCCTTGCTCCAAGGAGCTCAGGCTGGTGTACCTGGTTCTCCTATGTACCGTTTTATCCTCACAACTCCCCCCCCCCAAGTGGGCTGAGATCAAGAGACCAGGTCAAGGTCATCTGTTATGGTTTTATTGCTCAGTAGATATTTGAATTTATATCTCAATCCTGAACAGAGTTACACTCTTGAACACATGAGGCTGCCTTCTATTGAATCAGACCCCTGGTCCATCAAAGTAAGTAGTGTCTACTCAGACCGGCAGCGGCTCTCCAGGGTCTCAGGAAGAAAGGTCTTTCCCATCACCTACTTGCCTAGTCGCTTTAACTGGAGATGCCAGGGATTGAACCTGGGACCTTCTGTATGCCAAGCAGATGCTCTATCATTGAGCCACAACCCCTCCCCGCTAAGCATATTGACTGCAATGGTCAGTTTCCATTATGATGTCTCGTTGTAACCTGGCTGATCATCGTCTGTAGTGAAATTGTACATGCACCTGAGCAAACAATGGCATTGTGGACCAGCATGCATTCTACATTTTCTGCAGACTTGCCACTGTCAATGACCATAATGCATGCTGGGACTTCTGAACCACCATGCCCTATTGCTGATCTCCATAAGATGGGCACGGCATTAATTTATATATATATGTATAAATAAATCTTCCCAATGGGGATCAAAGCAGCTTACAACATTGTTCTGCCCTTCTCCCTCTTATCTTCACAACAACACTGTGAGGCAGGTTAGGCTCAGAGTGACTGGTCCAAGGTCACCCAGCAGTCTTCTGTGGTAGAGTGGGGAGTGGAAACCTGTATCTCTTAGAATCTACTTTAACCACTAGAACATACTTGCTTTTCATCATAAGGTGAAAAGAATATCTGAGTCCATATTCAGAATACATCATTGCAAGACAATAGCCAGGGCGGTAAACAGGCAAGTTAGATGACATTAAAAGGCACCTTTTCCATTAGGAAATGTATAAAACCGAATTATTCAGGTGGACATTTAAGAGTGGTTAAGAAGAGCAAATACAGATTTATTATTGGTTCTGGATTCTTGATGAGGATGGTTTTATTATTATTATTGACAGGCAGTGTGGTGTAGTGGATAAGAACAGTGGACTCTAATCTGGATAACTGGGTTTGATTCCACACTCCTCCACAAGAAGCCTGCTGGGAGACCTTGGGCTAGTCACAGTTCTCTCAGGACTCTCTCAACTCTTCTTCTTCTTTGTCATGTAATTGTTATATATCTTTATATTTAAATTGAGACAATTCTGTGGAAACTTTGTAGCTATTTTGAGCCTCATTTGAAGGAAAAAGCAGAATACATATATTTTGGTAAAAAGCATTCACAGTGGTAAAGCCATGGATTGATTTGCCCCAGCCCCTCTTCAAATAAGGCACTAGGTGGTGATTGGTCAGGGAAATAGTAGCTGTCCAATGGGGAAGCACTGTGAAGCGGCTATATATGCAAGCCTTGCCCCTTTCTTGCAGGCTTTTGCTGCCTGCTGCTGACCCACCCATCCTTCCTATGATATTGCAGGATTAGCCATTTGCCATTTGAGGCCAAGTAGGAATTTTATGGAATTTTCTCTAATTGGCAGTGGGAAAGAGTCTTTTTTTTTTGGTCTGC
This sequence comes from Euleptes europaea, assembly GCF_029931775.1. Classification (NCBI taxonomy): domain Eukaryota; kingdom Metazoa; phylum Chordata; class Lepidosauria; order Squamata; family Sphaerodactylidae; genus Euleptes; species Euleptes europaea. The sequence goes on from NC_079319.1 coordinate 63,860,426, forward strand.
TTCATGAAGTTTGGAGTGAGGAGGGTTAAATTACACCTGTGAAGATTTGAATTGACTCCTGGTGAAAGTTAAAGGAGAAAGTGTCAAAGCAGGACTACAACTGAACATCAAGAAGATAAAAGCAATGACTACTGGGGAATAACTCAACTTGAAAATTGACAATGAGGAAACTGAAATTGTTCAATACTTTCTATTCCTTGCTCCATCATTGACCAAAAGGGATACTGCAACCAAGAAATCAGGAGATTGAGACTGGGAAGGGCAGCCATGGAGGAGCTAGAAAAGAAGGAGCTAGGAACTCAGCTATTTGCCAATTGCTACAAAAGTGGGAGATGGTCCTCAGAATAGGGTTGCCAGCTCCGGGTTGGGAAATACCTGGAGATTTTTGGGGCAGAGACTGAGGAGGGCGGGGTTTGGAGAGGGGAGGGACTTCAATGCCATTGAGTCCAATTGCCAAAGCAGCCATTTTCTCCAGGGGAAGTGATCTCTGTCGCCTGGAGATCAGTTGTAATAGTTGGCAACCCTACCTTAGAATCATTTGAAAGTATTATCTATACCATCTCCAGCACCAAAAAAGAAGAAAGAAACCTCGAACTAAATCAAGTGTAATCCCTCATAATCATTGTGCGAAAATAATAAAAGATGCGGTTAACATGTCTGCATGTATACTTCTTTAAGATTAAGGACATTTATTGACAGTATGGCTAGGAATTCTGCCCATCTGTCACCTGATGCACCTTTTATCCATTGGCAACACATGCTATCTTTCTGCCCCCATTCCCAAAAGCTATACAGTACAAAACATGGTATCACAAGCACTCCAGGAAAATAACTAACCCTGGAAAACTAACAAAACTGAACAAAGGAGCATGCTACATGGAAAGGGACACAATGTTTACCCCTAGCACATTAGAAACTATAGCTGGATCGACTCAAATAAGATTATCTGTTCTGCTAAGCTCTGTATAATGACACCATTCACTGTCACATACAGCCACAGGCAATGGCTAGTTTATCTGCCAGTAAAGAAATGTGCCAAATTCTTAATCCTTCCTATAAAATTTATAGAGTGGAACCTTTTTAAAAAAAAAAAATGCAAGAAATCTAAATTTTGCTTTCAGCACAAACCTCCACTGCCTAGAATGGTAAAAGAGAGAATCCTTGACCCAGAACAAAGGGCAATTGAATTCCTGGGGCTGGTGTTACCATTCTTGTTTTATTTTGTCCTTGGACAAACCCAAGCTTTACTTCTGCTGTCATGCATCACATATTAAATGGGTAGAAGGAGGAGTCTGGCAAGGTAAAGTGAGCAGATGCAAAGTCTAATCTCATGCCCTGACCAAGACTTTTGGTTAGCAGAAGCAAACACAAGGCCCAAAGATATTACTCAAAGGAGCTGAGGTATCCCCCTCCCAGAGACCCAGGTGCAGTTTGTCTCTTTGCTTGCTTATTAACGTGATTTATATTCCACTTTCCCAGAACAATTTCTGTTCAAAGTGGCTCGTGACAAATTAAAAACAATAACATCAAATTCAATCCAATTAAGATTTGCACTGTCATCAGAGCCTTTGCAATGGACTGCCAGTGACTGTTATCAGGGCCTTTGTGATGGCCTATCTCTGATTATGTTTAGGGGTTTCTCCCCAAAATAATTAAAAGGTTAGGACAAATGCTTCAACCACTATTGAAACCTGTAATGTTTCTACAGATTTGCGGTTGTGTATTAAACTCCATATTTAAGAACTAGATTGCAATTTCAGAGAGACCTTGGCTTTTCTCTTTGAAGCCAGTTTTGCAAGGAAACCCTAGTCGTATCACTATTATGAACCTGCATTATATCATCTATAATTTGCAAGTGTTAAACAGTGCCCACACAAAATATCTGCTACAAGGCTCCATCAATTTATGCCACCAAGAGGTCATTGGAAAACCAAAGCCTGCTGGCAATGTTAAATATAGTTCACTGATGCCACCAAATTTCTACTTCTGAGGCTTGGAATATTAAATTCAGGAGCTTGTAATGCAGGGGTGGGGAACGTCAGGCCATTTAAGGCCTGCAAAATCATTTAGTCTGGCCCTTCATGGGTCCTGGCAGATCTCTAGCTCAGAAGGATCTAAGACTGGTGATCAGTCCCCTCCCGCGGACAGGAATAGCCTCTATTCAAGGCGGATGTAAGTTTGTTTTGCGTAGAAAAGGAACCTTTTTTCCCACCTTGCAGAAGAGTCGTTAGCTATGGAGCTGCTAGGACCGCCCAAGAAACTGTGTTAACCCTTTCCCACCCGGGCCATGGAGAAACGTATTCCCTCTGTACTAAAAGAGGGCTGGGGGCGGAAGTGGCAACAATGGAGGGGTTAAAGGGGGCAGGGCCAGAATGTGTGCGGGGGGGGGGGTTCTTAGCCAGTGTATCCTCATTTCATCCCTGCAGGCAGAGGTAGCAGGAGCTGGCTGTAGAATCTGGCCTTGACCATGCGGAGCAGGAGCAACTCCGGCATGCGGCTGGACGTCTACGCCCAGCTGGTGCAACAGACCATCCTGTGCCACCAGGTGGGCAAGCTCGCCACTGGTTGGATGCCTGCCTGCTTGCCCGCACCAGGGGGGTCATCTGGGGCAGCTGCCTGCTTGGGGCTTGGTCGGATAATTTTTAAGTTGATCTTTTTGCATGGCCCGCGAATGATGTTATAAATATCCAAATGGCCCTTGCCAGAAAAAAAGTTTCCCCACCCCTGTTGTAATGTGTCAAGTCCCAGGGTCAGAGGCAGGGAAGCAGGGTCAAGAGCAGTCCAAAGTCAAAGCCGGGTTATCTGTAGTGCAGTTCCAAGTAGCAAAAACATTGTCCAAGAGAATAGTCAGAGTTCAGTCCAGAGTCAAGGCACACTGCGTTCAGACACAAGTAAAGTTGTAGTTAGCATGAGGTGGTAGCACACGTTGTTCCCACACCAGCCTGGAGGCAAGCATCTGCTGCAATAAGCCTGTTGCTGGTTCCTCTGACTCAGCACTCCTTGCTTCATCCCTGTCAGCCGGCAGTGCTCTTGTAGTGCTTGTAATCTAGCACTCCTTCTATGCTTGAGGAGGATTGTTCTGTACCTTCGGTGCCACTGCTCCAGTGGCTGTGGAGGGCTGCTGTTGGACACAGGTGAGTCCTCTGCCCTGGGTGGTTGTAGGCACAAGGAACATTCATCTGTCTGTGCCTGCTCTGCCTGCTGTGGTTCCTCGCTTTCACTGTCTGCTGCTTCAAGGTCCTCTTCTTCCGATGAAACCTCAGCAGGCTGACTCATGGCATAATGCTTACATTAATACTAATACAGGCATGAAATCCTTGAATTTTTCTTAGACCTTGAGTTGTATATCTGAGGCAAAGAAGAAAGAACTCCTTCTCTCCCCATTTTTCCAAAACCACTTTCTGTTTTGTTAGTTTAGCGCTGTCAAAATACCTGGGATGGTCTGGGAAACATAGGGCACTTTCCACATCTTGAATAATGCACTTTCAATGCACTTTGCAGCTGGGTTTTATTGTGTGAAATGACAAAATCCACTTGCAAAAGACCATTAAAGTGTATTCAAAGTGGCTTGAAAGTGCATTATTCAGGATGTGTGAAAGTGCCAATAGTGTCTGGACACAGAGAAGATCACAGTTCTCTGGAACTACCCTCAACTTCATTCTCACAACTGTTGCTCATTCCCCTTGGAATTCTTATTCTGAGGCTTAGCACTCAGTTAAGGTATCCCCTCAACTCTTCTGTGACATCTTCATTTGAGCACAAGTACAATAGGAAAGGTCACGTCCTCTTCCAGTCCCGTTGTGATATCAAAGCAGATCAATCATTCATCGCTGAATGGCATCCTGACCCAGTGGTCATGTGAGCATGGTTATATGATATTGTACCATTGTAAGATCAATAATCTTATTCCATAGATGGCACTACCTCCCCTTTTATAGCTTTTTAAAAACTTACATTTATAATAATCTACTATTAATACTCTTAGGCCATTTTTGTATGGTAATTAGCAGCGCGTTCCAGGCTGAATTGCCCGGCATATTTTTTTGAATTTTGCATGCTGAACCGTCATTCCGGAAGTGACTGTGAAGCAGGCGCATAACTGCTTCGCATTATAAAAGAGCCCATTTAACGCGAACTTTGGTGTTTGCCACGAAGAATCCCTCTCAAGGAACAATGCAAAACAACAGAGGCATGTTAGCTATGCGTATGCTAATGACTATGCAAACAGGAACAAAAGAGCAGGCAAGTGGGGGGAGTGGAACTTCTTCTTTTGCGTCGGGACCGTGAAAAGGCATTTTTAAAGTCACATTTTAAAAAAGAGCTTTGAGCATCAAAATTGACCATGCAAAAATGGCCTTACAGTCCATTCCTAAGGTTGGGAGCTGAATGGGATTAGGAGGTGACGTGACCCCTGTGCTGACATCTGTGCCACTTGTGCCATGCAAACTGGCATGGGTGCTGGCAGAGGGGCACTTACACCAGTCCTTCTGGACTGCGGTGGCAGCGAGGCCCTCAGACACTGATCCAGCCTCTTGCCGGCATCCTCCCGGCACAAATCCTCATGCCAGCATCCCGGGAGTGCTTCCGGGGCATCCCGGGAGGTGGAGTTCCCATTAGGCAGCCTCCTAACCCCTTTCAGTCTGGGAATAGCCCCTAAAGCAACGGCAGTGCCGCACCACTGTTTTGGTGGTGCAGCATTGCTGCTTTCTATGGGCCTTTCCCCCCATTTTTGGTTGTTTTTTTTTACCTCGCCGCAGCCACAAAACCTCCTTGGAGGCACTCCGGCAGTGCTGCAGCCATGTCCTCCTGGCCACTACAGCTCTCAGGAATGGGCTGTTAATCTAATTTTAATCTCATTGCCTTTTACCTATATATGGAGCTGATTCTGTATTGAAAAAAATATCAAATTAAATTGTACGATTGTTGAGATTATTCAGATTTAGTTGAAAAGTACATTTAATTCTCCCTATCTACCAACTTGGTGGGCATGGCAGTTTAAAACTTTGTAAATATTCAACTCTTTATGTGCAATATCATTGACGTTGTTCTACATCATTCTCATATTAAAGTCTTCTGTTTTATATTCATGAAGTGTGCAAATATGAAAATTTGATGTACGTAATATCAAGCCCTAAATATCTATTACCTGGATTCATAACTTAAGAGAATGCATTGCTGTCATCAACAATTCAGGGGCCCACAAATCAAATTTTGCAGATCTAGAGCGTTGTGATTAAAATCATGAAGCTGGTATATAGTTAAGGCTGAAAAGGTTGGGCCGTATTGTTTTTTCTTCTTCATTTGATCAATGTTTCTCATACTATTTCAACTAACATTTATTAGTATAGGTTCAGTGAACCCAATGACAATTTAGGACAGAGGATGATTCATTACTACAACAATGATTTGATCCCCAGCGTTTTAATATGGCTTTGAATGTCGTTTAAACTGTGGCCACAACAGAACATGCAGAGAATCAAGTATGAGCTCCAAGCAGGGGGATCTGCTGCCAATTTTGTTTTTACATATTAAAAGGTATTTTAGACTGGAAAAGGTAACAATTCTTCACCTCTCCACTAAGAAGAGCACAAGAAACAGCTATCTCAAACAACGTGTTTCTAACAGTGCAATCTTCAGCAGAGTTATACCCTTCTAAGTCCATTAGAGCCAAATTCAGGATTGGGCTGTTAAGAGAAGAACCCATGATTTGGCTGAAATCTCACTTCCGTTGCAAACTCATCAGGTGGCCAGTCTGGCTCTGTTTTCCTTACATGGATATTGTACAGACTGCAACAAGGTAATATGTGTCAAGCCCTTTAAATTCCAAAATTATCATCAGCATATTATTACTGGGTGATAGAGGTAGCTTTACAGCCCATTCCTTACCTTTCGGGGGTCAGGGGTGCCTCCAAACCCGTTTCCCAGCCGTGGAAAGACTTTAAAAAGCCTTTTGCTGAGTTTTTAAATTTTAAATGGGGCATTTTGCCCCATTGAGAACAGCGAGGCTGTGCCTGCAAAAAAGGCAGTCGCAGAAATGCCATTCTCTCCGCTGGCGTGCCGGGCCAAAAGGGGACAGAAAACTGCCTACTGGCAGCTCTGCCCCGGGCAAGCCCCAGGAATGCCCCCTCCCCGGGACACAGGCGTGGGCTTTTGCACTGGTGGGATGCTGGCGAAAGGCCCAGCCAGCATCCCTGGGTGGCGCTGCCATGGCAGTGCCAAGAGACAGGCATCCGGGCCTCTCTGCCAGCATTGGGGCCACTCTGCACGGCATAAGTAACCCGGGCGACGGTGCAGGGTCCCCCAACACCAGTGCAGCCTCTTTTGGGCCTCCTAAGGATTTTCATCCTTGGAGGTCAGGAATGGGCTGCTAATGTGTAAACATCTTCCTGATTCTAAGAGAAGTTTGCCAATGGGACAATCAACAAAGCGAGGTGGTGGTGGGCAAGCATCTACTGGAAACATTGTAGAAACAGAATGCCCTTCCTTAGGATAGATGACTGGCATAGAAAACATATTTGATCTCTTCCGGCTCTGACAATGCACTAACCAGACCAACATCTAAAGCCAGAACTCGGAATGCTTAATTCAAACCTTTGTGAATTACAAAGATAATGGTGTTGCTAAATTTTTACTCCAATCAGATAAACAGGTAGATTCCATGCGGCAAGGGTGATGTTTGGAAAAGATGAAAATTCTGGAGTAAAAATCAAAGAATCATGGTAGGAATAAAATGGGTTAGTTAAGTTGTATTTAAAATCCAACTTTTAAACCAACCTTCTGATATGAAGAGGCACAGAAATAACTTTTATCTGGTTATTCATTACTCAGTGCAGGGGGTTTTAGATTGGGAGAATATAGGCTTGGATCTCATCTAGGGGATAGCAATTTTCATGGATTCCTCTCTCCTTTGGCAGCCCCAAAGAACAACCCCAAGGCTGCCTGAGACCTTGGAGAGTCACTGCCAGTCTGAATAGACAATGGTGTTTTATGCATGGTTGCTTTAACCTCTTTTACTCCCCGTTTCAGCCAGGATCTAATTTTTCAGTATCCACGATACCTCATTCCTTGGAAGCTCAATGCTGTTTCAATGCAAAACAAACCCGGCTTTTCCCATTCCTCTTCTGGCACAAATTAAACAGTTCATCCTGGCTCATTCTGGAGTTACAGAGCATGCATGTGCCCCGTTCTCGGGTTGAGCTTCCCCTCGCCATCACACCCCACCCTTTTCCAACCCCTTCTTCAAAGCAGCATGCAGGGGAAAACAGAAGATTGGCTTCTCTCACAGCCAATCACGAAGCAGTGTGTAAAGGCAGGAATTCAAGTGCTTCCTGCTACCTCAGAGCTCTTTCTGAGCAAAAGAAAGGCTTTTTAAAATATGAGGCTTGGATTTCTCCTCCCCTCCCAGATTGCTCTGTTTTGTTTTTGTTATTAAAATGCTTTTTTTATGCGGGAGTTGGGTTTGATGGGAAGGAAATTTTCTCCGCTGGGAGCAATGCGAGGTAAGCCAATTACAGAGCAGCATTTAAAGGGGTGGGACTTGATTTGAGCTTGGGAGACTGTTTTTCTATATTCATGGCTCGATTAGCACACAGTTTCGTCCCTGATCATTCAAGCCAATGCATACAGTTTTCCTCAGCCCGGGTTACTTTAATGTGCGATGAACCCAGGTCCAAGCAGGGAGATCCAGCCCATGCATAAAAGACCAATACTGACTTTGATGGACCAAGGGTCTGATTCAATAGAAGGTAGCTTCATGTGCTAATGTGTTTTGTCTTAGCAGCCAGGTCCTGGAGCTGACTGAGGTCTCCTCCAGAGCAGGGAGCCATCCGGTAGCTGGATGCTGGGGTTTGCTCTTTAGGGCAGCACTAAGGTCATGGTCTTGGGTTTGCTAGGTCCAACCTCACAAGTTTAACAGAGAAACATGCCAGCCCCTATGTACTGATTCCACCAGCAAGGCCCTTTGATCTGCCTAGGGCTTAAATATCCTGAAAGGAAAACAAGTCCCAGCAGTTTTGGGGCTACGGCTTGATTGAGACCTAAGCCCAGAGGGAACAATATATAACAGAGAAGAGAAAAGGCTTAGTATCAGGAGAATGGGCTGCAAACCTGGCCCTTCTTTACTGTTGTGCTGCCTTTTCATGGGCCTGCTGTCTTTGCTGCTCCTGGTGGGTGGGGGAGAACCTAGAGGGCTAACGGCTTGGGGGTGTAGCCCTACATGAAAGAGAGGTGGTTGCCTCGGGGTCTGGAAAGCTGGCAGCTTCCTCTTGAGCAGGAACTTTAGGAGCAGGCCCCTCAGCTGAGGCTTGGGAGGCCAGAGGTTCTGGGTTTGGGTTCAGTGTGGCAATATGGTATGTCATTCTAAACACCCTGTTCTTGTCCCAGGGCTGTCCTGAGGTCCTCCTGTTCATCGTCTGAGGAGTCTTTTCCTGAGTCTCCATCTGGCCCAGGACTAGGGTTGTCAACCTCCAGGTACTAGCTGGAGATCTCCCACTATTACAACTAATCTCCAACCCATAGAGATCACTTCCCCTGGAGAAAATGGCCGCTTTGGCAATAGGACTTATGGCACTGAAGTCTCTCCCCTCCCCAAACCCTGCCCTCCTCAAGCTCTGCCCCAAAAACCTCCCACTGGTGGTGAAGAGGGACCTGGCAATCCTACCCAGGATGGGTCATGACTAGGGTTGCCAACCTCCAGTTACTAGCTGGAGATCTTCTGCTTCTGATTACAGTTGATCTCCAGGCAATCAGTTCACCTGGAGAAAATAGCTGCTCCCCTCCCCAAACCCGGCCTTCCTCAGGCTCTGCCCCCAAAACCTCTCACCGGTGGCGAAGAGGGACCTGGCAACCTTAGTCATGACAGGAGGCAAATAAATAGCTCCCAACCCTAGAAAGATAGAAAGCAGATTTTTTCACATCATTGTAAAAGCCATGAACAAAACAGAGTTGTAACAGATTGGTTTAATTGGCCAGGCCTAAGAAAGGGATAAACTGTGAGTTGCATGTAGCCGTTAGAAGGGGTATATTGGTAGGATAATATAAAATATCTTATGCCAAATAGTTCACATCCAGCAGGAGAATTATAACGAACAAACATCAGGTAGTTCTGCAAGGAAGACATTTGTGATGCTATGAAATGTAAATTGCATGGTTTCATTAAACTTTGCCATTAATATAGTTATGGGTATTCCCTGAAGACCATAATCTGTAATTGAATAAAGGCTTGACGTGTATTTAGGGACAAGAGGCAAAGTTATAAAATGTATCAAATTTGACAATAATAGAGGGAATACAGCAGCTCTAATCTGGCATTGTGTATTATTGACAATTATGGTTCACATTTAATTTCCATATTGGAACACAAGACAAACACCTGTAAAACAGAAGCATCTACAATGCAAAAATCTAGATCCGCTTGCCTTTCAAAAAAAAAAAAAAGCATTTAACATGCATTTCACTAAGCAAGTGTTTTTTTGGTAACCAGATTTTTAAAAACAACAACAACACATCTGTCACTGTAGTGCCTTTGTATGCTGAGTATTGATTCACTTTGAGAAATATGAAAGAAAGTTTGTGTAAATATGTATTGAAACATTCTTCTTTCTTCTCTTTGGATGTATTAAGAAGAAATGTGAAGTTTGGTTACAGTGAAGAAGAAAAAGAAGAGTTGTTTTTTATAGTCCACTTTTTCTAAACCTTTAAGGAGAATCAAACTGACTCACAATCACCTTCCCTTCCTCTCTCCACAACAGACTCCTTGTGAGGTAGGTGGGGCTAAGATAGTTCCGAGAGAACTGTGACTGGCGTAAAGTCACCCAACAGGCTTCAGGTGGAGGAGTGGGGAATCAAACCCAGTTCTCCAGATTAGAGTCTGCTGCTCTTAACCACTTAACCTCCCAAGGCTTCTTGGAAACTGGAGGTAAATAAAGCAGAGACATCACGTGGCTGCTGGTGGACTTTCATTTCAAAGCAAATAGGGATCAAGAAGCTTGTCCTGACTCTCCCAAACTATCTTCTGGTCTTCTCAAGGGTTATATGCACAATCAAATGTAATTTTCTCAGCAGCAGAATCAATTAATTGCCTATTCTAACTGATTGTAGATCTGAGGTTTATCATTTTCCCACCAGAGCTTGATGTGTCTTTATCAGTTACTTGATATAGACACTAACAGGCCATAGTTGTTCTATCCACAGCTGTGAAAAACGTCATTTGTTAAAGGTACAAGAGCAGACCGGGATGGGATTTCTGTTGGGAACCTGACACAGATCTCATATAAGAATGTAATTGCGTGATTGAACTTAGCAAAAACTATTTCAACTGTTTGATTGATTGTGACATTTGTGATAAGCAAATTCTCCTTTCATGAGAATCATTTCTCACCAGAACACCCTGCCCATATTTAGCAGTATGAATCCCTCGTATGGAGCAAGGGAAGAAGGGACAGGATTTTCAATCCCATTTATCTAAGGCACAAGTCAGTTTGGGTCATGGTGGTTTCACTGTAACTAGGGTTGCCAAGTGCCAGGTGGTGGCAGGCAAACCCCCACCAATCTACCTGGCTGCCTGCCAACCAACTGAGGGTCGGCAGGCAACGCGTGCACGCCCACCCACCCGCCCGAGGTGGTATGACACTTCCGGTTGTAAACCGGAAGCGCTGCATCGCAAGGGGCCATTTTCCACTCAAACTCCCAGTTTGAGTGGTAAAGGGCCTGTTGCGATGCAGCACTTCCGGGTGTAAACCGGAAGTGCTGTGATTGCATCGATGCAGCCATGCGCAATCTTGCAACCACCAGGGAAACCTCCCGCCGGAGCAGAGGAGGCACCTGGTAAGCCTAACTGTGACCCAGAAAGGGAGTAGGGCTGTCAATTCGGTTCGGCCCGAACTGAAAATCAGCCGAATTTCCCTTGATTCGGCGGTTTTTAGTTCGGGAGGAACCGAACTCAAAACTGGCGGGCAACCGGGGGGGCCGAATTCAGCGAGTTCGGGAGTTCGCGAATAAATTCGGCCAATTCGGGGCCGTCAGTAAGCAGCATAACCTTCAGTAAGCAGCATTCTCCTCCCCCGGCCAATCGGTGGCCAAGCTGGGTCTTCTTCTGGCCAATCAGTCAGGATTGAGTACTGGAGGAATCAGCTGATGTGCGGCCGGCCGGGTAAAGAGAGAGAGAGAGGGAAATCCTCATGTGTGTGTGAGGGGGTGCTTGTGCACATTCGCTCCTTTCCGTGGCTGCAGGGGGCGCATTTTTTGGAGTACAGACCCCAAACTTTCAGGGGATATTCAGACAGGTTTTCTTAAGAGACCACCCAAGTTTTGTAAACATTGGGTCAGGGGGTCCCGAGATATGGGCTCCCCCCCTTTTTCTTTCCATGGCTGCAGAGGGAGCATTTTTGGGTGTGCCGACCCCAAACTTTCAGCAGAGCATCAGACAAGGCTTCTTAAGATACCCCCCAAGTTTTGTAAACATTGGGTCAGGGCCCCCCGAGATATGGGCTCCACCCCTTTTTCCTCTCCCCCCTTTTCCATTTTCGCGGCTGCAGGGGGCGCTTTTTTGGGGGTGCAGCCCCCAAACTTTTATCATAGCTTCAGAGAATCCCTCTTAAGAGACCACCCAAGTTTTGTAAAGATGGGTTCAGTGGGGGCTGAAATATCGGCTCCCCCCCTTTTCTCTTTCCGTGGCTGCAGGGGGCGCATTTTTGGGTTGAAATATCGGCTCCCCCCCTTTTCTCTTTCCGTGGCTGCAGGGGGCGCATTTTTGGGTGTGCCGACCCCAGACTTTCAGCGGAGCTTCAGTCAAGGCTTTTTAAGAGACCACCCAAGTTTTGTAAACATTGGGTCAGGGCCCCCCGAGATATGGGCTTTCCCCTTTTCCCTATTGGGATGAATGGATCACCCTCGAGAGATGCATACATATGGATCTCATATTGGATACAAATGGAATCATATTGGATTACCCAGCCTCCCAGCCCCTCCTGCTGGAACAGAAGACAGCCACAGTAAGACCCCTTTGGGGGCTTTAATCTATATTTTTTCTTTTCTGTGTGTGTGGGGGGGGGAAAGCAGAGTCTGTGTGTGTGTGTGGGGAGGGAGCAGTTTCTGTGGGGGGGGGGAAGCCAAAGGGGGCTTTTGCTGGTTCTGCCTGGGGTGTGTGTTCCCCCTCCAGTCTCTCTCTCCCTGGTTTGAGGGGGGGCTTCATTTTTATTCTTCAGGTTTTTCCTCATTCATAAGATCAGTTAGGTTATTTTGATGCTTGCTCAAAACTGGTTTTCAAATAGTGACTTAAAGAATGCATCTGCCTGGTCCCAAGTCCAATGCAAAAGGAGAAATTCCACCCCTTCCTGCTCATTATGCATAGCTAGCTGCCTCTGTCCCTTTCCATGGTATGCAAACTCCCAGGTGTCAGGTGTTGCTTTGCACTGTTGCAAAGGTGTTGCATTGCGTGCTTGTGTTGCTTTGCAGTTGTATTGTTTTGCAAAATTCTTCACACCTGCCCCGCCCTTTGCATGTTTGCAAAGGTGTTGCTTTTCAGTTGTGTTGCTTTGCAAAGTTCTTAGCACCTGCCCCGCCCTTGCTCTCATCAGCTGTTTGTCGGGCCGGGAGCTTTGTGCTTGGGTGGCAAGCTCTGCTGAGAGATACACATTAAGGGTGGGGGGGACCCCTTTCAGGGCCCATATCTCAGCCCCCCCTGACCCAATCTTTACAAAACTTGGGGAGTCTTTCAATATACGTCCTTTGAAGCTCTGCTGAAAGTTTGGGACCTCTAAGCCCAAAAATGCCCCCCCCAGAGCCGCGGAAAGGCGGGGTTGTGTTTTTAATGGCTTTATTCGGCCGAATTTTTTTTCCGAACTTTGAATTCCCGCCGAATTGAATGGATCCGAAGTGGGGGAGTTCAGACTTCGGCACGTACCGAACCCACAAGGGCCAAATTCGGCCGAATCCGAACTGTACCGAATTTTTTTTTTGACAGCCCTAGAAGGGAGTAAATTAGTCTAACTTCTGAGCATGTACTAATAGTAGCTATCTGTCTTACTTAGTGTGGAGAATGCTGACTGTGAAGATGCAACACAAAATATGTCTTGTTTTTTAACTGCAAACGGAGTGAATGTTAGAGCTGTGGAAATCCACTTGAAGTACAAATGAATATTATGAGTAGGGAACATTCATATTCTGAGGTCAGTGTCTATGATTTGAAGCAGTAATGTATTATCACAGTAGACATAAACACATGTCATGAACATCTGATGCTGGGCCAGCCTCGATCCAGGGTTTCCAGGGCATGCTGCTGTAGCCAGAGAAGTGACTAATTAACATCTGTGGAACAAGTAAGAACCAGATATGGGAACAAGCAAGAACCAGTTATGGGGGATCTATTCTACTTGCCGTAAGCCTCTAAGAGGTTCTCTATTAATATAAAGGGGGAGATAGTGTTGATAAAGGAAGAGAGCCAGCATGGTGTAGTAGAGTGGTGGACTTTGATCTGGAAACCCGGGTTTGATTCCCCACTTCTCCACATGAGCAGCGGATTCTAATCCGGTGAACTGGGTTGGTTTCCCCACTCCCCCACATAAAGCCAGCTGGGTGACCTTGGGCTAGTCACAGTTCTCTCCAGCGTCTTTCCGCCCCACCTACTTCCCAAGGTGTCTGTTGCGGGGAGAGGAAGGGAAGGAGATTGTAAGCTGGCTAGATTCTCCTGAAATAGTAGAGAAAACTTCTTCTTCTTCTTTGACACTCTGTTCTGTTGAATCTTATTTCCTTGTACCCATCCACCCCAGCACCTTGTGCCAAAGTAAAATCTCTTTGAAGGCTTGAGAGCAAATGCTTTGTCTTTCTACGCCTGGCTCTACAAGGTTTTGTTTTTCCCACTCTTGTGCTTCAGCTCAGGTCACAAATTCCATTCAACAACCACAATACATATTATTCCAATAAAGAATTGCCATTTATAATGATCCCAGTCATTATACCAGAGTCTCAGGTGCCTATTGCACCGTCCTTGTAGCGTGTCTTTCTTGTCTCAGTTTGCTTTGTGGATGCATTTTTTTTAAAGTAAAAAAGGAAATATCTGCCTTTAAAAGAAAATCTACAGAGAGAGCACTGATGACAATTTCTTTAATGGGTAGCAAGTCATTATATCTGAGGCCTCTTTACCTTTCAAGCTTTGATGTGTAGATCATTGATAATATTTTCCCTTTGTAGACAATGTCGTTAATGGTGAAATTATTATAAATAGAAAAGCAGTACTGGCTAACTTTATTGTGCTAGTCTGAATACATAAAAGAATGCCTTTCACACTGGGTCTTATGCACACTGTCCATAAAACACATTATTTTTTTAAAAAAAAAAACTTGCTATAAATATTCTAAATGATGTGTGAGCAGATGTGCAGTAATCTGTACTTTACAACTTTTTTTATACAGTTTAAAATATAGTGTTGCCCAGCAACTACCTTAGCTGGAACAACAGGGACAAAGCAGATATGGCACACAGTCATGTGTATCTTTCCACAACTTTTTGATACCAAAAAACAGTGTGGGGTGGAGAAGACTATGAGGGGAGGAACTAGGGTTGCCAGCCTCCAGGTACTAGCTGGAGATCTCCATCTATTACAACTGATCTCCAGCCGATAAGGATCAGTTCACCTGGAGAAAATGGCTGCTTTGGCAATTGGACTCTATGGCATTGAAGTCCCTCCCTTCCCCAAACCCCACCCTTCTCAGGCTCCACCCAAAAAACCTCCTGCCGGTGGTGAAGAGGGACCTGGCAACCCTAGGAGGAAAAGGAGAAGAGGAGCTAGATAATTGTTTCGACTATTGCTCTTGATCATGTCAAAATTGTACCCCCCTTCACTGGAAACAAGTGGAAGGGTTGGCGGTGGGGACATGGGGGCATAACATCAGCTACACCGCTACATCACTTCTGGGAAAACCTGGAAATGATGAAAGGGAGCTCTAGAAAATGCTTGGAAACTAGAGCTAACCTACATCATTTCCAAGTTTTCGCCAGAAGTGACATGGAGACATCGCAGACATTGCTGGGTTTTTTCCTGAGCAGTGGTGGGCAACTAGGGCAGCTGGCGGGAGACCTGGTAGCCTGACTTTCTCTCCATCAAAGTGACAAACATCTGTGAGAAGGTCCCAGCAGTGAGTTGGATCCAGCCAGTTTTTCACTCATTCTCATCTAATTTTCCTCCTTACCTAGTGCAGACTCCCATCCTGCATGTCATTTGTACATGAAGGCCCCACAGCTTTTTGGGTAGTCAAAGGAGATCCCATCCTTCTTTTTGCACCAAGGGAAAAGCTGGTTGGATTCAACCCAGTGATTATTCTTCATGACATCTATTGAAAAAAGTAGAGCTAGGGCTGCCATTTTTTAAACTTGCCCTTCTAGCTGTCCCTTTAATATCAGTTTGATCTGCAGTAATGGTAATGGCATACCACCTCTGCTTCTAACTTGTCTTGAAAACCCTATGGGGTTATCATAAGTAAGATGCAACTTGACAGCACTTTACACACACACATAAGGTGCTACTGGATTTGAATCTAGCTGTTCTTACTCTGCTGTTTTGTGAGGTTTTTTAAAAAAAACAATTATAGTTTTCCTTTGGAAATGATTAGCCAATGGGATGTTGTTAAACAATAGCATGGGCACATCAACCATCATTAGGAATGAGTGACTGCTGCCTATTTAATTTATTTATTTCTTAAAATTTGTTCATATCTTTGTCAGTGGCTTTGGGTTCTGTTGATTCTGCAGATGTGCTTGTGTTGTGATAGTTGCATTATTGTTTGTATTATTGTTGTTGTTTGCATTGGGCGTACATGTGGTGCCATATTGGTACATAACTTATAGTGTGTTGATAAGCATAACTTATAGTGTGTATTCCATTAATACACATAATTCTGATTTATTAATGCATAAAGAACATTGAAACATCCACAAATTTGCTGCAAGGTTTGACGAACAAAGAGTTACTCTGAGAGAAGATCAGAGAAAGGGAGTGGCCGGAGCTAAAGAGCTCATTCTCTCTGTTCTGAAGAAAGGGATTGATTCTGATTTTGGTAACCTGCGTGTTCAGTAGCTGTGTTTGACTCTGGGAACCTGATGGTTCAGATTTGCCTAAGCTGGTATAAAACAAATCCTGTGGAATGACAGGCAGAGATTGAGAGGAAAGGGACCTTTTCTCAGGTCACTGGAAAGGAATAGGCTCTGGGAAGGAGATATTCCAAATAAAAGGTTTAGGGATTACTGCCACAAAAGTGGGGTATATCTTTAGTGAGAACGGGAAGAGAGATTTGAGGAGAGTAGTAAAAGGGTACACTATGAATACTAATGAGGGGGCGTGGCCACACTCATGAATATTAATGAGTGTGACCACACCCCCTCCACGTCACAGGAAATGGCGTTAGATGGCCGCACCCACCACCGGAAGTGGGTACACTCATGAATATTCATGAGTGTGACCACACCCCCTCCACATCACAGGATGTGACGTTAGATGGTCACGCCCACCACCAGAAGTGGGTACACTATGAATACTAATGAACTAATTTGTATATTTCATGAATATTTATGAGGTCGCCGGAAGTGATGTGAAATAACCAGTCCCACACTGCCACGTCACCGGATGTGATGCGCACACATACATATGCGGCCCCACCCCACACAGCAGCGGAAGTGAGGTTGCCAGGCCATACCCCACCTCCCACAGCAACACCAGAAGTGAACTTACCAGGCCGCTCTCTTCAATGTAAATGGATGGTCTTTCTCTAGTACAACCCACCTCTGCAGCATGGAACTTCCTCCAGCGCTTCTCCGCCCCGAAAAGGGGCTATCCACCAGTGGGAAGGGTTGAAGGCCACCATGTGACCACGTTGAGCAACAGGCCCCACCCCTTGACCAATAGTAAAGGGGCAGGGGCCCACTCTGCCCCCTGCTCCCCCCCCCAACCCAGGGGTGGTTTAAAGGAAAGAAGCCATTTCTGTTAGCAGACACGCGCTCACACTCTTGGGGAGAACATGGAAACGCCAGGCCAGCAGCTCGAATTGTTCAGCCCTCCACCCATGGTGAGACCAAGTTTTAAAAGACTTTATCACAGTGGGTCTGATGCAGAAGATTTTGTGCCTAAGAAACTCCAGTTTTCCTCGACGGTGCTTGATGATGAGACGCGAACTAGTTTCACCAATGGGGCAGGAGAAGAAGCCATTCCACAGCCTGAAATGGAAGATTCGCAAATGTTGGCTGCTGTAGAAGAATTGTGTCCAGATTCCCAGCCTTTGTTTCCATCATGGATTTCCCAAGCACAGGTAAGTTAAGAGAGATGGAGGGGTGGTGGTGGTGGCAGGAGGCAGAGATTTCACTCAAGAGAGCTTTTGAGTGAAAAATATGCTATTTATTTTGTAGGAACCCATAGTAATTAGTTCCAGTATTGAATCAATGCCTGAAATTGAAGATTTCCAATTGCCTGAAGTCCTATCAGAATTGTGCCCAGATGCCCAACCTTTATTTTCATCACCATTGCTCTCCCAAACACAGGTAATTTAAGAGCGAGAGAGAGAGGGTAAGGGTGTGGGGTGGTGGTGGCCCAGAGCTATGGGGTAAAATATGCTATTTATTTTGTAGGAACCCAGTAATGCAGCAGCAGCAGCAGCAGACATGGTTCCACTGCCTGAAATTGAAGACTATTTGATGCTTCAAGCTCTAGCAGAAGTGTGCCCAGAGCCCCAGGACCTGATTTCAACAGAGCGCCGCCAGACACAGGTAATTTAAAAGAGAGAAAGAGAGAGAGAGATGGAAGGGGGGGAGATCTGTATACAGTACAGGCTATGTAAAGAGCTTCTGAGTAATACATGCTTTTTATTTTTTTAGGACCCAACTACCAGTACATCTGAATCTTCAGAGAAACGGACCAACGCTATTCCAGCAAAGAGCATTCCTCCACCGGGATCAGCTGTGGCTATTGGGATGACTCAGGTTGAGAGACTGGCGGCCATGAAAAGCTATTTGCGCTTGCAAATGGACGAGACTATAGACTTTATTCCGCCTCAGAAACGCAAAGAGGCCATGAAGAGCATTGTCAGAGCCACAGTATATGGGGTTTTGAAACACTGTGTTAAAGAATTTTTGTATGAATCTTGTAATGGATGTGTCCAGCAACAGCCAGCGCAAGAAGCGCATGAATGTCTGACTTGGTCGGTGAAAATGATTGATCAGAAAGTAAAATTTGTCTGTGATGAAATATGCACCTCTCCTATTATCCTGCTTGTAACTTCATTAGCTTATTGTTTTCAAGGGCTCATCTTTACACAGGAAAATATGGACCAAATTTTCAATTTGTTAAACAGAGTAGGAGATGCATTAGATTCACAGAGGACTCTTAAAATGATTTTGAAAGAGAGTGATAAAAGAATGTTACAACATGTTCAAGGATATATTAATGATAAACATTATAAGTCCTTTTTTATCAACCGGCAAAATAAATAAAATGCGCAATGTTACATGTAATTTTTTTTGGGGAGGGGAGATTGCAATGTCTTTTGGTTTTCTGTAAAAAAAAAACTTTAAATAAAGGAATCATGATGCTGACAATCAGTGCTGTTTTTGCCCAGACATGACCCATTGGGGGGGGGGGGTATGTAGTGAATTTAAAAAGGGGAAGTCACCATTTTTCAGCAGGCCATGTGCTTGTAAGGGTGGGGGGGGAGGGGAGGCCAGCACGATGATGCATACCCACCATTTGAGGGAGATTGTGGGGGGGGGGGGTAGGGGGTCACCATTTTTCAGCAGGCCATGTGCTTTTAAGGGGGTGGGGAGAGGGGAGGCCAGCACGATGATGCATACCCACCATATGAGGGAGATTGGGGGGATATAGCTAATTTTTTTAAAATGGGGAACTTACCATGTGCTTGTACAGAGAGAGAGAGATGCATCCATAATGGCAGAAGGAGGGGGGAGTGGGTGGGGAGGGGTACTTTGTATGCATGTTTCATTGGCTGCAACACACCATGTGATTACAGTAGCCAACCATAAAGCCTCTTTAAAAGCACACAAAAGACTGGCCAGAAAGTGTCACATGATTAAATTACCCAATCAGGCTTCTTTAAAGAACAGAAGAGGCAGCAATTTAAAAAGATTGGACAGAATGCACCATGTGATTAAATCAACCAATCATGAAGCGGCCAGCTGCTTGGGAAGGATTAGTAGGGGTGTAGCATAGTCCATTTGGAAAGCACATGTTCAGGAAGATGGAGGAGGAGGGCAGAGCTCTTACGCTTGTAAGTAACTCAGACATTTTTTGCTTTATTGGGACTAAAATGTTAGATATTTGGAAGCCTGTAATATAGAACTAGTGTGGTTTTAAATATTCCATTGAAAGAATGGCGGTTTTGTTGCATTTTCACAAAGCAGGACAGACTTTGTTTTTGTAATGGGTAGCTGGGAATTGGGGACTAGCCTGGTTTTTAAAATATTTGTTTTTCAATTATAGAGGGAAAACTAAATAATGCTATGGCTGAAGGAAAGCCTGCAAAACAACCAGGTATCTTTTGTGTACTTTCTTACTCTGCAGTTTGAAGAGAGTTTGCATGTTAACAGAAACATTTTGTGGAGGGGCGAGGGGGGGGGGAGGAAGGAGAGACATGCCCAGGCACGTTCCAGCGTGTCCAGGCCTGTTCCATTGAAAGAAGGGTGATGTAGTTATTTTAAATGGGAAATTTATTTTTATTTTGTTTGGCTCTATAGAGCAAGTCAGTCCTGAAAGAGCTTCAGGCTTCCTACATCAGAGCCCTGGCCCAAGCCCACAACCTGGAACTTTGGGGGTCTCTTGCAAATCTACTGGCAAACCCACTAAGCATTACAAACATCAGCAGAAAAAAATAAACATTATGGCTGCAGGTATCTTTTAGATCTATTTCTTTGCATTGCAGTTTGAAGAGAGTTTGCATGTTAACAGAAACATTTTGTGGGGTGGGGTGCGTGTGGGGGGGGGTGAGGGGGGGGAGGAAGGAGAGACATGCCCAGGCACGTACCAGCGTGTCCAGGCCTGTTCCATTGAAAGAAGGGTGATGTAGTTATTTTAAATGGGAAATTTATTTTTATTTTGTTTGTTTCTATAGAGCAAGGCAGTCCTGAAAGAGCTTCAGGCTTCCTACATCAGAGCCCAGGCCCAAGACCACAACCTGGAACTTCGGGGGTCTCTTGCAAATCTACTGGCAAACCCACTAAGCATTACAAACATCAGCAGAAAAAAATAAACTTTATGGCTGCAGGTATCTTTTAGATCTATTTCTTTGCTTTGCAGTTTGAAGAGAGTTTGCATGTTAACAGAAACATTTTGTAGGGGGGGGGGCGAGGGGGGGGAGGAAGGAGAGACATGCCCAGGCATGTGCCAGCGTGTCCAGGCCTGTTCCATTGAAAGAAGGGGGATGTAGTTATTTTAAATGGGAAATTTATTTTTATTTTGTTTGTTTCTATAGAGCAAGTCAGTCCTGAAAGAGCTTCTGTCTTCGTACATCAGAGCCCTGGTCCAAGCCCACAACCTGGAACTTCGGGGGTCTCTTGCAAAGCTACTGGCAAACCCACAAATCCCCACAAGCAGCCTCAGACCTGCATGAAAGGAGCATCAAAACCTCTCAAGGCGAAAGCATGCGGTAAATCAAAAACACAACACAGAGACACTATGGGCTATAAACGCAAACAAAAGGGATATGTTTCTGCACCACCCAGAAAGAAACAGAAAATGGACACTACTAACCTGATTGCTGCTGTGAATGCCATATGTGAAAGTTTTAAAGCGCAGATGGTAGCAGTGCTTCAGAACTTTGTAAATCCTATGGTGGTCAGGCAAAGGGGGGCAGGGCGGGTCAGCAGGCGTTGTCATGCACAACAAAGGAAAACCAAGCGTTTAAAACTGAAAAAGTTATGGCAAAGAGTTATTAAAAAACGTCTAAATAATGCTAAAATGGTTAAATCACGGCAAAAAAGAAGTGAATCTCTCTTAAAGTTCCTTAGCAAGGTTAAAAAGTCTAAGAGACCAAAAGAGAGTGCGGCTGATGGCCAACCCCTCCGCACAGAGGGAGATCCCTTAGCCGCTCCCATTTTGGCAAATAACTCAGCTGTGCAACCGGTATGTGATTCCCCTGGAGAGGGACCATCCACAGCCCTTTTGGCAAATAACACCGTTGTGCAACCGGTATGTGATTCCCCTGGAGAGGGACCATCCACAGCCCTTTTGGCAAATAACACCGTTGTGCAACCGGTATGTGATTCCCCTGGAGAGGGACCATCCACAGCCCTTTTGGCAAATAACACCGCAGTGCCCCCTTTATGTGATTCCTCTGAAGAAAACCCCTTAGATCTGCCCCCGCAAGATTCACCCCCTCCCCCCAATCAGCCAAGTGTTTACCTAGAAAGGGAAGACCATTGGGAACGGCAATTGCAGCGCCTGCCAATGGATCAATATGTAGAAATGTTCAGATTTGTGAACTTGGAACAGGTGGCCCATCCTTTGCAAGCACAGGAGGCTATTCGCCAGTCTCTTCAGGGGCTTCTCAATGACTTGAGGCGTAGAGTCCACGAGGGTGATTTAGTCCAGCTCCACCTCCAGGGAGGCGGTTTAAGTGACCCTCTTCGTTCTGTGAGGAAGTCCGTGGGGGATTTCTCTGCAGATGATTTTATTAACCAGATGTCAAACCTTATGCAGAGTAATGCAGAAATCCATCTTCATGGGTCCCTGCGTTTAGTTATGACAGTTATCAGAAACAGAGGTGGGCGGGCAAGGAGAGTTATAGGCAGTGTCCTCTACAGTGCAGTCATTTCTAAGAAAAAGCACTACTTATTAGATCCAAATAATGCCACTAATAACTGGTGCTTTGGGATAAGTCTCTTGGGAGTCATGTCAAAGGAGTTGGTTACCATCCCAGAACTAGCAGAAAGTGCTCGCAGACTGTATAGGGAACTGGGGTTTTCTGATGAGCAGAAAATATTACTATCTGACGTGGTCACATTTGAAAAACATTTAAAGGTTAATATAGGTGTGGTGATCAATGAAGGGAAAGGCTGGGAAATCTTTAGAAGCGGTCCACCAGTCTACCCCCAAACACACTTCGTCCTCCTGTACGATAATCATTTCTGTGGCATAAAAAATATTAAGGCATTTTTTGGCCAAAGAAATTATTGCACAGTCTGCGGCAATGTTTATAGCCATTCACATTCCTGCCGGTATAGATGCCGCTTATGCTTGGCCCCCCAGTGCGATCTGCAGCCGCCGGAGGAGAGGTGCCCTAATTGCAAATTATACTGTAAATCCAGAGCCTGTTTAGAAAGGCACAGGTCTCTGGCAAGCAGCTGCAAAACTAAAATCTATTGCCATTCATGTCATGGTTATGCTCCAAAGAATCACACATGCAGGGTTCGGTGGTGTAAGCAGTGTAAGGAGCCCGTTGGCGAAATTAACAGCCATTGCTGCTTTATGCCGCCTCTTAAAGAGAGTGAAATAACAGAAAAATATATCTTTTATGATTTTGAATGTACGCAAGAAACAGGCGTACATATACCAAATTATATTTTTGCAATGGGGGTGGCTGAATGTGATACCTATGAGTTCAAAGGAACCCAGTGTGTTTCAAATTTTGTTAAAAAATTCATTGACAAAAAATTCCAGGGGTACAGTTTTCTTGGTCATAATGCGAAAGGATACGACAGTTACTTTATCATTAGACAACTTCTGGTTGAAAAGGTAGATGTAAACCTCCTTACACAGGGTGGAAAACTGATGTGTGTTACTGTTAAAAAGCTGAAAATCAGGTTTCTGGACAGTTTAAACTTTTTGCCTATGAAGCTGGCCAAATTACCACAGGCCATGGGCTTTGATGGCTGTTAATTTCGCCAACGGGCTCCTTACACTGCTTACACCACCGAACCCTGCATGTGTGATTCTTTGGAGCATAACCATGACATGAATGGCAATAGATTTTAGTTTTGCAGCTGCTTGCCAGAGACCTGTGCCTTTCTAAACAGGCTCTGGATTTACAGTATAATTTGCAATTAGGGCACCTCTCCTCCGGCGGCTGCAGATCGCACTGGGGGGCCAAGCATAAGCGGCATCTATACCGGCAGGAATGTGAATGGCTATAAACATTGCCGCAGACTGTGCAATAATTTCTTTGGCCAAAAAATGCCTTAATATTTTTTATGCCACAGAAATGATTATCGTACAGGAGGACGAAGTGTGTTTGGGGGTAGACTGGTGGACCGCTTCTAAAGATTTCCCAGCCTTTCCCTTCATTGATCACCACACCTATATTAACCTTTAAATGTTTTTCAAATGTGACCACGTCAGATAGTAATATTTTCTGCTCATCAGAAAACCCCAGTTCCCTATACAGTCTGCGAGCACTTTCTGCTAGTTCTGGGATGGTAACCAACTCCTTTGACATGACTCCCAAGAGACTTATCCCAAAGCACCAGTTATTAGTGGCATTATTTGGATCTAATAAGTAGTGCTTTTTCTTAGAAATGACTGCACTGTAGAGGACACTGCCTATAACTCTCCTTGCCCGCCCACCTCTGTTTCTGATAACTGTCATAACTAAACGCAGGGACCCATGAAGATGGATTTCTGCATTACTCTGCATAAGGTTTGACATCTGGTTAATAAAATCATCTGCAGAGAAATCCCCCACGGACTTCCTCACAGAACGAAGAGGGTCACTTAAACCGCCTCCCTGGAGGTGGAGCTGGACTAAATCACCCTCGTGGACTCTACGCCTCAAGTCATTGAGAAGCCCCTGAAGAGACTGGCGAATAGCCTCCTGTGCTTGCAAAGGATGGGCCACCTGTTCCAAGTTCACAAATCTGAACATTTCTACATATTGATCCATTGGCAGGCGCTGCAATTGCCGTTCCCAATGGTCTTCCCTTTCTAGGTAAACACTTGGCTGATTGGGGGGAGGGGGTGAATCTTGCGGGGGCAGATCTAAGGGGTTTTCTTCAGAGGAATCACATAAAGGGGGCACTGCGGTGTTATTTGCCAAAAGGGCTGTGGATGGTCCCTCTCCAGGGGAATCACATACCGGTTGCACAACGGTGTTATTTGCCAAAAGGGCTGTGGATGGTCCCTCTCCAGGGGAATCACATACCGGTTGCACAACGGTGTTATTTGCCAAAAGGGCTGTGGATGGTCCCTCTCCAGGGGAATCACATACCGGTTGCACAGCTGAGTTATTTGCCAAAATGGGAGCGGCTAAGGGATCTCCCTCTGTGCGGAGGGGTTGGCCATCAGCCGCACTCTCTTTTGGTCTCTTAGACTTTTTAACCTTGCTAAGGAACTTTAAGAGAGATTCACTTCTTTTTTGCCGTGATTTAACCATTTTAGCATTATTTAGACGTTTTTTAATAACTCTTTGCCATAACTTTTTCAGTTTTAAACGCTTGGTTTTCCTTTGTTGTGCATGACAACGCCTGCTGACCCGCCCTGCCCCCCTTTGCCTGACCACCATAGGATTTACAAAGTTCTGAAGCACTGCTACCATCTGCGCTTTAAAACTTTCACATATGGCATTCACAGCAGCAATCAGGTTAGTAGTGTCCATTTTCTGTTTCTTTCTGGGTGGTGCAGAAACATATCCCTTTTGTTTGCGTTTATAGCCCATAGTATCTCTGTGTTGTGTTTTTGATTTACCGCATGCTTTCGCCTTGAGAGGTTTTGATGCTCCTTTCATGCAGGTCTGAGGCTGCTTGTGGGGATTTGTGGGTTTGCCAGTAGCTTTGCAAGAGACCCCCGAAGTTCCAGGTTGTGGGCTTGGACCAGGGCTCTGATGTACGAAGACAGAAGCTCTTTCAGGACTGACTTGCTCTATAGAAACAAACAAAATAAAAATAAATTTCCCATTTAAAATAACTACATCCCCCTTCTTTCAATGGAACAGGCCTGGACACGCTGGCACATGCCTGGGCATGTCTCTCCTTCCTCCCCCCCCTCGCCCCCCCCTACAAAATGTTTCTGTTAACATGCAAACTCTCTTCAAACTGCAAAGCAAAGAAATAGATCTAAAAGATACCTGCAGCCATAAAGTTTATTTTTTTCTGCTGATGTTTGTAATGCTTAGTGGGTTTGCCAGTAGATTTGCAAGAGACCCCCGAAGTTCCAGGTTGTGGTCTTGGGCCTGGGCTCTGATGTAGGAAGCCTGAAGCTCTTTCAGGACTGCCTTGCTCTATAGAAACAAACAAAATAAAAATAAATTTCCCATTTAAAATAACTACATCACCCTTCTTTCAATGGAACAGGCCTGGACACGCTGGTACGTGCCTGGGCATGTCTCTCCTTCCTCCCCCCCCTCACCCCCCCCCACACGCACCCCACCCCACAAAATGTTTCTGTTAACATGCAAACTCTCTTCAAACTGCAATGCAAAGAAATAGATCTAAAAGATACCTGCAGCCATAATGTTTATTTTTTTCTGCTGATGTTTGTAATGCTTAGTGGGTTTGCCAGTAGATTTGCAAGAGACCCCCAAAGTTCCAGGTTGTGGGCTTGGGCCAGGGCTCTGATGTAGGAAGCCTGAAGCTCTTTCAGGACTGACTTGCTCTATAGAGCCAAACAAAATAAAAATAAATTTCCCATTTAAAATAACTACATCACCCTTCTTTCAATGGAACAGGCCTGGACACGCTGGAACGTGCCTGGGCATGTCTCTCCTTCCTCCCCCCCCCCTCGCCCCTCCACAAAATGTTTCTGTTAACATGCAAACTCTCTTCAAACTGCAGAGTAAGAAAGTACACAAAAGATACCTGGTTGTTTTGCAGGCTTTCCTTCAGCCATAGCATTATTTAGTTTTCCCTCTATAATTGAAAAACAAATATTTTAAAAACCAGGCTAGTCCCCAATTCCCAGCTACCCATTACAAAAACAAAGTCTGTCCTGCTTTGTGAAAATGCAACAAAACCGCCATTCTTTCAATGGAATATTTAAAACCACACTAGTTCTATATTACAGGCTTCCAAATATCTAACATTTTAGTCCCAATAAAGCAAAAAATGTCTGAGTTACTTACAAGCGTAAGAGCTCTGCCCTCCTCCTCCATCTTCCTGAACATGTGCTTTCCAAATGGACTATGCTACACCCCTACTAATCCTTCCCAAGCAGCTGGCCGCTTCATGATTGGTTGATTTAATCACATGGTGCATTCTGTCCAATCTTTTTAAATTGCTGCCTCTTCTGTTCTTTAAAGAAGCCTGATTGGGTAATTTAATCATGTGACACTTTCTGGCCAGTCTTTTGTGTGCTTTTAAAGAGGCTTTATGGTTGGCTACTGTAATCACATGGTGTGTTGCAGCCAATGAAACATGCATACAAAGTACCCCTCCCCACCCACTCCCCCCTCCTTCTGCCATTATGGATGCATCTCTCTCTCTCTGTACAAGCACATGGTAAGTTCCCCATTTTAAAAAAATTAGCTATATCCCCCCAATCTCCCTCATATGGTGGGTATGCATCATCGTGCTGGCCTCCCCTCTCCCCACCCCCTTACAAGCACATGGCCTGCTGAAAAATGGTGACCCCCTACCCCCCCCCCACAATCTCCCTCAAATGGTGGGTATGCATCATCGTGCTGGCCTCCCCTCCCCCCCCACCCTTACAAGCACATGGCCTGCTGAAAAATGGTGACTTCCCCTTTTTAAATTCACTACATACCCCCCCCCCCAATGGGTCATGTCTGGGCAAAAACAGCACTGATTGTCAGCATCATGATTCCTTTATTTAAAGTTTTTTTTTTACAGAAAACCAAAAGACATTGCAATCTCCCCTCCCCAAAAAAAATTACATGTAACATTGCGCATTTTATTTATTTTGCCGGTTGATAAAAAAGGACTTATAATGTTTATCATTAATATATCCTTGAACATGTTGTAACATTCTTTTATCACTCTCTTTCAAAATCATTTTAAGAGTCCTCTGTGAATCTAATGCATCTCCTACTCTGTTTAACAAATTGAAAATTTGGTCCATATTTTCCTGTGTAAAGATGAGCCCTTGAAAACAATAAGCTAATGAAGTTACAAGCAGGATAATAGGAGAGGTGCATATTTCATCACAGACAAATTTTACTTTCTGATCAATCATTTTCACCGACCAAGTCAGACATTCATGCGCTTCTTGCGCTGGCTGTTGCTGGACACATCCATTACAAGATTCATACAAAAATTCTTTAACACAGTGTTTCAAAACCCCATATACTGTGGCTCTGACAATGCTCTTCATGGCCTCTTTGCGTTTCTGAGGCGGAATAAAGTCTATAGTCTCGTCCATTTGCAAGCGCAAATAGCTTTTCATGGCCGCCAGTCTCTCAACCTGAGTCATCCCAATAGCCACAGCTGATCCCGGTGGAGGAATGCTCTTTGCTGGAATAGCGTTGGTCCGTTTCTCTGAAGATTCAGATGTACTGGTAGTTGGGTCCTAAAAAAATAAAAAGCATGTATTACTCAGAAGCTCTTTACATAGCCTGTACTGTATACAGATCTCCCCCCCTTCCATCTCTCTCTCTCTTTCTCTCTTTTAAATTACCTGTGTCTGGCGGCGCTCTGTTGAAATCAGGTCCTGGGGCTCTGGGCACACTTCTGCTAGAGCTTGAAGCATCAAATAGTCTTCAATTTCAGGCAGTGGAACCATGTCTGCTGCTGCTGCTGCTGCATTACTGGGTTCCTACAAAATAAATAGCATATTTTACCCCATAGCTCTGGGCCACCACCACCCCACACCCTTACCCTCTCTCTCTCGCTCTTAAATTACCTGTGTTTGGGAGAGCAATGGTGATGAAAATAAAGGTTGGGCATCTGGGCACAATTCTGATAGGACTTCAGGCAATTGGAAATCTTCAATTTCAGGCATTGATTCAATACTGGAACTAATTACTATGGGTTCCTACAAAATAAATAGCATATTTTTCACTCAAAAGCTCTCTTGAGTGAAATCTCTGCCTCCTGCCACCACCACCACCCCTCCATCTCTCTTAACTTACCTGTGCTTGGGAAATCCATGATGGAAACAAAGGCTGGGAATCTGGACACAATTCTTCTACAGCAGCCAACATTTGCGAATCTTCCATTTCAGGCTGTGGAATGGCTTCTTCTCCTGCCCCATTGGTGAAACTAGTTCGCGTCTCATCATCAAGCACCGTCGAGGAAAACTGGAGTTTCTTAGGCACAAAATCTTCTGCATCAGACCCACTGTGATAAAGTCTTTTAAAACTTGGTCTCACCATGGGTGGAGGGCTGAACAATTCGAGCTGCTGGCCTGGCGTTTCCATGTTCTCCCCAAGAGTGTGAGCGCGTGTCTGCTAACAGAAATGGCTTCTTTCCTTTAAACCACCCCTGGGTTGGGGGGGGGAGCAGGGGGCAGAGTGGGCCCCTGCCCCTTTACTATTGGTCAAGGGGTGGGGCCTGTTGCTCAACGTGGTCACATGGTGGCCTTCAACCCTTCCCACTGGTGGATAGCCCCTTTCCGGGGCGGAGAAGCGCTGGAGGAAGTTCCATGCTGCAGAGGTGGGTTGTACTAGAGAAAGACCATCCATTTACATTGAAGAGAGCGGCCTGGTAAGTTCACTTCTGGTGTTGCTGTGGGAGGTGGGGTATGGCCTGGCAACCTCACTTCCGCTGCTGTGTGGGGTGGGGCCGCATATGTATGTGTGCGCATCACATCCGGTGACGTGGCAGTGTGGGACTGGTTATTTCACATCACTTCCGGCGACCTCATAAATATTCATGAAATATACAAATTAGTTCATTAGTATTCATAGTGTACCCACTTCTGGTGGTGGGCGTGACCATCTAACGTCACATCCTGTGATGTGGAGGGGGTGTGGTCACACTCATGAATATTCATGAGTGTACCCACTTCCGGTGGTGGGTGCGGCCATCTAACGCCATTTCCTGTGACGTGGAGGGGGTGTGGTCACACTCATTAATATTCATGAGTGTGGCCACGCCCCCTCATTAGTATTCATAGTGTACCCTTTTACTACTGAGGAGAAATCTCCATACTTCTGTGTTTCTCTGGGGAAGAGAGATCTATGCCTTCTCTGAAGTGAAACTTATAAAATAGCTCTGGTTCTATGCTTTTCCTAACCGCTGTTTCCCCTCCAAATCCATCCCTTGTACAGTGTTCAATAAATCTCTGTTATTTGTTTGTTAACTTTAAAAAGCCTCTGGTGTCTCATTTCTTCTGAGGTAAAATAAGTAAAATACATTTGGCAAACAAGCAAGCTCTCCCTCCCTCAGTACCCACATAAGAGGGATCGTGATATAAGGAAACTGCAAAAAAATAAAGAATCACAGGTGCCATTTGCACAAAGAGGAAGCAAAATCAAAACAGGGCCCTTGGAAAAGAAATAACAAGTGATAAAGAAGCAGGGACTGGTGCTGCTTCAGAAGAACCCCATCTATATCCTGTACGCTTTTCTACCAGGCTGCATGTCAGTTTTAATTTCTTATCTCATGTGCATCTGGTTGCATTCCAATGGCTGCTTGTACAGTGCCGGGAATGCCTTTTGTGGATTCCACTGATTAGATTTAATCTGCACAGATCAGTTGGTGTTCAGCCTGACGTTGCTGCATCCAATATTTAAAGTTCTACCAAGGAAGAAGTTACCACTCACTCTCCACTGTGAAATCACCAAAGAGGCGGTTTTTTTGCCCATTTTGTATTATGCATACCATTTGTCATAGCTCCAGAGAGACCCTCTTTGAAGTACATAAAGCATTCCTGCCATGATTACCATAAAGTTCCTCTTTGTGCTGCCAATTAAGCACATTGTTCCTGGCTCTACTAAACTTTAAACACCACTAAAAAAAAAAACCCACAGCAGACAAGATTACCAGATTTAATTTGTATAAAGTATGATGGAAACAATTTGGAGGACATTGGGGAGCAACTTAGTTTTATTTTCAGAATTAATTTAGTTCTAAACAGACCAAGGAAAAAGAGAGCCAAGAACTCAATAAAGAGAGAGTCAGTTTTGTAAAACATGTCATAAAACACTGTTAATGTTCTCTAGAGACCTCCTTAGGATTCCAGAGTTTTTCTCTGAAGTAAGAACTTTTTAGAATGAAGAATGTAATTGATAATGGATATGCAAACTTGAATAAGAAATAAATATACAAAGCAGCGATTCACAATGCTAGTTGGCTTTTCATATAATAGATGTAAGGGCTGTGCCACTGTAGGAATGCCTTATTGGGGTGGGGGGATCACTGGTCAATTACATTTGCCATTTGCAAATTTCACTGTCCCCTTCTAGTGATATCCTTTCTAAGAAGGGATTTGGTCCATCTACAAAGCCCCCTAATTAGAAGAGCTTTCCCATTCATTTCTGAAGGAGAAACAGCCATTTTAAAGACCTAGATTTGCATCTCCTAGAGAAGCCTAAACATGTAGATGTGCACATGGATCTTGGGAGGAAGGCGAAGATTAGACAAATAATTTTTTGACCTGTTATCCTTTTACAGAGGAGGGTGAAGATTAGACTATTTGTTATCCTTCTTTTACTGTACGTATGCAACACATGACTGGCTTCAGGGCCAATTTTATAGAATATTAATAGTGAACAAAATAGTGGTCATATGTTAGAAAGAAAGCTATCTTTCTGCAGAAAGCTTAGTTTCACACAGGGACAAGGAGTAGCACAGCACATGGCTACCCACTAGTACAGGGCTGAAGAAAGTAACAGTTATACTACATAGGCTTTCTATTTGGAGAGACCCACAGGAAACTTCCTTTAATGGTACAGTTCCTTGCCGATAGGCTGTGAGCTAACCACATTGAACTGCTGGGCAGAATTTTTAAAATTATTTTATTTTATATAATTTATTTAATTGTATATTTTAGTCATTTATTAATACGGCACATGGCCAGTCACATACAAAAGAATAAAATCGTCAATGGTTGGCTAAAATCCCATTGATATTAAAAGCAGAAATTCCAGATATAAAAATATAAGATACATAATTACAAGTATAAAAAGTATAAAATACATAAAATCCTAAGAGGGCGCTACTATGTACACAAGTTATAGGGGATGTTATCCCAGTAATTTTGCACCTAATTTTACTTGCAGCAGCACAGAATTTAGCAGTATCTAAAGTAACCCTTGGATTTTCATCCAAGAGGAGCTTCCTTGCCCTCTCCGCCTCCGAGTTATCAGAGAGTTTGTTAATCCAGGGTTGGATAAATTTGCCACGGATCTCTTCATAGAAAGGGCAGCAGATGAGAATATGCTCCATGGTTTCTATCTCCCCTATATCACACCAGCATACTCTCTCTAAGATGGGGATATTTAATTGTATATATGTTCTCTAAATTATCCCCATGTCTCTTACATTCAAATGAACACAAAATATATTTCACTGCTGGAACTGTGATGGCTGGATTACAACCACCCAGCAGAAATTGTAGTTTATTAGCTACAGGCTACAACATGAATTGACGGATGGATCAGCTGTGCTCATATCTTCTACAATGAAATCAGACATGCTCCATGGTTTTGATAGAACCAGTTCCACATCCACATAGATACTCGGAGTAGAATAGCTCCCACTCTAAACGGCTGACCCATCAGGCAGTTAAATGTTGCTGGAGCTGCTGATTACTATGTTCCATCTGCTCCTGAAGGAGGTCCTCCTGCAAAAGTATCAGCTGACAGGTTAAGGCAGGGGTGTCAAACATAAGGCCTGAGGGCTGGATCTGGCCCCTTGAGAGCTTTTATGCGGCCCGCAAATCAGCTGAAGCAGCCATCCCCACCCATTCTCAATCTAGGCCGGCAAGGCCTGGCCTGGCCCTACCAAGTGACATTTATGTCACATCCGGCCCTTGCAACAATTGAGTTCGACACCCCTGGGTTAGGGCCTCACTGCATTAAATAAAAATTGTCCAAGAACCTCTCAGTTCTGACATCTCTTGCTTTGGGTGTATGTAGGCTTTTATTATTGCAAACTCCTTTATGTGGAAGCGGCTCTCTCCAGATAGTTAGTTTTAGTCCTTCAGACCAATCTTCAAAAATTACTTGAAACTTTTTTCAAAGTCTCCAGATATGTTTAGGAGTTAAATTATTAATTCCTTTATTTAGCACATCGTCCTTTCCTTGGCTCCCCATTTGGAAATGTTTTATATTTTTGTGCAGTTTCCTTATACATGTGACTGGAGTGTCACTAGTACTGCAATGTATAATATAAAACATTCCTACTGCTAACTGGTAGAGTGTAATAATAGTAGCAGTAATAACAATAATTACAGTGACAAAGAAAAAAAAAGATTACAAATACAAGTTTAAAATAGTCTAGGTGTCTGAGCATGCACGTACGTGCATGTGTACATCAGTGAAAATCAGTGGTAATATAAGAGGGAAACTAGAGAAAATTCAGAACAAAAGAGAACTCATCATTGTTTATGGGTGTCAGCATCCTGACACAAGGCATAAATGGCAAAGGAAAACAGGCATCCACAGAGATGCTCTACCACTCTGTAGTCTGTATTTCAAGGTCCAGTCAACACAATTCAACATTTGACCCTCTATTCACATGGGTTTGCAGATTTCCCCTGGCTGCTGTCCCCAACATCACTGCTCTCTGTCTGCTGTTCAGTACATTCTCTAAGTACAATTAAATTAACATGAAGAGGAGGGGGAGGAGAAGAATTCCAATCAGTTAAAAAGCCCCTTAAAACAATCATAAAAATAAGTCTCAATTCATAATTAGGTTTGCCAACCTCCAGGTACTAGCTGGAGATCTCCTGCTATTACAACTGATCTCCAGCTGATAGAGATCAGTTTCCCTGGAGAAAAAGGCTGCTTTTCAAATTGGACTCTATGGCATTGAAGTCCCTCCCCTCCCCAAACCCTGCTCTCCTCAGACTCTGCCCCAAAAACCTCCCGTCGGTGGTGAAGAGGGACCTGGCAACCCTATTCATAATTCAAAAATCCAGAAATTCAGATGGCACCAATTGAAGAAATATGCGCTCCTGAAGGCCCTACGAGCAGTTAGAACCCCCATACCATTATTGGAAGTAAGAGGGGTCAGTGGGAGGGGAGGCCAGCATTGATGGTAAACTGTAGCTGCCCTCAGCATAAACCTGGTGGAATAGCTCCATCTTGCTGGCCCTGCAGAATTCCTTATTTGGTATATGTAGAAAGAACAGTTTGAGTGGAATTAAAAAGGACAAGAATTTAAGTTCAGAGGATTTATATCTGGCATATTTTTTCCTTTTATACCCTTTGACAAGAACAGCACCCTTGGTACATCTGCCACATGGAAAAAAGAGCTATACAAACCGTGTAGATATATGTTCCCCACTTAGATTCTGTAAGCATTTTGTGCCCTACATATTTTTTGACAGAAGGCATTTTCAAACTCCTGTCAACACTGCCAGAGTTGTTACAACTCTGGAAGAACACACAAGATGCCACCCACAATATTTTCAGTTCTTTATTGATTGGGGGAGTGGGGAAACCAACCCGGTTCACCAGATTAGCGTCCGCCACTCATGTGCAGGAGTGAAGAATCAAACCCGGTCCTCCAGATTAAAGTTCACCACTCCAAACCACCACTCTTAACCACTAGAGTAAGGAAATAAAATTGTCTGTAAAGAGATGGTGCTCCTTTGCTGTTTCCACCAGACATTTTGACTCGGCCCATGTCTGCTAGTCGTAACGAATGACACTTGCATGTTCTAACTGCAGCCCTCTAGCTTGTTTAAATCAAGAGCAACTAATTACACTGACAGGTATACGCTGATTTTTTTTTTTTTTTGTAACTGACTTTTGACAGCTTGTAGGTGTTGTTGTTTTTTAATGGAGAAGAATAGTCCTCTGCTCTTAATCATAGCAGTACAGAGGACAGTGACAAGTCTTTCAAACATATCTGAACCACAGAAGAGTAGTCCATTTCCTGACATTTGAACATTGAACATGCCTGAACTGTTCGTTTACATGCAAGTACATGCAAGATGACTTTCACAGGTCATCTTAATATTTTTGCTTGAAGTTTGAAATGAATGCAATAGCCAGCTTTCCTATTACATATGCTATGGTCATGGATACATGAAGAAAGCCAATCAAAGCCATTCTTCATCGTGATGCAAAGTGAGACCCATATAGTTGCCTTGGGATCTCCCTGCCTGCAATGACCTCAGTTCCCATGAGGTAATACAATAATGAACCTATGTGAACCATTATGGTCCGAACACTTGCCTTACTTATTCATCTTCAGGTATTATGAGCCTAGAGGAAATAAATACAAAAGCCACACAGCCCTGATATATCTAGGACTTTTGTTAGTAAAACAACTTTTAAAAAAGAAGTTGTTGTGGATGCAGGGTGGGAGGGGCAGTGTCATTGAAAATGACACTCTAATTCCTATATAAGGGGGGGAGAAGAAGAAGAAGAAGAGGAAGAAGAAGAAGAGTTGGTTTTTATATGCCAACTTTCTCTACCACTTAAGGAAGAATCGAACCGGCTTACAATCACATGCAAGTTCACATTTCAGTCTTTTTCTAGATATGTAAAAAGATAAGAAGACAGAAATAATGTGGTTCCATGGTGTAATGGTTATCACTCTGGACTCTGAATCCAGAGATCCAAGTTCAAATCTCAGTGGAACCTAAGTTTTATACAGAGCCCCCTGGCACAGAGTGGTAAGCTGCTGTTCTGCAGTCAAAAGCTCTGCTCATCACCTGAGTTCGATCCCGACGGAAGTCGGTTTCAGGTAGCCGGCTCAAGGTTGACTCAGCCTTCCACCCGGTGCTTGCACAGGGGACTACCTTTACCTTTAAGAAGAAAAAGACATGAGGTGAAGACAGAATGAAAAGAACGGGAGAAGAGAGGAGTTCTTTTGGGTCACCTGAGCAAGCAGCTAGATTAGATATTAGGTCACAATGATGACAGTTGATTTGGGGAATAATTGTTATCCAAGAGTTCTTGCTATAAAAATGCATACTGCGACATAATAAATTTTGCTTATGAGCTACCAAAATTGCAAACTTCTTTTTAATAGATTTGTTTAGGATTTCAACCATGGCACAGATCCATAAACAAGTAATTGACAAAATAATTCAAGTTAACCTGCTAAGCAATCTTGGGATCCTGTTCAGCATTGGCACAAGAAACTGATTCTGTTCCTTCAATGTGCCATTTTTTTAAAGTGCTTCTAAATATTTACAATATAGTAACTTCTGCTAATATAATTGCCTCCATAAAACATCAAAACCTAAACATAAATTTGCCTTTCTCACCAAGTATGGGAGCTTATAAAATATTTAGATTAGACTGCTCGTTTTTTATCCACATACTTTAATTTCCTATAAAATATGCACCAGCTGCACAGGCCTGTCTCATTGTTTGTGTTGTTTCATATTATATTTTTATTCCTATCATTTTGTAGTTCAAATTGCAAATCAAAACACTTTTGAGATGAGTTTTGATTAAAGTAAGGCACAACTTGGCTTCCTTCCTGCCTTGCAGACCGCCAGCCATTTACCTTGGCATAAAATGGCCTTACTTTATTCCAAAAGCATGATTAATGCTTTGCTTCCAACATAGGGTTGGCCAGGTCCCTTTTCATCACTGGCGGAAGGTTTTTGGCTGGAGCCTGAGGAGGGCGGGCTTTGGGGAGGGGCTTCGATGCCACTGAGTCCAATTGCCAAAGTGGCCACTTTGTCCAGGTGAACTGATCTCTATTGGCTGGAGATCAGTTGTAACAGCGGGAGATCTGCAGCTACTACCTGGAAGTTGACAACCCTAGCTGCCAAGCCTCTGGTGGAGGCCAGGCATTCCTGCCCACAAGTCCTGTTGCTCACTGCTGCTGGAAGTGCAGCAGAAGAAAAATTTAAAAGAAAAATAAGGCCTCATCTACTTACAAGACATTCTTCTCACAGCTTTCCTGGTAATTCCTAGAGCTACCCAGAAGTGACAAAGGATAGCTCTGGGAATCGCTAGCAGGAACTCTATGGGAAGAATGTCTTGCAAGTTGATAAGGTCTCATTTTTCTTATTAACTTTTCCTCTGGGATGCTGCCCTCCACAACCCTCCCAGAATGATATGAACCACATTATGCTAATGTTAATATAATACTTTACAAGCCCAAATTCTTGCATTGGTGCTGGACTGGAAATCTGGGCCTTTGCTTCAAACAGTTTCTGTAGATTTGGCTCTCTGTTGGAGTAGAGTTGAGAAGTCATAAAACCATGTGGGATGGGTGAGAAGGGCCAAAAGCTTGAGGATCCAGCATGAAGAGGAAACAAATCCTGTTTTCATATGAAAGCTGAAGAATGTATATTTTCAGCCATTAACTTACATAACTGTAAGATAAAAAATATATAGAATTCTAGAATTCACAGTGATGTGAATCATTTTATTATGCAATCATGCATGGATCCAAAATATTTCAAGTTTCAAGTCAATAATACAAATTACTTGAACTGAAACTGTACTTTGGTTTAACTGGATTGTGTCAAATAACCAACATAATGTAATGCTTCACCCAATTCCTGTGTGAATTAGCTATGCATAGTTTCTAAATGTGTAGATAAGTAATATCCACACCTGCGGGAGATATCTTTGCAAATCCAGGCTTTGCTCTGAATAGGTGTTTTATTTTAAAGTGATGTTTTCCAGGGTAGTTCTGTATATTCAGGCATCACCATATCAGTTTTTAATAATTCTGCACTATTCAGATGTTACTCTTCTCTTTATAGCAAATTTCAAAATATGCTGAAATGATTGATGGATTACTTTTATATATTACTAAAATATATACAATATATACTATATGCATGTAGGCCTAAGAAGGGAGTTGCACAAATTGGGTGACTACTGTAAAGAAGAGGCCTTAAATATAAACTATGCCAAGACCAAAGGGGTGGTCTACATTTGATCTAGCAGTGTCAAAAAAAATAAGGGGGGAAATGGGTGGAAGGAGGGGAGGGGAAATGAACAAAGCAGTGGGCATGAACATGGGAAGGGTGTTTGGTGGGGCGAAGAAATAAACACCTTTTGAAGAAGATCGCAAACTCCAGGGAAGGTGGCTTGGAAATGGAGGGGGGAAATATTGCAGCAAAAGTGCTTGGGAAAACAACAAAACAACAAAGAATAAACAATAAGAAAATGTTTCCAACGCCAAACAGAGGGGGGAAAGTGCAGACATGAAAAAATATAACATAGTTTTTGACAGCAGGAAACGTTATAAACCATTTGTGCAGGAAAGGCCAACAGTAGATGAATTTAGAATTATCTTAGAGACTGAAGATTAATTTTATGTTGTATTATTCCATATTTTAACATTATTGTTAACTGCATTGGGTGCTTTTTCTGTATATAAAGACAGGATATTAATTTACTGACTATATAAAGAAATCTACCTGCTCTCCTCTGGTTTTAGCTGGTTGAATGACTGGCTCATGCCTAAAAGACTGCAAAGAAAATAAAAACCTACCATATTACTAGGGTTTTATGACCAGTCTCTATGAGATTTAAAACAAAGGACAATTTAAATCAGGTTTCAACTCAAATATTCTTAGTTTTGGGGAAAGCTCTGTAAACAAGAAAGATGATGGGTTGCTAACAGAAACCACGGTAACTGCATGTTCTGGCATGAAGGTATCTTGGCTTGGAGAAAAAGAGGGAAGTCCCTTTGTGCTAATTTCACAATGATATTTATCAAATGGGGTTTTCTTTTCTGGAGGTTGCAAAGATGACAGTATTTGTACCTTTTACACCTTTAAAGACACGATTCCTCTGGCTATGGTCATACTCTTGCTATAGCTCCAATCACAAATTTTCTCTTGCTCTGAACCAGAATGTTTATAAAAAGACGAAAGGACAAGTTGTTCTTTGGGGAACACACCAGTCTAAAAAGAAGCCACTCGTTTGTTACATCTGGCATCCCAGGAGCTTACAATTACACTGGAACAATGATGACAAATTGAAGGACTGATATCAAATTCTTCATTCTTGCTTAGTGTCTGGGTTTGGCATTTCATGCTGCTGACAGTATAGCACTCTAATATTTTTGATGATGCTTCTCTACTTCTAAATAAAATCTGTACCAGGTATAGAGAACGTGGGCTTATCAAATAATGCCATATATCAAGTAATGAAACACACACCCATATGAATTCCTGCAAAGTTTTGATTTTAGAGAGAAGGTGGAAGTATGGGAAGCATATTGAGTAGGTTTTTTGAAAGACAAAGAAAGGAGGAAGTTTCTCTTAAGATCATATGTTTACGTCAAGTGAATATCATTCTTAAATTATGTTTCTATTCACTTGGAAATTATTGGGATACTGGCAAACATTTGAGAAAGGTGTTGTTCCTCTTCTTAGATAAAGGTAAGTAGGAAGGGAGTAGAATTTGTTGTTCATTATTAGGATACAGCTGCTGAATGCTAACAGAGAATGTTTGGTGAACCTTTCTGATCTGGGATAGAATACTGATAAAGGATATCACAATATTTGTTTACTATTTTTTTATTTAGAAATTTTCTATGCTGTCTATGTTCTAGGTAGCATTCCAAAGGTGGCTTTGGAATAAAACATAATTAAAACATTGAACACCTAAATTATTAATTAAGACCCAGCATTAAAAACCCAGCCAGAGCATAAAAACATAGAATGTTAAGAACAGTCTAAGAAAAATAAAACCAGAATAATCATTGTGTGTGATCTTTCCCCCCTGATTCTTGATGGAGGAGGCAAGTCACCCGTTCTTCACTCTTCACCAGCAGGAGTGAAGACCAGTGCCCTCCAAATGCAATATCTTTCAAACATCCATCCACCTGACTTGCTTGGCTTTGACTGTCCAATATTGCCCCAGCACTTTCCCCTATGTTGTGCTTCATTTATCCTGAAAAACAAATTGCTTTTGCAACTGTGAGCATGGAAAGATGTCTAAAGGGGATTAGAGGCAACAAGCAGGCAAACTTGCAAGAATTTATCCTCAGAGCAACCCTGTGCGCAGGGGAGATGGAGTGAAAACCCCTGGAAAAGGGTCCCTCCCCCAGCCTGCTCTGGCCCCACCACCAAAGAAAGGAGGGGGGAAAGAGGGAAAAAGAGGCAGCCTGCTCAACCAACTAGCTGGGTGTTGCCTTCACTGAGTGCCAGTCCCAGCTAGGCCAGGCAGCACTTCCCTCACCTCAAGTAGGCAGGACACCACCTCCCCTAGCATGGTGTTCAGGTTGGCTAGGCACTGCCTCCTTCCCCACCTCCTTCCCCACCTCACCTTGGGCAGGCCTAAGCAGGCTGGGCCCTGCCTCCTCCCCTTCCTCATCTTGGGCAGGCTTTGGCCAGGCTGTGCTCCACCACCACACCTGCCTTGCTTCAGCTAGGGTTCAGATGGGCCAGGCCCATTGGGAGGCCTCCTGGAACTCTTAATGGCCAATCCATGCCAGAATGGGGATTTGAGGTCCTAGTCTGAACCTCTCTAACCCCTACACCACACTGGCTTTTGTGGGCTGGCTACTGTTGCAGTAGCAAGTAGCTGAGTGAGTCAGGCAAGTCATGTGATAGCAAGTAGCCCAGTGGTTGCTGCTGGCCCTGGCCCCAATGAGTCCTCCTTCAAAGGCCAAAACAGCCCTGGAAAGGACATCGCCTCCTCCCCCTATCTTTACTCACAGAAAACCACAGAGGTTATCCATTTCTTAAAACTACAGGCATTCCTTTATCATTTTAGCATTTTTAACCCTCCAATGTGTGTGTGTGTGTGTGTATTAGATTTTAGCCTTTTCTGCTAACCTGGGGTGTTTTTAAGATTTGTAGAAATATCTGTACTGCCTGTTCATGGCTCCAGTCTGTGGACTGAAGTACCCTCAGATTTGGCTAGATTGAGAATTAGATATATTGATGATATAAAGAAGCTCTTGAGTATTTAATGAACATAGTCATTATCAGTAGGAAAGTGTTTGAGACCATAAGAAATTTTGCTCTTATTCAAATAACATTTCCTAGACACTGAACTATGTCCAGATGCATATGCTTGGCAACCAGTTTATAAATGTTTCTGTTGAGGAAACACTTGATTTTCCATTCATTTATTTAAACCCTTATCTAAAAATTTACAGCCCTGGCAACAGCATTGCCTGGAGACCCCCTAACCTGCTTCATCCTGAAATCACTGTATAGCTTTATAATTACCACCAGAAGATACCTTCAGAGAGATGCAGCAGACTGGTATCCTCTGCAGTGATTTACTTCCAGTATATTGCCAATATCCAGACAGTGATTCTCAGATCTTCTTGTAGGCTGAATGTTCCTACTCTGTGTCTAATTTTGCAGTAGTGTAACTGCTTTGGCTTTCTGATCCCATCAGCATCAAATGAGAATAGAAATTGAAATGAACAAGAATGCAACCCATTGACATTTCAATTATGGGTAATAGTGGTGCAGAGAATTCTAACTACTGGAGTTCCTTAAGAATTCCCTAACTAGTACTGCATACAACCATGTTGATCGAACTCTACATCCTGTCCAATATTTCTGTTAGTGCAAACCTACCAGACTGTGGAAGACGATGTAGGAGACTTATTTGTTGGCCAGATTCAGGCCAAAAGAGGCATGGTAGAACTTGATTTTATGAGTCACAAAACACAAATGAATACAGAGAATAGTTACAAACAAAGATTGATCTCCACACATAGCTACAGATTAGGAAACTGGATGGCCAGTCTTCCTCTTCTAAAGTGAAAGCAAGACTTGGTTTAGGCAAGGCATTAGAGTTGGATCAGGCAAACTGGAACACACTGAAATCTCCAGCAACATGTGTATTCTGTCACAGATGTACTTTGTCTTTCTATTATTCATTTTGGGGCTCTGCTAATGCTGCAACATTTCCATCTGTATAATGCCAACTGTCTGCTACGAAGGATTAACTGCACAAGGAGATCAATGACCCTTATCAAGCATCCTGGCTTTGTAGGTGAGAGTCATTTGCACAAGTGGTTCTCAACAAACACAGACCTTTAAGCTATAGAAGAGCCAGTGCTAAAATTATCAATAGCCAGGTCTTCTACCAGCATTAGCGGATACTTCTCAGTCTCCAACATCTTTAAGGGGATTATCCAATGGATAAAACAAAAGCAACGCAATGTTTCTGGGGACTATTAAAACTCGGTGCTATAATAGCTTCAATTTCTGCTTTCTAGCAGTCGGCAATTAGGCATAATTTTCCCCAGCTATAGCTAAAGCAGCAGTGGTGAAAGCAGATTTTCCTACACTTATAACCTGGTTGTCATGGCATGTTCAACAACTTCTTTGCATTCCAACATGGAAACAAAACCCACTTATATTATGGTTCCATTATCAAGCCTTGTTAATTATTAATCATTTGATTAAAGTTGTCAAAGTGTAAAGAGAAGTTCCTGAAACAAACCAACCCATTTGATCAGAGAATTTCAACACAAGATTTCCACCAGGAATTGGATGAAAGCAAATCTGAAGTTACTGTGAAGGGGTTTTACATTATACACTGTGAAGATCAAATAAGATCTGCTTAGGAAACTATGTTGTACAAGACAGAAAAGAAACACTGTGCAGAGATTAAATGCTGTGAGTCCCTTTTCTTTGGCAATTTTTTCTGCATGTTTCTTTCATAGCATCACATGCCATTTTCACATCACATACCATTTATATACTACTTTATGCCTTTTGTAGGCAACTGATTAAAATGTGTTAATTTCAGTTACTATATTTCTACTAAATGTTGTTAATACAGTTGAGGGAATTGGTGACTGTAGTCCTCAATGTGCCTCGACCGCTAATTTCAATGACACCCTTTTGTATTTTGGGCAGCCCAAGATGCACAGCAAAGGCCACAGGCCAGTTCTTATGTTAGGATAGGCTTGGTTAAATTAGGTTAGGTTAGATAGAGAATTTCCCTTCTATAGTGGTGCTTTCCTTTAATACACCTCATTGCTCTGGCAAGATCAACTACACAAGGACAACAGAAGAGCTCGATTTGAGTCCAGTAGCACCTTAGAGACCAACAAGATTTTAGGGATATGAGCTTTTGAGAGTCAAAGCTTCCTTTGTCATATATCGATAAAGGGAGCTTTGACCCTTGAAAGCTCATACCCCCCCCCCAAATATTGTTGGTCTCTGGGGTACTACTGGATTCAAATCTAGTTGTTCTACTGCAGATCAATGTGGCTGAAAATATACAGGACAGTGAAATAAATAACACCTTATAGACAAAATATATAGTTGATTGATTGCTTGTAAACTAGGTGGTTGACAACAAAGAGGTATTCCTGATGAATAATCAAACAAAGTGCAAAATTCATGGTGGGAATACCCTCCCCCATTTGCTGGCAAAAACTTCCCCTTCCTGAATTGGCAGGAAGCCAGTGTGGTGTAGTGGTTAAGACCAGAGGACTCTAATCTGGAGAACTGGGTTTGATTTCCCACTCCTCCACATGAGTGGTGGTCTCTAATCTGGTGAACTGGGTTTGTTTCCTCAGTGTTACACATGAAGCCTGCTGGGTGTTAGCCAAAATGCTTAGTTATGATATTTATATGGGGGAATTAGTGTATCAATAACTAGCAAAGTGCATAACCAACGCAGGATCTAAACCTATATATACCAGAGTCCAGACCGTGATTCAACGAGTAAAGCGGAGGCACTGGTTTTAGTTCACAAAGGTTTACTTAGTGATTGTATGTACACAGACACTCAAATGACATACATGAACACAACATACAGAGTCTAGGAATCAGATGTTAGAGACGTTTGACAATGTGGCAGGCCCTCTGAAGATGGGTAATACTGCACCTGGTCCGGAGGAGGAGACATCCTGAATTCCACGGGTTAAGAGACTGGGAAAATGGGGTGAAGGAAGGGATTCCTGGGGACTCGGCCAGCGAGATGGGAAGGGGGTGTGGTCAAGCTGCGCAAAACCCAAACCAACAGAATGACAGCAAGTATGCCAAGGGAAGACCTAAGGTAATGTATGGACTGTGGAGACCCCAGTTATACCTTTTCTCCTGGGGGTGGGGTGATGCGATTACCCAGGTGGTTCCCTGTATGGACAAAAGGGGACATTGACCTTACTGGTGGGCTGCCAGGGTGGGACACAGGGGCAATTGAGGTGAACTATACTAATCCTATTGATTTGTGCAATTCCGGGAGGACCGGGAGTCGATTGTTGGTGGAGTTAACAAGTTGGAACAATGCCGTGAATAGCTGAGTCCGGGGCGCGTCGCTTTGCATTGTCAAGGGATCGATCCTTCATTGCTGCTATCTCGATGTTTTCCGATGGGCCATCAATCAGGCAGATAGTGCTGGAGGTTAGCGGAGACTACGTGTCTGGTAACTGCTCGCGAAAATGGCTTCTGCTGGAAACTCGAACAGGATCACAGGAAAATGGATTCCCTCTGGTTCACAAGAGGGTTTGACCTGGCCATGGTTCCTTGGCTGCCAGTTTTTGCAGGGTGGTGTGGGAGCCCTTTCCGTGGCATCTTGGGCTCGCTGCACATCTGGAACGGTGGCAACACGTGTCTGTCAGGGTTGCCATGACCAGTCTGGGAGATTGGAAACCCGTTCGCTTACAGGGTGACCTTGGGCTAGTCACAGTTCTCTCTGAACAAGGGCTGGGGGGAAAATTGGTATTTTTGGGGTTCAGGTTTATCAAACCCAAAATTTTTCAGAAAACTCTGGAAAGCCCAGATTATAAAAACATTTTTCAGGGTAATAAACACAAACAGAAAAATACAGATAATAAACATGAACCAAAAAATGAATTTCACGCCGTCCCGATTCTCGAGAGCCCTGAGAATGGGGGTGACATGGAATTGCTTTAGATCTGTGCTGCGCAGAAGGCCCACAGCATACATCTACAGTAATTCCACACCGCCCCATTTTGGGGAGCCTTAAAAATTGGGGCAGTGTAAAATTGATTCAGAGGCAAGTAAGTACATGGGGAGGGAGGGGTGCCAAAGCGGCTGAATAATGCCAAACAAATTCAGCATTATTTGGGATCAATTTATTTTGCTCCCTTTATTGCTGCCGTTTTTCATACCGGTGAAAAATATCCCGAAAAATACCAAAAAAGGTATTTTTCGGCAGTTTTTACTTTGGTAAATTGATAGTCACACTCCTACTCTGAACTCTCTCAGCCTCACCTACCTCTCAACGTGACTGTTGTGGGGAGAGGAAGGAAAGGTGGTTGTAAGCCTGTTTGAGACTCCTTAAAGGTAGAGAAAATCGGGGTATAAAAACCAACTCCTCTTCTTCTTCTTCTTCTTCTTCTTCTTCTCCTCCTCTTTAAATTAATATTAAGTCAGCAGGTCCTACTGAGGTCTCCCTACATGTTTATATAAGTTGGGAAAGGAAGTCTCTATGAGTCAATATTACTTCAATTTCAATGAGAATAGAGATGTTATCCAATATGACCAGCAAAAGAGGATGGAACATGGAAATCCTAAGACAGCTGCATTCCTAATGAAAAGTCAGTGTAAACCTGAGTCATAACAGGCAAGTTCCCCCAGTGACTCTGAATAACTGAAATGGAAAACGATGGAGAACACTTACAGTGAAATCCTAAAGCTGAGCTACACCTTTCTAAATCAATTTAAGTTAATGGGCTTGGAAGGGTTTAGTCTGATTAGGATGGAACTGTAAGGCATGAAGTGGACACTTTCGAGCACATGGTAATTACAAGTTGCCTTTGAATATGTAGGGTATCGAGCCCAGTCCCTACACACATACATAGGTAGCACTATACATTGACTGATCAGTCTACCACTATTTTCTTTTAGCATTCTTTTTTTTTAAATTAAGAAAGTCAAACTGAAACTACCTGTTTTTCACCCATTGATGAACAGTCCATTG
Organism: Euleptes europaea; assembly: GCF_029931775.1. NCBI lineage: Eukaryota > Metazoa > Chordata > Lepidosauria > Squamata > Sphaerodactylidae > Euleptes > Euleptes europaea. Next base: position 63,905,272 of record NC_079319.1, read on the forward strand.
AGGTATGTGATTAGCTTCCTCCTGCTCCATCTAGAGTTTATTAAACCTAAAATAGTATTTTATGTTGCGGGATAAAGTTCAACATCTCACTTGTCTGAATGATGCATTCCCTTGGTTATTGCTGGGAATCGCTCTAAGGTAGAGAGGAGATCATTATTTGGACATGAGGAGTACATCTCGCCTGAAGTTAAACAGCATTCCTATTTGTGTAAGTTCATTGTACCTTTGTGTTTGCAGCAGTTCCTCATGTTTCTTGCAGCTAATAGGTCATAAATTATGATCCTCTCTTGGAGACATCACTATCATTTCCACATGTTTCTTGAAATACAAAATGTTTCTAGACAGGAACAGCTACAAGATATCTGAGGCAGCAGCAGCAACAAAGACTGATCTGACAGAAGATTGTGGCCTTTCTGTCCTAACCAAGCAGTATGCTGTTTCTGCCATGGTTACTTGCCTATCTAGCTTGTATTTCTTTAAACCTCTGACACAACTGTGACAAAAGTAGCAAACAATATTACACAGAACATGTTTGACAGTGAACCAGGGTCCCAAAGGCTATTTCAGGGTTCCCCATCATGGCGCCCATAGACACCATGGTGCCTTCCTTACTTCTCCTGCCACTCTCTGAACTTTACCGAAAGTGGGTGTGTTCATTGAAAAATGAGGTTTGTCCACCAGAGTTCCAATACTTCACCAGGTGAATCTCAATGAGAGGGCAACAGAAAAGGAAGTAGATGGAAATTAATGGCAAGAATTGATAAACTGGTCCATCTACTCAAACTCAGAGAACATTTTGGTCCTAATAATAGTGAGGATATAAATACAACCTTCAGACCAAAATCTACTTTTATTCCCCCATGAAGGGGAGATGGTATTCCATCCCACGCAAGTTTTCCAGGCCCCTACTTGTTGTATATTAAACTCAGTACATAATTTAGTATCCCATTGTGCTTCCCCCATGTCCCTTTTGAGTCCTCTAACTCTTCCTGCAAACCACTAGCCCTTTTCCACCTCCTTACAAATTTATCTAGTAACAGCATTAGAGTTGTGACAGTAGGAGGCTTTTCTATGAGAACTTCATGCATACTTACATCCTTGTCACCCTGAACGTTTCAACAGCATTGCTTAGCCCCATAGCAGAGGTAAGGTTGCCCCACCTGGCTCCTCCTTCTCTGCCTAGGGACAATGAAAGAACAGTTGCCTGTTGTGGTTTGGAGTGGTGGACTCAGATCTGGAGAACTGGGTTTGATTTCCCACTCCTCCACATGAGTGGTGGAGGCTGGGTGACCTTGAGCTAGTCACAGCTCTCTTAGAACTCTCTCAGCCCTCACAGAGTGTCTGTTGTGAGGAGGGGAAGGGAAGGTGAATGTAAGCCGGTTTGATTCTTCCTTGTAGTAGAGAAGGTCGGCATATAAAAAACCAACTCTTCTTCTATGTATAGTCTGCCTTTCTCACTGAAAATAATGTACACACACACACAGAGAGAAAAGCACAGAGTTCCCTGTAAATACCACCATAACACTAGCAATTGGCACATCCTCTAACAACACAAGTAACTGCATGGATTTTACCCGGGGTGAGGGGGTGTTGCAATATCAAATATTCAGAATTTCCTTTCTGTCACATTTTTGTGCCAGGTCAAAACAAAGAGGGGAAGTTTGCTTTTGGGCAGATGGCTTCGATTTTCAGCATGGTAAGATGTCACCAACATTGATCCTTGAATGTTTTCAGTGCAGACGCTGTAGATCAGATACACAGCACATGCTGTCTAAATTGGTACTGACCTTCAGTAAAACCTTAGTGCAAGTGAGGCCTTGCTGAGATGTTTGAGAAGCTGTTGTTTCTGCATTATTAAACCACATGTCATATAAATCCAGCAACATTCACACTTGACAATGGTGAATGTGCACATGGTTATTTTTTTTGCAAAATTCCTTTACAAAAATACTACCACTTGAAATTGCAAGTTACCCAGTCTACAGACTGAATACAAATTGTACAATTAACCATAACATGAAATGTAACATGATCTCAGTACACTGATGTCTTGAGAATATATATATGGGGGGTGGGAGAGAGAAAGCCAGGAATGGCTTGGCAACCAGCAGAAGACCAGGGGCACATGGGGGGGAGGGTACAGTGGATGACATTCCAACATAAAATCATACACGTTCTGGTGATTCCAAGAGAGGACTGCCTTCATTTTTGGGTTTTCCCAAACAGTGATATCATCCTGTCAGGCCAACAGCCTTTTTTGTTTATTTTTCTCCCACTACCACACAGGAGCTAGTGGGTAGAGAATCCCCCAAACTCACTGGAGGCTTGGCAGACCATATATATGTAAAGAGGAATTTGGAATTATTATTAAAATGAATTATTATTAAATTGGAATTATTAAAATGAATAAGGTGTTAGCAGAGTTGAGGAAATAGACCAGTCCCACCCAGGCAGAGCTACATTCTGTAAAGTGTGCTGCAACAACAGGATTGCAAAAAGCAATAATTAATTACAGGGCTTCCAGTGGCAGGGAGACCTTCAAGATATAGCTAACACAAAGAGAAGAACCAAAAGAAGTAGGGGGAAGAAAGAGAAGCATTCAGGTGGCTCTAACAGTAGAAAGAAGAAGAGTTGGTATTTATACCCCACTTTTCTCTACCTTTAAGGAGTCACAACACTTACAATCATCTTCCCATCCCCACAACAGACACCTTGTGAGGTTGGTGGGGCTGAGAGTGTTCAGAGAGAACTGTAACTAGTCCAAGGTCATCCAACAGGCTTCATGTGGAGGAGTAGGGAAACAAACCCGATTCACCAGAAAGCATACATTACAGCTCCTTCCAGAGCTCAAATGGACTAACAGCACATTCCTATGCAATTACTCCAGTCTAAACCCATTGACATGAATGGGCTTAGATTGGAGTAACTCTCCTTGGGTTTGCACTGTAAATATACCAATTAGGGTTGTGCATATTGTTATACCCGAAATGAAAATAAACCCTAAATTAGCTGTTCCGGCAATATTTGGGTTTCGGGTTTACTGAATACCAAAACCTAGGGATCTCCCAGAAGCTAAATAAGTGATTCCCGAAAAATCTGAATAATTTTCAGCTTTTTCGGATTTGGCTATTTGCAGTTGCTCAGATGCATGGCACTGTGCTTTCTCCCATTTTTCTATTTTTTTTTTACTGATTTTGTTAGTGCCCCATAGTTCGGGCCCTTTTAAGGTCAAGGTCATGTAATCAGAGCCAACTTGGTCTGGCCAATCATTCAGTGGATAAAGCATAAGGGTTTTTTAAAAGATGGTGCTCATTCAGTTCCGTCTGGGGGGATATACCCTCTGTGATGGATAAGGGGTTAACCAGCAGCAAGAGCTGACAGGCGAAGAATGGGCGGAGCCAGAGAGCTGACACTCTGAGCTGAGAGAGACAGAGAAAGCATTCGAAGTTTGGGACCCAGCCTGACAGGAGGGCTGGGATAGGATTCGAAGCTTGGGACCCAGCCTGGATAGGAGGCTGAGAAAGTAGTGGAAGCTTGGGACCAGCCAGAGAAGGCTGTGTTAGATTCAGAGCTGGGTGAGGAGACGAAGAAGAAGCGAGATTATACTCTGTGAACCTGAGGGTTCTGTGAAAGCCAAAGCTATTGACACACACAACCTGTGGGGGTGACAGGAGTGAGAACTGGGTTAGAGAGGGCCCATTCTCAAGTCACAAGGGGAATTAGTCTCTGAGGTAGAGCTATTCCAGTAGCAGGAAGGTGTGAAGGATTACAACCACTAAGGTGGGGGCAGTCAGAGAGAGCTAGGCTGGGGACAGAGTGAGAGTCTGAAGCTGAATGACAGACTGAGGGTCTGAACGTCTGAATAATAGTTCTGTGAGGTAGAACTAAGCTTGAGAACTGAGAACTGAAAGTAACTTGAGTAAAGGGAACATCTAAGCTATTTCTCTAAAGCAATCTTGCTTGTATCAATCTAACTCTGAGTTTTTCCTCCAAAATATTCTGCCTTTTCCTTGAAAACTTTTTTTGGTGAGTTCTATTAAATAAACTTCCCTCTTTTGTCTGTTTAAGTTGAAAAGCCTCTTGTCTCCTATTTCTCACTGAGGTAAATATGGTTGTGGGACTGGAGGAGAAGAAAGAAATAATTCTCCTCACATATATACTCAGGCCAATGCCTTTTCCCCTCAGCATATACGGCCGGGCTGAGTGAGTGGGATATTGAAGTGGTCGGAAGGGGTGTGTGTCATACCCTCCAACTAAAAAAACACCAGCCTCTTCAGCTGCTTATTGGGCTTCTGAAGAAGATCCCTCACCCACACAGATGAGCAATCTCCTTCACAAGAGCTGCTTTGGTCATGAGTTCAGCTGGCTCTGATGTCCCCCCCCCCCGAAAATCTGCTCTCAAACTGAAGGTCGCCTCGAGTAGAGGCTTTGTTTCCCCACACTGTGACCATCTCTTGAAATCAGAGTTTTGATGACCATAATAAAGGACTGTTCACCGGGTGTCATTTGCCACTAAAAGAAATGTTTTCCATGCCTTATTTTTTTTTGCATTTAAGCCATTTTGGAAGCAAATTTGAATGGACCTCATGCTATGTGCCCCAGATATGAAGGGAGCCCCCAAACTTTGAGGTGCCAGCCTGCCAATTGGCTCTTTCCACCAGTCCTCGGTAACACTGAACTTCTGAACCTGAAAACCGATGGACAGCTCAGCTCAAAGATGCTTGGATGATGGGGGCGACCCATTTGTGGGCCCATAAAATTGGACCCTCTGTCCCAAAGCTCACCAAACTTTGGTGACCATCTAAGGAGAGTCCCTTGCTGCCACACTGCAAATTTGGTGACTCTTTTTTCCAAAAACGCCCCAAATACCCATAGACTATAATGGACCCGAATTTTTCAGTAAACTTGAAAATACCCCTTTACTGGTAGGGCTTATTACGGCTTATTCCAATTTATTCCAGTTTATTCTGTGTTTACTAAAAAAAACCCGAGCCCAATAAACCCAAACCCGAAATTTACCAGTTTCTTTTTTTGCACAACACTAATACCAATCAATATACTAGTACCAGTAAATACAAGTACTTACTTAGATAAAACTGTTCACATGCTGGCACCTCTCTAAAATGAATCCAGAAAAGGGAACATCAGGTGATTCTTGGATCCCTCATTTCTCAAGCAAATCATTGTGCTAGAGAGTAAGGCAGCATTTGAGGACTATTGACACACACAAGATTTAGATACGTACATGAACATCACCCACTAGCTTTGTTAAAATTTTAGTACCGTATATACTCGGGTATAAGCCGACCCGAGTATAAGCCGACCCGCCAAATTTGAGGCCAGAAAAGAGAATTTCTTATTGACCTGCGTATAAGCCGAGGGTCAATAAGAAATTGCCTTTACCGGCAATGCTGCGCTCTAAAATGGCGGCCGTATTGACCCGTGTATAAGCCGAGTTCGGCTTTTTCAGCCCTTTTTTTGGGCTGAAAAACTCGGCGTATATACGGTATGCAAAATCCTGGATAGGACTGACCATTCAATGTTTAGTTCTGTCCATATTTATTTCTTAAAATACTTTACAGTTGGTTTAATCTAGGCAGCAATGCATACAATGACTTATTTTTAACCTCAGAATCTTATCTACTTTAAAAAAAATCAAAGAGCACTGAAACATGGGGAAAGGTTAATGTTACTAGTTGACTATTAAGATGATTTTCTACACAATATTCATGACTTGTCAACTTCCTTTAATAAAATAGTATGAATGTTATACCAATCAAGCAGTAACTCTCTTCAAATTTATTTGAAAGTATATTTTTGCTGAAGCAAATAATAATAGGTCGTTTTCATATATGACCTTTCCTATTAACCTTCTTTGACCATCAGCATGGCAGTATAATCAAGTGTAACTTGGAAGTAAAACAGAAATGTTCTTATTTTAACTTTATTAGTATAACTTAGATCAACACTTCCCTTTTCAGATAATTACCATGGTCATTTTATTCATACTTTCATATTCTATTTTTTTCTGAAATCCTCAGTAAGGGTCATCGACGAGTAGACTTCCAGCTAAATAGTTTCCCCTGCATCTCTTTCTTCCAGGGATGCCAGGTCCCTCTTTGCCACCAGTGGGAGGTTTTTGGGGCGGAGTCTGAGGAGGGCAGGGTTTGGGGAGGGACTTCAATGCCATAGAGACCAATTGCCAAAACGGCCATTTTCTCCAGGTGAACTGATCTGTATTGGCTGGAGATCAGTTGTAATAGCAGATCTCCTACCACCACCTGGAGGTTATCCAAAATGAACAGCAACACTGGCCATATATATGAAATTGACAATTTACTGTGCACTAATACAACATAACAACTAACAAAACCTATACCTAATCCTATCTATATCTACCTATATAAAAATGTGACATACAAAAATACAAGATACTTATACAATTTCTCAACAACAGCAAAAACACTTATACAATTTCAAAACTTTGTAGAGAGTTACATAGTGTAACATTCTGCAGCGAAGTTTCAAGTCTATAGGCGAAAAGACATCCCTGCTTTACTCCCTTTCCTGTTGGAATTTCATTTGTTAGGGAGCCCAAGGTACCCTCTTTAATATTTGTGTATGTATCCGAATGTAACTCTCTTATGAGGAACAGCAATCTTTTATCAATATTAGTCTTAGCCAGTTTCTCCCATTGTCGGTTTCTATCAATAGAGCCAAAGGCCTTGGCTAGATCAACAAAGGCCACATACAGTGCCCTTGTTGGCCCATTCATAGCCAAGTAGGCTAGCTGGTAAAGTGTTTGACAATTGTCTAATGTGCCTTGGCCTCTACTAAAACTAGGGTTGCCAACCTCCAGGTACTAGCTGGAGATCTCCTGCGATTACAACTGATTTCCAGCCAATAGAGATCAGTTCCCCTGGAGAAAATGGCCACTTTGGCAATTGGACTCTATGGCTTTGAAATACCTTTCCTCCCCAAACCCCACCCTCCTCAGGCTCCATCTCAAATATCGCCTGTCGGTGGCAAAGAGGGACTTGGCAACCCTACCTAAAACCTGCTTGGTGGGAGGACACCCACTTGCAACCAATGTGTCTTGTGATTGGATGGAAGGGACATTTGCACTGCTTCCCCCCATGACCCTCACAGCTAGGTGAAAGATGGGGACTGAAAAGGGATATATTGGAGTTTATATGCATTATAGATCTCAGACAAAATAAAGGACCGTAGCAAGTCAGAGCGCACTTTGAAGCCCATGAGTAAGGGAACTCCATGAAAATTAAAAGCCTGTGAAAAATATGTTTTACTACTTTAGCACTTGCTTATAAATTAAATTAAAAGGATGAGTACACAGCTGCTTATTTTGCACAGACTCAAAGGAATTAGTGTCTGCTGAGTTATTCCTTTCACCATGCAATAAAATCATTCAGTAGTTTAGGAGAGGAGTGAAGAAGGAAGACATTTCTGCTCAGGTATTTTCAAAGGATTACGCTGGACCTCAGTCAGGATCCCTTGCCCTTAGATTGTCTCTAGTTCATTTCCTGTGGGCCATACATAAGAATTTTGGTTCAATTGTTCTTTCCCATCCACTGCTGAGAAATGATAAAACTAGTGATGCCTCTGATGTTTGTATTCCATGGCTTTGAAATTATATAGGCTTCAGCAACTCATAACACTTACCTTCAAGACAAAGACTAACTCTGAGAAATTTTCTGGCTCATACTATACGTAGTACTCTTTCTTTCTTCCCCTATTTACCTTGCAATGGCAGTGGATGCTGATGCAGCCAGTATGTGAATGGAAAGGGGGCATGGGTAGAGATAGGGTTGCCAGGTCCCTCTTCGCCACGGGTGGGAGGTTGTTGGGCGGAGCTAGAGGATTAGTGTCATTAGATTACAACTGACCTTCTGCCAATAGAGATTATTGTTGGTAAAACACTTTAGCTTCTTGTAGGAGGAAATAAATTATGAAGGGTCATGGCTAGGGTTGCCAACCTCCAGGAACTAGCTGGAGATGTCCTGCTATTACAACTGATCTCCAGATGATAGAGATCAGTTCACCTGGAGAAAATGGATGCTTTGGCAATTGGACTCTATGGCACTGAAGTCCCTCCCCTCTCCAAACTCTGCCCTCCTCAGGCTCTGCCTCCAAATATCCAGGTGTTTCCCAACCCGGAGCTGGCAACCCTAGTCATGGCTCAGTGATAGTGCATCTGCTAGGCATGCAGAAGACCCCAAGCTCTATCCCAAACATCTCCAGCTTAAAGGTTAAGGTAGTAGATGATATGTAAGACCTCTACTAAAGACCCTGGAGAGTCACTCCTGTAGACAACATTGACCTAATGGTCTGACTCCGTATAAGGCAGCTTGATACGTTCATGTCAACTACACAGTGTGCAAGTACCCATTTTGTAAGATCGCTTCTCGGCCTTTTGGCTGTAAGTATTCTCTAATAAAGTCAATCCGTTCTTATCAGTAACCATTTTGTAAGATGGCTGCTTTCATCCTCCACCCAGCTGGTAAGGGTAATCAGATGCAGCTGTGTAGTAAAATGATCATCAGCATCTATCCATCATCTTTGGAAAAGGTCTTTTCCATAAGGCTACCAGCCCTGTAAAAATTACTTACCATGTTCTATCTGTGCAGGATGCAACCAAAGTTCCCAGCTCTACTTGACTCGAATATCCCCACTTCAATTTTGTTTCTCCTATGTGAAAATAAAGCCAGTGAGTTTTTAGGTCTGCATGATTTCATTTTTTTACACATTGAACTTTTCTCAAACAAATCATGAACACCACCCCGGAAAAAAAACACCACCCATGGCAAGCAAACAAAAAGAAACAAGAAATGGCTTTTTCATATATCCGTAGTCCCATGCTAATTAGAATGAACATAACAACCAGTGTATTTTTTTAAATTATACTATGCCTCATCAGCAAAAAAGCTCTTGAAGTGCCTTCCGTACAATGCTTAAACTACAATAAATAAAAGCACAATCATATGAGATAAATGAAACATATTAAAATGAAAAACACAGCAGGTAGAAATATATTAAATTAATGATTTATAGATGCTCCTAACCAATACATAACAATAAAATCAATCTTGGGGAGAGAGAGAAAAAACATTCTAAGTGCAAGGTAAAGGTGAAAAAACAAATATACCCCAAATAACTTACAGAAAGCTTAGGGAAAATATACCTTTTCCTGTTGATTAAAACTCAGCAAGCCCAGAAAACTAATGAGGGGGGAGAGAGCCTAAGCTGAGGTGCCATGACAGTCCCTCACGGGGAGATGTTTTTTTAACAGTAAACAGTACCTTTGTTGGCATTAACAATAGGAAAACAGAACAAAGAAACAGCTAGATATAAAACTAAAAACAAAGAATTACACATTTCATCAATAATTACATTGTAAAACGTTTAATTATGAGCTCCCCTCCTCCTTCAAAACCTTGGCCAAAAATTCAGCTACCTGGTTGGTAACTTCAGGACAATTATCAGCAAGTAAATAATCTATATCTCCGGTAGATACCGCATTAGTGAATTGGGGAAGTGAACCAATTAAACAAAACCGAAGCTGTGTGAAAAGTGGACAATATAAGAGAATATGATGTATTGTGTCGGGTTCTTTACATTGACAACTACAGAATCTTGCTTCTCGTGGAATTCCTTTATATCTACCATTAACAACAACTGAAGGAAATATGTTAAATCTGGCCATCAAAAATGCTCTACGATGAGAGGGAGGGAGATGTTAACTGAGAGGGAACTGCACTGAAACAGTTGTCTGACATGCACATTTGACCAATAGCACAAGTTTATGGTATTACAAACCAAATTATTTAGGGTGGTTAAAACAAAAACAGACCGTGAAGAGCTCCAAAAGGATCTCTTCAAACTGGAGGAATGGAATGGGCATTAAAATGGCAAATGAGATTCAATGTGAGTAAGTGTAAAGTGATGCATATTGGGGCAAAAAATCCCAACTTCACATATACACTGATGGGATCTGTGCTGGCAGTGAAAGACCAAGAAAAGGATCTTGGGGTGGTAGTGGATAGCTCAATGAAAATGTCAACCCAGTGTGTGGCTGCTGTAAAAAAGGCAAATTCTATGCTGGCCATAATTAGACGAGGGATAGAGAATAAAACTGCTGATATCATACTGCCCTTGTACAAATCTATGGTGAGACCACACTTGGAATACTGTGTACAGTTCTGGTCACCACACCTAAAAAAGGATATTGCAGAGCTTGAGAAGGTGCAGAAAAGAGCAACCAAAATGATTAGGGGACTAGAGCAACTCTCCTATGGGGAGCGGTTAGGACGCTTAGGGCTGTTTAGCTTGGAAAGAAGGCGGTTAAGGGGAGACATGATAGAGGTCGATACAATTATGGATGGTATTGAGACAGTGGACAGGGAGAAACCTTTCTCCCTCTCTCATAATACTGGAATGCGGGGTCATCTGCTGAAGCTGGAGGGTGAGAGATTCAAAACAGATTAAATGAAGTATTTCCTCACACAACACATAATTAAATGGTGGAGCTCCCTGTCTCTTGATGTGGTGATGGCTGCCAACTTGGAAGGCCTTAAGAGGGGAGTGGACATGTTCATGGAGAATAGGGATGTTCATGGCTACTAGTAAAAACAGCTACTACTCATGATGCGTACCTGTTCTCTACAGGATCAGAGGAGCATGCCTATTATATTAGGTGCTGTGGAACATAGGCAGGATGGTGCTGCCACAGTTGTCTTGTTTGTGGCTTCCTAGAGGCACCTGGTTGGCCACTGTGTGAACAGACTGCTGGACTTGGTGCACTTTGGTCTGATCCAGCATGGCTTTTCTTATGTTCTTATGTTCTGTGCAAAATCATCTTTAGAAAACAAATACACATATTATGAGTGGGATCTTGCTGACTTTTCTCTGAAATGAAATTTACGTCAAGTGCTGAACACAACTGGCAACTATACTCCAAGACAGCTAGAATTGATCTAAATTCGAAAAGGCCGATTTATAGAAGAAATCTATTGCTTGGGGTCAAAGAAACATGGATTTGAAAATAGAATCCCTCCTACAGGGTTTCCCAAAAAACGATCATTATTAATTTTCATTAGGTGTATTTATTTAATCCCTAACATCGTAAACCTTTTGGATTTTACACTGGCAGAAATGGTGTGATTTTTATTCTTCCAGTTCGAAAATGAATCATAGCTGTTTTGTGCAGGTGTTTGTTTGGTCAGATACTCATTTGAGAGAAGAGCTTCTCAGATGATTAAAACTTTGTTGACCTTGTTTGCTGTCAGATTTAACTAAAGGGATTTTTACCGAACAAAATGCATCAACAGACTCTGCAAAGGGCAATCTTAAAACCATAAGGAACATTTAATATTACAGCTAAGACTGTGGCATTTACATTTGTTGTGTGGCTGGATTTTACATTTTCGAATGTTACAGTGGGAAAACGAAATGCAGGCAACACCCATGCTTTGTTAGAAAAGCAGCAAAATATCATCCCTCAGTTAATAAATTGACTAACAGATAAAATTGATCCAGAAGATATTCTTCATCTAACAGCTTCTGTAAAACTTTTTGGAAAGTCTCTGTTTGTGTAATTTTGGACAATATATCATATTGTGGATCAAATGGATCAGGCTAGCCTGGGCCATCCAGGTCAGGGCATGGCGTAACTACGCCACCTTTTTTGGTGGTGTAGCCTCACTCTTTTCAATGGGGGCATTTTCTCTGGTCTCTAATTTAAATGCCTTGTATTTTATTTTCAGAAGCCCAGAAGCCTCTGTGGAAGTGGTTTGACTGTGCAACTCCTAGCTGCTGCCTAACTGCCCAACCCCTCACCCAGGATTGGGCTGCCCATCAACTAAAGTCATTGGATTAGAAGGGTGTAACTATTAGATGTCTAACTCTTCCTCAAATAGAGTGATCAAAGATTCATACCTGAACATTTAACTGTAAGCCTCTACCCACTGTTCATTCCCAAAGTCTTTTAGACATATTCAATACAATTTAACATGGCAGCACATGGAAAATTGTAGCAACATACCAAGACTTGCAGGGCTGTAGGGTGGCAAAGAAAGCTGTGGCAAGAAACTTTGGAATACTAGAGTCCAAGATTCAAGTGAGGGGCCAGGTAAGAGATGGAGGTAAGAAGAAGTAGTAGAAGAAGAGTTGGTTTTTATATGCCAACTTTCTTTTTTTTATATATATATAAATTTTATTAGGTTTTATACTAGAAGTTTTCCATTACATTGAACAACATCTATAACAATATCAAATTTCAATTCTAACTTAGAGTTGTTATAGTTCCATATCTTATAATAAAAAAAAGAAAAAAAAATGGAAAAAAAATTTTTTGACTTCCCCTTCACCTCTATCTGCCTCTTAATAAAAAGTTCATCCCGTCGTAGGTAATCTAATCTTAATAAACTATCAATACCATATATAGAAAAAAAAATCATAGTCTGTTAGTAAATATACTTATACTTAATCATTATAAAAAAGATCAGAAATAATCCTCTGGATCAGATTAGAAAATATTCTTCCATTCTTCCCATTTTTAACTCATATTCACAATAATGCATCCACGCCCCCCATTCCCCCAAAAACCGAACGTCATTTTCTTCATTTAGAATAGCTGTGAGTTTTGCCATTTCTGCAACTTCAAACATTTTAACAATCCAGTCTTTTTTCTCAGGAGTTTCTAGCCCTTTCCATTTCGCTGCATAAAGCAGTCTCGCAGCTGTTGTGGCATAAATCAAAAAAGTTCTTTGTATTGCTAAGTCGTCTGGAATCATACTCAGTAGCATCATTTCTGGTGTTTTGGGTATATTCTTTTGTAGTATTAATCTCAATTCATTATAGATCATGTCCCAGAAGTCTTTGGCTTTGTCACAGGTCCACCACATGTGATAAAAGGAACCAATTTCTTTGTTACATTTCCAACTAGTAGGGGACATCGTTTTATAAATCTTTGCAATTTTCTTGGGTGTTAAATACCATCTATACATCATTTTATAAATGTTTTCTCGCACTGACTGTGCTTTTATTCCTTTTAGATCTTTGGACCATAATCTTTCCCATTTATTTAAAACAATATCATGTCCCAGATTTTGAGCCCAATCGATCATAGTTGGTTTAATCGTATCCTGCTCACAATATATTGTTAAAAGGAGATTATACATTTTAGAAATCAGTTTTGTATTATTATCTAGTAAAATCCTTTGAAAAGGAGATTTTTCTTTAGAGAAACCTTTTTTTGCATCTTGTATAAAAACTGATTTGATTTGGTAGTATTGGAGCCATTGTAAATCATCCTTAAGAAGTTGAAAGTCTTTTAGTGAGCATTTCTTTCCTTCCCAGTTAATTAGATCTTGATAAGTAATAAATTTGTCTGGTCTAAGTGGGCGCAAAGTTAGCATTTCTTGAGGCGATATCCACATCGGTGTTTCTGGTTCCAAAATATGTTTATATCTCATCCAGATACGAAGTAAAGAGGACCTGATTATATGATTACGAAATGTTGCTTGTAGTTTAATTTTATCATACCACAAATAACCATGCCATCCACTTAAGTTATTATAACCTTCCAAGTCTAACAAACGTATATTTGACAAGTTCATCCAGTCTTTTAGCCATACTAAAGCTGCCGCTTCAGCATAGAGTTGAAAATTAGGCAGTGCTAAACCTCCTCTAGTTTTTAGATCCACCAAGTATTTATAGGCAGTCCTTGGTTTTTTCCCTTGCCAGATGAAGTTTGAAATGTCTTTCCTCCAAGTTTCAAAATATTTAGTTTGTGATATAATTGGTAAATTTTGGAATAAGAAGAGCATCCTCGGTAAGACATTCATTTGGATCGTTGAAATACGTCCCATTAGTGACAATTTTTTGTTTGACCATATAATCATATCAGTTTTAATCTTACCCCATAACTTGAGGTAATTGTTGGTTATCAGATCTTTATTCTTTGCAGTAATCCAAATTCCCAGGTATTTAACTTTGTTAGCTTTCTCCCAGCCAGTATAAGATATAAATTCCTGTTGCTGTGTTTCCGATAAATTTTTAAATATTATCTTTGTTTTTTCTTGATTCACTTTAAAGCCTGATACTTTTCCAAAATCGTCCAAAGTCTCCTGAAGTATATTCATTGACTGTGTTGGATTTTCCAAAATTAGCAGTAGGTCATCCGCGAATGCTCTCAACTTAAATTCATGTTTTTTAATTCTTAACCCGCGGATGTCCTCCATACTTCTTAGTTTCACACATAGCGGTTCCAACACCAACAAAAATAAAAGTGGAGACAAGGGACATCCCTGTCTAGTCCCTTTCGTGATTTGGCAATTATCTGACATTGATTCATTAACCAAAATTTTAGCTTGTTGGGAGGTATAAATAGCCGATATACCTTTCTGAAAACGATCTCCAAAATTCAATTTATCCAAAATCCGTTTCAAAAAGTTCCAAGAGACCATATCAAAGGCTTTTTCTGCATCCAAAAATACAAAAGCCGCAGTTTGTTGAATATTCTGGTCATAGTATTCCAGTGAGTCTAGTAAAATTCTTACATTGTCTTTTATTTGCCTTCCTGGTATAAAACCTGCTTGGTCCTCGTGTATAAGATCCTTAATAAATTGTTTTATCCTACATGCCAAAACCGAAGCAAAAATTTTGTAGTCCACATTTAGCAGCGATATAGGTCTATAATTGGATGTTTTTTCTGGATCTCTTCCTTCTTTAGGTATCAATGATATAAATGCATGTGACCAAGTCTCCGGGGATGTTCCCTCGTCCAAAATTGCATTGTAAAGTGAGCCAAAAAATCCAACTAAATTGTCACTAAATGTTCTATAAAATAGTGCAGTAATTCCATCTGGTCCAGGTGTTTTATCCGTCTTCTGTCTCAGTATTGCTTCTTGTATTTCTTCCCTTGTTACTGGAGCTTCAATACATTCTCTCTGGGTCATTGACAAAGCTTTCATCTGTATTGAGTTTAGAAATTTATCTATTTTCTGTTTTGGAGTATTTTCTTTCTGATATAACTTAGAGTAGAATGAAACAAATTCTTTCTGAATTTCTGAAGTTGAATAAACTGGTCCTTTAACAGTTTGGATTTTTGTTATAATCTTCTTTTGAAATGAGTCCTTCAGTTGTGTTGCTAAAAATTTTCCTGGTTTATTTGCATATTCAAAATACTTTTGTTTAGCAAGTTTCAGATTTTTATTCATTTCCTCCATTATTACCAAATTTAATTGGTGTTTAGATGCAGAAATCTTTATTTGAATTTCTCTTTTCTCCTCTTCCTGTGTTACCGTTACCAATTTCTGCTCCAAATTTTGTAAATTCCAAAGTATATTGTTTGTAAATTGCAATTGAGTCTTCTTCCAGGCCGAATGTTTCTGTATCATAAAACCTCTCAGAACAGCTTTGAATGCATCCCAAACTGTATTCAAAGAAGTTTCCCCATTAAGGTTAATTTCAAAAAAGTCTTTCATTAAAACCTGTAATTCCTTTTGTATCTTATTGTCTTTTAAAAGTTTATCATTCATTCGCCATCTAAATGCTTGTTTATTGTTCCAATCAAAAGTAACAGGATTATGATCAGAAAAAGTTCTAGGTAAGATATGAATTTTACGTAGTTGCGTGAAGATTGATTTACTGGCCCATATCATATCGATTCTGGAGTGTGAATCATGTCTTGCTGAATAAAAGGTGTATTCTTTAGCTGTTGTATTCATTGTTCTCCAAATGTCTTGTAATTCTAATTCTGAAGCCATGGTAAAGAAAGTTTTAGGCAAGCATCCATCATTGATGTCTTTTGCTTTTGATTTTTTGTCCAGAGATGGGAGAATAATTCCATTGAAGTCGCCCATCAATAAAATTTGGTCTTTTGCGTGCTGGGCTATCAAATCGTGTAATTTTTCGTAGAAGGGTTTTTTCCCTTCATTGGGTGCATAAATTCCAACCACTATTGTCCTTTGTCCCAGTATTTTAGTTCTGATAATTACAATTCTTCCTTCATTGTCTTTATATACTAATTCTGGACAAAGATTGGGGTGGGCATAGATTACCACTCCCTTTGTTTTAGTTTTGGCTGAAGCAATAAATGCTTGTCCAAGCACCTGTTTCTCCAAGTATTTTTTATGCTTTGAAGCTATATGGGTCTCTTGTAGACATATTAGGGAGTATTTATATTTCTGTAGATATTTGAAGATTCTAGCCCTTTTAGTTTTCTCATTCAGTCCATTTACATTCCAAGAAATTGCTTTTGCCATAATGTAGTATTTTTTAGCAGAATAAAAAGTCTATAATTTGGTACCTCCTTCTGCACCCTGTACCTCTTCTTCTTCCTCTTCTTCTTCCTCCTTCTCTCCAGGTAATTCTTTTCCAGAAATTTCCCCACATCTGCTTGAGATAGAATTGTCGTTTTCACTTCCTTGTAGGTGAAAGCCAAACCTTGTGGCATAATCCAACGGTATTTGATACCATTAGCTTTCAGTGTAGACACAAAGTCTTTGTAGTTATTCCTCTGTGAGAGTAGATGCCTTGGAATATCCTTCAGTAGTATAAGAGAGGAATCTCCTGCTGACACTGGATTTTCATAATGAATCTTCATAATCTTATCTTTAACTCTGGTGTCATAAAACACTATCATCAAATCTCTTGGCTTAGATCTTCTCATTCTGGCAGGTAATGGTATCCTATATATTCTATTAATGGCTTGTTTTAATTCTTGTTCATCTATCTGAAATAAGTAGGCCAAGTTTGGTATTGCAGTTTCTTTATTGTCTCCCATCATATCTGGAAAGTTGCGTATACGAAGATTGGTCTCTCTCACTCTCATCTCCATCATTGCCATTTGATTTTTTGCCGCCATCTGATCAGTTTGTATTGTTTCAATCTGTTTTTCTTGGCTTGTTAATTTTTTCTTTGTGTCCTTGTGCTCATCCATCACTTTCTTAATTGATACATCCATCGCTTGCATATCTGTCTTCATAACAGTCATTTGAGTTTTTACTTCTTTCAAGTCTCCAGTGACCACATCCAACTTCTGATTAATAGCTTGGGATGCTTGACCAAGATTTGTCATCATAGAAGTCAACTGTGCCATCTGTGTAGACATCTGTTCAAACTGTTTATTTGTTGCCTCAGTTTGTTTAGTTAGCATATCCTGTAACTTTTTTTCCATGGTCGAGGTTTGTAAAGAGTCCCTTAGTTTAGTATAGGCAGGGCTGTGTAGTGAGCCAGAGCGGGGTCGAGACATTTACATTCAAAAAAAGCTGGTAAAATACATGTCCACAGACAGGGCCTTTAAGGTGCTGATTAAAAGATGATAATTCAAACATCAGCCTAATAATTTTTTCGGGTTGAAAAGAGTCGAAATTGGCTTTAAAATTGCATTTTAAAGTTTTAAAATACCAGTGAGTTTTTTCGGTCGCTCTAGATCGGGTTAATCAGGAAGTAAACAGGAAGTTACTAGTGCTGCGGACCTTCTACCGCCTCTTCTCGATGGTTATTCCTTCAGGAATGATTTCAAAGTAACTCGAGTGCGACGCATATTCAGTCCCACAGCTACTTCCTGTTGTTTTAGTTCCGATGATAGAGAGGGTGTTATAGAAAGTCTTCCGTTCCAGGCGCTCCCTTACTACAAACGTGGCAGGAAATTCTTTTCGCCGGAAAATCAGGAAGAAAGATCACCCTCCCCTTCCCTCGGACCTTCTCATTGGTGATAGTTCTTGTCAATCTAAAAGGTATCCTTCCGACTCTTTGTTATGGTTTAGGCTGATCAATTTGATAAAGGTCCTGTCGCTAATCCCGATGACTAACTCAGATCAAACTTTTTCAGTTCGAATTAAGGGGGAATGGGGGTCTCAGAAATGTTCTTATCAGCCCCCCGTCTGTTCAAATATTCCAGTAAGTAGACGCAGAGTTCTTTGTACTCACTTGGGTGTCAAGAGGTGAGGTTCTTTTCTTTATGTAGTCCTTATGCTGGTAATAAGGTGGTGGAGGGTAGAGCTTGAGGCCAGAGTTGCGTTTTGGCGATGTCCTTCCCTAGTGCCCTCGCAGGACCGGCGTCCAGGACTCCGAGGGGCTTAAAAAAGCCCCCTCAGAGTACCTAGGAGGTCAAACCGCGTTTGCGGGCTGCAGGGAGTTCCTGCTTTCCAACCCACTTGCAAGGGTCGGATTGGGGTATCTATGTACCCCAGAAATAACGCAAACTTGGATTTCTCCCAGGACAGCCTGGGGAAATGGAGTGCTCTCTCCAGCGGCACCACCGGAAGTCTTTATATGCCAACTTTCTGTACCACTTAAGGAAGAATCAAACTGGCTTACAATCACCTTACCTTCCCCTCCCCACAACAGACATCCTCTGAGGTAGGTGGCTGAGAGAGTGTGACTTGCCCAGGGTCACCCAGCTGGCTTCATGTATAGGAGTGGGGAAACAAATCCAGTTCACCAGATTAGCCTCCACCGCTCATGTGGAGGAGTGGGGCATCAAACCATGTTCTCCAGATCAGAGTCCACTGCTCCAAACCACCACTCTTAACCACTACACCACTCTGGCTCTCCTTCTCCCAGATCCCTAGGTAATAAATCCAAATACAAAGTGCAATACAATTATCCTTTTTACATCTGTTTATCATTGTTCCCAGAATACACCCTTCCACACTAAGGCAACATAGACATCAAGTGATAGTGATGGATACAGAAGCACTCCAAAATTGATAAATCACAAATAATAGTTGCTTGTATTCCTCTGAGGCTGCAAAGAAATGAATTGCATACCATAAATACATCATTTTCTATCTGAATGCAGTGCCAGTACCACACTTCAGCCAGTCATTGACTAAGGATAAATTTTTGGAAAGGTACAGTAAATAAACTAGCATCCTAAAAGGCTCTTATAAATTATCACACTACAAAAATTCAGTCAGGGGAAAGGGCCTCTGTTGCGAAACTGAACACAAACGCCACGATAGAATTATGACAGTAGTAGTACTAAACACAGAAGACATAATAAGTTATTATGGTGATGTCAGATAAACATGTTCTGAAGCCATGTATGTGGTTATCTTTGGAAACTGCTCATAATCTTCAGCTGGTAATAGTGCAATGGTCCAGCTCACGAGGAGAACATTATATTGCACATTGGAGCCATGCTAATGTTGTCTTTGGAATTCAGTTCAGAGTTTCTTTGATCTATTATGCCAGAAACAGCTTTGGTTCAACACATCTAGCAACCTGCTTTCATAGCTTTCTGCTGTCATTCTAAAATGCCTAAGATCACACAGTCCATCAGTACTGATTTTAAACTAGTGCTGTACTCCCATGAGCTCAACCCAGGTGTGAAGGGCCAGCTACTATTGATACTGTTGTGTTTATATTTTCTCTGTACTTTGGACATTATATCTTAATCATGTATGGGTCCTTGTAGTCCTCTAAAGTGGCATGTTCTCTTTGGCACCATTGTGTTAGTCAAGCCAGCATAACTTGTAACCCACCAAAGTGAATCTATGAGCTCTGTATTATGGTCCACCAGGGATTCAGATCTTCCATTTTTTACTGCCTACATGTAAATATAAAGCCAAGGAAATTATTGAGCACCTGGAATGACACAATACACACCTAGTGAGTTACAACTATGAATGCTTTTTAAGTGCTACAGGACATGTAGCGTTTAAGTATACCTCTTAGAAGATGAAGTGTTAGAGATTTCAGTGTGCCACTTCCAGAACAGAATTAAGCTTCATTCTTAACATTATTTATATCATTTCATGGTAAGTTCCTCTACTGGTGCAACCATTAAGGCTACTAGGGTTCAAATCTTGCCTCTGCTAGAAACTCTCAGTGGCCTTAGGAACACCCCAGCCCCTTAGTTGTTATACCAGGTCAATAATGCTTGCCTACCTTAAAGAGTTTATACAAGTTAACAACATTAATGCCTGTGAAGAACTCTGAATGCTTGAGGGATCACTGCAAATGCTCTTCTTCTTCTCCTTATTATTATTAATAATAATTATTATTAATAATATTTTATTAATAATAATATTATTAATTGTTATTATTAATTATTATTAATATTTTGTTATTAATAATAACAATATTGTTATTGTTAATAATAATAACAATCCGCAGTGTTTCTGAATATTACTGCCTCTCCTGTGTTTCACCAGGCAGAGCAGAAAAGCAGCAAATTTCTGCCAAAAGTAAATACATGCAAATACTTTTCATTAAGATTCTTTGACAGTTACAGGAAAAGTGCAGAAATGCCAATTCCTGAGGTAACAAAAAACACCCTCTAGAATTGCTGTGTTACAGAAAGGACGTCTATGAAAACCCAGATTCAGCTACCAAACTGTGATGAAGTCGGGTGATAAAGGTAGTGTCAATTTTGAACTGAGGGGATGGCAAGCTCAGCCCTCGCTCAGACACAATCTGCGACGAACTGCCAAAAGTGGGAGCTGTGACTTCAAACCAAACTGAAAGGGAAATAAAGATTAAAGCTGTTCACGACGGGTCATTTTGAGTATGTCACTCTTTTTTGTCAAAACAAAAAAGAAAAAAGAAATGACTCCAGCCCATGGTGGGGCAAGGTCTCCATTATCTTCTAAATGGCTGGAGTGCCCATGGACAGGAACTGCCCTCAGAGATGCTGATACTGTCAGGTATGAGACTGCAGTTCAGTCAGTGGCTTTGTAAAGAATTTAGCAATTTCACATATGTTTTGGGATCAGCTTTAAAACGGGAAAGCAACTTCCATCACACACAGGCTTAAATAATTTAAACATTTTTTTTTTAAAAAAAAAAGATGAATAGGAGAATTAATATTCAAGATCTAATAAGAAAGAGCTTTTGCATTAAAACCAATCCTAGAAATACATTTTAAATCCTATTTTAAACACAAGAAGCTGTCCAAATGGGAGTCTTCTTTTAAATGGGGGAAATCATTACTCGGTTTTCTTTTTCAAGAGCTTTTGGGTATCATGTCTGAGGCAAGAGATAAGGCAATTTTAAAAGAAATCGATATTTAAATGTTTAAACTTTAAACACACACACACACACAAGCAAAACCTAAAACCATTCATACTCATGTCTTTCTTTGATGAAGCAAAGCCCACAATCAGACAGAAAACATGCCATTGATTTTCACCCTCCTTTTAGAACTTGCCAGGGAGAACTCCCATCCTCAATTGTTTGTATAGGCATGGCAAAACTGTGCCACGCTTAATTATGCTGAGACTGAAAAGTAGGCAACACAGCTGTGTCTACGCATATGTTTATAGTTTAAAATGCCGCTGCTCATAATTGCCTTTGTAAGGAAAGGAACTTGGGACAGAGCTGTTAGGAAATGGTCTTGGGCCTGGCAAGCTGCCTGTCACCGCCTAATGATTATTAAGCTTTGCGAAGGAAATGCTAAAACATGAGGCTTTTTTGGGGGGGGGAGGGTGGATTAGCCAACTGATGCGGCGTTTAAAAACCAAACCAAAAGGCAACATTTGGAGAAGAGAGAAGTAAGCGCCATGAAAATGAGGTGCCTTGTTCTTGTTTGGAGGTTCTAGCAGGGGAGCGCAGCTATCGTATACCCTTGACCGAAGAACGGTACACTCCTTCGATCTGGGATGGTCGTCCTCTTCCACCGAGCCCGCAGCTCCCAGAGGGGCGCACATGGAGCGGTGAGGGAGGGAGGGGACACCCGCCTAGCCAGCCAGATCAGCCAAATCAACCCTGGCGATCAATGGGGTGACAGATGTTGCAGCCAGATCGCCCTCACATCCAGGATTGAAACATTTAAGCATTTTACAGATTCAAGCTCAATCTTGATTCATGCTTGTGGACCCTCGGGCAAGCGGCTCCAAGGGAAGGAGAAGTAACGTTAAGTAAACACACATACACATGCTCTTTGGGTTTAAATGGCCACAGTTTTTATTGATCACAACAGAATGGAGCATTGGCGGAAAAACATGGGGGCGGATCCAAGATATCGAGTCACCACCCTGTAACTCGAGACATGTATCGAAAGCATCGATAAACAGCCCAACCACCAGTGGGCACAGCACCGGAGTAGTACTTATGAGGCCCCACCAGGACGGGCATCTCTGTGTGGAGCCAGTGCCACCTGGGATTGGAGCACCCACTGCAGGCCCCTTAGCTGGGCATCGTTGTTGTACTCCATCCCAAGACCCCTTATGGGGGTCCCCATAAACGGGAAGGAAAAGCACATCTTCCCTTCTTGGATCAGACCCCATGGAAAAACCCGCCAAAGAGCAGGGGCTACCGCCCTGCTCCCGCCAACGCTCCTACTGCTGTGACCAACAAAGTAGCGAGCCCCGAATATCATGCAGCCACAGGTCCTGACCCCAGTCGGACAGGTGCACACCATCAGGGCGATACAGCTCCGGCATGCTGAATGAAATTTCTGGGTGGTGGATCACCACGCCCCCACACGTCTCCCACGGAGTACACTCAACGACAGCTTGCAGCACATATCACCTGGAGAAGCAGCTCCAGCTCCAAAATCCATTCCCGGGTTTTCCACCAAGGAAGCAGCTCCAGCTCCAAAACCCATTCCTGGGTTTTCTACCAAGTGACACCTGCCCACTGCCCAGAGGAAGGCAAAAACCCACAGGGCCCATGGCCAATCTGGCCTGTAGGAAAAATTCCTTCCTGACCCCAAACAGCGGTCGGTGTTACCCTGGGCATATGAAACAGGAGCACTGCGCAATCAGCATGTCACTGGGAGCCGCCAGTAAAGCTGCAACCATACAGTTCCGGAGCCCGAGGCTGCACACAAAGGTCCAGACCCTTCTCCAACGTAGAGCTGAAACGAGAGGACATGTTAGCGGATGCTTCCTGCAAGAGACTCGTCCCATAAACAGTGAGCACAGAGGCTCCAACCATGGCAGCAGTATTCACCCCGGCAGTGTGGAGCACCATCCACAGTCCAGGAAATACCGAGGCCCATATTTAATGCCTTATCAACACCACAATCTGTTGAGCCCGAAACTCAAGGCCAATGACCCCCATGTTCCCAACAGAACTGGTGGTCAGATTCATGCCCCTGTGCCGAACAGGGTACCCACCCCCACAGGCCCATAGGTCGCTAACTGTGTGGTGGAAGGATGCATAACACCTGAACGAAATTAACAGGAATGGTGTAGGATGACTGAGGAACCCCAGGGGTAAAACAGTAGGGCATATGTCTATAATCCACGGGAGCCTTAGGGTACCACACCCATGAGGGATACCCAAAGTTAGGCCATGCAGGGGGAGGAGAACCCAATAAGTTAAGTTTCCATGTCATCTACCATCGAAACCGCCCCATAAGTGGTGGTGCTAACATTTGGAAACTCAGGACTTGAAAGCCGTAATGCGTCCACCATTATCATAGATTCCTGAGGTATGCTGAACTATAGAAGATAGGCTGTGAATAAGCCAAGCAATATTGACTAGCACTGAGGCGCGTGACCCATGTTTTACATACCCCACATAGAACATGTTAAAGACCTTCAAGGCAGCCTGTAAAATGGAGATGCCCACAGGCACGGTCTTAGGAACCTACTGCAACCCGTTGATTCTAAAAACAAGGGGGGGGGGGTCGGTCCAAGACACATGGGGTGAGGAATAGGGAAAAACCAGCTGCGGCTACAACAGAATTAAGTAGTGAAAATGGTGATACCAGTTGCAGTGGGACAACCCCAAAGCAACAGGGAGAGGGCATCAATAGGTATGGGCTCAGGAACCGGATGGCCTAGGGTGGATGCGGGAACAAGTATTACAGTCATGCCCTTATCTGCCCCAAGTGCGGTGACACCTGCACCGGTTATAGTCCAGCAAAAACAACAACAAAAAACTCTCTCACCTGTTCAGCCCCCCATGTCACCCCTGCCAGGCCCACCAGTATACGAGTTGCTCTTAACCATGAGCCAACCCACAAAAGCCATAGCTTATTCCATTAAAGGTCCCACCAAGTGCACTCTTCATGTGAAACCCTAGCACTAAATGTTTCATCATAGTCCCGAGACACTTGCAGCTCACTTGCCCGTAGCCATTGCTCATGTGAATAGTGAGGTGCAATGCCCTTTATGGGCATGTGGCCTAAACCCTCCCCATAAAGACAGTGTAGCCGGACGACCAACTAACTAAGGTACAGTCCACAGTCTGACTATACCCTTGTTCTTACCTGGGCAAGAATCGGTTTCAATAGGGGTAAAAAATTTCCTAGTCCCCTCTGGGCAAAGGTGAATGCCAGGTGGATCGGCAGCCATATAGGCCACCGCCGATGTTCCAAGGTGGAAGCTCGACTAGGAACCATGCTGCCCCATCACCATAGCCCCACATGTCCCCCCCTTCTCGCTGCCCATGCTGGCAAACCAGGCACATAGGCAGCCGTTACGCAATGTCACCCCGATGTATGAGGGGGCGTTACCTGACTCCCTGGTCGTAGATGGGGGCGTGGCCAGCAAGGCCTCTAATGTCTCTCACCTGGTGGCTAGGCATGCCAGTTTGGTGTAAGCCCCTAAAACATGGCTGCTGTGCGATGCTCATCTAAGGAAGTCCTTAAGCATTTGGACCGATTTGGAGGCATGTCCCCTAGCCCAAATTGCAAAGGACCCGAGACAACAATTAACTGCTCTTCTCAAGCCAAATCATCCCATCAAGGGAATGTGACTGGCCAACAGGTTACGGAAAAGTGGCTCTGCCCCCTTCTAGTGTATCAGTTCTCAGGTCAGCAAAAGCAGCACAACAAAATGAAATAAACCAGCATTCTTCCCCTTTTGGTTCATCAATCCCAGTTCAGTTAATAGATCACAGCAAAATCAAACAACCAGTGCTCACAGCAAAGTAAACCACTTACAATTCCCTTGCGATGGATGCAAGCACACGAGTGAAACGATGAAGCGAAGGAGAGGGTTTCTTCTATTTTCTGTTTGTTTTTTGTTAGTTAGGTAGTTAGTTTAAATGTTGGCTTTCTCTCCCACCTAAGGGAGAATCAAACCGACCCACAAACAGCTGCTCGTGTGGAGAATCATAGAAAAGTATAGTTGGAAGGGACCGCCGAGGTCATCTAGTCCAACCCTTGTCCAATGCAGGAACTTCGCAACTCCCCCCCCCAGCATCCCCTAGTCCATGCCTAGAAGATGGCCAAGATGCCCTCCCCTAGTCCATGCCTAGAAGATGGCCAAGATGCCCTCCCTCACAGCATCTGCTTAAGCTCACCGAATTTGTCATTGCCGACAGTCATAGCTGACAGATGGCCATCTAACCTCTGCTTAAAAACCTTCGGGGAAGGGGAGCTTACCACACCCTGGGGGCCAAGAATGATGCATAGAAAAGACAGCATAGCAAAGTTAAAAGCTCACACCATTGTGTTCAGAACTGCAGACTCTACTACCAAGGAAATACTGCCTCTGATTGACAGTGGGGGGGGGGAGGTTGCTGCCAGCAGCATATCTTATTAACGCTCCCATTATGAATAATTTGCAGAGAAAACTGGGGACAGGAATGTATTAGCCCATCTCCTACCATGTATCTGAAAAGAAGAACTGTAAAAAGTCATAACTCATCTCCTGACGATTCATCCATGAGTGATCCCAGTACATCAATTAAATAGGTCCCCCATTTCGCAGCGTTCAGTAATTATTAAGGTTGCAATGGTATGCACAGCCCAACTTCTACTACAAATAATAAAGGATTCAAAATCAAAGCAATCAAAACCCACACAAGCCACTCCCAAAATGTTCTCATTAGTGGGCAAAACCTCAGAGCCAATAAATGCTCCGTAAACATTGGGCTGTTCAAGTATGAAAAACAGCCCAGCAAATTTAAGCTGAATGCACCAGAGGACATGCCAAGCTGTAACCCAAGAAAGTGCAGGTACCATACAAATTTGGGGCAACAAATTAAGGACTGGCCTCCTGGATAGGCCAGAAGGAAAAATTGGCTCACGCCTCTGCATCATCTCCTGAATCCAAAGGCATAACCCAGCCGCTCTTGGCCATCAGGCTGAGCCCCGAATAAATATGTATAGTATTTTCATTATTTTATCTGGCCAAAGGCTGTAAATAATCTATCTATCTATCTATCCATCTATCCATCTATCCATCTATCCATCTATCCATCTATCTATCCATCTATCTATCCATCTATCTATCCATCTATCTATCCATCTATCTATCCATCTATCTATCCATCTATCTATCCATCTATCTATCTAGTAGTCTCAATATTTATTCCTTCATATTTTAAACTCCCAAGCAATCACCCTATATTAGCAGATCAGATGAGTTGCCCAAATTAATACTTGTTGCATGTGAGCCCCGAATAAATATATATTGTTTTATTTGTTATCTATATTGTAAACTCCCAATTAATTGCACAGTATAAGCAGAACTGATGAGTTGCCCACATTAATACCTGATGCATGTGTGATCTTAATAAAGTAATAAATTAAACAGGGAGGGGGCAGGCAGGCCACTCACTGCCTGATCCTTACTGGAGAAGACTGGGGATCAAACCCGGGATCCTCTGCATGCCAAGCAGATGCTCTCCCACTAAGCCACAGCCCCTTCTGGTATAAATCTGAGCCAAAATTCAGGGCAAGTGAGATAACCACTGTAGCAATGTTAAGTCCAAGGGAAGACTACTGCCGATGCAAACCTCCAACCCACTGCACTGAGATACAATTATAGAGGGGAGGGGGGGAGTGTTTATGTCCAGCCCCCTCTTCGTAAGAGGATAGTAGCCAAGAGCTCTGAAAGAGCTCTGCAAGTCCTCGATCTTCTCAATTCATGTCTCATATCCTGATGTATTTGGAACGCCACTGCATGAAAGCTCCCCTTACAGAACAGGAGAGGCGAGACGGGGGGGGGGGAAAGGAGGGGGGCGGTTTTAACAGCCTGCCCAGAAAACAAAACAAAGCCAAGGAAATCTATACCCCCCAGAGAGCAATCCCGCTCAGCAAAATGGAAAAGAAAGGGGAAAAAAAAACTTTAAGGAATTAGCAGCAACAAATGGGGGAGGGAGGCACACTGAACTGTTAAATATTCACAAGAACACCCAAGCAAAATCCCAAGTAAATGCCCCGTACACCCGGGTTTCTAGGCGACCGGCTGGTCCCAGCAAAGTATAGGCGACCGGGAGGGAGGGTGTGCGAGGGGTTGGGTATGCCGCGGCAGCTCCCTGGGATAAGAACGAAATCGCAGCCGGCAGGTGGACAACAAGCCGGAGAGAGCCCCCACAGAAAAAAAGGGGGGTGCGAAAACGGAACAAAATGGGAGGGGGTGTGTGCTGGAAGCTGCTCACCCGCACCTTGGCAACAACTCCGAAAGGACCCCGCTCCCTGCCAGAGGCAGGGAACAAGCGGCTGAAATCATCCCACCGAGAGGGGAGGAGGGGGTGTGTGTGAGCCGGCCGCACGCAGCGGCAGTAGTCGGGCAAAAGAAAAAGGGGGGGCGAATTCCAGGCCAAAAACAAGAGTGGGTGAGAAGGGGGGGTTTGCGTAAGGCCCCCCGCGCCGCCGCCGCTGTAGAAAAAGGGAAAAAAAGGGGGGGAACTAATCCCCTCAGAGTAAGGAAACCTGGACAGGAGGAACTGCAAGAAAGCCAACTACTTGCCCAACCTTTTAACCTCGCTGTCCCGCTGCAAAGAGGACCGCAGCTGGGCTGCGCCGGCTTAAGTAGGCACAGGGAGGGGTGACGTCAGGATACCCCACCCGCCTTGGGAAGGGAGGGGGAGAAACCGTGAGGCAAACATGGCCTCGCGAGACGGCGGCAGCCCAACCTGAGGGACCATCTCGCCTTCCCCTGTATCCTGCCCGGTAAGTCCACAAGGGTGGGACCTGTTTATTCAGGGCCCCCTTTTTTCTCCCACTCCATGCGTCGAACAGCTAATGTCAGGCCTTTGCTTTTTTGCTGGAGCAAAGGCTCTTGACATGAGTCAGGCCAGGTTCTGGCCACACGTCAAGTCCTTGGTTCTCATGCCTATGAACGTCTGTGCACAGTTTCGCTCATCCTGTTTTCTGAAGCTGTGGTAATGTTTAGTCTGTCTTCCTGGGAACTGCTTATCTCGAGGTTGCCTAGCAATGTTTACCTTTTCAGTCCGTAGTGTCTTTGACGTGTAACCTGCCTGTGTTCCCCATTACTAGCCTCACCTGCCTGTAGGCAGTCAGTCCTTTAATCTGTCTTTTGCTCCTAATAAAGTATTACTGCTTCAGAGCTACCTGCCTGGATGAGTTTACTTATGGGATGCTAGGGACAGATGCCTGAAACTGACAGCTTTGGACTTTCTGAAAATGAGGTATCCAAAGAGAAATGTCATTTCCGTCTCAGACTATTCATTTAACAATCCATTCATACTTATCCACAACCACAATAAAAGCAGTAACTTGGTCCACTTAATAGATAAATAATTGAAAAGGGAGAAAGATTTGATGAACTTCCTCACTCGTAAGCATGTATGATTTAAAAAAACAAACAAACCAGTGTTTTATGGCAGTTTGGCCTGTGGGTTCTAGTTAATGAACATTTCTGCACCAATAGAGAGTCTTTATTGCTTTTATTTTGCTGTAATAGAAGACATGTCTACCTTTTGGAATATGGAAATGAATAATCAGTGAGCCAATATGTAAAAGATTTGGCAGAGGAAGGCAAATTTTAGGTTTAAGGCCAAACCATAATAGATGCTAGAAGATCCTTTATCACACACACCACTTTTGTAAATAGAGACCACAGGATGGCATTTCCTCCTGTGCTGTTTCCAGGCTTCATAAGTTCCCCTATTTGCCCTGGTGGAACAACCAGTCGGGCATACATATTTACAAATAACAGGGGGGGGGGGCAGATGATGCAAAACAAGAGTATATTGGATCCCACAGTATATTCTCATAATGGAATTGGGGTTGTGTACGGATTTTTTTGTAGATTTCCTCCTTTCACTGCAGATTTTCAATCGCCCCTCAAGCCATTCCTGGATTTCTCCTAGGAGCTGCATTTCAGGGTGCATTGGGACAGGAAGGTGAGAAAGTCCTACTTCGCAGCTGCAAATCTCTTCTATCAACAGAAATTACCACTGGATCCAACCACCACGGGATCTAGATAGATAGATAGATAGAGAGAGAGAGAGAGAGAGAGAGAGAGAGAGAGAGAGAGAGAGATCTATGTCTATCTATATCTGCACACACACACACACACACACACACACACACATATGCGCATACATATAGCCATCAAGTCACATCTAAAGTATGGTGACTCCTGGTGGGGTTTTCAAGGCAAGAGACATTCACATGTGGTTTGCCGTTGCCTGCCTCCATGTCACAACCCTGGTATTCCTTGGAGGTGTCCCATCCAAATGTTTGCCAGGGTTGACTCTGCTTTAGCTTCTGAGATCTGATAAGATCAGGCTAGCCTGGGCTATCCAGGCCAGGGCATCTATATATCTACATCTATATCTATCTAGTTTTCTTTTGTGGTAGGGGTTGTTTGCAGCAAAATTAAAGAGCTAAGATGTTATATGAAAGCTAAGCAGTCCCTTTGCTATAATTATAGTGGAATTGCATGCAGAAAATGTCAGTGCGTTTGAATTAGATTAACAGTTGGAAAAGGATTGCTAACAAATTTGCATTGCAGAAGGACTGTTTTACAGTGACCTAAATAGTTACAGTTACATTAATTTAAAGTCACTAAAATTGAGACATTTTAAGTCTCATTTCATGGTACAAATTATTTCTGGTAATGTATAAAGAAAGAAGGGGGAGGGGTATTTCATCAGCAGTGAAAATTGTTAATAGATTTCATCATGTAGATTTTTTCAGGAACTTTAATAGAACAGAATAAGATTATACAGAACTGGATGTGAGAAGATCTGTGTGGCAACTGTCATGCATATTCTGTTTAGAAGTAAACTTGTGAATTGTGTTATTGTGATAGTGCAATTTATAAAAGTAAAGGGGTGTAGAGAGCCAGGCACAGTGAAATTAGATAGGATATTCAACTCAATGACTGTTTGTATTCTAAAATCCACTTTTGGTTCCCTTTCTGTCATGTGAACTTTGATCTGCTTCCATTGAACACATGAAGCTACCTTATAATGAATCAAACGCGTGGTACATCAAAGTCAGTACTATCTACTCAGACCGGCAGCGGCTCTCCAGGGTCTCAGGCAGAGGTCTTTCACATCACCTACTTGCCTAGTCCCTTTAACTGGAGATGCCAGGGATTGAACCTGGGACCTTCTGCATGCCAAGGAGTCTTCTTCAGAAGCCCTGTAGTCAGCAGCTGTAGAAGCTGGCTTTTTTTAGTTGAAGGGTATATCCCTCTGGATGGAACTGGTGAGCCCTGTCTTTTAAATGACCCTTATATCTCCAGACTAGCTGAATAGTTTGGTCAGACTAAGTTGGTTCTGATTACATGACCCCTACCTCATAAGGGCCTCAAGTATGGGGTCCTAACAAAACCAGGCAAAGATAGAAAAATGGGAGAAAGCACAGAGCTGTGCATTTGAGCAAAGGCTTTGGCTTCAGGCAGATTCCCAGGTTTTGGAATTCGGTCTACCCAAAACTCGAATATTGCAGAGACGGCTAATTTCGGTTTGGGTATTTTCGGGTTCAGATACATCGATACGGTTATTTTCAGTTTGGGTATATCAATATGCACAACCCTAACCACCACTCTTAACCATTACACTATGCTAAAAGTGCCTGGCCCAAGATTGCCCAGGAAGCTTCATGACATTGTGAGGATTTTAACCTGGGTGAACCGGATCCTAGTTCAATTCCCTAAGCAATTCACCACGCTGTTCTTTATTGAACTTGTAGAACATCATTCTAGTTTGAGTTCTCTTTGTTTAAAACACAATTGGTTTCTACAGATCTTATCACAATAATCATGTCTAGGGCTTTCAGCATGAGGCATTATATGGTCCAGGTCTGGCAGTTATCTGACAGCGCACATTTATAATCCCAGCCTGAAGCAATTACTCACCAACAATACTCTCTTCATGCTGTATTCCCCACACCCCAAATGTGCAGTGTTATTTGTGTGTGTCAGTTGTGTATAAATTGTATAAAAAATGCCACAAATATACAAATGATACATAAATGGCCTATCCACCTAAATGATGTATCGGTGACATGAAATGTTGTAATAATGGTATTATGCTATAAAAGAGACGAACGAATAGTTTGTGATGGAGAGGAAGAGGACCTAAACTGGTGACAATAACAACACAGGAGATCAAAAAGAAACAACAATGTA
This sequence comes from Euleptes europaea, assembly GCF_029931775.1. Lineage (NCBI taxonomy): Eukaryota > Metazoa > Chordata > Lepidosauria > Squamata > Sphaerodactylidae > Euleptes > Euleptes europaea. The sequence continues at coordinate 63,936,534 of NC_079319.1, forward strand.
TGCTGTGTCTCATCCTTAATTGTATCCAACTAGGAGGTAGGCAGACAATAGCGCAGCTCAGCTTGACAAGGTGCTGCTTCTGCAGCCCATGGAGGTGTTTTACAAAGAGGCTATTAATTTCTCATACATGATCCTTCAGATTAATACATGACACTTTTAGACCTTGATAAGTGGAGCTGTTTCTTTACCTATCTTACTTAACGTAGGGGTGGTGGTGACTAATGTCTCTTGTAGAGTTTCAGATCAATTATTATGCTTCCTCTTGACACAGCTGTGTGTGGCAATGAGTAATGATCATTCAGCACCTGGAAGGAAGTCTGTGCAAACCACACATTAAACTGTCAAATTCAAGAATGAGTTATATTGAAATGGACGACAGTGATAGAGCGAGTGATACATACGATATGTGTTTGGGTGGGAATGTGACTGTTCTTCTTATGCTGTTTTCGTTCCTTTTTCCTGTTAAATTACAAAGTGCCAACTTGGATCTTCCAGATAGTAGAATCTAATCCAGACAGTTCACATTTGATAATCCACACAGGCATGTGTAAGGCCTGGTGGCTGAAACTTTATGTTTATAGACACTTGAATCTGCATCTCAGAGTCTTTCCATTTGCTTCTGCTATAAATCCAACAATAGGATTTTTAAAAGGCTTTCACATAGGTCTGTTACTAAACTGTACAACATGTAATCTGGTTTAAGGTTTACAGAAAGTCCCACATTCAAACTCTTCAGCATTGTATTGAGGTCTCTGTCTGTGTCCCACTGAATTCATGTATAATAGCCTGGAGAGAAATCGATAATTGGAGGAAAACGCTGCCAAGAAACTTATATCTCTGTTTTTGGAATAACAGTTGTACTACTGGCCCAAGGGGGCATTTGTTTGGGCAATTAAGTTATCTCACAAACAGCAGAAAATGACAAGGCAGGAGCGAAGGGAATGTCACTTATAAATCTGTGACAAGTTCCAGAGGGCTAGCCTGTTGTAACAAAAACAATAAAGAGTCTTGTGGCACCTTAAAAATTAACATTTGGTTATGTTTTGTTTTTCTGGCAAAAAGCTTCTTGAGCCAGACCTCATTCTGTAAATGCATGAAGTGATGCATTTAGAGTGGAGAAGTGCCACACACACAAAGATACAAAGGCAGAAAGGAAATGTGTGTATGTTAAGAGAGAGAAGAAGAGTTGGTTTTGTATATGCCAACTTTCTCTACTACTTAAGGGAGATCAAACTGCTTACAATCACCTTCCCTTCCCCTCCCCACAACAGACACCCTGTGAGGTAGGTGGGGCTGAGAGAACTCTAAGAGAGCTGTGACTAGCTCAAGGTCACACAGCTGGCTTCATGTGTAGGAGTGGGGAAACCAACCTGGTTCACCTGATTAGAGTCATCTGAATGGGAAAAAAAAGCTTGTGGAGGGGACGAAGAGTCCTTATAACCTTCTCCTTCCCGCTTCCCCATTAGTTGAGCACAAACTCAGCTTGACCAATGGAGTTCCATGCTTAGATAAGCTGACACAAGCTCATGAATTGAAGCATTTCATTGTTTAATTTCAGGGAACCTGAAATGCACCTTTTTTATATATATAAATGGTGTTTCAGCCCATGCTTTCCCCCTGAATTGCAAACACAAGCAATCACGACACCAAACAAATGGAAGAGGCAAGATGGTGATTTTTGCACTCTTTCCCTTCCTCAGTGCAGCTATCCATCCTTATGGGGTCATTAGTCCCAATGGGTCGGGTTGCTAGGTGCCTCTTCGTCACCAGCAGGAGGTTTTTGGGGCGGAGCCTGTGGAGGGTGGGATTTGGGGAGGGGTGGGACTTCAATGCCATAGAGTCCAATGGCCAAAGCTGCCATTTTCTCCAGGTGAACTGATCTCTATCGGCTGGAGATCAGTTGTAATAGTGGGAAATCTCCAGCTTGTACCTGAAGGTTGGATCCAGTAATCAACTTTCCTAAGATATGAAAGGACTTCTGGGGAGAGAGGAACAATGCCTTCCACTAACGAGTCACCGGAGCTATCCCAGTGTTTGCACTTTGTTCAGTTTTTATACACAATGTATATGGTATTTATGCATATAATGCAGCAGTGCTCACTCCGCGGTTTGTGGAGAGCCACATTCATAATTAGCTTAAACCCAAACAGCCACATTTACTTCCATCCCTGGAAGGAGACCTGCACTTCCGAGAGGCTCTCAGCTTATCCATTCCTTTGTTGGCAGATGCTTTGAGCTGGGAACTTCCTACCAACCACAAACCCTGCTGGGCAAGGGCCTTGCCCACTTTCCTAGACCATGGGGCAGGTGTCACGTTAAGTAACAGTCCTCAGAAGAGCTGTATGTGGATTCCAATATAATGTATACCCAATATAATGTATGTCGATATAATATATGCCCATATAATATAGGCCATTTATATATGTCGTGTTGATTTACAAAATGCACACATACATTGAAATACATTAACATCTTATAGAAAAAATGGAATGAAAGAACAGAAAATGGCATGAAAATATACACTTGTGGTTTGATTCACACAAGAGAAGCAAAAACGAAGCAGAGATTGGAGGGGGGAGTGTAAAAAGCACACATACATTGAAATACATTAACATCTTATAGAAAAAATGGAATGAAAGAACAGAAATTGGCATGAAAATATACACTTGTGGTTTGATTCACACAAGAGAAGCAAAAACGAAGCAGGGATTGGAGGGGGGGAGTGTAAAAAGCAGGGCTGAGAAATTTGAGATTCCAAACCATACTCTACAATACTAGACCCTAGAAGAGAGCCAGCATAGTGGTTCAGAGTGGTGGTCTCTAATCTGGAGAACTGGGTTTGATTCCCCACTCGTCTACATGAGCAGCAGACTCTCATCTCTAATCTAATCTCTAATCTGGTGAACTGGTTTAGGTCTTCCCACTCCTACACATGAAGCCAGCTGGGTGACCTTGGGCTAGTCGCAGTTCTCTTAGAGCACTCTCTGCCTCACCTACCTCACAGGGTGTCTGTTTTGGGGAGAGGAAAGGAAGGAGATTGTAAACCAGTTTGATTCTACCTTAAGTGGTAGAGAAAGTCGGCATATAAAAACCAACTCTTCTTCGAATTTTATGACAAGCATTGCCAGGCCAGGCCAATATTGTCAAGTTTACAGATTATAGCTAATATCAGTCTAAAGCTCTCACTACCTCAAGAAGGCCATGCTAAGCTTCTCTGTACTAAAGAATAGTTGCCATTGGGGTTTAGCAAAAGCAGTACATGTTTGGATTTTTTTAATGTAGTACTTGTTCCATGAAAGAAATGTTGATCACTACATACTACCCCATCAGGGAATGCCAAAATGATGGTTTCAGCTCATGCCTGGTTAGAGGCGTTACTTCGAAAGACTGAACAAATCTAAGGAATCAATTCATCATTTCATTTAACCAATGCCTATAAATATTAGAAGATTTTTTTTATGTTGGTATTTGCCATCATAGTATACAAGGATCAAGTGTCCCATCCATAGCGTCTGGAGCACTTCAGAAAGGACCACTGTTTTTTTCTTACCTATTTCCATGCGCTGTTCTTTTTCAGCTTTTTAAAAACATCCTAAGATTTGCGCTCTTGTGCTATAGCAGCACCATTGACATACTTGTTGCCGTAGCTGAAAAAGAACGTTGCTCAGAAAAGATGTGCGTGGGAGAAATAGTGGCACTCTTTGAAATGGCAAGAATAATTTAGAGATGGCTCATGGATTGAAACGAACTGTATGAAACACCCATCCCCATATCACTTTTCTTGGATTCGGGCCAACAACAGATGACATTTGGTTTAGAATGGTAATCTGAAAGGGGCTATAGATTAACTGCTCCTTCCTGAGCCTCTGGCAGCCGGAGACGGCGTGGACGAGGGTCCGCTGTGCCACCTCCAAACCGGTTTCCCGGCCACTGAAAATAATTTAAAAAGCCTTTTGCAGGCTTTTAAAAATTTTAACGGGGCTTTTTGCTCATAGAGATTAGCAAGGCTGCGCCTGCTAAAAAGCAGGTGCAGCTTCACTCTTCTCCCTGACGGCATACCCAGGGCAAAAGGGAACATGAGGCTGCCTACAGGCAACCCCGCCCCCCAGAACACCACAGGAACACCTCCCGGGATGCCAGAAAGCCCCCTGGAATGCCAGCGCGGGCCTTTACGCCAGTGGGACAGAAGGTCCCATCAGCATCTCAGGGTGGAGACCAGCTTGTGGACTTCCTCACCGGTGTTGGGGCCACTTACAGTGGCGTAAGTAGCCTGGACACTGGTGTGGAGGGCCCCAATGCCGGCACAGCATCTTCCTGGCCTCCTAAGGGTTTTTGCCCTTAAAGGTCAGGAATGTGCTGTTTGTCTCATTCAGACATGCAGAGAAATGAGGCAGCAGAAAAGCGGAAGAGCCCTGAGGTGGTAGTGTTTACTTTTCAGACTACGGGAGGTAGAATCAGTCCTTGAAAGATGTCCACCCAAACAGAAAACCAGCACACCTGAGAGAAGGAAAGGATTTATCCCCTTCTCTTTCCTTGCTATTTACAGGGAGTTTTGAAAATAGGAGAGCATTCCAAACTGTGATCTTCCACCAACAGTCTGTAAGTTGTACAACCCCAGGTCTCTGTCACCTCATTACCACCTCTTGTATGTGTGAAGCTTAGATATATTACTGCCTAAAGAAAAATAAATCCTATGTGAAGCATCATTAAAGTGTGATTTCGTTTTGTAAAAGTAAAGCATGGCTTCATGTTCTATTGGTTAATATCAATATCAATAGTGCCTTATAGATTTTATAAAGTTTATAGTAAGATACTTGGAGCTTGACGTGGGTAGAAGCAGCTAAGAAAACCCAAATTAACAGACAATCTCTGAAGAAACAATATTTTGGAGAAACAAGAAAACATCACAGAGAGCCTAGTGAAGTTAATGAAGCTCCAAGAGTGTGTGTGTGCAAACACACATGCAGATTATCATTCAGATTATAAATGGCATGAGATCTTAAAGAATGCAAAGAATGCAGCAGTATATATTAAAAATGGCTTTTTTCATTCTGCTTAAAAGCTGTACAGAGCCTAGAAAAGATCTCCATTCATTTTTGAAGAAGAAAATCTTAGCCCATTGGATTTCTCAGCATATTACAACTTCTGACCATTCAATTTTGAAGATGTATCCTCAAAGACATCAAGGATGACAGGTATTAAGCATGGTGGTCCTCGTCCGGCCCCATACTAATTCTTTGTAGCCTCTCCCACTGCTCTGCACATGAGGTTCCTGATACTGATCGCCCCACTGACAACCTTCTTGCACACGAACAGTAGCACACGTGGGATTGGATTATGTTGAAAATGATCCATATATGCGGGGGAGGGGGGAGGGATGCCAGATCCCTCTTCACCATCGGCTGGAGGTTCTGGGGCAGAGCCTAAGGAGGGCGGGGTTTGGGGGGGAGGGACTTCAATGCCATAGAGTCCAATTGCCAAAATGGCCATTTTCTCCAGGGGAACTGATCTCTATCGGCTGCAGATCAGTTGTAATATCAGGAGATCTCCAGCTAGTACCTGGAGGTTAGCAACCCTGGGGGGTGGCAATTATCCCCTCCTGCAGTAGCCATCCAATTCTCCCTTCATGTTGCTTCTGGGGGTCTCCCAGAATTCAATCCACTGGGTGAAGGGTTTGGCCTTGTTGCATATATGCAATTAGGTAAAGGTAGCCCCTTGTGCAAGCACCAGGTCATTACTGACCCATGGGGTGACGTCACATCAAAACATTTACTAGGCAGACTATGTTTATGGGGTGGTTTGCCATTGCCTTCCCTAGTCGTCTACACTTTACCCCCAGCAAGCTGGGTACTCATTTTACCAACCTTTGAAGGATGGAAGGCTGAGTCAACCTTGAGCCGGCTACCTGAAACCGACTTCAGTCAGGATTGAACTCAGGTCGTGAGCAGAGCTTTTGACTGCAGTACTGCAGCTTACCACTCTGTGCCACAGGGCTCTATATATGCAATTAAATGTTGTATTGTTACTGTTTTGTAGTTTTATTGTTTTTAACCTCAAGCCATGTTTGGTATGTTGCAGAGACTGATGAAGCATGCATATTATAGTGGAATGATTAAATAATGTAATTAATAATTTGATTAACTTGCTGCAGAATTTATGCTTATAAGGACTACTGCAATAACTACAGATTCCCCTGAAGAAGCCCCTTGGGAGAAACGCATAGGGAACTTTTATTCTGAGTAATAAAAAAATATTTTAACCTATTTTGCACCATTGGTCTTGGTCTTATTTTTATTTCTTGTACAAAATGATGAAGCATGCATATTATAATGGAACAATGAAATAATGTAATTAATGGAGAAACCTGCTTCCCCCCCCCCCCCACAAAAAAAGCACAAATTAGCCAGGAGCCTTTGAACATGAAATTGAAATTTCTGTTAGCAGCACACATGAAGTCTTCAGGAACTCAAGAAATAACTGAATTCACCAGCCTTTCAAGATCGATTTCTAAACAGTGGGGAGCCATGCACCTACATTGCCATGAATATTCAGTATGTGCTCTTTCTTAACAAGTGCTGTTGTTTTCCCAGCCTCCTCTCAGGGACCTGCCACATTAACTAATAATTAGAGTTGTGGAAAAGATTTTTGATAAAAGGGCCAAAGTCAAAAAACCAATCCATTGTAGCTTGCAGGCTCTGTTTTGTTTACCCAGAGGCCCCCATCTTTTCCACCTTTATATGGCTGATGGTATTTATCTAGACAGTGCAGCTTGGACTATGTTTTTACCCAGCTGTTTGTAAGTGAAGACAGTTCCTTGGAAATCTTAAAGTTGGAAAGTTTGCTGGGTTACTGATGTCATAAAATCAGAAAGCTAAGCAGGCTGCACACTGTGTGCCCCAACATGCTGGAAACTGCTCACCAGCCATGGATGACACCCTACTAGGGTTGCCAGGTATTATTTCCTCCCTCTTTAGGCTGACACCCTCTGTGACAGTCCTTTCTCCCAACCGAGGGGACCCACACAGCTTCTTAAGATTCTGGGGAACCAGGTTTGTTTAGAACTGTAAACCTTCCCCTCAGTTACAAGATGTTATTGCGGTAGCAACTGTAAAGACTTTGGGTTCGCTGCCATGAAGTAATTTCTGTGGTGAATAACAAGGACACAGAGATCACCAAAGCAGGAGTTGTATGCAAATAAGATTTATTTATTTACAGGTTTTTTTAAAAAGCACAGATAATCAGTACAGGTCTCCAGATGAAGAAACCTGGCTGAGGCACATAGGTTTGAGCTAGTTATTTCTTCAGAGTGTGGTTTGGATTCTCTTTAATGCTCTCGAGTACAAATAGGCTTTCACTGACTAGCCACTAGGCTGGATCCTTTCATACCCACAGGATTCCACACACACCAGCCTGCCCTTTCCCTAGAGAGCCAGCCTGGTGTAGTGGTTAAGAGAGGTGATTTGGAGTGGTGGACTCTGATCTGGAGAACCGGATTTGATTCCCCATTCCTCCACATGAACGGCTGAGGCTAATCTGGTGAACTGGATTTGTTTCCCCACTTCTACACGTGAAGCCAGCTGGGTGACCTTGGGCTAGTCACAGATCTCTCAGAGCTCTCTCAGCCCCACCTATCTCACAGGGTGTCTGTTGTGGGGAAAGGAAGGGACGGTGATTGTAAACCAGTATGATTCTCCCTTAAGTGGTAGAGAAACTTGGCATATAAAAACCAACTCTTCTTCTTCTTCTTCTTCTTCTTCTTCTTCTTCTTCTTGAGTCAGACTAAATGGTACAAGGTCTGCTCATCACCAGAGATAGGCCTAATATCTGGGCACTCTATCCTCTCCCAGAAGTAGAACTAAAACACTTTGCCACACTGTCAAGCGAAGCTATCCTTCAAACTTTCTGCTTTTTCATTGAGGCATACCCAAAGTTATCACTGCACCCTCCCTGAAGCAGACATGAATGAACTTCTGCTATGCTTCCCTCCAACATTCCATACACCCTCTGAGCTGCACTCCCATAGGCTTTTTTTTCCCCTTTCAAGGGCAGGACAGTCTCCTCTCCATCATACCCTCCAATAGCATGCTCAATCCCCACAGCAGCAGAGACGTTGTCAGCACAGGAGACAGTTCCAGCAGGTCCCTGAAGGTCTCAGCCACATTTATCTTTCTCTCTCTCTCAGCTTCTCCAGGCATGCAACACAGGAACTAAGAGCCAAGCCCTCCATGCATTGAGCACAGTGGTTAAGAACAGTGGTTTGGAGCGGTGGACTCTAATCTGGTGAGCCGGGTTGGTTTCCCCACTCCTACACATGAAGCCAGCTGGGTGACCTTGGGCTAGTCACACTCAGCCCCACCGTGACCTACCTCACAGGAGGTCTGTTGTGGGGAGGGGAAATGAAGGTGACTGTAAGCCGGTTTGATTCTTCCTTAAGTGGTAGAGAAAGTCGGCATATAAAAACCAACTCTTCTTATTTCTTCTTAAACATGCATAGAATTGCATTGTTATTGTCCTCCCCTCCCCCATAGTCTTCTTGATGACACTAAGCTTACCTCAGTCCTAGATGTAGAATGACTGTGGTACGGAAATTTGCTCCCAAGTACATCCGAATTAATGTATCAGCATGCTACAGTTCTTTGAATGTTTAATGAAACAGCATCTCTGACAAGGGAAATCATTGTAGAGATAACAAAGTCAAATACAATGAGCAGGAGATCCTGCAGTAATCCAATAAGAACATTACAGATTTTCTTTAGTATTGATCTCTTCCTGGGGTTTTCACAGTAGACTTATTTCACTAGAAATATTGATGCCATGTAGCATTTTATTGTGGATAAACCCTGACTAGAAAATTGCCTTTGCAAATTACTTAGGCCATTAACAATTGCAGGTGAAAAGGAAGCTATGCAATGAAACAGAGGAGATAAAATATTTTTATATGTCCTATGCAGCCAGCATATGCAGAAGAGGGAATTGGTAAAATGCAGCAATTTGGATTCCTGAAGAACTAAAGGGCACTCAGTAACTGCTTTGCAAGAGTAACCTCTAAAGCATATATACTATAGCAACTGGACCTAGCCAAAATCAGGGGGGAATAAGGACTTTACTGGGCACAATCCCTGTGGGCCATGGTTTGGAAGGATGCTGCTGCTTCTACTGCATTAAAAAGCACTGTCAGCATAGACAGTTTCCCTTTCTTCACTCTCTCCCTTCTCCCATTACAGTGACTGGGTGACACAAAGCCTTTTGCTCCAGCTCTGGAAAAGAGAAAGAGGCAGAAGACATGCCTCACATGGGGCTGTGGTGGTGAGGGTGGTGCTTGTAATGAGGATGGCAAGCTAAACAGTGATTTAACATGGCGTGATGGACAGGAGGCTATTCTGCCCCTGAAAGGTAAAACAGCCAATCAGCTTTCTAGCCCCTGATCCTATAGGAATGTTGCTCCAGCATCCAATCACCTTTCGGGGGAGGGTCAGAGTGTTGGAGGGAACAATGGCAGCAGAGATTGTTGGTAATCCTGCCCTACCTGCCCTACCATGAATGATTTGCCACCCTCCCCATGAGGCTGCTTATTTAGTCAGTTACACAACGAATGTGGGTCCGGTTCAGTTCTCAGCATGGTTGACAGTGCAAGTGTTTTTAAGTTCTTATGACCCCTGCATTGAGTTACGCAGAAACAAATTGGTTGGGGTGGGGGGTAGGGCTGTGCATTCGGTAAAACCCAAACCAAAAAAATACTGAAAAAATGCCATTTTGGTAAATTTTGGGTTTACCGAGTCCGCAAAATCTGGGAGGTTGGCAAAGCCAAATATGCCATTCCCAAAAAACTGGATAAAAATCTGGCTTTTTCGGGAACAGCTTTCCACGGTTCCTGGGGAAAACATTTTTGCAGGTAGAGGTCCCAAATTTTCAGGGTAGCTTGAAGGTACTCTCCTTGCAAGAACCCCCAAGTTTGGTGAAGATTGGGTCAGGGGGTCCGGATTTATGGGGTTTGGAAGTCGGTTTCAGGTAGCTGTCTCAAAGTTGACTCAGCCTTCCATCCTTCCGAGGTCAGTAAAATGAGTACCCAGCTTGCTGGGGGTAAAGGGAAGATGACTGGGGAAGGCACTGGAAAACCACCCCGCAAACAAAGTCTGCCTTGGAAACATCGGGATGTGGCATCACCCCATGGTCCAGGAATGACCTGGTGCTTGCACAGTGGACCTTTACCTTTTCATTTATTGTAGGAAACCCATTTCTGGATAGAACAGAGTAAAATATAGTTCCCTATCTATTCTAACTAATAAGGATGGAGGGAGATCCAGGACTTGCATCCTTCCCTCATGGTGGCAAGATGGAGAAGAAAATCAGTGTGTATGAGGAGGTGAGGAAGAAGAAAGAAGTTTTCCTAAGAGTAGCAATCTACACATCAAAGGGATAGTTCAGAGCAGTAGAGAAAGGATGCCCCAGTGTCTTGTCCCTTCTATCTCTCTGACTTACTAGTCTTGTCCCCCTCTGGAGTCTGAGGTAAGAGACAGTGTAAAGTCCTTCACTTCCAACAAGCAGCACTCAACTTCTTAGAAGAGGTCGGGCAGGGCAGCCAGCAGAGCAGCAAGAAGCACATCAAGCCATGCCTCACAAAAGCTGGCCGAGCATGGATTCAGCCCAGCTGGGGGAATGGGTGGAGGAAACCTGCAAAGCTGGAGCTCACTGATCAAGGCTGGCTGGAGGCAGCACAGCCCAGGCTTGGCAGGCAATTGAGTGAGGGATGGGAAAGCCTATGGGGAAGCTGGCTGAAGCCCTACCAAGGGAAAAGAGAGGTGGGAGAAGGGGAGGAAGAAGGAAATAAAAGGGATCCCAAATGGGCCAATGAGAAGGACTGCTCCCAGGAGTGAAGCTGCGAAATCTGGTAAAGCACCGGGAGCAAAGGAATAAGATGGTGCAACCCTCTTTGCCTCCCAATCGGAGGCTTTCAAGGATAATGTAGTGTTGGGCACCACGGCCGGCATGCCCACAGACAAGGGCGCAATGGCGGGGCTTCACATCTGATTTCCAGAATTTGGGATGTTAGTGGATTAGAATCAGTTTATTCTGGAGTTTATCATCATCCTTGAGAGGCAGTTCTACTGATTCCTAAATTTTACTGACCTTTTTTTTCTTCCATTCTCACCCTCATTTGCCTCTTCTTAGTAAACTAAGAACAATTCTGGGCTCTGCAAGAGGGTAGAGGGTGTTCTGGAGCAATCATGTCCACTGCCTTGGTCATCTAGGTGTTCCACAGATTGACCAGGGCTGCAACAGGAAGTGACGTAGGCATGTTGCATGGGCATACATGCACACATTGCCTGCTGGCCCTCAGCTGGTCGGTGGGCAGCCCAGTGGATTGGCAGGATTTTACTCACCACCACCAGGCACTTGGCAGCCCTAGCTTAGGCAAATCTGAACCCTCAGGTTCCCAGAGTCTAAAACAGCTATGGGACACACAGGCTACCAAAAACAACTCCCTCCCTTTTTTCAGAAAAGAGAGAGTGAGCTCCTTAGCTCCACCTTCTCCTTAGCTCCACTTCTTCTGAGCTTCTCTCAAAGATGAACTCTTTGTTCATCACAGACCCCATCTATTAGCATGCAGAATTAGGTCAGGAAGAACACTGTGGGATCTGTGGCAGAGCTCAGGCACATTTTGCACATGCCATCTGCTCAACTGTTCTCATTTGAACCATGCCAATAAAATAAACATTAAACTGGGTTTAGCAGCATTCGGCACAACATGCATTTTAAACCAATGCTGTCCCAGCTCTTCATTTAAGAAATTCAAACCTCCAGTCATACCTTCCCTCTTTCCTGGAAAGAGCATTCGCTGGCTGTAATTCTAAGACAACATTGTGCACTGGTAATTAATCAAGAAGATGTCACCCAATATCAACAGGGTCAATATGGGAACGGGAAGTGACAAGAACATGCTAAAGCCACCAGTCAAGGGTCGTCGCTATAAGGAGATTGCCAAAACAGACTTGCTTGCAAGGCCAGGTTTAACTGAAAGAGATGGAGCTGCTGTGGAAACTGAGCTGCAACAGACAGGGTCAGTTATATAATGTCTTTTAACTGAGCTGCTGCCTCTAAATTTCTCAAATTGACATGGCCATGTGTGGTATGCTGGCAACTGAGCTTGCTAGTGCTGCTGGAAATGCGATCCCAGCATGGATTTATTTGGACTGGCCAGGAAATGTAGATTTACAAATCCATCAGTCAAAGAAGCTTATACAGTACCACTTTCATGCAGAGATTCTCAGCCTCTCTGCCTCTAGTGCACCTTCAGCCAATGTTTTTCAGTTTCCCAGCATGGGTTGTTCTAATAAACTGCTCTGCCTTGCACCTTATTCCTTTTTTCTCCTACCCAACAGTGTGGCCTTATCTTCTTCCTGGTTGCGCTGCACATCTACATATTTCAAAGAATCAGGAAGGCCAATTGGTAGCGGATTTGTGAATGCAATTGAAAGCCCCCCCCCCCCCCGCAGATGGTCATTAAGATCTTGGGTAAAACTGAAATCATTTCAAGTCATGCCAAATGCTTTAAATTATAGAGTTTCTGAACTTGATCCAAAATACTTTCCCTTCTTCTCACAGACTCTTCCCGGGAGATAACCATCCAGGTAGACAAATTTTGTCTCTGGGCGAGTGGGATACGTAAACGGCAAAATGAGATGAAAAATCCAACTCCATAGATGGCATCACACATCTTTTATAGCCTCCTCTTTTTATTTAAATTTATCACCTGTTAATCTTATTTAGGAGCCCCGTGGCGCAGAGTGTTAAACTGCAGTACTGCAGTCAAAAGCTCTGCTCACGACCTGAGTTCAATCCCGACGGAAGTCGGTTTCAGGTAGCCTGCTCAAGGTTGACTCAGCCTTCCATCCTTCCAAGGTCGGTGAAATGAGTACCCAGCTTGCTGGGGGTAAAGGGAAGATGACTGGGGAAGGCACTGACAAACCACCCCGCAAACAAAGTCCAAAATAGGCATGGAAATTGGTATTTTTCTATCTATAGCTTTTTTTTTTTTCTGAGTAGTTCAGCGAAGTGGCTTTCCTCCATTCGATCTTCACGACAATCTTGTGAGGTAAGTTAGGTGGAAAGAGAGAGTAAGAATGATCCAAGATCATCCCTTGAGCTCCGTGGCTGAGCGAGGATTTGAGCCTAGGTTGCCTGCCTACATTCCAACACTCCAACCACCCAATGCCAATACTCTTCTTTATACCAGTTCATTCTTCCAATCACTGTCAGTATTTGCTTTCTGATACCAAACTGTCCTTTAGAGTGCACACCCAAAAATTTAAACGTTAAGGAGTTCAAGATTCAACTCAAATCTCGCATACAAGATCCGTTTCTCTGTTAGAATATGAGTTTGTAGATATCAGGTTTATATTCATAACATGTAATTCAAATTCAGTAATTACAAATGCAGAAATAAGTGTAGTTGGTTTTGTTTGCCTCTATTGCCACAAATTATTCCAAAGATTAACAGTCCCCTCTGAAACCACATGACAAACCTTCCAGAGAGGTCTGGATAACTTGTCGATGCACTCAGCTGATCACCTCCCTCCAGTCATCTACTGTAGTTCACACGGGTTCAGTAAATTTTGTTGCCTGCCCAGGACTGCAAAAACCTGGCAGGTGGGATGCAATGGTGGAGAAGTGAGCTTGCTTTGCCACTGCCATAGAGTAGGCATGATACCATGGTCTCATGTGTGCTTGGTCACATTCGCTGCTTCATCACTTCTAACTCCTCAGTAAACTAAGAACAATTCTGGGCTCTGCAAGAGGGTAGAGGGTGCTCTGGAGCAATCATGTCCACTGCCTTGGTCATCTAGGTGTTCCACAGATTGACCAGGGCTGCAACAGGAACACCAACTTCAGTGACTGGGAAATCCTCAGGAGATCTAAGGAGACCAGGTTTACCAAGCAGTAATAGCTTCCTGCCCTGGCCTGGATGGCCCAGGTTAGTCCAGTTTTGTCAGATCTCAGAAGCTAAACAGGTTAATATTTGGATGAGAGACCATCAAGGAAGTTCAGGGTCTGAACGCAGAGGCAGGCAATGGCAAACCACCTCTGAACATCTCTTGCCTTGAAAAACCTGTGGGGTTGGCAGTGACTTGACAGCAAAACACACACACACACACACACATACACAAACCCTTCCCAGAGTCTCTTCTCATTATAGTTTGCACTACCTTAAAAAAATTAATTAGGGCTAAACCATTTTATATAAGAGTCAAGAACCACCTTGCTTGGGGAAGCTCCCCAGAATGGTTGAGGCAAGGCTGCATCCATCTCTGTTTATACGCTTTACCTTTAGACCCCATGTTTATGTACAACAAGTCCCACCCTCACTCCTTGATCCTGCCAATGGGCTAGAAGGAAAGTTTATGTTAGCAATGAAGAGAGATCAATTAAACCTTAATACATAGTATTATGTACACTCCTTCTATCTGGGATAGTAGTCCTCTTCCACCGAGCGAGCAGCTTTGGGAGGGACACACATGGACCGGTGAGGGAGGTAGGGGACACCCGCCTAGCCAGCCAGATCAGCTGAATCAACCCTGGCGATCAATGGGGTGACAGATGTCGCAGCCAGATCGCCCTCACATCAGTCAATGTATATGAGCGTAAATACAACTGTTACCAAAAAAAGTATTAAATAGTAAAATAAAACAACACACATAAAGGGAGTGAAACAGGAGGAAAAGGCAAAGGAATGAGATCAATTTGGCAATTCCAGATGAACATGGCAAACAGTTGGACTTCAGTTAGGATCCATGGCAATCTTCCCTTGTTCTTGCTAAGATGGTGAACTTCTGTGTCCTAAATTATCTGGCTGGTAATTAAGTCCAGTGTGATCTTCCATGCTCTTATGTGCCAACCGTACAGGAAAAGAAACACAAATAACCAAATGTATTCCCAATTAAAGTTGTGTGTATTTTTTTTCCTTCTGAAACTTTCCAGTGAAAATGCCAAAAGCTCCTTCAGTAGGTCTGTTTGCTCCATGCATTTCCAGTATGCCTACTGTGGCAGAAATTTCAGCTTCTCGTTACTTTGCCATAAGCAGTTGTGAAGTAAGTGGAGGTTGGCCAGCACAGGTACATTGAGATCCCCTACAGTCCAATCTATATTTACTCAGGAAATCTCAGCTTGGATATTGAATCCATTTTGCTCACTGCTTGTTACCCAATTTTCTTGCTGGGTTGAGCAACACCAACTTACCCCCTTCTTACAGAGTGAGTCAATGGCTCAGAAACATTAGAAACCAAGCAAGATGTTCTCAATTTCTATTACTGTACTCCAGCCAGAAAGCTGAAAAAAAGTCACTTGATTTTTTTGTTTTGTTTTAAAGATGCAAAAGTCACTGATTATGCACTACTCAGCAGGGTTATTGACTGACTATATATTTATTTATCAAAATAGCCCCCATATGTGGATATATAAATCCGGTGACTGGGACCACAGACAGAGAAGACAGATCTTTCTACAAACCTAAGAAATGCCCAGGTTTGCAAAAAACAAACAAACCCTTAAATCTTAAAAAAAAAAAAAAAATACATGGGGGTTTCAAAACCCCAAGATGATAAATAGAGCACCTGTAGCTTTAAGAAACAGATGCCCTCAGTGCCCATTGCTAGGCAACCACAACAGTATTGTCAAGCTTTTGTTTCTGTCAAGAAAAGACAGGTAGAGGGAGGCAGGGCCCATTCCAGGGTTCTTTGGGGCTTTGAGGAAGGACTAATGGACACACCCCCCAAACACACACAACAACAACAACAACAACAACAACTGGGTGATTAGTGACCATTCAACTTGTATGTTTAACAGCAGCCATTTCACAGTAGCCAGTGTGATGTAGTGGTTAGATTTTCAGAACAGGATCTGGGAGACCCAGGAGGAAGGAAACAGGAAATAGTGTGGGGAGGGGGATAAAGCAGAATGTGCAACAATCAGATTGCAAGGGATATATGTTGCCTCTGACAGTCAACCTTGTCTGCAATACAGCTTAACTGCCATGCAGACTGTAGAAATTATCTGCTGCAGAAATATTTTTTCTCTTCATTAAGTATCTCATGGGTCTGACAGAACAGCTGCATAGCTGGCAGTTATAAAGGCATAATATGTAATTAGAATGCCTGGTCTTAGTTTCATATGCATAACATGAGTCAGGTTAACTGAGGGTCACATCCTATGGTACATTTTCAAGACCAGGAGCAATTTCATAAGTCTTTGCCTTATTTAAAAATGTAACTGGGTGCAAATTCAGGGGGAGGGGGACACTTAATCATAACCAAATCATAACAATCATTGAAATCAACATGTGAAGTATTGTGGTTCAGTGGGAAGTGTGACTTGGGGGTATGTTGGGTTTTATAACTTTATTTAAATTGTGTTTTTGTATGCATTTGATGTGGTAAGCTGCTTTGAGTCCCCAATATGGGAGACAAGAAGGGGAAGGCAAGCTAAATATAAAGATGTAATTTAAAGATGTAATTTAAAGATTTAATACAAGAGCAAGGTTGTTTGAATAGATTAGAAATGGGCAGATAATGTCTATCTGTGAAATTTCAATATTTACAACTAAGAAGTTGTATGTATTGCCGCTCTAGGGCTAAATTGTGGAGGAACCCCTGTGCCCACAGTTACATTTAAATAATCAACAAACTTTAACAGAATTGATAACTTTTAATTGGAACAAAATGGGCCACAACTTATTTTATTGACAACAGCTGTGCCTGCATTGGCTCAGCATGGGGCTGGATCCAGAGCATCGGTCGACCCCAATGATGGCATGATGCATACGTCCTACTCCAGCAAGCCCACTGGGAGTAGCAGGGAATTGACCTGGGCGTGAGCCACCAGGTGTTCCCCTGCCACCTGGGAGGAGGTCCCTGACAGCCCCCGAGCTGGGCATGTACATACACCTGGCCTCTCCCAAAACCCCTTAATGGGATCCCCCATAAGAGAGGAAAGGGGCATGCAGACCGCATTCCCCCCCAAAAAAAAAGAATCCAGCCCTGCATGCTGAACTGCCTAAGTTGTGACAAGAACAATAAAACAGAACCAACTGCAAATAACCAAATAGCTTAACAACAGGGCGAGGTGGGTGGGCAAAGTCGGAAGCAAACTGAGAACTTGCCTCCCAAGCAAGCCCTTATATGCTGGGAAGCTGGACCTGAGGGAAAATTTCTCTCCCTTGACCAACTGCCTGGTTCAAGCCCCTGCCGATAGGTTCATTTGAACCTATGCCCCAGAGAGCAGATTGGGTGATGGGGCTGAAAGCTGCCAGGTGCAGGGGGAAACACGGTGGCGAAGCCAGCTGATAAGCAACATGGCAAGGAGCCACCATCCAAATGCCCACGCATTCCTCCCCAGCCCGGAGCAGCAACGGAGACTCCTGGTAAGTTCAGGGAAACTTACTTTATGAAGAAATCTAAGTATGGGGGGAAATGAAAGGGGGAACGTTCCAAGGCTGGAAGGGCTTAGGAAGCTGCCTACTGGCAGTTCCACCCCAAATGCCCTGGAAACGCACCCGGTTCAACAGCGCGAGCGCTTGCGCCAGCGGGACATTGGTGGGAGGCCAAGACGGCATCCCAGGGTCACGCTGCCGTGGCACCCCACAGAGGCCAGCACAAGGGGCACAGGTGCTAGCACAAGTCCTATGGACTTTTGGCCCCGGGGCTCAGGACTGGGCTGTTAATGTCTCACTCAACCTTGGAACCAAGACTAGGCAATTTGGAACTCTTAAATCTTCAGAGAAATTCTAATGAGGGCCATTTCAAAAATATCCCTAGAGAAGTGAAAAGAAATTTGTAATTTAACTACAAGGACCAGTTTAATTTTTCTGGAGAGGTATTATTTCAATAGTTTTTCTCACTCATAAAAACTGCTTGTGATTTTCTAGATCTATGACTCTGTGTATATTGTCTTTTTCTCCTGACAAAAATAATGCACTCCGAGGGCTTTAAGATATCCCACAACAGAATGCCACTTTTTAAATTAACTTTCTTCTTGTACTCCTGAAATGGAAATCCGAATGATGTAAAATAGTTGTAATGAAAAATTTCCTGCAACTCAGGACAGCTTTTCAAGCAGATTGTTTCCTTATTTGGTGTTCAAACAGAGGAAATCCATTGTGTGTAAGACATTAAGAGTTGGAATATTAAATATACCTGAAGGTTGCAAAAAGTTAATTTGAAATGGGTGTATAGTAGAAAGAGATGAAAAGAATATTTTACGACGATCTTCAGTTCCGTCATTCCCTTCCATGCAAACATACATAGTGTCATCATCTGGTGAGAGGCATACTGATTTTAAGCAAGACTCAAGGCTTGTTTCAATTAAAAAGAAACCAATTCATTATATTCACATGAACCAGAGGAGCCACGCAAGTTTTAAGCCAGGGTTAATTGTCATTGAACCCACTCAGGGAATTTTTGCTCCTCATGAATGTTGTTCAGCTGGTGGTACTTATGTGGCACTTCAAAAGTAGATAATACTACTTATATCAGACATGGTTAAATGTTTTTTTTTAATTTCCTTGCTTGTTATCCTCTAATTAATTCCAATACAAGGAGAAGAATTATAAGGAAATGGTAGAGCTCCATAATGTGAACAGTCTTGTTTTTTAGTGATACTATTGAATTTTTCAAGCTTGCAGATTTGATTTGAACCTCACCAAGTTGATTTTGTTTTTTCCCTTGTACAATCAATCTCAAAGTTCCTTATTTTCATTCAGTTTTCGTCTCTGTATCACAGAAAATTTCCATACATCTATATCTGTATCTATAAATAACATTTCCCATTATTAGATAGATAGATGATAGATAGATAGATAGATAGATAGATAGATAGATAGATAGATAGATAGATAGATAGATAATGGGAAATTATATATATATAATTTCCCTACACACACACACACACACACACACACACACACACACATATATATATATATATATATATAATGTGTGTGTGTTCCAGTAAATCATCATTATATATTGTTATTTATAAATCATATATTCTAAAAGTGAAGTCGACCAAATCTGAGGATACTTAAATCCAGTGGCTGGACCTGTGAACAAATGAGACAGATCTTTCTAAATACCTGAAAAAGCCCCCGCACCCCCCAACCCCGCCACGTACACACATACACACATCAGGGGCTTTACGAAACAGAAGCCCTTAGTGGCCATTGCTAGGCAATCACAGCTGTCTAGGCTTGGCTTCTGTCAGTAAAAGAGAGGGGGAAGGGGTAGGGCCGTTTTGAGGCTGCTTTGGCCTTTGAACAGGGATTTATCAAGGTCAGGCGTGACAGCAAACACTGGGTGACTTGTATGCCTCACCTAGGCCTGGCTGCTTGCTACTGTTTATTGCATTGCCAATTTTGGGTTAGGAAATTTCTGGAGGCTTAGGGAGGGTGAAGTTTGGGATGGGAGAGACTTCAGTGGAGTGTAACGCCATAGAGTCTGCCCAATGAAGCTGCTATTTTCTCCAGGAGAACTGTTCCCTGGAGTCTGGAGGCCAGTTGCAATTCTGGAAGAACTTCAGAACTCACCGGAACAGCAGCCACCTCATGAATAGGGTTGCCAGGTCCCTCTTCGCCACCGATGGGAGGTTTTTGGGGTGGAGCCTGAGAAGGGCAGGGTTTGGGGAGGGGAGGGACTTCAATGCCAAAGAGTTAGGGTTGCCAACCTCCAGGTATTGGAAATGATCCAAACAGCACTCACACACTATGATAGAATAAAGTGCAAATTTATAAAGGTGAAAATTGGTGCAAAAGTGAACAATATATACAAAGAAATAACAATAAGATACACATACAAAATACCACATATTCAATAGCAGTCCAGCATAATATCGGTAATAAATATAAAATATGTAAATATCCTAAGAATCAGGTAAGTAAATGTCTATTCCTGAATATCCTGTGGATCAGGTAAGTCAATGTTAATAATCAAATATGGACTTCTCTTATATTTGTAGACGGCTGGAAAACGGATATCCCAGATGGGAGCCACGGAAGAAAGATGTCAGGACGTGGCTCCCATCCATTCAGCGAAGTAAATTCCCAATAAATTTGTCAGTTCTGTCTAGATAAACATCTGAGAAATGTCAAGAAAATCTCAAAAATCTTCAGTGACTAGCAACATTTTTTCAGAGGGGTTCTGTGCATTCCCATACTTCGAGGTATCTTTGAAACAATGGCCAATGAATGAAAAAGGAAAAGTACATACAGAGTGATTAGGAAGACATGTTTGGCCAGCTCCATTAGTAAAAATAAAGGACAATGCTGCAGGATAAAGGACAGCTGGAAGGGGACCTACATGGGACCATCAAATTCCATCTGCCTCAATTACCTGTGCCTCCAGCATTAATAGTTTCAGATAACAAATGGTAGATAACCAACTGAATCATGAAAAATGAATTAAAACAACAAGGGCATGTTTTCTCCTTGAGCTGTCTTTACAGATAAAGACAGATCAAGGGGGAAAAAAACACCCTGTCCTTCTTTGTTATAAATATGACCAGACCTGTGGTATCATTCATAGACAGGGGTTGTTTCAGGTTATGTCTTTAAACTGCAGTATTAGCCTGATATTTAACATTTCTGTGGATATCTAGCAATTCAGTTTAAGAATAATCTTGTAAAAGTAAATGTTTAGGAGAGGGTAATTATTGATGATGCTAAAGAGTTTTTGGAGGGTAGTGCTAGAGTGTTCCCATCATTTCAGCTGGCCTGCTTCCACCCGTTAGCCAACTAGGGTTGCCATCTTCCAGGTACTAGCTGGAGATCTCCTGCTATAACAACAGGTCTCCAGCCAATAAAAATCAGTTCACCTGGTGAAAATGGCCACTTTAGCAATTGGACTGTATGGCATTGAAGGCCATTCCAGCATGCTTTTTTTCAGTGAGAAAAATCAAGTCTTTAGGTACTTGGCAGTAAGACAAAAATTATCAAAAACTCACGTATTGCATAAATCCTGGGCTTTTAAATATATATATAAAATACTGACATCTTTTTAAAAAGCACTGCATAAAGTTCATATCCCCACAGACACTTTAACACAGCTATTGTATGATTGATGCAATGGAAATGCACAATGATTGAAAGATAATAGTTTAAAATTAGCCTGCCTTGCCACTAAAGGAATAGACATTTTTAAAAATTCAGCTTTTTTCACATATGTCCCTTTCACCGCAATGCAGCATTTTAAAATGAAGCAACCCGTTTGACAATGGAACAAGTGCTTGTTTCGGGTACCTTGAGATGAAAAATAAGCAGAACACACAAAAGAAAATGTGAAGTTTCCAGTTGTACCTAGGAAAGCAAGGAACTCCTGCCAAAAGGGCTTAGGGAATTGACTAAAGTCATCATCATCATCATCATCATCATCATCACCTTTATTAGGCATTTACATCAGTATACTATAAACAGAATTACAAAATTAGTTAAAACAGATTACATTAAAAGGACATTACTTAGAAGTACATACAAACTGCGCGAATCCTTTGTGCAGACAGGAGAAAACTAGCTACTTGTTGGGTAACGGTAGGGTTTCTATCAGATAAAAGGTACATCACCAACTGCTGATCTGAAAGACTCTGTACCCTAGACAGTATGGGTTTAATGTAAGTATTCCTCGGACTCATGTAAAGTTGGCAGTACAACAGCACGTGAGTTAAGTGTTCAGGATCCCCAGTCTTACATGGACAATACCTGTCAATAAAAGGGATTCCTTTGTATCTTCCTTGTAGGATAGCAGAGGGAAGAAGGTTAAGTCTAGCGAGCATGAAGGCTCTGCAAATGCCCGGTGAATTGACTAAAGTCAGCTCTGCCCCCAGGAACGCCCCCTTTGACGCTGACATGAGCTTCTGCATCGGGAAAATGCTGCGGGCGAGGCTGCTCCGTCACCGGAGCATGGCTCTGCCACACGGTTCCCCGGAGCTGGCGTAAGTGTTCTTACACTGGCGTTCATGCCAGCTAGTATCCCCTCCCTCCCCATTAGGATTGGGCTGCCCATCATGAAAAACTGGCTGTGTAATGATGTCACTAAGGATAAAAACAGTCAATTGACGAAGAAAGCAAGGCTTCTTGAACCAGTCAAATGACTGATCACAGCCGCAAGGGATCATGAATCAGCAGGATGATGTCATAATCATTGGCCATTTAGCGTATTTGTCTATGTGCTAATGTGACTAACAGAAAACTAAGTTCTGAAAAGGGAAAGAGTCCAGTAGCACCTTAAAGACTAACGAAAATATTTTCTGGTAGGGTATGAGCTTTCGTGAGCCACAGCTCACTTCTTCAGAACAAGTTCTGAAAGACAGCAGTACTTATGAATGCATGCACACATTCATAGCAATCGGAGCAAGAAATCATCAAGAGGTAAAAGTCTGTTTTGAAGCTATCAAATATGTTCCCTAAAATGAATGTTGCCTCCACCTTGTCAGCAATCATGGTTTAACTAGATGAGATGTGAAAGCCATATGAGTAGGGATGCCAGCCTCCAGGTGGGACCTGGAGATCCCCTGATATTGCAGCTCATTTCCAGACTAAAGAGATCAATTTCTCTGGAGAAAACTGATGCTTTGGAAGGTGAACTCCATGGCATTGCACCCCATTGAGGTCCCTGTCCTCCCCAGGCTCCATCCCCAAATTTCTAGGAGTTTCCCAACCTGGATCTGGCAACCCTACCCGCCCATCCCCTGCCGGTGGCCGGGGGGACCTGGCAACCTTACATATGAGGACTGTTTCTCAGTTTGTGTGTGTGTGTGTGTGTTTTACTGAAATGAAATGTAGCCATGACGCTGGAGAATTTTATCAGAACAGTGGTGTGAGAGGAATGGTACTTAATATTATGGGTTGTATTTCTGATCAACCCTGCCCTCTGCTTAGGGTTGCCAACCTCCAGGTACTAGCGGGAGATCGCCTGCTATTACAACTGATCTCCAGCCGATAGAGATCAGTTCCCCTGGAGAAAATGGCCCCTTGGGCAATTGGACTCTGGCACTGAAGTCCCTCCCCAAATCTTGCCCTCCTTAGGCTCCACCCCAAAAAACCTCCTACCAGTGGCGAAGAGGGACCTGGCTTCCCCACCTCTGCTACTTTCCACATATTGTTTACCCTACGAGAAGAAAAGCAGGCTGGGATGCAATTTGCATCAGAAAAGGCCTATAGAGAGATAATGAAGTACCCCTACCCCTCTAGCACAGCCCTAACCAGCTTTGCAATAGCCCACAGCTATATTTCCATTTTTAAAATATCAGAAGGTTACTCAAACATTGCTTGCATTTTATCTAGTTCAGCAAACTTGGCATAAACGGAGAAACCTAATAATAATCAAAACAACAACCATAGCAAATGGAAATCAAAGTATTTTCTATGTATAGTTAGTTTTAATTGTGTTTGTGAATTGTGGCTGTTCATCTATAATGCGAAGATGATAAATAAAGATACGTTAACCACAATGTTTTCTTAAAGCAAGCTTTTCTAGTCTCTCCCTTTATTCCATTTTTGCATTTCTGCTTTTGTAACATTCTAAAGGACTCTTGTGGCTTTGATTTCATATTAGTAATCTTGATTAATCTATTAAACACTTCCAGGCTTTAGGTGTGAAGCCAACATATGCTGCTGTGGAAAAGAAGAGCTCTGGAGATTTTCTACAACCCTAACAGAACAGACGTTTTTATACAAGGTTCATCCTTATGCATTTCATGTTTGTCCATATTTTAACCCTGGAAGTATCAAAGTATCGGGCTAATTCATTATGTTTTATTCTCTTAACATCTGCACACTTGAATGGCATCCCCGGAAAAATAAAAATTGCCTTTCACAAGGACAATGCAGAATTACTTTCTGTATTAATTCTATTACAAGACTACCATCTGATTGAATAAATCATACAAATTCATGGCGTAAAGGTCTATCAATGACTTTAATCGCCATACAGAACTTCGATCTTCAGAAGCAGCACAGCTGAGTACTGGATGCTGAGAATCACCAAAGAGACAGGCTGAATTTGAGTAATTAAAAAGAATCGTCCATGAATGCCAAACATAGTTGTAATGCCAATTGTATGAAGGCCAGTACCAAAAGCATATAGGAACTAGAGGGCTTATTTTTTCTTTGTAATAATCTCTAAGCAACATTATTTGTCAAGATCACATATGCAGTGACATTGCCCTATTCAAAAGATGGCCTAGTAAAAGTGCTGAAAACCAAATTCTGCCAGTGAATTTTGCCAAATACACAGGTTAAAACTGACCTTTCTGTACCTTACAGTAGGACTCAGTAAGGTCCTGACCTAAATAAAAAATGAGTGATTTCCCCTGAAAATAGGATGAATAATATTTTCAATAACATTAAATCACCTGTTTGAAATTCACTGTGACTCCTGATGAAAGAATCTTGCTCCATTCAAAAATTTATTTACACAAGACTGCGAGAATATGGAGTCTCTGGTGGTAACTTTATACAATGAGTTTATGGAGGTAACAGATGTGGTCAGAAAAGGAGAGTGGGATTTGACTGGGGTTAGATTAGAGCAAGCCCTTTTTGAGAGCCAGCATGGTGTAGTGGTTAAGAACGGTAGTTTGGAGCGGTGGAGTCTGATCTGGAGAACCGGGTTTGATTCCCCACTCCTCCACATGAGCAGTGGAGGCTAATCTGGTGAACTGGATTTGTTTTCCCACTCCTACACGCGAAGCCAGCTGGGTGACCTTGGGCAAGTCACATTCTCTCTCAGCCTCACCTACCTCACAGGGTGTCCATTGTGGGGAGGGGAAGGGAAGGTGATTGTAAGCCGGTTTGATTCTCCCTTAAGTGGCAGAGAAACTCGGCATATGAAAACCAACTCTTCTATAACTTTGGAGCGGCATGTGCTTGGAATTACCTATTTGCTCCTCAAAAGTAATGTAAATAACTCCCTCCAGGGGCTGCTTTAGCTCCTTAAAACAGCATGGGGGGGAGGCAGGAGCCCCTCCTCCCCTATGCCACAGGCCTAAGCTGAAAAGGGCCCCGTCTGATCCTTAACATGGCATTCCCTATTGCTGCTGTGTGGCTGGAGGGAAAGCAAGCGGGATCAGGGTGGGGGGACCAAGACCCAATTTGCCAAAAAAAGTAACATCTAGTTTGGCCCTTTCAAATAGCACGTGAGGGTTCAGTGGAGCTAACAGCTGTTCTGGATGAATCGTAGGTAAACAAAAGAAGAGTAGTTGGGGGCAGTCATAACCCAGGGACTGGAAAAAGCAGGCTGACATTTCTCTTGTCTTCCTGACATAATAATGATAGAAATCCATGAACTAGATTTCTCCATTATGTTCAAAACGTCATCAAAGAATGACAGAGCGGAAATATGAGCAGAACAATCGAATGGAATAATACAGTGTTTAATTATGCTTTTTTCTGAGTTTGGTTATATAATTTCAAAATTGTATTAGTATGAGATTTCTATTTCATGGCTCACCTTCTCTATGATAGACCAAAAGCAAGGGAATAAATGAGAAAAAAATATTTTATAAATACCTGTCATTAGAAACTTAAACAAAGTCACAATTCATCTTGTCTCTAGTCATTTCAGCCTTTAACGGACATGTGCTTTGAAAAAATTTATTGGCCTTATGAATAAAGATGATCCTACTTCTGTTTAACTCTGTTGGATAGAACATTGTTCTACAGTAAATGGACATAAAATTCAACTGCTGGGATTTTAAAACAAAAATTACAGAATCTAATTGGGCTAAATTTTAAAAAGCACCTCATGGGGAACATTCAGAAAAACACTGTGAATACAAAGGCTTTACAAAAGGTTTTCTTTATCAGTCTTGTTAAACAGAGTTGTGAGTCTATTGTCTGTGAAGAATTATGCTAAAGACAAGAAAAATGAAATTTTAAGAAGTACTAGTACAGTTTATGGCCAAATATGATTTTCAGAGGAAATAGCAGGTATCCTACTGTAGCACTTCCAACAGTGAATTTGTAAGCCTGCATGCTATTACAAAGATTATTTTAAAAGATTTTTTTGTAGAAGGAAGACAAAAAAGATCAAATATAACAGATGTAAGTGGCAGTCTTTCTTCAGACCGCCATAAGTTTTGGTTCCTTCTTAGTTTAAACTGGGAAAAGTGTCATGGTTGAAGAATAAGGGCACTTTCATCCAGCCCAAATAATGCACTTTCAATCCACTTTCAATGCACTTTGAAGGTGGATTTTACTGAGTGAACTGGCAAAATCGACTTGCAAATGATCATTAAGGTGCACTGAAAGTGGATTGATAGTGCATTATTTGGGCTGTGTGAAAGTGCCCTAAGTGTTCTATTCATAGTCAATAGCTGGTCCTGTCTAAATAGGAGAAAGAAAGGGAAAAAAAGATCCCACTGGGATTATTTATCTTGCATGATCTCAGAAGGTCATACTAGCTTGATTAATTTTGAGTTGTAAGACTATATTTTGTTTAATTTTCTTGAGGTTGTCCAATGGATTCATAACCATTTGAGCACAATGTAAGTTAAAGCTTGGAACAGTAGTATACCTATACATCACTTTTGTCTGAACACCAAAATATTCTGAAATGGTATTTGTCAAAACTGTTTCCCTAAGCCAGTAGTATCCATCCCCAGACACTTGGACTGGTTGGCCCACAGTAGGGTTGCCAGGTCCCTCTTCACCATCAGTGGAAGGTTTTGGGGCAGAACCTGAGGAGAGCGGGATTTGGGTAGGGAAGGACTTCAATGCTATAGAGTCCAAATGCCAGTTAACCTGGAGAAAATGGCCGAAAAAATAGATGTAGCTGTCCATGCACCACAAACTCTTGCAGCCAGAGGATGTGGAGTGAGTGTGTGTATTTACCTGCCACCTCCTCCCTCTCCTCACCCATTAGGGTTGCCAGCCTTCAGGTACTGCAAAAACTAAAATTAACAATACCTATGCTAAAAAATAGCTACGTTTAAACAACAATAACAGCACGAGGGCTCAATATGTACACAATAGTTTTACTTTTCAAAAACTTTTACTTTTCAAAAAAATCAGAACTGTATTCTTATTAGTAGAATATAAATATAACAATCTTTTTGTTCCACAGGACCTTGGTTGCTTCACCAGAGGAATACTTCAAGAAATTATAACAAAAAGTAACAGTCTTATTGTATTTCTTTTCACAGAACCAGAAGGCGTCAAAAGAAGAAAGTCCTTGGTAGTCAAACAATCCAAATCAAATCAAGTCACAAAATCCAAGTCAAAACGGCACCTCCGGATTGGTGTTCGTTTTGCGATTAATGCTTCATCAGTTGATTCCTTATATGTAATAAATTCTTCAGAAGAAATTTCTTGCATTTGCCATATTCGTTTGTATCAGTGTACATTCCAAATATCTGTCATTATTATATGAATATGTATTACAGAGGTCTCTGACCTGTGAGAGGTTAAAAGACCTAAACAAACGAATATGGCAAATGCAAGAAATTTCTTCTGAAGAACCAAGGTCCTGTGGAACAAAAAAATTGTTGTATTTATATTCTACTAATAAGAATACCGTTCTGATTTTTTGAAAAGTAAAAGTTTTTGAAAAGTAAAACTATTGTGTAAATATTGAGCCCTCGTGCTGTTATTGTTGTTGAAACCTCCAGGTATTAGCTGGAGATCTCCTGCTATTACAACTGATCTCCAGCCGATAGAGATCAGATCACCTGGACTCTGTGGCATTGAAGTCCCTCCCCTCCCCAAACCCTGTCCTCCTGTTTTTTTTGGGTGGGGGGTTATTGTTTAGATTTATTTGTGTAGTTTGCGTGTGTGGCATGAAGTTAATGCCTTAATAAATCACATGCTATTATTTTTTTCCAATTTCGGCTTGCATATTTGAGCCCTCGTGCTGCCAATTTCCTTAAATGCTTTAACTCTGGCACAGGTGTTTCACTTATTGTAACACCCAGGTACTAGCTTGGGATCTCCTGCTATTACAGCTGATCTCCAGCTGATAGAGATCAGTTCACCTGGAGAAAATGGCCGCTCTGGCAGTTGGACTCTAGGGCATTGAAGTTCCTCCCCCCAAACCCCGCCCTCCTCAGGCTCTGCCCCAAAAACCTCCCACCAATGGTGGAGGGACCTGACAACCCTAATGATGATGATGATGATGATACCACAGCTGGGTTTTTTGTACAAAAAGCAATTAGTCTGTGATTTAATCTCAGCTGTCTTTCTTTTCTTTGTTTCCTAAATTCCTTCCAAATTTAGCAAAACCAAGCACACTGCAGATTGGAAAGAATGAAAGGAAATAAAGCCTGAACACTGCAGATATACTGAAACAGATCAACAGCCGTCGAATTCATGCATCCATATATTTCATACTGACAACATCATCCAATATAATACACTTGTTTGATGAAGGAGATGAATGAGATAGGACAGACAAAAAAATAACATCTTTCAAAAGAAGTATTTTCTCTAGCAGAAGCAGCTTGCTCTGACTCTCAAAGGAAAAGCTCAGCATCCTACCGCCTGCTTCAACATTTTTTTGCATTTATCTGATGTTTGCATTCACCGAGGTTTCAAACTGAAAAAGAAACCTGTTCAAAACTACACTGCATGACTACTGAGATTTTTTTCAGTGAACTGTTTCCTCATTTAACAACAGGATGCAGTCACCAATGCCCAACGGGCCTATGACCATAAGGGTCCCTGAGGCAACAGCTGCTCCTGTTTCTCCACAGAAGACGACCGAGGTAACCTTTTGCCTTTGTTTTTAGGGCAAAGGAAATCATTTGGACCAAACTGGGTTATTTCTGAAAGGATATTTAAATGCAGCCCCTTTAGACTCCACCCCAAAATAGAACACTGCATTCTTCCTTGGATAAACTGTAGATGTTCAGCTTGAGAAAACTCAAGACACAAGACTGATGGAACAAAACGGAGATTTTCCTATCAGAGCACTGCAAAAAATACTTGTCTTCTTTCAGTGGATATTGCTATGAGCTTATAATTGATATCACTTATTTATGTGATTATGTAGAGAATGTGGACAGTGAAGAAAGCTGCTAGGAAGAAAATAGATTCCTTTGAAATGTGGTGTTGGAGGAGAGCGTTACGGATACCGTGGACTGCCAAAAAAAAAACAAATCAGTGGGTTATAGATCAAATCAAACCTGAACTGACCCTAGAAGCTAAAATGACTAAACTGAGGCTGTCGTATTTTGGTCACATCATGAGATGACAAGAGTCACTGGAAAAGACAGTCATGCTAGGAAAAGTTGAGGGCAGCAGGAAAAGAGGAAGACCCAACAAGAGATGGATTGACTCAATAAAGGAAGCCACAGCCTTCAGTTTGCAAGATCTGAGCAAGGCTGTCAAAGATAGGACATTTTGGAGAACTTTCATTCATAGGGTCGCCATGAGTCGGAAGCGACTTGACGGCACTAAACACACACACACAGAGAGAATGTGTATGCCATTTCTCCAGACCTGTGTGAGGCAACTCACAACTAAAACAGTAAAACAAAACCATGCATGTCTCAGAATAATAAAACAGTCAAACAAAGCACACAGTAAAAACAAGTCAATAAACTAGACAAGCCAATAGAATAAATAAATAAATACAGATTAAAAACATGACCATAAGCCATGCCAGCTAAAAAATCTATGACATAAAAGAAAAGAAAACAAATAGAGCTGTCTAAAATGACATTAATAAAACAGTCCTCAGGCTAGCAGCACACCATAAAATAACTTTAAAGAAATCTCTTCATTCACAGCCTGCGGAAAGAGAAACGTCTTGGCCTGGCACCCAAAAGAAAATATGGTAAAAGCCCATACAGCCTCAATGGGGAGGGCATTCCAGAAGTCAATCAATCGGGAGGTGGTAAGCTCTCCTTCCCTTGAGGTTTTTAAGAAGAGGCTAGATGGCCATCTGTCAGCAATGCTGATTCTATGATCTTAGGCAGATCATGAGAGGGAGGGCACCTCAGCCTCTTCTGGGCATGAAGTATGGGTCACTGGGGGTGTGTGGGGGAGGTAGTTCGGAATTTCCTGCATTGTGCAGGGGGTTGGATTAGATGACCCTGGTGGTCTCTTCCAACTCTATGATTCAATCAACCTTTATTGCTCATTGACAAAGTCTTAAGCATTTACATTATATGGGAGGAACAGTTGTACAAGAACAGCTTGGTTCCTTAAAACTTGGTACAAAATAGCATAATTTTATCATGACAGAGGGCATTTCACTTTTATTTCTTGCTTTTCATTATTATTAGCTTACATTTCTTAACAACATAAGAAAAGCCATGCTGCACCAGACCAAGGTAGGTCCATCAAGTCCAGGCAGTCTGTTCACACAGTGGCCAACCAGGTGCCTCTAGGAAGCCCTCAAACAAGATGACTGCAGCAGCATTGTCCTGCCTGTGTTCCACAGCACCTAATACAATAGACATGCTTATCTGATCCTGGAGAGGATAGGTATGCATCATGACAAGTATCCATTTTGACTAGTAGCCATGAATGCCCCTCTCCTCCATGAACATGCCCACTCCCCTCTTAAAGCCTTCCAAGTTGGCAGCCATCACCACATCCTGGGGCAGGGAGTTCCACAATTTAACTATGTGTGGTGTGTAGAAATAATTCCTTTAATCTGTTTTGAATCTGTCACCCTCCAGATTCATCAGCTTCAGCAGATGACCCCGCATTCTAGTATTATGAGAGAGGGAGAAAAGCTTCTCTCTATCCACTCTCTGATCCATGCATAATTTTATAGACTTTTTATTTTTTTATTTTTAACATGTTACCATTATAATAAGAACCAGGGACAGCTCACCTAAGAGGTCTGGAATTCTACCTTTAGGCAAAAGCTTGCATGTTCTCATACAACTTGCTTCCCTGAATTTTTTAAAATGTTGTCACCAGCCTTGCACAAATGGTTTCTAATTTCCCCAAAGCAAAGAAGAGCCACCTTTACAGGAGTGATTTAATAGGGTTGCCTCTTAGAACAGTTGCACAGTTTCTCTCTGGGAACTGGCTGCTTCCAGCCTTCCCTGCACTGTCATCTCAGATCAGTAACAATACCAAATGGCTGATGCCTTTTAAACTAGAGATGCCAGGGTCTGAACCTGGGACTTTTGGCATGGAAAGCAGATGAGCCATAGCTGCACTCCAAATGGAAATCATGAAACATGATCAGCATGAATTCCGAACTACAAAGTCTTCGGTGGCGCGGGGAGGGACCTTTAAATCCTGGGCAGGTGGACCTGAGGGAGAACTCCCTTGCTGCAATACGCAGACCTGCATCCTGCCCAGCCCCCTGGCCATGCCAGCCCATGGCTAATTGGCCAGGCCAGGGTGCGCAGAGCCCTCTAAGGCAGCTTTCTCCCTACGGTTGCCAGTTCTGGGTTTGGGAAATACTGGGATATTTTGGGGGGTGGAGCCTGAGGAAAGCAGGTTTTGGAGAGAGGATGTCATAGAGTCCAATTGCCAAAGTGGCCATTTTCTCCAGGTGAACTGATTTCTATCGGATGGAGATCAGTTGTTAATAGAAGATCTCCAGCCACCACCTGGAGGTTGGCAACCCTATTTCTCCCTCTTTCCTTCACCACTGACAGCCCTGGCAGCCAGAGATGGCATCACCCTTACCCACTTGGCACAGGCCCACAAATGGGGCCCACTGTAAGTCCAGGGACCTTGCTTTGGAGATAAACAAAGGGAGAAAGGAGCTTACCCTTCATGCCTTTATGACTGGTGAATTACTTCCAGACAAGCCTATGCCATATGCCATTAGGTATCTTGCTATTGTGTAACAGGAGGAGTGCTTTTAAGAATTTGCATAGGTGTCATGGGTTTGCATACATTGGGTACAATGTTCCAACATGGTCCATAGTCTAGTCCCACAAAGTCTCCTGTCCAGACATGCTCTAGGTTGTACTTGTGTTGTCACAGTGGGACTGGATTGAACATTCAAGCATAAAGTTGCCAACTCTGGGTTGGGAAATACCTGGAATTTTTGGGGTAGAGCCTGAGGAGGGCGGTACTTCAATGCCATAGAGTCCAATTGTCAAAGTGGCCATTTTCTCCAGGCGAACTGATCTCTATCGGCTGGAGATCAGTTGTAATAGCAGGAGATCAGTTGTCATAGCAGGACATCTCCTGCTACTACCTGGAGGTTGGCAACCCTATTCAAGCACACTTGGTAATTCATCTCACAAGAAAACAAGAACAATGTGTATGTTTCTATACATTTGGCAGCATAAGCTATTTAACAGTATTCAAGATAATAGAAATCACCAGCTCTTGAGAAACAGTCTCATGAAACATCACACAATGCAGCAAAATTAAGATATATGGAGTATCTTACTAAACTATGTGCTTGGCTCATAACAGCTCTCATGCTGTAGAACAATTAATCTGATTAGCTGTGGCTCAGTGGTAGAGCCTCTCTTTCCATACTGAAGGTCCCAGATTAAATCCCTGGCATCTCCAGTTGGAAGAATCAGGTAACAGTTGATGTGAAAGATCTCTACCTGAGACCCAGGAGAGCTGCTGTCAGTTTGAGTAGACACTACTGACTTTGATGGACCAGTGATCTGATTCAGTATAAGGCAGCCGAATGTATTCTCAAGACATCTCACTTTCATTTTTCTAAGGACAAGGGCAACAAATTAAAAGAAGGTGATCCAAATTAAGGTAAATTATACAAACTCCCACTAAATAAAGGCTGAGCAAATTAATTCAAAGCAAACAGACAGGGACTGAAAGCTGAACTGTCAAAAAGGGGGCAATTATGACTTCAAATATTCATTCAATATACAAATATTTAAGTATGATTAGTCTACTGGAAAACCCTTATTTGTGTCACCCTGAGAATAAAACACCCCATATAGCATATACAAACCATGCCTGTCATTGCTTGAAGATAATTAAGGCACTTCACAACTTCATTAGCATGCACAGATTTCTGTTTCTGCTTTTTCCAACAAAAAAAGAAAAGAAAAATGAATACGAAAGATGTTTACTTTTTCCAACAATTCAAATTAAGGATCTAGTCATGTGAAATGGATCTACAGTCAGCTGGAGGGTCCCAGGGACTGAGCTATGGTGATAAGATTGTAGATAATGTATTTGGCATAGACAGGTCCAAGAAAGCCTGAGCGTGGCTCCAGAAGTTTGTATCCTCCAAACACAGTTAGCAGAGATTGCTGAGAAAATCACAATTGGCCCACAGGTTCACATGGAGATGAACAGCTTCACTCACTCCAGGTCTAGTTTAGGATACAGATTAACCAGAAATATATACGGACAAGATATTAGGAAGATTTAGCTGTGTAATACATTTGTATTCTATCTCCAGAGGAACTCAGACCAGTGTCCCTTGTTCTACATTTCCCATGATATCATAATGAGGGTAACTGCCAAGGTTAAAGATGAAGAAATATGTGCTACAGACGGGTATTCTACTGTGTCCTACTGTCAACCGCAAGGGGTGAGTTTGTGTTTCTGACAGATTGTGTTAAGTTCCCACCTTAAAAAAAAAAAAACCTCATGTACTTCCTTTCAGAGGGATGTAACCTTGTATTGAATGAAATGATCAAGAGAGTGCCTGGAAATCATATCAGTGCAGTGATTCTCAGTTCAGGAGAGATAAAAAGGACCATCTATTGTGAATGATATACATAGTACCACACCCCACTACCTGTACTGCATACCCAGAAATCCATGTTGGTTTTATCTGATAAACAGCCAATAAAGTTTCCAAAGTATCTTTGCTTACCTCCTCCACCGAGTGGAGCATTTTAATTAAATTGACCTCCACTACTTAATCAGACAATTTCCATTAGGACACATAAAAGACCTTATCCATTTCATCTAGGCCCTTGACTAAGTCTCTCCAATCATTTTAACTTAATTACTAATAGATGAAAAATGACTTGTCTAACATAATTCCTGTCAAAACAATTCTAGATCAGAGATCTAATGTGAACTCCCTGGGAGATATCATTACATTCTGAACAACATTCTTTGTGTATATTAAGGGGGAAAAATATGTACTGAAGTTTTCAAGTTGTCATGCAACTCCTGAACAGTTTGAACTGCTCACAGATGAACATGAATCAAAGCTTTGTTCCTGGCAGGAGCTAAACTTGAAACCTTTATCTTTGTTTAATATTGTATATCTTCAGTTTGATATTATGTCCTCTGGGTATCTATACATACACTTAATGCAGAAGTGCACAACTGATTATTCTTAACCCAGCCCATCAGCCATCCTTACAGGTGCTTGACAGCCTCCTCCACCCCCTTTTTGCACTCCCTGGCAAGGAATGATGAACTCCCTCCTCCGTACCCCCCCTTACTATCTTGTTTATTATTTATGTCTGGGATGCTGGCTGCTATACCAGGTCTCTCAGTGGTAGGGTTGCTAGGTCCCTCTTCATCACTGGCGGGAGGTTTTTGGGTTGGAGCCTGAGGAGGGCAGGGTTTGGGGTGGGGACTTCAATGCCAAAGAGTCCAATTGCCAAAGTGGCCATTTTCTCCAGATGAACTGATCTCTATCAGCTGGAGATCAGTTGTAATAGCGGGAGATCTCCAGCTAGTACCTGGAGGTTAGTAACCCTACTCGGTGGCTTCTCTCCTGAATACATGCCATCTTATGAAATTTTACTCTGTTGAAAGGTTTAATGGATTTTAATGAGAGATGTTTATGGTTTTATTGTTTATTCTTGATTGTTGCTATCTGCCCTGAACCTGGTTTCAGTCGGGAATTGAGGGTGGAATAGAAATGTAAATAAATAGACTTGGTAGCTAGTCAAAATCTGAGCTCACTATAGACCATATACATTCCTTTATTAGAACATTCACATCCCACCTTTTAAAACAATAAATGAATGCCTTAGTTGGCTTTCAACATTAAAAATCCAAACACATCAACACCACACACAGCAACCATAAATTTAAAAGTACCGGGGGCAAGAATCTCTGTGGTAACAGCTTTCGCCTTGATGGAAAAAGCCCCCCCCTTTTCCTTCTAAAAGGCAGCTTCACTTTTAGCTTCCAAAGATTGAGCCAGGTCAGGTGGTAACAGTTCTTATAGGGTTGCCAACTGCTAGGTAGTAGCAGGAGATCTCCTGCTAATTTAACTGATCTCCAGCTGATAGAGATCAGATCACCTGGAGAAAAATGACTGCTTTGCCAATTGAACTCTATGGCATTGAAGTCATTCCCCTCCCCAAACCCCGCCCTCTTCAGGCTCCGCCCCCCAAATCTCTCGCCGGTTGCGAAGAGAGACCTGGCAACCCTAACCTCTTACCTTGCCTCTCTCCTGAAAAAGAGATGAGTGGGATCTTATATGTGATAGTGGAAGTGCTTAAACACCTCAGCGCTCTAACAGAGAGGCAAGCCATCCTACATGTGACATTTTAAAAAATCTCGTGCAGCCACTTGGAGCAACAGTGGGCAAAGCCCATGACCAGCAGAAGGCCCACTTTGAGCATTCGAACCCTTCAGTCTTTATTAAGAGGATGATTGGTGTGGTGGACCTGCATTTCATTTCCATCATGTATTTCATTACATAATTGGGAAGTGCTCTGGAAAGGAAAAAAATCATGTAGCCAAATTGATCTAAGCTAGAGATAAGAGTTACACTCATTTTGATGCTCAGAGGACATGTTCTCCACTTGCCCTGGGCCTGTTATCTTCTTTCCTATATGGATTCTCTGGTTAGTCCAAAGTTATGTAGAATCTTTATGCTTTCAAGATTTAATTGCCCCTTTTCAATGGTTTTGTTGTGCCATATGCTAAAGATCCCTTTTTCAGTCCAGCTGTGTCCCTGCCCTTTTCAGGCAATGGACTCCTTGGTACATATCCTTTTGCATTGTCCTTAGGCTAAAATGGATTGTACCATGTTGTCCTGACCCGTCAGGTGAGGCCACTCCCCCGAGAGGGGCCTCCCGTGTCTGGGCCTGGGTCCTGCTTTCAGGAGTTTTTGCAGAGAGGATTTCCTCGGCCTCAGACCACTCAGAGGAGGGTGAGGAACTCTCCTCCTCTGAGCTGGCCAGCTTGGTATCCCTGACACAGAGTTCTGAGAGAATAGGGAACCAGCCAGCTTCCTCCTCGGCCTTCACCCTTGTGCTGCATTTATACTCCTTCCCCGTCAACTCCCCCCCCCATCCACATCACCCGAGGCTAGAAAAGCCCTTCCCTGGCCCTCTTCTGCCCTTCCTTGTGAGTGTTTCTTCAGAGGGCGGGGCGCGTGTGCTCGCCCTGCCCTGGCTCTTCCGCTTGTCTTCAGCGGTCCGAGCCCTGGGTGGGGGCTTCCTTCCTTAGTCGCCCTCTCCCTGCCTCTGCTCCTGCCCCTGCCTTTCCCCCAGTGTGCCCATGGTCCCGGAGGTTGGAGCTCCTCCATCTGTGTTGCCGCCCTGGGGTAGCGTTCTCCCATCGCGGCGCCCCCCAACAGCCAGCTGATGGGCGGGTCTTTTTGCCGCTTCCCCGGGTTCCTGGCCAGGGGACCACGGGAGGTCGAGGCGGCAGCCACGCTCCGTTCGCCGGGCTGGGACCCACCGGGTCGCTTTCCCTGCTCATCAGCTGATGAATGGGCCTTTCGGCGGCTGCAGCAGTGTCCAGCTCGCTGCGGGGCGCAGGCCCTGCCTGGCCTGCGTTTGTGGCTTCTCTGGGCTCCCTCCCCAGTAAGTGGGGTTTGGAGGACTTCCCTCCCCCGCTCGTGTGGGCTGCCAAAGGGACCAGGGTCGGGTAGGATGTCCTGGGTGCCTTAGTGAGAGGGTGACCCGGGACACATGTTTTAACAAATGGTCCGCATCTTCTCGAGCAACTTTGGAGCAAATGGTTCAGTTCCTCTTAGAGGACTATGACCCACAGCCTACTTATTTTGTTGCTCGTTTTTTGGAGGCTGCAGAGAAGAGACGAACGGAGGTGTATTTAGAGATGGGTCTTATTTCAGTTTTACGGTTTTATTGTTCAAGACCTCAGTCTAAGAACAGGGAGAAAGAAAAAGTCCAACCTATATGTCTGATTATGTACAGCTTTTCCCTTGCCTAAGATTGTAAATTCTAAAATTACATGGTCACTACTACCCAGGGTGCCCACTACTTTCACCTCATCAACCAGTTGTTCCCTGTTAGTGAGAATCAAGTCCAAGATAGCAGACCCCCTTGTTTCCCTCTCCACCTTCTGGAAAATGAAGTTGTCAGCAAGACAAGTCGAGAATTTATTTGACCTTTAATTTTTAGCAGAGTTGGACATCCAACAGGTATCCAAGTAATTGAATTCTCCCATGACCACTGTGTCATGTCTCTTTGAGAACTTTGTAATCTCGTCTAGGAGTGTTATTCTGGCACTGATCCTGCTTGAGGAGGAGGAGGAGAAGAGTTGGTTTTTATATGCCAACTTTCTCTACCACTTAAAGAAGAATCAAACTGGCTTATAATCACCTTCCCTTCCCCTCCCCACAACAGACATCCCGTGAGGTAGGTGTTGCTGAGAGAGCTGTAACTAGCCCAAGGTCACCCAGCTGGCTTCATGTGTAGGAGTGGGGAAACCAACCTAGTTCACCAGATTAGCATCTACCACTCATGTGGAGGAGTGGGGAATCAAACCCAGTTCTCCAGATCAGAGTCCACTACTCCAAACCACCACTCTTAACCACTACACCACACTGGCTCTCCTTAAACAGGAACATCTATTGCTACAGGTTATTAAGTGGGAGAATAAGACAGGGAAAATTACTGTTGTGCCTACTGGTTCACATATCTAAGGGAAAGAACAGGAAAAATCATCTCACTAAACTAAATTTAACAATCCAATCTCCCAATCATCCAAGAGTGCCTGTTCTACACATCTCAATTCCTGGATCATGTTTGACAACAGTTATCCATCTGTCTGGGAAGGTAGAGCAAATGTTTTCCTCTTTGCAGATATGCATTTCCACTCCTTGACCACTTGTTGCATTTTATTGCTCTCTTCCCTGGGAATGCAAGTGGCTGTCAGGATCCCAGGGGCCCCTAGTGACCTTCAAATCATCTCTGGATTATGACAGCTTCAGAGCTAAATTTCCCCAACATGGGACCATAAACTAATTCCCAACTGATACCAGATACACACGAACAGCTTCTGATTAATTGGCTGCCTGATCACCACTGGCGAATAGGGAAGTAGTGAGCTGAAACTGTAGATGTTTGAACATCCCTAATTATGGTTATTAGTCCAGTTCTCACTCTGTTTATCAGTGGAAGCAAACCTTTTTTTTCAGTTTTAGCCAATTAGTGATACTATGCCATGAAACCAATATCACTAATGGTATCAACAGTGTTAACGTTATGATTATAACGACTATCATCTTCCTCAACCATCATTTTCTTCCAGGGTTATTGGAAGGGGAGTTTTCTATGTCCCTTACTTCAGAAGACAGAGAAAACTATAGATCCCATAATGATGACTATAGGAGATGCAATTAGTACCTCAACAAAAATAAGGTTTGATTTTGTTGTTTGGGTAGGAGCGGGCTGGAATGGGAGAGCAAGACTCAGCCATTTGGGTTTTTTTTGCTAGTGTTTCTGTCAAATGTTTACAAAAACCTCTTGAGGTTTTGCAAGCACTTGACAGAAATGCTTGCAAAAACAAATGATTTTCAACAGAAGCCACTGGGATTTGCACATCACTAGTTTATACACACACATACACATAGAGGGGAGAGAGATTATGAACTAAAATGCGCAGTGATTTCTACCAAGTCCATCTACAACATACTAGACAAAGGACATAGTGCAGCTCAAATGCAGCTCATCAACTTATTGCTTGAAGTGGTTTCCAAAGTAAAACAAATATAATAATAAAATCATTAAATTTTAAAACTATTTACTCTTCAAATCAAAGACTCCATACAAACACTGACTAGCAGTTATGTATGTATGTGTAAAGTGCCATCAAGTCGCAGCTAACTTATGGCGACCCCTTATGGGGTTTTCAACGCAAGAGACTAACAGAGGTGGTTTGCCAGTGCCTTTTCCTTCATATCAACCCTGGTATTCCTTGGTGGTCTCCCAACCAAATATTAACCAGGGTTGATCCTGCTTAGCTTCCGAAATCTGATGAGATCGGGCTATACCATGTTGCCTTACTTCTGACTAGCAGTTATATCTAGGCTTACCAGGTCCCTCCTCTGGTTCTGTGGGAGGTTTTTCAGATGGAGGTGAGTCAATGCGCGTGTATGCGGCTGCGCCAACGCGATTGCAGCACTTCTAGTTTACACCCGGAAGTGCTGCATCACAATGGGGCCTTCACAACTCAAACTGGGAGTTTGAGTGGTAAAAGGCCCATTGGGATGCTGCACTTCCAGGTGTAAACCAGAAGTGTCATGTCGCCATGGGCAGGCACATGTTCAGGCGTTGCCCGCCAACCCTCAGTTGGTCGGCGGGCAGCCAGGTGGATTGGCCAGGGTTTGCCTGCCACCCCCTGGCACTTGGCAACCCTAATTATATCCTATACATATTTACTCAGAAATAAATTCCACTTTACTTAAGGTTGCCACTTGCCAGGTTCCTCTTTGCCACCAGCGGGAGGTTTTTGGGGTGGAGCCTGAGGAGGGGAGGGTTTGGGGAGGGACTTCAATGCCATAGAGTCCAATTGCCAAAGTGGCCATTTTCTCCAGGTGAACTGATCTCCATTGGCTGGAGATCAGTTGTAATAGCAGGAGATCTCCAGCTAGTACCTGGAGATTGGGAACCCTAACTTTATTCAATGGGCCTTACTCTCAGGTCAGTGTGTACAGGATTGCACAAAGCAATGCCAGCATAATACTTAAAATTAGGGCTGTTGAATAAAAATAAATTCGGTATAGTTCAGATTCGGCTGAATTCGGCCCGTTTAGATTCGGGATATGCCGAAGTCCAAACTCCCCCGCTTCGGGTCCGTGCAATTCAGCAGGAATTCAAAGTTTGGGGGAAAAAAATCGGCTGAATAAAGCCATTAAAAACACAATCGCACCTTTCCGCGGCTCTGGGGGGCATTTTTGGGGGTAGAGGTCCCAAACTTTCAGCGGAGCTTCAAAGGCCGTTTCTTGAAAGACCCCCCAAGTTTTGTAAAGATTGGGTCAGGGGGGGCTGAGATATGGGCCCCGAAAGGGGTCCCCCCACCCTTAATGTGCATGTCTGAGCAGAGCTTGCCGCCCACGCACAAAGCTCCCAGCCCCGACAAACAGCTGAGAAGTTTTGAGCAAGCATCTAAATAGACCTAACCGCTCTTATGAATGAGGGAAAACCTGAAGACACACAACTGAAACCCCCCCCCTCAAACCAGGGAGAGAGAGACTCGAGGGGGAACATACACCCCAGGCAGAACCGGCAAAGGCCCCCTTTGGCTTCCCCCCCCACCCACAGAAACCGCTCCCTCCCCACACACACACAAACTCTGCTTCCCCCCCCACACACGCAGGAGAAAAATTATAGATTAAAGCCCCCAAAGGGGTCTTACTGTGGCTGTCTTCTGTTCCATCAAGAGGGGCTGGGGAGGACTGGGTAATCCAAGATGATTCCAATTAGGCACAGGACGTTTTGCTCTGGAGAAGCATACAGGATCAGCTGATCCATTCATCCCAATAGGGAAAAGGGGAAAGGGGAAAGCACATATCTCGGGACTCCCTGACCCAATGTTCACAAAACTTGGGTGGTCTCTTAAGAAGGCTTGTCTGATGCTCCACTCAAATTTTGGGATCTGCACCCCCAAAAATGCGCCCCCTGCAGCCACGGAAAGAGAAAAGGGGGGAGCCGATATTTCTGCCCCCACTGAACCTATCTTTACAAAACTTGGGTGGTATCTTAAGAATGATTGTCTGAAGCTATGCTGAAAGTTTGGGGGCTGTATCCCAAAAAAAGCGCCCCCTGCAGCCACGTAAATGGAAAAGGGGGAGGGAAAAGGGGTGGAGCCCATATCTTGAGACCCCCTGACCCAATGTTTACAAAACTTGGGGGGTATCTTAAGAAGGTTCATCTGAAGCTCCACTGAAAGTTTGGGGTCTGTACCCCAAAAAATGCGCCCCCTGCAGCCATGGAAAGAAAAAAGGGGGGAGCCCATATCTCGGGACCCCCTGACCCAATGTTTACAAAACTTGGGTGGTCTCTTAATAAGGCTTGTCTGAATCTCTGCTGAAAGTTTGGGGTCTGTACCCCAAAAAATACACTCCCTGAAGCCACAGAAAGGAGCAAATGTGCACAAGCACCCCTCACACACACACAGGAGGATTTCCCTCTCTCTCTCTCTCTCTTTCTCCCCCCCGCCGGGCCGCACATCAGCTGATTCCTCCAGTACTCAATCCTGACTGATTGGCCAGAAGAAGACCCAGCTTGGCCACCGATTGGCCGGGGGAGGAGAATGCTGCTTACTGACGGTTATGCTGCTTACTGACGGCCCCGAATTGGCCAGATTTATTCGTGAACTCCCGAACTCGCTGAATTCGGCCCCCCCTTTTCCTGCCATTTTTTAGTTCGGTTCGTCCCGAACTAAAAACCACCGAATCAGGGGAAATTCGGCTGTTTTTCAGTTCGGGCCGAACCGAATCAACAGCCCTACTTACAATACAATCAAAAGCAAGAAACCAAAACAACAGCAAATATAAAATGGAAGGGGAAAACCATATGTAAAATGCCTGGAGGGGTTTCCTCAGCACAAATAATGAGCTTGTGGATGAGAAGTAGTTTTCAGCATTGAAGCACACGTGACAGCCTCAGTTGATGCGGAGATCTGTAGGAATAAACAAGAGAGATTTTTGGTGGATTGGAGCCACTGTCTTCTCATTGAAAGTCTTACCCAGCTCGTGCTGACAATTAATATTTGCAAATATTTGTAAGAGAACCCTGGGATAAATTGACAAGCAATTAACTTTGGCCTTAGGCCAGTAATCAGTTCAAAACTCTGTGTGACAAATTAAACTGTAATTGTTTAGGAGAGGATTGGTATATAGCTTGTGTAGGTATAACAGAGTTTATCTGCCATATAATGCTCTTTTTAGTGTTCTTTTCCAAGAACTCAATAGGCTTCTAACAATTTCTCCTGACCTAGTTTTACCAGCAGTTTCTTTTCTACTGAGTTAAAATTAAGCTTCCCCTAAATTTAAATGGCCCAGTTTAGCTGCTCAGAGCATGCCACAACTCAGTTACATGCATGGAGAGTCTGTGAGAACAAGAACTTCTCCATTTCTTTCAAAAAGAAAGCAGGAGACAGCTCCATGCACACAGTGCTTTCAACTTACAACATCAAATTCACTGAGACTGCAGAAGTTCCATGATAGAACCTTTCCAGTATTTTTTTTCCAAAGTAAATTGTAAATGTGAAGTACTCAATTCAGATCGAAACCACACTTCACAGAAAATAGTCTGAGAAAAACAGTTCCACAATTAACCAGCAAACATTAAAATGTGAAGGATATCGGTAAGATTCTCTGTTACGTAGGCTTCAATTTATAGAGAGAAGTAGCTGCAGACGAGGGTCATTTATGCATGGGTACTTTCACTTACATTTACCCCCAGTCTGTCTCGGTTGTTCCTTGGAGCTATGCATGAGTTTTCCATCCTTTAGAGATGACCTCGCTGCCAGTCCTCACAAATCCCGGGACTTCCCATTCCTCTGTGAACCTGATTCTTCCATCTCCCCTGAGCTCAGCCCAGG
Source organism: Euleptes europaea (assembly GCF_029931775.1). Classification (NCBI taxonomy): domain Eukaryota; kingdom Metazoa; phylum Chordata; class Lepidosauria; order Squamata; family Sphaerodactylidae; genus Euleptes; species Euleptes europaea. Next base: position 63,979,192 of record NC_079319.1, read on the forward strand.
TGAAATCCTCATGCATAAGGCAAAGTGTGGGACATGGAAGATTGTTTTCTCTCACAGCCAATTACAAAGCAGGGAGTAAAGAGGCGGGGATTCAAATGCTTCTTGCTTCCTGTGAGCTCTTTCTGAGCAGAAGAAAGGCTTTTAAAAAATGAGGCTTGGCTTTCTCCCCACACTTTTCAGATTGTTCTGTTTTTTGTTCTTAAAATGCTGTTTTACGTTGCCATTGGGTTTCGGGGGGAGGGCTTTTCTTTCATAGTAAGCACTACAAAGTAAGCCAATTATAGAGCAGCATTTAACGAGGCAGGGGCTTGATTTGAGCTTGGAGACTGCTGGTGCATAGATTCCCAACAGGAAAGTGTGGGTGCAGTGAGCAATGAACCTCAGGTAAAACTCCCATGCATAATGACCTAGGAAAATTTAATGCAATAATCTCGCTGATTTGTGAATCGCACTTTCACTTACTCACAGTCCGTGGTGGTCTCTACCTAGTTTTTACTCCCACTACTCCCACTATCTACTGCACTGTTAAATTTTGTGGACATTTAGTTGTGTGTACATTTCTCCATTTCTGGAGATCCCAGGTGATCCAATTTTTGCGATCTTATTCTGTGAATGGATAAGGGTCTACCATATTTTAAAGACTACTTCTAAGGATTACAGCAAGATTCAACGCGCTACCTTCATCAATATTGCAGGGGAGATTTCAATCAATACCATTCGCAGCAAGGTTATACCTCTGTGGAACAAATCATATAGAATCGGTTGCACATGTCCTTTGGCACTGCCCCCTTTATCAGATAATCCACCTTAAGTTTACCATCCCTGTTGTTCCCTGGTAGGGAGTGCCATCCAGTTGCGCACAAGGTAGCTTTTCCAATGTCTATCCAGGATGTGGCCAAAACTGACCATGTCGCCAAGTTTTTGCAGCAAGCAATGTGGATTTGTGGACGTTATTGTAAACAGGAACAGGTGAACTCTGTTGAGTGAAATTCTATGATTATGTTCTTTGCGTATGTTGTTTATGCCAAAAAAGGTTTTGATACTGATATTGTTTGGATTACAGCAATGAATAGATGGAGCATGTGAAAGGAGTTGCTACAGCACAGTAAGCTGTAGTGACTTCATAGGTTGCTTTCTGTTGCTTTTGGAATGCAGGGCTAGAATCCAAAGGGTTGTTTGAGGGATTTATGACTTTTTGAATTCTCCCAGAGCAGCTTCTTATTTAGCATGGGAAACTGCTGTTCAAGACACTGCACAAAAGTAGTTGCATACTAGTCCATATCTACAGTGCAATCCTAAACAGAGCTAGAGCCTTTTAAGCCGTTGACTTCAGTGCATTTAGAAAGGCAGGCTGAAGTGTAGGCTGCAGTGTTAGAGAGTAATTGCTTTATCTACACCTTCTCTTCCATGAGGGGTGACATCGTAAGGGAATAACCTCATGTCAACTCTCATTCTTTGGATCTGGCTGAATTAAAAATAAATACATTTAATTAAATCCTGTTCCAGACATATTAATTCTTGTTAAGTCTTGTTATAATAAAACTATGAGAGATTTCAAACCCACAGGAAACGATGGGTTGGATCCAATCAGCTTTTCCACTGGTGAAAAAGGGAGAACGAGCAAATTTTGCTACCAAAAAAAGTATGCTGAGGATCATGGGATGGGCACGGACAAAAGCCATGTGAGAAAGGAGGTGAAAAGAGAAAAAAAGGAGTGTGAAAGCTGGCTGGATCTAACCCAGTGTTTCTCAGTTTATAGACAAAATATACACATTCAGTGTTTTCCAGAGGAATACATATACCAGTTGCCTTTACTATCCTCTTTTTGATTGTTGTCTTACATGAATAAATTTACCTGAACCCCTTCTCCCTTATGCCTGAGAACACTGTTGTAATTTATTTTAATTTCTCAGCCTCTCCAAAAATTAATCTAATCTTAATTTAATCTATTTTAATGAATCTACCTAGATGAATTAGATTTCAATTAGGTTTTGATTAGAATGAATAAGTGAGAGACTGCTATGGTGGAGAACAAAATAACACAGTCAGTGACATTGCCCAGGAGACATGAAAACAAACACAAAAATAAAAGTGAGGTTGATTCTCTAGAAGCACTTTCCATGTTTTAATGACAACACGCTTGACCACATCCTCTGTGAAATTACATCCTTGACACGATATCTTACTCATCCCTTTGGAAAGGGAAAAAAAAGGTAAACACAAATAGGCAGAGAAATGCAAATAGTTTCAAGCATATAGCAAAGTTCATTCTGTTAGCCTATCAGGAAAACATCTTTTCTTAGGAGTCATTCTGCTGTTTGAGATCTACTCCAAGTCCCATCTCTTTCAGAAATCAGATTATCTGGGGCATGGAGGATGGTCCGCATAGTTACACAGGATGAATGAAGCCCTTCAAGAAAGAAAAATTACTAATAATATCACATTTGACTTCTAGGAGTTCCAGTGTCTTAAAATAGCTAATAACTGTTGTACTGTATATATACTGTACATAGGGTTGCCAACTGCCAGGTAGTAACAAAAAAACCTGTGCTGACAATAGTGAATTTAACAATAATAACAGCACAAGGGCTCATATAAATGATACAATTTACTGAAGTAGAATTCTGCAATGTAACTCCACAATAACACCAAAATCCAAGAGGGCAATAAACGGAAATACTTCAAAGAGACATTATGTTCAAGTGAACTGCCCTACAGGGATGTTGTTCTCAATCCCAACACCTGGAACCCTGAGCAACTTCCCTGAAAACCTGGCAAAGCTGCCAAACCACTTCTCCATGAGTTCCAAGGTGATTCCTGGTCACACAACTATAAAAGTAGATATTATATATAGATTTGTTTATTTCTAAAGATTTCTTTTTTAAAAAGCAAAATAATTATGATTCCAGTACATTCTCTATTAGGTCCAAAAGTGAAAAAAGTAACAAAACTAACTCACTACATAATACATAGGATACCTGCAGGGAATATGGTGAATCTAATCTTCGGTAAGCAATCTGATAATAGTGAACTGAAGAAAAATCCAAATTATGGCACAATGCAGCATACTAGCTTGAGCATCAGGTACAGATGTCAGGTAGAGAGGCAAAGGGAAAAATAGAAAAGAAAGGCTATTCTAAACCCCAATACCAAATTATAGGGTTTGGTCTACAGCATCAGATGATACACTTCAACCAATGAAATCCTTCCCCCTTTGGAATCTTCCAAAAAACACTCACACTTACTTCTTCTTCCCCCTCCCCCATCTGTTACCACAGCTGGGCCTGGTTCTCAAAAATGACTAACACTTTCCACTGCCAGACCTTGGGAGAGATAAGGACCTATGATTCCTAAGCCAAGTGCCCCTGTTTAGACTGACTGGGCCTTCCAATATTAAAGTTAACCCCCTCGGTGGAATGAGGGGGCAATTGCATTACAAGGGTGTTAGAAGTTATATTCAAAACTGGAAAGCAGTATTGGAATACTACATCTGCAGGAAAATGTAGGACTACATTGATCACACAGCTGAGATAGGCATGGTAAGGTTTTTAAAGCCCTTAGCTTTTGCAGAATCTATATTCAAAAATTCCTTTAGTAATAGTTAAAAGAATATGCTAAAGTCTGGACTCAGGGTAGGTCCTGAACTATTCCAGTCGCAGCACATATTTTTATGTTTCAACTCCTCCACTTTGAATGTATCTTTTCAAGTGTTTTTTAAGAATATGGCTAATTAGGCAGTTACTGTCTGCTTGATCTTACTAAGGTGCAATTCTAAAAACCCATTAACAGTCAACTTGCCATATAGACAAAATAAGTAGAGCTTAGCTGGACAATTAATATGACTCTCCCCCTCAGAATTGTTACAATAGAATATGAATAAGTATTAACTTTGATAGTTCTACTTAGGAAAAAAAAATAGGCCAAATCAAGACCCTTCTATGGAATCTGACAGTATTGACATCTAGATTGTGACTTACGCCTATGTTATAACCATTCACCAGCACCAACACTGGGATATAAAGGCAGGGAACATCCTGAAGAAGATGAAGCCCTTCATGGAGTCTGGTAAAGGAGACAAATATCCATCATAGATCATCTAAAGACCCCCTAAAGTTTCAAGCAAAGTTACTGACATTAAAAAAAATACCTTTCTGCTGAAAACTCTCCTTTCCCCATCTTTCCTTGTTGTTGTCTATTTGTTTTATCTGACAAAGTGAGGAAGTAAGGGAATTTTTCAGGGGGGTGGAGTAGCTGATTTTCAATCAAATGACACCAACATTGTGGGGGAGTGGCACTAAAGAACTACCAAGTTTCAAGCACATTGGACCAAGGGGATGAATTTACCCCCTCTCCAAACAAAGTGATCCCCACAAATCATACTTGCAAAGAATAAAAGGCTTCACCACCACAAGAGGGAGCGAAGGAAAATGGCAGCTTTCCGCAGCTTGTCTTCAAAGATGATTGGCTGGAAGCACTCTGTGCTCCTCTCTTGCATGGATCCAATGGTTTAGGAAATCAGTAGAATCAAAGAAAAACATGAGTTCATGCTGCATTGCTGGGAAGTGCCCAGACTCAGAAAAAAGACACAGATTGTTCAGGAGAGGGCAGATCATAATTTCCAAGAATCCTGTATTTGTATTCCTGAAATCACTGTAACAACCCAAATTAGTGATTTGCACATATATAGTCAGCTTGGGAATTTCATTATGCACAGCACTAATCACAACAGCACCAAGAAGTTCTAATTCTGTGCCCAGATAAATGTATGTCTAAAACATATTTGATCCAAACATTTCTTCATTTTTTATGAGCCAGTGTGGTGTAGTGGTTAGGAGCAGTGGACTCTAATCTGGAGAACCGGGTTTGATTCCTCACTCCTACACATGAAGCCAGCTTGGTGACCTTGGGCTAGTCAACAGTTCTCCCTGAACTCTCTCAGCCCCACCTACCTCACAAGGTGCCTGTTGTGGAGAGAGAAAGGGAGGGTGATTGTAAACCAGTTTGATTCTCCTTAAAAGATAAAGTTGGCATATAAAAACTAACTCTTCTTCTTCTAAAATAAACAGCTACGTAGAGCCCTTTTCTAATAGTAGCTCCAATCTGTGACTATTTATAGCTAATATAGAATAGTGCATTAAGGAGGTGTTTCAGAACAATGATTTGTTTTCTAAATTAAAGTGGTAATTCAAATGCAAGTCATACAAAGCTTGTGGGTTTTCTTGAATAAGGATAAAATTGCTCACAGGGAATGATGATTGCTCAGGGCCAATTGCTCAGAGGATGCAGACCTGATTCATATGTCATCATAACTACATGGAAGCTGTTTCCCTATAGATATTTAAATAATATATCCAAATATGCAGCTAAAGGTTCTGAACAGGTAGCATGGTTGCAAATTATTTCAGTGCAGAAGATTTTGCACAATTAAGTCAAAAGCGATCAACATTAGGTTTGTACATTTGAATGGGAAACAATGCAACAATTAAAAATTGTCACAAATTGGCACTCGTTGTCTTTTTAGAAGGCTTGTTGTAATCACTCCAGTTCTGAGCATAAAAACCAGCTTTTATTCTGTTGATATTTTGCTAACAGTAATCGAGCAGCTTTCCAGGAGGTTAGATTCTTAGTTAGTGGTTAGCTAAATCATAAGCATGCATAGGCAATGCTTCCAAATTTTCTTTGGTTACGCTCAGCCCTGGAGAATACCAGTTATACCCTTTTAATATCCTGGGCTGGGGCAGCAGAGAACTTGTTTGGGGTATCTCACCCTTCTCTGGTTCAGACATTTGCTAGCAACTGCTGTACTACCCCCCTGTGTAGGAAGAAACGAAAGTTTTTCCAAATGCTCTACAGCATCATCTGGTTTGGATGCTATTATTTGTCACTGTCTAGGAGAAAGCATTGCCAACTTTGGGTTGGAAAATGCCTGGAGATAGAATGATGGTATGCATTGTGGGAACCTTGTGATGGTCAATTTAATTTGGTAAAGTTCATAGGCTGATGAAGCTAAATTATTAGTGAAAATGCAGGACTTTATTCCGGAAAGAGCATTTCTTTCCTGCCATTTGTCTCCCGGGTTTCTCCCGGCCTCCCGGCCTCCAGGTTTTTGTCAATCCTTGACCCCTTCGGCTTGGTTTGTGTCTGCGCAGTCCGTGCCTCGGCACCACTGCTGCGCTCAGCGCTTCCACTTTGGCTACACCTTTGTCACCACCCAGTCGGGACTTGGTCTTACCCACCACTTCTACTCACCTTTGGATTGGGACCAAACCGATCTTCGTCGGTCTCACTCTTCCAAGTATTTATTTTTGGACATTTGGTTCTTGTGAATTTGTTTTGGAGAACTCAATTTTGAGAACTTGCTTAGGATATCTGTTACCATATAGAAAATTTTGAGATTCGACTTGATATATTCATTTATTGATATATTGTGTTTATTAATACAGTGTATGTTCTACATTTTTGAGCCTCGTGCGGCTTATTTTTTCTATTACTTCTACAGCATAGGTGTTTTGAGCCCGGCTTGCTGGGGGAGGGCGGGCTAAAAATGTGAAAAATAATAAATAAATAAATAAATAAATAAATAAATAAATAAATAAATAAATTTTTGGTTTGGATTGTGTCCACCTGGAGTTTGGCAACCCTTCTAGGAGAGTATCATCAGGTCATAGTAGTTGCTTGACAGTGATCATGATCAACCTACATGTATAATTTCATATCCTCAAATGATTGTAGGTATGCACACAAGCAAAGGGGAGCTCAACAACCGTGGAATGTGGTGGTGGTGGTGGAAATTGTCATTAAGACTGCAATCCTGAAAGGGGGGTTAAGCTCCTTAGGAGCTGACAAGACCTTGCACCAATTCAAGTGGTATTTAACCCGGGATAATGGGCACTTACACCATCCCGGGGAAAACACGCCGGTGTCAGGGAGCCACGGAGCTGTGCCGGCCCCCTTCGCCAACACAGTCATGCCGGCAGGGGATTCCCTGAAGGGAAAGCCCACGCCAGTGTGGGGGGACATTCCTAGGGCAGTTTCCTAATCCCTTTTGCCCTGGAAACTCCCCCTCGCATCACGGCATTGCTGCCCCACCTTTTTTGGTGGTGTAGCCTCACTTTGTTCTATGGGGGCATTGTCCCACTTTACCTTTTAAAATGCTTTTTATTTTCTTTGCAGCAGCCAGGAAGCCTCTGTGGAGGCAACACAGCTGCGCCGCTCCTGGCGGCCGTGGATCACCTCCTCCCCCCCAAGGAACAGGCTGCCCATCTCAGCTGACTTATGGTGACCCCATAGGGTTTTCAAGGCAAGAGATCCTCAGAGGTGGTTTGCCATTGCCTGCCTCTGCACAGCAACCCTGGTCTTACTTTGTGGTCACCCATCCAAGTACTAGATCTGACGAGATTGGGCTAGCCTGGGCCATCCAGGTCAGGGCCTTTTTGAATGTAAAGGTAAAATTAGTCCCCTGTGCAAGCACCAGGTCATTACTGACCCATAGGTTGACGTCACATCCCGACATTTACTAGGCAGACTATGTTTACAGGGTGGTTTACCATTGCCTTCCCCCAGTCATCTACACTTTACCCCCAGCAAGCTGGGTACTCATTTTACCAACCTCAGAAGGATGGAAGGCTGAGTCAACCTTGAGCCGGCTACCTGCAACCGACTTCCATCAGGATCTAACTTAGGTTGTGAGCAGAGCTTTTGACTGTGCCACGGGGCTCCTGTGTGTGTGTTAAGTGCCGTCAAGTCGCTTCCGACTCATGGCGACCCTATGAATGAAAGTCCTCCAAAATGTCCTATCTTTGACAGCCTTTCTCAGATCTTGCAAATTGAAGGCTGTGGCTTCCTTTATTGAGTCAATCCTACAGATGATATTAATGCATCAGTTTCTATTTGTTCAGTGTTTTACTGAGATTACTTGTTAAAATACCACACAAACACACACATACACTTCCTGCATGAAACCTTAAACATTGAGATTGTGTTTTGGAGGTGCTTTCTCAATGCACACAGGTCCATATCAGCATCAGGAAAAGAAACCTGGCTGTATCTTGCATTAATTCACATCAGGATTGCATTGTTGTCCCCACCGACACAATGCAGTGGGCCAAATTCAGTTGTTGTGCTGAAGGAGCATGGCCTTGTACACACAGGCCTTCATCTATTCCTCTCCAAATTACTTGCCAGACTGGAAACCACCCAAAACGACACCGCTTCAGCTCCTTCCCATCATTAAACCTGAAGATGTATTTTTATGCTTCTGTCAAGTATATCAATCATTGCCGGGTAGCCTACGTTTTATGGTCTCGGAGACAGACAAGGTGTCATCTATTGTTAGGGATATACAAACCATACTGTAGCAGACAACCTACAATTTGCAAACACGTCTAGCCCTTCAGGCAGGTATTCATACTACACATTATATAATGACTCACATTTATTACTTGAAAAAAATAGCAGGCTCCTTCCCCTGCTTCCTCTGTTATGAAGGCAGATGAAAAGGAATCATTTCACATCTCTGCAAGGCCCTCATCCTCCTTAATTGCTTCCTTTCTTTCCTGGTACATGTACCAATTCCCTAATATGGTTCCACCTTCTCATAGCCTCAAAGGCTTCCTTTTTAAATATTGTGGATTTGCTTGCACAGAGGCAGTATGTTTTATCCTCTGTGCTTGGGAATTCTTGATTAGCATATTTTGACTAAGCCTAAAATAAAGCACAATTGGCAACCTAGTACTTTAGACAATACAACACCTCTGGCTTATAGGTATGCCTTTTATGATTTGTAAATATGAGGTGTACATTTGTTATATTCCCACTATTATCTACCACATGTTATGTCCTTAATAAATGTTTTTTTTTCATACTTGGCATAATGATAATTTCTCCCTTGGTGAGCATGACTGCAGATGAACTGCCGGCTGAGGGAAAAAGTGTGTAAAGTAAATGCAATCACATTTTCAATAGTATCTGAGAAGGGCTTTGAAGAATTTTTATAGCACTTGGGTCTGTAAATGTGCATGCTTGAATCTCATTTATCATTCATCCATCCATTCATTCATTCATTCATGATATATCTATGTTGCCTATTCAGAGTCCTAATTGAGATGGCCTACAATTAAAATAAGGTAACAATATAAAACAACAAGCCATTAAAAACAAGTCATGGGATGTAAACAGTATAAAAACTATTCATAAAACAGACCTCAGGCCAGAAGCAGATGATTTAAAAAGCTGGTAATATAAAAGTCCTAATTAAAAGCCTGGGTTAAATGATGTATTTTGGCCTGGCACCTAAAAGATAGTAAAGTAGGAAAGCTTCAAAGTGGAGATTGTTCCAAGTGGGAGGTGTCACCACAGAAAATACCATCTTTAGTCAGCACCCACCTCACGTCCGAAGGCACCTGTTCAGGTACTGAGAACAGAGCTTGAGAGTCAGATCTTAACTGGTGGGCTGGGTAGTATGGGAACAGACAGTACTTCAGGTGCCCTGGCCCCAAGCAGCTCAGGGCCTTAAAGGTAAGAATTTGAATTGTGCCCTTTGAGTTATGCCCAGAAGCAAACGGGTAACTATTGCAGATCGTGCAGCACAGGGGTCATCATGGGGGCCTCAGCATTGTTGAAGTGTTTTCACAACAGAAAGAATGCTGAACATTGATGCATACAAGAATGCAGCCATGCCAGATCAGAGTAATGGTCCATCTAGTCCACCTTCCTGTTACTCACAGTGGCCAGCCAGATACTTCCAGACAGTCTACTATCAGGACACAGAGGGCGAAGCCTTTCCCTGCTGTCCATCCTACCCCCACCCCACATTCAGCACTGGTATTCAAGGGATGAATTCCAATACCAATCACTTTATATTACTAATATTTCATAGCCACACACAAGAGTCAACATTTTTATTGTGCTATCCACCATGACCTGAAGATCTGCTTTTAAATCAGTCACTTCCAGTTACACCCCACAAGTGTATGGCTTGGATCCTACCAAAAATTAATATTGATGGAATGATTTCCATCAATGGAGTTCAACTTTCTCCCCTTCGTCCTCCTTTTACAGCTCAAAATGCCCCTCGTAATGCTGCTTCTGGGGCACAACCAGAAATAGCAAGGGGGCAAATAAAAAATAGCCTGCCTTCCACCTGTGGAAATTTCAGGCAGGATCCAATCTATTATTTAAAGCTAGGATTTATTGCCCCAATATACATTACTTTACACTTATTCACATTGAACCAAATTTGCAGTGTTGTTGCCCTCTCACACGGTTAGGAGAAATCCTTTCAGGAAGTTTACAATGGTGGTTAAAACCTTTGGAAAATAAAACATGGTACATGTTAATGGCAGAGTATTGGAGCACCCTCACAGGCACCTCAAAAGGTATTTAAATTGTAAGGGAAAGGCATTTCCAGTGGCAGCCATGAATACGTTTATCCTTGAAAAATGAACCCTGTGTATCCTGGCAAAAGCATATGCACACACTGTTTCAATAGTTTGCTATCTCTCCACAATTTGAAAATAATAGCATACAAAAATAACATCTTGCTTCATGAGACATCACTAGGGTTATGCATATCGATAAACTCGAACTGAAAATAAACCTGAAAAAGGCCTGGGAATAAAGCCGAAGCCGGATAGCCGATTGCTGAATAGGTATTTGGCTTTTTTCAGCTTTGACTTTCCCCAGGCTTTCCCCAATGGGAATTTTTTAAATGAGCTCTGTGGGAGGCATTTTTTAAGGCAGAGTTCCCAAATTTTCAGAGTATCTTCAAGGGACTCTCCTTGCATGAAGTTTGGTGAAGATTGAATCAGGGGATCAGGGGATCCTGAAGGGGTCGTGCCCCCCCATAGAGAAGCATTGCAATTTATACCACATTTCTACATATAATAGATATCATTTATAAGGTTATGTATAATTATGATGATGATTTATTGATGATCAAATGATTCTGACAAAAGCATACATTTAAATTCAGTGTGAGGAAACAGAAAATGGTGTGAAAATAAAAAAGGTTTAATTTGTGCAAGGGAGATGTGGAACTAAAATGGGAAATTTGGAATTGAAACCACAGGGTGAATTATTCAAATACATTCCAGTTAGGGTTGCCAGGTGTCTGGTGGTGGCGGGCAAACCCCCGGCCATTTCCCCCTCTGCCCGCCGACCAGCTGAGGGTCGGCGGGCAAACGTGCACGTGCGTGCAATCCCCGAGCTCTGCCCCCAAAGCCTCCCGCTGGAGGAGAGGGGGGACCTGGCAACCCTAATTCCAGTTGAACTATGAAATGTATACTGCATTTGGGTGTGTTTGTAAAGTAACACAACACATACCCAAATCTTCCAAGCTTCTGTTGCTGCTGAGCTGAGTACCCATCTGGAACTATCTCAGCAAACTCCATTTCACATCTTTCCTCTATCCATGTCTTATTTATAGATGGTATATAATCTTGTCTTGAATTAGATTGTGAATGTCTGATATTTTATTGATCAGTTGCATTAAATAGCAGTAACAAAAATTAAGCTTCAGTCACAGAACACCTTGAGTTGGGGAAGAAATGAGATAATGGGACAGGCCTTGATCTGCTTCCAGAGCCCTTATGACTTCAAAGCAGATAAAGGACAGCCTTTTTACAGTGTCATCCTCGGCAGAGTTACATCCTTCTAAGCCCATTCTTCAGCTTTGCTTGGGATGGCACTCTTAGTTTTGCTTTCAGTACTTAAGAACCCTTGTGCTTAAATAGTTTTCAGCTTCCCTCTAAACATTTTATCTAGTTTGCATCCTCAAAGGAATTATAAGAACATAAGAAAAGCCATACTGGATCAGACCAAGGCCCATCAAGTCTAGCAGTTGGCTCACACAGTGGCCAACCAGGCGCCTCTAGGAAGCCTACAAGCAAGATGACTGCAGCAGTGCAGCAGCAGTATCCTGCCAGCGTTCCGCAGCACCTAATATAACAAGCATGCTCCTCTGATACTGGAGAGAATATTCAAAAACAGGGGACTGCATAGTCCTCTGATAAGTTTAGGAAAATACTTACACTTTAGAAACAAAGGGGTTATACAGTGTAGTCCTCAGAGAAGTTTAGGAAAGTTCTTAAGCTTTGGAAACAAAGGGGGTATACAACCCTGGACCTTGTCTGGCCAATCTGGGGAAGCTGTCTAACAAATTTAGCTAGAATCCCTTTTATTTACTGTTCCTGTGCACCAACCACGGTCATCAGGCAGCCAATTGCCAAAGCAGCCATTTTCTCCAGGGGAACTGATTTCTATCACCTGGAGATCAGTTATAATAGTGGGAAATCTCCAGCCACCACCAGGAGGTTGATAACCCTACTCCCAGCCCATGTGACAGGTAGCAATCCTGCCTTACCCCTGTTCCCAGTTCTGCCTACTGTCAGTGTTTACAGGAAGTATATAATGCCTGAGCTCTTTGATTTAAAGATTGGTTCTTGCTTCAAAAGCTCTGGAGCTTCCTTTTGGAGAACCTCAGTGATTATACAGCTTTTAGGGGTGTCTACACAGCCATACCTATGACTGAATAGTATCCAGGTATGGGATGAACAGCCCAGAATTCAACTACCATGTAATTAGCTCAGCTGTAGAATTGTACAGTTCCCAGCTGATAGGGCTGGGGTACTGATTTGTGAAAGTCCCAGCACAATAAAGCTCAAGAGCACTATTGGCTCTTGATGAGTGATCTGCCATCTTGTGTGCAACAGCCAATCCAAAGGGTGCTGGAAAAGCTGTGTTCTGCTCTACTCTCTGCAACATGCTTTTGCTGCGAGTTCCCAACACAACCATTGCATAATGAACCCGTCGCTGGTTACATTTTGAGGGGCTGAGCAGGAATTTTGGGAGCCTCCTTCAAATTGTCTGGGAAGAGGGCTTTTTTGCCTGCCCCAACCCTAGAAACAAAGTCGATATTTTGGTAAGGTTGGCAGCAGCTCTCATTGGTTGAGCGCCATCCTCCTTCCTGGCTTTTTATCTATCATATGGGAATTTCCCCTTTAAAAAAAAGCACGCAGAACATTGAGCTTAACTTTCATTTCCCAAATGCATGCCTCAGATTTCGTGACCTGGCATGTACATTGCTCTGCTTGGTATCAAACTAGATCAGGAATGCCAGGACACATCTTATCAAATGAAAGAAGATGCAATCGAGGATGACTGCATTAAGCTGATTCTCTGTGATGGGGCATATCAGGTGAAAACCAAATGCAAGTCTTGTTCAATTGTATTTTTGAACAACTTTTATTTACTATCAAAAGATATGTTGTACTGTTTGGAGAAAAGTAAGATGTCCTGTTTAAGGTCATGCAAAAAAAAAAATTCGGTAAATTTTGGGTTTGGGTAATTTCGGTAAATTTTGGGTTTGGGTTTATTGGGCCCGATTTTCTTCGGCAAACTGAGAATAAGCCAAATAGCATGATATTAATGCAAATTAGCTTCCAAACTGAGGAAAACAGCTTAAATGCTAGAAAAATAAGGCATGGAAAACATTTCTTTTGGTGGCAAATGACATCCTGTAAACAGTCCTTTAGTATAGTCATCAAAAAGTCAGTGGTTGGCCACGGTGTGAAAAAACTGCAACATGCTTTTGGTCTTGGTCTGATCCAGCATGGCTTTTCTTATGTTCTTATGATGCTTCACAAGTAGGAACAAGGTTTAGGATCCAGATCAGAGTTTTCAATGCATCTCCTATTGCCAGCCCTTCTGCCTTTCCCAATGGTACATTTGCTTGAAAAATGGGGAGAGAAAAGGGCATTAGGGAAGGCTGGAAGAAGCTTTCTTTGGCTTGGTCTTTCTGTGCTTATTTGGAAAATTCCCAGGAACCTCTCAAGCTTTCTACAAGAATTCTCTAGGAAACTTTGTAAAAATGAGCTAATTATGAGACAAGCTGGAGGGTTCGGGGAGGGAAACTTTCCCATCATTAATTTACACCTTGCATTCATTCTCAAAAAGAGAGAAGTGTTTCCTTTTACCTCCATGTGCATTATATCAAGATAAAGATGTGAATTCCTGTGAAGATAAGGGAGCCAGTTAAAAAAAGGCTTAAACAAGCATGTGTGATTTCCGTACCAAAAAAAGTTAAAAGAAAAGCCCTTTGAAAAGAAATTAATTGTTAAAAAACTGAAATTGCCCTGCAACTAATGTTACCAAAGAGGCCTATTCAAACAATTCTAAGGCTCTTCACCTCAACCATGTTCATACCAATTAAAACTAAAATTATTAGATTTAGGCTGATTTCCAACATCCCACTCCTAGTACAAAACAATGAGTCAATGACAAAGGAACATATTTTTGTACCTATATTTAGCTCAATGTAGATACAAGGTAGATCAGGATCCATATTCATGAGTAAAGCTGATATATAAAGATATGCTGTTAACAAAAGCCAAACTTTTGAGAGATCATGAAAGGAATTCACTCAAAGGAGCATCTTTAACAGATAAAGATTTTGTAATCCACCCTGAGTCTCAGTGAGAAAGGAGGATTAGAAATAAAGTGAATAGGTGCATAAAAAATAGTAGTAAAGAAGAAGAAGAGTTGGTTTTTATACCCCACTTTTCTCTATTTTAAGGAGTCTCAAAGTGGCTTACAATCACAATCCCTTCCTCTCCCCACAATAGGCACCTTACGAAGTAGGTGGGGCTGAGAAAGTTCTGGGAAAACTGTGACTGGCCCAAGGTTACCCAGCAGGCTTCATGTGGAGGAGTGGGGAATCAAACCCGGTTCTCCAGATTAGAGTCCCTCTCCCTTAATCACTACATCATGCTGTGTACTGCACATGCTCTCGTGCAGTTAGGATAGGGTTGCCAGGTCCCCCCTTCTCCATCGGTGGGAGGTTTTTGAGGGCGGGGCTGGGACAATCGAGCGCAAGTGTGGCTGCGCACAACGCAATCACGTCACTTCCAGGTTTACCCCAGAAGTGCTGTATCGCTATGGCCGCTTTAGCACTCAGACCCCAAACACTGGTGATGTGGCTCTTCTGGGGGTAAACCTGTAATTGTGTTGCATGCAGCTTTGAGCGTGTGTGATCCTTGCTCTAGAAGGCCTGGTGGATTGGCGGGAAATTGCTCGCCAAAACGTCCCACTTGGCAACCCTAAGTTAGAGGCATTCATCAATCTGCAGCAGTTACCAGTTTAGTTAAATCCAGTCAGTTCTGACCATGTGCCACCAACCTACTACTTTCCTGTTAACTACAATTTCCTGGGGGCAGTATAAGAATGCACAATTGGTGATCCATTTTGTAACACTTGATAAGCACACTTGGGTTTATCAACCAAGCAAGCAAACTAATAATTTACTAATATTATAATATAGAATTCCTAACACTGTATTTGTCCTAATTACTGCTTCTCATTTCTAATTTTATAGCTAATATTATTCATCTTGATACCAATTTGAGAACAATCTGAATACGAATAACATTCTAAATTTGAACTGTGCATTAAAGAAATTTCTATGTTTAGAATAACTGCTCCAACCATACAATAAGATGAAAACCAACTCTTCTTCTCCTCCTCCTCTCCAGTGTAGTTACAAAGTAGCTTACATTGTTCTTTTCTCCCTTTCATCCTCACAACAACCCTGTAAAGTAGGTTAAGCTGAGAGAATGTTATTGGCTTGAGAACCCTGTAAAGTAGGTTAAGCTGAGAGAATGTTATTGGATTGAGCAAGGTTCATTGTAGGGCTGTTGAATTAAAAAAAATCGGTATAGTTCGGATTCGGCTGAATTCGGCCCGTTTAGATTCGGCATATGCCAAAGTCCGAACTCCCCCACTTCGGGTCCGTGCAATTTGGCGGGAATTCAAAGTTCGGGAAAAAAATTCAGCCGAATAAAGCCATTAAAAACACAACCGTGCCTTTCCGTGGCTCTGGGGGGGGGGGATTTTTGGTGGTAGAGGTCCCAAACTTTCAGCAGAGCTTCAAATGACGTTTCTTGAAAGACCCCCCAAGTTTTGTAAAGATTGGGTCGGGGGGGCTGAGATATGGGCCCCGAAAGGGGTACCCCCCACCCTTAATGTGCATCTCTGAGCAGAGCTTGCTGCCCACTCACAAAGCTCCCAGCCCCGACAATCAGCTGAGACGTTTTTTATGAATGAGGGAAAACCTGAAAACACACAACTGAAACCCCCCCTCAAACCATGGAGAGAGAGGCTCGAGGGGGAACACACACCCCAGGCAGAACCGGCAAAAGCCCCCTTTGGCTTCCCCCCCCCACCCACAGAAACTGCTCCCTCCCCACACACACACAGACTCTGCTTCCCCCTCACACACACACACAGGAGAAAAATTATAGATTAAAGCCCCCAAAGGGGTCTTACTGTGGCTGTCTTCTGTTCCATCAGGAGGGGCTGGGGAGGACTTGTAATCCAAGACGATTCCAATTAGGCACGGGAGGTTTTGCTCTGGAGATGCACAGGATCAGCTGATCCATTCATCCCAATAGGGAAAAGAGGAAAGGGGAAAGCCCATATCTCGGGACCCCCTGACCCAATGTTTACAAAGCTTGGGTGGTCTCTTAAGAAGGCTTGCCTGAAGCTCCGCTCAAAGTTTGGGATCTGCACCCCCAAAAATGCGCCCCCTGCAGCCACGGAAAGAGAAAAGGGGGGGAGCCGATATTTCTGCCCCCATTGAACCTATCTTTACAAAGCTTGGGTGGTATCTTAAGAAGGATTGTCTGAAGCTATGCTGAAAGTTTGGGGGCTGTATCCCCAAAAAAGCACCCCCTGCAGCCACGGAAATGGAAAAGGGGGGGAGGTAAAAGGGATGGAGCCCATATCTCGAGACCCCCTGACCCAATGTTTACAAAACTTGGGGGGTATCTTAAGAAGGCTCATCTGAAGCTCCACTGAAAGTTTGGGGTCTGTACCCCCAAAAATGCGCCCCCTGCAGCCATGGAAAGAAAAAAGGGGGGGAGCCCATATCTCGGGACCCCCTGACCCAATGTTTACAAAACTTGGGTGGTCTCTTAAGAAAGCTTGTCTGAATCTCTGCTGAAAGTTTTGTGTCTGTACCCCAAAAATACGCTCCCTGCAGCCACAGAAAGGAGCGAATGTGCACAAGCACCCCCCCACACACACACACAGGAAGATTTCCCTCTCTCTCTCTCTCTCTCTCCCCGGCCCAGCCGCACATCAGCTGATTCCTCCAGTACTCAATCCTGACTGATTGGCCAGAAGGAGACCCAGCTTGGCCACCGATTGGCCGGGGGAGGAGACTGCTGCTTACTGAAGGTTATGCTGTTTACTGACGGCCGAATTTGCCGGATTTATTCATGAACTTCCGAACTCGCTGAATTCGCCCCCCCGGTTGCCCGCCATTTTTAAGTTCGGTTCGTCCCGAACTAAAAACCACCGAATCAGGGGAAATTCGGCTGTTTTTCAGTTCGGGCCGAACCGAATCAACAGCCCTAGTTCATTGCATAGTGGGAATTCAAACCTGGGTCTCCCGGATCCTATTCTGACACTCTAGGACTACACCACACTGGCTTGCTGTGAAGTAGAATGTATGAAAGAAACCAGGAAATTGTTTGTTTTACAGATAATAATGTCACTGGTGGCATGCTACGCACATCCATATTTTCCGTTTTTATATGAATAATCTTGTGTGTGTGTGTAAAGTGCCGTCAAGTTGCAGCCGACTTATGGCGACCCCTTTTTTGAGGTTTTCATGGCAAGAGACTTACAGAGGTGGTTTGCCAGTGCCTGTCTTCCTCTGCACAGCAACCCTGGCCTTCCTTGGTGGTCTCCCATCCAAATACTAACCAGAGCTGACCCTGCTTGGCTTCTGAGATCTGACGAGATCAGGCTAGCCTGGGCCATCCAGGTCAGGGCATGAATAATCTTGCATAGTTCCCAATTAGACATATTGCAGAATCCACTACATTCTTGATTTTTTTCTCTCCCCTGGACATAGAAGTGCACTTAGGAAGATAACCAAGCACAGGACAATACACAGATCAGTGTGTCCCATAAGCGCTGAGCAGGTGCACTAAGGAAAGAGGATTCCTGTACACTCAATTACTTACGCCTGACTCGGAATTAGTTATGTAACTTAAAACGCTTTGACAAGATGCTTTCTGATATGAGAATGACTTTCAAGAGGGCTCCTGTCTCTTGCATCACGGGAAGCCACGCTAAGACACACTCCTCAACCCAATGTTCTGTTTAGATTAATCAGGGAACTACAGAACTAATCCCAAAGCAATTTGCTGTACAATTCCTTTCAGATCCCAGTGACAACAACTCGGAGTTCTCCGTTCAATGTAACATCAGGAAAAGGTACCTGTAGAATTTCCAGACGGTCACAGCTCTAACCCGTTATTAATCCTCATAAAGCTCTCTTTTATAGAGGCATGGCTGCCAACCTGATATATAGTGCTTTGCCAAGGTTGACCCTGTGAATCTGTCGCTGACCAGGGACAAGAAATTGGCTTTGTCCATGAAGCAACATCTGTCCACAAAAAAGGGCTAATTTTGTCAGCTCTCCTCTTCCTCATCAACAGCCTAATCAAGGAATGAAAACCAGCAGATGTGATGAAGAACCGCTGTGAAAATGATCCCAATTTTTTCGAGTAATAGAGGGACACACAGACATCTTGGTTTATCGTTTAGTCACTGTTCTATCACCAAGAGATCAAACATACTTTTCTGTTGGATATAGCTGATTAAATAAGCCATTTAATGCCCTGGAATGGACAGATGGAGTTTAGGGCAGAGGTCCTGTCCATTCAGTGGGTCAGCATTTTTTTTAACAGTTATGATTTTGAAGCCAACATTATAGGTTAGCTCGGGTCAGATCATGGTTTCTTTTTTCCTTTTCATAATCAAATAATTTTTATCTAGAATGAAAATAGATAACTGGATTGAATTAGAAGAAATTTTGGGTTTTATGACCCACTTTTCTCTACCTTTAAAGAGTCTCAGAGTGGCTTACCTTCTCTTTCCCTCCCCACAACAGACATTTTGTGAGGTAGGTGGGGCTGAGAGTGTTGGAAGAGAACTGTGACTAGCCTAAGGTCACCCAGCAGGCTTCATGTGGAGGAGTGGGGAAACAAATCCAGTTCACCAGATTAGAGTCCACTGCTCATGTGGAGGAGTGGGGGATCTAACCTGGTTCTCCAGGTTAGAGTCCACCACTCTTAACCACTACACCACGCTGGCTCTCTACTACATGAATGATTAAATAAATTACATGAATGATTAAATAAATGTCAAGAATCAGGACAATAATTTCCCTTGGGAAAAGGTTGACTCCATAATCCCAGCCAAAATAAGGCATTCCTTGAAGAAGAAGAAAAAGGGTAGCCAATGTAAATAAAGTTCCCAGAATGCATCAGGCTTTATAGATGCTATCTCTCTCAGCCACTGAAGTGGTGGAGGACAAAAGGAGGACAAAAGAAGCATGCAGGGAGGCTGCAAGAATTTCCCCTCTCTCTGCTTGCCTCCTACCATCACCATTCACTTCCTACCTGGAGGATGGATAAAATTGGAAAATGGAAGGGGAGGGGGAATTGGGGAGCATTTAGAACCTCATGACACTCTTGATGACATCTTGATGACATCAGTAGGTGCACCCTGGTGTGTAAAAGATTCCAGCTTTGTGAGGAGGTCAACAAATTCATTTTGTCTGACCAGAAATCCCAGGTATGCTGGGGAGCTCCCTGGGGTTCTGGTCTAGACTGAACTGTGTTGATATTGTTCCCTGATGCATTGATCGCCATTCACAGAGATCTGAAAGTTCCTTCCACATTTCCCATTCCCCTGCAACAATACCACAACAGAGAGATTGGCTTTCTGTCTTCCTGTCATCGGAGAAACTGACTCCCAATGTGGAGACAGCTTGTGCACCTCCCAGGCAGGAGAGATAAGGTGGCTATGTTTCCAGCTCTAGCGGACGTCTTGTATTTCTGGACAGGGCAGCAGTCGCACATGTCTTCAGTGACATAGACAAGAGTTAATACCGAATTTTTGTCAGTACTGAAATAATTAGTCAATTTGCATATTTTGCCTGTGGGCCCTCTGCTTAGTGACTAGCAGAGCACTATGAAACAGTGACAAAAATATATATCTGCTGCCTGCTGTACCTAAAGATCAAATGGGGATTTTAAACTGTGTTGAGACTAATAGAATCAACAGTGGGTACTAAATGCCATCCTCTCGCTACTGGAGGTGCTGTAATTGCAGAGAGGTCTCTGCAGCCTGGGCAGAAAAGCAAAGTTAAAGGTATGTCAGACATCCAAAAAAACAGAGAACTTTGTAATTTCTACCTATTTTTAGTAATTGCCATTTCCATTTCTTATCAGCCTGTTAGAAAAGTAGCATGAAAGATGTGATGGAAGGAAGATCTAACATACACGGATCTGTCAAACATTGTCACTTACAGGAACACATGCCGAATGTTCTCAGAGGCTCAGATAGCTTCTTTGTGATTTTCTTCACTACACCTAGCAATTTGCCAGAGGAGGGAGGGGGAGGAGCCAAAGCAAGCCAAGAACTCCTGCCAGTGACAAAATCGCACCAATTTCACTTCTCCTACTGTCTCCCGAGAGGTCACGTTAAATCAAACCTTCTCGCACTTGTTTTCTTTCCTGAGGGGGAATCATTGGATATTGTGTCAATCAGAAGAGCTGTCCTCGTAGGATTAATGCCCTACAGGATGACTGTATGTTGTTCTAAGGCCACCGGAGATGTCTCTAAGTATCAAAGAAACATACAAGCCAAATCCCACAAGGGACAATAGTACCAAAGTCTGAAGTGAAATTTTCTAAAAGTATCCTAAAAGTGAAACTTGCTAAAAGTATCCTAAAAGCAATGAATCCATTACCCTTGGCTGCAAATCAGTCTGGCCCCATCCAGTGTTATAGGATTGAGGGTTGTTCCACAGCCTTTGTGGTAGCAAGCAGCAAGCTTACAGTTGCCAACCTCCAGCTGACGATCTCCTGCTATTACAACTGATATCCAGCCGATAGAGAACAGGACAGGTCACCTGTAGAAAATGGCCATTTTGGCAATTGGACTCTATGACATTGAAGTCCCTCCCCTCCCCAAATCCCACCCTCCTCAGGCTCCAACCCCAAAACCTTCCGCCGGTGTTGAAGAGGAACCTGGCAACCCTAAGCAAGCTTCATACCAGTAGTGTGCATCTCTGTTATGTGTGAAATATAATATTCATGATTATGTACATTGTTTTTCATATGCTGTTTGCAACTATGCAAGAATTAAATACAAATTTCAATTAATCCACCTAAGAAGAGCCAGCATGGTGTACTGGTTAAGAATGGCGGACTCTAAACTGGAGAGCCAGGTTTGATTCCCACTCATTCACATGAGTGATGGACTCTAATCTAATCTAATCTAATCTAATCTAATCTAATCTAATCACTCAGTTTTAGGTGCTTGGCACATGCTGGACTGCTATGTTTGTAGAGCTGCAAGCATCCTGGTGGTGGCTGGAGAGCTCCCATTATTACAACTCATCTCCAGGTGAATAGAGATCAGATCACCTGGAGAAAATAGCCACCTTGGAAGGTGGACTCTATGGCATTATACCCCACTGAGGGCCCTCCCCAAACCCCAACTTCCTCAGGCTCCACCCTCAAAATCTCCAGGTAATTCCCAACTCGAAGCTGGCAACCCTATATGTTTGGGATTAATGAGTTTATCCTCTGCTACCACTTTTAGGTAATAATGACAGATTCAACAACATCTAGGCCTATATTGAGCTAAGGTATATCTGAATACCCAGCTTGCTGGGGGTAAAGGGAAGATGACTGGGGAAGGCACTGGCAAACCACCCCATAAACAAAGTCTGCCTAGTAAACGTCGGGATGTGGCATCACCCCATGGGTCAGGAATGACCCGGTGCTTGCACAGGGGACCTTTACCTTTTTATATCTAGAATAAGGCTGAGAGCTGTTATCCCAGGAACAGTTTACTCCAAGGAACCTGCTGCCTTTATCTTCTGTTTCATTAAATATATTTAAGCTGTTACTACAGCCCTGTAGCAATCAAGCACCATAAACATACATAAGCAATACTTCAGCAAGGCCAGAGGGAAGTGCTTCCCTTTGCATGTCAACTAATGACAACCAATGGCAGAACAGGGCTGCTAAGTCTGATATTAGTTGTAGTCTGTGTATGGTAGATGTTAAACATGATGACTTGTAAGTCACATGAAAATAAAAGAGTGGGTGAAACTTTCTTCAGTGAGTGAGAATTTTTTCCTGAGGCATTCTCTGTTTAACTGCAAACCTGGGGATTTCCTTTATTATTGTTCTCTTAACCACCATATCAAACAACCAGCAATTCCTTATTAAGGCTGGCGCAGTTTCCAAAGCTGAGCATAGCACTATTTGATCCGGGAGGAGCAATTTAGAGCTCAGTTACTTTCCACCTACAAATGCACCTGCAGTTTTGGAAAGCGGACAGTTTGAAAGAAGCCAACAAATAAGACTAACGGGTTTCCATAAAACTGCCCATCACGTTTATTCGCACATTAAAAAAATTCAGTGGGATGCCCAAGTTGGATATACTGGAAGATGTTATGATTATGCCAGAAATTGGATCGAAGTTGCTGTGATTGAGAAAAGAGGGTTGATGAGGGGAAGAAGACGGGAAATAACATACACAAAATAAGTATGTTACTACCACACCCAAATACGTTACTATTCCAGGCTGTCAGTTACTCTGGAGGTCTCTATAATAACACGCCATGAATAAACCACATTTCAAGCATAATAAGAAAAGGTAGTTAGCCCCATCTATTCACCACAGTTAGACTTTGACTAGAAGAATTCAATTACTTCGAGCACATTTTTTGACTCGAAGTAAAATTTTCCACTCTGTAATCTAGTTAAGTGGTGAAGTGTAGAGAATAGAAGTCAGTTTCCCAACATGATTGATGAGCATATGCTGAGCAGGACAGGACTGTGAGGAGGTTTTTGTTAGTGTGTTCAGGATTTTTTAAAAAAGATCCTGAAGTCACAATATGGGGACTGTCTTTTTGCTGTCAAGTAAATCTCGTCTAAATCAGTTTGAATCCTGTGGCAAGTCTAAAATATAAACCCTGCTGTCTCTCGGTCTGCTAACAAAAAATGATGAATAGAGAAGCTAACCTGTTCTGGATATTAGAAATGAATAGCTTTTGCAAATATCAGTTCCGGCGACCGATATATTGTTTAAATTCTAACTCTAGTTGCATTTGTATGTGGCTTGGGCAAGATGTAAATCAGCTTGAACAAGATCAGTTTGGGACACGTAGCGAACTCCAGGCTGTTCATAAAAAAATCCTCATTCAAATCTTTGGTGTCATCTACTATTCCCTGGCCCAATATATTCTTCTTGCTGCTATATCACATCTCTTTATCATCTTACTACAATTAGGCATGTTGCAAATTTCGTATTAAACATGTTTGACAGTCAAAAGTATCATGTTTGGAAGTATCAACCAGATCGTATCAGGATCTAATCACCTGATCTGTTTTGTTCATGCTGAATAGCTATGAATGCCTTCCAGACAGGTTTACATCATTCCCCCCCCAAAAAACATGTGCCAATCCAAGCAGATCAGCAGCCATCATAAAGGTCTATGTAGATGAACACTGAATGGTATAATTTAATTTAAACACAACATTTATTTATGACTGATTTATATTGTGTTTTTGACTGGTTTAAATGTCTGTGGCTGCATCCAAGATAATAGGCCACCATTTATCTTCCATTTCCCTCATACTGAGCCTCAGGAACTCTTTTTTAAAATCAGTAATTGGTATTATAAACCTGTGTACTAATGTTCTAAAAATGTATTGTCAAAACCTTTGTTTTCTAGCTATCAACATAACTATACATATACAATCACAAATCAATAATTCTTATACTCAGTATAAGAATCTTATACTCAGTATAAGAATCACAAATCAATGATTCTTATAAGTATAAGAATTATTGATTTGTGATTGTATGTGTAATGTTGATATTTCCACGTAGTGAATTATATGAGTATACATTATAGTAAATATATTATAGTGAGTATTTTCCAGCTTGAGCTTTCGTGCTGTTTGCATTCAATTCCTATCTACTAAGATTTTCAGTGTAGGTGTTATTGTCATTTTGGTACCTGGAGGTAGGCAACCCTAGCCATGTTGGTCTGCAATAGGAAAGTTAGATTCGAGTCCAGAAGCACCTTAGAGACAAGAAGAGTTTCATGGTGTAAGCTTTCAATAGTCAAAGCTCCCTTCATCAGACAAAAGGAGCTGAAACTCTTGTTGGTCTTTAAGGTGCTACTGGACTCGAATCGAACTGTTCTATCTTTGTCAATATCTTTTTAATGTTTTTCAGGTCTCCATGGAAACCTATGGGTGGGCTAAGGGGCAGGGCAGAAATTTTCAATGAACTAATAAATAAAAACAGTGCTGACTCCATTAAATGAAAGCGCAAGTCACCTTCTTCAGCCAGGTTGTGCGTTTAGCCTTCCGTTTTTGCTTCCAGCAAGGAGGCTTGTTAAAATATTTATTACTGCTATTATTGTGGCAGCCTGGGCCAAGTTATTTTATTGCCTAAATTTCCTGAAAAGAAAGACCTATCTAGGAAGAAAAATGGGAAGTCCCCCCTCCCTAGAATGTATACCCTGCCATAAAGAATCATATTGTTTTGGGGAGGTTTTTATACACATGCACACACACATACAAACATAAATCTTGCACTGTATCATTGTTCTTTTCTGCTGCAACTCAATAGAGAAGAATACAAATCACATATCTTTATGAAATATTCAAAAACATTTGTTCCACGGGTGGTGGTTTGGGGAGTTCTTTATGAAATGTCTTGTATTTTTTATTAAAGTTGTATAATTCAATGAAGTTATGTTTCCCCCCCAAAAAAATTTCCCCAAAATATTTATATGGGGGATGGCTACAAACATTGTGAAACAGTTGCCAATGAGTCATAGTACTTAGGGGTATTAGACTAGAACCAAATCAACCTGGGTTTAGATCCCTATACATCCACAAAGCTCAATGGATGATCTTGGACCAGTTGCTATCTCTCAGCCTGAACTAGCCCCTGAATGGTAGTGAGAATATAGTGGAAGAGAAGATTACTTGTTACCATGCAACATGTGAGGAAGAAAGTATTCCACCTCAGTGACTTTTGCAAGGCTCTTCTCCCTCTTTTTTTTGGGGGGGGGGGATAGCCCTAACTGATGTGATCTCAGATTTGTTCAGTGTCATTGTTGCAAAAGATGCAGTCTCCCCCACTTGGTATGTTGCATGGTAACAAGTTAAATAAGTTTGATGAATGGAATACCATTCTAAGACAGTGAACTAAACTTAATGGACACATGAAGCTGCCTTATACTGAATCAGACCATCAAAGCCAGTATTGTCTACTCAGACCTGCCACGGTTCTCCTGGGCCTCAGACAGAGGTCTTTCACATCACTACTTGCCTAGTCCCTTTAACTGGGGCTGCCAGGGATTGAACCTGGGACCTTCTGCATGCCAAGCAGATGCTCTGCCACTGAGCCACAGCCCCTCCTGTGTATATGATTTGTTTATAAAATTCAAGATGAATTTGTAAAGCTATGTATAAGCTTCCTTTTTACTGAATATTTTATTTCAATAATTAAAAAGGAAGAGGGAATAATCATGTACACTGCCCCATGAAAGAAGGATGGGGCAATGATGTAATAGCAACATATATGGGATGACTCTTCTGTGTTAGTGCAGTCCTGTGAAGACCTGGCTTCTGTGTTATTCTGTTGCATTGCATCGACTATTTTCATTGCAGTGTTGTACTTCCCTGGAGATTGGGGTGATTGCAATCATATATCCCATGAAGTTGGGAATGACATGGCAACTGCCTCAATACCTTGCTTGAAATGGTGTCTAGAATAAGATGTTCCAAGTGATCTCTACACAGTAAATGGAATCTACAGATATGGGTTATTCTTAGTGAACCTGGGTGAAACCCTCCTTAAATTATTGTTAAATATTGATTGGAGAACAAGATATTTCAAATATTCACAGGATTAAAGAGATCATTGATTATATGGATGGAAGTTCCCATTAGGGCCCTCTACCTTTTACAAACTTCAGAGTAGCACCCAAGAAGCTAAAAAAGCCAATCCAAAAATTGCTTGCATATAGGGTTGCCAACCTCCAGGTAGTGGCTGGGGATCTCCTGCTATTACAACTGTTCTCCAGCTGATAGAAATCAGTTCACCTGGAGAAAATTGCCACTTTAGCAATAGGACTCTATGGCATTGAAGTCTCTCCCCTCCCCAAACCGTGCCCCAAAAACCTCCTGCCAGTGCTGAAGAGGGACCTGGCAACCCTATTTGCACAGCATTGCTTGCTCGCTCATTTTTCAAAAACCTTGTTCCATCTTCATCCCCCTCTTTCAAACTCTTTGAATTATATACCAAGTGGGGAGACTGCATCTTTTGCAACAAATGACACTGAACAAATCTGAGATCACATCAGTTAGGGCTATCCCCCCTCCCCCCCCTCAAAAAAAAAGAGGTGGAAGAGCCTTTTGAGTCAGGGGAAGGCTCCTTGGGAAAACACCACAACTTCCAGAACAGATCCACAGAATCCAACTTACATGTCAAACATTGGACTTGGGTGCTGGAGCACATTGCTGGCGATTTCCTTTTCGACCTTGCAAAAGTCACTGCGGTGGAATACGTTCTTCCTCACATGAGACTTTGCATTCATTTTAAACACTCATCAGACAAAATGAAGAGCCTTTGAATTAATATTTAAAATACTCTGGCGCACAAAGACATTCATTGCTCTCATAATTTTAAGGTATCATTAACACAGAAGACATGAAAGTGTCAATTAGCATAATATGAGCCAACAGATCATGTACCGTAGCAAGAATCAAAATTACAAATGAATAGTAATGTTTTTTTTTTATTTTTGAAAAAAAATCAGTTACATTTTACATGCTTATCCAACCATAAAGCACATTTTTGAACGCAATATACAAAATGATAAAAAAACCAACCTCTCGGTAATATGAATTAATAGTCATAATAAACACAAATTGGTGGAGGATAGGACTGCTAGAGTGGATGCCTAAATGTAGCCAGATACATGGAACACACCAGAAGGAAAGTGGACTCTATTGTTTGTCGTCAAATCACACCTAACTTATGGCGACGCTATCAATTAAGGACCTCCAAAACATCCCGTCATTAACAGCCTTGCTCAGGTCTTGCATACTGAGGGCTGTGGCTTTATTGAGTCAACCATCTCATGTTGTGTCTTCCTCTTTTCCCGCTGCTTTCAAATTTTCTTAGCATTATTGTCTTTTCCAATTACTCTTGTCTTCTCATAATGTGATCAAAATACAATAGCCTCAGTATGGTCATCTTAGCGTCTAGGAGGAGATTAGGCTCGATTTGATCTAAAACCCACTTATTTGTCTTTTTGTTGGTCCACGGTATCTGTAAAACTGTCCTTCAACACCGCAGTTCATATAAACCAATTTTCTTTCTGTCAGTTTTCTTCATTGTCCAACTTTCACAGCCATATATGGTAATAAGGAATACTATGGCATGAGTTAACTCAATCTTGGTTGCCAGTGACACATCCTTACACTGAAGAATCTTTTCTAGCTTTGCTGTAGCTTCTCTTCCCAGTCTCAATCTCCTTCTGATTTCTCCATCTCCTTCTGATTGCAGTCTCCCTTTTGGTTGATCATGGAGCCAAGGAATAGAACAACTTTAACAAATTCAATTTCTTCATCATCGACCTTCAAGTTGTGTAAATTCCCCAATGGTTATTACTTTTGTATTCCTAATGAGAAAATATTGGAGACAAAATATTGGATAAGGTCAAATAAGTGGTCTGTCCAGCAAGTCAATTTTAACTATATTATTGTATATTTATAAGCAGCAGGGTTGCCGGATCCCTCTTCGCCACTGGTGGGAAGTTTTTGGGGTGGAATTTGAGGAGGACAGGGTTTGGGGTGGGGAGGGACCTCAATGCTATAGAGTCCAATTGCCAAAGTGGCCATTTTTTCCAGGTGAACTGATCTCTATTGGCTGGAGCTCAGTTGTAACAGCAGGAGATCTCCAGCTAGTACCTGGAGGCTGGCGACCCTAATAAGCAGGTAGGGAAATCTGTCCTTTCACCCCACTAAGCAGGAGAGAAAGTAACTTTCATTTGTTATTGAAACTGTCTTTCAGGGTGGGTGCTATAAAATTGGACGTTTTCAGCCACATTCCATGATGTCAGCCATGTTTTTATTAATATTCCATACCAGCCTGTACTGACTTACTTTCACCTCTGACTATTCAACCAAACTGCCCCAACAAGATGTCATCAAAATCTCTTCGCTTACTGTTCTTGCTTGTTGTATCCTGTATTGTCCTAGTACAGGGGTGGTGAATCTTTTGTTGTGACAACAGCAAGCACAACTTTGTGCTCAATCAGGAACTATTTATTTCCAAAAAGCTATCGGGAAGATCTAGGGCAAACTTACATTGATGCAATCAGCAACAGAACACTTCTTCAGTTTGTGTTTGGGTCTAGCCCACTCCTAAATCCCAAAACTGATTGTAGCAATTGGCTACAATTGCTTCTGAAAGCACTTGTTTGTCTTTTGGTTAATCACAGTGCTGCAGCACTGTTGTATTAAAGCTGCCATAAAGCAAGCTGCTGAAAAATGCATTAAGACACAACAGCCAATTCTAGCAATTGTGTTCTCCACAAACAACAGTGCCCTAATTTCACACAATGGGGGTCACCGCATTATGTATTCCCAGCGATGTATTAAGAGTTTGAAACTGTTATAAAAAATACTGTTCGCACTTTGTTTGGCCCCTTTAGCTGTGAACCATTTTTTAGCCATGGCATCCAAACCCCTTTTAAAGCGATGTTTTTTATAACATTTTCAAACTCTTAATGCATTGCTGGGAATACATAATGCGGTAACCCCCTTTGTTTTACTATACTTTTAATCCGTTTTGAAACGGGGGGAAATGACCACCCTGATTATACGCTTTGGGTGGATTACCCACAGAAATGGGTCTACAACATTGTTGGCTTAGGGCGTTGTCCTCTGCCCATTTGTATCCAGCCCCCCAAGTAGAGGTTTGCTCCAAGAAAAAAAAAATCCATTGTAATTTCAGATCCAGGATTGGTGGGGAGGGGATTATTTTAACTGTGATTGTTGATTTTCAGGTACAACGTTACTAGTTTGGGATTCAAATTCATGCGTTGTTTTGGGTTCTGGAGATTGGGTCCATTATTTTCAATAGAGAACCAATCTGAGGATCTGGGGCAGCTGTTTTTTTAAAATAAATAAATAATTAATTGCACCAAATTTGCCCAGAATATAGTTCTTCCTCTTATCTAAAGAACCCCTAGGTTTCAAGCAAAATGACCTAGGGGGTTATATTTTACAGACCCCCTGAAGTAGGTGCCTCTTGCAACTGATTCTTATCAAGGGAAATGGTGCTGACCACTGGCTTAAAAAAACTCTGTCTAAATTCATTTCAGTTTCCTACTCTTACAGTGATTGACTGACATTTTTAAAAAATCTTTCCATTGAAAACTTTGTGTTTGCCAGGCATTCTTCCTTGTTGTGGTCTGTTATTTGTTTCCTTTGGCAAAGTGAGGAAAGGGAGAGAAGGAGCACCACAGTTCTGCTATTATTGCCCATAATGTTTTTGCTATTTTTTGAGACTCCTTAAATGAAACACCTAAAAAGTCACCTCTCTGTAGTGTTCTGAGTTGGCATGTGTTGTGCTACCTCCTTGCCTTCCTTAGAGTTTCCTACTTATAGCCCAATCTCATCAGATCTCAGAAGCTAAACGGGGTTAGTATTTGGATGGCAGACCACCAAGGAACACTCTGTAGAGGATGGCAATGACAAACCACTTCTGCTTCTCACTTGCCTTGAAAGCCCCTGGGTGGGGTTACCATGTCAGCTGCGACTTAACGGCACTTTACACACACACAAAGAACAGGATGGCTTAGTTATATTTGGTTGATTGACAGAATGGTCAGTGCATGGGAGTGGCTCTTAGGTAAAAGGGAATCCTTTACTCTAAATAAAACAGTTGTTTTAAACATGCATAGAGTTTATTTAGAAGTATAATGGCATAACGGTTTCAGTAAGGTCAAAAGTGTAATGGTTTCAGATAGGTACAGTTTTTATTCTTTCTCTGAAGTTCCTTAAATAGACAAAGCAAGAAAGGCTTATTTTCCTCACTTTCTACTTTGGCTAATAACTTTAATAAAGAATATAGATTCCTCTCCCTTTTCACAAGATCTCACACAGTCTTTTCATCCAGTCAACTCTCTTCCCACACACACATTATTCAAACTCTCTCTCCCGCAAACCAGCCAACTTCACCTCCCTAGGGTACCACTACCATCTAATCATAACACACTTCAATTACCCATCCAGCTCCCCCTCTTCCTTACTTTAGATGCCTACTTTTAATCCACAGCAACATACATATACAACTTCACATTAAAATACAGGAATAAAATACATGCAAAATGTTTACATAGGCAAACATCACATTGCCTATCTGGGACTTTGGGGGAGGGGGGCTGGAGTGGTAGTTTTCCAACCAAATAACACCAACATAACAGGGCAGCTAATGCTGCCTGTCCACTAAAGACTGCACAAGTTTCAAGTGAATTAGACCAAGGATTCCAATTCTATGTGCCCCTGACCAAGGTGCAAGAAAGGGATCTTGGGGTGGTAGTGGATCACTTGATGAAGATGTCAACCCAGTGTGCGACTGCTGCGAAAAAGGCAAATTCCATGCTGGCCATAATTAGATGAGGAATAGAGAATAAAACTGCTGCTATCGTACTGCCCTTGTACAAATCTATGGTGAGACCACACTTGGCATACTGTATACAGTTCTGGTCACCACACCTACCACCAGTGCAGAACTGAGGCTAACATGGGTATAGTGCGCAAGACCAATTCCACATTTTTAATTGTCTGAAAAGGCACCTGTTGTCCATACAGTGTAAGAACAAAAAAATCCATTGCAGTTTCCACTGCAGCTTAGCATGCCCATTTTCAAGTTACATTTTCCTTCTTATTTGCTAGCTTTAGATTCTCTAAGCTAGATGCAGCAGTGACTAATAGGCCACTCTCAGATGTCTCACAGTATATAGAGATAGATGCACAAATAAAGCATGAAGAAGTAGTTCAGAATCTTTAATGAAATGAAGAAGTGTGGGTCTCAGAACAAACATTTTTCAAGTGTCCACGGCCAAAAGGGGACAGTTTGGGAGATGCAAAAATTAAAGCAAGTTTTTTTAAAAAAAAAAAAAAAATAAGAAAACAAGTTATTTCTTCTTTTCTGTTTAGTAAGTGTTATAATACATGATATATGCTTGTGAAGTGATGCATCATTTTGTACATGATGTGGTGCAAACTGCCAATAACAGTTACGGTATGGATCCTGCAAGTATGTTGCCTCTTTCCAAAGAAACTCTGGTTTTTGACTTATACTGCCCAAGTAATTGATTCCAATGGGACTGCTCATTGAGCAAAGTACAACTCAGCCTGCCTAATAGTGACAGTTTCTATTCCTGTATGAAGTTTTGAGGCTACAATTAGGGTTGTTAGACGTTCTTACTTAAGGGACATCCCTTTATTAAAAAAAAAAAAATCACCCTGACCGAGGAGAACAAAATAGATATGCTCCTTATTCCAACTGCATTAAACAAAACATCTCCAATACACTTTAGTTTGGAAAATTTGTGTCTGGATAACTCTGGATCAAAACTAATTCATTAAAAAAAACTACATATCATTGGAAAGAAAAGCTCTCATTGCATGTGTGTGTAAGTACAGAGTGCATGTATCTAACTTCATTCCCTGAAGCTTGGGACCAAATCACCTTAGGAGGCAACGTGACCCCTATGCTGGTGTCTGTGCCACTTGCATCGTGCAAACAGGCATGGACGCTGGTGTAGTGCCCCTTGTGCCGACCCCCCTGGACTGCCATGGCAGCACAGCCCTTGGATGCTGGTTTGGCCTTCTGCTGGCTTCCTGCTGGTGCAAGTCCTCGTGCCGGTGCCCTGGGAGGCATTTCCGGGGTGATCTGGGGGGGGGGGGGTGTGGAGCTGCCGGTAGGCAGCTTCCTAACCCCTTTAAGCCCAGGAACACTCCCTCAAACAACAGCAGTGCTGCGGCAGCTTTTTCCTGGCCCAGCATTGCTGTTTTCAATGGGGCTTCCCCCCCTTTCTAAATTTTACTTAAGCCCTTTTCCCCCTTGCTGCAGCGGCCAAACCGCCACGGCCACGCAGTCCCCGGCTGCTGCAGCTCTCAGGGAGGGGCTGTAAATGTTCAACAAATGACAATTCACTTTCAAAAGTCAAATGCACGTCTGGAACACATTTTAATAGACTCACTTTTACAAACACTTTTACAACCTGATCTACAATTTTATTAACTGAAGATTGGGGAGAAATTTATTAAGTCTGGAAAGAAACCACAAACAAATTCCATATCACTGTTACATTGATGCATTTGATTTAATGCTTACGTGCATCAGCTTGAGCAACAGAAAAATGACTTTGACTACAGCAGTTCAACTGCTGCCTTCTGTCTAGAAATTAAAGTTGAGCTGCATGGACCCACAGGGTCCAAAACCCTGTTCTGCCATAAAGCTCATCTCCATAGAATCGACAATAGCCTGAATAGCCTGAATACACAGCTCACACTCGTAAACACCAGGAAAAACAGACCAAGTTAAAGATGGCAAGTCAAGTGGAAAAATGGCAACTTTCTCTGAAAGTAGTCTGCACAACTCAACCACCCCAAGCAAGGCAATCTAAGAACACTTTTATGGGAGTAGACCTGAGTAGGATTCTGAATTGACATGATTTGAAATGCTCTTAAGGTTGCCAAGCAACATAGAAGTGATATATCTCAACAGCTTCAATCACCACCATCTCCATGCAAAAGGATCAGACAGTAGATGATGTGAAACCTCTGCCTGGAACCCTGAAGAGCTGAAAAGCTGCTGCCACTCAGAGAGAACAATGTTGACCTCAATAGAGCAATACTCTGACTCAGCTCCATGTGTAGGTTGGTTGCGTGGCCTACATGGCAGAAAGCTCACACACTGAGAAACTATGCTAATAAGACTGTTAGACTGAAGATGAAAGAAAACTCCCAATATAGCTGTAGGTGGATGATTTCGATTGGGTCCTTCACTCTGGGCCAGTGGAAAGTATAATCTTTATCCATTTATTGGATAGAACCCCCCTGTCAAGTGGGGTGGGTCTATCTGGGAAAAGGGTTTAAAGTGTTTCTTATGCCCCCATGCCATCGCTCCAGTCCAAACCACCCCCTCCACCATCCTTTCACAGCTACTGTTTAATAAAATTAAACATTATGATGCCCCTGTATCTATGGCACAGCCTCATTTGGAATACTGTGTGCTGTTTTTGGCATTGTATCTCAAAAAGGACATTGCAGAGTTTGGAAAAGTACAAAAGAGGGCAACCAAGATGATTAGGAGGTTGGAGCACCTTCCCTATGATGAAAAGCTGAAGAGTCTGTCTGGGACTTTTCAGTTCAGAAAAGAGACAACTAAGGGGGACGTTGCAGAAGTTTATAAAATTATGCACTGGGTGGAGAGAGTTGACAAAGAGAACTTTTTCTCCCTCTTTCAAAATGCTAGAATTCAAGGGCATCCAATGAAGCTGTTGGGCAGTAGATTCAGGATTAGGGGTGTGTAAAAAAAAAATCTGGTAAATTTTGGGTTTATTGGCCTTTTCCCCCAAGGTGAATATTCATACCGGTAAAAGGGTATTCAGCTTTATTTCTGGGTTTCCCAGAAAAAAAATGGGTCCATTATACTCTATGGGATTTATTTTCAAGGCTCCGGGGGGGGGGGGGCTTTTTTGAGATAGAGTCAGCAAATTTGCAGCATAGCTGCAAGGGTCTCTTAGACAGATACCGAAAGTTGGTGAAGTTTGGGCCAGGAGGTTCAATTTTATGAGCCCACAAATGGGATGCCCCCATCCTCCAGGAATTTGTGAGAACCAAACTGTCAATCGGTTTTCAGGTTCAGTAGATCAGCGTTGCCGAGGACTGGTGGAAAGAGCCAATTGATAGGTTAGCGCCTCTGAGTCTGGGAGCTCCAGTCATATCTGGGTCGCTTTGCAAGTTTGCATGATGTCCATGCAAATTAGCTTCCAAACTGAGGAAAACAGCTTAAATACAAAAAAAAAAAAAAAAAAAGCCACAGAAAATATTTCTTTGGGTGGCTAATGACATCCTGTTAACAGTCCTTTAATATAGTCATCAAAAAACATTTTAAGAGATGGTCTCGGTGTGGGTCCTCAATGCATTGTGTTTCTACTTATGTAATATCATTTAATCCTTCTTTAACATACCACATTTCATACTCATGCTTTGTTTAGATTTCAGCTTTGCTTCATATTTCTGCAATCCTGGTCCTATTTCTTTGCTTATTAGATTTCTCATCCTATTGATTCCATTGACTGCATCCTATTGATTGCATTGATTTACACTGTGTAATCTGCCTTGCTTCTCAGTGAGAAAGGTGGATTATAAATAATATAAATAAAATAGACAATCAAACAAGACAGAAAACGAATAAATGCATCCCAGGATCTAGCCCTTTCGTGGAACTAAGTCAGCTCAAGTTGACCATTAGCAGGAATAGGATTTTAAATTATCTTACATTCCAGTCTTTCTATTCAAATGTGATGTTTGGCAGGTTGTAAGTATTTTATGTCACTGTAAACCTACAAGTGAGTGAATCACAATATTATGTTATTATATTAGCTTTTATACTCATCTTGCATATATATAAATTACTACCAAAGGCACACAGCAATAAGTCACCGGGTAACATCTGAATGAGTTTATAGACAGAAACTCATCCATCTTTTTGGAAAGGGATATAATATATCTGCTCAAACACAGCAAAAAAAAGTTGTGAAAGAAAATGAATGTTTCCCTTTCAGTTGTGCTGTGTGTGTGCATGTGTGTGTTGCCATTCTGGATTTATAGTATCAGATGTAAGATATCTATTCGATTTTTAAGAAGTCATCAAATTTTCAAGTTGAATCCTCGCGAAATCTTCTGTCCACCAAAGGTGGTGTGATTTCCCTCAGTTCCCCCCTTCTACTGAAATCCTGAAGAAATCATTTTAGGGGGATCAGTGATTGGCAGAAGGACAGGTAGATAGGAAAGTTCCATTCCATGGAAGGAAGTGATTTCTGTTAATGGACAGTTTCTTCATGATCCAATTTTTGCTTTTATTCTTTAGCACTGAATTGTCGTCTCTTTTGGGTGAGAGAGCTGTTATACTGAAGTCTTCAGCAACTTTTTTTTATATAAAAAAGATTGACTTCAGTGGCATAGCTGGTGGAAAGTATGAGTCAGTAAGAATCTGGAGGTGGATCACCCATTCCTTCTGTGTAATTGATTACAATGTTATTGTGAGCAATTTTCAATCTTTGCAGTGTAAAAATCTGAGAACTGCCAGAGACTAACAAAGGGATATGACTGCAATTCAATGGACCCTGCATTAAATTGGGTGTTGTCTTACTTAAATGATATCGCTTAAAAGCTAAAAGGCCACAAGGAGAATCACACTAATATAGGGTTGCCAGGTCCCTCCTCGCCACCGGCGGGAGGTTTTTGGGGTGGAACCTGAGGAAGGTGGGATTTGGGGGGGGAACAGACTTCAATGCCATAGAGTCTAATTGTCAAAGCAGCCATTTTCTCCAGGGGAACTGATCTCTATCAACTGGAGATCAGTTGTAATATCAAGATATCTCCAGCTAGTACCTGGAGGTTGGCAACCCTACACTAATATAATCCCCAAAATTATCCCTTTTGGCTCCCATCTTTTCTAGAAGAAATAATTCAGGTATTATGCCTGATTCTTGGAAGTGGGCCATAATTGTCCCAATCTATAAGAAAGGAAGCTTGTTGGATCCTCAAAACTATAGCTGCATAAACTTATTAGCTGTAGTGGGGAAACTTGATGCTGCATTTTTGTATAATAAATTATCAGCTTGGGTTTATTCATCTAATATTCTGGGAATGGAACAAGCTGGTTTTCGTAAGGGGCAATCTCTGGATGATCATAGTTTGGTCTCATGACTGCTGGTTGAAAAATATACCAGAGCTAAAGGAGGCATTCTATTTGTGGCCTTTGTGGATCTAAAACAAGCATTTGACTCAGCAAACAAAGAGCATCTTTGGGGAAAATAAGGGAAAACTGGGTGTTGTCTTGTTATGGCAGAACTATAAGTGCCAACTGTTCCATGGGGATCGGTAGGAAATATCAAGGTGTGCTCCTGGTAGCTGATAAATGGAAACAAACAAGCCTATGTGTACTATTGCAAAGAAATGTTTTAAATGAAAGATGACAGCAAATGGCTTAGATGGCACATGCCACTAGTAGAAACATATTCTATAGCCCATGGCTCACATGTTGCACCCTGACATTGTATGCAACCTGCTCAATCTCATTTAGCCTGAATCTCTACTCTATTTGTGTGGCACTATAACTGGAATAGACTTTGAGATGTCACCACATCACACAGGGAGTCCAGTCCAGAAGGCCGATGTGGTGGTTGTAGAAGTGCCACTGGTAAGATCTCTATGGATATTCAGTGGGGGGGGGGAGCAACATGTGCCCTGCCACAAGTCACAGACTGCAATGTGAGCATGCCAGAGTCCACAGTAATTAGGCAGTGGCACCCAATGTCATACCTGAGTGACACGCCCAGCCTCAGCCAATCACCACCTGTTGATGTGGCGACTGCCACTTGACGCCTCTCCACCTCCACAGAGTGGCAGTGGACAGGGAGGAAAGACCCAGAAACAGTCCCCCTGGAAAGGGTCTGACTGGCAGCAAGCTTGCTGCCAACATGCAACCATCTGTGTCTGAGCCACATACACCCTTCTCCAGAAAGAGGGGAACCCATAGCCCCCACATCCAAGACTAGCACCCTAGCCATTGGGCCAAGAAGGCAGAAGCAAAGAAGACACACTGTCAAGCATTAAGCACTACACGGGAGCACTACACTGGAGCCCTGATGTCACCACCAGCTTTATGGGACCAAGCATCAGAAGGAGAAGAAGTAGTTTTTGGGTCCTCCAGAATTGTACCAGACAGCCCACCCACCACCACAAGAAAGCTCCCACCGGTGGTAAGTGGAGATCTGGAAACCCTAGGTGGGGATAGGATGGGAAGGAAATCTTAGCTGCTCAACAGCAAACTGACAGGGAGTCAGAACTTGTTTTGTTTTTATTATACATGTGAATGTATTCAGTAAAATAGTAGAAGTATGGACTATACTTTTTTTATATAAATGAACTACTGGAGTTTGAGAAAGGAATACACTGTTAGGGAGAAGAAATAGCTGCCAGCCTAAACCATTCTATGAAACATCCAAAAAACCCATAATACTTTACCTTGGATACGTGGAATGCAATGTGACTGAGTGATCTTGGCAAATTCACATACCCTTGCTCTAGTAATTCGAGGGTGGTTTCCATAGCAGAACAGCTGACATTTAACAAAGGTTCAGTTTAAGCCTGCTACTCCATCCATCATCTTGGAGGCGGGAGATGGCTCTGGCATGAATTTGCTTGATCCCAGAACGAGTCATTAGAAACAGGCAACTCGAAATCATCATTTGTTGCTGTTTTTGTCACCTCGTTTTGTGCAAACAGCTATTCAAATTGGAACCAACCCCAAACAGACTCCCAAGAAAGTGTTTACAGAACTGCTGCACACATCACAAATGTTAATGGTCTGATAAATGGGCCAAACAAGAATTATCATTGGCAGTGAATGAAGAGTAATCTTCTACACAAGCTCTGTAACTGATATTTTTACATAGCACCAAGTATTATATAAAGAAAATTCAGCTATAGCCCCCAAAAGATAACAATTCCTTAATCCACATAACAAATACCCAGCTCGTGGGGTGGTTGTCTTTTTGTAAAGTGAAAATTGTGGCACCCTTGACTGGCAGAATGAGTCCTTTGTAAAAAAGCAAGGGCATATTTCACGCTGCACATTTTTTACTAATGTGAATTTAGCAAGTTACAGATTGGAACAGGTAAATATAAATTAATGTAATAAGACATATTTCTTTCATTTTTCATTCTCTAGTAGCACAAAATGAACAGCATAATAAAAGCTTTTTAAAGGGGAAAAACATATTTGTCCTACAAGTAGAAAAGAAGGTCTTCACTGTATTAAAACAGGACAAAATAATATTTAAAACAACATAGCAGTAGCAATTTAACATGTTGTTAAGAATTATTGGGAAATAAAACATTAACTTAAAATAAAGTAACTCATTAGGTTGGACATAGTGTAATATGTCCAATTGTTCAACTAAAAACATGAAAAACCACAGTAGACACTTGCACTAAATCAAGCTTATTATATCTCCACTTGTGTATCTCCTTGAGCTAGATCTTGTACATCCAACTTCTGGCCACTATTATATATAGGGAGGGAAGTGCTAGATATTGCACAAATCAGCATCAGATAAAAGGCACAGGAGCTGCATGTAGCTGCCAAACAGCTCAACTATTAACAATTTGAAGGGGAAATATTTAAAGAATTTGTGAAAGTTAATGATTCCACTGAAGACCTATCCCATTGTCAAATTGGGTCCACCCAAAATGACTCTGTGTCTCCTTCTTACTGTGATTCCTCGCTGCTAGTTCTCTCCTACCTTTTAAAGTAACAAAATTTAATCTTTAGAAAGGTAGTGTCTGATAGCAAGGAGGTCTTACTAGTAGAGTTACCAACTGGCCTGGGGGAAATTGTCCTGCCTCTTTAACAGAAGATGAACTGGATGCTATTTACCAGGTGAAGTTATTTTCT
Organism: Euleptes europaea; assembly: GCF_029931775.1. NCBI lineage: Eukaryota > Metazoa > Chordata > Lepidosauria > Squamata > Sphaerodactylidae > Euleptes > Euleptes europaea. Next base: position 64,018,081 of record NC_079319.1, read on the forward strand.
TTTATGCTATGAAAAGTTTTGACTGCCCATTTCCACACCATCACCTCCTATAAAAGGAACAGGACAGTTTTCTCCCAGGCCAGTGGGCAACCCTGCTTACTAGAGATGATAGTAGTAGTAGTAGTAGTAGTAGTAGTAGTAGAAGAAGAAGAAGAAGAAGAAGAAGAAGAAGAGTTGGTTTTTATAACCCGCTGTCACTGTGAAGAAGAAGAGTTGGTTTTTATATGTCAAATTTCTCTACCTTTTAAGGAGAATAAAACTAGTTTACAATCTCCTTCCCTTCCTCTTCCCACAACAGACACCTTGTGAGGTAGGTGGGGCTGGGAGAGTTCTGAGAGAACTGTGACTAGCTCAAGGTCACCCAGCAGCTTCATGTGGAGGAGTGTGAAAACACACCCATTTCACCAGATTAGAGTCCACCACTCATGAGGAGGAGTGGGGAATCAAACCTGGTCCTCCAGGTTAGAGTCCACTGCTCTTAACCACTACACCATGCTGGCTCTAGTGACCATCTTTTCTGTTGACCAACTTTCACTGAAGGCTGTGGTGTGACTTTTTAAAAAACAAATACATCTCATTTCCTCAGCTATTATTTCCAAGCAGGGCATGATAGAGTTTGTAGTTTTATCGGCCTCCCAATTCAATTAGGAAAGCAGAGACAATTTCCATCACACCTTACTGGAAATTATAGTGAGGAAAATGAGATTTATAGATGTAGGTCACCTCTTTCTAGTGAATCTTCTTTGCCGGCAGATGCTCTCTTCCCCTCCCCAAATATAATTGACAGCTAACAGGGAATGAGATCCAGTGTGGTGTAATGGTTAAGAGAGGTGGGCTCTAATCTGGAGGACCGGGTTTGATTCCCCACTCCTCCACATGAGCGGCAGACTCTAATCTGGTGAACCGAATTGGTTTCCCCACTCCTACAAATGAATCCAGCTGAGTAACCTTGGGCCAGTCACAGTTCTCTGAACTCTCAGCCCAACCTACCTCACAAGGTGTCTGTTGTGGGGAGAGGGAGGGAAGGAGATTGAAAACTGGTTTGATTCTCCTTAAAAGGTAAAAAAAGTCAGCATATAAAAACAACAACAACAACTACTACTACTACTACTACTTCATTTGTTTTTAGAATATCAGGGGTTTTGTTTTATTGAGTGTGTGGGGGGAGGTTTTATCCCTATCAAATGCTCAAAAAGAATCTTTTTGGATGCTCAACAAGAACACATGAAATTTGTTCTGAGGTAATCTTGGAGTTGAGGGCCTCCCCATAATATCAAATACCGATACGAGGGAGCAGCATCACACTCACTGGCTCTACCACTGATCTGTATCCATTCACCGTAATGTCCACTCAGAGCCTACACCTGTACAACTTCTATGTGTGTTACTTCTATGCAGATGTTGAACTGAATGTGCAAATTGTTGGAAGGAATGGCCAGCAGGCACCAATCCCACATCCCTTATGCGTATTCAGTCTCCATGAAAATAACATCTGGATACAGCTTAAATAATTCATGAAAGAAGCAAAACAAGAGAACGAATCATTCTTTGGCACTTTTCCCATCCCTTCTATTAGATGCTTACATTGCCTCCTGGCTGCTCCTGCGCCTAAATTGATTCTCCAACCTGTTTGTGGACATTTTTGGTTGCGGCAACATCTGACTAGCGTCATCTTCCACAAAAGCCAAGAAGGCATTTGTTTTGAAGTGATTTCAGTGCAGCAGTTTTGTTCAAGAGGACTTTTGTCAGTCATGGAGGTTTTTTGTCTAATGGTTAAATTGAGGGGTTGTAAATTAGGACTATTGGTTTATGGTTTTATTTGTTGCTTATACTGCTTTAATTTCTTTGTTCACTGTCTATCTGATGCATGTTGCTTGTAAGCTACTTCTAGCTAGGGCTGTCAATTCGGTTCGGTCCGAACTGAAAATCAACCGAATTTCCCCTGATTCTGTGATTTTCTGTTCGGACAGATCCGAACTCAAAACTGGCGGGCAACCGGGGGGGCCGAATTCAGCGAGTTCGGGAGTTCACGAATAAATCCGGCAAATTCGGCCCCCCTTCAGGGGAGCCCGCTGAAAGGCGCGGGCTGCCCTTTAAACTGATCTGAGCCTCCCAGCTGGGAGGCGCAGGTCAGTTTAAAGGGCAGCCCGCACCTTTCAGGGGGTTCCGCTGGAGAGGCGCGGGCTGCCCTTTAAACTGACCTGCGCCTCCCAGCTGGGAGGCGCAGATCACTTTAAAGGACAGCCCGCCCCCCTTCAGCGGGCTCCGCTGGAGAGGCTCGGGCTGTCATTTAAACTGATCTGTGCCTCCCGGCCGGGAGGCGCAGATCAGTTTAAAGGGCAGCCCGCCCCCCTTCAGCGGGCTCCACTGGAGAGGCGCCGGCTGCCCTTTAAACTGACCTGCGCCTCCCGGCCGGGAGACACAGATCAGTTTAAATGACAGCCCGAGCCTCTCCAGCGGAGCCCACTGAAGGGGGGCGGGCTGTCCTTTAAACTGATCTGTGCCTCCCAGCTGGGAGGCTCAGATCAGTTTAAAGGGGCCCCGCGCGCCTTCAGGGAATCCCTCTGAAGGCGCGCTGGGGCCGAATTTTCCCCCGAACTCTGGATCCCCCCGAATTACCGGGGATCCGAAGCAGGGGAGTTCGGACTTCGGCACGTACCGAACCCACAAGGGTCAAATTCGGCCGAATCCGAACTGTACCGAATTTTTTTTTTGACAGCCCTACTTCTAGCCTCCATGGATTAATCCATGGAAAGATGGGATAAAAATATTTTAACAAATACATTCCCAACACTTAACCAAATAGCCCTGGGAAGAGCAAAACTCTTTATAGACTGAAATGTTAGAGGCTAAATTCTTCACAATAACAGACTGCCATGAAGATCTCTGCCCTGACCTGGGTAGCCCTAGGATAGCCTGATCTCATCAGATTTCTGAAGCTAAGGAGGGTTAAATACACCTGTTGCCTGACTCAGTACAAACCAGCTTTATACTGTCAATATATGTCCACATTGGCTAGAAGGAAGGTAACATGGTTTAGCCCAGTCTCATCAGATTGTGGAAGCTAAGCAGGGTAGGGCTGTTGAATTTTTTTTTTTGGTATAGTTCAGATTAGGCCGAATTCAGCCCGTCTGGATTCGGGATATGCCGAAGTCCGAACACCCCTCTTTGGGTCTGTGCAATTCGGCGCGAATTCAAAGTTCGGGAAAAAAAATTCGGCCGAATAAAGCCATTAAAAACAGAACCATGCCTTTCCGTGGCTCCAGAGAGCATTTTTGGGGTAGAGGTCCCAAACTTTGAGCGGAGCTTCAAAGGACCCTTCTTGCAAGACCTCCCAAGTTTTGTAAAGATTGGGTCGGGGGGGCTGAGATATGGGCCCTGAAAGGGGTCCCCCACCCTTAATGTGCATCTCTGAGCAGAGCTTGCCTCCCACGCACAAAGCTCCCAGCCCTGACAAACAGCTGAGCTGTGGGGAGCAAGGGCAGGGCAGGTGCGAAGAAGTTTGCAAAGCAACACAACTGCAAAGCAACACAACCATGCAAAGCAACACGTTTGCAACCATGCAAAGCAACACCTGACACCTGGGAGTTTGCAAACCATGGAAAGGGACAGAGGCAGCTAGCTATGCATAATGAGCAGGAGGGGGTGGAATTTCCCCTTTTGCATCGGACTCGCGACCAGGCAAATGCATTCTTTAAGTCACCATTTGAAAACCAGTTTTGAGCAAGCATCCAAATAGACCTAACCGATCTTATGAATGAGGGAAAACCTGAGGACACACAACTGAAGCCCCCCCCCTCAAACCAGGAAGAGAGAGACTTGAGGGGGCACACACACCCCAGGCAGAATGGGCGAAAGCCCCTTTTAGCTTCCCCCCCACCCACAGAAATTGCTCCCTCCCCCCACACACACAGACTCTGATTTCCCCCACACACACACACACACACACGAGAACAATTATAGATTAAAGCCCCTAAAGGGGTCTTACTGTGGCTGTCTTCTGTTCCATCAGGAGGGGCTGGGAGGACTGCGTAATCCAATACAATTCTATTTAAGCATGGGAGGTTTTGCCTTGGATTTGCCGCTCTGGAGATGCATACAGGATCGGGTGATCCATTCATCCCAATAGGGAAAAGGGGTGGAGCCCATATCTCGGGACCCCCTGACCCAATGTTTACAAAACTTGGGGGGTCTCTTAAGAAGGCTCATCTTAAGCTCCGCTGAAAGTTTGGGGTCTCTACCCCAAAAAATGCACCCCCTGCAGCCACGGAAAGGAGCGAATATGCACACGCACCCCCCACGAAGATTTCTCTCTCTTTCTCTCGCGCAGCAGCTGATTCCTCCAGTACTCAATCCTGACTGATTGGCTTGAAGAAGACCCAGCTTGGCCACCGATTGGCCGGGGGAGAATGCTGCTTACTGACGGTTATGCTGCTGCGCCCCGAATTTGCCGAATTTATTCATGAACTATGAACTCGCTGAATTCGGCTCCCCCGTGTTCCCGCCATTTTTGAGTTCAGTTCGTCCCAAACTAAAAACCGCCGAATCAGGGGAAATTCGGCTGTTTTTCGGTTCGGGCCAAACCGAATCGACAGCCGTAAAGCAGGGTTGGTACTTGCATGGGAAACCACCGAGGAAGCCTCTGCAAAGGAAGGCACCAGCAAACCACCTCTACTTTGCACTTGCCTTGAAAACCCCTTGCTGTGATCCCTATAAATCAGTTGTGACTTGAAGGCATTTACATATGCATATGTTCTCATCCAGGCCTCTGGCATCTTGTTATGCTCACCTGCAAAAATGTATGACATCAAACTATTATTGACCCAACAAGTGGGAAGGGAATAATACACATACTTCAGTCTGTTTAAACTGAGACACACCAGTCCTGAATTTTGTTTAGTTATTCAAGGTTCTGGTTTATTGCATGTGGTCAAAGGCCGTTATAAACACTGGACTAAAATTACTATAAAATCATGTAGCAATCTTTGATTGCTTAACATATACATTCATGTTTACATTTTAATACCAAATTAAAACATAAAGAAAGGGGGGGATCTCTAACCCGCTGAAACTTATCAAAGTATTGAACATATGAACACATGCAGCTCCCTTATACTGAATCAGACCCTTCATCCATCAAAGTCAGAATTGTCTACACAGACTGGCAGCGGCTCTCCAGGGTCTCAGGCAGAGGTCTTTCACATCACCTACTTGCCTAGTCCCTGTAACTGGAGATGCCGGGGATTGAACCTGAGACCTTCCGCTTGCCAAGCAGATGCTCTACCACTAAGCTACAGCCTTCTTGAGTATAAAACATTGTTTACAATCAAAATTATCTAGCATTTAACCACTAAAAACTGCAGCCATTCATAACTTAGAGTCATAGCTTTTAATACTTGCCTGGGTAGAGCTCACTTTTATGAATAGAGGATCTCACTTCTTACCATGCCAACCATTCGTTTTAATGCTTTGGGCCAACTTGGCCCGAATTTTCTTTGCTGCTAAAACAGAGAGCAACTTTATATGAGACAGCTGGCTCCATATCTGCAAAGAGAGATAGAACTTTCTCTTTCACTGTACAATTATCTAACATGGCCACAATTGTACCTAAAATTTTTGCCTTGGAGTGAGATATAAAGATATAAGGACCATAAAATTGAATAAACCAAACTAGAGATAAAAAAAGCCAAACCAGCATATAATGGCAGAAGTGTTCCAGTTCTGAGCCTGTGAAAATACATGTACACTGGGTAACTGGTCATTGGGAATCGCACCCTTTGAGCATAGCCATTTGCATTGTTTGAAAATGGATTGATCTAAAAACTGAGCATAATTTAAAGAATGTAATCATAGACAGGTAATGTGCCCTAGAATGATCTTCTTTTATTAATTTATACCAGGGTGAAAATTTGGATCCTAAAATTACTTGCCTGTCAGATACTGCATCTATCCTATAAATCTGGGCCTTGCAATTGAAGTCTTCTTGGGAAGCCCCTCGAACAACATCTGGCAAATCATACAACTGAAGGATTCTGTGGAGTTGGATGACCATATGCCCTGTCATTAACTGGATTACTTTAGCAAGTTTACCCCCTCCCCCTTTAGACTCACACTGTAAGATTGTATGTTCATTTACTTGGAAGCTAGTTCTGATTTCAAAAGCACTTAGTCCCAAGGAAGGATTCATCGACTTGCAGCACTGGGCTAAAGTTGTCTTTGAGGTCTATGTGTTTGATATTGCTTAAGCTTTAAACTTTTCATTGCTTGCAGTGTTGAAGACAAACCTCATCTTACACTTAAGAGTAATATTTTGAAAGAGGCTTTGATGCTGCACATTTATGTATGTGTTTAAATACAAGGCTCAGCAATTGCCAGTGTGGTGTAGTGGTTACAAGTGGTGGGTTGGAGTGGTGAACTCTAACCTAGAGGACCAGGTTTGATTCCTCACTCCTCCACATGAGCGGTGATTGCTAATCTGGTGAACCAGGTTGGTTTCCCCACTCCTACACATGAAGACAGCTGGGTGGCCTTGGGCTAGTCAGTCCTACCTACTTCACAGGGTGTTTGTTGTGGGAGAGAAAGGGAAGGTGATTGTAAGCCAGTTTGATTCTTCCTTAAGTGGTAGAGAAAGTCGGCATATAAAAACCAACTCTTCTTCTTCTTCCATCCTTCAGTTATAAGCCAATTCACAAAGATATCCCGCATAGCAAATCATTTTCTCTTTTCACATTCTGAATTCTAGTACTACGCTGATGAACAGAGATTGCTTTAATCATTTGATATCTAATATTTCATTATTAAGAATAAATGCAATTGAAAGCTCAAATAAAATATATCAATACAATGGAAGAGATTATCTAATTATATAGCAAGGAAAGTAATTTCCAAATAATAATTGAGACTTGTTTCCCCCCCCCCCCTTATATACTAAGTTGTGTGGTTTGCCTTATAGAAACACAGGACAGTAACAAAGTTAGCCCAGACCATTTCTTCATTTGCGAAAACCGGAGGACTGTGATGGCAGGGGACTGTGTAATGAAATATTCTTGTAGATATTATTCCAAGGACATAAAGAGAATAGTTAATCCCATTGACAGATATGGGGAGATATTATTAGAAATTACTTTGTTCTGATCATAAGGATTTTAATTTTCCCCCAGAATTTGTTTGGAAAACTGGAAAGAAGGAGGGATGGTTACATGGAACACTGGTGACCATAGTAATACATTGAGGATGCGCAGATTTTACTCATTCCATTCTGGAATGTTACGCTGCACCCAATTTCGCCCCATGAGATTTCTGCTTTAACTTGGAGAATTTCTAAAATTAATTCCAGAACTGAAGCATGCATAGTTGCCTGTGGCTCTCAGTTCATTCTGATTTGATTCCCTGATCTGCATTATTGATACATATGGAAGCAATGTGAAAACATAGATAATTTAAAAAAAAGCAACTTGAGGTATGATTGCATCAAGAGAATTTGGGGAAATGGTGTTTTACTGAGATACATGTATATTCTTACAGATTGGTCGAAAATCACATGCACACACAAAAGAATCTCAATGCAACTGTACATACTGTCACATTTAGACTGGTTTTTACGATGTTGAATCAGTGTGAATGTGAACATTGGTAATGTAGAGGGGAAAATATGTAAAGGAAGAGAAGTAATGGAAAGTAATCCAAATTGTGCATACATAGAGCTCTGAGCAAAATTCAGAAATAAATAGTAAAAGTCTAGATAGTATATGATTAGAAGATGCCTCATACACTGGTTCATCTTCAGAAAAAGACCAAGTATATTGGAACTCCAAAGCCCCAGAAGAAACATAGATGCAAGTTATGATTGGATCCCCCTGATTCTGCCCCATTTACAGTTCAATCCATCATGGTGTAGTGGTTAAGAGCGGTAGTTTGGAGTGGCGGACTCTGATCTGGAGAACTCTGATCTCCCATCCCACTCCTCCACATGAGTGGCGAGGGTAATCTGGTGAACCAGATTTGTTTCCCCACTCCCACACATGAAGCCAGCTGAGTGACCTTGGGCTAGTCACAGCTCTTAGAGCTCTTTCAGCCCATCTACCTCACAGGATGTCTTTTGTGGGGAAGGGAAGCTGATTGTAAGCCGGTTTGATTCTCCCTTAAGTGGTAGAGAAAGTCAGCATATAAAAACAAGCTCTTCTTCTTCTTCTACTACTACTACTACTACTACTACTACTACTACTGGGGTTTGATTTGACAGTCTTCCATCAGAGTTCACAATCTTGACAAGCAAAAGCACAAGAACATAGAGAGAATAGTGTATCCCATTGACAGATATGGAGGAATATTATTAGAAAGTACTTGGTTTAGATAATTTTGTGGCTGAGCTACTGTGTTTTTGTGGGATATTATTAGAACCATAGACACTTTTGCCATGTTTCCAATACCACAAGATTACAGAAGTGTGTAACCATGGCACTTTAGGAACAGTCCCCAGTGTTTGCACCTTAATGGACACTGGAAGAAAGATAACAGCTTAAATAATGCAAGGTTGATTGGAGTACTCACCAGAAATCCCATCAATTACGGTTTGAGGTAATGAGTAACCCAAAGGGGGAAGGGCATGATTCAATTACAAAATCCAGTCAAATAGGATCCAGAGATCATCTCTGATCCCTAGCACATTTTTTTTCCGATCAAGGCACAGCTGACTTACAGTGACCCTTTAGGGTTTTCAAGGCAAGAGGGGCAGGGGCTCAGTGGTAGAGCATCTCCAGTCAAAGGGACTAGGCAGGTAGGTGATGTGAAAGACCTCTGCCTGAGACCCAGGAGAGCCACTGCCAGTCTGAGTAGACAATACTGACTTTGATGGACCAAGGGTCTGATTCAGTAAAAGGCAGCTTCATGTGTTCAGACATTCAGGGGTAGTTTGCCATTGCCTGGAATTCCTTGGTGGTCTCTCATCCAAATACTGATCAGGGCCAACCCTGCTTAGCTTCTGAAATCTGATGGTATCTGGCTAACCTGGACTATCCAGGTCAAAGCCTAATGTAAATAACACATATAAAACCGAAGGAATAGTCTGAAGGAACATAATGCACCTCTTAAGTGTTGAAGCAAAGTAGATCTAGCACTACTTACTGCTTAGATAGGAATTATATCTAAGTCATTATGAACTCCTTGGAGCAAAAGTGTAATAAATAAAACAATAATCACGACAAGGGGATATAGATCCTCATAAAGTGAAGAAATGGTCTCTCTGCATCTTCCAAAACACTGTTCTTATTGCATCTGTTTCTGAATCCTTTGCAGAAACTGTAAATGTTTTTGATATCTCCCTTCTAGCCAAGGTACCAGAGCTTATTCCAGTTCAGAGAGCCTTACCAGATTTTGTGCTTTAAGTTCTTCTTTGAGCTAATGAATAATCACAGCCATGCAATTTCCCCTGCTAAAACATTATGGAGGGAAATAAGCAAGCTTAAAAATATTGGAAACTCTGCTTCTTATTCTGCTTGCGAACGGCTTCAGGCACACTTTTTTTTCGCTTTCCTCGACACAATGTTCATACCCACCGACATTACTGTGCTGTAGCTTGACAGGAAGCTCATCCGCCTTTAATTAATTCCCAGGAAAGCCCTTACATGTTACTAGAATACTAGCTCTACTATGAAGTAAGGCTCTTTTGGTTTTATTTGTTGTTTCGGTTTTCTCTCACTGGTTGAAAATTTATCTTCAGGCCTAGACTGAGCAGGCGAAAGCATTCTAATGAGCACAACCCTGTCTAGCAAGTTTCCTAGCGACTCACAGAAGTACAGCGGAAGCCAGCCTTACTGGCTATTAGCCTTTGAGGAAACCGAGGCATTGACACCCCCTTGGATTTTGATTTGAGCGGCTCTGTAAGCAACTGAAGCGTTCCTTTCACTTATTGGGAAGACGTTACTCACTGCCACTCGACACGTCTTCATTTCTGACAGTTTGTGAGGAACCTGGCAGAGAAGCCGGAACGGAATCTCAAGATGATCGGCTTTCTTTTCCTGCAAGCGGCTCTCTCTTGCGAGAAGGCAAATGGGGAACTCCTGCCCGGTGGCAGGAACTCTGCATCTGCATAGGGTAAATGCATCGGGGCAAGCAGCTTCAAAAACCTCAAATGTACAAGATTTGACTTTCCCTTGATCAGCATGTTTGGGTGAAGGAAGGAGTAAGAGAGTGCAATGTTATTGACGCTGGCCACAACATAAATCCAAGTGACAGATGCTTAACTACATTTGGATTCAGTGGTACAGGGCTTAATGGTGAAAAAGGAGCAAGTGTTCCCTTTCGCCACCCCAAATAGGGTTGCCAGCCTCCAGGTAGTAGTACAAAACCATACACAGAAACCAATATGCACAAGGAGTATAACAAAATGCAAAAATGTATTACATGCCAAAAAAGCAAGTTTAAATCAACTATATACAGACACTGAGATGCAATAAATATGACTGTGAAAGTCCCATGTCTGACACTTTCTCTCAAATTTTGTTTTACAGGTGCAGGTCAGAGACTTTTCTCTATTGGATGTATTCTGGTGTGCTCCCCTTATCAGGGAGGAAGAGGAAAACAGCTGTTTCAAGTTCTAATTCTTCATCAGTCCCTCTTCATATCCATTTTGTATTTCATGTTACAAATTCCAATCCCTTCCTGGGGTAACTTGCAAAGGTTCCCAGCTGGATACAATCAAGTTAGTAAAGGTTCCAAGATGGATACTCTCCTGCTCAGAGTGGTGAAAGGACAGATTTCCCTACCTGCTTTTTAGGGTTGTCAACCTCCAGGTAGTAGCTGGAGAGCTCTCGCTATTACAACTGATCTCCAGCCGTTAGAGATCAGTTCTCTTGGAGAAAATGGCGGCTTTGGCAATTGGACTGTGTGGCATTGAAGTCCCTCCCCTCCCCAAACCCCACCTTTCTCAGCCTCCGCCCCAAAAATCCCCAGGTATTTCTCAAACCAGAGCTGGCATCCCTAACCCCAAAAGACCATGCTATTGAACATGGACTATGCATAGACAACAACCCTGTGGGATAAGGGCGGTAGTACGATTTTATATGAGCATCAGTAAAAACGCTGCACCAAATCATCCCGAAGCAACCATGCATAGAATCATATCAAGAAAGGGTTATTTTTCAGTGTTGTCTCGATCTGTACATGGGCATGGGTAATGTAGAGCAGAAAAAGAATGGAACAAAAGAACTAAAAGAACAACAGAAACCTGCATATGCTGCAATTTTGGGATTAATTTTGGAAACGTCTCCAGTTAAACAGAAATACAATAGGAGTGGAATGCAGGATCGAGCAAACCTATGGATCGATAAAGGAATGGAACAGAAGAAATCTGCTCATCCCTAAATTAAGTCTTCAGTTTATAGGTCAAGACCAGCACCTGGTATTGCGCCTGGAAGATGATTATTCAAGATGTCTTTTAAATAGCACAATGGTATGGAGGCTATAGAAATAACTTCAGGTTCAGACACTTATATCAGCCAAAGGTCTCATCCTTGCTGACCCAGGACTGACGGGAAGGGGCGGAAGCCAAACCCACCACCACATACAAATGACCAGGGCACATTTGCTGGGATGTAAAACGGCCACAACTTTATTGGTTGTGGCTGAACAGGGCCTTGGCGCAGCTTAGGGGCTGGATCCACGACATCGGCTGACACACCTGCCAACTGATGAATGACCTCCTGCTCCCAGCCTGCCTGCTGGGAAGTAGCATGGGATGCTTCCAGAAGTTAACCGGAAGTGATGGGATCGCGTTGTGTTCAGTCATGCATGTGCAATCCCTGCCCCCCCCCAAATCTCCCACCAGAGTAGAGGGGGGACCTGGCAACCCTACCTGACAGCCCCCGAGCCCACACAGGCCGACAAACCAGGACTCCAGGTAAGTCCCGGAGCCCACACTGTCTGGAGACATGAACTAGGAAGGAGGTATCAGTTTCCTTTCCCAAATTCTCTAACTTTTGATAGTTTCAAACATGACATTATTTACCTTGCATTTTAGTATTTTATTCTTAATAGTGTGCTTACAGGTACATTCAAACACCAAAGTTCATTTTGGTAATTTATGCATGGCTGTTTCCTGGTGGTCACCCCACTGACTACTTAGGGGCTTTGCATTTTCTGACCCTTGCATTTTCTGACCCTTAGAGGTTGCCTGGCTCTCCCTGCATGTTTCTGTGCATTTCGCCTGCATTTTCTGGATTTGTGTTTAGCCAGCATCCAGAAAATGAGGGTGAAATGCACGGAAACTTGTGAGGAGAGCAAGGCAACCTCTCAGGGTCGGAAAATACAAGCAGAATCGTGGGGTGACCACCAGGAGACAGCCATGCATAAATGGCCATAATGGACAGATGGGAAGTTAGAATGGACCTGGAGCAAGCCAACCTCTTGTTATGCTGAAAACCAGCTCAGCTCAGCACTGCCACTGAGGGGCATCAGTTCACTTCTAGCCTCTTCCTGCAAACTTGGCGACAAAAAAAAATCAGCACGGTGGTCAATAATGAGTAATGAACAATGAACAAAGTAGCAGGACTAGGTACATGCCACTTGTATAATATAAATGTCACCAATGCAGGACAACGTTGCAAACATGCATAGAAATACAGTCCAATATCAAAAACAATCTTAAAGCACTATTGTGCTCAACAATACAAAATACAAATGATAGGACTGCACAGTCCAACAGTCAAGGACAATATGACACTGTTTGTCAAGAAACAGTTCGGTGTGCAGAGTAGAATACAAAGTTCATATGCAAGGTAGAACGCGAAAAGGAATGGCTGGCTTCTAAGTCCTTTTTGAGCCTTCTTCATCAGTCACTGGGTATGAGAATAACAACCGCTCCTTATGTGCATTCGTTTATGGAGGCGACTGTTTCACAATGCCTACTGGGCACTCAATGCCCAGAACCATTTAATCGGAGGTACTGTTAGTAACCTTTCCTGCCAAATGCTTATTGGAAGCCTTTACAGCACGAAATCCTTTTTACATGATCACTTTAGGTATTAGGTATTATGGCCAAGTGGTCTGAAACATCTTCCTGCAAACTGGCAAGTGGTCTGAAACATCTTCCTGCAAACTGGCAAGAGTTCAAGAGAAGGCAATCGGTGAGCTGACACTGCTCCTCATTGCCACTGAAGGATCCAGGCCAAATAGCCCATGTGGCACTGGCAGCACTGCTGGGGCTTGACTCTGCTTGTACTAAGCATGCAGAGGTTGTCTAGAGAAGTGGCCCACCAGGAAATTTCACTGTAAGGTCAGTCTGACCCTGGTTCAGTTACTCTAAAAATGAGCACAGAGGTGATCATGTTAGGAGGTATATTGTATCGCTGATGCAAACAATAACCATTTCCTGGTGATATTGTCAGAAGAACTCTTTGGGAAGAAACTATCAAGAACACTATAAGCTATAGGCCAGGTGGCATAAGAAACATTGGAAGAGAAGTCCAGACCATAGCCAAGATCCAAAGACATAGTCTAGGGAAGCCCACACTCTTATACTCTCCCACTGATGTATTCGCTTTTTTTTTTTTTTTTGCTTTTCCCCACAGATCTTCATAGCAACTGTAATTCACAGCATACTCAATTTGAAAAAATATTTTCCCATGCAACATGGGGGACAGGACTCCCATTCCAGAACAAGATGTTCAAAGCCCTTGGGCACATGGAAGCAGTAGGGTGAGGTTTTTTTTTTAATCCTTTCCCTTGTAATTTGCATAGAAATCTGGCTTTCTTCAAGGGGGTTGGCTCACTTTTCAGCATATAATGGTCAGATATATATAATGACAATTGTGCCAACTGAGGATGGAACTGATGAAAGAAAAATGGAATTCCCAACACCATGTTTTCCTTGAAATGTTAATGCAGAGATAGAGGCCATGTACAGAAAGCTGAGGGTTGCTTACTTTACACTTCCCTAACAGTTCTCCCAAGAAAATGATCTCACCTCATTTTTCATGCCCCTCCAAGTAAAGTCCAAACCAAGAAGAAGCCAGCCATTATGAGAAGTTATTGAGAGAAGAGGATAATAATTGAAAAGGGAAAGGTTAATTGGTTCTACTGTACAAATGTTCTCCTGTTCTTTCAACTGCATTCACTTTAGACATGTTTTTTTTTTTTTTGGCACTTGAGAAGTTGCACAACTTGATTTTATGTGCCTCATGAGTTATTTTATTTTATTACGTTTCTTATGTCTATGGACCTCAAAAACTGAAAGTGGCCTGGGCCTGTACGGACCTCCGAGAAGTAGAGTTGCCAGATGCCTGCTGAAGGTAGGGAACGGCTACTGTTCACCTCACTGTGGTAAGTAGAGGGAGGAAAGTGGGAAGGGAAAAACGACTTCACTACTCTCACTTGTGATGTTCTAGGAACTGATCAAATCTCTATGGTATTTACCATAGAGTTCTGTGGATTCCTAGAGTGTCATGGGGGAATGTGATGTCACTTCTGGGTCTTTATTTATTTATGGATTTATTAATTCTCATGTTTCTATCCCGCCATCCCTCCACCAAAGTAGGGCTCACCCAGCAGTGATGTCAAAACATCAGCAATGTTTTCCCCATCCAGGCCCCAACCCCAAAGAGGTACTGGGAAGTAGGGACAAAAGATTAGCATCCCTACCAAGAGGACTGGGGAAAATCTAACTTCCAGACCCAAAGCTAAGTAGCGGGGAGTGGGAGTTGCAAGCCTGCCTTCCTCAGTACCATGACCAGTATGACAAAGCCATGCTGAGATCTAGGGTGGCATCATCCAAAGAAGGATGACAGGAAATGGATGATGTCTGCCACATCAAAATAGATTAACATTGCAGTTGGAGATCTGGATTTAAATCAGTTAAAACTGTCTTTTATCAATCATTTCATTATTCGTTGGTGCATGGCTTAATAGTTCTGTAGCCCAGCCCTTAGGCTAGAGCCAATCAGAACAATAAAAAGACATCTGAATTCTCAATTCAGGCTGCACTCATCACGCGTGTGCATTTTAACATCAAAAATCAGTTTTTCGCCTCTTTTTCCTAACAAGCCTCCTCTGATGACCTTCTACCTCTCTATTAGAGAATGAACCAATACATCTGCCAGAGAACAACCCCACTGAAGAAGATAACAGTGGTTATCCAGACCTCGTTGCTTGTGGGAAGGGGCTCACTGTATGGCCCATTTTCCAGGACTCCACCCCACCACCCTGTTCTCCGCCATTTGGTTCTACAGGTCCTTGCAAGGGCAGCAAGGCCCTTTGGACCTTGTTGGATGTTGCCCTATTGTTGGTTGCGAAGGGCTATGGTTGCCAGGTCCCCACTTACCTTGGGCGGGAGCTTCCATTGGGCAGGGCTGGGTGGAGGGAGTCTTGCGCGCTCCCAACTCCACTTCCGGTTTCATAGCACCCAAGCGCGTACACAGCAGGGCTGGGAGGAAGGCTGCAGCCGGGCTTGTAGCGTGGGGCGGGGAGGCTGGAGCATGCGCACAGCAGGGCTGGGAGGAATGCTGCAGCCTCCCTTTCCATGCTACAAGGCCGATTGGGGCCCCCATAACAGTTCAAGCTTCAGGGTCCCAAAAATGTAGATCCGCCACTGAACCTCAGTCTGCAGTGAAAGCAATTAAACAGAGATTGTTGCTGTTCAGCTTTGCTTGATTTCAATGTGGCTTGATCAGGAGTTACAAAACAGGCCCTTTAAAACAAACGAAATAAGCTAAAACTGGACTGCTTGAAGAATGGCTTTCAGTGTCATTAAACTTTGTGCAATTCATACGACTCAACATGCATATTATCTGCACAAAAGGGAAACAGTGAATGCTGCACAGCGTTTTGTAATTCTTAACAAAACCTGAGGAAATATTTCAGACATTTATATATTTAAGGAAAAAAGGCCGGGGAAACCAAGGGCAAACAGGCAGTGGCATTATATAATATCTGAGATCTTGAAATGTTACGATGTCGCAATGAAGATGACAAAAGGATAATTAAAAAGTTATTGCCGTCTAAATAATTCAAAATATTCAATTGGTCTTGGTGTCTGGAGGCTTTTTATTCTGAAGCTTTTAAAAAGTTCACATTCAGCTAAATGTCTACATGCTCATAGGCTCAAGGCATTTTGAGTCTTTCCCCAAACATTAGAGCTGCATCCCCGGCACATTTACCTAAGAGTCACATCTGAGAAAGCTGCAGGGGATCAGGCCGTTAGTCAATAATAAATCAAGGTATTGCAACTTCCCAACACAAACCCTCTTACAGCCAATTCCTGACCTGAAAGGACGAAAGTCCTTTGGAGGCCAGGATGGGGCTGCGTCGGTGTAAGGGGCACAGCCAACAGCGGCCGTGCAACTTGCACCATGCAGATTGGCATGGACACCGGCAGGGGGACCTGGACGCCAGACTCCCAGCTCTGCCACAGCAGTGCCACCCAGGGACTTCTGCCAGCGTCCCACTGGTGCAAAGCCCCACACTGGTGTCCCAGGGGGCATTTCTGTGGCGTGCTGGGGCAGAGCTGCCAGTAAGCAGCTTCCTGTCCTTTTTCGCCCTGGGTATGCAGCCTCGCTATTCTCAATGGGGCAAAACACCCCATTTAAAAAATAAAAAAGCCTTCAAAAGACTTTTTAAAGCTTTGCATGCTTTGAGGGCAACAAAGATGGTGAGGGGTCTGGAGACCAAGTCCTATGAGGAAAGGTTGAAGGAGCTGGGTATGTTTAGCCTGAAAAGGAGAAGACTGAAAGAGGATATGATAACCATCTTCAAGTACTTGAAGGGCTGTCATATAGAGGATGGTGCCGAGTTGTTTTCTGTTGCCCCAGAAGGTCATACCAGAACCAATCGGTTAAAATTAAATCAGAACAGTTTCCATCTAGACATTAGGAAGAATTTTCTAACAGTTAGAGCGGTTCCTCAGTGGAACAGGCTTTCTCGGGAGGTGGTAAGCTTTCCTTCCCTGGAGGTTTTTAAGCAGAGGCTAGATGGCCATCTGTCAGTAATGCTGATTCTATAAACTTAGGCAGTTCATGAGAGGGAGGGCATCTTGGCCATCTTCTGGGCACTGTGTGTGTGTGTGTGGGGGGGGGAGGTAGTTGAGAGTTTCTTGCATTGTGCAGGTGGTTGGACTAGATGACCCTGGTGGTCCCTTACAACTCTATGATTCTATGAATACGTAAAATTGGCTTCCAAGTCTAGCTGACAGTATAATGACTAATTCCATACTCATTTCTATAATATACCATTAAAGGACCGTGTTTTCTACGAGCTGGTTGCAATAACAGCATAGGACTCTTTTGAGGCCTTGTAACTGGAATTAGTACACTTTAAATCTTTTAACTAGGATCCATTGCAGGGAAATAGCCACAGTAATTCCAGCTCCAATAGTGTATATTAAAGTTGCTGCAATTCATCCCATATTTGAAGAAAAATATAAATGTCAACATTTTCCAGCATTTCCCTTGGTGCCTCCTAAAATCTTAACAATGGGAGGTAAATAACAATATTCACTAAGTTTCCTAAGAAACTTAAAACTCTGAAACTTAAAACTCTTGAAGGGTCTATTAGGAAGGCATCACAGATGTACCAGTTTAATCCCTCATTGACTCTGAAACAACAAAAATGTCTGAAATTTCAATTGCTTTATGTCAGTTATTGGGATAATAAGGAAAAAATACCAATTCCTGTGCAAAAATGTAAAAAAGTTTCCTTTTATATTATCATATTATGAAAATATAGTATTTACTTTCTAATGGTGGTTTATGATGATAGGCAGATTAATAATTAACTAATGTTATTACCAGACTTGTAAGTAAATAAAATGGTTGTTGAAAATTAATATTTGTTACATCATCAGAAAACCTGGCATCTGCTCCTTCTGATTATTTTGGGCCCGGTCTGATATTAGCACCACAAACATATTACTAGTATTATAGTTACCAAAGCATATTCTCAGTCTTTAATTGAAGAGGGCCAGTGTTTTCAGCTTTAATAGATGCATTACGTTTTCCCTATGCTATCACAAATTTCATACTATAAGAAGAAAGGCATTTGCTTGGCTAGATTACTGTTTTCTACATCTACAGCAGAAATTCTAAAAAGTTCACACGCTGAGTTATTCATCTAGTCTTAAAATAAAATGTATATTTTCTATATAGTCATGATCTTCCCGTGTATGGTAATCATTTCCAAAATAACCTTGCACACTCGAGCGCACACTCAAATGGAAATCAAATGGGCAGTTGGGTAATGGGTAATGGGACCCATTATGGGATTTCATTTCTACAGTTTTTTTTGGGGGGGTTAATTTTATAAAGCTGTAATTTTAGCAACGGTTTCAAGTTCTAAGATTAAAGGCAGCAGTCATATGTTAGTATCCAAAGGTCCATGAGCATTCTTCAGAATATGTAAGAGCTTTTCAGAAATTCTCTTCCAGCAGCTGCTTCCCCCCCCAGCCTCTGGGGGCAAAAATCCTCCAAAGGGTAGGAGACTGGAGAAACATCCAACGTATTCAATGAGCTGCTACCGGAAAGAAACGAGGGGCAAACACACTCAAAAGAACTGTGTGCAATACAAGCCTGAAGAAAAATATAGATGTACAGGTAATAATGACTAGGGCTGTCAAAAAAAAAAAAATTCGGTACAGTTCGGATTCGGCCGAATTTGGCCCTTGTGGGTTCGGTACATGCCGAAGTCCGAACTCCCCCACTTCGGATCCGTTCAATTCGGCGGGAATTCAAAGTTCGGAAACAAGTTCGGCCGAATAAAGCCATTAAAAACACAACCGCGCCTTTCCGCGGCTCTGGGGGGGGCATTTTTGGGCTTAGAGGTCCCAAACTTTTGGCAGAGCTTCAAAGGACGTTTATTGAAAGACTCCCCAAGTTTTGTAAAGATTGTGTCATGGGGGGCTGAGATATGGGCCCTGAAAGGGGTCCCCCCCACCCTTAATGTGCATCTCTCAGCAGAGCTTGCCGCCCACGCACAAAGCTCCCAGCCCCGACAACAGCAGAGAAAATAGCAAAACAACTGCAAACACAACCTTGTTAAACAACACCTTTGCAACACACAACTGAAACCTCCCCCCTCAAACCAGGGAGCGAGAGACTCGAGGGGGAACACACACCCCAGGCAGAACCGACGAAAGCCCCCTTTGGCTTCCCCCCCACCCACAGAAACTGCTCCCTCCCCCCACACACACAGACTCTGCTTTCCCCCCCACACACACACACACATACACAGGAGAAAAATTATAGATTAAAGCCCCCAAAGGGGTCTTACTGTGGCTGTCTTCTGTTCCATCAAGAGGGGCTGTAATCCAAGATGATTCCAATTAGGCACGGAACGTATTGCTCTGGAGAGGAGATGCACACACACAGGATCGGCTGCTCCATTCATCCCAATAGGGAAAAGGGGAAAGGGGAAAGGGGAAAGCCCATATCTCGGGACCCCCTGACCCAATGTTCACAAAACTTGGGGGGTATCTTAAGAACACTGGTCTGAAACTCCGCTCAAAGTTTGGGATCTGCACCCCCAAAAATGCGCCCCCTGCAGCCATGGAAAGAGAAAAGGGGGGGAGGCGATATTTCTGCCCCCACTGAACCCATCTTTACAAAACTTGGGTAGTATCTTAAGAATAATTCACTGAAGCTATGCTAAAGGTTTGGGGGCTATATCCCCAAAAAAGCACCCCCTGCAGCCACATAAATGGAAAAAGGGGGGAGGGAAAAGGGGGAGAGCCCATATCTCGAGACCCCCTGACCCAATGTTTACAAAACTTGGGGGGTATCTTAAGAACACTGGTCTGAAACTCCGCTCAAAGTTTGGGATCTGTACCCCCAAAAATGCGCCCCCTGCAGCCATGGAAAGAAAAAGGGGGGAGCCCATATCTCGGGACCCCCTGACCCAATGTTCACAAAACTTGGGGGATATCTTAAGAACACTGGTCTGAAACTCTGCTCAAAGTTTGGGATCTGCACCCTCAAAAATGCGCCCCCTGCAGCCATGGAAAGAGAAAAGGGGGGAGGTGATATTTCTGCCCCCACTGAACCTCATCTTGACAAAACTTGGGTAGTATCTTAAGAATAATTCACTGAAGCTATGCTAAATGTTTGGGGGCTATATCCCCCAAAAAGCGCCCCCTGCAGCCACATAAATGGAAAAAGGGGGGAGGGAAAAGGGGGAGAGCCCATATCTCGAGACCCCCTGACCCAATGTTTACAAAACTTGGAGGGTATCTTAAGAACACTGGTCTGAAACTCCGCTCAAAGTTTGGGATCTGCACCCCCAAAAATGCGCCCCCTGCAGCCATGGAAAGAAAAAGGGGGGAGCCCATATCTCGGTACCCCCTGACCCAATGTTTACAAAACTTGGGGGGTATCTTAAGAAGCTTCATCTGAAGTTCCAGTGAAAGTTTTGTGTCTGTACCCCAAAAAATGCGCCCCCTGCAGCCACAGAAAGGAGCGAATGTGCACAAGCACCCCACACACACACACGAGGATTTCGCTCTCTCTCTCTCTCCCTGGCCGGGCCGCACATCAGCTGATTCCTCCAGTACTCAATCCTGACTGATTGGCCAGAAGAAGACCCAGCTTGCCCACCGATTGGCAGGGGGAGGAGAATGCTGCTTACTGACGGTTATGCTGCCTACTGACGGCCGAATTTGCCGAATTTATTAGCGAACTCCCGAACTCGCTGAATTTGGCCCCCCCCGGTTGCCCGCCAGTTTTGAGTTCGGATCTGTCCGAACAGAAAAGCACCGAATCAGGGGAAATTCGGCTGATTTTCAGTTCGGGCCAAACCGAATTGACAGCCCTAATAATGACTAAAAAGGCCAGTTGACAAAAGACCACAGGATCTTTTGTTTCAATCCAAAGGGTTGCATGTCATCTATAGTTTATATTCATTAGCTGGTATTGTAGCAGATCCAGGGCTAGCTTTACCTTTTTGCAGATAACATGAGCCCCAAATGGGGAAGATCTCTAGAGGTTCACTAGTAGCCTGTCATTGCTGTCTCTTTTGCAGCTTGCCACAAAAACTATTAAAACTATTAAAACTGTGGCAGCTGAACTGGTGAGGCAGTTGTGTTGGCATTCCTAGATGACGATTGAATCCATCTTTCACACTTGATTTTTCTTTTATTTATTTTTCCTGATTTTTGGTAATGATATCATACCAATTAGCCTGATTGTTGTCCAAATGATAATGGGTGTAGTTCACCGGAGTGCTACCAACTCTCCCACTGAATGCTGTAGAGTGAGGAAGAGGTTCCAAAAGCTCTTACTAGATGGCATTAGGAACCGGTGGTGCTGGGACTGTTACCTCAGTACGATGCCACAGAGCTGTTCCAGTGGATCTAGGACCATGCCAAGCAGATGCTCTACTACTGAGCCACAGCTCCTCCCCATCTCTACAGAGAGAGAGAGAGAGAGAGAGAGAGAGAGAGAGAGAGAGAGAGAGAGAGAGAGAGAGAGAGAGAGAGAGAGAGAGAGAGAGAGAGAGAGAATTATAAATCCAATGACATTTTTTAATCCATGTGATACATGCCTATCTGTTCTGGGAATTAAGTTCTGAGGCTCTGGCCCAAGCTCAGAAGGTTAGAACAATTGACCTTTAGACTTCATCTTGCTGTACAATTCTATCACATCCATTACTTATTTAGGTAATCTGAAATCAGATATGTATCTGGGGTTGTGATGCCTTGTGGGTACCATAGTGCCACTTTTATTATTTAATCTTCACTGTATTCAAGGGCCTTAAAATCTTCTTGACTTTTTTTTACACACATACTGTTCCTCAAATCTTTTCCCCCCCACTCCTCTCCTTCATTGTTTATATCAGAATATGCAGTGCTGCTGTGCCTCATTATTGCCTTGATATTAACGAAATATTTAAATCTGCCTTTTATTATTTTTAACAGCTCAATTCAGTTAAATGGTTTTTAAAAACTAATTCATTCCCAATTAACCTGATAGGACGAGATCACACACAACTCTCATTACATAATTAAGTCACTGACACAACCTTCCCACTAAAATTAAATTTTATCCAGGAAAAGAACAAAGCCTAGAGGTGTCGAGGACAATTTCATGGGGAGAAGGTTCACCTGAGAGAGGGATCAGTCCACCCAGGCTAGATTGGGCAAGTCTTTAGCAATCTCTATAACCTCCCTTATCTGAGCCCGGAATGCACTGGAAGAATGGCCAGGTATGTGAGGAAAACCTCTGAACAATACTACCCAAGCAGGCACACAGTGAGATTCCATTTTCCAAGTGGTTGTTTTAAAGCCAGAAAAATGGAGAAGAGAATATGATTTTTTAAAAATCAAATGCTTAATTAATTTGTCTATATATTTACATTCAGACAAGACTAAAGGCTCATATTCACAAATCATGCCTATTTTTCTATCAAGAGAGACGGCATCTTTGGAAACAATCTCCACTTTTAACAGGGCAAGAGGGATTGAGGCAGTGGCCAATCAATATGTCCAATCGATATGAGAAAAATCCTCCTGCTCATTTTAGGATTGTCCAATGGGACTAGATCTGAGGGAAATTAATATACCTCTGGACCCCTGGATGGATGTCTTGCCATGAAAGATGAAAAGATGGAAAACCCAGTATCTTGATACCTGAGTGATGTTGCAGGTGGAAAGAGATATTTGAATGATTCTGTACTTTGGGTGAAGTCTTTTGTGATAGAAAGGGCCCCCCTCCAAAGAAAAATGTGGCTAATGGATTATGAGGGGCTCCCAGAAAAAAGCTTAAATCACCCAGAGCCATGGAAAAATAGAAATTCAAAAATGGTAACTTCAAATAGCATTGAATACTATTGCCACTACGGTACCCAAAAACCTACAACTAAATTTTACAACTCAAGATATCAATAAACTGAAATGGGCAGCCCATTCCTGAAGGGTGGGGGACGAAACTCCTTTGGAGCCGGCATGACCTTGTGCCAGTGTAGGTGCCCCCTTATCATGGAATAAGATGGCATCTATGCCAGCGCAGGGACAAACACATGCTGTCTGGGCGCCGCCGCTCCCCCCCGCCCGCCGCCAGTGCAGCCATGCCAGAAGGGAAAGCCCGTGCTGGCACGAGGGAGGCATTCCCAGGGAGTTCCCATGGGTGGAGCTGTCTTTAGGCAGCTTCCACAGCCCTTTCGACCCAGGAGCAATGGTGGGGTTGCAGCACCGTTTTTGGTGGTGCAGCTTTGCTATTTTCAATGGGGCATTTCCTATTTTTTCCCTATTTTAATTTTGAAAATTGCTTTTTTTCCCCTTCAGCGGAGGCCGGAAAGCTTCTGAGGAAACGGTGTGGCTCCACTGCTCCCAGCCATTGCAGATCTATCTCCCCTTCTGGATTGTGCTCACAGAGACTATAAGAAGCATCTCAGGACTGGTCCAGGTGTTACCTCTTCTCTGGGGCGGGAAGGAAAAGGCTGGCTCTGTGTAGACCTATTCCTCTCATACCCTAGCCTGCTATCTTGCTGTGTTATTGTATGTAATACAAGAGTAAAATACAGAACAGAGGAGCCTTGGAAATGTAGTTAACTACTTCATTCTTTATTGTGTTTATTCTGCAGGCTCACATGAATTATTCAGCATGTTTCAAGATTGCGGAGGAAAAAAGTATATTCTTTTAAGAGGTTTCACTCTCAAAGGATGTTTTCACTAAGTTACGACGATGGCTGCAAACTTTTAGAAAGTATGGGATGATTTTGAAATACTAACCTGCTCGGGAATAAGCAATGCTACAGTACATTGGTACAAAGGGACCATCTGAACACTTGCCTCAAATCTCTCGTTGTTTTATTTTTTTTAATTGTCTCTGTAGAACTCACAGCTCAAAGATTATTTTCATGACTGAAACCTAGTTTTGAAAGACTGATGGCAATTATAGGACATGACAACTTACCCCACAGAGGACTCCATTTTTAAAAAGTTAAGAAAAAAAAATCTGTATCATTTGAGCCATCCATTCTAAATCCTTATGTAAAATCATCTTTTTCAGGTTGGTAATGTTTGACCTCTTGCACTCTTGCCTGATAAAATCAGTTGTCTTTTTTCAGTGGAATGTGTTGAACTGGAGAAGGGGGACCAGTTTTGCTGGACCAGGTAGAAGAAGAAAAGAAGAAGAGCTGGTTTTTTATATGCCGACTTTCTCTGTGACTTAAGGAAGAATCAAACCAGCTTATAATCACTTTCCCTTCCCCTCCCCACAAAAGACACCCTGTGAGGCAGATGGGGCTGAGAGATCTCTAAGAGAGCTATGACTAGCCCAAGGTCACCCAGCTGGCTTCATGTATAAGAGTGGGGAAACAAATCCAGTTCACCAGATTAGCCTCCACCACTCATGTGGAGGAATGGGGCATCAAACCCGGTTCTCCAGATCAGAGTCCACTGCTCCAAACCACCACTTGTAACCACAACACCATGCAGGTATTCAGTAATTTGTGAATGGAACAGAATTCTCATTATGTCATCATCTGACCCCTGATTATATCCAACTCCATTTCTCAAAAAGAAGTTGTAGCCCACAGGTAGCAGATTCTGTTTCTCTTCTGATTATCTGATTTTTTTAGTACCTTGGAAGTTAATAATATCATCTTATGACATAGATCATGATGGGTAGCCATTTTAGTCAGTCAATAGCAGTAAAAAAAAAGAGCAAGAGTCCAGTAGTCTTTTGTTAAAGACTAACAAAATTTCTAGCAAGGTACGAGCTTTTGTGAGCCAGAACTCACTTCTTCAGATATCTTTTGACATAGGCATTGAATATGCAGTTAGATTAATATTATATTCATATCATATTGGAAGTACTGTGGAAATAAGAATTGCCACACATGTAGAAAATGTATACACATGTATAAGTATGTGTCTGGAAGCTGGAGAAATGTACAAGGTCCATCTTTGGTGGTTACATCAGAAGTATGGAAAGCAGATACTGAAATCACTCACAAAACACTCCCCCAGTTTCAGCATAATATCCAAAGTCACTTAAGTCACATTAAAAACAAGAGCATATTCACAAAATATTTGGTTTGCCAAATTATGGCTATCAAGAGATGGGGGCTGTAATAAGGAGAATTATGCGAGTCTAAATGAAAACACTGGCTGGAACCAACCAACCCAATTGACTTTCGATGCTATATTCACAAAATAAGAGGTATTACTACATCAACTGAATACCTTCACTTTGTTTTCACGTTGGTTCTGTCAAGTTGGAATTGAACCCTTACTTAGAAACAACCTTACTTCCAGTTTGATTTATTCAGTAAATGAAGTCCAATTAAAGAAAGATGACAATTCTTCTTCAAAGGAGAGTACATACTTGTTCTTGGGGAGGAGCTGTGGCTCAGTGGTAGAGTATCGGTTTGGCATGCAAATGGTCCCAAGTTCAATCCCTGGCATCTCCAGTTAAAAGGAGCAGGTAGTAGGTGATATGAAAGACCTCTGCCTGAGACCCTGGAGAGCTGCTGCCACTGTCAGCAGACAATACAGATTTTGATGGACCAAGGGTCTGATTCTGTATAAGGCAGCTTCAAGTGTTTCTTTATGGTCACTATTCCTGAAAGCATACACTTTTTAATGTGCATGACTGGAACACTTATATTTGAACAATAATTACAGGTCTAAAATTAAACACACAAGGATATCAACAATAAAGATGAACGTTCTTCCCAGACTAAATTTTTTATTTCAATTCTTGCCGATTGACATTCCTGATAGAATATTAGAAAACAAATAAACCGATTTGTTTGGAATGGAAAAAAACCGAGAATCAGATTTAAAGTGCTTCAAGATGAAAAGAAAAGAGGAGGGTTGGCATTGCCTAACCTAAAATTATACTACAATGCTGCCTGTTTAACTTGGATTACAGAATGGATAAAATACCCTAAAAGCCGGCATGTTATTTTAGAGCGGGCGGACCTTAGACAAGGTTTTCATAAAGTCTTGTGGGATTCTACAACAAAAATTCAAAGAGAAAAAGTATCAGAAGACTGCGATGTCAAAACAGCGCTATTGAAAGTGTGGAAAAGATACAAGAAGAGAATAAGCCCTTCTCCGCCTTCTATAATGTCGCCAATCGAAGCCTACCACGACAACATTAAATTGAAACCGGATGTTTATTTTACTTACAATGACATGATAGAGCCTACGGGAGAAATCAAGACTTTGATCAAACTTCAAGAAAAATTTCAAAAGTTGAATTGGTTGACTTATCTACAACTGAGGTCCAATTTGCAAAAAGATTGTTTATATCCTCAGTCATTCCGTGAACTAACAGAATTTGAGCAGTTAATATCTAAAAATGATTCACACGTATTAGGGAAAATTTATAAGCTTCTTCTGAAATATGATACTGAAGAAGAACAAGTGAAAATAAATATGATAAAGTGGATGCAAAATTTTGGAGAAATGATCAATATGGAATTATGGGAAAAACTTTGCACTTCCGAACTGAAATATACTGTCTGCCAAGAAGTGAAAGAAAACTGGTATAAAACTTTTTACAGATGGTATTTGACCCCTAATATGCTTTCCCAGATGACAACTCCAGGGAAAAAAGGTGCATGTTGGAAATGTCAAGTAACAGACGGCTCCTATTTTCATGTCTGGTGGACATGTCCAAAATTACAACTATATTGGAAAAGAATTCATCGAGAACTACAGCTGATGTTAGACATGAAGTTTACTTTTGACCCCAAATTTTATTTACTCAGTATAGTCCCGCCAAATTTACCTCCGAAATCGCATGACGTTTTTAAATATGCCACAACAGCTGCAAGAACGGTGTTAGCAAGAACCTGGAAACAAACTCACACTCCTGAAATAGATGATTGGAAAGAAAAACTCTTGGAATATGCAAGTATGGCCAAAATGACTTTTGAATTAAATCCTAAATTCAGCGAATCTACTGAGCAATTTGAGGAGAAATGGGCGTCTTTTTATATTTATATAAAATGTAGCTAATTTGAACGAAGTATATAAACTATGTACTATATTTTCTTACTCTAATTAATTGCCAAGTAAAATATGAATTTTTAGATATTAGAAACCAGCCTGACACAAGTATAACAAACTAAAGATACTCTGTAACTATGTTTTATTCAGAAATCATTTTATAATATTGTATTGTTTTTATAAATTTAACGTTTACCCCTTCCCTTTTTTTCCTGTACCCTCTAATTATATAAATAAAAAACTATTTAAAATAAATAAATAAATAAAATTAAACACACGTAGAATTTATAGGGTTTTTAGCTATTTTAACCAACAAATCATACTGTGTGTTTAGTGTTCAGGCTTGGTGAGTCAACCCTTTATCTTATTTTGCTATTTTTCAGTGATCTAAATTCAGGGCACACTTTAACTTGCACATGGGACTGCCACACATGAACTGGCTTACACATGCACTTTAATTGAAAAGAGAGTTGCACAAGTTCTTCTGTGCATGAAGCTCCCTTCTTCACTGGAGTGACACAACAGCCCTTCAGAGCAGGGGAAGTCCATATATATCAGTGCTTCTGTGACTGCAGAGTCGTTGAATCAAGCAATACATATAAACTACTTGTTTTGCTAGAAAACCAAATATGGTAAACTTGAGTCTGCTGCTTTCACAAAGATTTCATGCCACTATTATAATACACAAAGTCTTCATGCATTTAAGGTCACAGTTCTCAAATGGGATTTACAAGTTTCAAGTGTCTAGTTACGGATTCATGAGTTGGAAATGTTCAATCATAAAATTTACTAGCCTCACAGCTCAACCTTTTAAAGCATGAGAGCATGGGAAGATTTATGAAGTTGCATCAGAGTTGCTAGCTTGTGATGTCACCAGACAATTTCACATTATCTTCATTTTTTTATTTCATTTTAGAGCCATGACTATCTGTGTCTCATGAATTACCACCAAAAAAGGTCCATAAATTTTCAAAGCTGAGCAGGCATATTAACTGCCAAATAGAAGTTCAGGAGCATCGTTTCATTATCTTGACAAAAACATGGCTGAGCTTTTTGAAACTGAGCAGTATATGACTCTAATATCTACTGCTAGCTCGATAAATCTTAAGTCTAGTAACATTCCTAGTCTTATTATATTGTGGATTTAAAGCATCACATGGCTGATTAGGGGATTCATAAACTCACTCAAAAGCTAGAACCAAGAGAGAGTTATGCGTTTCTCACCTTGTTATTTATTCAACCCATAGAGTCCAATTGCCAAAGCGGCCATTTTCTCCAGGTGAACTGATCTCTATTGGCTGGAGATCAGCTGTACTAGATCTCCAGCTACTACCTGGAGGTTATTGTAATATCTATGAAAAAGTAGGTGTACTGATCTATACTTGTGCAACCCTAAGGAGAAAAACTCAGTACACAGCCACTAATATCACTTTAAGTGTAGTTTTTTTCAAAATATTTTCTTTATCTTGCACTTAGCTTAGCATAAACACGTGTTCAACAACAAAGTTATAAGTTCTGAATATACTCAAGATTTACCGTGAAGCTTCACTACATAATATAACTATTCAGAACCTTTTAACAATGATGAGCACCCCCCGGAAAAGTCCAAATGCCGGCAGCAATTCCTTTTACTTGAAAGTAGGCAATGTTGTAGGGATCGTTATGATCCGCTCCATGCCTATTGTGGCACTACTTCCGCGGTCAGCTGATATGGAATGATCCGATCACACTGGTAGAAACTTGTTACTGCTGGTATCTCTTAGTTGGCTGAAGCGGCTGTATATTTGGATGTTACAACCTTCCATAAATCATATGTAGCACATATAGCATACACAGTGTATGCTATATGTGCTACATATGATTTATGGAGCCTCCCTCCTCAGGCTCCACCCAAAAAACCTCCCACCAAAATTCATGTTTTGTAAATTACAACTACACTAATTATTTACTACACTAATATAGAGTTGCTGATTCTGGGTTGGGAAATTCTTGGAGATTTTGGGGCAGAGCCCAGAGAAGGACGGGTTTGAGGAGAGGATGGACCTCAGCAAGATATAATGCTATACAGACCATGCTTCCAAAACAGCCATATCCCCCCCCCCAGGGGAACTGATCTCTGTAGTCTGGAGATCAGTTGTAATAATGGGAGATTTTCAGGCTCCATCTGGAGGTTGGCACTGGCAGTCCTATAGCACATTATGCAAACACATACATTGTGTCAATAACCCTTACATCAGCCCTGCAAGACAGCATTGTTCCTATATTGCAGATTAATCGATTGAAGGAACAGTAGATATTCATACAGAATATGCATGAAATATTCTTTTTGGTTCACAGTTCAAACCACCAGTTCAAATTATTATCACAATTCAGACTATTAATAATACACTGCACCAGCTTTCAACCTAACTCTGAAAGCCTGAATAATGTCCTGGTAATTTTTAATGAAAAAAACAACAACCAAGAGTCCAAGTGATGTCATAGGGAATGAAGGATGCAGGTGTACAGGTGGTCCAGGACATAATGTGTCCTTGGCACATGGCAAGCTAAGCCACTTTAGAGAGTCATTAACTTTAACAGTGTCAGTGCTCAAAAAGATTGCCTGTTTTAGCTACAGCTGTCAACTTTCTAAGCCCTTAAATCTTTTGCTCTTGTCAAAGGCATGTATTGCTAAAATGGGATGACAAACGAAAATGGTTTGGCCACTTACCTACTTACCTTTCAGCTATATAAATCACGAAATGATAAACAACCTCTGTAGGTTAATGCATATTTAAAATGGAATGACATTTGCCAAAGAAATCCAGATCAACGATAAATTATGGAAATTTCTACAGAAGTTGTGATCCACCAAGCGGCATGTGACCCTGTATCGATGTGTTGTGGCCTGGCAACCTCATTTTATAGTTGGAGGTGCAAAAAGAAAAAGTTTGGGTCATCTGTTGTGCAGAACAGTTCAGTTTAGTGGGGTCATAAATAGTCATACATGAACTGCTTTGATAGGACACTGAATATAGCAGTGCTGCCATCAAGGATGAAGAATACTTATGCCACCCACAGATGATAATATGGCTGGAAGTTGGTCTCAAATTTGTTTATGCAGAAACTTTAAAATTCTCCTGACTTCCCACTGACTTCCAAGAAAGAGTTTCTAGGCTAGCTGGTGGATCTTCTTTCTTTTTCCTCTGGATCATAATGGATAATGAGCCATACTAAAAGAAGAAGAGGAGGAGGAGGAAGAAGAAGAGGCAACACTTATATTACAAGCTGTCACCTATGAGCATGCAGACATGCCATTTATATGATTCCAACCTTTTGAAGACTTTTCTTCTTGGCCAGACAACAATGCCTTACCCCTCAACGAATTATTTGGCAGATTCCTAAAAAGCCAAATCAAACAGAGAGTCTGCCCGTGTGGAAAGGCAAAGACAGAAACACCCATTTTTAAATTCTAGTTGTGATTTATATTCTCCTATGAGATCCTCTCTTATTGCTCCATTGATTTCACACTTCCCTGTTTGTTCTCACAACTGTCATTTCATCCATCTCCTGTCTGGCAAAGATAAGGCTGTTACTCTACCTGTAGTTTATTATTTAATAGCCACTTTGAAGAAACGCCTAAAGTTATAAGCAAGTTACGCCTAGATGCTTATTTACACACAGGCGCTCTTTTTGCACTGGAACTGGATGTGATTCCTTGACAGTGTTTCTGAACCTTCTTGAACATGAAATGATGGTGCTCAAGTCCAATAGCAGTAACAAGCATGCTTTGGGGGGGGGGGCAGATCACACAAGCCCAGTGATATAGTCTCCAGCATGAGGCCCTCAGCTGCAGTTTTGTTCTAAACACATGGCCCGCTGCTCTATAATTTATACTTTGGATAGTGTCCAATATTCTTTCTTTTTTTTAAACCCATCCTAAATGATTTCCATTATAGCCAAACTAGCATGGTACCAACAGAAAGGTTTTTGGCAGAGTAGGTATAAAGCCCTGACTCTTAAAGGCTATTGTT
Organism: Euleptes europaea; assembly: GCF_029931775.1. Taxonomy (NCBI): domain Eukaryota; kingdom Metazoa; phylum Chordata; class Lepidosauria; order Squamata; family Sphaerodactylidae; genus Euleptes; species Euleptes europaea. The sequence continues at coordinate 64,049,029 of NC_079319.1, forward strand.
TTCCTAAGAATGACTGCAACATTCAAAGCCATTTCCACAAAGCCTTTCTTTTACAAATGTCCCTTTATTAAGGGGAGTGGGGAAGGCCAACACAGAGGGCCATCTCGGAATAACTGTCATTTTCTGACAGGGCATTAGAACCATTAATCTGAAAATGTATTAGAAGGAATTTGAGCTGCTGGATGCTTTCCATCAATGATATGGAAAGCATAATGATGGGATTGTTTAAAAACACCTGCATGTGACAAAGAATTATTCCTTATAATAGATTAAAAGGCTCATAAAAGAAAAGCAGGTAACTACTTCTATTAAGATCTCTGTTTTAAATAGGATGCTTCAGTGCTTCCAAAACCATTTCTTGAAAATCGAACCTACCTGATTCTCATTGCCCATTCTCTGTCGAGTAGAGCACTTTATGTCAGCACTTCAGTGACTTGATCAAAATTCAAAATGAACAGCATTTCTTGAGTAGTTTTGCATTTGCTAAGTAATGGTGCTCAGCATGATGGCTGGTGGCATAGGGACAGCTGGCGCATGCTCACAATCCATAGGCTTGCTTGGATTTCACATGCCCCAGGATTTCACGGTAGGCCATTCATCTTTAAAATCAGTGATATTAGACTTAGAGTATCCAGCTCCCGGTTGGGAAGTACATGGAGATTTTGGAGACGGAGCTGGGTACCCAAGGTTGGGTGGGATAAATAAAATAATTGAAAGTGAAAATATACAAAAACAAAAACAACCCTTATTCTGATCATCTAAGTCACAAATCTACTGCTGGACTAATGCTTGCATCTTCCCCAGGTTGTAAAACAGTAAAGCTAGGGTAGAAAATCCACCATAGTTAATTTCTCAGAGTATATCTTTGTTCCTTTTGCTCTGAAATGCATTTTTCAATTAAAAAAAGAAGAAAAAATAGAGGATGGATCTCTACAGCAAATAGCCAGCCAGAAGTCTACAGCCACAGTCCCAGCTGTTAATGAATACAACCACACCTCGAGGCTCACATGAACACATGAACCTGCCTTATACTGAATCAGATCCTTGGTCCATCAAAGTCAGTATTGTATACTCGGTCCGGCAGCAGCTCTCCAGGGTCTCAGGCAGAGGTCTTTCACATCACTTACTTGCCTAGTCCCTTTAACTGGAGATGCTGGAGATTGAACCTGGGACCTTCTGCACGCCAAGCAGATGCTCTATCACTGAGCCATGGCCACTGAGCCACAGCAGTTATGGAGACTCATAACTGCTACTGTCACACATTTAGGAAGCCCTAAAATAACTTTGGAAAATGAGGTCTGTATCTTTTCTATGTCAGGATTGCATCCATCAAGTCAGGTATTCCACAAATTATCTGAGGCACCACCTTGGCCAAGATCCACAGAAAGAATAAAATATCCACCTTAGAGTACCCAGTATCCATATCTGCCCAGTTGATGGAAACGGGAATATACCAGTTTCACATGACTCAATTTATACTGTTTGTATCCAAGTATGAAGGGGGTAAATGCCTCCAGGTTCATGGATTAATAGGTAAAGATGTTTGGGATGTTGCAGACTTTACTCCTTCACACTTGGACACAAACAACATAAGTTCACTAAGGTGAGGCTGGGAAGTTCTTGTTTGCATCAAGTGGGCAACTATGAATACTTTATGCAATGCAGAATCAAAAATCAATTAAAAAGCTATGATCTCCAATTTGTGTAGATGGCACAGAGAACTGTAATCAGATTAACTAAATGACATATGTGCCACCCACAGTGAGTTATACTGCTCTAAATTTGTTTGAATAAATAATTACAGCATTGCGGTAGCACAGAGAAAGTCTACAAAACATGGATCTGTTAGACTACAAATGGATTAAGTGCCTGAATGCATGGAATCCCACTGGTTTTATCCCCAACAAGGTATTTTAAAATGTAGACATTATTGTTCCATGGGCCATTGTGATTAATATTCAGGTTATGCTCTCAGTAGATTGGGATAACTGATTTATACTAGATGAGGATAGTTATAAAATTTTCAAGGGCTAGTGGTACAGATTGTAATTTCATTGTCCCAATGTATTGTGTGCTGTGCCATACTCTTGGTCCCTGCTTAAATTTGTCAACTTGATTGCATCCTCCAGCTCCTATTCCATCATATCCCCATTTTTCAACCAATGTTTCTAATTAAATTTAATCCCAAACAATACCTGTTGTACAGTCTCATCACTTGGCAGCTCTCATGCAAGATGAAAGCATCACTTTTTTATCTGATATATATCACTGAAGGCATTTGAATTAATATGTTTTTGGATTGTGTATGGAAAGTACCTAGTGTGTATTCAAGATTGTATGTGTTCCATTCCACAGTAAGACCCTGGTATACAACATCAGCCTTTAAGACTCGTTAGAAGCTTGATTGCCTTCTGATACATTTTTGAAAATATGAATGAAGTAAGGTTGCCAATTCCACATTGGGAAATACCCCGAGATTTAGGGGTAGAGCTTGGGGAGGGTGGGGTTTGGGCAGGGGAGGGACCTCAGCAGGGTATAATGACATAGACTCCACCCTCCAAAGCATCAGTTTTATCCAGGGGAACTGATCTCTATCATTTGGAGATCAGTAATTCTGATTTGGAGATTTGTACTTCTGGGAGATCTTCAGGCACCACTTGCAGACTGGCAACCCTAGATGAGGCTTCTTTCTTCTACCCATGGTCACAGAAGTGAAATCAGCAAAGGTCCGCAGGAGCTTAGACTTTGGGAAAGATTCAGATCCCAGTTATAGGACTGGATGATTGATTTAAAGACAAAGCATTTGTTTCTCTCCTGGTTTGCAGAAAGGTAAAGTGAGCTAATAGGTATGCCATGGGATTGGCAAAAGGTGAAGAGGAGAGAGGCCTAACACTACAGTCCTGGGAATCTTTCCAGATAAGGATCAGATCCAAATAAGGAGCTATGTGGGGAGGACTTATGTTGGAGGCAGTCTTTGTTATCTCCTTGACACAGATGTTTTATGGGAGATTCAAACAAATTACATCAATTTGTACTAAGAATTGTTTCAATCATTAATGCTAATATGAACATAGATTTCTGTTCGTTGGAATGTTTGTTTATTTCTTTACTAGAATGTTTATGCAGCAGGACTGTTTGTGGCTAAATGCACTTTGAAGCATTCAGAGGCCATAGTTAGGCAATAAATTGACATATTGCATGTGAAAAGCAGCTTTCCCATAAGTGGGGACCACATTTGGGTGGAAGGGCAGAAGAGAAATGTTTTAAATAAAGAAATAAAACATTTGCAAGTGCCATGCCGTCCCCAGCTGCCAAAAGGCTCAGGAATGGGGTACCCCTGAACTAACTGCTGTTTAACCATCAGCCCTACACCAATATTTCATCAGCTTTTATTGGCCATTCTTAGGGAGAGATGGGATCTAACCGGTCTGTCAAATCCACCTCTCCATACGACTTCTCAAGGTAACCAACAAAATATGCAAGAACTGGAAGATGTCCATGAAAAATGACTACAAGTTCACCGGACTGAGACCCTCTTCATCCATGGACCTCACTTCTGTTCATAGTTCTCCAAATCATTGCCCACTGAAATCCCTGCTAGGTAAAATTATTCAGTTCTTTGGCCCTCTAGGTTTCCCTGCAGAAACATATTTGATGATATTCAGTAATAAAAATACCAGAACAAGGTAGAAAAAAACTGATATGCGATCCGTAGCAGCTAGTTTCCCCTCAATAATATAGCTTCACCTTCCCATGAAGTCGGAAGAAAAGACTTCCTGAGACTTAATGCAACACAATAGGCTAATTATGTTCCTACAATACAGAGCTGTTAAAGCCAGGTACAAGAATAATGCATAAGTGTTCCAAAGAGATATGAATAAATAAAACCTGCATAGTAAATCTGCACAACTTAGCAATGGCAATTAAACTATACATCATAACGGGAAAAATATAATCTAATAGGGGTAGATGGAGGGGGGGAACCCATTGTTAGAGCAAAGTGAGTAAAAACCAGAAGATGACACCATAGGAGGCGGCAAAGTTTAGAAGCCATTATTGTAACTGAAAAATGGTGGTGATAGCAATGAAGAGAGCAACAAAGAGAGTGAGATCGGAATCAAACCTGCTACCCTGTTAATCACTCTGCTCTGAACCTGCTTCTGTTACCTTTGAGTTGTGGATTGGGAACAGTGCATATTAAAACTGTAAGCTCTTGAGCATTAATAGCTCTGTTGTATAATGGCACCACATCAAGCACTAGAGTTCCAGTACTGATACAAGGGGACTCCTGCGCTAAGGCACAGCAGTAATTTGCCCTGGTGAGCTAGCACAGGGAAAAGACACATCTATTTCATAGGAATGTTTGTACAAGTGTAACACACAAGATGGGTCTTTCTTTCATGTTTGGTGGACTTGTCCAAAAGTACAGATGTACTACAAGTACATTCACAATGAATTCCAAAAAACGTTCCGTTTAAAACTCACCTTAGACCCCAAGAACATGCTGCTGGGCGTCAGTCTGCCAGAATTGCCCGTGCAATCTGGAGAACTGTTTAAATATGCCACAACAGCTGTTAAAATTGTTCTAACTAGAAAACGGAAGTCGATATCACTTCCAGATGTTGAAGAATGGAAGGAAAAGCTGTCTGAATATGCAATCATGGCCCAAACGGCCAATTTAGCTAACAATGATCAATAGTATGAGTTCTTTTATGAAAACTGGAAACTCTATTATCAATATGTAAAGGATCAATCATAGATGATAGAAGGATAGAAGATATCAGAAGGATAGAAGTGATGCTAAATTTTGGTATCTTTATCAATTATCTTTTTAATCTGGGAAAGCTGTTTGGATATGGGTAAACCATGTACCTTGAAACACAAACACATGCATGTAACAAATTGTTTATCCTTTTTTGTATTTTTTTTCTTTTTCAACTGTTTCCTTTTCCCTGTACTTTCCTTTTCCCTTTCCCTTTCCCTTTATATTAAAAATAAATAAAATATTAAAAAAGGAATGTTTGTACAGAGGGTTTTGGACCTAGGGAAAGAGAGTAAGGACTGGGATGCTCTCCTTTGCTTGCGATTCAGGACTAGGACATTCACTCAGGCTCCTGCTGTTTGATTCAAATAGCAGAGATGGGCATGGTCAAAACAACATCCATTAGCAAGAAGATACATGGATGGGAATAACTGGTTCCAGGATAAGGGAACTCATGCAGTCTACAATTCTAATTAACAAAGGTCTTTAATGCATGGCTGTTTCATTCACCGTCACCCTTCCAATGACTTTGGGTCTTTGTGTTGATTATGCATGCCCTTTCCGACCATCAGAGGTCGCTCCACCCTCCCCCACCTTTCCCTGCATTTTGTCCATGTTTTCAAATTTGAGATAAAACAGGTCTCTGAAAATGCGTGCAAAATTTGGGAAATGCAGGGAGAGAGCGAGGCGACCTCTGACAGTCAGAAACGGCATGTATAATCAGCACAAAGACCTGAAGTCTTCGGAGGGGTGATGGTGAGTGAAACAGCCATGCATACAAGAGCGAACAGAACTAAAGAGCAGGGACTCCACCCCATGAGACTAAATCAACACACACACAAATAGCGATGGGGGGAGAATAAGTTCCATTGTAATGCATACAATAAATACACCACAGAAACCACCTCAAATGAACCCTAAGATCAGTGGAAGGAGTGCTGACCAACCAGTACAAGTGCAAATGATCATGGGGAAAATAAATGTGCAAACTCACCATTCCATGCTTACTCAAAAGTAAGTTCTATTATATTGTATGAAATTTACTCACAGTAAAGTTATCGCTGGATTTCACCAGAGGTACAAATATGTGAGGCAAAGGTTGCCTAATGGATTGTGCGCATCACTTGCCTTGCATGTAAGCCACCTAGGTTTTTATGGCATAAAGCCTAGCTTGAGTTGTGACAGCTACAGAAGAAGATAGTTAAATTATGGAACACCCTGCCCCAGGATATGGTGATGGTTGCCAACTTGGAAGGCTTTAAAAGGGGAGTAGACATATTCATGGAGGAGAGGGGTATTCATGGCTACTAGTAAAAATGGATCCTAGTCACGATGCATATCTATTCTCTTCAGGATCAGAGGTGCATGCCTATTGTATTAGGTGCTGTGGAACACACAGGCAGGATAATGCTGTTGCAGTTGTCTTGTTTGTGGGCTTCCTAGAGGCACCTGGTTGGCCACTATGTGAACAGACTGCTTGATGGACCTTGGACTGATTTTCTTATGTTCTTATGTTGTCAAGATTAGATAAGATTAAACCATGACCAATATGAGTAAGAAAATTTGGGAGATAGCAATAAGTTATTATTTAATGGAATGAGTGGTACAAATATGCTCGTTGTGGACGTACATTTGTCCCATTGATTGCTTTCCTTCTGACAACCTTTCTTGCCTGCTCTTTTCACAATGGATCAGGAATAAAAGTTGAAATAACGTAATGTTCTGTCAATGAAGGAAATAGAGAAGATTGTAATCGATCACCAGATAGGACTAGGAGAAGTGAAAACTGGAAATGCTGGTTAAAGTGAATACATAGTGTCCTCTGGAAAATCAAATGAACGCCTAATTGATGCATTCATTGAAGGGAAATGATAAGAAGAAATTCAAAAAGAATAAGGCCAAGGATGGAATGGATGACAACAGTTGAGAGAAAAAGATGACTGTCATGATGCATACCTATTCTTTACGGGATCAGAGGAGCACATCTATTATATTAGGTGCCTTGGAACACAGGCAGGATAATGCTGCTGCATTTGTCTTGTTGTGGGCTTCCTAAAGGCACCTGGTTGGCCACTGTGTGAACAGACTGCTGGACTTGATGGACCTTGGTCTGATCCAGCATGACCTTTCTTATGTTCTTATGACTGTGCATGTGTGATTATATGTTGCTTTGCTGTATGTATCTACTCTCCTATGCTACCACATCTGCAATTGCTGCTTTCAGTTATTAAGGAAAACATTTGGCAGTTTGTGGCGGACTCTACTACTTATGTGCCTCATTGTGCCTTATGAAAGCATGATTCAGTGTCCATTCATGGCTGCTAAGCTGTCTGTATCTGTATCAATTAGAACATTCATGTTCACACATTGCTTCATGGAAAATGTAGTTTCTCTGCACCCCAGTGACTGTGAAATGGAATACGCCATCATGGCAACAATGACCGACATGATAAACACAAATAATGATACTGCTTTTGAGCAGCACTATGAAACATGGAAAGCATTTTATAATTATGTCGAGGCTCACGGCTAGCAATGAGAAAGTGAAAGATGAGATTTCAGTTGGTCGTACTACAATATAATTCTAACTATTCATAGATAATTATTAGGTTTGTTAACACACTAACTAGATATAGATAGTGATTATTCTCTGAATATGCTATTTATATTACCTGCCCAAGCGATGAACAAAAACAAGGTCACCCAGCTGGCTTCATGTGTAGGAGTGGGGAATCAAACCTGGTGCTCCAGATCAGAGTCCACCGCTCCAAACCACCACTCTTAACCACTACGCCATGCTGGCTCAATTTACATAAGCAACTGAGGGTGTATCTTTAGTTTAGGCTTATTTACTGGCTTTACTTTTTTCCTAGGGAAGTCTGATCTGACCACAAATACATGGGCCTTGGTAACTTCTAGACTGTACCATCCTTTGAAAATTGCTTGGAAATTACAACTGATGCAAATGTGGCTGCTCCGTTTTTGAGAAGGGCAGCCACTTGGATCATATTATTATAGCTTTCATTCAACTTCAGTAGCTTCCAGTGCATTTATGGATCCAATTCAAAGGGCAGGTTTTAAACGTTAAAGTAATATGAGGAGAATTTTTCTTAATTTCTTTGTACCCAATTTCTACCTGAAACATAGACTCATATAATCATTTACACAGTTGGAGAAGAAGAGGTTGAGGGGAGACATGATTGTCCTCTTTAAGTATTTGAAGGGCTGTCACTTAGAGGAGGGCAGGGAGCTGTTTCTGTTGGCAGCAGAGGATACAACTTACAGTAATGTGCTTAAATTATGGGTGGAAAGGTACCAGCTAGATATTAGAGTTGTTCAGCAGTGGAATCGGCTGCCTAGGGAGGTGGAGAGCTCCCTCTCTAGGGCTGCCAGCTCTGGTTTGGAAAATGTCTGGAGATTTTTGGGGTGGAACCTGGGGAGTTTGGGGTTTGGGGAGGGGAGGGACTTCAATGCCATAGATTCCAATTGCCAAAGCGGCCATTTTCTCCAGGTGAACTGATCTCTATCGACTGGCGATCAGTTGTAATAGCAAGAGATATCCAGCTAGTACCTGGAATTTGGCAACCCTATCCCTCTCACTGGCAATCTTCAAGCAGCAGTTGGAAGAACGTTATTTGCCTGTTCTGCATTAGAAGTTCTATCTTTAGTTTTTTTTACCATATGCCAGATGTTTATGCTTTCCCCTTTCCCATTTTCCTTCTGTACCCCAGCTATTTCTTATATAATAAAAATAAAAAATAAATAAAAAGTACTAAGAAAATGTAGTTTCTCTGTACCCCAGTGTCTGCGAAATAAATGTTTGTTTATTTTTTTAAAAATGTAAACGATTAAAATAGATTATCCCAGAGATTTTTAAAATACCCTGTTGTTGGCATACATTACCCACACTGAAAAGTGAAACGATGGATATATAGGGTTGCCAGGACCCTCTTCACCACCAGCGGGAGGCTTTTGAGGTGGGGCCTGAGGAGGGCAGGGTTTGGGGAGGGGAGGGACTTCAATGTCATAGAGTCCAATTGCCAAAGCGGCCTTTTCCTCCAGGTGAACTGATCTCTATCAGCTGGAGATCAGTTGTAATAGCAGAAGATCTCCTGCCACCACCTGGAGTTTGGCAACCCTAGGGATATATCTAATATGAGCATTCTCACACTTCACATTTAAGTTGTGATTATTATTCTAGGGGCAATCTGGGGAAGATCTGTGGAATCTGGAATGTGGGGAAAACCTCCAATTCCTTAAGTAGCCTCAAGTGCCATGATTGGTTCCAACATGTAAATTGCACATGTAAATTATTTACAAAGCCACAACTGACTACTCAGCAAGGACCAAGTTGTTTGACATGGCATTTGGGCTGAACTTCAAGCAGCCACATCAAGGTGATCCGGCAGGTAAAGGGAGGTTCTGCCTTGAAGTACCGTTCAAGAGAACTGTTTCACACATATGCATTAAATATTTCCGGAAAACAGAAAGAATTATTTTGGTTTGAAACACACAATTTCCCCACAACTGTTTGGCCTATCGGGTACTATATATTTATGGTAGAGCATCTGCAAAACAGATGGTCCAAAATAACAATTGTTATTTTTTTTTTCAACTAGAGATATCCAGGTGGTACATTATTTGTGGATAATTTGCAATAATCATTTCCAAAAAGATTATATATTCAGGAGAGGTAGAAGTTTGTTTATTATTGAATCTTTTAACTGGCATCATGAATTAATGATTTATTACATTATAAACATTACTTTGTTTATAATGTGCTGTTTTACTACAGTATGTCAAGTCAGCTAATGACTCGTCACATTATAAAATACCATTAAGCAATTTAATATAAACTTGAACATTAAAATACACAATCCTCATGTGCAAGCAAAGTCACCCTATTCTAAATATTCTAAATATAGCCAAAGTTCAATAATAAAATATTCTGTCTCAAAAAACAAACAAACAAAAAACAACCCTGTTTTCTTTCTCAGTATCTTTCTAGGATGCTACATTTCCCCCCCAAGAAAATTCTAATTGGGACAATTTTCTCAAAAACAATTTTCCTGAATTCGTTTCAGATATAAATTTTTAATTTATTTCCATCCTACCCTACACTCGATATGTAAAAAGTGAGAATTTGCTTTTTTAGTTATCCAGATAAGATGGATGTTTTTAAAGGAAGAAGACCAACTTCAATGACTAAAAGTTATAAATAACCAAGTTCTTTGTTCATGCTTTTTTTTAAAATAATAATTATTACATATTAAAATAGTAATACTTTGTTCTAAATGAATTTCTCATTTGGCATTCTTTTGTTCCACTGGCTTGCCTAACACTCTTTTAACTCATGAAACTGTAGAGTTCTTTTGTTGGAGAGGTTTCCCCCATGTGCTGGCTTTGATCAGTCAGTGGTGCTGATGTTGCCATGTTTCTCCAGAGCAAGGAATCTTCCATCAATCCAAGAGGCTCTTCTGCCACCACAGGAGACTCTTCTTGCACTAAACAAATGTGCTGGAGCCAGCAAAACAGACTGGAAGGATCCAACCCTATGTTGTAGATGGATAGCAGACTGCCATCGTAATACCGGGAATCTGTAAATCCAATGTTAAAACTGCTCTGGATTTTACCTTTACAGAAGGAATGTTCAGCCGACCTGTATATTCAGCTGACCCAGGATCCACCTGTGGTGGATGGAGTTGTGCTTCCTCTGAAAATGCTTCTGTGTTATTCTGGCACTGATCCTGCTGGAGGAGGAGGAGGAGGAGGAGGAGGAGAAAAAGAGTTGGTTTTTATATGCTGATTTTCTCTACCACTTAAGGGAGACTGAAACCTGCTTACAATCACCTTCCCTTCCCCACCACAACAGACAATATGGCTGATCTGCATCAGGACCTGTAAGATGTTATAGTCAGCAGGTAGGGCAAAGGGTGTTAAACTAGGCTAACCCCCTTGTGTGGCATGGATTGGGCATGGATTAAGAGCAATGGAATCTAATCTAGAGAACTGGGTTTGATTCTCCACTCCTCCACATGAGCTGCGGACTGTAATAACGTGAACCGGGTTGGTTTCCCCACTTAGGACTGTCAATTCGGTTCGGTCCGAACTGAAAATCAACCGAATTTCCCCTGATTCGGTGATTTTCTGTTCGGACGGATCCGAACTCAAAACTGGCGGGCAACGGGGGGGGGCCGAATTCAGCGAGTTCGGGAGTTCGCGAATAAATTCGGCAAATTTGGCCCCCCTTCAGGGGAGCCCGCTGAAAGGCGTGGGCTGCCGTTTAAACTGATCTGAGCCTCCCAGCTGGGAGGCTCAGGTCAGTTTAAAGGGCCCCCGCGCGCCTTCAGGGAATCCCTCTGAAGGCGCGCTGGGGCCGAATTTTCCCCCGAACTCCGGATCCCCCCGAATTACCGGGGATCCGAAGCGGGGGAGTTCGGACTTCGGCACGTACCGAACCCACAAGGGTCAAATTCAGCCGAATCCGAACTGTACCGAATTTTTTTTTTTGACAGCCCTATCCCCACTCCTACACATGAAGCCAGCTGGGTGACCTTGGGCTAGTCACAGTTTTCTTCGAGCTCTCTCAGCCTCACCTACCTCACAAGGTGTCTGTTGTGGGCAAAGGAAGGGAAGGACATTGTAAGCCAGTTTGATTCTCCTTTAAAAAGGTACAGAAGGGTAGAGAATATCCTGAGACATCCAAAGTGGTGGAAGGCATGTTCAGAACATCACCGCAGCAGGGTGCAGCTGGGAAGGAGCGGCCTTTGGTGCAGAGAGACATCCTTCCGGACCTGATAGTGACTGTGTGGTGCATCAGGAGAAGGGCTGGGGCTGGGCTCCACTTCTAGACTGTACCATTGTAATAAAGTTTCCTTTGAAAATTGCTTGGAAACTACAACTGATGCAAATGTGGCTGCTCCGTTTTTGAGAAGGGCAGCCACTTGGATCATATTATTCTAGCTTTCATTCAACTTCAGTAGCTTCCAGTGCATTTAATGGATCCAATTCAAAGGGCAGGTTTTGAACGTTAAAGTAATATGAGGAGAATTTTTCTTAATTTCTATGTACCCAATTTCTCCCTGAAACATAGACTCATATAATCATAGAATTACAGAGTTGGAGAAGAAGAGGTTGAGGGGAGACATGATTGTTCTCTTTAAGTATTTGAAGGGCTGTCACTTAGAGGAGGGCAGGGAGCTGTTCCTGTTGGCAGCAGAGGATACAACTTACAGTAATGTGTTTAAATTATGGGTGGAAAGGTACCGGCTAGATATTAGAGTTGTTCAGCAGTGGAATCGGCTGCCTAGGGAGGTGGAGAGCTCCCTCTCTAGGGCTGCCAGCTCTGGTTTGGAAAATGTCTGGAGATTTTTGGGGTGGAACCTGGGGAGTTTGGGTTTTGGGGAGGGGAGGGATTTCAATGCCATATATTCCGATTGCCAAAGCGGCCATTTTCTCCAGGTGAACTGATCTCTATCGACTGGCGATCAGTTGTAATATCCAGTTGTAATATCCAAGAGATATCCAGCTAGTACCTGGAATTTGGCAACCCTATCCCTCTCACTGGCAATCTTCAAGCAGCAGTTGGAAGAACACTTGTCAGGGATGCTTTCAGTTGATCCTGCATCAAGCAGAGGTTTGGACTAGATGGCCTGTATGGCCCCTTCCAACTCTATGTTTTGTAGTCCTTTACTGATATATTTGTAATTGTCCACATTGATTTCATTGTAAGCAATTATTTTACCAAAAAGCAGAATATACTAGTTCAGGTAAATACGTATAATATATGTTTTATGTTGATTGGAGACTTTTGTAGTTGGAAATGTATATCACTTCCCAACATACATTTCACTATTTATTATTGATTACCATTCCAGCTATGATCAAATGATTGTATAACCTTTCCCTCCTTCTAACAGTTTGAAACACACATAAATAATATCACCAGTGCTATTTTGTCCTGGGGGAAAGAAAAAAACCCCCTCCTCAGATTAGAATATGGTCTGGATCCAGCCAACTTTTCCACTCAATTTCACCTATTTCCCCTCATCCCTCCAGCCCAAGTCCCACATGGCTTTGGTTCATTCATGTCCCATGACCACTTTTGGGTGGTCAAAAGGACCCATTGCTACCCTTTTCACCAGCTGAAACGTTGGCTGGATTCAACTCTATGTATGCAAGGAACACTGTGTATGCAGTGTTCCATTGTTACACTTGTGGACCTGTAGATCTGTAGACATTTTATGTCAACTTAGTTATCATGAATTACCGGTATCTATTCTGCACTTAATTAACTCAGCATTGGACAATGTAGTACTCTGATTAATTTTCAAAAAAAGAGGGGAGAATCAGACAGGCAGAGACTCAGTAGGCCCAAGGGGCAGGCAAATAAATATAGTGACACTCGCAGGTCATTGGCTCAAAGCATGTAAAATATTGGTTAGCATGACTACTGTCATGATAGCTTGATATTATTGTCATGATAGCTTGATAGCTTGGTATAGACTGATTATATGCTTTTTACTCTTTCCAGGTAGACAGATATGTCCATCACAAAACAAACAAATGCTCATAATTGCTGCTAATTGGCTTCCTCCTTGTCAGTTTCAGATGAGAAGCCTTGCACTGAATGGCCTCGGAGTCTCATCTACCCTCAGATCTCTCAGGGTCTCCATGCATATCAAGGGTTGGATAGATGACTCAAGAGAGAGAATGACTTGACTGTATTGTTGTTCTTCTCCATATAATTAGAGCTTTCATTCTCCAGGGAGCTCATCTTGATGTATTTTCCTATCTATTAGCATTTGGTTAAAACAAATTAGACTAGGATTGTACAAGATGTGAAGAAATCCTCATACATCATGGCAAGTGGATATTATTGTGACAGAGGGGTTAGACTCATTGTAGTTCCGCGCATTTCACCCCTTGTCTTCTTGCAAAGAGGTCCATGTGCAAAGGACTATCCATGTGAAAATCAACATTGTTTCATAGAACAGGCCAATGCAAGGTCACTGTGCCTGATGTTGAAGTGTTGGGATTAATACACACATGTACAACGAGCTCACTACACTAGGAACATCATGTGATCTCTCCTTTATATTGGCATCTCCTTTATATTGGCATCTGTTTTTAGCCAATAATCTCTTGCTTGCTTGCTTACCAAGCCACTACTGCTACCATTTCCTCAGGAGATCCTTTAACCAGAGATGGCAGAGACTGAACATCAAGGATCATCAAGAATGGAACTGAGAATAAAACTGCTAGTATAGTTATATCCTTATACATACCTCTGCTGTGGCCTCATTGGGAATATTGTGTATAGTTCTGGTTGCTGCTTGCAGTCCCAGGTGCACAAAAGGGAACGAGGGTGAGGAGGAAGAACCAATACAAACCTGAATGGGAAGAAAACTAGGCCACTGCTTTTTATTGAATTCAGTCGCATTGGCACAGCATGGGGACAGATCCTGCACTGGGAAACCCTCCGGCCATTCGATATCAACCCATCCCTCCAGCCCACCTGCCTCCTTCCAAATGGATCTGTCCCAACCACCAGAAGAACAGGGTACCAGCCCAGCTCTCGCCGAAGGTCCTGTAACTGCAGCCAACAAAGCAGCCCATTTCTAATGAAGACAAATTTCCGTGCTCCACTTTGAGAGGTGGATACCATCTGCTCTGAAGAGCGCAGCCTGTTTGAAAGTAATGTTCAGGTGCCGTGTCAGAAAACTGCCTGCTGATTCGATGAATTGCTCTGCCACATTGCTGACTTTCTTCTGGCCAAGTCCGCTCTGTCTGGAGATATGGCACCACACCACTTTCACTGTTCCAGGAGCAATGTAAATGGTGAGATCAATCCCTTTCTGGTCTGGCAGATCATTCTTGCCAAGTTGAATGATGATGGGATTGGGGGGACCCAGGCAGAAGACTTGGCATGAGATGGTAGCTAGAAGAGAGGCCCAGTGCATTCCTCGGTGACCCATTCAGGTGATCTGAAGATGGTCACCAAGTCCCAAGTGGCTCCCCATCCCAAGGATGCTGCATAGGTCCCAGCACAGAAAATGGTGCTATGACTGATGACCCATATGACCTTGTGTTGCCCTACAGGGGCTGGAAAGTCAAGGGCTTAGTGACCTGCCTGGGATGGGTTGTAGGTAAGCCTTGTATGAGGAGGACAGCCAGTCTCCAATGGCCATAATCTTTTCTAGGGGATGTCTGATTTCTGCAGCTGCCCTGGCAGAACCAAAACAGCAGGAGTGCACCCCATAGTCCCTTGGGAGAAAGCACAACACCACGATGCCAGCCCACATAATGCTAGTGAACTGAAACCTTGAGAAGCAGGCCCCATTGGCGTGGAGGAGGAAGGAGCCAAAGCCAGGGGTCCTGATGGCCAGGTATTTGGCGGCACAGTGGACAGGGCAAGGTTGGCCCATTAGTGCAGCCTACAGGAGAATCTGGAGGCTCCACCCCCACTGGTCTGTCTTGGACCTATGCAACCTGACTAAGAGCTCAGAACCTTGCCCAGAGATATCCTGCCGCATGAGGCCCCACCCAGAGTGATCGAGGCTTGAGAACAGGCCCCCCAAAAGGCCAGTTAAACACTGGACAGAAGAGGGTAGTCTCAAACTCAGACCAACAAATAACTGGAAGGTGCAGCAGAAGTCTAGTGAGAACATGCATGGTGATGGGCTTTAGGTACCGAGGGGACTCTTCCAACCCTTGATGCCCCACTACACAACAGAGTTGCAGGAGTCTAGGAACCTGACAGCCTTGTTGTAAAGAAGATGGCCCATGGTCCTGGGCGCAAGGCCACTTTCCCTGAGTGATGCTAGGTAATGCAGGACCAGGGCCTCGGAAGCTGGCCAGGTATCTCCCCCCTCATTGGCCACTGAGAAGGCCAAGAACTCTGATGTGGCACAGGAATAGGACCACCACATGGAGGGGGTGATGGACTCGAATACTCCCTGGACAATCACTTGCTGCTAAGTGTCCACAGCTCCTCTGGGAAGTGGTTGAGGTGGCTGTTCACACTGGAGGCCAGTGCCCATATCCTGTCCTCCTGAAAGCGCAACAAGGCATCCGCAATGTCATTATTGGTGCCTGCAATATTCTGGGCTGAGAAGGAGTTGCTAGATGTGAGGCAGGTCAAAATAAACCTGCTTACCAACTGCATAACCTTCTCAGAGTACGATGATTGTTGGTTAATCACCCTGACCACTGCCTGGGTTGGTGCACTGCCTAGTCTACACCAGTGTGTGTGTGTGTGTGTGTGTGTGTGTGTGTGTGTGTGTTGGGGGGGGGCTGATATAAGTTAAAATATCAACATCAATTATATAAGGGGAAAACAAAATATTAGGAGAATGGGTGGGTGAGAACCTATGTCACTGACATGACATTTCTATATGGAGAATTTTTTTGAAATCAAAAGCATTCAGTCTTATGAACTTCCACCTGAAAAGGTACTGTCCAGACACAGGCTTGCCACCTGGCTGCCCAACTATACCACATAATGAGAATCTTTAAAATAAGGTGCAAGAGGGGTGCTGTTCCCCTCTAAACCTATTATTTTATTTATTAATTGGTTGATTTATTATTTTTAGTCCACTTTTCTCATTGGGACCCAAGGCAGATTACAAGTACTATAGAACTATTTAGTCACTCAGGAAGCCGATTATAAAATATGATAACATGAATGATAACAATATTTGAACCTAACAACAAAGATTCCCTGTAAAGCAACATAATGCAATAGGGCTGGTTTGAATAACTGGAAGGGGGGAAAACCCATGTTATCTAACAGAGGTCATCTCCCAGCTCTCTTTGAGCCTTCTCAGCCCCACTTACCTCACGGGCTGTCTGTTGTGGGGAGGAGAGGGAAGGTGATTGTAAACCGGTTTGATTCTTCCTTAAGTGGTGGAGAAAGTCAGCATATAAAAACCAACCCTCCTCCTCCTCCTCCTCCTCCTTCGACAGCTCAAAACTGTGAAGTTGCAGTTGATTGTCCCCATGTTAGTTTGTAGAACCAACGCAGGACACAGCAACTAGGTGGAGTCTCTGAATGGCAGTGCAGATACAGAGTGATAGAAGGGCTCATCTGTCTAGCGTGAGAAACTCGCAGATTTGCTGGTGGCAGTGGTTACTACTCAACTGACTTTTGATACCACTCAGGAGTACGGGATAGGGGAGGTGTCACCAGGAGGACACTTGGGGCAGCCACAGTGCTTTCCTGACCTCCCAAGACCCAAGGGAACAGGACTTGGGAGCCCATTCCATCACACTGGGGAAAAATTCTGTCCCAGTTAGTTGCAATGGACTCAATATTGCCTCAGGTAGGTGTCAGATAGGCTCTCTGCCGGCCCCGGATAAGAAACAAGATGGTTCCCCCCATGGACAAAATGGAGTTTTTTGTGCACTCCATTCCTCCCTGTTTGCACCCAGTCTCCTGCCCAAGATCTGCACCTCAATGGAGACCCGCCCGAGTAATCGCTGATCTGATACCGGGTCCTGCAAGACAATGCCGGGAGCCCAGGAAGATCAGCCAGTTAACGCACGCGTTTATTTCCTGTATGTGTTGTCTTAAGTCTTTACCGGTAGTTAACTTCTGTATTGTTTCTTTGTTTCTAAAACCTAATCAACCCCACTGTATTTACCCTATATATGTACTGATATTTCCCCATGTCTGTATTCTAGCATTAAGTCTCTATGACCTGCTGAACTTGCTGTCTTTCTGAAATAAACTTTTAACTCGCTGCAACATCTGGAAGTTCCTTTGCAAGAAACGCAAAGTGTTGCTGAGGCTTGACAGTAGGCTACAATCCATCTTTTTATTTGTTTGTGCCTGAAGAAGATGTCTACTCGATCTGACAAACAGTGCCTGAAGTACGAGCTGCTCTGTCAGGGAGATCGGCAGGTAACAACCCCTTTCCATGGGGAAAGCCGGGAAGAAGCAGCCCCAAGATGGTGCCCGCTTGTGTCTACCAGAGAGCCGGCAAGGACCTCCCTACCAACGCACGCTGAATTAAGGGGTATGGAGGAGACTGACGGCACCTTCAGGAGGGTCATCCGGTGGCCAGCAACGGACCCCGGCCTCGACAGTCTGCATCGGGGACCACTGATCGACCTTTACGAAGAGGGAGAAGAGCCGAGCCGAGGATGGAGGACAGTGGACCGGTGGGATGGCTCCTCGACCATCCATGCTCCAGACACCCCTGCCCCCTACCCCAGAGAGGAGGAAGCCCTGCTGCAGGAGCAGAACCGCGCCCTGACCCTTCAAAACCAGGATCTCCAGGCACAACTGAGAAGTCTGCAGAGGGACATGATGGCGCTGCTGGGGACGGTGAGAGGACTTCAATCACCCGTCGGCACGGAGACACCCCCACCCGTTCCACCCAAGCGGTCTGTGACCCGGGACCGGAAGGTTTCTTTTGACGGGTCCTGCGCCCAGCTGCCCCACTTCGTGGTCCAGCTGTCCAGCTTCATGAAAGACCAGGGAGAAACTTTTCCTTCAGAAGAAGGCTGGGTCCGGTACGCCATCGGCCTGCTGGAGAAGGAGGTGGTAGAGTGGGCGGTAACAGCGACCAAATCTGAACCCGGGATCCTGTGCTCGCTGAGTGCATTTTTGGCAGCCTTGCAACGCCATTTTGAAGACCCTCGCCGGGGAGAGAGGGCCAAGATTGCCATGTGCAGGTTAAAACAGGGGGCCCACTCTGTAATGGAATATGCCCAAGAGTTTCAATCCCTCTCTTGCAAAATACGAAAGTGAAGCGAAGCCACCAAGGTCCAACACTTCCTCGAGGGACTGTGTTGGGAAGTGTTGGACAGCTGTTTGACCCTGGGCGACCCGGAGACGATCGAAGAATGGATCTGCCTGGCGGCACAGGTAGAAACCCAAAAAATGACGCTCCAGTTTTCTAAGGATCGTCCAACGAAAGAACCCCCTGAGGTCCTTTTAAGGGGGGCGCCGTGACCGAGTCCCGCCGCGACAAAGGGAACCAGGGTAGGTTCTCGGAAGAAAGAGCGTGCCGCTTCAAGGACGGAGCCTGCCTGCGCTGTGGAAAAGTGGGACACTTCATGGCGAAATTTCCCAACGGATCTACAGAACCAGCTGCTGGCAGAGCGACCCGGATCCCGAACCAGAGGAAAGCGGAGGGGCCGACGATCCAGTGTGGGACGACTGCTCTGCGCGCTGACACGGCACCTGCTCCTTGCAACCATCACTGCTGTTCCAGGGACTCGTTGCCGGCAAAAAACGAAGAGGGCTTTCTGTGAACGAACCGGCACTGAAGGCTACCTTAAAAGAGACCAATCCGGTTCCAACCTGGGTGAGTGACCAGGGAAACACTCTCCTAGTACCCGTTATGTTACGGAATCCCCAGGGAGGGGATCCCGTTGCGGTAGTAGCAATATTGGACTCTGGATGCTCCTGGACTTTGATAGACCAGGAGGTGTTTAACCGCTTGCAGGTGGGGGCTCTAGAGTTAGACCAGCCCCTGCGTTTCCGTCAAATGGATGGGAGTGATCTGCAAGGGGGTCCCGTCCATTTGTGTTCCTTCCCGGTGTTGTTGGGGGTGGGAGATCACTGGGAACAGATCAGCCTTACGATAGCCCCTAGGATCGCTTACCCGGTGGTCCTTAGGAGTAACTGGCTGGCGGGACACAATCCAAGCATCGACTGGATGCAGCGCCAGGTGGTGTTTGATTCCCCCCAATGCGAACGACACTGCAGGGAAGACATGCCCGAGGGAGGGGGGGAGAGTACCGCGACGGCGGAACCCACATCATTGCCCCCGGAGTATAGTGATTTCGCGGACGTTTTTGAGGAGAAGGACTGTGATTTACTACCCCCTCACCGCACTACGGACTGTGCCATCGAGTTGACCAAGGACATTAAACCCTCCAAAGCCCGGGTCTACCCCATGAGCCCCCAAGAAAAGACTGTATTGCGGGAGTTCCTTGATAAGAACTTGGCCCGGGGGTTCATACGATCTTCCAAGGCCGCATTTTCGTCACCCTGCTTCTTCGTGAAGAAGAAGGGAACTTTGGACCTCAGGTTGTGTGTGGACTATAGAGGGCTTAACGCTGTTACTGAAATTCCCCTCATCCCTGACCTTCTCAGTCAACTCCAAGAAGGCAAGGTGTTCTCGAAACTAGACCTGGCCGAAGCCTATTACCGGGTCCGGGTAAAGGAGGGGGATGAGATAGTAGGTCACAATTCATTTAACACAGTGAGGAGGTTGAAATCAAAACAGTTCCTCCCCTGTTCCTCCCTTATAATGCTACTTTGAAAATAGCTTTTTGTATGCATGCAGTAAAGTCAATGCTCAGTCCCTTTTGTCGCCCCATGAAATTATGTAATTAATATAAAGCAGAATCGCTTTCTGAATGAAATAATTTCCTTCCCAGTAGTAATACTTCCTCGTGTTACTGAGGTGATGAAATGAAGATATAATTAATCTACTGCCCCTTTATCAGGACCAATAAAAATTGAGCAATAAAATATAATCTGATTGTGCCATTAGCTGAAATGAATTTTTCATCATCAGTTCACAACTAAATCATGAATTATTTTTCAACAGCTTTTTAATGAGATGAAAGATAATCAAGGTCTGTAGTGAAGTACTGTAGTATCCAGTCTGAATGATCATTCTGTTTTCAGTGGGAAAAGGAAGCTTCCATAGCCCACACAATGAATGCTTGAGGTCTGGGTAAGTGAATCAAAGGGGTTCCATTTTACATGGTTTTGGCAAAGAACCAAGTGGAGCTCCATTCCACCTAGATTCTGCAGCGGATTGCAAGAGCTAGAATAGAATCTAGTGATATGATGTGTGAATTGGAGTCACTGTGGGAGGCCCCTTTGCATTCCTCACTGGAACAAAGCTGGGAATATATGAGGCAAACCCACTGTGTGCACCATACAAACAAAGAAGAAGAAGAAAAAGGAGGAGGAGGAGTTGGTTTTTATGTGTTGACTTTCTTTACCACTCAAGGAAGAATCAAACCGGCTTACAATCATCGTTCCTTCCCCTCCCCACAACAGACACCCTGTGAGGTAGGTGAGGCTGAGAGAGTGTGACTAGCCCAAGGTCACTCAGCCGGCTTCATGTGTAGGAGTGGGGAAACAAATCCAGTTAACCAGAATAGCCTCTGCCGTTCATGTGAAGGAGTGGGGAATCAAACCTGGTTCTCCAGATCAGAGTCCACTGCTCCAAACCACCGCTTTTAATCACTACACCATGCTGGCTCTACACTAGAGATAAGTTTAAGAATGTTTATCTCCTATGCTACTGAACTGAAGGAGACAATATGTGATATCAATCTAGGGGAGCTGATCACTGTGGTCTGAAAATTCTGGGAGAATTCCAGGCCCTACCTTGAGGTTGCTTAGCCCTGTTTGGGAAGTTGGATGTGAACTGTGCTGGGTGGAGTTGTACTCCAGATGTAAAACTGAATCCAATGTTTGGATAACATTCTTGACCTAATGATGCTTTTGGATGTTCAGATAGTGGCAGTAACTAGAAGTATCTTCAGTTGGTATACCTACTGTAGGATTAGTTTCAAGTCCGGTAGCACCATACAGACCAAGATGTTCAGGCTATAAACCTTTGAGAGTTGAAGCTCCTTTTGTATTTGCGGAAGGGAGTTTTGACTTGCAAAAGATTATTCCCCCAAAATCGTATTGGTCTCTAACAGCCCATTCCTGAGGTTTGGGGCCAAATGGGCATAGGTGGCAATGTGACACCTATGCTGGCATCCACGCCACTTGTGCCATGCAAAGTGGCATGGACGCCAGCGTAGGGGCACTTACTCTGGCCCTTTTGGACTGCGGTGGCAGCGCAGCCCTCAGACGCCGGCGCAGCCAATGGCTGGCATCCTCCCTTGTGCCGGCGTCCCGGTAGGTGTTTCCGGGGTGTTCTGGGGGTGCAGCTGCTGTTGGACAACTTCCTAACCCCTTTCAGCCTGGGAATGCACCCTAAAGCTACAGAGGTGCTGCAACACCTTTTTGGTGGTGCAGCAGCACTGTTGTCTATGGGGCTTTCCCCCCATTTTCATTTTTAAAAAAAATAAAAACCCCTTTTCTTACCTATTGTGCTGGCTGCTAAACCTCATTGGAGGTGTTGTGGCAGTGCCATGGCCATGCCGTCCCTGGCTGCTGCAGCTCTCAGGAATGGGTTGAAAGGTGCTACTGGACTTGAATCTAGCTCTTCTACCACAGACCAACATGGCTTACCCTCCTGAAACAATAATAATTGTAGCTTTTTCTGGAAAAATTTGACTTGACCACTGTTAAAAATATTCTGAACACTTCCTGACTGGGCTCTTATATTTAATATGGGGATGCCTTTGAAAACTTCTCAGCAACTCAAGATTTAGACAGTGGCGGCTTCACAAATTAGCCTATTGTTTAATAATCATGGTTTTGTTTGATATTTGGATTAAACCTCTGTTGTTTTCATCGATTTCTTGCTGGCTTTTGAGGTATTTTAAACCTATTTGTTTTAACATAGTTGATTGAAAGCTGGATCAAAAGTATTTGTCAAAGATAGGATGCACAGTCATTATAAATAAATAAATATTTTATACTTGAATTAAGAGCACCAAATGGGATGTCTAAAAAGTAGACCATTTACCCTGTAAACCCAGTTCCCTTGGTGTGAATTTGATAATTAAAAATTGTTCAGAACTTTCCTTTCACTCTTTAAAGTGATGCTAACAAGCTATGTTAACTCAATCTCATTGATGATTTTGTTACATAGCTTCCATCATCTGTCTATTTTGATTGTTATCACTCTGGAGCAGGAACCTTGACCTCTGTGTTTCTCTAAATGTCTAGCATATATCTGGCACAACCTGACCAATAAGACAATCCACGATGGTAGTCCTTAGACCTCTCGAAATCCAGTGGAATAAAGCCAAAAGAATAAGTGGTCTGATAATACTGTAATGTATTATCCATTAGAGCAAAAACACTATAACATAGTTGGCTTTATGGAAATGAGATAATTTTAGAACACTCACAAGTTTCATGACAACTATCTTTGCGTTTGCTTTACCTACAGTACCATCTCAAGTAGAGTTATATCCTTCTAAATCCACTGAAACCTTAGAAGGGTGTAACTTATTAGGATGGCAATTAACATTAAATATTGGAATCAGGGAAAAGATATGAATAAGCAGTATATATGCATTTCTTTTTACCACTTTACACTTAAAGTGCAGTTCACAGATGAAGAATAGATGACTAGAACTTCATTATTATCAACAAAACTATTTGAGTTTTTGTGCCTAGTTGACAATTACTTAAGAATGATGGTTTCCACTGTATTCCAGAAACACCTAGAAGCTTGGGCTGGGACTGGAGATTTCTCTAAACAGAACCTTCTGCATAGAGCTTGGTGAACGTTTATTTGGCTTTTTTGAGAATCGCCTATTTGGCTTCGGGCAGATTCCCGAGTTTTGGTATACGGTCGACCTGAAACCCAAATATTGCTGAAATGGCTAATTTTGGGTTTATTCTTTATTCAGGTATATTAATATGCACAAGCCTAGTATTTATGTAACTTGAAGTTCATAGAATAATAGGATCACTGAGTTGGAAGGGACCACCAGGGTCATCTAGTCCAACCCCCTGCACAATGCAGGAAATTCACAACTACCTCCCCCAAACACCCCCAGTGCCCAGAAGATGGCCAAGATTCCCTCTCTCTCATGAACTGCCTAAGTTCATAGAATCAGCATTGCTGACAGATAGCCATCTACCCTCTGCTTAAAAACCTCCAGGGAAGGAGAGCTTACCACTTCCCAAGGAAGCCTGTTCCACTGAAAAACCACTCTGTTAGAAAATTCTTCCTAATATCTAGATGGAAACTCTTCTGATTTAATTTTAACCCGCTGGTTCTGGTCCAACCTTCTGGAGCAACAGAAAACAACTCAGCACCATCCTCTATATGACAGCCCTTCTAGTACTTGAAGATGGTTATCATATCCCCTCTCAGTCTTCTCCTTTTCAGGCTAAACATACCTAGCTCCTTCAACCTTTCCTCATAGGACCTGGTCTCCAGACCCCTCATCATCTTTGTTGCCCTCCTCTGGACAGTTGCCCTGTTATTGCAACATTTGATTTCAGAACATGAAAAGTCCCCAAAATAAAAATGTTCATCAAAAAGATGTTGAAAGGGAAGTAGATCTGTTTTGTTATTAAGTGCAATAATCATGAAAATGAAATGTTTTGCAATTATCATAATTCATATGAAAACAAAACAAATTCATCATCTAAATTATAACAAAAAATGATTGATTTTATCCTGGTTTCTTTTGTTATTGCAGTCTCTGCCTATATTTGTTTTACTTTTATAAGGCAGCCGTTATTTTCCTTTTAAAAGGGATACAGAGAACACAGTGTGTGTGTGTGTGTGGGGGGGGAACACTGGGCTTTCTTGATTGACTGTAAGATGCACCTCCTAGGATTACATACATGTGTGAGGTATTCTAGTTAGTGTTGCCAAACTCCAGGTGATGGCTGGGGATCTCCCACTATTACAACTGATCTCCAGGTGACAGAGATCAATTCAACTGGGAAAAATGGCTATGGCATTATACCCCACTGAAGTCCCTCCCCTCCCCAAACCCTCCCCTCTTCAGGTTCCACCCCAAAGTCTCCAGGTATTTCCTAACCCAGAGCTGGCAACCCTACTTCTAGTCCTGAAGGATTTGGGGTGTCTCCTCCCAATATCTGTTCTGCTGTGCCAAATTTTTCCTTGCAGTCTGCACTCCCCTGCTTGCCTGCTGTTCTCCAAACCTTTGTCTGAAATGTGGCAGTGTGGGTGCCCTTGCGGTATATTATAATCTCTCTGAGCTTTGTTCAGTTTGTATGGAAAACCATGAATGTACAGACTGGAAAAAAGGGGGGGTCCTCAACTGAAAAAAAGGAAATAATAATAAAAAAGAAAGTAAAAAATCAAAAATGAAAGAATCAATAATGACACACATCAAAATGCCACTACCCAATAATGAAACAGTCCATTTGGAATTAATAACAAAGACAAAAGAAATAAAAGAAACTCCCAAGCACAAGGCTACTTGAATCTCTTCAGGAAGCAATTTAAATGTACAGTGTTTGAAGATCAGACAGAATGTAAACCACAGATTGCGTAAGGTACTGACAAGACTAAGAGGACACTTTTGTGGTTAATTAGAAAAGTCAAGGAAACCGTAAAAGACAAGAATGCTTCCGTTAAAAATTGGAAGTCTTGCACAAACAAGGAAAACAAGAAAGAGCACAGGCTCCAGCAAATGAATGCTAATTGATGGTTGGGCAAACAAAGGAGAATTCGAGGAGCATATTGTTAAAAATAGTACGGCAAATATACCAGAAGCAGGAAACCAGCTAGGGAGATGGTTAGGTAGTGGTACCGGACAACAATGGAATGAATTTTTTTTTACTAAAGGAGACACAGAGATTACCAGTAAACTGAATGAATTATTTGTATCTGTCTGTTCTGTGGAGGATGTAGAGTGTCTATTCACCTGAAACTGCTGGTTTTCCCCCCCAGGGAGTCTGTCGAAAGAGATGAGTGAAACAGAGGTGATAAGGATAAAACTTTAGGGCTAATTGACAACTACAAGTTACTGGATCCAAATGGCATACACTTGCAAGTTCTTGAGAAACTCAAATGGAAAATTGTTGATCTGCAAACAATAACAGGCAACTTGTCACTAAAGTCTGCCATTCTACTGGATTATTAGCAAGTAGCAAATATAATTAATGGTTTTTAAAAGGAAGGGATCCAGTGAGAAACTGGGAAATTACTGGTGAGTTAGCTTGGAATTTTTTCTAGGTGAATTGTTCAAATTTCAAAAACCTTTAAACAAACTCTCTCCTCAAAGGTTCCCGAGTAAACTTGGGATGGGATAATAGAATCATGGGATAATAGAATCCTTTTGAAAAGTATTAGACAGTACTCTTATTCAGTTTATCAAGTTTTGTTCATAACACCATCCATGAGGAAAAGTTGTAAGAAGCAGGGAAGACTACATATTTTATTCAATTTTAACAATTATATTCAACTTTTCACCTATATTTCCCCAGTGTGGTGACATTTCATAACTACAGTATTATTAAGCAAAAATGTTTAAATACTAAAAAGGAACTATATGTTGGTACAATTTGTTCCTTTTAAAAATTCTGTCAAAAAACCTAAACCCAAAAGTGTATTTTCCAGTCAGGTCTAGACGATTTTGTAAACAGCATACCATTTTGCATACATTCCAAAATTCCTATTCATATGTTTTAGCATCAGAATCCCCCCCAGATGTTCAACATTAATGGTCTCTGTGAAGTGTGAAGAATCTATAAAGACAGAAATTCTGATGAACTGGTTTAAAAAAAAAAACCCGCTGATGTTTCCAGAAGAAGAAATAATCTAGTGCTGTGTAAACGTACCTGGAAGAATTTACCATGAAACTCAAGCTGAACACCAACCAGTATTACTAAAAAAACACATCTAACTACCTCAAACTACCTGGCAGCTCCATATTTTTGCAAATATTCTGTATGCCTCCGAAGTGTTATCAAAAAGGATAATTTCATAAGCCACTGAAAACTATTTGCAGATAATGTAAAGCATGCCTAAAAACAATACACAAACATAAAGCTCATACAGGCAAAAGTTAACCCAAACTGACCTCCAAGTGAAACAATTCAGAGGAAATACTACATTTATCAGGAGTGCATGACAAAGTACTATATTATGTCACAAAGCCTGGTGTCTTTCTTAGCAATTCAGTAAAGAGGGAGAAAGAGGAGGAGGGAGAAAGGCATACTCCTTTATATAGAACTTCATATTTACTTATGGTAGTTGAGTCAAATAATTGACTCACAGATTTAGCTCACAACTTTCTAAAGTAAATTCAGGCATTGTTAATATTATTATTCATTTAATTCATAATCTGCCCTCAATTCCTAGCCAAGGCTGGGCTCAGGACGGCTAACAACATCAATCATAATACAAGTACAATGCAGTAAAACCATATACAATAACTTTAAATTAAAACCGGTTCCAATTTCTAATCAGTTAAATAATTTAAAAAGGTGGCACTCAAATATAAAATCATAGGGCCATAGTGGCCTGAAGAACAGTCAGGACCTGTGGTATAAGCTGGCAATAATATACAGTGGGAGGTTAGGGATGCCAACACTGATAATAAACCTTTGTTGTCCTGTCTTGCAAGCCCTGCGAAACTCCTTAAGGTCCCGTAGGGCCTTGATCTCACTGGATAGATTATCCCATCAGGCAGGGGCCAGGGTAGAAAAAGATCTGGCCCTAGTTGAGGACAGCCGGGCACTCTTTGGGCCGGGGCCCACCTAGGGTTGCCAGGCCCCTCTTTGTCACCAGCAGGAGGGTTTGGGGGCGAAACCTGATGAGGGCAGGGTTTGAGGAAGGGAGAGACTTCAGTGCCATAGAGTCCAATTGACAAAGTGGCAATTTTCTCCAGGTGAACTGATCTCTATTGGCTGGAGATCACTTGTAATAGCAGGAGATTTCTAGCTAGTAGCTGGAGGTTGGCAACCCTAGGTCCACCAGTAAGTTGTTATTTGTGGAGGCGTGCCAGGAGAGGCGGTCCTGCCATCTATGACATCTAAAAGGAAGCAAAATGGGGAAAAAAAGTTTAGAATTCTATTTTGTGGGCAAGAGAACAAATAATGGTTTGTTATTTCATCTGATTTGGATGTCACAACAAAATGCAGTTTCTGACCCCACCCACCCCCCCAAAAGTCCAATATATTGTAATTTTTTTTTACTATTGCTACTATTAATATTCTATCATTAACAACAGCCCAGGAATGGGGTGGAGGGAGATTATGTAGCAGAAGCAGCAGCAGCAGAAGAAGAAGAGTTGTTTTTTATATGCCAACTTTCTCTGCCACTTAAGGTAGAATCAAACCAGCTTACAATCACCTTCCCTTCCCCTCCCCACAGCAGACACCCTGTCAGGTAGGTGAGGCTGAGAGAGCTCTATAAGAGCTGTGACAAGCCCACGGTCACCCAGCTGGCTTCATGTGTAGGAGTGAGGAATCAAACCTGTTCCTCCAGATTAGAGTCCATCGCTCCAAACCACTCTTAACCACTAACCCCCGCTGAGGACACAGTCTAACCACCAATATCAGTAAACCATCCCAAAATCAGATCAAACCAGCCTAAGAGGCAAGTTCCACAGACATAAGACCTCACCCTCTCGCAGCCTAGTGAGAAGGCTGAAGGTGTGAGGGAACCACAGGGCAAAACAGCCAGCTGCCCTCATCTGATTGACTGCTCAGGTTTCTCCACAGCCAGTGGAGCCTCATGCTTCATTTGGAGCAAGTTGGGGGCCAGAGCAAATCAACCTGCAACATAATTTGCTGTGACTCTCACTTCTCCCATTAAATGTACCTTTGGAGCAAATCAGCAAATTTAATATAGTTGTCTCTTGCAAAAGAAGGAAAAAATCCAGGCATCCCTAGATTTCAGGCTCAGGGGGAGAAAAGAAAGGAAGCTGAATACAACCAGATAAGCTTGTATAACATATGGAGGCTGCTATAAAATCCAATAGGCAGAAGCACAATAAAAGCTTCAGAAAATAGGTCAAGCTACTCTGAAGACTAATATCAGAAGGAATCAGCAACATTTTGCTTCTTGGTTGTCTGTGTTCAGAATAAAGAGTATTTATTTTCGAGCTTGCAGGAAATTGCAAAGAAAATAATTGTGATGCAAAGGGGGAAATGTAACTTTTTTTTATAAAAGAAAGGAAACAAAAGAAATGCGAAGCAGAAGTTTTTATGACCTGTGAAAGATGTGGGCAATAAAAGTTTGAGGGACTCATCTTAACCTACAGATTTCCTTTAGAGCTAACATGTCAGATGACCTGCCAAAATTAAAGGTTTGTCAGATGTTAGATCACATGCTGGATTGCAGGAAAAGGTCACAAAGCAAACTGAAAAAAAGGGACTCGACAGTTTTCACCCAAGGCTACACTTTATTCCAAAAGGCAGGTTATCAGTCACATTATTTGGCTCAAAATGCTGAAGAAAGTCAATAGGCAAATCACAAGGAACTAACCTTTATGAAGCATGACTACAGGCTCCTGAAGCTGGTAGGCAGGGTACCTTTTACTCAGAACAGGCATATTCACTTTTATTTAAGTAGTTCATGCAGCTTGCTCTTCTTCAAACTATATCACCACTGCAGATTTTAAAAGGTGGGGAAATGAGTCCAAGACCAAGAAAGCTGTTTTCATTTTGCAGGCAATGGGAGTAGAATTCTGTCGCCAATGATAACAAAGAACCAGAGAAAGCACCAAAAAAAAAAAAAAAAAACCCACCTGGGTTGGGTGGTTTAAATATTCCATTTAGGGGTAGGGGCTGTAGCTTAGTGGTAGAGTATCTGCTTGGTCTGCAGAAGGTCCCAGGTTCAATCCCTGGCATCTCCAGTTAAAGGGACCAGGCAAGTAGGTGATGTGAAAGACCTCTTCTTGAAGAAGAAGAAGAGTTAGTTTTTATATGCCGACTTTCTCTGCCACTTAAGGAGAATCAAACCGGCTTACAATCACCTTCCCTTCCCCTCCCCACAACAGACGCCCTGTGAGGTAGGTAAGGCTGAGAGAGTGTGACTTGCCCAAGGCCACCCAGCTGGCTTTGTGTGTAGGAGTGGGGAAACAAATCCAGTTCACCAGATTAGCCTCTGCTGCTCATGTGGAGGAGTGGGGAATCAAACCCGGTTCTCCAGATCAGAGCCCACCACTCCAAACCACTGCTCTTAATCACTACACCACACTGGCTCTTAATCACTACACCACGCTGGAGAGCTGCTGTGGGTCTGAGTAGACAATACTGACTTTGATGGACCAAGGGTCTGATTCAGTATTAGGCAGCTTCATGTGTTCATAACAAATCTATGTGTTCATAACAAATTGTGCAAATCTAAGAATATCCAACAAGTAAGAGTTCAGCATACCTAGTAAAATTCTGACCCTAGTACTGATTTTAGAAAAAGGATATTATGAGACAATTCTTCTCTAGGTAGTGTATGAGACAATTCTGTATGTAGTAAGGATGGAGAAGTTTGGAGATGGGGAATCAGAAACAAGTGACAGCCAGTATGAGCACCGTGTAATGAGTAGGGTGTTTCAAATTCCTACCTAGCCATGAGCTTACTGGAAACTTTGGCTTCGCGTAGTTGTCGTATAGGTAAAATGGAAGGAGGACAGAACCATGCATGCCACCCTGAGCTTCTTGAGGAAAAGTGGGATGAATATTAATCTATATATCATGATAGAAACTCCTCTGGTGTGGAAATCCCTGAATCCATTATGAACCGAGTCCAACACTCCTCCAGATTTTTCCTCAGCCATGTAATGCTCAATTGGTGATGGCTCATCATCATTTACAGTCCTCCTCACACATTTCCCACCTGTTTTCAAGCCAACCAAGCACGAGATCCTGACTTTTTTTTTTTTTTTACCATGTCTTGTCTTCTCATTACTGCACTTCTGGCTTGAGCATCTTCAGCTCAAATCACTGACTTGCGGGCCTCTGCGCTTATGAATAGAGCCTCTGAGTCTGAATTTGGACATTGGCACCCCCATCAGCCAAAGGGTCTTAGATGGTAAATCATGCAGTCCAGCTGTTCTTCCTGCCTCATATGCTGCCACATATGCTGACTCTACAGACCATCCAAGGGCAACACGATTTCTATCTAATAGCTGTTCAGGTCTTGAAAATAACCCACGTGTCAGTTTCCTTAAGCTTCCATTTCAACTCCTCTCAACATTTTCCTTTGCCAATTCACTGATGTACATTGGTTTTTGTAGGTTATCCGGGCTGTGTAACCATGGTCTTGGTATTTTCTTTCCTGACATTTTGCCAGCAGCTGTGGCAGGCATCTTCAGAGGAGTAACACTGAAAGACACTGTCTCTCAGTGTCAAGTGTGTAGGAAGAGTAATATATAGTAAGAAAGGGGTTGGGTTGAGCTGAAGCAATTGCAGGACAATGATTCAGCTCAACCCAACCCCTTTCTGACTATATATTACTCTTCCTACACACTTGACACTGAGAGACAGTGTCCTTCAGTGTTACTCCTCTGAAGATGCCTGCCACAGCTGCTAGCGAAACGTCAGGAAAGAAAATACCAAGACCACGGTTACACAGCCCGGATAACCTACAAAAACCAATGAACTCTGACCGTGAAAGCCTTCGACAATATTTTCACTGATGTACAATTGCATATAAACTTGTCCTTTCCAGCCATTATATATTTATCACTGAACAGAAGATGCTGACTATTCATATTAACAACAAAACATGAACTGGTTTAGTAAGACAGGATCAGTATTCAATATAGGGTCTTTAGGATTTAATAGGGGCTCTTAGTCAGTAGTCGAGAGTGGCATTTTATCTGTAGAAAGCTCTACTTTCCCCAGAACAGAGAGAGAGAGAGAGAGAGAGAGAGAGAGAGAGAGAGAGAGAGAGAGAGAGAGAGAGAGAGAGAGAGAGAGAGAGAAGAGAGAGAGAGAGAGAGATAAACAGATAACTGTTCGTTAGGGTTGCCAAAATCCAGGTACTAGCTGGAGATCTCCTGCTATTACACCAGATCTCCAGCCGATAGAGATCAGTTCCCCTGAAGAAAATGGCCACTTTGGCAACTGAACTCTATGGCACTGAAGTCCCTCCCCTCCTCAAATCCCACCCTCCTCAGGCTCTGCTCCAAAAACCTCCCGCCGGTTACGAAGAGGGACCTGGCAACCCTACTGTTCATATGTTCTGTTGTCATTGGTAGTACGGTAATAACTGAACGCAGAAATAAGGTGGGGGATCGCTCCTCCAAAATGCGTATAATTTAAAATTGCATTTTGATGTTTCCTTGTGCTGGCACAGATCCTGAAATATATTTGAATTTGTGAACTTAGACCTAAGGATGTATCATAACTTAACTGCAGCAATTAGAATAACGTAATTGTATAATGATAGCCGATGCTCGTGAATGTCTCAGGGATAAACATAACCTCAGGCTCCATATCCATCAATCCTCTGCTTGATTCATTTATTTGATTGCACAACCTTAAAGAGGGCTTTCTATTTTATTTCTAAAAGATTGCCTTCCTAGGTTTTAATACAGCTTTCTGTTGTGGCTCTGCATATGTTCTTTCTGTTGTTTCTGGATGCTGTTGGCAAGCAGCATACCTCAATCCTGTTTTATCCCACTGTGAAAAACACCAGATGTACAAAATTAAAGTTCAAGTTAATCAAAATATTGCTTGACAAAGCAAATAATTGAATTGCACTTTCAATGCACTGTGGTAGACCGTAATTAACATGCAGTATCTTCCACATTTGAATACAACTTCCAATTTCCATTTTAACATCATGGAACGCTGTCTACACATTTTTTAATGGCGCCCATGATAATAATATATTCTGTTTTTAATCATATTCCACGTTGCAGGAAATGAAGCTTGCAATTTCCCAGGTGCTTACCAAATTACTCCTGCAAGCTAATTCGCAACCCCCAAGTTAAGAGTTTCAACACAGTGCACATTAACAGCCTGCTTATGTTCTTCCTGTACAACAGAAGGTAAGTTAATATGTGCTTCAATTATATCCAGTTTGTGCATTTATAGCACCCTGTGGGCAGCGGTACGAAGGCTGTAAAGTACTTATCCTGCTTTTTTTTAATGCTCCAGTATATTACTGGAGAGAGTGAGGAAGAGAAACACACATGAGAGAGAGAGAGAGAGAGAGAGAGAGAGAGAGAGAGAGAGAGAGAGAGAGAGAGAGAGAGAGAGAGAGAGGATAGGGGAGGGGAGGGGAGGGGAGGGGAGGGGAGGGGAGGGGAGGGGAAAACTATATCAAGAGAAATGATAAAGAAACTTGAAAACTGCTGCAGTGATACTCCAGAAAAGCTATCTGTATTTGCATGTACAAACATTAAAAGTTTGGGATTCATGATGAATCCCAGCCTGTGGGAACAATTTGGAAATTCCCTCATTCTCCCAAATTCCACTTCAGCGATTCTACAAGCTCTCAGAGGCTCAAAAAAGCCAATTTCCCCTCCTACTTTCCACCTTTAGCTAACTCTTGACTACTTTCAGCATTCTGTGCATGTTTAATCTTCATCAGACTATTTTCAAGGGGTCCCCTTGCTGTTTTCACCTGATTAATTTATAAAGTCACATTTTTTTCCTGCATAATAGAGAGTCCCCCAAAGGCTGCCAGATTGTTGCTTTTATGGCTGGCATGAACCAGTCACTTCACCGTTAGATACAGTGATGAAGACTATCGGCTTTGGTTTTTATAATGTTCATTACATATTTTGACAGATATTATAGAACACTGTTGAAGGAAATGAAGAAACACACTCCATTTTGATGGCTCCTAGTAACCCCCCATGGAAGATGTATTGCAGAAAACAATTTTCCTCTATTGAATACAGCCAGAATCCAAATAAATTGGGGGGGTCCGTCCAGGCTTTATCAAATGTAAAGGAATCTAAGAAGTCAAGTATGCATGTAAGTATGCACTGGTCAAGTATGCACTGGTCTTGATGACCAGTGGGATTGCAACAAGTATATTGTCGAAGGCTTTCACGGTCAGAGTTCATTGGTTCTTGTGGGTTATCCAGGCTGCGTATCCGTGTTCTTGGTATTTTCTTTCCTGACGTTTTGCCAGCAGCTGTGGCAGGCATCTTCAGAGGAGTAACACTGAGGAGAGACCCTCAGTGTTACTCCTCTAAAGATGCCTGCCACAGCTGCTGGCAAAACGTCAGGAAAGAAAATACCAAGACCACCACGGTTACACAGCCCGGATAACCCACAAGAACCAATGCAACAAGTATATTTGCAATGTGAGCATTACGTCTTTATTTTAAATGTTGTTAATTATGGTTTGTTTGTTTGTTTGTTTGTTTTATTTGGATCCCACTCTCTATCCCAGCCAAAGCCTGGGCTCAGGGCAGCTAACATAATTAAAACATAACCATATAATTTAAAGAAAATACATACAACAATAAACCTTAAAATTTAAAATCGGTTCCCAATTATTAATCAGTTAATAGTTAAATGATTAAACAGTGGTGCTCATCTCTAATGAGACAGTCAGGGCCCCCAGACTTTCAGTTGGTAACAGCATAGAGAGGGTAGGGAGGCCAGTTCTGAAGACACACTGTTGCTGCCCTCAACTGAAGGCCTGGCATTTACTATGTACATTCACTATAAAGCACTCAAATCAAAATGTAACATATACAATTATGTTCTAAAAAAAAAAATGTAATGCTCACAGTAGGAAACACCCCAATCTTTCTCAAGAGAAAGACAGAAGATCTGTTTCTACGATGGAAAAATAGGCATGTGTATACAATTCCAATGTGTGTATACTGTAATATGTGGCACAGACTTTCCACGGGGGCTTCATTATGCAATCTTCCCCCCTTTCGAGGAGAAAAAATGCATGGCCTTGAATATCCACATGGAGCTACCATACCATATGTCACTCAATGAGCATGATGGAGGAAGCATGGAGGATACAAGATCTTTGATCTATGCTGGCTTTTCAACTGAGTTTAAGAGTCCTTTCTCTTTCATTACAGTATAGTAATACAGGCTGTATTGAGGGATTAACAAAGATTCCCATATTACATTTTTTAAACCATGATACAGAATTTAGGGCAACTTTTAAGCACATATGATCCATACTTTTCACTAATGCATATGCACAGACCTCTGATCAACTGCAGCATCATTCATTTCTTTCCTATGCATCATCTACTTCTAGCAGACCTCATACTTCCTCATTTCCCCAGATGGCCTGAAAGTTCTCCATTCTGACACCAACCCTAGTGTGGTTCATATACCATCTGCCTATATTCCATGCTTTTTTCCCCTCAGTTCATACAGTTTCAAATCATTTGCCCAGGAAAATGGAAAACAAATGGTAGAGGAGGGCTCAAGGCACCTGTAGACATTTGCTGTTCCATGTACTTGTCATAATTTCTCACCTTCAAACTTCATTTCAAATACCAGATGTCCATTGCAAACACCAATCACTTGAGGGGCATGTGTCATTCCTCCAATAGTCATTGCTCTTTAAAAAAAATTCAGCTGGACAGAAGCCAATCAGTTTCAATTCAATACAGCACACTGTAAGCCATCACCTCCCATACATTCACTAAAACACAATATGGAGACTAACTACAGCTGTTAGATTTCTATGAATTTTACTTTGTTACATGCAATCTACAAAAGATTTCCTTGAAATTCAAAAAGATTCCACATTCATAAAGGTTCTTTCCCTGTAGTAGTGGAGAATCAGAAACACTGGTACATGTCCTTCTTGTGTGTGTAAAGTGCTGTCAAGTTGCTTCTGACTCATGGTGACCCTATGAATATCCTCCAAAATGTCTTATCTTTAACAACCTTGCTCAGATCTTGCAAACTGAGGGCCGTGGCTTCTGTTATAGAGTCAATCTATCTCTTGAGTCTTCATCTTTTCCTGCTGCCTTCAACTTTTCCTGGCATGACTGTATTTTCCATTGACTCTTGTCTTCTCATAATGTGACCAAAGTACAACAGCCTCAGTTTAGTCATTTTCGCTTCTAGGGTCAGTTCAGGCTTGATTTGATCTATAACCCACTGGTTTGTTTTGTTGGCCGTTCATGGTATCCGTAACGCTCTCCTCCAACACAACATTTCAAAGGAATCTACTTTCTTCCTATCAGCTTTCTTCATTTCAAATCAGGAAGCATTTAAGTCCCCGCCCCTTGAAATGCTGCTTTGTAATTGGCTGTAGTGCTTACTGTGAGAGAAAATCCCCCCCATGGAAATCCAATTCTCATGTTAAAAAGCGTTTTTAAAAAGCAAACAACAACAACAGCAAAAGGAATGGTGAGGGGGAGAAGAAACCCAACCCTCATTTTTAAAATCTTTCTTCTGTTCAGAAAGAACTCCAAGGAAGCAGGAAGCATTTGAATCCCTGCCTCTTGACACGCTGCTTTGTAACTGGAGTTAGTGCTTTCTGTGAGAGAAACATCACTCCCCCATGCTTCTGTGTCCCCATGCTTTGCCTTATGCATGGCAATCGGGTTAATAGAGGAATGGAAAGTCCCAGGATTTGTGAGGGCTGGCCGCAAGGTCATCTCTAATGGATGGAAAACTCATGCATAACTCCAAGGCACAACCGAGATAGACAACTATGCAACACTACTTTTCCTGCCAAAGTAAAAGCAATATCTGGATCAAAAAGTGTTATTCTGAAAATGTGGGCTGTGCCCCACTTGCCATTTTGGAGAAAAAAACCTTCTCTGCTTTCATCAAATCCGCCATGTTTGTCCATGTTGTAAGTAGAAAGTTTTCATGCTTTACAGGGCTAAACATTTAGCACATCAAGCCATCTTCTTTAATATCAGCCACAGCACAGAATTTTATAGCATTATCATTAACACAAATTGGAATCACATCTAGACAGCAGGAAGGAGAAAACTGCCCTCCCCAACTTTGTACAAAAAGGGTCATTAAAACATTGAACAGTAAAATCAAGCTCCTGTTAGAAATTGAATGTAAATTGTCTGATAATTCAATGAAACTATGGCATAACAATTTGACAGACTGAAGAACCACGATCCGTTTAAACAGTGAAATCCCCCCTCTGCATACGCATACGTACGACAGTTGATATAAACATGATATTTAAATACAACCTAATATGTGGCTGTCAGGTTTATTTTGACAGCTTGTCACTAAAATTATTTTTAGAACTCTTTGGGTTTTTCTTTTTCTTTTTACTACTATCTGAAGCTACTGAAAAGAGTCATGCTGACATTTGAGAAATAAAAGTGGAGCTATGAAAAGATAATCAAATCCAAATGGTCACTTACCTCTTAACTCCTGGAGTATTTTTGGGGTTCTAAATATAAGTTATTAATGCTTTTCTAAATTCATCAGACCCTGCAGATGCAGTAGGGGCAGTAACAGGAACACCTTGCTCTGTCTGGTTAAAATTAAAGAAGAATCCAAAGCATCGTTCAACTTTCAAATAGAAGCAAGAGAGGGAAATACTAATAGATGTGTTTTTTTGATATTTTTCCCTAACACTTTGAGGCATCAAGAGGCATCACGTTTGTCAGCAGAACTGCAGATATGACTCTATCAATAATCCATGGCACTTTTGTATTTCCCAGCTGAGGCTATTATACAGCTTTGGATGACAGCCTGCTTCAACTTCATCATCTGATCCGCTGGGACAGAAACTCATAACTGGCTTTCAACATAGATCCTTCATATAAAGGGTAATAACTGCAACCAGTCGGTGAAGTCAGAGTTTTGGAGAGGAAGGAAGCAGCAATGAACTGCAAAGTAGGGGGAGAAGCACACTGACACAGAAAAGAGGTGTGTATCTCAAAAAAAGAGCTGAAAATACACACAAAATCATTGCATCAGGTTGTTACCATTATTTCCTCAATGATAAATGCAAATCTAGGATTCTTAGGCATTATAAGCCCTTCCCCCCTCAAAAAAAATCGGTATTCTTTTTTTTGTTTGGGTGCTTACTATTGTAAGCAGCAGCAGATATCTTACTTTTCTTTGATTCTCCTGATTTACTGGGCAACGGTCTTCCTTCCTTCCAATCAGATCCTTGAGGAGAGCACTCCCAGCCAATCATCATTGGAGCAAAGCCCAGAGATGGTATATAAATAAAAGAAGTCCCTGCAGATGGTATATAAGTGCAAGTTGGGGGGTGAATCCTGGCCAGGTTAATGCAGCTTCAAGGAGATGTACTCTGAGTCCATGGAGAAATGAATTTTACTTGGGAGGTTCAAGCTATACAAAACCTTCACCTTGAGTTTTACAAAGGTGTTTGGCGGTGGGCGGGTGGGGACTGAAGCCTCACATAACCAGGCTTTAGAAATGCTACTGGCTTCCTTGCAATGCTAAGACAATGCTAAGGCTGGAAACTGATACCTAGCAGGAAAGAGATGTTTTGGAGGTCAGAGATAGAAGATATCACCCCAGAGACTTCAGCAAAGGCTTATTTGACTTAGAGGGGTGGGAGAACAGAGACCATAAAAGCCCCAGGTACAGAGGGGAGATGCTCTTTTTGACTGATTCCATCTAAGAGGAAGGGGCTCCTACACCTGGGCTCCTGCTGGTCACCATTGCCATGTGTTGGAGGGCTTCAGGCCTGAACAAAGACTCTAAGCTAACAGGAAGCTTTTAAAACATTGCAACTTTGAAGTTAAAGAGCCTGCCTTAGAATAAGATCAGACAGGACCTGTACAGAGGGAGGGACAGGGGAACTGTGTGTATACCCTTTTCTTTTGGATCCGTTGCTCAATCTGTTGCTGTGCTGAAAACGTGTGTAGCCACTTTATTTTTAATAAATGTTCTATAACTTTTAATGCTGGTAGATATTCTCTATCACCTAGACCTCCATAGTTTGAACATGCTATTTAAAACGTACACCAGGAGAAGGGGGCAGCCAATTGCCCAGTGGCTAATTCACCAGTAGTGTGCAAGTGCAGTAAGCTGTCCCCGTGTTAACCAAATACTGGGTAATAGGAGATGCAGGCATGAGGCAAGGCCTTAGAACAGCAACACACTGAAGGGAAGCTGGGAGCCCTGGCTCTCTCAGTAGGTAATTCAGGCTCTCTCAGTGGTAGTGAGTGTACCGTAAGAGGGAGAGAAAAACTCTCTCTTTTTTACTTCAAATTATTTTCAAAGATTGCAGTGATGAGATGGGGGTTGGTTTTCTGTAATGGAAGCCTTCCTTACTTTGTAAGAAATAGCCAGCGTGGTGTAGTGGTTAAGAGCGGTGGACTCTAATCTGGAGAACCAAGTTTGATTCCCCATCCTCCACATAAGCGGCAGACTCTAATCTGGTGAACCCGGTTGGTTTCCTCACTCCTGTGTTATATTATCAACACTTTTGCTTTTTGCAATTGTTCATTATTTGTATACTGTTTTGCAATTTATTTGAACCTTTGTTGTTACTACTATATTGTAAAATTTTGGAGTAGCTACACGTTATTAAACACCTTGCAATCTCTGGTGCTTTGCACTTTTTTTTCTATCTTCCCCACTCCTCCACATGAGCGGCAGACTCTAATCTAGCGAATCTGGTTGGTTTACCCACTCCTGTGTTATATTATTAACACTTTTGTTTTTGCTTTTGCTCATACTGTTGTGGTTCTGTGTTATATTATTAACACTTTTGCTTTTTGCAATTGCTCATTATTTGTATACTGTTTTGAAATTTATTCGAACATTTGTTTTTACTATTATTTTGTAAAATTTTGGAGTGGCTACAAGTTATTAGGTAAACACCTTGTAACCTCTGGTGATTCGCCCATTTTTTTTCTGTGTTCCCACTCCTACACATGAAGCCATCTGGATGACCTTAGGCTAGTCACAGTTTTCTTCAAACTCTCTCAGCCTCACCTACCTCACAAGGTGTCTGTTGTGGGGAGAGGAAGGGAAGGAGACTGTAAGCTGGTTTGATTCTCCTTAAAACGTAGAGAAAATCAGCATCTAAAAACCAACTCTTCTTCTTCTTTTTTGTAAAACGAGACAATGGACCACAACAAGGAAGGATGCAAAATGCAGTTTTTAGCAGAAAGGTAAAAAAAAAAAAAAAAAAACCCAGTCACCATAGTATTACCGTGTGGTGTAGTGTTTAAGAGTGGTGGTTTGGAGCGGTGGACTCTAATCTGGGGAACTGGGTTTGATTCCCCACTCCTCCACATGAGTGATGGGCACTCTCGTGAACTGGGTTAGTTTCCCCACTCCTCAAGGTAAAGTCAGTGGGTGACCTTGGGCTAGTCACAGTTCTCTTAGAGCTCTCTCAGCCCCACCCACCTCACAGGGTGTCTGTTATGGGGAGGGGAAGGGAAGGTGATCGTAAGCCCGTTTGATTCTTCCTTAAGTGGTGGAGAAAGTCAGCATATAAAAACTAACTCTTCTTGTTCTTCTTATTATTATTATTACATAAAGAAACCACATGCAGACAAGACTTTTAAAAAATGCCATCAGCCAGTGCTCTCCTGCCAGGCTGCCAGTGCCACCCCCCCGAGTAGGAATCTGTGGAAAGAAGTGTATCCACACCAAGAGATGCCTACTTTGAGGGTCTGTATAATTGAATCCCTTTTTCCATTCTTCTTGATATTGAATCCCTTTGTCCATTCTGGGGGTCTTTAGATTAGAGGGAGGACTATGTTCTGTGCAAATTTGGTGTCATTCTCTTTAAAAAGAACTGTTCCAGTCCCTCAGAGTGGTTCTCTGTTGAAATAATTGTCCCAAAATTTAAGAACCCTCCCCCACCCCCCCAAAAAAAACCTACATAGATTTGAATCCCGCACTGATAATGTCCTATCTGAAAATCAGGAATCTTAGTAAATTCTCCATATCTCAGATCCAAAATTATTACAATTTGTTTTTCAGAGAACACCCTTATTGCTGAAGTATAATTTTCACAACCGCTACGAGATAAAAATGGGTGTCTGGTTTAATAGGTACCTCCATGAGCTTTAAACTGAGGTTTAGTAGATTTAATTTCATCAGATGCACATCTGTCTGCAAGCAGTAAACGAAATAAGCATGCAAATTTGAAGAATAATTATGGATTATTGCTTTAAATGGGCCTAATTCTAACACTGGAACCAAAGACCTAATACTAAAACCAAGAAGTGCCTTATTATATGTAAATAATTCAATTTAAAAACTCATAATGCCAAATATAGGTGCTTTGCATCAAAACAACGCATTATGATCCCATTTTAAAGACTCTCAAAAAATGATTTCAAACTAGGAAACTGGGAATAGAAAGAAAGAGAGTAAAAAATACAATGAAGGGAATCAACAGTGTTACCCAAACACATGTCAGGGCCATAACATGCAAAGGCTTCTCCTTGATAGCATGGAACTAAAACCTGTATTCTGGGTACTTCAATACTTGGGATCTTAATCATGTTTATGCCAAGGTCCAGGTTCAGATCAACACTCAAATAAAACAATGAGAGAGACTCTTAAACAGAAGCTGGGGGAGAAAAGCAATATTCAGGTTTTCGTTTTACCAAATCTGGAGAAACGGGCTTGATTCCCCGCTCCTCCACATGAGCGGCAGACTCTGATGTGGTGAACCAGGTTGGTTTCTCCATCCCTACCCATAAAGTGTGCTGGGTGACCTTGGGCTAGTCACAGTTCTCTCTGAACTCTTCAGCCCCATCTACCTCACAAGGTGTCTGTTGTGGGGAGAGGAAGGGAAGGAGATTGTGAGCTGGGTTGAGTCTCCTTAAAAAAAAGGTACAGAAAATTGGGGTATAAAAATCAACTCTTCTTCTTAAGAACATACGAACATAAGAAAAGCCCTGCTGGATCAGACCAAGGCCCATCAAGTCCAGCAGTCTGTTCACACAGTGGCCAACCAGGTGCCACTAAGAAGCCCCCAAACAAGACGACTGCAGCAGCACCATCCTGCCTGTGTTCCAAAGCACCTCATATAATCGGCCTGCTCCTTTGATCCTGGAGATAATAGGTATGCATCATGACTTCTTCTCCTCCTCCTCCTCCTCCTCCTTCTTCTCTTGATACAAGATGCTCATCATCTGGTAAAAGCACCTCTTGTGTCAGGGAAAGGTTCTTCATGTTGAAGAAAAGCACCATGGCTATTGGGAATATATTCATAGATCCTATTATATTTGCCAGCCTGTAATGCTGTGTGCTAAAGATGACTGTAAAGTTTATCATGCATAAAGTTTGGGCAATTGTGTCCTTTATGCTTTCCCCAGTTTTTTGCCTCATAGCAATTCACAATGCAACAACAATAGCATTTTGATAAATCTGACTGTGAGATATATTACCTTTCTGGAACAGAAATGATGGATTTTGCCTTGGCAAAATGATCCAAGTATGTAAAGAATCGAAAGGAAAACAATTCAAAGGGATAAATATTCAACAGCTCAGAAACATGGGAGTTCACAAAATAACACTGAAAAAACAACACTGCCAGCATATGAATCCATTCTTTAAATATTCTTTGGATAAAGGGAGACTATCTTCCTGTTTAGAATGTTTTGGCTTGCCTTTAAAAAAGTGCATTTAAAGGGGAAAAAAACAGAACCTGTGCCATCCTTTCCTTTTATCTGATTAAAGCTCCTTTGATCAGATCTCTGATACCAAAAGATAAACACAGGTAGGATCCTGCCATAGTGAAGCACATGAAGTCCCTTTAGGTTTATGTATGAACAGAAATAACCTCATTGAATCTTGGTCAATAAAGTGGACTGGATTCTAAAGAAATGTGAAAGCGCAGCTGAGCTGCCAACTGCCTCCTCATTCCTTGATCCAATGTGCCTCCCCCTTTCTTCCCAAAATGTGACATGCTAGTTGCTTTGGGGACTGAGTAGGAGATTTTTACCTTTCTATTTTTTATGCCTATTTTTTGAGGATTGTTGTTGGCATTGCCTTTTTGTACATAAAATAAAGTTAGCTTTTCTTTCTCTTAGCTAAGGGTATCACCTCGCTTCATTTCTGTATCTGCTCACCCCCCCAAAAAAAGTTTGCTACATTCTCCTTCTTACTACAGCACTTCAGTGCGTCTGAAGGCAGTGTGGAAGAGCTCCAGGGCATGTGCAGGAGAGGGGTACACAGCAGGCTAGTGTGGTGTATTGGGCCCATGGGGTGTTGGTCCATGGTGGCTCCCACCATACAGAGTCAGCTAGCTGCACTTCCTAGGTTGTTTCTTCCCTCAGATCCCCATGCCTGGCCCACCCAGGCAGGGGGATCTCCTTACTGGGTCTGATCCGAACTCCTTTGGACCACTTTCTTTAAGGCCCTCCGCATAGCTGATTGGTCTGTGGACTTCTCTTCCATGGCTATAGTCTCCTAAAGGCCACATGTGAGGGTAGTGGGACCTTCAGAAATAGCATGATATTTTCTAGACAGAAGAGGGAACTGGCAGAATATATCCCCTACGTGTCACAAAAGCATTGAATTTCTATTAATTAAACTTCTATTAAGCCTTTAGTTGCCAAATTTACTTCCATGAGTTGTTTTAATGTTTATATACCTCATAGGAGCTTGCACCCTCTCTCTCATATCTTTTATATAGTATAGAAAGAAAGATCTGATGGTAGAAAATTCATAGTTACCAGAGCATTTCCACTCAGCTGCATTACTTCCTTTGGGAGTTGAAACTGACAACAAAATGGAACAACCTGAGGGAACACTGGATAGCAGGTTTCACAAATTGCCAAAAGCTGTGGAACAATAGTTCCAAATAGCATTAAGGTCTAATGCTTGTAGAACCATTTGCTTCACATTGCACAACAGCAAATTCTGTTGGGGCTGGAAATGGTTTGTGGATGTTCTCTGTGGAGGCATCCACAACACAGATTTGATATCCTTCAACGCTCTTTAAATACCCTTTTGTTCATGCAATCATGGTCATATATGGAGCCCTTTCAAAGTCCGTTCTGCCCTAAATACGACATCTTGCTCCACATTAGCAATGTTGAAAATTATGTCCTGTTATTTCACTTAAAATATTTAGGCATGT
Organism: Euleptes europaea; assembly: GCF_029931775.1. NCBI lineage: Eukaryota > Metazoa > Chordata > Lepidosauria > Squamata > Sphaerodactylidae > Euleptes > Euleptes europaea. Next base: position 64,092,355 of record NC_079319.1, read on the forward strand.
GTGATGGACAGGGCCCTTTTTCTATCTGCCAACCCCCTGGTGGTCTGGTAGAGAGAGCCCAACAATGGCTGATGAGAGCCCTTGGAAACTTGGGAGGGTGGGAAGTGGACAGAGAGTGAAAAGGATGGTTTAACTGATTTTGGATCAGATCAGTTCTAGAAGTCTTTTAGGCTGGTTAGGAATTTGGCTGTCTCTCCCATCATTTTGGGGGGAAATGACTGTTTTGTGCAGTCACCTGGAATGGCCAACCCTGTGTAGTCTTTCTGGTATCTCTGAAAGCGACAGAGCAGACTGAGGTCTGTGCTTACACAGATCTAAAAGATTAGAAAACCTATGGAAATACTTAACAGCTTTTGCAGACAAAAGTAGTCTGGTAGTTACATGTGTTCTCTCCATTCTAAAACAATATATATATGAAACTGTATCTCCAGATCTCCCTTTCTCATGAAGTTCCATTTGTAAAAAATTGACCTCAAACATCCATAAGTTACTTCCCCTTCCTATTAAAATAAACTGACTTATTGTTATTTTAAAATCTTTTATTTCCTTCCTGGCAAATCTAGGGTAGGCATGGTTAACCAGGGGTTTTACAAAGGAAGGGCAGAGTGCGTGCCTCAGAAATCTTCATCACAATTTACCTCAAGAGTGGTTAACTGTAATTAGTACCAAGCACTAGCTGGCTAGTAAATAAGAGAGAGAATTCGTTTATTTGTTTAGCCATAGGCTGTTATAAAATATCCTTACATATATACAAAAAGCCAAAAAAGGGATAAAATTGCATCGATATACATTGCCTGGATTAAAACTATTTCATACAAAATCTCTGTTATAACAAAAATTGCACTCATTTGTTTTCCTATACAATTTTTTTTTCTTATTAGCTTCAAGAGCTCTAATCTTCCTGGCTGCAATAGCAAATTGAGATATTCTGAAGGTGACATGCGAATCAGAGTCAGAGAGTAAAAAAAAACCCATTTATCAATTTCAGAACAAAAATTTACTCCCTTCAAAATTCCATCCAAGAATTTGGCTCTAGGCTCACTATACAACGGACATGATAGCACATAATGAAAAATGTCCTCTGGTGATAAAGATCCACAGATAACATGTGCGATGTTCCTTTGGGATTTTATTATATAGCCCTGACAAAAAGGCTGAAGGCATGGTCTGAAATCTTAGGGAGGTGAAAGCCACCCTAAGGTTCTGAGATGTGAGGTTAACCAAATAGGAAGATCCAAGATGGTCTTTCTTATAGTTATGGAACCACGGGGAAAATTTAGACTCTCAGATTGTTACTTTATCAATTAAGGCATCCATCCTAAACACCCAGTCACTAAGGAGAGATTTAAGTAAATAAGGGCCCATTCCTGAAAAATGGGCCCAAAGCCCTTAGGAGGCCGACTACGGCCTCCGCCAGTGCAGGGGCCCACACCGCCAGCGCCCAGAAGGTGCACGCCAGCGTGAGTGGCCCCAGCGCCAGCATGCAGGGACGAGCACTGCTCCCTGACCGCCGCCTCCTCCTGCCGGCCTCCAGCTGCCAGCACAGGCCGCGGCGGCAAGCCAGGAGGTGTTCCGGCGCTCCAGGAGGCGTTCCCAGGGTGTAACGGTGCTGGCTGCGGGGCGGGGCCAATGTTAGTTGGCCTCCCACGCACTTTTGGCTCGGGAACGCCCCTTTTTATTTTTTTAAAGATACGCCAGCTTTTAGCCCTATGAGGGTTGCACAGGTTTTTGGCGCCAGGCACAGCCAAAACCTCTTTAGGAGGCAATGCAGCCACTTTGCCTCCTAAGCCCGACACGGGCATTCCTTTCAGGAATTTGCTGTAAGTATTTCTTTGGTCTCTTTCTTAACTGTGTTTAGTGGTGTGACAGGGAAGTGTGGGGTGGGTGGTAATCCACATGGGCAGCCCATTCCTAAGGAGGGGGGTGTTACGATGGCGGCTGGGAGCAGTGCTGCTATACTGCCTCCTCAGAGGCTTCCTGGCTGCCAAACAGAAATGTAACTCCTTTTCAAAAGGAAAAAAAAAGGAAAGTTCCCCATAGACTTCAACAGGGCTATGACAACCCCAAAAAAGTGGCATTTATGGGGTGAAAGTAGTTAGGAAGCTGCCTAAAGGCAGCTCTGACCCCAGGAATGGGTGAGGGAGGTAGTTGGGGGGAGGTAGTTGTGAATTTCCTGCATTGTGCAAGTAGTTGGACTTGATGGCCCTGGTGGTCCCTTCCAACTCTATGATTCTATGAATGCTCTGGGAATGCTACTGGAATGCTGCCAGGAGGCAGCACCTGGGCCTGAGCCCTGCATCATGGCATGGCATCCTAGCGCTGACACGGATGCCACCCATGATGGTGCAAGCGCCCTTTATCAAGAGTTAAATGGGCACTAACGCTGGTGCAGGGTCACACTGGCTCCTAAAGAGCTTCGCCCCCCCTTCAGGATTGCAGCCTTAATTCCCAAATGAATACATGTTACCATTGTGAAGGTAGTGGCATGGTACTGAGTGGGAGCTCTTCCCACTGAAAACATATTAATACCTGTTCATGCCACCTCTACCCACCACAGCATGCTATTCAACATCTTATTTAACATGACTCCAGGTGCTGCTGTTTCTTTCCTGGGCAGGTGCTTGTCTACTGTATGCAAATGGCTAAGGGAGAATAAAATGAAAGTGAATCCTGGCAAGTAGAAGGTTATATTTGTTGGCAAGGCACCTGCTGCAGGGGTGGGGGGATTATGTTCCCAGGATTTGATTTCTTTAACAGGCAGTGTGAAGAGACTGGGAACTTCACTGTATTATTAGAGAAAACAATGTATTTAGTGGCATTCTTCCAACTGCATTTGGCCCACAAACTTTCCCTCTCTCTGTAGACTATTGACCTGGCCATGCTGTTCCGCACAACAGTAACCCTGAGGGTTGTTTATTGTGACACACTGTCTTTGAAGACACTTTGGAAACTGCAGCTGAGACAGAATGTAGCTGCCTATTTGTTATCATTTTTAATCAATTTATCAATTGTATAATTATTGCTTGATTACCTACATGGTACCAGATCAAGTTCGAGGTGAAGATGCAAACCTTTACAACCTGGGACAAATAAACCACCTCTTCTGGTATGAAGCTATGTGGAAACTGTGCTCTGCACACAAACACACACACACACACACGGAGGGAAATATAAAGGTAGGATATAAATATTTTAATCAATTAATAGGTTGCTCCAAACCATGCAAATGTTTGCTCTGTTGTTACTCACTCAGAGGCTTTTTGGTGGCTGCTCCAGTCCTATGGACTAGTCTCCCTGATAAACTAAGGCAGGATTCATCTTTGTTGCAATTTTATAAGGACTATGAGTCAGAACAGTTTAGGAAGGCCTTTGGGATCACTTAGTTGCACAATAGGTTGGGGAGTAAAGCTTTTAAAAATGAGTTATTTATTAAATTTGCTGGCTGTTTTTTTTAATGCATTTTTGATATAGTTTTGTTTCTAAATGGTTTTATTTATTTATACATCTTTACATTGTCACAGCATGTGCATGCATTGATAAAACATATGCTCTGATACAAAGCAGCAATCTTGATATGATTGCATCAGGCCGCTACATATGCACTCTTGTGCTTTGGTAAAATGCCACACAAAAAGAATTTTGATAACAACTGTACTGAGCAAGATAAAGTTTAATGATGTATACCTACACATTAGTAATGTGACAGAAGAAAAGGTAGAAATGAACTGAAGAAACTGAAAGATGTGGTTGAGAAGCGTTCTTTGTCTATTTTAAAATGAAACAATGGAAAAATGAATTAAAAAAATAATTAGATGCATAGTACAAAAATTACCAGCAATAATGGATACTTATAATACCACTTCTATATAGCACTCATTTTTTGACATTTGAAAGCTTGTTCACTATTTGAGGACAAGTTGGTTGGCCCTAATTTAAAAAAAAAAAAACAATGCTTATGCTGCTGCTGTTGTTTTATACAGAGACAACTAGGTTAGGACTGCCTTAATAATTTCAGCACCATGGAGAGGTCTTTTGACAATGTTGCAGCCAGCGCCACATTTAAGCATAAGTGTCCTGATCTACAATCTAAGCTAAGCTAAACAGCATACGTGATTTTACATTCTAATAGTCAAATGTGGGCTCATATGCAGATACTTTATTTATTTATTTATTTAGTTAGTTAGTTAGTTAGTTAGCTGCCCTGACCTGGATGGCCCAGGCTAGCCTGCTCTCGTCAGATCTCAGAAGCTAAGCAGGGTCAGCCCTGGTTAGTATTTGGATGGGGGACCACCAAGGAAGACCAGGGTTGCTGTGCAGAGGAAGGCACTGGCAAACCACCTCTGTTAGTCTCTTGCCATGAAAACCCCAAAAGGGGTCGCCATAAGTCAGCTGTGACTTGACGGCACTGTACACACACAGTTAGTTAGTTAGTTAGTTAGTTAGTTATTTGATTTATATCCTGCCCCTCCCCGGCAACACCGAGCTCGGGGCGGCTCACAACATTTTATGACACATTAAAGCATGCATTTTTAATTTTAAAAATTCCAACATCTTAAATGTTTCCAATGGTGCCCTGAACATTCCAGTGGCGGGTGCCAACCAAGTAGGATAGGAACAATCCCAGTGAAGAGGCGTCAAAGTTGGGTAAACATGAAAGGAAGGGAAGTGGGGATGGAGGGAGGCCAGTGAAGATGGAAACTATTGCTGTCCTCAACTATAGGGAACTAGAGCAACAGCCCTATGAAGAGCGGTTAAAATGCTTAGGGTTGTTTTGATTGGAAAGAAGACGCTTAAGGGGAGACATGAAACAGGTCTATAAAATTAAGCATGGTATGATGAGAGTGGACGCTTTTCTCCCTCTCTCATAATACTAGAACATGGAATCATCTGCTGAAGCTGGAGGGTGAGAGATTCAAAACAGATAAAAGGAAGTATTTCTTTACACAACACATAGTTAAATAGTGGAACTCCCTGCCTCAGGATGTGGTGATGGCTGCTGACTAGGCTTTAAGAGGGGAGTGGACATGTTCATGGAGGAGAGGGGAACTCATGGTTACTAGTAAAAAATGGATACTAGTCATGATGCATACCTATTCTCTCCAGGATCAGAGGAGCATGCCTATTATATTAGGTGCTTTGGAACACAGGCAGGACAATGCTGGTGCAGTTGTCTTGTTTGTGGGCTTCCTAGAGGCACCTGATTGGCCACTGTGTGAACAGACTGCTGGACTTGATGGGCCTTGGTCTGATCCAGCATGGCCTTTCTTATGTTCTCATGTTATGTTCATGTGTGTTAAGTGCAGTCAGGTCGCTTCCGACTCATGGCAACCCTATGGATCAATGTCCTCCAAAATGTCCTATCTTTGACAGCCTTGCTCAGATCTTGCAAATTGAGGGCTGTGGCTTCCTTTATTGAGTCAATCCATCTCTTGTTGGGTCTTCCTCTTTTCCTGCTGCCCTCAACTTTTCCTGTCATGATTGTATTCTGCAGTGACTCAGTTGTCTTCTCATAATGTGACCAAAATACAATAGCTTCGCATTAGTCATTTTAGCTTCTAGGGTCAGTTCAGGCTTGATTTGATCTATAACCCACTGTTGTTGTTGTTGTTTTTTTTGTTACTGCTGCTGTTTGTTTGTTTTTGGCCATCCATGGTATTTGTAACACTCTCATCCAACACCACATTTCAAAAGAATCCACTTTCTTCCTACTTTATTTCTTCCTACTTTATTTCTTCAATGTCCAGCTTTCACACCCATACATAGTAGCAGGGAATACAATGGCATGAATTAACTTAATCTTGGTGGCCAATGACACATCCTTACACTTAAGAATCATTTCTAGATCTTTCATGCCTGCCCTTCCCAATCTCAATCTCTTTCTGATTTCTTGGCTCCAGTCTCCCTTTTGGTTGATGATGGAGCCAAGGAATAGAAAGTCTTCAACAATTTCAATTTATGTTCATAGACCTGGTGGAACATCTCAGTCTTGCAGGCCCTGTGGAATTGTATCAGATCCTGCAGGGATCTACAAATCCAGCCCAAAGTTACTAAAATATATATAGTTCTCTAAACTTGGGGGAGAAGATAAAGATAGGTTGGCTGATGGGTAGGAAGGAGAGGAGTTAGGAAAGGGGGAGAGGCTACGGGGGCTTTCAAAGAAGGGAAAGAGGAAATAGTGGGGGGGTACAAAAATTCATCGCAAATGTCTTTGCAGGTTCCCGTTTGCTATTAGCTATTGCTTTAATTAGGCAGACTGATGTACAGCCCAATATTTTGAACTTCACTTAAGCAGATACATTTGTTTTCTTATCTGAGCTGTGGATACAGTTCTCGATTCAGTGCTCACATTTTTGCACTCCACTACATCCATTTACTAGCCTCTGGGGTGTTTTTTGATCAAGGTGGGATGTTCAGAATTTAACTTAAACTCCACAGTGCAGTAATTCCTTTGTTAGCATCTGTGACAGACAGCTGCATAAGGATGAATTGTCCTGGTCATGGAGTGACAGGAGGCTTGAAAAGGAAATACTTGTGTGTATTCCTCTTTTATCATGTTTTCCCTGTCAGTATCAGCAAAGCATCCCTGCACCATGAGAAAGGAGAGGAAATGGGGTAGCTGAGTAAGAGATATAATTGCAGTAATAACAAACAAGTGCTGCAGTCATGAGGACAGGTATAAGGCAATCCATGACTAATGTTGACAGGGTACCTAGATTGTCACAGTTTTCCTCATTAAAGATGCAACATTACATCCATACACTGTAGTATTTCCATCAGCATTAAGAAGAACATAATGACAGATCTGGAATTTCCACTTGTGTCACTCACGGTAATAAACATCTCATAGCTGTCCTGCAAATGGCTCAAGATGCAGCTTGTTTTAGGTTTTCTAAGAAAGAAACATGCCAGTTAGGAAATGTATCCCATATTTGGAGGTTGCCTTGGTCATGTATCTTCATGGCGCTGGTCAAACCTTGTCTCACATTTTATCTTAGAATCGAAGCAGCATCCTAAACAGAATTACACCTAAGTTGATGAAAGTCAATAGGCTTAGAAGGGTTAGCTCTGCTTAGGATGGCACTGTTTGTGGCACATTACATCATAGGTGAGGAAATGTAAGTTATTTGAAGCAGGGAAGGATAAAAACTGCCCTTCTTGCAGATGCATAAGCATAGAAAGGATGAGAATAATACAGAAAAGGGGTTATGTTTTCTTTCCCAGTTTATCGATACCATGAGCATCACATAGGAACATAGTTACACAGGGCATGGAAAGTTTTATTTGTCCCCTAGAGCCTAAAGTTAATTAAGATGTAATGGTAGAAAAGAGCAAGAGTCTAGTAACACCTTAAAGACTATCAAAAAAGACTAACAAAAACAGTGGCTACCCACTGTGAATTATCTAAGATGTAATGGAATGTCATTTTTTTCCTGCTAACTACCTAGTGCCAGCTAGCCAATGATGGGATGTAAAAAATGTGGGGGCTAAGATTTGAATTTAACTACATGATGTGCTGTGGCAATAAAATATTATGTGATAGCAAAGTAACACAGTTGAATATTCATGGGTCTATTTATCGAGCTGTTCACATGTCACAATTAGAATTCAGCGGCTAAAGCAAACAGTGTGACAGATTTGTCAGCGTTTAGAAGGATTATGTTAATCATCTGCATCAGGGAGTTCTCAAACTTTGTCAGAGCAAGCTGCCATAAGTGGAGATAACTGTTCAAGCCCTTGAGATGTATGTCTTTGTCCTGAAGAAAAGTAGAACTAAACAAGGTGGGGAGGGAAGTGATCTGAGTCTATTTTATGCTTTAAAAGTTCACGAAGAAGAACCTTGAGAAAGTAAATACAGAACAAAGAAGTGTTGCCTCATAATTGTTTCTCCCCAACCCTCAATCCTTGGTGTGATCAACATAACCAGAGAAGCAAATGACATCCTGTTCCGCACAAGCTATGATGAGTGAGAATCTTAACCAGGATGGGCCAGGCTAGCCCAATCTTGTCAGGTTTTCGAAGCTACTCAAGAGTGGCCCCTGGTTAGTACTTGGATAGGAGACCACAGAAGAAGAGGAAGAGGAAGAGGAAGAGGAGGAGGAGGAGGAGGAGGAAGAAGAAGAAGAAAGTTGGTTTTTATATGCTGACTTTCTCTACCACTTAAGGAAGAATCAAACTGGCTTACAATCACCACCTCTTCCCCTACCCACAACAGACCCTGTGAGGTAGGTGGGGCTGAGAGAACTCTAAGAGAGCTTTGACTAGCCCAAGGTCACCCAGCTGGCTTCATGTGTAGGAGTGGGGAAACCAACCCGGTTCACTAGATTAGCATCTGCCACTCATGTGGAGGAGCGGGGAATCAAACCCTGTTCTCTAGATTAGAGTCCACCACTCCAAACCACCGCTCTTAACCACTGCACCATGCTGGCTCTCAGAAATCCAAAGTCATAATGCAGAGGTGGCAAATGTAACCACTTCTATTCATCTCTTGCCCTGAAAACCCTACAGGGTCACTATTAGTCTGCTATGACTTGATGGCACTTTCCACCACCATGATGAGTGAAAAGGTGGGGGATGTGGGCTACAAGAATTTTGCCTTTTGAGAAGAAAACTTGCATTGGAAGGTATATAAAAACTTGCATTTATCTGTACTTCAATCCCAGCAGGAAACAGGAAGTATTTGATTTTTTTAAAATGTAAGGGATATTTTATCTGTAAACCTGTAAATCAGTTTGGATTTGCAGATAAATTTCAACACACACACATACAAAAATAGACATCAATACTGATAGCTCTTGTTCAGAGTCTTGGGACTTTTGCCTTTTTTCTTAACTGAGCATCTGCAGACTGGTCATTCTTTTGTTATACTGATGATTCAGAATGATTAACCAATCTCTCCTGAGATGTAAATTAAGAGGTCAGAAGAGTTTAAGGTTACAGGAAGGGAAGTGATCATGATGGGTAGCCATGTTAGTCTATCTTTAGCAGTAGAAAAGAATAAGAGTCCAGTAACATCTTAAAGACTAACGAAATTTCTGGCAAGGTATGAGCTTTTGTGAGTCACAGCTCACTTCTTCAGAAAGGGAAGAGATTAATTCAACAGTCTGGAAATTGTGCATTTAGAAGACAGTCTGCTTGGTATTTTCTCTCCTTGAAACAATGTGTTGACATCTCCAAATATTGTGCTGTTTCTCCTGACTCTTATCCCACAACTACTTAATTTTAACTGTTCCTATGATAAAGGTGTGTTAGCTTCACTGCATTATAGAATTCTTTGAACAGTCAGCATTCAGGTAGCCTTTTCTAGCCTGTACCTCTGTGAGCAGATCCTCTTTTGTTATGCAGGTGACTAGAGGGCAGGCTGCTATGCTAGCTTTACTCAGAATGACCTATCAATAACAGCTGCAGGCTACAGGATGGAAAGGGATTCATTTTGTAATTTGGAAATTCTGGGTTTGCAATCAGCTTGAGGTTTTCCCATGCATTTCCCCCCCTAAGGATGTAATGGTACAAATAGTTAAATGATTAATGGTACAAATGCTTAACGGTACGAATATTTGAATGATTTAAATAACAAGAGAAGTTACAATCAGCAGGGGAAAAGCTAAATGATAAACGTGGCAGGAATAAAAAAGGCATAAAAGTCAACTAAACTATAGCAACCACATTCAAATTTTGCAACAAAAAAAAGGAATATAGGTGGTGGTGGTGACAGAAGAGAGGTCATGCTGGATACCCTTCTGCAATGTGTGTGTGTTAAGTGCCATCAAGTCGCTTCTGACTCATAGCAACCCTACAAATCAATGTCCTCCAAAATGTCCTTTCCTTAACAGCCTTGCTCGGGTCTTGCAAACTGAGAGCTGTGGCATCCTTGATTGAGTCAATCCATCTCTTGTTGGGTCTTCCTCTTTTCCTGCTGCCCTCAACTTTTCCTAGCATGACTGTCTTTTCCAGTGACTCTTGTCGTCTCATGACGTGACCAAAATATGATAGCCTCAGTTTAGTCATTTTAGCTTCTAGGGTCAGTTCAGGCTTGATTTGATCTGTTTTTTTTTGTTTGTTTGTTTGTTTTTTGGCAGTCCACGGTGTCTGTGACACTCTCCTCCAACACCACATTTCAAAGGAATCTACTTTCTTCCTATCAGCTTTCTGTAATACCACCCTCCTTTCCTCTCAATGCTTCAACAGTGCATGGGATTCTACTGTACACATCAGTGGCACTGTAACTGGAGGAGATGATGCTTTGCTAACTGTACTGTCCTTACATTCTATCCACATTTCACTAGGCTCCTTACAACAGCCATGTGGACAGTGACTCTAGCAGCACCGTTTTTGAGGAAGATCTCAAACACTGTATGAACATTCCTGTCAAAACACCCGTGCAGAACACAACATGAAGCACATTCAGAGATGGTATGCTTTTTTTTCTGCTGCAGTCAGAAAATAAATTCAGCTTGACTTTAGCATGCCAAGTATTTGTGTTTGTGTGCAGACGTGTTTCAGCCTGTTATTTGAAGAACGGCTGCACATGTTACAACCACCCCATGGAGGTTGTTTTTTATATTGGTCTACATGGCGGCAATCACCATGTGAGGAATTATTAATGTGCAACAAGATGTAGCACAGATCAGGTGATCCATACCACTACAGTGACATGGAGAATAGAATTGCCTGATCTGCATAGTGGCATGCTGTGCATTCATGGCTCATCAGATAATTACAGTTGCCATGTGGAAGAATGTAAATCAGTTAACCTGTGGCAGCAAAAAAGCTTGTGTGCCAATCCTTAGCCAAAAATGCACATCACTATTTTCCCCTCCAGTAGCAACAGAATAATCTTAAAGCATAGAGATTCTATTTCTAGGACTACCAGTCTCCAGGTGGTGGCAGGAGATCTCCTGCTATTACAACTGATCTCCAGGCAAGAAAGATCAGATCCCCTGTAGAAAATGGTTGCTTTGGAAGGTGGACTCAATGGCATTATAACCATTGAAGTGGTAGAAAAAGAAGAGTTGGTTTTTATATGCCGACTTTCTCTAACACTTAAGGAAGAATCAAACCAGCTTACAATCACCTTCCCTTCCCCACCACAACAGACAATATGGCTGATCTGCATCAGGACCTGCAAGATGTTATAGTCAGCAGGTAGGGCAAAGGGTGTTAAACTAGGCTAACCCCCTTGTGTGGCATGGTTTGGGCATGGATTAAGAGCAATGGAATCTAATCTAGAGAACTGGGTTTGATTCTCCACTCCTCCACATGAGCTGCGGACTGTAATAAGGTGAACCGGGTTGGTTTCCCCACTCCTACACATGAAGCCAGCTGGGTGACCTTGGGCTAGTCGCAGTTTTCTTCGAGCTCTCTCAGCCTCACCTACCTCACAAGGTGTCTGTTGTGGGCAAAGGAAGGGAAGGAGATTGTAAGCCAGTTTGATTCTCCTTTAAAAAGGTACAGAAGGGTAGAGAATATCCTGAGACATCCAAAGTGGTGGAAGGCATTTTCAGAACATCACCGGCTGTGCAGCAGGGTGCAGCAGGGAAGGAGCGGCCTTTGGTGCAGAGAGACATCTTTCCGGACCTGATAGTGACTGTGTAGTGCATCAGGAGAAGGGCTGGGGCTGGGCTCCACTTGGCACATTGTGTGAAGGCGATGATGAACAAAGGGAATAGAAGTTGCTGGCTGTGTTTGAAGTCAAGGTGGGCAGACTGCCTAGCACAGCCCTCCCATTTAAATATGTTAGTATATTTAATTATGGCACAGATCAGTTTAAATAAATTGACTGGAGGAGGAGAAGGAGAAGGAGGAGGAGAAGGAGAAGGAGAAGAAGAGGAGGAGGAGGAGGAGAGCTGTTTTTTATATGCTGACTTTCTCTACCACTTAAGGAAGAATCAAACCAGCTTGCAATCATCTTCTCTTCCCCTCCCCACAACCAACACCCTGTGAGGTAGGTGAGGCTGAGAGAGCTCTAAGAGCTGTGACTAGCCCAAGGTCACCCAGCTGGTTTCATATGGAGGAGTGGGGAATCAAACTCAGCTCTCCAGATCAGAGTCTACTGCTCCAAACCACTGCTTTTTCTGTGTCTAATTAATCACTCTACACTTGAGATTACATAGTTTAAATTTCCCTTACTTTGCATGAGGATCACAAACCTCAAAGTAGGGTTGACTTATTTCATTAGTTGCTACAGTCCTGACACCACATAGCCGTGTGCCATATAGAATGGCCTATTTTCAGTATAAGGACTAGTGGGGAATCAAACCCTGTTCTCCAGATTAGAGTCCACCGCTCCAAACCACCGCTCTTAACCACTGCACCCAAGCTATTGTCTTATGTCTTCATCAAAGGGTGCCTGGGGCAAGACAGTACAAGGAAACAACATTAAGAATCCCACATTCAATTCACGCAAGGAGGAAGTAAAAGTGAAATAGACATTTTGGGGTTAAAACTGCAGCGATGAGAAATTCACATATTAGCCTCCATAATGTTAGTTAATTGCTACTAAGTCAGTTTTGAGTGTCCTGTAAATGTCTGTTCAGACTGCCTGCCGGGTGTGAAACTTTTTCTGTGTCTAATTAATCAGTCTACACTTGAGATTGCATAGTTTAAATTTCCCTTCCTTTGCATGAGGATCACAAAACTCAAAGTCGAGTTGACTTATTTCATCAGTTGCTCCAACCCTGACACTGCATAGGCATGGCCATATGGAATGGCCTATTTTTAGTATGAGTCATAAAGTGAGGACCAGTGTGTTGTAATGATGGATGCCTGAATACAGGCCATTGGGGCTTATTTAACTAGTCATGACCAGGGAGCTGTTTCTTCACTGAGCAGTTCAGCAGATCCCAATCAGCTTGAGAGGATTCGTTCATCAGGATACTTTTTTGCATTTCCAAGCAGTACAATTCAGTATGTCAACAGTATTTCATATGTGCTCTCACAAAACCTGAGAGCCTACCTTCCCTTTTGCCTGCACAAAACCTACCTTCCCTTTTGCCTGCAGACCTGTCATTATGGCTCACCATGCAGCAGCTAACTCTATAAATAAAACACAAACTTTTTTTAGTCAGTCAGCGATTATAGAAGAAGAAGAAGAAGAAGAAGAAGAAGAAGAAGAAGAAGAAGAAGAAGAAGAAGAAGAAGAAGAAGAAGAAGAAGAATTGGCTTTTATATGCCGACTTTCTCTACCACTTAAGGAAGAATCAAACCGGCTTACAATCACCTTCTCTTCCCCTCCCCACAACAGACACCCTTTGAGGTTGGCGGGGCTGAGAGAACTCTAAGAGAGCTTTGACTAGCCTAAATTCACCCAGTTGGCTTCATGTGGAGGAGTGGGGGGATAAATCCAGTTCACCAGATTAGCATCTGTCGCTCATGTGGAGGAGTAGGGAATCAAACTCAGTTCTCCAGATCAGAGTCCACTGCTCCAAACCACCGCTCTTAATCACTACATCACACTTTATCATTGTATTTTTAAAATTTTGTGCTGCATTATGGAATAGGACCTCCTGAGCCATTTACTTGCCTTCCACTAACCTGTTGAAGAATCAGTTCCACCTACTGTGGAAATTTAAACGTGCCGTGCGAGGCAGAAGGGAATGAATCTTGACCACCAGAGGTACAGCACAGCCCCAAACTGTTTAAGAACATAAGAAAATAAGACAAAGCCATGCTGGATCAGACCAAGGCCCATCAAGTCCAGCAGTCTGTTCACACAGTGGCCAACCAGGTGCCTCTAGGAAGCCCACAAACAAGACAACTGCAGCAGCATTGTGCCTGTGTTCCATAGCACCTAATATAATAGACATGTTTCTCTGATACTGGAGATAATAGGTGTGCATCATGGTTAGTATTCATTTTGACTAGTAATAGATATCCCTGTGCTCCATGAACATATCCATTCCCCTCTTAAAGCCTGCCAAATTGGCAGCCATCACCACATCCTGGGGCAGGGAGTCCCACAATTTAACTATGTGTTGTGTGAGGCAGTTGCTAGAACTGCATGGCTGTAAGTGGAAGAGATACAAGGCTCAGCTCATGGTATGACATCACTCCTTCGCTCTGTTCACACATCATCAAAGCATTTTGAGGTTTGCTGGAAGGAATTCAGATTTGTAACATCAAAGACAATGAGAGCTGCAGCAGAGTCCTGGATGTAGCTGGGAATGAAGCTGTGGAATCTTTCTTGGCTGGCTGTATCCCACAGCTGTAGACTGATCGTGCGGTCTTCTACATGCATCGTCTTTGAGAGAAAATCAATCCCAATAGTGGCCTGGTAAGTGTTGTCAAAACTGTCATACATGAACCTGGTGATCAGGGAGGTCTTTCCAACTGATGGGAGCAGAGACACTGCAGGAGCAAGACAACAATGCTCGAGCCGCCCGGCCACCGACTGAATCACCTCTGCCCTGTAACCACCCCATGAAAAAAACACTGAAAATAGGCCATTCCATATGGCACATGTCTATGCTATGTCAGGGTTTTGTAGTTGTAATGGTTCAAGTATTGTACTACACCTGGGAGATCCTTGTTCTAATCCTCAATTGACAATGAAACTTTCTGGATGACCTGGGGCTAGCTCTCAGGGCTGATGTTAAGAATAAAATGGTGGAGAGGAGAATTGTGTCTGCCAACCTGGGCTTTTGGAGGAAGGAAAAGATACAAATGGCCCAACTAAGCAACATGTTCTAGCACCCCAAAGGGCTTTTGGTGATCCTGGATAGAGTAATTCTGCTTAAACATTTATATGTGATTCCATGGTTGAGGGAAAACAGTAACCATTTCATTTACACTGTATGAAGAGCAGTGGTAAGAGTAGTGGAGAACCATCAAGTAAAACTATTGCATACAGAGAATGTAGTTGTTTGAGTCAAAAACAGTGCCTACAGCTATCTTCCCCCCCCCCCCATAGGTTCCCACCAGAATGTTTCTCAGATGTATAGCATGTATTTCTAATCAAGCAATTTGTCTTTATGCTCATATTCAAACGGCAATTGGAGTGGTAGCTACATTCCAGATATCCTTGCCAGAGAACAAATTCTATTGATCTTAATGAGGCTTACTTCCAAATAAGCACTCGTAGGATCACTGCAAAATAAAAATGGATTCATGATTTACCATTTAAACATGGGAGTTTGAAATAAAATGTTTGAGATTAGGTTATGCTCCAGAATTCAAATGCATATAAGAACAGTGCTATCCTAACCAGAGTTATACACTTCTAAGTGCATTGACTGAAATAAACATATTGAGCAAATCAGATCATAGTATAGTATAGTATAGTGTATAGTATAGTGTATAATATAGTGTATGGTATGGTATGGTATGGTATGGTATGGTATGGTATGGTACAGTATAGTATAGCTTTGGCATATATTTTCTCTTCTGCAAAGTTAGACAAAATATTTATTTTTGGTCCAAAATCTATGCAGTCAGGTATGAGTGGACTGTAATGATATCTTTTGAAAGTTTGTTGAGTTTTATAATTTGATTATTTTGAGGCTACACATGGTAGGTTCAGTTAATTATTAATAATGTATGATTACCAAGCATATTCATGTTTATTTTATAACCAATTAGTAGATGCTGAGAATGTACCAGGGAACATTATCCTTTCCTAGAGAACTTTCAATTTGTTGTGTCTAGAAATGAAGAAAGTCCCCAAAGAATGTCCCCAAAGAATGTGCCAGGAACATGTAGGTTTTATTTTAATTTTTGTGTATTTGTATCCCACCAAAGTAGCCTAACGGGTCCTCAGGCATGTGCATTTGGAACCGTATTCATCAACATCCAAACTGAATGTGCACCATTCTTTAATATAGTTAACTATTGTAAAAAACAACAACCAATATTCATAATATTTGGAAATTTTCAGAAATTACCATGATAGAAGCATGAAAGATTATTCACCAACCAACCCCATCACACTTTGCAGCTGCCGGCATGGTATAGTGGATATGAGCGGTGGTTTGGAGCAGTGGAGTCTGATCTGGAGAACCGGGTTTGATTCCTCACTCCTCCACATGAGCGGCGGAGGCTAATCTGGTGAGTTGGATTTGTTTCCCCACCCCTACACATGAAGCCAGCTGGGTGACCTTGGGCAAGTCACATTCTCTCAGCTTCTCCCACCTCACAAGTTGTCTGTTGTGGGGAGGGGAAAGGAAGGTTTTCTCTCCCTTAACTGGTAGAGAAAATTGGCATATAAAAACCAATTCTTCTTCCTTATCCCACTTTGCTTGACTGTAATTTTCAGTAATTTCCTTCCAACCAAGCTGGCTCAGCCATCAAAACAAGGCATGGGAGAAGGTTTAATTTAGTTTCCCTCACCTTGTTTATGCTCTGGTTTTGTTTAAAAATAGACACTCCCACTTGTTGTACATATGAACATGAGATTGTCTAGCTCCCTGCCCCGCACCATGGCTATTACCTGCTGTGGGCAGGAGGCGACTTGTACTTGAGAAACTGGCCCATTACTAACCCATGGAGTGATGTCATATCTCTAGGGTTGCCAGCCTTCAGGTACTAACTGGAGACCTCCTGCTACTACAACTAATCTCCAGCTGATAGAGATCAGTTCGCCTGGAGAAAATGGCCTCTTTGGCAATTGGACCCTAGGGCATTGAAGTCCCTCCCCTCCCCAAACCCCACCCTCTTAGGCTCTTTTAGATCTGCCCTGCTGGTGGGGCAGATCTGCAAGAAACCCACCCACCCACGCCTCTTCTCCAAATCCTGGAGAAGCGGCGGCGGGGGGTGGATTTCTGCCAGATCTGCTCCGCTGGCCTTCTCTGGACCCCGGAGAAGGACAGTGGGGTGGATCTGAAAGCAATACAGCCCACACCACTTCTTCAGAGTCCGGAGAAGTGGCACAGGCTGGATTGGTGTCAGATCCACCACCGCCGGGCTTCTCTGGACCCCGGAGAAGCCTGGCGGGGCAGATATGAAAGCAATCCAGCCCGTGCCACTTCTCCGGGGTCCAGAGAAATGGTGTGGGCTGTGTCAGAGGCAGGTAAGTAAGAGGGGAGGGAAGATGGGGAAGAGAGGGGGGAAATGGCTGTGGGACCAAAGCAGCCCGAATAATGACAAAAAAATTGGCATTATTTAGTATCTGCTTTTTTCAGCTCCCTTTATTGTTGCCAAGTTTCATATTGGTATTTTTATTAGCATTTTTCAGAGGGGGGGTTATTTCAGGATACCGATATGCACACCACTACATATGACCATCACATATATTATGACCTTGCATCCATACATGATGTGCACCTAGCAAAACTGATGCAATCAGCACATTAGAAGTCTAACAGAAGTAGGCATGGTGTGAACTTAAACATAGACATAATTGTCAGAACAGCTTACTACGGCTGTTGATTTGGTTAAAACCGAACTGGAAAAATATTGAATAAATGCAAATTCAGTAAATTTCTGGTTCTGGCTTATGAAGTCCAAAAAATTCGGGAGGTTGGGAAAGCCGAATCTCGCCATTCCCAAATATCCGGCTTTTTTAGCAATGTCTTTCCGTGGCTCCTGCGGGGGCATTTTTGCAGGTAGTGGTCCCAAATTTTCAGGGTAGCTAGAAGAGGCTCTCCTTGCAAAACCCCTGAATTTGTAAAGATTGGGTCAGGGGGTCCAGAGTTATGGGGTCTGGAAGGGGTCGCCCCCATCCTCCTCCATAGAAATACATTGGCAAAGTGGCTGTGTTCAGACTCTTTAATCTGATCTCTTCAATATATTCAATGGAGAAGCTGGGCTTTAAACTGTAGGTAAATCCCCCCCCACCTCCATAGAGACAAAATGTATCAAATTGTATCTCTATGGAGGCACGGGGTGAACTTTCCCACCCACCGTTTAAAGCCCTGCCTCTCCATTGAGATCATATTAAAGAGTTTGACCACAGCCACAATGCGTTTATATGGAGGAGGATGGGGGCGAACCCTTCCAGACCCCATAACCCCTGACCCAATCTTTACCAAACTTGGGGGTTCTTGCAAGGAGAGTCCCTTCTAGCTACCCTGAAAATATGGGACATCTACTTGCAAAAATGCCCCCACCCCAGGAGCCACGAAAAGCCGCGAATTGGTTTAAATGGGTTTAAATGGCCAAATTATTAGGGAAATCTGAATTTAAAGCCGAATTCCTACCTTTACTGGTACAGGGCCGTGTTGGCGAACATATGCCACGCGTGTCACAAGTGGCACGCCAAGCCCTCTCTGTGGGCACGCGCGGAGCCGTCGCGTCTGCCTAGGGCTGTGCCGTGTTGCCGTGGTGCGGTGTTCCTTCTCCCCAAGCCCATGCTCCCCAAGCCTGCACTGGCGCCCTCCCTCTGCTTGCACTGGGGAAGCCCCTCCCTCTCTCTCAGCTGAGCTGTGGGCGCAGCTCAGCTGTTTGTTGGCCGCAGCTCAGCTGTTTGTTGGGGCCCCACCTGTCTTCAGTTTGGACTGGGAGGCTGTGGCCAAGCACCTTGCCACGCCCCCCTCCTCTCAGCTGAGCTGCAGCTCAGCTGTTTGTCAGAGATCCACCTGTCTTCAGTTTGGGGGCTGCCCGTCTTCAGTTTGGGGCCCCCGCCCGTCTTTACTTTGGACCGGGGAGGCTGTGGAACACCTTGCCACGCCCCCTCCTCTCAGCTGAGCTGCAGCTCAGCTGTTTGTCAGGGCCCCGCCCATTTTCAGTTTGGGGGCCCCGCCCATCTTCAGTTTGGAGGCCCCGCCCATCTTCAGTTTCTTCCATTCTGCTTTCCTAGGTAGGTATTACCACATTGATTGCTCTGCCTTTTTTCTTTTTATCCCTGCTTACTCTGTCAGCTTCTCATCATCCCTTACCATCCAACTGACTCTCTTCACCCCATTCCTCTGGCCAATCAGTCGCGATTGAGTGCATGAGCCCAGCTGCTGTGTGGCCCAGGGAGAGAAAGAGAGAGTATCTGTTTGTGTGTGAGAGAGATCCCCCTTGGGGGGGGGGTGTGCGTGTGCACATTCGAGCCATTTTTGGGAGTAGAGCCCCCAAACCTTCAGCATAGCTTCAGAGGACCCTTCTTGCAAGAACCCCCAAGTTTTGTAAAGATTGGGTCAGGGGGGGGCTGAGATATGGGCCCCCTCCTTAATGTGCATCTCTGACAATGGGGGTTTGCAATTAGCAGAGCTTGCCTCCCACGCCCAAAGCTCCCAGCCCCGACAAACAGCTGAGCTGCAGGGAGCAAGGGCAGGGCAGGTGCGAAGAAAATGGAACTGAAGACATCCACAGTAAGACCCATTTTGGGGCTTTTCTCAGTAATTTTTCTCCTGTGTGTGTGTGGTGGGGAAGCGGAGTCTGTGTGTGGGGGGGGGAGGGAGCAGTTTCTGTGGGTGGGGGGGAGCCAAAGGGAGCTTTCGCCCATTCTGCCTGGGGTGTGTGTGCCCCCTCGAGTCTCTCTCTCCCTGGTTTGAGGGGGGGCTTCAGTTGTGTGTCTTCAGGTTTTCCCTCATTCATAAGATCGGTTAGGTCTATTTTGATGCTTGCTCAAAACTGGTTTTCAAATTGTGACTTAAAGAATGCATTTGCCTGGTCCTGAATCCGATGCAAAAGTGGAAATTCCACCCCCTCCTGCTTCTTATGCATAGCTAGCCTGCCTCTGTCCCTTTCCATGGTTTGCAAACTCCCAGGTAGGGCTGTCAAAAAAAAAAATTCAGTACAGTTCGGATTCGGCCGAATTTGGCCCTTGTGGGTTCGGTACGTGCCGAAGTCCGAACTCCCCCACTTCGGATCCGTTCAGTTCGGCGGGAATTCAAAGTTCGGAAACAAATTCGGCCGAATAAAGCCATTAAAAACACAACCGCGCCTTTCCGCGGCTCTGGGGGGGCATTTTTGGGCTTAGAGGTCCCAAACTTTTGGCAGAGCTTCAAAGGACGTTTATTGAAAGACTCCCCAAGTTTTGTAAAGATTGGGTCAGGGGGGGCTGAGATATGGGCCCTGAAAGGGGTCCCCCCACCCTTAATGTTGTGCATCTCTCAGCAGAGCTTGCCGCCCACGCACAAAGCTCCCAGCCCGACAACAGCGGAGAAATTAGCAAAACAACTGCAAACACAACCTTGTTAAACAACACCTTTGCAACACACAACTGAAACCTCCCCCCTCAAACCAGGGAGCGAGAGACTCGAGGAGGAACACACACCCCAGGCAGAACCGACGAAAGCTCCCTTTGGCTTCCCCCCCACCCACAGAAACTGCTCCCTCCCCACACACACACAGACTCTGCTTCCCCCCCACACACACACACATACACAGGAGAAAAATTATAGATTAAAGCCCCCAAAGGGGTCTTACTGTGGCTGTCTTCTGTTCCATCAGGACGGGCTGTAATCCAAGATGATTCCAATTAGGCACGGAACGTTTTGCTCTGGAGAGGAGATGCTCACAGGATCGGATCGGCTGCCCCATTCATCCCAATAGGGGAAAGGGGAAAGGGGAAAGCCCATATCTCGGGACCCCCTGACCCAATGTTCACAAAACTTGGGGGGTTCCTTAAGAAGCTTCATCTGAAGTTCCAGTGAAAGTTTTGTGTGTGCACCCCAAAAACTGCGCCCCCTGCAGCCACAGAAAGGAGCGAATGTGCACAAGCACCCCCCCACACACGAGGATTTTGCTCTCTCTCTCTCTCTCTCTCTCCCTGGCCGGGCCGCACATCAGCTGATTCCTCCAGTACTCAATCCTGACTGATTGGCCAGAAGAAGACCCAGCTTGCCCACCGATTGGCCGGGGGAGGAGAATGCTGCTTACTGATGGTTATGCTGCTTACTGACGGCCGAATTGGCCGAATTTATTCGCGAACTCCCGAACTTGCTGAATTCGGCCCCCCCGGTTGCCCGCCAGTTTTGAGTTCGGATCCGTCCGAACAGAAAAGCACCGAATCAGGGGAAATTCGGTTGATTTTCAGTTCGGACCGAACCGAATTGACAGCCCTTCTCCCAGGCGTCATGTGTTGCTTTGCATGGTTGCAAACGTGTTGCTTTGCATGGTTTGCATGGTTGCAAATGTGTTGCTTTGCATGGTTTGCAAACTTCTTCACACCTGCCCCGCCCTTGCTCCCCCCAGCTCAGCTGTTTGTTGGGGCTGGGAGCTTCGGGAGTGGGCAGCTAGCTCCGCTAATTGCAAACCCCCATTGTCAGAGATGCACATTAAGGAGGGGGGGACCTCTTTTGGGGCCCATATCTCAACCCCCCCGACCCAATCTTCACAAAACATGGGGGTTCTTGCAAGAAGGGTCCCCTCAAGCTACGCTGAAAGTTTGGGACTCTATCCCCAAAAATTCCCCCCTGGAGCCGCGGAAAGGCGAGATTGTGTTTTTAATGGCTTCATTCGGCCGAAGTGGGAGATTTCGGACTTCGGCATTTCCCGAATAAAAACAGGCCAAATTTTGCCGAATCCAAATTTTACCGAATTTGTTTGTCAACAGCCCTAGGGACAGCAGCAAAAAATTTGATGATGTCCTCAAAGATGTCACAAAAATGGTGAATTACATCATGGCTCGTGCTCTGAATTATCAACAGTTTCAAGCACTTCTTGAGGAGGTTCAGGCACAGTATAATTGTCTACTTATGTACAATAATGTCCGGTGGCTGAGCAGAGGACGAGTCCTGGAGAGATTTGTAGCCTGCTTGGATGAAATTAGGCTGTTATGAATGAAAAAGGTCAGGAATATCCACAGCTCACTGATATGGCCTGACTTACCAACCTCATGTTTTTTACAGATTTGTCACAACACTTCAATGTACTGAACAAACAACTACAAGGCGTAGGGAAAACAGCAGAAAGGATGTTTTGTGATATCAAAAAATTTGAGAGAAAACTGCAGGTGCATTTTAGCAGCAGATTTTTACAGTTCTGTAAGATGGAGACAACCCTGTGTTTTCTTACTTCTCCAGATAAAGCCACATTTGAAGAACTTGATCTTTCCTGCCTACACTGGTTAGATTTAGAAAATCTAGAAATTGAGCTAATAGAATTTCAAGAAAGCTCTATCTGGAAAAATAAATTCTATAACCTGCGTGAAACACTTGAGAAGATAGAAGGGATGACAAAGGATAGCACAGTTAGTTCTGAAAATGTAATCCTTAAAGTGTGGAATTCTCTGCCAAATAATTTTAAGTCAATGAAAGCACTTGGGATTGCTTTCCTTACTTTCTTTGGATCATCTTATGCTTGTGAGCTGTTTTCAGCTTTGAATTATGTCAAATCTGACACCAGAAACAGACTAACAGATGACCTGAGTGCTGCATGTGTTGCTCTCAAACTTACAAAGTATGAGTCAAGGGTGGACAAATTATCAGCATGCACACAACAGCAAAAATCACATTAATTGTTCAAAAGCATGCCAAATGCAAACTTTTACCTTTCAATAAAAAGTTGTTTGTATCATTGAAAGCTCTGTTATTGTGTTTTTCTTTTAAGGCAAAATATGTTAACATATGAGTTGTTTTTTTCTAAAATAAAACCTCAGTATTCAGGTTAAATTGCCGCATTGGCACTCGGCGATAAAGAAGTGGGTTTTGGGTTGCAGTTTGGGCACTTGGTCTCTAAAAGGTTTGCCATCACTGGTATAGGGGGATTCAGCATTCAGGTTTTCTCAAATTAAAAAATGCCCAATAAACCCGAACCCTTTTTTGAGCACTCTTGACTACATGCAAGGCAAATTCATGATCTTATTGCCTCAATATTCTTTGGCAAAAAATTGTCTTGAGCACAGCTTTGTGCCTGAACAGTAGCCACTGGTTCACTGCAACCACCTATCTGAAATTTACTTTATTCCCACTGATGCTACACCACAGTCTTGATTGTGTAGATTGTTACATGGTGAACTGGCAATGGCTCGTCTGTACTTTCCATACCACTGCTTTGACTATTATTTAATGAGGACATAGTCTTGAATATATAAAAAGATTATTTAAATATGAATTAGCTTTTTAAAAAACAAATTAAAAATAAAAATAAAAAATTAAATTAAAGGTCAAATTATTTTTGATTGTTTTAACATTAGTCTTATTCATTTTGGTTTATTTACTTCATGTCCTGGAGTCTGGAAAACAATGTCACTCAATGATTGCAGAAGGAAAACGGAAGAAAGGAGAGAAAGAGAGAGAGAGAGAAAGTATGTGGAGATTAAACTGCTAAGGAAGCTTTCCAGTCATTAAAGTCAGGTATTTTATTTCTCGTATTTGTCATCAAAGGGAAGGAAGAGAGAGTGATTCAGAAAAGATCAATAGATAATATGAAACTGACATGAAGCAATGCTTTAAATCAATCATCCAAAGAGATATTTGATTTTTGGCATGAGCTTGCCTTTAATTGTCTATAAAACTGAGGTATTTCCTCCCATCTCTGAAATTGGGCAAACATGATTTCTTGAGCAAGTGACTCAGTATCTGAGAATGTCATTCTGAGCTGGAAAACAAAGTGGTTTGAACCAGATATATGTTTTCTTTTAGCTGCCTATAAAAGGTTTATAGGCAACTAAAGGAAACATAAATGTCTTTACTGCTTTGAACTGGGACTTTTGCCTAGTTGCCAGAAAATTTGGCAGACATGATCCCTTGGGTGAGGGGTACATTCTATCACCCAAAAAGGAAATAAAAAGTTATCACCTAAGTGCTAGTGTTTCCCATTAAAACCAATAGAAACTAAAATAAATAAATACCAAACCAAAAATTTCACAGCCTTAGCTTTTAAATCATGCATGACTATGATCTAATTTGTTGTTCAATTAAAAACTCATTCACTCACTTTTCATTTTACATGTATGCATGTATCATACTATGATAAACAAATAAACTTTTGTCTAATTACATATTAGGGTCAAATAAGGTGTATCCCACAAATAACTGCAGGAAAGGGAACAACTGGGAAAATGCCAGGTTGGATCCAACCAGCTTTTCAGTTGATGAAAAAGGACCACCAAAAAGAAGCTATGCTTGGGATCTGCATGGGCACAAGCCATGTGGGACAGGGGCTGAAATAAGGAGGGGAAATGGGCATGATTGCATTAACAAGCTGGTTGGATCCAACCCCACCCCCACCCACCCCCACATTCTCCTTAGCCCTGATTCTCCAAGATCTTCGAAACATGGGTAGGTTAATTTCCCTTCCCGATTTTTTTTCTCTCTTTTTAATTGACCCTGAGCAGCTCAATATTCTATGGGTCCTAGAGCATATTCAGTTCTTATGAGGCTGATTTGGGAGTGTGTTTCTTTCTCTTTTTGGTTTCTTTCTCTTTTTTTCTCTTTTAGAAATGTAATTTTTTTGCACACCTGGAGAGTCCCTGTGTAGAACCGCCTAACTTTTCATCAGTATGGCAGAAAGCTGCAAACATACGGAAGTCCAGAGAAAGGATTCCTGACCACTTATCCCTTGTCTGATCAGGTTCATAACTAGCATCAGCTCTCTTTCTGAGTTACAGAGACATCGGTCATGTGTTTCCTTTCAGCTGTGCAGGGGAGGGGACGAAATAATTCAATGCGATGTTCAAAATCTGTAGAAGGGATTTCATTTTCAGTTCCAATTTCCAGGGTCCAACCACCAGATATTTGTCATGGTTCTGTTTTCACTACAAATAACGCTAAGCAAAGGAAGATATCAAAAGAGGTATTTATTATATCTCTTGCCAGGTTCCTCTTTGCCACCGGTGGAAAATTTTGGGGTGGAGCCTGAGAAGGGCGGGGTTTGGGGAGGGAAAGGACTTCAATGTCATAGAGTCCAATTGCCAAAGTAGCCATTTTCTCCAAATGAACTGATCTCTATCGGCTGGAGGTCAGTTGTAATAGCAGGAGATCTCCAGCTAGTACCTGGAGGTTGGCAACCCTATCCCTTACCCATCTGTCATGCCTCTTCCTTTGCCACCAGGCTGCAATTCCAACATAGATGCATTGTCTGCACATGTGCAGACTACACCCCTTTGTGTTGGAGGATTTAATCCCCTCTCCATTTTCCCCGGTTTTCAGATTTTTCTGCTAACGGTAGGTTCTCTGAAGTTTGTGTGTGGCCCCAGGACTTGGATTCAAGTATACATGCTGATTATTAGCTATATTGATATTTTAAACATCGACTAGTCAACAAGCCGTTGTTAAGTTGCAGAGAGAGTTGCCAGCTTGAAAAGAAGAGGGGGGGAAAAGACTCTAAAACTGGATTCAGGAACTAGAATTCAGTTCCTTTTTCTGCCAACATACATCTTGTGTGGTCTGGGTCAAAACATTTAATAACTTCCCTGGCTATAAAATCAAGAGTAATGTTTCCTTCCACCTGAAGTCCATCTCACTCATGTTCCTATATCGTTGTAGTTGTATGATATAGAATTTGCTTTACAGCAAAATGATCAAGCAGGGTTCTTTGATTACTAGAAACGGGGCACCGACTCACCCACCGAAGAGCCCAAGGTTGCTGGGCTGGGCCCTGGAGGGCACGGGGCGGGACAGTCCCCCCCCCCCGCCGCTCCAGGGCGGTCACGGGCGCCGGGGAGCCCGGGAGGGCTTCTGGCCGAGCCGAGTTCCTCCGCAGCATCACGAGCCGCAGGGGCAGGAATCGGGGCGTTGGACCCGACGCCCGGGTCCCACGCCGGCAGGTGATTGGCTGGGAGCTAGTTCAAACGAGCCAATCAGGCTCAGGCTCCCAAGCGGGGGGGCTGGCCTCCTCATAGCCAGACCTGAGGTTCACTCAGGTCCGGCTTCCCGGCATTTAAGGAGGCCTCGCTCTGGGCAGCTCACAGTCGGCTTCTGATTGTCGCTGTGAATGCGAGGCCAGCATCTGCATTTCTCAGGCAAGCCCAACTTTTCCCGAGCAGCTGCTCGTTTTCCTTGCTTGCTTAGCATCGAGGCAACTTTTAGTTTTGTTGGGAATTCGCCCTCCCCCTGATTGGGGTGGGGGAGCTGAGGGCTGCCAGGCCTGTGGTGCTCAGCTGGGTAGGTATCCTCACAAAGGTAAGTGGCTTCCTTCCCATGAGCGGGGGGGGGGGGAGCAGAGAGAAAAATATGTGTAACCTTTGGGTTTCGCTTTCTATTGGTGTTGGGGGGGGAAAGGTATTTGTTCCTGAGAGGGACCCATAGGAGAGTCCTAAGGGAAAAGGGGGGGTTCTGAGGAGGAAAGGGAGAGAGAAGCCATCTGGGTTGAGGTGCGGAGAACAGAATAACCTGAGACGGAGCCTGGGAAGAGCTGCATCCTCTAGAGATCTGCAGCAGCCCCAAGAGCCCCAAGAGCAGCATCAACACCACAGAGTAAGGTTGCTTGTGTACCATATAGGGTTGCCAGCTCTGGGCTGGGAAATACCGGGAGAATTTGGGGGTAGAGCCTGACTGGGGAGGGGCTTCAATGCCATAGAGTCCAATTGCGGCCATTTTCTCCAGGTGAACTGATCTCTATCAGCTGGAGATCAGTTGCAATAGCAGGAAATCTCCAGCTAGTACCTGGAGGTTGGCAAGCGTAGTACAATAGGATACTGAAAGTGCATTTAAGGACTTCGTTAGGTATTAATAATAATACAAGGAAGAAATTCACAAGAGATTTGGAAAATCCACCTACAGTTAGTGCTCAAAATGAGGTGGCATGCCATCTCACCTCTTTTCAGGTGGACCTGAAACCATCCTACTTCTTTTTCAAACCATCCCAGGATGGAGCAGACTCATAACAATGTGAGGAACTGTTTCATGCTTGTACCTACCCAGGCATGGCTAGCTGAACACAGGCTCTTCTGAGCTTGAGGATTCAGCTGTTGGGCAAAAGTGAAAGGAGGAATGGCCCGGGACCTATTCCATGCAGGGTTCTCCCCTGAGGCCTTTTTTTTTTTTTAATAATAATTTTTTTTATTTTCATAATAAACACAAAAAGAAAAAAAAAGAAAAAAGAAAGAAAGAAAAATTACATATACATTAAAACAAAAATAAAAATTACATGTTCAGGACACAATTTATCTACTATTACAATATTCAATTCACTTTATAAGCCATGTGCCCTAAATCCAAAACCCATCCCCCCACCAGTGCCCTCCACCATTGAACTTCCGATGGAGTGTTATGACATATCAGAAGAAAAAATCTATTATTATATCATATTAAAAATCATATTATACTATAATTCGTTAACTATACTTTTAAAATCCGTTTTTGCCACTTTATCCCAATATGCGGTGGCCTTTACCCACGTACATTTAAATTCCTCCATATCTTTATCATGTAAAAATGCTGTAATTTTGGCCATCCGCATATACATCCATAATTTTTCTCGCCACTCTTTGATTGAAGGTTTAAGGCCTGAGGCCTTGAAGCAGTTCGTGTGGTGGGGGGCTGAGAGGATTCCAGCTGCCGCAGTTGAGCTCTGAATATGAATTCTGTTCATCTTTAGAGCCTTTACAGATATTTACAAATCAGCATGGTTCTGGCAGGATCTTAATCTATAAAATTCTGACTAGTGATAAGTTTTAAAACCTTCATGACCTGGAACATGTACACTTCATAGAGCTCTCTCCCTGCCCAGCTGTGATGGACGAGTGTTTTAAAGATTTGATTTACATCTCTCCATTACAGAAGTTCCATCTTGTGAAGCCGGACCCAAGGCTTTTACACCAATGACCCCAAATCTATATCTTCTGTTTGACGTCAGAAGTTCCATATCCTTGACTATTTTTTAGGAAGGACAACACAACAAGTTAAAATGTCAGCAGGTTTATCATTCGGATATGTGTTTGCTACAAACTGGTTAAGAGTTGTGTTTTGATGCAACTTTTTTGGTCGGAGGTGTTTTCATATTTTGCTTTATAAGCTACCAGGTATGTGTGGGCAAGCAGTGTATAAGTGCAGTAAATATATAAAGAGGTAGATACCTTTTACAATGCCTTCCTAAGCACAGTCACACCCTTTTAAATCCAATGAAGTCAAGGTTATAACTCTGTTTGGGATAGGGATGCCAGCTCTGAGTTGAAAAATACCTGAACATTTTGAGGGTGGAGCCTGAGGAGGGCAGAGTTTGAAGAGGGGAGGGACTTCAAAGGCATAGAATCAAATTGCCAAAACGCCATTTTCTCCAGGGGAACTGATCTCGGTTGCCTGGAGTTCAGGAATAATAGCAGGAGATCTCCAGTCACCACTTGGAGGTTGACAACCCTGGTTTGGGATGTCATTGTTAATATAACAAGTCTCTAGAGGATGGTGCCGAGTTGTTTTCTGTTGCCCCAGAAGGTTGGACCAGAACCAACGGATTGAAATTAAATCAAAAGAGTTTCCATCTAGACATTAGGAAGAATTTTCTAACAGTTAGAGTGGTTCCTCAGTGGAACAGACTTCTTCCGGAGGTGGTGAGTGCTCCTTCCCTGGAGGCTTTTTAAGCAGAGGCTAGATGGCCATCTGTCAGCAATGCTGATTCTATGAACTTAGGTAGTTCCTGAGAGGGAGGGCATCTTGGACATCTTCTGGGTATGGAGTAGGGGTCACTGAGGGTGTGGGGGGGAGGAAGTTGTGCAGGGGGTTGGACTAGATGACCCTGGTGGTACCTTCAAAACATGTGGTTATAATTTCAGTGAAAACTACAGCACCCATCTTTGTGATACAAATTAATTAGAGAACAACCTTGATTAAAAAAAAAGATGTGAGTACTAATAGGACATTACAAAGTACTCCAGAGAGTTTGCAACCTAACCCGCTCTGAGCCGGCTTCGGCTGGGGAGGGCGGGTTATCAATCACAAAATAAATAAATAAATAAATAAACCCTAAATTAGAATTGTGATGACAGAAGATAGGTGCCATCAGATCTGACAAACGGAAACATGAGGTACTGTTCTGTCTGATGACATTAATGTGTCTGGACATATACTGCTAGAAACATACCTCAGGAGGTGATAAAAAAGGCATGATGGGAGCTGAAGAGGAGAATTACCTTGTGTGTGTGTGTGTGTGTGTGTGTGTGTGTGTGTGTGTGTGTGTGTATGAAATGTGGCTTTCCCCTCTTGAAATACTGTCTTTAAAAATCTGTCATTATATAATCTTTTTATATTTACACACCGGGGCAAGAGATTAGAAAATAAAGTCCAGGTTTGCATTTAGTAACATAAAGATCTTTTTTGCTCATCGGCTACGGAGGGAAATGTCATGAGACTCTAGCTGATGGAGATCTCTTCATAAACATTTTTGGTTTTCCACATCCCAGTGTAGCTTCTAGCAGCTTTCCGCTCACATTAAAGTTGCTACAGGTCTCCCTTATAGTTCTTGCCTTTTTTTCCGGAGCAAGATTGTACTCTGAAGCTTCAGGCCTAAATAGTAACTCAAACTTTACTGACCTTTCCTGTCAGCTGCTCACGCACTAATGGCATGAAGCCTGCCCTGAGCTCTAACAAGCTGAAAAGTAGCAGCAACTACAGGCTCTGATGTAGTGCTTTGCCTCAATAAAACTGTTTCTTTTCTTTTCCGGGAAGGCTACTGTTTCTGTGCTGAACATACCATCCGACAATGCTGACTTTCAGTGTGGATAATTGGCACAACACTGTAGTGACGGCATGGTGCTATGCTGTCAGCATGCGCACAGAGCAAACCTTTCTGTATTGTCCATGCAGAGGGGGAAGCGTTGTTGGGGTGGACGTGTGGAGAATCAGTTGCAACAATCCCAGCACAGGATCAGGTCTCCCTCTCTTGTTACATGTGTGAAGTATATTGCCCTTGCATTCCCAAGTAGAAAAGTAGAGGTCTCTCTCAGGCGGCATGAGGGGACTCAAACCCACTTCTTCAGGGTTCCCTGCATTTGTTCATGCTAGGGTTCATATGGGTCATGCCACTGTCCTACACAGTTGGCAGGTGCTGTATTCCCTCCCTTGGTGTGTTCTTCATGAGGACATCAGGGGGTATGGCCATGTTAGTGTGCCCTATGTGCCCTATCTGTCTGTCATGGAGACATCATCTACACACTGTGTAGATCACCTACTTGAAGGGCTGTCACATAGAGGATGGTGCCGAGTTGTTTTCTGTTGCCCCAGAAGGTTGGACCAGAACCAACAGGTTGAAATTAAATCAAAAGAGTTTCCATCTAGACATTAGGAAGAATTTTCTAACAGTTAGAGCGGTTTCTCAGTGGAACAGGCTTCTACCGGAGGTGGTAACTGCTCCTTCCCTGGAGGTTTTTAAGCAGAGACTAGATAGCCATCTGTCAGCAATCCTGATTCTATGACCTTAGGCAGTTCATGAGAGGCAGTTCATGAGAGGGAGGGCATCTTGGCCATCTGGGCATGGAGTAAGGGTCACTGGGTATATGTGGGGGAGGTAGTTGTGAAATTCCTGCATTGTGCAGGGGGTTGGATTAGATGACCCTGGTGGTCCGTTCCAACTCTATGATTCTATGATCTACACATACTTCTGTCATGGAGACATCATCTGCACATACTTCACTGTGACTGATGGTGTGTTGATAGGGTTAGTGAGGACTCTGGTGGAAATGCTCTTTGGAACTTGGTGAGTGGGAGCCAGTGTGGTGTAGTGGTTAAAGAAGAAGAAGAGTTGGGTTTCATTTGGCGACTTTCTCTACCACTTAAGGAAGAATAAAACCAGCTTACAATCACCTTCCCTTCTGCTCCCCATAACAGATCCTCAGTAAGGTAGATGGGGCTGAGAGAGCTCTAAGAGCTTTGACTAGCCCAAGGTCACCCAGCTGGCTTCATGTGTAGGAGTGAGGAAACAAATCCAGTTCACCAGATTAGGGTCTGCCACTCATGTGGAGGAGTGGGGAATCAAACCTGGTTCTCCGGATCAGAGTCCACCGCTCCAAGCCACCGCTCTTAACCACTACACCACACTGGCTCTCCAGATTAGAGTGGTGGACTCTGATGTGGTGAACCAGGTTGGTTTCCCCACTCCTCCAGTTGAAGCCAGCTGGGTGCCCTTGGGCTAGTCACAGTTTTATTCAATCTCTCTCAGCCTCACCTACCTCACAAGGTGACTGTTGTGGGGAGAGGAAGGGAAGGAGATTGTAAGCCAGTTTGATTCTCCTTAAAAGGCAGAGAAAATTGGCATATATAAACCAACTCGTCTTCTTCTTCCTTTCCTACATTTCCCCTCTGATGAGTAAACACAGGACATCAACTGGCCAAACTGCTGCTGTACTGGTGTCAACCGTGTGCTTGTGCTGGGATCTCAAAATGAGTCTGTTAGTAACACACACAAAAAATCTAAGTCCCTTCTCTTTTGCTATTCTGTTTTGTTATCTAATGAACAGGTGCACCGTGTGGTATGTTGTGTGGATTTCCCTTTTTCATACTGGTTCTTCTGAATCTTCAATGGACATGGATGCCCTTTCCCTCCCTTCCGTAACTTCACATTTTTCTTCCAAAATGCCTTAGTCAGAAAAATAAAGCCTGCATAAGTGGTGTATAGCTTTTTTACAAATTGAGCGCTGAATAACTGATATGTCAAAGAGCACTAGTTATTGTATGCAATAACAAAGAAAGTTCGTACTCGATAGCTCCCTGCTGTAACATTAAAAAGGTATGAGTCCAGAAAAAACTTCTGATAAAACTGTTTATCTTACCAAACGTGTGTAACAGTGAAAAATAAACCTCTAGTCTTCTCCATCCATGCCCATTTTAGTACAGAACATAAACTCTCAGATTCAATAAGGTGAGGATAGTACAATGCAACTCCACCTCCAGAAGATACAATTGAACTGAAAGTGTTTTCTATATGCCCGGTGGTTTATTATTGACATATATATTCTCATTTATCATCACTTTAATTTTGAACTTGCTGCATCAGAAGAGATGAATAATTTATCATGTATTGCAATAAGGTTAGCTCGCTGAGACATTTTAAGAACCCAAAAGCTCATTCCAAACAAAGGGAGGATCATTTTGGAAAATCCTCTGTCTATACCACATGTGCAAGGCCTCCAATATTCG
The DNA here is from genome assembly GCF_029931775.1 of Euleptes europaea. Lineage (NCBI taxonomy): Eukaryota > Metazoa > Chordata > Lepidosauria > Squamata > Sphaerodactylidae > Euleptes > Euleptes europaea. The sequence goes on from NC_079319.1 coordinate 64,124,226, forward strand.
GCTTGGGAAAATATCTTACAATTATTTACTGAAGTGTACTCACCCTATTTATTACCCACCTTTTGTGTCTGATGCATGTTGCATTTTGTATGTTGATGGTCAACGTGACTATTTTTGTAATATATATGAGTGTAGTCACAATAAGAATTTGTTGATTTCTAATAATATTCGCTCCTGTACTGATTTTCTTATCCCCTAGATATTTGTACAGAGGTGTCTTTTTTCCTCCTCCAGTACCTGGAGGTTGGCAACCCTAATAGTGGTTCAAACCATACTTCAGCCATATTTCTGTCCCTTGTTTCTCATTGCTTGCACACCAAACATGATTTGAGAGGGGACAAAACTCATCATCTTTCCCTTATGCCCACTGACCTAATGTCATATGTTGTCTTATTGTCAAACCAAAGGGGGTATATTCACAAAGTCCCTTTAGTGGTCAGCTGTGAGAGACAGATTACAGCAATTTCCTTCACTCTTGAATGCCTCAGGCTGTTTGCCAATTTTCTTATACTTCTAATTTAAGCCCACAATGGCCCTACTAGCCTAGTTACAGTCTAATTAGTAGGGTTGCCTGCTCCGGGTTGGGAAATATCTGGAGATTTGGGGGGGGGGGGGTAAGAGCCTGAAGAGGGCGGGATTTGGAGAGAGGAGGGACTTCAGTGGGATATAATGCCATAGAGTCCACCTTCCAAAGAAGCCATTTTCTCCAGGTGAAGTGATCTCTGTCACCTGGAGATCAGTTGTAATAGCAGGAGATTGTAATAGCAGGAGATCTTCAGCCAACACCTGGAGATTGGCAGCCCTACTAATTAGGCATTTTCTGGCAATGTGAAGCAGGTGAAAAATGGCACCAACACCCACTACCAATCTGGTACTATGCCCCCCAAACTCCTGCTCAGCTAGTGATCCACTAGCTCCACATTGCCATTTTATGAGAAAGGATGGGTGGGTAACACAGGAGCAAATGCCACTACAGAGAGGCAGAGGAAGCTCAAATGCTCCTCCACTTGCCTCTCCCAACTGGCAGCAGTACACAAAACATCTGACCTCTATTCACGTCTCTACTCAGCTAGAGAATTATTCTCCATTCTTATAGAGGAGTGAGAAGAAAGCCCCCCTGCATGATCGGAGAAAAGTGAACTTCTGTGGGCAGTGATGGAAGTGGAATGGGAGGACATGTCTGTGCCAGCATGGTGTAGTGTTTAAGAGCAGTGGTTTGGAGCTGTGGACTCTGATCTGGAGAACCGGGTTCATTTCCCCACTCCTCCACATGAGCTGCAGACGCTAATCCGATGAGCCGGGTTGGTTTCCCCACTCCTCCACATGAAGCCAGCTGGGTGACCTTGGGCCAGTCAACAGTTCTTTTAAGAGCTCTCTCAGCCCCACCTATCTCACAGGGTGTTAGTTGTGGGGAGGGGAGGGAAAGGTGATTGTGAGCCAGTTTGATTCTGCCTTAAGTGGTAGAGGGAATTGGCATATAAAAACCAACCCTCCTTCTTCTCCTCCTCCTCCACCACCACCACCACCATCACCATATTCAGGTCCATGGGTGTATGTCTGAAGAAAGAGGGTGATTTGTATGGCTGGCTACCCATGGCAGCTTCCACACATGGAGTTACTAGCTCAAAGTATATTTGGTGCATGACTGTTTCTGCCTTGCCACCATCATTTATCCCCAAACACTCATGAAAAGAGGAGAGGAATTAAAAACTCCTTATGATCCTGGATGTCACCCTAAAAGACAATAAATGTGTTATTACTGAATTATAATATTAAGCTTTCAGCAACAATATTAAAATTAGTGGAATGGTTAATTCAGTCTTTTCATCAGTTTTAAATGTTGTTTTAACTAGAGATTTTATTAGATGTATCCAGCAGTTAAACTGGTGATATGGACATCTGCTGAACATTTAGCTGGTTAACTAGAAACATAAAAAATTTAATCATCAGTTTCTTCAACATTTAAAGCACCTCTATCAACACATTTTTCATAAAGAAAAGTCATACACTACTGTCAGCTATATTTATTACACCAAGGACCATTTTGATATAATAATGCAGATGTCTTCATTCCATAAACCCCCAGTGGTACTTAAAAACCAGGATTTTATTACCCGTGCCTAGGGCCAAACAAAGCTATAAACCTGCTAAATTCTAATTCAGATACTGCTGCTGGGTTTTGCGCTTTTGTGTGCTGTAAATTACAGTGCCAAGTAATCAAATATGGAGAAAAGTGGTAGCTGCGATTGCAGGCATTTTGATTCATGAGGCTTCATAAGAAATCAAGAAAGGGATTTATAACTAAAACATATTCTGCAGCTAGGTATTATACAGATGAGTATACACATACATAAGTGCCTCCCCAAAATATGTGATAATAATATTCCAATAGGAAAATATTGGAAGTGTCAATCAAATGCACCCTCAATTCTCTGTCTGATACAAAATACCTTGTTTAATCCAGCACTTCCAGACCACTTAGCTTCAGTTTCCACTTGGCCCGGTAATGACCCAGCGCTTGATGCAGTAGCAATATAGGACGGTATTAAAAAATATTACAGTTGCTGTCTCCCAAGACATTTTATTACATTTTCAGCACTCAAAGAGGCTGACTGAAGAACAACAGAATTAAAAGGATGGGCAGATCTCCAGTACATCAAATGACTTGAAGCAGCAACGTAAAATATTTTATCATAAATAGCTCAGATGCTTTGGGTGTTCCATTAAAACACAAATGCGCTTGCTCATGTTTTTTTTTTTTTCTGGGGTGTATTAAGGTATGTGTGACACTTTAAGACTCATAATGGGAACATTTTATAGCTTTCTTTTGAAAAGATGGCAATACTGTATCTATTTGACTCAAGATTTTTTAGCACTGGTTTTGGCTGTGTTGTATTTGATGGCAATTTATGAAATGAGTTTGGGGTGTGTGTGTAATAAATTATCTCTTTTACTGAAGTGAACATGCCCTGGCAGCATGATAAAAAGGCATTCTACATGTCCCCATGTAATAGATAAACAGTGGGCTACTGGTACACATGAGGTGGGTGCAGCTTTGGGCTGTATGGAGGATAGAGTCTAAAATGTGTGAAAATAGTTATGCATTTATTGTGCATGAACATGGCATGAAGGGAACACAAATGACCTTCCTTAACCTTCCTCTGTCACTTGGTAGGGTAATAATAGGGTTGCCAGGTCCATCTTCGCTATTGGTGGGAGATTTTTGGAGCGGAGCCTGAAGAGGGCAGGGTTTGGGGAGGGGAGGGACTTCAATGTGAGTTCAATTGCCAAAGCTGCCTTTTTCTCCTGGTGAACTGATCTCTATCGGCTGGAGATCAGCTGTAACAGTAGGAGATCTCCAGATAGTACCTGGAGGTTGGCAGTCCTAGGTACCAGGGTGGGGGGGATGCTGGGAAAATTGCTGTTGCTTGTGATGTCATAATGTCTACAGTCTAGAATTCCACTAAAAGGCTGTGATAATACCATAGATTTTCATGACCCTGCCCTGCCAAGCTTCCTGTTGGTTGCCAGCACTTGGTTGTCAATTTTAAATTCTACTTAGGAGGGAACTGTTAATCTCTCAATTGTTCCCTACTGTGTTGGTAACTAGGGCACAGTCTAAATATGAAGCAGAATGATGTGGAAGAATTCTTGATGGTATATAGGGTTTCCATCTCTGGGTTGGGAAATATCTGGAGGGTGGAGCCTGAGGAGGGTGGGGTTTGGAGACGGGAGGGGCTTCAATGCCATAGAGTCCAATTGTCAAAGCAGCCATTTTCTCCAGGTGAACTGATCTCTGTCGCCTGGAGATCTGTTGTAATGGCAGGATGTCTCCAGCCACCCTAATGATAGAACAAGCTGCAGGTGGACAGAATCATGTTTTTAAACGCTCCCCCATGTAAAAACTCTCTGCAAGTAAAAATCTAGCACTTCAGAGACCAAAATTGTAGCCTTGCCCTTTGGCATTCTGTGCAAGCTTTCCAGTTAGAAGATATTACTAAGGTGGAGAGACTTGGAAAAAAATGTATTTGCTTATCTGCAGTCCTGAGAACTTTAGTACATTCTACCACCGTGTCACTTCATTGTCCTGAATGTATAGATCTGGCTTAAACTATTTATTATGAAAGGAAAATAGTCACCTTCTTCAGTCTTCCATCCAATCTACATTCTCACTTTGAACTGTACATTTCAACCAATGTGATTTATACTAAGAAAAACAACTGAACCACCATTTGAAGAAAGCTGTGCCAGCATCATAACACAGAGTAGGTCTTTTTTTTAACAAGCCCATTCTCACAGTCAACCTTTCGATTTTGGTTCCAGTTCTATCATTATCAACAAGGTCCAAAGTCAATAGAGGTTTGAGACAACAGAAGGTCTTACAATGGGAAGTTGCACGCAGATTAAGAGTTTCTTTCGATGAAACTTAGCTGTATCATGTCACAGCAAAGCGGTACAGCTATTCAAGGAAATCCTTAGGGCTCTTGCAAGCAAATTAAGGCTGGCACTGTCAGTACTAGATAACTCCAGATTTATTCCTTGAGAAGGGCTTTGGGCCAGAGGTTCAGGGCAGGAGGGCTTCTAAGGAAAGCCGAATAGCCGTGGAGAGCAAATGCTTCAGATCCCTTCTGTCTCAAAGGATTGAGCTGCTGATCTCAAAGCATCTACAGGTTAATGGGGCAGTAGGCAAACCTCCATATTATGCAATATTAAAAAAATCCCATGGCTAAAATACCACCAGTCCCCACCCCTCCACCCCCGCAATGGGTCTGTAAAATGTGTCCAGCTCTTAATAGAGCTGCAGGTTCCTCCTCACTGGCAGACAGATGGCTCTTGCACCTCTCCTCTGAAATCACTGTAAGTAGTTAGGACAACAGGAATCTTATGATAGCTGAAGGAAAGTATTTGAGCTACAATTTTTCATTTTGAAAACTGGATTTAGGACCCTAATGTTCAATTTCCAAGAGACTTCTTTATTAAAGTGACAGTCCTCAACTTTAAAAAGAAAACTTTGCAGTTTATATTATATTATATTATATTATATTATATTATATTATATTATATTATATTATATTATATTATATTATATTATATTATATTATATTATATTATGGCCCTGACTTGGATGGCCCAGGCTAGCCTGATCTCATCAAATCTCAGAAGTTAAGCAGGGTCAGCCCTGGTTAGTATTTGGATGGGAGACCACCAAGGAAGGCCAGGGTTGCTATACAGAGGAACACATTGGCAAACCACCTCTGTTAGTCTCTTGCCTTGAAAACCCCATAAGGGGTCGCCATAAGTCGGCTGCGAATTGATGGCACTTTACACACTCTTATCTTATCTTATCTTATCTTATCTTATCTTATCTTATCTTATCTTATCTTATCTTATCTTATCTTATCTTATCTTAAGAAAGACCATGCTGGATCAGACCAAGGTCCATCATGTACAGCAGTCTCTTCACACAGGGGCCAACCAGGGGCCTCTAGGAAGCCCACAAACAAGACAACTGCAGCAGCATATACCCAGTTTAGACAAATACATTTATACAAAAGAGGGAAATGTAGGACCCAGTATTCCATTACCTCCAAACATGTATTGGTTTGAACAAGTACCATTGCACTTCTCCGTGTCCGAATTGCTAAGCAGCTCATTACCTTCACAACAAGCTGTTGAGATGGGATAGGAGGAGAGATGGTGACTTACCCAAGGCTACCAAGGAATCTTTAGCATTCCTCATTGGTTTCAACTGCCACAGTCAGTCTACTATATTTCAGGGCCAGGCCGGTACTGTGAGCAGCCAAGTGTAAACCTTGAGGCTATGTTCTCAGGCTTCCTTCCCAGAGATCTGCAGCTTGAGCTGGAGGTTGGGGATGGAGCCAGCAGCAAGGATTTCTCGAGGCAAAGGCAGAAGGCTTGGCTCCTAGTGTCTGTGCTAATTATGATCATACCTCCTTCAACTGAGTCACCGCTTGCAATTGTGAGCATAATTGCAAAAGCTAAAAAACATACGGACGCACTTATCTCAAGAGTTTCAAATAAACTCACTTTTTAGGGCATGACTACCATTTGGGAAGGGCTATTTCATGCCCTTGGTTGCGTTATACATGGGATTTATGGTGTTGTTGTTTTCTTTCATGAAAAATATCATTTCGTGGGCTCTAAACTGTTCAAGGCAGAATTGTTGATGAGCATCTCAGGTTTGAGACTGGGAGGCACCTTTCTGGGGCGGTTTCAGTCCTAACTGGAAAGCAGATTTCAGAAGGTGATGCAGCAGGGCTACTACTCAGCCTCTTGGCCACTTAGAAGAAAAGAAGAGTTGGTTTTTTATATGCCGACTTTCTCTACGACTTAAGGGAGAATCAAACCGGCTGACAATCACCTCCCCTTCCCCTCCCCAAAAAAGATACCCTGTGGGGTAGGTGGGGTTGAGAGAGTGTGACTAGCCCAAGGTCACCCAGCAGGCTTCATGTGGAGGAGTGGGGAATCAAACCCGGTTCTCCACATCAGAGTCCACCACTCCAAACCACTACTCTGAACCACTACACCATGCTGGCTCTCTTAGGGTTGCCACCGGTGGGAGGTTTTTGGGGTGGAGCATGAGGAGGGTGGGGTTTGGGAGAGGGGAAGGCCTTCAATGCCATAGAGTCCAATTGCCAAAGCGGGCATTTTCTCCAGGTGAACTGATCTCTATCGGCTGGAGATGGGTTGTAATAGCAGGAGGTTTCCATCTAGTACTTGAAGGTTTGCAACCCTATGGCCACTGGCCTGTAAGTTCCTACCAGATCCGATCCTGTCACCCATGCTTTTCAACATCTGCATGAAACTAGTGGAGATTTGAAATGGGTTGTCATCAGGGCTCTATCCCTGATGGGGTTTTCAGCCTCCAAGTGAGGCCTGGATTGGTCCTCAAATCACAACTCATGTCCAGATGAAAGAGATCAGTTCGCCTGGAGAAAATGGGCCCTCCTAATTTTGTTCCCCATCCCTCCTTCTTGGCAGTCCTTGTTTTCACCAGCATGCAAATGACACTCAGCTCTATCTCACATTTCCAGTGAATCCCAGGGAAAATTGTGGAAACCTTGAACAGACGCCTGGGAGCAGTTTGGGGATGGATTAGGGCTGACAGCTTAATCCCCAAAAAAAGGAGGTGCTGCCAGTGGCTGGAAGGTCTGATCCAGGATTTGAAGTGTCTCCCATTCTCGATGGGTAGGGTTGCCAACCTCCAGGTAGTAGCTAGAGATATCCTGCCATTACAGCTGATCTCCAGTCGATAGAGATCAGTTCACCTGGAGAAAATGGCCACTTTGGCAACTGGACTCTATGGCATTGAAGTCCCTCCCCTCCCCAAACCTCGCCCTCCCCTGGCTCCACATACAAATGTTCTGAGTAAATAAAGACTTCCCTGGTTGATGGCGGCATTATCTGTGCAAAGTATTGGTAGCAGTTTTATAAAGATACCGAGTGGTGATGTTGCAAGGTATTTGTAAAATACACTCACACAATACTCCACACAAATAAAATCACATCCTAATCACATCATAATAGCAAGTTCTCTCCAAGGTCTAATTTGCAGTTTTAGAACTGAAGCTGGAGTGTTACCCAATGTAACAGGAGATTGAGTTCATTTTCCCCGTGTCAGCGATAAGGACATTGTTATAGGGCTGCTGGGAAAAAAAAATTCAGTATAGTTCAGATTCGGCCAAATTCGGACCGTCAGGATTCGGGATATGCTGAAGTCCGAACTCCCCCGCTTCGGGTCCGTGCAATTCGGCGCAAATTCAAAGTTCGGAAAAAAAATTCGGCCGAATAAAGCCATTAAAAACACAACCGCGCCTTTCCGCGGCTCCATGGGGGGCATTTTTGGGGGTAGAGGTCCCAAACTTTCAGCGGAGCTTCAAAGGACCCTTCTTGCAAGATCCCCCCAAGTTTTGTAAAGATTGGGTCAGGGGGGGCTGAGATATGGGCCCCAAAATGGGTCCCCTCACCCTTAATGTGCATCTCTGAGCAGAGCTTGCCGCCCCCAGCCCCGACAAACAGCTGAGAGCAAGGGCGGGGCAGGTGCTAAGAAGTTTGCAAAGCAACACAACTGCAAAGCAACACAACTGCAAAGCAACACCCACAACTGCAAAGCAACATCTTTGCAACTATGCAAAGCAACACCTGACACCTGGGAGTTTGCAAACCATGGAAAGGGACAGAGGCAGCTAGCTATGCATAATGAGCAGGAGGGGATGGAATTTCCCCTTTTGCATTGGACCCGGGACCAGGAAAATGCATTCTTTAAGTAACCATTTGAAAACCAGTTTTGAGCAAGCATCAAAATAGACCTAACCGATCTTATGAATGAGGGAAAACCTGAGGACACACAACTGAAGCCCCCCTTCAAACCAGAGAGAGAGAGACTCGAGGGGGCACACACCCCTCAGGCAGAACGGGCTAAAAACCCCTTTGGCTTCCCCCCCACCCACAGAAACTGCTCCCTCCCCACAAACACACAGACTCTGCTTCCCCCACAAACACACAGGAGAAAAATTATAGATTACAGCCCCCAAAGGGGTCTTACTGTGGCTGTCTTCTGTTCCATCAGGAGGGGCTGGGAGGCTCCCCCCCTTTTCTCTTTCCGTTTTGCCGCTCTGGAGATGCATACAGGATAGGGTGATCCATTCATCCCAATAGGGAAAAGGGGAAAGCCCATATCTCGGGACCCCCTGACCCAATGTTTACAAAACTTGGGGGGTCTCTTAAGAAGGCTCGTCTGAAGCTATGCTGAATGTTTGGGGGCTGCACCCCCAAAAATGCGCCCGCTGCAGCCACAGAAAGAGAAAAGGGGGGAGCCCATATTTCTGCCCCCACTGAACCCATCTTTACAAAATTTGGGGGGTCTCTTAAGAAGGCTCATCTGAAGCTATGCTGAAAGTTTGGGGGCTGTACCCCCAAAAAAGCGCCCCTGCAGCCATGGAAATGGAAAAGAGGGGGGAGGGAAAAGGGGTGGAGCCCATATCTCGGGACCCCCTGACCCAATGTTTACAAAACTTGGGGGGTCTCTTAAGAAGGCTCGTCTGAAGCTCTGCTGAAAGTTTGGGGTCTCTACCCCCAAAAATGCGCCCCCTGCAGCCACGGAAAGGAGCCAATGTGCACAAGCATCCCCCCCCACGAGGATTTCTTTCACTCTCTCTCTCCCCGGCCGGGCCGCGCAGCAGCGGATTCCTCCAGTACTCAGTCCTGACTGATTGGCCAGAAGAAGACCCAGCTTGGCCACCGATTGGCCGGGGGAGGAGAATGCTGCTTACTGACGGTTATGCTGCTTACTGACGCCCCGAATTTGCTGAATTTATTCGTGAACTCCCAAACTCGCTGAATTCGGCTCCCCCGGTTTCCCGCCATTTTTTAGTTCGGTTTGTCCCAAACTAAAAACCGCCGAATCAGGGGAAATTCGGCTGTTTTTTGGTTCGGGCCGAACCGAATCGACAACCCTACATTGTTATGAATATGTACCTGTTGATTATACGGTGTGAAGTTAGGCCCACATCCCATCCCAGGCCTATTTAACTGTCACCTTATTTCTTATGACTCTACAGTCATCATTTTAAGCAGAAACATTTAGGCAGTTTCATTCTACGTCTTCTGCCAACACATGGCTAACAGCGTAAACAGTAGAGCTTCCAAATGTTATGGGGTGTAAGAAAGCTTCTGCAATCTAGTTAGAATTCAAAGATGTCCCTAAAGGGTGCTTGACACATTAAACAGGAGTCAAGCCAAGTTAACCACTGCTAGCCCAAACAGACGTGATGCAAAAGGCAGTTTTTCAAAAGTCCGTTTGTGCAAGAAAGAGGACCAGTTCAGGCACTTATACCTGTCCTTCTTCACCATGTAGAGCTAATTGTGGCTTTGGAGGGGCATATGAAATCATGGAAGAGGCATGAGGGAAGGTTAAGCACCCTTGTAACCAGCATCCCTTCCCCAATCTGGCACTGCTAAGCAGCTTTTAAAAATTCCCACGAATAGGGTTGCCAACAGGCCTGGAGAAAAATATGCTCTCCTTTTAATAGAGGCTCCGGGTGTGAGGATGTGGAGCAGAACTTTTCATGGCATGGAGGTAAATAACATCACCTGGTAAATAACATCCTATGAAGATTCTGTTAAAGGGACAGGAGACTCCCCCACCCCAGGCAGTTCACAATGGTACACACAAAAGATCCTAATCATTAGGATTGCCAGCACTGAGTTGGGAAATACCTGGAAATTTTGGGGCACAGCCTGGGGAGGATGGGGTTTGGAGAAGGGGGGGATTTCAATGCCATAGAGTCCAATTGCCAAAGTGGCCATTTTCTCCAGAGGGGCTGATCTCTGTTGTCTGGAGATCAGTTGTAATAGCGGGAGATCTCCAGCCACCACCTGGAGGTAGGCAACCCTACTAACTATGGCTCTAACATCGCAAATGGTTTGAGCTTGAGCACTACTCATAGCTGGGTATTCCAACCAAGCCTGGATTGCTGACAAGTGTATCCATTGTAGATGTCTATTTTATTCACACTTCATTTGGGGTATACGTTTGAAACATCATACGTTTGAATGAAAAATATAATTATGAAGTGGTCTTATTTGTAAAAGAGTGCTTTTTAAATGTCACAGCTCCTTAGAACATAATAAGAAGGGTTCGCTCAAGGACCCAAGGGTGGCATATTATTTCCCCTCCCCCACTATTTCCTCTTTCCCTTCTCTGAAAGCTCCCATAGCCTTTGCAGCTTCCTTCTTTACTTCCCACCCACCAGTCAACCTATCTTTTGACCCCTGTCTTTAGCTTTGCCTCCTTGCTTCCTCTGGTAGTCTCCCCACAGGAAAACTGTGGCCAGGTTGTGTAGTGCCAGCCACCAAGCTGGGCCCGGTTGCACACTTCCAGCTGCTGGGCTGGACCAGACCCAGTTGTGTGGAGCTGAATGGGTGGGGCTGGGCCAGGACCAGTTGTGTGAAAGCCACACTTTTGGCTACTTCCCTCCTTCCGGCAAGCAATGTATTAACTACTATTTCCTTATATCTGTCTTTTCTTCCTAGGGTTGACAACCTCCAGGTACTAGCCGAAGATCTCCAGATGTCTGTGGTGGGGAGGGAAAGGGAAGGTGATTGTAAGTCGGTTTGAGTCTCCCTTAAGTGGTAGAGAAAGTCAGCATATAAAAACCAACTCTTCTTCTTCTACGTGCAGGGAAAACTAAATTTTTACATGTTCTTTGCAAAAATTACAGTTTCTCGTTAGAACCTGCAATCCACAACAGCTCATGCAGCATCAATTAAACTAAAGCACCATGTAGAGATGCACAGGGATATCATTTCAGATTGCATACAGGCAGCAAGATCCTTAGCAACCTGTTTAAAGGCTTAGAAACATTTAAGATTTAATTGAATAAAAATATTCTTTTTTTCAGAAGAGTATTTGTTATGCTGATTTTTAATACCTTATTGTAATGATAGCAATGCTATCAACTTGGTTTTATAAGCAAAGGGATTTGTGGTTTTGACATTCATAACTAGTGCATAGGTCTAGAGCCAGCAAGGTGTAGTGGTTAAGATTAGTGGACTCTAATCTGGAGAACCAGGTTTGAGTCCCCACTCCTCCACATGAGCGGCAGACTCTAATCTGGTGAACCAAGTTTGTTTCTTCGCTCCTCCACATGAAGCCTGCTGGGTGACCTTGGGCTAGTCACAGTTCTCTCCGAACTCTCTCAGCCTCAACTACCTCACAAGGTGTCTGTTGTAGGGAGAGGAGAGGAAGGCAATTGTAAGGTGGTTTGAGACTCCTTTAAAGGCAGAGAAGATCGGGGTATAAAAACCCACTCTTCTTCTTCGTGGTTGTTTATAAGAATCACAAAGTGTACAACCAGTGAGATGTTCAGAAATAGACGTATTCATGTGAAATAACAACATGGGGTATGAAACAAGGGGGATAGGCTGTGGAGGCTGCCCTGTTCTCCCAAAACGGTGTCTCCACTAGAAAAATAATAATTGCAGGCAGCTGATGAATCTTGCTTGGTTACAGAGAAATAAAGACCTTCAGGCAACATTGCGGTAAAATACAAAATAGGCACTAACTTACCTGCATGTGTCACACAAAAAGTTGAATGACTGGGCTGAGTAAAAATAAATTGTCACTTATCCATGACAAGTGACTGACGGCGAAGCTGCCTTAATGTCTGTCAGAAATCCGAGTGAATTTGTTTAAGCAAATTCCCAAATCTGGCTCAATATTTTAGGCTTTAAGTAAATCCATATGGACTCGGTAGGAGATATATTATCTTAGTAGCTAGACAATCCCTAGACAAGCTTCTAAATAATGAAGAGGCAAGGAGGGTGGTGGTGGGGAAACATAATGAGCATGGAAGATTTCCCTTGGGAGACGTGCCAATTTGATGTCTGCCTCATGCTTGCTGATGATATGATATGTTATGATTTCATCTCTCAGTCCTTTGTCATGTGTTTGGTGCGATTGTAAATGAGATGCAGGGGATGGAAAAGGCAATCTATTGATCAGATCTTTCCGTTGGACTCACAGCGCCAGATGGCCTAATTATTCTTAGCATTTCTCACACACATTCGCCTTCTTGGGGAGACAAGCTTGCGGTTTCTTTGTTGCAGGATTTTTTTTTTTTAAAGGAAATCTGCTTGCAATTTGATAGAAGGAATATGGTTTAAGGATATCTGTCGAAAGGGGTCTAGAAAGGCAACCGACAGCTGACTGAAATATTCATTATATGAGCAACTTTGCCTGCCAGGTTGAGTCCTTCTGTTTGTCCATTGTCTGAGACACAGATAAACAAGATGTTTCTTATCCATAATTATTGACTGCAGAATGGAACATACATTTGGCCACATGCCAATTTGTTCAGTGAATTTCCATCTCCTTCCCATACCCCAAATTACCAATGTACATGTTGGCATTGATTCAGTAGTGCAAGCGATTTGGATGCACATCTTTAGACTAGGCAAACATCTTACAGTCTGCCGAGCAGCCGGTCTATGGAATGTGATGTCATCCCATGATTTGGTATGTGAGATCCATGGTGGCATTACTGTTAGGGATGTGCACTTGGGAAAAGAATATTTTAATTCCATATTGTAATTTCAGAAAGGGCATGATGATTGTTTTCATTAAATTTTGGGAGTGTCTTTATTGTAAAGTCATGTCAGGGGAAATGTCAGTTTTCATTAATGTCAGATCCAATGTCTCTCCATTGTTTCGTATGTGGGAAGATGGCAAGATTTCTGGAGCAGCAGGTTTCCCCCACCACCACCACCAATTGGCACCAAATTTTACTGCCCCTAGTCCTCCCTCTCTTCTTAAGATACTTCAGGTTTCAAGGAAATTGGACAAGGGGGTCTCTGAAGAAGGTGTCCCATAGGCTCACAACTTGGAAGGCTTGAAGAGGGGAGAGGACATGTCCATGGAGGAGAGGGCTATCCATGGCTACTAGTCAAAATGAATACTAGTCATGATGCATAACTATTCTCTCTAGTATCAGAGGAGCATGGCTATTATATTAGGTGCCGTGAAACACAGGAAGGATGCTGCTGCAGTTGTCTTGTTTGTAGGCTTCCTAGAGGCACTCGGTTGGCCACTGTGTCAACAGACTGCTGGACTTGATAAGCCTTGGTCTGATCAGCATGGTTATTCTTATGTTTTAATTCTTCTTGGTTGCTTTCAATGCAGATTAGTTACAACTTGGACTGTGTTTGGAAGGGAAGTTCTCCATAGAGTCGAGCATAACTACAGTACAGAGCTATACCTTTCAGTTGTTTCACGTTGGCCCCAGGCCACCTTGCTCAATGGAGAATGCAGAGAACAAAAGTAAATGTGACAAAAAATGAATGTGACAAAAACCATAGCATCTCTATTGTACCGGGAATCCTACAAAGAGGGAAAGAATCACTTTAGGTGCAGAGCAATATGACACCCCTAAGCTTCAATAAGCAAAATGCCCTACACTGCGACTGTTCTGAATGTCATGGGACTTACATCTGACTAAATACTCATAGGATAGAGCTATTACCTTCTGTCTAGTCTAAAAATGTGCAGCCAAATTGTTTTTGCACTACTGAATTAATGCCAACATGTACACTGGTAATTTGGGGGTGTGGGAGGGAGATAGAAATTAATGGAAAGGATTGAGTGACCAACTGTACATACTCCAAACCGGGCATTCATTTTAGAAATTCTTGTCGTTCAACTGAGAGTCAAGAAGAATGCAATACTGTGTATAGTAAATTCTCAAACAATGAAGGAATGGAAGAGAGGATGCAGGATCATTTCTAGTGGAAGAAGCAGAAGCCTCTTTCAGCAACCCAGGCACCTGTCATAGTTTTATTTATTTATTTAGGACATTTGTATTTTTAGGACCTTTCTCTCCACAGAGCCAGGACCCAAGGGGGGTGACAACAATAAACAGAATACAATTAAAACACTAACAAGTAATTTTAAAATGTGACTCAAACTAGGGTTGCTAGCTCCGGGTAGGGAAATACCTGGAGACTCTGGGGGTGTAGCCTGTGGAGGCTGGGGTTTGGAGAGGGGAGAGACTTCAATGCCATAGAGTACAATTGCCAAAGTAGCCACTTTCTTCAAAGGAACTGATCTCTGTCACCTGGAGATCAGTTGTAATAGCAGCAGATCTCCAGCCACCACCTGGAGGCTGGCAACCCTAACTGAAACAGATAATTAAAGCAGTAAACAGCTGAAAGAGTTCCCTGAGAGCCCATTCAACCTGCCTCATAAGCTCCTATAAATAATTTTGTCTTCCAGCCTTTCCAGAAGGCTCAAAGGTATGTGGCTACCTTATTCTTGTGGGAAGATGTTCCAAAGAAGTGGGGAAGTGGACCATCACAGACCATGTCCTTGAAAGCAACTAGACTTTAGGAGACCCTATTGTGAAAACTGGGAGGGAAGAAGAAGAAAAAGAAAAGAAGAAGAAGAGTTGGTTTTTATATGCTGATGGCCTCTACCTTTTATGGAGAATCAAACCTGCTTACAATCTCTTTCCCAACTTCTCCCACAACAGGCACCTTGTGAGGTAGGTGAGGCTGAGAGAGCTCAAAGAGAACTGTGACTAGCCCAAGGTCACCCTGCTGGCTTCATGTGTAGGAGTGGGGAAACCAACCCGGTTCACCAGATTAGAGTCCGCCGCTCATGTGGAGGAGTGAGGAATCAAACCTGGTTCTCCAGATTAGAGTCCACCCCTTTTAACCACTACACCACACTGGCTCTCACTCCGATCTATGCAATTATAACCAAGGTGGCATGGTATAGCCTGAACTGGTCAGATATCGGAAGCTAAGCAGGGTCAGTACTTGGATGGGAGACCACCAAGGAAGACTCTGCAGAGGAAGACAATGGCAAACCTCCTCTGCTTCTCACTTGCCTTGAAAACCATAAATTGGCTGTGACTTGACAGACCTTTATACACACACACACATTGTAAAAGCTCCAGGTCATAAGGATTTAAATTGGACCTGGAAATGAACAATCTGCAAGGGAAAGGACATCAGGACTCCTGTAATGTGGTGCCAATGGACAGAACCTAATAGCAAATGGGTGGGGTTGCAATTACAATTGATCTCCAGGCCACAGAGATCAATGGAGAAAATGGCTCATGTGAAGGGTGGACACTATGCTATTATATACCACTGAGATCCCTCCTTGCCCCAAACCCCTCCCTGCTGAAGTTCCACCCTCAAATCTCCAGGAATTTCCCAAACCGGAGCTGGCAACCCTGTAAATGCATCACCATATTTTGCACCAGCTGAAATTTCTGGTCATCTTCAAGGGTATACTCAAATTGAGCATCTTACAGTAATCTGTTATAATTGGTTATAATTGTATAGCTCAGCATGGACACATCAGATGCTTGCAGAAATAGGAACAGCTTTATTGCAGCTGGGAAAAAAGCATTGTTTTATACCATATTAACCTATCTTCTTCTAACAGCATGCCTGGATCTAATAAAACTCCCAAGCTTTTAACTGAGTCCTTCAATGAATGCTGCACCCTATCAATAGTGGGGAGAACTACTGTATTTAGTTCAAAAATCTACCTAACCAGTATCACCTTGGTCATATTTGGATTCAATTTCAGTATACTATTTCTTAGCCATCTGAAAACCACATTCAGGCACTGGCTCAGCACAGAGATGACAGCTCTTGACAATTTAGTAAGGTGATATGCACCTGAATAAAAGGTAAAGGTAATCCCCTGTGCAAGCACCGGGTCATTACTGACCCATGGGGTGATGTCACATCACAACATTTACTAGGCAGACTATTATGTTTACGGGTGGTTTGCCATTGCCTTCCCCAGTCATCTACACTTTACCTCCAGCAAGCTGGGTACTCAATTTACCAACCTCGGAAGGATGGAAGGCTGAGTCAACCTTGCACCGGCTACCTGAAACTGACTTCCTCCAGGATCGATCTTTGGTCATGAGAAGAGCTTTGACTGAGGGACTGCAGCTTACCACTCTGCACCACGGGCCTCCTATGCACCTGAATATCTTTGGCATATGGATGATACCCCATTCCAAGAATGCATGATCTTTCTCAGGGGTCTCACAGATACTAAACAATGTGGGGGAGAGAAGTGAGCCCCACAGGGCTTTCCCCACTGCAAAACCCATGGATCTGATTCTGCATCTTTCACTACCACTCTTTGAGTCTGGCCTGTTATAAAGACACTAAAACCTTTATGTGGTGCACCATCTAGACCAGGGGTGGGGAACCTCCAGCCCGCGGGCCGCAAATGGCCCGCGACATCATCTTATCTGGCCCGCAACCCACCTGCCTAGGCCGGGAGCTCCACAGAACTAGTTGTCGCTAGCCAGGCTTTTCTGGGAAGCGTGAGCACACCTCTGCATAGCCCTCCCTCTGCTCGACCCCCATGCGACGGCCGAATGCTTTGGGGTGGCCGAGAGTCATGCCACCGGGGTGTTGCTGGCCTGCACGCTGGATGTGCCACCAGAAGTTCTCTGCCCAGCCCTCCCCCTGATGGATCCCCCAGTCTGCGCACTGGATGCGCCACCAGAGGTTTCCTGCCCTGCCCTTCCCCCATGGATCCCCCGGCCTGTGCCCTGGACGCACCACCAGAGAGCCCCTGGCCTTCCCTCCCCCCTCGATCCCCCAGCCTCCATGCTGGATGCGCCGCCGGAGAGCCCCTGGCCTGTCTGCCCCCCCATTCCCCAGCCTCCGCGCTGGAAGTGCCGCCGGAGAGCCCCTGGCTGGCCCTCCCCCCCATCGATCCCCCGGCGCCGGAGAGCCCCTGGCCTGCCCTCCCCCCATCGATCCCCCAGCCTATGCGCTGGATGCGCTGCAGCCAAATGCTAGTCTGGGGTGCCCAAAACCTGTGTGGCCATCTCCCCCCCTGCACTGGCATGCACGTTGGCCATGCTGCTTGCTCTGTGGGCCCCTTCGAGGCCCTCCCCTTGCTGTCCCCCAAAGCCAATGCAGAAGCGGGTTGGGGAGCTCCATATTGCTCCCTCCTGCTCAACCCGACCCAGCCGAGCCTGAACTGGAGGCCCAAACTGGAGGCTGTGGCTCAGAGGTAGAGCATCTGCTTGGCAGGAGTTGTGGGTCAGAGGTAGAGCATCTGCTTGGCTGGGGTTGTGGGTCAGAGGTAGAGCATCTAGCAGGGGTTGTGACTCAGAGGCAGAGCATCTGCTTGGCATGCAGAAGGCCCCAGGTGCAGGATGGACTACAAAATGTGCAGCATCTCTCTCTGTGTACTCTGTGCCCCTCCCCAATCTGGACCCTTGTAAATTCAATCCACAGCATTGCCGGGTTGGGCAAGAAATGAACAGAGGTGAGTTGCCATTGCCTTTCTCTGCAGAACAACTCCGGTATTCCTTGTTGGTCTCGTATCCAAGAACTAACCAGGGCCGACTTTTGAGATCTGATGAGATCAGGCTGGGCCGGGCCATCCAAGTAAAGATCCAGGCAGCATGTAAAATTTCTCAATAAATAAAGTTTACTTCATAGTTACAGGGGCATCTAATGAGATAAATAGTGCTAGTACATTTTTGCTAGAACTAGTGAGAAGCCACGTTTTGGCTATCGCAAAACTAGATCTTGAAGGGACCACCTTACACATACAGACATTTTACCCCAGCATTCCACCAACTTACCTTTAGGCCATTTTCGCTGTGGGGAGTGTAACATGTGTCCTTTTGCTCTACCCATGAAAGAATTCAGAAGCACTAGCTCAAATTTTGTGTTCAAATTAAAAAAATTTCCAACTGTACTAGCAAAAATGTGATTTATCTCATTAGATGCCCCTGTGAGCTCTTGTACATGGGTAAAACACGTAGAGCAATCAAATTAAGGATAGGTGAACACAGATCTAGAATTAGGAACCACATGGGTGAAGCGCCATTAACTGCACATTATCATGCTTTGCATCATTTGGATACAGAATTGCAATTTTTTTTGTAATTTGGCAATATAAACCTAAACCATTCACCAAACAAACTATAGATAAAATCCTTTCCCAACAGGAATCACGCTTCATTTTTCTTCTGAATACTATTTACCCTTATGGATTAAATTCTGCTGCAGATTATACGTGTTTTCTGTGAATAGGTGTCATGTTGGAATAAATATGTACATTGTTATTTTGATGCATATTCATCAGTTAACTTTGTATTTATAGTCATGAACAATGTATGTTTATTTTTATGTATTAATGTTGTAATCATACTTAGATGTTAACAGATACTCCTTTAAGACCAGTACTGTAACTGCACCTGCATAACACCTGCAGGCAATTAGAACACTTAAAAGTCAGTACTTTCACTATCATTGTAAGATCGCTAGAAGCCATCCTCTGATCTGTAAGCTACATGCTTTTCATCATCTGGTATGTAATAACTGTCTCCCTGTTCTTACATTTTGTTAGTTTAAATTAGAATTATTGTATGTATAGAAATCCCATCTTCTTTGTATTTTGCTTTTAGAGATAGATATTCATCTCTCGCTACCTTTCACTTCCCCAATGGACAAAGCCACGGCGAAATGGGTCTTACCGGTCTCCCATCTCAGGATGAAGTAATTTAATTTCCAACTGCGGCTTAATTTGATGAACTTTGATCCTTATTACACTGGCACAGTCTTGGTGTTTAGCGCTATGAAGGAAATCCAGTCCGGGTTTTCCATTTGTTTTTTTGGAGTTCGCGTTCTCTCCGAGTCCATTGGCGCCGCTTCGCCTCTTGGTGTGATTTATACTGTGTTTACATCTACAGATTTTGGGATTTTCTGTATATTGTTATATGCTTAGATAGGATTGTGCTTATATAAATATAAGTTGTGTGCCATCAGTGCTTGTTGTTATCCTTTAAACTTCCTACTTAATCTCCAGGTGGTGGCTGGGGATCTCCTACTTTTACATCAGATCTCCAGCAGATAGAGATCAGTTCACCTGGAGAAATTGGCCGCTTTGGCAATTGGACTCTATGGCATTGAAGTCCTTCCCCTTCCCAACCCCTGCCCTCCTCAGGCTCTGCCCCCAAAATCTCCAGGTATTTTCCAACCCAGAGCTGGCAACCCTAGGATGGGGCTTTTACCCAGCTTAGCTTCTAACTGGCTGGGCAGATTGTTAAAAATTGTGTGGCAGTAGCTGCTGCCACCACAGCTCAAGAATCTTCACTGCATGCCTCAAGGTAAGCTATGTGTATGCATGAAAATATTTTTTAAACAATATGTTCATTTTAAAATGCATCCTGTTAATCATAAAATGATACTGTTACAGTTATGCATAAAATGACTCCCTGAAATTCCACCTCTTGTAGCTAGGGTTGCCAGGCCCCTCTTCGCCATCGGCAGGAGGGTTTTGGGACAGAGCCTGAGGAGGGCGGGGTTTGGGGAGGGGAGGGACTTCAATGCCATAGAGTCCAATTGGCAAAGTGGCCATTTTCTCCAGGTGAACTGATCTCTATCGGCTGGAGATCAGTTGTAATAGTGGGAGATCTCCAGCTAGTACCTGGAGGTTGGCAACCCTACTTATAGCACTCATACTATAGTTGGTCGTACCTCCTGCAGCAGCCATTTCGTAGTTGTACCCTCTGGTATAATAGATACAAAACAAATTTTTGCAGAAAATGAAATTCAGATTACCTGGATTACACAAATCTTGGTCTGACTCAACAAAACAGTTCTTATGCTGATTTTGAATTTGGCTCCAGAAAGATAAAGCTCAAGTTATGAATTCTAAGGGATTTGGGGGAAGAATTCTGACTTTTATAAAGGATGTCAGTATGTGTCAGTCTTCTTCAAGTTTCTGTATCAAATCTTGAGTTCTGGTGAAAAGTGATATCCAGATTTGCCCATTATAAGCAGGTCTATTCAGAATCTTACACTGGGGTTGTGCTATGACTAGAGTTTCCCATTAGCCTAGCTTTAATGTGTAGATGAAGTCTCTCTTTTTTAGTTTTTTAAAATTAGAATTATGAGCCAATTTGCATCAGTATTAATACATTTGCAGGGCAATCCTAAACAGAGGTGCATGCTTCTAAACACTTCACTGGCATTAGAAGGTCTGTTTAGGACTGCACTGTAAACATTTTAATGTTATAGAAACATGCCGCACATGGGTAGACTAGTAGATTGATCAACCCAAACGTACTTTTTAGGGATCAAATTGCATTGGTGGGTAACAAGTTGAGGTCACTTTTATTTTTATTTAGAAAAATTTTCTCCGATATGTTACCATAATAGAAAATGGAAAACATTTAATGGCCTTCTCACAATAAGTGATTTTAAAAAATCTTGTAAGCGATCCTATATTTCCTTCAATAATTCAGCATGAAATTTACTGAGGTTTGTGCCGTATTTAAGTTTAACCATTTCCAAGGCAGATGATCAACTAAAATTATGTAATTGATGGACTGATACGTTATTAAGCAATAATTATTCCGTTACTAGTCAATATAATTTCATACATTCTCTTTCATCTGTGTACAGGCTGCTGCTGCATCAAAGTAATAAAAATCTACCCTCTCTCAAATAAAGTCCAATTCTAAAAAAAAAAAAAAACAACCTGCCAGTTTTACCTTAAATACCCCAAACATTCATTTTATTTTTTTTAATATGGAAGGCTACCATTTAATTCTTTACAATATAACTTAAATTATAATAAGGGTAAGGGAAGTGAGGTGTCGATATATAAATAGTGTTTTACATAATGTGATACTTAAAAGGTAAAGAATAAAGGTTCCCTGTGCGAGCACCGAGTCATTCCTGACCTATGGGGAAGTGCAGCCGGCGGTGAGAGTCCCGCTCCAGGTCGCGCTCCAACACCAAGTTCGAGAGGCAGTGGAAAATGTGAGCTCTTGGGTGTGGGGGCGGGGATGGAAGGAAGGGGGGCGGAAGCGGGGGGGTGGGTTGAGACGTGGCGGATAATGTTGGGGGATTCTTCCCCCACCCCTCTTTCCTTTGTGGAGCAATTTGGACGGAGATCAAAAAGCATCGGGTGGGGTGATGGATGGGGCTCTGGCTCAGTGGTAGAGCACCTGCTTGGCTTGCAGAAGATCCCAGGTTCGATCCCCGACATCTCCACTTACAGGGACCAGGCAAGTAGGTGATGTGAAAGACCTCAGCCTGAGACCCTGGAGAGCCGTTGCCGGTCTGAGTAGACAATACTGACTTTGATGGACCGAGGGTCCTATTCAGTACAAGGCAGCTTCATGTGTTCATGTGTGTCACACCCCGATGTTTCCTAGGTAGACTTTGTTTACGGCTTACCTGGAAGAAATTTTATACACTCTGAGCCACTCTACACTGTAAAGCTAAACTCATCATCATAAATGATATTGGGTTGGATCCTATCAGCTATGCCACAGGCAGAGGAAAGAGGAGCCATTGAAAAGATCATTGAAAAGATCACACCAGGGATCACTGAAAAGATCATGCCAGGGATCGCAGGAGCCATGTGGACAAAAGCAGTGTGAGAAGGGGGTTGCCATGTGGAGGAGAATCAGGCAATATTGAATGGAAAAGCTGGTTGGATCCAACCCCCAGTAGTGACTGCCTGCTGGGGAGTCAGGATTTTAGCACAGATGTTCACAAAATCACAATGAATTAAACAGAACCATTCTACAAATGACAGGCAAGCAGTTCAATTATAAGAGAGCTTATGGCACCTAATCCAATTTGATCTGGTGGACTCACCCCATAGTAAAGCTTCCATCTATTCTGTACAGCGAGCCATCATGCCACCTAAAGCAGAGCTAGGGCTGTGCCACTGATAACTGCGTGACTTCTAAACCATCTCAGGTACTCCTGTACCCTTGAAAAGCTCTGTGGGAGATAAAGTCTGGGAAAGGTCAATCTCCTCTGCTGCAGCATGCAGTTCTTTGGGCTGCATGACCCGGACCTTCTGGAGGTGGACAGGAGTTCTGCCATGACAGCTGCAGCATCAGTGCAATGGAGAAAGCCAAGGTTGCCTGACTCCTCCTTTCTCCAGCAGCCTTAAATACCAGAACTCCAAGTAGTTTGGGAAATAAATCTTAACATCGGTTTGTTTTAAAACAGCATTGATTCATTAATTCACAACACAAACCGAAAGGAACTCCAACAGTGTTACTTATTCATGACTTCAGATTGTCTCTGAAAATTCAAAATCCACCCTTAAACACTCTGTCTTGAGCACAAATGTCAGCTTCACTGGCTTTACCAAGACATCAAACACTGGCATTGCCGTTTAAGCCTATTATTTATTCTGATACGTTTGTTCCCTCACAGAAGGGGGAGAAAGCATTCGGACCTCATTCCATTCAGAGCAACCTTTCCTTTCATAAGCAGGTCAGCGCTGGAAAGATTCCAGGCGAAACAGACTTACTTAACACTGAGATAATGCAGCAGATTGGTCATCTAGCTCTAAAAGATCCTCCGGTAATATTGTCAAAGCTGGGAGAACATCACCATGCACAATGCAATTTTCTCCCCTTCTCTGGCTTATTGCACTCCAAAGGACATGCTTGCCGCATGCCAAGATAGTCATAGAGTTGGAAGGGACCACCAAGGCCATCTACTCCAACACCATGCACAATCCAGGAAATTCACAGCTACCTCCTTCCCACATCCCCAGTGACCCCTACTCCTAGCCCAAAAGATGGCCCCCCAAAAAAACCTCCTCCAGGATCCCTAGCTAATCTGGCCTGGAGGAAAACTGCTTCCTGACCCCAAAGTGGCGATCGGCCTGCAAGGGCATGCAAGAAAGGCCCATGAGAGTCAAATATTGATGCAAACCTTCCTGCCCTCCCTCTTTTCCTTAAGGTTTAGGACAGCCAAATATATGACCAAATGTTATCACGTTGGGAGTTTCCTTGTCCTTGAAAGCTGCAGCCAATGAAGTAGCGCAGAGGTGGAGGAAACTGCAAGAGAAGGATGCTTTTTTTGCCTCACCGTTTCACAAGGGAGAGGAAAACAGGATGCTTTTCTACACATTAGCTATAACAGTGATGGTGAACCTTTTAGAGACCGAGTGCCCAAACTGCAACCGAAAACCCACATATTTATTGCCGAGTGCCAATGCGGCAATTTAACCTGAATACCACCCCCAGAGGGGGCCCAGAGGGAGAGGCTAGGGTTGCCAAGTTCCTCTTCACCATGAGTGGGAGGTTTGTGGTGGTGCCTGAGGAGGGCGGGGTTTGGGAAAGGACTTCAGTGCCATAGAGTCCAATTGCCAAAGTGGCAATTTTTTCCAGGGGAACTGATCTCTATTGGTTGGAGATCACCCGGGGCAGGGCAGAGCCGGAAAGGCCAGCGGCTTGGAGGAACCGCGCGTGCCGGCAGAGAGGGCTACGCGTGCCGGAAGTGGCACGCGTGCCATAGGTTCGCCAACACAGAGCTATAACATGTAGTTCCAGGCCTAACTTGGAAGCCTAGAGCTGTTGTTACTGATTAACAACTCAATCCTAAATGGAGTTAGCCCTTCTAAACCTGTTAACTGGAATGGATTTCAAAAGGTCTCTCTCTCCTTCGGATGGCACTGCATGCCCATTGCTTTTGAAGAAACATGCCTGGCATCCCATTGTCAGAGGCGACCCATGTAGGGTTCCCAACCTCCAGGGTCTAGCTAGAGATCTCCTGCTATTACAACTGACCTCCACTCAGACTACCCAACCTAACAGGGCTGTTGTGAGGATAAAATAAATTACAGAAGCACCCTGTGTGCGGCTGTGAGTTCCTTACGGAAAGGGTGGAATCAAAATGGCAATGCCTACATTTTCCATGTCACTGCTATATCTGATTTGCTGCATTTGCTTCCCTGGCGTTTCCCTACGACAATTCCAGGGTTTAAAGTGTTTAAAGAAAAAGTAGATCTCTTTTTGGAAAATGCGGTTACCGTATGCCACATTCTTGGTACAGCCTTATCTGGGTTTGGGGAGCCCACCCCCGTGGTTAGTGGATGGGGGAGCAACTACCTACCACCCAGTAGGTCCAGTATCATGGTCCCACCCCAGCTGTGCCTCATCGAGAAGTTGGCTGGCCCTTGAATGGCAACAGGGTTCCAAAGGCCAGCAGGACCAGTAAAGAAACATGGCTCCTTTAAGGAGCTGCCACCAAGTAGTTGGGCCTGACGCCAGCTGGACCAGAATATGGCCAGGGAATTCCCCACCATGGGAGGAGGAGGAGGAGGAGTTGGTTTTTATATGCTGGCTTTCTCTACCACTTAAGGCAGAATCAAACCAGCTTACAATCACCTTCCCTTCCCCTCCTTACAACAGACGCCCTGTGAGGCAGGTGGGGCTGAGAGAGCATTAACAGAGCGGTAACTTGCCCAAGGTCACCCAGCTGGCTTTATGTGTAAGTGGGAAAACAAGTCTAGTTCACCAGATTAGCCTCTGCTGCTCGTGGAGGAGTGGGGAATCCAACCCGGTTCCCCAGATCAAAGCCCACTGCTCCAAACCACCACTCTTAACCACTACACCACGCTGGCTCCCCCATCTGAAGTCTGCAGGAATACTCACTCCAGTGGGATTTCTCTGAAATGTCCTACATGGGTGGGGCAGAGACTCAGCATAAGGCAGCAGAGGATGCACCCTAGCTAAGGTTGCCAACCTCCAGGTGGTGGCTGGTGATCTCCTGTTACTACAACTGATCTCCAGCCGATACAGATCGGTTCACCTGGAGAAAATGGCTGCTTTGGAAGTTGGACTCAATGGCATTGAAGTCCCTCCCCTCCCCAAACCTCGCCCTCCTCAGGCTCTGCCCCAAAAACCTCCCGCCGGTGGTAAAGAGGGGCCTGGCAACCCTAACCCTAGCTCTCTCTGCCAGGCTGTGGAGAGGCCCAGCATGGGAGAGAACAGACGCAGGGGTGAGGTGAGTTTAATCCCTCCTCTCCCAATGCTGAGGGCACACAGACTTCCTACAATGGACATCGGAGGGCACATAGATCCAGGGGTCCAACCTGGCAGCTCCAGCTTCTGACAAGCATTTGAATGCAAGGCCATTTGAACCATCTGCAATTACAGTTAATAAAGTGAGGAAGCTTCACCGTGCAATCCTGAAGGGGGGGCTGGAGATGCTTAGGAGCCGGCGAGACCCCACAACTGGCATCCAGCCACTTTCCCCAGGCAAAGTGGCACAGACACCGGCACAGCTCGACTTATGCTAGCTCTGGGGCGCAACACAGCAGCAAGAGCCTAGTGCACTGGCGCTGCCTTGCCGGAGGCATTTTTCTGACGTGACTGCTCACGGGGGGCCTTTAGGCAGCTTCCACGTCCCCTTTTCCCTGGCAATGTGCCATTTTGCAGGCGTAATGCCTGCAAATAGGTGGTGTAGCCCTGTGAAAATCCATAAGACAGTTTCACTTAGGGTTGCCAGGTCTCTCTTTGCCATCGGCGGGAGGTTTTGGGGGCAGAGCCTGAGAAGGGCGGGGTTTTGGGAAAGGGAAGGACTTCAATGCCATAGAGTCCAATTGTTCTCAAGGTGAACTAATCTCTATTGGCTGGAGATCAGTTGTAATATTAGGAGATCTCCAGATAGTACCTGGAGGTTGGCTATCCTAGTTTCACTGGGATTTTTAAAAATTCATTTAAAATTTATTTTTTCCAGCTGGGGAACCTCTCATTGAGGTGGCATGGCTGCGCTGTCCCCAGTCATTGACTAACTACCCCCCTTCAGGAATGGGCTGCCCATCATTTTGCTTGGAAGTAGAATCTTGTGGAAGAAACCTCCTCTATTCCCACCTCATTTCATTTTCAAAGTTGATAGAATCTTATTTACAATCCCCTGACT
Source organism: Euleptes europaea (assembly GCF_029931775.1). Taxonomy (NCBI): domain Eukaryota; kingdom Metazoa; phylum Chordata; class Lepidosauria; order Squamata; family Sphaerodactylidae; genus Euleptes; species Euleptes europaea. The sequence continues at coordinate 64,150,494 of NC_079319.1, forward strand.
GCCCCCATTCTGATGTGCATAACAACATTTTAATGCTGAATAGGGTTGGCCAGTCCTTCTTCAAAACTCTTAAAAAACCCAACTGTTCATCGTCCTAATTTGTTTTAACTTCTGTCCAAGCTGCTTTTTAAAACTCCAGTTCAGCTCAAACCCTGCTGTTCTTGCAACTGAAGACTTCCCTACAGTTCCCACAACAAAAATTGATCGCTGCAGTAAGCCAGAGAAAAATGACGCCCTGTGCTGACATTCTTTTCCTTACGTAACATTTGTTCAGAATCATATTACACGTCATCCACAATTGCCAGTCACATTTGCATAAAAATCTACAGACATTAAGCTAAGGTTGCCAGCTCCGGGTTGGGAATTACCTGGAGATTCTGGGGGTGGAGCTTGAGGCGGGTGGGGTTGGAGAGGGGAGGGACTGCCATGCCATAGAGTCCAATGGCCAAAGCAGTCATTTTCATCAGGGGAACTGATCTCGGTCGCCTGGAGGTCAGTTGTAATAATAGGAGATCTCCAGCCACCACCTGGAGATTGGCATCTAGGGTGGCCAGGTCCCTCTTCGCACTGGTGGCAGGTTTTTGGGGCAGAGCCTGAGGAGGGCGGGGTTTGGGGAGCAGAGTAACTTCAATACCATAGAGTCTAATTGCCAAAGCAGCCGTTTTCTCCAGGTGGACTGATCTCTATCGGCTGGAGATCAGTTGTAATAGCAGGAGATCTCCAGCTAGTACCTGGAGGTTGGCAACCCTATTGGCAACCCAACATCATGCCCAATGTGTTTGGATCCACTCTGGCCACCAAGCACAGCACAAAAATCAAGGTGTAAAGCTTGTGTGGCTAGAGCCTAATAGCGCAAAGTCACACCCTTCTCAGTCCTTTGAAATCAAGATGCCTAGAAAGGTATAACTTTTCTTATAATTGCACTGTAAGACTGCAATCTGAATAAACTAGGACTTTTATATAGTCCTGCTTAGGATTGTTTCCTAAGTACATCATGCAGCAGGCAGTCAGAGCCTTACATCAATGTGAAGATCAATACACAAAATCTTAGTATGGACAAGACACGCTGTGCAGTACAATCCTGTTCAAACCCTAGGGATAGCAAAGAAACATCTGCATAGGGCCGGGTAAAATATAAAACCAGTATTGATAAGTATTGCACTATCCTCCAAGATAAATGGAAAACAGATCAAAAGGGGAAAAACAGAGTCGGTGTTCAGAATTCTTGTCTTTTTAAAACAGCTTGAAGCACTATAAGTAATACATGTAAATCAACGTTTTTTTAAGGATACTTTTTAACTGACAGTGATGTTTTAATGACAAATTTACAATGAAAATATGTCCACTGTAATTCCAACATGCAACATGTCTACTAGTTGTATTCTGCAAACATTATTTGCATTATTTTTGTTCTTTGTGAAGGGGAGATACTAACACAACAACAAAAAAATGAAATTAACTGAAACATAATTTTAAAAAAAAGATTAAACAAGTTGACAGCTTAAAAAAAAAATATCCAAGTGCCCCCTCACGGTTTCTTTTAGCCCAAACAGTCATTTCCCCATGGTGCAAAGTTAAATACTTTTGACCCTTATATAAAAGTGAAAAGAAGGCAAGTTGGACATGAAACCCATTTATTCTGAATCTAAAGTCCATTAGCGTTTTGGTTACATTGACACATAGAAGGTGAATTTGAATTCAACCTGAGGTTTCTTCTTTTATCATTTGGAATCAGTGACCTTTCTGGTATACAGTTTTGGATTGGACTGTACTTGAAAGTCTTTGGATGCTAACAGGGAAGGAATCAACAGGAAACAAAAAAACAAATCAAAAAATTAAATACAATTTCTGTTGTACTCATAGCTACCATATCAACCTTTCTACGCTTTTGTAGCCTTGGAGTTTCGGGGTCCCTGGTTCTGGTACACATGCTAACAGCCGCTGCTGATACACATCTGATCTTGTCAGTTATGATGTCGAATCTGTTGTTGTCATTTTTAACCTAAACAGGAGAGGAGACGACTGACGGGAGCACTCAAAGAGACCAAGCCACTGCATATTCAAGGCATCAGAAATCAAATCCATCAAACAAAGCACCAAAGGACTCCCCAAAGTGCAAAGAAACGCTGTTGTTTTAAGGTATGTTCAAATACGAGATTCACGGCCTTCTGGAACAGCTTTCGGAAATGTCAGCCCCTTTGAAGCTTCCAAATTGTAACTAGAGGATCGGATTGTGCAATTCTCTTCCTCAAATCATGACAAATTCTTCTATTAGATCAGCAGATAGTGCAAGCAGAACTGTTTTATTGGTCCGTTTCACTGCGAGCTACGGGGTACATATGTGCTCGTTTTTATCTTATCGATTGCTCTAGCTTCTTTAGCACAAAGAGAGTCAATGAAAAAAGAAGGAAAAGAAAGGTGAAAAACACGAGTAACACAAAACGATATAGTTTCCAATCGTGCAAAATATGCTTCACTGGATAAAGCACTTCTTGACACAGTCATGTCCTAAGGTTTCCTTCCCCCAAAAGATTCAGGATTGAAATTGAAGCCATTCTTATTTTTGTCTTCTTCTTTTTTAAGGCTATACAAACACAAAAAGAAAAAAGCATTGCAAGAACACTTTGTCAGATGTCAAATTCTTCTTGGCTTTGGGGGGGGGGGTTAAGCCCTGGAGAAGCAGTCATATGGTCCCCGTTAATCTGTCCCTTGAGGACAACAGAAAGAGAATGAGGGAGGAAAGTCAATGATCCCAACAATAAAATCCAAAATTGACTTTACAATCACAGGTACAAATCGCTCAGGTTGATAATTTCGTTTCTCTTAAAGATCACTGTCATCTACAACTAATGAGAGCCGCAGGTTTCCCGAGGATCTGTCAAGAGTCAAAGCAAAGAGCAGCGTTGAGAAAGGTTCTCATTCTTCTGTAATGGCAGTCTGACTGGGTGGCTGGAATTATTGGCATGTCTGGCCAAGTTCTGGGACAGGGAGAGGAGGGTATTTTTTCTTTAATGGTTGGATCCTTGTTCCAGCTTGCAGATCAGGCTTCCTTCTCCACAGCCTCCCTTTATAGTGGAAAGACTAAGAAGCCAGAAAAGGTTGAATATTTCCACCCTCCCATGAGGTTTCCCCTCTCCAGTTTGAGATGCACTTTGTCTTCCCTTTCCATAAGAAGCAAGACCCCGTTGCTGGCTGCTTCTCTGGTGACATCTTGATCCCCAGCAAAGGCTGAAATCACCGGATAGCCGTTTTGCATTAAACTTACCTAAAAGGCAAAAGAAACACAACATGAGGAGTCTTGGAAGTTTTTCCCACACCTTTTTCGCCCATCACGAAACATTACAACCTTACAGCATGCAACTTCGCAAGCTCAACTGCGACCCAAAAGTCCATAGATTTAGAGATCTATGTCCTGTTTCGAGCAAATAAATAAAAATTTTAAGAATTACGAAACAGGGTCTCCCCAACATGCGGATATGATTTGATTTCAAGAATGGGGTTGAGCAGGAGAGGGAAAGAGATTCCTCGCAGGAACACTTTGGGGGGGTTAAAACGCGCCTCCTGACCCAGCTCATAAACATTTATCTGCCACCAGGTCAAATGACTGTAAATAAACTGAACTGATCTGATCTGCCACCAGGAAATGGTCCTGGCAGCAGAGAGCAGGTGCTAGCCCTGAGCTAAAAGCTGTGACCGCATCCTGTTATTTCACAGAGCTGAGAAAGGGCTTCTTAATAAAAGATTCAGTGTACGAGTTCTAACTTTACTGTGTCTCTCTGCATGCTCTGCTTCATTAGCCTTCCTGTGAATGGTTCTGAAAAGAAAAAAATATATATAAGCAGTGTCTCCAACATCAGTACATACCTGGATAGTTTGTCTGTTATATACTTTCACAACGTGGAAGCTGAAACTATAAATTCCTTTTCTCGGTGCTACAAATATACTGGAAGCCAGGTCAAAATGGTTGCCAATATTAACTAATACCTGAAGGGGGAAAAAAGAGAGGGGGGGAAAAGGAGGAAGCAGGTCATGCCTTAGTTCCATGCTAGTGGGAGAGCAGCGGGGAGGCGAGAGAATTCTACAGCACCCCTCAAAGCAAGGTAACACCAATGGCATTTGCTGTACAATTAAAATAGACTGTAGGGGGAAAGAGTCCATTTCCAAGGTGCTTTAAAAGGGATCGCTTCAGACAGCTGATTGATTTACACAGTGGTGCACCCAAACCTCTTGGGAAGAATGAAAGGAACATGGTGGCAGCCTGTGTCTTCACAGTGTAGGAGAAAACATAACATATCCTTCCTGAGACAAGACACACACACACACAAAAGAAGGAAGAACCCATTAAATAAGTCAGCTCAGGATTTTTTTTGTTGTTTTGCCTTACATTTTCCTGTGACAGTATTGAAATTAATTGTGTCCCTTGGGGGCTCGCAATTTAATGGGAAACAAAATCCAACTCTGTCATGCCTCGTGCGATGGAGTAACAGGAAAGGGAGGTGTTAAAATTAGAAATAAGTTACTTCTCTGGGTAATTTTTTTCCCCTTTGCAATTTCCTCCCCACTCCCATGCATAGGGACTAATTCAGTTAGGCTCAAACCAGTAAATGGGACGACCCCCATGCATAGGGACTAATTCAGTTAGGCTCAAACCAGTAAATGGGACGGATGCATTTGAACCCACAGAGACAGCAGAGTGGTAAAAAGTGAGCGCAATCTGCCAATTAGAATAATGGGAGATGATCTCTCAAGCCAAGTTATTAATGTTTCAAAAGCATCTTGCTGAGGAACAGAAAAGAGGAATGGATCCACGAGGCACAGGCTTGCCCCCCCCCCGCCTAAAGCACTAAAGGAATGTGAGTCGGAGCCTAGAAACCATCCCACGTTTGGGGTCCTTCCTCTCCCTTTCAGAACTTGATCAAAAAATTTGCAGCTCATCTCAGATAGCTGGTTACGAGGGTTGCTCGGGGTTTGTAAGCTCTGTAAAGCGGACGTAGCCTCCTGCTGGCTCCATCTGAAACAAAGGATTGTCAAGATCGGATCCAAGGCTCACTGGTGCAGGACAACACGCTTCAACAAACCAGAAGAGCCCCTACGATTCTTGACCTGGGTTTTTGTTTTTTTGCCTGCTAGGTAGCTCCCGATTCAGAACTTTTTACAAGAGCCTCAATGAACCCAAAAGTGTTAATTTGCATGTACACAAAAATGAGTGGAAACAGTGTTCAGAAGTCAGTGGGAAACGTTGGCTATCTTTTGCATGGCCCAGATTCAAATCTTTTGAGGATATTAACGGAGAAGGAAGGCACACGTCTGCCACTACCTGTCATTTAACTGAAAACTGTGATTAAAAGCTCCATACACATCAAAAAATAAATATGAAGAGTAAAATGTTTGTTTACCATAAAGATTGATGAAGTCACATAAACCTTATTAACAAAATTGTAATGTATGTATGAAGGACTGTAAGTTTACTATTACAGCTCTCTGTGTTGACAGGGACGAGACAGTGGAAAAATTCTTTACAAGCCAAAGAAAGTGTATACCTACAAATGTCAAAATAGGTTTTCTGGTCATTTGTAATAAATGGAAAAGCAAACAGATAAAAAAGTTGGGAGCAGAGAACCAATCGATTAGTGATGTCAAAATTGCAGACAGGAGATAATCCACGTTGAGTCATTCTGGATGGATTTCCATTCATTTTTGTGTAGACACAAATAAACATTTTGCCATATATCTTGTTGCCACCAACCAGCATCTTTAGTACAAATGCTATATTTTAAGGATTAAAAAAAAATCAATTCTGTTTCTCCTTTCTTCTTGTATTTCAGCAATAAGATTGGCCATCGTACGTGAATGCAGGTTTCCTCCAATGAGAAAAGAAGAAAAACTGAAGCATGCAGTGACTTTGGCTGTCCCCCATGCTGCGCTACACCCAAATATTGCGGCTTCCTCTCCACCAACCTTTCCGTCTTTACCTGGCTTTTAAGGAAAGGCAGCAAATCCCAGAACCTCAACACTGAAGAAACCAGATGTTGGAATGCTAGCGACAGAGAAGGCCACACACTCTGGCACTGTACCTGAGGAGTCGCCTTCTTTTCTCCTCAAGATGCTTGGTGGCTGCAAGACCCTAGGCTAAGTGGACAGCACTAAGTGGACAGGGAGAGAAACGAGGAGACACTTTTCTGGGCCCTGGAGCCCAGAATGAGCCTGGCCAGGAGGTGCTATGGCTCAATGGTAGAGCATCTGCTTGGCATGCAAAAGGTCCCAGGTTCAACCCCCGACATCTCCAGTTAAAGGGGCCAGGCAAGTAGGTGATGTGAAAGACCTCTGCCTGAGACCCTAGAGAGCCACTGCTGGTCTGAGCAGACAATACTGACTTTGATGGACCAAGGGTCTGGTTCAGTATAAGGCAGGTTCATGTGTACAAGCCCATCATCATGGTCTACAGAATTTGATTCCCTCATGACTTATAATGTGGGGGATGAATGGGGTAGCGTGAAAAATGTTTGAGCCCTAAGGATACCCAAGCATAGAACCTTCTGTAGGCCACGGTCAAATCCAAAGGGTATCACAGGAACGGCTAGGATGCTGACTGTAAATTACTACAGTGAACCTAAAATTAGGAGTTAGAGAGAGAAGATGAACCAGGCAAGGAGGATTGAAGATTGGGGGAGGGGCAGCTATGAGGGGCCCTGACCTGGATGGCCCAGGCTAGCCTGATCTCGTCAGATCTCAGAAGCTAAGCAGGGTCAGCTCTGGTTAGTATTTGGATGGGAGACCACCAAGGAAGACCAGGGTTGCTGTGCAGAGGAAGGCACTGGCAAACCACCTCTGTTAGTCTCTTGCCATGAAAATCCCAAAAAGGGGTCGCCATAAGTCGCCTGCGACTTGACGGCACTTCACACACACACAGCTATGAGGAAGAGGTTGAGGGAGGGTTAGTTGGGGCAGGGAGATAGAATAAAGATGGAGTTGGGACTCTGAGAGCAGCGTTACTGGGAGAAATGCCAGGACACGGTCTTGGGAAGGAGCAGAGGGTCTGCACCTGAGAGGGGTCACTGGGGAACAGGGCTGTAATCAGAAAAAAACCAGAAAAAGGGGTGTGTATGGGGGGGGAAGGGGCAGAATAGCGGTTGGGGTTTGCCATGCAAGCAGAGAATGGAAAGAGAATGCTAGTCATTGATGCTGGAAGGGAGGCAGAGAGGCGAAGAGAGGAGATGGCACCCGGAGAAAAAGGAAGGGCAATCAGTATGTCGGAAGCAGGAAAAGGGTGGTTGGTGCAGGGACGGCAAGAGTGGAGACTTTGCAAGGAACAGATAGCTGGTTATGTCGGGGGAGGGTGATGAAAAAAGGAGGGGAGGGGCTGTGGCTCAGTGGTTGAGCCTCTGATTGGCATGCAGAAGGTCCCAGGTTCATTCCCCAGCATCTCCAGTTAAGGGGACTAGGAGGATAGGTGATGTTAAAGACCCATTCCTGAGACCCTGGAGATAGGGTTGCCAGGTTCCTCTTCACTATCGGCCGTAGATTTTGAGGGTGGAGCCTGAGAAGGGCGGGGTTTAGGGAGGAGAGGGGCTTCAACACCATAGAGTCCAATTGCCAAAGCAGCCATTTTCTCCAGGCAAACTGATCTTCTGCCATTACCTGGAGGTTGTCAAGCCTACCTGGAGAGCCGCTGCCAGTCTGAGTCAACAATACTGACTTTGATGGACCAAGGGTCTGATTCAGCACAAGGCAGCTTCATCTGTCCATGGCCATTTTTGCATGGTCAATTCTGATGCTCGCTCTAAGCTTTTTTAACAAATGCGACTTTCTAAATGCCTTTTCATGGTCCCCATGCAAAAGGAGAAGTTCCACGCCCCCCACTCGCCTGCTCCTTTGTTCCTGATTGCACAGCCTTTGGCATATGCATAGCTACTGCGCCTCTGTTGTTTTGCATTGTTCCTTGAGGGGGATTCTTCGCGGCAAACACCAAAGGTTGGATTAAATGGGCTCTTTGGTAATGCGAAGCAGGTAAGCGCTGACTTCGCAGTCACTTCTGGAATGACGGTTCAGCGTGCAAAATAAAAAAAAACAATCGCAGGGCAATTCAGCCTGGAACGTGCTGGGAATTGTGCGTGCACGTGTGTGTAAAGTGCCGTCAAGTCGCAGCCGACTTATGGCGACCCCTTTTTGGGGACTAACAGAGGTGGTTTGCCAGTGCCTTCCTCTGCACAGCAGCCCTGGTATTCCTTGGTTGTCTCCCGTCCAAATACTAACCAGGGCTGACCCTGCTTAGTTTCCGAGATCTGATGAGATCAGGCTAGCCTGGGCCAACTTATGGTGATCCCTTTGGGGGGTTTTCAAGGCAAGAGACTCACAGAGGTGGTTTGCCAGTGCCTTCCTCTGCACAGCAACCCTGGTATTCCTTGGTGGTGTCCCATCCAATACTAACCAGGGCTGACCCTGCTTAGCTTCTGAGATCTGACGAGATCAGGCTAGCCTGGGCCATCCAGGTCAGGGCCCAGATAGTTGTGTGTGTGTGTGTGTGTGTGTGTGTGTGTGTGTGTGTGTGTGTGTGTGTGTGTAAAGTGTCGTAGCAGCCGACTAATGGCGACCCCTTTTTGGGGTTTTCATGGCAAGAGACTAACAGAGGTGGCTTGCCAGTGCCTTCCTCTGCATAGCAACCCTGGACTTTCTTGGTGGTCTCCCATCCAAATACTAACCAGGGCTGACCCTGCTTAGCTTCTGCGATCTGACGAGATCAGGCTAGCCTGGGCCATCCAGGTCAGGGAAGGGATGGTCACCCCCATGCAAAACTGGCCCACGAGGAGAGACGTCCGCTACCACTAGGGGGCGTAAGGAAAGCGCGTAGCCGGGGCCGGGCCCGGCGGCAGCGGAGGGGCGAGGGGGCGGGGCGGTGGGGCGAGGGGGCGAGGGGGCGGGGCGAGAGGGGGCGGGGCCGGCTGACCTGGTCGAAGTAGATGGTCATGGTGCGGTTGCTCATCTCGGAGGGCTCGTGGTTGGTGCTGCGCGTGGCCGAGAAGGCCACCTTGGCGCTGCCGGAGCGGACGGAGATGCCGAGCGAGGAGGTGATGGCGCCGTCGGCGGAGGGGCTGGAGTCGCACACCACCAGGCACTTGCCCTCCAGCACGATGGGCTCCGTGTCGTTGAGCGCCGGCGGCGCCGCCCCCGGGCAGGCGGCGGGCAGCAGGCAGAGCAGCAGGGCCAGCGGCGCCGCCCGGCAGGGGGGCGAGCCCCCCGACGGCGCCCCCCAGCGGCCGCCCGCCGGCCGCCGCCCGGCCATCGCGCCGCCACCGGCCGCCGGCCGCGGAAGGGGCGGCCGCCTGCGCTCCCGGGCCGGCGCCCCGACGGCGGCGGGAGGCGAGCGGCGCGCCCGGCGGGGCGGGGGGTCGACCTCACAGGCGGGCGGGCGGCGCGCTGCAGCCTGCGGGGAGGAGAAGAAGGCGGCGTCAGCCCGGCGCGGACCTGCCGGGGCCCCCCTCGGGGCGGGAGGGGGGAAGACCCCGACGGGGCGGCTCTCTCTCCCCCCCCCCCAGCGAGAGGGCCATCCGGCAGAGAACCCCGTTGCCCCTCGGCCCCTACTGCGGAGTCGACTTGCGGTAGCTGGACGGCAGAGACCATCCGGCCGTTGATGCCCGGGAGGTTTTGCCTGGGGTTGGCCGCTCTGCAGATGCCCCCTTCCCCCCCCCCCGTCGGAGTTCTCCAAACTCCAACATAAGCCCCCGTGCAGAGTTTTGGGAATCTGGATGGGCCAACTGTGCCTCCGCAGAGCGGCAAATGCGAGGCAAAACTTCCCGTGCGATGTGGATAAATCTATACTATACAGATAATACTATCCTAATACGATGTGGATGTGCAATCCGACTAAGCACCCTCTCCCAGGCGATCCCGTACATTTTCAAGCAGGCTGCAACCCCGTGGGCTTTTAGCTGAGAGTCCACCCCCCCCAACCAAGTACAAGAGTACTTTTCTGAATAAAGGGGCGCAGGTTCGAACGGTTCACCCCCACCCACCCCCAAGATAAAGGAATAAAGACAGTTTATGCATGGGAGGTTTTGCTTTGGATTCGCCGCTCTCTAGAGTCACATTTCCCCCCTCCCAATTCTCAAAACTGCACGGGGGGGGGGCTTATTGTTGAGTTTGGAGAATTGGGAAGGGGGAAAATGTGCGTCTAAAGACCGGCAAATCCAAGGCAAATCCTCCCGTGCGTAAATGGCCAGTGTGGGAGTACCGTCAACACCTCCCTTCGCATCCAGTTTTAGACCACAATACCTCGTTCTCCAAGCTCTTTTGGGGGGGGGGGTGTCTTTTATACTTTTTGTCATTCTCGCCCGACGTTTTATCCTGCTGTTTAATGAGCTCAAGATCTCCCCCCCTTTCAAACACGCGTCTCCTCTGGCTCTTTCGGCTAGTTGTAATTCAAACGCCCGGGACGCCCAAGCCAAGAGGCATCCCCCGCCGCGCCGGCTTTCTCTAGGCATCCCCGCGCGTTGCCGCCGAATTTCCGCCTGGATAACTCCGCTCCGATTTCTATTTTACCCCCCCCCCCCAAATTAAACCTCACAGGCCATTTAAGCCTAGCTCGGCTGCTTCCCCGCCCAGCTGAAACAAATCCGGTCCATAAGCGCAGGGGGGTCCTTTGGTTTTGCCTCGGATGCGCCTCTCTCTCAATGCACATTTCCCCCCTTCCAATCCTCAGGACTCCCAAATAAATCCCCCTGCGGAGTTTTGAGAATTCGGGGGGGGGGGGGAAGAGGTGCATTTCGAGAGGGGCAAACGCAAGGCAAAAAAAAACAAAACCCCGTGCATAAATGGCCGCAGGGAGAGCACCCTTTGCAAAAGCTGCCGAATCATTTCTCCCGCCCCGCGAAGTTCGGTCCCCCTCTAAAGAAAGTTGGAGCCTGGGTGAAGCAGCCCCGACGTGGGGTGAAAACGCACGGGAGGTTTGGCCGCTCTCTAGATGCCCGTTTTCCCCATCTGAATTCTCAGAACTCTGCATGGGGGGCTTATTATTGAGTTGGGGGCTTGGCTGGGGGAAACGGGCATTCAGAGAGCGGCAAATCCAAGGCGAAATCTCCCGTGCGTTCCCCCCCCCGTCTCCTCCCCAACCAAGAACGTACCCCCAGCCTGAGAGCCGTGCCTTCCCCTTCCCTTCCTGGAGGGGGGGGGGAGATGGAGACCCGGGCATCCAGATGTTGGTATGCATCAAATTGGAGGGGGGGAGGGGGGTCGCTTACCCGGCAGGTCCATGGCAGCGGAGACTCCAGCTCGCTCAGGCGGCCGTCCGCGGAGTCGTCTCGCTTAGAGAGAATGAGCTGAGACGGGGCTGGCGGCCAGGAGAAGGGACGGGATGCGCCTCATCCTCTCCCGCCCATTGCCAATAGCTCCCCCCCACCCCCTCTCCTTCCTCCTTCCCCCTTCCCACCCTCTCCCAGACACATTCGCACCCGTCACTGCTTCTCACACCAGATAAACTCGAGCAAGATCTCTCCCCCCCCCCGTCCAGGAGCGCGCGCGCGCGCACGCACCCACCTCCAGATCTGCTCTGGACAACTCCCCCCCCCATACGCAAGCACGCACCAGCCCCTTCCCAACACAGGCGTGCCTTCCTCTGGTCAATTTCTGGTCAATTCCTCCCCCCCCCCCCACACACACACCCAGTCTTTGGGAGCCAGCCTGTGGCTAAGAGCCGTGGAGTCCGATCTGGAGCAACGGGTTCGATTCCCCTCTCCTCCACATGAGCAGTGGAGGCTGATCTGGTGACCTGGGCGGGTTTCCCCGCTTCTAGACATGAAGCCAGCGGGGTGACCTTGGGCCGGTCACGCTCTCTCGGCCCCACCTACCTCCCAGGGTCTCTGTTGCAGGGAGAGGGAGGGAAGGGGACTGGGAGCCGGCTTGATTCTTCCTTTAGCGGGAGAGAAAGTCGGCAGATCGAAACCAACTCTGCTTCTTGGATGCTTTTGCAACAAGGGCGACGTCGGAGACGGGCGGGACTGGCCCCGGCCACCGGCTTTCGAGTTCTTTCGAGAAGAGCCGCCCTGCTCTTTTAGTTAAAAAATAAAATTTAAAAAAGCCGCACCCGCTCCGGGAAAAGGGAGAAGTACTTTGGCCGGTCACCCCCTCCCCCGCCCCTCCGGCGAGACGTCAAGGTCGACGGCCGAAGGACGCCTGGAAGCCATCGGGGAGGACCAGAAGAGCCCCCGGGGCCGTCGGGACGGGCGGTCGCGGACCCCCCTCCCCGGGTTGCAGAAGTTGGAGAAACCGGTTCCCGGCGACGGGCAAGCTCCGGGGACGAGAAAGCGATCTTTTCTGCCCTCCCTCCGGGCACCGGGTTTGCTTGAGCGAGCGACCTCGTTGACTTGGGGTTTTGCGCCCTCTCCCTTCATCTCCCCCCCCCCTTTTAGGATATGCAATTCAGCTGCTTGGGGGCTGAAGGGCGTCGGGCGGGAGAGGCGCCTCCAGCCGCCCCGGCAGCGCCGAATTCCAAAAGCGGGGGGAGAGCGCCACCTAGCGGCGAACGGCGCCTCGCTCTCTTCCGGGCGATGGGCATTGAGACCGCGACGGGAGCCCCGCGGAGGTGGGGGGATTGTTTGGGTTAGGAGTAGGCTGACCGTGGGCAAAAACGCACGGTCGCTTTAGCCTCCTTTATTCCCTGTTTGGTCAGCCCTGGTTAGTGGTTGGATGGGAGGCCGCCAAGGAATACCAGGGTTGCTGTGCAGAGGAAAA